>NC_071612.1:44029308-46529308 GCF_014839835.1 Dryobates pubescens
TACATGAGGCAGCACAACACGATGAAGAAAAAGTCAGTTTGTGGTCTGTAACACCTAAGTTGCTGTAGGAAATTAACTCTTGCTGCAGTATTACCATGCCTAAATGACTAAAAACTACCCAGGATTTTATGAGGTGAACTGGTCTGTAAGCTGCAGGACTGATGATGCCATGGCGTCACCAAGGCTGTGGTGCTGCATACGTTACTGATCGTGGAGCTGGTTCCCACATCACTTGTAGGGCTTCAAATGGCATTATGGAAAAATAAAAACATCTGTTGGAACAGCATTTTTTTTATGTCTCAGAGGTGTAGAGTTGTGGTGTATCCTTCTCTAGAGACTTTCACAATCAACTGGGACATGCTCCTGTGTGGCCTGCCCTAGGTGATCCTGCTTTGGCAGCGGGATTGGACTCAATGACCTCCAGAGGTGCCTTCCAACCCCTACCATTCTATGATTCTGTGAAGGGTCTTTCCAAGCATCACAATACTGTGGTACTGTGATACTGTGATCTTGCTTCATCAGCTCCAGTGGAATGAAGCAAAAAAAGAAATCTTCTTTTTATTTATTTTTTTCTCTTAATAAATCTTTTAAATAGTATAATAGGGGAGATGGACAGGGAAATCATTACTGCTGAAGCTGCTTAGCACAATGCAAAACATGAAGAAAAAAAAGAAATAAGAAAGAAATAGTTTGATTTGTTCTTTAAAAGGTGCAATAGTGTTTCAATGTCTCAGTGTTAATAAAGCTTCCAATTCTGGGAAAGGAGGTCCCCCAAAAGCCCTTGATTATAAAAAAGGAAGATATCTTCTTATTAATTCATTGCTTAAGGGGGAAAAAAGGAACAAACCCTAATGGTTTTAGTTGGTGATGCAGCTCCCTTTACTGATGTGGAAGGCTGTTGAAATGGCCCCCAGTTGCAGGAGAAGCAAAGACAATGTCTGCATTGAAGTGAGAGTGCCTGGTTTGCTGTGTTAGCCTATGCAAAACAAAGGGTGGTTTATTTAAGCCATATTGTAGCGATTAAAGTATGAGAAAACTCCAGCTGTCCCTGAAGTGGGGTTCCCTACCTTGTTGCTGTGTTAGCTGATACACTGGCAATGTGCTAACCGTGAAGTCACACGAGCTTAAACTTCCGCCGAGGAGGAAAACCCACCATCAAACCTCTCTTCCAGTTTGGAATTTCTTTCATTCCCCCTGCCTGTGCTTTTCCACCCCTGCCCTTTTCTTGCATGATTGATGCAAAACCTCACTGTGAAATTCAAAGGAAGGCGGGCAGCGAGGGGCATCAAAATAGAGCTTGGAACCTCTAAACGTCCAAGGGCAGCAACCAAACTCTGTGAGCACCTTCTCTGAAGCTCCCCAGCCTGTTTTGAGCAGACATTTTGCAATGCCAAGAGCCTCTCATAATGAGGGTCTAATTGCTTGTGCCAGGTGAGGTCAAAGAAGAACATGCCTTTCTCAAATTAATCTGTGTAAATTAAAGATAAAGAGTAAAGGGACAGCAAAAGTTTTATTTCTTGACCTGAGAGATGGAGTAGTTAATTAGGAGTTCTTACCATAATTATCAAGGTCGCTGGTCCTATAAAGCTCCAAATGAAGTAGGTGTCAAGTCGGAGCCAACATCTGTAATGAAACACAGGGGAGAGAATGCATTCAAGGACTGCACCCAGGACATACATCAAGAGTGAGCGAGTGACAGAGAAGAATGTGAGCTGCAAAACGCGGCGGTGGGAGACAGGAAATATTACATTGCTTGTTCATTTAAATGCTGAATTATGTGCCCAATTTCTGACAGCGCTATTGATGGAGGAAGATAATTACCTCTGGAGGAAGCGGGGAGAAAATGGCACAAGGCCTAGCTGCATCTGTTGGGAGAAAACACTTAGAAGCCTGGTGTTTTTTAAGGAAGGGGTCTGATAAGCTGCTGCTTTGCTTGAAGTTCTTCTTCCCTCTCTGGCACTGATGCAACGCAAGCTGTCTGTCAGCTGTCAAGCGAGATGCCATCTCTCCAGCAAGCAGAGAGGAGGGAGTTTGGTGCAAAGAGGAAGCAGGGTTTGGATAACAGAAGGCTGGGGTTTAATTAGGTTCAGCAACTTCCCCTTCAGAGCGTTTTATTTCCCCCAACCTCCAGAGTGTTTTCTTTCCACTAATATTTCCAGGGTTGCATATGGTCTGTGCTATGGCATGAAGTTGATTCATGGCCTAAAACTAAATTATTAATCGCTTAATTTCAACCGCATTTAATACTCCCCACATTTTTTAAGGCCCCCTGGGAAATTACATTTCCATTCCTAGTTCATTCCAGGCGACAGGAAGATAAAATGGAAGTGACTGGTTACAAGACAGACGAACATAAATTCCAGAAAGTTTTGCATACTGTTTAAAATAATAATAGCTTGCCATGTTTGGAACTCTGCAAATCACAGCTCCATTTAGACACAGAGGGCTAAGGAAGCATCACATCACTCTTGGAGGATACATCTCGTGGAATTTCATAATCACGCAAGTGACAAGAACCACAGCTATGAGCTCATTGTGGTGGAAGAATCACAGAATCACAAAATCACAGCACGGTAGGGCTTAGAAGGGACCTCTGAAGATCCTCTCAAGTCCAACCGCCGCTGCCAAAACGGAGTCACTTAAAGCAGATCACACTGGAACACACCCAGGCAGGCCTTGAAAGTCTCCAGAGATAGAGACTCCACCACCTTTCTGGGCAGCCTGTTCCAGTGCTCTGCCACCCTCAGAGTACAGTAGTTCCTTCTCATGTTTAGATGCAACCTCCTGTGTTCAAGATTCTACCCATTCTTCCTTGTCCTGTCACTGTGGACCGCTGAGAAGAGTCTGGCCCCATCTTCCTGACACCCACCCCCTGGATATTTGTAAGCATCAATAAGAACAGTTCTCACTAAGGACAGCTCTGGTGCACATGCTGCAAGGGGTTTTCCCTTCCAATGGACTCTGCAACAGGCAGAAAGGTCTGTGCCAGCAGCCCCATGGAAGAGATCATCAGCAGCTGCCTTCTGAGAGAGTAAAACATGACCTGAATCGCTACAACTGACAGAAGCTAAGGTATGAATACACTCAAATATGCAGAGAAAGCTTCTCAATTCCCTCCCTGACCATATAAATCCCAGGTCTCGTCAGGGCTGAAGATGTATCGGTGTCTAGATGTGGTCCTACCACTCTTTGTCACAAATTAAAACACCGTCACTTCCATGACTGTCATTCCTGAACTGCTTCTGCAGCTGTTCATCCAAAATCTTCATCTGTCAGCATCAAAATCTTAATGTGAGAGGCTTTTGGAGTAATTGTAGGGGAATCTCGTTTCCTCTGCGGCTGCTAAAGTTCAAGGTGATTTAAATGCAGCTGGTAATGAAACAACACAAGTGACAAGAAACTCTCTGAGTCTGATTTCCTGTAGGAGAGGGTTTATGCCATCATGACATCTGTGTATCACCCATAACAACACCTGAAATGTCGCCTGACTGCAACTAAATTTGACAGAGGGGGAGAGATTTCATGGGTAATGAAGTCCCTGTAAAAAGTTCTCCCACTTCATCCCAGAAAACAGATGTCTGCAGAACAGCATCTCACACATTGCATGGCTCTGCAGACTTCAAATCCACTCCATCCCATGGGAAAACAGGAACAGAGGTTTCATGGCTAATGAAACCCCTGTAAAAAAGTCACAGATTCATAGAACCACTGGATGGTTTTGGTTGGAGAAAACCCTCCAAGATCATTGAGTCCAACCATTAACCCAACACTACCATGGCCATTAAACCATCTCCCAAAGTGCCATGTCCGCAGGTTTCTTGAGCACCTCCAGGCACGGAGACTCCATCACCACCCTGGCCAGCCTGTTCCAATCCCTGACCACTCTTGCGGGAAATACATTTTTCCTATTCTCCAACCTAAACCTTCCCTGGCACAATTTCAGGTCTTTTCCTCTTGTTCTCTCACCTGAAGACACTGACCCCCACCTCACTGCAACTTCCTTTCAGGGAATTGTAGAAACCAGTGAGGTCTTTCCTCAGCCTCCTCCAGACTAAACAACCCCAGTTCCCTCAGACACTCCTCAAGACCTGTTCCCAGCTTTGTTGCCCTTCTCTGGACATGTTCCAATACCCCAATGTCTTTCTTGTAGTGAGGGGCCAAAACTGAACCCAGTGTTTGAGGTGTGGTCTCAACAGTGCTGAGTACGGGAGGACTATCATTTCACTCCTCCTGCCGGCCACATTACTCCTGATCCATGAGAGGATGCTGCTGGCCTTCTTGGCTACCTGGGCACACTGTTGGTTCAGGTTCAGCTGGCTGCCAACCAGCATCTCTGTGTCCTTTCCTGCTGGACAGTTTTCCAGCCAAGTATGGAATGTTTATGGGGTTGTCTTCCTGCACAGCCCCTTAAAAAGAAATGTCCCCATAGCAGCTGCTCACATAGTGCAACAGCATTTTAGACTGCAGACCTACCCCACCCTGGGGGTGTGTGTGTAAGAGTAACTTGTGTTTTTGCCTTCAGCTGTCACCTAGAAATCAGTGAATAGGCAGCCACAAAATTTCTTTTCTCCTGATAAGAAGAGTGCTGCTGTGTGGGAGAGGACTCAAAGGGTTGAGATTTTTTTAAAAAATGGAAACATGATGAACTATTTATTTTTTTTTTGCCAATTTAGCATTCAGAACATCCCCAGCCCCTGCTGCGCTGGAGTCAGGAACATGGTGTATTTTAATTGCCAAGCAACTTGGTTTCCCTTCAGCACAGAGAACAAGCCAGGTCTTGGAAAGCCCAGAGAAGAGGAAAGAAATAACTTCCCCTCTTGACTCCTTCAAGCATGCTGGCCAGCCATATGGTCACATCTGCTGCAGCTGGTTCTGAATGCAGATAGATTGGGACACGGGGAAAAATCAGTAGAAGCTGAAATACGGCATGAGGGAAAAGCCAGGCTGGGTTGAGAAAAAAAGCACCAAGCAACTGAAAGGAAGTGACCTTAAGTTGCACCAGGGGAGGTTTAGATTGAATAGTAGGAAAAATGTCTTGACTGAAAGAGTGGTCAGGTATTAGAACAGGATCCTCAGGGAGGTGGTGGAGTCGTCATCCCTGAAGGTGTTCAAGAAATGTGTAGACATGGCCCTCTGGGACACGGTTTAATGGCCATGGTGGTCTTAGGGTGATCATTGGACTCAGTGACCTTACAAGTCTCTTCCAACCTTAATGCTTTTATGATTCCACTTTGTTCCCCTAAAAACCCATCTCTTCTGCTGGGGAGCACAGTTCAGTGACAAGAGATGGATGAGAAACAGGTAAGGAACCAGGTCACACCTATGGGATAAGCCAGACGGGACAGGCATGGACAAAAGAACACTTCATCTGAGCAAGAGTACAGCTTGAGGAAATTAGAAAAGGTTTTTCCTTGGCCTCTCTGCACACTTTCACAGAATCACATAAGGAAGGGATCTCTGAAGATCATCAAATCCAACTCCGCTGCCAGATCAGGTTCACCTAGGGCAGGTCACAAAAGCATGCACCTATGTGGGTCATAAAAGTCTCTAGAGGAGGAGACTCCACAACCTCTCTGGGCAGCCTGATTCAGGGCTCCAGCACAGTCACTGTAAAGATGTTTTCCTGCATGTTGAGGTGGAATTTGCTGTGTTCCAGTTTGTATCCATTGCCCCTTGTCCACCAGTGAAATGAGCCTGGCCCCTTCTTGACACCTACCCTTCAGATATTTTTAAGCATTTATAAGATCTCCTTTCAGTCTTATCTTCTGCAGACTAAAGAGCCCCAGGTCTCTCAGCCCCTTCATTATTCTTGTAGCCTCCATTGGACACTCTCTAGTCTATCCCTCTCTCACTTGAACTGGAGACCCCAGAACTGGACACAATAGTCCAGATGTAGCCTCACCAGCACAGAGCAGAGAGGGCAGAGAATCTCCCTTGACCTGATGGCCAGACTTCTTTTAATGCACCCCAGGATACCTTTGGTTTTCTCGGCCACATTGCTATCCCACGGACAACTTTGAACCAGTTTAAGTCACACCTTGTTAAAAATGCAAACTGCAACTGAAACATCAACACCCAGGCATCCAACAGCTTGTGTTGAGGAGCTGTAAATTGCCAATCAGACAAGTGCCACACAGATTTTTTTTCCCTCAAAAGACAAAAAACCCTCACAGGCACAATGAGCTGCATTAAATGAGCTCCTCCAAACGAGGGAAGCAATCAGGTGACTTGCTTCCCCAAGGTGCTAACTGTGGGTTGTGGTGTCACTTTTGACCCCCCTGTGTGCAGCTGTGCCGTGCAGACGGACTCAGTGTGCTCCTTGTTTAGACTGGGCTGCCTGCAAGCAAAAGAGTTGCTTTAGGTTTCAGTGCAAGGCTGAGTGGATTATCTGAAAATCTGTCAATGCAGGGAACGCTGCTCGAAACCTCACTGCTTCTTCCCATTAAGACCAGTGGATCATAACGAGCTCCTTGGTGCTTCTTTCCTTCCCTTTTTAATTTCCTCCTTCTCCACAGAGACGAGTCGCTATATTCACCTAAAGCTTTGCCCAAGTAATAAAGACTACAAAGAGTTTACTCTATTTTCTGCATGAAGAGAAATCAAATACTAAACTATCCCTGGTGTGCATTTAATACAACCAATAAACAATCATTAGCTGCCATTGGACCATAAAATTTGAAGAGCCCTAAACATATCATGTTGTTCATGGGAGCTCAGCAGGCTGGTTCACATGGTTCTACAGCCTCCTGGACTAGGTGTAGGAATGGGATATGTATGCACAGGGCATGCCATTCAAGGGTGCAATATAGGTTCTGATGAATTCAGTCCAACCTTCACATTGCTCATGGTTCCTCCTCCAAATACCCAACAGGAATGCTTAAAATGTGGTGGTACTACAGGATGTGGCTGTGGTGTTAATGAGACAAGGCTACCATGCCAAGACACATGGTTGTAGTGCTAAGACACATAGTTGTGGTGCTAATGGACATGGCTGTGGTGCCAAAGGACATGAAAATGGTGCTGTGTGCATGGCTGTGGTGCTAAGGGACATGGTTGTGGAGCTTAGTCTCTTCTTCCTAATAGCAAGTGATAGGACAAGAGGAAATGGCCTCAAGTTGCACCAGGAGAGGTTTAGTTGGACATTAGAAGAAACTTGTTGACTGAAAATATTCTCAGAGACTGGAAAAGGCTCCCTATGGAGGTGGTTGAATCCCTGTCCCTGGAGGGGTTTCAAAGAGGCAGAGATGTGATGCTGAGGACCATGAATTAGCACTAAACTTGGTTGAGTTAGAGAATGGTTGCACTTAATGAACTTAAAGGTATTTTCCAACCAAAATGACTCTGATTCTATGATATGAAAATACGAGTTCGGTGGAGCCACCCAAGACAGACTGTGTTGTTGGAAGCTATTTCCTCAGCAACATTAGCATGTAGAACGTCAGGGACTGGCTGATGGACTTGCAGGCTGTGTACATACACCATGCTTTCATTTTCCTTCCTGACAGCTGGATTGCTTACCATGGATACCCTGCTTTATAGCACAGCAAAAGGGGAGAGGAGGGAGAGAAACCAACAGAGAGCTTCCTGTCATGATAAATGTGATCACCACTGGATGAATATACCTACAAGGTAATTTTCAACAATATATGGAACTATTCAGAGCATAGCTGCTTTCCTCTGAGATTTACAAGAGATATTGATATGAAGCTTAGGACAGTATGGGAATAAGGAATAGCTTCTGGTCGTTGATTTTGGAGAGTCTGCTAGCTGACTGAGTCACAGAAATATAGAATCATAGAGCTGGTTTGGTGGGAGGAGACCTCTAAGATCATTAAGTCCACCTTTCAACATAACACCACCACAGCCATTAAACCACGTCCCAAAGTGCCATGCCCACACATATCTTGAGCATCTCCAGCCATGGTGACTCCACCACCTCCCTGGGCAGCCTGTTGCAATACCTGAGTGATTTTAACTAGTCCTAAAAAAACTCCAGAATTATAATAGCAAAAGAATCAATTTCAAAACTTGCAATAATTAGGTATAAAATAGTATCTTTTACTGTGCAGTTGCTCCAGAACTCCAGTAGGAATACCAGAGCCTGGGATGCTTTAGAAAGTCACAAGTACTGCTACTGGGTCCAGCCCTGTTCAATGGGGACTCTTAGGCAGTTTGCTGATGAGGGAATTGTGGCTGACACCTTATCAGGCTGTGCTGCAATCCAGTGTGACCTGGACAGGGGAACCTCATGAAGTTCAACACTGGCAAGTACAGAGTCCTGCATCTCAAGAAAGAACAACACCACAGATTGGTGCAGAACAGTGAAAGAACTCAGCAGGCCAAGGGAGGTTCTTCTCCCCCTCTACTCTGCCCTGATGAGGCCACATTTGCAATACTGTGTCCAGTTCTGGGCACCACAGTTCAAGAATGACAGGGACTTCCTGGAGATGGTACAGCAAAGGGCTACAAAAATGATGAGGGGACTGGAACATCTCTCTGATGAGGAAAGACTGAGACAGCTGTGGCTTTTTAGTCTGGAGAAGAAAAGACTGAGGGGGAAATCCCATAAGTGCTAATCAGTATTTAAAGGGTGAGCATGAGGATGGACCATTCTGTTTGCAGTGTTACTCACTGACAGGACAAGGGGTAATGGCCGCAAACTTGAACATAAGAAATTCCATCTAAACATGAGAAGGAACTTGTTTAAGGGTGCTGGAGCCCTGGAACAGGCTTCCCAGAGATGTGGTGGAATCTCTGTCTCTGGAGACGTTCAAAACCCTCCCGGACATGTTCCTGTGTGACCTTCTCTAGGTGAACCTGCTTTAGCGGGGGAATTGGACTCAATGATCTCCAGAGGTCCCTTCTATCCCTTACCATTCTGTGATCCTGTGTTTCTGTGAAACAGAGAGAGGAACAACTGCCTGTTTCTGACTCTGTGATCTGGGTGTATGTTATGGAAGTGTGGGATTGAGAAAGGAAAATGAAATCAAGGCAACCCACCCTAGGTGTCTAAGCAAATCATCTGGAGATATATGAATGGCAGTACCAAATGCCAGGAAAAACAAACAAACAAACCAACCAGCCAACAAAACCCAAACAACAAATACCACTAACAGCTCCATAAGTCCTGCTTGAAACAAATGCAATAAATAATGGAGGGAGGCAAGTTAATATATTCCAGAGGATGTTTTACAAAACCTGGCAAAACCAAGCAACTTCTTGCAATCAAATTATGTATGCCTGGCATCAAGTTCCCTACAAATCCTAATCAGTTCTACCCTTCTAATAACATTATACAGAAAAATACATCATCATCCATCAACCAGATGGAGCATGATCGTTCTACAAAACATATTGTACGGTGGTTGTTTTTTTCCCTTCTTTTCACCAGGAGGATGTGATAGAATTGGGCAATCTGGAATTAGAGATTAGAAATAACTATTTTTTTTTTGTTAGGCTCTCTAAATCTCTGTAAATATTTATTTGCAAAAAATATTCCATGTTTAAGCACTAAAAAAAACACCCAAGTACTTTATGCCGTGGGGAGGGAGAGAGATTTTCCTGGCACACACAGAGGGTTGCTGCCTCCTCAACACAAAGATAGCAAAGCCTTATTGTTCTCCTCCAGAGAATTTCAGCCACACTTGGTGCCTTTGCCTCCCATGCTATGGAAATATTTAGGCACCCACGGGCTGTTGGATAAAGCCAGCGTATCCCACAGAATGTCTTTATTTTGTTGTGCTCCAGAAAGATCAATTTAAAGGGGAGCAGGAACACTTCAGCAATGCAAATCTGCCACAGTGCCTTCTGAGAGCTCTGGTGAGATGTCAGTATCAGGAACAGTGTGATCAGAATGACCAGGGAAGAGATTGTTCTCCTGGAATCAACACTGATAAGGTCACACCTTGACTCCTGGGTTAATTTTTGGGGCCCTCACTCCAAGAAAGACATTGAGGTGCTGGAGTGTGTCCAGGGAAGGGAAAGGAAGCTGGTGAAGGTTTGGGAGAACAGGTCTGGTGAGGAGTGGCTGAGGGAACTGGACTATTCAGCTGGCACAGTGGTGGATCATAGAATCATAGCATGGTTTGGGTCAGAAAGGACCTTCAAGATCATCCAATTCAACCCCACCCCTGCCATGGACAGGGATGCCTCTCATTGACCACGTTGCTCAAGGCCTCATCCAAGCGGTTTTTGAACAATTCCGGGGAGGGGGCATCCACAACCTCCCTGGGCAACCTGTTCCAGTGTCTCACCACCCTCTCTCTAAAGAATCTCTTAGTAATCTCCAGTCTAGATCTCTCCTCTTCCAGCTGAAAGCCATTGCCCCTCATCCTTACATTGCCCTTGTAAAAAGTCCCTCCCCCGTTTTTCTGTAGCCCCCTTCATATACCAGAAGGTTGCTTTAAGGTCTCCCAGCATCCTTCTCGTCTCCAGGCCAAACACCCTCAACTCTAACAGCCTGTTCCCATAAAGGAGGTTCTTCAGCCCTCTGATCGTCTGATCATGGGCAGTTTTATTGCCCCACAGCCTTGCTTCTATAAGGAATCAGGTTCATATATATAAAATGAGGTTTGGGGAAGAAAAAAATCCTACCATTGAATTTGATGGAATATCAATTGCTGCCATAACATGATCTGACTTATAGTACATGAAAAATTAGGAAAGATTTAATTGCTGCAAGAGTGGTCATCTGTGCCTCTGTGAGGTCTCATCTGGAATACTGGGTCCAGTTGTGGGGTCCCCAGATAAAGAAGAACAAGGAACTACTGGAGAGAGTCCAGTGGGGAGCCACTGAGACGGTGATGGTACTGAACCTTAGCAGGCTCCTGGGGCTGTTTAGCTTGGAGAAGAGCAGACTGGGGGGAATCTCATTAATGCTGACCAGTAGCTAGAAAGTGAACATCAGGAGGATGGCGCCAGTGGTGCCCAGTGAGAGGACAAAGGACACAAAATGGAACACAGGAGGTTTCATGTAAACAAAAGGAATGCTTTTTTCCCTTTGAGGGTGGCAGAGCACTGGACCACACTGCCCAAAGAGGCTGTGGAGTTGCCATCTCTGGAGGCATTCCAAACCTGCCTGGATGTGTCCCTGTATTAATTACTCTGGGTGATTCTGCTCTAGCAGTGGGGTTGGTCTAGATGATCTTTAAGTTTCCCTTCCAACCTCCACCATTCTGAGAGATTCTGTGAATTTGTCCCAGATCATCACAAGGTTTGTGGGAGACAGAGAGATAAGGCAAGGCGTGCTTTGTGGCTCAGCTCTGCCTGCACTAGCCTCCTTTGTCTGCCAGGTCTGTAGGCTACTCACTTCCCTTTGTTATCTCCACTCCCACCCCTCTTGGCCAGGTCCAAGCAGTGCCAAGCCCCACTCACACTTTGTCAGTGCCATAGCTCCGATAGTCCACCGCCGCCGACACCGCCACAATCAGCGCAGGCATCCCGTAGCCAACCAGATAGAAATACTTCCTCCGGGAGTGTTCGCTCTCAAAAACCTCCACCAGCATGATGTAGAGCTGCACTCCCTCCAGGAACATCCAGGTGAAAGCTGCCAGGAAGAAGAAGTGCAGGAGGGCAGCAAAGACGGCACAGGCAATCTGCGTGCGGATTGGAAAGAGCAAGGGAAGGTGTTTGTAGCAGGCTGCAACGATCAGGGTTACTCTTTCTGGGAGGTTTAATAAGAATAAGAGAGTTTGTCCCTTCCTACCCAGTTCTTCCCTTCTGCAAAAGGAGGAACTTGGAGAATCTGTCACTTGGACCTTGTGCATGAGCTATTTTAAAATAGACTCATCTCTGCATGTGTAAGCTGTACTCAAAGATACAAAGGTAGGGGTACCGTCTCGCCAACCAACATATGAAGATGTGCACACTACAAATGCATTTTTACAATCTACTTATTGAACATCAACTTATTAAACATCAACTCCCCCAAATTATTAAACATCATTTTAAAACATTAAAAAATATCATTATCTAGAAACAATGCACATGCAGCCTTGGAAATCACAGAAGGCATCACCATCTGACTCCCAGTTAGCAACCAGGGCCTTCGGTTTGTGAGGACTCATGCACAGAATGAAGGCAGCTGAGAAATGTCTCACTTCCCAGCCCAGCTTCCCATCCACACAGACAGGAGAGCCTGTGGTGGGAACAGAAAGTGCTGTGCCTCTTACCGGCTGGTCAGTCCGGTTAATGCCAATGAGGAAGAGGAGTTCTGCCACAAAGAGGCTGATGCACAGGTTCTTGTGAATGGTGTTGCGATCACTCTGCAGCCCACGGAAGAAGCAGAAGGTGAAGATGCAGATCAGGAGGCAGACCAGTGAGAGGAGGATGCCAACCCACGTGATAAAGTCCAAAAGCAGGTCATGGACTGCATCACTGTGCTGGAGATAAAACAAAAAACCAAAACCCAGTCATCAGTTGCATGCTCAGTGACATCTGATACATGACAGACACAGAGTGAGGTTGTCTGAGACCCTTCACAAACATTTGTATCTGCTCACCAAGCTGTGACACTAGGGAACAGTAGCAACAAGACTAAATGGACCTAGAGTTGAATTTTGCATTAAGAAAGCTGCAACCTGAAACACAGACTCCAAAGCATCTGGCAAGCTGCAGGTGCCCTGAACAGACATAGACCCCAAAGTATCCTAGAAATGATGATGCTGTTGTTGAAAACACAGAATCACAGAATGGTGGAGGTTGGAAGGGACCTCTGAGTGGTATTCACATTACCCTCCACTTCTGGCACTCTGACGACTTGGGCATTATGTAGGCTGGCAAATGTAATAGTGCCACACTTCAAAAAGCCAGGGCAAGCAGGAAACATTCTGCTCCCTGGGGGCTGAAAGCTTGTGACAGATGGAGGGAAATGGTGATTAATTTATCCATTTTCTTTGCCTGCTTGTCAATGATAAAGCCACATCAAATGTCAAGCTTTTCCTGATAGACACTCTGCTGCGTCAGCACCCGTGAGAAACAACTCAAACCTTTCAGCTCTTTGCCTTTATCAGTGTCAGTGATAGGCATCAAATGATAATGAAAGATGGGCAACAGCTCTCTCCTCCATCTCTTCCATGCTGGATATTTTCTTTCCAGGGATACTCAGAGGTGGAGGGATGAGGGCTCCTTTCCCAAAAAGCTTTTGCAGCTCTTCCTCAGTATTTCCAGTATCAAAGGAACTGTGAAGGCAGGGTTGTCTGTATATATTGCAAGTCCAGCTGAGAGGCAAGAAATCGTGTGCTTCCTCTAGAGCATGACAGAAATGCCTATTCTGAGACTGAGGGAAGATCTCATTTCTCACTACAGCTCCCTGAAAAAGAGGGTGGAATGAGGTGGGATTTAGTCTCTTCTATCAGGTATAGAAGGAAAGTAAGTGACCTGAAATTATGCCAGGGGACTTTTAGGTTGGAGATTAGGAAAAATGTCTTGGAGACAGGATTTAATGGCCATGGTATTGCTGGGATGAAGGTTGGACTCGATGATCTCAGAGGTCTTTTCCAATTGGAACAATTGTATGAGTCTATGATTTCAGCCAACTCCTCCAGCTGCATCCAGAAAACTGAGAAGGTGAAGCATATGTCATTGTCCCGGTGGCCACACATTGCTTTATCTCGGTGTCATTCCAGCTCATCCAGCACCCTTAATTCAGTGCAAAAAAATGCCCATAGAAACCTTGCACCTTACAAATCATTTCTCGTATTTGAGGCTGCTGGGGAAGGGCAGGAGAACATCTCCTTGAACAACCCACTAGCTCACATGACTAGATTACTTTCCCAGGCTGAAGTGATTAAGAGATCTTGGAGTGGGTGAGTGGGACAAGGCAGGTCACAGACAAAAGCAAGGAGAAACAAACCAGGGAATCTTTGGCCAGATGTATCTGTCCCATTCAGGCAGGTCGGCAGCACAGATTCAACTATCCCAAGACAAAACCTGGCATGGGGAAATTTCTTTGAGGGTTTCTTCTCCCACATTTGGATTGGCAATTAGGAAGAAATTCTTTACAGTGAGGGCTGTGAGACACCGGAACAGGTTGTGGGTGTTCCCTCCCTGGAGGTTTTCAAGGATAGGTTGGATAGGATCTAGAACAACCTGGTCTAGTGGAAGGTGTTGGGTTGGAATTAGATGATCTTGAAGGTCCCTTCTAACCCAATGAGATGAATCTCACAGGTCTCGGTTCCTGTACCTCTCTCATGAAATTACAGCTGTTTTGACTTGAAGATACAGACCAGGAATTAGGAGAATTTTTGCTCCTGGAGAGGGATTCTGCCATCTAGATTCATGGGCTTCCTCAGGGAAGAGTTGCTTGCCCACTGAGCACACCATGCTTAGCAAGAAACACAGACTTTGTTGCTGTATTAGTATTATCACTCTGACTAGTATTCTTTTTAATATTAATCATAATGATAATATTGATTTTATGCACATTCAACCATCCCTGGAGTACTGGGAAACAACCATGGAAACAGCTTCTCCATAATTACAACCTCCCTCCTTGAACTCAACAGACTCACAAAAGACAGCAAGCAGGAATAATAACAATAAACTGGGAACAAGCACAATTTAAAGACACCTTGGGGGAAAAAATATGAATTTGTAGTTTTTCTACTAAAGTCCAAGAGAAAAAGTGAGCTGGAGCAGCTGTGGGAACTGGGGTTATTTATTCTGGAGGAAAGAAGGCTGAGAGGAGGCCTTCTCATTCTCTACAACTCCCTGAAAGGAATTTGAAGCCAGATGGGGGCTAGTCTCTTCTCCCTATTAACAAATAATAGGATGAGAGGAAATAATC
Organism: Dryobates pubescens; assembly: GCF_014839835.1. Taxonomy (NCBI): domain Eukaryota; kingdom Metazoa; phylum Chordata; class Aves; order Piciformes; family Picidae; genus Dryobates; species Dryobates pubescens. Next base: position 44,044,094 of record NC_071612.1, read on the forward strand.
TCAGGTTTCATCAGGGGAGGTATAAGTTGGATCTTAGAAGAATCTTATTGACCAAAAGGGTTCCCAAAGACTGAACAGGCTCCCCAGGGAGGTGGTTGACTCTCCATCCTGGAGTTGGTTCAAAAGGGCAGAGATGTGATGCTGGTTAAGCAGCAAACTTGGCAGACTTAGAGAATGTCAAGAAGTTTCTTCTAATCTCCAACCTAAATTTCCCCTGGTACAGGTAGAGGTCATTTCCTCTCCTCCTTTCACTTGCTCCTAGGGAGACCCATGCCTACCTTGATCCAACCTCCTGTCAGGGAGTTGTAGAGAGCAATGAAATCTCTCCACATCTTTTTTTCCAGACTAAACAACCCCAGAACCCTCAGCCACCCCTCACACGACCTGTTCAACAGACCTTTCTCAAGCTTGGTTGCCCTTCTCTGGCTTTGGAACCTCTCTTTTGATCTGGTGAGGCCAAGAGCAGCTGATGGCAACTTGTTCAGGAGTTGCTATAGTAGCCCTGGTAGCAACCACAGCAGGGCGGGCAGGCAGCCTAGATACTCTCCAGGCTGGGAAAAATCAATGAGCAGCTCTGGCAGTGCCTGTACATCAGAGCTGAGCTAATAAAAACAAATCCCAGGGAATGTCAGCTTATGACAGAACGTCTCTCCCCAAGATGAGCAGCCATTTCCTTCCTTATTAAAAACATCAGTAGAGGAAAACAGCCGCCAAACCAAGCTGCCAGCAGCAGAGGACACATTCCTTTGCCTAATCTGTCCCTCCAGAAATGGAAAGAGTATTATGTTTGCAGGTGGAGGAATAAGCAAGCAGTATATAAAAACACAGCTCAGATTATGACCACTTGGTGCCCAGTGGGAGCTGGCAGTATGCTGGACTGGGCAGAGACCCAAGTGGGACAAGTTTAGAATCATAGAATCATTTTGGTTGGAAAAGACCTGTAAGATCATCCAGTCCAACTGTTCCCTAACTCTAACAAGCCTGGTGCTAAACCATGGCTCTCAGCACCACATCTCTGAATCACTGTGTATAAGCCAAGAAGCCACCCCTGTCATGGGCTACATCTCCAGTAGCATGGGCAGCAGGTGGAGCAAGGGGATTGTGCCCCTCTACTCTGCTCTGGTGAGACCTACCTGGAGTACTGTGTCCAGCTATGAAGCTTCCAAAATAAGGGCACGGAATTGTTAAAGTGGGTCCAGAAGAGGCCACAAAGATCAGAGGGCTGGAGAACCTCCCCTATGGGTACAGGCTGGGATAGTTGGGTCTGTTAAGCCTGGAGAAGAGAAGGCTCCAGGGGAAGCCTACCAGCATTTGAAGGTGAATACAGGAGAGCTGGAGAGTAACTTTTGACAGAGATATGGAGTGACAGGATGAGGGGGAATGACTTCATACTCAAAGAAGCTTGATTTAGATGAGACATTAGGAGGAAATTCTTCCCCTTGAGGGTGGTGAGGCACTGGAACAGGTTGCCCTGAGAAGTTGTGGAGGCTTGAAACATGGAAGTGTTGAAAGCCAGGCTGGATAAAGCCTTCAGCATGCTGGTCTAGTAGAAAGCATCCCTGCCTCATTGCAGGTAGTTGGAACTAGATGATCCTCAAGCTCCCTTCCACCCCAGCCCTTCCCATGATTCTGTGAATATTACATGTTGCAAAGTGCAATTTTTAATTAATTTTTTTAGAATTAACCCCTTTGCTGGTACATAAATATTTGTCTTTCAAATCCATTCTGCTCCAGTAGCTTCATTCTGCAGTCAGGGTGGTTTTTTTGCAGTCTTGCACCCACCTCTGCTTTCTCTCACTGCTGTCCAATCCCACAAGTGCTAATATATGGAGATGCCAGCACTGCAGTAGCTTCAGCTGGTTCTTTATATCCCAAATGGCTGTATTGCTATAGGCAATGGACCACTGCATTCCATTTAGACTCCATATATTTTTATTCCTTCCTTTCCTTAGCTCACCTTCCACTTCCATTCCCCAAATAATTAGCATGGTGTAAAGTGTTTGTGGTGTGGAATCACATCTGAGAGCTTCCCATTAATTGCTACAGTTTAAACACTTCTACTACACACAGCACCCACCCCCACTTTTCTCTCTTGTTTTATTTCTTTACTTATTTTTTGTTAGAAGAAGAGTAAGCTCTGGAATTCACTACACACTGATAAGCAACATTTATCTACCCTGAGGTACCTTTGCCTCTTCTCTTTGCATGGATTGTTGCTGTGGGGTTTTTTTAATTGCATTTTCCCACCAGCTCTGAACTTGTTTTGTGTCTGCAGATTTATCCCATGGTACATTTAAGATGCATTTGCCATAATTAATGTGATGCAAAGTGTGAGCTCCTATGAAAAGTTGCTTGTAGGGTTGGAATAATTCTGCTGCAATTACACAGGGAGAATGGCTTATTGAACTGCTGTTGTTGTCTCCTGCCATGAGAACCACCATGTCTTTGGGAGAAGTTAAGGGTCAGAACAAATATACTGCTTATTTTAAAGACAGGTCTTTAATGTAGACCACATCTATGTTAAAGATATCTCATGATTTAGAATCATAGAATCATTAGAGGACACAGTCTCAGGCTGCGCCAGGGGAGGTTTAGGTTGGATGTTAGGAAGAAGTTCTATACAGAGAGAGTGATTGCCCATTGGAATGGGCTGCCTGGGGAGGTGGTGGAGTCACCATCATTGGAGGTGTTCAGGAGGAGACTTGATGGGGTGCTTGGTGCCATGGGTTAGTTGTTTAGGTGGGTTGGATTGGTTGAGGGGTTGGACACGATGATCTTGAAGGTCTCTTCCAACCTGGTTTATTCTATTCTATTCTATTCTATTAAGGTTGGAAAAAACCTGTAAGATCATCGACTCCAATAGGCAACCCAACACCACCATGGCCACTAAACCACGTCCCAAATTGCCACGTCCACCCATTTCCTGAATACCTCTTGAACACCTCCAGGGATGCTGACCCTGAACAGACTGTTCCAACACCTGAACACTCTAACAGCAAAAAAATTCTTCCTAATCTCCAGCCTAAACCTCCCCTTGCACAATTTCAGTCCATTTCCTCTCCTCCTATCACCTCTTACTTGGGAGAAGAGACCAATCCCCACCTCACTCCAGCCTCCTTTTAGGGAGCTGTGGAGAGCAATGAGGTCTCCCCTCAGCCTCCTCTACTCCAGACTAAGAAACCCCAGTTCCCTCAGCTGCTCCTCACTGGACCTGCTCTTCAGACCCTTCACCATCTCTGTTGCCCTTCTCTGGGTATGCTCCAGCACTTCAATGTCTCTCTTATTTAAGAAAATATCTATAAGAGTCTACTATTGTTTCTCCTTACAAAGGCCAGCTGACACTTTCCACTCGACCAGATTGTTCAAGGCCTCACCCAACCTGGCTCTGAACATCTCCAGGGAGGGGGCATCCATAACCTCCCTGGGTACCCTGTTCCAGGGTCTCACCACTCTCACTGAAGGAATTTGTTCCTAATCTACCCTTCCTAAGCTTAAATATGTGGGTGAAAAAGAAACTCTAAGCCAAACTAATTTTAACATCCAGAAAGCACCTTCAAATTCAAGTCTCCTCCTCTTAATTGGGTACTGTCCTATTAAGACTGGAATTGACCCCAGCAACCTCTACTCTTGAAGCACACCAATAAATTCTTGCTGCCATGGTCAGCCAATGTCATTTTCTGCCCCTTTGGACAAAGACATATTGCTGTTCCATGCTAGAGAACCAGAGGGCCATCAATCACCTCCTCAGTGGTGCTACCTTCCAGCTCCGCCTCGCCACATAGGCTCTGCTAATAATTAAATCCCAGCTCCCAGTGTGTAGCTTGCAGAGCAGCCACGGAGGTCTCCTCTGGAGGACACGTTCTTTGGCCATACTACAAGGAGGGGAGATCATTTGTGAGCAGAAGTGACACTTGTCAAACTGATGCGGGCTTTTGATTAAGGAGCAGGACTCGGGGTGTCCGCTCTCCTCGCTGCCCAGTGTTCGATCTCATTAGGTAGGGTGCTGTGGATGCTCACTACACTAAAGGATGCTTCCAACAGATCCAAAACTTTGACAAATTGAAGTCAGCAAACTCCAAGTCTCAATTACAGACAAAAATATTGCTGCTGCAAAACTTCCCAGAATATCATTAACTGTCATGTGTGTGACAGTCCTCCCTGGGGATCCCCACCACTGGCCAGAACACTGATAAGAGGTCCTTCTTTACAGCGAGGGTGGTGAGACAATGAAATGGGCTGTCCATAGATGTTGCAGATGCCCCCACCCTGAAGATGTTTAAGGCCAGTTTGGATGAGGCTTTGAGCAACCTGGTCTAATGGAAGGTGTCCCTGCTCATGGCAGGGGCCTGGATGATCTTGAAGGTCCCTTCCAACCTGAACCATTCTATGAATCTATGATTCTATGAAACATCTTTTCCCTAAGGATTGTTCCACCTCCAAGAATACTAAAAAGTCTTTGAGGCAAGGAATGCCTCTGGACAAAACACAAGACAATAAAATGGCTTGAAAGTATGGCTATGAGAGATCATAGAATCATAGAACTGTTTCAGCTGAAAAAGGTCTCTTAAGTTCACTGAGTCCAACCTTCACACTAACACCACTGTGGCTATTAAAACATGTCCTGAAGTGTCACGTCCACACATTGTTTGAACATCTCCAGAGATGGTGACTCTACCACCTTCCTAGGCAGCCTGTTCCAGTATCTGATCACTCTGTTCAGGAAATAAATTTTTCAGCAAATGTAAACAAACCATTTTAAAGCCTCCACCTTTCTAAACCAACAGATGTTCTGCTGCCAAGACATGAAAATCAACACATTGCAACAGCATATGGAAAGTCATCCAGGCCACCTCCTGATTTGCCAGGAGCCACAGGGCCAGCTCTACCAGCAGACCAGAATGTGATGGTGCAGCCAAGAAGAGCAAGGTGATAAGCAGCTGGAGTGAAGCTTCCAGGAAACACACTGCCCTTTGCCCTCAGACCAGGATGATCACTAAAGCAGACGTGCCAGGATGCTGTTTGGTTGCATCAGAGTCAACAAAGTGGAGCCAGCTTGGCTCTTGCAGCAATGATGTTCTGGCTGCACCCAAATGAGAAAACATGACCTGAAAGTCTTGAGGTCACTCGTTAACATCCAGAAACACCCACCACCTAATTGCACACTGACTTGGAACTGGGAAAGATTCCAGATGTAGCTCTTTCTAACCTGTTGGCTGAGCGTAGGCAAGCGAGGGTCTCACATTCTGCAGGATGAGATAACACCTGCACTGCCAGTCTAATGAAGGTTGTGTGAAATGCTGTGCAGGCAAGGTCGCCCTTCTTGCAACCTGGGAAGAGGCTTGCTTGGTGCTAGCTTGTATCTGCACCACACAAGAGGGATGGCACTTACAAACTTCAGTGGCCTGGAAAGCTATCTACATTTCTCAGGTGCAACCTCTGACTTCAGTGACTCTGGCATATGTGTTACCTCCAGGGAGGTGAAACATTGCTTTTGAAACTTCAAGCAGTCATCAGTGACATGGACAGAGAAATTGAGCGAACCCTCAGAAAGTCTGTGAGTGACACCAAGCTGTGTGCTCTGTCTGACGCACTGGGAAGGGATGGCATCTAGAGAGACTTGGACAGGCTGGAGAGGTGGGCCTGAGCCAACCTCATGAAGTACAATAATGACGAGTGCAAGGTCCTACACTTGGGTTGGGGCAATCCCAAGCGCAAATATAGGCTGGGTGAGAAGTGGAGGTGTTCAAGGTGAAGCTGGATGAGGCCTTGAGCAACCTGCTCTAGTGGACGGTATCCCTGCCTATAACAGAGAGGTTGGAGAGAGGTCCCTTCCAACCACTCTATGCGTCTATGAAGTTAGTAAAGCCAGACTTGGACTGCAGCATGCCATTAACCTATAAACCTGTACTCTGACTAGGCTATTTGTTCAGATAATGCCACACAATCAATGGCATGTCTCCTGGACTGGTGGTGATTCCCGCACAATACAACGGAGACATTATTCTGCAGCAGCAGGTCATGGAGTCATAGAATCATAGAATCACAGAATGGTTTGGGTGGGGAGGGACCTTAAAGATCATCTAGCTCCAAACCCATGATATGGGCAGGGACACCTCCTATTATACCAGCGTGCTCAAGGCCAAATCCAACCTTGTTTTCAAGACTTCCATGCTTTGAGCATCCACAGCTTCTCTGGGCAACCAGTTTTATGGCCTCAGCATCCTCATGGGGATGATTTTCCTCCTAACATCTAATCCAAATGCAGCTTTGTCCAGTTTGAAGCCATTACCCCTTTTCCTGTCACTCCATGCCTTTGTCAAAAGTGTCTCACCAGTTCTTATGCAGGCTTTTTTGAAATACTGAAAGAATGTTGGAAGGCCTCCTCTGAGCTTTCTCTTTTACAGGCTGAACAACTCCAATTCACTCAGCCTGCATTCACAGGAGAGCTGCTCCATCCCTCTGAGCATCTTCACAGGCTTCCTCTGGACCTGCTCTAACACTTCCACATTCTTCCTTTGTTACAGGTTGTAAGGTTGGACACCAGCTCTTATTTCCATGAGATGGTTTCTACCATTAAAGTTACTGCAACAGCGATTTTTGTGCCTAGCTCCAGATGCGGTAACAAAATGTTTCTGGAAAAGATTACCCAGGAAGGTTGTGGATGCCCCCTCCCTGGAGGTGTTTGAGACCAGGCTGGATGAGGCCTTGAGCAACCTGGTCTAGTGGAAGGTGTCCCTGGCCATGGCAGGGCGGTTGGAACTGGATGATCTTGAAGATCCCTTCCAACTCAAACCATTCTATAATTCTGTGATTATCCTGGTCATTTTCACTCCCCAGTGCTTTGGCAGTCTCTGAATGTACACCACCTCCACTTACCTTAACTTCCACATGTGCCATCAGGACTGCAAAGTTTGTCAGGTGATTGCAGGAGCATGTTGTGTGAGTCTTGTTAGTTGTCAGGAGGCGACAGCCTTGGGTGGACCAATATCCTGTCATGGTACGCTTTGTGTAGCTCCAGAATGAGCAGTTGGGATTGAAATTTTCTTCTGACTGCTGTGGGGAAGAAGTGAATCAATGCAATAAAAATTACAGGGTTTCAGAGATTTCTAAATGTGGTGGGGTTTTTTTCCTTTTCTTTTTCATTTATCTCCCAAAGGCACTTTGTAGCTGTCACCCTTTAATTTCAGAGAGGCCATCAGCAGTAGTGGATACGTCAAGTATGACTGGAGAAAGTTAGATTGTTGTTGTTCTTCTTGCTAATGCAAAACTTAGTTCTTTGTTCTTGATTAATTTCAGCCACAGACTCAATCCAGCTCTTCAAAACCAGATTGCTTCATTTGCATTGCAGAGCAGAGAAATTAATTGCTTTAAGCAATCAACTTTTTGCGATGATTGTGCTTGGCTAACAGGAGGACTAGCTGTCCTCTTCCACTGTAATTCCACTTCCCTCTAATATCCCCTGCCACTATGATAAAATAATATTATGGTCTATTCTAATATATTGGTAGTTTTTAATTACAGAACGACGTGTGTCAGCAACTGAGCAATAGGCATTAGCTCAAAGGAGACTCTTCCCTCACTTTTATTAACGTGACACGAAAGGGACATTCTCCATAAATAACACAAAGTGCAAAGGGAACGAATGAATAACTCAAAATCTAATCAAAGAGCTGCTAGGGGTGAGGGGCCTCACAGCAGCCAACTTGTGCATCACTTTTTGGTTAGGAATTGAGAGTAAGAGTAAAAAGAAGGTGGGTTTTGGCCTCACTCACCTTGATGTGCTTCACGGTAAAGACCACAGGGTCAGCCAGGTAAACCTTATTGCTGAACTCTTTGTTTATTGCTGCCGTGATAACAGGGGAGTTGACAATGACAGAGTGATTAGTGGACATTGCTTCTGTCCCCAACTTCATGCTGGCATTCTCCGTGGAGAGATAGGTGCCCAAGTTGTTGTATAGCACAAAAGCCACCCTGATTTCACCTAGAAAAGCAGCAAGAGGTTAGATATCCAGGTCTGCATGCTTTTTTTTCTTTTTATATAGGTCAGCTTTAATACTGAGCTTGACAGGGTGCAGGGTCATCTCATTAAAACTCCACTATCACCTAGAAAGGTCTGGTCAGATGACCCTTGGGGTCCCTTCCAACCTGGCATTCTATGATTCTATTGGAATCTCTCCTCTGAGCCTAATTTAAAACTTCATGTAGAGAAAATCTGACTGGAAAAATATGAGGTGCATGGATGAGGCCTAGAGGCCGTGAGCAACCTTGTGTAGTGGGAGGTGTCCCTGCCTACGACAGAGGGTTGGAACTGCATGATATTGAAGGTCCCCTCCAACCCAAACCATTCTATGAATCTCTGAAAACTCAGCTCTTCCTGTCAGTCCCAGTAAGTACCACGAGATGCAACAAGCGGTCCATGGATAAGAAGGCCAGAGTTGCCTCCCTCAAAACAAACTTTTAGAAGCAAATGGATTGACAGAATACAGACAGAGAAGGTGGGGTTATTTTTGGTGTCAGTGGGTGTAACTGGCTCCAGAAGATAGAGGCCAGGTGGCCCATTTCACACCTGACATAACACTGTGTTCTCCAGGCTTCTGTAGATGTTTCACCAGAAACATCTTTTGTTCTGACCTGTTGCACTGTAGGAAAAAATAATTTCAGCCTTTTAATAAATTAAGACTACATCAAAAAAGTGTGGGGACAAATCTGCAAGAAGGAACCCAAAACATTCCAACAAAATTCCAAACCCACACGAAAGGTAGACAAATAAAAAAGAAAAAAGAAAAAAAGAAGCAGACATTTCATTTCAAAATCATGATCTTTTCTTAATTTGGCAATCAGATATTCCCTCTTCCACACAACCTCCACTATTAGGGAGCCCTGCAGAAAACCTGGGCCAACAATCAGGTTGCTCTTCAGTTCTTGTGAACTGAAAACATCCGGTTTGCCTTTTTTTTGCAAAGTATTTCACAGGCTGTAAGTAAGAATCCAAGCTGATTTGCTTGTCTTTATGTGTATTAGTTGTGGGGAGGTATTTTTTCTTTCTATAGGAATCACCCCAGCTTCTGAGACCTCACAGTACAGTGTCCAGATCTGGAGCCCCCAACACGAGAAGGACATGGAACTGTTGGAGAGGGTCCAGAGGAAGCCACAAAGATGATCAGAGGGCTGGAGCACCTCCACTGTGGGGACAGGATGTGAGAGCTGAGGCTATTCGGCCTGGAAAAGAGAAGGTTCCCGGGAGAGCTTAGAGCAGCCTTCCAGGATTTAAAGGGGGTTACAGGAGAGCTGGAGAGGGACTTCTGAAAAAGGCATAGAGTGACAGGATGAGGAGGAATGGCTTCAAACTGGAAGAAGGTCCATTTAGGTTAGACACTGGGAAGCAATCATTCTGCATGAGCTTGGTGAGGCACTGCAACAGGTTGCCCAGAGAGGTTGTAGAGATTCCAACCCTAGCGGTGTTGAAAGGCAGGCTGGATGAGGTCTTGAGCAACCTGCTTTAGAAGAAGATATCTCTGCTTATGGCACAGGGTCGGAACTATTAATTCTATTAATTAATACTATTAGTACAACTGGTTAATCACAGAACAATGCCTAAAGCATGACTGATTCACAAGGCTGGCGTGACTGGAGGTGCTGGACTCACCATTTCGACCATTTTGCTTCAAGGTATTTGCTGACAGCTGGATGGCACTCCCATGGCCCATGTTCTGGGGAAACTTCAGGTCTTCCAGGTTCCCATCTGTGCTTAGTCTTGCAACTTCCAGCTCTGTTTGGAAGAGAGACCAACACTAAGAAAAATCTCTGCCAAATTAATTGACATGATTATTACTTCAAAGCCAAAAAACCGGTGTCGTAGACCATCTGAGAGCAGAGGAATCAGCTCACAGTGTTTCATTTTAGACTCTGTTTGGGCTCCTATTTAATTTAAAATCTTTGCCCAGAAGAAGTTTAAAATTTAATTTAAAGTAAATAAAAGGAAGGGAAGGGGAAAAAAAAAAAAGGCAAATAAATTCTACTCTCTGTGGAAAACAAAAAGACAACCAGTTCTTGTAAACAAGAACCTCAGGATATTAAGGACACAGTGGTTAAAATGAAAATCTGAAACTGCTACTTCATTGCCACTGGCTATTGGTACTTTCTGCAAATGTTATCGGTGCTGGGCATCTGTATTCAGAGCAATAGAAAGAAAAGTTGTTCTCATTTTACATACACACAGTGGGAGTGCTGCTGCTCTCCATCATGCTTGGGTTTTAATTAAAATCAACAATCAGCCAAATAAAGACATAAATTTGGATGAAATGGAAGACAATCGTGGTTGGATGAACAACCTCCCTGGGAAGCTGTGCTCGCGGCGCTCGAGCGCAGGCTTCATCCTCAAAAGGCAGGACTAGACAAGGCAGGCTGGATGCTCCATTTCCATGGCATTGCTCATTTTCCATGGGATTTCAAGGAGGGAAAGCTGCCTCAATCTTTTAAGCAGTTTTGGAAAGACTTTTAAGTCCTTCAGACAAAGGGCCATGTTAGTTCTAACAAATTGGACACGTTCCTGTGTGATTTACTCTGGGTGATCCTGCCCTGGCAGGAGGGTTGGAGTGAATGATCTTTCAAGGTACCTTCCAACCCCTAACGTTCTGTGATTCTGTGAAATTCGGGCTGTTTGGTCTGGAGAAGAGAAGGCTGAGAGGAGATCTTATTGATGTTTATAAATATCTGAAGGGTGGGTGTCAAGAAGAAGGGGGCAGGCTCTTTTCAGTGGTCTCCTGTGACAGGACAAGGGGCAAAGGATACAAATTGGAACACAAGGAGTTCCATCTCAACATGAGGAAAAACTTATTTCCTTTGAGGATGATGAAAGCCTGGAGCAGGCTGCCCAGAGATGTTGTGGAGTCTCTTTCTCTAGAGACTTTCAAGACCAGTCTGGGTGCTTTCCTGTGTGACCTGCCCTAGGTGATCCTGTTCTGGCAGCGAGGTTGGACTCAATAATATCCTGAGGTCCCTTCCAACTCCTACCATTCTCTGATTCTATGAAATTGCTCTTCAGTTACTCTAGGAGCCAAGACCAAAGCCAAGTTTCCCAGCCTTTGCTCTCCCTTCAGCTGCTCTCAGCATTTCTGGGAACGGTCTCTTACGGATGTTGTCAGTGTTCTCCCGGACAATGTCTGTCTTCAGCAAGTTATCAGCCAGCACAAAGGCACTGTCCTCCACGGTGTCAAGTAACTTGGTGGCTGCACGCTGCTGTTCACTTGCATTCAGGTCCCTCCACGCATTCAGAGCCTGTGGCTGCAGGAGGTTGTTCACTGTCTCCACCATGGCCTGCAAGGGAGAGGGTTGAGTGAGAAAGGGCTCTAATAATCCTAAAGCACCGTTGAGACCTCTGCCATATGCTCAGTCCCATCTCCACACCCATCAGTTTACAGGGAAAGGACAGCCCACCCACTGGGACAGCCTTCAATAGAGCTAGTCATCATTATCCCCATCAGATGGGAGTGGGAGAAAATGTTGATTTTCTCCTAAATGCAGGATGGGGATAGAACTTTTCTGCTTTTGAGATCAGTTGCTATGGGCTTGGAGTAAAAAGGAATTAGGATTGAGGGGGGCAGAGAGATGATGAGAAGATTAAGGAAACATGCAGGAAAACAGATTTCAAACCCCATCTCCCATCTATGAAGCAGGTTGCTGTGACCTGCAGCACCAGAATTTGAAGAGTAGGAGAGTGTTTCCCACCACATAACCTCTGGCTAGGCAGTCATGAAGACAGCTGAGTTACGCCTCTTCACCCAGAGAAGCAGCAGGTGCCCATAGAGGGCTAGGTAACACACTACATTTTCAGTTCCTCCGTTCAGGAAGGAGCCAGCCCTGTGGTGGCAACTTCAGTCCCTCCTGCGGCGCACCTTCTGCTTTGGGTTGTCACACAGGAAGAACTCTCCCATGGAGAACTTCCCACAGGTTAATCTGGATGCTCATCCAGAATCACAGGAAACTGCACTGATCTCAGCAGCAGCAGAATCTACTCAGCCTGAGCCCCCTGCTTAGTTACTAACCAGAGCTGACTCAACTGCCTTCCAGCTAATGTTTACTAAGACCAGCCTTATCAGTTGGTAGAACTGATTATGCAGAGGAAAAAGTAGAAAAAGAAGTATCTTGAGCATGGTTTCTTCTGCTGCTTAGTGTCTAACCAGCAGGCAAGGTCAGTACCACAAAGAAACACCTCCACTACTGCTCCCTGCAGAAACCAGCCTTGTCTTTGAGATGAAGTTACCATTCTTAGCGATTCTCTGCACACCGCACACGTAGCCATCAAACTCACACCTCTGTACTGCAAAACAAGGACAGTCCCAAGGGATTTCAACATATTGCACGTCAAAACGATGCCCCATGGCATCCAAAGTTTCATGGAATTACTTCAGTATTTCCTGAAATTTGAAAGAGAACACCACCAAGAAGTGGTGTATGCCAAGTTTTGGGCCCCTTGATACCAGAAAGACATTGAGGTGATAGAATGGGTCCAGAGAGAGGCAACAAAGCTGGTGAAGGATCTGGAAAACAAGTCTGGTGAGGAGCAAGCAAGGGAAATGGGGAGATCTCACTGAAAGGAGGTTGCAGTGAGGTGGGTGTTAGAGGCAATGGCCTGAAATTGTGTGTGGGAGGTTTAGGTTGGAGATTAGGAACAACTTATTTGCTGCAAGAGCGGTCAGAGATTGGAACAGGCTGCCCAGGCATGTAGTGGAGTCACCATCTCTGGAGGTGTTCAAGAAATGTGTGGACACGGCCCTTTGAGATATGGTTTAATGGCTGTGGTGGTCTTGAGCTGATGGTTGGACTCGGAGGTCTTAGAGCTCTCTTCCAACTGAAACAATTCTATGATTCTGAGGCCTACTGTGCAGCACAGTGTCTACTCTGCAGCCAATGGACTCAGTGCTGATGAGCATCCATCCTCTTAAAATGATTAACCTGATTCCAGCCACTTCACATAGTTTTGGATCTGGGACTTTAGGTTTTCCAAGGACTTTCGGTCAGGCTTTTAGCACATATCTGAAGAAAGTTTGTAGACTGCTTTCTGTGGTATTACATCAGAGATGAATTTAGTCCGTAGCTCTTTGCAGAGGGTCACTCCCCTCACCTGTCTCAGTGCATTAATCAAGTGCTCCCCGCATCATATTTCTGAGCCCAGCACTTCATTAGGGCTGAGTGCTGCAGCCTGAAGCCAAGAAGATGAGGTGCTAATGAAATGTTTGCCTTTTGGACAGGAGCTGAGGTAGGTGTTTCCATGAAACAAACCAGCTGTTAAAGCAACAGTGTCTCTTGAGGCAGAGAGACCAACTGGGAAAAGCTGGTCAGGGAAGCAGGAAGAGTGGGACAAGGATCTGACTGTGTCTTCACATTTAAGGCAAGCCATTGTTTCTCAGGTGGTTCAAGCACCTGCTCCAGTCATTTTATGGTCAGAGGAAGATTCAGTGTAGAAGACACAGCAGTGCCAAGCCTGATGAACATAAAGGTCTTTTCCAACAGAAATGACTCTATGATTCTACAATTCTGTGACTTTCCATCTGCCATTCCTTTGGCCTCTCACTACAAGAAAGACATTGAGGTATTGGAGAGAGTCCAGAGAAGACTAACCAAACTGGTGAAGGGTCGAGAGAACAGGTTTGATAAGGAGCAGTTGATGAAGCTGGGGCGGTTTGGTCTGGAGAAGAGGTGGTTGAGAGGACACCTCATTGCTCTCTACAATTCTCTGAAAGGAGATTGGAGTGAGGTGGGGGTTGGTCTCTTCTCATATGCAACAAGTGACAGGACAAGAGGACATGACCTCAAGTCGTGCCATGGGAGGTTCAGGTTGGCTATTAAGAAAAAAATCTTCACAGAAAGAGTTCTCAGCTACAGGGAGGCTCTCAAGCTGGTGGAGTCACCATCCCCGGAGGCATTTAAAACACACATGGATATTGTGCTGAGGGATGTGGTTTAGTGGTAGTGGCCTAGCAGCAGTGGTGGGATTATGAGCTCTTGGTGATCAGTCAGACTTGATGATCTCAAAGGCCTCTTCCAACTTCACCAGTTCTGCAATTCCATGATTCCATCTCAAAATATGTAGGTGCAGCTGTCAGCTACATTAGGGCACCTATCATGGAAAACCAGACTCTTCACAATCTACAAGCCTGTAAAGTGCAACCATCCTGGGGGTAGACTCAACAGACCATTCATATCACCAGCAGTGGCTTCAACTGGATGAGGAGAGAAGAGCAAGAACATGCCAAGCACAGAAGGAAAATCCCATGATGGTGGTCCCTTTCATTATAGCACCACAGACTGTACATTCAACGTCAAGACATGTAAATAAATTACAGAGGGAGAGCGATTTTTTAATTTCAAATAAGGGCATGTGGTTATGGTTTCCTGATTTTGTCCTGAGGTTACAAAACAGAAACAAAATGTAAACCTTCCTCCTCAGACACTTACAAATTGGTATTAAAAGCTGTACTGTCAAACAACAACTAATTAGGAACCTAGCAGTAATTACACATTACTAAAAGGCCACTCTTACACATCCCATCGATTCCTTTTGTGACAACCACTTTGTCGTGCAAAACTGAATTTTGCTTGTTCATTTATTTTTATCCTTTTCCCCTCTAGAAACAGCTGTTGTGAATATCTGGTCCAGTGGAAGGTGTCCCTGCCCATGGCTGGAGGGTTAGAACTAGATGATCTTGAAAGTCCCTTTCAACCCAAACGATTCTATGGTTCCATGTGACACACAGTTCAAACCTTGGAGGAGAGTACCTATCCAGTGGCACAATATTCATTTATTTCTCTCTCCCTGGACCAACATCTAAGACATTGTTTTTTGACAACAGTGAATTTTGTAATGTAAAATATGTCTTCTATTGAGAGTCAACTCTGGAAGTCACTAGGAGTCACTTTAGATAGGCTGGAGAGAAATCAAATGAAATTCAGTAAGGCCAAGTGCAGGGTCCTGCATCTGGGACAGAATCCACCCCCCCCCACACACACACACCCACCCCATTAGTACATGATGGGGGCTGATCTTCTGGAGAGAAGATCTGGAGAAAAGGATGGTCCTGGTAGACAACAGCATGACCATAAGCCAGCAATGTGCCCTCGTGGCCAAAAAGGTCAATGGCATCCCAAGGTGCATCAAGAAGAGTGTGGACAGCAGGCAAATGGAGATTCTTCTTCCCCTCTACTCTGTTCTAGTGAGACTGTGTCTGGTCCCAGTTCTGGGCTTC
Source organism: Dryobates pubescens (assembly GCF_014839835.1). NCBI lineage: Eukaryota > Metazoa > Chordata > Aves > Piciformes > Picidae > Dryobates > Dryobates pubescens. The sequence continues at coordinate 44,059,339 of NC_071612.1, forward strand.
TCAGTTCAAGGAGGACAGGGACACGCTGGTGTGACTACAGCAAAGGGCTACAAAGATGCTGAGGGGACTGGAACATCTCTCTGATGAGGAAAGACTGAGAGATTTGGGTTTTTTTAGTCTGGAAAAGAGAAGACTGAGGGGAGACATCACCAATGATGATGGTGAGTGTCAGGAGGATGGAACCAGGCTTTTTGCAGTAGTGCCCACTGACAGACAAAGGGTAATGGGCACAAACCTGAACATAAGAAGTTCCATCTAAACATGAGGAGGAAATTCCTTAATTCAGGGGTGCTGGTGCATTGGCACAAGCTGCTGAGAGAACTGTTGGAGTCTCCATCTGTGGAGATATTCAAAAGCCACTTGTACACATTCCTGTGTAGCCTGATTGGGGGAACTTGCCTCATCAGGGGGGTTGGACTCAATGGCTTCCAGAGGTCTCTTCCTGGCTTTTGGCCAGGGGGTTCTTGTGCTGTTTATCAATTGCAAATACCTGTACATATCTGTAAATATTATGTATTTTGTACATATTCATTGCACTTCCTTGTAGATTGTAGTTTTGCTTGTGAATGCAGCTTCATTTGCTTCCAGCTCAGCTGGTCTGGGGGGGGTGGAAATTTCAATCCACCACAAGTGGGTTTTGCTCTGTATTCATGCAAAACACCCCATGCTGAAACAAAACCTTTTCTTAAGCTCTCAGCACTGGCAAGGCTCCAAACTAATTGATTTAAAGGCACAATCAATGCTGTCGAAGATAAGTTCTGCTGGAAGTTACGCAGGTTTTGCTGCAGGTCAGAAGAAGCACCAGTACAAGAGAAACTTCCATTAACTCTGAGTGTACCAGGTGCAGCCAGCAAAGGAGAAGAGGACCAGAGAGGAGGACCAGCATGTTTCTTAGCTTGCAAGGAGCTACTTTTGCCAAGGTTATTGCATTGAAAGGGACCAGCTCAGGAAATTATGTGTCTTTGTAGAGTGGCAAATGAACAGCAAATGAACCCACTCCCACTGCAGAGAGGTTACCAATCAAACTGGAACAGTCATCTGCTCTGTGGGAATTCAGGTCAAAAGTAGGTGAACATTTCATTTCTTCAGCTTCCTAAACAAGGAAAAGTATCATTTTGGCTAAATGACGGAATTAAATCCTAATTTTTAGCCCAGAAGTGCCTTCAATTTTGTCTGACAAGGTTCTTCACCCTTGGATGATTTTTCACCTTGCATTTATTCTTTCAATTCCAATTTGAAAATAATCTCTGGTCCAAGAATAACTAAGCACAGCAGAAACAGCTTCTTCCAGGGAAGCCCAGACACTGTCTCAAACTTCTCAACAAGCAATACAGTCATCACAAAACAGTAATAATATTCAATGGACAAACAAACGTTGAAATTGAACCAGGAGTGCTGAAATAAGTTGCTAGAATGATAGAATCATTTTGGTTGGAAAAGAGCTTAAAGATCATTGAGTCCAACCATTCTCTCACTCTACCAAAGATGGTGCTAAACCATGGCCCCCAGCACATCTTTACATCAAACTAGAAGCTTTTGGGCTATGACAGAGAAGGAAAATGAGCCTCAACATGGAGAACACAGAATTACTACTAACATCCCCAAGACTGTCACAACCTTTTCACTTTTGCCTAAAGCAACCAGCTTTGGACAAATTAATAGCAACACAGGAATGTCTCTTAAACCTAAACCTTCAGACAATGGAAGCTGGATGGTGCTGGGATGTGGTAACCAAAACACAAGGGCTCTGAGGACACATGGGCCTGAATAACGCTGTCAGCAGCACAACAATCCACTGGAAGATCCATCTGAAGTGCCACTTCCACCTGAAAGCATTACTTTAGCAAGGCAAGAGTCCACCTGAGCCCCAGGTCATGGTGCATATCCCATTGCTAATCTCCACATCTGTCTTCAAAACTGAGACAGAAGCATCAGCTTACATCTAGTACTAGAGTGGTGACTGGCAACTGATGGTATCAGTTTTGGTGACCCAAGCCAAAACCTGCTACTCATAGCAAAGGCAAGAGAAGGTCTTCCCCTGACCTTGCAGAGGAGTTTCTAAACTTGCTCCAATGACTGAGAGCAGAAGTTCTTGAGAAAGAACACGAAGCTGCCTTTTTCCTCCTCTCCAGCAAATATTTATGCTGTGGCTACAGGAGCTGTAGTGGATTTCAGTATCTCAAAACTCAAGGCAGTGAGAAGAAAGTCACTGACCTCTGATGAAATTAGGCCTTCTACAAAATGCTTAATGATGGGATTAATGGTCTTCCACCAGGCATACAAAGTTTGTACTGTTGGCCTTGAACTACCAATAAACTGCTAATGGGAGCACACCACCAACAAAAATAAAAAAGAAAAAGAAGAAGAAAAGAAGATAAGAGAAATAGAGTAAGATTACAAATTACAGGTTATGGTTTTGCTTTACTTTAGCATACGAGGAAGAATAATTTAAGGTCAGAAGGTATCTGTAAGACTGAAATAAAAGGAATTAATTGGGAAGAAGGAAAGAACAGATGATCTATTTCATCTAATGAGATCTTCCCCACAGAAGAAGCTGTGAACTGCATTTATGAATCATCTGTATCTGCCTCTCCACTGTTTGGGAGTTCAGATTATAAAAGCAACTGCTAGAGTCATTGCACCGAGGAAGTGAGCAAAGCTGTAGCCAGGTAGGAAAATGGCCTGTGACCGAGAAATGCCTCTTTGACAGAACACCACGGTCTTGAAAAGAACTCCAAGGGAGCTTGTCAGACTCAACCTATCCTCCAGTGGTCCAAATCAAAGGGATATCTCTCACTTATCTCTGAACCAATTTATACTGAAACTTTTTACTAGTACCACCAGATTCCAGGACTGACTCAGCCTAAACCAGGGAAGTGGCTAAACTCCCATCCTGGGGGGTGTTTCAAAGAGGCAGAGGTGTGGTGCTGAGGAATATCGTTTAGCATCAGACTTGCTGATTTAGAGAATGGTTGGATTCCAGTTCTGGGCTTCCTGGATCAAAAAAGACAGGCAACTGCTTGAGAAGATATAGAAAATGGCTACAAAGATGATGAGGGGACTGGAACATCTCTCTTATGGAAAAAGGCTTAAGGACTTTGAGCTTTTTAGCTAGCAGATGAGAAGACTGAGGGGGGATCTTATCAATGCTCCTAAATACTTAAGGGGTGGGTGTCAGGAGGATGCAGTGGTGCCCAGTGACAGGAAAAGAGGTAACAGGCACAAAGCTGAACATAAGAAGTTCCATTAAAAACATGAGGAGGAACCATAAATTAAGGGTGACAGAGCACTGGACCAGGCTGCCCAGAGAGGTGGTGGAGTCACCTTCTCTGGAGACTTTCAAAACCCACTTGGATGTGTTCCTATGCAACCCGATCTAGGTGACCCTGGTTTAGCAGTGGGGTTGGACTTGATGATCTCCAGAGGTCCCTTTCAATCCCTACCATTCTGTGCTTCTGTGACTCAATGAACTTAAATATATTTTCCAATGGAAATGATTCTCTCTCTGATTCTGAAGCAGCTGGCAATGCTGTAGCACATCAAGACTCGATTTTCTTCTTAGCTTTGCAGTGTTTCATATGGGTACATAACCACAGGTGGAGCTCAGCTGTAGGTAGAGGAATACGTGGCAACCTTCCATTTTAATGTTGCTGGGAGGAATTTTGGAGTCCGGTGACAAACTCCAGGCTGCTGCTTTGATCTTCCTCTCTCTTAACAACAGTCTTACCATGCCAGAGACATCCAGGGTGGGGATTTCTAGTTTGGCTCTTGCTGACACAAATCAAGTGCAGGTTTCTCATGCTGAGAAGTATATTAAGTTCACAGAGTTTTAACAAAGGGCTACCAAAGCGTGGAACCCCTGCTGCAAGTCACACTTCTTTCAGATGTCCTTTTAATGATATTAAATGAAAGTTTGGGGCACTCTGGTGCTGATGGGCAAACATCTTGATCTCTGGAAAGAGCTGCTGAAAGTACTCCCTGTAGCTATAGTTAATATATGGCAATCTGTGCACACTGCCAGCTAATTTATTCCATCCACTTTACCAACGAGACCTTGCCCGACAGACCACGCGGAGTTGAGGAACGCACGGATCATTAGAGGACTCTGAAAGTTGCTTGACACACATTGAGGAGCGCTTTGTCATACAGCCAATTAAATGACCAAACGAGGAACTCGAAAATCCTTATTAATTTGCTCCTTTCTATATAAGAGTTAGAGTCTTGCTTGTCACAGGCACAACACGAACACAAGTAAATGCAGTGCAATTCAATTTATTCTCCCTCTCAGAGCTACAAGTTTCTTTCATTTAGCTTTTTATGGACGTTGGGACCAGCCATGCAAGCAAGGAAAAGTGTGACAAACAGAATTAATTCATTTTAAATAGTACTGGCTAAGTCCCAAGTACACCTTTTATCTATGGAGAACTACTAGGTTAGAAAAGAAAAAATAAAGTCTCTTCTACTCAGCTCTACACTTAATGCCTTGAATCCTCTGAGGAAAGCCTTTCATTTTTTTGCTTAGTGTAGCATTTCTAACAGCCCATGTTATGAGAACCAAGCATTCAGAAAACTTCCAGGAGAACCAGAAGGACAACTCTGACTGCAACCACTCACCACTAAACCTGCCAGTAGCTCATCAGCAATGATTCTGGTGATGACACCATCACCGAGAAGCTCCTGTGATTTTCACAGAGAAGGTGGCACCTTCACCATGTGCTGTACAGACAGGCCCAGAATTTCAAAATAAGGGAATGTGATTTACAGGACAGCCTGGATGACCTAAAATTGTGCCAGGGGAGGTTTAAGTTGGAGAGTAAAAAAAAATTTCTTTCTGCAAGAATGGTCAGAGATTGGAACAGGCTGCCCAGGGAGATGGTGGAGTCACCATCCCTGCAGGTATTAATGAAATGTGTGGACATGGCACTTGGGGGCATGGTTTAATGGCCATGGTGGTGTTGGGTTGACCATTGGGCTTGATGATCTTAGAGGTCTTTTCCATCCCCAACAATTCTATAATTCCATGTGCCACATACTGAAGGGCATGGAAGAGAACAAACACCAAACCCAGTTTCTCAGCCCCCCCAAGACAAACCTTTTTTGTTTTCTACAACTTCTGTGCTTCAGTTTAATGAAGAGCACTTTGGCAAATGAATAAATAACAATGCTGAAGAAATGACAGACAATTCCTATCAGCTTCTGTCAGACACCAGTCACCAAACAAGTCTATGCTAATCAAATGCGTCACCCATTCTGACTCATTCTCCCACACGATGACTTTTCCATTCCTTTCCCAAAATAGATTGCAGGAAGACTGCATTGCATAAAGGTAGGTAGGGAAGATATAGATCTCTGCTCTCCAAAAAGCCACACATCAGGTCCAAGCTCTCCTTAGCTAATGAAGCAACTTTCCAAGGCCATTCATTTCATCCATGTTGGCTATCAAACCTCAAGCAGCTCAGCCTGAGGTGACTCTTTGTTACAGGAATTAAAGCCCATGTGGCAGCTCCTTAAATATCACCATGACTGAAAAAAACTCCCAGAAAGTTTTTGGGTCATTATATTCATATGTGTTTATCACCTCACCTGTCATACTGGTTCTTGTAAAGTTACCATACTTGCCACTTTACTCTGCTCTGGTAAGATCTCACCTTGACTACTCTGTCCATCTCTGGAGCCCTCAACACAGGAAGGACATGGAGCTGATGGAAAGGATCCAGAGGAGGACCATGAAAATGATCTAGGGGATGGAGCACCTCCCCTACAAGGACAGGCTGAGAGATCTGGGGTTGTTCAGCCTGGAGAAGAGAAGGCTCCAGGAAGACCCTATAGCAGCCTTCCTGTACCTGAAGGGGGCTTACACGAAGGATGGGAAGGGACTTTTCACGAGGGCTTGCAGTGATCTAGTAGAGGATGTCCCTGCTGACTGCAGAGGATTTGGATGAGATGACCTTTGGAGGTCCCTTCCAACTCAAATCATTCTATGGTTCTATGATATTAAAGGAGCAGAGTTTGTAACCTCTATCTCCAGCAAAGAAAATCCCTGAGCTTTTAACTCAACAAATACTGTGACATTGCACAAATTAAATCAATATTTATTTTAATTACAAAGTTGCCCCAAGAGATAAGATGATAATCTGATACAACATTTCCAGGCTCAAACTTGAATAACTCATGAAATTTCCAGATCTCTTTTACATATTTATTTATATTCATTTATTTTGGGCTCAAGAGGACTTTACACACCAATCACTGCAGGGGCTCTGTCATGACTACCTAAATTTGTCAGCCAAAAAAACCCAACACCCCAGTAAGTGTGAGTTTAGCAATTATTAGCTTCTCAGATCATCTTCCTCCTCCCTAAATTCCACCTTTTCTCAATTATACTTTTGATATTTGCAATTGCTGAAGATCTTTCACATAATTATAGTGAGGTTGGGGTCAGTCTCTTCCCCCTCATACCAGAGACAAGATGAAAGGAAATGTCCTGAAATTGTGCTAGGGGAGACTAGGAATAATTTCTTTCCTGCAGGAGTCGTCAGGCATTGGTACAGGCTTCCCAGGGAGGTGGCAGAGTCACCATCCCTGGAGGTGCTCAAGAAATGTGTGGCCATGGTGGTGTTGGGTTGAGGGCTGGACTTGATGACCTTAGAGATCTTTTCCAATCAAAACAATTCTATGATACTATAAACTTTTTACTGCCCTTTCCTTTGTTGAAAGAGCACAGGAGTGAGCATTATCAACTCTGAGCCCAGTTCAGCCACCGGTGCTGTTCACAATAACAGGAGGAGCATCATGAAGAGATCCTGCCAGCAAGGTTAAAGCCTCAGGTTCTCTGCCATTAGTGTTCCACTTCCCAGTGATTTTCCCATCTCCCATCAAGTCCAGAATTTCACCAATTAGGATTTGTTTAGAAATCTCTGATAAATCACCTTACCCAGACCAGATATTTCACTGCTGGGTAAAGGACAGCTGGACTCTTTTATCTGCAGTCACAAATTTCCCCACATGATTATCTGGAAAGCTTCGGTTAGGTCATCTAATTCATTCACCCAGACCTCCATCACAGGTCTGTCCTCTTCAATATATTTGCCAGCTTTGTCCATATTTATACCTTTTAGTATAATATTTAGTAGATGTTTAGTATAATATTTATACTCTTCAGGCAATGAGTTTTCCTCCACTGAAGAGGTAGATGCATGGTTAATGTTTAAACACACAAGCAGCCTTTACAAGTGAAAGGGATGAAGTTCTGGAAATCAAGGGTAAGCTGAAGTTTGTGCAGAGTATTCATACTTTATTCTACCAATGTCAGGCTTACTGTGGAGTATATTGAACTCACTATTCACTGCTCTTTGAAAGAAGGCATAAAGAACAGGAGCACCCATCAACTTTGTAGAGTACTTTTGAGAAGATGGAGAAAAGGACAAATTGTGACCACCAATACAAGGGAAATGATTCTTCCCCTCTGCTCTGCTCTTGTGATACCCCAGCTGCAGTACTGTGTCCAGTTCTGATGCCTCCAGAACAAGAAGGACATGAAACTGTTGGAGCAAGTCCAGAGGAGGCCACAAAGGTGATCAGAGGACTGGAGAACCTCCCCTACAGGTACAGCCTGAGAGAACTGGGACTGTTGAGCCTGGAGAAGAGAACGCTTCAAGGGCACCTTAGAGCAGTCTTCCAGTACCTGAAGAGGGCTACAGAAGAGCTAAGAAGGGACTTTTGACAAGGGCTTGCTGTGATAGGACTAGGGGCAATGCCTTTGAGCTGGAAGAGAGGAGATTTAGACTGGAGATTAGGAAGAAATTCTTTGCAGTGTATGTGGCAAGACACTGGAACAAGGCTGTGGATATCCCGTTCAAGGACAGGTTAGACTGGGCTTTGAGTAACCTGGTGTAGTGGGAGATGTCCCTGTCTGTGGCAGGAGCTTTGAAACTAGATGATCTTAAAGGTGTCTTCCAAACCGTTCTATGGTTCTGTGATTTTAGTCAGGTTGTATTCATGGTCCCAAACAGAACTGTGTGGTCCATGGTCAAAGCAGACTCACCAGTTTCCAGTAGTACCAGTAGACAAGGTAATTAGCTTGGGATTGACTTTCTCTCATGACTATATCCAAAGGGAAGACAGACAAACTACCAGCACAGAGGGCTGCTGCTTTATTTTTAATGTCCTAGGCATGTAAGCCATCTAACCCCACATGCTACATGAAATATGTGCTCACTAATAGTCAGTCCCAACGGTAGGAGGTTAAATTTTGCAGGATAATTCAGGTATATAGAGAAAAAAACACAAACAAACAGAACCATTGGGTTCATTTCCACACCTCTGCACATTACACATACACACATAAATAATTATTAACCACCCATAAGTACAACAGGAATGTTCACAAGCACGAGACTGAAACTAGAAAGTAAAACATTCACAGTTCTTAAAGCAGCATTAACTCACCCGTGGTATGCAAATAGATTCATATAAAAGCACTGGAGCAAATACTCCAAGGCAAGGTGACAGGATAAAGAGCTAAACCTTACCCCCCACTCTCAAGAATGTCTTTCCGAAATGCTGAAGCTTGGCTTTTGTGCCTGTGAGCCTTGGTGTGAGCCTTGAAAAGTTGGACCACAGCTGGGTGAACTGTATGGGACTCTTCTCCTTCCTGCATCTCCCTGTGGGGACACTTTATTCCATTGCAATCCTACCTCCTCCCCCATGCCAAGTTTGCCATCTCAAGTTGGTTCTAAATTTGTAAAGTGTGAGAGAGGAAGAAAGGAATCTCAGGAAATGCAAGCAGCAATTGTACGAGTGACATGGCATAAGCACAACCCAGCTGGTCTGGAGACACCTCTGTGAGCAGGAGTTTTGCATTCCTGCATGCTTCCATCCTCCCCTGCTTACTCTGAGTCTTGTCAGATGTCTCCTGAGGATTTTTGGGTTTTCTCACTTTCTGGCTTAGAAGTTTCACTCCTTTTTTTTTTGTTTTTTTTTTTGGTTGTTTTCTTTGTCAAGCCTGAAAGCAATTGAGCAAGTGGTGGGGGGAGAAAAAGAAGAACATTTTTATCCTGTAACTTTAGCCTTAGAACTTGCTGCCACAAGGATGGTAATAACCAGATGATTCACAGAGACATGACCCACTTCACAGTCATTCAGTCAACCAAGTGGACACGTGTATTAAAAACACAAGAAATACCTGGACATAGGCCCTGCAAGAGCGTTCCCTTTTCTGAAGCTGAGTCCATAAAGACAGCAGATTAAAGATGGAATAGAAAAAAACAAGTTAGTGACAGAACAAGGAGGGAAAAAAAACAAAACAAAACCCCAAACCTGAAGAAAATGCCTATGAAAAAAAAACCCCAAACAATCCCTGGTTTCTTTTTTAAACAGCTCCTGCAAACCAACCTGCAAACCAAAGGAAGGACATGAGTTAGGCAGCAGTAGGAGGCTGGAAGGACTGGCTCCAGAAGTGTGGGTTAGTCCTTTTTCAGTGAGGTAAAATACACACTGGCAACTTTGTAAGAGCAGCTGTTAGATGGTAGGAGACACGGAAGTCACATAGAGACGCTCAAGACATGATGCTCTCCTGACAGCTTGGAGATCACACCATATTTCCACATCAAACGAGACTGGAAAGGATGGGGCTACAGAGGAGTATTGTGGGCTCTGCAGTCCAACATCAGTGATGGCACAGGGAGGTTATAACCAAGCTTTGGATGAGGCAGGACCAACTCCAGGCAGCAAAATCTGTGCAGGACGGACCTATACAGACCCATCCTAACACACTTGCTCAGGTCACTGGCTCAAGGTAGAACCTACAGCTCTTCAGCTTTGCTGCTGTGAGCTCACTTAAAGGCAGAGTAGCACATGTACAGTGTGCACTGGTGAGGATGCACCTTGAATCCTGGATTCACTTTTGGGCCACTCACTCCAAGAAACATGCTGAGGTACTGCAGGATTTCCAGAGAAGGCAAACTGTGCTGGTGAAGGGTCTGAAGAACAGGTCTGGTGAGGAGCAACTGAGGGAAATGGAGTTGTTTAGAGAGGAGAAGTGGAGGCTGAGGGGAGACCTCATTGTTCTCTACAAGCCCCTGAAAGGAGGTTGCAGTGAGGTGGGGGTCAGACTCTCTCCCTACTACTGGGCAACAGAAGGAGAGAGAATGGCCTGAAATTGTGCCAGGGGAGGGTTAGATTGGAGTTTCCTTTACTGAAAGAGTGGTCAGGTCAATACGGCCTACGGAGGTGGTGGAGTCACCATCCCTGGAGGTGTTCAAGAAACTTGTGGACATAGGAGTTTGGGATATGGTTTAATGGCCATGGTGGTGTTGGGCTGGAGGCTGGGCTTGATGATCTTGGGGGTCTTTCCCAACAAAACCCATTCTATGATTCTACGATAACACATTGCACTGAAAGAGAGAGCCCTGCCCAGTGCTCTGGTAGCACAGAGGGCCACTGAAGAGGATATACCAATGAAAGGGGAATCCAGTGTAATATTCCTAGAGGAGGGCTTTTGGATTAAACTGCTTCTTCAAGAATGCATTTTCCAGTCCTCTCCTATCAAGCTGTACTTTGTAACTCCTGGGCCTAAATGCTTCGTATGCTGAACAGCTTTTCCACAAAGAGCCCCACCTTTTCCATAGGAGTCACATCTAGAGCTATACTTCATCATGCACTTGCATGCCTCTTGTCTGCTGTCCTCACCTTAGTGTGTTCCAAAATTCACCCAGTCACTTACTGATCTCTCCAGGACTTTGCAGGTAGCCTGAAGCCTGTAAGACTAGATACTGGTGAGCTCTGCGCTGGTGCTACTGAGCCTTACAAAAGCAGGCTGCTGGGAGGCATTGGTTTGGCTGGGTTTGTGGAGGATTTTTGGTGATGTGCCTGGGTTGGAAATTGCACATCAGTGAGGGATTCAGGACAAGTTGTGCTCTCAGCTGACAGCAGAGCGATCCCGTTAGTGCAGCTCAGACCCAAATTTGTCCCTGAGAGTTTTGAAGGTTTTGCGGTAAACAAAACACACCCAAGTATCACGCAAAAGCCTAATTTCAATTTCTAATTCATCAATTTGTAACAGCAGAAATCTTCCTCTGGGTAAACCTGGCCAGGATGAAGATTTTACAGAAACAAATGGAGATCAAAGAAAGCCTTGCAGAAAATTACAGAGCTATCCACCTGGGGGTCTCGCCAGTCTGCAGCAGAACAATTATTACCTTAATTTAGCCTGAACCAGTGGAAAGCATAAAGCTTTTAGTGACAGCAAAAGTGGCTCCTGAAAGATGATAGCTTTCAAAAATTCTGATTATGCCAGTTTATTTCAATTCATTGTACATCAGCTTGCAAAAAAAAAAAAACCCACAGAAAAAAACCAACAACCTCAGTACCTAACAGCAGAGGTGATTACTTTCGGATCCCTAGCACATTTCCTTTAATGATTAAGAGAATATTTAATGACTAGTGCTTGCTTTATTTCTGCTTTATGACTAAACAGCACTAAACAAAACTCCTTGCAAATGACTTTTTTTCCTTCCCTCCCCCCTCCCCCCCCCCCCCCCCTTTTTCTTTCTTTTGGAAATACTCTTGATCAGTGAAGGGGAAAATGGAGCAGTAAACTCTGTTGCCTTTTGTTTGCCCAATACCACTTCCAAGCTGAATTCATGCATTCGTAAATGAACACAGAGCAGTTGCTCCTCTAAAGAATTAAGTAGGGAATGAGAGCAAGTAAATTACCCAGCCTGTCATCTGGATCACTGACTCGCAGCACTGCTTTGCAGGACTCCACAAGGTCCAGCATCTAAATGAGGAGTGCAATTGATTTGTATGAGCTGCTTGTGCAAAGCCGATGGCAGGAGGGGAAAGCCGGCGAGGGGTGGCGGGGGGCCTGGGACTGACAGCCAAGCTGAAGGAGCTCTGCCTTACCCATGCCTTCCCCCCCTCGCTAACTCAGACCAGTCCCCGTGATACAAGCCCATTTCACATCACTGAAATATCAGAAGGTGGGATACAAACAGATGAAAAACATGTGCTTGCAAAGCTGAAGTGACAAAATGTTGGGTGTGGGCATATTCAGAAGAGCAAGCAGACTGTGACCATGAAACCTGTTAGTAGGTGACATTAATTGCTGGCTTTACCTGCTATTGTCAGGCCTCCTCATCATCTCAGACAAACAACTATGGCATGATTATACGGAATAATGTTATGCTGATGTAACAATTAATACAATTATTACCTACATTGTTACCAAAGAGCTGGAGGCAGCAGCAATTAAAAGCATCAGGATAACCCAGTTCACAGCACATGCAAAGCACACGAGATGCAGGACTTCAATTCCCATGTAGCTGTCATCTTAAACAATCCAGAAGCCCCTTGCATTTCAAACAGCATAAGCTTACAATATTAACTTACAGGCAAAAAGACAAAGTTGCTTCTCTGTAAACCATTGCTCTTCATGAGGCTCAGAAGAAATTTTAGGCTCATTTATTCCCTGTATAACCTTGGGACCAAGTCCTGGTCTGATTTATGTGGATGCCAGGGCTGTCAGAGCCAGCTACACAGCTGAGAACAAAACTGCTTCTTAAGTGGGTGACCAAGGAAACCATGTGCTCATAGCCATGGGGCTCTGCTACTCTTTCTTCTGAGGACCAGGCCTCCACCATTCACTCTCAGAATCCTTTAGAAGCCCTACCACATGTGTTTACATGAGATTCAGTGATGAAGATGCCTTGGGCCAAAGAAAACCTCAAATCAAAGCTCTTCTTACAGGTTCTATGGCCCATTTCTTCCCATGGCTGACAACTTCTAGCACCTTTAACATGTAGAAATTCCACTTAATTTTGGAAATGACCAAAGGACTTGGTCTTCCCAAAGCGGGGACACAGAGACCACATTGCCATCATGCAGTAAGGTGCTTCTGGACAAAGTCACGGGTCATCACCTAAAAAGGTGCCCTGATACTAAACCATCCTGCAGTGTAAATACCATGATGTCTTCTGCGCCTTTGGTAAATCCCTCTCCAGTGCAAATTCATTTTTCTGTCCGCTTCTAGTAATTTATATTCACAAATAAAAGTGTTCATCTTCACATTTTTATCTTGTAATGTTACAAGACTGGGGGAAAAAAAAAGGCAGTCTCTCTCTGCCTCTTGGGGCTTTAAATATTCCAATTTTCTGGATCATATTACATGGCATTTCACAGATAGGGAATGCTGCTTTCATTCATGCTGCTACAAGTCCAAAATAATTGCCATGTTTTCATGGTAAGCTGTGAGAGCTGAGACCACAATGAAGTACCTGGAGTTCATCTATCTACACACTGAGGGTGTTCGTTCCCCAGCGCCACCAGAACCCTTGGCATTTACAACTTGTTTGGCTTCTCAGCAGTATAAAACACATTGAGAACGAGAAACTGCCAGGTAGTCTGCTCTGCTAGGAAAGAACCTTTGCTCTAAAGCGGCAGTCCTTCAGCTAGACAGCCAGAAGAGCTCTCCAGGGACAGCCCAGCCCTGCTTCAGCCTCCCATCCCTTCCCCAGCTGCTCTGTTTTTACCTTGTTTAAGCTGCGTGCAGCGCTGTCCTTCCCACCTGGAGTCAAGTTTCGGAGCTGCACGTCAAGCAAGTTCACCAGCTGGACCATGGCGGACACCGAGTACGCGATGTCTCCAGCGTACAAGTGGTTCTTGGTGTGCTCTGCAAGCTCCCGAGCAATGTTGGCAGCCATCTCCCCTGACTTCATCTGCAGTTGAGAAAACAGAGGAAAAGGTTGTCCTGGGCTCTTAGCATCATCTTCCTCCAGTCCCTTCCAGCTCTACAGTGTTGAGCAAGTCAACTCTCGACAAGAAGAAGAGAGAAGAAGAAAAAGAGAAGAAGAAAGGAATCACAGAATGTTAGTGGTTGGAAGGGACCTCAAGAGACCATTGAGTCCAGTCCCCTGCCAAAGCAGGATCATGTGGAGCAGACCACACAAGAACACATCCAGGTGGGTTTCAAAAATCTTCAGAGAAGGAGATTCTACAACCTCTATGGGCAGCCTGCTGCAGTGCTCTACCACCCTCACAGTAAAGAAATTTCCCTCATGTTGAGGTAGAACCTGCTATGTCCCAGCATTCCATTGTTCCTTGACCTATCATTGAGTATCACTGAAAAGAGACCATCACCTGCATCTTGACACCCACCCCTCATGTATTTATAAGCATTCATAAGATCTTCTCTCAGCCTTCTCTTCTCCAGATTAAACAGCCCCAGGTCTCTCAGCCTTTCTTCACAGGAGAGATGTTCAAGTCCCCCAGTCTTCCTCAGCTCTCTGTTGGACTCTCTCCAGTAGATCCCTGACTGTCTTGAACTGCAAAGCCCAAGATTGGACATAATATTCCAGGAGTGGTCTCACTAGGACAGAGTAAAGCAGGAGGACACTGTCCTTGACCTGCTGGACACACACTTCTTGATGCACCCCAGGATGTCACTGACCCTTTTGGCCACAAGGGTACATTGCTGTGCCATGGATAACTTGCTGTCCACTAAGACTCTAAGGTCTTTCTCCATGGAGCTGCACAATCCCTAGTCTGTGCTGGTGTCTGATGGTCCTCCACAGCTGGGTTCTTCATATGAAATTTCCAATTTTCCTATCTTCAGGACAATCCTCAGTATAAATCCAGGCTGGGAGGTGATGCCACTGAGACCTACCCTGAAGAGAAGGACTTTGGGGTGCTGGCTGATGAGAAGCTCAAGATGAGCCATCAATGTGCACTCACAGTCCAGAACCAATCACATCCTGGGCTGCATCCCCAGCAATGTGTGCAGCAGGTGGAGGGTGGGATTCTGCCCCTCTAGTCCATGCTGCTGAGACCCCAGCTGGAGTGCTAGGGCCAGCTCTAGAGCTCTCGGCAGAGGAGAGACATGGACTTGGTGGATCAGTGTCAGAGAAGGCCACAGAAATTATCAGTGATGTATCACCTCAGGCCAGGCTGAGAGAGCTGGGTCTGTTCAGCTTGGACTAAAGAAGGCTCCAGGGAGATCTTGTGGCCTTTCAGTACTTAAATAGGGCCTGTAAGAAAGCTGGAGACAGACTTCCTGGCAGGACATGTTGTGACAAGACAAGGGTTGCTGGTTTGAAGCTCAAACAGGGAGGTTCAGACTGGAGGCAAGGAAAAAATCTCTTACACTGAAGGTAGTGAGACATTGGAATGAACTGGCTAGAAAGGTGGTAGTTACCCCAGAAATCATTCCAGGTCAGCTTGTTTGGGGCTCTGAGCAACCTGGTCTAGGTAAAGATGTCCTTGCTCAATGCAAGGGGGTTGTATTAGATGAGCTTTAAAGGTCCAAGCCAAACAGCAGTCAGAAATCAGACACTTCTGTTCTTCCCTCGATTTCTGGTGCTTGTTATAAAAGTGAGATTCCAGAGAAAGGCTTCAGGCTGAGCTTTTACCTCTCTCTAAATCAATTATCTGAGTTATAAATGAATAAGTTACTTCCATCAATTTGACAGCAACAGCCCATCTGATTTAATGAAATCTAACTGAAGATGTTCATATGCTCATCTTCAGAGAATTAAAGCATATGATGATCTAGATAGGCCAAACAAAGGAGATCATGAGTCGTTCTTCCCATTAGAGCAATGCTAACATATATTCAAAAATGAAATTATTTCTTCCTTGTTACATACAAGGCTAATGCCATAGAAACCAGATCCTGCTCTTACAGCTGTCTGCTCTTCTAAGCATCTGAAGAAAGCCACACATTGGCACAAAGGCTGAATTTTGACCTCTTCTGTCAGCACCCAGGACTTTAAATGAAGATGTGTGCTTGCAGTCCTGAAAACAACCATGTTCTGGGCTGCATCAAAAGCAAAATGACCAGCAGGACAAGGGATGTGATTCTCCCCAGCTACACTGCTCTCATGAGCCCACACCTGAAGTACAGCATCCAGTTCTGCTGTCCACAGCACAAGAAGGACATGGAACTGTTGAAGTAGGTCCACAGAATAATGATCAGATCGCCAGAGCACCTTCATTGTGGGGACAGGCTGAAAGAGTTGGGGCCATTCAGCTGGAGAAGAGAAGGCTCTGGGGAGACCTTCAAGAGGCCTTCCAGTACCTGAAGGGGGCCTACAAGAGAGCTGGGAAGGGACTTTTTACAAAGGTTTGTAGAAATTGATGAGTGGCAATGACTTTGTGCTGGAAGAGGGAAGATTCAGACTGGAGATTAGGAAGAAATTCTTTCCAGTGAGGGTGGTGAGACACTGGAATAGGTTGTCCAGGAAGGTTGTGGATGCCCCTTCCCTGGAGGTGTTCAAGGCCAGGCTGGATGAGGCCTTGAGCAACCTGGTCTGGTGGAAGGTGTCCCTGCCCACTGCAGAGCACTTGAGACTGAATGATCTTTAAGGCTCCTTCCAACCCAAACCATTCTTTGGTTCTGTGACTGCATCAAATCCCTTCACATAAAGAAATCAGTTTTCACCCCTGCCTGCAGGTCATGGTCAGCGCTCAGCACGTAGCAGCGGACACAGTGTTTCTGTTGTAAGACTTGCAGAGACCTGCCAGAATACAAGAGGCTTTTTGCAGCTACATTAGGAAATAACCCCCCTGCTATTCAATCTTTGGTGCCTGCATTTTCTCTTGGACCAGGCACCTACGCAAGCTGGCAGACTGAGCAAATTACTCAGCTGCTACAAAAGCAAACACAAGAGCTTTCTCTCCCTATGATAAGTCTCTTGCTGTGTTCAACTGTACTCTCTGTTATTTTTACCTGTCTCAAAAGTGGGGTGGGCTGGTCACTAATAAGCCCTTTTCCTTATACCCTGGGATGCATTGAAGAGAGTGTGGCCAGCAGGTCAAGAAAGGTTCTCCTGCCACTCTACTCTGTTCTGGTGATGCCACATCTGGAAGACTGTGTCCAGTTCTGGGCCTCCCATTTCAAGTGTGACAGGGATAGACTAGAGAGTATCCAATGGAAGCTACAAAGGTAATGAAGGGACTTAAACATGTGTCTGTTGAGGAAAGGCTGAGAGACCTGGAACTGTTTAGCCTGGAGAAGGCTGAGATGGGTTCTGATCAATGTTTACAAATATCTGAAGGGTGGGTGTCAAGAAGAAAGGGCCAGGCTATTTTCAGTGGTCTCCTGTGATAGTCTAAAGGGCAATGGATGCAAACTGGAACCCAGCAAGTTCCACCTCAACATGAGGAAAAATATCTTTGCCATGAGGGTGCTGGAGCCCTGGAGCAGGCTGTCCAGAGGGTTTGTGAAGTTTCCTTCTCTGGAGACTTTCAAGATCCATCTGGATGTGTTCCTCTCTCGCCTGCCTTGGGTCATGCTGCTTTGGCAGTGGGGTCAGACTCAATAATCTTTGGAGGTCTCTCCAACCCCTTATCTTTTGTGATTCTTTGGCAGATCCTAAAAACCTGAAAACCTGGGGAACTCTAGTGTGACCAAATAAACATCCCAAAGTAGGCATCCAAGGAAAAAAAGCCTGAGAAAATGGATGGCAGTGCTCAAAATCTGTCGACTCCTGGGACATAGAAGTACTTACCCAAACTCATTTCACACACCTCAGTTTCCTGAAAACACAGAGATGGGTCATTTCCCCCAGGACAATGTGTCTGGTTGACAGGGGATGAAGTTACTTCTTAGAGATGACATTCACTTCCAAACCTACTCATTGTCAAACAGAAAATGCAGTTTCAAGTGCTAAGACACTCTTCCCATCCTGTCTGTGTGCATAACATGGGGGTATCCAAAATCATGGCCCAATGACATATTCATGTGCGTTACCCAGTTCTTTGTAGCCTTTTCCACTGGAATTTAAGTGTCTCCTCTGGAGATCTGTCCAACCCACTTTCTGTTAGCAGTCCCAAATGCTGGCTGAATACTCCAGGCCTAAGATAAATGTTTGGTCTCTTACAGAAACAGGACTGAGCCCCTCTTTTGGCTCACCATGACCCCAGCGGACACAGTACTAAGTTACTTCCCTCCTACAAAGGAAGACCAGAGGAGTTACGAGCCAGCCAGTCTCACCTCTGTGCCCAGCAACACAACGCTCTCTATTCTGCTACCAAAAAGACCTCCTCCCATTCCCAAGCTTGAAGCTGAAGGTAGTGGTGCCTCACATCCAAGGAAGCACCCACAACTGAAAGCTTTGGTGAGGAAAAGATACTTTCAGGTGGGTCATACACTGCACCAGGGACAGGACTGATGAAAGCAAAAGGTAAAACCACGAGGCTGAGACTGAATGGATGACCTCACGGTCAGGAAAATGCAATGTATCCAGCACTGACCTTTTTGTTGCCTCTTACTGCTTGACTCCAGAAATAACCCAGGTCGCCGTACATAATTCAATCGCACTGGCGACTCTATTCTCCTGCTGCGTTAGGAAGGCATGGGAAGCCACCAACAATAAAGTTAAAGTAAATGTCAGGAGGCCAATGAATTGCTGAAGTGGACATTTGTTCTGATCTTCTAGCAAGCACAATAACTCTAATGGAAGCTAATAGAGGGTTGTAAAACCTAATACCATGATGCAAGCAGGCAAACACCCAACGTAGAGTCTGAGCACTGCAGAAGAAAGAAAAGAAGCAATAATCCTTACCTCACTACAGAGACATGAAAGCAAGCACAGCATTTCCCTACCATCCTCTCTATCTTGGCTGAAATCCCTCCAGGGGTCACATCAACCATTTTCCTGAACAGCTTGGACCCAGTAGGTGAAAGAGGAGGGAATTTGGAGGAGACCAAGCAGATTAGGAAGGAAGACACACTGAGCAGGGATGAAACCTGGCTGCCAGAGAAGCATTTCTACCCGTTTTGTAAGCTGTGCTGCAGGTGAGGGTGCGGTGGGATGGGTGGCTAAGGAAGACTCCAGAACAAAGACAGGAGAGCTGAACTGCAGAGTGTGACTGCTTCTGGTCATCGTAGCATGGCTGGCTTACTGCATCCTCTACCTACCCTCACCACAGCAACAAGAGGAGCCAGCCTGGCTTAGAGGAGGAAGACTCCCTTTTATGATTTAGAGAGGTGCTGGAGCAGATCGGCAAGCTTGGGACAGTGAAGTGTCCTGGCCATGGTAGAAACCTAATTTATAGACAACTCAGACCTCATCTTTAAGCACAGTGATGATTTCCAAGACTCTTGCTTGGGCAGGGAAATCAAGTAGCCATGGGTTGCTTCATAAGCCATTAAAAACTGAGTTTGCTCAAAGGATCTTACTGAATGCAAACCCCTACACAAAACCCTGTGTAAGCCTGGCAGGACTTTTCCATCAGAAGTCACTTTTTGAAAGACTTGATGTATGGCAGCAGCTATCCATAGAGGTTGCACCACCATATACCAAGATCCAACTCAGGCATTAAACACCTAGATCCAGATTAGGCAGATCCTTACAGTGAAGTGGAGGTTGGCCTCTTATCCCTCCTAACAAATAATGGGAGAAGGGGAAATGTCCTCAGGTTGCATAAGAGATTTAGTTTGGATATCAGAAGCAACTTGTTGACTGAATTGGTTCTTAAAGACTGGAACAGGCTTCCCAGGGAGGTGGTGGAATCCCCATCCCTGGAAGTGTTTCAAAGAGGCAGAGATGGTGCTGAGGCCCATGCTTTAGAACCAGCCTTGGTAGAATTAGATCATGGTTAGACTTGGTGATCTCAAAGCTCTTTTCCAATCAAAACCATTCTATGAATCTGTGATTCTATGATTCCATGATTCTAGTCATTACACTGACTGATGGAGAGTTCCCAAAGCTGAACACAGCTAAATTCCTCCAGAAAACAAAACAAAACAAAACAAAACAAAACCAACCACACAAACACACAAAACCCAAACCCAATAATAACAGTAACGACAAACCCCATTCCCAGCTGCAACCTGCTGGGCATTGCTGAAAAGCTGTCTCTTCCATTTTATCCTGCTTTGAAAGCAGGTAACAAATTAAATGGGGCTCATCTGTTTCACAAATGATAGCTGGGGTTTCAAATCAAATAAGCCTAACCTTGACTGAGATTTCATCAGCACAGGCTATTATTTCCTTCTGCTAATGGCTAAAGGCCTCGCCATCTTCAGTGAGCAGCAAGAGGTCTCCCAGCTGCCTGGGTGAATTATGGCTGGAGTAAGTAATATTAACCCCTCCAGGATAAGTACATGGGTCATAAACCACGAGCTGCACAGCTGCTAATGCCAGCAAAAGACAGGCTGCATTCATCAGCTAGCTGAATGTATGGCAGCAGAGCTGCCCACTCTCTCCTATGGGACAGAAGGAGCAGAGGCTTTGTAATGTCTGTGCCATGTCACAGCAGCCCTACATTAGTTGATGCCTACCCTGGTCTCTGGGGAGGGATGGGCAGAAATACAGATGAAGATGGGGGAATCTCATCAATACTGATCGATACTTAAAAGGTGGGTGTCAGGAGGATGGGACCAGGCTTTTTGCAGTGATGCCCAGTGACAGGACAACGGGTAATGGCCACAAATTTGAACATAAGAAGTTCCATATAAACATGAGGAGGAACTTCTTGAATTTAAGGGTAACAGAGCACTGAAACAGGCTGCCCAGAAAGGTGGCGGAGTCTCCATCTCTGGGGGCATTCCAAATCCACCTGGACGTGCTTTCTCTGGGGTACTCTGCTCCAGTAGGGGTGTTGGACTCAATGATCTTCAGAGGTCCCTTCCAACTCCTACCATTCTGTGATTCTGTGCTTCTGTGAAAGTCTCTTCTGCAGGGTCACCCCATCCCACTAACCAGCAGGCACTGGCTCTCCAGGAGTAAGGTGCTGGTACTGCACAGCAGCACAGGCAGGCAGCAAGGCTGGAACTGGCTCACTTTGGGCAAAGGAGTGAATCAATCCCCACAGATTGCTGTAATAAAGGATTCAGCCCACAGACTCTGTGGCGTAAACACACATCTGGTCTCTGTTTGCAGTGAAATCAGCTGAAAGCACCACTGTGCATTAATAAGCAAAGTGCTCAACATACAGCTACCAAATAAGCTCTGCTTGTCTTGAGCTTCTATTGTCACATCTTAATGGACTTTTAACACTAATAAATGATGAAGTGTCACAGAACATTCATCAAGGGGCTTATGAGTCAAAAGCTAGGCATTATTGCAGCGTTGTTTTCTACCCCACCAGCTCTTTCACAATTTGGGCCGAAGTTAAAACCGGCGAGGCAGATGTGCAGTGCAAACGATTCACATGCAGCCTGCCTTTCTTTGGTAAGGATTTCTCAGCTAGAGGGTTTCTCCTGTGCCTGTGTGGCATGAGAAAATCCTTGGGGATGTGTGAAAAAGAAAGCTTCCTTTTGCAATCAGTTGGTATTTTCCATATGTCCACCCACCTCCTCCTCCTTCTTCCTCCTTTTCTCACCACAAACAAGAGCCATCATTCACTGTAGTTTATTTCCACTCTCTGGTCCCCCTCCTTTGCCTTTCCCTCACCTTCTTTGCCTTAATTTTGAACAGATTTGTTTTTACAGTCTTGCTTTCTTCTTGCAAATTCTGGCTACTATACGTGCCTCATCCTTTTTTATATGTGGCTGTTGGTCACTTATGTGTTCCCTGTTGTGGAAACAACCAGAAGGGTCAGTGGGTAGACTCAGTGCAGTCAACAGGCAGAAAATGTTTTACCTTTTGAGTGATATGGTTGATCCAGGGAGAAGAGCAGTTGCTAAGATCAGGTCCTTGGGGCTCCCAGATCCCATCTGGCGCAAGACACCGGAAAGTTGCAACACCTGGAAGAGGAAAGGGGCTATGTTCAGTGGCATTGGTTGCATTTTGCCCCCAAGACTCCTTCTCACAGGTTTCATTTCACAATGCTGGGCTCCTCAAGCGATGCCTGGAAGCTTTTCAGTGCTCAGGACCTCAGTGGGACATTTCTGAGTCTTGTCAGTGTACTTGGTTGCACATCATCTTAGTGTTTAGGCACCCTAAGATATAGAAGACCCATGAGGAAGAGCAGGGACATTATCTCCATTTCACCAAAAGGTGACTACAGATAGGGCTTTGCCTTAGGCCATGCAGGAAAGTTGACAGAGACTGAAAAATGAAAGCTGTATCTCAAACACTGAGTCTCCTGCCTCAGGTGCTCTGTTTGGCTCCAGGATCAGCCTCTGTGCCTTAAACAGGTTGCCTAGGGAGGTTGTGGATGCCCCCTCCCTGGAGGTGTTCACAGTCAGATTGGACAAGGCCTTGAGCAACTTGGTCTAGTGGAAGGTGTCCCTGCCCAGAGTGGAGGGTAGGAACTAGATGATCCCTTCTGACCCAAACCATTCCACGATTCTGTGATTTCCTTGTTAATTACAAAGGCTTTACTGCTCTGAATCACCATTAACATACGCAACATTTTCAGTGCTATGAATGCTACAGTGTAACACTGGGATTTACACTTCACCCTCAAACCTTCAGAGGGACTTTAGAGGAGAGTTTCATCTGGCAAGGGCCACCCTGATTCCTGCTGCAAAAGAGAGCAAAACACCTCAAACCCTTTCAGACAAAAATAAGTGCATCCAAAATGGTGGAGTAAAATATCTTTAGAAAGCAAGCCAGCCACAGTTTAAAGACTGCATTCTACAAAGTGCTCTGCCCTGCAGAGCAGAGCTTTCCAGCAGCAGAAGAGTGAATTACAGGCCAGGGCTGACAGTAGTGCCGATTAAAACCAGCCAGAGTTTGCTCATGTCTTCAAAAGGAGCTGGAAGAGGCCCACAGTTAATACACCACAGCTTTTAACAACTCACATGAATCACTGAAGTAAGAGAAGGGAAAGGCTTTTTGCCATCCCCTATCAACAAGTTGGGTTATTTTATTTTATTTTTCCCCTTAGATATTTTGATCCAGTCCTTAGCTCTCGTGCTTAGAAAAGGACTCCCTGCATCCAGCCCTCATTTTCCTTTTTCATCTTGTCCTTCCTTTTCACAGCTTCAGTTCAGACTATCTCTGGAAACCACAGGATACTTTTGGCATTAATTTTACCAAGTGGGACTGGGAAATACAGTAAAAATGTTCTTTACCTACTCTCACCACTGATGTCTTTCCATGCCCCTCATATTTTAACATGTTTTAACAGTCTGACCTCACCAAACTCAAGAGAGTCAGCGTTCATGTGCACAGGTGTGACTGGGTCTCCAGGGCAATGGAATGGAGAGCTAACTGAGAGTTTCCTCTGCAAGCCACATCCCTCCAGCCCTTTTTAAAGGCAATTTCTTCTGCCTTCTTCTTGGCAAGCAAGTTCTAAGGCCTTGCTAGCAAGGCTAACTTGAAAAAAAAATTCTTTTAGAGAACTGAATTTGTTAAAATACAGAATATGCCCAGAGAGGTGGCAGTCTCCATTTCTGGAGACATTCACAGTCTGCCTGGATGTGTTCCTGCGTGACCTCCTCTAGGTGACCCTGCCTTGGCAGGAGGGTTGGGCTTGATGATCTCCAGAGGTCCCTTCTAACCCCTACCATTCTGTGGTTCTGTGATATTCCAAAACCCATTCTTCACTCACATATGTTTCAATTTGGGCAGAAAATATCCAGAAACAATATTTTGGAATAAAACAACTACCAGGGAAGAGTAGAAGTGCAGGAGCATAAATTTCATAGGTTGGACTCGATCATCTTAAAGGTCTTTTCCAACCTGGTTAATTCTATTCTATTCTGTTCTATTCTATTCTATTCTATTCACCATTTTGAGGGATTTGACTTAGTCTTCCCTGCCTGCCTTCTCTGCTGATCACACTTGATTCTGGCTGCCATTTGAAGAATCAGTCCATTTGATTCAGGAGTGGTACCTGGGAACATTTGTGCTATGAAATTCTGGCCAAAGACTTTGAAATGTAAACTGTGTAGCATAGAGCTTTGAAATCTAAGTTTTGTTGATTTCCTCTGCTTCCCTCAACCCCCTCTCTAAAACAAGTAAAGCATTGGTCACCAACACATCAGTCCTTGAGCTCAGGGGTTACAAATCCAGGCAAAAGCAGGCATAGCAGGAGCATCACACAACTTCTGGAGAAAAGGCTCTTCAGGCACTGGAACAGGCTGCTCAGAGAGGTTGCGGCATCTCCTTCTCTGAAGACTTGCAAGACCTGTCTGGATGTGTTCCTGTGTAACCTGCCCTAAGTGATCTTGCTTTGGGAAGGGGGTTGGACTCAATCTCCAAATATCCTTTCTAATCCCTACTATTCTACAGTTCTATGATAGCACATCAAGCTCAACTCCACATGACTCTTAGCTTGTGCTCTCCTTCAGTCAGAGCTTGTGATACCAAAGAACCTGTACAATGTGGTCACCTTAAAGAAAAACTTATTTCCTGTGAGGGTGCTGGAGCCCTGGAGCAAGTGCCCAGAGAGTTTGTGGAGTCTCCTTCTCTGAAGACTTTCAGAAGCCACGTACATGCATTCCTGTGTGGCCTGCCCGAGGTCATCCTGCTTTGGCAGGGCGGTTGGACTCAAAGATCTTTGGAGATCCCTTCCAACCCCTACCATTCTATGGTTCTATGACTGATCCTAAAAGCTTAAGATCTGAGGAGGTCTACTGTGACTACTAAACACCTCATAATAAGCACTGAAGGGAAAAATGCCTTAAAAAAATTGACATTACAGTTCAAAATCTGTCAACTCTTGGGTTCCTGTGCAACCTGATATAGGCAAACCTCCTCTAGCATGGTGGGCTGGACTAGACAATCTCAGAATGTCCCTTCCAAACCCTACCATTCCATGATTCTGTGAGGCTTTCGCCCTGGTCAGCTGTTTGCTGAGGTCATCAGCATGCTCCACTGGCATGTTCCACCTGGTTGTACTCTCAGAACACCCCACAGCCAAAAAGAGATGGCTCTCCCTGTCAACTCACCTATTGAGCCGATGGGACATGGCTGCTTCGCCACCTGTCCCTGCCGAGTTCGAGACCACATGATATCGCGGGCTTCCACGGGCTCGCAGCTCTCCGCACCAGCCGGCGGCAGCTGGGAGGAGACAGGTGGGAGGTGTGTGGTCATTTCATCAGGGACATCGGCCATGGGTGATGGTGTGCTGGTGCTCCTGTTCCTCCTGCCCGAAGCCGAGGTGGTGGTGGTGCGGCTGGTGCTGCTGGTGGCCGCCCGTGGCGTGCTGCTGGCAGTGGTGCTTCCTGGCCCCAGAGCCCCCGATGTAGATATTCCTGAAACAAGAGCAGAGCTGATTAAAGAAAGGAAGGGAATAAAAGAGACTCAAGGTCCCAAGGATGTCCCCCTCTGCAGCTGCCTGTGGGGTGTAGTTGAAGCAATAGCTAATCTAATGCTTGCTGCACAGCCACCTTTCAGAGAGAAGCCGGAGCGCATGGCATGAGAAGCACAGAAGAGGGTAATGACCGCTGGAGCACAACTGATTTCCACAGGCAGTAGCATATGATGGAAATAAAGCACCATTGAATGCCCTCACCATTTTTCTTCCTGTCATTTTAATGCAAAAATCTTCTTTTCTATCTCTTAGAAGAACACCTAGCACAGAATTGCTGTTGATTTTTTAGTGTTGTTGAAGACCCAGTTGGTTTGGACAGTAGAACATTTTCCATGGTGTAATAAAAAAAACCACCTCAAACCACAAATGCCTCCACGAAAGAGCAGTGCACAGAGGGATGACCTCAAGGCTGCTCTTAGTACAAGATCTTCCCTCAGACCTCAAGGGAGGTTCTCCTCCCCCTCTACTCTGCCCTGCTGAGACCATATCTGGATTATTGTTTCCAGTTCTGGGCTCCCCAGTTCAAAAGGATGTGCTAGAGAGTATCCAATGGAAGCTATGAGAATGATGAAGGGACTGCAACATCTCTATGATGAGGAAAGGCTGAACGACCTGGAGCTGTTTAGCCTGGAGAAGAGAAGGCTGAGAGGAGATCTTATGAATGTTTATAAATATCTGAAGGGTGGGTGTCAAGAAGAAGGGGCCAGGCTCTTTTCAGTGGTCTCCTGTGACAGGACCAAAGGGCAACGGATGCAAACTGGAACACAGGAAGTTCCACCTCAATATGAGGGGAAATTTCTTTATTGTGAGGGTGGTAGAGCACTGTATCAGGCTGCCCAGAGAGGTTGTGGAGTCTGCCTCTCTGGAGATTTCTTTCTATGACCTGTCTGGATGGGTTCCTGTGTGGTCTGCCCCAGGTGATTCGGCCTTGGCAGCAGGGCTGGACTCAATGATCTCCAGAGGTCCCTTCCAATTCTATGATTCCATGATTCTATCTGGAGACCTGGCACTAACAGCACAAGACTAAATTTTGCCATCATTCAGACTAGAGCTGCAGCTATTAAATAAGCACCAAAATATTTCCAGCATCCACAGGGGAGTCCTTGCAATTCCCACAGGAGCCTCTCTCCACTCCTGGCACACTGAATAGCAAGAAAAATAAATTGGTGGTGTTTTTTTTTTTTTCTTTCTCTTCTTTCTTTTATTTTCCAACCTTTACATCCAGTTCAGGGCTCTGGAGGAAAAAAAGTTTGCTTGGTGGAAGGAAAATCATGGAAGAGATTTAATCATAGGGAAAATTCTTAAGTGTGTATGGTTTATTTTTATTTTTCTCCCATTTCCTCCTTCTCCCCTTTCCTGGCCTAACATGACAAATGCATAACTCACCTAAGGCCACCAGGAAAATACCACACTCATGTCATAGAATCATAGAATTATTTAAGTTGGAAAAGACCCTAAGATCATCCAGTCCAACCATGAACCTAACACCACCATGGGCATTAAACTATGTTGTCTTATCTTCTGCTCTGCCCACCTCTTCCTGGTGCTCCCAGACAAGAGAGACTGCTCTGCCAGAAGATGCTGAGTAGTGTTTTCTTATCACAAAAGTACTTTTGATTGCCTGCATGGTTATTTGTGATCACTACCAAGCTACTTTTTCTCTCACTCTCCTCTTTTGGCTGCTCTGTACCCAGCCCATGAACCAGTACACTCCATATCTGAAATGCTTTCCAAGAGATGTCATGCATTTTCTGTCCCATGAGCTGGGTGCCCCTTGAGCCAGAATTGCAGACAAGATTTCCTGAGTGATGTTACCTGGCTTTTGCTGGGTAACAGATAATAGAAGACATCTGTCAAACTCCACCCTGAGGGTTACAATCCAGAGGTTTAACCTGATGGCTACGTGCTATGAGCCAGCATTTGCTCATGTTAAGTGGAAGGAGAGGCTGCGCTCCTAGTTTTATGTGTGGGATCAAAGCAAACCATGATGACTTAACTCTCCACTGTCTTTGGTGTTCCTGAGCCTGATGCTCAAGCAGACATGCAGGGGTGCTGGTGGCCATGACTCCTTGATGGCTCCCTGCACTGCAGCTGGTGAAATGCAGCAACTGACATGTAACTAATCCGGGGGGTTCAACACTTTGTCCCTGCTTGAGGGTAGGAAGGCTCTAACAGTAAGATTTTTCCTGCAGGTGAAAGACAATTAGGCCTCACACAAAACATGTGTCCAGCCCCCTCCTGATCACACACACAGCATTTTTTGGGGAAGGTGAGCCAGAATTGTGCCTGAACATGAAAGTTCACAAGCTGCTTTTAGAGGGGTAGGAGTTGTGCTTGTTGTTGGAGCTTTACTTTACTGAGATTGACAAAAGGTTTGCAAAAAGCATTGATAGGAAGAAGTGATTAGATATGTGATGGTCCCAGAGTGTTCAACATGGCACACTGTATTCAGCAATACAACTGGCAAGCAGACCTGCACCCCCCAAAAATCACACGAATGGTACATAGATACATAGCTCTTCTTTTTCCTTCTTCTTACCTAACATTAAAAGCAGCATGACCAGCAGGATGAGGGAGGTGATTCTCCCTCTCTGCTCTGTTCTGGTGAGATGCCACCTGGAGTACTCCATCCAATTCTGTTGCCCCCAGCATAAGAAAGGAGAGGGTCCAGAGGAGGCCACGAAGATCAGAGGGCTGGAGAACATCCCCTGTGCTGGCAGGCTGTGGGAGTTTGGGCTGTTCAGCCTGGAGAGGAGAAGGCTTGGGGGAGGCCTTAGAGCAGCCTTCCATTACCTGACGGGGGCTAGAGGAAAGATGAGGAGGGACTTTTGACAAGGGATTGTATTGACAGGATGAGGGACAATGGCTTTGAGCTGGAAGAGGGGAGATTTAGACTGGAGACTAGGAAGAAATCATTTGCCTTGAGGTTGGTGAGACACTGGAACAGATTGCCCAAGGGAATTGTGGATGTCCCCTCCCTGGAGGTGTTCAAGGCCAGTTTGGACAAGACCTAGAGCAACCCGATCCACTGGAAGGTGTCCCTGCCCATGTGTAGAAACTAGATTATCTTTAAGGTTCTGTCCAACCCAAACCAATCTAGGATTCTATGATACATCCATTACCAAACGGATAGGAAACATGATTTTTCCCTCTGACAGCCACACACATGCTTGTTCTGCATAGAAACAGAAAGGTGTGTTCCGGTTTTCAAGGCTGAAACATAGACATGGTTTAATTAAAAGGTAGAAATAAAAAATAAAAAGAAAAAATGTGAAGCTGGCAATCTAAGCCTGCAGGAAATCTCTTGAAGCTGTAAGCATAGTGCTCTTCTATCTGCTCTCCAAGATGGTCTGAATGAAAAGCTGACAGCACCTGTTATTGAAATCAAAAGTGATTTCTCTAACAATAGGATCCTGGAGAATTCCTACTGGGCTTCTCTTTAATGGAGTTTGAAGGATTCAGGTTGGAAGACAGTGCCTAAGATCCGTACCACTGGCTCTAATGCATGGGAGTCACACCAGGGGACAAAGTTTGTTTAGGAGGTTACAAGTTCACTCCATACATTCAGTAATAATATGCAGCTGGTGTGCCCTTCAAAAGAGATTGTGTGCTTGCTTTCTTCCCCCTCCCTGTGTGACATACCATGTGGATTGAAAAAAATTAGGCAGATGTTATGTTCAAGTCCAGAAATTCAAAATAACTGCAACCACATCTGACAGCATTTTTGAGAACTGAACTGATTTGAAGCTAGATTGTCCCTGTGTGTCCCCCCCCCGCCTTGAAGTTTCAAACCTATTAGATTAGTCCGTTTATAATAAATCCTGACCTACTCTCTATTAGATCACAGAATCAGAATTGTTTTGGCTGGCAAAGTCCTCTAAGATCATCGAGTCCAACCATCAACCCAACATCACCATGGCCACTAAACCACGTCCCAAAGTGCCATGTCCACATATTTCTTGAACACCTCCAGGGATGTTGGCTCAACCTCCTGCCTGGGCAGCCTGTTCCAATCCCTGAACACTCTTGAGGGAAATTTTCCTAATAACCAATCTAAACCTCTCCTGGTACAAATTGAGGCCATCTGTAATCTTTTCCTCTTTACCATGCCTCCTGTGAGCATTGTTCATATGTACTTCAAAGAGCATTTAAAGCCTGATGTTCAAACAATTGCTCACTTTTTATGTCTTGCACACGATGGTCCAGTTTTCTTCCTGAACATTTAGAATCACTTGCAAAGTCTTCAGGGAGCAATATGGTATCAATGCCTCCCCTGGATGAGCACCAACGGGGACAAGAGTTTAACAAAGATGGATTTAGCAGAGATCCTGCATAGGAAAGCAGAGCTAAGACTTTAGCAACTGTCTGGTCATAGAAGAGGGCCATGGTGAAGACAACAGCTGGTGCTCATATGCTGTATCACTTAACTTTCTGGTATTGCTATGTGTGCCCATGGGCAGTACTCCTGTGCCAACATCAAGTGAAAATATAGGCTGGGAGAATAGCGGTTCAACAGCAGCCTTGAGAAGGACTTGGAGATATCAGCTGATGAAAAGCTCACCATGAGCCAGCAATGGTCACTGGAAGCCCAGAAGGCAGATGTGTGCTGGGCTGCATCCAAAGCAGGGAGAGCAGCAGAACAGGGAAGGAATTCTGCCCCTCTATTTTGCTCTCCTGAGACCACACCTGCAGCACTGCATCCATCTCTGGGGCCCTCAGCACAAGAGGGAAGTGGAGCTGCTGGAGCAGGTTAAGAGGAGGCCACAAAGATCATTAGGGGGCTGGAGAACCTCCCCTGTAGGGACAGGCTGAGACAATTGGGGCTGTTCAGCCCACAGGAGAAAGGGCTCCTGGGACACCTTAGTGCAGCCTTAGTGCAGTACCTGAAGGGAAGGAGAACTGGGAAGAGACTTTTGACAAGGGCTTATAGTAATAGGAAGAGGGGCAATGGCTTTGAGCTTGAGAAGGAGAGATTTAGACTGAAGATTAGGAAGAAATGATTCACAATGAGGGTGGTGAGATGCTGGAACAGGTTGCCCAGAGGGGTTGTGGAAGCCCCCTTGAACACCCTGGAGGTGTTCAAGGCTGGGTTGGACAGAACCTTGAGCAAGCTAGTCTAGTGGAAGGTGTCTCTGCCCATGGCAGAGAGGTTCGAACTTGATGATCTTCAAGGTCACTTCCCACCTAAACCATTCTATGAATCTATGAACAAACCAGGCTGCTGTTTGAGTTCTTAGTTTTTTTCCAGGCAAAACCTGGGAGTTTGCAGTAAGAGCCTGAATGTTATTGACAAAACAGCCTTTCCACAGTGATCCAGGAGGTGTAATGAACAGTTGATCATTGTCAGAAATGCAACTTTTGGATTCAAAACAGCTTTGGTAGACAGAATCTTTTTTCCTGTTGGAAATTGATCCCATGTGGTGACTGTTTTGAATGTCTTAATTGTCTTGCTGAGGGTTGTGCAGTAAGAAAGAAGTGGGGCAGACATAGTGGACTTGAGCCTGTTGCAGTGATTTTACACACTTTGCTCTCCTTCTTTGCTGTCTAATGTTAAATGATCAAATCAAGATTCAGAGAAAAAAATAAAACAACAAACCAGTGTGTAAAGGGATTCCAGCTCAAAGTGCATTGTGGCAGCTGAATTTGCACCATGTCTTGGACTACAGCTATAGTTTCTACCCTAGCATAGGGAACTCAACATCTGGCTCACATACATTGCAGCATCTGCCTGGGCCCAGCAGAATAGTCACATGTGGGCAAAGTAGCCTCAGGCACAAAAACTGATCCCCTAATGAAGGAGATAGAATCCAGAAAGGTTTGTTGGGTTTTTTTTTCAATTTGGCAGCAGTCAACAAGGGAATGGCCCTTCCTTCTGTCAGAGGCAGCATCCTTTGTGTTTATAGAAACACAGTCTCATAGAACGGTCTGCGTTGGAAGGGACCTTAAAGATCATCTAGTTCTACCTCCCCTGTCATTGACAGGGAACATCCTCCACTAGACCACGTTGCTCAAGGCCCAGTCAAATGTGGCCTTGAACACCCTTGTCAAAAGTCCCTCCCCAGCAATCCTGTAGCCCTCTTCAGGTACTGGAACGTTGCTGTAAGGTCTCCTCGGAGCCTTCTCTTCTCCAGGCTGAGCAGCCCCAACTCTCTCAGCCTGTCCCCATAGCGAGGTTCTCCATCACTCTGATGATTTTTGCAGCTTCCTCTGGATCTGCTCCAAAAATTCCAAGTCCTTCTTATGCTGAAGGCACCAGAACTAGACACAGTACTCTAAAGTGGGATCTCACCACAGCAGAGCAAAGGGGCAAAATCACCTCCCTCGTCCTGCTGGCCACACTGCTTTTGATGAGGTCCAGGATATGGCTGCCTTCCAGTATCTTCATCTAATGTGTGTTTCCTGCTTTTTACTTCCAGTCTCCATCTTTAACTGAACAACTTGCACACACTCTGCACAGACAGTACCAGATGGAGCTGGTCCTTCTCCAGCAGTTCTTCACCTTTGCATTTATGATGAATGTAAGCAAGTGAAGCAGTCATAAAATGACTATTCATGGTCTAGCATTTTCTATCTATCCAATCAACACGATGAGCCCTTCCAAAGGCCAAAGGCAGCTGATACCACTACCCAAAACATTTCTTCAGTTGCAAGCTACAAACATAAGGTTAATAAGAGAAAAGTATAATCTTCAGACAGTCAGTGTTCATCTGTGTGTGTAATATCTCCAATCTAGATGTTAGTAAGCAAGGTGGCCAATTGCATTCAGATAAATGCCTGGGACTCTTTTAAAGATATCATAATCTGCCTGTGAAATGGCTGGATGGTTGCTTTCCAATTTGTGAAATGGTTCAAATGCTGTAAATAAAAAAAAACTGAAATGGGATGGCTTTCAAAGGGACAGATTAATCTCTTCAATTCTCAGTCATTTGGTGCTTCCAAGTTACACTCCCGTGATCTTCATATTAAAAGTTAAAGCCTGGTCATGTGATTCTGTTATCTTGAGGAAGAGGGCCTAGTACAATCAAACCCATGGAGACAACCCACTAGAACTACAAGAAACTAGCTCCCTGTCCTCACAGCATGTGTGTGTGCAAGAGGTATTGGGGAGGGTCACCTGGCCACATTTCCTCCTGTCTGGTTTGGAAGATTAAAGTCACAAAGGTTGCTTTTTGCATTTAATTTGCATCTTCCCTTACACAACATGAACCATCCCAGCTGCTCTGAGCCTCAGAACTGTAGGTCCTTCCTAGTTTCATGTACTATTGCTGGGCTTCCAAATCAGCCCTGATGCCCAGTCTTCTACGTGCAAACACAAGTTCCTCTGTACTCAGCTCAGGTGAGGTCACACCTTGCATCCTGGGTTCAGTTTTGAGGTCCTCACTACAAGAAAGACACTGGGATGATGCAACATGTCCAGAGAAGGGCAGTGAAGCTGGTTAAAGGTCTGCAGAATGGGTCTGGTGAGGAGCAGCTGAGGGAACTGGGGTTGTTTTGCCTGGAGAAGAGGGTGAGGGGAGAACTCGTTCTTTAACAGCTCTCTGACAGGAGGTTGGAGTGAGGTGCATGTTGGAGTCTTCTCCCTAGTAACAAGTGATAGGAGAAGAGGAAATGGCTTCAGGTTGTACCAGAGGAGGATTAGGTTGGCTATGAGAAAGAACTTCTTGACTGAAAGGGTTCTCAAAGACTGCAACAGTCTCTTCAGAGAGGTGGTTGACTCTCGACCCTGGAGCTGTTTCAAAGAGGTAGAGACATGCTGCCAAGGGCCACAGTTTAGCACCAGCCTTTGTAGAGTCAGATAATGTTTAGACTCAATGATCTTAAAAGTTTTTTCCAACTGAAATGACTCTATGCCTGCGTATTGTGTGGGCAGATTGGTCGTCTAATATCATAGAGATGACAGAGAATAAAGTGCAAATCACCAAAGGTGAAGTTAAGGTTGCTTATACTGTACTTTTTCTAAGCCAGGTTAGGATTGACTGTACTAGCATGTAGATCATACTGCATCCCCAGACATGAATCAGAGCCCTGTAAACCTGGCCTGCTGTCTGTACAGTACCTGTGACAGCCCTATTGTACTGTTTGCATCCTCCAGAACAACAGGAATGACAAACTTGCCAGCAAAGGTTCACCTCTTGCCTGTCACCAAACCCATCTCTTTTTTGTTCTTTCTACAATCCACTGCCTATTTCAAGTCTCATTCAAAAAAAAAAAAACCAAATCTTTCTTCAAAGCTGCCAAAGTGATTTATCTCTTGAGCACTCACTCCATTCTCTGAGTGTGTCAGCTTGTAAGTTATTTATTTATTCCATTTATTTTTGGTCCTACAAGGAAAAGAGCCTGAACTACAGAGAGAGCTAACCAGTGAAACCAGCAGAAATAGAGAAATGCTGAGAAAGTCTGGCTTTTCTTATTCTTTAAGCATGCTCTAATGCACCTCAGTGTGGATGGGCTGTCAAGACCCCTCTTGTAAATCAGAGGGCAGGCAAGGCCTTGGCCTTTCCACCACATCTCATTTTGGAGCTTGGATTAGCTCAACCCTCTCCCCAGATTTGCCAGTGATTTGCTTTCTGCACATGATGTCACAAGATAGAAGATAGGGAGGAAAAAAGCTTGTGTTAAGCATAAAAAAACAACCCAAAACCACAAAACTCCCACCTCTCATGTATCACAGAATCATAGAACAGGATTGTGTTGGAAGGGAGCATAAAGATGATGTAGTTCAAATCCCCCTACTATTAGTAGGGACCCCTCCCACTAGAACAGCTTGCTCAAGGCCTCATCCAACCTGGCATTGAACACCTCCAGGGAGGGGACATCCATGACCTCCCTGGGCAACCTGCTCCAGTGTCTCAACCCTGACTGGAAATAATGTCTTCCTAATCTCCAGTCTAAATTCCCCTTTTCCAGCTCAAAGCCATTGCCCCTGATCCTATCACTACAAGCCCTTGTAAAAAGTCCCTCCCCAGCTCTTCTGTGCCCTTCTTCTGGTATCAGAAGGCCTCTATAATGTTTCCCCAGAGCCTTCTCTTCTCCAGGCTGATTCATGTAAACCAGCTCCAAGAAGACCAAACTCTGTTGTTAGAACATCAATATTCAGCTGCTTTCAGAAATCAGTTTCCCTGACAAACCATAAACCACTATTTAGCTCCATTCCCAAACTCTTTATTACTTCTGTAGGAATATTGATATTTTGTCAGGCTCTGGTCTAATAATTGTGTTTGTGTTGTCTCAGGGGTCCGCCTAAACAATACTGAACTGCAGGACTGGTGTCTAAATTTGTTTTATAGATATCTGAGGTTCTGCAGAGGGCTTGAACAATGAGAGAGGTATTAGTATGATGAAAAACACATTTGCTGCAGCATAGCACATTTGTAACAAATAAGCAAACTCTGCAACATCCAGGGCATCTTAAAGTGAAATGAAGG
Source organism: Dryobates pubescens (assembly GCF_014839835.1). Classification (NCBI taxonomy): domain Eukaryota; kingdom Metazoa; phylum Chordata; class Aves; order Piciformes; family Picidae; genus Dryobates; species Dryobates pubescens. Next base: position 44,093,913 of record NC_071612.1, read on the forward strand.
GGACATCAATTTCAAGGTTCTCCCATTTTCGCACTAGACTTCAGTACTTTTGAACACAGGCAAGTTGGTACACTACCAAGTCCATGCGGATGTCTCAACAAGCTTGGAGTACAAGCACAGAATCATAGAATTGTTTTGGTTGGAAAAGACCTGAAAGCTGATCTCATCCAAGCTTCAACCTAAAACCACCGTGACCACTAAATCATGTCCCAAAGTGCCATGTCCGCATATTTCTAGAACACCGCCAGGGAAAACGACCCCACTACCTCCATGGGCAGATTTTTCCAATGCCTGAGCACTCTTGCAGGAAAGAATTTTTTCCTTATCTCCAACTTAACCCCAGCCTGGTGAAATTTCAGGCAATTTACCCTTGTTCTATTAACTGATACTATGGAGAAGAGACTAACCCCCACCTCACTAAAACCTCCTTTCCGAGAGCTGTAGACAGCAATGAGGTCTCCCCTCAGTCTCCTCCAGACTAAACAATCCTAGTTCCATCAGATGCTCCTTATTCTCTAGGCCTGTGTCTTGGAGAATATATTTTCTGAGGGAGGACACTCAGGTGCTAGTAGTCATGCTGAGTATGCATTCTTGTGCCTCAGGGTCTCAAGGAGATGGCAAAGATCTCCAGCCTGAAGACTCCAGAGCTGGAAGTATTGCCCCTTCTAGTCAGCTCAGCTGAAAAGTCACAGCAGAAAGCTGAGATGCAGGAAGGAATGGCACCCAAAAAACTGAAAGGGAGGTTTAATCTAACTTGTTTAGCTCTGTACCATTAATAGCTACCAGCTCTCTCACAGACAGCTTGAGCCAAGGCATAGCCTCAAAGTCTTACACAAGACTGATGAAAAGATGATACGGTGATACATAAGGCCAAGGTGGAAAAACCTTTAACAGTGGTTTCTAGCTTTACATCTGTCAGCTTTCAGATTATTCTTCCTAATGGCTAGTTCAGACCAGCACATTGCAATGTAAGCAGGTTTTTCTCCTGTGAAGCAGAGGAATATACCCATTGACCTTGCAGGACTTTGGATTGGGCCTCCAGAAAAGAAAGGCATTAAAAAATCCACAATAAAGTGAGCAGCAGTTCTGCAAAGCCAAATATTTTAGGCCAAAGATGTATGCCTGCCTCCACAGGTTCGGCATATGGGTTTACATCAGGCTAGGTGCTAAAGTTCACATGTCCATGGGAATTACTGGTCCAAAGCATAGAATCATGGAATCATAGAATGGTTTGGGTTGGAAGAGGCATCCAAAAGTCATCTAGTTCAACCTCACTGCAGTCAGCAGGGGCATCCTCCACTACATTAGGTTGCCCAGAGCCTTCTGGGACCTTTCCAGGGATGGGGCCTCAGCTACCTCCCTGGGCAACATGTTCCAGTGTTCTACGACCACATGGTGCAGAACCTGTTCCTAACATCCAATCTAAACCTCCTGTTCTCTAATTTCAAAGCACTGCTCCTCAACCTATAACTGCAGGCCTTTGGAAGTAATCCCTCTGGAGCCTTCTTGTAGCCCCCCTTCAGGTACTGGAAGGTGACTATTAGTTCTCCCTGGAGCCTTCTCTTCTCCAGGCTGAACAACCCCGGGTCCCTCCCCCTGTTCTCGTAGGGGAGGTATTCCTGCCTCCCCATCATATTTGTGGTGCTCCTCTGGATGTGTTCCATCAGGTCCATGTCCTTACTGTTTTGAGGGCTCAGTACTCCAGGTACAGGGTGCAGTAGTCCAGGTGAGGTCTTACCAGAAGCACCAAATGCGGAGAGGAACATCCTAGTGCTTCTGTGCCAGAACAAGTATTTTCCATAACGTATTCCTGGCCTGGAAGCCTAAACTGCACCTGATCCACTTGGGCTACCAACAAAGGCATTGTAGATCCCCAGAAGCATGAGTAGAATCAGAGGAACTTGAAAACTGGTTAAAAAAGCCAGATAGGATGAGACAGAAAGGCAAAAGAGTGAATTGTATCCTTCAGCTGTTTTAAAGCTGTTTAATCTCCTTGCCATTGAACCATATACACACACCCCCATAAATTGAAAAACCTGATGTCACTGCAAAGAATAAATGTGATATGTGGAACAAAACAATCATGTATCTCCCAGGTTAAAAAGAAGAAATGTTACATATATTCCACATGTGAAAAAAAAGGGGGGAGAGAGAAGAGACTGTGGTCTGAACTATTCCAGTGCACATATCTTTAAAAATACACCTGCTATCTAGCTGAATGTGAATATATCTTCATATGACTGCAAGATTCATAGAATCACAGAATCATTTTGGTTGGAAAAGACCTTCAAGTTCATCCAGCCCAGCCATTCTCCAACTTTATGAAGTCTGGTGCTAAACCATGGCCCTCAGCACCATGTCTCTGTCTCTTTGAAACACCTCCAGGGATGGGGATTCAACCACCTGCTGGGGAAGCTTATTTTAGTCTTTGAGAACACTGCCAGTCAACAAGTTTCTTCTAAGATCTGACCTAAATCTCCCCTGGTGCAACTTGCAGCAATTTCCTCTTGTCCCTCATTACTAAGAAGAAGAGAGGAACCCCCAACTGGCTCCAACCTCCTTTCAGGCAGTTGTAGAGAGCCAGAAGATTTCCCCTCAGCCTCCAGAGTTAACAGCTCCAGGTCCCTCAGCCACTCCTCACCAGACCTGTTGTCCAGACCCTTCACAGAGTCATAGAATTGGTAGGGTTGAAAGGGACTTCAAGCTTTGTTGCCCTTCTCTGGACCCACTCCACCACCTCAATGTCCTTCTTGTACTGAGGGCCCCAAAACTGAACCCAGGAGTCAAAATGAGGCCTCATAAACACAACAAAAACCCAAAAGAAAAATAAAAAAAAAACAGTCAGGTAATTTGCACCTGAATCTGAAGTACAGCAGAGACTTTTCTACACTTCCAGCTATTACTTTAAGTACAGGATAAAACTACTGCTACAACACAGGGCTACAGAACTGCTGTATGCTTCCAGCGCGCAGCCTAAACCTCATTTTACAGCTCTCACAGGTAACATAAAATAAATGCACCAGTTTACAGTGATTATTAATTTCCCCCCCTTCTTCATCACCAAGTAGGTGGCAATGTTTTTGTTTTGTAAATATTTTACAGCAGGCCATTTGGTACATGTGGTGAGACCAGTAATGTTATTAGCCTGGAGGCCTGCACATTCCGTGCATGCATCAAGAAGCTCCATCAATTTGCAGGGAAGAAGTAGATTAGGTTTTGGGTGTTTTGTTTTGTTGTTTTTCTTTTTTTCCCTAGTCATTGCAGTGCTTTTCAGGTACTAAAACCTTCTAAATCCCTAATATTTTACATTATCCAGGCAGCCGTCTCATTTTATAGCAATAATGTTAACCCCAAATCTACCTCACTTATGTCATCAAAAGCAACTCTTCTTCCATTATCTGAAATGTAAATGAGAAAAAGCATGCAGCTGAAGCAGACAGAATAATTTATAATGAGAGGAAATCTGTCAGGCCAAGAATCAAAAGAAAAAAAAAAAAAGGAGCACAACACTGAAATCATTTGGAATGGAAGGAAATTTCAGACTTTGCAGCATGGTGGTCAGGAATGAGTTGGGAAAGGAGGAAGAAGGTCATTATGACAGACCCTTGTGAGCAGCACTAAGTAAGCTCAGTTCTGGGCATCCCAGGTCAAGAAGGACAAAGAACTACTGGAGACAGTCCAGTGCAGGGTCAGTAAACTGATGAGGGGACTGAAACATCTTTCATAAAAGGAAAGGCTGAGAGAACTGGGGCTGTTTAGCCTGGAGAAGAGGAGGCTGAGGGGGGAATCTTATTAATGCTGACAAAAATCTAAGGGGTGGGTGTCAGGAAGATGGAGCCTGACTCTTCTCAGTGATCCCTGGTGACAATGGGCAACAGGCACAGTCATGAACAGAAATTTCCATCTAAACATGAGAAGGAACTTCTTTGTTCTGAGGGTGCCAGAGCACTGGAGCAGACTGCCCAGAGAGGTGGTGGAGTTTCCATCTCTGTCTGGACTTGTTCCTGTGTGACCTTCCCTAGGTGAGCCCGCTCTGGCAGGATTCAGTGATCATCAGAGGTCCCTTCCACCCCCTGCCAGTCTGTGATTCTGTGAAGGGATGTTTAAACCTTCGAGGGAATTTTTAAGAGGCTAGAGCCTGACTGACCACTGATCAGACAGAGAGTTCATTGGCAGGCCAACCTGGAGCCTCTCAGCAAGAGAGAAATTACAAGTGTCAGCACTGCACTGTTCAGCTGCCGTGGAGATTGTTCCAAGGCAGAGAAAATGCGGCTTTGCTAGAAGAGACAGGAAAAGAGAGAGATTTAGTTTAGGAATCTGAGTCAGACAGTCTATGGACAGGAAAACATTCCAGCTAAAGCTATTCAATTGGCCTGAGGTGCTTGACAACTTTGGCGATAGCAGGAATCTGCAAGTTCCCACACCACCATCTCCCTCTCTGTACCAACATATCAGTATCAAGCTCAGTTTTGGGGCCTCCACTACAAGGAGCACATTGGGGTCTGGAGCAGGTCCAGAGAAGTGCAATGAAACTGGAGGTCTGGGGAACAGATATTGGGAAGAGCAGCTGAGGGAATTGGAATTGTTGGCTGGAGAAGAGGAGGCTGAGGGGAGACCTCATTGCTCTCTACAGCTCCCTGAAAGGAGGATGAAGGGAGGTGAGGGTTGGTCTCCTCTCACTAGTATCAGTTGACAGGAGGATCTTACATGGCTTCGTCTTGTACCACGGGAGGTTTAAATTGGATATTAGAAGAAACATCTTCACTGGGAGACTTCTCAAGGGCTGGAACAGGTTCTTCAGGGAGGTGGTTGGATCCCCACCTCATGAGGTGTTTAAAAGAGGCAGAGATGTGGTGCTGAGGCTGCTTGGTAGAGTCTGATAATGGTTGGACTCAATAATTCTAGAGGCCTTTTCCATCTGATTGCCATGCCCAAGCCTTAGCAGGAAGTTGTACCTGCCAACAGTAAGCAACATCTAGCTTAGTCTCCTGAAAAACGTAGCAGATCCCTCAGGCACAGAAGAAACTGCAGGTGTCTCAGTCATTTGCTCACCTTCCCTTGAGGTGTTTAGTTGGTGCAAGGAAAGCCTTAAGCCTTGTCATAGATAGCCAGAAAAAGCAGAACAGACTGGTGGGCAGAGAGGGGAAAGCTCCACCACAATCAGACATCACTGCTTCCTTGTTTCCTTCTCCTCTTGCAGAGGACATCATTCATCACAGTCCACAGCATGCTCTTGGGAGGTGCTGAGAAGTGCCAGGGATTGCAGTGAAAGAAGAGGAGGGTGGGGAAGGCTCTGATCCTCCTGTCTTATTGTCTGAGGAAATGAATGGTTAATGCAAAAGAATGAGCCCTTCTCTTGCTCCAGGTTATTCCCCAAGGAACCTCCTGCAAAGTCTGAAGCTCAGACAAGGTATTGGACTGAAGGGACCACTCTTCCCATCTTCTGAGCCAAGCTCAGCATGTCCACAGTACATTTCTGAATACAACATACAACTCCCTAATCTTCTTGGCAGCAGTCACTCGTACAAGGTCAGTCCCACTGGCCTCCAAGATGCCTTTCCAAATTAAGCTATTGTTTTCCCTTATTAAACCTCATATTTGAGCTAAAGCAGGGACACTGATTCAGTTAAGCCATTGTGTCTGTAGACCTTGTTCAGAGAGCACAGAAATTTCAAGATGCCTGGTCAGAAAGACTCCAATAGGTTGGTTCTCTTGGTCTGGAGAACAGGTCTTAAGAGGAACAGCTGAGGCAAATTGCATTGCTTAGTCCAGGGAAGAGGAGGCTGAAAGAAGACCTCATTGCTCTCTGTAACTCCCTGAAAGGCAGTTAGTGTTAGGTGGGAGTTGGTATCTTCTCTCTAGTATCAGGTGATAGAATGAGAAGAAATGGAATGAAATTGTGACAGAGAAGGTTTAGATTGGAGATTAGGAAAAATGTATTTCCTGCAAGAGCGTTCAGACATTGGAACAGGCTGGCCAGGGAGGTGGTAGAGTCACTATCCCTGTAGGTGTTGAGGAAATGCGTGGACATGGCTGTAGTGGTGTTGGGCTGAAAGTTGGACCTGATTATCTTGGAGATCTCTTACAACCAAAACAATTCTATGATTCTCTGGTTATAAGGGAGATACAACTTTATTTCAGCAGCACACATCATTTCAGCTCAGGGGACAGCAACATGAATTATGCTTCCTGGCTAAGATTTTATCTTCACTAACAGCAATGTACATCCTGTACTGAAGGGCATCAAGAGAGCCTCCAAGAGCAGCCTCCAAGACACTATCCTACCTATCGGGGCACACAGATCTGACACTTCTTTGCCAGATGTGGCTTTCAGCCATCAGTAGATGGTGGTTAGGTTATGGATGAAGACTTTTGTCCTTGAGAGGAGCAACTCTTCACTGCCACTCACTACCACTGAGGGAAATTGCTTGAGATAAGGAGAAAAAAAATATTCTTGATGCAGCCAGCTTTTAATCTTGAGCAACACTCACTGGATAGCAAAGGTCACAAAGCAGCCTAGGCTGAATATGACCCAATGCTGAGGCCTCTAATACAAGAAGGATGTGAAACTGTTAGAACAGGTCCTGAGTAGGCCACAAAGATGATCAGAGGACTGGAGCACTTCCCCCATGGGAACAGGATACAAATGTTGGGGCTGTTCAGCCTGGGGAAGAGAAGGTTCTGGGGAGAACTTAAAGCACCCTTCAAGAACCTGATGGGGGCTGCAAGAAAGATGGGGAAGGACTTTTACAAGGTCTTGTAGTAATAGGATGAGGGGAGATGGCTTTAGGATGGAAGAGGTGAGATTGAGACTGGAGATTATGAAGAAATTCTTTCTTCATGGTGGTGAGACACTGGAACATGCTGCCCAGGGAGGATGTGGATGCCTCCTCCCTGGAGGTGTTCAAGTCCAAGTTGGACAAGGCCTTGAGCATGGTGGCAAGGGTTGAAATAAATGATCTTGAAGGTCCATTCCAACCCAAACTATTCTATGATTCTATAATAATAGAAAAGAAATTTTAAGTGTGTGCAAAGAAAATCAAAGACAACACCTAAGGAAGGAAGGAACTGAATATAAAAGCAGATATTAAATTTCTTTTCTCTCTCTTGCACTCTGAGCAAATATTGTTCAAGGGTGTTTGACAATCTCTTTGCCAGCTGAGGCGTGCAAGATTTCCATAACAACGTAAGCAGAAAATAATGTGTCGCTTTCTGTCACGCTGAGGCAAGTCCATGCCACGGTGTTTGCCTAAATGGAACACAAAACCATGGCAGAACGGACCCAGGCCAACCTGACAGCTTGTGGAATGAGATAGGACCGAGCTGGGGAACAAGGGAAAGAGGATGCGGAGAGGGTAAGACAAAAAACAAAGCAAACATAAGAACCAACCTGGCTTAACAATTTCTTCCTATCATATTATCATAGAATGGTTGGGGTTGGAAGGAACATTAAAGATCATCTAGTTCCAAATCCCCTTGCATGGGCAGAGACACCTTCCACTAGAACAGGTTGCTCAAGGCCCTGTTAAACCTGGCCTTGAACATCTACAGGGAGAGGGCAACTGCAACATCCCTGGGGCCACCAGAGGTAGGGTCTCATGAGAGCAGAGGGAGAGAATCCCCTCCCTGTCCTTCTACTCTCACTGCTTTGGGTGCAGCCCAGCACACAGCTGCCTTCTGGGCTGCAAGTGCACATTGCTGGCTCATGTTGAGGTTTTCATCAACTGACACTCCCAAGTTCTGCTTCTCAATGCTCTTGAGCCATTCCTCATTCCTTGTTGAACTTCATGAGGTTGGCACAGGCCCACCTCTCAAGCCTGTTCAGGTCCCTTACCTCCATCATGTCAACCAGACCACACAGCTTGGTGTCATCTGCAAACTTGCTGAGGGTGCCTCAGTCACACTGTCCATGTCACTGACATAGCAATGCTCCTGGTACTGACACCCAAGGGATGCCACCTGTCACTTGTCCATTTGGACATTATGCCATTGACCACAACTTCCTGAATGCAGCCATCCAGCCAATTTCTTATCCAGCCAATGGTCTAACCCCTCAAGTCCATGCTTTTCCAGTTGGGTAAACAGGATGTCATGTAGAACACTGTGAAACACTTGACACAAGTTGAGGTGGATGACACCAGTTGCTCTTCCCTTATCTGCCTCCAATTAACTGTTATTCTTCCTCCTAATATTCAGCTGGGCTCTTTTAGTTGCTTTTTCCTTTTTTTTTTTTGTTAGTCTCTAAATCTTATAGCCCAGCCTGGCTGGGTGAGAGCAGTATGAGCTAAGTCAGCATCACTAAACATTTTTGCTTGGGAGACAATTCCTCTACAGGGATCCTCCAAGTGGGAAACGTGCCATTAGCCTGTCTTCATAAGCCAACAGAAACATTGTGGTGGTGAGCCCAAACCCTTGCAGGTGATAGGATCCCAGATAGAATTTCAGCCTGACATTCAGAGATCCCCCAATCTCCTTTACCCATATTTCTCTCCCTGTACTTTGACTAAAATCTCATTCATGTGGAACCCTCATTACAGTTCTCTGGGCTGCTGCTGGTTTATCTCCATTACAGGGGATCTTAAATCCCTGTTTCATTATTTTTAGCTCTTTTCCTCATCTTGGGTCAGTTCCAGAACTTACCTCTGCCTGTTTCACTGATCATTGCCTACAAACCACTTCTACATCTGCCCCTTGGGCAACAAGCTGCTCTTTATAGATTTATTTCTCCATTTTTTTTGCATTTGCTTTCCTTTCCCATAAGAGCCTCTACTGGCAAGTACATCCTGACCTCAATTCCCTTCACTCCAAAACCAAGCATACTCCCAATGTATGTAACAGACTCAAATACCTTTCCCCTACCCCTCAAAAATCTCCCCCTACCACAACCTAGTGTGGGGTAGTGCCTTCAGCTCATGTTAACAACTTATTTTAAGGAATACCTTGGGACGAATGGTACCTTGGGGATACAGCCTTGTTTCTGGCTGGAGTACTCCAGATCAGTGATCTGGATCAAGGCTTTGAATACACATTCAGTAATTTGCAGATAACACTAATGTTGTGATATTTGCTGAGTTACCACTTTCTCTGCCTGTGGAGCCATAATGAGCAGGGTAGTGCTAAAATTTGATCACAGGATGGAAACGATATTCCTTTCCCCCACCCTTAGAACTACTGGCTGGACTAGCTGTGTTTGTGTGTACATTTGTATGGATACTCTTCTCCCTCCACAAAACACATCACAAGTAGAGTTAACTGTAACTGATCTAACAGCAGATGAAAAAGGACATGAGAGAAGACTTGCTCTTGAAACACCTGTCTCACTATAATTGTACTCTTTAAAACTAATAGGCAAGTGAAACCCAAACTGATACTCATAAGATCATTTGGGATTTGATCTTTAGGTTATTACATTAAGGGTGGTGAGACACTGAAACAGGTTGCCCAAGGAGGCTGTGGATATGCCCTCCCTGGAGGTGTTCAAGGAAAGATTGGATGGAGGCTTGAACAACCCGGTTTAGTGAAAGGCATCCCTGTCTATGATGGGGGGGTAGGAACTAGATGATCTTGAAGGTCCCTTCCAACCCAAACCATTCCATGATTCTAGGTGTGCCCTCTCAGAACTGTAGGCAGAGACATGGTTTTGCCAACAATAACCAAGCATACTAGGAAAAAAAGTAAATTATGAGACACACAGTCCTCTAATAACCCAACCTGAAGCCAAGAGCACATCCTTTTCATGCTGGAACACATTTTCTCAAACAAAACTTTCCAACTGATTGCTGACAATAGAACAAATGTGTCAGCAAAATTTCCCTTGCTGCCTTTCTTTCCCTGCCACCCTGCCAGGCAGCAAGATGGGAGCACAGCAAAACCTTCCTTGTTACAGGGTATCCTCAGCTGTCTTTGTGAAGTGTGTATTCACTCCATGTTGTCCTTGGTGGCCAAGGTTAGGCAAGCCGAGATAGACATGCAGCGGGCATGTGGCACGATCACAGAATCACAGAATGTATTGGATTGGAAGGAACCCTCAATGGTGATCTTGCCAAACCTCCTGAACTCAGCTGGGACACCTCCAACTATAGCAGACTGCCCAGGGCCACACTGAGTCTGACCTTGAATGACAGCAGGGATGGGACCCTCCACCACATCTCTGGGCAATCTGTTCTGGTGTTTCACCACCCTCACTGTGCAGAACTTCCTCCTCATGTCCAACCTAAATCTCCCCTGATCCAGTTGCAAACCCTTGCCCCTCATCCTATCACCACAGGCCCTTCTAAACACTCCCTTCCCAGCCTTCCTGTAGCCCCTTTCAGGTATTGAAACGTAGCTGTAAGGTCTCCCTGGAGCCTTCTCTTCTCCAAACTAAACAACCCCAACTCTCTCAGCCTGTCTCAACTTTTTCAGCCTATTCCAACTTTTTCATCCTGCCCCAACTCTTCCAGCTTATCACAATGATAGATAAAAATTTTGTGAATGTGGCCCAACCCTTGAGCAGGAGACACGGGTAAGGATTTGTTTTACCACACCTATGTGGAGAATCTTTAGGATTCAGGAAGAGCAGCTGGACACTCCAGGCTGATGATACTGGAGGTTGCAAGAGGTGTTGGGGAAGAAGATGCCATTGCACTGCCAACATATCAGAACATTCCTCAAGAACTCTCAGGTAGGCCGAGAATGAAAAGAGCTATAGAAAGCTGGAATGATATTTCAGCCCCTGAATATGGGGCAGCTCCTCAAACACTGTCCTGAGAATATCAACAAACTGTGACAGAGATGTGGAAAGAGGGAGAAAGTGCCAAGTGTCTGCTCCTTGAGAACCTCCTGCTCCATGGGTTAGTTAAGGAGCGTGTGAAGCAGACATTTTAGGCTTTTTTAGGTTTTTTGTTTGTTTGTTTTAAGTCAGTCCCTTTAAGATGTTGTAGTCCTAACCAAATAAAGAAAATTCTTTGGGCACTGAGTATTTAGAAAACCAAAGTCCCTCTGAGAGTGAAAATGGCAGCAGGGTCGGGTGAAAGAGGACTGGGTTGTGGCCACCAGGATGGGTTGAGTCCTGTGCAGCCTGTGCCCTTACAAGTGGGTCAAGCAGGACTTAGAATCATAGAGTAATTCTGCTTAGAACAGATCTTTACAATCATTGAGTCCAACCTTTCTCTAACTCTGCCAAATCTGGTGTCAAACATTGTCCCTCAGCACTACATCTTTGCCTCTGAATCACCTCCAGAGGTGGGAATTCATCCACCTCCCTGGGGAGCCTCTCCCAGTCTTTGCAAACCCTTTCAGTCAACAAGTTTCTTGTAATGTCCAACCCAAACATCCTCTGGTGTAACTTTAGACCATTTCCTCTCTTCCTAGAGATCAACCCCCACCTTGTTCCAACCTCCTTTCAGGGAGTTGTAGAGAGTGAGAAGGTCTCCCCTCAGCCTCTTTTTCTCCAGACTTTGCTGATTTCCCTTTCCCTTAATTTTGCACTTCCTTATTTTTCACCCAGGAAAAAAGAAATGCAAACACAACAAATAAGACATTTAGGTCAAGACTTTCATGCAGACTGTATCCATGGTAGTCTCTGAGCAAGTGGCCTGGTTTCTAAAAGTCCTAAGGAAGCAGTATCTGCTTCTGCTTTTAAAAAGCACTGGCCTTTGGAGTGTCAGCCTATTTAGGGGTCTCAGTCTTGCTTACCCTCTGAGTTTCATCTTCTGGTTCTGAGCACAGACTCGGTGCACTCTTGTGAATTGAACATAAAGAAGTTGCAAATGTGAGGCCAGATCTGAGAAACACTCCAAGAAGGTGGCCCTCACATCACTCAAGCTAAGTGGGAAATCCTGAGGGGACCTTGATGAGCAGTGTCTGTTGTGTTTACATCCCACCTCAAATACCTTGAATTTCCTGCAAACCACAAACATCCTTATTGTGCCTACATGAATTAACAACTCTGGGATGTGCTCTTCTGAATCTCAATCTGGAGCTTCCCCTCTCCTTTGACAGAGAGAGCCCCATGGATGGTTTGGTCCCTCACACTTGAAATAGCTCAAGATGACTGCAATCCTCCCCATGGTTTGCTGTCTCTGTACATGTCTCTTTACATTTGCTGGACAGACTCAGAAGCAGGGCCAGCCTTCACTGTGGTCAGGTTAGATTAGCTCTCATGGTTAGAGCAGTGTCCCAGGGCTAAGGAACATCTGCTCCAGATTTACTCTGAAAAACCCGAAAGGAGCCTCTGCTGCACTATTTCTCCCCATTCAGTGGCAAAGAGCTTTGATTTAGTCTACGCCTACCTGCTGCTTACCACCTCACTGTTCAAATTCCAAATTGATTGTCTTTGGTGCTCTTCATCAAGGAAAAAAGGTTTTCCTTTCTTATCAATTTCTGAACAAGTTTCATTGATGGGAACAGAATTTCTATCCACAGTACTTCTGAATTGCTTTACACAATACATACTCAACAAATCTTTAGAAAATGCTCTGTGGAGCACTGAAATGTTACTCCCCCATGATAAGGGGGTTGGAACTAGATGACCTTTAAGGTCCCTTCCAACCCAGATCATTCTGTGTTATGATATAAGGTGTGGACATGGCACTTAGGAACATGGTTTAATGGCCATGGTTGTGTTGGGTTGATGACTAGACTTGATGAGGGCTTTCCCAGCCAAAACAATTCTATGATTCTATAAACTTTATACTGCCCTTTCCTTTGTTGAAGGAGCACAGGACTGAGCATTCCCAGCCCTGAACCAAATTCAGCCAGGGATGTTGTTCACAATAACAGGAGCATCATGAAGAGATCCTGCCAACAAGGTTAAAGACTCAGGCTCTCTGCCATTAGCATTTTATGTCCCAGTGATTCTATTCTATTTGTACCTGGAACTGAAAGGGATGGATGCTTTTGGTAGCAATTTGATTTGCCTTTTATTCTTCTGCAAAATCTGTAGTAATTATTAGCTATAATACAAAACATACCTTAAAGAAACACACTGTTGCATACTGCACTTGGCAACTTGGTAGTACACAGCATAGCAGCATAAGAGTCATTGGTAGCATAGCTCCATAGAAGGGCAACAAAGCTGGTGACAGGTCTGAAGCATAATTCTTAGGAGGAGTGGCTGAGGGAACTGAGGTTGTTTAGTCTGGAGAAGAGAAGGCTGAGGGGAGACCTCATTGCTCTCTACAACACCCTGGAATGGAGGTTGCAGTGAGGTGGGGTCTCTTCTCCCTGGTATCAGGTGATAGAATGAGAGGAAATGGCCTGAAAATGTGCCAGAGGAGGTTTAGGTTGGAGATTAGGAAAAATTTCTTTGCTGTAATAGTGGTCAGGCATTGGAACAGGCTGCCCAGGGAGGTGGTGAAGTCACCATCCCTGGAGGTGCTCAAGAAATGTGTGGTCATGGCACTCTGGGACATGATTTAGTGACCATGGTGGTCTTAGGTTGATGGTTGGACTCAATAATCTTGGAGGTCTTCTCCAACCAAAACAATTCTAAGATTCAGTACAGATTCTAAGCCTAGGCTTGAGGTTATTGAAGACAATGCTTTAAAAGCTTATTGTGGGCTGAAGTAATTTCCCAGCCACACACACAAACTTTTAGATTTTCTTTTGCTCCCATCCTCCCCTGGAGATGAAAAGAAAAGCACATCAGCACCAAAAAATGAGGCAGGATTAACACAGGGATCCAAAATCTCTCACAGGCAGCATTTACCTAGCAACAGAGATATGCTGACCTGGGGTCACATTACAGGAGGAGAGCATATGAAATATATTTTGCTATATACTAGAGAACAAATGAAATCATATAGAACGGATCAAATGCTGCAATAGCACAAGGCAGGTCTAACCCTATCTCTGTGCCCATCATCTCAATCCCTACAAGGGCTCAATCAGACTTAATCTTTCTCACAAACACCACCACACGCTGTTCCAATTGAAAAAGTCTTAAGGTGAGATTTACTTTCCTCCCCTCAAAGCTCCTGCCACAACTACTGCCAGGATACTTGTGTGCATTAAAACATGACAGCTACTAAACCATGAAGTGTGTTAGATTTCTTTTTCAACACAACTAAGCATTTCTTTGCACAGGACCTTGGGCCAGCTGAAATTTGAGGCTACCACAATCCTACACACCGACACATAGAGGGAAACCTTGTTAGCTACTTGTGTTTGTCCTCTCCTTGCAAGTGCAGCATCTAGACCCTGGTGGCAAAAAGCTAAGCAGTGCTGAAGGTGATAACACCTCAGAAAGAGCAACAGGAAGGAAAGATGTAGCAGAAATGGAAACCAGTGATGAGTGGCCTGCTTCAGGGACTGGCACCTGTGCTGTTTAACATCTTTGTCAGAGTCATGGACAATGGAATTAAGGCATCCTCAGTAAGTCTGAGGATGACACCAAACTGTGTGGTCTGGCTGACATGTTGGAGGGAAGAGATGACATCCAGAGGGACTGGGACAAGCTGGAGAGGTGGGCCCATGCCAACCTCATGAAGTTCAACAAGGCCAAGGGCAAGGTCCAACACCTGGGTTGGGCCAATCCCAAGCACAAATCCAGGCTGAGCAAGGGAAGGGGGGAAGTCTGGAGGAGAAGAACGTGGAGGTGTCAGTTAATGACAAACTCACTGTGAGCTGGCAAACTCACTGGCAGCCCAGAAGGCAGCTGTGTGCTAGGCTGCATCCAAAGCAGTGAGAGCAGCAGGATGAGGGAGGGGATTCTCTTCCTCTGCTCTCATGACACCTCACCTAGAGTACTGCATTCAGTACTGATAATCCCAACACAAGAGGGATCTGGGACTGTTGCAGTGGGTCTCAAGGAGGTGACAAAGATGATTAGAGGGCTGGAGAACTTCCCCTAGGGGGACAGGCTGAGAGAGTTGGGGCCATTCAGCTGGAGACGAGAAGGCTCTGGGGAGACCCTCAAGAGGCCTTCCAGGACCTGAAGGGAGCCTACGAGAACACTGAGGAAGGACTTTTGACAAGGGCTTGTAGTGATAGGATGAGGGGCAATGGCATTGAGCTTGAAGAGGGAAGATTAAGACTGGAGATTAGGAAGAAATTCTTTCCAATGAGGGTGGGAAGACACTGGAACAGATTGCCCAGAGAGGCTGTGGATGCCCCCTCCCTGGAGGTGTTCAAGGCCAAGTTGGATGAGGAGTCTAGCCCATGAGGTCTAGCCCCTGGCAGCAAGGTTTGTACAAGATGATCTTTAAGGTCCTTTCCATCCTAAACCGTTCTATGATTATATGATGAATTAAATCATTCTCTTCATGAGCAAGGAGCCTGTTTCTGAGGAAATGTCCTTGCGGGGAAAGAAAATCTGCGCTGAAAACTGAAGTTTGATAAAACACAGCTAATTTGCTAAATTGCCTCGGAACAGGCTGTTCAGTGTTGTGGGGTTTTTCCCCCCCCTCCTCCAGATTTCCATGGAGATGCCACTGCTCCTCACATGAAGCACTCTAAAAGCTGATAATATATTATATGCTGCTTTTACACCTCATTGAGACACCTGCCACACAGCACTTCATGACCCACGCTGGTCCTCCAGGTGCTGAGGGTGCCTATCCAAACCTTTTGGCTGTGAGATGAGAAGGGATCCATGTCCAGTTCTTGCTGTTTCCAGGTTTACGATTTTTCCTTCGGCTGCCAACAAATTTTCAAACATATGATCTTGTGGTTTGGATTTCCTCCAGCATTTCACAAACATCTGCCAAATTCCTGTTAAATCCAACACTGGTTGATGAGCACTTTCCGATGGTGTGAAACTTGATGCAAGTAACTAGTGGAGGCTTGGGAGCAATTAAATTTTAATCAGAGATAAGTTCAGTTTTCAGCACTGTGAGTTATCTCTAGTGCCTAAATACCCAATATCTATAATAATCCACTTCTTCTCTTGTAATCAGCAGCAGTGAGTGGCAGAAAGACAGAGAAGTAATAGCTTAAGAAGTCTCCTTCCCAGGAAAGCCACCTACCATCCTTTCTCTCTGACATGCCATCTGTATCCCAATTTACTCAGCTGGGTTTTCCAGAAGGATCCAAGCATCTGCCATGATCCCGGTTGCCTCTCCTTGGTCTCCTGCACAAGATGGCCCTTCATGCTCAGCGCTGCTGGCAGGGTTGCTCGTTTCATACAATCATACAATTGTTTCAGTTGGAAAAGACCTTAAAAATTTTTGAGTCCAACCACTATCTAACTCTGTCTGGTCTTGTACTAAACCATGTCCCTCAGCACCACTTCTCTGCCTCTTTGAAACACCTCCAGGGATGGGGATTCAACCACCTTCCTGGGGACCCCGTTCCAGTCTTTGTGAACCTTTTCAGTGAAGAACTTTCTTTTAAGCTCCAACCTAAATCTTCCCTCATGCATCACAGGTTACTAGGGAGAAGAGACCAACACCCACCTCATTGCTCTCCAATGAGTTTTAAGCAAAGCAAGCAAGACTGTCACTTCCTTCTGAAATCATATACAGCTTCCTTCCACCCACACCAGGTCCTTGAGTGCAAGCTGGCTCTCATCTGGCATCTTGCTTTTTTCCTCCAGCTGCACATGGGGCAACAGGACACCTCCAACCCTTCTCCAAATCCCTCTCCCCGTGGGTTGCAAATGTGCAGATCTCTTGCCAAAGGCTGCCTAATGCCCATCCTTTCCCATCCTTGTAAAGGTGCAGGAGGAGCATGATGGCCTCCTATAAACAAATCAAGCCCTTCCACCTCTCAGCAAATGAAGGCTGCAAGTCACAGTCCTTTTACTTTGTAAGTCATTCAGGTGTTGGAGTCTGCACAGAGAAGGGCAATGAAACTGGTGAAGGATCTGGAGAACAGGTCTGGTGAGGAGCAGCTGCGGGAACTGGAGTATGGTCTGGAGAAAAGGAGGCTGAGGGGAGAACTTGCTCTTTACAACTTCCTGAAAGGAGGTTGGAGTGAGGAGGGTGTTGGCCTCTTCTCCCTAGTAACAATGGAAAGGAAATGGCCTCCAATTGCACCAGGGGAGATTTAGGTTGTGCATTAGGATAAACTTCATATCTGAAAGGATTCTCAGGCATTGGCACAGGCTGCCCAGGGAGGAGGCTGAGTCCCCAATCACTGGAGGTGTTGAAAAGATTCAGAAATGTGATGCTGAGGGCCATGGTTTAGCACCAGACTTAGATCAGACCAGAGTTAGAGAATGATTAGACTCAATAATCTTAAATGTCTCTTCCATCAGATATGATTCATCATTCTATGACTCCTATGGAACAGAAGATTTCACGTCTGAGTTCTGGAAACTACTCAGAGATGTGGAAAGATCCCTGAAAAAGCTACTCTTGGATAGGAAACCTTTGCTTGAAGGTGGCCTTACATTTTGGGCTTCAGGGAAGCACTTCCTAACCTCAGAAGGCTACACAGTGTAGCAGCAGAGATAACTGAAACAGAAGAGATAACTGAATCTGGGGATTTTTTCCTTTCCTTGCAAGTGAAAATATCCTAAACCCCCTTTGCATGTGCAGCTTGGGGAAGTTAGAGGAACAGCTGCCTGGAGCCGAGCACTAATTCATGCATTTTGCTCTCTGTTAATGAACACAGACAATGGTAAATCAGTAGATGCAGAAACCCCACCATTTTTATGGCTTTCCAGGCTGATTTTCTGTACCTCATCTAGGCATTTTTATGCCTGTGAAAAGTGACGGCACAGTTGGTGTAAAGTACCATGGAATTATCATGGGGATATTTTTACCCTCCATTTCCACTGGCTACGGGTGTCAAAGGCAGAAGAAAATGTGTCTCTTAGCAGAGCAAAGGAATATTCACAAAACTAACAAAATTTGCTATCCCCACTGCTGTCTCCAGTTCAGATAACTAGCAGAGGTATCTATTATTTTGTCTGCAGTAAACCCTGTTCCCTTCTCTGTTCCACCTTCAATTTAAAGTGATGTGTGACCACCAGAATCTTTTCAGAGAGATGCAGGGGGAGCACCAATCCCAGTGGCAATTCTGGGCTGGAACAGCCTCTTTCTCTCACTTGTGGGTGTTGGTTGATGAAAAAATCCCCATGAGCCATCAACAGTTATTGGCAGCTCAGAAGGCAGCTGTGTGCTGGGCTGCATCCAAAGCAGTGAAAGCAGCAGGACAGGGAGGAGATTCTGCCCCTCTGCTCTGCTGAGACTCTACCTGGAACACTGTGTCCAGTTCTGGTGACCCAAACAAAAGAAGGACATGGAACTGTTGGAGTGGGTGCAGAGGAGATCATGAAGATGATCAGATGGTTGGAGAGCCTCCCTTGTGGGGACAGGTTGAAAGAGTTGGAGTTGTTCATCCTACAGAAAAGAAGGCTCCAGGGAGGTCTTAGAGCAGCCTTCCAGTACCTGAAGGGGGCTACAGGAGAGCTGGGGAAAGACCTTTTACAAGGACTTGTAGTGACAGAAAGAGGGGGAATGGCTTTGAGCTGGAAGAAGGGAGATTTAGACTGGAGATTGGGAAGAAATTCTTTCCAGTGAGGGTGGTGAGACATTGGAACAGGTTGCCCACGAAGGCTGTGGATGTCCCCTCCTTTAAGGTGTTCAAGGTGAGGTTGGACAGGGCCTTAAGCAACCTGGTCTAGTGGAAAGTGTCTCTGCCTTCAGAGGGAGGGGAGAGCTAGATGGTCTTTAAGGTTCCTTCCAACCCAAACTATTCTATCATTCTATGATTCTATGATTTCCAGGCCAGAAAGACCTGTACCTTGTTGTGAATTTCTCTTAGTCCATTACAGTTTGCAGATCAAATCCAGCTGGCTTAGTGGTGAACAGCACTGATCTGAAGGAGACGGAACACAGAGCAAACACAACATGTTCTGACTTGCACCTCTCTTGGATCCTAGTTTTTGTGTTGGTTATTTTTTTTCTCCCACAATCACACTGAGAACATCACCATAAAATGGGTCTGCAGCTATGAGACAATCTGCTTTTTTTTTAGTCTATGGCAAATTTGAAGGCCACAGCCACTATGACAAGACAGCTATTCCCATGTGCAAATACAGAATTCCTTTCAAGCTGAATATATCCAGAGTTCAAAAATGCATCAAATCCCTAGGATCACTAAGAGAATGAAGGGGGAAATTTCATTTTCAACCAAACCAGTAAAGATAACTTCTTCCCTCTTCCAGTTTAAATTCCTTCCCCTTAGTGACAGGATGAGGGAAACGGCTTTATGCTGGAAGAGAGTAGATTTAGGATGGATATTAGGAAGAAATTCTTTTCGGTGAGGGTGGTGAGACATTGGAACAGGTTTTCTAGGGAGGTTGTGGATGCCCCTCCCTGGAGGTGTTCCAAGCCTTGAGCAACCTGGTCCAGTGGGAGGTGTTCCTGCCTGTGGTGGGAAGGTTTGAACTAGATGATCTTTAAGGTCCTTTGCAATGCCAACCATTCTGCAGTTCTATGACAATGTAGCTCAGCACAATGCTCTTGGGAGCTTCTTGCAAGGAGGTGTTGCAGCCTCTTGATGGTAGTTGGACACAACGATCTCGAAGGTCTCTTCCAACCTGATCTATTCTATTCTATTCTATTCTATTCTGCTCTGATTTCTGCAAAAACTGGCTGGTGCTTGTGCCAAAAATCCCAGGCTCTGGGGTTTGTATCAGTGTCAGATTGGTCTGCTTGTGCAACTGTGAAGCCTGCCTGCTGAGAAAGCAGCAACTTAGCCCAAAATTGGCTTGCCACCTTTTTGTCTTTGATACAAGCATTCACTGCATTGAGTTACTACAAAGCTACTCCAGCATTATTTGAGCCCAAGACACTCAATACTGATCTTACTCAGTGTCACATGAACCCTGTGATCAAACAACCAGCCCCCAAAATATGGATTAAGAACAAACAGACAAAATCTTCACATTAAAAAAGGAGAGAAAACCACACCTCTCTTCCAGGTGAAACTGGCTATGCCTAGATTTGATAACTAGAATGATCTGAATGCCACAGGCTCCAAAAAACCATGGCAACCAGGAAATGTAAGGATTTTTATACTTTTAAAAAATCTTTTGTGTTTTTTCCATTTGTTTGGTGTGGGGGTTTTGCTGTTGTTGTTGTTTCTCTGAAATAGTTTTCTTCACATTGACAAGTCTCTTATTTCGGTCTTCAAGATACAGGTGTGGCAGCTGGGAGGCTCCAACCCGGAACACGGCTGCTGGATAAGCCATCCATGATTTCAGAGCTTCAGGAAGTCATGGGATCACAGAATGGTAGGACTTGGAATGCATCCATGCAATTCTTAAAAGTTTCCAGAGAAGGAGACTCCACAACTTCTCTAGGCAGCCCATTCCAGGGCTCCAGCACCCTCATAGGAAAGAGAGATGGAGCTTCCTGGATTCCAGCTTGCGTTCATTGCCCCTTGTCCTATTAGAGGATGTGACTGTAAAGAGCCTGGCTTCTTTTTCTTGACACCCACCCTTCAGATATTTACAAACCTTATATGATCCCCTTTCAGTCTTCTCCAGGCTAAACAGCCCCAGGTGTCTCAGCCTCATCAGCCAGATGTTTCAGTCACTTCATCATCCTCATTGCCTCCATTGGGCATTCTCTAGTCTATCCTTGTCCATCTTGAACTGGGGAGCTGGAACTGGACAGAATATTTCAGATGTGTTCTCACCAGGGCAGAGTAGAGGTGCAGGAGAATCTCCCTTGACCTGATGTTGCACGACGTTTCTTTGCTATTTGTCACTCAACTGCATATAGACAAAGGCTTCAGCTGTCCCTCACTCTCCATCTCACTCTCCATCTGTGTGCAGCCACCCTTGGAGAGGTTTTTTTCTGCTCAAGAAACAGCCATATCCAACAGCAGGAGCTATTTGGATAGACCCTTTACAGGTTCTGTTTCCTGTTTCTCCTTTCTTCAGTGCTATGCAACTTTGCTTTCACTTATTTTCTTCTTATTATTATTTTTTGTGCACTTCAAGGAAAAGCCAAATACCATCAACCAGAAGCAGAGAAACAACCTGCACTTGCTCAAAAGCCAAGAGAGAGTAGCAATTTTCACCTCTCTCCCTGAAGCAGGGGTAGAAATTACTGCTGTTTAAACCCACTTCCACCTTGCAATTCCCACCACTTCTATTACTTCACAGCCCAGAGGATTAAAAATCAAGACAGCAGATCTGAGCTCTGGCTTGAAGAGAAGCCCATCTTCCTTCTGCTTGGGAATTACATCAGAATTCAAGACAACCCACATCTTGCTGTGGACAAAATTAAGTCCAATCAAGCCAATTTCCGCTCTGACATTACTCAAACACAGTCACAATCAAATTGAGGAGAAAGCCAAATGAAAAACCCAAGCACTAAAGTGATTTCAGAGATGAAGGCGGAAAAGCTTCATGGATGTGAACCCCTCCTGCTAAAGATGGATGCCCTGCAATATATTATGGTCTGTGCTGTAAAATTTTCTTTTAGCCACAGTCCTCATTTTAAGTGGATCATGGACACTACCTTTTGCAGCAGCTTAAGTCCTACTAGGTGATTGTCTTCGCCAGGCACTTAGAATCACAGATTGGTAAGGGTTAGGAGGAACCTCTGGACATCATCAAGTCCAACTTCCCTGCCAGAGCAGAATCACCCAGGGCAGGTCACAGAGGAATACTTCCAGATGGGTTTTGAAAATCTCCAGAGAAGGAGATTCCACAACCTCTCTGGGCAGCCTGCTCCAGGGCTCTGTCACCCTTACAGAAAGAAGCTTTTCCTCATGTTGAGGTGGAACTTCCTGTGTTTCAGTTTGTATCCATTGCCTGTGTTGCAGTTTGTATCCAGACACCACAGATAGAGCCTGTCCCCTTCTTCTTGACACCCACCCTTCAGATATTTGTAAGCATTCATGAGATCTCCTCTTAGGCTTCACTTCTCCAGGCTGAAGAGCTCCAAGTCTCTCAGCCCTCCCTCATCAGCCAGATGTTTTAGTTCCTTCATCATCCTCATAAGCCTCTCTTGGACTTGCTGTAGTATATCCCTGTCCCACGGGAACTGCAGAGCCCTTTTTTCAGGGTACATCATACCACTGCTGGGAACAAACCTTAACAAAAGAAAATACGGGGAAAAGATGCACTGAGAGATATAGACTCACTAATAATGCTGGGAATGGCTGGAATTCCCCCCTAGCTTGGGGCTGTGGGCTACCCTTGCTTGAGGTTGTTTCTGAAATCTAAACTATTTTGCATTTTGAAAAGTGTGCTGTGGAAACCTGTCAGCTCTCCAGCCAGTAGCATAAGCTACTTTGGAGATTTCTGATTAACTGCACTGGTCTTGAAGTAGACACAGGGAAAAATTCTTAGTATCTTTGGACTTAGGCAGGCATCCCTTTTTTTTTTTTTTTTCCCCCTTCCATAGACTCTTACAGAGGTTTGGGTTGGAAGGAACAGTAAAGATCATCTAGTTACAACCCCCTCCCATGGGCAGGGACACCTCCTACTAGACCAGCTTGCTCAAGGTCCCATCCAACCTGGCTTTCAACACTTTTAAGCTTGGAGCCTCCACAACTGCTGTGAGCAGCCTGTTTCAGTGCCTCACCACCCTCATGGGGAAGAATTTCCTCCCATATCTAATCTAAATCCAGCTTCTTTCAGTTTGAAGCTATTAGCCCTCAACCTGTCACGCCATAGCTTTGTCAAAATCCCTTTGCAACATTTCTGTAGCCCACTTCAAATAATGGAAAGCTGCTCTGAAGTCTCCCCAAAGTCTCCTCCTCTCCAAACCGAACAACTCCAACTCCCTCAGCCTGTCTTCATAGCAGAGGTGCTCCAGCCTACTGACAACCTTTGTGGGCCTCCTTTGGACCTGTTCTAACAGTTCCATGTACTTCCTGTGTTGGGAATCCAGAACTGGACACAATGCTCCAGGGCAGTGTCTGGTTCTGCTACACATTGAAGTTTTAACTTTAAAGCTGAGGTGCTCACAGACCACTCTCTCCTCCATAGAATAATTTTGGTTGGAAAAGACCTGTAAGATCCCTGGGTGGTTGAATCCCCCATCCCCGGGTGGTTGAATCCCCCATCCCTGGGTGTGTTTCAAAGACACAGAGAGGTGGTGCTGAGTGCCATGGTTTAGCAGCAGACTTGATAGAGTTAGAGAATGGTTGGAGGCAGAGATCTTGTGAATTGTTTCCAATTGAAATGATTCTGTGGTTGTGTGATTCTGTGGAGTGCACCTCCCCCCCTCAATCCTTGCTACTCACATAACAGGCTTGGTATCATCCCACCACCTTGTGCATAGCTGATTGCACTCTTCACTAATTAGCTGCTCACATAGCTCTCTGTTTTCTTCTCTGCTGCCTTTCCTCCTACATTTTTCTTCTTTTTTTTTTTTTTTTCCACTTTTACTGAATTTTTGCAAGTCTTGTAGCTTTAAGCCAGCTATGAATGAGGGTGAAATGCCTTTTTGCTAGAAGACTTTCTCTCTCCCCACTGCTATCATTCTCTTCAAACACAAACCCACACCTCTGGCACCATCTTTGCTGGATCTAATCTCCAATCCTCTGCCCAAACACAACAGGAGGAACAGGGTAATTTCTCTAGCTACTGATTGCAAAAGTCACCACTCCTTCAGCCATTCCTGGCATTTCTCATCTTGCCAACTCTTCTAGGAAAAAAAAAAAAGTCAGAAAATGCAAAAGGTTTTACCCATGTGGGCAGGTTACCAACAACAGCACCAAGAGAGCATAGCAAACAAAAGTATAATTCTATTTGGTTTTAGCATTGGCAGGATGGGGCATGGATTTCTGTTGTTAGCTCCACAATTGTCTTTCTTCCTTTCCCACAAACTCAGAGATTCTACAAAACCCAAAATACCATTTTCCATTTCTCAGGATAGAACAAGAAATATATAGCCACAAAGTTAGAGGGTGCCACAGCTAAAAATCTCTTCTTAGAGAAACTAGAGTGATGTGTGAAAGGATGAAATGACTAATCACTACTAGAAGAAGGAAACAATAAAATCTGGTCTCCAGATGACAAGCAATGACTCCTAGGGCATGCCCAACTTTTCCCATTGTTTGGAAAAACACACCTTGTATTAATACCATAGAATCACAGAATGACAGAACCACAGAATGGCAGATTCATAGAATCACAGAATGCCTTGTGTTCAAAAGGACCTTGTAGATCACCTAGTTCTAACCTCCCTGCCATGGACAGGGATCATGCCACACAAGGGTGAAGGACTAGGTGGGCAGAGCAGTGCCTGGAGGTGTGGACCACCACATTATTCCTATGCTGATTGAGAGGAATCCTGCTTATAACTATAGGGAGTGTGTCATTCCTGTGAGTTTTCCATGTGGTTTACTCCTGTAAAAACTCTTGTAGCTTTTGTGTTCACTACCATTACCTTGCTCCATCAATGCTTTCTGCTCCTCTGCATTACAGCTCTGCAGCAGAATTTAGAGTCATTACCCCAGTCACATGCTAGAGCAGATCACTGGACCAGGTTGCCCAGAGAGATTGTGGAGTCGTCTTCTTTAGAGACTTTCAAAATCCACCTGCACGTGTTCCTGTGCAACCTGGTCTTGGCGAACCTGCACTAGCAGAGGCGTTGGACTTGATGATATCCAGAGGTCCCTTTCACCACCATCCTTTCTATGATTCTGTGATGCAGGTGCCCTGAGCACCACTATGCCAGCAAACAGGAGTGCGTACCTTGAGCAATGAGGACACACTGTCACTACGCATTTAGGAGCTTACTGCTCCGTGGGGACTCACAGAGATCAAGTCAGGTCTCATTAAATATTTAGGATCTTAATGTCTTAGTGATTTCAATAGACAAGGACGCATCAGAAGAGAAAACAGTGGTCTCTGTGTGTAGTCAGATGGGAGTTTAAAGCTCTGTGGAGCATAAAGGGCTCTAACAGAGTGCACAAAGTGAGCAGACAGGAGGGCACAGCCCTAGTGTGAAGGCAGAAAGTTCATCTCTCTCCATGGAACCACCTCACTTACTTAAAGCAAAAAGCAGAGGAGAGTTGCTACAGAAGCACCCCATCCAAAAGCAGGGCCTCAAGATTTCACTGTGAGCAAAAAATCCCTTCCAACTAAACAAGGCTCAACACCTGCCATTCTCTAGTCTCCAGCCTTTGTTCTCCCCGGTAATGAACACCTTTGTAAGAATAGTTGTAGCTTAGAAAAGGAATTAACCTGCAAACAAAGGAGAAGCTTAATTAAGAACTGCATGGAAAGAAAAGAGAGGAAGTATAGGTTAAAAAAAAAAAAAAAAAAAAAAAAGACAAGACAGCTGCACAGACTTAATTCCAATTTCCCCTCTTGTAGGTCACTTTACCCACTGTAATTTCCTTTCTGTCTTTGGATGAGTTTGTAACTGAGGCACTGCCCGTTAATAAACAGAAGGGGCTTTGTTGCTTTCCACTCAATTCTACCTTTTGGATGCTTTGCATGATGAGCTCTCCATCCAAAAAAAAAAATGGCAAACCAGATTTAAATTAGACTTTGGGAGTGTGCCATTTCAGAAACTTTTCCCCAGAGAGCTTCTTCAGCTAATTAAACAAATGATTGCAAAATACTCACAATGTCAACCCTGGCAGCTTACATGCGGAGTACCTACACCAAGCTGCAGCTGTTTAACCAAAGACAAGGCAGAGGAGCAAGGTGGTTGAAAGCCAAGCACAAACCTCAGGCCATAAGGAGGCACACACTTCTTAAAACCTAGGGCAGACTATGGAGAGACAAGAGACGCTGAACATCCCTGCCCAGGGGCTGGGGGGGCAGTAGATATAGCTATGGCTATCTGAAAAAAAGACAGAATCAAAGATTTGTTTTGGTTGCAAAACCCCTTTAAGTTCATCCAGTCCAACCAGTTTCTAACTCTATCAAGACTGGTGCTACATCATGCCCCCCAGCACCACATCTCTGTGTCTTTTCTTTGTGGCTGCTCCATGCCTTGGCAGCAGTACTAATGAGAAAATACTTTTGAAAGGGGGAACTGAATCCAGAACATTCCTTCAGGAGGAATGCCAAGATCCTTCCTTGTTTATTTTACTTGCTGTGCAAACATTTTCATAATCCTTATCAATACAGTCTGTAGAGTGAGTCTTTTAAAACAACCAGCATGGACTCCATGATCTTAAAGGCCTTCTCAGACTGAAACCATTCCATGATTTGATGATTCTCTGACTTCCAGTATCTAAAGGGGGCCTACAGAAAAGCTGGGGAGGGACTTCAAACAAGAGCTTGTAGTGATAGAATGAGGGGAAATGGCTTTGGGCTGGAAGAGGGGACACTGAGATTGGATATTAGGAAGAAATTCTTTCCAGTGGGAGTGGTGAGACACTGGAACAGGTTGCCCAGGGAGACTGTGGATGCCCCCTCCCTGGAGGTGTTCACGGCCAGTTTGGATGAGGCCTTGAGTAACCGGGGCTAGTAGAAGGTGTCCCTGCCCACGGCAGGGAAGTTGGAACCAGATGATATTTAAGGTCCCTTCCAATCTAAACCATTCTGTGATTTTATGATCAGTACCTTGCTCATGACTCTGCCTTTTCTTTGACTCCACACACTGAAGCTATCAGGTTGCTATTGTACTTTATGTATTGTGGTGGCTACTACTTGATTGCAAGCTCTTAGTAGATCAGCCTAAATGAATCAGAAGGTGCTGAAATCACATAACGGACACCAGCACTGGAAATGGTCAGGAAATAGGAATTAAGGGTGAATGCTCTGTTTACATGTTCAAAACACATTAGGGCATGAAAAGGCTGAGAAATTTGTCACTGGAAGCATCTGTTAACAGCATTCAGTTTGGTTCTGTCACATTTCTTCTTAGCAGCAGCAGCTGCAGATCTCTACCACTGAGCAATGGGAAAGTTGAGTGAACAAATTCTTTCAATTGTTTGGTATTCTCCCATTTATCTGTGTGAAATCTTCTGAAATTCAAGCTCACTTCTTGTATCCAAATTTGTATGGCAATCTGAGGAGACTTTAATCAAAACGATGCATTAACTTCTTCCCCTACCTCCCCCTTTTTAACTTCTTCAACCTACAGAACTCAGAATCATAGAATTGTTTCAACTGGCAAAGACCTCCAAGATCATCAAGTCCAACCTTCAAACTAAGACCACCATGGCCATTAAATGATGTCTAAAAGTGCCATGTCCACAAGTCTCTTGAACACCTCCTGGGATGGTGACTCCATCACCTCCCTGGGCAGCCTGTTCCAATCCCTGAGCACTCTTGCAGTAAAGACAATTTTCCTAATATCCAACCTAAACCTCCCCTGTCACAATTCCAGGCTATTTCCTATCCTTCTATCACCTGATACTAGGGAAAAGAGACCAACCCCTACCTCACTGCAACCTCCTTTTAGAGAGTTGTAGAGATTAATGAGGTCTCCCTTCAGCCTCCTCGTCTCAGACTAAACAACCCCATTCCCATCAGCTGCTCCTCGTCAGACCTGTTCTCCAGACCCTTCATAGTTCTGATCACAAAATATTAACCTAATATACCTCTACCTTAGCAACAGCTGTAGTGTCAGGGGAGTGCAGTCCATAATAATGCAGAGAAGCTCAATAAAATATAAATAAACTTGCACAGGTCTGTGGCATACAGGATTCTACTGTCAAGGGCCTTTGGGAATTTAGTAAATCCCTTTATTACCTTTCCAACACAGATGATTTTGAAGACTTATGGGTGCACACTCCTTTTTATTCCAGCAAATGAAATGTAATTGTTGACTCAGGAACAGGAATATTCTGCTGCTACTACATTTGTGGGCATCACTCAGATATGCCCGTGTCGGTGCATTGCAGCGCTCATAAAGAAATCAAGACAAAAGCAAGACTTAGAGGAAATCTAAAGAGGAGACTGCCTTGAGAGCACCCATAATTGTGGTCATTTGTTAATGAAGAAAGCACAAGCAATTCCCTCCAATAAACAGCTGCAGTGAAACAAGGAATGTACTTATTATAAAACAGCCTGGGCTGCATCCAAAGCAGTGTGGGCAGCAGGTTGAGGGAGGAGATTCTGCCCCTCTACTCTGCTCTGGTGAGACCACATGTGAGAGTTCTGTATCCAGCTCCAGGTTTCCCAATGCAAAAAGGACACAGCACTGTTGGAGCTGGAGCACAGGACAAGGGTTGGAGCACCTCTGATATGGAAACAGTCTGAGGGAGTCAGGATTTTCAGCCTGGAGGAGTCTGGGGAGAACTTAAAGCAGCCTTCCATTTTTTGAAGGCTCCTTCAGGACAGCTGGAGAGGGACTTTTGACAAAGGCATGTAGTGACACAACCAGGGGTAATGGCTTCAAAATGGAGAAAGCTGGATTTAGATTAGACATTAGGGTCTTCCCCA
Organism: Dryobates pubescens; assembly: GCF_014839835.1. Taxonomy (NCBI): domain Eukaryota; kingdom Metazoa; phylum Chordata; class Aves; order Piciformes; family Picidae; genus Dryobates; species Dryobates pubescens. The sequence goes on from NC_071612.1 coordinate 44,122,162, forward strand.
TAAAGGTGGTGGGGCACTGGAAAAGGTTGGCCAGAGCAGCTGTGAAGGCTCCAAACCTGGAAATGTTGAAAGCCAGGTTGGATGTGGCCTTGAGCAAACAGGTCTAGCGGAAAGTGTCCCTGCCTATGTCAGGGGGCTTCAAATAGATGAATCTTTAGGGTTCCTTCCAACCCAAGCCATTCTATGATCCTATGAAATTAGCATGCTTAATCTAATACTCATTATAAGGCACCCCCTGTACCATTTCTACAAAAAGAGCATCCTCAGAGAACAGTGAAATCTTCCCCTTGAGACAAGTCTAGTTGGTTGTCTCCATCTCTGAAAGCTATTTGGCCATCAGTCCCATGGCTGTTGCACCCTCATGCACACTGGCCCTCTAATCCTTACTGCATTTAACCAACATGAATACCTCTTCTCAAAGAGAACCAGGACCTTTTAAATACTTCTTCTTGTGAGTTTTGAAGGAGAATGGACTGCTCTGAGACAATCTGAAGGCAACAATCCACCATTTGGAGCTCAAGGATAGCAGCCTTGTCTGCTGAGGAAATATTGCTATATCAAGCCAAAATTTACTTGGCTGAAAGATTCCAATCATAAGGTCTTTGATGAGGGAGCCAAGTTCTATTATCAGCATTGGGGGTCCATGTTGTTTATTTGTAAAATCAGTAGTTTTGATTACTTCATTAAGGCTGGGACTTCCAAAAGCACTTTGCAAGAATGTGAAACATAAATCACAGAATCATAGACTGGTCTGGGTTGGAATGGACCTTAAAGATCATCTAGTTTCAAAAGCCCTGCTATGGGCAGGGAAACCTCCCACTAGACCAGGTTGCTTAAGGCATCATCCAACCTGGCCTTGAAAACGTCCAGGGAGGGGGCATCCACAACCTCCCTGGGCAACCTGTTCCAGTGTCTCATCACCCACATTGGAAAGAATTTCTTCCTAATATGCAGCCTAAATTTGCCATCCTCAAGTTTAAATCCCTTCCCATGGCATAAATTTGCCTCTGAATGGATTGCATCACATCACCAGTATCTCTTGTAAGAAACAGCACACAAAGTGAATAATCCAAGGTCACCAATGTGTTTTAAGGAAATTCAAGGGCCAAAGCAGGCTCTAAAACCAAACATTTAAGAAAGGATTAGATCACTGACTCGGGTAGAAATCTCATGTTTCCAACAGCTACTGATTCAACCTAGGATGATTCCAAGAGCCAATCATTGTAAAAAAAAAAATGCTTGCCTAAAGAAAATCCTCCTGCACAGCTGAGCAGCCATAAAATGAACATGAAACTCTTTGTTTCAGTGCTGTCAACACCAGTAAGTCTGAGCTTAACATGATTTGCTTGTGTGGGAAATCAGCTGCCTGCTTTGCTAGTGGTCCACAGCTTGAGCCTGATGAACTTCAACAAGAGCACGTTAAACTTGCTTATTGATGTTTTATCGGAAGGCAGAAAGACTGCACCACCGAATAGCCCAGTCCTTTATCAGGTGCTGTTCCTAACCCTGTCTTCACCCAACTTAGTTTTTTTCAGAGTTCTTTTGTAAGGGTGACTAGCCATTCATTAAATTCTTCATAGATGCAGTGCAAAAGAACAACCACAAAAAAACATAGAATCATAGAATACACTGGATTGGAAGGAACCTTCGAAGGACATCAAATTCCAACCCCCCGACAGTAAGTAGAGACATACCTAACTAGATCAGGTCGCTCAGAGACCCATCAAGGCTGACCTGGTTGTTTCCACAACCTCCCCGGGCAACGTGTTCTAGTGTCTCAACATGCTCAGAGTAAAGAGCTTATCTCTGAAAGGAGGTTAGAATGAGGTGGAGGTTGATTTCTTATCTCTAGTATAAAGTAATATAACAAAAGGAAATGGCCTCCAATTGTGCCAGGGGAGGTTTAGTTCCTTCAAGAGTGTTCAGGCATTGGAACAGGCTCCCCAGGGAGGTGGTGGAGTCACCATCCCTGGAGGTGACCAAGAAATGTGTCAACATACCACTCTGGGATATGGTCTCAGGTTGGTAACTAGACTTGATGATGGTTGGATTGATGAGCTTGGAAGTCTTTTCCAACTGAAACAATTCTATGACTGTATACAGCACAGGACAGAAACAGCATGGCCACAGGGGCAGAAGACTTTCCATGGTTAAGCTCTTGGGAGTGCAGCAGAGGGCTCCCTTAGGAAGTTTTCTCTCACACTGCATACCTTTGGAATGGGAAAATGAAGGCCACTTATGCCTCTCAACCAAAGTGCTGCACACCAGCCCTACTCTCTTTTAAACAGGCACAGGGTGTAGGAAACCAGTGGACTTGAAATTTGACCTCTCACATGATTAATTTTCCCACCTTCTCACATTACACAAATATAAATATAACAGGGCTTTGTCCTTTCTTTTTTTTTTTTTTTTCTGTTTTTTTGTTTGTTTTTTTTCTTCTTTTCCTGCAGTCTTGCAACGACTCAGAATTAATAGCAGATGACAAACTGGACCATGTACCACGAGGGGAAAAGTCACAGTAAAAGCTCCTTCCCATTAATGGGACCATTCATTCATGTGGCCACTATTCCCACAGGGAAACTGGCCATAAATTATGCATTTGACATCTAGTTATAGATGATTATATCTGACATAATGAAGTCATAATGGAAGGAGTTTGCACATTGTTTGGTTATTAAGTGCCCATTTCTTGTCCCTGCACCAGGTGCAACAGTGATAGGGCCATACAAATCATCCAGAAGAAAGACTAAAATGGGTTCCCTCACTGATAAAGCACCACACATGTTTATTAATTTAACAGGTTGTCTGATGTCTCCCCCATCTGCTCATTTAAAACAGTTATTTGCCCTATAAATATTTCAGAAAGAGAAGTGTAGCCAAAAAAATTAGTCTGGCAGAAAAGGGAGGTAAAAATAATTTAAAAAAAAAAAAAAAAAGGAAAAAAGAAAAAAGAAGAAGAAAGAAAAAGAAAATAAAAGAAGGGTTTGAGAACCACAAAATGGTTTGGGTTGGAAGGGACATTAAAGATCATCAAGTTCCAGCCCCACTGCCAAGGGCAGGGGCACTTTCCCTTAGATCAAGCTGATCAAGCACTCATCCAACCCAGCCTTGAACACCTCCAGGGAGGGGGCATCCACAACCTTCCTGGGCAATCTGCTCCAGTGTCTCACCACCCGCACTATAAAGAATTTCTTCCTAATCTCCAGTCTAAATCTACCGTCTTCCAGCTGACAGACATTGCCCCTTATCCTATCACTACAAGCCCTTTTCAAAAGTCCATCCTCAGTATTCTTGCAGGCCCCCTTCAGATACTGGAGGGCCACTATAAGGTCTCTCCAGAGCCTTTTCCAGGCTAAACAGCCCCAATTCTCTCAGCCTGTCCCCATAGGGAAGGTGCTCCAGCTCTCTGATCATCTTTGTGGCTCCTCCCTGGACCTACTCCAACATTTCCACACGCTTCTTGTGTTGGGGGCAGATGGGGTCTCAGGAGAGCAGAGCAGAGGGGCTACTGTCACTGCTGCTGTCACTGCTGCTGTCCCTGCTTTGGATGCAGCCCAGCACACAGCTGCCTTCTGGGCTGCCAGCGACCGTTGCTGGCTCATGGTGAGTTTGTCATCAACTAACATCCCCAAGTCCTTCTTCTTGAGACTGCTTTCAAGCCAAACTTTTGCCCAGTCTGTACTCATGCTTGGGACTGCCCCAGCCCAGATCTCATGCTGAGAAGGGTCTCATGCTGAGAAGGGTCTCACACTGTATGCTGCACTGCACTCTATTTTTGTTTTCAGGCTGAATTGTTTCAGCAGCTTTTTTTTTTTCAAGCTGATAATAGGACATTCACTTTAGATTAGTGATGCTTCAGGATGCACCACCATAGCTGACTCTGCTTTCCAGCTGTTGCCAGTGTCAGGGGGGTGAAACCTTCCACCACTGATGGCTAGTGGCACATTTCAGCACAGTGGAAAATGAAACCCACTGTCAAAAGAATCTCCTGGCTGGATGTCTTTGTCCATTTGCAGCTTATGGGGTGGCACAGCAGCTACAAAAGGCCTACAAAGACTAACATCTCAAGGCATCTTGAAATCCCATTTGCAGTATCACAGAATGGTAGGGGTTGGAAGGGACCTCTAGGGATTGACTCCAACCTCCCTGATGAGGCCTAAAGAAGGTCACACATGAACAAATTCATGTGGGTTTTGGATGTCTTCAGAAATGAAAGTCTTCAGAGACTCCACCACCTCTCTGGGTATCTTGTTCCAATGCTCCAGCACCATTAAATTAATGAGGTTCCTCCTCATGTTTTGATGGAACTGCTTATGTTCAAGTTTGTGCCTGCTACCCCTTCTCCTGTTCATGATGATCTCCACAGCGAAGTTCCTTTACAAGAAAGTAGTTAGCTCTTGAAAAAAACCCCAAAATTAGTTAAACCCCACTTTTTATTTTTGGTTTTAGATGAGTAGGTGTTAAACATCATCCAGAATCTTCCCCCTTCATCCCCAAAGCCTGAACTATTTTCAAGTGTAAAGACTTTGAACAGTTCCCACCAGCAGACTGGATTTAGCACTCCTCCTTGAGAGACTTTGTTAGCTCCAGCTTTCTACTAGAGTGAACACTGTTATCTTATAAATAAACAGAAATGCCCTGAGGTGCCCCTCTGCAATGAAAACACACATTCCAAAGAAATAAGAGCAACAGTTCGACACCACAGTGAAAAAGAAAATGGCAAACAGCAGGCAATTAACTCTTCCTAAGTATGGGGAGCTATAGCACCTAAAAAGAAAACAGAATTGCAAGCTGGATGCAAGATCTCCAGCAGCTCTGGCTGCTCTTGCTATAGATCCATCATAGGATCATGGAATCATAGACTCATAGAAAGATATAATGGTTTTGGTTGGAAAAAAAATAGAAGATCATCCAGTCCAATGATTCACTAACTCTACCAAGGCTGAGGCTAATCCATGGCCCTCAGCACCACATCTACACAGCTTTAAAACACCTCTGGGGATAAGGATTCAACCATCTCCCTGCACAGCCTTTTCCAGTCTTCAGCCAAGAAGTTTCACCTAATATCCAACCTAAACCTTCCCTGGTGCAACTTAAGGACATTTCCATTTGTCCTGCATTTTTTCCCAGGGAGAAGAGACCAGCCCTCACTTCACTCCAACCTCCTTTCAGAGAGTTGTAGAGAGCAATGATGTCTCCCCTCAGCATCCTTTTCTCCAGACTAAACAATCCAAGTTTCTTCATCTGTTCCTCACCAGAAGTGTTCTCCAGACTTTTCACCAGCTTCACTGTACTTTTCTGGACCTGCTCCAGCACCTCGGTGTCCTTTCAGTGAGGGGCCCAAAACAAAGCCCAGGACTCAAGCTGTGGCCTCACCAGTGCAGAGCACAGAGGAGAAATCATTGTCCTTCTCCCACTGGCCAGAGTGCTGTTTGCCTTCTCAGCCACCTGTGCACACACTGGCTCATTTTCAGTCAGCTGTCAATCAACACTCTCGGGTCTTTTTCTCCTGGGCAGCTTTCCAGCCACTCTGCTCCATGTCTGGAGCATTCATGGGATTGTTGTGACCCAAGTGCAAGACTTAGCACTCAGTTTGCTGATTCTCTTACATCTGCAGAAGCTGAACCTCACAACCATGGTTTACAGGAGGGAAAAAGCACCACAGTGCCCTAACTGGGGCTCTGGCTGGGGAAATCTGTACAGAAAGGTGACATCTTCCCTTCCCTCCTTTTTTCCCTCTTTATTTCTAGAACCAGGGCAAACACAGAGTTTTGCTTATTATTGAATATTTTGGAAGCGTACTGACTTCAAGCATATCAATCTCCAAGACAGCTACTCCCTGAGCTTCATCTTTGAAGAAAACCTATGCAAAACTCTAGCTCAAGATGGGAGGAGAACTCCTCAGACAGCATAGCTTTAAATGCCAGGCATATATTTCACATTTAATATGATTACATCTATTTGGTAAAACCTGCCTCTATAAAGCCTTATAAATTGTTTTATTGTGTAGATTCAGTGAGTTTAATTCACTTATTTGCTATGTTTTAGTACCTGGCAGAATCTGAGTCTAAACACTGAATGTAATTTATTGCTATCTATAATAATTCCATAAAATCCCTTCCTAAGCCAGAGTATCAATGTCGGTATCAGCATCAAGGACACTTTTTGTTATCATCAGTAACCACAGATCCATTTTAAACACAGGTTTGAACTTCAGTCTGTGTGACCCCAATCTGAGGGGTCAGCTACCCCTGGACTCATTCTGCATATGCTTGGGGTAGACAGTTGGGTAAACGTCATGTCATGATGTCCAGATGATTGGACTGAGAGGAGATGTAAAGTCATAGAATCATAGAATCATTTCAGCAGAAAATGCCCTCTAAGGTCATAGAGTCCAAACACCAACTTAAGACCACCAAGGTCATTAAACCATGTTCCCAAGTGCCACGTTCACATGTTTCTTGAACACCTCCATGGATGATGACTCCACCACCTCCCTGGGCAGCCTGTTCCAATGCCTGACAAACCTCACAGCAAAGAAATCTTTCCTAATGTCCAGCCTAAACCTCCCCTGGTACAACTTGAGGCCATGTCCTCTCATCTTTTCACTCTTTACTAAGGAAAAGAGACCAACCTTCATTTCACTCCAACCTCTTTTCAGGGAGCTGTAGGGAGCAATAAGATCTCCCCTCAGGCTTCTCTTCTCTAGACTGAACAACCCCAGTTCCTCAGCTGTTCCTCAGACCTATTCTCCAGACCCTTCACCATCTTTGTTGCCCTTGTCTGGACACACTCAGTACCTCAGAATCTTTCTTAGAGCGAGTGGCCCAAAATTGAAATCAGGAGACAAGGTATGGCCTCATCAGTGCCGAGTACAGGGGGACAATCCCTTCCCTGGTCCTCCTGGCCACAATATCTCTGATCCAGGCCAGGATGCTGGTGGCCTTCTTGGCCACCTGAACGCACTGGTGGCTGATCTTCACTGTCAAACCAGCACCCCCAGCACATGGTTAGTAGTGCTTTGTTTATGGAACTAATTGTAAACCAGCTTCTAAATTAAACAGGGTGTGAGGAATAAGAAGTGTCCTGATAAAAAATGCTGATTCAGGCTCTCATTTCCATGAAGTGATTTGCGGTGTCATTACCGTGCTACTGCACAGAGCTGCAGCTCAGAGTAATCACCCTGTAATGCACGGTGACACTAATGTACTAGTAAACTACTGGAGTTTATTCACTACTAGCATCAGGACTCTGAGAGGCAGGTAAAAATGCCCTGAATGCAAAGCCACCATGTGGAAATGTCATCAGGGATAAATTTGTTTAAAAAGGAGAAGGAAGAGGCAGTTACGGAATAAATCTGCCAGCTGAGAATTGCAACCTCCTAAGCCCCACAGGAGCACTAAAGCCGTGTGGGTTTTGAATAATTTGGAAAGGAAGGATGCTTTTATCTCTCTGCCCTAGCTCTGGATCCATTTATTACAATTAAAATTGCACAGTGCCTTCTTCCTTTTGCCACTTGAAGTGCAACATTGACCTGGGCCTGGTGTTTGGCTGAGTGTGAGGGAAAATGCAGGAGGGAAATGAAAAGCATCAAAGGCACAGCCAAGAGCATTAGTGCTCAATGTCATAATACTGCTCTTTTTAGACAGTTCCAGCTACTAGAAATCTGGAAACCAATGAGAGCTTCAGGACAGAGGTGGATTTGCTTTATTTGTTTAAAACAGCTCTCGTGGTTACTGCATTAAGTTTGGAACATTACGTCTTTTCTCCCTAGTATCAGGTGATGGGATGAGAGGAAATGGCCTCAAATTGTGCCAGGGGAAGTTTAGGTTGGACTTTAGGAAAACTTTCTTCACTGCAAGAGTGTTCAGACAGCAGGATGCCCAGGGAGGTGGTGGAGTCAGGAATGTGTGGCCATGGCATTTTGGGACATAGTTTAATGGCCATGGTGGCATTGAGTTGACAGTTGAACTCAATGACCTTAGAGGTCTTTTCCACCTGAAACAATTGTATCATTTTATGGTTCTGTGTTCTAAGACGTCAGGAAATGCAGGAAGAAGACCCCAAGCTTCAAAAGTTTCAATTACTTAGAAAAAAATTATCATGATTATGATACCATTCTTATGGATTTTGGGTGCTGACACAGGGAATGAGGCAGCAGATGTGTAAGTAGAGCTACACAACCCAGGTCCCAGGGCCAGAGGAAAACATTGTCCTTCCCCCAGGAGACAGCACTGATTGCTGCATGTTTAATATCCCCCAGTCACCAGCTAACAGACTGATGTTTTCAGAGCTCTGCCTCTATGTCCCTCTCTAATTAAGTTGCACAAAGGGAATCGAGTCCTTTTACCAGTGTGTAGCAGCAGCAGCATCTGTCCTTCCATTCTGAGCAGCACAAAGGCTTTAAAAAGTCTCTCAAGTGGGGTTGTGGAGGCCCTGGTGGAAGTGGTTAATCTAGCAGTTCATGTTGCATAAACTCCATTTTACCTTCTCTGCAAGTGCTGCAACTGTTCTACCTGACCCACTTTGCTCTGCTCCTGGTGGCAGTGCCATTCATCTTGCAGAGATGTCCTCATAAGCAGCAGGTCACTGGAAGATTTTTGGAAGTCTTTAGCTCTCATCTTGGAGAAAGCAAGGTGCAGCATCTTTGGTGGCTGCTGTTCCACCACCCTTCAGTCTTCAATAGGCTGCTCCAGACCCCACAGCAAGGATTTACCTTGACCTATTCTAAGTAGGCTCTAAACCATCACATCTATGATCAGACTTGAGCTAGAAGGAAGCCATAACTGACTCTGCCTTACTGGAGTGCTCTGCCAGAGAAGCCAGGTAGTAAATCTGACCACAGAAGTGTAGGTTTTCAAGGGGCTTAGAAGAAGCTGATGATCTCAAACACACTTGTCAAATCTCCAGGGTAGTTCACTCAAAGCTGAATGGATGTTGTGAACTACCAGGAGATTATACGTGACCAGACTAAGTCACAAGGCCAGATTTGGAAAGAGGACACTGAATCCACCATGCTCCACCACTCAGCACATGGTTCCATCTTGCAGAGGCGCAAGAGGAACAATAATGCAGAGGCAGCTTCTCTGCAGCAAGACTCAATTCCTTTGTTTTGGTTCCAGCAGCAGCAAAGCAAACACAACCACACATACAGAGGAGGAAAACCCAGCAAAGGGGTACTTGGTTTAGTTACAGATCTGGACACGTGGCTGCTGATGGAAAAGCTCCCTCAGAACTAAGGGAGCTGTCCGGCACAGGAACACTAAGGTACTGAGGGGACTGGAACATCTCTCACAGGAAGAAAGGCTGAGAGCATCACATCCACACTTTTCTTGAACACCTCCAGGAACCAAGCCACCCCTCCATATTCCTGTTTGATTTTAGCCTAGCTTACTATCCATTCCAAGAAAGACAAGCTGGTCATTTTGACAGCCAATCTAAATAGTGTCAAGCTAATTAAAAGGAGCAAAGGAAAGTGTAAAAATTCTGCACCAGTGCAGATACTTGCTCTTGGGCCAAGCCAAGTATTGGGGGCTCATCACAACACAGTCAGGGGACAACGCTCTAAACATGGCACAGATACCAAGAGCTCACATTCATACCACTTTATGTACAGTATGCAAGAAAACCATCTGTCTGAGCTAGATTATTCTGGACTTAGTCCACAAGTACTGGCTACTAGCATTGTTCCTGAGGGCAATCAGCTCACCACAATCTGAATCATTCTCTAGAGTGAACAGATCTCATCACCAGCCTTAAAAAGAACCTTGAGCAAGGGCAACAGAGATTGAATGTAGGTTTGAACCACCTGACAACCACTTCTGTATCTCTTCTCACCTGAGGGGCAGCTGAAATCTGCTTTTTAGCATCTTACCCACAGCTTCCCGTGCCTGTGTATTGCCATGAGAAAGGAAAGGAGGAAGGCAGAAGGCAGGACCTAAGGTACAACTGTTCCTGCAGAAGGAAACCAGTTGGAAGAGCCAACCAGCTTGTGAACAAGATGTTATGTTCAAAGCTATGTAATGGAATGCATGGGATATGGTCATCTCTCATACACCTCTTGAAATTCAATTGTTCTGGAGAGTGTCCTTGGATGGAGGGACCATTACTATGAAGGCTCTATGAACACATGAATGATGGGCACTCAAACCATGGCTGGCTCACAATGCAGGTGCATGGAGGCTGTCACTGACTCACCCTTGGATGGCAGTCTCTCCAGATCCGAATCGAGGTGGATCGGTGGGGCAATGTAGGAAACCTGCCCATGGTGAGCCTGCCCTGTGGACAAATAAGGGGTTTAGTTCTGCTGTTTCCTACGGAGTGCTAGCGTGGGGACAATTAAAGGCACGGCATTTTTATGGCACTGGATTCAAAACAGGCACACAGGGGTTTGTTCTATCCCACGCATTTCACAATGAAGCTTCATTTTCTGAGGACACTGGATAAAAAGTTGAAAACATTCCCATTCCTTTTGGATTTTCCATGCAGAGGTCAACTTTGGCCATACCTGCTTTACCACTACCACGTACATTCTGCACATCATTCTCTTAAAAGGCCATATCATAGAATCATCGAATCACAGAATGCTTTGGCTTGGAAAGAGTCTTAAAGATCATCTAGTTCCAAAGCCCCCAGCATGGGCAGGGACAACTTCCATTACACCAGGTTGCTCAAGGCCCTGTACAACCTGGCCTTGAACAACCTCATAGGAGGGGGCATCCACAACCTCCCTGGGCAACCTGATCCAGTGTCTCCCCACCCTCACTGAAAAGAATTTATTCCTAATCTCCACACTCAATGTCCCAACTTCCAGCTCAAATCCATTCCACCTCATCCTATCACAACAAGCCTTTGTAAAAAGTCTCTTCCCCCAGCTCTTCTGTAGCCTCCTTCAGGTACTGGAAGGCTGCTCAAAGGTCTCCCTGGAACCTTCTCTTCTCCAGGTTGAACAGCCCCAACTCTCCAGCCTCTCCCCATAGGGAAGGTGTTCCAGATCTCTGATGGTTTCATGGTCTTCTCTGGACCTGTATCAACAGTTTCATGTCCTTCTTGTTTTGGGGGCACCAGAACTGGACACAGTACTCCAGGTGGGGGCATGCCAAAGAAGACAATCAATTTCCTGGATGCCCTTTCAATCTGTTAATGTCACTCATGAGAGGGCAGAAAGCCTTCCTGCATCACAGCAATTTTTGAAGGAAGTGTGGCATGAAGTACAACCACATCTGCTTTTTCCCACAGCAGGAGATGCAGGTGTGACTTTGCAGAGCATTGCATCGCTTTCAACCCAGGCGAAAGCTTTTTGCTTCCTGACAGGATGAGGTAGTTTCCCAGTCTCCATTCTTCTTCAGTAATTTGGGGGTAACTCTATCAAGAAAATTCCACTTCCAATCAAACCCATGTTGCTATAATTTATCTATTTACCAGCACAATTTGCAGGGCTATTAATCTCTCTGTTTTTTTTTTTTGCTAAACACGGAAAGTTAATGACACATAGATTACAATAACAGTTAGAGCAACCTTCCTGTTTCAAGTAATATTCTTGCTGCAACAAAAGCAGCTGATTCCTCTTAGGAGACACATTCCAAATAATTAATACAGCTCCCTGTTGGCATTTGCTGTTTTGCTCTAAGCAATTTCCAAGCTAGCATCCCAGGCAGCAGAGTGGCGGAACGGGCTTCAGGCTTCTTTGTAATGACACCCAGGAATACCACGAGCACAGCAGGCTGCTGCACATAATATACTGAAAACATTTCTTCAGGGAGATAAAATATTAATGGGAAAAGGAAAGGAAAGGGGAAAAAAAAAAAAAAAAAAGACAAAAGAGGAGGTTCCAGAGAGACCTTGGAAGAGTTCCCCATACCCGAAGGTGGCTGCAAGAAAGCTGGCTGGGGACACTTTTTACAAGGGCTTGTAGTGACAGGATGAGAGGGGAGAGATTGAAGCTGGAAGAGGAGAAAGTTATACTGGACACTAGGAAGAAATTCTTTCCAGTGAGGGTGGTGAGACACTGGGACAGATTGCCCAGGGAAGCTGTTGTTTCTCCCTCCCTGGAGCTGTTCAAGTCCAGATTGGGTGAGACCTTGAGCAACCTGGTCTAGAGGGAGGTGTCCCTGCCGATGATGGGGAAGCTGGAACTGGATAATGTTGGGTCCATCTGACCCAAACAATTGGGTCAGCACAACAATTGCTGTGCTTCATTTTCTAGGCATGAGTACCAGCTTAGCTGCTTTTCAGACTCATCATAGTCTTCTCACACAAGGGACAAAGGCTCCCTACTGCTATCTGTAGCCCCAATTATACATGCAGGATGAAGACACCCTGCAACCTTTCTTGCTAATCACCAAAATCACCTTTTGCTTTTGATTTTACTTCCAATACCGAAACAACTATTGGGTGTTTTTTTTTGTGACAACAGTGACATCAAAGGGGGTTGAGGGAAGGGAGGAAAGGTTTGGGGGGAGGGGGTGTGCGTGTGTGATTAAACAAGCTCTGGTACACAAGCATATGGAGAAAATGTTAGGCCAGGAGGCCAAACTAGACTTTAATAGTATTAAAAAATTAGCTACTGATTTCATTAAATCCTTCACAATTTTATCCAAAAGACCTCTGCAAGATTTGGACATGATATGGCTGGTGTCTCTAGTGCAGCTCACATTGGCCCCAAAGGCTGACAAGTTTTGCCAAGTGACACCAACTCCTGTTCCCCTTTGTGTGAATTTTGCAGCTTCAGATGCTTACTTCAAGACCCAGTGTGAGAAATGAGCAGTTGCAGAGGAGACCACAAAGATGTTCCAAGGGCTGGAGCACCTCTCCTGTGGGGAAAGACTGAGAGAGGTGGGGCTGTTCAGCCTGGGGAAGAGAAGGCTCCAGGGAGTACTTTGAGCAGCCTTCCAGTACCTGAAAAGGGCTACAAGAGAGCTGGGGAGGGACTTTTTTGCAAAGGCCTGTCGCAACAGAACAGGCAGTAAGGGTATCAAAGTAGAAGAAGTTGAACTTCAGACATGAGTAAAAAATTCTTCCCCATGAGGGTGGTGAGGCAATGGAACAGGTTGACAGAGAAGTTGTAGAAGCGCCAAGCCTGAAAGTGTTGAAAGCCAGGCTGGACAAGGCCCCGAGCAAGCTGCTCTAGTCAGAAGTGTCCCTGCCCATGTCAGGGAGTTGGAACTGGATGATCTTGAAGGTCCCTTCCAACCCAAACCATTCTATGCTTCTATGACACCAATCTTCACCTCTCCAATTCCAGCTACTGTAAAACAACACTTGCAAAGGGGCATGCTAAAGCCTTCATGAGAAAAGGGATGACAGAAACACCCAACAGCCCTTCCAATTTGCCTGCTCCTTCAGCTGTTTTTTTCTGAACATTGGATCCAAGCTGACAGCAATGCAGCACCAGGAGATGGAACTCTGCTTCCTCTGGCTGCATGGCCATCTCTCCACCTCTCAAGCATTCATTTCTACCTTCACATCCATTAACTCCTGACCTACTTGATGATAATTTCAACCCGAAGAGCTGCACAGATGCTAACCAATATTGACCTGGTATCAGTGCTTATAGGGAAAGAAATGGTCGGTGTCAGTCCTCCTCAGGTTTTGCAGGATGCTCCAAAATAACTGCACCTCTTTAAATAATTGGCTTGCTTTTTAGTTATTTTAAATAATAATAATAAGAAACAAAAGAGAAAAACACAACCAAAAATCAAACCAAACCAAACCAAACCCGAAACCCACAAACAAGGCAGCTCCTTACAAAATACCAGCATTCCAAAGGTCAAGAAGTCTCTGTTGCTGATGGAAAGTTGAACGTGACTGGTGTCCTGACAGCTTGCACAGCCTTCTCTAAATCCCACCCTGACTATAACCATCTGGTGTTTCTGCAGCCAGCTCCCAGGTAGAAAAAATAAACAGCAATTAAACATAATCAACAAAGTAACATGTGATGAAGATGCCAATTTTATATCTAATCTCTAAGGCTGGGCTTCATTTCCTTCATTCCTCTTGCTGGTTAAGGTCTGCCACTGACATGGTCAATGGCCATGGCTCCCTGGGAGTGGCAGAAGCAGAGGGAGCAACAAGCAACAAGGGGTAAAGCTGGAGAACAACCATAGGTCAATCCTTGTCTGCTTTTCTTTGTTCTGTTTTGTTTCATACCTCAAGGATTCAGGTCTAGCCAACATTACTTAAGCATAAAACCATCGTGGGGCAAACATCAGATGTGACACAGGTAGCCACAAACTCCTCATGCCACCTCTTTCAACAAGGGCAGACATATGGCACCCACAGGAGCCAGGCCATAAGTACATGGTGTGTAAATGGTGGGAAAAAGTTAAGTCTGATAGCACCAGTTTGGGGAGTAAAATGGATATGACCTTGAAAGCCCACCTTATAATGTGACCTGCCTTGGCTGGAGGAAGAGTGGGAGATGACTGCAGGGTAGAAGAACACCCAACACATTAGAAATGTAGCACAATTAAAAAGCCAAGAACTTAGAAGAACAAAGACAATGATTTCTGAGTACTAAAGGAAACAAAACAGCTTGGCCTAAAATACTTTTAAAATACTTTTTTTTTTTTTTTTTTTTTTTTTTTTTTTTTGGATAATCATAGAGAAAAAAAATAACATCTTGAGAAATCTGCCCCTGAGAGATTTTAGTCATCTACAGAGGCCACAATAGAAAAAAAACACAGGAAAAAATATAATGAAATCTGTGAGTGCATGGAGCAGCCAAGGAAAATAGCAATAAAGCTGTCTCACCTGGTTGCCTATTAAAAAAACAACTTCCCCCCAGTCCTTCTAGGAAAGACAGAACCACAGAATGGTTTGGGTTGAATGGGACCTTAAACATCATCTAGTTCCACCCCCACTGCCATGGGCAGGGACACCTTCCACTACACCAGGCTGCTCAAGGCCTCATCCAATCTGACCTTGAACACCTCCACAGAGGAAGCATCCACAACCTCCCTGGGCAGCCTGTTCCAGTGTCTCACCACCCTCACTATGAAGAATTTCTTCCTGATCTCCAGTCTAAATCTTCCCTCTTCCAGCTCAAAGCTGTTGTCCCTCATCCTATCACTACAAGCCCTTTTCAAGAGTCCCTCCCCAGCTCTCCTGTAGCCCCTTTCAGGTACTGGAAGGATGCACTAAGGTCTGCCTGGAGCATTCTCTTCTCCAGACTGAACAGCCCCAACTCTTGGAGCATGCCCCCACAAGGGAGGTACTCCAGCCCTCTGATCTTCTTCGTGGCCTCCTCTGGACGCTCTCCAAAAGTTCCATTTCCTTCCTGTGCTGAGGGGCACCAAAACTGGCTGCAGCACTCCAGAAGGGGTCTAACCATAGCTGGGTAGAGGAGAAGAATCACCTCACATCCTGCTGCTCTCATACTCACTGTTTGTAGCATTTAAGGAAGCAGACCTCCCTCCTGACCCCATGCCAGTTTTGTAGTGACCATCACACTGGATTTTTCTAGAGAATGAACAACTCCTGTTGTCATGGATGAAAGCAGGAAACCTTCCTGCCTGGCCCTTCCTCATCATCTCCCTGAGATTTTACTGAGTACTGCTACAGAGAAAAGCTGACCAGGAAACATGAGACTGAAAGAATCAAACCTCCAAAAGCAAAGAAAATGAACACCAACATTTACTAGACTAGAAATAAGCCTTCTAAAAAGGTATGACTTCCTAAACATCTCATGACTAGCCTTCTAAAGCTCTGGCACTGGCAATACCACAAAGATAACTAAACACACCGGACTGGATGGTCCTCACTTTTCCCTCCTGTTCAGTACCCACAGTACTGTGGTGGGCACTGATGTGCATGTACTTGAAATGCAGTTGTGCTCTGTGCCTGACTCAGCTCCAGCTGCAGCAACAGGAAGCCACCAAGAGATACATATCTAAAAGAAATATGCCTCAAATTATTTGCGTCAAGGGGTGGGAGTCTCCTCTCTTTACTGTCCTCACCCATAGGCAATCACTGCAACACATTTTTGTCTGCCATGGTCAGACTACATCACTTCTTCACTTTTCCATGCATTTTCCAGCCTCTTTTGGTATGTTTTTATTTTCCATGAGCTCATCAAGGAGGAATGAGGCCCAGAGGAGGGCCACGAAGATCATCAGAGGGCTGGAACACTTTCCCTATTGGGACAGGCTGAGAGAAGGCTCTGGGGAGGCCTTAGAGCATCCTTCCAGTTCTCCAGGCTGAACAACCCCAACTCTCTCATTCCCTCCCCACAGGAGAGGTGCTCCAGCTCTCTGACCATCTTTGGGGAATCCTTTCAACCCTCTCCAACAGATCCATGTCCTTCTTGTGTTGGGGTACCAGAACTGAACCCAGCACTGCAGGTAGAGTCTCATCAGAGCAGAGGGGCAGAATCTCCTCCCTCCACCTGCTGCCCGAGCTGGAAGGGATGGAGCCCAGGACACAGCCATTTTCTGGGCTGTGAGCACACATTGCTGGCTCATGTTGAGCTTCGTATCTCTCAGCACCCCCAAGTCCTTCTCCTTAGCACTGCTCTCTAGCCATTTGCCTGCAGTTGTGCTTGGGATTGCTCTGAACAAGGTGCAAGGCCTTGCACTTGGCTTTGTTTAACCTCTGGAGTTTGGCATTGCCCCCCTTCTCAAGCCTGTCCAGGTCCCTCTGGACATTATTAACTAGATATTAGGAAAAACTTCTTTGCTGCAAGTATGGTCAGGCATTGGAACAGGCTGGGAAGTGGTGAAGTCACCATCTCTGAAGGTATTCAAGAAACATGTGGACATGGCCCTTTGGGACATGGTTCAATTGCCATGGTGGTGTTGAGCTGAAGGTTGGACTCAATGACCTTAGAGATCTTTGCCATTCAAAACAATTCTATAGTCATAGATCTGAGATATTTTGCATGCTGTAGCCTTTTCCCTATGCAACTAGGAATTTACATTTCTAAAAGCAGTCTGGTTTGTCTGAAGTGATCTGATCTGTAGAAACCAGAGCATTACTTTTTGGCCACATTTCTGTAATTTTCTAACTGTTAAATGGGATTTTTACAAAACCCTGATTTATTATCCAAGTGAAGACTATGGCCCATTTTGTTGGATTGCAATTTCCAGGATCATTACTCCCATCCTCTTTAATTTCCAAAATTAGTCCATTTTTTTTCCTTGTCCTTTTTTTTTTTTTCACCCCCCTCACTCAGGAGCCTTTTTTCAGCTCTGCAATACACCAGCATATATAAAAACATATGGAAAGAGGAATGGAAAAGCTGCTAGGTTAGCTAACAAACTCTTTCAACAGGGCCATTAAACAAATTTCATTCTGACCTATCTATTCAGACTTCTCCTGGCAGCCTTTTTTTTTTATCTGCCTTTCATCAATGACTATCTTTACAAAACATCATTTCCTCACTGCCCACCCTTTTCCATTTTACATTAAAAGCTTTCTTTTTAAATAAAGCTTTTATAAAGCCATTCCCTACCTCAGACCTGTCAGAGTTAGCACTGATTCTGTCCACCGCTTCATTTATTCATGGACTTTTATGGAGTAGCTCTCTTTCATCTCTGCATCTCTCTTTCATCTTTCATTGCCCTTTTAACTCCTTAGGGTAGCAGCAACTCATCTGCTCCCTCTTCCTCTCTCCCTCCCAGGGTTTTCTCCCTGTCTTTCCCTTGAAACTGTGCATGTCTCTGAATACAACAAAAGCCTTTTCTCCAAGGGTGCTCTCAGACTGTACAATCTTTGCTCTCTTCCCATTTTGCCTCTGCTACTTCCCACCAGGAAGCATCACAAGCTTAAACCAACTACAGCAGGAAAACTTGGGGACCTGCAAGTGTGGCTGCACTGTGGAGGGACCTCTGGCTTCTGATCATGTCTGCTTTCTGTTCAACAGAAAGAAATGGCCTCAAATTGCAGCAGGGGAGGTTTGGGTTGAGTGCTAGAAGAAACTTCTTTGCTGAAAGGATTCTCTAAGAGTGGAACAGCCTCCTAAGAGAGATGGTTGAATCCCCAACCCTGGAGGTGGATGGTGCAGCCTGCCCTGGTGCAACTTGAGGCTATTTCCTCTCCTCCTATCACTTGTTATTAGGGATAAAAGACCAACCTCCACCTCACTCCAACCCCCTTTCAGAGAGCTGTAGAGAGCAAGAAGGTCTCCCTTCAGCCTTCTTTTCTCCAGACTGAACAACCCTCAGCTGCTCCACATAAGATTTGTGTTCAAGGCCCTTCACCAGCTTAGCTGCCCTTCTCTGGACCTGCCCCAGGTAGTAGTGCCCTCTTGTAGTGAGGGACTAGACACCTCTTGGTTTCCTTCCATGCAGCAGCACCTGGAGCAAGGCTATATCCAGGGCTGGCTTCCACCTGTGCCCACGGCAGAGAGCTGACCTGCTGGGCCATACATTTCCTGAGCTTCCCTTCCCAAAAGCATGCGTGGCAGGCTAACCAAACATGACACATTGTATTATCCTTCCTCTCCCAGATGTGCTCGCTGTGCTATGAAATTCAATTTACCAGTCACCTGCACTGGGAAAGAGAGAAAAGGAGGAGAGGGATTCTGGTGCAGAGGAGACCACGGGATTTGGAGCAGTGCAGTCCTCCAAGCCCTGGGGCAGATGGTGAATATTGGTAACCACAAGCTACCCAGAGTGGGTTTAGCAACAGTGAGTACAGCAAAGCCCTGAGAGGTTTTCTTGGCCAGCTCTCAATGATTTAAGCTGATATGAAGAGCACGGTGCCAACTCCTGCTGTCCTTACTCCACTCTCATCCCAGAAGTCAAACAGGACGTTTCAAACTGCCTTAGCAGGTCAAGTCAGCCTGTTCTGCCTCAGAGGAGGCTGGAAAGAATTGGGATGGAGAAGTTAGGAACAGTATGGAGGAGAAACCTAGCCAAGGAAGATTATCTGGGGAGAAACTTAGCCAAAGCTATCCAGTCGGTCTCCTGCACAGGCAAGATTGTTCTTTATGTTGTTGTTTTGAATGGTAACTGCTCAGGGATGCTCATTGCTCCATCCCTGATGCTGAGCTGCAGATCTCATTGTTGAAAGATATAATCCTTCTCCCTGGTGTTGGTTGGAAAAGACTCTTAAGATCCTCCAGTCTGATCATCATTTAACTGTCAAGTCTGGTGCTAAACCATAGTCCTCAACACCACATCTGCAGCTTTTAAGCACCTCCAGGGATGGGAATTCAGCCACTTCCTAGGGGAGAATTTCCCAGTATTTAAGAACCCTTTAGTAATGAATTTTTTTCTAAGATCCACCCTAAACCTCTCCCAGTGCAACTTGAGGCCATTTCCTCTCATCCTGTCACTTGTTACTAGGGAGAAGAGACCAGCCCCGACCTGGCTCCAACCTCCTTTCAAGTTGGCCTGCCTGCCTTTCTTGAAGGGAGGGAGAGGAATCCCACTTCCTCCCTGCCTGAGATGCTTCTGACTTATTTTTACCCTGTTGCTTGCTCTTTTCTCCCTGCCAATGTTCCTACAGGGCCTGCCCTTTGCTGCTTTCCTCTCACTCTCACCCACTTTTCTGGCCCCCCTTTTCTCTGTTAGCTGAGCACAATTAGCCAAGACTGCAGCTCCATGTTATATCTCACCCATTTCACCGTGCTCTTCCCTCCCCTGAGAGTAATGGCCAGGCATTTCCATTGCAGGCAGATCTGGCAATGAATGCAAGCAGAAAGCAAGGCAAAGCTGATCTGATGGAAAACAACCCAGCCAAAACAGTAATTACTGGTTTCCCACTGGCTCAATGAGCAGAACAAATTCAGGTTGCTGTGGGGGTAGTGCCAGATCTGATGCAGAGGAAAGAAGCAAGAACAAAAGAGCCAGGGGTGGGATGGGGACAGCTATCAGCTTCACCGTAACATGAACTGCACCTGGGAACAGTAGTGGCATTGTAACTGGATGTCCCCTCTGCCTCCATGCCAGCCTCTCCCTTTGCCCCAGGGAGGCAAAGGCAATTGCATCCTTTCTTTGGTGCTTTTCAGACAGCTTTTCATCCACCTGCCAGCGTAATCTGGAGGGCTCCATCTCACAACTCCAGGTCAGGGTTTTTAATGAAAACCCAACACCGTTCCAGCACGCTCACTGCTCACAGGCAGAGCCTGGGACGCAGTCCTGTCCTTCTGTCACTTGTGTTGTCCTTGTTCATGCAGGAAGGGGAGCAGTAGAGGCAGAGGAGAAATCAGGCAGCAGCTCTTGCCATGTTGAGCTTAAATTTCAGTGGCATAGCATCCAGGGGGGATTGTCAGAGAGCTCAGCTGAGATGCTGGGTAACATGGTAGGAGACAGGTCTGGAGCAGACAGGTAGATCTGTGAGTCACCAGCCTGGAGATGGTAATTGAAGTGTCTTGTGGTTTCAAAGACTGTGATGTGTGATCCAAGAACTTGTCACTCTTGCTTTCCTCTTTTTGTGACAGCCTATAGCACATGTCCTCTCCAATTCTGCCCTTATTTTCCATCCTGTACGGTCTCCATCCCCATGTCATACCTCCCTGGTACTGCTTATACCTCTGTTTCATTCCTTTCTCTCTCCTCTACCACCTCCCAAGCAGGTGAGACTTCACATTCACTCAATTATGTCAGGGAAGCTGGTCTCCTGGCAGCCTTCAAGAAACAATTCCAGCACACAGGCTTGCTTCTCTGGGTCCCAATTACATTTTCTTGTCCAGCTTAATGAACTCCACCTTCCATGGTCACACAATCTCAGACCATGCAAATCTTAACTCTTATCTCCCATGGGTTTCTATAACTCCTCCTCACTGTGACTGCAGCCCTGGGAGGACTGACAGGCATGAAAGCACTAATAAAGGTATTTGTATCAGCTGCTATCATTAAGGAAGTGCAAAGAGATGAGTAATTTGTTTTCTGAGCAGGTCAGTATGCCCTAACTTCATTTATCATTTCTTTTGATCTTCAAGGGGAGCCTCAAGACAAGCAGGACGGCCCTGGCTTGCTCTGCTTCCATCTTGCTGCCAAGCTTCAGCTGTGGTGTAGGGTCCCTCAAGAGGGAACAGGCTCCAGCCCAAAGCAAGTGATGAAGCAATAAATGGGATTAACATCACACTATTTGGTGAAGAAATGAAACAAGGGTAGGGATTTTCTTCATAACCTATACCAACAGTAATCTAAGCCACCAAAGCATTATTATTACCTTTTTTCTTTTCCTGTTTTACTTTCTTTCTTTCTTTTTGAGATAGTATGAAGTATGTCTCAGCATGAAGGACAGAGCTGCCTGGTGAGAGATTTTGACAACTCCCCTCTGAGTGCTAAAATGCTGTCAGCCAAAAAAACTGAGCTGTTTGGGCAAATTGATCCAGCTCTGACAGACATTTGCCCTGTTTTCATGTTTTCTCTCTCAATCAAAAGCCTCCTAAAGGATCCATGTTTTCAGTTCAGTCTCACAGAGGGCAGAGAAGAGAGGAGGTCACCTACTTTTGCTGCACTGTCCATCATTAATGTAGCTGCATGAAGAATCAGAGAATCATAGAACAAAATCATGCATTTATTTTGGTAAGAAAAGACCTTTAAGGATCCAACCACTTTCTACCAAGTCTGCTGCTGAACCACAGCCCTCAGCACCACATCTCTGCATCTTTTAGATACTTCCAAGGATGGGGATTCAACCACCTCCCTGGGCAGCCTGTTCCAGTCTTTGGGAACCCTTCCAGTGAAGGAGTTTCTTCTGATATCCAACCTAAAACTCCCCTGGCACAATTTCAGGCCATTTCCTCTCATTCTATTACCTGATACTAGGGAGAAGAGAACCACTCCCACCCAGCTCCAACCTCCTTTCAGGGACTTGTAGAGAGCAATGAGATCTCCCCTCAGCCTCTCCTTCTCCAGACTAAATGATCCCAGTTCTCTCTATTCTCTGGAAAAGAAAAGGCTAAAAGGGAGATCCTACCAACTTCTATGAATATCTGAAGGGTGGGTGTCAGGAGGATGGAGACAGTCTCTTTTCACTGATACCCAGTGACAGAATGAGGGGCAATGGATACAAACTCAGTCACAGGAAATCCCATCTCAGCATGAGAAAAAAAAATGGTGAGAGGTGCTGGATCTCTGGAGCAGGTTGCCCAGGGAGGTTGTGGAGTCTCCATTTCTGGAGATCTTCAAAACCTGGATGTGTTCCTGTGTGACCTGCCCTAAGTAGTGATGCTTTGAAGGGGGATTGGACTCCGTGATCTCTGGAGGTCCCTCCCAACCCCTAACATTCTGTAATTTTGTGATTGATAGGCCTGAGTTCATCTCTGGTGCCAACACCAGACAAGCTACTGATTCAACCATCCAAAGAAAGCCTTACTGAGCATTTTTTCAACAATCATTAGGAATCAGCTCCCTTTTCCTCAGCCCAAAGGAAATGAAAGCTCAGCATTTTTAAACGTTGTCCCTAGCTGAGAATATCTCTGTAACCTTTCTGCACCACTGACAATTTCAAATACAGTTTTTTGATGGTCAAATCCTGAGAGCACTCTTACTGCTTTATAGCAAAGATTAAGCAAGCTGCTGTCACAGCCAGTAAAACACCATCTCTTTCCAAGTCCTCAGTTAGGAACTCCAGAAATCCCCAGTGCCAGCAGGTGAAGGAGTGCCGAGCAGTCCAAAAGTGCCTTGCAAAGACACTTTGAGGTTGCCATTGCTTCTGAGCTCTTTTCATCCTTGCCTGTGGCTAGCAGCCATGGTGGTCTTAGGTTGGACTCGGTGATCCTAAAGATCTTTTCAAACGAAACCAATTCTATTATTCTATTCTAACAGAGCTTTCCAGCTCCACAGCTCTTTGGGTCTTTCTTCACAGTTTTCCTAGCTAAGTGTTGAAACACACAATCCTACAATGGTTTGGGTTGGAAGTGACCTTAAAGATCTTCTAATCTCAACAAACCCCACCATGGGCAGGGACACCTTCCACTAGAGCAGGCTAGTCAAGGCCTCATCCAACCTGGCCTTGAACACTTCCAGGAAGTGGACATCCACAACATCCCTGGGCAACCTGATCTAGTGTCTCCCCACCCTCACTGAAAAGAATTTCTTCCTAATCTCTAGTTTCAATCTCCCCTTTTCCATCTCAAAGTCATTGCACCTCATCCTATCATGACAAGCCCTCATAAAAAGTCCCTCTCCATCTTTCTTACAGGCCCCTTCAGGTATTGGTGGAGTTCATCTTTCCTCTTTTCCTGCCTTCTGTAAACTCAGCTGGGGGAACCTATGCTCAGTGTAGCCAATATTTATAATTTTTTTAAGGCCTGTGCAGCAAAATTACTGATTTGCAGATTTTAAGAGATATGAAATCTGTAGCTCATCAATTTTACTTTTGGTGAAGTCAGCTAGACTTTATAAACTTCATCCTGGCCCTTCACATTGCTTCAGAAAGCCAGGCATGACACAGGAGATTGCACCATCTGTCCCCTTCATGCTGCCATCCTACACTTACTTCTTTCTACATAGCCAGGGACTGAGAAGTTTGCAGTGGGTCAGCAACTGCACAAGCCCACCGACTTACAAAATAACTGTGCACAGAACAGAAGCCAAGTACATTAAACATCCTTCTACAGACCAGATGCTGTAAGCCTCTGGATGACAGCTTTGATTAGAAGGCTGGACACTGACTAGGAAAATAAGATCCTGTTTGGAAGTTCTTGAATATTACATATTAATCCTGACCTAAGCCTCCTTCACACTGCCTGAGTCATGCTGGCTGGCTGGCCTCTGCAAGGGCAGCAGACAGGTCTGCAAGGGGACTTTCTCTGTTTTGCCAAGGCCAGCCAAGGGTCCTGAGGCATTGCCAAATGTCCTGAGTCCCTCGAGTTAGCTGTGTACATGCAGGGGAAGAGGCATGTTGGTCTCTTCTCCCAGACAGCCAGTACCAGGACAAGAGGACACAGTCTCAGGCTGTGCCAGGGGAGGTTTAGGTTGGATGTTAGGAAGAAGTTCTATACAGAGAGAGTGATTGCCCATTGGAATGGGCTGCCTGGGGAGGTGGTGGAGTCGCCATCATTGAAGGTGTTCAGGAGGAGACTTGATGGGGTGCTTGGTGCCGTGGGTTAGTTGTTTGGGTGGGTTGGATTGGTTGATGGGTTGGACACGATGATCTTGAAGGTCTCTTCCAACCTGGTTTATTCTATGTATGCTAGACAACATTATTTCTGATGTGTCCCTCTGGTCCCCACAAGGATTACAGGAGACATACAGCACAACTGAAGATCAGACCATGGAGCCTGAAAAGTACACCCAAAGCTGCTGCATTTCAGCCCAGCTGAATGTCTTTCAAATTCTTCTGCCTCCAGCTCCTGTCTTTGCAGTGAAATCATGCTATAAATCATAGAATGATAGAATGGCCTGGGTTGGAAGGAACCTTAAAGATCATCTAGTTCTAACCCCTTTGCCATTAGCAGGGACACCTTCCACTAGACCAAGTTGCTCAAGACCTTGTCCAACCTGCTCTGATGAGACCTCACCTGGAGTATTGTGTCTTGCTCCAGGGCTCCCAGCACAAGAAGGCTATAGACCTGCTGAAGAGTGCCCAGAGGAAGGCCACCACAATGATAAGAGGGCTGTAGCACCTCTCCTATGAAGACAAGCTGAAAGAATTGGGTCTGTTCAGCCTGGAGAAGAGAAGACTCCAGGAAGACCTTAGAGCTGCATTTCAATATCTGAAGGGGACCTACAGGAAGGCTGGGGAGGGAGTGTTAAGATGGGCCTGTGGTGACAGAACAAAATACAGTGGTTTGAAACTTGAGCAAGTTGACATCAGGAGGAAGTTCTTCACTATGAGAGTGGTGAAATACTGGAACAGATTGCCCAGGGATGTGGTTGAGGCTCCATCCCTATACA
The DNA here is from genome assembly GCF_014839835.1 of Dryobates pubescens. Taxonomy (NCBI): domain Eukaryota; kingdom Metazoa; phylum Chordata; class Aves; order Piciformes; family Picidae; genus Dryobates; species Dryobates pubescens. The sequence continues at coordinate 44,146,956 of NC_071612.1, forward strand.
CATTCAAGATCAGACTGAATGTGTCCCTGGACAGCCTGGTCTAGTTAAAGATGTCCCTGCTGACTGCAGGGGGGTTGGGCAAGATGACCTTTGAGGGTTCCTTTCAACTCAATGCAATCTGTGAAATGCTTTTATTTTTCTTCTTCTTTAGAGCTACAACCCCTCAGCTGCTTTATTGAGAGCAGAGATTTCCATATTATGTATGCTAGCCATGAACACTATCTGACGCTAAACTTCCTCTAACAGGCTAACCCTTAACCTTGCATTTGAATCTTTTGATCAAAGAGCTGACAAACTCAAAGTGACACCTCAAAGTCCCTGGCCAACCTGGCCTCTGTCAGTGACATTAAGCACCCTTACCCTCTCATGATGCAAGCAAGGGAGAAGAAACAGCAGCACATCTGATGAGGTACCTGGACAATGTGTGATTAACAGCTTCCAAAGAGTGAGCTTCACACAGAGCAACAGTAATGACTACCTTAAGTGGTCGGGAGCCCAGGATGAATGCATGTTTGTCCTAGAATCATGAAATTACATAATTGTCTGGGTTGGAAAAGAACTTTAAGATAGCTAGCTTGACAGACATTTCAGTTATTTGGGCTATTTGGCAGAGGGCTTGGAGTCTGTAATCTCTTCAGGCCCCTTCCAGCCCCTAACATTCTGTGATTTGACTGCTTTGTTTTAATCCGAATCTGTTTTCTTTGGTTCCAAGCTGATGCATACATTGTCAGCTACGTTTGGGCAATGACTTCCAAACACGAACAAGGTCGCTGTGCTCACAAAGAATCACAGAATTGTTTCAGTTGGAAAAGACCGTTAAGACCATGGAGTCCAACCATTCTCTACCAAGTCTGCTGCTAAACCATGGTCCTCAGCACCACAACTCTGCCTCTTTAAACCAACTGCAGAGATGGGGATTCAACAGCATCTTCCAGCCTTTGAGAACCCTGCCCCCGAGTCAGGGGGAAGACAGAGCAGCTCTGTTTAATCCTTGTTTAGCATTGCATCTAATAGCATTTAATGGCTTTGGTGCCATTCAAAGGGAGGTATAATTTCTGGGTTGGCTCCTTGGGATTGAAACACAGTCTCAGTAACATTGGCCATTCCAGCTCTGACTGAGATGAGAGTTTCAAATGAAGTAAGATTGGCTGAATAGCTCAGTGACCAAGAATCTGTCAGAAGACAGAATTTCATTTACAGCTGACGAGCCCACTCAGAGTATTCCTGGTGTAGCTTAAAGAAAAGGAAAAAAAAGAGATTGAAAAGAAATTCCAATCTAGGAGTAGTAGTGACACCACCATACCAAAGACACCTCCAGAATAGCATAAACTCCCTTCTCTAAAGCAAACCAGCTGAAGCCCAAGCATGCCTCATCCAAAAGTCCACCTCCTTTCTACAGCCACTGCAGAAGTAGAGGAATGCCAGTGAAGAAGATGGCTGTGTAGCTCTCTGTGCCGGTCTTCCATTTCAAAGTGAGTTTAAGCTCCTCTGCACAGGTGACCTCTTTGTGTGGGAGTTCAGGCTTTCATCATCCAGGGATGACTTAATTAGAGATTGCGTTTCCTTCTCAAGTTACTGGATTTGAGGAATCATGCTGTTATTATTTCCAGGCAAATAGAACAGAAGTAAAGAGAGACAGTAAATAGAATAGCACAGGGGGGGAAAGTCCCTAAAAAAAAATAAATTGCTATAAACTCTGATGCATCTACAAAAAGAGCAAGACTTACTCACCTTCACAGCAGGCTGGATGCCTTGGCATCCAATCCTGCATGGCTCTGTTGAGGGAGTCCTCTGAAATATTTCCTTTTGCAAGAATCCAGCCAAAAATCTCCAATTAGTTTCGTGGAGATGAGAGGCCAGATTGCAAAGTGCCTGTTCCTTGACACAAAGGCAGCTTTCTGCTCAGTATAGCAGAGCTTAATAGATTTTATTAAGGGGTGAGACCAAAAGAAGGGAGTGACTGCAAGAAGAAGTAGAGGGCATCAAATATCCGTGTTGTAGATTGAGGGCAAGTGCCTACACTTTCTGCTTTACAATCTGGCTAAGCAGGGAAGCAGGTTTCCCCCAGGTCCCTCAGTCAGACTGATTACAAAGGTTACAAATGACTGGAACAAGCTCAGAGCTCCCAGGACAACCAGAAGGAAAAAAAAAAAACAACAACCTGTGAAAAAGCTTCAGGTTGTCAGATGTTTGAAATGACATTGGTCAAAAGCTGGTGCTGGGAAGAGATTTCATTGTCAACATCAAGCAGGTGAAAGTGAGGAGAGACACCCCCCCCAAAATGCTGGGATTACATTCTAGGACTTTTAAGCAAAAAGTAAACAAACCCCACAAGAAAGAGTTAAGAGTTATGGATTTTAGGCCTTTACTCATTGTGCCTTTAAACTTTTCAGCAGTGGTGTTTTATAGAATCAAAGAATCATTTGGGATGGAAAAGACCTTGAAGATTAATGAGCCCAACCATCGAACTAACACCACCAGGGTCAATAAACCATTTCCCCAAGTGCCATGACTACGTGGTTTTGAACACCTCCAGGGATGGTGACTCCATCACCTCCCTGGGCAGCCTGTTCCAGTGCCTGAGCAAAATCATTCCTTGGCCTTTTGGATAAGTGTAGTGTAATTTTACAGCTTCTGTTTTCACTTACAAATCCAAGAAGACTTTTGTACTCCTCCCACAGGAGGGCCACAAAGATGTTCAGAGGGCTGGAGCACCCCCCATGTGGGGACAAGAGGCAAAGATTGGGGCTGTTCAGCCTAGAGAAGAGAAGGCTCTGAGAAGACCTTAGAGCAGCCTTCCAATATCTGAAGGGGGCCTACACGAAAGAAGGGGACTGTGGTGGCTGGGGGGGGTGAAACTTCAACCCACCACAGAGAGGAACTTTTGACAAGGGCTTGTAGTGAGAGGATGAGAGGCAATAGCTTTGAGCTGAAAGATTTACACTGCATAATAGGAGGAAATTCTTTCCAGTGAGAGTGGTGAGATGCTAGAAAAGGTTTCTCAGGGAGGTTGTGGATGCCTCCTCTGTGGAAGTGTTTAAGGCCAGGTGGAACAGGGCCTTGAACAATCAGGTCTAGTGGAAGGTGTTCCTACCCATGTCATGGGGGTGATCTATAAGGCCACTTTCTACCTAAACCATTCTATGAATCTCTGAGCTCCACTCCAACCCTAAAGCATTCTATCATTCTACAAAACAGAACTACATGTTCTGTGAACACAGGGGCTGAGGCTCTGGAAAAAAACATCCCTGATGTGCTCTGTCATACCAGCTCCAGTGGGAATAATCTCCTACCAGGAGGTTAACAGTGCATTAAGAAGGGTGTGTGATTTATTCTAGCAGGAGGGGTGGACTAGATGAGCAGCATTCCAAGCCCATCATTCTGCAATTCCATGTGACCATCATTAAACAGCCCCAAATTCTGGGCAGCTCAAGCCTGCATGGATTCCTGGCACCACAGGTTGGATCTATCTGCTTTGGTTCTTCATGGTGTACATCAGACATATGCACCTAAAGGCTATGACAGCTTGAGTTGTTCAGCAGGAGAAATCATATTTGAACCAGCACGTCAGGTTTTGATTAAACTGGCAATTAACAAGCAAGGAGCAACATGCCCTGGGGCTGCAGAGCTGATAAGCCAGATTCAACACAAACGGACAACTTTTCAGGTGATGCAAAGGGTTGGAACTTCATTGCCTGCTGCAGGCCTGCACCTTTCCATGCAAGCTGTGGATCTGACCCTCTCCACCCTGGGACAGTGACATAGATGGTAATAAAATGCAATCAACTGGGAAGGAGCCATTGTGCAAGGAGGCAAAATTTGACATTTTGCAGTGGCTCTCCAAGGAGGTTGTTGAATCCCCCATCCCTGGAGGTCTTTAAAAGAGGCAGAGATGTGGTGCTGAGGGCCATGTTTAGCACCAGCCTTGGCAGAGTTACAGAATGGTTGGGCTGGATGATCTTAAAGGGCTTTTCCAACCAAACCAATTCTGTGATCCTATTTTTACTTTTCTTTTTTTCCCCCCCCTTGGGTAATAGTAAAATGTTCCATGCTAAACATAACAATAAAAAAATAAACTAACACCAATTCAGCATTGCAGATGACAACAGCAGCATCCCAAAGCCTTCATCTGATACTTTCCTGCCAAAAAAGGCCAAGTTCTCACAAAATGTTTTTATGTTCTGTTGATGGGACGTTTTCCAACAACAACAATGAAAAATCATTCCAGTGACAGTTGTTTGGTGTGCTGTGAACGTACAGTTTCTTACATCCATACCTCAGGGTGCTATAAAAAAACCCTCAACCTTAATAGAGCAGGAGGCTGAAAGCAGCAATGTCCCAACTGTCACTTGGATGACTCCTGTTCTCCCTGTAAAAAACTGCCTCAGAATTTCCATCAGGCTGTTGCTCTCTCCTCTTCAAAGCAGTAACTTTTCTTGGGAACACCAGAGATTGGAAAGCACTGCCTAGAAAATCAAGACAGTATAATGGTGTCAGGATGATGAATCAAGTTTTTGATTGACTGCAGACCACAGGAGAAGCCTAGTTCATGAAACCTGGCCATTCCCTCACAATCTTCTTGTCCCAGTTTGGTTTGGTTTAGGCATTTTGCCTTCCCTATTAATCTCAGTGTTGGTCACCTGACATTATCCAACAAAGTAAACCTCTGATATTGTGTCAAAGCTATTGCCAAAGCATCTTGGCTATGTGAGGCTGCTGGAAGGAAAATAGGTGAAGGGACAGAAATGTATCAACCACAGAATGTATCAGGTTAGAAGGGACCCTAAAAGTTCGTATCGTCCTTGCAGTCAGCAGGGACACCTCCAACTAGAGCAGGTTGCTCAGGGTCACATCAAGTGTGACCTTGAGTGTCTGCAGGGCTGAGCTTCAACCACATCCCCGGGCAGGCTGTCCCAGTATTTCACCACTCTCATAGTGAAGAGCTTCCTCCTGATGTCCAGTCTAAATCTCCCCTGCTCCAGTTTCAAACCATTGTTCCTCATCCTGTCACCACAGGCCCTTCTAAACAGTCCCTCTCCAGCCTTTCTGCAGTTCCTCTTCAGATATTTAAATGTAGTTATAAGGAGATTCTGCCCCTCTGCTCTGCTCTGGTGAGACCTCACCTGAAGTAGTGTGCAGCTCTGGGGATCTCAACACAAGAGAGACATGGTCCTGCTGGACTGGGTCCAGAGAAGGCCTTCAAAGATGATCAGAAGGCTGAAGCACTTCTCCTGTGAAGACAAGCTGAAAGAATTAGGACTGTTCAGCCTGGAGAAGAGAAGGCTTCAGGGAGAGCTGAGATGAATTTCAGTATCTGAAGGGGACCTACAGAAAGGCTAGAGAGGGACTGTTAAGATGGGCCTGTGGTGATAGGATGAAGAACAATGGTTTGAAACTGGAGCAGGGGAGATTTAGGTTGGACATCAGGAGGAAGTTCTTCACTATGACAGTGGTGAAATACTGGGACAGGTTACCCAGGGATGTGATTGAGGCCCCATCCCTGGAGACATTCAAGATCAGACTGGATGTGGTCCTGGGGAACCTGATCTAGTTGGAGGTGTCCCTGCTGAACGCAGGGGGGTTGGACCACATGAGCTTTGAAGGTCACTTCCAACCCAATGCAGTCTTTGTCTATACACACTGACATGTGAATGACTTACTGCCAATACTACTTCCCCCAGCAGCAGCTTCAGACAGCTCTGCACTCAGTGTATGATTTCAGCTGCTAAAGAATGAAGTCTGAATAGTAAACAAGCAGAAATAAAGATCTGAGAGTGCAGATATGGCTTTTACCAAGTCAAGGACCATCTCCTGGGCATTAAAGATGCCTGTGCATGAGCAACTCCCTACAAAACCATGACAAGGGCTTGCTCGAGAAGAGTATTCTGAAGAATGCATGGTCATTGGCTTCAAGTAGGTGTTTTTATCTGCTGAAATTCAGAACTGGGGTGAACCACAACCTTGAAGCATTGCCTATACAAAAAACACCAGTGCTTTTCAACAGAAAATGAAAGCAGCTCTATCAAAGCCCAGATACAGAAGGGATTTTTTTTTCCTTTAATGCTCTGGGATTGCTTGAAATATTTTTCTTTCCTAGTAACTGGATCCAGACTTCAGGCATTGAGTACAACAATCTTTATGTTGTTAATAAACACATTTCTCTAATGAATATCTCTTGGTAATCTAGTCTGTATTTCAGGAAACCCAAGCACAGCAGAGATAAAAATATACACATCCTAGAAGCTCAAATTGGAGGAAAAAAAACCCCTCCAAATCAATTCAAAGTTAAATTACCCATCTTAAATCAGTATAAAAACTACTGGCAATACTGACTTCTTGAACTTCAATTAATCTTTAGCTATTAAGCCAGAAGGGAAAAAAAAAAAGATTTTTCAGGGTATCAGATAGGAAGCTGCAAAGAGCTCAGTTCAGCTTGTGGACAGACATGACTACTGCTTGAACTCCCATTCCTCCATTAACCATCCCATTAACTCCCCTGGGATGGTTAACTCCTACTGGTCATAGAATCATAGAATTGTTTTGATTAGAGGAGCCTTCTAAGATCATTGAGTCCAACTGTTAACCCAACACCATCATGTCCTCTAAACCACATCCCCTAAACCACATCACATCTACATATTTTTTAACCCCTCCTAGGACAGTGACACCACCACCTTCCTGAGCAGCCTGTTTCAATGCCTGACCACTCATTTTTCCTAATATCCAATTTAAACCCCTACTAGCACAACTTGAGGCCATTTCCTTTCTTCCTATCACTTATTGCTAGGAAGAAGAGACCAGCCCCACCTGGCTCCAACCTTTCACGGAGTTGTAGAGAGCAATGAGGCCTCCCCTCAGCCTCCTCTTCTCCAGACTAAACAACTCCAGCTCCCTCAGATGCTCCTCACCATTCCGGTTCTCCAGGCCCTTCACCAGCTTTGTTGTCCTTCTCTGGACCTGCTCCAGCACCTCTGTGCCTTAGACTCCTTTGGGTTTCTGTTTTCTAAGCATCTGTGTGCAACTACCCATATGCATGTGGCATACATTTGCCAGCTTCACTTCTCAGGGATTAATTGGCAGAAGTGCTTGTCATGCTTAAATAATTTTATTCAGTTTGCACTGTGTGAAGATATTTGGGCAAAAGGGAAAAAAATAATTAAAATTTAATTACTTTCCCCCCTCTATAATGAGAAAAAGTTGCATTCCTCAGAGACTCAGCTGGGTCTAGAACATCACTCAGCTTTATTGGTAAATATGTAATAATAATAATAATAATAATAATAATAATAATAATAATAATAATAATAATAATAATAATAAATAAATAAAAGTCAATGATCAGTTTCTTGTAGTAGAAGAGTGACATGCCCAGGACAGGTAAAACAGATCTCTAGAACCAGTGACAACTGAAGTTTATAAAGATGCCTATGGAAATTTAGAAACATCTTGCACAGAAACATGCAAAAGATTTTATTGCAGGTTTCTAGTAAAATAAATAGAATCATAGAATCTCAGAATGGTAGGGGTCGGAAGGGACCTCTCAAGATCACTGTGTCCAAAATCCCTGCCAAAGCAGGATCACGTAGGACAGTAAGACTCAAAGATGTCTCTTTTGCCACCTATGGGAAGTGTCACCTTTAGTGACAGGCCAGAGTCTCTGCCACACACATTTAAGGATTTCACAGAACTTGACAACTTCTCCATTCTCCTAAGTTCAGGCACAAATATTGGTTGCTTTCTGTGGATTCCAAGTGGAAAGAAAAGCTGCCTAAACTCTCATCTCCCCTTGATGTCATCGCTCCTTATATATAGCCATCAGAAAAGAGTTTGGATTCCTAAAAAAAACCCACCAGAAATATCTGGAAAAGGGCAGAGGAGACAAATCAAACATCTACTGGAGATAGATGACAATGTTGTTGCTGATATTATTATTATTAGTAGTAGTAGCTCCCTGATACACAGTCTCTTCTCCTGAAGTCCCTGGCCTTTTGCTAGGTCCACCTTCAAATTCTTACTATCTGAAGACCTCAGCTGCAGCCTACCACAAGGCTCACATTTCCCCCAATTCCCTGGCTGATATCAACAGATGTAGATCGTCTCTTGACATGACTCACACCACCTAACAGGCAACCTCTGCAGCAAGATGCACGCACAGAGGTGTGTGGGCATTTGTGGCCAGCCCTAAATGACAAGGGATGAGTGTCTCTCCTCATCTGCATGGCAAAGAAATAACAGGCTCCTCTAAGCTTCTGCAGTAAGGCAATAGGTCCCATCACAAAGTGACTTTAAAGGAACCAGGATGCTAGGACCAGGATGCTAGAACCACAGGTCCTTGGGGTGGATGAACAGGAGCAAGAATCACATTTAAACACCATGTCAGTTAGTGATGAATCTCAGGTATGCACAAGCACATGTTTGCTGCTTCTGTACCCACAAGGCTTCCAGAGCAAGTGAATTAAAGAGTTGCATGGATGTATGCTATATTTTTAATAACTATTCCTACTGCAGAAGAAAAGCAGCTTTCAAATCAGAATAGGAAGAGGACACTAAGGCCATTGCAGCAAAACTTCTATCTGGAGAGGACCAGCTTGTTCAGCTCTGGATCTACTCACAGAAACAAAGAACCTTGTCACTGCTAAATGCCAACTAACTGTAGAAAGAAACTTTTCACATCATTTACTCCCAACCTAGAAGTCACTGTAAGGGGGAAATTTAATGAAACACCTGAAGGCCATGGTTCAGCAAGGCGATGGTTACTGCCTTCCACGTGCAGATCAGGTTGGAAAGCAGTGCACAACTCCCACGGGCACTACCTTACACCAGCTAGCCCCACAGACACTTCAGGGTCATTTGGCCTAATTTGATTCTTTTTTTTTCTTTGGTTACTCTCAACTACATTAGGGGCCATGACTTCCAAACATGTACAAGGTCACTGTGGTCACAAAGACTCACAGAATTGTGTCAGCTGGAAAAGACCTTCAAGATCCTTGAGTACAATCACTATGTAACTCTACCAAGTCTGCTGCTAGACCACGACCCTCAGCATCACATGTACACAGCTTTTAAACACCTCCCAGGATGGGGATTCAACCGTCTCCCTGAGGAGCCTGTTCCAGTCTTTGAGAACCCTTTCACTGAACCAGTTTCCTCTAATCTCCAATCTAAACCTCCCTTGACACAACTTGAGGACATTTCCTTTCCTCCTATCACTTGTTGCTTGGGAGAAGAGATCCCCCACTACTTTCAGGGAGTTGTAGAGAGCAATGAGGTCTCCCCTCAGCCTCCTTTTCTCCAGGCTTAACAATCTCTGTTCCCTCAGCTGCTCCTCATATGACCTTTTCCTCCAGACCTTTCATTGCCCTTCTCTGGACTCATATTGCACTGTAAAGGTAAGAGAGGACTTCCCTAGACTTCCTTGATACATGCCCATTTTAAGGTCTCATCTCCCCAACAAAAAAAAATGAGAAAGAGGGGTGCCATGTCTGCTCTTACAGTGCTTACTCTAACGAAGCCACTGTCTTGAGAAAGTCTGCCAATACCATCAAGAAATGCCTGAAGTGAAGTTTCTTCAAATTATCACAAAATGTGGTGTGAGAAGGAAAAAAATCTACACATTCTGAGAAAAAGCTGAGAGACCTGGGGCTGTTCAGTCTGGAGAAGAGAAGACTCAGAGGAGATCTTATTGATGTTTATAGATACCTGAAGGGTGGGTGTCAAGAAGAAGGGGCCAGGCTCCTTTTAGTGTTGCTTGTGATAGGACAAGGCACAATGGATACAAGCTGGAACACAGCAGGTTCCATCTCAACATGAGGAGAAACTTCTTTGCTGTGAGGGTGATGGAGCCCTGGAGCAGGCTGCCCAGAGAGGCTTTGGAACCTCTTTCTCTAGAGACCTGTTTGGGGGTGTTTCTGTGTGACCTGCCCTATATGATCCTGCTTTGGCAGTGATGTTGGACTTGATGATCCCCAGAGGTCCTTTCCAACCCCTACCACTGACACCATAATAATTTGATTTGAGTTAGGACAGTTTTTGGTGCAGTAACTTGCACATTAAGAAGCTGACAATCTCTTTCCATCAGGATTGACCAGTAGATTTTAACATGGAAAGCTCAGTGTAACATCACTCAACACAATCGTTATTTACCAAACTACTTCTTGTACCCTCTACAGCTGATTTCCTGGCATCATCTTCCCTCCCCCCACCCAATGTAAACACAAGTTGCTTTAAAAAGAGGGTGGAAAACAAAACACACACACAGCCCCCCAAAAACAAACAACCCAAACAATGAGAGAACCCATTTGAAATTAAACATCCCAATACCTTAAGGGAAAAAAAAACCCTGCTGGAATGATTTTTTGCCTTTTCCAACAGACAGATGTTCTCATCAAAGAGCAAATTGGAACTTGAAGACAAACTCTGAGGTTTAAATGTCACTCCCCACCATTCTGGTTCAATTAAAAATGGAAGTGGCATTAAAAGAGTGGTATGGAAGCTTTTCAACCTGGTAATTTCTCCTAATTAAAAGGAAGAGTTTAAAGACACATTTAGTGACACTTGCCACACAGTTCACATCTCAAAGTAGAAGGCTTTCTTAGGTTTAGTGCTCAGAAAGACATTTTTTTTCATTGCCAGTGAATTATTTGCCTTCAGGATGATCAGGAAGTTCCCACTTTACATAACAAGTTTCTAACATCTTAAAGAACATCATAAAATCTCAGACCTGCCACCAACTCCCACACAAGACATCATCTGGGAAAGAGGCAAACAGTGCAACTGAAAAATTGCATTTTGGACTTAGAGAATTGCAGGGCTTGTAAGGGACCTCCAGAGATTGTCAAGTCCAACCCCCCTGCCAGAGCAGGATCACCTAGGGCAGGTCACACAGGAACATATTCATGTGGGTCTTGAAAGTCTCCAGAGGAGACTCCACAACTTCTCTGGACAGCCCAATCCAGGGTTCCAGTACCCTCACAGTAAATAAATTACTCCTCATGATGAGGTGGAAGCTGCTGTGTTCCAGTTTGTATCCATTGCCCCTTGTCCTATCACAGGCACCACTGAAAAGAGCCTGGCCCCTTCTTCTTGACACTCACCCTTCAGATATTTATAAACATTGATTAGATCCCCTCTCAGCCTTCTCTTCTCCAGACTAAACAGCCCCAGGTCTCTCAGCCTTCCTCATTAGACAGATTTACCAGTCCCTTCATCATTCGTGTGGCCTCCATTGGACACTCTCTAGTATATCCCTGTCCCCCCAGAACTGGACACCACACTCTAGCTGTGGCATCACCAGGACATAGTAGAGGGGAAGAAGAATCCCCATTGATCTGCTGGCCACACTCTTAATGTCCCACAGGCCACCATTGGCCTTCTTGGCCTCAAGGGTATATTGCTGTCCAATGGATAACTTATTGTTCACTAGGACTCCAGGGAGATGCTCTGCAGGAGGCCAACCCTGAATCTGTCCTGGTGCATGGTGTTGTTTCTCTCCAGCTATTGTACATACTATTCAAATAGGCACAAAAAAGGACTGGCTGACCTGGCCAAACCAAAATATGTATGATGTGGATGTTGTTTACCTCTCCAGCCCTGGAATTGAACACTTCCTGCCTGGAAAAGCACTCTGTGAAGTGGCTGGCTGCCTTTCTGGAAAGCACACTTCAGTTGAAGTCAAGTCATTAGGATCAGTACAAGAGGAAGCAGATGAAATCCAATCAACTGCATTACAGAGGTCAGACTAAATGAGCTAATGGTCCCTTCTGGTCTTAAAAAAATCTATTAATCTAATTTAATTCTCTGTTCTACTCTTCATACCAGAGTCAATTTAAACTCATTTATATGAAAAGAACACAGTACAGCAGCCTCACACAACACACCATCTTCTTACTGGGCACTTTTAGGCCACCTGAAAGCTTCATTTACTTCCCTCTGAGCTCAGGAGGAGGCTTCATTTATCCATAAAGACGGCTTAAATTCACCAGCAAGCCAGCAGGCAGAGGCACCTCTCCCAACACTACACTGCACAAATATGCACCTTAAACTAGACCAGAAACTCACAGAGTCAGAATTGGTTTGGTTGGGAAAAGGAAAAGACCTTTAAAATTATCAAGTCCAACCATTCTCTAGCTGTACCAAGTCTGCTGCTAAACCATGGCCCTCAGCACCACATCTCTGCCTCTTTGAAACACCTCCAGGGATGGGGATTCAGCCACCTCCCTGGACAGCCTGTTCCAGGCTTTGAGAGCCCTTTCAGTCAAGAAGTTGCTTCTTATATCCTACTTACACCTCCCCCCATACAACTGGAGGTCATTTCCTCTTGTTCTACCACTGTTACTAAAGAGGAAAGATCAACCTCACCTCACTCCAACTCCTTTCACACAGTTGTAGAGTAAGGAGGTGTCCCCTGAGGCTCATTTTCTCCAGACAAAGAAAAAAACTACTTGTCATAGTACTTTTTACCTGAGTTTGGATTTTGGTACTGGTGTTCCTCACTCATCCAAATCCCTGCCATGGTGAAGAGCACGGTGCTTTTATCAATGAAATCACTTCCAGTTGTTTCAAAGATATTTCTTGCAAATAACTTGTAACACACTCCATGTTACACCAAGAAATTACTTGGCAGTCACTGTCCATTGGGAAAAGTAGGCACTTGTGTAGAGAAGGCCAAAAATATCCCCTGCTGCTAGTCCCTCCACATGCTCCTGGCAAGCAAATAGATTTTAATACCTCTCCCTCCAAGAAACATAAATAAAACCACAGAATGTCAGGGGCCAGAAGGGACCCTCAGGGATCATCAAGTACAACTCCCCTGTCAAGGCAGGTTCACCTCAAGAAGGGCACAGAGGAACATGTCCAGGCAGGTTTTGAATGACTTCAGAGATGGAAACTCCACCACCTCCCTGGACAGCCTATTCTCATGCTCTGACACCTTTGAATTAAGATCCTTCTCATGTTTAGATGGAACTTCTGATGTTCAAGTTTGTGCCCATTACCCCTTGTCCTGCCCCTCTTTTTCTTCTCCATGCAGCCTTGCCTCAGTATTTTGTTCCACCTGAAGCCTCCATTTTCACATCAACATTACCAGTCCTTTGCTTAATTCAGGACTACAACAGTGCTAAACATCAGATGGATGCAGGCTGATTGACCTTAGCAAGCCACAGCATCTTTTACATGTCACTTAAAGGGTGGGTGTCAGGAGGATGGGACCAGGCTTTTTTTTCAGTGGTGCCCAGAGACCGGACAAAGGGTAATGTGCACAAAATTGAACATAGGAAGTTCCATCTAACCATGAGGAGGAGCTTCTTAAATTTAAAGGTGATGGAGCACTGGAACAGGATGCCTAGAGAGGTTGTGGAGTCCCTTTCTCTGGAGATGTTCAAAACCTGCCTAGGTTGCTGTGTGACCTTCTCTAGATGAACCTGCCTTGGCAAGGGAGGCTGGTCTTGATGATCTCCAGAGAGAGGTCTTTTCCAACCCTCACCATAGTGTGGTTCTGTGATTCTCTGCTGGTGTAGCTGTGCTTGATGCTGCCTTTCTTTCTTCTGCCTGCAGCACACAGACAGTCCTTTCCCCATTGCTGTCTGACACATACACAGATAAAAAGAATTACAGAGTTGCCCAGTGCCTCCTCTCTCCAGTGGCTCTCTTAATTTATTCCAGATATTTGAGGGAAGCATGAATGGCACCCCAGTAAGCCAGCTCAGACTGGTATAAAGGCAGCTGATTTTCCCCTCTTCTCTCATGGCCAGTGTATAACTTTTATACTTTTCAGCTCTGATGTTTCTTTGCTTCCCCCCTCCCATCTCCCTTTTAAGTCTCAAGCAGATGGTACTTCGTGAGAATGCAGAACACAGGAGCTACATAACATGAAATGCCCAGTTTGCTGCTTCTGCTCCAGCCTTTTTAATGCCCTGTTTCACTGGAATTTGCCTTGCATCCTTGTTTCCCCATTGCACATTTTAATCAAGCAAAAATCTTACTTGTAGCAAAGAAATTCCATTTACAGTCAACAATCACTACATTGTTTTCATGGACAGATCTCACCCGAGCCTTCACCGCCTCTGGGTTGCATCAAAAGCAGTGTGACCAGCAGTACAAGGGAGGTGATTCTGACCCTCTACTCCGATCTTGTGAGACCCTACTTAGAGTACTGCATCCTGTTCTGAGGCCCCCCACAGAAGGACTTGGAAATGTCGAGGAGACCATGAAGATGACTTGGTGTTTGGGGAACCCCCCACTATGGGGACAGGCTGCAAAAACTGGAGCTGGGCAGCCTGGAGAAGATAAAGCTCCAGGAAGAACTTAGAGCAGCCTTCCAATATCTGAAAAGGGCTACAGGAAAGCTGGGGAGGGAGTTCCGACAAGAGATTGTAGTGATAGGATGGGGGACAAGGGCTTTGAGTTGGAAGAGGGGAGATTTAGACTGGAGATTAGGAAGAAATTCTTTCTAGTGAGAGTGGTGAGACACAGGAACAAGTTGCCCAGGGAGGTTATGGATGCCCCTCGCTGGAAGTGTTCAAGGCCAGGCTGGATGAGGCCTTGAGCAACCTGGTCTAAAGGGAGGTGTCCCTGCCCATGGCAAGGGGGTTGCAGACTAGATGATATTTAAGGTCCCTTCCAGCCCAAACCATTTTATGAATCCACGAATCAATGACTCTCCTTTGCACTTGAGTGCAAAAAGCAGCCTTTGAAACATCCAAATGTAATGCAGATATTTGCCTCAGATTGCTATGGGTATCAGCTTACAGTTGATAGTTATCCATCCTCACTGGATGCTTTAGACACAAATCAAGAGGTCAGAAAATCTCTCACTGGCAAAAAAAAGAGTAATTCCTCCCAAGGAAAATGTCTCCATCCCTGGAGATACTAAAAACTCACCTGGATGTATTCCTGTGTGACCTGCTTTAGGTGAATCTGCCTTGGCAGGGGGTTAGACTCAATGGTCTCTGGAGGTCCCTTCTAACCCCCACCATACTGTGATTCTGTGAAACAGAAATTCCCCGTGGACTTGCTCCTGAAGTCCCTACTCCAAACTTCCACCAACTTCAGAGGCTTTGCCTGAATATTGCCTGAGCTGAAGCTCTCCAGGAAATCTGGGATTTTGTCCCAGGAACTTTTTCATCCTATCAACCCTTACTCACATCCACCTGGCACACTCACCCGAGAGAAACAGACACTGCTATTTTATTATTTTTTTATTTCACAATCCAATTCTCTTGGTTTAGCATCATCCCTAACAACACCAACGTGCACTTTGAGGAGGTGTGCTTCAGAGTGCCTATTATGTCTTATTTCTGGGATCTACCTACTTTCTCCTGTCAAGTTGGTGACAGAATCACCACCTAGCACTTCACAGTCCTTTGTGGTTGGTCCCACTTCTCCCAGAAATAGAGATTTTCAAACTAGCAACCAAGATTCATTTATTTTTTTTATACCTTCAAGCCCTATGAGGAGAGGCTGAGGGAGCTGGGGTTGCTTAGCCTGGAGAAGAGGAGACTCAGGGGTGACCTTATTACTCTCTACAACTACCTGAAGGGAGGTTGTAGACAGACGGATGTTGGTCTCTTCTCCCAGGCAGCCAGTACCAGAATAAGAGGACACAGTCTCAGGCTGCGCTAGGGGAGGTTTAGGTTGGATGTTAGGAAGAAGTTCTATACAGAGAGAGTGATTGCCCATTGGAATGGGCTGCCTGGGGAGGTGGTGGAGTCATCATCATTGAAGGTGTTCAGGAGGAGACTTGATGGGGTGCTTGGTGCCATGGGTTAGTTGTTTAGGTGGGTTGGATTGGTTGAGGGGTTGGACACGATGATCTTGACGGTCTCTTCCAACCTGGTTTATTCTATGTATTCTATATTCCTGTCCCATCAGCAACCCACCAAAGTCAACCACACAGTGAGAGTTCATCTGTATTTCTAAGGATAAGGTTGATCTTTCCATTCCTCATGTATACCTTCAGTACCTTTTAGCAGCACAGTGTCTGGAAACTTGACTTGCTGCCACGTAACAAAGAATGAGGAGATTGATAAGAGCATCACCACTCCTTCCTGAAGTGATGAGAAGGCTCTCTAAAGCCTTGTAAAGTTTTGGTCATTTTGTAGCTTAATCTTAAAGACTTTTTTCATGGAATCACAGAATTGTTTCAATTGGAAAAGGTCTCCAAGACCATTGAGTCCAACCATCAACCCAACACCATCATGGCCATTCAACCCTTTCCCAGAGTGCCAAATCCATAAATTTCTTCAACACCTCCAGGAACACCACCATCTCCCTGGACAACCTGTCCAATGCCTCACACCCTTGCAGCAAGGAAATTCTTTCTAATCTCCAAACTAAATCTCCCCTGGCAAAACTTGATGCCAGTTCCTCTCATTTTATCACTTGCTAATAGGGAGAAGTGTCCTCTTTAATCTGGGTATCCAGGCCAGCGGTATGAAGAGTATCCAGCATATCTCATGCTTGCTTTGACTCTAGAGCATCCACATCTGCTTTCTTGGCTTTGTTGGTTAAGAATAAAACAAACAAACAAACAAAAAAGAAAATAAAAGAAAATAAAAGAAAAAGAAAATAAAAAAATAAATAAATAAAAGAAAGCAAACCTGACATGGCAGAACTGTGGAGTGCTGGTGGCATTGAACAAGTTAATTAGTGTTGCTGAACTAGACTTCAGGAGACAAGTCTTAATAAGTGCTGCTAAAAATATTGCAGCAGTCATTTCCAGACCAAACACAATCAGCGGCAAATGAGCGAGAAGAGCGACCAATACCCACGAGCTGCCATGGTGAAGGTGTTTCCAGTGGGGAACAGGAATAAAGTCTGCTCCTTTTAAAAACAAAGCAGCAAAACACCAAGCTGGCATGAGGAGAAAACATCCAGGACCACACATGTCAAAGCAGGCTAGTAGATCTGCAGTCAGGTCAGAGAAGAGCTGCATGGACCAGAAGATACTAGGAACGTTATTTGATGGAGCAATGGTTGCTGGCAGCCCAGAAGGCAGCCGTGTGCTGGGCTGCATCAAAAGCAGTGTGACCAATAGCACAAGGGAGGTGATTTTCCCCCTCCGCTCTACTCTGGTGAGACCCATCTGCAGCACTGCATCCAGTTCTGGTGTCTCCAACAGAAGAAGGACATGGAACTGTTGGAGCAGGTTCAGAGGAGGCCATGAAGATGACCAGAGACTGAAGAACCTCCTCTGTAGGGACAGGCTGAGAGAGTTGGGGCTGTTCAGCCTGGCCATCCTGTTCCAGTGTCTCAGCACTCTCCTAGTCTCCCATCAAAATCTGCCCTCTCAAAGCCATTGGCCCTCATCCTATCACTACAAGCCCTTGTAAAAAGTCCCTCCCCAGCTTTCTAGTAGGCTTCTTTCAGATAGTGAAGGGCTGCTTTAAGGTATCCCCAGGGCTTTGTCTTCTCCAGGCTGAACAGCCTCAGCTCTAACAACGTGATATATGGTGCTGGGAAGGTGTTGGAAAGAGGTAGAGATGTCATGCTGAGGGCCATGGTTTACCATCAGCCCTGGAAGAGTTAGAAAATGGTTGGACTGGATGATCTTAAATCTCTTTTCCATCCAAGCTGATTCTATGATTCTCTGATTCTAGAGAAAAGGGAGGTCTCCTCCACCTCTGTTTGGCAAGGCTAGCTCCTGTCGTACCACCCTACTGAGAGAAGTGCATTTTTATTTGGGAGGAGGGAACAACCACATATTTATTCATACTGGAGAGGCACTGAAGATACTCCTGCTGTGCTAACCAAACAGAATTAATATTTATGAAAGGCTCCACAAAGGGAACATTTTGAAGCTGAGGAATCTTCTGCTTTTTAAGGATTTTTAGTGTGAAGGTAGAGGAAAAAACTCAGACCCAGGCTTTCCTGCCAAAAAGCAGAAATCCCTAATTTCAGAGAAGTGTCCAGTGGTGTGAAGCCTTTTTTTTTTTTTAGCATTTTTGGATCAAACACTGCTTTAGAAAAGGAGATCATTCGAATCTTTAACAACAAAGAGACAGAGCAGGCCTCAAAATAGGGAACAAACACAATTCTGAACCCCACCATACACCAGGTGGATGAAATATCCTCCTGTCATTTTTGAGCTTAAGGTACCATCTGGCCAGCAAATGTAGGTTGAGATGCCAGCTTTGTTATCAAAGATGAAGAGTCTCTGTGCTGCTCCCTTCAGCTCCAAACTTAGACATGGCTTTTTATCTTAAACAGCAAAAAGGGACTGAAATATCTGGAGAAGACATGTAACACATACATGGGCAAATAATAGAGGATAAAAGGCAGAGTTCTGGTCATGAGAAGTGTTTAGCAGAGCCTGCTGAGAGCAGGCACTGATCTCTGGAAACCTCCAGCAACACTCTGCAGCCAGCAGCTGTCACTATAGGCAATGAAGAGGAACAGGAGCGAAGGAGCTAAGGATGCTCCTGGATGGGAGGAAAGCAACTGGAAAATAAAAACACAGAAGCAGCTGCAATTAGACACTCAGCAGCTCCCTAAAAATGGCTCTTGGCTGCCATGAGAAGCTGCTGATCAAAAAGCCTCAGCTGGCCTTTTACAATTCAGCCCAAATTCTACTTCAGAGACACCAAGCATGACTTACTGCACCAGGACCTCACCATGGCAGCAATTTATGTCCTGGGTAGGAGTGGGATTGAGGATTCAGCAGCACTTAGGATGCATGTCCCAGGAAAAGGTGGCCAGAGGGCTGGGGCACCTCCTAAGAAGACAGGCTGAAAGAATTGGGGCTGTTCAGCCTGGAGAAGAGAAGGCATCAGGGAGACCTATATGCTGCATTTCAGTATCTGAAGGGAACCTACAGAAAGGCTGGGGAGGGACTGTTTAGAAGGGCCTGTGGTGATGGGATGAGGGGCAATGGTTTGAAACTGGAACAGGGGATTGAGGTTGGACATCAAGAGGGAGTTCTGCACAATGAGAGTGGTGAAATATTGGAACAGGTTGCTAAGTGATGTAGTTGAGGTCCCTTCCCTAGAGACAGTCAGGATCAGACATGATGTTGCCCTGGGCAGCCTGCTCTAACTGGAGGTGTCCCTGCTGGCTGCAGCGGGGTTGGACAAGATGAGCTTTGAGGATGCCTTCCAACCCAATGCGCTCTGTGAGTCTGTGAATCTCTTATGTGGGGGGTTCAAGGAGAAGAGTGCAGGAAGCTGCTTCCTGCTACCTATTAGCACATGGCAGATGTGAAATGTTCAAGATCCTCTGCCCACCATCTACATTACTTGGCTGTCAAAGGCAAAGCCTCAGATTTATGATGTGAAAATTACATTTTAACGAGGTGTCATATGTGTTTAAAGTTCTTATTCATCACCCTCCTGCCACATCTTTTACCCAAGATACAAATGTGCTTAATTAGCATATTCTAAGGACAGAGGGTTCACCTTATCTGCACTGTAAAACTGCTTTAGGCAAGGAAAAAACAAAACAAAACACAACTTCAGCCACCCTTACTGAATAAAATGGTTGCAGCTGTGTGTTAGGAGAGCATCTCACAGTATTGAACAAAATGAGAAGCATAAAAGTTTGATGTGCACCAACTGAGGTTCTGAAAATATCACAGATGTGGATGGAAGCTTCATATCGAATTTGATATTTAGATATCAGAAGAAAATTCTTGACTGTAAGGGTTCTCAAAAACTAGAACAGACTGCCCAGGCAGGCGGTTGAATTCCCATCCTTGAAGGTGTTTAAAAAAGGCAGAGATGTGGTGCTGAGGGCCATGGTCTAGCAGCAGACTGGGTAGAGTTAGATATAGGTTGGACTGGATGATCCTTTAGGTCTTTCCCAACCCAAACCAGATCTATGACACAATGATTTTCAGACTGGCACTCCACAGCGTCCATATGCAATCTATGGAATCTGTGCAATCCTCAGCATACTTAGGCTGTGCTAGAAATCATAGAAACATAGAACTGTTTTAGTTGAAACTGACCTCCAAGACCACCAAGTCCAACTGCCAGCCCAACACCACCATAGCCATTAAACCATGGCCCCAAAAGTGCCATGGCCACACTTTTCTTCAACACCTCCATCGACGGTGACTCCCCCACCTCCCTGGGCAGCCTGTTCCTGTGCCTGACCACTCTTGCAGCAAGTTGTTTTTTTCTAATCTCCAATCTGAACCTCCCCTGGCACAATTTCAGGCCATTCCCTCTCATGCACCATTCCTGTGCAAGCATTCTCCAGTGGTGGTGGTGGACAAGATGACCTCCAAAGGTCCCTTTCGACGCCATCATTGTGTGATTCTGGCTGCCTGGGCGTGTGCGGAGGTGCAAAGCTGGGAGCTGGATGTTTGCATGCAGCTCGGTGCTGGGAAGCAGGATGGGAACACTTTATCATTTTGGAGAGGAGGATTTGTTGATATTTTCCTGAATTTGTTTATGCAGCCTGGATCACAAGTGGGTGATGATTAAAACAAGGAACTCTGGTGAATATTAAGACTGATTAGGTTGCAGAAAATTCTGCATTCTGTGGATACAACCTTTTCATTTCCCTCTCTGCTCACGCCTAATGGAGCACATTAAACAAACAAACAAACAAAAAAATCACCTGCACAATTTTCTGGGTTCAGCTTCTTGAAGAATGCCATGGAAAAAACAACACTGCTAGAGTCACAGAGCTCCTCTCACCATCACTTCAAATTAGCCAACTCAGAAGCAGCTACAGAGCTCAGAGCCCAAGAGCTCGGAAGCATTTATTTATGGAGTCATAAACTCCAAAGCCTCCTCATTTTAAGGCCAAAAGGCTCAAAGATAAAACACTTCAAAAGCTTTTGGTATCTTCAAGGTGACTTCTTGAAGGTACATATTAAAGACAAGTTTCTTGGGATTTGCAAGGAGTAAACGCTAAGGAGTGTTTACTTTCCAGATTGCTTTGGAATGAAGGAAAACAACTCCAGAGTAAACGAGTGAGGCAAATCCTAAAATCAAGCTTTTCCCATTTCTGAGAAAAAATAAGGATTGCATTTAATTCACTCACGAACCTTGAATTGTTTCTAGATCACTTGAATCTAGCCATGTGCCTCACTCAAGCCTTCAGAATCACAGAATGACAGACTTGTCTTGGTTGGAAAAGACCTAAGATCATCAAATTCAACCATGGACCTAACACTACCATGGCCATTAAACCATGTCCCAAAATGCCATGTCCACAGGTTTCTTGAACACCTCCAGGGATGGTGACTCCACCACCTCCCTGGGCAGCCTGTTCTAATGCCTGACTACTCTTGCAGCAAAGAAATTTTTCCTAATCTCCAACCTAAACATTCCCTGGTGCATCTTAGGTCCATTTCTTCTTGTCCTGTCACTTGTTCCTAAGGAGAAGAGATCAACCCCCACCTGACTGCAGCCTCCTCTCTGGGAGTTGAGGAGAGCAATGAGGTCTCCCCTTAGCCTCCTCTTCTCCAGACTAAACAGCCCGAGGTCCCTCAGCTGCTCCTCACCACACCTGTTCTCCAGGCCCTTTAACAGCTTCCTTACCCTTCTCTGGACCTGCTCCAGCCCCTCATTGTCCTACTTTGAGTGAGGGACCCAAAACTGAACACTGTGTTTGTCTTCCCTGGTACCTTCAGCTGCTAGAGGTTTGTACACTGGACTACTCCAAGGAATACAAGACCACATTTTTAAATAGTGGGTGCTGTGGGTGACAGTGAAGATCATAAGTACATTCCAAACCTACACGCACAGTCACACCTTTAATTAAAGGTCTCAGACAACATTTAATCACTGTGAAGTGTGCGAGAAAGTGATCCCTGCCTTTTCTATAAGTCACTGAATCTGGCCTCCTCCCATTTTTTTTCCTGGAGGGTTTAAGAAAAGAAGGTTTGGTTCTAAGTGAACTGCATTCTCAAAACCCTCCTTTTTCAAATTTCAGTTCACAGATTGCACTGGGTTGGAAGGGAACCTCAAAGGTCATCTTGTCCAACCCCCCTTGCAGTCAGCAGGGGCACCTCCAAATAGACCATTGTCCCTCATCCTATCACCACAGGCCCTCCTAAACGGTCTCTCCCCAGCCTCCCTGTAGGTCCCCTGCAGGTACTGAAATTCAGCTCTATGGTCTCCCCAGAACCTTTTCTCCTCCAGGCTGAACACCCCCTACTCTCCCAGCCTGGCTTCATAGGAGAGGTGCTCCAGTCCTCTGATCATCTTTGTGGCCCTCCTCTGGACCCACTCTAGCAGGTCCATGTCTCTCTTATGTTTGGTGACCAAGAGCTGGACACAGCACTGCAGGTGAGGTCTCACCAGAGCAGAGGGGCAGTATCACCTCTCTCCATCTCCTGGCCACACTGCTTTTGGTGCACCCCAGGCTGCCATTGGCCTTCTGGGCTGCAAGTGCCCATTGCTGCCTCTTGTCCAGCTTCTCACCCACCAGCACCTCTGAGTCTTGTCCTGCAGGGCTGTTCTCAATCTTATCATCCCCCAGCCTGGACTGATATCTACGGTTGCCCCAGCCTAGGTTTAGGACTTTGAACTTTGCCTTATTGAAGCTCGTGAGATATCCTTTATATCCTCCTGAATATTCTTTTTTTGTCCAATACCAGACACCTCAAATAGATTTCAAGTACCTTACTGGCTATTTAGGCAGCTAAATTTATCACTGTTCTTGTTATGAGCAATTTTTTTGGGGCTTTAAGAGTTCTTCCTCTAAAACTTCACCCTTAACTGCTTTTTAACAACCAATTTATTCGATTCATCAATTTTATAATCTTCCCTTTATTTTCTAATTAAGCAGATACTATTTACATATTTTGCTACTCAAACTGTAACCCTATGGAAAATGGTTGCATTGAACATTGCCTTACTCCAAACAAAGAAACACTGGTGATTTTGGGAGAGGAGAAACCCATCCCTGCAATCCACTCCACAAAATATCAGAGAACTGTGGAATCATTTGGTTGGAAGAGACCTTTCAGATCACCCAGTCCAATCATTCTCTAACTGTCCCAAGGCTGGTGCTAAGCAGCCCTGAACACTACATCCCTGCCTCAGTGAAACACCTCCAGGGATGGCGATTCAGCCACTTTATTGGAGAACCTGCTCCAGTCTTTGAGAAACTTTTCAGTGAACAAGTTTATTCTAATCTGCAACCTCAACTTTCCTGGCACAGTTTGAAGTCATTTCCTCTCCTCATACCCCTTGTTACTTGGGAGAGCAACCCCACCTCTCTCCAACTTCCTTTCAGGGAGTTGTAGAGAGCAATGAGGTCACCCCACAACCTGCTTTCCTCCAGGCTGAACAAACCCAGTTCCCTCAGCTGCTCCTCATAGTACCTTTTTCTCCAGACCTTTCACCAGCTTTCTTGCCCTTCTCTGGACTTGCTCCTGCACCCTAAAACTGAACCCAGGACTTTAGATGCAGCCTCATCACTGTTAAGTACAGGGGAATAATCACTTTCCTACATCTGCTCATCACAAAATTGCTGATCCAGGCCAGGCTACTGTTGGCTTTCTTGGCCACCTGGCCACAGATTGGCTCACCTTCATCTGTCAACCAGCACCCCCAAGTCTTTCTCTGCTGGGGAACTTCCCAGACATTCTGCCCCAAGCCTGGAACATTCATGGAGTTGTTGTGACACAACTGCAGGACCCATCATTTGGCCTTGTTCAACCTCGTACAAAGGGCCTGAGATCAAGCCAGCCAGATATTTATTATTCTAATTAAAGCAATGCAGGATTAAATGTGGTGCTAACTAGAAAATGTTTTGCACTGAATTTGGAAGAGAGTCAGACAGATGTCACAGATCCTCTGCAAAAAAGACTGGTGTTAAGCAAGTGTTTGCTCACCTGTTCAACTTAAAATCAGTGCTTCTGTTGGCCTGACTCTAAATCACAGAATCACAGAAACATTCAGGTTGGAAGAGATGCTGAAGATCACCAAGTCCAACTGACAACCTGAGTCTACTAAGTTCACTCTTAAACCATATCTCCAAGCACTACCTCTAAATGACTTTTAAACACATCCAGGGTAGGTGACTCAGCCACCTCCCTGGGCAGCACATTCCAATGCTTGAACATTTTTTCTGTGAACATTTTTTCCCTAATGTCCAGTCTAAACCTATGCAGTCACAGCTTGAGGATGCTCCCTCTTGTTCTATCACTAATTACCTGTGAGAAGAGACGAGCACCAGCATCTCCACAACATGCTTTCAGGTAGTTGTGGAGAGCAATGGGATCTCCCCTCAGCTTCCTCTTTTCCAAACTAACCATCCCCAGCTCCCTCAGTTCTAGTCATGAGGTCTGTGGTGACAGGTTGGACTTGATGATCTTTGAGGTCTCTTCCAACCTTGGTGATACTGTGATACAGTTGCTCCTCATCAGTTTCATTCTCCAGGCCCTTCAGCAGCTTTGTTGCCCTCCTCTGCACTGGCTCCAGCACCAACACATCTCTCTTGTATTGAGCTGCCCAAAACTGGACAATACTCAAGGTGTGGTCTCACCAGAGCTGAGTACAAGGGGACAATCACCTCCCTACACTTGCTAGATGCAGCATTTCTGATACAAGCCAGGATGCCATTGGCTTTCTTGGCCACCTGGGCACACTGCTGGCTCATATTCCGCCACTTGTCCATTAGAACCCCCAGGTCCCTTTCTGCTGGACAGTTTTCTAGACACATTTCCCCAAGCCTGTAGCATTGCTTGGGGTTGTTGTGACCAAAGATTCTTTCCATTTATAATGCCATGTAGGTAATGGAGCAGCAAACTCTCCTTGCAAAGGTATTTGTCTTTGAAATGCCTTGGCCCATTCTGAGTTGTCTCATTGTGAATTTCACCTGCTGCCAGAGGAGTCTTCTCCAATGTCCTCTAAAGTCATAAAATAGTGAGGTAATGGGATCCTTACACATATCTGCCAAAACAGAAATCCCAGCCATTTCAGAGAAGAGAAACACATGTGAAGTTCAGCGTTGTCCTCACATTAAAAAGCCACCAAAAACTGCACAAAGGACCTCAGAAAAGGCTCACCACACTCCCCAGAATGAGCTTAACCCTCTTATGTCCACCACAAGATGCCAAACTGCCAAAAATATGTCCACCACAAATTCCAAAACCAGCTTCATCTTTCTAACCGAGGAACTGGGAAGGTTTGTGTTCTCCTCTAAACATGAATGAACTTAAAGGGGCTTCAACCCCGAGGGACACAAGGACAAATCAAATCCCTGCACTTCACAGACTTTCAGCCTTGAGCAATGTTTTCACCTGCTTTCCCATCTTACCAGCTTACACCGGGAAAAAAGGGTTTTTCACTGAGCATGGCTGTTAGTGTTAATTACAGATTCATAAATGGTTTGGGTTGGAAGGGACCTTGAAGATCATCCAGTTCCAACCCCCCTGGCATAGGCAGGGACACCTTCCGCTAGGCCAGATTGCTCCAGGCTTTATCCAGTCTGGTCTCAAACACCTCTAGGTGAGGGGCATCCACAATACTAACAACAGTTGCATAGGAAAAAGTCTCAGCAGAGACTCCACTTTAATACCTGAAAATAATCCACTGGAAAAGAGCGAAATTCTATGAACTAGAAGGGATGCAATTGATTTTCACTCCTCGGGGATAAGCAATAGCTCACAAATTGCTCTGCTTCCCTCCACCACTCAGAATACACATACTCATCATTAGGCTGGGAGAATGAGAAGTATTACTTCATTTTGTGCTCATCTGCAATCTTGCAGAGGTCAACACCACTGCAAATGCCCCTGCTCCTCTCTTAACATTCACTCAGTTTTGTTCATCTCCCTCTTTAGGATTCCCTTCTTTTCCTGATGCTTCTTTCTTGTTGTTGTGGTTTTTTTTCCCCCCACAAAACACATGAAATTCACTGCCATTTCACTACTTTTGTTCCACCTCTCCCCAGATTTTCATATCCACAGTTTCTTTCAGCATCTCTTAATACATTTTTAGGTGAATAATGGATTGCACACAGGAAAAGAAAAAGAAAAGCTCAGTGCCAGAAACCTCTTGACTTCTCTTTTGCATTCTGAAGCCCCAGATCCACTCACCCACTTCCAAGTTTCTAATTAAAATAAGAGGATGTTCAGGGAATAGCCATGGAACCACAGAATCATGGAATTCTTTTGGTTGGAAAAGACCTTTAAGATCAAGTCTGGTGCTAAACCGTGGCCCTCAGCACCGCATTCCTGCATCTCTGACACACCTCCAGGGGTGGAGATTTAACCACCTCTGTGGACTGTGAATGCCCCCTCCCTGAAGGTGTTTAAGGACATATTGGGTGAGGCCTTGGGCAACCAAGTGTGCTCGAGATTCATCCCTGCTGATGGCAGGGGGGGTGGAGTAAATTATCTCTGAAGTCTTTTCCAACCTCAGCCATTCTATGATTATATGAAATAAGGCAGAAAACCAGGGAATCCTCTGCAGGGGAGCAGATACTCCTCTCTTAGAGGAAGTACACTAACTCATGGTAAGCCATCAAGTGCTTTAAAAAAACCAACAACAACAGAACAACTTTCAGGAAAAGAAACCAACAATTTGGAGAATATTGTCATTGATTCCCCTCCCGACTCTGGACAAACACTTGTGGGTCCATGCTCAGGTTTATGTGATTAGTGGCAGCTTCTCTGAACAGCCCAACCACCTCCAGCTTCGTAGAAGAAAGTCCCTGAAACTGGCTGTGAGTTTTCCCCTGTCTGTTTGCAAAGACAACATCTTCCATGCTTTGTTTTGCCAAAATTCCTGCAGAAGGGAAAGATGATCTGATGCAGATAGGACAATTCAGCTGGAGAGAAAGGAGTGTCTATCTCTGTGAAGGAAACATGAGCATGGACATTTGGAAGCTGCTTCAGGTTAGTTATGGGTAAACCACTCTTTTCTCCACTTAATTTCAAACTAAGATTGAAAATAAATATTAAGTATTCTTCATATATTCGTGTTTCAATATAGGCATGGTGGTGAGTCTTTATCTACAGAAACACAGGCAGATCAGTAAGACAAGAGTGTACTTCAATTTTAAACCCTGTTTGGAAGAAAACCAGAAAGCCCAATTCAGATTTGGGCTTGCTGCTAAAATCCTTACCTGCTCTGCTGTCCAGCGGGCCAAAATCCAAGGAATACTTCACCACATGATAGTTGTTCCACACGTAAAGGAGGTTGTCCCGGGGATTATAATCCACAGCAGCAATGTACTGGTAGGAGTTTGGAAAGGGCACATCCACCATGCTATCCTTGCTTTGGTCAGTGTTATAGATGTAGTCTATTTTATTCCCTGTGGCTTCATTGTCATCATCTTCATACACAGACTTCACCACATACAAAATCCCACAGATCATGAAGGCATTAGAAGCTGACCTCTTGTCATAGGCAGTATCCCACGTCCCTTCAATCCTTAACGTGTAAGGGTTTAGCTGGCTAATGACTATTTTGCCATTATTTTGTTCTGTTGCATAGATTACCCACAGCCCATTCTCGTCCACAGCCAGGTCTATGTCTGACTTGCCTCCCCAGCGGTAGGGAGAGGTGTCGTGGTAGTTTGCGTTAGCTATGATAGCCTCCCCGCTCTTTATCCTTGTCCTCAGGTCAAACTTGACGATGTTCCTCGTACGTTCCTTGTTGAAGAACAAAGCCCCATCGTACACCACAAAACCTGTGCCATCCACCCGGTGTGGGAGCTTGTAGGTCGTGGTTGGCCTCCCAGCAATGAAGTCATCCTTGGAGGAGTACTCCGTCAGCGTGTCTGTCCGGTATGGTGTCCAGGGCATGTAGTAGATCTTGTCAGATGCCTGTAGAGGATCCTTGCACCAGGCACCAGACTGGTGGTCAGATTCAAACAAATGTTCACTCTGGTATACTCCTTTCAGCAGTCCAGGACAAAGAAAAACTGTTGAAGGGGAAAAGAATTTAAAACAAAGAAAAAAACAACAAAGTTAATAGTCTGGAAGTGGTTGGCCCAAACACCTCAAAAGCTTCTAGTTCTGGTGCAGAGGATGCTCAAGCTCAGAGGAAACCCAAGAGCAATGCTTTGTAGCTAGAGACTAGCCTTCCTGGTGGCCACATCTCTAGAGCAAGACTTGCTCCAGCAAACTGAGTATTTTTGATGTTGGGGTTTTTTTTTGACCCTTCTGTTTCAGTCAGCTGTGGCTTGTTTTTCTCCATTGGTTTTCAAATCTATTTTTGCAGGTGTACTTACTTGGACCGCTTGCCTCTGTACCCTCTGAAATGAATATGTGCCCCCAAAGGATTTCTGGGTTTGTGTTTCCAGATTATATTCTGCAGTGAGTCTGTACCTACTAGGTGAAGGGGTAAACTTCCTGGGGAATTGATCCACATTTTTATTTGAACAGCCTAGAAATGGAAATAAGAGAAAGAAATTCCCATCCTTACAGCTCAAGCGGTATTAAATATTGAAAGGGTACCAATGGCAAAACAGAGGAGAATCCCTTAGCAACTCAGAAGAGCATTTAAAGCAAAGGGAGCAGGAGGTGGGAGGGGGAACACCCATCTACAGGTCTGGACATGTAACTAGGAATGAGGCTTTCAAAGCTGCTACAGGACACACGAAACATGCAGTCCACACAATTAAAAACAAATGACATATGGGTGCTGAAAGGAAAAGACAAGGAAGGAAGGAAGGAAGGAAAGAGGGAAGGAAAAGAATCAAGTTCACTGGAGAGGAACCCAAGGTCTGGATTTTAATCAGTTAAAAAATGTCCTGTTAAATATAGTAGTAATTCAAACTTAACAACATATGCCTTCTATTGTTACATGAGAGGAGCACAGAGGAGCGGTTTGACTAACCAGGGTGCTTTGCTGCTCAGACTTCGGGGTTGGGGGTTGTTGAGAGGGGCCAGGGCATGCCCAGCACCTGGGAGGAAGCTCAGCCAGTGCCCAGCTGACCTGGGCATCATGGGAACACCAACACCAAAAGGCCAGCTGGCTGGGTGGGGAGATAAAAGGAGGGATACTGCAGAGCCAAACTGGCTAAGTGGACCCTCACCATCCCCTGGAGCACCCTCCTGACCTGGAGGGACTCTAGAGGCTTGGGGAGGAGAAAATTTGTTGTCATGCTGATCAGTACAATAACTGTGATGACAGTGGGATGGGCATCAGGGAGGCGTGAAGAGTTGTCTTACCACACGCTTCTCTGGCACAGGGGATCCCACCTTCATGCCCCCTGCTTGAGGAGGAATCATATTTTTGCAATGGAGGAACTGGCAATACCCTCTGGAGAGTGGGGTGGGAGGAAAATCAGATTTAGCAACTGCTGTAAATGTAGAGTGCTCTACTGGAGCCTAAGTAACCAAGCAGAGATGCTGATAAAGAGGTGCCATTTCCAACAAGGCTTAGTTGGATATACTTATGCACAACCTCTCCACATCCTTATGGGCAGAAGAAAAATGAGTTCTGTTAACTTTTGAATAGAATTTCAATGCAAAACACGCAAATAAACAACAAAAAAAGGGGTACTGGTAAAAAAAAAAAAACAACTAATTTTTTTCCCAGTAAAAATGAATTATCTGATGAAGTTGAGCAGCAGAGATACTAAATAAACTTTAACAAAAAAAAAAAAAAGTAGTGAGAATTAATGACAAAGTATTGAAACTAAAACGTTAAACTGTTAAATAACTTAGCCTATACATAAGTAATATATATATATATATAATTTGAAAGGTATTTAATTACCTTTTTGTTCCACTTCTATTGGAGAGAGAGAGGTAAAGAGAGAAAGGAGAAAAGAGAATAGATTAATGGTACTGTATTGGCCAGGTACTTTTCTTTACCTCTTTCACATGAAAAGGAAGCTTTATTAATTTACTGTAGTATGTGAACGTTTGAGATATAAATACAAAGCCTTTCCTCTGGTATACACTGGATAATAGTCAGACAAGCTGAACAAAATACAGATACATTTTAACAAGTTATTAAGAAGAAAAAAAGAAAACAAACAAGCAAAAACCAAACCAAACAAACCCCAAACACTTGGGACAACCCCAGCCCTTCTGAGCTATCTGAGATATCTCAGCAGCAGCGACCTTGGATTAGTTTCATAGAGCGGAATGAAATATCCACGTACTGAAATAGGACCGAGAGGGATTTATATAGAGAATAAAAACTCTAGGGAGAAGTTTTACAGAATATACATCTTCATATATTTCACCCCAAACCTGTAAAAACAGAGATCCCTACTTAAGGCAGGAGAATATTCCCTCATGGCACAAAATAAATTCCCTTATGACATGAACAAAGAACATAGGACAGTCAAATTAAGCTCATCAGTAGATGTTTGTAGGGTCCTGTCTTATGCCTCAGAGAAACAAGCTGCAGGAGGATTTGAAGAAAGAAAAAATCATTTTAAATATTCTGAAACACAGATGATATATAAGGTCCCAAAGACTTCCAACATAAATAGATTAGAAAGATCCCAGCACTATTTTAAAGCCCAACCCCAGAACTCATTGGATATTTTGAAGTGAATTATTCATTCACCACACATAATAACACTGCTGAAGAGGCTGTGTCCCTTTGGACAGAGCCTCTCACAGCCAGAATAAATCATAAAATCATAGAATTAGAGAATCAGAGAATCATAGAAGCATAGAGTTATTTTAGTTGGAAAAGACCTCCAAGATCATCGAGCCCAACCATCAATCCAACACCACCAAGGCCACTAAACCACATCCCAAAGTGCCATGTCCACACATTCCTTGAACACCTCCAGGGATGGTAACTCCACTACCTCTCTGTGCAGCCTGTTCCAATCCCTGACCTCTCTTGCAGCAAAGAAATTTTTCTTAATCTGCAACCTAAACCTCCACTGGCACAATTTCAGGCTGCTTCCTCTTCTTCTATCATCTGACAGTAGGGAATAGAGACCAACCCTCACCTCACTCCAATCTCCTTTTAGGGACTTGTAGAGAGCAGTGAGGGCTCACCTCAGCCTTCTCTTACCCAGACTAAACAACCTCAGTTCCCTTAGCTACTCCTCACCAGACTTGTTTTCCAGACCCTTCACCAGCTTCTCTGGACATGCTGAAGCACCTCAATGTCTTTCTGGTAGTCAGGGGCCCAAAACTGAACCCACTGTTCAAGGTTTGGCCTCACCAGTACTGAGCGCATGGGAGACAATCACTTCCCTACTCCTGCTGACTGCACTATTGATGATCCAGTGCAGGATGCTGTTGGCCTTCTTGGCCACCTGGGCACACTGCTGGCTGCCAGCAGTCCTTTTCTGCCAGGCAGCTTTCCAGCCACTCTGCACCAAGCCTTGTGCTAAATGCTCAATTCCAGTTTCCACATCTAACAACCCCCTGAAAGAAGCCTTGATGGGCCTCATCCAACTACCCCCTACGGTGATGGTGTGGTGGGGCCCCAAACAGCTTCTACATCCCCAGCACTGGGGTTTATGGGCTCTGTGGGGCCTCTTCTCCAAAAGTATAGGAGAAGGCAGGCCCTATAAAATATCAGTGAGGGAGAAGTGAGAACTTGCCAGCAGAACAGTACGGTTTTGACAGCTGAGAGATCTCTGTTCAGAGAAGCAAGGCAGGAATGCAAAGGTATGCACACATGCTTTGCTTTTGCTTGCCTGGAGTTCACTTTGGCCCCCTCTAGACTGAGACATTTGCCAAATGACTGTCCTCCAGTGCTGGGATTGCAACCCCCTTTGCATTCTGAAATCTCATTTATTTGGATGGGAAACTGCAGGCTCCACGAAGAAAGATTTCAGGCTAAGACTGCAAACACATTGGCTAGATGTGGATCTGCACTTTGCTGTGCATGAGGTGGACATTCAGAGCCAACTGCATCTCACTACATGAATGTTTCCAAACTTCAACAGCATTTTTTTAACCTGGGCTTTGATTCAAGCTATTTTCTTCCTCTTAACACATTAATTTTAAAAGCAAATGTTTTCAGTATGTGGCTGTCAGGGATATAGGGGGCCTGGTTTCCACAGAATCACAGAATGCTTTGGGTTGGAAGGGACACTAAAGATCCTCCAGTTCAAACCCCTTGCCACGGGCAGGGACACCTTCCACTAGACCAGGTTGCTCAAGGCCTCATTCAACCTGGCCTTGAACACTTCCAGGGAGGGGACATACACAACCTTCTGGGCAACCTGTTCCAGTGTCTCCCCACCCTCACTGGAAAGAATTTCTTCCTAATCTTCATTCTCAATCTCCCCTCTTCCATCTCAATGCCATTGCCCCTCATTCTGTCACTACAAGCCCTTGTAAAAAGCCCCTCCCCAGCTCTCCTGTAACCCCTTTCAGGTACTAGAAGGCTGTTCTAAGGTCTCCCCAGAGCCTTCTCTTCTCCAGGCTGAACAGCCCCAAGTGCTAGAGCCTGTAAGATTAAAAGACACTAGACTTTCAACAGAAGAATCTCACACAGCAATTGCTCTCTCCAGCCCACGGTTAAGTCAGGCATTCAGAAATGAAAAGAAAAAAAGACCAAAAAAAACCCCAATACAACCAAAAAAACCCAACCAACAAACCAAAAACACCCACACAAACAAACCAACAAAAAAAAACAACCACCAAGAAACAACCCAGCATTAAATGCCAGTGGCAAAAACAAGAAAGCAACCTGACACATCCCCGCATGGATAGTTTCACACTGCTGCTTCTGTCTGATGGCATGCTGTATCTCTGGCAGCAGAGTAAGGTAGGTTTCCAAATGAACAAAAGCTTTTGTGATGCACTCAAACAACAGTGTGATGTTGCAAGCAGAAAGAGAGAAGCTTCTGCAGGAGCTAATATATTCCTGACCAGCTGAGCAGCCTGACCTGAAGCACTGATTACCCTTATCCTGACGAGCCTGTGTGTTTTATTTGTGGTCATGCCATAGCCATCTCCTCATTCCAGACATGGGACATGTTTTGGTGACCTCCTGCATGGTGCTGCCCATTGTATATGTCTCAACTATGTATTTTTCCCCTGCTGATTTAAGACTTAGTGCTTCTGAATTTCAATAAAGCCTCAGCTTAGAATCAAATCGAATCAAACAGAATAGAATAGAATTAACCTGGTTGGAAAAGACCTTCAAGATCATCAAGTCCAACCTATCACTCAACACTATCTAATCAACTACACCATGGCACCAAGTGCCCCATCCAGTCTCTTCTGAAAACCTCCAGTGATGGTGACTCCACCACCTCCCTGGGCAGCCCATTCCAATGTGAAATCACTCTTTCTGTGAAGAACTTCTTCCTAACATCCAGCCTAAACCTCCCCTGGTGCAGCTTGACACTGCATCCTCTTGTTCTGGTGCTGGTTGCCTGGGAGAAGAGACCAATCTGAACTACCACCCTTCAGGTAGTTGTAGAGAGGTCTCCTTTGAGTCTCCTCTTCTCCAGGCTAAACAACCCCAGCTCCCTCTGCCTCTCCTCGTAGGGCTTGTGTTCCAAACCCCTCACCAACTTTGTTGCTCCTCTCTGGACTCGTTCCAGCAAGTCAACCTCCTTCCTAAACTGAGGGGCCCAGAACTGGACACAGAACTCAAGGTGTGGCCTAACCAGTGCAGTGTACAGGGGCAGAATGACCTCCCCACTCCTGATGGCCACACTGTTCCTGATACAGGCCAGGATGCCATTGGCCTTCTTGGCCACCTGGCTACACTGCTGGCTCATGTTCAGCCAGCTGTCAGTCAGTACCCCCAGGTCCCTTTGTGCCTGGCTGCTCTCCAGCCACTCTGACTCCAGCCTGTAGCACTGCATGGGGTTGCTGTGGCCCATGTTAGATGTGTTAGATGTGTTAAATCTCATACCATTGGACTCTGCCTATGTGTTCAGCCTGTCAAGGTCCCTCTGCAAAGCTCTTTTACCCTCTAACAGATCAACACCTGCCCTCACCTTGCTGTCATCTGCAGATTTACTGATGATGGACTCAGTCCCCTCATCCAGATCATCGATAAAGATATTGAACAGGATATGTTCTATTATTCAGACAGTTTGCATGGGAAGCCTAGAGATTTATCTCATCGAGGAATATTGAAAGGAAGAGCTCTAATTAGGGTCTGGTTATCCCTTCAGCTATGCAATGTATCACTGCAAATTTGTCTTCAGAAAGTGATGGAAGAATTTTAAACATTTTACCCAATTATCAGCAGTTTTACATCTCTACCATGCCTGTGCCAGTCCACAGAATTCAAGCACCACTTATAGTACAGGAGGTACCTTACCTGCCTCCAACATCAACAGAACAAGCTGCCATACAGAGGTATTACTCTTACAGTATGATCAGGCAATCATAGAAATATTCTGGTTGGAAAAGACCTTTAAGAGAATCAAGAGCAAACCATTGTCTAACTCTCCCAAGCCTGGTGTTAAACATTGGCCCTCAGTACCACATCTCTGCCTCTTTGAGACACCTCCATTAATGGGGATTAAACCACCTCCCTGGGGACCCTGCTCCAGTCTTTGAGAACCCTTTCAAGTCAACACTTATCTTCTAATCTCCAACCTAAGCCTGTTCTGGTGCAAACTGAGGCAATTTCCTCTTGTTCTAAATTTCTACCATGAGCTGTTTTTGCAACCAGAATTTCCAGAGGCTGTGGAGGTTCTCATTTTTGCACTCCTTTCTTCTCCTGACACATCATTATAATGACAAAGGAGACAACATAGCCAAGCTCTCACTGTGTGCAGCAGAGAAGCAAACCAAAGCATGTGCCACCATTTCCCTCAGCCACCCACACCTTCTAGGAAAAACTGGGATCCAACTGAAGTGCAGGCAGGTGGTTGCTGGACCCAGAATGCCACAAGAAGAGGAAGAGAGTCGTATCCCCTGCAGCAAGCTGTAGCCAGCAGGGCTCAGATGACATGCCTGACCACTCTTTCTGTAAAGAAAGTTATCCTGATAATCATAACTATTAACCAGTTATATTTCCAATATAATTTAAGGTTTTAGTAAAGAGAATTCTTCCCTATTCGTGACTCTCTGTGCACATTTTACTCCTTCCCAGAAGGCTGGGTAAAAGGGAAAAAAATCCAACCACAAATCTTGATTTCTTGTACAGGAGAACTGCTTACCTTTTCCAACAAATGAACTGCTAATCCTCTCTTTAATGAAGGGAGGAATAATCTCACTTGCTCCATTTCTAAATTAATTTTTCATATAATACCCAGGCCTCAGCGAGCGGAGGTGCTCTCCAAGTGCCTCGTGTTACAATGGCTTCATGTAGCACATTCCCCAAATTATCACCTCCTAATTAATTTCACTCTGAAGTCTGAAGATTGGAAATGTCAATAATCCAGAAACACTTTCGCAAACCACAGCCTAAATTAGAGCCTTAAATATGGTATCTGCAGATATGCAGAAATCAAAGCTGTCATTTGGCAGAAGTGGATTTTTTTCCCCTCCGTTCCCCCCCCCCCCCCTTTTAGATTTCCATTCATCTGATAAATATGTGAAGCCTTTCAAACCATTAATCTGGGCTTCCTTAAAATGTCAGTGCTTTCAGCCTGCTTTTTAATGTGTAATAACTAAATAGATGTTCACTACAAGAATATTCGGGGTTATTCATGTTAAAACACCCCTAAGTGTAACTTACAGTCGTCAGGACCCAAGAAACCACTAATATTCATTAACTCGGGTCCACCAGAGCTTTCTGTGAGATGAAAAGAGCTATGGTTTACTGCAAAATTGCCTTGTGGAATATAGATCAAACTTCAGGCTGTTCTGGGAGGAAGCCATCTTTTCATTAGACTTCAATATGATGGATGACAGGCAGCATGGACTTTCCCTAACCCCCCCAAAGTAGCAAATGCTGTTCCATGGCACTGGGGCCTCAAAGCCAATTTCCTAAAAGTTTAAATATTATAGAATTGTTTTGTTTGGGAAAGACCTTTAAAAACATCAAATCCAACCATTATCTAATTCCACCAATTCTGCTGCTAAGCCAGGGCCCTCAACACCCCATCTACAGAGCTTTTATACACCTTCAAGGATGGAGGTTCAACCACCTCCCTGGGGAGCATGCTCCTGTCTTGAAGAATCCTTTCAGTAAGCAAGTTTCTTCTAAGATACAACCTAAACCTCCCTTGGTGCAACTTGAGGCCATTTCCCCTCTTCCTATCACTTGTTCCTAAAGAGAAGAGTACAACACCTACCTTGCTCCATCCTGCTTTCAGAGAGGTGTAGAAAACCAGGTCTCCCCTCTTCTCCAGGCTAAACAACCCCAGTTCCCTCAGCTGCTCCTCACCAGACCTGTTCTCCACACCCTTCACCAGCTTCCTTGCCCTTCTCTGGACCCGTTCCAGCACCTCAATGTCTTTCTTCTAGTGAGGGCCTCAAAAGCAAAGGAAGTACTCAAGGTGTGGCTTCACCAGTGCTGAGTACAAAGGGACAATCACTGCCCTAGTCCTCCTGGTCACACTATTGCTGATCCAGGATAGGATGCTGGTGGCCTTCTAGGCCACCTGAGCACACTGTTGGCTCATCTTCAGCCAGCTGCCAATCAACACTCCCAGATCTTTCTCTTCCGGGCAGTTTTCCAGCCACTCTGCCTCAAGCCTGCAGTGCTCATGACATTGTGGTGACCCTATTGGAGCAACTTGCACTTGCACTTACCCTTGTGGAGCCCCATACAGGTGACCTCAGCCTACTGACCCAGCCCGCCCAGGTTTCTCTGTAGAGCCTTTCTACTCTCAAGATGATCAACACACTGGAGGTGTCCCTGCTCACTGCAGGGGGGGTGGACAGGCTGACTTTTGAGGGTCCCTTCCAAACCAATGCCATCTGTGAATGTGTGAACACTCCTTCCCAGGTCAGTGTCATCTGCAGACTTACTGAGGGCGCAGCTATGACCTCATCAAAGAATGCAAAAAAAAAAGGCATTCCAATGTTTGTGGGTTTGGTTTGGTTTTCTAAAAGGAAAAAAAAAAAAATCCTTCCTATAGAAAACCAATGAAAATTTGGGGTTCTGAGTTTGGGGATTAAGCAATAAACCCCCTGCTACCTGCCCAGCCCTGCAAAAGCAGAGATCAGCGAGATGATTCACAACATTTTTGCAAAGACTTGTATTCCCCCAAATTCCATCAATAATTTCTGCTCTTTCTTTGCCTCTCCCCTCTCGTTGTTATTCCAGGTGGCAGTCACAGTGGCTGGCTTCTCTAAAGAAGCAGACACATCATCTGCTTCAGCAGATACTGAATGTGATTGTGCTGTACTCCTAAATATATTATTCCAAGAGGTAAATATTTTTTTGCTCAAGTAAAGATAATTCACTTAAGGTGTAAATTAGAATCCTGAAATATATTTTGCACTGGGGGAAAAAAAAATACAAAAATGAGAAGGAGCAGGTGTTGTTAAAGTTCATCTTCAAAATCATAGAATGATTTGGATTGGAAGGAACCTCCAAGACCATCCAGTTCCAGGGACACCTTCCACTAGGCAAGCTGCTCAAGGCCCTATCCAACCTGGCCTTGAACACCTCCAGGGAGGGGCCATCTACAACCTCCCTGGGCAACCTGTTGAGTGTCTCACCACTCTCACTGGATTCAATTTCTTCCTAATATAATGTCACCCCTCTGGAAAAGGTCTGGGTGCAAAACAAGTATCAAGATGCTGCTGTCCTCCGCTGAGAAATGTTTCTGTGCAAATATAGGTGGATCAAGAGGTGCTGGGAGCAGCGTTTGATCTTCCAGGGGTATTGAGTGTGGCTTTCCAGGGCAGGAACCCACGACAGACCTAATTCCCAGTGATGTGAGCTAAGCCTAGGAGTGCTCAGAGCCAGGGCACAGGGAGACAGATCAACAGAGCGGTTAGAAATGCCACCACAAAACAGATGTTTGGGAAATAGCCTTGCCTGACAAAAACGTAACCCCAGAGACCTTGTGTAAGCAAGTTGGAGCCTAGGTGTTCCTCTCCTTGTTCATTCAGCCCACAGACATACCATAGAATGTTTGTGTTGGAAGGGACCTTAGAGAACATCTATTTCCAACACCCCTGCCATCTGCAGGAGCAGCTTCCACTACACCAGATTGCTGAAGGCCTTGTCCTATCTATCCTTGACTACCTTCAGGGAGGGGACATCCACAACCTTCCTGGGCAAACTGTTCCAGTGTAACCAGGTAGGGTAAATGGACCTTGATAGCCACCTCCTTCTGGGATGCACAGAAAAATCACTTGGCAACCAGGCAAATGCAGCTAATTAGGAATAATTCTTATTTTCACAGCTCTTTACATCCTTCTTGGCAGATGAACTGTAAACCCTCTTTGACTGCCTGTAAAGAGAATGAAAGCCTGAAGTTCATTAAAGATTTGTCCTCATCCTGGCATAAGATAAATTTGGGATGTCATAAGGCTGACAGAGCCATCAAGGCAAACATTAGGAGTCTTGCCTTAAGCAATAAGTGGGAAGGGGAAAAAAAATCTTAGGTGAGGGAAAGCTGAAGTAGAGCTCTGTGTCTTTTGGTCTGATTTCTCTCCGAAGAGGAATAAACTGGTTGTCATCCTGCCAGCTACAAGCCTAGCTATAAAATAATGGATTCCACAGGCCCAGATGAGGCTAATCATAATTGCCAAGGCATGTCTGTGCTGTGAGAAGTGAGCGAAATCTGATGCTCTTCAGAGAAAGGTTTTTTTGCACAGCTTTTTTTGCCCTGCAATGAGCCTTGGCAGTTATCACACGTCTTGGAGTATCTACCATACTTCTTGTTTGATTGCAAGGCATATTTCTAAGACTGGCTGCTGTGGCTGAGTTTTCTTTAACACTGCTTTGGTAGGGAAAACATTGCTTCTTTTGAACTGCTGAGAAAATGTTAAGGAAGGATTTTGCACTGATTGCCTCTCTCAACAGTACTTCAGGGTCTCCAGCTGGATGCTGGAGTAAAAATGCCCATCAGAGTCAGAAAAGGATTTCCACAAAGCCAAACAACAAAGTGAAAACATTTGCTTTCTCCTCTCTGAATCAGAGGAATGGCTGGGGAGGTGGGATTTTGCTGCAACCACTTTGGAAAGCAGGGAAGAGCAAGGGAAGGAATAGTTAGGCTTCTTCAACCACTTTGGGGAGCAGGGAAGAGCAAGAGAAGGAATTGTTAGCTTTCTTCAGGTCCTTTGGAGTGAGATTTTCCAATCTGGTATAACTTTTAACAACATCTGTTATATGAAAGAAGAAGAAGAAAGAATCAAGGCAGTACTTCTAGCACTTTTAGGCTTCAGCCATTAACACATGCATAGTGTGTGTGCACATATGTGCACTCAACATGCAGAGGAGTGACTCCCAAGGTTTGGAGATTGAGATGATGAACCCAAGCACACACACACTCCTACACATAACACAAAGGTACTGGCGTAGCTAACACATTGAGGCACGTTCCCAAAACACTCCATGGAAACAACTCCGCAGTAGTCTGACACTCACAGCCCATCTACAACCTGCTAAAGGAGTCTTCGTTTCATCTTCTCCTTTGCTCTGGCTCTCAGTAGCAAGAGTCAAGAAAACAGAGGCAGATGTTGCAGAGGAAATCATGGCCCAGCTCCCATGCCTTTTCCCCAGTGCACACTCCAGATGCCAGGAGGTGTAATCATAGAATGCACTGAGTTGGGAGGGACCCTTGAAGGTCATCTTGTCCAAATCCCTACAGAAAGCAGGGACATTTCCAAATAGATCAGGTTGCTCAGAGCCCCATCAAGCCTGACCCTAAATGTCTCCAGGGATAGGGCCTCAACCACATCTCTGGGCAGCCTGTTATAGTGTTCCACCACCCTCATAGTGAAGAACTTCCTCTTAATGCCCAGTGTAATTCTACTCTGCTCTAGTTTCAAACCATTGCCCCTCACCCTATCACTACAAGCCCTTGTAAAAACTCCCTCCCCAGCCTTTTTGTAGGCCCCCTTCAGTTACTGGAAGATGGGAAGGATTGTGTGCACGCCTGTGTAGTGCAAGATAGACAGGCACAGTTGCTTCCTCAAGAAGGTACCATCAAGTGTGCTAGTCCTGCTGAATGTTACAACATCCTCAAACTCCAGCTGACCAAGCCTCCCTTTACGATGCACAAGCATTCCCTCTTGGGATGGAATGTTTTGCACAGGTTTGTAGTGACAGGAGGAGGGACAATAGCTTTGAGATGGAAGAGGGGAGATTTAGACTGGAGATTAGATAGAAGTTCTTTCCAATGAGGGGGCGAGACACTGGAACAGGTTGCCCAGGAAGGTTGTGGATGCCCCTTCCCTGGAAGTGTTCAAGGCCAGGTTGGATGAGTCCTTGAGTACCCTGCTGTAGTGGAAGGTGTCCCTGTCCATGGCAGAGAGATTGGAAACAGATGATCTTTAAGATCTTTCCAACCCAAACCACTCTATGACTTTATGATCTTCCTTACATCTGCTTCACTCATCTCCCCAACATGCTGAGGACCTACCAATCACTACCTACCAAACAGTACAGAAAACCCTCATGTATTTGCAGAGCTGAAACAGGGGCAGAAACAAAGCCAAAGAGTCCCTGCAGTGCTCTTGGCAAGGCTGTGGCAAGCCAGCCTGCCACCAGCTGAGGTTGCTGCACAAGCAGACCCTTGAGAGTTGGCACCGGGATCTATTTATTTAGCCAAGCATGCAGGTAAACACTGAATCACAGAATGCCAGGTTGGAAGGGACTCCAAGGATCATCTGGTCCAACCTTTTTAGGTCACAGTACAGTTGAAATGAACTGGCCCAGCACCCATCAAGCTGCGTCTTAACGCTGTCCAAGGGAAGGGACTCCACTGCTTCCCTTGTGAGATGATTCAAATGGCCAACTGTTCTCATGAGGAAACATTTTCTTCTGGAGTTCAATGGGAATCTCCCCAGCAGTAACTTTTCCCCATTACCCCTTGTCTTTTCCATGGGACTCCTAGTAAAAGGGGAGTCTCTATCCTTGTGGTAGCCACCCTTTGTCCTGGTCCAAGGTAAGAAGGTCTCCTCTAAGCCTTCTCTTCTCCAGGCTGAAAGAACTTGTCTCTCTCAGCCTTTCCTCACATGGCAGGGCTGCCAGCTCTCTGGTCATTCTCCTGGCCCTTTTCTGGACACTTCCCAGCCTGTCCACATCTCTTTTGTGCTGCAGTGCTCCAGGTGTGGCCTGACAAACACCGAGTAGGATAATGACACATTCAGGGAGAGCAGCTTGCAACAAACACATGCTCTGAGGCCACCTGTGAATAGGGAGCACTTTATGAGCTTGGGGATGTGTCTCCCCACTGCTTGACTCCAGGAGTAAGAAGGATAACATTATATTTTATACTTATTTCTTAATGAATAAGTACTGCCATAAAGCAGGGACCTAGCTGGAATGAACTGTCACTTTAAAGGAATACATCTGAGACCTTTAACTTGCACTGGTATATTCAGGGAAGTAAAAATATTATTCTGCTTGGGAGAACCACAAATTACAGCAATAAAATACATGTGGTGAACACAGAGAAATTCGGTACCATTCTGGAAGGAACTGAATATTAGGCAGTGCTAAGACCCTATCATTTTCACCATTAATGAAAAGGAGACCATTTTATTTCTAATTTAAAGCCCAAGAATTTATGAAGGTTCAGAAAAGTCTTTTGTGTGCTTTTGCAGCAGCTTGACTTCTCATATATATATCTGAAAATTAGGATCTCTGGGCTGCTGCACAATATTTATTGATGCACATTATTGGAGCGGTCAGTGTGTGGTGCCCTCTCTCTGCTTCATAGCCAAGGCAGCAGTTTCCCCATGGCATCGAGAGATTAAAAACCCTAAAAAAATATAAATCTTGTTAAAGTAAAACAAAAAAAGAAAAAAAAAAATGTTTTAAAAAGTGAGACCGAAACAGGCTCATTTTGCAAAGGCTACTTTGCTAAGGTTCAGATCTATGTAAAACAACACTTCTTTTATCTTAAAATCATGGAATCACAGAAGCATTGCGGTTGGAAAAGACCTTTAAGATCATTGAGTCCAACCACTCTCTAAATCTGGCGCTAAACCTTGTTAACTTCAAAATGGACAAAGAATTAAGGGTGAGATTCAGTTTTGAATCCATCTTTTGGTAACCTGTAAATGAGGAAGAAATGACGAAGGGGGACCCTGAGAGGTCTAAGGGACAGAGCCAGATGTCAAGGTTATGCCTGCCTCACATAAATGCTCTTTCTCTCTTGAAATCTCTTCTTAGACAAAGAACTTAGACAAAGTAAACCAGCAAGAATTAAATGATCATGTTGCCAGAGGTTCCCAGAGGGACAGCAATGGGGCGTGATGATACAGAAGTGCAGAGGACATAATCACAGAATCACAGAATGGTTTGGGTTAGAAGGGGCCAACCTCCCTACCATGGGTAGGGATACCTTCCACTAGACCAGCTGGCTCAAGGCCTTGAACACCCCCAGGGAAGGGGCATCTACAACCCTCCTGGGCAACCTGTTCCAGTGTCTCAGTGTGTTCTCTGCAGCCTGGAAAAGGACTTTTTAAGGGTGTCTGGGGGATCACAGCACAGTGTCTTCTCTTTGAAGAGGCATCATTTCCACGTGTTGGACTGCCCACTGGCCAAGCACTTCCTAAAGACAGCTTCCCCCTCCATCTGACATTATGGTTGGATTCATCGAGCAGCAGGAGGGAGAAAAGCTTTTAAGAAATGCTTGTCTGTCTTCCTTAGCTCATGAAAAGCTGATTTCCGTGTCTCTGAGAGCTAGGCCTGGCCTCAGCCATTACAAGGTTAAACTCCTAGAATAGGCTGCACTTTGGAAAGCCACCAGGAGATTAAAGCTGGTGCACAACACAGCTGCTCCTCTTTTACACAAGTCAGTTCCCAGGAGGAAAGGCCATGGTCTGTGTTCTGGACAAAGTGCCAATTGCTTTCTGGATGCACTTCAGCCTGCCATAATGCTGGTGAAGTTTCAGAAGCTGCTCCCCCACGGCACTTTGTTGTCAGAGCAGCTGTCTTTGCATGAACCTGCTGACAGTGTCCATCCCAGGAGTGGGGATGGCTGAGGAGGAGACAGCCATCACCTCCATCAGTCTAAGCTGCTGGGATGCCACCAGCATGGTCACCACTAGTGACACATCATGAAAGAGGTCTGAGACAGCTGGGGATGGGAACAGGGATGCTGCTTGATGGGCACCAAACACAGGGAAATAATGTGGTTTGGATCCACAGCCTTGTGGCACATTGTCCAAGGGTACCGCCACCTTTCTCCTCTCTAACAATGGAGACCAGGCCACATGGTGCTCTCACAGATGCCCCTTCTCCCTCATGCCTGATGTCTGCACAGCAGAAGGCTCCTAGGCTGCAAGATAAAATCAAATTGGAAGCTGCTTTGCATGTTGTAGAGCCTCACAAGACTAAGGATACCAGCTTAGACATTGAGAAGTATTCAAGCTTAATATCCACCATCATTTTGCAGTGGCTCTGGATAAAGGCATTGCTGTTTTCTTTCCTAACAATGCCAGAGGAGGCCAAGGATCACCCAGATGCCACCTACATGAAACACAGCAGACTCCTAAGGAAGTGAAAAATATGACAGCAAGAGCTGGAATTCAGGCTCACTGTGGGACCATGTAGGAGTGGTATTCACAGCAGGCAAGAGCAAAATTAGATGTTTAGAAGTATCAGGTAAATAAATGTCAAGGTAGACAGGTATTAGTGGGGTGCAGCCAGTTATGTTCTCAGCTCTGCAAGGCCACAAAGGCAAGGGGACCCTAATACAGCGACATGTGTGGCATGAACACAATGGCACAGGACTCACAGGACTTTTGCTTCTGAGTTTTCCTACTGTAAGAGCAGGAATCTACCTACTAGGTGAGGTATAAAGTCATAGAGGCATAGAATGGGTTGGGTTGAAAAGGACTCTAAAGATAGCCTCCTCCCAGCTTCCCTGCCATGGGGAGGAGCCCCTCCCACTAGACCAGGTTGCTCAAGGCTTTATCCAACCTGATCCTGAACAACT
Source organism: Dryobates pubescens (assembly GCF_014839835.1). Classification (NCBI taxonomy): domain Eukaryota; kingdom Metazoa; phylum Chordata; class Aves; order Piciformes; family Picidae; genus Dryobates; species Dryobates pubescens. The sequence goes on from NC_071612.1 coordinate 44,190,786, forward strand.
CCAGGAAGAGGGGATCAACAACCTCTCTCTCAGGGCAACCTGCTGCAATGTCTCAGCACCCTCACTGTAAAGAATTTCTTCCTAATATCCAGTCTTAATGTCTCCTGTTCCATACTAAATTCATTCCCCCTCCTATCACTACAAGCTCTTGTAAAAAGTCATTTAGTGCAGGCGTGCTGTGAGGGCCAAGACAAAAGCAACCACCAGCCTCCCACTGAGAGACAGCACGAGCTACAATCCCTTCCAGAAAATGGGCTCAGGAAAGGGTTAAAGCAGCTCTGCAAAGTACCTCTTGCTGCCCACCACTTGCAGGGAGGAGAAATGGAGAGCACTTGGTGTGCAGAGAGGACTTCAGGTCTGAAGAGTGCAGTCCTTGGGGAGGAGCCCCAGTCATGGCTCAGCACACAATTTTCTGTTGCTTGCTTTGTTACTAATTCTAAAGGGGACTTTGGGCTTTGCATGCAACATGGACTTTATTTATAGAGCAGGTCAGGCAAGGCTCCTGCTCACCAAGTCGATAGTGGAAAATGGCACTGCTGTACACAACAGCATCACACCAGGGACCTGAATGTGCAGAATACTGAACTCCTTGCCCATAATTAGAATTGCTGCTTTGTCTTCCACCTTTAGTCACACAATGACTATGTTTCACCAGAGGAAAACTGGGAAGGAAAATAGAAGCCCCCAGGTTAGGACCTATCTGAGCTTCCTTCTGGACCAGCAGGACTCATCCAAGTCACACCCAGTCAACACAGTGCTTGCAATTGTGACCTTCACTAGCAATTACAGGTTAGGGCATATCTGGGCTTCCTTCTGGACCAGCAGGACTCATCCAAGTCACACCCAGTCAACAGAGTGCTTGCAATCATGACCTTCACTGGCAATTACAGCTTCGCTTCCCTGCTAAACTGTTTTATCCAGCAACGATTTCGCAGTTCCATGAAGCATTCCTGATTAGATTTTCAACACTGCTGCACATGAGATCTCTTGTACAGAGCAGTTTCCACTCAGAGGATGTGAGAATCACCATTCAGTGCTTTTCAGTCCACACTTGGAAGGAAAGTAGAAGTGCTTGGAATTATTAAAAAACAAAGCTCCTATTTTAAATTTTAATTTTACATAATTTTTCTTCCACCTAATAAAGTTTGTGAAAGGTCTGGAGAACAGATCTGGTGAGGAGTGGTTAAGGGAACTGGGGTTGTTTAGTCTGGAGAAGGGAAGGCTGAGGGGAGACCTCATTGCTCTCCACAACTCCCCAAAAGGAAGTTGGAGACAGGTGGGGACTGGTCCCTTCTCCCTAGTATCAGGTGATAAAATGAGGGGAAAAGGCCTGAAATTGTGCCAGGGGAGGTTTAGGTTGGAGATCAGGAAGAATTTCTTTGGTGCAAGAATGGCCAGGCATTGGAACAGGCTGCCCTTGGAGTGATGGAGTCACTGTCCCTGGAATTGCTCAAAAAGTACATGGACATGGCACTTTGGGACATGGTTTAACGGCCATGGTGGCCTTAGGTTGATGGTTGGACTTGAATAACAGAACTGTTTTAGCTGAAACAGGCCTCAAAGATCAAAGAGTCCAACTCCACTATATTGCAAGCTATAGTATCCATTAAAGCAGGATCACCAGTATCAACGAGTTCAGTGTTTTTCAGGGAACACAAAAGGAAGGAAATGTTGGGACACAAATTGCAGTCAGACCCTGCTTGATTATTTCCAAAGTCTGATTCTTTAAAAGCTATTACCAGGAGAACTCGGTAACAGTTTCCATCTTCTGTGGTTACCATCACTGGCATTTGGGCCTGCAGTCAATAGTGTTTTCATCTCAATTGCTTAATTTGCTTAAAGACAATGAAACCCTAATGCCAATATATTTAGTAAAATGTTCCTGTATGACCTGCCCTAGGTGACCCTGCTTTGGCAGGCATATTGGACTCGGTGATCTCTGGAGGCCCCTTCCAGCCCCTACCATTGTATGATTGCCCCCGACATAAATAGACAGGATTTGTAACTGTTGCTGCATCAACAGTGAAACACTCCAGGATTAGCTCTTCTGGACTGAAAAACAAAACACAAAAAAACAGAAAAAAGGGGGGAAAAAAAGGAAAGAGAGGAAGCGTGTCCAAAAGTTCTAAATAGCAATGACATCCCACTACATGGAAGATTCTTTTTCTCTAGCATTTCACTCGTTAAGTTCACCTGCCAAGCTTGCTGCTTTCCTCACTCATCTCTTTACAATTACTCCGTGGGCTGAGCAGCCAGGAATAGCACAGGCAGTACGCAATGTCCACTGCAAAGCAACTTTAGCAGGATAATCATCAAACCAAGCTGCATTAATCATCTCTTGCAGACTAAGCCTTACAGGCAACACTCTCAGGCTTTTCAAAACACTTAACTACTTCTGTCTTCCTAGACCCAAATGTTCAGAGCTTTCAGTTCAATTGCATGCTGCAGGTGTAGACAACAGAGGGTGATTCACCCCCTCTACTCTATTCTCTTGAGACCCCACCTGGAGTACTCTGTCCAGTTCTGGGGCGCCCAACACAGAAAGATGAAACTGGTGGCGCAGGTCCAGAGGAGGCCACAAAGATCAGAGGGCTGGAACACCTCTCCTGTGAAAGTAAGCTGCGAGAACTGGAGTTGTTCAGCCTGGAGAAGGCTTCAGGGAAACCTTCTATCAGTCTTACGGTATGTGAAAAGGGCTACAGGGGAGCCACAGAGGGACTTTTTACAAAGCCATGGAGTAATAGAATGAGGGGCAATGGCTTCAAACTGGAAGCAGCTCAATTTAGATTAGATATTAGGAAGAAACTCTTCCCTGTGAGCATGATGAGGCACTGGAACAGAGAAGTTGTGGAGTCTCCAGGCATGGAAATGTTGAAGACCAGGTTGGATGTGGTCTTGAACAACCTGAACTAGTGGGAGGTGTCCCTGCCCATTACAGGGAATTTGAAACTAGATGATCATTAAGGTGTCTTACAAGCCAAACTATTCTAGGATTCTATGATTCTCTTATTCTGTATTTTCAGCAATTCTTCTGTACGAAATTTCTCTAAGTCTAGGCCAGTCAGGTTTGGCTGACCATGAAGCTGGAATAGCTCTTCCACTACTATACTAAGGAAGCCTTTTCTCTGAGTGAGCATGACAGGTCAGGCATCTTGCTGAGTAACTAAATCAAATTTGGTTTGGACTTAAGCTAAAAGGATGGCTTGAAGCAGCACTACTGAAATTCCATTTTCCACTCCATCCTCATTTCAAGGCAGGGAAAAGCCTTACAAGAAGCATCCACCAGTCCAAAATTCTAGCCCACATACTGCACTTTTTCTCAACTAGAGAGGCAAGAGAGTGAAATCAGAGCTTCCTTGGGTGTTTTCCAGATCATCAACTTGCCATGCCTTTCTGCAGAGCTGACACATATTAAGAACAGTGTGGTCAGCAGGTCAAGAGAGGCGATTCCTCCCCTTTAGTCTGCTCTTGTGAGACCCCATCTTGAGTACTGCATCCAGTTCTGATATTTCCATCATAAGAAGGACATAGAACTGTTGGAGTGAGTCCAGAAGAGTGTCACAAAGATGATCCAAGGGCTGGAACACCTCTACTATGAAAACAGGCTGAGGGAGCTGGGGTTTTTCAGCCTGGAGAAGACTCCAGAGAGACCTTAGAGCTGCCTTCCACTAAAGGGATCCTACAGGAAGGCTGCAGAGGAACATTTCATGAGGGTGTCTAGAGACAGGACAAGGGAGAATGGTTTGAAACTGTGGGAGAGAAGGGTTGGACTGGATCTTACGAAGAAGTTCTTTAGCACGAGGGTGCTGAGACCCCAGATTGGGCTGCCCAGAGTGGTTGTGGATGCCTCCTCCCTGGGGGTGTTTAAGTCCAGACCGGATGGCTTTGAGCAACCAAGTCTAGTTGAGAGGCATCCCTACCCCTGGCAGGGGTGTTGAAATAGATGTTCTCTGAGGTCCCATACAACCTAAGCCATTCTCTGATTCTATGATACCACCACAGGAATGTCTCTGCTGCAGCACTGGGTGAAGAGAGACAGGGATGCTGCTACATTTTAATTAACGTGTGAAAGGATTTGGGTTTTTTCAACTAAAACGTGTTTTAGAGCAAGAGACATTTGCATATTCATTGCTTTAAATGCAGTTAACAAGCCACATGCAGAATAAAACCCCAAATCAAAGGAGAAAAAAACCCAAAAACCAACCCTGTAACGTTCATTTTCTCTTAGGTCTCTTCAATTCAACGTTTTCTGTAGCACATCGTTCTTGGGAGCTTTAATGTCTTTTATAGAGCAAAACCAATCATGGCTATTTCACTTGAAAGAAAACCTGCAGGCTGTGAAAAGCAGGCTCTAATTGACTTCTTTTGTTTTAGGAAAAGAAGAAAAAAAGGAAGGAAAAAAAAAACAACACCAAAAAACCAACCAACCAACCAACCTGTGTCCCCAAATCCAAATTCTTTCTGCAACAAATTGAACTTTCAAACTGACTTTTTATTATATGTGCAACTGTTTGCAGAAATTAATTTCCAGGCCAGCAAGAGACCACATGGGTAAAGAGTTTGCCTGATGTTTTTTTTCAAACTCAGCATTGCAGTAAAATCAATCAATATGAAGAGGAAGTAGCAATGTTGACATCTGCTGCTGATTTCATAGAATCATTAAGGTTGGAAAAGACCTCCAAGGTCATTGACTCCAACCTTCAACCTAGGGCCACCATGACATTAAACCATGGCAGTCCCAAACTGCCATGTCCCCATGTTTCTTGAATCCCTCTGGGGATGGTGACTCCAGCACCTCCCTGGGCAGCCTGTTCCAATGCCTGAACACTCTTGCACCAAATAAAGTTTTCCTAGTCTCCAACCTACACCTCCCCTGATGCACAATTTCAGGCCATTTCCTCTCCTTCTATCACCTGCTGTTAGGAAGAAGAGACTAATGCCAGCCTCGCTCCAGCCTCTTTTCAGAGAACAATGAGGTCTCCCCTCAGCCTCCTTTACTCCAGTCTAAACAATCTCAATTCCCTCAGCCACTCCTCACCAGACCTGCTCTCCAGACCCTTCACCAGCCTCATTGCCCTTCTCTGGACCCACTCCAATATTGCAATGTCCTTGTTGTGAGGGGTCCAAAAACTGAACCAACTCAACTTGAACTTCTTTGTTTATTTGGGTTTTTTGGGGGTTCGTTTGGTGTTTGTTTTTTTGGGGTTCGTTTGGTGTTTGTTTTTTTGTTTGGTTTGGTTAAGATTTCATCAGCACAGCAGCAGGGACTCTAAAAACTAGTTCAGCCCTAGGAATGCAGAATTATCCTAACTTAATGCTCACATGTTTTTTGTGGTACCAACAGTATGTTTGACTCTGGTCAATCAATAGGGTCAAGAGGCTAGAGCTGGTCTGGTTTCTATCACTGTTTGCCTGAAGTCAAAGAGGTAGCCAATTCAATTTTCCAATATTGAACGAGAACAGAGTGGTAGTGTCAGCTCTTCTCCAAATGGCTATTAAATTACATGATGTAAAAGTGGCTCAAGATGATTCACAGCAATAATATGACCCAGTTATGTGTTTACTGCATTTAAAAGACAATTGGGGGTGTTGATTTCATTGCCAGCTGTGTGGTAGTTAATGATCAGGAAGAAAGCAGCAAACTGAGAACAGCTACTGGTTCTGACTGAGACCTCCCCTGCTGAATCTCAGAAGATACCAGAATGAGTTGTGGGTGTGTTTAAGGGATCTAAAAATAAAGAGGCTTTTATTGCAGACTAACAGGAAATATTCACTGTGCAACTGTCCTTAACTTGAAAAAAAAAAAACCATAGGCAGGAATTATGGACACGCTTCTAAATGCACAGAATTCCTCTCCCTATAGCTCTGTTGCTCCTGATTAATGCTGTCCATAAATCACAGAATCAAAGAAGAGTAGGAGTGGGAAGGGACCTCTGGAAACCACCCAGTCCAACCTCACTGCTAAAGCAGGGTGACACACAGCAGATTGCCTGGGATCACAATGTCCAGGTGGGTTTGGAATCTCTCCAGAGAAGGAGACCCCACAACTTCTCTGGGCAACCTGCTCCAGGGCTCCAGCACCCTCACACCAAACAAGTTTCTCCTCAACTTCAGATGAAACTTCCTCAGTTCCACTTTATGCCTGTTGTCCCTTGTTCTGTCACTGAAGTACCACTGCAAAGAGCCCAGCCCCATCCTCTTGAGCCCCACCCTTCAGATATTGATCAGCATTGAGAAGATCCCCTCTCAGGCTGCTCTTCTGCAGCCTAAACAGACCAAGTGTCTGTCAGCCTCTTCTGGCCAGAGAGAGACTCCAATCACCTCTGCATCTTCATGGTCCTCTGTTGGACTCTCTACAGTAGTTTCCTGTCTCTCTAATAATAAAGCCTTTGGGGCTTGCATGACTCTCACCACACTTGCAGAGGATGGGGCAGGACTTGTAGAGCATTGAATCCTGCCACAACAAAAGAGGCTTTTACACTGGAAATTCTACACCTAGATCTGTGATAGGTCAAGGGAGAATGGATAGAAAAAAAGGAACACAGGAAGTTCCACCTCAACCTCAACATGAAGAAAGACTAATTACTGTGAAGGTGACAGAGCCCTGGAGCAGGCTGCCCAGAGAGGTTCTGGAGTCCCATTCTTTGGAGAATTTCAAGACCCATCTAATGTATTTCTGTGTGACCTGTCCTAGGTGCTCCTGCTTTGGCAGGGGGGTTGGACTCAATGATCTCTGGAGATCCCTTCCAACCCCTACCATTTTATGATTCCATGATTCTGACCAATGGCATGATAAAAGCAGTCCCCCTGTTAGCAAAGAGCACTGCAGAATTCCTCTAATTGAGCCTGGTAAAAACAGAATAAAATAGACTTTTTTTCCTCATTAAAATATCAAAAGCAGTGCTTAAGAAACTTCTTCTTGAAGTTCAGAGCTTTGTTTTTATTTATTTTTTTTTTCTGCCTGAGGAGAGGGCTCTGTAAATGCTGCACTGTTAAGGGAAAGAAGTGCAAACTTTACAGAAGGGCTTTTTGCCCAGCAGTTCTTGGCATGCTGCCTTGGGTTGGAGATGGCTTTGTATGGCCAAGCGTTTCAGCAGAAGAAGATAACAACTGTGTTACCCAGGCACTGAGGAAGGCCTTTGCCTGAAAGGCATCGAGCCAAGAAGTTTCTTTTCAAGGAGAGCAGGGAGAGTGTTTGAATGAGCATGACATTCAGCAGGGGAATAACTAAAATGATTGGGTTTAAAGACACAGAAATGGTTATTATACTGCTTTATCAACATTGAGTGTGAATTTCAAAAGGCCAGAGGAAGGACACACATCAATCACAGATTACATCAGGTTGGAAGGGACCCTCAAAGGTCATCTTGTCCAACCACTCTGCAGTGAGTAGGGACACCTCTAACTAGATCAGGTTGCTCAAGGTCCCATGGAGTTTGACCTTGAATGCATCCAGGGATAGGACCTCAACCAGACCTCTTCTCAACCTGTTCAGTATTTCAGCACCCTCACTGTAAAGACCTTCCTCCCGATGTCCAACCTAAATCTCCCCTGCTCCAGTTCCAAACCATTGCCCCTCACCCCATCACTACAAGGCCTTCTAAACAGTCCCTCCCCAGCCTTCCTGTAGGTCCTCTTCATGTACTGAAATTCAGCTCTAAGGTAGAGTGAGCTGCAGAAAATGCCATGGCAGAGCAGAGGCTGAGGTAGTGTAGCTCAAACCAGGCCACCCTCGCAGCAACTTATTGACATTTCAGTTAAGAAATCTTGCAGAACATCCCTGTCCCAAGGTCCCTCAGGAATGGCTAAGAAATTCTTATACTGCAAACAGGAATTCCACCCTTGCCCAGACAGGTGCAGCTTCCCCCAAGCTGCAGAAGAGCAGGATTCCCTTACACCAGAACTGATGTTCCCTCATGGGTTTCCATCATGCAGTATTTCATGGTCTTCATTTGCAGGTTATTAACATAGGATCTTATCCAACAAGTGGAGGGGAAGAAGAGGTCAGGGGGTTGGTTTTCTTCTCAGAAGTGGCAGCTAAAGCTGCTAAGCAACATGTGGTTCTCATTTGAAACAAATCATTCATTCTTAAAAACAATAACACAGATCATCTGCTTCAGCCATTCATAATTGATAAGATTTGGGTTGAGTTTGAGTTTGGGCTGAGTTTCAACATGAGAATGGATGTGCAGATGAACAAGTGTGGCAAAGCAATTTGCCAGAGCTTTTCTTGCCCATTCCAGTTCCCTTGGTCAGACATTAGAATAGGTTGCCCAGGAGGTGTTGGAGTCAGCGTCCCTGGAGGTGTTCAAGAAATGTGGGGACACGGAACTTTGGGACATGGTTTAATGGTCATGGTGGGGTTGGGTTGAAGGTTGGATTTGATTATCTTAAAGGCCCTTTCCAACCAAAACAGTTCTATGATTCTATGATTGTCACCAACAACAGCCAATTGTCTCTGAGAACACACTGGCACTCTGAATGCTGTATTTATTGAGCCATTGCAAAGCATCACCATATTCCCATGACAAAAAGTAGCTTAACAATTTAGCACCATTTCCCTCAAGCAAATATTTCCCTCAACCCAAAATAGTTAGATGTTTGTGAAACCATGCAGAGCTGCTGACTCTGTCAAGAGAGCTATTAAAAAGCAAGGATACACCAGGAATATTTGAGAATAGAAAAGAACATTGTCAGATGGAAAGGATCTACAAGGATCATCTAGTCCAACCATTTTAAGGTTGACCAGAAGTTAAAGCATCTATTAATTTGGTCAATATAAAATATTATTTATTTAATGACATCAAGTTTCACCAGGGGAGGTTTAGGTCAGATATTAAGGGGAAAAAAAACCTTCTATACTGAAAGGGTTATTATAGTATCATTGTATCAGTCAGGGTTGGAAGGGACCACAAGGATCATCTAGTTCCAACCCCTCCTGCCATGGGCAGGGACACCTCACACTAGATCAGGCTGGCCAGAGCCTCATCCAGCCTGGTCTTGAACACGTCCAGGGATGGGGCCTCAACCACCTCCCTGGACAACACATTCCAGGGCTTCACCACTCTCAGGTTCTCAAAGACTGGAACAGGCTGCCCAGGGAAGTGGCTGAATTGCCATCCCTGGCAGTGTTTAAAAGCCAACTAGATATGGTGCTCAAGAATATGTTGTGGTAGTGCCACCAGCAGAGTTAGGCAATGGTTGAACTTGATCTTGAAGATCTTTTCCAACATAGGGATTCTATGTGACTAAGGACATAGTTCAAATGCTTCTTGAAGACTGGCAAGCTTGGAGCATCAATCACCTCTTTAGGAAGACTGTTCCAAGGTATAACAGCACTTTTGATATAGAAATGCTTCCTAATGTCCAATCCAAACCTCCCCGACACAGTTTTGAATCATACCCATACATCCTGCCACTAGATACTAGGGAGAAGAGATCAGCATCTCCCTCTCCATTTCTCCTCCTGTAGGGAACCATGAGGTCAACCCTTGGCCACTTTTTCTCCAAACTAGACAAACTCAAAGTTATGCAATCATAGAACAGCTTGGGTTGGAAGGGACCTTAAAAATCATCTAGTTCCAACCCCCTCCCCCACCTTCCACTAGACAAAACTGTTCAAGGCCTTAGCTGTTCCTCATAGGAGCTGCCTTCCAGCCCTTCATCAGCTTTGTTGTCCTCCTTTGGACACATTCAAGCACCTTCACATGCTTTTTAAGTTGTGGGGGCCAGAACTGCATAGGATACTCAAGGGGAGTCCACACCAATGCTGAATACAGAGGGATGATCACCTCTTTTGATGGGCTGGTCGTTCTGAGTCTGGTGTACCCCAGGATGAGGTTTGTCCTCCTGGCTGCCAGGACACTCTGCTAACTCCTACTGAGTATGTTGTCAACCAGCACCCCCAGATCCCTCTCTACAGGGCTGCTCCCCAGCCACTCCTCTCCCATCTTATTCTTCTGCTTGGCCTTACTCTGTCCCAGATAAAGGATCTTGCAGTCGTTCTTGTTAAATTTTATCCCATTAATCATTGCCCAATACTGCAATTTATCTAAATCCTCCTGCAAGTTCTTTCATCTCTGAAGAAAGTCAATACAATCTCCCAGTTTGGGATCATCAGCAACCTTGCTAATGGTGCATTCAACCCCTCCATCCAGATCTTCAATAAACACATTGAACAGAGCTGGCCACTGAATGGAGCCCTGAGGAACACCAGTGATCGGTTGCCAGCCAGATGTAGCCCCATTCACCACAACGCTGCACCCTGCCCTTTAGCCAGTTCTTCACCAAGAACACTGTAGCTGCTCATCTCACAGATGGACAACTTGCCCAGAAGGATGCTGTGAGGGATGGTATCAAAAGCCTTACTGCAATCCAGAAAACTGTATCTACCACCTTCCCTTCACCCACTAGATGAGTAAGCTTCTAGAAGGGTATCAAATCAGTTTAAAGAGGACTTTCTGTGACCACATTTTCATTCTGCCTGACAGCAGCATTATTATTTATATGCCTTCCAGTAGTACCCAGCACAACCTTCTCCATAATTTTTCCAGGAACTGAAAGTAGACTAACAGGACAATAGTTCCATGGGTCTTTCCTCTTGCCCTTCTACTAAATTAGAATGACACTGGCAAGCTTCCAATCAGCAGGGACTTCCTCAGACTCCCAGGACCTTTGGTAGATGATTGAGAGGACTCCTGTCATAACATCTGCTAGCTCCATCAGTACTCTGGGATAACCCCCATCAAGTCCCATGCATTTGTGTACATCCAGCTGGTCCCTTAGAATTTCAGTGTCCACATATGGTCAGCCACTGCTCTCACACCCATGGTCATTCATACCCAGGGGAGCAGGGAGCTACTTGACAAGCCTAAGTCCTTCTCCTCAGCACTGATCTCTATACCTTTTCTGCCCAGCCTGCATTTATGCTCGGGATTGTCCCAACCCAGGTGTAGGACCTTGCACTTGGCTTTGTTGAACCTCAGGAGGTGGCCTAGGCACACCTCTGAGGCCTGTCTAGCTCCCTCTGGCAACCCTTCCTTCCAGAGTGTCAGATTCCTGATCTAGTTGACTCCTCTGCATCTCATCTCCTAGTCTGTCTCACAGCCAGCTCAGTGAGCCTGTCCATAGTGCAGGCACCCCTGCAGGTGCCCCCCATCATGTCAGATACTATTGTGTTTTCCTTGATGCATCTTAACAGCTGACTCATCCACATTTCCAAGTCCATACTGAGGTTGCACTCCCAGTCTTTGCTTCCCCAGCAGAAACACCCAAAGCAGCACCAGGCTACAAATGCAATTCCACTTAGAGCATGACTAATTCCAGCCTATGATAAGAAAAATACCACCAGTAGCAATGTAGTGCAATTTTAGTGTAATTTTACACCTAAGAGAGCCACCAGCCACTCCTTTCTGCTCTGCCAAGTGAGGCTAGAATATCAAAGTCATTTATCCAACAATTTCAGTGTTGTGGGTGAAGCCTTAGCAATAAAAAACAGTTCTAGGTGCTGTTTCCTGAGCTTGCTTTCTTCTCCTTAGCATCAACATTTCAAACTCACACCTATGTATGCTCTGTGGACTTTTCATGCATAAAATCATAGAATCACAGAATAATAAAATCTTGGAACCATTGATTCATAAAGTCATAGAATCACAGAATCATGTTTGGTTCAAGATCATCCAGTCCAACCATTCTCTAACTCCACCAAAGCTGGTGCTAGACCACAGCCCTCATCACCACATCTCTGCCTCTTTGAAACACCTCCAGGGGTGGAGATTCAAGCACCTCCCTGGGCAGCCTGGTTTAGTTTTTGATAACCCATTCAGTCAAGTTTCTTCTGATATCCAAATACCAAATTTGATATGAAGCTTCCATCCACATCTGTGATATTTTCAAAACCTAAGAAGGTGCACATTGAACTTGTAAAATACTGTGGGATGCTGTCCTGACACATGACTACAACCATGTCATACAGTAAAGGTGGCTGAAGTTGTGGAATGGAGATTCTAGCACCCCCCTGAGGAGCCTGTTACAACCCTTGAGAACCCTTTGAGTCAATGTGTTTCTTCTCATAGCCAACCTAAGCCTCTGCTGGTGAAACTTGAAGACATTTCCTCTTCTCCTATCACTTGTTGCCAGGAGACTAACACCCACCTGACTCCAGCATCCTTTCAGGGAATTGTAGAGAACAATGGGATCTCCCCTCAGCCTCCTTTCCCCCAGACCAAGCAACCTCAGTTCCTCAGCTGCTCCTCCCCAGACCTGTTCTCCAGACCCTTCACCAGCTTCCTTGCCCTCCTTTGGATCCATCCCTTCAGTTCTGTTGCAGAAAGTTGGAACTGTCCCTTAAGGCCACACTCAGAACAGCACTTAAATTCAGTTTGTTCCTTTAAACAGTTGCAGAGGTTGGGCAACTCCAGAGCATTTCATATGCAGACATCAAGGCTTTCATTAGAGCACCTATCAGGCTCACCCTCTAAAGCCCAGGGAGTCAGTAGCTCCCATTCTACCTAACGCCACCATTCCTTTGCAGGTCTGAACATCTTAGGTTTTGAAAACTTGCAGGTGCTGGGGTGTGCATCTGTGTGGTCCTGCAAGTTTAAATTGAAAAATGTGTGATTATTAATTTTTAAAGGCAAGAGGAAAAGGGAAGGCCTGATGCTGCCTCTCCTGGGATTAAAAACAAGGTCTCAGCTGGAGGACACAGTGACACACTAGCCCCAGCCTCTGCTGAAAGAGCTTGTCCTAGCCAGCAAAGGACAAGACAAGAGTTTCACTTGTAGACATCATTCAACAAACACAAGAGAGAAAAAAAACCACAAAATAACCCAGAGTTAATGAGGTTCTGTTGAATAATCCCTTTGTAGAAGCAGAGAGAGAAACCAGGAGATGTCATCTGCAAGGTAAATTAAAATTATATATCTCTGAGGATTAGTAGTGAAAATTGAGATCTGGAAGGGAATTTGGGTTTGATATTGGAAGGGATAAATACCCAATGTAAATCCTTTTAGGAGGGCCTGTAGAGTGGAACAGAGAAATTAAAGCTGAAGGTATTTTCTAAAACAATGTTAGATGTACTTAAGTTAACTACAGAGGTCAAAAAAGTCTTTGGAGGACAGGATTAGTTTAGACCCTCACCAATACATTCACCTGGGAAATCAATCTGAATAAACCTTTTCTAATCTCAGTTGGCTGTCACCTCTCCCAAAGCCAGATACACACCAAAAAAAACCCTTAAGAACATTTCTGCCTAGGCTGGCGATCAGCCCAGGGTAAATGACATTTCAGGGGTTGGTTGTGGTGAGATTTGGGATACAAAACCTGTAAAGATAAGTTGATTTCTTTAATTATTTAAACTTTTTTTATTGCCCTGGGGAGAACCCCTTTGCCTCAGCTTCCCACAAATCCTCTTCCCATTTAATTCCTGGAAGCAGAGACAGGAGCTAACCAAAATCAAATGCTAAGCAGCCTGTGTTGCCGTCTCCACTGCCAGAGTCTGAGGTACGCACGACCACTGCGGTTTCAGACCATTATTAAAAGACAACTGGAAATGTTGTTAGCAAGGGAAGTGGAGGAAATGAGTAACAAAAGTAATACATTCAGATGTATTTGGCTCTCTTCCTGGGAGCCCTTTTAATATAAAGAAACTCAACAAAGCTGTATTTTTAGATCTGGAAAGATACTTTGTTGTATTTCGCACACTAAAGGGATTTGCTTTAATGCGCTCAAATTCCCCCCTCCTCGTCCACCTCCCTCATGTGCTGGAAGAAATGAACTTCAATTCTCAACTTAACCACTGGATACACACGTTCTGTCCTCCCCATTGGCCTGACTGAAAACCAGTAAATGGATTTCATCCCATTGGTGGATTTATCATAGCACCTGGCAAGGATGGTCTTAATCTCCTTGCATCACCTGCACCAATGAAAGAAACTGTTGTGGTTCTCCTCGTGAGAGAAATGGAAGGATAATAGGAATAAAAGCTGGAAATAGAAATCTGATCGCCATGAAGATCTGTTAGAGCATGTATGAAATACATATGAATGTCTCCAGAGGGTGCTTGGCATAATAGGGAAATTTAGACAATAGGTTATTAAAACGGGAGGAAATAAATTCCTCATAATCACAGAGTTGTTCAGAGATGACTGGGGAGTAGGAAGCCTTGCTTAGACAGCAGATTGGTGGCAAATAGGTAGTAGGACACCTGTCAGAAAGAAAGGAAAAATATGGCTTGGTCCAAAGCATCTAATGCAGGTGATTTCTTCATAGTCTCTACTGGCAGGAGTTGGAAGAGACCTCCAGAGATCAAGTCCAGCCCCTCAAGTCCAGGCAGAATCACACAGGACAAGTCACACAGAAATGCATCCAGATGGCCCTTGAAAGTCTCAGAGATGGAGACTTCACAGCCTCTCTGGGCAGCCTGATCCAGAGCTTCATCACCCTCACAGGAAAGAAGCTTTTCCTCATGTTGAGGTGGAACTTCCTGTGTTCCAGTTTGTATCCACTGCCTGTTGTCCTACCACAGGACACCACTGAAAAAAGCCTGGCCCCTTCTTGACACCCACCCTTCAGTTATTTATAGACATTACAGTATCACCAAGGTTGGAAGAGACCTCAAAGATCATCGAGTCCAACCTGTCACCACAGACCTCATGACTAGACCATGGCACCAAGTGCCACATCTAATCCCCTCTTGAACACCTCCAGGGATTGTGACTCCACCACCTCCCTGGGCAGCACATTCCAATGACGAACAACTCGCTCGGTGAAGAACTTTATCCTCACCTCAAGCCTAAACTTCCCCTGGTGCAGCTTGAGACTGTGTCCCCTTGTTCTGGTGCTGGTTGCTAGAGAGAAGAGACCAACCTCTTCCTGGCTACAACCACCTTTCAGGTAGTTGTAGAGAGCAATGAGGTCTCCTCTGAGCCTCCTTTTCTCCAGGCTAAACAACCCCAGCTCCCTCAGCCTCTCCTCATAGGGCTTGTGCTCAAGGCCTCTCACCAGCCTTGTTGCCCTTCTCTGGACACGTTCAAGTGTCTCGATGTCCTTCTTAAACTGAGGGGCCCAGAACTGGACACAGTGCTCAAGGTGTGGCCTAACCAATGCAGAGTACAGGGCACAATGACTTCCCTGCTCCTGCTGGCCACACTATTCCTAATGCAGGCCAGGATGCCATTGGCCTTCTTGGCCACCTGGGCACACTGCTGGCTCATGTTTAGGTGGCTGTCAACCAGCACCCCCAGGTCCCTCTCTATTTGGGAACATTGATCAGAATCCCTCTACATCTCCTCCATGCTACACAGTCCCAGGCCTATCAGCCTTTCCTCATCAGACAGATGTTCCAGTCCTTTTGTCACCCTTGTAGCCTCCATTGGACACCCTCTAGCATATCCCTGTTTGTCTTGAACTGGGGAGCCCAGAACTGGACACAATACTTCAGATGTGGTCTCACCGGGGCAGAGTAGAGGGGCAAGAGTCTTTCCCTTGACCTGCTGGATGACCTTCCCATGAATACACCAGACAAGCAGGTTTGCTGGGGTCAGGCTGTACATTTGGTGAACATCTTTTTTCAGCGAACACAAATCAACTTCAGACACCAGGAAGATGCTCTGCTATTTGGATGGGGAAGCATCAGACACCAAAGTGGGGGGATTGTAGCTTATTAACATCCTGAGGAATTCACCAAGATCTCATTTTTGTTTCTGCCTAGCATTGGTGACAATTTCTTTTTCAGCTGAGACAATACCAGATATATGCTAGGTTAGAAATGGCTGTGACAAAGATGAATCTCTAGAAGAAAGTATGAAGGTAATGACTGGAATGCCATGTCCAGTTTTGGGCTCCACAGTTCAAGACAGACAGGGATCTGCTGAGGAGAGTCCATTGGAGAGGCTGTTTAGTCATGAGAGGAGAGGAAAAGAACAACAGCTACAAGCTTGAAAACAGGAGGTTCTGCCTCAACATGAGGAGACACTTCTTTACAGTGAGGCTGATGGATCACTGGAACAGGCTGCCCAGAGAGGTTGTGGAGTCTCCTTCACTGGAGACTTTCAAGACCCATCTGGATGCATTCCGGTGACTTGCCCTTGATGATCCTGCTTCAGCAGGGGCTTGGACTCTCTAGGTCCCTTCCAGCCCCTAACATTCTGTGATTCTGTGGCTTTGGATAGCCTCAGGTTCCCAGCAATGGGACCCAGAGTTAGTTGACACTGAAAGGAAGTTTCCCTGTGATTTTTTAAAGACTTTGAGCCAGATTCCAAGGCAAGAAGGCATTCAGAAAACAAATCAAAAGATTTTAAGCAACTCTTCCTTTAAATAGCTAACCCCAATCCAATAATATCCATTAGCTCGCTCAGAATTCAGCTGCTGTGGGAGAAGTTTGAAAAGGAATAAATGGTGCACAGAAGTCATACAAGAAAATAAGTTACTCCCTTATATTCATGGTCTTCATGGAATGAGATGAATTACACTACTCATCACATTTCTTCATCTTCAGATTCCATAATAAGCCAATTAGCGAGGTCCTAGGGACAAATGACAGGGCTCTCCATCAAGAAAAAAGCATCCAATGTGAGAAACATACAACACAGCTAGGGCAAAGTCTTGGACTTACTACAAATTTTTGAGGGTGAGGTGATGTTGAGGATAGAGATATGAATATTCCCTTTCTTGCTCTACCAGCTTTTTGATGGAGCATGCTGAAAATTCTAGATGGAACAGGTGGTGGTAGCCTTCAGACTATGGAAATTGCCTAACATTTATCTAACAGCTTCTCTCATGAAATATTTTCATGCTCCTGATGAGAGCAGATCTTTAAGCCAGTATGCATTACAGGTACCCACACTTGAAAGCACCTTGTTCTTTTAATGTAAGCTTATCTGAGTCCTGCATCTGGAGAAGAACAGCTCCATGGATTAGTACAGCTTAGGGGATGATCTCTTGGAGAGCAGCTCTGGGGAAAAAGAACCAGGATGCCTATAGGATGAACTATAGGATGCCTATGAGCCAGCAATGTGCCCTTGTGGCTGAGAAGATCACTGGCATCCTGGGGTGCAGCAATAATAGTATGGCTAGCAGGTCAAGGAAGGTTCTCCTCCCTCTCTACTCTGTCATGGTGAGGCCACATCTGGAGTCCTGGGTGTAGTTACAGGCTTCCCAGTTCAAGAAGGACAGGGACTTTCTGGAAAGAGTACAGCAAAGGTCTACAATGATGTTGAGGGGACTGAACATCTCTGTCATGAGGAAAGACTGAGAGAATTGGGGCTTTTTAGTCTGGAAAAGAGAAGACTAAAGGGGGGGAATCTCATCAATGCTGATCAGTACTTAAAGGGTGGGTGTCAGGAGGACAGGATCAGGCTTTTTGCAGTGGTGCCCAGTGACAGGCACAAGCTTGAACATAGGAAGTTCCATCTGAAGATGAGGAGGAACTTCTTTAAGGCTGCTGGAGTACTGGCTCAGGCTGCCCAGAGAGGTGGTGGAGTCTCCATCTCTGGAGACATTCAAAACCCACCTGGTCATGTTCCTGTATGACCTTCTCTAGGTGATTCTGCTTTAGCAAGGGGGTTGGAGTTGATGGTCTTCAAAGGTCCCTTCCATCCCTTATCATTGTGTGGTTGTGGTGGGTTGAAGGAAAGGCCCCAGTTTCCCTCCCCCACTAAGAAGAAGTAAGGAAAAAAAACCACAAACTAGCCCAGCCAATGTAGCAAAGGGGATGCTGTATTTGAGATTCTGTGATTCAAAAATGAACCTGTGATAGCAGATTACTTTAATGAAGAGAGCTTTCCAAGTGGCTGCTGGATAGGTGCAGTCTCCCTACAAGCACACAGTGAGAAGCAACTGATAGGGGGAGTAACACCTACTTCTTTTCTGCCTCTGTAGATAAAGAACCAACAAGCCAAGCTGGGAATGTCAGTGAATATAAAAAAGGAGGCTTTTTGGCTGCAGTGCCCAGGAAATTGTATGCCTTGGAAGAAAGGCAATTTGTCAGCAGGACAGAAAGTAAAGATTAGTTCTTTGCTCAGAAATCATCATAATGGGCAGTCAGGTCAGGTGTGTGTTTGTTGTGGGGTTTTTTGGTTGGTTGTGTTTGATTTTTGTTTAATTACTGTTCCTAGCCCGTGCACACAAATCATTTATTTAACTAAACAAAACAAAGGACACTTGGCTTCAGGGAGGAACTCGCTTGTTACTGATCAAAGTACCCACAGCATGGTTAAACCCCATAGGGACACTTTCCATTTTCACCAGTGGGCCCCAGGGGAACAAATTCTCTTGGGTAAAGAGGAAAAGGAAAACAACAGCAACAACAAAACCACAACAAAGCAACACAAAATCAAAAATCCCAGAGTGCAGGAATACTGGAGAAGCTGCAAGTCCATTTGTTTGACAATACCCAGCTCAGCTCTCGGCAGGCAAACATTTCTTCCCAATCCACAGGGAAGGCAGCAAGAAAAGGCTCAGAGGGAAAGGCTGAAGGCCACATAATGGTCTTACAGTGCTCCAGAAATAATTAAGAACCCTATACTTGGGGAAAGGTGTCTCATTAAATTGTTTTCAGATTGCATTTTTCTCCCAGTTTCTCCTCCCCTCGTTCCCTTTCCACCAGCAATCTTGGAACAATGAAAATATCCGTTTGCTATCTGGTGCTTGTATTCTCTTAAAAATGTCATTATTCAATTATCTGTCTATTCACTGGCCCTCAGGTCCAGCAGAGCAGATATTGGGAACCTTCATTTAATGTTTTTAACTGCACTTCAGTCCACTTGTGATACAATAAAACTTTATTGAATCCTGCTCCCACATCACACTTCCCATCCCTCACTTTTATTGATATGTAAGCCCATCTACTCTTCTGTCAGCAATAAAAGGAATATTTCTAGCAAAGAAATGACCTTTCCTTCCATCAATACAACAACTGGGAAATATGATTTCAGGTTCCATGTTTAAAAAAAAGAAAAGTCTTAAAACCAGAAAAATGAATCATGCTCAAGCATTGTTTTCCTTCCCCTTGTTAGTGCTAAAGAAGCAGGGAAAAAAAATCTCTGTAAGCACCAAAGACATTTGGTGACTTGGTAACATTTATTAACCCATTTACCCAGAAGAAAGGAAAGGAAGGAAGCCACAAACATTTTTCCCTTGCAGTAAATAGACCTTTGAATAGATGTCCCCAATATTCAAAGCTGATAGGAGATGCGTTGCTTGGGTGTGAGGCAAGTTATCATCACAGTGGGATATGCCATGCCCAAGGCACTCATCTCACTCCCTCCTGCTGCTGCCATCCTTTACATTAATGCAGCGATGGCCTTGCCCTCATTAATGACCTGGATGAGGGGACTGAGTGCTCCCTCAGTCAGTTTGCAGATGACACCAAGCTGTGTGGCTCTGTCGATCTGCTCTAGGGTAGGGAAGTTTTACTGCGGGATTTGGACAGGTTAGACCCATGGGTCAAGGCTAATTGTATGAAGTTCAACAAGGCCAAGTGTCAGGTTCTGCACTTGGGACACAACCACCCCATGGTAAGCTACAGACCAGAGGATGTGTGTTGGAAAGCTGCAGCTTGGAGAGGGACCTAGGAGTGTGGTTGATAGTCAACTGAACATGAGTCAGCAGTGTGCCCAGGTGGCCAAGAAAGCCAAAGGCATCCTGGCTTGTACTAGAAACACGGTGGCCAGCAGGGACAGGGATGTGATCATCCCCCTGTACTCAGCACTGGTGAGGCCACACCTCAAGTGTTATGTTTCTCACTATAGGAAGGACATTGAGGTGCTGGAGTGTGTCCAGAGAAGGGAAATGAGGCTGGTGAAAGGCCTGGAACACATGGCCTACAAGGAGTGCCTGAGACAGACAGGGTTGGTCAGTCTGGAGAAGAGAAGGCTGATGAGAGACCTCATTGCTCTCTACAACTACCTGAAAGGAGATTGGAATAAGGAGGGGACAGCCTCTTCTCCTTGGTGTCAAGCAACAGGACCAGAGGAAATGGTTTCAAGATGAGCCTTCTGGGCTGCAAGCACACCACTGGCTCATGCTGAGTTTTTCATCAAATGACACCTGCAAGTCCTCCTCAAGACTGCTCTTGAGCCACTTCTCACACAGCTTATATTTTATTTTATTTTTTTGCCAGGAGACAAGTTAGTTCTGTAAGAGCTAATCTAAATAACTATCTAACTTTAGAAATCAGATGAGGAGCAGGCGGCCCAATGGAGCTTTAAATCTACTATAATTTTTCTCCCAGGGAGCACCACACTAAGCATAAGCACCTAAGGTCAGTCCTATCAATATCTGTTAAAGATGATTCCTAAATGCTGCTCCCCTGAGATGTGCACACGCTGCTCTGCTGCTGAGCCAGCACTTGGGTAAGCTCTCTCTTTCTCCATCCACAAGGAATAATTTGAAACCATAAGGAGTAACCCATCCCAACAGATGAAGTAAGCTGGAATTGCACACAAGTGCCTGCTGAAATATTCATTCCTTTGTTATGCAACTGCTGTGTTTCTTTAGGAGATGACCATGTGGCAGATGCCACCATTCACCAAGGTCTCGGTGCACTAAAGTCACCAAGGGAACATCAGCACCTGAGGAAGGGTTTTCTCCAGCCCACCCCCCTCCTGTGAAGCATCATCTAGCTCATGGTTGGACTAGATGGTCTTAAAGGTCTTTTCCAACTGGAACAATTCTATGATCATATTCTAAGATGATGCAGAGTGGCTGGATGTGGTTAACAAAAGCAGGACCTGAAGCCTGAATTTGACTAGAGAGGTTGAAGCCTGTCAGCTCAGTGACAAGAACCCAAGGGGACCAAATTGACCTACAGTAAACAGCAGATGAGTCACTGAGGACACCAAGAGGGAAAGAGATTTCATTCAACAGGTTTGGTCCAGTCACATCCTTGCTGACTTCCTTGTCCAAAGTTGATATCTTCCCCATAGCTTGGATGGCTAGGCAAGAAACAACTGTAAAGCTTGAGTTGACCATTTTCAGAGGGAAGAAATGGAGGCAGTAAGAAAGCCAGGCACAGACTGAGGTGGGAGAAGAATCCAAAGAAGTCCTAGGATTCCTACTCCATGTCTGCAGATGAAGGTACACAGTTTGCCTGTGAACAATCAAGTTCTCTGAAGCTACACTGAATAACAACATCGCAACAAAATGTCCTAGGCAACAAGAGCTCAAGCTGTGCCAAAGGGCTGTTCAGGTTGGATATTAGGAAAAATTTCTTCCCAGAAAGGGTTATCAAGCATAAGAGCAGGTTGCCCAGAGAGGTGAGGTGTCACCATCCCTGGAGGTGTTTAAAACATGTGTAGATGTGGTGCTGAGGGATGTGATTTAGTAGTAGTGGCTTAGCAGCAGTGGGATTGTGAGCTCTAGGCAAGCAGTTGGACTGGATGATCTCAAAGGTCTCTTCCAATCTCAACAGTTCCATGATTCTAAGGGCAGGAGATACAATCCTATCTTACAGTATGCTCTCCCTTCATTTCCTCCTCCCATAACTCTGCCTGCAGAAGTGCTACATTTGATTTACAAGCAGAGGAAACAGCCATCAAAGCTCCTAACTTAATTACAGAGACAGTGTGGCTTGTTGTTCTTGTTTTCCTTTCCACATTCAGATCATTAAAGCCTGCTCAGTGCCTACTGCACACTCAGCATTGAGCAAATTCTGACAAGAGGTATTTTACATCTTGTACATCTGGCCAATGAACACCTGAGGCACAATATTCACATCTTACCTCATTCACAGTGCACCTCTGTTCCTCCTTGGTTTATATCAGTAATCAGTCAGTAATCAGTAATCAGTATCACTAAGGTTGGAAGAGACCTCAAAGATCATCGAGTCCAACCTGTCACCACAGACCTCATGACTAGAGTATATGCAATGAAGGCTACAGAAGCTTAATAGTAATCACAGAATCATAGAATCATTTGGGTGGGAAGGGACCTTTGAGATCATCTAGTTCCAGCCTCCCTACCATGGACAGGGACAACTTTCACTAGACCAGGTTGCTCAAGGTCTCATCCTACCTAGCCTTGAACAACTCCAGGGAGGGACCATCCACAGCCTCCCTGGGCAACCTGTTCCAGTGTCTCACTACCCCTACTGGAAAGAATTTCTTGCCAATCTCCAGTTTAAATCTCCCCTCTTCCAACTCAAAGTCATTGCCCCTCATCCTATCACTACAACCCCTTGTAAAAATCCCCTCACTAACTTTCTTGTATTCCCCTTCAGGTACTGGAAAGCTGCTTTAAGGCCTCCCCAGAGCCTTTCCTTCTCCATTCTGAACAGCCAAAACTCTCCCAGCCTGACCTCATGGGGGAGGTGCTCCAGCCTTCTGATCATCTTCATGACCTCCTCAGGACCTGCTCCAACAGTTCCATATCCTTCTTGTGTTGGGGGCACCAGAACTGGATGCAGTACTACAGGTGGGGTAGTGACTTTTGCTTTAGCTGCCTAGTCTCAGGAGGAAACAGCATACCTCATGCAAATCACCAAACACAAGGAAATACAACCTACTACCACAACCAGAAGCTAAGCTCCCTTTGCACAGGGCATCTGTAAAATAAAAGTTCTCCAAACTGGTAATTTGGTACAGGGTTGCTAGGGCAGACCTTAAGTCCCCTGATGTCACTCTTTCCATAAGGTTAGTAGCTTACCAAACCCAAACCAAACCAAATCACCAAAACAACAAACCATCATCACTGCATTTAGAAGCTCTTAGTCATTGAAGAAGCTGAAGTCTCCTTCTACTCTCAGTGCAACTCTGTGGCTGGAAAGCAGCCATTTCCTTACCTGCTTTATTATTCTGGGAGGTGTTCTCTGAACTACTCAAACTGAAACCTTGGACAGAGCCCTGTTACTCACCACTCAACCCATTATGACTGCTAACAAAACCTGCACTCCTAGTTTTGCTGTTGTTAGTTCTTCTTTGAGCTATGCCATTTTGGGCAGTAGGACCCTAACTGCACCTAACAAATTTGGTTGCTACAGAAAGCAGGTTCTGAGGTAAATGCTTAACTTCTTGGAGGTCTGCCATTTCCCATGTGGCACATACTGAGCTATCCCAGTCAGCTGTCCTTTCCCTCAAAAATTCACGATAAATGGTTTGCCTACAAGTTGCCTTCATAACTTTGGAAGCTTATAAATCAGTATTTTCTACCATCAAACATCACATTTCCCCAATGATGAGCTCTCTACCTCTTTGGTAATGCAATACTGTAGTTAAGGCACTTATCAGATGTCACCAGTTCCATGAATGTAGGTCAATCAAAGCACAGCTATGGTTACAAGAACTAAAATCTGGAAAGAGAAGCTACAAGCTATCAAAAGTCCTTCATACTTCTGGTCTGCTTTCACAAATTGGGACTTCCAAAGTGTTTTCCAAAAGGTGCTATGTCACTGTTACATCATGGGCAACTATTAGGATATTTTTATCTAAAGAGCAAATCTTGCACAGGACAATTTTGCATCTCTGATCAGATCAGCTCCATATGATGCACATGGTTTGTCTCTGAACATTTACTTGACCTCAGGCAACAAGATGCAAGCTCAAGGCTGGCCCAGACTCTAAAATAAATCATATCTCTATGAAAAAGAAGGAAATACAAATATATCAAGATACATACTGTAAGGGACACATTCGTACTGCACTTCGAGGTACTTGTATGTCCCAGGGCAAGGGTCTGGAAACACATCAGGGCCAGCAACAACTGCACACTGAGTCCGGTTACTGCATCTGAAAAGCAAGAAAAAAGAGTCAGAAAATAGTCCAGACAGAAGGACAGGTCAAGAGGTTTGCAGCACCCTGTAGCACCAACAGGAAGGAAGACCCCATGGCTTCAGCATAGAATCATAGAATGGTCTGGGCTGGAAGGGACCTCCAAAGGTCATCCAGTCTGACCTCCCTGCAGTCAGCAGGGACATCCCCAAATAGATCAGGCTGCCCAGGGCCTCGTTGAGCCTCACCTTGAATATCTCCAGGCAAAAGGCCTCAACCATCTCCCTGGGCAACCTGTTCCAGAGTTCTACTAGTGTCATAGCAAAGAATTTATTCCTAACATCCAATCTAAATCTGCTCTTCTCCAGTTTAAAGCCACTGTCCTTCATCCTCTAATTCTTGAAACCCAAGGTCCACCACAGTGACCACAGCTAACCTTAAATACCAGCATTCCCCCCAAAGAGTAAAGCAATAATATTTGTGGCAAAAGCCAACACTGTATATTTTACAGCAGGCATAACAAATACATTTCATACAATATTTAGATAGCTCCCACAGAACCAGGCATCTTGAGTGATATTGTTTAACTCCATGCAGACTAGAAACAGCAACACTTGAGTGGTAAATATATCACCAAATAAGCTGCCTAAAAACCAAAATAGGAATTTTTCATACACAGCCAACACACTTGCATTAGTTATGAGTAGCTACATTTCAGTTTAACACTCTGCCCAGCACAGCAGCATCTCATGAGATGATGTATTCCTCTAAAAAACAAACCTTGTTCTCACCAAAGATCTTGCTATACAATCTCACAGAGAAAGAAATTATGTCCCCTCACTACAAGAAGGGCATTGAGATGCTGGAACATGTCCAGAGGATAGCAACGAGGCTGATGAGAGATCCTGAACACAAGTCCTGTGAGGAACATCTGAGAGAATTGGGATTGTTCAGCCTGGGGAAGAGGAGCATGAGGGTAGACCTCATTGATCTCTACAACTCCTTGAAAGGAGATTGGAGTGATGTGGGGTCCAGGCTCTCTTACCAGGTAACAAGTGGTAGAAGGAGAGAAAGTGGCCTCAAGTTACACCAGGGGATGTTTAGACTGAAAAGAGTGGTCAGGCATTGGAACAGGCTGCCAAGGGAGGTTGTGACTAATTTGTGCCTGGATTGAAATGCACATTTGTCTCTGCTTTCATGGTACAAACACCTCTAGGTACACATTTTATGTATTTTGGGGGTGCAAAAGGATTTAGCACACAGGGATTCTACAGAGAAAGCTCTTAGAACCAGAGAAGAGTTTAGGTTGGAATAGACTTTTAAGATCATCTAGTTCCAACCATGTGCCATAGGCAGGGACACCTCCCACTAGACCAGGTTGCTCAAGGCCTCCTCCAACCTGGCCTTGAACACCTCTAGGGAGGGGGCAACACAGCCTCCCTGGGCAATCTGTTCCAGTGTCTCACCACCCTTACCTGAAAGAATTTCTTCCTAATCCCCATTGTAAACCTTCCCTCTTCCAGCTCAAACCCATTGCCTCCCATCCTATCACTCCTGTGCTGGCTTGTTTTAAAGAAAAAGAAGAATATACTTAGTCTTTGGGTTTTATGCTTTTGCATGCCAGAAAGAGATCTCCTAAGGGCTAGACCGCTGCATTTACTTTCTCCAGGATGCTGCCTCCTCTGATGTGACACAGGACCCCTGACCCTCCTGCTTTTCTGGCAGAACCTCTGCCATCAAGTGCAAAACTCATTTTAGGTCTGCAGTGAAAATGCTCCATGTTTACCTGAGGCTACAATTCGTCAGCCTTAATGACAATTTTATTTGAGCCCATAAATTAAAATTGATTCATTAGTGACTGCCTTAAGCTCTGTAATTTCTTTAATTTCATGGAAAGATTAATAAGAGCTGATACACTTGCTCGTCGGGCTGTTTGGCTGGATAACAGCTAATCCAGAGGGATAGGATCTTCTCATGTTTTGGAGTTGAAAGGTGACACTTATCACAGCAAGTGACTAATTTCATCATGCACAGAGAAAAAAAACAATTTTATTAACCAAAAGGATAACTTTGCTGTCCTCACCCTTGCACACTTGCAGACAGGTGGCTTGGCTGGGATATGACAGGTAGTTTGGATCGTGTGAGTAAGGCAGTCTGCCAGGAGAGGCTCTGAATACCAGCCAAAACTTCACTTTCAACATAAAAGCCTTTACTGGGCTCAATGTGCCTTTCAAAAAGCAATTGCAGTGGCCTAATCAATAGTCTCCCTGGCTGCAGGAACAGCCTGGCCACAGGACAGACAATAGGAGCAATGGATCAAAGAGACATTTCAGAATCACGAGTCGGGATCCAAAATGATGAAGATCTGGAAGAAGGGATTTTTTTTTCTTTCTGTCTGTCAGGAAGCCTTTACTTTGAATGGCCAAGTGAAGGGCTGAATCAAAAGAAGTGTGACCAGCAGGGTGAAGGAAGGAATTCTGCCTCTCTGCTCTTGTAAGACCCACCTGGAGTACTGCATCAAGCTCTGATGCTCTCAGCACAAGAAGGACATGGAACTATTGAAGCAGCTCCAGAGCAGGCCACAAAGATGGTCGGAGGGCTGGAGAACCTCTCATATGGGGACAGGCTGAGAGAGCTGGGGTTGTTCAGCCTGGAGTAGAGAAAGGTCTGGCAAGACCATAGAAGGGCCTTCTGGTACCTGAAAGGGGGTTACAGGAGAGCTGGGGAGGGACTTTTTACAAGGGGCTGCAGTGACAGGATGAAGAGCCATGGCTTTGAGCTGGAAAAGGGGAAAGTTAGACTGGAGATTAGGAAGAAATTATTTACAGTGAGGGTGGTGAGACACTGGAACAAGTTGCTCAGGGAGGTTGTGGATGCCCCCTCCCTGGAGATGTTCAAGGCCAGGTTGAACAGCCTGGCACAGCAGATGTGTCCCTGCCTATGGCAGGGGGTTTGGAACTAGATGGTCTTTAAGGTCCCTTCCAACCCAAACCATTCTATGACTCTCTGATTCCTTGACATAATTTCTTTCCTCTCCTTTTCAAAGCTCAATGTGGCAGATGAAATTTCTGAGCACTGGCTTTAACATCCCCAAAAGTGCTCTTCCTTCTGGTATATCACTAAAGAGAGTAAAAGCAGCATGATACAAAGGGTTGAGAAATGCAGGGTGGTGGGATGGACTTTGACCCCAACTCCAAGTCCTTTACACATCCCTGTACCAGGGGATGTCAAAACACTGAGCCTACCAAGTACAGAAACTTCAAAAGAAGGCAAGATCAAACTGACAGTGCTGCTTTGGGGGAGAAACAACAGAAAACCATGTGAATCGCCTCGGTAAATTTGCAAGTGACAACAAATTAGGGTGGGAGTGTTGATATGCTTGAGGGTAGAAAAACTTGGCACTGGGACCTGGACCAGCTGGATAAATGGGCTGAGAAAGTGGCACACAGATAAAGACCTGGGGATGTAGATCAACAGGCACCAGAACATGAGCCATCAGTGAGCCCACGTGGCCATGAAGGCCAACAGCATCATGGCCTGGATCAGCAAGAGCCAGTGAAGACATTGTGGCCCTGTAGGTGGGCACTGGTGAGTTCTGGGTTCAGTTTTGGACCCCTCACTACAAGAAAGGCATTGAGGTGCTGGAGCAGGTCCAGAGAAGGGCAGCAAAGCTGGTGAAGGTCTGGTGGGGAGCAGCTGAGGGAAATGGAGTAGTTTAGTCTGGAGAAGACAAGGGTGAGGGGAGACCTCATTGCTCTCTACAATTTGTTGAAAGGAGGTTGGTGTAAGGTGAGGGTTAGTCTCTACTCCCTATTATCAGGTGATAGAACAAGAGGAAATGGCCTGAAATTATGTCAGGGAAAGTTCAGGTTGGAGACTAGGAAAAAAATTTTGCTGCGAGAGTGGTCAGGCATTGGAACAGGCTGCCCAGGGAGGTGGTGGAGTCACATTCCCTAGAGATGTTTAAGAAACGTGTGGATATAGCATTTTGGGACATGGCTATATGGCCATGATGTTCTTAGGCTGATGGTTGGACTCAATGATCTTGGAGGTCTTTCCCAACCAAAACCAGTCTGTAATTCTATTCTACAAATACCTCTGAAATAAAAGCTCAAATGCTACATGGTGTTTGTCCCTCACACAATCTGCAAAGAAACAGCCTCATACAAAAAAAACCAACCCAAAATCCAACCAACCAAACCAAACAACAACCAACCAACCAAAAAACAACAAACACCAAACCCACCAAACCCAGAAAAAAACTCAGCCTCCTCTGCATTTCACACTTCTTTCACACACAGAGTTAGCAAAAACTGTGGCCAGCACTTGACATTTTTAGTTTCCTTTTATCATCCTGGGGTGAAACATGCAGGCTTCCACCCCCAGCAGCTAAAGCATGAAGGTACCTTGGACTAAAAACCTTATAAAAAAAAAAAAGACCTTTAACCAACCATTATGGCCAGATATCAGAACAGAAGAATTTTCAAGGGAGAAATTGCTCTGGTTGTTGTGCTTTTGCTCAGATGGAACTTCTTACATTCAAGAGTGTGCCTGTTACCCCTTGTCCTGTCACCCCTTGTCCTGTCACTGGACATCACTGATAAATCACTGGTCACGTCTGCCTGACACCCACCCTTTAAGTATTGATCTGTGTTTATGGGATCCCCCCTCAGCCTTCTCTATTCCAGACTAAAAAGCCCAAACTCTCTCAGTCTTTCCTTATCACAGAGATGTTCCAGTCCCCTCAGCATCACTGTAGCCCTTTGCTTTACCCTCTCCAGAAAGTCGGGGTCCTCCTTGAACCAGGGCGACCAGAAATGGAGACAGTACTCCAGATGTGGCCTCACCATGACAGAGCTGAGAGGGAAGAGAACCTCCCTCAACCTGCTTGCCACACTCTTCCTGATGCACCCCAGGATGTCACTGGCCTTCTTGGCTATGAGAGCACATTGCTGCCTCATGGTCATCCTGCTGTCAACCAGGATTCCCAGGACCTTTTCCCCAGAGCTGCTCTCCATCAGGTGAGCCTTGATCTGTACTGATCCATGGGGTTGTTATTCCTCAGATGCAGGACTCTACACTTGCCCCATTGAATTTCATTGGATTTCTCTCTGCCCAGCTCTCCAGCCTGTCCAGTTCACATTGGAAGGCAGCACAGACTTCTGGTGTGTCTGCTATTCCTCCCACATTGGTGGGAGGAGCAATCTGGCTGAGGGGCCACTTTCCCTTCATCCAGATAATTGATTAATAATTTGGATAGGGCTGGACCCAGGACCAACCCTCAGGTTTTGTTTGTGTTGTTGGATTTTGTTGTGTTTCTTCCAGGCCCCGGTGACACTAAGTGCAGAAAAAAAGAAGTCAAAAACTGCATCTGCAGGCCTGAAAAGGGGCAGGAAAGATAAAAAAAAAAACATCTAAATGTAGTCATGACTCACTCCATCAAGAGAAAACCAGCCCACCATCTCTTCTTTGTACAGCCCAGGATCATACACTGACCTTGGGATTTCATGGCTGCTTGGACCATAACAATACTTCCTCCAAACTCCTGTGAGTTGCAAAGCTCAGTGTTGGCCACTGACCTTTCAACTCAACAAGACAAAGAATCTTTCTTTGTGGTTTGTTTGCTTTAAAATTATTTTTCTCTTCCTTTTCTTCATTTTTCCCCCTCCTTTTTGAAGGAAGACCTTTACTAACTACTGAAGTTTACTAACTATGGGAGTTGCAATTTGCAGTAAGAACCAGCACCGCATCAGCTCAAGTGTCTCTTCTATAGAAAAAATGAAGAAACACTGCCCAGGTTCCTTTGCTTAAGGCCAGAAAAAGAAGCTCTACATCTTGCTACATCTACACTCCTTGAAAGGAGCTTGGAGACAGGTTGGGATTGGTCTCTTCTCCCTAGTAAGAAGTGATGAGAGGAAAGAGAGTCAAGTTGCCCTAGGGGAGTTTTAGGTTGAGATTAAAAGAACATTCTTGGTTGAAAGAGTTTTCAGAGACTGGAATGGGCTCCCCAGGGAGGTGGTTGCATTTCCATCCCTGGAAATGCTGAGAAGAGGAAGAGAGACAGTGCTGAGGACCATGTTTTAACAGCAAACTTGGTAGAACTAGAGAATCATAGAATCACCAAGGTTGGAAAAGACCTCAAAGATCATCAAGTCCAACCTGTCACCCAAGATCTCATGACTACTAAACCACAGCACCAAGTACCACGTCCAATCCCCTCTTGAACACCTCCAGGGATGCTGACTCAACTACCTCCCCAGGCAGCACATTCCAATGGCTAACAACTCTCTCTGTGAAGAACTTTCTCCTCACCTTAAGCCTAAAATTCCCCTGGCACAGCTTGAGACTGTGTCCTCTTGTTCTGGTGCTGGTTGCCTGGGAGAAGAGATCAACCCCCTCCTGGCTACAACCTCCCTTCAGGTAGTGGTAGACAGCAATAAGGTCTCCCTTGAACCTCCTCTTCTCCAGGCTAAACAACCCCAGCACCCTCAGCCTCTCCTCTTAGGGCTTGTGCTCAAGGCCTCTCCCCAGCCTTGCTGCCCTTCTCTGGACATGTTCAAGTGTCTCAATGTCCTTCTTAATCTGAGGGGCCCAGAACTGGACACAGTACTCAAGGTGTGGCCTAACCAGTGCTGAGTGCAAGGGCAGAATGACTTCCCTGCTCCTGCTGGCCACACTATTTCTGATGCAGGCCAGGATGCCATTGGCCTTCTTGGACACCTGGGCACACTGCTGGCTCATGTTCAGCTGGCTGTCAATCAGTACCCCTAGGTCCCTTTCTGTCTGGCTGCTCTCCAGCCACTCCGACCCCAGCCTGTAGCACTGCATGGGGTTGTTGGTAGGACTCAATGATTTTAAAGGTCTTTTTCAAACCAAAATGCTGCCATGATTCCCTTCCAGGAGATCAGGAACTGTTCCTGGCTCTAGCAGTCTAGCAAAACTGCACTCCTACAAACCAATTAACTTTTACACATTCATCCATACCTCCAATTACTGCCTTTTGACAAGCACCTTGTATTTCTAACACTGACTCATCAGCTCCTTCAAACAAAACAACTCTTCCCCCTGTGTTGCCCTCATACCACAGCTTTCCTAAGTGACCCCTGCCCTCCTGGGGTATTTTGTCATTCTCCATCTGCTCTGACACAAAGTAAACAAGAGAACTGTGGGAGGAATCTGAGGGAGCAGACAGGGAATGTTATGCCTGTTAAAAAGGCAGCTTCCATTTTATTAGTTTGTACAACATTTGAAGGCAAATGTTTTGGAGACATGGAAATGGCTTTAGTGGCTTTCTTGGAGCCACTTAAGTGGTTTTAGTTCTCCTCAATGCCATTTATCATGAAATCCAATGAGGAATTTATTGCCAACTTGTTTTTTGGGGTTAGTTTCTTTGACTTCAAGATTTCTTTATTTCTACCTGTAATCTCACTCCTCTCTCCTTGTTGCTCCTTAATTGAAAGGTTGGCACATGAAACTAGAGCCTGCTTCTCACAGACCCTGAATATCTCAGGCCACCTCTGGAACTGCTGATGGGATTCATAGATACTTTGCCTGTACCAAGAGTGTCCACTTCGCTCACCAGACACCACTCATAGTGCAAGATATGGAAAATGTGACTTCCAGGGTCTGGGCTCCCCTGTAACTGCTTGTGTTGGTTCAAGGGTTGGTTAATGAAAAGGCCAGGATCTCACATCCCCTTTGCCAAGCACAGATGTCTACTTAGAGGAACTATGAGATCAGAAACCAAAGCCCAGGACAGGCAGGAATGGATTAAAGCTTGAGCAGGGCAGGTTTAGACTGGAGATTAGGAAGAAATTCTTTCCTGTGAGGGTGGTGAGACACTTTAACAGGATGCCCAGGGAGGTCATGGACGCCCCCTCCCTGGAGGTGTTCAAGGCCAGTTTGGATGAGGTCTTGGGCAACCTGGCACAGCAGGTGGTGTCCTGGCCCACGGCAGTGGGGTTGGTACTAGGTCGTTTTTAAAGTCCCTTCCAGCCCAAACCATTCTGTGAGTCTATGATTCTACATTTAGATCATGAGGATTGCCTGGGCTCATAACCCAATATATGTGTAATCTCCATGACTTGAGATACTAATGGCAACATAAATTCCTGTGTGGTCAGGAAAAACAAAGATACCTCCAGTTGTCTTAAAAATCAGTCTGAGGTACTCGGCAACCTTCAAGCCCACAGTATCTTAGAAACAGAATTGCACATTATTCACATATATGTTTTGGAGAAGAAAAATTGCCTCCTGGGAAGAGTGTAAATTGTCCCACTCACAAGAAAAGAGAAATAAATAAAAGGGTTCTTTACTCCTTCTTCCCAACCACATTTGTTGAGAAGTGGCGTCCTCAGCATGGGAGAGACATGGACCTGTATTACAGAGGGCAGAGGATGCCAAGCAATGATGGGAGGGCTGGCAGCCCTCTGCTATGAGGCCAGGCTGAGAGAATTTGAGCTGTTCAGCCTGGAGAAGAGAAGGCTCCAGGGAGAGCTTCCTTTAGCCTTTCAGTGCTTAAAAGGCACCAAGAAGAAAGCTGGGGACAGACTTACAATCAGGTCCTGTTTTGACAGGACAAGGAGTGATGGATTTAAACTAAAAGAGGGAGATTCAGACTGGAGAGAAGGGAGAGATTGTTTCTGCTGAGGGTGGTGAGATAGTGGCTCAGTTTGCACAAAGAGGTGGTAGCTGCCCCATCCCAAGAACCATTCCATGTCAGGTTGTCTGGGGCTCTGAGCAACCTGATCTGGGTAAAGATATCCCTGCTCATGGCAGAATGGTTGGACTGGATGACCTTTAAAGGTCCCTTCCAACTCGATCCATCCTATGATTCTATTTAGGTACCTGTTTGGTGGAAAAATATTGTTCCTGAAAGAGCAGTGTCAACCTAGTGCAGAACACACACTTGTACCAGAAAATATGACATTACCTCAGCAGAACTTGTCCAAGTTGCAGTGGAAAATGACTTTCAAGAGTTTTAATGTGAAACAGCAACAGCAACTCCTGTGGCATTTGGTTTGAATTTCTAGCAGTGGGACTGAGGAAGCATTTGAGTTCAGAACCAGCTGCAGGGCTCAACTCTGTTTGCAACTCTGGGCTCACAGTTAGCAACACCAAAACTCCATTTCCCTTCAGCAAGCTTCCATTCCTTCTCCCTGACAACCTTTGTATGATTTTAAAGTGACAAGGTTGTCTCGTGATAATGAGGCAGAAACACTTTAAGATATAAACAGCTGCTTATTCCTGCTCTGACATTTTTCAGCCTTTTCCAGTGCTGACTTTGTTCATACTTACAAAATGAAAGGAAAAAAAACCAACAAACCAACAACCCCACACAAAAAAACCCCAACACAACCTAAAAATAATAGTTTGGCAGCTGATGTTTATTTTAGGCCTTTCCAGAAACTTTAATAGCAGAGACATGTCAACATCATCAAGCTGGGCATGTCTGGGGTGCTGTGTTTGCCAGAACAAAAATGCAGAGACAGCATAAAGTGAAAGATCAATTCCAAACAAAAGCCTTTCAGCATTAATCATCCCCAGCACAATACCAGTAAATCCTCCAGCTCCCCATCCAGGTGGGGACTGTTTGCCCCAGACAAGAAAATTGGATGCCAGGTCTAGGGTGGTGCTTGTCTGCCAAGAATGCCAGAAGAGTGACCAGAAATCTGCACACAGGCCCATAATAAGCCTAAAGGCTCAAACATCCATTTCATCTGCAACACACTCTCTTCCTCCTGGTCCTCATCCTCTAGAGACAAACCCTTCTGAGGTGCTCTCTGCAACACCGTGGGCATGAGCTCCTGTGAATAGGGCATACTGGAAACCACTGCAAATGGCAAAGCCACCCACTCCTTCTGAATCCACCATCAGAGTACAGAGCTAGGCTCTTAAACACCCTGAAGATCAGAAAAAGTCAGGCTACATGACCAAGTGACACTGGTAAGACACTGGAACAGCTTGCCCAGGGAGGATGGGATGCTCCCTCCCTGGAGGTATTCAAGGCCAGGTTGGATGAGGCTTTGAGCAGCATGGTCTAGTGGAAAGTGTCTCTGCCCATGGCAGGGGCAGTTGGAACTGCATGATCATTAAGGTCTCTTCCAACCCTAACTATTCTATGATTCTATGAATTTGGATTTGCACAGAAAGCCCTGATGTCACATCCCTTGATGCTGCTAACAAGCCTTACTTGTAGCTGGTGCTATCCTTCACCTAGAGCAACTTGTCACAAAGGACTCTTCCTGTCCTCATGTGCCAACCAAACTGCCTCAGCTGTCCTCAAGAGCACTGGTTGCAAAACCCCAAAGATGCTTTTCCCCAGCTAAAACACACACTTTACACAGAATGTACTTTTACTTCTGCAAAGACGTGGTAGCCGTCGTGTACCCAGGGACACTCACATCACCAAGACATCAATATCTAAGCCTCTTTCTCGAGGTTTACCTTATTTTACTAATGGTTTTACAGTGAGAGACAGTCTTAATTCATTATCCTTCATGGCAATGCTGCAAGACATCCTTTTCCTTCTCTGGAACACAAAAATCTCCTCTCTGGATGATTGCTTTAAGAAAGAGGCTGTCACAGCAAATAAGTCAGCCAGGAGTATGCTCTTCCCTGTCAATATGTGATATTTCCAAATCAAGCCTTTAGGAAAGGCCAAGAGGAACAAAACCAAACCAACAAAATTAATGCCCTGAAGTAAACAGAAAGCAAAGAGAAATTTCACTCACAAGAGCAGTGGCTGGCAAATAAGGGGGAAAAGGGGGGAAAAAATAAAAGCAAGCAGAGAAGGGAGGCAGTGAGGAAGGAGAAGGGAGAAGACAACCACAAGCCCTCAGAAAAACCTTTGGTTCGCCACATTGGCTTTCAGTGATGTGCTGCACAAAATCCCCTCAACAGAATCTCTTCCTACCTGTGCAAAACCTGAAAAGTAAAGGATCTAAAGACAGGGAAATGAAAATCCAGGTTCTCTAATGTTTTCTTCATTAGGAATGGGCTTTTTATTGATCTCAAAGGATGGAGAAGATGGCTTCCCAACCTCTGCTGCCATCCCATTATCTGTGGTGTTTAATACTTGTGCAGACATATCCCACCACACACTGCATTTTGTTGTTTCATTGATGGGGTTTAATTATCTATCCAGGTGCTGGAGCTGTCACAGAAAAGCTGCTTCTTCTGTGATCAACCTAATACAAGGAGAGGCAGAGAGTTCTCTAATTGCAGCCTCACCAAGAGCCCCTGTGGAGTTCTGCCAACAAGATCCATTTCAGCTGCTGTGGTTATTGTAAAGCCTTATGATGTTCCATGGTGGTGGTGGTGGAAACCAACAAAACAACAAACACCTCTTTCTACAGCCCTAACCCATTGAGCTCTTCTGATTATTATTTTATATTGAGCAAAGAAAGAAAAGAAAAAACAAGAAAAACAAACCACCAAAACCACCAGTCAGCCCCAAGAGTAGAAGAATCTTGCAGAGCCAAACCAAATGAAGGCTGTAAAGGGTCAGCAAGGGGACTACCTTGATCTGTTATGGAGAGCCTGAGAGCAAGATGGAAAATAGGTCCTGGGAATAATTTAAATACCATCTTTATGCAGGAAAAAGAAAAGAAAAAACAAAGTAATTACTCTGTTTCAACTTATTGATAAGGCCCTTAAAATTTAACAAGAAGCATTTAACAGCAAATTCACAAGATTTAACAGATTTAATGGCAATTTGGGGCACCACTGCATATGGTGAATCTGTTCGGCTGCCAGCACGTGCCTCATATTCCCGCGAATATGAGGTCTAGGGTGGGACCCACTAGAAGGGAAATCCTGGATCATCATCACCCTCCAAAGCAGGGTGCCCCCAACAAGCACTGAAAGCTTGTTCCTCTGTGTTCTGCCGTGAAGCATCTCTTGCACTGTGCCCTTTCTTGGGAACAAAATGGAACACAAGAAGTCCCACCTCAACATGAGGAAAACCTTCTTTACTGTGAGGGTGATGGAACCCTGGAACGGGCTGCTTAGAGGTTGTGGACTCTCCTCTGCAGACTTTCAAGGCCCATCTGGATGCATTTCTGTGTGACCTGCCCTATGATATTTATTCTACCTTGGCATGGGGGTTGGACTCAATTATCTGTGTAGGTCCCTTGCAACCCCCACCATTCTGTGACTCTCTGGTCTCCAAAGGGAGGAGGGGAGATGACATCCCTAAAGGCAATGAATGTGTACCCCAACAGGAAAACTCGCCAAGTGCTTTGTGCTGATGTGCCTGGCTACTGCAACTCTGCAACCACAGGGGACCTGAACACCAGCCTGGAAGCAGAAACACAGTTCCAGATGTCATTTGCCCAAACCACTGAGTGTATTTGGAGAAAAGGTTTGGAAATCAGATCTGCACTGAGAACACCTAAAGCAGCCACGGTGTTGCTCTGAGTGCAAGGAGCTGAGGAAACAAGAAGTCTTTTCCAACCAAAAGGATTCTATGATTCTGTGTAGGGTAACATCTTTTATTGGATGCTAGTCCATCAGGCTGAAAACCAAACCAGGCAAACATGAAAGCTGTAAAGCTCATCTTTTGAAGAACTACATCTGCCCTTTTACAGATGCTCTGCTTCTTCCAACTCCATAAACTTCTGTAGCGCCCTCATAAAAACCCACTTTACGAAATACTGACAGGATATCTGGAGAGAAGAGTAAACACCTAACCCAACCCCAGCAATAAAGGGCTCCTTAGTTTAGCCAGAGTTAACACTAGTTAAAATAACTGTGAACAGAAAACAATCTGCCTTTTAATTTGGGTTAGGAGGTGAAATAAAAGGCTGGAGGAGGTCTGGGCTGAATTTCAGCTGGCAATCCACGTTGCTTTGTCTTCACTGCCATTTTAATAAAAGTCAGGGTGAGTTAAAGCCCACTTTTTTCTTGTTCTTCAGTGTAACAACCCAGAGATGGGAGAGCCAGAGCAAGTGCAAAGGATAATTTGCTCTGCACACTTCTGCAGCCTGTTCAGACCCTGGGGCTGCCATTACCTACCTATCCACAGAGGCTGCAGCATAGGGAGCTGCTGCTGTGCCCAACATGAAGGTGACACAGACATGTAGTCACTGAGGTACAAACCATCTGCTTGGGGGGGGTTGTGTGTTTTGTTGTTTTGGGTTTTTTGGGTTTTTTTTTGTGAGCAAAAAGCAAATATGACCACAAATGTTTAGAATTTTTTTTAAATGTGTCCCTGACAGCATGATTTTCCCTTGTACACAGAACTGGTGAGGTCACACTTTGAGTCCCGGATTCAGTTTTGGGGTCTTCACTACAAGAAAGACATTGAGGTGCTGCAGTGTGTCCACAGAAGGGCAAGGAAGCTGGGGAAGGGTCTGGAGAACAGGTCTGGTGAGGAGCAGCTGAGGGAACTGGAATTGCTCAGGTTGGAGAAAGAAGGCTGAGGGGAGACCTTCTCACACTTTACAACTCCCTGAAAGCATGTTGGAGTGAGATGGGGTTTTGTCTCTTCTCCCCAGGAACAAGTGACAGGAGGAGAGGAAACGGCCTCAGGTTGCACCAGGGCAGGTTTAGGCTGGAGATCAGAAGAAATGTCTTGAGTGGACTGGTTCTCACAGACTGGAACAGGCTGCCCAGGGAAGTGGTTGAATCCCCATCTATGGAGGTGTTTCAGAGTGGTGCTGGGGACCATGGTTTAGTACCAGACTTGTTAGAGTTAGATAATGGTTGACTCAATGATTTAAAGGTCTTATCCAACCAAAATGCTACTATGATAAAGAATTAGAAGAGGATGTTCTGTCCTGTGTAAAAGGCAAATCCTTCATTGCTTCCACTGCACCCCCTTTTCTTCAAGTACAAGGAACTGCATAGCCTGTAATAGTCACAGTGCTGCAATTTACCATCACCACTCAGTGCTCTCATCTCAGCCACTGATTCCTGCAAAAGGAAAAGCTCAGATGAGGGAATATCATCTGTAATGGGCTCAAGTCATCTGTATTCATGGGCTGCTGGGTTTAATGTATTAGCCTTTAACCTCTGCCAATAGGGTTAAAGAAAGGATTTGGGCCAAAATAATTTGTACTGCTCTCCAGCTCAAATTTGACATCATAATTGAATGACTGAATGAAACAAAAATGAATATGTCCAAACAGCACAGGAGGTCAAAGCTGGGCAACTCCCAGATGAACTCAGGAGTAAACTGAGGGCATCTATGAAGCAGTTTCCAGAAGCCAGAGCAACCTCACTCTTCATCACCCTTGCCAATAGTACAATGTTGAGGCCATTTTTTTAAAGTAGATTTTTAGGAAGGGGGGAATTTTCCTGACCAAGTGAGATCAACAGGTGCCAGGTTATGCCTTCA
Source organism: Dryobates pubescens (assembly GCF_014839835.1). Taxonomy (NCBI): domain Eukaryota; kingdom Metazoa; phylum Chordata; class Aves; order Piciformes; family Picidae; genus Dryobates; species Dryobates pubescens. Next base: position 44,228,829 of record NC_071612.1, read on the forward strand.
GCGTCATGGCAAACTCGGCTGAGACAAAAATATGATATCCATCAGTAAAATGACCAGCCTGCCACGTCCTGTTAATCATAGAATCAGAATAGTATGGAGCGGAAAGGACCTCTGGAGCATAACCAGTCCAACCCCCTATGCCAAAGCAGAATCACCTAGGGCAGCTCACACAGGAATACATCCAGATGGGTCTTGAAAGTCTTCAAAGAAGGAGACACCACAGCTTCCTTGGGTAGCCAGATCCAGGGTTCCAGCATCCTCACTGTAAAGAAGCTTTTCCTCATGTTGAGGTAGAACTTCCTGTGTTCCAGTTTGTATCCACTGCCTGTTGTCCTATCACAGGACACCACTGAAAAGAGCCTGGCCCCTTCTTCTTGACGCTTAGCCTTCAGATATTTATGAACTTTAATAAGATCCCCTCTCAGGCTGCTCTCTCCAGACAAAACAGCCCCAGGTCTCTCAGTCTTTCCTCATCACACAGATGTTCCAAGTCCCTTCATCATCTTCATAGTCTCCATTGGACACTGTCTAGTCTTTCCCTGTCCCGCTTGAATTGGGGAGCCCAGAACTGGATTCAGAACTCCAGATGTGGTCTTACCAGGGCAGAGAAGATGAGTAGGAGAACCTCCCTCAACCTGTTGGCTGCACTCTTGTTAATGGCACCTGATTTTCTGCAGAACCTTGTACAAAGGAGTCTTGGCCCCTATCTGTGCCTCAGGCATTAAAGCAGCACAAACAATAACCAGAAAGAACCCAAAACTTTCACAGACACACACAAAAAATAAATCCTAAAATGAAATAAATGTGGGTTTGATATTCAAAAGGGATTTTTTTTTTTTTAATTCCAAGAGCCAACTCTGCCTCTTTGATGTTCAGCCCAAAGCTTGAAGAAAGGCAGCCTGCGCTTTGATTCTAAGCTCAAGAGAAAGCAGAGCATTGCAAAAACCTCCGCATGCTGCCCAGCCCAGCCTTGCCCAGCCAAAGCACAGAGAGAAACAAACAGTAAGACAAGGAAAAAAAAATCTTAGTTATAGTTCTTGAAATCAGCAATGTAAAGTTCCTCAAAATGTCTCAATGTAGCACTGAAATGCCTGTGGCTGCATGCAGCAACTTGGGAGGGGATGGAGGGATCATTTCTGAGAACATGTGCCCAGCAGCTCCAGGGAGGCTTTCTCCTGCTGTGCCTGATCAGCACAAAGCTGGAGGGAGTCAGGGATCACACACCCCTGACCTCCCACCATCCTATTCCCTCCTCACTTGTCCTTCCTGGGGCAGTTTTCAACATATTTAGCTGTCTCTTTCTTTCTGTTTTCAGCTCCATGTGCTCACCACAGAATCACAGAATGCAGCAGGTTGGAAGGGACCCTCAAAGGCCATCTTATCCAACCTCCCTGTGGTGAACACAGACATCTCCAACTAGATCAGGCTGCTCAGGGCCCCATCAAGTTTGACCTTGAATGTCTCAACCACATTTCTGGGCAACCTATTTCAGCATTTCACCATTCTCATTGTGAAGAACTTTCTCCCTGTGTCCAACCTAAATCTACCCTGCTTCAGTTTCAAAGCACTGTCCCTCATCCTATCACTACAAGACCTTCTAAACAGCCTTTCTGTAGGTCTCCCTCACATATGGAAATGCACCTATGCAGTCTCTCCAGAGCCTTGTCTTCTCCAGGCTGAACAGCCCCAACTCTCTCAGCCTGTCCTCATAGCAGAGGTACTCCAGCTCTTCTCCTGTCCCACCTTATCTGGTCACTGTCCTAAAAAGGCCACTACTTGCTCATTACCTAACTTATCTGCCTTTAAAATACATGATTAAAATACATACAGATGTGGCTAAAAGGACCTTCCTGAGAATAAAGTTTAATTGAAAAATGGCCTCTGAAATTCTGCAGCATAACGTCTGGCAGGAAGAGAGCCACAGGACTTCAGTGAGAAACACTTTGTTAGTGGAGGGCTGACCGAGTATTCCATCCCCTAGAGTCTGCCTAACACTGTACTCACAGAATTGAACTCACTGTAGATTAGAAAGCTCCTTTGAGGAAGCTAAGCTCAAAAGCCAACTCTTCCAGAAAGGCTCTGCCTCCCATCAGAGCTGATTTTTTCCAAAGAGCTTGGTTCCTCTTGGAGGAGCTACAAAAAAGCCCAGCTGCTTGAGCATGGCCTGGGACTCCTTGGTTCTCATGGAGAGCAGCAAAGCTGCCAGCTATTAAGCATTTTTCAGGCAGCAGGCTGTGTCACCAAGTGCCTAACCACTGAGGTCATCCAAGTTAGATAGCTCTGCTTGGCAAAAAGAAAAAAAGTGCTTGCACAGGAGCCTCAGGTCAGGCAGAAACTAGGAAACCCACATTCCAGAGCACAGAGCATGTCTCTAGCAAGTCAGCTTTAAAATGTGTGACTGCTGCTGCTCAGACATACTAGCTAAAGTCCAGGGAGATGGATGAAAGGGTAAAGATGCAGGATAAATTCATCAGATGTCTCCATAAATCATTTCTACAGTTCACATTTGTTCTCTGCCTTTCATTACTTACATTTCTAAAGCCACCGGGTGTCTGGGTGCAGTGGAGCTAATAAAAGGGAAGATAAATTTTAACATCCCTTTTTGAAACATCTTAAAATGATCTAGCTTTCTTCTGAATGCTAATGGCAAGCATTACAAAAAACCACAATTTACCAGGGCTGGGAGAGAAAGCAGAGTCCTGCTGAAAACTGAAATGCACAGACTGATTCCTCCCCCTACTCCCAACAGGTAGAAAAGATCTCATTTCTGGCATTAATGTTTTGGTAGCCTTAACTTTGTCCCCAAATCCTGCTGTGGCTTTTTGCAGACCCTCTGACACAGGGGCCAAATTCCACATTAGAGAAGAGGAAATATTTTTGGAGATTGGCAGTTTGGAAAAGAATTTGAGCTGCCTGACAGCTGTTGGGAGAAGCGGGATGCCAGTGGGGTCCCGGCGGAGAATCCAGCCTTACACACCCACATGGAAAACCATTATGGCTCCTGTCTCTGAACTTTCATATTTAATGACAGAAAACAAGTGGGATAGCTGGAGAAGTCTGGGGTGACAGGAACAGCTAATGATATTCCCCTTGCCAAGAATGCCACCCTGGGAAGCTCACTGACAGCAACAGGATGGAGGAGCAACCTGTGAAAGCACCAGCAGGTCCAGGCGAGCTTGTTGAGGGTGAGAAGAGCTCTCATAGAATGGTTTGGGTTGGAAGGGACCTTCAAGATCAGCTAGGTCCAACCCCCTGCTGTGGGCATGGGCAGGGACACCTACCATTAGACCAGGTTGCTCAAGACCCTGTCCAACCTGGCACTGAATACCTCCAGGGAGAGGGCATCCACAACCTCCCTAGGCAACCTTATCCAGTGTCTCCCCACCCTCACTGGAAAGAATTTATTCCCAGTCTCCAGTCCAAATCTACTCTCTTCCACTTTAAACCCATTCCTCCTCATCCCATCATAACAAATCCTTGTAAAATGCCCTTCACCAGCTTTCTCGTAGGCCCTATCTGGAACAGGAAGGCTGCTATGAGGTGTCCCCAGAGCCTTCTCCTCTCCAGGCTGAAGAGCCTGAAATCTCCCAGCCTGTCCTTCCTTTTCTGCCTGCCAGGTCCCTAGGGAGGTGGGAATGGAGCACAGAGCCTGCTGCTGCAGGGCTGGGGTTGTTGTAGGAGGACCTTTAGAAGAAGATTTAATCCGTGGCAGGTTAACCAAAACAAATGACTGTACAAGTGAGCAATTAAAGAGCATTCCACTGCCAGCACTGGGAGAGCCTTGCCATTGATTAATTAGGTTCAAAGGGCCAAGGCTAACCTCACACTCCCCTGAGAAAGAGGCCACTTAATTCTTAAAAAAAAAAAAAAAAGGACAAAACCAAAAAAGAAATGAAGAAAATTTTCAGCATTCCTATTTAACAGGCAAGCAGTAGTTAAACAGCTGCTAAAGCAGCCAAACAATTCCTTGGGGCTGACCTACATTCAGCTTTATGGCTTTATTACATCCAGGAGAAACTTAATTAAGCTTCTGTTACTTAATAAAAGCAAATCAAATCCTGCATTTGATGACGAGGAGCTGCACTGCCACAGCCCTGTGAAGCTTTGGGCTGTGAGGTTTCCCAGGAGAGCGTGGCTCTCACTGTCACATCCCTTTCTGGCACACTGGAAGGATAAGAAGGCACAGGAGATTTTCATGCACTCCTCAAGGTGGCCTAGCTCACTCTGCTAGCTCCCACCAGGGTGGAGACAGACCCCACCCTCTGACACCTGCCTGATAGCTTATGAAACCTGCTCTGTGGTCGACACACAACCACATCATGGACTAGATCATAGATTCATAGGATCACCTAGTGGGAAATGATCTTAAGGTCATCAAGTCCAGCACTGGTGAGGCCACAGCTTGAACACTGGATTCAATTCTGGGCACGACAGTATAGGAAAGACATTGCTGGAGGGTGTCCAGAGAAGAGCACCAAGGCTGCTGAGGGTTTTTGAGAGCCTGGTATACAAGGAGCAGTCAAGGAAACTAGGGTGGTTTAGTCTGGAGAAGAGGAGGCTGAGGGAAGGCCTCATTGCTCTCTACAACTCCCTGAAAGGAGGTTGCAGTGAGGATGAACTTGGTCTCTTCTCCCTAGTATTAGATGATAGAAGCAGAGGAAATGTCCTGAAATTGTGCCAGGGGAGGTTTAGTTTGGAGATTAGGAAAAGAAATCTTCACTGCAAGAATGGTCAGGCATTGGAACAGGCTGCCCAGGAAGGTGGTGGATTCACCATCTCTGGGGGTGTTCAAGAAATCTGTGGACATGGCACTTTGGGATATGGTTTAATGGCCCTGGTGGTGTTAGGGTGATGTCTGGATCTGATGATCTTGGAGGCCTTTTCTAAGCAAAACAATTCTATAATTCTATGATTCTATCTAGCAAGAACATTCTTTCCAGGCAAATAATCTCAGACTGAGTTCTCCCCACATGGAAGCAGAAACTGCTACAAATAACTACAGTTGATTGAGCTATGAATAAATTCCCCTGGGCACCACCTTCTAATGGCCAGAAGAACAGACAGTGGCAAAGGGGCTTCTACTGTGGTTTGTGCTGTGAGGCAGAACAACCTTGCAGGGGGACATCTTTGCTCCTCTGAAAAATAGAAGGATTCACTTCCCTGTGAAGGTTTTTGAGAGTCACAGATGAAAATAAATAAATAAAAATTAAAAATTACTTCTGCCATAATTTACTGATGTGTCAAGTCTGCTGCCCAAGCCTGCTGAGACCTGCAGGGCCTCCTATGGAAGCAAAGCGTGGTTGCAATGAAGGGCACCAGAATCTGTCCCCGGTTTCTACTTTGCATTGCAATCTCCACAGTAAGCATCGAGTGTTATTCGCTCATGCCATGGAGGACACAGAATCACAGTATCACGAAGGTTGGAAGAGACCTCAAAGATCATTGAGTGCAACCTGTCACCACAGACTTCATGACTAGACCATGGCACCAAGTGCCACGTCCAATCCCCTCTTGAACATCTCCAGGGATGGTGAGTCCACCACCTCCCTGGGCAGCCCATTCCAATGGCGAACGACTCGCTCAGTGAAGAACTTTCTCCTCACCTTGAGCCTAAATTTCCCCTGGCACAGCTTGAGACTGTGTCCTCTTGTTCTGGTGCTGGTTGCTAGAGAGAAGGGACCAACTCGCTCCTGGCTAAGACCTCCCTTCAGGTAGTTGTAGAGAGCAATGAGGTCACCCCTGAGCCTCCTCTCCTCCAGGCTAAACAATCCCTGCTCCCTCACCCTCTCCTCCTAGGGCTTGTGCTCAAGGCCTCTCCGCAGCCTCGTTGCCCTTCTCTGGACACGGTCAAGAGTCTCGATGTCCTTCTTAAACTGATTTCTTGAATACCTCCAGGAACAGTGACCCTTCTTGAAGGTGGGGGGTAAAGACAAATGGAGAGAACCAAGCTGTGGGCCAACTTCAGATACCTTTATATCAAACTTCTCTTTCCTCCAACTTCTTTTGCCATTTCAAGGAGGGAGGAGGAACTGTGGAGAAGCTGTGTAAACAGTCATCAGCCGCCTGTTTATTGCCTGAGCAATAAAAGATTAGAATTGACAAATGGAGAGGGTTTTGGAGACACAGATGCTACAATCATTTTAATATAATTTGGATTTCCAAATCAGTAATTACTCTATCACATATTTATAATTTTGTAGATGCTCCTAGAAATGCTGATGTCTTTTTTCTATGCATAGTAATGAGCGACAACAAGGGCTGTTAATATAAAGCCTGTAATGTTTGTATTCATATGTAAATAGGTTATGTAAACGTTTGAGACATTTCTGACTGAAATGCTGAGTTCTAATCTAAGTGGCTCCATTCCTAAACTAGAAAATCACACCCTGCATAGAAATTGTTCACCAGGCTGTCAGCAATGCCGCCAGAGCAGCGGGCTGAATGCACGGGGGGACTGAGATCTCTCCATGGGGTGGGATATCAGTGGGACTGGCAACTCATAAACACCCAGACAGAGCTGTAGGGGTACATGCAGAAAGCTGTTTGCAGGCCTGTGGCAGCACATGCAGCAAAAATGAATCTTCTGTGCCATGCAATGAGTGCTGGGTCCTGCACTTGGGCCACAGCAACCCCATGAATGTTCCAGGCTTGGGGTAGAGTTGTTGGAAAGTTGCTCAGCAGAGAAAGACCTGGGGGTATTAGTTTATAGCTGGCTGAACATGAGCCAGTGTGAGCCCAAGTGGCTAAGAAGGCCACCAGCATCCTGTTGTGCCAGCAGCAGCAGGGAAGACATTGTCCCCCTGTACTGGGATTAGTGAAGTCACACCTTGAGTCCTGGGCTGACCTGGGTTCAGTTTTGCAGCCTTCACTAAAAGACATTGAGGTGCTGAAGTGTGTCCAGAGAAGGGCAACAGAACTGGTGAAGGGTCTGAAGAACAGGGCTGGTGGGAGAACTGGGGAAAAGGAGGCTGAGGGAAAATCTCATCACTCTCTACAAAATCTCATCAGTCTCTGAAAGGAGATTGCAGTGAGGTGCAAGTAGTAAGCGACAGGAGAAGAGGAAATGGCCTGAAATTGCATCAGGACAAGCTTAGGCTGGAGATTAGAAGAAACTTGGTGACTGAAAGGGTTCTTGAAGGCTCCCCAGCAAGGTGGTTGAATCCCCATTCCTGGAGATGTTTCAAAGAGGCACAGATGTGGTGCTGGGGGCCATGGTTTAGCACCAGACTTGGTAGAATTAGAGAATGGTTGGACCTGATGGTCTGAAGGACCTTTTCCAACCAAAACAAGCCCACAACTCTCTGACTGGGCACACATGTGGGCAAACACAGGAACCTTTTCAGAAGGCTATTTGAGGAATGTGGTAGTGTTTGATTTAATTAAAACTAATTTAGTTTAGCTGACACAAAGCCCTGGTTATGAATGACAGAATCAGTCTGGTTTCTCCCTGCTCCTAATTGACTTAAGACAAAACTGAATAAGGCACATAAAAACGGTAGCACATGTCTGCAGGAAGGTTTGTCTCATGTGAATTTCAAACTCACAACTTTAGATAATGCCAAACAATATTAGAGACAGAAATGACACCTAGAATGTGGACTAAAATGCTCTAGCACCAAGGGAGGTTGTAGCCAGGTGGGGGTTGGTCTCTTCTCCCAGGCAACCAGCACCACAGCAAGAGGACACAGTCTCAAGCTGCACCAGGGGAGGTTTAGGCTTGACACGAGGAAGAAGTTCTTCACAGAAAGAGTGATTGGCCATTGGAATGTGCTGCCCAGGGAGGTGGTGGAGTCACCATCCCTGGAGGTGTTTAGGAAGAGACTGGATGGGGTGCTTGGTGCCATAGTTTAGTTGATTAGATAGTGTTGGATGATAGGTTGGACTCGATGATCTCAAAGGTCTTTTCCAACCTGGTTAGTTCTATTCTATTCTTTTCACCTCAGGATATTACTATATTTCTTCCCACCCCTTCCACTCAAGCACCCATAACTGCAGCCTCATGTGTCACACCTGGTGCTTGGTGGAGAGGCCCTTGGGGCTTACACATGTCATGTCAAACTCAGCTGGAGAGTAGACACACTATCATGGTTCTGTTCTTCTCTGGACCTGAGGTGTCTACCAAAGCACAATGCTGGATCTGTCTCTCATCTTTCAACTTCACACCACTAAACTTCCATGAACTTCAGTGAGATCTCTTCTCAACATTCTGATGCTGAGAGTCACATCTCATGACTTTGCCCTTGGTGTCTCTAGCAGCTCACATCCAGTCTCACCCCTCTCTCTTCCTCTTGAACACGTGTATTTGCAAAGACGATTTAGGACCAGCAAAGGCTTTGTAAAGACAGCTCAGAGACCCCCATGGCTCCTCTACAGCACAGGAGGAACTCCCATTTGTACAGGAAATAAAAGATGTCTTGTCTTCATTAGCAAAAATTACAAAATGGAAATGACAACAAGGAAGCAAACATCTTGTTGTTGCTGCAGCAGCTTTCAGCATCTCCTACCATCTAGGTTTAGTATTTTTAAGATCTGTTCAATTCTTTTTCTTTTGATGAGGCTGCCAAAAGCTGCCAGGGGCAGCTACTGCCGTTTTGACCTTGCCCTTTTCTGCCTTCCCTGCTCCTCCTACCTCTCTGCTCAGCCTTTGCTCCACTCTGAAGCACTCCCAGAATGGTATTAACACCTGAAGAGCCAAAGTACATTTACATCTTGTGCAACCCTAGTTTTGTTCATCCTGCTCTCTCAACCACTGCCTCTAAACAAAGAAAAGTAACATCAGTCATGCCACAAAACACCAGGGAGAGAATAACCAGGCAGCTAAATGATTGACATCCATCTCCCTGGTGTGCTGCAATGATGTGGGATGACCTGTGATAAACAAGGCAGCTTCCACTGGAAAAAGGAGGGAAAGAACAACAAAAAACCCCAACAACAACAACAAGGCAGATAGCTCCACAGAAAAAGCAAAATAAATCTCTTCAGGCCACAAGTATAGACTCTGTCTCACCCCTGCCAAGAGCAGTGACTGTTACATGAGCAACATTAAGAGGACTACAAGGCAGGTGAGTAAATCCAAGTCTGTTCTGTTTCCAAGGAAAGGAATTCACCCCAGCAAAGCTCTGTTTCTACACTGGAAGAGCAGCATCAATTTTGACAGCTATTCCAGTCTCCTGTGATTCCCTTTGTGCTCAGCAGCTCTGGGATTCCCAGTGCTAAGAAACTGGGTCACAGGATGCTTCAGGTTTTTATTCCCTTTTAAAGAGGACATTCTTGGATGTGAGAAATGGTCAGCACTTTCTTGGGATGATGTAAGTGCTAAAATGTGGCTGGGTTTAAAACAAACAAACAAACAAAAAACCAAACCCAAACCACAACCAACAACAAAATAAACAAACAAACAAACAAGAACCAGCAATAAAAGACATGGGAATAAAAGTTCTGTGTTTTTTTTCCTGTTCACCTGGAATTTCTTAGATCAAGTGAAATAGCAGCCAAGCACCCACAGCAAAATGAAAGCTCTTTGCTCCTGTTTGGTGAACCTTCACCTGTAAGTTGTAGGAGGAAAAAGTAAAGACTGGGCCATGTGTCATGTTTGCTCAGCAGACCCAGTGGTCTGACATCACTGTGTTACTTCCTTAGAGCTGAACAAATACCAGATCTGACCAGATTTCTCACCACCCAAACCTTTCCATCAAGGACTATTATTTTCACTGTGTCAGCCCAATGAGAGACTTCCAGTGGGTGATCGAGGACCCTGACCTGGTAAGCTCACAGTCTAGCCTGCAGACTCTGCAATAGCCATTATGCTCAAAATGATGCTCTCAAATAAGGGAAGCATTCAGGACCTTTGTGTTGTCTGAAGGAGAAGTCTTTGTCTGGAGGAGCCAGCCTCTCTCCAAGGCCTGCATATGGAGCAAAGCCAGCAAACTGCTTTAATATTTCCAAGAGGAAATGGCTTTAAGTTGCCCCAGAGAAGGTTTCATTTGGATATTAGGAGAAAATTCGTGACTGAAAGTGTTCTCAAAGACTGGAACAGGCTCCCCAGAGAGGTGGTTGAATCTCCATCCCTGAAAATGTTTAAAAGCTCTGTAGAATGATGCTGAGGGCCATGGTTTAGTACCAGCCTAGGTAGAATTAGATAGTGGTTGGACTGAATGATCTTAAAGGCCTTTTCCAACTGAAATGATTCTGTGATTCTAACTCTCTGTTAGAAGTATAACAAATCATGAAGGAATCATTTAGTACTTGTGTTTAATAAAAACAATGCTTGATTTCTAAAACCCCTTCTGGCCATAGCTACACCATAGCCAAACTAAACTGACCTAAACCTACCATGAATTAAATGAGGCTGATAAAAACAGGCTTTTGCAGGCAGAGCTTTCCTCATCCTCTCCTAACAGGCCTCTGATCAAATTATGAGTCCTAATGGCACGGCACAACTTCTTCCTAGGCTGTAAACCAACTGTGTTGGCAAAACAGTCCAGTGCAGTCCAGTCTGCAGATTGGTGTCCAGTTCCCTTACATCAGGGAAATCCCATTCAGCCTTTGCAGCCTCTGGTGCCAATTTACCCTTAAACATCTGTTCTCAAGACCATCCCTCTGCACTGCTTCCCAGTGTAATTACAAGGACACAAATCTGGAGCTTCCCTCACCCCCCTCTCTAAATCCCTTCTCCTGCTGCCTTTCCCCACATTGCCCTCCACTGCAGCCAAATCCCCATTACAGCAACACAAAGGGAATCAGACATCTTTGTTCAGATGGAGCCTGAGCCTCACCAACAGCACAGAGATGGAATACTTCTGTTCGTCAAGGTCTCTGCTTGATGATTTGCTTCACTCTTTGATATTGACATTAAACATGAAGCTAAAAACCATTTAGCTTTAACTTTAGTGGCTGGAAAGCTACCCAGAAGAAAAGGACCAGAGGGATTGTTTGACACTTGGCTGAAGATGAACCAGCAGTGTGCTCAGGTGGCCAAGAAGGCCACCAGCACCTTGGCCTGTATGAGTACTGGTGAGAGCAGCAGGAGTAGGGAAGGGATCATTCCCTTGTACTCAGCACTGGTGAAGCCATACTGGGTTCAATTTTGAGCCCCTCACTCCAAGAAAGACATTGAGGGGCTGGAGAGTGTCCAGAGAAGGTCAACAAAGCAGGGGAAGGGTCTGGGGAACAGGGCTGGTGAGAAGAAGCTGAGGGAACTGGGGTTATTTAGTCTGGAGAAGAGAAGGCTGAGAAGAGACCTCGCTACAGCTACCTGAGCAGAGGCTGGAGTGAGGCTCATGTCGGCCTTTTCTCACATGTAACTAACAACAGCACAAGAGGAAACATCCCCAAGCTGCACCAGGGGAGGTTTATGTTGGTGATTAGCAAAAATTTCTTTGCTGCAAGAGTGGCAAGGCATCAGAACAGGCTGCCCAGCGAGGTGATGGAGTCACCATCCCTGAAGGTATTCAGAAAACGAGTAGCTGTGACACTTGGGGACACGGTCTAGTGGTCATGGAGGTGTTGGGTGGAGGTATTTTCTAACCTTTATGATTCTACAACTCTACCAACTAAGAATTCACAGCAGTCTTCTGCTAAAGCTACTAAGAAACTCCATCCTCTCTCAGGTAGATGCTGTGTTTTCTTGCAGAAGACACTGCTCCACAAGATGATTGTGACACTATAGATTCATCTTAAATCCACTTGGCTGTGGGTAAGAGAGAAACCAGGAACGAGAAACCTGGGCAGAAAAAGGTCTGCAATTTTGTACCACGCCTCAAAGGGCTGTGAGGAACATTTGTCATGCCTGCTCATCTCTTTAATCAAAGAATTTTAATCAACTTACAGTTCTAGAAAGCACAGGTTAACATGGACAAATGATAAGAAGAATTAAACCACTCCAATAATCTGTGGCTCATCTGTCAGCAGCTCCGAAGCACGCTGGAGCTCTGGGATAGATTTATCTTGCACATTTAGTGAGCTGGATCCTTAGCAGGTCTCGCTCAATAACTACCCCCTGGGACTACCACTGATCCCTGGTGAGTGCAGAGTTATCACCTCCAAAGCCTGCCCTGCTCCACTTTCTATGTTTCTTCAGATACTTGCACATATCCAACAGGAACAGCAACCATGTTGTTTCTTACAAATGAATGCAAACAGTTGGCACAGCCAAGAGGGACTCTTTTCCCTTGGAAAATGATGAACAATCAAAATGTTGTGGGGGAGTATGTAGATTCACATTGTCATCTACTGAATCCTAGTATGGTGGGGGTTGGAAGGGATTTACAGAGATTATCTAGTCCAACCTCTCTGCTAGAGCAGGATCATCCACAGCAGCTTGCACAGGAACATGTCTGGGTGGGTTTTGAAAGTCCACAACCCCTCTGGGCAGCCTGCTCCAACACCCACAGAACAAAGAAGCTTTTCATCATGTTCAGGTGAAACCTCCTCAGTTTCAGTTTGTGCCTGTTGTCCCTTGTTCTATCACTGGGCACCACTGGGCACTACCAGCTCCATCTTCTTGACCTCAATGTTTTAGAAACTGATCAGCTTTGAGAAGATGCCTTCTCAGGCTGCTCTTCTCCAGGCCACAAACCCCCAGGTCTCTCAGCCTCTTCTTGCAAGAGAGATGCTCCAGTCCCCTCAGTGTCGTTGTAGCCTCCTCAGGACTCTCTCCAGTAGCTCCCTGTCTCTCTTTGACTGGGAAGCCCAGAGCTGGACACAGGACTCCATAAGCAGCCTCACCAAGGGCAGAGTAGAGGGAGAGAACTTCCCTCAACTTTCTATCCACATTCTCCTTAATACACCCCAGAATACTCTTGGCCTTTTCTTGGCCATGAAGGCACATTGCTGGCTCATGGGGAACTTGTTCAAAGCAGAAAGCTTTCCAGTTCAAAAAGCAATTTCTGTGTTTTTGTTAGCTTTGAAAAGTAAAATATTCCAGTTGAACAGAAATATTTCTTGAAATGCAAACACATTTTTCTGGAGAATTTACAAATCTTTGATCCTCTGTAGAGTCAGAATCATTTTGTGTTGTCACCGTTATGGCAGAACTTCCTGTAACACAGAATATTTCATCTCCATCTAACTCCATGAATTGTCTCTTTCTCTTCATATTTTCTGACTTCATATATAAAATCATAGAGCTGTTTCTGTTGGAAGAGACCTCTAAGATCTTTGGGTCCAACTGCCAACCCAACACCACCATGGCCATTTAACCATCTCCCAAAGTGCCATGTCCACAGGTTTCTTGAACACCTCCAGAGATGGTGACTCCACCTCTTCCCTGGGCAGCCTGTTCCAATACCTGGCCACTCTTGCAGTGAAGAATGTTTTTTCCTAATCTTCAGACTAAACTTCCCCTGGCACAATTTCAGGCCATTTCCTCTGCTTCTGTCACCTAATACTAGGGAGAAGAGACCAATCCCCACCTCATTACAACATCCTTTCAGGATGTTCACCAGACCTGTTCTCCAGATCCTTCACCAATTTTATTGCCCTTCTCTGCATGTGCTCCAGCACCTCACACAGAATCCCACAGAATCACCAAGGTTGGAAGAGACCTCAAAGATCATCAAGTCCAATCTGTCACCACAGACCTCATGACTAAACCATGGCACCTCAGTGTCCTTCTTGTAATGAGGGGCTCAAAACTGAACCCAGGACACCAGCTGTGACTTCCGGCGCTGAGTACAGGTGCTCAATTACTTCTCTGGTCCTGCAGGCCACACTATTCGTAATCCAGGCCAGGATGCTGTTTCTCCCCAGCAGCTAAGCATGCTAAGCACTGCAGACCTCTTTCCTCAGCTTACAAGCCACCTCAAACTGACCTGATTTTATTACATGGCCCCTCAGAAGTCATACATATGTATGTTTCGGAGTTACTGTAGAGCTGCTGATCTCTAGCACTCCACTGGCCAGCCAAAGCCTGCCCTTGGTCCCTAATTCTGGACATTTAGGGTATGTCAGAGGACTGGCTGAATAGTTTTGTGGGCATTGAAATGCAAACCCAAGTGCTCATGAGACAGAGTGCACTGAAGCTTAGGAGGAAGTGCTCAGCAGGAGACAATCTGAGCCTTTTGCAGGAATCAGGCTCATGAGAAGGCAGAAAGATTGCTGGAGTAGGCTGCCCAGAGAGGTTGTGGAGTCTCCTTCTCTGGAGATTTTCAAGACCTGTCTGGATGCATTCCTGTGTGACCTGCCCTAAGTGATCCTGCTTTGGCAGGGGGCTTGCTTGGACTTGATGATCTCTGGAGGTCCCTTCCAACCCATTGCATTCTATGATTCTATGAAAGATTTCAGGTTGGTCCAACCACAGTGTAATGACTTTGAAAATGAGCAGCTAGTAGGCTCTCATAATCCCATCTCTGTTTTGAAATGAGAAGATTTCTGGGGTGATTTCCTCCTTCCCAAGAAGATCCTGCACTCCTCAGCTGCAGAAGTACCAGGGCATCAAGCCACAAATAGGACAGCCCTCGCCATTCAGATCTTGCTTGTGCAGGTATTGCAAGAACCACCTCTGAAGTCTGCCCTTCTCCTCATGCTACCTCTTGGCACTGCTGACCTTCACTTGGCTGCTTTTTGAAGGAGGCCCTCCCACCACGACACAGCACTTGAATTCTGCAGCGCTGAGGAGCACTGAGCATTTGTCTGAGAGCAGTGAATGAAAATAGGAGAAAAAGGGACTCCTTCCTGTCCTGCAAAAGATCTGAACCTGTACATGCTCACCAGGCTTAGAGAGGATAGAAAAGTCCAAGCTCCAGGACATTGCTCACGGTGTAAGAGACGCCCTCCATAAAGAAACCCACTGGAAACTTTATGATGAAGGGTAAAAGTACAGCTGTTGAACAGGGAACATTTAAATAATGCTATTGCAAAGGAAAGAAAAAATAAATCAAAAGTCCAATTGTTGTTCCCCAAAAGGTATTTCCCAACATTGTCTGGCTGCCAAGAGGATGAAGACTCACTTTTCACAAGGAGTCCCATGGAAAAGACAAGGGGTGATGGGGACAAGGTCCTGCTGGCGAGGTTCCCATTGGACTCCAGAAGAAAATATTTCTTCATGGAAACAGAGATTGGAATCATCTCCAAAGGGAAGTGGTGGATTCCCATACACAGGGCAGTTTGAAGACTCAGCTTGACAGGGTGCTGGGAAATCTTTACTATGTTGCCCAGAGCTGTACTCATAATCAACAGGGGGATATTTCAGCTAATGTTCTCTAAATATCAAGACCATGAGTCAGTGAGAGAACCAAATCATAATCATAGGCAGGCTGTTACCTTTTCAAACCCTTTGGCTACAGTGGTAGCTGGGTTTGCAGTTTTGTCTCAAATTTATCCTTCACTCATCCATGCCAGCTGGAAATGTGCTGCCAGGACCAACTCATTATCCAATAGGTTGCCCCCAGCTACAGCTGTTCATTATGAGATCCTACAGCAATGTTTACTCAGACATTCAAGAGCAGCAATTTCACCTCCCTACCTTAGATTGTTTTGTCAGAGCACACACTGATGGTGATGCTACCCATCACCAAGTTAAAAGTCATACATTAGGAACTGAAGCTTTCACCTGGTTTGCCTCCATGTTTTGCCACTGAGACTCAGATAAATAAAAGCAAGGATTTATTTCCCTCCACACCCCCCACCCCTTGCTTTGGAAGATGTTCTACTGTGTGGGGTTTTCACTTGGGTAGGGAGATGGCTATAGAATACATTAGACATTTGCTACTGCAGACTTGGAAAGGGATTTAATCAGAACATGAATGAGGCTTAAAGAAACAGAAAGCTTCCTAATGCAAATGCAGCTGTGACTGATAAGAAGGACAATGGACAGAAATCCTTGACTTGATTAACTTAGTGACCTAGAAAGAGGGATGTGTCTCATTCCAGCAGGGCAGAACAGAGAAACACTCATTAAGTGTTCCTTTGGGCTGAAAGGATCGGCAGCGCTCACTTCCGCACCCAAAGGAGCCATTCAGCAGAAACTTGGACACGCTGGGGAAGCCTTTCTTCCAGTTTCTGGCTGCACAAAGTCGAACAGAGGGACAGGCTTCACATAAATAAGTGTCTTTACCCCTCTTCCCTTCTCTGGCTCCCTGCTTTGGCTTTTCAGAGGGTTCAGCTGGTCCTAAACCACATACAGTAAGAGAGATTATTTCTAAAGGACCTAATTCACTTTGATGTGTTGCTTTAATGGGCTGGGTTTTTTTTTTCCTAAGGACACCTAAGGACTCTTAACTATTTAATGTCTGCACATGCCATGGTGGTGTTAGGTTGATGGTTGGACTCTCTCATCTTAGAGGTCTGTTCCAACCAAACAATTCTATGATTTGTGCATCTGCATGGTAATGGTAGGGGGGAAAGAGCAGAATTCAGCAAGGCTAATCTTAGTAATACCTTTAAATATATTTCAGATATATTTTACACCTTCAAAGCCCTGTGCATGGCAGCTAATTAAATCTCTCAACACTGCTCTGATACAGATGGGTTAAGAGTAGTTATCTCTGTTTTGCAGGTGGAAGAAGAGAAACAACATGACATGCTGCAGAATTTACAAGGGCCAGGGACATTTCCTTCTCCAAATCATGGCTCTTAAGTGCACACCCCAGCACCCTCACAAAGCAGCTGCGTGGGCAAAAGGGGTCACAGACTGCCCTGGGGGGAGTTCAGGCACTGAGGGAGAGAGGACATGAACTCAGATCCAGTCTCCACTGACCCCAAGGATTCATGCCACAGAGCAACAACGCCAACAGTGCTGACATTTTTACACAGAAAGAAACAGAGCACAGAGGCCTCATAAAGAATCAATTAGACATTGCAAGAGACTGCAAAATAAAGGCAGGAAACACACAGACAGAATAGCAAATGGAGAGGAGAAAGGCAGGAGCTTTTTCTCCCAGGGCTGGCTCACATCCCCACCCCAGCTATCGCAGAGCTGATCAGCACGCAGGAGGATGGGAATCCAGAAGTATATCAGAGCTTGAAAAGAATCCAGATCTTCCTTATCTCACCACTGTGGTCCCATTCCTCCAAATAACAGAGGTTTGGAAAATTAATTAACATTCCAAAAGGAAAATCTGACCACATGAGCAGACTGCTAATTAGGTTACTGATAAGTGGCAGCAGGCTGCTTAAGAGTCAAGGCTGATTCTACTGGCTGCATGCAGGGTGCAAGCCCTGCCCCAGTGAAAAGCCAGCCAACCTGCAGGCTGCTTGGCACAGGGACTCATGGAGAACAGGACAAAAGGGGCCTAGTAACACTGCCTTGTCAGAGGGTGGGCAAACACCCTGCAGGTGTTCTTAACAGGCAGAGATGTGGTGCCGAGGGACATGGTTTAGCACCAGACTTGGGAGAGTTAGAGAATGTGCCTTGTGGCCAAGAAGGCCAGTGGGATCCTGGGGAGCATTAAGAGTGTGGCCAGCAGGCCTCGGGAGGTTCTCCTTCCTCTCTACTCTGCCTTTGTGGAACCACATCTGGAGTATTGTGTCCAGTTCTGGGCTTCCTGGTTCAAGAGAGACAGAGATATACTGCAGAGTGTCCAAGAGAGGCTATGAAGATGATGAAGGGACTGGAGCATCTCTCTGACGAGGACAGGCTGAGAGACCTGGGGAGGTTTAGTCTGCAGACAAGATTGAGTAAGGATCTTCTCAGTGTTTATACATATCTGAAGGGTGGGTGTCAAGAAGGGGCCAGGCTCTTTTCAGTGACGTCCTGTGACAGGGAAAGAGACAAGGGATACAAACTGGAACCCAGAAGTTCCACCTCAACATGACAAAAAACTTCTTTACTGTGAAGGTGCTGGAGCCCCAGATCAGGCTGCCCAGAGAAGTTATAGAGTGTCCTTGTCTGGAGACTTTCAAGACCTATCTGGATGCATTCCTCTGTGAGCTGCCCCAGCTGACCCTTCTTCAGCACGAGAGTTAGACATGATGACCTCCAGAGGTCCTTTCCAACTCCTACCATTCTGTGAAACTATGATATTAGCTGGACTTGGTGATCTTAAATCTGTTTTCCATCCAAAATGATTCTATGATTGTGGAAGACACATGAGGGCAGGATGGTGCCCCAGGGCTGAAGGAGGTGTGAGGGGGAGAGGACCAGCTCTGTACAGCACAAAGTGCACAAAAAGGAGTTGGGAGTTCTTCCGGCAGGGATAAAGGAATGGACCAAAAGTAGGATCCCTGGGAGGAGGGGGGAGACAGGAGGTGCCAGTTTCTCCTGCCAGCTTCTGAGGAAGGCACAAAGTGATTGATGGGGGACATGTGAGATGCACAAAGGAAAGGAACTGTGAGGAGAAGGAAGAACCAGCTAATTTACCCACAAGCAACTAACAGAGCCAAAAATTGTGCTAGGGTCAGGAGCTAGACAAAAATCACAAGCTTTGACTTGACAGGAAGATGCACAGCAGAGAGACAAAGACAACCCAGTTTCTTCTCAAAAAGCCTGTGGCAATGCAAGCTGCTTGGAGGAACACACAGAGATGTTTTAAAAAAATAAATTAAAAAAATAAATCAAACCACCAAAAAAACCCAACAACACACAAGGTGTTAAGAAGAAAGGAGGCAATGACAGAAACCTGATCTAGAAAGAGAGCGGGAAGACATGAAGCTGAAAAGATGAGCTAGTGAGTGGCAAAAGCAAGAGGGAGGGGAGATTTATGAGCTTGGAATAAATCACTTAATTACAGATGGAAGGAATAAAGCTTTCACCAAAAACCTGCTTCATAATGTAACTCCCAGAGTGTTTCAGGTGTGCCTGCTGATAAGCTAGTTGGAAATAAAAGCACAAGAATTCAAGTGCTTAAAAAAAAACCCAGCCACCCTAGTATGAGGGTTTTATCCTCCTGGTGAGATTTATATGACTACAGCCAGGTCCAAGCAGTGAGCATTCAGCAGACAGAAGGAACAGGGCTCTAATTTGGGGAAAACAGTTGGCAAGGCAAACATGGAGGCAAACACCCAAGTGCACAGCCAGAAATAGTCTACATAAAGTGGCCTCTAAGGACACAGAACTGTTGGAGCTAGTCCAGAGGAAGGCCACATGGATGATCCAAGGTTTGGAGCACCTCTGCTGTGAGGACAAGCTGAGGGAGCTGGGGTTGTTCAGCTTGGAGAAGAGAAGACTTGGGGGGCACCTTAGAACTGCCTTCCAATACCTCAGTGTGGCCTACAGGAAAGCTGGAGAGGGACAAGGGGAAATGGTTTGAAGCTGAGGGAAACTAGGGTTAGAGTGGATCTTAGGAAGAGGTTCTTCAGCACATGGGTGGTGAGACTCTGGAAAAGGTTGCACAGGGAGGTTGTGGATGCCCTTTCCCTGGAAGTGCTTAAGGCCAGATTGGATGAGGCTTTGGGCAACCAAGCCTAGTTGAGAGGTGACACTGCCCATTGCCAGGGAGGTGGAGTAGATTATCTCCAAGATCCCCTCCAACCTGAGCCATTCTATGATTCTAAATAACCCAAATTAGAGGCACAGGTAAGGCTTGGTCATTTAAAGTAAATAAATAAATAATGTCTACAACTACAGCCAACAACTGAGAAGGCAAAAAACCAAAGCAGCAGCGCTCCAAAAGAAAGCTCGGCTGATTTCAAAGGAAATTACTGAAAAAGTGCAGAGACCTCTGCAATCCTCTCGCTGACACTTTATTTTTCAGCCACCTTGTCCAATCATCTTTTTTTTTCTTTTTCTCCCCCCCCCCCAGCAGGAAGAGAGAAAAGATTTTATTAATGGAATTAATACAATCCCTTGTTGTCTCCAGTCCATCCTGGGTGATAACAAATCCCTTCCAGACAGATCATAATTTCCATTTAAACCTTTCATTCCTCTGCTCATCAACAACACACAGAGCACAAGATCTCATCTCTGGCCAGCACTGGCTTGGTCCTAGATGGTCAAAGGTGAAAGCAAAAGCCCTCTGAATAACTCAAATCCACTGTGAGGCCACATTCAGAACCAGTTTCCTTTAATATTTCCAAACAGATGAAACAGGGAATTGGGTACCAGATGTTGAATTACAGAATCATAGAACAGTAGCAGTTGGAGGGGACCTTAAAAATAATCACTGATTACAACCCCCCTGTCAAAGCGGCATCACTTAAGGAATGTCACACAAGAGCACATGCAGTCTGGTCTTGAATGTCTCTAGAGAAGAGACAACCCACAACCTCTCTGGGCAGCCTGCTCCTGGGTTCCAGCACCCTCACAGCAAAGAAGTTTATCCTCATGTCAACATGGCACTTCCTGTGTTCCAGCTTGTAGCCATTACCCCTTGTCCTATCACAGCCTTCAGCTGTATCTCTGATAACCTTTCTTCCCACAACTTATCCAGCAATGAGCAGGATCTGCTAACACCAGTCTGAATCAAAGACAGAAGGCTTCAATTAGTAAATGTGCTGGGTGTTCAGGTTCACCTCTAGTCCTTCACCATCACAAATCACACTTGTGGTGTTGCTCGCTGTTGTCACAAGTGTGCTTGTGCTGTTGAATTCCTGACTGCAGCTACTTTCAGCTGTATTCATGGTGTGATGGAAGCTCACAGGAAGTGAGTGAGAAATGCCATCCTTCTTAGAATTAAACAGGAAAAAAAGGCAAATGTGGGCAATCAGGAGCAGAAAATCCTATTTTCGTGCTGCTGCACTGTGTGTGTAGATCATTAATTAACCTCTTGGTGCATCACAGGATTCTGCCCTTTGATTCAGCCATTAACCAGGATCCAAAAAGGATGCTGGCAGCTCTCTCCCCTCATTTCATTCTTTTCTTTTCCTTGCCTATCACAGAATAGCCACAAGGAAGATCTCTATGCCTGAAGATGGAGTGAATCATAGCATGTTTGAACCATAGAATGGTAGGGATTAAAAGGTACCTCCAGACATCAAGTCCAACCACACTGCCAAAGCAGGACTGCCTAGGGCAGCTAACACAGGAATGCATCCAGGTGGGTCTTGAAAGTCTACAGAGAAGGAGACTCCACAATTTCTCTGGGCCCTGCTTCAGGGCTACATCATCCTCACAGCAAAGATATTTTCCATCACACTGAGGTGGAGCTCCCTGTGTGCCAGTTTGTATCCCTTGCCCCTTGTCTTGTCACAGGACACCACTGAAAAGAGCCTGGCCCCTTCTTCTTGACACCCACCCTTCAGATACTTATAAACATTCATAAGATCTCTGCTTATGCTTTTCTTCTCCAGCCTAAACAGCTGCGGGACTCTCAGCCTTTCCTCCTCAGAGAGATGCTCCAGCCCACTCAGCATCTCTCCAGTAGTTACCTGTTCCTCTTGAACAGAGGAGCCCAGAACTGGACACAATACTCCAGGTGTGGTCTCACTAAGGGCAGAGTAGAGGGGGAGGAGAGCCTTTCTTAAGGCTCCCCTTAAGGCTCCTCCCAAGCCCATCACAGATAAGGTCAGGTGGAAACAGCAATACAGACAGCAGCTTTCCTCAGCCATTTTCAAACCATACATCCTCCTGTCATCACTAATGCTGCCCTGCATCAACTCAAAAGAACAAGCTCCTCCCCTGCTCAGTGACAGTTAAGGATTAAAGCAGAATCCCCGTGCTGTGACTGTCACACACAAGATACATTCCTTAACCTGAAGAAAGCCCAAAGAAAACATTTCTTAACAAAGAAATCATGGGCAGGAAGGGGAGATGCTGACAATCCCTGCCAGGAAAGGAGGAAAAAAGAAGAAGAAAAAAAAAACAACAACCAACCAAAACCAACAGGATAATTTCAGAGCCGTTTGATTGTTGAAAACAAAGTGACACCAACTCATTCATTTGCAGGAGGGAACATGCTCTCAAAGTATAGCCCAAATCTCCAAGAGCTACGAAAGGACATGGAAATCCTGAGGGCTTAGCCCAGAGAGATGATCCTGCAGCAGTGCAAGGGCTCTGGGGAGCTACCCGTCCTGCCTTCCAGCTCACACTTGAAGGAAACACCTTAGCAACATGAATCACAGAAGCATAGAATCATGGAATCATTAAGTTTGGAGAAGAACTTTAATGCCATTAAGTCCAACTTTCAAATCAACACCACCATTACCTTTAAACCACATCCTTAAGAGCCAGGTCCACACATTTCTTGAACACCTCCAGGGATGGTGGCTCCACCAGCTCCCTGGGTAGCCTGTTCCAACCCTTGACCACTCTTGCAGCAAAGAAAAATCTTCCTAACATTGAACCTAAACCTCCCCTGGCACAATTTCACGCCATTTGCTTTTATCACATCACCTGATACTACAGGGAGAAGAGACCAACCCCCACTTCACTGCAACTTCCTTTCAGGGAGTTGTAGAGAGCAGTGAGGTCCCCCCTCAGCCTCCTTTTCTCCAGATTAAATACCCGCCCAGTTCCCTCAGCTGCTCCTCACCAGACTTGTTCCGTTCTCCAGACCCTTCACCAGCTGTGCTGCCATTTTCTGTACCCACTCTAGCATCTCATTGTCCTTCGTGGAATGAGGGTAGTGAGAGTTAAGTTAAATTCGAATGTGGTATTAGGACTATTAGAAGTGTTAGACTGTCCCAGAACCAAACCCTAACATGCACTTCTTAAGTGTGAAAAAACTCAGCAGGGGAATTGTTGTCAAACTTCCCATCTTGGATGTTTTGTGCAAAGTTCTCATTTCCCTCTCCTCCTTTGGCTGTCAAAATGAAGAACTGGGAAGCATTTACCCAGAGACTGTTAGAATCTGTCAAAGATTTAGCAGTGTAATTGATAGGGAATCCAGTGTGTTTAGACAGCACTGCCTGAAATCAGCCTCTACAACACAGCCTGCCAAAACTCTTATGCCATTGCAAAACACATCCAACAGAAGTAGTCCAAGATCTGGCAGCTCAAATTGGCAGCTTGCTCAACTACAACCAAACCCAGCTTTGTCCAAAAGATAGAGAAGATACATTTAGTCTGTGAACTGTTACAAATGGGGTGGGGTTGTGTGGCCAGGAACATGTAAACAAAGTGGACATGCAGACCCTTAAAAACTGCTGGGGTTTGGGACACCACAGGAGTGAAAAATACCATAGTCCTCAGGTTGAAAAAGATAGCAATAAGAGCCTAGAATTCATAATGGCCTAACAGGTTGCTAAGGAGGTCATGGATGTCCCCTCCCTAGAGGTGTTCAAGACCAGGTTGGACGAAGCCTTGAGTGATCTGGTCTAGGGGAAAGTGTCCCCGTTCCAACCCAGACCACTCTATGATTCTATGAATAACTGTCTATAAATCTTTCCCACTACAACAGATGAGATATCATTGGTAGTCCTGACATGGATATCTTTGATCATAGACTTGTAGACTCATTTCAGTTAGAAAAAAACTTCCAGATCATTCAGTCCAACCATTCTCTAACTGTATCAAGACTGGGGCTAAACCATGACGCTCAGCACCACATCTCTGCTTCTTTGAACTACCTCCAGGGATGGGGATTCAATTACCTCCCTGGGCAGCCTGTTCCAGTCTCTGAGAACCCTTTCAGTCAAAGAGCTTTTTCTAAGATGCAACCTATACAAATGCTCACCTTTTGCATGCTAAGCTCTGCTAGCATTTTTTCTGGGTTTTGATTTATGGATTAGTTTGGGTTTTTTTAGGACATCTCTAGGCAGACAAAAGCTTTACAACTCTAAGCTCCCCTGAAGGCAAATGAGAGTATCTGTTGACAGACAAGCTTTCAAACATCAAAGAAAAGAAATATTCTTCCCTGCAAACCACCCCCCCCACCCCCCCAAAAAAAAAAAAAATCAATTGAATTCTCTTATTTTTTTGGCTGGCATACTTCAAACCTCCAGTTGTAACCCAAGTCCTCTCTCCCTCTTTCAGCTCACCACCTAGAGCCAAAGCTAGCGTCTCCTTCTCTCGAGATTTTCAAAACCCACCAGTACATGTTTCTGTGTGCCCTGTCCTACTTGGTTTTCTTTTGCAGGGGGATTGGACTAAACCTCTGGAGATCCCTTCCAAGCCCAACCATTCTATGATTCTATGTAACACAAGTGCAAGTCTGCAGTAGCAGCTACATAATAAACTGCACAGAACGTAAAGCAAGGACGTATCTTGCTAAAGGTGAAAATAAAGCACACTTGAACCTTCAGAAGGCTGCTTCAGGATTTGTCTTCTCTCTGCAACACTGGAATATCATTAAAGCTGCTAAAGACCAGTTGCCCTCATAGAAGCAAATAATGGCTGGGATCCTGCAGATGTTTCCAGGACTAGGTGGATGAGGTGAAATAATCTCCTTCCTATCTACATTCTGCACAGAAGACAACCCACTGTAGGTAGGCAAACAAATTAGATATTCTTGGGATTTGCAAGCTGAGCCTGTTATTTATCCTCACCAACCACAGTAATTATGCTGCAAACGGCCACCTGCTTAAATTACCCAGGTTCTTTGTGTTCCAGTCAGACTACTGGGAAATCCAAGCAGCTGGGGTTTTAGGGAAGGAAGTCCATAATTCAATAATTGAGTTTGATGTTATTAAAAAGAGAGAGATCCTTGGAAAACATCAACACGTGCAGGCTGAGGAGCTATCATGCATACAAACTGCTGCCACACGTGTCCTTGCAGGGAACAGCCACAGCCTGCATACTCCTCTGCGGGACAACAGCTTGATTAAGGGATTTAATGTCTGATCTTCTGTCTACCTGCTATCCCTGGTGCCTCTCCTCCATGCCTGGGGAGGGACTTTTGCAAGGGCTTGTAGTGATAGGATGAGGGACAATGGCTTAGAACTCAAAGAGGGGAGATTTAGACTGGAGATTAGAATGACATTCTTTCCAGTGAGGGTGGGGAGACACTGGAACAGGTTGCCGAGGGAGGTTGTGGATGCTCCCCTCCCTGGAAGAGTTCAAGGCTAGGCTGGATGAGGCCCTGAGCAACCTGGTCCAGTGGGAGGTGTTCCTGCCCATGCACGGCAGGAGGTTTGAAACTGGATGATCCTGAAGGCCTCTTCCAAACCAAACCATTCTAGGATTCCATGACGTGCTCTGGCTTCCTGGCCTAGATTTAACTGATGCCATTTTGATCCACAATTCTCATGTTGCCACACATCCTGTTGCTGCTCCCAAAAAGGCATTGTCAGAGCATGTGCAGAAGCAACCCGTACACAGGCAATTTAGACCATATGTCCTCTCTGACCAGAGAGCTGACTTCTGGAAATGGATTCTAGGAAGGCCTCTAGGAAGTTTCAAAAGGTTTTAAAAGAACACCTGTGAAACAGCTGTTTCAGAAACTCCAACAAAAGCCACTGGGTATGGGAATTAACCTCCTACCTTCCGTTACAGGCTACATTTACCATCTCAGCAATGCCCACACTACTCCAGTGTGCAAAGCAGGAGGGTTCCCAGCTCACTGATACGCAATGATGGAAACACAGAATCACAGAATCATAGAATTGATAAGGTTGGAAAAGACCTCAAAGATCATCAAGTCCAACCTGTCACCCAAGATCTCATGACTACTAAACCATGGCACCAAGTGCCACGTCCAATCCCCTCTTGAACACCTCCAGGGATGCTGACTCAACCACCTCCCTGGGCAACACATTCCAATGGCTAACAACTCTCTCTGTGAAGAACTTTCTCCTCACCTTAAGCCTAAAATTCCCCTGGCACAGCTTGAGACTGTGTCCTCTTGTTCTGGTGCTGGTTGCCTGGGAGAAGAGATCAACCCCCTCCTGGCTACAACCTCCCTTCAGGTAGTGGTAGACAGCAATAAGGTCTCCCTTGAACCTCCTCTTCTCCAGGCTAAACAACCCCAGCACCCTCAGCCTCTCCTCTTAGGGCTTGTGCTCAAGGCCTCTCCCCAGCCTTGTTGCCCTTCTCTGGACACATTCAAGTGTCTCGATGTCCTTCTTAAACTGAGGGGCCCAGAACTGGACACAGTACTCAAGGTGTGGCCTAACCAGTGCTGAGTGCAAGGGCAGAATGACTTCCCTGCTCCTGCTGGCCACACTATTTCTGATGCAGGCCAGGATGCCATTGGCCTTCTTGGCCACCTGGGCACACTGCTGGCTCATGTTCAGCTGGCTGTCAATCAGTACCCCTAGGTCCCTTTCTGTCTGGCTGCTCTCCAGCCACTCTGACCCCAGCCTGTAGCACTGCATGGGGTTGTTGGTAGGACTCAATGATTTTAAAGGTCTTTTTCAAACCAAAATGCTGCCATGATTCCCTTCCAGGAGATCAGGAACTGTTCCTGGCTCTAGCAGTCTAGCAAAACTGCACTCCTACAAACCAATTAACTTTTACACATTCATCCATACCTCCAATTACTGCCTTTTGACAAGCACCTTGTCATGTTCAGCCAGCTGTCAGTCAGTACCCCCAGGTCCCTTTCTTCTGTCTGCTCTCCTGGTTTCCCTTTGGTTTTGGGGGTGGTGGATTTCTTGGATCAGTGTAATTTATGGGTTATACTTTATATATTATCATCACAATACTGCAGAGATGTCAAAGCTGTGCTGTGCTGGCCATCTGACAGTGTCAGCAGTCTGAAACAATGAATTACATCACAGAGTCACAGAATCCCAGAATGGTGAGGGTTGGAAGGGACATCGAATCCCACTGCTAAAGCAGGGTCACCCACAGCAGCTTGCCCAGAACCACAAGGTCCAAGCAGGTTTTGAAAGTCTTCAGAGGAAGAGACTCCAGAACTTCTCTGGGCATTCTGCTCCAGGGCTCTGTCACCTTCACAGTGAAGAAGATTCTACTCATGTTGAGGCAGAACTTCCTGTGTTCCAGCTTGTCCCTGTTGTTCCTTGTCCTATCACTGGGCACCACTGAAGAGTGTGGCACCTTCCTCCTGACACCCACCCCTCAGATACTTACAGATATTGATAAGATCTCCTCTTAGCCTTCTCTTCTCCAGACTAATCAGCCCCAGATATTTAGTCTTTCTTCATAGCAGAGATGTTCCAGTCCTCAGATTATCCTTGTAGCTCTCCACTGGACTCTTTCCAAGAGATCCCTGTCTCTCTTGAACTGTGGAGCCCAAAACTGGGCACAAGACTCCAGATGTGGTCTCACCAGGGAAAAATAGAGGGGGAGGAGAACCTCCCTAGACCTGCTGCATTAGTGATCTTACAGCATGAATTTGTTGCCAACTCTATCAATTTCCTTTCCAACTAATTTAACACATCTTGACTCTGAAGCAGGTTTTTTCTATTATTATTTTCTCCCCTGCTGATATCACAATGTCAGAGATCAAAGGCTCCTTCCCTTCCTCCAGCTCACGCTACATTCAAGCAAATTACCAGCTATGTTACAGAAAATTTGTAGCACTCACCCAAATACGGTCACCAGCAACCCGACAAAGCTCTGAACACGTGGCAGATGTGGGGTTACCGACAAGCTGGGGCTGGAAAAGCAAGCTCATTACCAGTGAATGCCTCCTGTACCAAGCAGGCATTTACACATGTGTGGGCTGGAAAGAAAAATCCCAAATTCTATGGGGGTGGGCAGGGAATAAAAGGAGAGAAAAAGGAAAGATACATTGGTTTAATAAAGCTAGTCAAGAGATTTGTAAAGCTTTGACAGGTCTGCATGGGTTTTAACCTCTTCTTGCCCACAAGTCTGAAGGAGGACTTGCAGAAGGCTCAAAAGAAAACAACAAGCAAATGTCTAGTAAAGACCAGGTCAAGCATTTGTAGCTCACCTCTCCACCCTTTTCAGCACGAGCTAATCCTCCTTTGGCACTGAACTAAAGAAACACAAACAGAAATCCCTTCTGTCTTGGCTGCCTGCCTGAGCTACAGTGTCTGTAAACTTTCATTGAGAACCCGGCTGGAGTGAAAATGAATTGAGTGAAGACAATTCATGGCTACAATAAGTGACTCTCTCATAACAAACCAGAGCTGACAGCTTAGCTTGCTGACCTACATTGGATGTATATACAACACATGGCACACACACACAGAGAAAATGGGCAATAGCTGGGTTCTGAGTGGTGTTTTGCAAAAGCACTTCAGCATATTCACCTGTGATGGTGGTGATATTGCACATGGACAATGAAAGCAGGGAGATGTTTTCTCCATTCTATTCTCAGTGCTCTGTAGTGCACACCAAAACCACCCCCTCTCCACAGCATTCCAAGGAATTAGCTCTGACATCTTGATAACAGTGAGTAAAAGACGTGTGGAGGGATTAAATCAAGGCAGCACCATGGGCTGGATCGAAACCTAGATCTGAGGATATTCTGCAGAGAGCTCCACAGCAACTTAAGCATCTAAAAATCCTAACAAGAACAAAGAAACCTTAAAGGATAAAGCATATAAAAATGGACAGAAAGTGGTCCTGAGGAGTGGGACTCAGGGTACTGGATATGAAGCTCATCATAACCTGGCAATGTGCATTCACAGCCCTGAAGCCAACCGTGTCCTGGGCTGCATCCCCAGCAGCACAGGCAGCAGGTGAACAGAAAAGATTCTGCCCCTTTGCTGTGCTGAGACCCCACTTGCAGTGCTGGGGCCAGCTCTGAAGCCCCCAACACAAGAAAGAAATCAAACTGATGGAGTGGGTCCAGAGGAGACCACAAAGATGATCAGGGGGTTGGAGCACCTCTCCTATGAACACAGGTTGAGAGAATTGGGGTTGTTCAGCCTGGGGAAGGCTCCAGGGAGACCTTCTAGCTGCCTTCCAGTATTTGAAAGGGGCTGCAGGAGAGGTGGAGAGGGACTTTTGACAAAAGCATGAAGTGACAGGAGGAGGGGGTAAAGGCTTTGACCTGCAAGAAGCTGAATATTAGGAAGAAAATTTTCTTCATGAGGGCAGTGAGACATTGGAACAGGTTGTCCAGAGAAGCTGTGGAGGGTCCAAGCCTGGAAGTGTTGAAAGGCAGGTTGGAGGGGGCCTTGAGTAACCTGGTTTACCAGGAGGTGTCCCTGCCCATGGCAGGGTGGTTGGAACTCAATGATCTTTAAAGTCTCTTCCAATCCATTCTGTGATTCTACCAAACAAGCCTGCCTTCCAAATGCTTCTTGAACACAGACTTAACATGCAGTGTGGCTCTATTCCACAGCTATCTGCATCCTTCATGCCTCCTGTGTTTTCTTAAATCTCCTCATCCTGATTCCAGGTCTACAGAAAGAGGGGACTAGGACTAGATTTATCAAGCAACAGCAAAGAGTCAATCTTACGAACACGAACAAACTATAGCTCATACTGATGGTGAGGGCAGCCTGCCCACGCAGAGGCAGCCAACTTAGGCTACACAACCCACCTGAAACTGTGCCCTCTGTAAAGCAGTTAGTTCTTTGAACTTAGCTTGATATCATCTGACCAGCTTTAATTACCTTTTTTTTCCTTTCATCTAGTGACTCCCATGATATTCCTTATTCTTTTAAATCCATACACAAATCCTTCTCCAGCCTCCAAGCCAGGCAGTTCAAAGCCTCCTCCACAAGCAGTTTATTGTGCACCAGAGCTGACTCTCTGCATTTCAGCACTGAATACTGATGCAAAGAGAAAGGTTTATTTCACCCATGGCTCTTTCAGCATATGAGGGAGCTTTTGCTTTATCAAGAACGGTCTGTGTCACCTGTGCTGCAATCCCCTGTAATAGGACTTGGGGTTAAGGTAGAGCCCCCTTGCTTCTGTAGCTTTTCTTCAGAGAATCAGGAACTGCCTATCTTGATAAAATGACACACAATATCTGACAGAATCACAGAATGATTTGGGTTGGAAAGGACCTCAGAGATCATCTAGTTCCAACCCCCCTGCCATGGGCAGGGACACCGTGCTCAAGGCCTTGTCCAACGTGGCCTAAAGAACAAAAGCAATTTTCCAGCCTTGCTTGATAAATTGAATGGGAAGGCATTAAAAAAAGGAAAAGAAAGGGGCTGGAGGACGGTGTGTGTGTGATTGAGAACAAGAGATGCTAACAATAAAGCTCTTCCACAAGGAGGATTCAGGTCATCAATTTTCCTGCAGTATGAATCAAATACTGTTAACAACGTGGAAGCAGCTCCACGATAAGAGCCATGGCCGCGCTTGAGCAACTTAATGCTTTGTCCCCTCACTGCAGAATTTACAGTATTTAATCGACCAAATGGAAAGGCAGAGGCTCTTCAGAGCCTCTTATCAACTGGGAAGCAGGAGGTGTGACAGGAAAGCAGGCTGGGATAACGAATGCACACTGAAGTCAGAGGGATGCTTGTGAAGCTGATCCACTCTCCCAGCGATGCAGAGGTTCTCAGAGATAATTAAATTGCATCTCCCCCATGGGCACAATCTAATTTGGGATGTGATGGAAGTAAGGGATTGCCTCTGTTTCCTTCCATGCCCTGGAGCACACTGAGTATCACCAAGTTAGAAGCCTGACAATCCACATAAAGCTTTGCATCCACATTAGGGAGTCGATTTGCCTTCACTCAGTGTTTCATAGAATCATAAAATCATAGAATGGGTTAGGTTGGAATGGACCTTAGAGATCAACCTGCTCCAGTATCTCCCCACCATCACTGGATAGAATTTCTTCCTAATCTCCAGTCTAAATCTCCCCTCTTTCAGCTCAAAGCCATTGTTCCTTGTTCTATCATTACAAGCCCTTATAAAAAGTCTCTACCAAGCTTTCCCCAGCCCTGCTTCAGGTACTAGATAAGGCTGCTCTAAGGTCTGCCCAGAGTCTTTCTTCAGGCTAGCATCCTATAAGGTCAAAAGCCTGGTGCCTTTAAGTTAAAGAGAACAGGGACAAATCAAAACTTCACAGAAGATATGGCAGATGCCTGTTATATCCAGCTTTCCCCTCTAGCTGGGTCCCAGTAACCTGCCTCTGGGAAGATGCCAAAACTCTGCTGCTGCATTGATGCAGTGACAGGGCACAGCCAAGGAACTGAGAGAGGCTCCCCTTGCACTGTGCCACTTGTGAGTAGCTGTGGTCAACATCACAGATGCCCCACTTTGTGATCACCTAGTACAAGGTCATCACTCCTAGCATGGGAAAGATTCATACTTCTCCTGAATAAACACAATTACTTGTGGAGAAAAGGCAATTGTGGACAAAATCTCAGCCAAAAGCCTCTACACTTCATGACTACAAACACTGTTGTGGGAATTGCCACACTGCCACTATCTCAAGGTGGCAATTCTCTCTTGACAAGCTGAAAGAATAACATAATTAGGTAAGCTATGGTTAAAGAAGAATCCTCCTCCTGCTTTCACATGTCAGTCGATCCTCCCTATCTAGGCAGAGATCTAGACACACAAGCAGGTAAGCAACTTTTTCAACACAAGAAAGATTCTGAATGGCATCACTTCTGCACACCTCAGCTAGGGGAAGGTCTGATGTCTTCAGATGATTTCTGAGAAAGCACGCAAGAGAGAACAGTGTAGAAACATGAGCAATGCCAGAGGCTTTGCTCTCTACAACTCCATGAAAGGAGGTTGGAATGCAGGTGCGGGTTCTCTTCTCCCAAGTAACTAGCAATAAGATGAGAAGAAATGGCCTCAAGTTGCACTAGGGAAGGTTTATATCTTAGGATGTTGAATATTTCCTGATTGCACGTTTCCTAAAATTGGATATAAGGAAAAAAAAAAATGTTGAAAGTGTGGTCAGGCATTGGAACAGGCTGCCCAGGGAGGTGGTGGAGTCACCAGCCCTGCAGCTGTTCAAGAAACATGTGAATGTGGCACTTGAGGACAAGGTTTAATGGCCACGGTGGGGTTAGGTCCATGGTTTGACTCCATCTTGGAAGTCTCTCCCAACCAAAGCAATTCTATGATTCTAAGATGAGATTAAATGGTCTCATGCTGCACCAGGGGACACTTAGATTGGATATTAGGAATAATTCCTTTGTTGCAAGAGTGGTCAGGCATTGGAACAGGCTGCCCGGGGACGTAGTGGAGTCACCATGCCTGGATGTATTTAAGACAGGTAGTGCTTAGGGACATGTTTTATTGGTGGACGTGGCACTGTTAGGTTTACACTTGGACTAGATGGTCTCAAAGGTCTTTTCTAAACTGATTCTATGGCAAAAAAATAAAAGGGGAAAAAAAGAAAACACACCAGGGAAAAGAGGCTCCATTTTGAGTTCTTTGTAAGTGCCACAAAATACCTTTGAGCAAACCACACATTTTCTGGTTTTCAGGACCAAAGTGACACATTCCTGACCATATTACTGTGGGTGTCATAGAGGCAATTAAGCAATCAGCCAGAGCTACAGACTATCAGACAATCCTGCTGCCAGCAGCTATCAGAGGCATCAAACAGACCTGCCACAAAAAGGATCAGCAGAAGCACAAGGATCAGTGAAATCAATTCAGTCCAAACAACTCACAAGAAAGTAAATGCCACAGACAAGCAGAAAAAGAAATCTCTCTCTACATCAAACCAGGATTTGAGCCTTCAAAACTCCAGAAGGCAGTCAGTTAGGAGAACAGAAACCTGTGCTACTTGCCCCAGGGATGCCTCAAAATTCTAACACAATATTATGGTGCCAACAGCACCCCCCCCAAAAAAAAAAAAAAGAGAGAGAGAGACTAGAGATCATCCTGTAGAACACATGAGAGGAAAGGGCTTCAAGTTGCACCAGGCAGGGTTTAGGTTAGAGATTATAAAGCAATTCTTTGCTGCAAAAGTGGTCAGGCATTACAATAGGCTGCCCAGGGAGGTGTTCAAGGAACGTGTGGCCATGGCACTTTGGGAGCTGGTTTAATGGCCATGGTTGGGTTGATGGTTGAACTGAAAGGTCTTGCAGGTCTTTTCCAAACACAACAATTCTATGAATCTATGAAATCCAGAAGAAATAATTCCTTCCCTCCTGATACAAATCCTTGGTCTGCAGCATAGCTGGACATTCACAAAGCACTACCCCATCTTCACTAGAGGATCAGTTCTACCCCAGGTAACCATCTGAAGGCGTGTTTTGGAAACAGCCCTTTTTGCCCACCTCTCCTTCCCTTCCAGCCATTATCAGTTGAGTGCTGCTTTGTAGATGTTTCAACTTAATAGATAAAGCTCTTACAGGTCAAAGTAGAAAGCCTTCCCATACCTACACTTTGGTCTCCTTAGAAGTGTGAGTAATGAAACACAGGCTGGGATAGAGCTATTCAGGATAAATTCTCTTTTAGTAAAGATAAAAAATTTATTCTCTCCCCAGAGCCAAGCCAGAGCAGTCAGGAGGATTCACATCGTTCTGCTATTAACTCAATTAAGCAGGCAGGCAGCTTTGCTGGGTGAAAAAGCAGTGTAGGTTTGGGTGAATGTAAAATGCAGTCCAAAGGAGTCTTAAAATGTCCTTTAAACTGCAGCAAAAATAGATCAATAAAGTATTTTGTAACAACTACTTATGTGTCCATAACAACTCATTATTTCAATTCTCTGCATCGGGGATTTCTTGTTTCTCTCCTCTACCCCTTAAATAAATCTAACTGAATTATACATTTAAAGCAGCCTATGCATCTCTAACAACAGAAACAAATTTCATTTAACATCCAGCTGTCAAAAACCAGCCCTTCTGTCACTCTCTATTCAAGCCTGCTTTACATAATTCATGGCATCTTCATTATTTCCTTCTCTTTCTGGGTAGGATAACACTTAAGGATGAACCACTTGTGTAGCACCATCATTAGCTCTGCTTTTCATAGAATCACAGAATGGTTTGGGTTGGAAGGGACATTAAAGATCATGTAGTTCCAACCTCACCGGCATGGGCAGAGACATCTCCCACTAGAACAGGTTGCTCAGGATGGTCAGTCTGCCCTTGATCAACTCCAGGGAGGGGACATCCACAACCTCCTTGGGCAACCTGTTCCAGTGTCTCACCACCCTCACTGAAGAGAATCTCTTCCTAATCTCCAGTCTAGATCTCTCCTCTTCCAGTTCAAAGCCATTGTTGCTTGTGCTGTCACTAGAGACCCTTGTCTAAAGTCCTTCTCCAGCTTTCTTGTAGCCTCCTTCAGGTACTGGTATGATGCTCTAAGGTCTCCCTGGAGCCTTCTCTTCTCTCAATGAAACAGCCCGAACTCTCAAAGCCTATTCCGATGGGAGTGTTTCTCCAGACCCTGATCTTATTCACAGCCTCCTCTGGACACTCTCCTACAGTTCACAGAATGTTGGAGGTTGGAAAGGACCTCCAGAGATCATCAATTCCAACCCTCCTGACAAAAGCAGGATCACCTAGGGTAGTCTGCACAGGAATGTATCCAGACAGGTTTTGAAAGTATCCAGAGGAGTCGTCTCCACAACCTCTCTGGGCAGCCTGCTCCAGTGCTCCATCACCTTCTCTGTAAAGAAGTTTGTCCTCATGTTGAGGTGAAATCTTCTATGTTCAAGTTTTATCTGTTATTCCTTGTCTTATTACTGCACACCACTGAAAAGAGTTCCATGTCCTTCTTGTGCTGGGGGCACCAGAACTGGAGGCAGTGCAGGTGAGGTCTCAGCAGAGCAGAAGGGCAGAATCCCCTTACTGTCACGCTGTTCTCACTGCTTAGGAGGCAGCCCAGCATATGGCTGCCTTCTGGGCTGCCAGCAACCATTGCTGGCTCATGCTGTGTTCGTCCCCCAAGTCCTTCTCCTCCAGACTGCTCTCATGACACGATCTCTCGTGAAAAACAAACAAACAAACAAAACCCCAACACAGATGCTCTATAATGTCTAGGTAGGGAATTGTGTATATGCAGAGCCTATCATGATGGGACAGCACTTGATTCACATGCCCCAGCAATGAAAATAGCAGCATAGATGCATAATGCTGTGCTTTAATGTAGACAGACTGTGCTATTAATAGTCTCCCTCTTTTGCTTCTTTACAAACAGCTGCTGCCAGAATTTATGAGAAGCAGAGGAAGACAGCATTAGCTCAAACCAGACAGAGATTTTTCTCCCCCTCCAAGTTCCTCAAACTTAAAACAAAACAAAACAAAAAAATATATCTTAAGCTTCAGCCCATGTCTTTCCCATCCTCCACCATTCCATACCAGAAGTCTTCTCTAATTTAAGGGTGACTAATTTAACTTAAGGAACTTCTTTAAGGGTGACAGGACACTGGAATAGTCTGACCAGAGTGGGGTGGAGTCTCCACATCTAGAGACATTCAAAACCCACCTGGACAGGTTTCTGTGTGACCTTCTTTAGGTGACCCTGCTTTGATAGGGGCATTAGACTCGATCTCCAGAGGCCCCTTCCAATCCCTTCCATTCTGTGATTCATTGATTGCCTGCTTGGTGTTCAAACCTGAATGAAATGATTGCATACCCCTTCACCTCCCTCTGTAATGCTGGTTATAGGAAGCCTTTGAAAACAGAAACTGCCTTCTCTGGTGGCACCATCCCTGGGGAAGGTATTTTTTGGTGCAGCCACACAAAAGCTGTATTGACCCCAGGAGATCCTTATCCAAGCCCAAGCAGGGTACTTTGACTGTAGTCAGCAAAGCACAGCTTGCCTTCAGCACTTCAGAACCTAGACTTCCACAAAGGTTTAATAAATGTCCCTGCAACAACAAGCAACAAACAAAGATGACACATTCTTGACAGTGAGAGTGGTGAGACACTGGAACAAGTTGCCCAGGAAGGTTGTGGATGTCCCCTCCCTATAAGTGTTCAAGGACAAGTTCAATGAGGCCTTGAGCAACCTGGTCTAGTGGAAGGTGTCCCTGCCCATGAGTGGAAAGGGTGGTGGTGTGCAGTTGGAACTAGATGATCTTGAAGGTCTTTTCCAACCCAAACCATTCTAGGATTCTTTGATTACTTGGAAGTAGGTAACAGCACAGTGGCAGTGTTCCACAGTGTTTCCCTGTAACAGGTTGCCCAGGAAGGCAGTTGAGGCCCCATCCCCGGAGATATTCAGGGTGAGGTTTGACAAAGGCTCTGAGCAAACTGATCTAGTTGAAGATGCCCTTGCTTACTGCAGAGGGGGGTGGACTCAATAACCTTTGGAGGTCTCTTCCAACCCAGACCATTCTGTGATTCTATAAAAACACAGCAATCAACTGGGAGCAAAAGGATGCTGAGAAGCTCCTAGGAAGGAAGAAAAAGTGCAGCAGGTGTAAAACTGAGAGAAAATAGAAAGTATTAAAACAAGAGTTACAGCTTTCTCCTCTGCTTAATAATAGAATGATAATAAAATGATAATAAAGTGGAAAGCTTGTATAAGATGGAAAAATTTAAGCAGTTGGAAGTCAAAGGCTAAATTCTTGGGCATATTACGGAGTCAGCTCCCTTGGATCCCATCTGCTTACCACGGGTCTCACACATGGTGGGCAAAAAGTTGGATATATGGCCACAGAGAGAGTTCATTGATTAGGAGTCATAAAAGTTTGGAGGTGATGAGCTGAAAGTCACGACACCAGTGTGGGATATTAAGACAGCAATTTTTTAGCATTATATGTGGTAGAGCAGCACTGGCTCTACAGACACCCAGGGCAGTGCAGCTTCCTTGCTTGCTTTGCAGTTTCAAAGGAAAATAAATAGATACATATCATAAACCAACCTGGATTTGCTACCATGGTACAGCACCTTGGGGGGGCATCTGGATGTTGAGATCGGTTTGAATTCTCTGAAGAGGTGGTGAGTTGCTTCTGTTTTCCTTCTTGATTCTCATAGAATCACAGAATGCTTCAGATTGGAAGGAACTTTTAAAGGTCATCTAGTCCAACCCTCACAGCAGTCAGCAGGGACATAGAATCATAGAATGGTTTCACTTGGAAAAGACTTCTAAGATGATAGAGTCCAAATTTCAACCATCACCACCATGGCCATTAAACCACATCCCAAAAGGCCATGTCCACACCTTTCATGAACACCTTCAGGGATGGTGATCCCTGACCAATCTTGCAGGAAAGGAATTTTTCCTAATCTGCAACCTGAATCTCCCCTGGCACAATTTTAGGCCATTTCCTCCCATTCTATCACCTGATACTAGGGGCAAAACCCAACATCATACTGTGCGCTCTCTATTTTGGCAATAGCCATCTGGAAGAGGGGAAAAAATATCAACATAGAAGAAATATTTGGCATAACCAAACTAGATTTGTACCCTTATGCCCCATCCTCATGACTTTCACCCTTTAGTTATTTATTTGCATTGATTTATTTATTTGCATCACTTCTGAGTCTTTTCCAGACTGAAGGTTTTGACCACGTAGACGATGAGAAGCAGACTTTTACCACTATTATAAAGGACTGAAGCTTGAAGACAGGAGATTGAGACTGGAGATTAGGAAGAAATCATTTCCACTGAGTGTGGCAAGACACTGGGACAGGTTCCTCATGGAGGTTGTTGATGTCCCCTCCCTGCAGCTGTTCAAGGCCAGGTTGGATGAGGCCTGGAACAAGCTCATCTAGTGGAAGGTGTCCCTGCCCATGGCACAGAGGGTGGAACTAGATGATCTTTGAGGACACATCCAACCTAAACCATTCTATAAATCTGTGATTCTATTATTTATCCCTACAAAACTCAGCCTCTCAAGATATTGTCTTCATGTGTGGTCATTTTTGTACCATTTTTAGTTCAGCCCTTCCCTTCATCTGTGTTTGGGTATCCAATAGCTGATGGTGGATGGTGAGGAGGCATAGGGATTTCAGTGCTACCCAATGCTTACCCCAGGGCTTTATAGTGATGAGTAAAGCACTCCAGCCACTCCTGCTGACAATGCTAGCCATGTGTTTAAATATGCACCATTGCATCTTTGTTTCTCTCCTGAGCCAGACTGGAGTGTGACCAAAGCCCAGTCTGTCCTACAGACTTCCTCTTTCCTCTAACACCCTTCATAAAATTTGCAATGTCCAAAGGGCTGGGTTCTTGATTTCACATTCCTCTTTCACAGCTGCCTTATTCCTGCTGAAACAGTGGAATAAAATTCTGCATGGAAACTGTGCTGAGAATGTTCTTAATGGAAGAAGCAAAAAAATGCTTGGCATGCTCAGACTTCAAACCAGAAGGCTTCTGATTCCATAGACATGTTATCACTATGGTACACATTGGAAAATCACACTCTACTTGCACAACTGGATGGTGAGCCCTTGGGAGGAATGGGATTAAGATACAACCTTGGGTCAAAAGAGGTTACACAATCAGGTTTCCCATACCAGCACTGTGAAAATTAAATTCATGGTAGAGATGCTCAGTTGCTGAAATGCAAGGGAATACTGGAAGAAACTAATGTGATTAAAACCCAGGAATTAATTCTTTTACACAGAAGGGCCCCAAAACACAGATTTGGCAAGAATACTTCTCAAACTCCCTCATTAATTCATTTATTCCAGTGGCCATGCTCTACTTTGTGAATTATTCTTGGTAATTCAAGCAGACAAGTATCCCACTTCCCACATATTTTAATATCTATTCCAGAGTCTCATAAATGGAAGTTTCTGAGCTATGAATGTTTCTATGTGTGCACCATCTCCAAAGAAGAGAGCTGAAAAAGGGAATATTTGGTTATCATCTTTTGACTATGCCTTTCCCCCCCCCCCCCCCCCCCCTTAGTGCATTAATTTCCCGGCTAAAGGCTTCTGCTCTCACTGCAGGGTAAGAAAACAGAACTTCTCAGAGCCCTGGTTTTTGGCACCACCTCACTCCTGTTTTATGCTTGAGGCTCCTTCCCTTCTGACTGCTTCTCAATTTGAATAAGCTCTCACTGTAAGACTGTATCAGAGCTGCACTCAGTTAATCTTATTAAACCATACAAGTTCGAAAACTCTAGAGTTTGATGTCAGGCAGGCTGTTTCCAAACTACTAAACTTAAGATCCAAATTAGATCATGAGCAAAATCTTCAAAGGCACTAGAGCCACACAGGAGTGAAATTCCACTTCCAAAAGAAATCACTGCAATTGTTGGGAACCCAGGAGTTCATATGGGAGCCCAGAAGTTCATAGAACGGTTTGGCTTGGAAAGGACCATAACAGATTATCTAGTTGCAACCCTCCTGCCATGGGTTGTACCAAATCATTTGGGACTCAGGCTCCTGGGTGCAATGGGTGCTTTAAATTGTTTTAAACCCTTAAAATGTGAGTTAAAGAGGAAAGCTGTGAAAGCATTGAGATTTACATCCTGTATTGTCAGTACTGGCACAAGCACACAGGTCCTCATGAAGAATGTGTTAGTTATAGGAGGTTCCTACTCCCACCAAAAGTCTCCTGAGAAAACAAACAAAAAAACCCAAACAAATCAACCCAAACCCAACCCACCCCAAACAAACAAAACCCAAACCAACCAAACAAAACCAACCTACCAAACAAAAGCCTACCAAAAAACCCCCACCCAAGGTCTCCCCTAAAAGAACACCTCTGGGAGACTCTGTGTTACACAGAGTGGTAGAGTTTTGGAAGGGACCTCCAGAGGTCATAGAGCCCAACCACACTGTCAAAGTAGGATCACTCAGGACCAGTCAGGAACACATTCACATGGGTCTATAAAGTGCTCAGAGGAGACTCCACAACCTCTCTGAGCAGCCTGCTCCTGAGCTCCAGCAGCCTCACAGCAAGTAAGTTTTTTTTTTTATGTTGAGGTGGAACCTTCTGTGTTCCACTTTGTAACCATTGCCCCTTGTCCTACAGGCTTCTTCTCTTTGATACCCACCCTTCAGATATTTATAAACATCCATAAGATGCCCTCTCAGTCTTCTCCAGGCTGAACAGCCTCAGGTGCCTCAGCCTTTTCTCATCAGACAGATGTTCCAGTCCCTTCATCATCCTCAAACTCCACTGGACACTCTCCCTGGTTGGTTCCCTGTCCCTCTTGAACTAGGGATATCAGAACTGGACACAATACTCCAGTTGTGGTCTAACCAAGGCAGAGTGGAGGGGGAGGAGAACTTCCCTTCATTTGGTACTGAATCTGTAAGCTGATGCAACAAGGTGCCATTTAAGCGCTGTGAAAGAAAATCTCCACCCTTACTCTTCCCTCACTCTTTATGGAAGAGTATTTTTGTTTTACAGATAATTGAAGAGTGACTACAGCTTCAGCTTCACTCAGCCACCTTTGGGCATAGAAGACTGCAGTCATTACAGGAAGAGGGAAGTGGTGGCTTGCCAGCCCTCTCACCCATAGAGTTTATGACAAAGTAGGGGGCTACTTAGCTGCCCTTAGGTCCTCCTGACATCCATGTCAGGCACCCACATTTGCCACCTGAATGTCATCAAAACAAAGCTTGTTGAGACCTCCTGGAAGGTTTCTACCTGCACACTGGCTTCAGACATCTCCTGTCACATGCACAGTCAAGGGTTTTCTGGATGGCAGCCCAACACAACAGACACCAGCCTGCTTTGTTTGGTGCCTGGCTTTAACTCTTCACAAGTGCAGCTAATCAACTGAAATTGATTTTCCACAGTTCAGTCTAACTCACTGCTCTGAAGGTGACCTGTATTCTTTGTGTCTATGCACAGTTAAGGGGTTTGGGTTCTTTGAAGGTGAGTCAGGCATTGGATGCCTATGTTCAGTTATTGACAACCTTGATGGTAATTCAAAAGTGTTCCAAGGGACATTTCTGACACAGGCAGCATTTAGAGGCACCCTAAAGATTTCTCCCCTGCTCTCCCAAATCATAGAATCACAGGATAGTTTAGGTTGGAAAGGACCTTGAAGATCATCAGCTCCCTGTCCTTCAGTGGGCAGGGACACCTCCCAATAGACCAGGCTGATCAAGGCCTTATGCAACATGGTCTTGAACACACCTAAGCAAGGGGCATCCACAACCTCCTTGGGCAACCTGTTCCAGTGTCTCACCACCCCCACTGGAAAGAATTTCTTCCTAATCTCCATTCTAAATCTCCCCTCTTCCAGATGGATGCCATTCCCTCTTCTCCCTATGAAGAAGCAACATCTTGCCTTTACATAGGTGGATGATGAAGCTTGAAATGGGAGGTTGGCACAGCTCATCTTATCTCAAATATAACAACGTGGAATTAAAGGGTATTCAGGGGGAAAAAAAGATCATTTTCATGCACACATAAGAAAAAAAAAAAAAAAGAAAAGAAAAAAGAACACCTCCCCTCTGAAGAAATATTTGAAGGCTCACAGCTCTTTCCCTTGGAGAGAGGAGAGGCTGGAAGCAATAAGACAAATGCATACAGGCTAATGAACAGAAATTGAAAAGGTAGCTTGGCCACATCTGTCTTCACAGGCTGAGGAGGGATGGCAATAAAATTAAAACCTGAAAAAAAGCAATTATTTTTCACACAATAAGCTATTATCCTGCTGGACTTTGAGTACCTGGAAGTCATCACGACCAGGGACTCAATCGGATTCAGAAAGGATTTGGCCATTTATACTGACGGCAAGAATATCCAGCAAGAGCAATTCATCTGAACAAAGGAAAGCTAGAACGAAGATTAAAAGCCTTGGCTACTGGGGTAAAGCCCAACTCTAACTGTGAAAAATCAGGAAGAGAAAAGGTAAGGGGCTGGTTAGAACTGTCTGTCTGCTGAGGGATGCTGCATCCTGCCCTGAGACA
Organism: Dryobates pubescens; assembly: GCF_014839835.1. NCBI lineage: Eukaryota > Metazoa > Chordata > Aves > Piciformes > Picidae > Dryobates > Dryobates pubescens. The sequence goes on from NC_071612.1 coordinate 44,270,169, forward strand.
GGCCGGACAGGGCACAGTAAGTTAACTTCCACCCCCAGTAAGTTTGCAGATGACACTAGGCTGGGAGAGAGTGCTGACCCGCTGGAGAGTAGGAAGGCTTTGCAGAGCAACCTGGACAGGCCAAGTTCAGTGTGATGGAATTCAACAAGGCCAAATGCCAGGTTATGCACTCAGGTCACAACAACCTCAGGCTTGGGGCAGAGTGACTTGGAAAGTTGCTTGGCACAGAGAATCTGGGAGTGTTGATTTACAGCCATCTGCACATGAGCCAGAAGTGTGCCCAGGTGGGCAAGGCCAGCAGCATCCAGGCCTGGATCACCAATAGCATGGCCGTGAGGACCAGGGAAGTGATTGTCCCCATGTACTCAGCACTAGTGAGGCCACATCTTGAGTTCTGGGTTCACCCCCATTCCTGGGGGTGTTTAAAGTGGCAGAGATGTGGTGCTGAGGGCCATGGTTTGGCACCAGCCTTGTTAGAATTAGAGAATGGTTGGACTGGATGATCTTAAAGGTCTTTTCCAACCAAAACAACTCTATTATTCCACAGGGGCAGACCAGTGACTTCATAAGGAAACCTTATTCCTATTCTGTCACCTTTCTTCCTGGCCAGCTCCAAACCCTCCTTTCTTCTCTTGCATTAGTTTTATAGTTTTGTACACTTCTCAAGCCCATAACTCCATCTCCCATTCTTCACAGTGTCTCTACAATAAAGTTTTCCCTTCTTTGTCACCTCTCCTACTGTGGGTAAAAGCAGATAATATACTGCCCAGCCCAAGCTGCAGCCCAAGCTAACGGACTGAATGCTGAGGCTATAACTCAGTCCGCAAGTTCTACTACTGCCCATAAACTACTCGCTGTCTCCCAGTTTACCATGTCAGCAGGACTCCAGCTGAATTAAGGCTTCTACTGTATATAACTGACACCAATGTATTCTCTTATGCATAATGCATAGAAGATGGCTCTCATAATAAATTCCATCTCCTGCCCTTCCTTTACATTACAGACGTGACCTGGCATCTCTTACGCACTCTGCTAACCGAGACATAAAACCCTGCTCCTGAATCATAATGGCAGCAAAACTTTGGCTTGGGTCACTGCTGCTGCTGTGCAAGCCATTCTCTTGCCCTCTTTTCCTGAACGAGGCTGAAACAAACTTCAATTCTATTGGAGGGGTCCCTGCTCATAGCAGGGTCAAGATGACCTTTGAAGGTCCCTTCCACCCCGATGCATTCTGTGACTCTGTGGTTCATCCCATTAACAAAACTCATAGTTAAGTACCATGCTGAGCTGATGATTCAGGAACTGCTGCCAGCCCTTATTTCTGATATTGGCAGGCAAATGATTTGTGCCTCACACCCACCTTTTGCCTGTGTGCATTTGGTGTTGCACAGAATCCTAGAAACATCATGGAACAGTTTCAGCTGGGAAGTACCTGAAAGATCATCTAGTTCCTACACCCCTCGCCATGGGCAGGGACCCATTCCACTAGACCAGCTTTCTTGAGGCCATGTCCAACCTACCCTTGAACACCTCTTGGGAGGGGACATCAACGACCTCCCTGAGGGCCTTGCCCAGTATCTCACCACCCTCATTGGAAAGAATTTCTTCCTAATCTCCAGTCTACATCTCCTCTCTTCCAGCTCAAAGCCATTGCCCCTCATCCTATTACTACAAGACCTTGTAAAATGTCCCTCCCCAGCTTTCTTATAGGCCCTGTTCAGGTACTGGAAGGCTACTAGAAGGTCTCTCAGAGCCTTCACCAGATTGAGCAGCTCTCTCAGACTGTCCTTAGAGGTGAAGTTCTCCAGTCCTGTGATCATCTTTGAGGCCCTCTCTGGCCCTTTTCCAACCATGTCCTTCTTCTGTCAGGGGTAGCAGAACTGGATTCAGTGCTCCAGGTGGGGTCTCATGAGAGCAGAGTAGAGGGGCAGAATCCCCTTCCCTCATCCTGCTGCTCACACTGCAGCCCAGGACACAGCTGCCTTCTAGTCTGCCACTGCACATTGCAGCTCATGTTGAGTTTGAATCCCAGCATGGCAGGGTTTGGAAGGGATGTCTTTGGATCATGCAGTCCAACCCCCTTGATTGAGCAGGTTCACCTAGAGCAGGTTGCCCAGGAACGTGTCCAGGCAGGTTGCGTATCAGCAGGGTGATCACACAGATTTAAAGCTACACCACGGATGCCAAACTGCAAGCCTGCAAAGGTGAGAGAGGTCTGTAGAGAGCATTAGGAGCCCTGCAGAGGAGCACAGACATCCCAGGCTTACACACAGTGTGGGGTGATATAAGCCAGTGCTGGACTTATGCATCTTGGAACAGAATATGGAATTCAGGCTCTAAAGGTTCCACAAACAACGCAGTCAAAACTGCGCTGAATGAAAGCTTTGAAATATCCTGGAGAATAGACAATCCCCTGTGTGTAAACTCAGTTGTGACCTCAGGCACAGGCAAACTGAGCTCTTTTGTACAAGATAAAAAAAGAAAAAAGAAAAAAAAAAAAGGCAAAAGAAACTGATATAGATGCATAGCTTCAACTTCGTCTCACCTCACAGCCCTTCAGCCATTATCTCAAGCCAGGAGACTGACCAGAGAAGGTGCACACATGTATCTTTCTACTCAAACCAAACCATTTGTTATTTTAAGATAGTGCAAGTCCACTTAGCCTGAATAAAACTTCTCCAACATCCTGCAATGCTCTAAGTCAATAAAAGCCTTATGATGAAGAGACAAAGCATCTGAAGACCAAGTCCTTTGATGGCCCAGTAAGGCATAGAATGCATAGAATCATTAAGGTTCAAAGAGACTTCTAAGATCATCAATTCCAACCTTCTGCCCAACACCTCCATGATTCAAGGTGTTAGGAATACTGAGCAGAAGTGTATTCCATGTTCATTTCTTCTGTGATTTAGGCAATGAGCTGGAGGTACTATGGGCTTAATGAGGTGCCATGGTCAGCATGCAGGTGCCTGGCTTTAAACTTTGCTCTTTGGGAACCCCTAAGAGTGATTTTCACAGTGCAAAATTTGTTTCAGAAAAAGCAAAAGTGCCTGAGAGCCTAGAGCTGCATCTTCCCTGAGTGTGGTTACAGTATCACAGTATCACCAAGGTTGGAAGAGACCTCAAGGATCATCGAGTCCAACCTGTCTCCACAGACCTCATGACTAGACCATGGCACCAAGTGCCACGTCCAATCCCCTCTTGAACACCTCCAGGGACAGTGACTCCACCACCTCCCTGGGCAGCACATTCCAATGGCAAATGACTCTCTCCGTGAAGAACTTTCTCCTCACCTCGAGCCTAAACTTCCCCTGGCACAGCTTGAGACTGTGGCCCCTTTTTCTGGTGCTGGTTGCTAGAGAGAAGAGACCAACCCCTTCCTGGCTACAACCACCTTTCAGGTAGTTGTAGAGGGCAATGAGGTCACCCCTGAGCCTCCTCTTCTCCAGGCTAAACAATCCCAGCTCCCTCAGCCTCTCGTCACAGGGCTTGTGCTCAAGTCCTCTCACCAGCCTTGTTGCCCAAGTTCAAGGTTCAAGGAAGGCTTCCTACATGCTTGGAACAGGTTGCCCAGGGAGGTGGTGGAGTTACTGTTGGTAGAGGTATTCAAGAAATGTATGAACATGGCACTTTGGGACTTGGTTTAATGGCCATGGTGGTGGTAGGTTGAAGGTTGAACAGTTTTCTCCCTGTTCCTGATTGGTGTTTCCAGATGAAACAATTTATGATTCCACGATTCTATGCCTTCACTCACCTCCTGCAACCTGATAATAAACATAGTACATTGCTGATCTGTGGACAGCACTGTGTCAGCAACATCTCCATCTTTGCTCAACATTTCCTCCCTGGGTGCAAATTAGTAGCTCAAGAAGCCTCCAACACCAGAACAGGTTGGTCAGAGAGGTAGTGTATGGCCCCATACCTGAGGTGTTCAAGGCCAGGCTGGACAGGGCCCTGAGCAACCTGGTCTAGCAGAAGGCGTCCCTGCCCATGGCAGGGGGGTTGGAACTAGATGGCCTCTAAGGTCCCTTCAGCCCAAACAACTCAATGATTCTAGGAGTCTGAAAAAAACAGGCGAGAGAAGCATTTTTCACATGGGTCTTCTCCCGCTGGCAAAAGCTACATGTGGCAGGCTGCCAAGGACTAGCCAGCCCCTTCCCTCTGCCAGGCTGTTGCCAGCCACTTTCACACTGGTTAAGTAACGGATGGAGTAATAAACCTGGATTTGCCCTGCGTGGTTTTCAGCACATCATGCATTCAGCACTTCTGAGGCCACTTTGAGACATGATTTATCCTAGAGATTATCCCATGTCTGCTCTTTGTTGGTTAAAGCCAGTGAGGGGATGAAAAAAAATAATTAAATGAAACCAAACAAAATAACCTACAAACTGAAATGGGTGTAGTAAAGAGGAATTCCTCCAACCTCCTCCAACCTGCAAGGACACCCTTCATAGAAGCATAAAACCATAGAATTATTTTGATTGGAAAAGACTTTTAACATCATCAAGTCCGACCATCAACCTAAGACCATTATAGACATTAAACTATGTCCACACGTTTCTTGAACACTTCCAGAGATGGTGACTCCACCAGCTCCCTGGGCAGCCTGTTCCAATGCCTGACCACTCTTGCAGGGGATAAATTTTTCCTAAGCTCCAAGCCAAACCTCCCTTGGCACAATTTTACAGACCAACCCCAACCACTCCTCAGTATTCCCTTCTCCAGACCAAACAACCCCAGTTTCTTCAGGTGTTCCTCACCAGACCTGTTCTCCAGACTCTTCACCAGCTTTCTTGCCCTTCTCTGAACATGCTTCAGCCCCTCAATGTTTTTATTGGGGTGAGGCACCCAAAACTGAACCCAGCATCCAAGTTGTGGCCTCACCAGTGCCCAGTACAGGGACACTATCACTGCCCTAACTCCTGCTGGTCATGCTATTGCTGATCCAGGCCAGAATGCTGGTGGCTTTTTTGGCCACCTGAGCACGCTGCTGGCTGATCTTCTTCTGGTTGTCAACCAGCACTCCCAGGTCCTTTTCTGCCCCAAGACTGGAGCATTGCATGGGGTTGTTGTGACCTGAGTGCAGGACACAGTATTTGGCCTTGTTACACTTCACAGAATCAACCTCCGTCCATCAGTCCAGTCTGGCCAGGTCACTTTGCAGAGCCTTCCTACCCTCCAATGTGACTCTCTTTGCCCAGCAGCCTCACATTGCTTCCTCAGCTCCAGCCTGGATCTTCTCATGTGGCATGGAGCTGCACACTAGCAGCAACAAAACCCCATCAGCTCCAGCACAACACAGCCATCTGTTTATTTATTTATTTAATGTGTGGAGGTTAGAGCTGCCCACGGTTACCAATTGGTACCCAGGGATGCCTAAAGCATCATTTTTGATCTACAGAGCCTTCCACGGTTTGGAACCTAATTACCTTCAGAAAATACTGCCTCCACTCATCTGTTACCATGGCAGCTGCAATCAGCTGAGCTCTTGGGGCTGACAAGCCCTGATTTACAGGGGTACCAGGGCAATTCCAGCAGGCTGTCACGTTCAGAATTTACTCTTCTGCTTGGGTCTGACAGCATTTGCAGGAGACGAAGAGGTAGGATAAATTAAGGCTGTACAGGCTGGGAAGTAGCAACCATTTTAAGAGCGATTCACTGCTCCACGAGCACTTACTGTTGTGGGTTGGTTGGGTTTTTTTCTTCTTTATATTTTCCCCTGCTCTAAGTAATTGTCTGTGTGCCCTTGTCCCAGGGTCAAGGTGTGGATGAGATGAGCAGACTCTGTTTCATTTTGAAATATCTATCCACACAGAGAGAAAACAGATTGTTTAACTAAGTGGTCAGGCTCCTCGTCTAGCCTTTAAAACCAGAATGCAGGGCAAGTGAGCTTCAGTATTCCCTGTTCATATCTGCTGGTTACAGAAGCTACTCCTTAACTGCAGCATGAGAGGTTGTTTTTTGGGTTGGTTTTTTTTTTCCCATATTGATGCTTTTTATGTGGTGATCTCAAAGCATCAAACTTAAAATTCCCAGAAAGAGAAAAGCCTCATTTCCTACTGTGATGTCTCAGCCCTTCAGAAATGCACTTCCCACACCATCTGTGTGATAACAAATATAGAAATGTGTGTAGTACCTTGGCAGTCCTTACAAAATGTACTCAGGATGCAGGGGAAGGCAGAGGGGTTCCTACAGTGTTCAGTTTTTGGGCATCTCACTACAAGGAGGACATTGAGATGCTGGAGCAGGTCCAGAAAAGGAAGACAAAGCTGGTGAAGGGTCTGGAGAACAGGGCTGGTGAGGAGCAGCTGAGGGAACTGGGGGTGTTTAGTCTGAGGAAGACAAGGCTGAGGGCAGACCTCATTGCTCTCTACAACTCCCTGAGAGGAGGTTGGAGTGAGGTGGGAGTTGCTCTGTTCTCCCTAATATCATGTGACAGAAGAAAGCAAATGTCCCGAAATTGTGTCAGGGAAGGCTTAGGTTGAAGACCAGGAAAAATATCTTTCCTGCAAGAGTGGTCAGGCATTGGAGTCACAATCCCTGAAAGAAGTATTTGGACATGGCACTTCAGGGCATGGTTTAATGGCCATGGTGCCCTTAGATTTACAGTAGGACCTGATGACCAAAACAATTAGTCTCTTCCAACCAAAATAATTCTGTGATTCTATGGTTCTACCAAACAGGGCACTCAGTATCTGAGTCAGAGGTGGTGATAATGAAGTCTAAGCAGGGGGCTGTTTGCTGAGAAAAGTGCCATCAGTTTTACAGAGCCTGACATGACTGTGCTTCAGCTCAGCTCAAGTGTGCTCAGTCATTACACAGCCTCCAGGTCTGCAGCTCTCTTTGTCCTGCACATCCTCCTCAGGTCTAACAGGACCAACTACTTGAATGAATAAAGGACTCCATGAGAACATCCCAAAATAGGTATGATCAAAACCAGTGGGCACTTGATTCATGATTAGCATGGATTATCCTACCTGTAAAATGGTGACAACTCTGTCTCTGTATTTCCCAGCACAAGAGCAGATCAGTGGCATTTGAGAAGTGGCTTGAAAATCGCAGGTGCTGAGAGCATCACTAACAGCACAGCACCAGATGCAATATTATTATTACAATAATGATGGCACTCGTTTGGGACTCCTGCATTTTTCAGGTCATCAACCAAAACCATTAACAAAGCACAGCCCTTCAGGAGATGAGAAATCTCCCCAGTGTAATGCAACCTGGCTCATACAATTCCTTTCTCCTCACCTACCCTGCATAAAGTGCTTTTTGCCATCCTTCTGGCTGCTACAGAGAGAGCTGGGAATGTCCCTCCTCATGCAAAAGAATCAGGCTCTTTAGTGATTTTTTTTTTTCTTTAGGGTGTTTTTTAACAGCCCAAATGCCAGTGTTAACACTGTAACAACAAAGATAACAATCATGGGAAAATGATGCTACTTAGTTTGGGGAGAACCTTGGCTGTTGGAATGGATATCTTTGGTGGCTTGGTTGCTCAAGGAAAGACACAGAGAAGCCTCCTATGGTACAGTACACAGAGTTTAAATTGGGCATGGTTAGAATCTAATTGTTTGTTCCAGCCCTTGAAAAGCCATTTCTGCACAGCAAATATGCTATGAAATACATTCTTCTCTAATCATGTCAGAGAAAAAAAACCCACAACAAAAAACAACTTCAGCTCATAAAGCACTCCTTCTGAGCTATTACGGGCAGCTGCTGCTTGAATGCTTGGAGAAAGAGCTGGCAAGTTAAAAAACAACACAGGCCACAGAGATTTAATTTCCTATAAAATAGCTCTTTAAATGTCTTTTACTTAAAGAAATACTGCAAGGAGTTTAGAGATGTTCAGGGCAAGAGCGTGCAGGAAGAACTCACAGAATCCATCGTGCTGGGAGAGAACTCAAAGATGTCCCTAACCACCAGGGTCACCATGCTGCTTAAAGTCACATCCAGGGATGGTGACTTTGCCACTGCCGTGGGGCAGACCTTTCCAATGTTTGAGAATCCTTTCAGTGAAGAAATATTTCCTAATATCCAGTCTGCCCCCCCCTGCACAACTTGAAACCATTTCCCCTTGTCCTGTTGCTTGACACTAAGGAGAAGAGGCTGCCCCCTCCTCACTCCAACCTCCCTTCAGGTAGCTGTAGGGAGCAATGAGGTCTCCCCTCAGCCTCCTCCCCTCCAGAATGACCCTCAGCCCTTCCTCATAAGCCATGTAACTCCAGGCTCTTCACCAACCTCATTAACCTTCTCTGGATGTACTCTTGCACCTCAATGTCCTTCTTGTAGTGAGGGGCCCAGAATTGAACACAATACTCAAGGTGTAGCCTCACCAGTGCTGACTGCTCCTTCTGTTCCCTGTGCTCAGAGGGCTCCACAAACACTCCACCTTTCCCCAGGGAGGTGGTTGAATCCTCATCACTGGAGTTGTGGAAAAGACACAGAGATGTCCTGCTGAGTGGCACAGTTTAGCACCAGCTTTGGCAGAATTAGAGAATGGTTGTACAGGGCTTTTCCAAGCAAAATGACTCTATATGTAAAAATAATTTGCATAAAAATACATCAGCGAGGGAGACTCTAGCTCAGTTTGGAGGCAGGGGGGAGAGTATGGGCTGGGGCAGACATTGCTGATATCTACCATCAGTCTGCTCACTCACAGTCTCATCTCCCATCCTGACACCTCTGTCTCACCAACACTTCCCACCAATTCCCCTCCCTCTCCCCACAGCCATGCCACAGCTGAGTCAACTATGTTGCTTAGACACGTCCTGACAAATTTTCCAAGGGACTGTGTGTTTCTGAACTCAATCATTGATCAATGCCTAACAAGCATGCACATTGCATTTGCTTTCTCTCTCCATATGCAGGCAGCTTCAACTGCCATGCAGGCTGCACAGCCTTGGGATCTTCAGCTCGCAGCTTTCCTACTCAGCAGAAAAGGGCACTGTGTTGCAAGCTGCATTCATCTGCAAACCCACCCACACGGGATCATAGAATCCAGCAGCCCTGCCATGGAGAGGGACACTAATGCTGGTTGCTCAAGGACTCATCCAGCCTGGCCTTGAATACCTCCAGGGACAGGGCATCCACAACTTGCCTTGGAAACCTGTTCCAGTGTCTCCCCAAACTCACTGGAAAGAATTTCTTCCTAAACTCCATCTTAAATCTTCCCAAACTCCAGATTAAATCTTCCCTCTTCCAGCTCAAAGCCATTGCCCTTCATCCTATCACTACAAGCTCTTCTCAAAAGTGTCTCCCTAGCTTTCTTGTAGACACTGTTCAGGTACAGGAAAGCTGCTCTTAGTCTCTCCAGGCTCTTCTCCAGGCTGAACAGTCCTGAGACTTGCAGCCTGTCTCTGTAGAGAAGGCTCTCCAGCCCACTGATTATCTTTGTGGCTTCCTCTGGATCCACTCCAACAGTTCCCTGTCCCTCTTATGCTGGGGGCACCAGAACTGAGTGCAGCACTCCAGGTGTGCCTCATGAGAACAGAGGGACAGAATATCCTTCCTGTCCTGCTGCTCACACTTCTTTTGATGCACCCCAGCACACAGCTGTCTTTTGGGATACCAGTGACCATTGCTGCTGAACCAATTCATTCTGCAGGTAAAGTTTTCAGGAGACAATGCCATTGCTAGTGCCACAACAATTTTCCCTTTCCACTTTTCTTTTTTTTGCAGAGGCTCAGCTCCAAGGCATGCTCAGAGCTGTGAGCTGGCAGACTGGGTTGCCTCTTAAGAACATATTTCATTTTAATGGTTTTATTTTTAAATGGTTTCAACTCCTGGAATTAATGGAGATTAAAAGAAGAAATGAGCCCGACATAAAAATGCAAAGCAGAATGTTTTTCCCCTTTTAAACCTGCCTTTTAACAAGGATTGGGTTATATTTATTTTCAAGAAACTCAATAGTACCCAATTAATAAGAGGATTGTGCACTTCTGCTTGAAAATTGATCACCAAATGGCTCAAACGGAAGGAGCCACCACCTCTCCTCAGCCTCCCCAGTGATAAACAGCACCATGCAAGGTCCCAAATATATTCTTTTCAGTCAGTAGGGATTTGCTTTTGTCTTGCAAGAAATTCCCCCCTCAGCAGCCATCCTCTATAGCGCCACTTTCTGCCCATATGAGAAATCAGGGATGCCCCAGGGCCCCACTTCCCTGCTCACTCCCTGCTAGTAACAGAGGCTGCATCTGGAGCCAAGTGATCAACCTGAGTTTTCACCTGGGCGCTGTTGCCGTAAAACAGGTACCTAAATAGAATCATAGAATAGTTTGGGTTGAAAGGGACCTCCAAAAGTCATCTAGTCCAACTTCACTGCAGATAGCAGGGACATCCTCCACTAGGTCAGGCTGATGAGAGTCACATTGAGCCTGACCTTGAATATCTCCAGGGATAGCACCTCAACTACCTCCTTGGGCAACCTGTTGCAGTGTTCCACCACCCTCATGGTGCAGAACATATTCCTAACATCCAATCTGAATCTGTTCTACTCTCATTTCAAACCACTGCCCCTCACCCTGTCACTGCAGGCCATTGGAAACAGTCCCTCTGCAGCCTTCTCGTAGGCTCCCTTCAGGTACTGGAAAGCAGCTCTATGGTCTCCCCATTGCCTTCTCTGCTCCAGGATGAGCAACCCCAGCACCCTCAGCCTGTCCTTCCAGGCACACATGATGACATGCCCTCTCTGGTTTATTGCAGGCCTGCTACACATAGGAACTGACCAGAAGACTGCAGAGCTCTGAATTTGTCTCAGAACCCAGAGCCTGGGAGGAGGCTATTGCATGTATATAAAGATATTACTGGTTGGTAATGGTGATGACATAGTTTTATTCTGCCAATATGCAGAGGATTAAGGGTTTCTGCTTGAAGCCACTAACAACCTGAACAGGAGAATTACAGTAATTCCACTAAAACCACACCAAATCCAAGGGATCGGCTGAGGGCATCTTGTTACCCTTTCCATTTCTCTTGAAAACGTAACAGCTACAATACCACAAACAGGACTTCTAACACCTACACAGGGAGCTGCAATTTAAAGAATGAGCTCACAGGAGCCAAATCCTGCAAAGAGGGCATCTTGAGGTTTAAATCCTTGACATAGCATCACAGAAACATAGAATTGTTCCAGATCATCAAGTCCAGCTGTCAACATCATGGTCATTAAACCACATCCCAAAGTGCCATGCCTACACATTTCTTTGACAATGCCAAGGATGGTGACTTGACCACCACCCTGGACAGCCTGTTCCAATGCCTGACCACACTTGCAGAAAAGAAAACTTTCATAATATCCAACCTAAAACTTCCCTGGCACAATTTCAGGCCATTTCCTTTTGTTCTGACACCTGATACTAGGGAGAAGAGACCAACCGCCAGCTCACACCGACCTCCTTTCAGGGAGCTGTAGAGTGCAATGAGGTCTTCTCTCAGCCTCCTCTTCTCCAGACTAAGCAATCCCAGTGTCCTCAGCCACTCCCCACCAGACCTATTCTCCAGACCTTTCACCAGCTTTGTTACCCTTCTCTGGACATGCTCCAACACCTCAATGTCTTTCCAGTACTGAGGGGCCAAAAACTGAACCCAGTATTTGAGGTGTGGCCTGACCAGTGCAATCAGTTAGGCCCTCATCCTACAAGACAAAGAGCCTGTCTACACAGCATGTATCTCAGTTACCATTTCCAGATTCAGCAGACACTTAACAGCAAGAGTTATTGCACAGAAATATAGTAAGCTTTCAGCAAAACCATGTGAATGTCAGTCCTTGTCTGGGAATTCAGATCCTGTCTCAAAGGAATGCTACATGATGATGACAAATGGTGGAGACTTTGCTTTGTATTCTAAGAAATGCAGCTGTTATTCTGAAGGGAAAATATTAATTGAATAAAGGAGATTGTTGGCCATGGGCTTGAACACAGTGACTGTGCATTTCAGAAAGACTTCTTTCACACTTTCATTAAGAGACTGGATATCTGGGCTTTGTGAAGGTAATTGGGACACGGCGAATATCAAGATGACTGATTAGTAACACACACTTGCGTGAGGCCAACCCAGCTCTGCCAAACCCCCTGTTTAGCAATAATAGCTGTAATTCTGTGCACATCCAGACAGACTAAGTACCTGCATTTGCTCCTGCAAACACACACAGAAGCTGGTTTGTACACACTGGATTAAAAAAAAAAAAGAAAGAAAACAACAACCCGACAGTCAGCAAACAAAGAATATTAAACACTGTACCTTTGAGTCATAATCTTATAGGCATCTGGCAGATAACAGCGGATATTCTCCATCTGAGCGGGATCAGAGTCACAGATTTTATCATCAGTCCTCCCGTAGTTGGCACTTTCGATCATGATGACATCTGTTCCCGGGCAGCGAAGCTCAATGGGGTAACTCTCACAAGACAGCTCCCTTCGGACCACAGCCATGGGGACCGGGGCACGGCTGAAAGCTGCAGGGATTAACACAGAAACACAGCAAACATTTACACTCCACACCAAGGTTCAGGATTACAAGTGGAACAACATTTAGCATCAGGTTTTACCTATGTGCTGTACTGAGATAGATTTGGTGTCATTGAGACACGGACTGCAGAAACAGGGTCCAACTCTCGGCTGGCTGCCTGCCCAGACAGACCATTTCTCCACTCAGCGACCTCATTTTTGGTCAGGCATTGGAACAAGCTCTCAGGGGGATGCTGGGGTCACCAGCCCTGGCAATGCTCAAAAAGGTGTAGCTGTGGCACTTGAGGAAGTGGTTTAGTGGGCATGGTGCGATGGGTTGAAGGTTGGACCTGATAATCTTAAAGGCCTTTTCTGGCCATAACAATTCTAGGATTCTACTTTCCAAGTGAGAGGCTACTTGGCTTTGACATATAAAATCACAGCCCTGTGCTGTACCTGATCTACAGGGGGAATTTTCTGACAATAAGCAATCCAAGAATCAGGATCCCACTTGCTCAGGAAGACTGCATCTGTCCTACTGCAGATGTAATAACATCTGCATTGCTCCTGGTGCTTTTCTTTTTTAGGTCCTTAGAAAACAGGACCTGCTGTAGCCTGCAGCATGCCTGGGGATAACCTGGGGATTCTGGCAACTATCCCAAAACATAGACCTTGCAGTGATATTTTCCATGGAAAGGCCAATAGATGGGATATTAGATAATTGAAGTTCATTCTCAGCTCTGCGTTGGACCTGCCTGGATGTTCAATACTGGCACCCACTTGCAAAGTGAAAATTAAAGAGCTCTCAGAAATCTTACCTGTTTTAAAAGAAATCCAGGCTACAGTGTGCAAGAGAAAAAAAGAAACATGCTTTGAGATGCCTTGAAAACAAAGCCCTGAAGTATCAGTAAATAAACTCACATGACAACGAGCAATAATATTAACCCATCTTTACAGCCTCTTTGATCCAGAGATCTCCAGCAGCCTGACAAACCTGAATTTATTAATCCCCCCAAACACCTACAAGATGTAGTTGTGTTGTCTTTCTCTTCTGGGCCACAGAAGGGCTATGTGGCTTCCAGAAGATCTCAGGGGAAATCAACAGTGAAGCTGGGAACCAAATCCTTGTTTTCCAGCCAAGCATACCAGCCATGAGCTGAAACAAAAGCCAAGCCCTTCTCTTCCTATTCCATGAGAGCAAAAACTCATCCATACCAAACAGGCTGGAAGCTGAATGGATGATGTGCCCCTGTGCCCTCATTTTGTACTGCTCAACATGTAAACTAACCCCTACCTGTGTGATGGTCACAGAGCAGTCAGGGAAGGTTTAAACTTCTAACAGATCCAGGGGCATCTTACACCTGACATCTTTTAGCAACTCACTTTTCCACTGGCTTCATTATAAAAACACCAAAATGCCCTCCCCAAACCCAAGAGAAAGATCCCTTTCAATGCACTGTTGTCTTCTTTGATTTTGATTCCACATGGAACATACATACCAGAGAATCACAGACTCACAAAATCATTTTCATAGGAAAAGCCCTTTAAGACCATCCAGTCCAGCCATTCTCTAACTCTGCCAAGGTTGGTACTAAACCATGGCCCTCAGCACCACATCTCTGCCTCTTTGAAACCCCTCCAGGGATGGGGATTCAACCACCTCTGTGGACAGCCTATTCCAGCCTCTGAGAACCCTTTCAGTCACCAACCTAAATCTCCCCTGGTGCAACTTTCCTCTCCTCCTGTCACTTGTTATTAGGAAGAAGAGACTAACCCCCACCTCATTCCAACCTCCTTTCAGGGAGTTGTAGAGAGCAATGAGGTCTTGCCTCAGCCTCCTCTTCTCCAGACTGAACAACCCCAGTTCCTCAGTTGCTCCTCACCTGTCCTCCAGACCCTTCAACCAGCTTCCTTGATGTTCTCAGGACTTGTTCCATTACCTCAACATCTTTCCTCTAGTGAGGGCCCAAAACTGAACACAGGACTCATAGAGTGTGACTTCACCAGTGCTGAATATGGAGGGACAATCACTTTCCTGGTCCTGCTGGTCACAGTATTGCTGATCCAGGCCAGGATACTGTTGGCCTTCTGGGCCACCTGGGCCTACACTGGCTCATCTTCAGCTGGCTGTTGATCAAGAGCTTGTTTGTGGAGACATGAGTGTAACAATGTTTCTTAGCACACCTCTGAACTGTACCAAAGTTGTCTACCTGTTTGAAAGGCAGCAATCCAGCACACTAACTTCTGTCAAGCCTTCTACTATTGTTAGCTGTCTCATTTCAATTTGCATTATCAGTGAGAGAAACCTTCTCATTTCTGTAATTCTGCAGGGATTACTCGAAGATCAGATCCATCCTGATGTGCCAGGATTGAGGACTAATTGCCAAACTCCCAAGACAGGCGTGAATTGACTTGGGAATTAACTTCCACATCTAGCACAGATCTGGGTTTGTGTCACATATGGTGTTCTCATTCCTCAATACCACAGAATGTTTTGGGTTGCAAGGGATCTTACAGGTTATCTATCACTAAGCCTCCCCTCCATGGACAAGGGACAGCTTCCACTAGGACTAGCCTGCTCAAGGCCCTTATCCAACCTGGCCTTGAACACCTCCAGGGAGGGGGCATCTACAACCTCCCTGTGTAACCTGTTCCAGTGTCTCATCACCCTCACTGCAAAGAATTTCTCCTGAATCTTCAGTCTCAGTCTCCCCTCTTCCAGCTCCAAGTTATTGCCCCTCATCCTGTCACTACAAACCTCCTTGGTTTTCTCATAGGCCATCTTCAGGAAGGCTGCTCTAAGGGCTCCCCAGAGCCTTCTCTTCTCCAGGCTGAATGATGGGAGAAACACTTTTGCACTGAGCTTGTATGGCACAATAAATGTGCAATGCAGGGAATTCATACTGTGACCAACTTCCCCTTTCACAGAAGGAGAGAATGCAGGAGAAGCGTGAACCTTTGAGATGCAACGCCTTTTTCTTACCCTTGGTTTTATGTCCCTAATCAAAGGCAAGGTGAGAGGAGGAAAGATGAGCTGTAAAGTTAGAAAGAAGGTTTGATGGAAGAGATAAGCCCCTTAGAAAGGCAGAGTCAGCAAACCCCAGCAGCTGTAACCTGCCCTACAAATGACATCAGGAGATATTAAGTCCTTTTTCGCAGACGTGCCCACAGAAGCCTACAGCAGCCCCTGCTCCACAAAACACCAGATTCTCTGGCAAAAGGGAGGGAGCTTAATTTTGACTGTGTTACCTTTAGTGTTCACAAGCCCAATGCTGACCAGAAATCTTCTGATGCCAGGTTGCTGACTTTGGAAAAGAGCGGTGGTGAGCTCTCTTGTCCAGCCCCTTCTGTGTTAAACCCGAGCAGACTGGCAGCATGGGAGGCAGAGGGTTTCTAGCAGCTTTTTGGCAGATCACTGAGGCCCTCCCTCCTCCTGCCATGGGCTTAGAAGAATTCTATTAAGTGCCAAAAAAGGTCAAAATAAGGTTTACAGCCAATATTAGCTGTCTGGGGCTATGGTTTGGCCCAGTTCTTCAAGTCAGCTCTTGGGCATTTTGGATCCTTTTCTCTGTGAGGCTGAAGAAACAACAGAGGGTTTGCTAATCACTGGATGGTGAGGGTTAGAAGGCACCTCTGAGGATCACCTAGTCCAATGCCCCTGCTAGAGCAGGATCACCTAAGATAAATCACACAGGAAGATGTCCGACTACTTTACATTTTAGTATTCCCACTAGAGAAAACAGAACTCAACCCTCCAGCCCTCGTGCTTCAGAAAGTCCATTTTTGCTATTAATTCCTATGCATTTTTTTCCCCTCAGAAACTGTTCTGTATTATCAAAGAAAGCAGACATTCATCATGTGATGGTTGAGAAGAGCCCCGCTTTAAAATTGTAGAAATTAACAGCCTGGGAATCCACTGAACCAAACTCAGTGGATAGGTCAAGCATGAATGCTGTAGATATGCAGCTAATCTTAACTCCTGTGTCCTGTTGGAAATAAGGCAGATTCTCTCTGTAGGATTTTGGAGAAAAGGAGCCTGAGGGGAGACCTTCTCTCTCTACAACTCCCTGAAAAGAGGTTGGAGGAAAGTGGGGGTTAGTCTCTTCTTCCTGGTAACAAGTGATAGAAGAGAGGAAATGGCCTCACGTTGTGCCAAGGGAGGTTTAGGTTGGGTATTATAAGAAACTTTTTGACTGAAAGGGTTCTCAAAGACTGGAACAGGATGCCCAGGGAGATAGTTGACTCCCCAGGGAAATTCATGGAGGTTCCAGGCCTGGAAGTATTCAAAGCCAAGCTGGACAATCAGAGAACTGGAACACTGTTCTACTGTGGGGAAAGGCTGAGAGAAATGGGGCTGATCAGCCTGGAGAAGAGAAGGCTCCAGGGAAGCCTTACAGCAGCCTCTCATTACCTCAAGAGGGCTACAAGAAAGCTGGAGAGGAACTTTTTTTACAAGGGTTTGCAGTGACAGGATGAGGGGCAATGACATGGAGCTGGAAGAGGGGAGACTGGGACTCAAGATTCAGAAGAAATTCTTTGCAGTGAGGGTGACGAGACATTGGAACAGGTTGCCCAGGGAGGCTGTAGATGCCCCCTCCCTGGAGGTGTTCAAGGCCAGGTTGGATGAGGGCCTTGAACAGGCTGGTCTAGTGGAAGGTGTCCCTGCCTATGGCACAGGGGTTGGAACTAAATGATCTTTTAAGGTTCCTTGCAACCCAAACCATTCTATGATTCTGTGAAAGCAATAGAGGATGCTTTCCATCCTGTCATCCTCCACCAAATCAGATGCTCTACCTGGCTTTTCTTCTGCCCTGGTACCTTCAATAAATACTCCAAAGGGAGATTAGAGGCCGGCTGTTTATCTCCTTGTGAGCACATTTCTTTGTTGTGTCCCTATATTCTAATCTTTGTTAAACAGTTCTAGTGGTTTTCCTGCAAGGAGAAAAGATTCTCATTTTATCTGGTTTTTTTGGTGGGTTTTTTTAATGCATTTTGCTATGAAATAAGATACGTCAAAGCCCATCTGTGAACTACACAGCAGGGTTGTATTAATTCATTAATACACTTCTCTCTTCTTTGAGCAGCTCCCTATCTTCTTAGTTTCTCACTGAGCTCCTTATTTAATCTCCTAAATAAGTGACCTAATTGTTGGCTTGAAGCCAAGAGGAGATGCTGGCTGCTCGCTAGTTTGGAAAACAGGTGTCTTTTATTTTATTTTATTTTTTCCAGGCTCCCCTCTGCAGACAGCCACCTAAATACAGCAGAACAACTTCCACATTTTGATAAAACAAAAGAACAACAAAAAAACCCAAACCAATTGACAAAACAACCATTCTTTTGCAGCATTGATACCAGTGCCAACTTGAGTTTTCCAACTGCAGCCATTTGATGGAAAATCCTCCTCCTGAGCTGCTTCTGCAGGGCAAAGTGAGAGCAGAGGTTTGTGGAAGGACAACAGAATGACAGGATTTTATCTGGGCAATTTAGAACTTCTTTGTCTCTGCTAATTTCAAGAACTGGAAAATGAAGTAAGTCATCAGAATCTTGTGCTTTTTCTCCTCCTTGCTTTTGACCTCAGAACATAATTGCCTCTTGTCATGCCTGCAGGGCATGGGTTTGTAGTTATCACTGTGTGCTTAATCAAACCCTGAAATAGCCTTTGAATTCCACCTCTTCTTGGCTGCTGGAGACTTGTTGAGCTCTGCTACATTCAGAGGCATGATGGTAGTGGATGTACTTTTAAAAGAAAAGTGTGGGATGATGTTTTTAATTAGGCTTGATATGCAGTTTCCCCAGCAAAATCATGCTCTGGCTCTGAATTTTCAGAGGGAAATTTCAATGCATACTTAAGGGTGGTGACACAAAAGTTGGAAATTTAGAGATTCGTGTTCACAAGGCTTGCACATGGTTTCCTCTGTCTAGCTAAATAACAGACTGTGCATTCCCAAAGGCAAACACAAGGTATTGGGGGATGAGATTTCATAGAATCATTGAATTGTTAGGGTGGAAAAGCCCTTTAAGATCATCGAGTCCAACCATCCTCTAGCTCTACCAAGGCTGGGGTTAAGCATGGCCCTCAGCACCACACCTCTGGCTCTTTGAAACACTTCCAGGGACAAGGATTTAACCACATCCTTGGGCAACCTGTTACATTCTATGAGAACCTTTTAAGTCAACAAGTTGCTCCTAATTTCCAACCCAAGCCTTCCCTGGTGCAACTGAAGGCCATTTCCTATCCTCCTATCAATTATTCCTAAGGAAAAGAGACCAACCCCCACCTGGCCTTAACCTCCTTTCAGAGAGTTGTAAAGAACCATGAGGTCTTCCCTTAGCCTCCTTTTTTTTCCACACTAGACACCCCAATTCCCACAGCCGCTCCTCAGCAGACCTGTTCTTTAGACTCTTCACCAGCTTCATTGTCCTTCTCTGGGCACACTCCAACGTCTCAATGTCCTTGGAGTAAGTGCCAGAAAACTGAACACAAGACTGAAGTTGTAGCCTCACTGGTGTTGAGTACAGTGGGACAATCTCTTCCTGGTCCTGCTGGCCACACCATTCCTGATCCAGGGCAGGATACTGTTGGCTGCCTTGGTGATCTGGACACACTCTGGCTCATCTTCAGCCAGCTGTCAAACAGTATCCCCAGGTCTTTCTCTCCTGGGCTACTTTCTATCCACTTTGCCCCAAACCTGGAATATTCATGGGGGTATTGTAACCCAGCTTCAGGACCCAGCACTTAAGGCTCATTGAAACTCTTATAAGTGACAGCCCATTGATCCAGCCTCTCCATATCCCTCTGCAGGAGCCTTCCTACCCACAAGAAGATCAACACTCCCTCCCAGCTTACAGCCACCTGAAGGCAGCCAGTGTGGCCAAAGAGCTGGAGCCATTTTAGTGCAAGGCTGGACCTGAACTGGGCTGGTCTTCACTCCCAGCCTTCCACTTTGTGCCTCAGGTGATTGCTGTCTCACAGCTTCACAGATTGCACTGGGCTGAAAGAGACCCTCAAAGGCCATCTTGTCCAACTACCTTGCAGTCAACAGGGACACCTCCAACTAGAGCAGGCTGCCCAGGGGCACATCAAGTATGATCTTGAATGTCTCCAGTGATGATGCCTCAACCACATACTTGGACAACCTGTTCCAGTGTCTCACCACTCTCCTTATGAAGACTTTCTTCCTTATGTCCAATCTAAATCTACCCTGCTCCAGTTTCAAACCATTGTGCCACATGGAAAAAATATATCATCTCCTCCAGGAAGCACTCCAAAATCTTCTGAGGGAAGGAAGAGAACAAGATAGAGTCTTCTGAAGATGAAGAATATGGCTTCATCCTGGGTTTCCACATGTGAATCAAACACCCACACATCCCCCCAGGCTGTCTTGAGTTTTCTTATTTTGTAGATGATGTCAAATGATTTTCCTTGGGGCACCTTCACCAGAAGCAGTAAGCCTCCTTACCCAACAAACAGCTAACTAGGAAAAAAGAGGCAGAAGAAAAACTGTCCTATGCAACGCCTCGGCCACGACAACCAAAGAAAAATGTCCTTCCCTTTGCATTTTATGTGGAGGTTGAGGTCAGCTATCTCACAGTTGCATAAATTATTTAGTCTACCTCCACTATAAAACTCAGCTGACACTTGCCTGGAATTTGCTCCCAGGTGATGTGAGCGAAAAGATGTTACTCAACATGTTTATATCTGACACTTCTCCCTGTGACAAAGAGGGGACGCAGGAGAAGGCTGTAGTAGCCAGAGTGTGGGGTTTTCTATAGGAGGTGCCAAACCCACCCACAGACAGCATGTTTTCCAAGGTGACATCGCCAAGGATGCAAACAGGAGCACAACAATAAAGCCTAACCAAGTCCTGAACCTCCCATCTCCACAGCAAGCCTTTGCCCCCAGGCATCAGCCCCCTGGAAAGTGTGTCTCATTTCCACAGCAGGTCTCCTTCTGTCACACTTCTAGACATCCTAGAGGTCAGATCTCAGAAGAGTGATGCAGAAACAATTGGCCCTTCCTTTTGGAAGGCCAGCAAACCCAGGGCCAGCAGTCGGAGGACCAGAAAACTACATCTTGAGGCACTTATGCTGCTCATGCACTGATGAAGATTCCTCATCCCCTTGCCATGCTATGCTGCCCTTCTTTTCTTCCCAGACCTCCACACATCCTAAGTTCATAGAATTATAGAATTGTTTTGGCTGGAAAAAACCTCTAAGATCATTGAGTGCTAAGACCACCATATCCATGAAACTATATCCCAAAGTGCCACGTCCACACATTTCTTGAACCTCCAGGGACAGAAGTTCAAGAACCTTCAGGTTCTAGACAGCTCTCTAGTCTGTCTGGATCTCTATGCAAAACCTCCCTGCCCTTCAGCAGATCAACATGCCCACCCAAGCTGGTGTCATCTGCCAACCTACTGAAGGTACACACAGTCATTCACCCCATTCTAAATTATTTCACTGTCATGTTTTACCCTAGCCCTTAATCTCATCTTAATATCTAAGCCACCACAGTAAATAAACAAAAAGACAGTTCTGGGGTCTCCAACACAAAAGGGACCTGCTGCAGTGTGTTCAGGAAACCACAAAGATGATCAAAGGGCTGGAGCACCACTCCTATGAAGACAGACTGAAAGAATTGGTGATGTTCAGCCTGGAGAAGGGGAGGCTCTGGGGAGACCCAAGAGCTGCATTTCGATATCTGAAGGAGACCTGCAGGAAGTCTGGAGAGGACCTGTTTAGAAGGGCCTGTGGTGATACGATGAGGGGCAATGGTTTGAAACTGGAGCAGGGAAGATTTAGGTTGGACATTAGGAGGAACTTCTTCACAATGAGAGTGGTGAGACACTGGAGTGTGTGTTTCCCAGAAAGGACAGCTGTGTAAAACCTCCAGAACTCTCCAGAGAAAGCCACAGACAGGCAAAAGAGAAGGGTTTCTTCCTAAGTATCACAGCCTGTCATTCAAATACCTGCCTGAAAACCTGGGCCCTCAAATATTTGTCATCTAAAGCAATTGTTTTACTTCACTGAAAGATGAAAAGCCTCCTTGAGAGTTAATTTTACAAGTACAGTACCCAGACCTTGAATGCCAGCCATCTTCAGGAAGTAATATGACCAAAGTGTAGATCATTAAAGGAATAACTGTGATTTTTCCTGGTGGTTTAGACACCACAGCTCCTTTGAGTCTCTGCCATAAATAACAACAGAGGATTTGCTCTTTCCACAAGCTGTAATGCTGTGAAAGTTTTATGAAGAAGCCTGAGACTGTGTTAAGATCACAGATTCATAGACTAGTTTGTGTTGGAAGGAACCTTAAAGATCATCTGGCACCAAGCCTCCCCTCCATGGGCAGGGGCAATTCTCACCAGACCAGCTTACTCAAGGCCCTCATCCAACATGGCCTTGAACACCTTCAGGGAGGGGACATCCACAACCTCCTTGGGTAACCTGTTCCAGTGTCTCCCCACCCTCACAGGAAAGAATTTCTTCCTAATCTCCAGTCTCACTCTCACCTCTCCCAGCTCAAAGCCACTGCCTCTCATTCTGTCACTGCAAGCCCTTCCCAGCTTTTTTGTAGGTCCCCTTCAGATATTGAAATGTTGCTCTAAGGCCTCTCCAGAGCCTTCTCTTTTCCAGGCTGAACAGGTCCAACTCTCTCAGCCTGTGCCCATGGGGGAGGTTCTCCACCCCTCTGATCATCTTCATACCCTCCTCTGGACCCACTCCAACATTTTGATATCCTTGTGCAGGGGGCACCAGAGCTGGAAGCAGTGCTCAGGGTAGAGTCTTGTGAGTGCAGAGTAGAGGAGGAGAATCACCTCCCTCATCCTGATGGTCACACTTCTACTGATGCAGCCCAGGGCATGGCTGCCTTCTGGGCTGCAAGTGACTGTTGCTGGCTTAATGCCAGATCAAGATCTTGAGCCCTCCCAGAATTGTAATCCAATATATATTTATTTTTTAAATTACAGTGCTCTATAAATTCGTTATAGGGATGTATCAGGCAACATGGGAAGCCTTGGTATCTACAGGGCAAGATGAGATCTGGGGCTCCTTACTCAGCATACCTCAAAGGTCACTTCTTTTCAGAAACCAGGCAGTACTCATCAGCAAGATCAGTGAGGACAGACAACCCCAGGGTTGTACAGACAACCCTGTCCCCAGGCTCTGGAGGAGGATTTCCACAGCATAATATCTACAAATTCCATCTCAGGAGCAAAGGCATCAGGGTTCTAAGATCCTTTTTACTGATAGACTACAAGAATTGCAAGCAGGCTGTGGCAAGCTGATCTTTATGGCCCCCTGAACCAGGGCTCTCCTCAAAGTATGTGACACAGCTCCCACCAACCTTAAAAGATCAAGGATTTCACCTCAGATGGACCAGCAGCCTAAAAAAGAGCTTTGCAGAAGCAAATGCATTCATCTGAACAGTCCCCAACTTTATTTACTTCCCTTCTGTTATGGTTTTAAAAATAAAGATCTTTAGGAAAATTTAATTGGGGGCAATTAAATTGAGCAGCTGAGGGAACTGGGGTTGTTTACTCTGAACAAAAAGAGGCTGAGAAGAGATCTCATTGCCCAGTTAGTTCAGGCACTCTTGGGCTCTGCAGCTCAGCATCTGATGCAGTTTCCCTTATCTGTGAGAAGAGAGACACGAGCCAACACCACCAGACAAACAGTCTCTGTCAACTGGTAGAAATATGGGGGACCTTGAATAACACTGACCTAAGGTTTATATAGTCCCAGCTTTGACTTGCCAGGGCAGAAAATGGCCTGCGCAGGTTCAGTCAGATTGAGTGGGTGGATGGGTGATATTGGGTGTTGTTACATCCCCAAAAGGAGTCTCTAGACCCCAGTCTAGAATCTGGAGTCCCTTCCAACCAGACTGAGAGGCTGACAACCTGTGGGCACCAAGACCTCTGCTAGACATCAGCCTGCAACACTTGCCAAATCTTTCTGTAATGTAGCTCCCTGAAGGTTTCTGAAGGATTCTTCCAAGTTGAAAACAAAAAAGCACCATGGAAAGGTTACCAGGGAACCGTTTCTGGGAGATCAGGGGTTAAATGTCTAATGTAATTACATTAAACTACCTGTAACTGCACTTTCTAAATACAAAGAGACTTTTATCTAACAAAGGATTCATTCTGAACACTTTTTTCCCCCCACTGTACTTATTTCAAGCATTGTTCTTCTACAGTTATTTATAATTCAGGTCTAGAACTTTCTGCTTTTTCTAAGATTGTATGTGTGTGTGTATATATATATTTAATATTCCAATCAGCTTGTGTTTTCTGTACAGATTTGAGGAAAGCACTCTGCTGTCACTGCCCTCCCCTTTTGAAGCACAAAGGGTAAACTTCATCAAAGTGCCTGGAGTGCTGAGTCCAGCTGTGGTGGCCCCAACATGAGAGAGACATGGACCTGCTGGAGCAGCTATTGTACATACATGAGGGCTTTACCCAGGATAGCTTCTCACAAACTAAAATATTCCACAGAAAATGGAACAGAAATAAAGATTTAAGCTTAAAAATATGGACAATAAGTGGAGAAATCTGTTTCCAAGTGAAAAAAAAAATCCTCAACTCTGTAATTAAGAGAAAAGCTTCTCCTGCTACAACTACCTGAAAGGTGGTTGTAGCCAGGACGGGGTTGGTCTCTTCTCTCAGGCAACCAGCACCAGAACAAGAGGACACAGTCTCAAGCTGTGCCAGGGGAAGTTTAGGCTCGAGGTGAGGAGAAAGTTCTTCACAGAGTTGTTGGCCATTGGAATGTGCTGCCCAGGGAGGTGGTGGAGTCACCATCCCTGGAGATGTTCAAGAGGGGATAGGATGTGGCACTTAGGGCCATGGTTTAGTAGTCATGAGGTGTTGGGTGACATGCTGGTCTTGATGATCTTTGTGGTTTTTTCCAACCTTATTGATTCTATGATTCTATGCTAAGGCCACTTAAAAAAAAAAAAAAAAAACAAAACAAAAAAACCCACCAAACACAAAACACAAAACCAACCAGACTAAAAAGACAAGTTCAGCAATCCAGTTATAAAGAAGAAATGAGTTTGGAAACAAAACCATACAGTACTGAAAGCTCAAAATAGAAATGGCAGAAGTGGAGGACATCAGACTATCAGGATGAGGCTCTAGCCAGCCTGATCTAGTGTGGGGTGTCCCTGCCCATGGCAGGGGGTTTGGAACTAGATGATCCTTGCGGTCCCTTCCAACCCTGACTGATACTATGACTAAGCAGACTTAGACTGCTTGCAAAACTTGGAAAGTAGCAGCATCAGTTTTGCCATAGGAAGGTCAAAGCCCACAAAATCAACCCCCTACAAACTCACTGCAGTCCATGTTTGGAACAAAGAAATAGATATATTCATAACTCATAGAGAGGAAGAGGTGTTCTTGGTTCAAGCAGAGAGCACCCTCAGCACGTTTCCAGATGGCACCGAGATGCGTGGTCTGGTTGATGCACTGGAGTGTGCCTAGTTCAAAACCATTGTCCTCATCCTATCACTACAAGCTCTTGTAGAAAGTTCCTCTCCAGCTTCCTTGCAGGCCCCTTTCAGGTACTGAAAGGTCACTATAAGCTTTCTCCAGAGACTTCTCCTCTCTAGGCTGAACAACCCCAACTGTCTCAGCCTGTCCCCACAGGAGGAGTGCATCAGCCCTCTGATCACTTTTGTCATCTAGTTCCGCCACCCCCTGCTGTGGGCAGGGACACTTCTTAGTAGCCCAGGTTTCTCAAGGACTGATCCAACCTAGCCAATATTATTCAGCACACCTCTGAAAGAAAATGAACTGAAGAACTTCATCTCTCTGATATCATTTCAACACACTTCTAGATGATGGGAAGGAAAATAAACTCAACGCTTGCCAAATTTGCAGTGGGCAGAGAAAAATTGATGAAATGTTAAGTAATGACATGGACCTTGTCAGTTCTGCAGATTGATTTCTCCACTGCCTCAGCAAGACCGTGCTTTAACACAAACAGAAGTCTACGTAGGAATACAACACGATGGGAGAGCACAGCCTCACAAGCAGCTCTGAAACAAACCTGCTACCATGATTGATACAAATTTGAAGGCTACAGTGGCTCAAAGGGCAAACGTGATCTCTGAGAGCGTTAAGAGGTGAATAGCAAGCAGAAGTGGGAAGAGGAATTGCCCTGCCTATAGTCATACAGAATCATAAAATAGCTTGGGTTGGAATGGACCTTAAAGATCATCCAGTTCCAACCCCCTACAATGGGCAGGGACACCTCCCACTAGACCAGGTTGCTCAAAGCCTCATCCAGCCTGGTCTTAAAAACTTCCAGGAATGAGGCACTTACAATTTCTCTGGGCAATCCGTACCAATGACTCATAGTTGTACTACTCTTCATCATAAAGAGCTTCTTTGACCATCACTGCAAGTAAAAGCCACACACTGAGAGACTCTTGGGACTCAGCAGCTTTGAAAGCAATGGAAAAAAGACCTTTGGATGTACTGAGCTTCCTGGTCTTGTGAATTCTTAAGCTCCTCAGCAACTTTAAGAGTCTGGTGCAATTTTGACTTTGAACAAGTTCATCACAGAACCCCAGAACTGCAGCAAGTGTGAGGCTGGAAGGTACCTCCAGAGAGCATCCAATCCAATCCCCTTGCCAAAACAGTGTCACCCGCAGCAGCTTGCCCAGGATCACGATGTCCAGGTGGGTTTAGAATCCCTCCAGAGGAGACTCCACAACCCACCTGGGCAGCCTGCTAGAGGGCTCCAGCACCCCCACAGCAAAGGTCTTCCACTTTCAGATGGAACCCTGGAGTCCAGTCTGTGCCTGTTGCTGGGCACCACCAGCAAGAACCTGAGCCCATTACAGGAACATGGTCACTGTTGTGTCTAGACTTCAGAAATACTTGTCAGAAACTTTGAAATTGTTTGGGAAAAAAAAAAAAGGCAACAAACTTAAAAATACACAAACACAAGAATTCTGGACAGTCCCTTTTACAAGTGAGGCACCAACACTGCTTAGTTTAATGAGTGCAGCCTGCACCTGCTGGCTTTTGCACTTCTTAAACTAAGAAAAGGGAGAAAAAAAAATAAAATAGACAGAGCTCTTCAATTCAGCAGAAAGATGCAAACAAGATGCAACAGGCTGGAAGTTGAAGCCAGGACAATAAATGTCATAGAAACATTGTAATTGAAAAAGGCCTTTTAAATTATCTGGTCCAACCATTACCTAACTCTACCAAATCCACTCTTAAACCATAGAATCACAGAGTTGTTTTGGTTGGAGAAGACCTTAAATATCATCCAGTTCAACCAATGTCTAACCCTATCAAGGTTGATAATAAAGTGTGTCCCTCAGCACCACATCTCTGCCTCTTTGAAAGACCTCCAGGGATGGGGATTCAACCACCTCCCTGAGAGCCTGTTCCAGGCTTTGAGACCCCAGTGAGGTACATATTTTCAGCAGAGTAAGTAATTTAAGATGGAACAGTTAACTTAGGTATACAACTCTCAGATTCACAGATTGCATTGGGTTGGAAGACACCCACAAAAGGCATCATCTCCAATGCCCCTGCAATGAGCAGGGACACCTCCAGCTAGATCAGGCTGCCCAGATCCTCATCAAGTATGATCCTGTATGTCTCCAGGGATGAGATTTAACCATATCCCTGGGCAACCTGTCCCAGTATTTTACCACCCTCATTGTGAAGAGTTTCCTCCTAATGTCTAATCTAAATCTCCCCTGCTCCAGTTTCAAATCAATTCCCCTCATCCTATCACTCCAAGCCCTTCTAAACAGTCCCTCCCCAGCATTCCCGTAGGTCCTCTTCAGATATTGAGATGTAGCTATAAGATCTCCCCAGAGCCTTCTCTTCTCCAGGCTGAACAGCCCCAATTCTTTCATCCTGTCTTCACAGGAGAGGTGCTTCAGCCCTCCGATCATCTGTGTGGCCCTAAATGATGGTTTCCTTGAAGTCCCTCAGTCATGACCGAGTACTTTCCCAGAAGATGTGTTGCAGCTTAAACAGTCAGTAGGGTAGTCTGATTCAGAAATTATGGGGTGACATCTCTCCTGTGCAAAATGTCTGCCTTCTTGACCACAGAAGTCTCGTTGTATTGCTTGAAAATTTGGGAGAAAGAAAACAGGAATGGAGTGGGACTTCTGAAGCACAGAGAGTAGGACATTTGAAACATGAATTCATTACCTGAGATGTCAAAAAAACAAACAGCAAACCAAGCATAAGAAATAAACCTCTTCAATCAGTGTTTATCCAGACACCAGCTGTGCCCATCTATGAACAGATTTGTACCTTGCCTCTAACCAGTGCTTGGGAATAGAATAAATAAATAAATAAATAAAATTCCAGGAGAGCTTCTTTGAATTCCTAGGAGTAAAAGACTTGGAGGTGAAAGAAGAGAATTGCTTAATGCAAACCAGCAGATGGGATTTCAGTTAGGAGGTTGGCTTTGTTTTCATAATGAACCATAATCTATGTAATCTGAAACAGTTTTTATTCAGAACCATAGAATTGTTTTGCTTGGAAAAGACCTTTAAAATCACCAAGTCCAACAATGACCTAACTCTACCACATCTGGTGATAAACCCTGTCCCTCTGTCTCTGACTCTTTGAAACACCTCCAGGGATGGGGATTCAACCACCTCCCTGGGGAGTCTGTTCAATTCTTTGAGATCCCATGAGATCAACAAGTTTCTTCTCATTTCCAAACTAAACCTCATCTGGCACAATTTCAAGCAATTTCCTCTCATTCTCATAGTAGGGAAGGAAAAACAACCCCCACCTGGCTCCAACCTCCTTTCAGGGAATTCTAGAGAACAAAGAGATCTCCCCTCAGTCTCCTCTTCTCCAGAGGAAGCACAGAATCACAGAATATTAGGGGTTGGAAGAGACCTCCAGAGATCATCCAGACCAACCCCACTGCCAAGGGAGAATCATCCAGGGCAGGTCACACAAGAATTCCAGTTCCCTCAGTGACTCCTCAACAGACCTGTTCTCCAGACCTTTCACCAGCCTTATTCCCCTTATAAAGGCTTTACCACAATGTGGACAGGTGAGCAATTAAAGGCTACAGCAGGAAGTCAAGAAAAACACAACCCACATGGATATTCAAGGCCAAGATAGATGTTTTTTCCCCCCTTTGCTCTTTTGAGTCCCCTATCTCAAATAATGCATCCAGCTCTGGTGTCCCTATCAAAAGAAGGATATCAGAAGAGCACCTCTGCTGTCAGGATAGGCTGAGGGAGCTGGGATTGTTCAGCTTGGAGAAGGGAAGACTCTGGGGGAACTTAAAGCTGCTTTCCAATACCTGAAGGGATCCTACAGGAAGGCTGGAGATTGATTTTTCGTGAGGGTGTCTAGAGACAGGACAAGGGAGAACAGTCTGAAGCTGAGGAAGAGTAGAGTTAGACAAAATCTTAGGAAGAAGTTGCCCAAGGTGGTTGTGGATGTCTACTCCTTGGGGTGTTTAAGGCCAGATTAGATGATGCCTGGGGCAACCAAGCATAGTTGAGAGGTGTCCCTGCCCATGGCAGGGAGGTTGCAGTAGATGATGTCTGAGGTCCCTACCAACTTGAGCTATTCTAGGATTCTATGATATTACTTCTTGTTTTGCTCAGGTCCCACATTTAGGTTTCATCAACACTGTACATCTACTTGTGAGTCTTCAGCATACTTAAATTCCCATCATATTCACAGAACCATAGAATTGTTTCTGTAGGAAAAGCCCTCTAAGATCTAGTGCAACCATCAGCCTAACACCACCATGGCCATTAAACCATGTCCCAAAGTGCTATGTCCACACATTCCCTGAACACCTCCAGGGACAGTGACTCCATCACCTCCCCAGGCAGCCTGTTACAACGCCTGAACATTTATAAATCCCTGACTTGTACTCATTCATATTTGCTCCTCCTCTTCTTGAAGTTCATCTCCATATTAAAAATAAATGGCTTTCAAATGTAGGCAGCTCCATACATAAACACTCTGCTTGCAAGATACACTTCATCTGTAAATAGCAGCAATCAATACAGCCAGTAGAGAACCCAAACAAATTTCTATGATGAATCCTTAATGGATGCATACTTTGGTCATTTTTATTATTAATATATTATTGATTTACAGAACACATCACCACCACTGGGATTTGCTTGAGTCACACCCTGTGTGGAGTTTGAGTTGAAACAGGAGCCAAAGTCAATAACCTATTTTACACAGAATCACAAGGGGTTGGAAGGCACCACAGGAGATCGAGTCCAACCCCCCTGCCAGAGCAGGATCACCTAGAGCCTGTCACACAGGAATGCAGCCAGACAGGTTGTGAATGTCTTCAGACAAGGAGACTCCACAACCTCTCTGGGCAGCCTGCTCCAGTGTTTTGCTACCCTCACGGTGATTTTTTTTTCCTTTATGGTCACATGGAGCCTCCTCTGCTCCAGCCTGCACCCATTGCATCTTGTCCTATCAGTGGATATCACTGAGCAGACCCTGGCTCTGACCTACGCACCACACCCCAGGTGTGTCATCGGCCTTCTTGGCCACAAGGGCACATTGCTGGCTCACAGGCATCCCTCTGTTCACCAGGATCCCAATTAATCTAAACCACAACAGACTTCCTACACTGCAGTAATTCTACCCAATTTTGTGTTACAAGAGCTAAAACTTTTAACTGGGTTTCATTTAAGCCAATGCAGATTTAGTCACTAATTTCAACCAACACTCCCAGGTCCCTTTTCCCTACACTGCTCTCCAACAGGTCAGTCCACAACTTCTGCTGAGCCATGGGGTTGTTCTTTCCCAGATGCAAGACTCTACACTTGTTCTTGCTGGATTTCGTACCATTTACCACCAGTGTGTCCAGAGCTGGGTATGGTGATGATGGTCTGGCTCTTGTGGTGCAATCACTTCTCCCACACTGCCAATTATAAGCCATCATTATTAATGCAAAATGATCGAGGAGGCTTCCCTGCTTCCAGGAGCTTCCTTCACTCTTCTTCACTGCCAGAACACTGTGGCAGTAGGGATTTGGAAGAAGACTGGCAGACTAAGCTTGCAGATCCCTCTCAGGGAAGAGCTCCTCTGAAATCAAAGCACCCACTTGGGCTCTTTTGCTTGGAATCAATGAATATTTTCCCTGTCTTTATTGCCATTCACATCAGGAAGTGGTGATTGACTCCTGCAGTTGCCCAGGAGAAAAGGCACCAAACAGCTTTCCTTGGGATGAATACTAATTCCAGCAGACAGGGAGAAGACAGGCTGCCAGTCAGGCTCCCCACTCCACCACAAACAGGATGCAGAGAACATATCACTGCTACTCAGTGAGGCTTCAGGAGAAGTCTGAAGTAGAACAACAGAGACATTTTGGTTGGAAAAGGCCTTTAAGATCATCCAGTCCAACCATTCCCTAAATCTACCATGACTGGGACTGAACTATAGCCCTCAGTACCACATTTCTGCTTCTTTGAAACACCTCCAGGAATGGGCATTCAACCACCTACCTAGGGAGATTGTGCCAGTCTTGGAGAACCCTTTGAGTCAACAGGTTTCTTCTAATTTCCAACATAAACCTCTGCTGATACAACTCGAAGCCATTTCATCTCCTTCTGTCATTTGTAACCAGGGAGCAAAGACCTACCTGGCTACAACCTCTTTTCAGGGAGTTGTAGAAAGCATTGAGGTCTCCCCTCAGCCTCCTTTTCTCCAGACTAAACAATCCCAGTTCCCTCAGCCCCTCCTCACAGGAGCCGTTCACCAGCTCCCCAGAAGATGCTTCACCAGCTTCCTTGCCCTTCTCTGGACACACCTCAGCACCTCCATCTCTTGCTGTGAGGGGCCCAAAACTGAACCCAGTACTCAAGGTGTGGCCTCACCCCTGATGAGTACAGAGGGACAGCCCTTTTCCTGATCTTGCTGGTCACACTCTAAAAAGTTGGGTTCATATTGTTGCACAGGCCAAATCTAAAATGTTTGTTTACTGCTACAGACAGAGAGGAGGGAAGGAAAAAAACCCAAACCAAAACAAACAAACAAATCACAGAAAAAAAGTAGTTCTGGGTTACAGGAACTCTGGAGAAATGATCCCATACTGTTAACTTCAGATTGATGTCATGCAGGTGACTTGCCTGCACATCACCATACTTTGGGCAAATGAGACTTCAAAAGCTGACCACAAAAGACCCCAAAGATGATCTGAGGGCTGGGCACCTGCCCTCTGGGGCTGTTCAGCCTGGACAAGAGAAGGCTCTAGGCAGACCTTCTAGAGGCCTTCCCATACATGAAGGGTGCCTGCAAGAAAGCTGGGGAGAGACTTCTGGCAAGGGCTTGTAGTGACAGGATGAGAAGCAATGGCTTTGAGCTAGAAGAGGGAAGATATAGACTGCAGATTAGAAAGAAATTCTTTCCAATGAGGCAGTGAGGATGGTGAGACACTGGAACCAGTTGCCCAGGGAGGCTGTGGATGTTCCATCCCTGTCTTGGGGACAGGTTGGACAGGGCCTTGAGAAACATGGTCAGGTGGAAGCTGTCCCTGCTTATGGCAGGGAGGTTGGAACTACATGATCATGAAGGTCCTTTCCAACCCAAACCATTCTGTGGTTCTATGAAGACAAGCAGAGGTTCAGTAGCAGAAGCATCAGCAGCCCTTCAGCTGCTTAGTGAGGTGACCCTCCTATCAAACTGAGCTACTTTCAGAGGAGATCTGAAAGAATATTTTGCTTTCCTGCTTTTAGTGCCTTTTAAGAGATGGCTTAGAACCAGGCCCTGAGAGGGAAAGGGACCTCTGCCTCTTTCTGTTTCCAGTTTGCTCTTTTTGTGTTTACAAACAATGCCTAAGAGGACAAATGAACAGAATGCAAAGAGGGGAGGGACACTTTGCCCCCTTTTTGCAGAAGACCAAACAACTGCAACAGAGAGAGCAATAATCAAAAACACGCCTGAAAAATGTAACAGCCACAAAAAGCAAAAGTCAGATCAATTGCTTAGGCCTCTCTGCACACAGAAGTGAAGTGAGGTGAAGTGAGAAAGTTTAATTCACTGAACTGACTGGAATTAAACAAATATACCATCTAAAAAGTGAGAGAGGAGCTCCTAAGAACCTGGCTGGAAAGCACACAGTTACACAAACTTGACATGAAATTGGCTTACCTGTTTTCCCATTTCTAACACAAAGGCAATGCGCTCACACCTTCCTCTTCTACTTCTTTCCCACAAAGAATTATGAAATTGTGTTACTTGGAAAATACCTCTGAGATCATCAAGTCCAACCATCAACCTAAGACCATTGTGGCCATTAAACTATGTCCCAAAGTGCCATGCCCACTTGTTTCTGGAACACCTCCAGGGATGGTGACTCCACCACCTCCCTGGGCAGCCTGTTCCAATGCCTGACCACTCCTACAGCAAATAATTTTTTCCTAATATCCAGCCTAAGCTTTCCCTGCACAATTTTAGGCCATTTCCTTTTGTTCTAGCACCTGATACTAGGGAGAAGAAACCAACCCACCCATTGCTGCAATAGGTTGCCAGGAAGGCTGTGGAAGCCCCCTCTCTGGAAGTGTTTAAGGACAGGCTGGACAGGGCCTTGAGCAACCTGGTCTAGTGGAAGGGGTTGGAACTTGATGATCTTTAATATTCCTTCCAACCCAAACCACTCAACAATTCTATGAGACAAGAAGCTGGAGCCTATCAGTGGTGGAGAGCTTGGTTCTGCTAGGTGAGCCTGCCTATAGTCTGCATTATCCCCCATCTCCATGTTTGGAAGCCCTACCATTGCACAAATGTATTCAGAAATACCATACAACTTCCTGAACTCAGGAAGCTGACGACTTCATCCAGGCCATAACCCAGAGCAATGTTTTTTGTGAGTTAAGCAGCAGTGTAGCTTTACTCCTTGGCACTGACACCAGCTACTTCCTCAGCATCTTCCTTGATGGTCTTGCAGGACCAACTCTTCAGTTTGCCAAAGCACTCTTTAGATGCTGTTAATCACCCATAAAGGATGGAGCAGTTCCAAGGGATCCAACATTTGCTCCACCAGCATCAGTAGTGCCTCATCCTTCAGAAGCCACACAGGCATTGCACAGATGGTAGAAGCAGGAGACAAGGAAGAGATAAGAGGCTTCTCTTTATTTTTATCCCCACCTTGTGCTATAGACATTCATCTCCTTCAGCTGCATCCTCATAATATTTTCAAAAGCTAGACAGGGCCCAGATATCTGCTTTGCCCTCCTGCCCCAGGCTATTCTCCAGTACTGTCCTAGCATTATAGTCCCTGCCCAGCTACAAGTGCTATTGCTGTACTTCAGCTGCAGGAGCCTGCAGGCACAAACACCTCCTCTTGCACAGGCTTCTTGCCACAACACGTTTGCATTTGCCTGCTAGGCACAGAATGTTTGCACTGCACTGGAGCTCACCAAGGCTTGGTCAGATGTCCCCAGGCTTCTATTTCCCACTGATCAGCATGGCTGGGGTTACACAGCAGCTGCCTTGGCAACCCAGAGCAAACTGAAGGGGCTGTTGACTTCCAGCATAGCTGCAAATATGGCAGCTGAATGTTTGGCAACCTGCTCCAACCCTGTACACAGAGTAAGTCTCTACCTCTTACAGCCTGGATTTCTGCAGACCCTGTGCTTCTGCATTAGGTTTTCAGCTCTTCACTGGGTCCTCCAGTTTGCTTTCTCTCCATCCTGCCTCCGGCTAACTACATGCCTCAAGTGGATTTTTAAAGAGGCAGAGATGTGGTGCTGAGGGCCATGGTTTAACACTAGACTTGGTAGGGTTAGAGAATGGTTGGACTTGAGGATCTTAAAGATCTTTTCCAAGCAAAACAATTCTACCATTCTATGATGTGCTGGTGTTAAAATTGTCAGCTACCTAATAGAGTTAACCCTGCTTCCTCATGCACTTGGTTCTGGGCAACAGAAGCACTATTGCTCCACGTGGGGCAAGGACATTCACCAGTGCCTGGTAGCCTTGGGCAGTGGTTCAAGCAGCAGCTTCTCAACCATACCTTAGGATCACTGGTCTCCTGTAGGCTGAAGAGCAAATTTTATGGTTCTCTCATCTTTAGCCTGCAGGTAGGGCTGTGCACAGAATTATGCCTTCCATTCTCTCCTGCTCATGCAAGGGAATTCTGTTGCAATGGAAAGGGTATGGTATGTGTTTGAGATGTTGCATACAGCTCTGAAATTTAGTTTGATGTTGACAGAAGGGCTTTTTTGCTTCTCCTTTAAATCACACTCTCACACTCACAGAATGCTAGGGATTGGAAAGGACTTATGGAGATTGAGTCAAAAGCAGGAACACCTAGGGCAGGTCACACAGGAATGCATCCAGATGGGTCTTGAAAGTCTCCAGAAAAGACGACTCTACAACCTCTCTGGGCAGCCTATTCCAGGGCTCCCTTACCCTCACAGTACAGAAGTTTTTCCTCATGTTGAGTGGAATTCCTTGTGTCCATTAACTCTTGTCCTATCACAGGACAGACTGGCCCTTTCTTCTTGACACCCACCCCTCACATGCTATAAACACTGAGAAGATCTCCTCTCAGCTTTCTCTTTTCCAGACTATACAGTGCCAGGTCTCTTAGCCTTTCCTCATCAGCCAGAGTGTTCCAGTCCCTTTGTGATCCTCACAGCCTCCAGTGGCCACAGTCTAGTATATCCTTGGCCCTCAAACTGGGGAGCCCAGAACTGGACACAATACTCCAGTTGTTCAGGACTCCACACTTACTGAACCTCATTAGGTTCCCCTTTGCCCGGCTCTCCAGCCTATCCAGCTCTCATTGGATGGTCACACAGCCTTCTAGTGTATCAGCAACTCTTTCCACTTTGGTATCATCAACAAACTTGCTGAGGGTTCACTCTATTCCTTCATCCAGGTCATTGATGAAGATGAATAAGACTAGAGCTAGTACTGATCCCTGGGGAGCACCGCTAGCTACAGGTCTCTAACTGGACTCTACCTTGTTCCTCACAACCCTCTGAGCTTTATTTTTCAGCTGGTTCATCGATTTCAACAACTTTATGTGGATGTACAACTGATCATAGTCCTGCTTTGAGCAGAAAGTTGGGCTACAGATCTCCAGAGGTCCCTTGAACCAGCACTGCTGTAATTCTCATGCCTGCCAGGTCTCATTGGCACCACAAAACTTTGTAGTTTGTGCTCTGGGTAATGCCCCAAACTGAACAGTTACTTCAGGAACGGAATTAGCAAAGCAGAACTACAATTACAGCACACGCCCTGGCCACACCATCAGGCTGCCTCTCTCCTGCTCCTCCTAGCCCAGCTTCTTTCTTCCACCTACCAGGCAGGTTGCTATGGAGATTTCTTTGGAAACAAAGAGAAGAGTAGAAAAAATACAAAGCATGGAGAAGGTCATGGGGAAGAAAACAAATGTAATGGGGCAGGTATTTTCCCCATGATAAGCAGGTTGAGTGAGACAGTTGTCCACATCTACTCCACTCTCCTGAGACCCCACCTGGAGTACTGCATCCGATTCTGATGTCCACAGCACAAGAAGGACATGGAACTGTTGGAGGGGTCCAGAGAAGGCCACAAAGATAATCAGAGGGCTGGAGAACCTCACCTCTGGGCACAGCCTGAGAGTTGGGGTTGTTCAGTCAGGAGGAGAGAAGGCTCTGGGGAGACCTTAGAGCGTCCTTCTAGTATGTGACAGGGTCTGCAGGAGAGCTATAGAGGAACTTTATGAGGGCTTGTAATGATAGGATGAGGGACAATGGCTTTGAGCTGGGAGAGGGGAGACTGAGACAACAGAATAGGAAGAAATTGTTTTGCAGTGAGGTTGGTGAGACACTGGAATAGGTTGCTCAGGGAGGTTGTGGATGTCCCCTCCCTGGAGATGTTCAAGGCCAGTTTGTACAGGGCCTCGATCAGCCTGGTCTAGCATCCCTGCCAGTGGATGGGGCTTGGTAGTAGATGGTCTTTAAGGTCCCTTCCAACCCGAATCATTCTATGATTCTCTGATATAGACTCATGGAATCATTTCAGTTGGAAAACACCTATAAGATCATTGAGTTCAGCCATCAACCCAACTCTGATGTCCTACATGCCTGACCTGGTTTTACACCACTACATAGCATCAGAAGTGTGATTACGTTGACTCAGTGCAAGTGCTCCTAGGTATTTCACACACACACAGTATAACCAAGGTTGAAAGAGATCCCAAGGATCATCAAGTCCAACCTGTGCCAACAGACCCCACAACTAGACCATGGCACCAAGTGCCACATCCAATCTCCCCTTGAACACCTCCAGGGACGGTGACTCCACCACCTCCCTGGGCAGCACATTCCAATGACGAATGACTCGCTCAGTGAAGAACTTTTTCCTCACCTCGAGTCTAAACCTCCCCTGGCACAGCTTGAGACTGTGTCCCCTTGTTCTGGTGCTGGTTGCCTGGGAGAAGAGACCAACCCCTTCCTGTCTACAACCACCTTTCAGGTAGTTGTAGAGGGCAATGAGGTCACCCTTGATCCTCCTCTTCTCCAGGCTAAGCAATCCCAACTCCCTCAGCCTCTCCTCACAGGGCTTGTGCTCAAGGCCTCTCACCAGCCTTGTTGCCCTTCTCTGGACACGTTCAAGTGTCTCGATGTCCTTCCTAAACTGAGGGGCCCAGAACTGGACACAGGACTCAAGGTGTGGCCTAACCAAGGCAGAGTACAGGGGCACAATGACCTCCCTGCTCCTGCTGGCCACACTATTCCTAATACAGGCCAGGATGCCATTGGCCTTCTTGGACACCTGGGCACACTGCTGGCTCATGTTTAGGCGGGTGTCAATCACCACCCCCAGGTCCCTCTCTGTTTGGCAGCTCTCCAGCCACTCTGACCCCAGCCTGTAGCTCTGCATGGGGTTGCCGTGGCCAAAGTGCAGCCCCTGGCACTTGGACTTGTTAAATGCCATCCCATTGGACTCTGCCCATCTGTCCAGTTGGTCAAGGTCCCTCTGCAGAGCCTTTCTACCCTCTGACTAACATCCGTTCCCAACTTGGTGTCATCTGCAAACTTGCTGATGACTGACTCAACCCCCTCATCCAGATCGTCAATGAAGATGTTAAAGAGGATGGGGCCCAGCACTGATCCCTGGGGCACACCACTGGTGACTGGCCGCCAGCCGGATGTGGCACCATTCATCACCACTCTCTGGGCTCGGCCCTCCAGCCAGTTCCTAACCAGACCACCCTGAACCGGACCAGAGCGGCCCGAACCGGACCAGACCGCCCTAAACCGGACCGGACGGGCCGTCCCGAACCCAACCAGGCCGGCCCTAGACCGGACCAGGCCGGCCCTAGACCGGACCATCAGTATTGCCCTTCAAATCTTTCTCCAAGATGCCCATGTGGTCCTTAAGCCAAAAGAAGCTGGTAAGCAAAGCAGAGGGAAGAGGGCAAAGCAAGGAAATGAAGAAAACAGAAAGAAACCACAATTCAGAAAATACAGTTGCAAACGACAGCAGCTCCATTCCCAGAAGTACTCAGGGCTGCTCAGTGACCCTGCAGTCATCTGTCACCAACACCTTAAAAGGATGGAGAGAAGCAAGGTCTGAAAGAGATGAGAAAATAGGTGCCTGTAACTACATTGTTTGCTCCAGCCTTCCAGATTATGTCTCATTTCAGCTACTCACAACAAATGCCAGCACTAGGTAGTGGCTTGGTGTTTGCAATTTCTCTAGATACTGAGTTTGTTATCTTGATTTGTTCCCAGCATATCTGTTGATACAGCAACATGAGAACCTTAACTAGAGTCTTAAGATAAATGCAGTCCCTAGTTGAGGCTATTTTACACACTTATGTAGGCTCAGGTCCCACAGCCTTTGAATGCAGTTCACCTTTTTTTTGATCCTGTGGCGCAGTGAGAGAGAGCACTACTCAGGAGAGGCGATTCTGCCATTTTACTCTGCTCTAGCAAGACCTCACCTGGTGCACTGCTTCAGGCTCTGGAGCCCTCCACACAGGAATGACATGGACCTGATGGATTGGGTCTAGAGGAGGGCCACAAAAATGATCAGAGGGCTGGAGCACTTACGCTATGAGGACAGGCTGAGGGAGCTGGGGTTGTTCAGCCTGGAGAAGAACAAACTTCATGGGGACCTAACAGTGGCTTTCCAGTACCTGAAGGAGTCTACAAGAAGGCTGCAGAGGGACTGTTTGCAAAGGCCTGCAGTGACAGGATGAAGAGTAACAGCTTAAAATTAGAGAAGAATAAATTTAGAGTGGATGTTAGGAACACCTTCTGCACCATGAAGGTGCTGGAACGCTGGAACAGGTTGCTCAGGGAGGTGGTTGAAGCCCCATCCCTGGAGATACTCAAGGCGAGGTCTTACAGGGCTCTGGGCAAACTGATCTAGTTGAGGATGTCATTGCTGAATGCGGGGTGGGGGGGTGGACTAGATGACTTTTAGAGGCTTCTTCCAGTCCAAACCATTCCATGATTCTACTTCTGTCCTCACCTTGTATACAAAGGGCTGAAGGGATTATGGACCAAGTCCACAGGGAGTGGTCAGAAAAACTGGCATGAAACTGCAGCCAAAAGCCAATGCTCATCCCTATGCTGCATCTTCCTTGCCAGCCTCAGCCTGGCAGTGCTCTCAGCATCTCTGGCAACTTCACTGTGGCCACAACAAGCATGCAAGCAATCTTGTTTCCACTTGTTACCCATCTCAGTGTTCAACCCCAGGCTGGACGGGGCCCTGAGCAAGCTGATCTAATAAGAGGTGTCCCTGACCATGGCAGAGAGTCGGAACTAGATGATCTTTAAGGTCCCCTCCAACCCAAACCATTCTTCTGATTTTCATACTAAAGACAGCACTGTATCAGCTACATGGAAGAAGATAACTCTACTCCAGTTGAAATCAGGACATCATGGCAGCCCTCAGGACTGGTCAAGGTGCACACAGCTGGCATCCTGCTGCAGGGCATGCAGACAAACAGCTAGCATGCTTATGCCCAAAGGCACAAAGCTTTGATATTAAGCATTATCCCTCAGAAACCTCTCCACACCAAGAAGTTGATAAGAAATCCTCTAGCTTTCAGCAAGGTCAAGAAAAGATCAGATAATGACTTGTCAGGCAGGAGGATGTGAAGTAGTTCACCTCTATAGAGAAGATGCCAGGCTCTTTACTGAAAGAAAAAAAAGTGCTACTGCCTAAGGTGAAGACAGAACAATAAGTCACATAGAATAGTTTATGTTGGAAGGGACCTTAAAGATCACCCAGTTCCAACCCCTCGCCATGGGCAGGGTCACCTCCCACTAGATCAGGCTGCTCAAGGCCCTGTACAAACTGGCCTTGAACATTTTCAGTGAGGGGGCTTCCAAAACCTCCCTGGGCAACCTGTTCCAGTGTCTCACTTCCCTCAATTAAAAATGTATTCATAATCTCCAGTCTCAATCTCCCCTCTTCCATTTTATAGCCATTGCCCCTTATCTTATCACTACAAGCCCTTGCCAAAAGTCTCTCCCCAGCTTCCTTGTAGCCCCCTTCAGGTACTGGAAGGCTGCTCTAAGCTCTCCCTGGAGCCTTCTCTTCTCCAGGTTGATCAACCCCAACTTTCTCAGGCTGTTCCCAGAAGGGAGGTTCTTCAGTCCTCTGATTCTCATTGTGGTCTCCTCTGTCCCCACTGCAACAGTTCCATGTCCTCCTTGTGCTGGGGGCACCAGAACTGGATGCAGTACTTCCAACCCTGCAGGAAGTGAAAACATAAATCCCATTTCCCTTGATGTGGTCTGGCATTCTAGGGGTTAATCAGAAAACATATATTGATCAAATCCAAAGTATTCTACACCCATTCAGAGGGTGCATCTGCCAAACATCTCTGCCAGTGTGTAAGGAGA
This sequence comes from Dryobates pubescens, assembly GCF_014839835.1. Lineage (NCBI taxonomy): Eukaryota > Metazoa > Chordata > Aves > Piciformes > Picidae > Dryobates > Dryobates pubescens. The sequence continues at coordinate 44,310,456 of NC_071612.1, forward strand.
ACTAATGGTGCTACTGGTCCTGAATAAGCTGACAGCAAATTTCCACCTTAGCAGTCAAATTCATTTCAAGACTTCATTACCTTCTTGCCATTTTAAATAATCATAAAAAATACATTATTTCAGGAAGATAATAAAGCACTTTCCCATGATCTCCAGCACAGTTCTATTAATGCACATCTCTGGGATTGTACAACTTCTCCCTGGAAACCTCACATGAGACCCATGCAGTAATTCATAGAATGGTTTAGGCTGGAAGGGACCCTAAATCATCTACTTCCAAACCCCTGCCAAGGGCAGGGACACCTCCCACTAGACCAGCTTGCTCAAAGCCTCACCCAACTTGGCCTTCAATACTTCCAGGGAGGGGGCATCCACAACTTCACTGCACAACCTATTCCAGTGTCTCACCACCCTCACTGTCAAGACCTTCTTCCTAATCTCCAGTCTAAATCTACCCTCCTCAATCTTAAAGCCATTGTCCCCTTGTTCCGGACGGGCTTGCCAAATGCTCTTTTTCAGCACATTGTTGCATCCAACCAACAGGGTATCACTTCACACCACAAACTACTCTTCATTTGCCTCCTAACAGGGTATCGCTTCACACCACAAACTACTCTTCATTTGCCTCCTAACAGAGGTGTTCAAGCAGTGTGTACCCATGGCACTTCACGACATGGTTTAACGGCCATGGTGGTATTCGAGGTGGGGCCTCCCCAAAGCAGAGGAGAAGGGCAGAATGCCTTCTCTTGCCCTGCTGGCCACGTTCATCATGATGTAGCCCAAGATGCAGTTTGCCTTCTGGTTTTCATTTAAATCCAAAGTCATGTAAGCCAGCAGTGGTCCTCAAGTCCTGCTGTTACTTGGTAATACCAAAAAGTTAGGGAAAACAGAGTATCTTTTTCTTTTCCTAGCACATTGTGCACCTGGTTTTCTGCTTTTCTTGACACCCAGGTGGATTCAGAAAGCATGCCTGTCAGGTTGGTGCTGTTCAGAAGGTACAGCCTTCAGAAGAGCTGGCTGAGAATGCCTGACAAAAAGTTGTTCTCTCATCAAAAAGTGGGGCTCTGTCAAAACTAAATCTGTTCTTGGGAAGAGGGGCAAAAATCTGAGGCAGCTTTCTGGGAAGAGAAAAATGCCTAAACCCCCCCCAAAATTTCCCAGCTGTCAAAATGTCCAAGGTAAACATTTTCCTACATGAAGAGATAAAACTAAACTTGATTCATTTCCAAATGTCTAATACTATATTTTTTAATCAGGTTTTAAAAAGTTGAGATTAGAAGGTGGTGCTTCCGGACACCATAAATCAAACATTTTCACTGCTGACTGAATATCAGGAAGATATTCTTGACAGTGAGGGTGTTGAGACACTGGAACAGGTTGCCCAGGGTGGTTGTGGATGCCCTCTCCCTAGAGGTATTCAAGGCCAGGTTGGATGAGGCCTTGAGCAACCTGGTCTAGTAGAAGGTGTCCCTGACAATACCATGGGGGTTGGAAATAGATGATCTTTCATTTCCCTCCTAACCCAAACCATTCTATGATTCCTTCTGGCCCTTTTTGAGGACTGCAGTGACATTGTTTCTTAGTTGGTTGGTTTTTTTCCCAATCCTTAGGCACCTCTCCCATGACCTTACAAAAAAGATTCTGTGACTTCTCCTGCGCTTTCCTGCACTCCCAAATTTTACACCGATTAAACTCGAGAGACCAACACTCCTGCCAGGATGTGAAAATTTGTCTTTCCCACACACACCTCAAAATCCATTCATCATATATATATTTTAAAAAAAAAAAAAAGCCTTTTTTTTTTTTTCTCCCCTCTCTGGTTCTCCTCAGCCGATAGGGAGTCTGCACAGCGACAGTCACAACACAGCCACACTCTGCTGAGTGCCTTTAGGATTAGGATTTTCCAGAAGAAACCATCTCTAATGAATGTTAAATATGAGAACCAGGAGATGGCAGAAGGAAAAAACAAGCATGTTTATCATAAATTTCCATTTCTTAGGGAACATCAGAACTAAAAATCCCCACTGCCCACAGCAAAATCTTCCTGCAAATCATACATTTTAGGAACTAGCTGCAGTGCAGGAAGAGAGATCTCCTATTTTTGCTACTTTTTTTTCCCCCCTTTTGTTAATATAATTTTATTTGTTTTTTTCTTTAAGGTGAAAATAGCCTTTTTTTTTTTTGCCAACTACAACACAAATCAGCTGAAGCAGCTCTAGCAGCAACAAAAGCCATCAGAACCCTTCTTCCTGTGAGCTAAAATTACTGCTGCCATTTTCACGCCATGCTTCTGACATTTGAGACATCTGAAAAAAAAAACCCCAACAAAATCAAATCTTCCTTTCCAGCTCCAGCCAAACTCTGATTCAACTGGGAAAACCTCAGCTGTGAGCATCTAACCTGGTTGTTCTCCATCAGAGAACCTCCCCAGGGGGTTTATGCAGAATTTTAAAGTTGTTTGCTTTTTTCCCCACATCCCATAGTGCCCAAAGTCAGGGATGGACTAAGTACCAGAGGCTCTCTACCAGACCTTCTCCCTTCCCAAAGGCATGTGAAAAGGAGTAAGGGAAAGATATTCATGGCTTGGGAAAGGAACTAAACCTATTTAATGAAAATAACAACAATAAAATGAAATAGATAGAAATAAATACAAACCAATGTCAAACCCAACCCCATAATGACACTGGTGCTGTAGCAGAAGTCCCAGACTGGACCTGGAGGTGTTCAAAAGTGATTGGACATGGCACTTCAAGCCATGGTTTAGTAGTCATGCAGGTTGGACTTGATGATCTTTGAGGTCTTTTCCAACCTTATTGATTCTATGACTCAGCAGCAGATGGGAACTAGATTGAGGAGCTGGATTCTGAAACAGGATTCAGGAACTCACAGATCAAGATCAAGGGTAGAATGGACAGAATCCTCCTTGGGTGCTGGCCATCAAAGATGAGGCTTGACCCTCATGAGCCCTTAGCTTTACACCAAGTATGACATCCATGGGATGGAAACCTTTGCTGGTCAGTGTAGGGTCACCTGAACTGTCCACTTGTGCCTGTAGGTGTGGCCTTTTACTCTGCATCCCCACAAGCACACAAGATGTAGCAGTGCCTTTGGTCTGCACCCCAACCCTTGGTACTAATTCTGCCCATCACATTCTCACCGCAAGAAGCAGACAGTGTCTGAGAGAACGTTCCCAGAGCTGCAAAAAGAGACTGAGCTGGAAAATCACAGCACCAACTTGAATCAGTTCTGGTCTAGTTCCAACCAGGCAAAATAAGTGAATAATTTCTTCTTGCACTGAGACACTGCCTAGCTCCAAAGTTGTGAGACAGGGCACACCTTGACACCACTGTGCAAACGTTGGACAGTTTGGGGAGCAGGAGTTTGCAGAAGTGCAGTGACCATCACTGCCAGTAAATCCTGGTTGAACAGCTGGGCTTCTGACAGCCATCTCAATTTATTGCTTCTTTTGACATGAGGAAATGACTGCCCAGAGAGGCTGGGGAAATCTTCTCTAGACACTTTCAAGAGCCATCTGGATGTGTTCCTGTGTGACCTGCCCTAAGTGACCCTGCTTTGGCAGGAGGGGTTGGACTTGATGACCTCCAGAGGCCCCTTGCACCCCCTACCATTCTACAGTTCTACAAAATGTGACATGGCGTAAGCAGAACTGACAGTGAGTATCTAAACACCATTTTCTGCAGGCAACTTTTGGTGCAGATGATGTCAGCAAGTTGTGGCATGAACGTCAGCTTCCAGGATTGACAGCAATGGGCAAATCCAGCGGGTCCCAGCTGCTAAGCAGCTAATTGCAACTCGAAAGGCTGAGTTATTAATGTTACTGCTGATAAACTCTCTTGTCTGCCTCCCCCACAGACGTGATGGCTGTTGTGCTGGGTTTGAAGGTACAGCCAGTGCTGCTCATGTGACGAGCAGCACATTAAGGCTGCTTTTAATGAATGCACAGCTCACTATTCCTGGTAGAACATTTTGGCTCAGCAACATCCCATCCAGCTCAGAGACTGCTCTAAGTCTACAATACCAGCTGTGCCAAAGCACTCAGTTCCCACTAACTCCTCTGTAGGAGAGAGTTCTCTGCTTTCTCTCAGCCTCGTCAGAGATCAGGGAGTATCAGATCCAGTGAAAAAGACAATGGGGAGAGGCAGGTTCTCCCATCTCTGCTTTTGAAGCTCTTTATGGCCCAGCTGAGCAACAAGTTTGCAACTTAATTACCACAATGGAAGGTGATAATAAAAGAGATGACATCCCTGTACTCAGTATTTGTGAGCCACCACTTGAATTCTGGATTCAGTTTTGGGCCCCTCAGTACAGGAAAGACATTGAGGTGTTGGAGCGTGTCCAGAGAAGGGCAACAAAATGGGTAAAGGGTCTGGAAAACAGATCTGGTGACAAGCACTTGAGAGAACTTGGGTTGATTAGTGTGGACAAAAGGAGGCTGAGGAGAGACCTCCTCACTCTCTACAGCTCCCTGAAGGGAGGATGGAACCACATGAGGGTTGGTATCTTCTCCCTTGTTACAAGTGATAGAATGAGAGGAAATGGCCTCAAGTTGCACCAGGGAAGGTTTCAGTAGGATATGAGAAGCAACTTCTTGACTGAGAGGATTCTCAAAGACTGGATTAAACATCACAGAAGGAGAAGTTCCCAAGGGTGCAGGGTGTTGCTGAGGGCCACGGTTTGGCACCAGCCTTGGTAGCGTTAGAGAATGGTTGGATTTTGGTCCAGCCACAGTGAGCTGAGATCACCTCTTCCTTCAGGCTTTGCCCCACACACTCACAATGCAATCACTGGTTTGCTCTTTGCCTGGAGCAAAGTCCTGCAACTTTCTGTGAGCTAAGCACAGAAAACAAACAACCCAAACCCCCAGGGTTTTATTAATACCAACCTACTAACTAATCAACATGCATAAAACACATAAAATAAATGCATAAAATAAACCCCCCAAAAGGACCAACTATATTCAAGAACTGCTTGGCATCTCAGTATCACCTGAAGCACAAACTAGTGGTAAACATGAACACCTCCTGCATCTTGTGGGAAATGAGATAGGCCAGAAATGCCCGTCTAATGTCATTTATCTCCAAAAACCTGTACGTCTCCAGAGGCAGCTGCAATTTCAATTCTTTACCAGCCTCACTCCCTGGCTGCAGCAGAAGCTTTGCAGATGTGATTCAATTCTGACAAGCAGCTTGGGAGGAAAAAATAAATAAATAAAAGGCATAGCAAGGCTCTGGCTTGGCTGTTGTCTGCAATTTCCAGATTAAATGTGCACACAGACTGCAGGTTTCCAAAGTTCTTTAAAACAAAAAAGAAAGTGCTGATGACACCAAACAGGGAGGAGAGGCTGAGATCCCCTCAGGCTGTGCTGCCATTTAGTGAGATCTGGACAGGCTGGAGAGTTGGGTGGGAAGAAACTGAATGAAATCCAGCATGGACAAGTGAAGAGTCTTGCATCTGGGAAAGAACAACCCCACCAACCAATACAGGCTGGGGACTGACCTGTTGGAGAGCAGCTCTGGGAAAAAGGACCTGGGGGTGCTGGTGAAGGATGCCTATGGCTAAGAAGGCCAAGGGCATCCTGGGGTGAATTAGGAGGAATGCAATTAGTAGGTTGAGAGGTTCTCTTCCCCCTCTACTCTGCCGTGGTGAGGCCACATCTGGAATATTGTGTCCAGTTCTGGGCCCCTCAGATCAAGAAGAACATAGAATCCTAGAATGGTTTGGGTTAGAAGGCACCTCCAAAGCTCATCCAGTCCAATTTCTTTGCAGTCAGCAGGGACATCCTCAACTAGATCAGGTTGCTCAAAGCCTTGTCGATTCTCACCTTGAATATCTCCCAGGGATGGGTCCACAAACTTCACCGTGCAGAACTTGTTCCTAACATCCAATCTAGTTCTCCTCTCATTTCAAACCATTGCCCCTTGTCCTATCACTGCAGGCCTTTGGAATCAGTCCCTCTGCAGCATTCTTGTAGCCCCTTTCAGGTATCAGAAGGATACTATTAGGTCTCCTTGGAGCCTTCTCTTCTCCAGGCTGAACATTGTCAGCCCATAGCAGAGGTGCTCCAGCCCCCTGATCATTTTGATGGCCTCCTCTGGACCCTCTTCATCAGGTCCTTCTCCTTGTGTTGAGGTCTCCAGAGCTGGGAGCAGTACTCCACGTGAGTGCTCCACTAGAGCAAAGTGGTAGAATCGCCTCACTCAACCTGCTGGTGATGCTACTTTTGATGCAGCCTATGCAGGTGAATTTCTTACCCCCCAAAAGAGCATTTTGCTCAAGAGATTCCTGAGCAGGGACCTGAAGAGCTGGGCAGTTGATGCAAAGAATGCCTTTGTTCCTAGTGGCCTCTGCCTCCAGAGAGGCTGCTGCCACCATCTCTGTCACCTGCTGGAACTACTGAGCTCAAAGAAAACACCTGCATCGTGAACTCTGGTACAGCCTGATGCTACAGGAAAACTCAGACCCATGCCTCATTCCAGAGAATCAGAATGGTAGGGGTTAGAAGGAACCACTGAAGATCTTTGAGTTCAATCTCCCTGACAGAGTAGGTTCACCTAGAGTAAATTGCACAGGAATACATCCAGGTGGGTTTGGAAGGCTACCAGAGATGGAGACTCCACAACTTACTTGGGCAGCCTGTCCCAGTTCTCTGCCACCCTCCTGATTTTCACATGGAACCTCCCATGTCCCAGTTTGTGTCTATTGCACTTTATCCTGTTGCTGCACACCACTGAGAAGAGTCTGCCTCCATCCTCCTGACCTTTTAGCTATTGATCAGCATTTATGAGATGCCCTCTCAGGCTGCTCTTCCCCAGGCTAAACAGTTTCAGCTCTCTCAGCCTCTCTTCATAAGACAGATGCTCCAGCCCCCTCAGCATCTTAGTGGCTCTCCCCTGAATGCTCTCCAGTAGTTCCCTGTTGTTCTTGAACCAGGGAGTCCAGAACTGGACACAACATACCAGATGTGGTCTCACCAGGGCAGAGTAGAGGGGGAAGAGAACCTCCCTTGAGGACACTCTTCTCAAAGCACTTCAGGACACCATTGACTGCCTTGGCCACTAGAGCACATTACTGGCTCATGGTCAGCCTGTTGTCCACAAGGACTCCCAGGCCCTCCCTGTGGTTTTCCCAGAGCTGCCCTCCTTCAGACCAGGTGTTTTTAAGAAGTTTTCCTCTTGTGAACATCAAACACAGATAACCACAAAAGCACTGGAATTCTGACATCTTATTTACATCTTCCCACAGCTTTCAGCAGCAGCTGAAGTGCTTAATTGCTTTTTGGGACCTAGCTGCATCTCCCTTAAACCTCCCTGCAAGTCTTTACCTGAGCAGGAGCTGTGTGCCTGATCAGTAGGCAGCTCATCCAGCCTGTGTGCAGCTCTCTCTGTGTTAAGGGACTGCAGCTGAAAAAACCCTGAGATACGCAGAGTCCATCTCCTCTCAACCGATGTGTCCAGCATAGCTAAAGCCCCTCTCCAACACTGCACACTGTGCAGACACAACCATAGTTGCTCTCACATTAACATACCTGGCAGCTAATAGCAGAGCCCAACAACTTCTCAACACCCTACCCCTTTGTTGCCCAAAGCACACCTATAAAACAAACCCGTGAGGCTCTCGAGCTGTGCCCAAATGCCTACCCAGTTAATGCAGCTGTCATTTATCTCAATGCTTTTGACATTAATATGGCACTCCAGCATCCTAGCAACAGGACCAGGCTTGGTTAGGCAAGGAACAGCAATTTATGATTCTTTTTTTTTTTTTTTTTTTTTCCTTATGACCTTGACTATCCCACTCCCAAATCCAGACTGTTTCACTAAAACTATAATAACAGGACAAAGTTTCAGCAAATCTGCAGTTGACTGACTCACAGACTGCACTGGGTTGGAAGTGACCCTCACAGGTCATCTTGCCCACACCCCCTGCACTCAGCAGGGACACCTCCAACTAGATCAGTTTAGCCACTCTGCCGTTCTCTTCCCCCATTTAACTATCACTACAACTGCATTGCACCTTCCCACGCAAACAAAGATGACACAGGTGGCACGCTCTGTGCCCCAAAGAACTTAATTTCTGACACATATTGAGACAGAGAGCAATAGTCCAAGCACGAGAGGGCAAAGGGTCACCCTGGAGATGAGGGAAGGGACAGATGGGAGAGCAAAAAAGTAGAGAGAAAAAAAGAAGTTATCCAGGATTGGTTTTTATTGCAGAAAAGGCAGCTCAAAAGAGGAGGAGAGTAGGGAAGGGAGATGAAAGAAATGATTCAGTGACATAGAAAGCAGGAGGAAATAAGAATCTCCACCAAAATGCAGGGAGAACAAGAAAGCCAGTGAAGAGATTGATGAGAAGAAGCAAGTGGTGTGGACGTGAAGAGCATCCTCGTGGGGCTCACTCAAAATATCAAGACAGTTTTAGAGCATCTACAGCACATTTAATGCCTGGCACAAAGGGTTTAGGGTGACCTTGAGTATGGAGATCTTTTTAAAGGACCAGAAGCTTCTAACATATAAAAGACAAATAGAAGTGGTAAGGAAACAACACACCCAAAGTCCCTTGCACTCCCCTTCGGCTGTTAACGCACAGCCTCCTTCCTGCAGCTCTTCCTTTACTACATATTTACTAAGTGCATTAACATAAATGGAAGCAGAAGATTTATTTTTAATTAAAAACAAAGAGAAAGAGGCCCAAGCTTGCTGTTCATATTGCCAAAGCCTTTCATGACTTCATTAAAAAATAAATTTTAAGCTTCACCTTTAGTAGCTATTGTAATGGAGCCATTTTTCATCAGCTCACCCAAATTCCTTTCACACTCCTCTTACTCAGAATGAAATGTAAAAAAACAGAGCTGCTTTTTTTTTTTCCCCACAGCAGAGCCTTTCCCCAATGAGGAAGCAAAACAACTAAATTATTTAACTGCCATGTATACGACCAGTGAAAGGAAAATTAAATCATTAGCCTTCTTCAAAAGAGGAAAAGAAAGCAATCTCTCATCAGATACTTGCTTCTTCAGCTATGAATGTTGCACTAATTATACTCAGAAGCACACAACAAGATTATTAGGGGAACAGGAGATGTTTTCTAGCACTTTGGAAAATTCAACTTGTCTGTCTCCCAGGTTTTCCTTGTGCTGCCTGAGTCTTCCAATAAATAACACTTCCCTGGTTCTTAAAGAGCAGCATGTGACCATGATCCCTAGTCCTGAAGGGTGAGGGCAGAGGCTGAGTGGCTTCTCAGGATTGGAGCCAGCTATTCAAGTCAAAAGAGTACGAGAGCATTTGAAGAAAATTGAGCCAGGGAGTATCACAGAATCATAAAATTGTTTGGGTTTGAAGAGACCTTAAAAATCATCTATTTACAACCCACATGCCATGGGCAGAGATACCTTCCACTAGACCAGGCTGCTCAATGCCCTCTTCAACCTGGCCTTAAACACCTCCAGTAAGGGGTTAACCACAACTTCCCTGGGCAACCTGTTCCAGTGTCTCAAGACCCGCACTGTCAAGAATTTCTTCCTAATATTCAGTCTAAATATTGCCTCTTTCAGCTTCAGAGTACCAGCAATATGCTTTTGATCTCCCTTCTTGCTATCTGCTTTCACTACCGGCAGTCAAGAGAAGGATGTGCATCATACACCACCAATGTAACATAGGCTGTCTCCTACATTGGAAAACTAAACTGCATCTTTCAGAATCTGCTTCACAGTTAATCCAGGCTTCCCAACACTTCCCATGCATATCAACTGCTTTTTACACCCATTCAAAGAGCATCTTTGAGCTACTCCAACACTTGCTCTACAAAGGAGTGCTAAACTGTAAGTAACTGCAAACATCTAAGCAGAAAGAATACCTGCTTCTCCCTGAAGGAAGAGCTAGCAGCAGAAACAAAAGGCTATTAAACTCCAGATAAACACAGGAGAGATTATGATTGCCTTTCAGATAGAAAACAGACTGAAAACATGATTTGTTTCAAGGACAATAATTCAAATGAACAAAATGAGAGCTTCTGTTTCAAGTGATACCCATGTCTACATTTCATTGTAAACTATGCAGTGCAAGAGGCTTTTCCCTTCAATTTTTCAAGGTAGTGAAGTGTGAAAAAATGCAAGTTACAGTCCTTAAAAAAAAACCCTAAAATACTCTCATATTAGTGTTTTAATTCCTTTTACTGTAGCACCTAATTCAAAGCATGCAATCATTCTGGCTGGAAAAGTCCATTTTGAGCATCCAGTCCAACCATTACTGAACTCTGCTAGGGCCCTCAGCAGAACATTTCTGCCTCTTAGAAACACCTCCAGGGATGGGGATTCAACCACCTCTTGTGAAGTTTAATCCAGTCTTTGAGAACTCTGCCTCCAACTTCCTTCCAAGGAGTTGTAGAGAGCAATGAGGTCTCCCTTCAGCCTTCTCCAGACTAAGCAACCCTAGTTCCCACAGCTACTCCTCACCAGACCTGTTCTCCAAACCCTTCACCAGTCTCGTTGCCCTTCTCTGCACCTGCTCCAACACCTCAATCTCCGTACAAGTGAGAGCATCCTCTCCATCTGCATCCCTGAACAGAACCAGGTCTTTAAACAATGACCAGAAGTCTTCTGAGAGCCTTGTAGCAAACACATATGTGAATCTCAACCCAGCTGTGCTGATATAGAAGACAGCAGGAACTGCACCATGGGGAAGGTTTCACTGGCAAACCCAAAGGCTGGCAGGGCTATACCAGACAGTCCTTGGAGGGATGCCAGCTGTGCCTGGAGGTGCAACACAGGGCCCTACTTCCATGACATTTGTAGCTATGAAAGAGATATGATCCAGGCAACCAGTTGGTTTCCATATCATCTTTCCTGGTTTCCTTTGGGGATTTTGGCTTGGTGCCACCCAATATAGTGTCAGTTGTCACAGTGAGGCCTCTGACCAGCTGCCAATCAGCAGCTGCAGGGCACGGTTCACCCCAGCAGAGTACAGCAAAGCAGAGCCTCCTCCAGATACAAGGCTTCTCCCTGTGTGAAGTGTACAACATTCACCTGAACTCATTTGTTCTTTGGAGGTTTAGGAGTTCCACACCTGGCTTTAGCTGGGTGTTTTCCAGCCATTCTGCCCCAAGCTTGGAGTGTTCATGACCCAAGTCCAGGACCCACCACTTGGCCTTGATTGAATCTCATACAGCTGACCTTAGCCCATTGATCCACCCGGTCCAGATCCCTCTGCAGAGCCTTCCTACCCTCCAGCAGATCAACACTTCTACCCAGTTTGGTGTCATCTGCAAACTTTCTATGGGTACACTCAATCCTTTTTCAAGCAGGCAGAGAAGCTAAAGCTGCCCCAAGATGACACCAGCCACATACTTACAACATTTCGGTTGTACAAGGAAACTGTTTTCAGCAGGTCTCATTATTTACAATCCTTCAAACCCCTCCACATAACACAGCAAGAAAAGTTAAGATCTCATTCTCCTAGTGACTTCTCAAAATAATTTGACAATGGTAGAGCACTGTTCTTGTTCCTCAGTTTACTACAGACCCTGCCACATCACTGGAGATACTGTGGACATCAGACCACACGTGTTTTGGCACTGCCTGTCCTTGTGTGTGTGTGTGTGTTTCTTGCAAGAGATGGTTTGCAACAGCTTTTATGATACGGTAGCAGAGATAACATTTGTCTCTTCCTCCCCATGTGCAAACTATCCCCACTTCTCCCATCATGCATGGAAAATGTGACCCAAAGCAATACCTTGGAAATTTGAAATAATGGCTTTAATCCTCAGTTAGATCTTGGGAGACTGGAGCTGCCCAGAGCTCCCATAAAAAGCCAACCAGCAACGAGATTACCCTGCTACTGGCAAAGGACACCTTACAGAGACTGCACAGCACCAAAGCTGTGCCTCTTCTCTTGGATCCACGAGCCGCTAGATATGGCTTGTCTGAATCACCAAAGTCAAATCGGATCAGATCATGCACTGTCAGCACAACAGCCAAGCAGAGCCCTTTGTCTCCAACAACAGGACAGCAGCACATCAGAAGCTGAAGTGCTGGGGCAGCATCTTAAATACAGGAGAACAGCCACCAGAGATTGTAAACCATCACCACAAGCACACAGCTGCAGGCTTCAGCAGCATGCCACCATACCAACAAGGAGGAAAGTATGGATGGTGGCCTGCCTGCTTCCTGCCACTTTACACACGTATGTCCATGGATGCTGTGCAGATGGAGAGTACCCAGCCTCAAGAAGTGCAGGGAACAATGCTGTGTAGAAGGAAGAACAGCATATGGGGACAGGCTGGGAGAGTTGGGGCTGTCCAGTCTGAAGAAAAGAAAGCTCCAGGGAGACCTTAGTACCTGAAGAGGACCTACGAGGTAGTTTTTTGACAAGGGCTTGTAGTGATAGGATTAGGGGCAATGGCTTTGAGCTGGAAAGGGGGAATTTTATACAGGAGATGAGGAAGAAATTCTTTCTAGTGAGGGTGGTGAGACACTGGAACAGGTTGTCCAGAGCGGTTGTGGATGCTCCCTCCCTGGAGGTATTCAATGCCAGGCTGGATGAGACCCTGATCAACTTGATTTAGTGGAAGCTGTCCCTACTTGTGGCAGTGAGGTTGGAACTAGATGATCTTTAAGGTCCCTTCCAAACCAAACCATTCTATGATTTTATGACTTCAGCTTCTCCTGCCCAACCTCTGCTCCTCTGAGCTGCAAAGAAGAACCCCTTTGAACATGCAGAAGAGAGACCAAGCCCTGCATATGCAGGGGAAACCTCACTGTAATCACAGTAGAAGCAGCAAAAATGTAAATGCAGGCAGACAGAAGCAAGGCTGCCTTTTCAAACAGCAATAGCAAATTTGGGATTTCTAAAATGAGAGGTGGAGAAGTGTCATCAAGAACAGATCAAGGCCTAAATCAGTGTGCAAGGGCAGCTCTAATCTGGCAATTAGCCTGAAATAGCACAATATCCAGTCAACAAAGTCACAAGATGTCACATCAAATGCCTGGAACTGCAGCTCCCTCCTTCATGTCACTACTTGACCCCACAAAGATAAAGCTCACTTGGGCGCTTTCAGGCACACCGGCACTGCTCTTCCAAAATGCATGGCAGGCACATGGGCAGGTCTGAGCACAGAATTACAGAATGCTAGGGGTTGGAAGAGCCCTGCAGAAATAATCTAGTCCAATGCCCTTGCCAAGGCAGGAGCACCTAGGGCAGGCCAAAATGGAATGCATTCAGATGTGTCTTGAAATTGTCCAGAGAAGAGACTCCACAAAATTTCTGGGCAGCCAGCTGCATTTACCCTCAAAGAAGTTTGTCCTTGTGTTGAGGTGGAACTTCCTTTGTTCCAGCTTGTACTCATTGTTCCTTGTCCTAGCACTGGGCATCATTGAAAAGAGCCTGGCATCTTTATCTTGACACCCACCCCTCAGATATTTATAGATGTTCATGAGATCCCCTATCAGCCTTCTCTTCTCCAGACTGAACAGCCCCAGGTGTCTCAGTCTTTCTCCACAGGAGAGATGCTCATTCTCCAATCATCTTCATAGCTTTCTAGTACCTCCAGTACATCCCTGTCTGTCTTGAACTGGGGAGCCCGCAACTGGACACAGTATTCCAAGTGTGGAATGTGTGAGGTGAGCTCCTGGGTGAGACAGGCGAGAGGAAGATTGTCACTGTCTCAGTTGATATTGCAGACACCAAGCTGAAGACTGCATGTTTCTAAACAGCCAGCCACTTGAGAAGTAGCTGTGTATCATCTCCCACAATAATCCCACCATCAGTAGTGGTGTTGGTGTTAATTACTTAAGTTTAAATACAAAACATAATGAGATGCTGCAATTCCTTTTTTTTTTCCCCCAACAGTTTTACTCTGAACATTAAACATTATTCAGCTTATTAGGAAAAAAATCAAATCACATCACTTTAGCACAGTCATCTTAAGGGACTTGCATGTTTTAATCATCAGTTTTAATTAAGCTAAAAAATAGAGGATGAATCAAGGCCCTTTTTTGAGGCATTCTCAAAAGGCACAAAAAAAAAAAGGTTCCATTCTTTATGTGACTGAAGTGCACATTATGCTAAAGTGTTAATGAGAGCAAACGAGAGAAACTGAAATCAGTCTCCTGCTAATTATCATAATTTGTAGTGGAACACTTTCCTAATTAATAATAGACTTCTAGAGACAGCTCTGTTGACAAATACACACACTGCACTCTTTTAGCTTCCTGGCCTCTCTCCTCAGTTCTGATGTACATGCCAAGGTGATTCCAGACCTTCCCTTCCTACAAGCAGGTTAGCATTAAAAGCTTGAATTTTCCCTGAGTCACCCGTAACTAGAAGAAAATTGTAGTCAGCAAGTCAAGAGAGGTTCTCTTCCTTTTCTACTCTGCCCTGGTGACACCACATTTGGAATATTGTGCCCAGTTCTGGGCTTCCCAGTTCAAGAGGGACAGGGTTATACTAAAGTGTGTCCAATGGAGGCTAGGAGGATGATGAAGGAACTGCAACACCCATCTGATGAGGGAAGAGCTGTGGGTGTTTAGCCTGGAGAAGAGCAGCCTGAGGGGGAATCTTACTGATGTTTACAGACAGTTGAAGAAGAGCCCAGTCTCTTTTCAGTGGTGTTCTGTGATAAGACAAAGGCAATAGATACAAACTGCAACCCAGGAAGTTCCACATCAACATGAAGAAAAACATTTTCACTGTAAGGGTGCTGTAGCCAGCTGGCCAGAGGGGTTGTGGAGTCTCCTCCTCTGGGGACTTTCAAGACCTGTCTGGATGTATTCCTGTGTGACCTGCCCTAGATAATCCTGCTTTGGAAATGGGGGTTAGACTTGATCTCCAGAGGTTCCTTCCAATCTCTACCATTCCATGATTTTATTATTCTGATTGCACCACTTGGTGTCCTGCTCCTTGTCAGTCCACAGTAGAGAACATTGATATTTGAAGATGGAGGAACAGCAACACAGTTCTACATTGCATATGCACTGAAACAAAAGTAGTATAGAAGTTTTAGGTAACAATACACTAGAAGTTAGTATATTATTATCCATGTTTTAATTTTTCATCCCTAAAGTCTGCAGCTTAATGTGTTGCTCACATGCCAGTGGATGTCAGCTGACACAGCAGTCACAGAATCTCTGAAACACAGCATGGTAGAGGTTGGAAGAGACTTCTGGAGATCATGCAGTCCAACCTCCCTGCTAAGACAGGGTCACCCACAGCAGGTTACACAGGAGCACAATGTCCAGGTGGGTTTGGAATCTCTGCAGAGGAGGAGACTCCACAACCTCTCTGGGCAGCCTAATCCAGGACTCCAGCCCCTCACAGCTAAGAATTTTTTCCTAACTTTAAGTGAAACCTCAGACACCGGAGACCAGCACTTGGGACGCTGCAGGGCTTGGGGGCCTTCTGCTGCTCCACATCCATTCTTCCACCTAAGTCACTTCAGCTGACTTTGTCCTACAATAAGCCTAGAGAAATATTAAAAAGTGAAGGGCAAATCACCTCATGCAATGTGAAACCCAACGAAATGAGGTCCCACAGTGACTGATGTCTCTTTGCCACGTGAGTCTGACATGACACCACCTTTAGCAATCAAGTAAAAGTAATCTGCACAGGATGTAAAAACAAGTAAATTAACCATTCTTCCTCAGACATATTTAGTTTACCACCAGCTATAATCTGTTTATTGTGCCATAGTGTGCTCCAAGCTGATGAAGAAACATTGCTTTCCATCCAGAACATACCTTCTGCTTGCCTTTTCTCTGGCTCCACAAAACTTGCTGTCTGCTGACTTGCACAAATGCCATCAAACACAAGTCCTGGCAGCATTCATTAACTAATCCACCTCGTGATGTCAAATCAACTGAAAGTATTCCACAAGCGATGCCCACAGCAGCACAAGCCTACATTTAAAGCCTCTGCCTCGCCCTCCTAAGACAGGCAATTTCATTTCGTTTTAATTTAGTTTCAAACTCTCTAATCTCTCCCAAAGCTCATCCCTTTTCACTGCTGTTCCAGCCCCCTGATCCAGCTCAAGTTTCTGTCACACATCCCCCTAGCCTTTCAAGGAGCAACAAGAGGCTGAACAAGAGGAAGGGGCACTCTGAAGGAGTGTAGAAAGGCAGCAATAGAGGAAAAGACGAGAAGCATGAAAAGTAGCTAAAGGGTTAAGATTTGGGACAGCAACAACCCAGTCCTGGCAGCTCTGATAGGAGTTTTTCACATTGCTTAACTGCATCAATCTCATGAGTTCTGAGTCATTACCTGTGTAACTCAGATTAGAAAAGATTCATAGAATGGTTTGGGTCAGAAGGGACCTTAAAGATCATCCAGTTCTAACCCCCCTACTGTGGGCAGGGACACCTTCCACTAGACCAGGTTACTCAAGGCTTCATCTAATCTGGCCTTAAACACCTCCAGGGAGGGGACATCCACAGCCTCTCTCAGTAACTGTGCAGGCAGAACCTCCAGAAAAAAAACTTTTCAGTACAGTATGGATGTCCCCTCCCTGGAGATGTTTAAGGCCAGATTGGATGAGACCCAGGCCCATCACGTCTAGTTGAGAGGCAACTACCCTGGCCCACAGCAGGGGTTTTGGAGGAGATGACATCTGAGGTCCCTTCCAACCTGAGCTATTCTATGATTAATTCAAGCTAGTTTTAGTCAAGAGTTTTCCTCCTGGCTAGAAGTCTCTTTTTACTAGAAATATGTCTACCCCCACCAAATGATTTAAAAGAGCTAACTGCTCAATTTTTTGGCTTAGCCATCAAGTATAAAAACCACTTCCACCCCCCTCCCCTCCCATCCACTACAGACAAATGAAATGTAAAAGGTTTCCAGAAGCCCTCACAGAGTTTTCTTAACAAGCACATATTGAATGTGTCTCCACCAAAAACTCAGCCAACAGCTGGCTCTGATGGGAAAAATCATGCTACAGTAGGAAAATGTCAAACCTCAAAATAGGATACTTTTTTTTTTCTTTTTATATATTTTTTTAAAGTCATGAGTCAAGAGAATTATTCCCTCTGTGAAAGTTTTCACCATCTTTATGAAGAGTCTTTAATGTCAAGAGGTTTAGAAACTATTTGCATTCATATATGTGCACACACTCTTCCTGATGGCTCTTCTGCTCTCTGTTAAAATAGCTGATCCAAGAATCAGGCAAGTACTTTACAAGAGTCATTAAAGGCAGCATTTTCTTCAAATTAAGAGTTTCCCCTTGATGAAGTTCTCTGAAATATCCAAGAAGCAAAGCTGGCTAGTAAAGAAAGACCTGGGGGTAATAAATAGCCAGATGAAGATGAGCCAGTATGTGTCCAGGTGGCCAAGAAGGCCTCCTGTATTTTGCCCTGGATCAAGAATACAGTGGCCAGGAGTACTAGTCAAATGATTGGCCACTTATACTAAGCACTGCTGAGGCCACACCTTGAGTCCTTGGTTCAGTTTTTGGCCCCTCACTACAAGAAAGCCTCTCAGTTGCTGAAGCACATCCAGAGAAGGCCAACAAAGCTGGTGATGGGTCTGGAGATCAGGTCTGGTGAGGAACAGCCGAGTGAAGTGTGGTTGTTTTACCAGAGAAGAGGAGGCTGAGGGAAGACCTCATTGCTTTTTGCAACTCCCTGAAAGGAGGTTGCAATGAGTTGGAGGTTGGTCTCTTCTTGCTAGTATCAGGTAATAGAAAGAGAGGAAATGGCCTAAATTCTGCTGGAGCTCTTTAGGTTGGAGATTAGGAAAGAATTCTTTCCTGCAAGAATGGTCAGACATTGGAACAGGCTAGCCAGGTTAGTGGTGGAGTCACCATTCCTGGAGGTGTTGAAGACACTTTGGGAAGTGGTTTAATGTCAACAGTGGTCGTAAGTTGAAGGGTGGACTTGATCTTGGAGGCATTTTCCAATGAAAACAATTATCTGATTCTGTGTCCTTTGGGAGAGACTGAGCTGAAACCATGGTTGTGTGTTAGGAGCACTAAGACCCACAGATGACAAATCCCTCCTCAAATTTTTCCTCTCTTCTGCTTTTCATTTATCAAAATATTGCTCACATCTACAAGTGCCAGCTCTGAGGTTTCAGTACATGTCATGGATGAAGACTCCATTGTTCCCAAAAAAGAGAGTTGGTCACATTTCAGACATGCTGATGCAGAATGCCCCACGTGAAGCTGTCAAGTGGAAACCACAAAAACCTAACAGAGAAAGGTTTGCAAGGACGATAAAACAGATTATTCCAGCAACACCAGCCAGCAGATTATAATACAAACAAAGGACAGAGAAGAAAAGGTGTTGGCATGAGGAAGATTACATTGAATTAAAAATGAAGTACCTAGGCTGCAGAGATGTTGTGCTGGATCCTCCACAGTCCCCCAGTAAGTCTTTTTCTCTTGGACTTCAGAACATGAGAGTGATAAAGTTCTAGCACTTCAGCAGCGTGGGCCACATAGTCAGACTCACCACACCAAGGACATGCTCAGAGTGCTGCATCCAGTTCTGGTGGCCCTGGCACAAGAAGGACATCAAGCTGCTGAAGCAGGTCCAGAGGAGGCCCCAAAGATGAGCAGAGGGCTGGAGAGCCTCCTCTATTGGGACAGGTTGTGAGAGATGGGGCTGTTCAGCCTGGAGAAGAGAATGCTCCAGAGAGATATTAGAGCATCCTTCCAGTACCTGAAGGGGATTACAGGAAAGCTGGGGAGGAATTTTTTACAGGGGCTTGTAATGATAGAATGAGGAGCAATGGATTGAAGCTTGAGGAGGGCAGATTTAGAATGGAAATTAGGAAGAAATTCTTTCTAGTGAAGGTGGTGAGACACATAAATGGGTTGTCTGGAAGGTTGTAGATGCCCCTTCTCTGGAGATGTTCAATGTCAGGTTGGATGAGGCCTTGAGCAACCTGGTCTAGTGGCAATGGGGTTGGAAGTAGATGTTCTTAAAGGTGCCTTCCAACCCAAACCATTCTATGATTCAGTGATGGGGATTTTAACAGTTCCCTGGTTTTCATGCTTGCTTTTGCAGAGAGAAGCTCAAACCACCAACAGCACTGAAAGTGGAATAAAGCAGAAGTAGCACAGGACACAATAGTGACAGAACCAGGCACAGCCACCAGCTATCTACATTACAAATCAGGGCTGGGACATTCTACACACGTGGAATTTGAGGCATTCAAGTTATGATTTAACAGGAATACAAAAGCAGTCTCAAAGAAAAGTATTCTGTTTCTATCTTTTTTTTTTTTTTTTTTTTTTTGGTTTGGCCAATTAGCCTGTGAAAATTCCCAGATGATACCCTGAGCACAAAGTGAGATTTCTTTGTCTAAAAAAAACCCCAACAAAAAAAAAAACCCAACCCTGTGTATAAATCCACTGCGGTCTTAAATAAATAAATAAATGGTAAAATTCACACCCTGGGAGGGTTTTTTATTATTTTGGAAAACCATAAGAACTGAACTCTCAGTTTACTGCTAATTCACTGTTCTGCAAACTCCCGCCCCAATGCAAATAAACTGTGTCCTCCAGGTGAGGCAAATGAAAATAAAGTCTTTACAACCTTCTCTCCACAAAAGGCAGCTGTCAAATTTGCAATATGAAGATGAAAAGCATTTGAAAGTTAAATCTGAAACCCCAGACTGCAACAACATTGTGCTTGCTCTCAGCACACCACGCTGCATGGTTATTATTAAGCTCACGGTGCAATTTAAGTGCCATTCTGATCTTCTGTTTGAACAAAGAGGTGTCAAATTAAGGAAACTGGTGTCAAGTCCAGAAACTTGGGGAAAATGAAGCCCTCTCTGTAACAGCAGCCTATAGGGTTTCATTTCAGCAGCTCTCATTTTAATGGGGCTGAGGCATTCACCTCAGAGAATCCAAGAATAGTTTTGGTTGGAAAAGAACTTTAAGATCAAGTCCAACCAAGATTCATAGGTTGAGCTACTTTGGAAGGGACTTTAAATACCATCTACCTCTAACCCCACTGTTACGGACAAGAGACACCTTCCAGTAGATCATGCTGCTCCAGGCCTCATCCAGCCTGGTTTTGAACGTGTCCAGGGAGGAGACATCCACAACGTTCCTGGGCAACCTGTTCCAGTGTCTCACCACCTTCAATGAAAAGAATTTCTTCCTAATAACCAGCCTCAAACTCTCCTTTTCCAGCTCAAAACCACTGCCCCTCATCCTGTCACTACATGCCCTTGTCAGAAGTCCCTCCCCAGCTTTCCTGTAGACCCCTTCAGGTATTGGAAGGCTGCTCTAGAGCCTTCTCTTCTCCAAGCTGAACAGCCCCAACTCTCTCAGCCTGTCCCCATAGGGGAGGTGCTCCAGCCCCCAGCTCATCTTCACGGCCCTTGTTCAGACCAGTTCCAGCAGTTTACTGTCCTTCTTGTGTTGAGGGCACCAAAACTGGATGCAATATCGAACACTAGAGCCCCACTTCTATAAAAAGCTTTCCACAGCATCCTTGATCTGCTCAACTGTCAGTGCTGTTGATAGGTTATATGCAACCAGCACATAATCATGGAACCATTAAATGGTTTGGGTAGAAGGGACCTTAAGGAACATTTAGTTCCAAGCCTTTTGATGTGGGCAGGGACACCTTCCACTAGATCAGGTTGCTCAAGGCCCCATCCAATCTACCTTTCAGCACTTCCAGGCTTGAAGACTCCACAACTTATCTGGGCAACCTGTTCCATTACCTCACTACCCTCGTGGGGAAGAATTTCCTCCTACTGTCTAATCAAAATCCATCTTCTTCCAGTTTGAAGCCATTACCTCTCCTTCTTTCACACTGTGCCTTTATCAAAGGTCCCTCTCCAGCTCTCCTGTAGTTCCTCTCAAATAAAGCAGCCTTCTAGTAAGTTCTCTCCAGAGCCTTCTCTACTCCAGACTGAACAGCCCCAACTCTCTCGAGGCTGTCCCCATAGGGGAGGTTCTACAGTCCTTTGATCATCTTCATGGCCTCCTTCTTGACCCACTCCAGCAATTCCATGTCCTTGTGTTGTGGACACCAGAGCAGAATTCAGGACTCTAGGTATGGTCTCCCCAGAACAAAGTAGAGGGGCAAAATCTCTTCCCTGCCCCTGCTGTTAGGGATGCAGCCCAGGACATGATTAGTTTTCTAGGATGGCACATTGCTGGTTCAGATTCTCAACTTGAGCTTCTCATCACCCAGCACCCCTAAGTCCTTTTCCTCAGCTCTGCCAACCTGTAATAAATGATTTTATAACACTAGAAACCAACTCCTGCTCTAATGGTCATGTAAAGTACATGGATGTATGAGATCTCTGCATTGCTAGACTGAACCTGCATGGTTACACTAACAGTCCTCGTTTCCCTTAATGCTCACTTTTGACATTCAAGGCTAGTGAAGACTATGATGCCTGCAGTTCTCTTCAACCTTGTTAATTCAGAGAAGGGCAAGAAGTTGAGCCAGCAGATGTCATCCACACAAGCAAGCAGCAGGCAGTGCTGAACCAACTGCATATCTGAAGGGATAATTTTTATTACTTGTTTTGGCTTGTTCTCCAAGGGCATTGAAGCTAATAGGAGCTTGCAGAACACACCTGCTGGATAGCATCTCCCTAACTACTTTTAGAGGTTGCCCGTTTGGAATTCTGTCTGACAAAAAGGTTGGGGAGCATAAGGAATTGAAGTCCTGCAACTTTCATGGAAGTGAATAGCATGGCAACAGCGACAGACACCCCTGGCTTCTCCAGAATAGACTGCTAGGGTTGTTCAGCCTGAAGAAGAGAAGGTTCTGAAGATGCCTTAGGGCAGCATTCCAGTACCTGAAGGGGGTTACAAGAAGGCTGCAGAGGAGCTGTTTCCAATGGCCTGCAGTGACTCCACAAGAGTAAATGGTTTGAAACTAGAGGAGATTTGGATTGGGTGTTAAGAAGGTGAGGGAACACCAGAACAGGTTGCTCGGGGAAGCAGTTGAGGCCCCATCCCTGGAGATACTCAAGGTGAGGCTGGACAAGGCTCTGAGCATCATGATCTAACAGAGGATGTCCCTGCTGACTGCAGGGGGTTTGGATCAGATGACCTTTGGAGGTCACTTCCAGCGCTAATCATTCCATGAATTTCTATATGCCCACCAAACAAGGTTGTTGTTTTTTTACAGAATGATCAAGTTTAACTTATATCTCCCTCAAGGACCACCACAGGAACATCTTTAGATTATTTCTTAGAGGCCATACAAGTTGTCAGATTGTTCATGTGGTTTTGTTCTGGACACAGGTACAACAGGAAGTTTCCTAATGGCAGTCTATGATCTGCACTGAAGCTGCAGAAGAGTTAAAATACTTTCTTACATTCCTTTCTTCCTGCTAGAGGGACAGATTCCATCTGCCACACCAACAGTCTCAGCTGTCACATCACCTCCTGCTCCAGTAACAAATTGTTTACTACAGTTCTTTGTTTGAAAAGGAGTCCATTAGTTAACTGGCCATCAATTAGTGCTCAGCAAGGAACAATATGAAGAGAGAAACTCTTTTCTGCAGAGGTCTCGAAACAAAGAGCCTTTTCCCAAACCAGACACCTTTGTAGTCAAGCCAGTACCTTGCCTCACTGGATGTCTATTGTAATACAGAAGTAGTTACACCAGGTAACAAGACATCCTGTTGACACACTACTCAATCCCATCCCACTTTGGAATGAGTCCTGTGGGTTCTGCAGGGTTTAAGGGAGCACTCAGATGTAGTCACAGCACTATCATGCTGTGGATTTAAAGGGTGTAAAACAACAGCTTTGTTTCCCAGGACAAAATCTGCGGGGCAGCAGCCCGTTGAAGACCTCACAAAGTAAGTTACCCTGGAGACAGTCTCTGAGGAACAGTGACAATTCTCCACAGACAAAATGCTCTGTGGTGCTTGGTATTTCAAGAGGGAGGGGAATGCAGTTTGGGATCTCTGCTCCTTGCTTGGAAGGCAGGAAGGAAACTAAGGTGCGGGAGGGAAAAGACAGCATTATATTGTAAGTTATAGGCTGTGAGCAATTGGGTCTCTCCAGCCTAGAAAAGTGAAGGCTCCCTGGAGACATTATAGATGGCCTTCCAGTGCCTGAAGGGGACTACAAGAAGGCTGCAGAGGGATCATTTCCAAAGGCTGGGAATGATAGGATGAGTAATAATGGTTTGAGATTAGAGAAGATTTTGACTGGATGTTAAGAACAAGTCCTTTACCATGAGGGTGGTGAAACACTGCAACAGGTTGCCCAGGGAGAGCTGAGGCTCCATCCCTCTAGATATTCAAGGTTAGGCTTGGCAAGGCTGTGAGCAACCTGATCCAGTGGAGGATGTTCCTGCTCACTGCAGGGGATTTGGACTAGGTGACCTTTGGAGGTCCCTTACAAGCCAAATCGTTCTATACTTCTGTATCTACCCTTACTTTCCAGGTCTCTTTCTTTCCCCAAGCCCTACCCAGCATGTCTGTTCCCTTCCAGGTAGCATATCTGGCTCTACCATGCATCTGAAATGTGTATTCGACTTCACAAACAACGCTGCAGTGGTTTAAGCATTGTTACTGGGTAACCATTCAGGAACACAGTCATAAAAACTGAAGAACATCTGGCAGCTTTGCAGTTAACCGCCTCCACAAGACATTCACATTGCCATCTCCCAGTGGAAATCATCAAACCTCCCCCAGTGAAGTGCAGTAAAAAGGACTTGGTACCTAAACCAGCTTTGAATCTAACTCTTACAAAGGTTTGTAACTGCACAGCTCCGACAGACTTCAAAGATCACCCTTCTTACTGCACAGCATTTTCCTGAGTGCTACACAGACTGATCCTGTCTCCTTGTATCAACTTTTCTATGCCCTTAGCTTGTCCTTCTTTAAGCTTCTCACCGTAAGAGCATTCCAGAGTGATACTGGATACACCAGCACTCCTCAAAAGCTATTCTTGATTGCATTTTGCTGATAGGCCAACAAGGGATAATGAAGTTCAATATGTCAGCACTCCAGCAAGAGCTGGAGAATTTCACATCTGTCACATATTTACTACCCAAAAAAAGAAAGAGGCTATGTTTGTACAGGGGCTAGGACCCCCAGAAACAGAGTGGTCACCAGATACTCCACACTTCAGAGTCTGTGTAGCCTCAAGTTGAGAAGCTGATCAGAGCAGACCTTAAACAATTAAGTTTGCAGGAACTGCTGGCTGGTTCAAGGATACAGAACACAATTCAACACCCTAGTGAGAGAAAGGCAGGAAGAGCTCAGTTAAGTGGGGGACAGCTAGGGCTACCAAGACAAAAGGGTGCACAGGACGATACCCACACTAAAACAACAACACTCTGGGTCTGTGTCAGGAATGGTGTGGCCAGCAGAACCAGGGAAGGGATTGTCCTCCTGTATTCAATGCTAGTGTGGACACACCGTGAGCACTGGGTTCAGTTTCCAGCCCCTCATTGCAAGAAAGACATTGAGATGGTGGAGTGGATCAAGAGAAGGGAAACAAAGCAGGTAAAGGGTCTGGAGAACAGGTCTGGTGAGGAACAGCTGAGGGAACTGGGCTTGCTTAGCCTGGAGAAAAAAAGGTTGAGGGGAGATGAACTGATTCCCTACAACTCCCTGAAAGGTGGTTGGAGCCAGGTGAGGGTTAGTCTCCCTTCCCTAGGAACAAATGATAGGATGTGAGAGGAAGGTCTCAAGTTGCATCAAGAGAGGTTTAGGTTGGACGTTCAAGGAAACTTTTTGTCTTAAAGGGTTCTCAAAGGCTGGAACAGTCTCCCAGGGAGGTGGTCGAATCCCCATCCCTGGAAATGTTTCAAAGAGGCAGAAATGTGGCACTTAGGGTCATGGTTTAGCACCAGCCTTGGCAGAGTTACAGAATGGTTAGATTCAACAATCTTAAGGGTCTTTTCCAACTGCAGTGATTCTATGATTCTTTTCTATAAGCCAGACACAAAACCAGAGCAGTCCTATCTTCTGAGGCCTGCCAGGAAGTTTCAGGCACCACTGCTACAAACCGTGGCAAACACTAACATTTTTGCATTTCTACTACAGAAGACACCCACCCCCATTTCTAATTCATCTCCCCAAGGACAGTAAACAGGTGACACAGGTTCATCCATTTTGTGCTTCATCTCCTCCATCTTACTGTCTTCCACCCCTTTAACATAAGCTTCTGTGAATTCAGGTACGTGACCTGAACCAAGGACTGGAGCTGTCAGCATGTATGGATGTGCTCACAAGTGTTTCAGGGTAACTGCTCTGTGTCTGGAGAGGCAAAAATGGTATAGGACCTGCCAAAAAAACTGCTCACAAGATCTCAGCAGCTCCCAAAATTCATGCCAGTTGATGATAAACTCACTATGAGACAGCAATGGTCGCTGGCAGCCCAGAAGGGAACCATATAAGCCCTACGAGGAGAGGCTGAGGGAGCTGGGGTTGCTTAGCCTGGAGAAGAGGAGACTCAGGGGTGACCTTATTACTCTCTACAACTACCTGAAGGGAGGTTGTAGACAGACGGATGTTGGTCTCTTCTCCCAGGCAAGCAGTACCAGAACAAGAGGACACAGTCTCAGGCTGCGCCAGGGGAGATTCAGGCTGGATGTTAGAAAAAAGTTCTATACAGAAAGAGTGATTGCACATTGGAATGGGCTGCCTGGGGAGGTGGTGGAGTCGCCATCGCTGGAGGTTTTTAGGAGAAGACTTGACGGGGTGCTTGGTGCCGTGGGTTAGCTGCTTGGGCGGAGTTGGATTGGTTGATGGGTTGGACGCGATGATCTTGAAGGTCTCTTCCAACCTGGTTTATTCTATGTATATTCCCATATCCTGGGCTGCATCCAAAGCAGTGTGATCAGCAGGATGAGAGAGGGCATTCTGCCCCTTTGTTCTGCTCTCATGAGACCCCACCTGGAGTACTGTGCCTACTTCTGGTAACCCCAAAATAAGAGGAATAGGGAGTTGCTGGAGTTGGTCCAGAAAAGGACCAGGAAGATGATCAGAGGGCTGGAGAACCTCCCCTCTGGAGACAGGCTGCAAGAGTTGAGGCTGTTCAGCCTGCAGAAAAGGTGGCTCCAGGTGACCTTCGAGCAGCCTTCCAGCACCTGAAAGGGGCTAGAGGATAGCTGGGGAGGGACTTTTTGCAAGGGCTTGGAACAACAGGATGAGAGGCAATGACTTGGAGCTGGAAGAGGCCAAATTTTGACAGGATATCAGGAAGAATTCTTTTCATTGAGGGTGGGAAGACACTGGGAGAGGTCGCCTGGGGATGCTATTATTTCTCCCTCCCTGGAGCTGTTCAAGCCCAGGTTGGGTGAGACCCTGAGCAACATGATCTAGTGGAAGGTGTTCCTGCCCCTGACAGGGAGTTAGATCTGGATGATCTTGCAGGTCCCTTCCAACCTAAACTATTCTGTAAACCTATGAATTTATGAATCTAAGTCCAGCCCTGTTTTGTCAGGCACAAACATAAAAGTTAGAAAGCACTTTAATGTTTTCAGTGGCTGTCTAATAGTGCAACACATGACTTCCAAGCACTTCTGTCAGCAGGTCTTGGAGACTCCAAGGTGTCTGTTGATGATACAAATTCATTATGCATTTGGCAGGCAACCAAGAAGCCAAATTATTTATATTCCCCCCCCCCAATCAAATTAAGGAAAACAACTACACATTATTAGATTCTTTTAGCCTTCAGAATTCCCCCAGAGTCATTTCCAATAGTAAGATTTTTAATTGCATGTGCCTGTAGGATGACAAATTACCATGATGGGCCAGATTTCAAGTCACCCAAGTCACCTCAATGAAAGGAAGAGATGTTCCAAATTCCTTGCATTACTTCAGGTTTGGGTAGAGCAGCTCTCTATAGCTTTATTTATAGAGAGATAGTGTGAAAATTATATAGAACACACACACACATGAATATCTGTATATAAATACACAAAGAAAGAAACTCACTGACCTGGATTTTCCTACAACTACTACAAGCAGCATTCTTCTTGCAAAGAGGCTACAAATTGCACACAAACAGTAGGGCATGGAGCTGTTAGAATGGCTCCAAAGATTGTCGGAGGGCTGGAGAACCTCCACTATGAGAACGGGCTAAGAGAGTTGGGGTTGTTCAGCCTGGAGAAGAGAAGGCTCCAGGGAGATCTTAGAGCAGCCTTCCAGTACCTGAAAAGGGCCTACAAGAAATCTAAGGAGGGACTTTTTATAAGGACTTATAGTGACAGGATGAGGGGCAATGGCTTTGAGCTGGAAGAGGGGAGACTGATACTGGAGATTAGGAAGAAATTCTTTCCAGTGAGGGTGGTACAACACTGGAACAGGTTGCCTAGAGGGCTTGTAGATGTCCCCTCCCTGGAAGTGTTCAAAGCCAGGCTGGATAACACCTTAAGCAACCCAGTCTAATGGAAGGTGTCCCTGCCTATGGCAGGGGGAAACTACCTGATCTTCAGGGTCCCTTCCAACCCAAATCATTCTATAATTTCAGCTTCTCCTGCCCAATCTCTGTTCTTCTAAGTGGTCTGGCTGCAAAGAAGAGCCCCTTTGAACATACAGAAGAGGGACTGAGCCCTGCAACTAGAGGATCTTTCAGGTCCTTTCCAAACCAAACTATTCTGTGATGATTCTGTAAGTGAGCAGAAGTACTAATAAAATACTGGTTTAAGTGTTTATCAGGACTGGCCAAGATTCTGTCTTGCAGAGTGGAGCTGAAACTGCATTGGAGATACAGAAGGGATACCTGCTAGCAGGAGTGCCTGGCAGTGCCAGATGCTCCTCTCCAGCAGAGGAGCAGACACCTTAGGGATAGAGAGAGGATTTTGAGACATGCATGGCAAGCAGCAGCTGGCTGAGTTAGCACCAGCCCCCAGCTTTGTGGAGCACCACCTTGGTTTTCCCTATGCTGTAGAGACAAGGGGTTTGTTCACATGCACTTGAAACTGCCAAGGAACTAAACTCCCAGCCCCTCTCCAACTGTACAGCTAGCACAGCCAGTCTGACTGCTTTGCTTCTGAACTGTCAGGCACATTTCCCCCTCCACCCCGACAGAAACAGGAGCATTACACAACACCAACATACCAAAGATAACTTGCTTTTTTTTCCTCTCTCCTCTGCTCTCTTGATGCTAAATCAACCCCTTCTGCAGCCTCCAGCGTTTCAGTAATAGAAACAAAACACTGCAAATTAACAACTGCAGACAGATCTTCAGCAATGAAAGCTACAGAGGGGGGGGGAGGAAAAGGAAAACAGAAAATAAATCCTTTAAATCAACAGCGCTGATGGCTGCTAATTGTTCCTACAAGAGCTCAAAGGGGAACAGACTCCTAAGAGAAAAAGAGCCAAGCTCAAGGCTGCAATTCTTCGGGCAGTGGAGAAACCCTCAGCTTGGTCAACCCACTTCAAACATCAAGAATTCCACACAAAGACAAGCTTCTGTGTTACACTCCAGATTCCCCCAAAGTACATATTCCCGAACAAGCTGCATCAACTTGATCCTGCTCTGGTAGTGAGGTTGGACTAGATTATCTTCAGCGATCCCTTCCATCCCCTACCATTCTGTGATTCTTTGAAAGTAACCTCCCTCCAAGCTGGAAACACCAGATTCAAAGTACATCTACATGGACTCACCAACTTGCTGAGGGATTTGGATCAGATCCTAAAAACTCAGCATTAAAATGACATTTATTGATGACTCCACACTCTGGAGATATAACAACTGACAATTTGACTGAGCTTCTGAAATCCATCAGGCATCTCAGTCTGTACAGATGACAGCACAGGAGGGAGTGATGGTACCTGAAGTACCTCATGGAACAGTAGTAGTGGAAAGGACCTCCAGAGATCGATTCCAACATCCCTGCCAGAGCAAAATCATCCAGGGCAGGTCACAGATGAACGCAACCAGATGGGTCATAAAAGTCTCCAGAGAAGGAAACTCCACAACCTCTCTGGGCAGCATGCTCCAGGGCTCCAGCACACCCACAACAAAGACCACTTGTGCCCATTACTCCTAGTTCTAGGACATCGTTCTAGCCCTGACCACTCTCTCCAACAGGGGAGGATATTCAGCTTCTTTGTCTCTTAGATGACACAAATTCACACCCCACGAGGCGTTAAGAAGCTCCCAAGGCTAGCAGGCACTGCAGAAAGCAGCTCAACGTGGCAAAGCATCGGCAAATACAGAAAAGCAGATGTTGCTCTAACTACAACTCCTTGAGTTTCTGGTGTGCACCCAATGCTGCACTGTGCCTAAACCCTGCCAGCCCAGTCCTACGTGCTCCACCACGGGCAGACTGCAGCATCCATGTGGTGCTGGCTACAAACCCGCTGAGCATCCCACAGCTTGGAGCGAGTCATGAGATGGTCCATCTGAGCACTGGGAGGGGAGGAGGCGGGGGTGGGAATGCCCAGCACCAAGCAATTTCCTGGAAGTGGGGAACAGCTTCTGAGTTCTGACATGTTTTTAATTTTCTGCCCTTCTCCCAGTGACTTTCCCAGATGGGTTCTTCACTAAGCAGCAGGAAATCTCTTCCAAATTCAAATAAAACCACATTACCAAACAATATAATCAATTCAAGGAATCATGATCATTAAAGGAACCAACTGAGCAACAGCGAGCGTGCCACGAAGTAATAAACATCAGATAGCTCCAAGATTCATGTAATGTGACTGTGGAGTTGAGAAAATGGATGTCAGAGATTTCTTCTAGGGACTCAGCAGTTTAATTCCCAACAAGGAGCTTCTACTGCTCTTGCTGGGCCAAGGACGTTCTTAGCAGAGGAAAACAGCAGATTTGCCCACATCTTGTGGGAGCAGGTTAACAGCAACTGAGGAGGTGGTGCAAGAATGAAGGTGTCCATAATTCATTGCCTCCCTCTCTCTGCTCTCATTTTAGCTTAAAATACTTCAAAATTCCCATCTTACATAGATGACAGAACTGGGGCCAGACAACCCTCAGAAGATTTTTGTTTTGATTTGGCTTTGTTTTTAATCTCTCCAACTCCAATGGTTTAAGCTTAGTTGAACTTAGTTATTAGGGAAAGAAACAGGAGTGACATCCCATCTGTAAGCATATTTACCTCCAGTAAAGAGCTGTTACAGCTGCTTGGGAAGAAAGGGCACATGCAGCTTTGGAACTTTTAAGACCTGGCCATGGCTCCCCACTCATACTGCTGCAAAGGATGGCTCTGCCCTAGCACTAATGCACCTGCTTTGGCTGTGAAGATGACTTTAGGTCCTGCACTTCTCCAAGTACTAAGGAAATAATCATAACATTTCTTCAGTTGGAAAAAAACCCTTTCAGATCAAGCCCTACCACTCTCTAATTCTACCAGGGATGGAGCTA
This sequence comes from Dryobates pubescens, assembly GCF_014839835.1. NCBI lineage: Eukaryota > Metazoa > Chordata > Aves > Piciformes > Picidae > Dryobates > Dryobates pubescens. The sequence goes on from NC_071612.1 coordinate 44,340,729, forward strand.
AGCCACAGCATGGTTCTCACCACATGTCTGCCTCACTGAAACACCTCCAGGGAGGGGGATTCAATCACCTTTATAAGCAGCCTGTTCCAGCCGTTGAGAACCCTTTCGGTCAAGAAGTTTCTTCTGATATCATAACATAAACCTTTTCTTGTTACACAGCCTACAACAACAGGTTCTCTCCAGCCCCTGGGAGCATCCTGTAATCTTCATCACACATAAGCTTTATCTGGAAGTTTGGCATTAACTAAATACGGGGTAGGATTAGCAATTAGCCAAATCTATCTCCATTTTCCCAGCCAGGTAACCACACAGCAGAATAAAACAACCAGGGAATGGATGGGCAATCATGCCTCCTATGCACCAGGATGAGGAAAGGGAAGCTGCCCACTTTTGTTCACCTTTCTCTATTGCACCAGCCTCCTTCAACCTTGAGTTGCCCCACATCAGTCTCTTTATTCTGTATGTCCAGGGGACTGTTTGTCTTCTCACATTCTGCAAAATGAAAAAATGCTGGTGGTGCTCCATGGTGCCTCTGGGCAAGAGCTAAGGGGTACCTGTACCTGGATTAGTCAAGCTTTGACCCACTACATTTTTCAGTCCTGGTTTCTTAGGGTTGTTAACTCCAAAAGGATGTATAAAAGATCATTCTGATGTGTTTATTTGCAAGAGTCACAGAATGGCTTAGATTGGAACCATTGCCATGGGCTGGGATGCCTCTGAACTAGACCGAGTTGCCCATGGCCTCATCCAGCCTGGTCTTAAATACCTCCAGGCATCCACAAGCATTCCAGGAAATCTATTGCAGAGACAAAAATAACTGAGCCAACCATAACAATAGTGTCACAGACACAACTTACATAGAAAATTACCATGATTGGGCCATTGTCATGTTCTTAAGAGCCAGATATCCAACGAAAGTGAAAGAGCTCTGGCTGCATCAACATCCTGGAATGGCTGAGAGCATGACTAAAAATTATTCAGAAAGCACATCCCATTGAAGGGCCCACTTTGGATGGCTGTTGCTCATTTATTCTTCACTTAGCTATGACAAGGACTAGATGGGGACAGAGCTAGCTCACAGTGCTTGGTAGCACTGTGCCTACTGCAGGAGGTAGACACCAGGATCAGCATGAATGAATCAACTCAATATTGCCCTAAACCCTAAGAGAAAGGGACAGTCGGGTACTGCCTTAAAGTTCCTATCACTCTAATGAACAAGGTGCTAAGTACATGGCTGCTCTTCATTCATTTCAGGCCAAAGGAAGCTCTCCTGCACTTCTACTCTGCCCTGGTGAGACTATACTTGGAGTATTATGTCCAGTTCCAGGCTTCCCAGTTCAAGAGGGACAGAGATACACTGCACAGTGTCCAGCAGAGACTAGGAGAATGGTGAAGGGACTGGAGCATCTGCAAGATGAGGAAGTGCTGAGAGACCTGGGTCCTGGAGAAGGTTGAGAGTAGATCTTGTGAGTGTTTCTAAATATCTGAATGATGGGTATCAAGACGAAGGGAGCAGGCTCTTTTCAGTGGTGTCTTGTGATAGGACAAGGGGCAATGGATGCAAACTGGAATACCAGAAGTTCCACCTTAACTTGAGGAAAAAAATTCTTTGTTGTGAGGATGCTGGAGTCCTGGAGCAGGCTGCATAGAGGTCATGGAATCTCCTTCTCTGGAGACTTTCAAGACCCATCCTGTGTGACCCACCTTAGGTGATCCTGCTCTGGCAGCAGGGGTGGACTTGATGGTCTCCAGAGGCCCTTTCCATTCCCTACCATTCTATGATTTCTCTCACAGCATTTCTTTGGGAAGAGGGTGAGGATTGCTGAACCAACCTTAAAATGCATGACCTTTGCCTTTCACTTTCAACAAGCAGAGTATTAGAAATGTGTAGAAAAACAAAGAAATACTGAAAAAGGTTCTTAAGGCATTCGTGGACCCTTTTGTTTTCCCTCTCCAGTACCACTGAAAGCACTTTTCCAGCACACACACCAGTTTGGTCCCTCTGGTGCTTTTCCACACTGCTGCAGGCAACTCATCTTCTCTGTCATTCAGTGCTTGCCAGGACTGAAAGCAAATACCCTGGCCATAACAAGGGTGTCTGCCATGTGCATTTGCACAGCCTGAACCAGAGAAAGATTAAATGGCTCAGGAGACTGGGTGTGAACTAAGGTTTCCAGACCAAATCAAGAGCAGATCAGGAACAGCTAAACCTAGGCAACCACTTGGCATCTAACACAAAACAGAGTTAGGAGTGAAGTCAGTTTTTCAGACAGCAGATGTCTGCATCACAACACCCATCCATCACCTGGGGGGTAGTAACCACAAAGGAAAATGCTCAGGAAAGAGAACTCCTCACTTCTTAAAGCTACCTCTTAGTGACAAGACGCCTGTGGTACTTCTCAGGTCTGGTCTATTGAAGAGTTGATGTCCCTTCAGAAAGCTGCCTACTAAAAAACATTTTTAAAACTCCCAGTAAAAGATAATGGGAATTCAGTGCTGGTACAATAATTCACACTTAGCTGCACAGAGGCCATTTGGCCTTCATCTTTGTGCCGGAATGTGCTGGGCGTGAATTAGTGCACTGCAATTCACATGCTGGCGTGGCTTATGGCTTAATTAACACTACCCAAGAAAAAAAAATCATAATTAATAAAGTTAGAGCCCACAAAGCTGGTCACTAGAGAGCGGAAAACAGCCTTGGCAAGGAAAAGTTACAACTGAAATAAGAATGCAAGGTTATAGGCCTGCAGAGTAACACAACTCACCCCTGGCTATTGCAGGAGAACAAACACAAGATCGAGTGTTGGAAGAGACTTTGAAATCGTTAAGTCCAGACCCACTGCCAAGGCAGGTTCCCCTGAAAAAGGTCACACAGGAACATGTGCAGGTGGGTTTAGAATGTCTCCAGAGATGGAAATTCCATCACCTCTCTGGCCAGCCAGGTCCAGTGCTCCAGCACCCTTAAAGGAGTCCCTCCTTATGTTTAGATGGAACTTCTTATATTGAAGTGTGTGCACAGTGCTGCTTCTCCTGTCACTGGGCACAACTGCAAAAAGCCTGGTCCCATCCCCCTGACACCTACCCTTCAAAGTGTTGATCAGCATTAATGAGATCCCCACACTCAGTCTTCTCTTACCCAGACCAAAAAGCCTAAATTCTGTCAGTCTTTCCTCAGAAGAGAAGTATTCCAGTCCCCTCAGCATCTGTGAAGCCCATATTTTCTGCTGGTGTAGCTCAGAAAGGAAAGTCTTCCGAATGTCTAATCTAAATCAATCTTTGTCTTGTTTGAAGCCATTACCCATCTTAATGTCACTCCAAGCTTTTGTCAAAAGTCCCTCTCCAGCTCTCCTGCAGCCCCCTTTAAATACTAGAAGACTAACACAATGTCCCATGTGCTCTACCACTCTATGCCATATGTCACTAGGGAAGGATGACTTCCATGCATTAATTTGACCCATAGTCACCAGCTGCCCTCTGAGATTCAAACCCTACAGCTTCAGCTGCACTGCAACCAGAGCTGTGCTGTTTGCTCTTGGCTGAAGAATGCACAATTTGCTATGGATCAAGAGAGGTCAGGATACTTAGCCTGCAGAAGAGAAGGCTCCAAGGAGAGATTAGAGGAAAGGGACTTCTGACAATAACTTGGAGTGATCTTAGGATGGACAATGGCTTCAAACTAGAAGAACCTTGATTTAGATTAGATATTAGGAGGCAATTCTTCACCATAAGGGCGATGAGGAACTGGAACAGATTGCCCAGAGAAGCTGTGGAGGCTCCAAGCCTGGAGGTTTTCAAGGCCAGGTTAGATGAAGCCCTCAGCAACCCGGTCTAGTGGAAAGTGTCCTTGGCCACAATGGGCATGTTTGAACTAGATGATAAAGTCTTTTCTAAGCCAAACCATTCTGATTATGTGACAGAGGCTCAGATCCACCTTTAGTGATCTGAGCTGAAGGGCTTGGTTCAGTTCTCTTTGTTTTTATCTCTAGGATCAGCAAGGGTCCAGCAACCACCTCAAACCTTAGTTCTGTTGCCTTTTTAGGGGAAGAAGATAATAATTGTGTGTCTGGTTGGTTGAGGGTGGTTCATTCCTGATACAAAAGGGCCCTTCCAACCCCTAAATGTTCTTCGATTTTATGACAGGCAAGTAAAAATAGGACAAGATCTTGTCTTCCATAACCAAAATATGTGGGCATAGCACTTCGGGACAGAGTTTAATGGCCATGGTGATCATGGAGGGCTTTTCCAACTGAAACAGTTCAATGACTCTGTGACCACAGGACGATGCTTTGGACTGACAGAATTGCCATCACTAAAGAAAAAAACTTTATCAGAAAATCCCCTTAAAATCTTCTTTATTTAGTGTGAAACTTCAACATGAAAGAAACAGGGCTCCACACAGCCCTCTGCACTGCTTAATGGCTTAGGCAAGAATTAAATGGTCTATGGAGTCTTTGCAAGGTTGAATTTCACCCTCTATCAGCTTATAGATTGGTCAGTCATCAGGTGGGGAACTTAATACTCCCAGTTTTAGTTCAGTGCTGCTAATCAAAGCACCGCAGTCTATCTACAGAGCACAACCACCTCCTTTTATCAGGAAAAACCTTCCTCAGCCACTCATTCCATGATGGAAAGAAGGTGGCAAGGCTGCAGGTAATACAAATTGCCAAGAATAGCAAATATTATAAATATTTCAAGGGTGATTAATCTTTTAAAACAATGAAGTTAGGCAGAAGCCTGGAAGTCAACTTGGCTATTTCACAACTAATAAAACATGTCTCTGGTATTTCATTTTTGACTATATAAAGAGCCTTGTAGTAAAAAGGCAATTATCCACCATTCACTAGCTAACATAACACTTGTACAAGTAAAAAAGAAACACAGGATGTATTTTAGGCACTGACAGTCTTTCCACTGCATTAAAATAGTCGTGAGGCAAATGTTCAGCTCCCATTAAGCAGCACTCTGTCACCAAGGACCAGCCTGCTACCATCATCTATTCCCTCAAGAAAGATAAGGCTGCTTGCTTTAACAGAGTCATTGTCACCAAGCAACTAGCCCTGCTGCTCAGTAATAAATATTTCCACTGTTCCCACAGAAACTGGCTTGGTATTTGGACCTGCTAATGCCTGGAGAGATCAGCTTGACCTTCCAGCACTGTCTCCTCACAAATGCACAGTTCTCCCTCCCAACAGTTGTCTCCCAGAAGATGCTGCAGGAGCACAGGAGGTCAGAACAGGACAGCAGAAGAGGCTCTCCTTTCTTGCAGATGCAACAACTTGAAAGGACTTCAAATTTCATGTTCTACTCTGCAAAGCACAAACTAGTTCATCCACCATGTCACACTAATTCTCCTATGGAGAAACAAGATGTCATCTGTCCCTATGGGCAGGAAGGTCACTTTACAGCTACACCACAACTGTGCATGGAAGAATTCTTTGGGGCAACTCATTCTTTGAAAGCTGGGCCAGTAGCAGCTGTAACCCTGCCAGTTTGAATTGCAGAAAGCATTGGCTTGGAAGGGACGCCCAAATGTCATCTTGTCCAACCCCCTCTGCAGTGAGCAGGGACATCTCCAACTATATCAGGTTACTCAGGGCTTCATCAGGTTTAGCCTTGAATGTCTCAGGGGATGGGGCTACCACCACCTCTCTGGGCAACTTAGTCCACTATTTCACTACTCTTATTGTGAATAACTCCCTCCTGATGTCCAGCCTAAACCTACCCTCCTCTAGTTTCAAACTGTTGTCACTAAATGCTTTGGTGCCAGTCCAGTGTTCATACCACCAGGCTCCAGGACCTGTCAGGCTTTTTCTGAACTGGAACAGCCTTTTTAGCTTCAGCTCAGCTCTACCTCCAAAGTTATTTAAGAAATCTTTGCTGCACCTACAAGTTGCTGTCAGATCAGATGACTCTCATCCAGCCTAACCCAGCCATAACAGCACAAATACTACTCCAGTGTCAGGTGCCTTTTTTTTTTTGGTTCTGCAATTTCAGCCAGCTTTTGCTTATGTTACTTCCTAATTTGTAAAGCTTCAATCTTACCAAGCTTTGGGCAAGCATTTGGTTCCAGCCTACAAATCACATTGTGCATAGGGAGAAAAATATTAAGAAACCAAAGCAATCAGAGCAATGCCTAACTAATCCCAGGGATCAGCAGCAGCAAATAGACTGCAGTCCATTAACCAGTGCAGGAGTCAAGTATGAAAAACGACCCCACGCAGCTGCAAGACCAAGGAGGAGCCAACCTGCACAAATGACACCACATTTGCCCAGGCAGGAATCAGGACACCGATAGCTCCCTCTCACAACTACAGGGCAGGAGAATCGGAATTTTTTGGTTACAGAAGACCCAACACAAAAGAGACACAGACCTGATGGAGCAGGTCCAGAGGAGGCCACAAAGATGATCAAAGGAGCAGCTTCCCTAGGGGGACAGGCTCAAAGAACTGGGGCTCTTCAGCCTGGAGAAGAGAAGTCTCCAGGGAGATCTTAGAGCACCCTTCCAGGACCTGAAAGGGACCTACAAGAAATCTAAGGAGAGCGCTACATTTCAATATCTGAAGGAGACCTACAAGAAGGCTGGAGAGGAACTCTTTAGAAGGGCTTAAAGTGATAGTATGAGGGGCAATGGTTTGAAACTGGAGCAGGGGAGTTTCGGCCGGATATTAGGAAGAAGTTCTGCATGATGAGAGTGGTGAAACACTGGAGCTGGTTGCCCAGGGATGTGGTTGAGACCCTGTCCCTGAAGACATTCAAGATTAGACTTGATATAGCCTTGGGCAGTCCGATCTACTTGGAGGTGTCCCTGCTGAGTGCAGGGGAGTTGGACAAGATGACCTTCTTATCCAATGCTGATTGCTAAACCATGTGAATTGAGTCCAGCCTCCCATCTGGCTCCAACCGCTTGTCAGAGAGTTGTGAAGAGCACTGAGGTCTTTTGTCAGACTCCTCTTCTCCAGGCTAAACCACCTCAGGCCCCTCAGGTGCCCTTCACCAGACCTGTTCCCCAGAGCCTTTACCAGTTTCACTACACTTCCCTGAACCTGCTCCAGCCCCTCAATGTTTGTTCCGGTAGTGAGCGCCCCAAAACTGAACCCAGGACTCAAGGCAGGGTCTCATCAGTGCAGAGTACAGGGTGACAATCTCTTCCCTGGTCCTGATGGTCACACTATTGCTGATGTAGACCAGGATGCTGATGGCCTTCTTGACCACCTGGGCACACACTGGCTCATATTCAGCTGACTGTCAACCAGCACAGTTCTTTCTCTCCAGGGCAACATTCCCGCCCCCCTACCCCAAGCCTGGAACATTTGTGGGGTTGTTGTGACCCAAGTGCCACACCTGGACCTTGGCTTTTTCAAATCCTATACAACTGGCCTCAGCCCATCCATCCAGACTGCCCAACTCCCTCTGCAAAGCATTCCTATCCTCAAGTAGATCAATGCCCCCTCTCAACTCAGTGCCATCTTCAAACTTACTGAAGGTGCAATTCCCTCACCCAGAATATCATTATAGATGTTAAACAGAACTGGCTTCAACACTGAGCCTTGGGGAACACCACTTGTGACTAGCCACCAGCTGGACTTTCTCTGCTACACTCTGGGCCCAGCCACCCAGCCAATTTTCTACCAAGTGAAGCATCCACCTACCCCAGCCATGAGGTCACCATGCCTGTTGACTTTATTGCTTTTGTATCAACTCTGCAACAGAAAGCAGGCAATTTGTGTTCTTGTTTTCATCTGAGTAATCATTAGCAGTCATCCATTTTTGGATTGAAGCACCAAGAGCAAGTGAAATACCCATTCTTTGCCTCCCATGGTGAAGTTATGCAGAAAACACAGTCCTTAAAAATAGAAATTCATATATAAATAAATAATAAGCCAATCTGACTGGATAATAAAGATGCTCGCACACAACATGCCTTCAGCTCTTTTCCGAAGCCTAAAGTAAGTTTCTTGTTTGGAGCCATGCAAAATGTCACCACACAGTGATGCCTATGTCCTCCTTCCTGCCCTGCCCTTACAATCCTTTGCTTTCTATTCTTACTTTGGTCCAGCAGTCTGGAAGTTTTAAGTCTCAGCTCTCAGCCACACATGTGCATGACAGCAATGTATAAGAGCAGGTGGAGGTCTCTCCAACTGAGCTGCTGCCTGTCACGTCCATCTCATTTCCAGTGAACTTTGACAGGGTTCATTTGCTGGGGAAGAGAAATCCCTTTGTTTGAGGTCAAGGGGATGAAGGCTGAGGAAGAGAACAGCTGCTCATTCCACAAAAAATGCCTCTGGGAAATCCACCCATTATAGGCAAAGAGGATCAGTTTGCTCAGGTGCACGTGGGGAATGCTTTTCTGGGGGTCCAGGCCTTTGGTTTGCTTTGGGAAAGGCTTTCAGTGAGGTGGAGGTGCAAGAGCCCTCACAAAGGATGACAAAACTCTTGAAGTTTTTTTGTTGTTGCTGGCATTTTGGGGGTTTGGGGTTTTTTGTTGCTTTGTTTTTGTTTAACCATTGAATGGTTTGGGTTGGAAGAGACCTTAAAGATCATCTATTTCCAACTCCCCTGCCATGGGCAGGGACACATTCCACTAGACCAGGCTCACAGCCCTGTCCTTGATCACCTCCAGGGAGGGGACATTCACGACCTCCCTGAGCAACTTGTTGTAGTGAACAGGTTAATTCCCTGGTAGTGTTGCTTTGTCTCTTGGCTGATCTACCCAACAGATGGATTTACAGGATTTGCCAGAACTTAGAAGAGGAGAGAGCTTTCCAGGGGTCTCCACACTGGTCCAAGCTGTGTTGCCTACACAAGCTGTAAGCTATTTTCCATTCAAGTCAAGAGCAAAGAAAGCATCCACGGCTGAAATCTGCCATTATCAAGTACTTCACGTGGTTCAAGGTTTTTTCTGCGCTATGATTCAGAGTAGACCAAGCAAAAATAGACAGTACAGTGCCTATACATACAGGATACAGCAGATTACCAGCACCACTGGGAAATTGCAAGGATTCATGACTTCTTCCCCTTTCATTATTTCTCCAGCTTATCAACACCATGATTTTGTACTAGGCCAGGATCCTGGAAAATTACTTTTCCTCTTGCAGATCACTGAAGTCATCCACCCTTTGACTCCACACCTGTCATCACAAGCCAAGACACACAACCCACTCCAAGAAATGACACGTAAGAGGGGGAAAAAACACACCAAAAAGATACCTAAAAAAAATACCAACTAAAAAACCCACAACCAAATAAACCAAAGCCATAACAAATATACGCGATTACTGGCCTGAGAAACCTATCAAGAACATAGATCCCACTGCAGATGAAGAGACTGTCATGAAATACAAACAGGAAATGAGGGAATGAGATAGAAACAGGAATGAGAAATGACCTGAAATTGTGCCAGGGGAGATTTAGGTTAGGAGATTAGGAAAAACTTCTCTGCTGCAAGAGCAGTCTGGCATTGGAACAGGCTGCCCAGAGAGGGGAAGTCACCATCCCTGGGGTGTTCAAGAAACTCATGGACATGGTACTTCAGTGGCCATGGTGGTCTTAGAGTGAAGATTGGACTTGATGATCTCAGAGGGCTTTTCCAACCAAAATAATTCTATGATTCTATGAGATGCAGTGAGGTCAGACTGTAAAAGCAGTTGATATCAATGCTGGGAATCACTAGAGGAAAGGAATTATTCCAACCCATGAGGCAGGAAACACAAATGCTTGAAACCTGTTAGACAAAATATGAAAGCTTGCTGCATGCAGTGAAAAGGGATTATCGAAGTGCAAACTGAAGCCATTACCTCTCTTCCTGTCACTTCATGACTTAGTCAAAAGTCCCTCCCCAGCTCTCCTGTAGCCCCTTTCAGGTACCACAATGCTTCTCTAGGATCTCTGTGGAGCCTTCTCTAAGCTGAACAGCCCCAACTTTCTCAGCCTGTCTTCACAGGAAAGGTCAGCCCACTGACCATGCTTTTGGCTTCCTCTGGACCATCTTCAACACTTCCACGACCTTCTTGTGTTGGGGACTCCAAAGCTGGACACAGTACTCCAAGATGTGGCCACCAGAGTGGAGCAGAGGGGGGCAACCACCTGCCTCATCCTGCTGCCCATGCTGCTTTAGATGACACTTTCACCATCAATTTATAGGGATCAGAACACATCTTGGTCAGGTGTGTGGTGGTCAGATTCACCAACTGCTCCAAAAACCACAGCAGGCATCCTGTATACTTACTGCGGGGAAGAACTTAAAGGGTAGAAACGCTTGCAGGCGCCTAGTTTCTGCATCTCTGGTGTTTGCTCATCTGTAGTGTAATAGGGCTGCTAGGATACCTGTGACATTTTCATTTGCTGTGACTATCAGGCAGGATTTTTCCACCCACAGTAGCATGGTGAATTTAAACCAGCACTGCCAGAAGCAGATTTAAATTGCTAATTGCTGTAACCCTTCAGATTGTTTAATTATAAAGATCGACAACAACATTTACCATTTAATTTGCCTGGAGAAGAATGAAGAGCACCTTTCCTTAACAGGCTTCTTCATTCCACCCCAACTTCTTGGCTCTTATTTTCCAGTCAGAGAGGAGTTTTGCTGGAGGAGCAACAGGATGGAAAACCTTTGTGCCCAGAGGCATCTCAGAATCACAGAATGGTAGGGGCTGGAAGGGACAACTGAAGATCAAGTACAACCCCCCTGGCTAGAGTAGAATCACCTAAATAAGGCCACGCAGGCAGGCCTTGAAAGTCTCCAGAGAAGGAGACTCCACCACCCTTCCAGGCATCCTGCTCCAGTGCTCTGTTACCCTCAAAGTAAAGAAGTTCCTTCTCATGTTCAGATGGAACTCCCTATGTTCAGATTTATGCCCATTACTTCTTGTCCTGTCACTGCCCCATATACCTGACATCCGCCCCTTAGATATTTGTAAGCATTAAGAAGATGCCCCCTCAGCTTGTCATCACCATCAGAAGTGTTGTGAGCAGACAAGTTGCACTCTATAGATACATTCAGACAATTGCACATATTTGGTTCTTTTACCTCCTCCTTCTCTGTGCAATGTTGCTCTAGTGTCCTACATGAATATCGTCAAAGGAGGAGCCCAGAGCTTGCACACAAGGTGCCATGTTATATACAAACATGGTCCCACTGACCTAGCATTAGTTGGATTCTTGGTGGAGCTCACCTTCCCTGAAGATGTCAGGAAAATCAGGCATCTGGATTTTAGGAGGAAATTCTTCACCATGAGGATGGCAAGATACTGGAACAGGTTGCCCAGGCAAGTTGTGGATGTCCTCTTCCTGGAGGTCTTCAAGGCCAGGATAGATGAGGCCCTGACCAGCCTGGTCTAGTGGAAGATGTCTCTGCCCATGGTGGGTGGGTGTGTGTAACTAGATGATCTTTAAGGTCCCCTCCAACCTAAATAATTCCATGATTTTCCAAAGCTCTGCTCTGAGTGTTTAGCAGCTCTCAATGCAAAAAGGAGCTCCTGAACGTTTCTGCACTTAAAAACCCTGGGTTGTTTAGTCTGGAGATAAAGGATGCTGAGGAGAGCACTTCTGGCTCTCTGCAAATCTCTGAAAAGGAGGTTGGAGTCAGACTGGGGTTGGTCTCTTCTACCTAGTAACAAGGAATAGGATGAGACAAAGTGTCCTCAAGTTGTACCAGGGTAAGTTTAGGTTGGATATCAGAAGAAGGTTCTTGGCTGAAAGGGTTCTCCAAGGCTGGAACAGGCTGCCCAGGGAGGTGGTGGAATTCCCATGCCTGGAGGTGTTTCAAAGAGGCAGAGATGTGGTGCTGAGGGTCCTGGTTTAACCCCAGTCTCAGTAGAGTTCAATAATGGTTGGACTCAATAACATTAAAGGCCATTTTCAACCAAAATAATTCTCTGATTCTGTAAATTAAAATAATTTCCCCACTTCAGGTCTAGTTTGCCCATGACAGTAGTTGGTGAATGACCTCACTATCCTTATCTCAACTCATGAGTCTTTCATTTTATATTCTCTCCCTTGTCCAACTGAGGAAGGGAGTCACAGAGTGGCTTTGGTGGGCACCTGGCATCCAGCCACCCTCAATCCACCACAAGCTCCCACATCCCTGCAGCACAACAGCTGTGCCTGATGCTGTTGACTCAGTTCTAAAATACAGCCTAGCTCTGCAGCATGGTGCTACAACTCATGACTCCACATGGCTTGGTAGGTTACACAGTATGCCAGTCCAAACAGCTATACTGATTCTAAGCTCAGGGGCACTGAGACCACTATGGGAGCCTCTATCTTGCAGCAGAGCATGGACAAATCCACTGCAATGCTTGAAATCAGAGTCTAACATGACGGTGGGTAAGACCTCACCCTGGCAGCTGTGGCTAAAGGGGGGCCATGAAGCTCCTTACTGAGGAGTATTCACAGAAGGGAAATTCATTTCCATGCAGAGGTCAGGAGAGGCAATTCCCGTGACACACAGCCAACAGAATGGGTTTGGGCACAAAGAAGAAAGAGACTGCCTTTACACAGTAGCTAAACTCCACAGAAAAAGCTTTTGATGTGTGAGCAAAGTTCTTTGTTTCAGGACATAATTAGACATAGTAAGTTAGGAATTCTAAGACCTGGAGTAGAAGCGGGGAGAGAAATCAACATCCTGGAAAAAACTCACAGCATTAGTAAAATGTACAGGCAAAACCCTTCCCCCTTTTCTGTTCTCTCTTCCCTTCCCCCAGACAAATGTACACCAGCTCTCACTCACCATGGGCTAAGGGTGTCAAAAGCATTGTGAAGAATAGCAGCTGTGATGACCACATGACTGTGAAGGAGGCCTTGAAAGTATCCCAGCAAAGGATGGTTCAAACAAAACAAGGTGAGAGCGGTTCTGTGGCACTTGCTTCCAACACTCCAACTGCTGGCCTTCAATTCACATCCAATAGGGGAGGAAAAACCCAATAAAAAAAAAAAAAAAAAAAGAAAAAAAAAGAAAAAGAAAAAACAAAAACAGCAGCAATCCCACAGCCAGTATCCAGAGTCTGAGACCTGCAAATGAGAAATGAAAGAAAGAAAAAAAGGCAGTTAGTAAAACAATAAGGTAGACATTTTCAATCAAGTTTGGGTGCTTTGCTTTGCTGCCAACAGCTGTAAAGGCAAGAAGTCCCTTCCCACCAGGCCCTTCAGATGCATACACGTTGTCTAAAGTGCAGGAATTAAATCTCTCCCTGTGCACAGAGCCAGTCTATGCATCACCAGGGTGCTGCCTCCTCATTCAATGCAGGGCCGAAGACAACAGTTTTGAACAGTGATGCCCACAGGTCCAATGATTCCATGGGCTTGAAAGCTGACTAGGAGGAAAAAAAAAGTCCATCATATCATCCTGTGTACATGGGGCATCTGAGACAGGCTGTAACTCTGCTGAAAATGTTTGGGTGTCTATAAATCACAGAAGAAAAGAAGTTGAAATGTGTTTAACTGATGCTGAGGCTCTGTACAGATTCATAGAATGGTTTACGTAGGGAGGGACTTCAAATATTGTCTAGTTCCAATCCCACAGGTAAGGACAGCTTCCACTAGAGCAGGCTGCTCAAGGTCTCACCCAGCCTGGCCTTGAACACCTCCAGGGAGGGATCATCTGCAGCCTCCCTGGGCAACCTGTTCCAGTGTCTCCCCACCCTCAATGTAAAGAATTTCTTCCTAATCTCCAGTCTAAATCTCCCCTCTTCCATCTCAAATACAGAGAGGCCAAGGCATAAACACAAGCCATACTTCTGTGGTTTGCTCCGGGATTTTTGCTGCACATACTCAAGATTGTCCCCCTGTACTCAGTCAGCACTGGCAAAGCTACCCCTTGAGTCCCAGATTCATTGTTGGAGCCGTAACTCCAAGACAGACATTGAGTTGCTCAAGTATGTCCAGAGAAGGACAAGAAAGCTGTGAAGGATCTAGAGAATAGGTCTGGTGAGCAGCAGCTAAGGGAACCAGGACTGTTGAGTCTGGTGAAGAATAGGCTCAGGGGAGACCTCATTGCTCTCCACAGCTCCCTGAAAGGAGGTTGAAGCCAAAGGGAAAATGGTCTTTTCTGCCTAGCAGTAAGTGACAGAAGAAGAGGAAATGGCCACAAATTGCACGAGGGAAGGTTTAGGTTGGAGATTAGAAAAACATTTCTACACTGAAAAGGTTCTCAGAGACTGGAAGAGGCTCCCCAGGGAGGTGGTTGAATCCACATCCATGGAAGTGTTTCAAAGAGGCAGAGACATGGTGCTGAGGGCCATGGTTTACTGTCAGACTTAGAGGTAGAGAATGGTTAGACTCAATCTTAAACATCTTTTCCAACATAAACAATTCCAAAAGCCTCTTTAACCTCCTATCTGAGCAGAATCTGGAGCAGGCTTTAAATCCAAGCAGAGCCTAAAATTCATCCTTACCCTACAGCTGCTTTCTGTGGCGACTGCCAGTGAGGCAGTTTGTCACTCTTTAGTTGAGCTCCACAATTATTCATTGAGGGATTAAAAATCATGGACTTGTCCATCCCACAGGCTTCCAGGAAAGCATGGGAAAGCGTGAATCCATGCTTGAACAGAAGCTCTCACCAAATAGGAGAACCTATTACAGCTTCCCATCATTTTAATCTTTCAAGAAGTGGCTAAATCACCACAGTGACTCAAATTTGGCAGGAAAAAAAAACAACAGCTCTACAGAGTTAAACCATGGCATCATTTTGAGAGTTAGCTTCCCACTGGCTTTGAAATGATGATAAAATATGAAGAATTGAAAAGTATTTTTCCTATCTGTTTTGAACTCCCTAGACTCTGCAGACTTCACAGCAGAGGTCTAATTAAAAATCTCTCCAAATATCTCTGATCAACAGAAGTTATTCTTCTCTGAGCAAAGAAGCTGTTTTTGCCAAGTTTTCTTCTTACCCAAGACACAGCCTGAGCCAAAAAGCCATATGAAAATTTGAGCTGCATGCCATTGTGATGTGGGGATATTGCTGCAACTCTGGTATGACAAAGTGGCCTTTGTTTTGCCTCCTATCTCTGCTGATCAACTAAATCAAACCCCACATTGTTCAGAACCTATGTCTATGAGGAAGCTGCATTTTTTTCCCGATATATATATCTGCTAGGCCTGCCAAGATTTTATTCTCCCAGTCTGCTGGAATCTCCTCCCTAGTCTATCCTTGCAAACTGTTCACTAAGCTACGGGTTTTAGTTTCCAAAGCTTTTTTCCCAGCTCCCTAATTGGGGTGACTGAAAGGCCCAAGGTCAAAATGCAGTCAAGTGGCTTCTGTATAGACACATAATGGAACGGGTTGGAAGAGACCTCTGAAGATCAAGTCCAACCTCACTGCCAGAGCAAGATGGCCTAGGGCAGGTCACACAGGAATGTATCCAGATAGGTCTTGAAAGTCTCTCTGAGAAGGAGATTTCACCACCTATCTGGGCAGCCTGTTCCAGGGCTCCAGCAGCCTCACAGTAAATAAGTTTTCCTTGTGTTGAGGGGGAACTTCCTGGGTTCCAGCTTGTATCCATTGCCCCTTGTCCTACCACAGGACACCACTGGAAAAAGACTGCCCCCTTCTTGACACCCACCCTTCAGATATTTATAAATAGGAAATAGATCCCCTCTTAGTCTGCCCTTCTCCAGGTCAAACAACCCCAGGTGTCTCAGCCTCTCCTTGTCAAACAAAATGGTATCAAACATCATAAGAAATAAAATAATAAGACATAAACCAGAATAGGACATAGAAAAGTAGGGGTTAAAGGGACCTCTGGAGACCAAGCCTTGCAAATGAAATTTTGCTTGAGACCAGTCAGAATGGTCACTAATAACATTTAAAGCCTGGTTTTTAAAAGGAGGGACAAGCTTCATGGGTATTTCAAGCCATGCATTCTAAATGGTGATCAGGTTCTCCACTGCTATTTTAGGAAGCTACCAGCAGACACCAGGCTACACCACTGGCCAGACTCAATGCACACATTGTCAGCAGCATCTTCTATTTAAGTTTTACAAGTAAGACAGCTTTGGTGATATAGAATTCAAAAAGTTGTCCAGGGAAAAGGGGAAACATGACCCCCATTTTCAAAAGGGAAGGAAAAGTAGACCTGAGGAGCTACAGGCCAGTCAGTCTCATCCCTGTGCCCAGCAAGATCACAGAGCAGATCTATAGATTCATAGTGTGGTTTGGGTCGGAAGGTACTTCGAAAGTCATCTAGTTCTGACCCCAGTGCCATGGACAGGAACACTTTCCACTAGGCCAGCTTGCCCAAGGCCCTGTCCAACCTAGATTAGGCATTATGAGGAATTTTTCCCCCATGAGGTTGGTGAGGCACTGGAACAGGTTGCCAAGAGAGGTTGTGAAGACTTCAAGCCTGAAAGTGTTGAAAGCCAGGTTGGATGAGGCCTCGAGCAACCCAGTCTGATAGGAAATGTCCCTGCCCATGGCAGGAGGTGGAAACTACATGATATTTGGAATCACAGAATGGTTTGGGGAGGAAGAGATTTCATGAGATAGAGGAAAGCTGTCCAAGCACAGGGACACATCCCTGAAGAAAAAGCTCAGCTAGGCAGTGCAGGAGTGGATGTTTGTTTTCTGATTTTTATTTAGTTAAGCTGAATCAAGTTCTGCATAATCTAAATGTGTTAGAAAGAGATAACATTCTGGTTACAGCAAAAGGGGTTTTTTGGGTGTAATCTCAAGAAGTCAAAAATTAATTCTGCTACCTATCCCACAGAGAGATAATTGTCAACAAAATGTTTGCACAGTGGCCTCTAAAATTATTGTTATCTGTCTATGCCCTCCTGTATGACAGGTTTCAAGGATTTGTTCTTTGGTCTCATGAGCTGAAGGTGCATGAGCAATGGGATTTACCTTCCCTTTGCAGAATCCAACCAATAACTGTTGTGAATTAATGTGTTAAAAGCACCTGAACTGCAGATAAAGATTTTATGCTACTGCAAAGAGCTCCTGGGCAAAACAGAAGACAGGAGTAGCTCTGAATTACGCACCATTTACTCCAGTTTTACATTTGGCAAAAAAGAATTACAGAATTATTGAACTGTTTGGGGTGGAAAAGACCTCCAAGATCAAGTCCAATTGTCAAACCAGCACGGATATCAAACCATGTCCTAAAGTGCAGTGCCTGTACATTTCTTGCACACCTCCAGGGATGGAAATTCTACCACCTCCCTGAGCAGCCTGTTCCAATGCCTGACCACTCCTGCAGCAAAGAAGTTTTTACTCATCTACAACCTAAACCTCCCCTGGTGCGACCCGAGGCCATTTCCTCTCATTGTGCACCCTGGTTCCCTATGGTGTCTCCATGCAAGTCTAAGCACTTCAATATTCCTAGACCTACTTTCCTCCCTGCTAAAGTAGAAGCCAGAGATGCAGCTTGTCAGCCTGCACACCATGGCTGGCACTACCATGCCTTCAAGCATGCCCCTGCAAATATTCCAACCTCTTAGCCTTCAGCTCATGCAGAAAACTTAATAGATCCAAAACATATTTGGAGAAATGCCAAGATCATTTAACAACATGGGGCACTACAAGATTTAGTTGGAGTTGTATTTCCTAGAACCATAGAATAGCTTGGGTAGGAAGGGACCTTAAAGGTCACCTAGTTCCAACCCTGAGCAGGGACACCTTCCACTAATCCACCTTGCTCAAGGCCTCATCCAACCTGGCCTTGAAGACCTCCAGGAAGGAGGCATCAACAGCCTCCCTGGGCAAACCTGTTCCAGCATCTCCCCACCCTCACCAGAAAGAATTTCTTCCTAGTCTCCAATCTAAGTCTCCCCTCTTCCAGCTCAAAGCCATTGCTCCTCATCCTATTGCTACAAGCCCTTGTCAAAAGTCCCTCCCCAGATTTCTCATGGTCCCCTTCAGGTGCTAGTAGGATGCTCTAAGGTCTCCCTGGAGCCTTCTCTTCTCCAGGCTGAACAGCCCCAATTCTCAAAGCCTTTCCCCATAGTGGAGAGTCTTGATCCTCCTGATCATCTTTGTGGCTTCTTCTAGACCTGCTGTAACAGTTCCATGTTGCACTTATACTGTAGGCACCAGAAATGGACATAGTGCTGCATGTGGGGTCTCAGCAGAGCGGAGGGACAGAATCCCCTTCCTGTCCTGCTGCTCTCACTGCTTTTGATGCAGCCCAGCACACGACCGCCTTCTGTGCTGTCAGAGACTATTACTGGATCATGTTGAGGCCAGCTCATATTTCTGTAATCAAGTAATCAGAGCATGTTTGGGAGCTGGGTGTCTGCAGGGGAACAGCTAGATGGGAAATGAGTGGAGCAGCCCTTGTTGATATTGGTCACACAATCCCACTCCTGCAGCATTACGAGATGCAGGAAGAAGCCAGCAAACAAAAGTCTACTTAATCTTTGGATTACTTCCAGGTAAAGAACAGCCCAAGAGAGAAACCAGAGCACTTCTCTAGGAACTATCCAGTGCAGTGTGTGACACTTATGGATGTGAGGACAGGATATACCATCAGGATGAAAAATTTAAGAGCTGTGCCTGACCTAAAAAGGTTTAGACTCGACCAACAAAGATGACACAGCCAGTATTGATTTAAAAGAAAGTTTTGCTCCTCACTGACCTTTCTGCCCATGGGGCTGCCCTTGACACCTGATCAGTCTGAGCTGCTGCCAAGCATCACTTAAGCCTGACTCACTTGCTGGCATTCCCAAAAATCCATCTGAAAGTGGTGCTGACAGAACAGGAGAAAGCCAAAAGAGAATCTAAGGCTTTGTGGTGTAGAGATGAGCAGTGAAGTACTTGTCAAGGCAGTGTTCATAAAAGAGCATTAAAAATACACTGACAAACTCAACATCTCCCCAAGTCTGTTCTTCAGCAGCTGATGTCAAGCAGCACATGGAGCATTTTCTGAGCTCATCTGTCGACAGTCTACAAGGAAGGTGAAAAAGAACAGGAAACCAGTTCTGGTGGGAGAACAGAACAAATTCAAAGCAGTATTTAGAGCAGCACAAGCCAAACATGCCACAAATTCACTTAATTGCTGCCTTCTGCACAAAACTGGACACATTCCTTCTTGGAGAGAATCACAGGATTGTTCCATTAAAAGAAAACCTCTAAGATCATTGAGTCTAACCATCAACCAGAGATCACCACTGACATTGAACCATGTCCTCAAGTGTCATACCAACACATTTCTTGAACAACTCTATGGGTGGTGACTCCACCACCTCCCTGTTCCAGTCCCTGACCACTCTTGTAGCAAAGAGATTTTTCCTGAAGTCCAACCTAAACCTCCCCAGCACAATTTCAGGCCATTTCTTCTCCTGCTATCACCTGATACTAAGGAGAAGAGACCAACCTCCACCTCATCCCAATCTCCTTTCAGAGAGCTGTAAAGAGCAATGTAGTTTCCCCCTAGCTTCCCTTTCTCCAGACTAGCCTACCAGACCTCTTCTGCAGACCCTTCACCAGCTTTGTTGCCCTTCTCTGGGCATACTCCAGCACCTCTTTCTTGTAATGAGGGCTCCAAAACTGGACACATTATTCAAGGTATTGCCTCACTAGTGCCTGACCACTCTTTTGGTAAAGATATTTCACTAAGAATAGAGGAATTAGAAATAACCCCAGCAAAGAAATAGGTGATGTCTGCAGAAAGAAATTAACTGCAATTTAATGTGAAGAAATCTTAGAAACACATCATAGAATGGTTTTGGTTGCAAGGGACCTTAAAAATCACCTAGTTCCAAACTGTCAAGCATCATGAGCAGGGACACCTTTCACTAGACCAGACTGCTCAAGGCCGTATCCAACCTGGCCTTGAACACCTCCAGGCAGGGGGCATCCACAGCTTCCCTGGGCAACCTGTTCCAGTGTCTCACCACCCTCACTGGAAAGAGCGTCTTAATCTCCAGTTCAAATCTCCCCTCTTCCAGCTTCAATTCTTTGCCCTCAGCCTATCACTTATAAACAGTCCCTCCCCAGCACTTCTGTAGCCCCCTTCATATACTGGAAAGCTGCTCTAAGATCACCCTGGAGCCTTCTATTCCCTAGACCCTTTTTTAAGGAAAACACTAACCCGTGCAGTCACTTCCATCCGGAATGGCTGAACAAAAGAATTGCTGCAATACACCTGGTCAGGAATTATCTGCAAAATATTTTATTGTTTCCCCCCCCAATATTATTAAAAATAAAAGAAAAACTTCACCCCTCCCCACCTCTATTCCACCTTTCCCCTATATCAAATCCCTGTCAGGTGCTCAGGATGTGGCTCCACAGTTACTCTGCCGTGGCAGCAAGACAAAAGGCCACAGTAAAGGTCATGAAGACTTTACTGCTGGTAAGATGCAGGGAAACAGGCTCCTCTCTCCTGCCATTTCAGGGCCACCACAGGCACTTTCACTTCCAGGTACTCCCTGAAGTTAACACAATAGGTTATTTATGGGCAGCTATTTCCATGAGCATTTTTTTAGCAGTCAGGAACATGTTTTTGAGACATTTCAACTGATTTCTCTGTAAACTTTTAATCTGTGGCTGCATTGAGGATATAAATATGTCAGGGGAGGGGTTGCCTGTTCTCCCTAGTAACAACTGACAGGACAAGAGGAAATGCCCTTAAGTTGCACCAGGGGAGGTTTAGATGTGGTATCAGAAGAAACTTCTTGACTGAAAGGGTTCTCAAAGACCGCAACAGGATCCCCAGTGGGGTGATTGAATTCCCAACCCTGAAGGGGTTTCAAAGAGGCAGATACACAGTGCTGAGGGACATTAAGGACACTGAGATGCTGCTGCAATTGCAAACAAGAACAATGAAGCTGGTGAAGGGCCTAGATAATGAGACTTATGAAGAGTGGCTGAGGAAACTGTTTAGTTTGAGGAAGAGGAGGTTGAAGGTTGTGAGTTCAAGCCTGCAGTGGGCAGTAGTGTTCTCTCTATTCTAGTCATGAGGTCTGTGGTGACAGGTTGGACTCGATGATCTTTCAGGTCTCTTCCAACCTTAGTGATACTGAATGGCAAAGCAAGCCAGACATTGCTATTGCTATTTCCTTGAAGGCAGACTTTAGCACCCTCTAAATTACCTGAAAAGATGATCTGGAGATATAGGATCTGGTCTCATCTCACAGGTAATAAGTGACAGAACAAGAGGGAACAGTCTTAAGCTGCACAAGGGTAGGTTTAGGCCAGACATTAGGGAGGAAAAAAAAGAAAGAAAATAAATCAAATCACTAAAAGGAGTGGTCAGGCAGTGGAACAGGCTGCCCATGGGGGGTGACAAAGTCACCATCCCTGGAAATATTTAAAGGTCATTACAATGTGGTGCTTAGCAATACGGTTTAGGGATGACTTTAGTAGAGTTAATGATTGGACCTAATGATCTTAAGGGTCTTTTCCAAGCTGAATGATTTTATGATTCTGTGGTTTAGCCCCAGCCTTGGTAGATTTAGGCAGTGGTTGGACTCAATCTTAATGAGCTTTTCCAAAGAAAATCATTCTCTGATCCTATGAGAAACTTGTGACCACCTGAAACAAACAATCCCGTTTCATCACCAGACACAGTAATTATTCCAGCAGCATTCTAATAAGTTTTGGAGAAAGGTTAAGCTGCTTCTGAAAAATGTATTCCATCCAGATAAGTCACCATCTTTCCCAAATGTATTAGTTTGCATCCCATCTTCATAAAGGGAAGAAGAGTACAGAAACAAGCTCTCCTCACAGTATTTCCAACTGTTATAATTTCATGGCAAAATTCCCAGTGTGTGGTAGCTCCTTGCACTAATGAACATTTCAGCTTTCTTTGCAAGTTAATTTTCCTCCTCACAGAGAAAAGCTGAAAAAGAGAACTGAAATACAGCTCTGAGATTAAGGAAAGTGGTAGTAAATAAACAGAAATCAACACAGAATCACAAGTCCTAGAATTGTTTTGGTTGGAAAAGACCCCTCTGCTCTGCCCTGATGAGACCACATCTAGAATACTGTATCCAGTTTTGGATTCCCCAGTTCAAGAAAGAAAGAGATCTGCTGGAGAGTCCAACAAAGATCTACAAGGATGGTTAAGGGACTTGCAACATCTCTCCTATGAAGAAAGACAGAGAGAAAGTGGGGTTATTTAGTGTGGAGAAGGCTGAGAGGAGATCTTCTCAACACCTGTAAATATCTAAGAGGTGGGTGTCAAAAGGTGTCGTAGTTTGGGCTGGGTGCCCTCTGCTACAGGGGTGTTTCCTGTGTCCAGAAGTCCATCCCAGTGGGTGGACTCAGGAAATTAGGTATTTCTACCATAATCCCTTGCACCACTATAAATTTTGCGGTGGGGTCTGGCACTTCCTCTTTCCTTCCCTCTCCGAGACTTGGTAACTGGGGGAGAGATCTCCCGGCCATGGGCCTGACTGGGCCCAAGGCCACAGGGGGATGGGCAGTCTCAGGCCTGGCCAGCTGAGACTAGCCCAGCAGAGGGAGGGGGAAGAAGGAGCCCTGGGGGTTTTGAATGCACCCTCAGGTGGGGTTTTGAGTCTTTCTGGGTTTACTTTGGTTCCTTTCTTGTCACTATGTTTCCTTTTGTGCACACTCACTGTTCTCTATTTAAACTCTCCACTACTTTTGCAATCAGTTTGTCTGAGTCGTTATTTCTGCCTGTGGTGGGGAGGGGGTCTGCCCCAACCCATTACAAAAGGGGACAGGCTCTTTTCAGTGGCATCTGGAAACAGGATAAGGAATAATGGATATAGCCTAGAATATAAGGGATTCCACCTCAACATGAAGAGAAATTTCTTAACTGTTGAGGGTGACAGCGCTCCGGAGCAAGCTGCTTAGAGAGCTTGAGGAGTCTCCTTCTCTGGAGACTTTTCAAGCTCCACCTCAATGCATTCCTTTGTGACCTACCCTGGGTGACCCTACTCTGGAAGGGGGGTTGGACCCAATGATCTCTAGAGGTCCCTTCCACCCCCTCATATTATGTGATTCTGTGACATGTAGGATTGAGTCCAATCTTCAAACTAACACCACCACAGCTGCTAAACCATGTCCCAAAGTGCCATATCCACACATTTCATGAACACCTCCAGGGATGGTGACTCTACCACCATCCTTTTCTGATGAAACCTCACCTGGAGTACTGTGCCCAGCTCTGGGGCCCCTAACACAAAAAGAACATGGACCTGATGAAGCAGGTCCAGAGGAGGCCTGAAGCACCTCTGCCAAGAGGGCAGGCTAGGAGGGTTGGGGCTATTGAGTCTGGAGAAGAGAAGGCTCCAGGAAGACCTTACAGCTATTTCAATATCTGAAGGAGTCCTACAGGAAGGCTGGGGAGGGACAGTTTAGAAGGTCTTCTAATGATAGGTTGAGGGGGAAGGGAAGAGGGGAGATATAGGTTAGGCATTAGGAGGAAGCTCTTTACTATGAGTGGTGAAATAGTGGTGATGTGGTTGAGGCCCCATACCTGGAGATATTCGAGGTGAAACTTGATTGGGCCCTAAGCAACCTATTTAGTTGGAGGTGTCCCTGCTGACTGCAGGGGAGTTAGACAAGATGACTTCTCAGCATCTCTTTCAACCCAATCCATTCTATGGCTCTAAAACACCGGGATTTACAACTTCATTTGTGTAGGAAGTAACACTTCTAGCAATGCAGAATCTCCTCCTTACTCCAGCTGCTGTCACTAGTCACCCATGTAACTCTATGCAGGAATAAAAAGGGGAAAGAGAACCACTTGAGTGATTGCAGTGAAAGCAGCAAAGCTGTGATGCATTTCCTATCTGTAAAATGTGTCTCCAGTGCTGCCTTATCCTGCTCTTACTATTCTTTTCTCAAACGGCTGGGAAGAAATACTATTTGCTCTGCTCTAAAAAAAACAAAACCAAAACCAAACCACCACAACAAAAAATGTAATTTCCTGCCTTTTTTGGTGTCAATTAGGACATTAACAGGCAGTATAAGCAAGGTTAATTGCTTTTCCCCCATTTAAAACCTACTGCTCTTAAAAGAATTAGAGGCACAACAAGAGAGCACCTAGGTACACAACTCCATGCAAGCATCAAACAAAACCGAAACAGCTGGCAAAATGAGATTAATGACAAAAGCTGGTTGAGGAACACATTTGGACAAGAAAGTTACACCAAAAAAAAAAAGTTAACTTTAATTGTCTTTCAGATCTGTTGTGATGTAATAAATGTCTATTAACGTTTAGCAGCAAATTGGGCTTTAATGATCATTGCTATTTTTGGCTGGTGGGTGACAGGGAGTTTAAATATAACTCAGATTTATGTTTTACACCAAGATGACTTTCATGGACAGCTCTCCTTGACTTAACCTCTTTACACCCCACAAGACATTTAATATAATTTTATTTCTAATAAACTGGGAGCCAATAGGATCAGAGTTGCTGCACTATCAATGTTTCCAATGAGAAATAAAATCAATGAGGTTTATGCTGAAGACGAGTCTAAGTGATTAGTGAAGTGGAAGTGGCTCAGAAAAATATTAGGAGGGATACAATATTTAACCAAATGATGCAGATTGAGAGAGAGGGTAGAAAGAAAATGCGTGTAAAATTCTTGACCTTCTGTTGGATAAATAGCAGCTATACTCTGTGTTAGTTTTTTTTTGTTAGCAGTCCAATCATGAACCCAACACCACCAGGGCCAGTAAACCATGGCTCAAAGGGCCATGTCCACACATTTCTTGAACACTTTCAGGGATGGTGACTCCAGAATCTCTCTAGGTAGCCTGTTCCAATGCCTGACCACTCTTGCAGCAAAGAAATTGTTACTAGTATCCAACCTAAACCTCCCCTGCCACAGTTTCAGGTCATTTCCCCTCATTCTATCACCTGATACTAGGGAGAAGAGACCAACCCCCACCTCACTTCAACCTCCTTTCAGGGAGTTAGAGAGCAGAATGAGATGTCCCCTCAGCTTCCTTCTCTCCAGACTAAACAAGCATGGTTCCCTCAGCTGCTCTTCACCAGACCTGTTCTCCAGACCCTTCACCAGCTTTATTGTAAGCAACACTCTGTCCCAAAAAAAAACCTGAGAGATGCTAGCAGAAAAATAAATGTTGGATCTACCCTTCCAGGTGTGGTATTTCCCATTGAGCTGACTGCAGAGGAGCCACAGAACAAGCACTAGGCCAAAGAACAGAACAGAAAGTATTTACATTTCCCTACAGCAAATGTCTGTGGAGTGATAACAAAGAGCCTGTTTTGCCACATTTCACCACTTCAATGACTGCTGCTGCACATTACTCAAGAATCCTGCTTCTTTGATCTTTGGAGGAGACAAAAACAAAAGAGATTTGATTATTGCACTCACTTCCAGCACAGATCACTTTTGTTATTTATAGTCTGCTAACAGAGGTCACCATCTAACCCAAAGCCTACTTATGACACGTTCTGGGTATTCCCCCAAGAAAACACAATTTTCTTCATCCTTTCTTCCCTCATATTATCCAGTCAACAAAGACTGGATGGAAGACACTCATTTGCAGAGAGTACAGATGGAAAGCGTTGGTGGCTGGTGACATCGACATGTCCTCTTCAACTCTGAAAGCAAGGCTCAGTCACTCCATGGACTATTTCCAGCTGACTTTGATAACCATTGGTAAATACTCAAAACTTGCCCTCTCCCTGAAAGTATTCAACACCAGGTTGCAGAGAGCCTCAAACAACTTGGTCATCTGGAATTTCTCCTACTCATGGAGCTAGATGATCTTCAAGGTCGCTTCCAAGCCAAACAATTCTATGAAACTATGATTCCATGAATACTTTCTTCATCCCTGCAGAAGCAGCTCTTCCAGTGAAAGTGATCAAACTCAGTCCAATCTCTAGAAAATAATATTCCATGCTTCCTCACAGCAATTTGCAGTTGCCATAATGTTGTCCCTCTCCAAAGGATTATCTTGTAGATCTGGACCTGGAGTACTGCATTCAGATCTGGAGCCTTCAACACAGGAAGGACATGGATTTGTTGGATTGGGTCCAGAGGAGAGCCATAAAAATGATCAGGGGGCTGGAGCCCCTCTGCTGTGAGGACAGGCTGAGGGAGCTGGGGTTGTTCAGCCTGGAGAAGAGACCTAATAGCAGCTTTCCAGTACCTTAAGGGGGCTATAAGGAGGCTGCAAAGGGACTGTTTTCAAAGGCCTACAGTGACAGGATGAGGGGTAATGGTTTGAAATGAGAGAACAGGAGATTTAGATGCATGTTAGGAACAAGTTCCTTACCATGAGGATGCTAAAACACTGCAACAGGTTACCCAAGGAGGCAGTTGAGGCCCCATGCATAGAGATGTTCAAGACTGGGCTCAACAAGCCTCTGGACAACTTGATCTAGTGGAGGATGCCCCTGCTTACTGAAGTGGGGTTGGACTAGATGGCCTTTGAAAGTCCCTTCCAAGCCTCTAAGATCATTCTATGATCTTAGAGGTTAGCAGTGAAGCCAACTTACTTCCCAAGCTGCTACTTGAGCACTGAAGCTCAATTAGTAAACCAAGTAACAAAGTTCCCAGTAAACATTATGGAAATAAGGCAATACCCTCAGTATCCCTTAGTGCCTCCACAACGTTGGAGCCAGTCTTGCATACAATGATGCTAAACCTTTGTCCACTGAAAAGATGAGAGCTAAGCTGCATGTGAAGATATGCTGGTGTCCCCCTAAGACAGCAGTCTGCCCTGAAACACAAGCTGACAGCTCTCCTTTCCTAATGAGGAGCATCAACCTACCACACACCACAGCAATTTGCACTGCTATCCAAAGAGGCCACCATGCTGAAAGTCAACACTGCTCCTGGTACTACAAAGGAAACATTTAGCAGTAGAAACTCAGGGTGGATCAAATATTTATAAAATTCTGATCACATACACTCCTCCCTTCCCTTTTGAAGTGAAACAAAAGCCAGCGATTTCCAGCTGAAACTACAGGAGGGATCTTAACTAAACAGAGCGTTTAAATCTGGCTGGAATTTCCCCACAAGCCCCTCCGCTCTTGCATCATGATCTGGCATTGCCATAATCCATGTGGTGATCAGCTCTTCACCAAAGGAACTGGTCCCTGATTCTCAAAAATGTATATTTACAGGACTTTTGCAAAACAAAATACTTACTCCAGTAAGCAGATGTGCTTTTTAAAGGCTACTACAAAGTTTTTGCCCATGGCAGACAGTTGGAACTAGATGATCTTTAAGATCGCTTCCAATTCAAACCATTCTATGATTCCATCCCATTGCAAGATCCTACACCTGAGGCAGGGCAATCCCAAGCAAAAACACAAACTGGTGAAGAGTGGCTCAAGAGCAGTCTGGAGGAGAAGGACTTGGGGGTGTCCATTGATGAAAAACTCACTATGAGCCAGCAATGGTGAGTTCAGAAGGCAGCTGTGTGCTGGGCTGCATCCAAAGCAGTGAGAGCAGCAGGGCAGGGAGGGGACTCTGCCCCTCTGCTCTGCTGAGAGCCCACCTGCAGCAGTGTGTCCAGTTCTGCTGACCTTGGCATAAAGGAGGCCACAAAGATGATCAAAGGGATGGAGAACTTCCCCTGCGGGGACAGTCAGAGAGTTGGGGCTGTTCAGCCTGGAGAAGAGAAGGCTCCAGGGACACCATAGAGCAATATTCCAGTACCTGAAGGGAGATTACAAGATGGGGAGGGACTTTCTACAAGGGCTTGTAGTGACAGAATGAGAAGAAATAGCTTTGAGCTGGAAGAGGGGAGACCGAAATTAGGAAGAAATTCTTTCCAACGAGGGTGGTGAGACATTAGAACAGGTTGCCCAGGAAGGTTGTGGATTCCTCCTCCCTGAAGGTGTTCAGGTCCAGAATGAATGTGTCCTTGAGCAACCTGATTGAGTGGCAGGCGTCCTATCCATGGCAGGTGTGTTGGAACTGGATGATCTTGAAGGTCCCTTCCAACCTAAACCATTCTAAGATTCTATACGATAAAACATTTTGATGTTGCGTGAAAGGCTAAAATTAATTCCTTGAGTGCACTCTTGTAGAAATTAATTGCAAGGACAAGCAAAACAAATGTGTTTAAGAGAATTGTCTTGGGCAGAGGATTAAGGAATGTGAAACATTTGCCCTGTTTTCTTGCCTCATAGCTGAGGATCAGCAGCCATCAGGCAAAAGAGAAATGCATCTGTTTTGAAATTTGCCTGTGTGCCTGCCTCAGTGAGCCTCAAATTAGGCACCTTTCATAATGGCTTATTACATAGCAAGAGTTGTTAATAATCCAAAGGAAAACAGAAAGCCATTCTTACACCATCAATTCTCCCTAGCATCAGGTGATAGGGTAGGAGGAAATGGCCTGAAAATGTGCCAGGGAAGGTTTGAATTTGAGAATGGGAAACATTTCTTTGGTACAAGAGTGGTCATGGATTGGAACAGGCAGCCCATGTTGGTGGTGGAGTCAATATCTCTGGAGGTGTTTGAGAAATGCGTAGACATGGCACTTTGAGAGGTGGTTTAATGCCCACAGTGGGCTTAGGTTGATGGGTAGACCTGATGATCTTAGAATTATTTCACTTGGAATAGATTTCTATGGTTCTATACACAGGGGCTTATCTGAAATCCCAGAAAATGAAGTACTGCCATCTAAGGAAGAGAGAAAACAGAGGAAAAGACCACTAAACCCAAACCCTGAAACTTCCTCAATATATTTTTTTTGCCCCAAGGAACTCCACCCCTAACTGCCTCCCTCTAAAATTAATGGATTGAAATTAATCTTCCAGATAAATCATTCCAGGACTAGAAAGACTGCATTCAACAGCAGTGCTCCCATGTGCAGTTTGCCAAACCGAAGTAATGAACTGCTCTAACATTTTACATGTTTAAGCACACATTTGACTTAAAATAATTGAGAAAATAATGTTAAACTTGTAACTTGGTCACAGGCATCTAGTGCAACTCAAAGCCATTTCCTTTCATTCTGTCACTTGCTCCTAGGCAAGAGAGACCAACCCCCCCACTGGGCTCCAACCTCCTTTCAGGGAGTTGTAGAGAGCAATGAGGTCTCCCCTCAGCCTTACTTTCTCCAGGCTAAACAACCCCACATCCCTCAGCTGCTCCTCACCAGACTTATTCTCCAGACCCTTCACCCCCTTCATTGCCCTTCTCTGTACCTACTGCTGCATCTCAATGTCTTTCTTGGAGTGAGGGTCCCAAAACTGCACGCTAGCCTCAAGGTGTGGCCTCAGCAGTGCTGGGTACAAGGGGACAGTTGCTTTCATGGTGCTGCTGGCCACACTGTTCCTGTAGATATCACATTCAGTTCCAAAGAAGTAATGAAGCACCTCTGGCAAGTGTAAGGGAAATTAATTACTCTGATGCATGAGCCTGTCTCTTTTGATATTTTGCAAGTGACACTATCAATACCGAAGTATAGCTGTGTTTGATATGCAAAATGAATTTTGGAGGAGGAAGAGGAAGGCAAATTTTAATATCTTCTGAAATGTAAAAAGACAACCACATTTCTCATCCTCTGTAGCAGAGGGTTTCAAAAACACTGCTCTAATGCTAGCTCATCGAGTGGCAAAATCCCACTGGTTGCTGTAGGAAGAAACACAAGAAAGAAACCTTGGAAAAAAATCACCCCAAGTCTAGTAAACAGCAAACAAACCCCTTGTTATTTAAGGTCATAGCACAATAAAGTATTTTGTCCAGTTATCTGAAAAGCTACTCACAATAAAAAGACCAACAACAACTTTTTACTACATCTTTAGTCCGATTTGATTGTAAGAGGAGTAAGGACTTCAGTTTATAAACAAGGGGATAAACAGAAATTAGTCCTAAACTTTTTGCCAAAGCAATCAGTCCTTTGTTTATTTTGTTCCTCCTATAAGGGAGGTTCACGAGGGCAAAAGCAGAAACAGTGGGCTTCAAAAGTAACCAACATTGGCAAATTGTGCAGATAGCTAGATAGTGCCATTGTTTAGTACTTGGCACTAGCGTGGGTCTGAGCAAGCAAGAACACAGATCGCCTGTGATGGGAAATCTATCAGATGGAACAGAGTCAATGAATGCCTAGAAGTCTGACATTAAGATCCTTTCATCCACTGCTTACCTTCCCCTTACCTCAGTTTCGCTTCCAAAGCAAAGAGACCCCTAACAGGCAATGTCTGAATTGAGAGAACATTGTGTTTCAGACTGCAGGATTCATTCAGACAAAGGACAAGCAACCATCAGCAAAATGATTCTTAGAATCCTAGAACTCTTTCGGTTGGAAATGCCCTCTAAAATCAGCAAGTCCAACCATCAACACAATACCACCATGGCCATTAAGCCATCTCCTAAAGTGCTGTATATCTACATATTTACACATTTCTCAACCCCCTCCAGAGACATTGACTCCACCACCTCCCTGGCAGCCTGTTCCAGTGCCTGACCACTCCCGCAGCAAAGAAATCGTTACCAATACCCAACCTAAACCTCCCCCGGCACAATTTCAGGCCATTTCCTCCCACCTTATCACCTGATATTAGGGACCAACCACCTTTCAGGGACTTGCAGAGAGCAATGAGATGTCCTTTCAGCCTCCTCTTCTCCAAGACAACCCCAACTCCCTCAGCTGCTTCTCACCAGACATGCTCTCCAGACCCTTCGCCAGCTTCATCACCCTTCTTTCCAGCACCTCAGTATGAAAAGCAATGCCTAAAATTCATGTTGTCCACAGTATTTTCCATTCAGGACTGTAGTAGAAAGAGAGGGAAGGGTACATTCTGAAGGCAAAAAGGTGTAGTTTGCTTCCTGACACCAGCATCCTTTTCAGCTGCACGATGTCCCATTGCCTTCACCACATTTGGTGCAAACACAGCCAGTCTAATTCAGCAGCATAACCCTCAGAGGCCAAGGGAGAGGAGTGCATCCAGAGCTGTCTCATTACAGAATCAAACAGAAATTGCATTTGTAAATTGGATATGATCACCAAGAACACTTCATCATCAAACACTTCAGAAAACTACATGTATCAAGAAAAAGGACTCCATGCCAGTAGATTTCAGGCTGTAGATAGCCTTAGGGAGAGCTCAAGTGGGGCACAGTTTCTTATTAGAACTTTCTCAAGATGTTTATGGCTGACTTCATCCTCCTACATTAAGAATTAAAGCCACTAATGTGGTGCTCAGAGCAGCACTGACGGATGAGGTGGGGTGGAAACCACAAAACACCTCACATCACCCAGCTTCAGTCACAGCTAGAGGGAGACAACAAAGACAAGTCCTCTGATGTCAGAGGTTGAGTCTTCACCACACAGTCACATATTGATAGCAGGCAGCAAAAACACCTTTTCACAGCAATCAGGTTAGGAAACTTCCAGGAATTTCCTTCCCTTTTACAGCTTCTCTTTTTAAGAACCTTCCATTTTTGAGACAAACACAGGCCACTTCAGACACAAGAACATGAGGTGCTTTCACAAACCACATCATGTGAAAGGGAAGGAGCTGCCTTACCTCAGACAGAAGGATATTAATCCAAGCAACTTTCCGGCAGGGCTGAATTTCACTCTGAGGAACCAGAGGTCTTTAGCTCATGTGACTGAGATACAGCAGGAACTTTTCACAGAATCACGGAGTGGTAGGGGTTGGAAGGGACCTCTGGAGATCAAGCCCAATCCTATGCCAAGGCAGGGCCATCTAAGAAAGGTCACACAGGAAGACATCTGGGGGGGTTGAATGTCTCCAGAGATGAAGATCACATCATCTCTATGGGCACCTTGCTACCTTAAGGGTGATGGAGCCCTGGAAAGAAGTTCCTCCTCATCCTTAAACAGAGCTTCTTATATTCAAGTCTGTGCCTGTTACCCCTGTAACCTCTGATATCCTGTCACTAGGCAGCACTGAAAAAAGGTTGGCTCTATTCACACTCACATCTACCCCTAAAGCATTTCCAAACATTTCTCCTCTCAGTCTTCTCTTTTCCAGACTAAAAAGACCCAATTCCCTCACTCTTTCCTCATCACAGAGCTGTTCCAGTCCCTTCAGTGTCTTTGTAGCCCTTTACTATACCCTTTCCAGCAAATTCACATTGTCCTTGAACGGGGGAGCCCAGAACTGGGCACAGGACTCCAAATGTGGCCTCACCAGGGTAGTCTAGAGAAGGAGAGAAACTGTCTGACCTGTTTGCCACACTCTTCTTGAGGTACCCCAGGATACCATTGGCCTTCTTGGCCACCAGGGCACATTGCTGGCTCATGGGCACCCTTCTGTCCACCAGGACTCCCAGGTCCTTTTCACCAGACAGTTGGGGAACCCCAGATATTTCTCAACCAACCCTCCTCTCCTCCCTGAGAGCCAGAAATATGGCAAGTCTCCTCCAGAAAAACAGAAGATAAGGATCTGCTGTTACCCCAGCTCTGCTGATCCAAATGACTTCCTTTCCCCCCACCCCCCACCACTGTCTTCTTCTGAATTTTATATTTTCCTGAAAACAAATCAGCTGATCAATTTTAATATTGCCAAAATTAGTTTTTCCTGTTACCCTGTTGGAAATTGCTTTTTTCTGATAGTGTTTCACTTCACAGCATTTCATTTTCAAGAAACTTAAGGTGCTCTTTACAGAAAAGATTCAAGTTGTGTTGAAACATTCTGGCTGATACATGGTTTTGATAAAGTCAATTTGCTGAAGAAAATAGTACTTCCCCTCCCCCTCTCAAAATTGCCAGTAACTTAAAAGTAATCTTCTCTCTGCTCAAAGGAGAGGGCACGTGCCATGTACTGACTTTGATCCCCGCTGCATAAAATGGGCATACCACTGTGTAGCCTTCTATGAGCTGAGAGGAGAAGCAGCAGGAAACACCATTCTTCTACAAATGAAGGCTTGGAATGGAAGGCCCTCCATGAGCCTCATTCCTCATAATAAAATAAATTTGGCTGGAAATCTGTTTAGGTTGCAGTTGTTTATGACCTGAAATTGTGGTAGGGGAGGTTTGGGGTGGAGATCAGGAAAAATTTCTTTCTTGCAAGAGTGGTCAGGCATTGGAACAGGCTGCCCAGGGAGGTGGTGGAGTCGCCATCCCTGGAGATGTTTGAGAAACACATGCACATGGTGCTTGGGGACATGGTTTAATAGCCATGGTGGTGTTGTGTTGATAGCTGGACTCAATGATCTTAGAGGTCTCTTTCAACTGAAACAACTCTACCATTCTAAAACTATTTAGGTTGGAAGAGACCTCCATGATCCAGTTCCTACCTCCCCACCGTAGGCAAGGATACCTTCCACTACACCAGGTTGCTCAAGGCCCTATCCAACCTACAATGCTGTTCTCCCTATTTTGTAATTAGAAGTTAGCCACAATGGAACCAGAGCTGCTAATCTAAGAGTGGGCCTGTCCCCTGATGGAAAACTCGCCAGTACCAGCAGTAAGGATGAATGCAACATACTCTTTTGTTCATCCCTACCAACTTCAGCAGAACTCCATCAAAAAAGGCAGGCAGTAGGGAGGAGGATTGAGAGTGTAAAGCACGTTCCAGCAGCGCCATCCTCAAGTGCCACACAATCAGTTCAAGCACTTTCCTGTGTCACAGACTTGCATTTCAGCTCCCTCTACCTATTTTCCTACCTGCCTTGAAAGACATTCACTAATGTTTAGCTTTCAAAGCAGTAAGGTGTGAGACTGAAGTGTTCTTCCACTGCTCTTCCTCTGACCTCATCTGGTCATTCTCATCTACAAATGCTTGGTACCAGAGAGGCAACATCAGAGTCTTTCCCACCACACAGGGCAGCATTATCCCAAATGAATACTATAGACCTAAAAACCTCATGGCAAGAATAATTGGAATTAAAACTCAGGGTTCTCTACTGGAAGGGGAAAAAAAAAGACAGAGAGAAAAGGTAAGAAAAAAAGTGAATCCTGAATCAGATGGAATAGAACTTTTGATAGAGGACCTCCTTGTGCTTTCCTCTCCACAGCATTGTGCTACTTGTCCTTGCAGAAAGAGCCAGCAGGTTTTGATACAATTTTTTTGATAGCAATTGTCCAGTCAGCAGCAGGATTTCATCCAGTTGAAGTGGAAGTGTCAGATTGGTTCACCCTCTCTAACGAAGCCGTCGGTACCTATATAGTTTCAGGGAATTCCTGCAGTCCACACTTCAAGGCTATACCAGGAACAATGTGAAGCTTTTCTGTATCTCATGACTGTAATTTAAATTGGTGAAGCTCCCATGAAATGCAACAAGCCTAAAATTTAAAATATGCTCCTCTGTCCTCTTAGCCAAACACTATCTGGAAAGGATAGAGTTACAAAGGTGCTGAGGGCACTGGAACATCCCTGTGATGAGGAAAGACTAAGAGAATTAGGGCTTTTTAGTCTGGCACAGAGAAGACTGAGGGAGGATGTCATCAATGCTGAACAACACTTAAAGGATTGGTGTCAGGATGATGGGACCAGGCTTTTTGCAGTGGTGCTCAGTGACAGGACAAGCAGTAACAGGCACAGACAAACATAAGCAGTTTAGTGTAAAGAGGAGAAGGAACATTTTTAATTTAAGGATTATGGAACACCAGAGCAGGCTGCCCAGACAGGTGGTAGAATCTCCAACTCTGTAGGAATTCCCACCTGCACATGTTCCTGCGTGACGTTCTTTAGGTGGCAGGGGGCTGGACTCTGTCTCCAGAGGTCCCTCTTCCAAACTTTACCATTCTGTGATTCTATGAAAGTGTGATTGAAAGAACGAAAAACCCAAACCAAACCACACAACCCCAACAACAAAAACCCAGCCATGTTCTGAAGCTTACCCCTGCTAAGCAACAGGACAAAGGAATACTACAGAAGACCACAGAATGGTTTTCAGAGACAGGACAGAAATGATTGCAGGGATAATGAGCAAAGCCAGAGCCCATCTTCCCAAAGCCAACTCCTGGAGGCTTGCAATTCTTGTTTAGACTCGAGGTGAGGAGAAAGTTCTTCACCAAGAGAGTCATTTGTCATTGGAATGTGCTGCCCAGGGAGGTGGTGGAGTCACTGTCCCTGGAGGTGTTCAAGAGGAGATTGGACGTGGCATTTGGTGCCATGGTCTAGTCATGAGGTCTGTGGTGACAGGTTGGACTTGATGATCCTCGAGGTCTCTTCCAACCTTGGTGATACTGTGATACCGTAATTCCTAAGGCTGCCTGTGCAGGAATCACTGCAAAACTGGAAACATGCCACTTGTATCTCTGTGACATAAAGCAAAGCCATGCTGCAGTAACAGCCAGAAAAGTAAATCAATACTCTTCAGGGCCAATACTGTCAGCCACTCACCAAACGAGCAGCACTGGAAACCTATTGATTGTACAGAGCTACACTTCCATGCTGCTTTTCTTTACCTCCTCAGACATTTCTGTCACCTAGCAAAATGGAAAAGCAGAGACTAAAACACCTAATGAATACTTCCTAAAAATCCTGAAGTCAGGAAAAGTAGAGACCAAAACTCCTAATGAATACTTGAAGTCACAGCTGGACAATTACAACCCCCCTTGGGAACACATTCTGAATTATGCATTTGCCAAAATACTCTAAGAACAACAAAATTTATTTTGTAATGATTGTGCTGTGGATTTATCAGGCTGAACACTTAGTTATGATACCCTAAGGCAACTCAGCAAGGCTACCTGGTTGGGTTCACAACATGCTTCTCAGAGGGTGGGAACACCTCCCCTACCAAGACAGGCTGAAAGAATTGGGGCTGTTCTGCCTGGAGAAGAGAAGGCTCCAGGAACACCTTAGAGCTACATTTCCACATCTGAAAGGAACCTACAGGAAGGCTAGGGAGGGACTGTGGTGATAGGATGAGGGGCAATGGCTTGAAACTGGAACATGGAAGAATTAGGCTGGACACCAGGAGAAAGTTCTGCACAATGAGGGTGGTGAAACACTGAAATGGGTTTCCCAGGGATGTGGTTGAGGCCCCATCCCTGGAGACATTCAAGATCAGACTCAGTGTGGCCCTGGGTAGCCTGATCTATTTAGAGATGTCCCTGCTGACAGCAGGGTGGTTGGACAAGATGACTTTGAGGGTCCCTTTCAATCTAATGCAATCTTTGAATGCTCTGCCTGACTGAGAACTGTTCCCACTGTGCACACTGGAGAAGAGACAAAGCACATCACTGTACAGAAATAAAAATGGGTAAAACCCATGAATGGACTTATTTTAGTTTTATTTATTTATTATTTCTGCATCCACAGCAAAGCCTGCCAACCACTGGAAACTCGCATGTCCTTGTCTTCCTTCCCAGTTAGGTGAAAGACTTCTGGGGATGCTTTTTCCTTCCCCTCTCCCCCTGCTGCTCCCCTGGTCTCAGGGTGAAAACCAGGGCAGGATTAGAAAAAACCTGGGGGATAAACACTTCAGTAAAACAATAAATACCATCTAGACAGCTAGTAGGGTCAGGAGATGTTTAGGAAGATTACGCATTCAAAGCGCACAGCAGCAGCAAGTACTGACAGATAAAGTCAGTCCTCCTTCTGATATGCAAGTTGCATACAAAAATGGTACACAAATGTATAATATTTCACACCAAAAATTTGTAATTTTAACTCTTATTTAAAAGTATATTATTTTTTAAAGGCCTGGAACATGAAGGGCTACCACAGAGTACATTTCCACTATAAATGGTCTCCTACATTCTAAAACCAGAGCTCTTGCAAAAGGTAGCCCAAGGTCTCCAACACTTCACCCTCTGCTCTAAAATAATCAGATTTGAAACAAAACCTTCAGAGATATGCTCCAGCCATCAACAGTGACCATTTCTTGAGTGCATCAGTTGAAGATGTAATGCTACAGAGACTAAATGGGACTTACAGAAAAGAAGCCATAAATCTCTGTCAGCCTCTCTGAAATGAGCACTTAATACAACTGGCTCAGAGTACTTCACTTCTTGCTCAGCCGAGGTACCAATTATGGTACCACTATGATAAATTTAATCATTGTTGTTAATGGCTCCCCCAATTTATTTTATCCTTTTTTCTGCACTAATGAGCTGTGCTCAAAGTGTCACCATTCAAATACTTCCCCTCTCCCAGATGAACAAAGTCATCTGGATTTCAGCCTATACTACTGGTGGCCTACACAGAGTTTAGGCAAGGACTCCAGATATCTAGACCTGCAAAAAGATTGGGTCAGCAAGTGCAGTTACAATGCAGGCAGTCACCTGGTACCCTTTCATTCCTTTTTCTACTTCTGTGCTCCCTTGTTTCACCCTCAGCTCAACCTTTAATTTCTTACCAGCAGGCCAATTATTTGTTTTCATAGAATTGTAAAGTGGGTTGGGTTAGAAAGAACCTTTAACATAATCTAGTTCCAGCCCACCCCGCTCTGCGGGCAGGGACACCTTCCACTAGACTAAGTTGCTCAAGATCTCACCCAGCCTGGCCCTGAACACATTCAAAACCTCCTTAGGTAACCTCTTCCAGTTCCTCACCATCCTCGCTGGAAAGAACGCCTTCCTAATCTCCAGTCGGCGTCTCCCCTTTTCCAGCTCAAATCCATTAACCCTCCTTCTGTCACAACAAGTCCTTGTAAAAAATTCCTCCCCATATTTCTTGTAGTCCTCTTCAGGTACTGAAGGCTGCTCTAAGGTACTCCCCATCCATGCATCCCATGTAGGATAGAAGCCTATCATTTTACAACAGATGCCACTTTCAGAGCACTCGTGGATCACAGAATAGTAGGGGTTGGAAGGGACCTCTGGAGATAGAGTTCAAATCCTCTGACAAGGCAGGTTTACCTAAAAAACAGTAACACAGGAATATGTCCAGGTGGATCCCAGGCAGCCTTTCTAGTATTCCATCACCCTTAGAGAAGATTCTCCTCATATTTAGAAGAAAATTCTTATGTTCAAGTTTGTGCTGGCTACCCCTTGCCTTGTTGCTGGGAACCACAAGTTCCATCCTCATGACATCCACCCTTTAAGTATTGATCAGCATCAATAAGATCCCCCCCTCAGTCTTGTCTTTCCCAGACTTAAAAAGTCAAAATTCTCTCAGCCTTTCCCCATAAGAGGTGTTTCAGTCCCCACAGCACCTGAAGGGGCTCAGTTACAATGTGCAAAGGGATTCATGTAGCCTGGGCACTGATGTTCCCCCAGATGATGCAGCAGTGTTAAAAAGCAGTAAACCAGAACACCATGAAGAAATTCCCCCTGTCCCACCTAAATGAGGGAATTTGTTGCCACAAGAGGGTGAAGAAGCCAATTCCAAAAAGCAGATGTTTATGTCTAAGCCCCTAATCCTTGAGAGCTCACAAAATCCTTGTGACCAGGTTATCCTGGAACCGTTTATTAGACAATCTGGCACTCTGCTGTTCAGGATTTAAGAATGAGAGAAGGAAGTCACAGAAGAAAAACCTCTCAGATTTATTACAACTGGGAGTGAGTAAGATTCAGATGTATTCTGACTAGTTTGTGCCATCATCCCCTGAGAAACTTATGACAACAATCATTCAAGCTACAGCATGTCAGAGAATTTCTCTTCTATGTTAATGATTAACAACAAACCACTGAGCAAGCTTTTATTTCTTCTCCCTCTTTCCCTTCTCCATTCTATCATCCACCTTTCCTGCTTAATTATCACAGAATGTTAGGGGTCAAAAGGGACCTCTGGAGTTCATCCATCCCTAGCACCCTGCCAAGGCAGCGTCACCTAGAGAAGGTCACACAGGAGCATGCCCAGATAGGTTTTGAACATCTCTAGAGACAAACTCCACCACCCCCCTGGGCAGCCTGTTCTGATGCTCTACCACCTTTAAAATTCTTCCTCATATTCACATGGTGGTACTTATGTTCAGGTTTGTGTCCATTCCCCCTTGTCCTGTCACTGAGCACCACTGCAAAAGAGCCTGGTCCCATCCTCCTGACGCCTTTTAAGTACTGATCAAGACTTATGAGATTCTCCCTCAGGGTTCTCTTTTCCAGATTAAAAAAGCCACATTTCCCTCAATCTTTCCTCACAAGAGAGATGTTTCAGTCCCTTCACCTTTTCACCCCTTCTCTGACCCCCCTCCAGCAACTCCCTATCCCTCTTGATCTCAGGAGTGCAGAACTGGACCCTGTTCTCTAGCTATAGCCTCACCAGGGCAGATTGTAGAGGAAGGAGAACCTTCCTTGACCTGCTTCCTGACCACACTATTTTCTTAACTTGCTTCCTTCTATGTACCCAGAATATGGGATTTTAAAGCAAAAGTCACTTTCAAAACTGTTTTTTCTTCCTGAAGATGCAGTGGGTTTGAGACATAGTGGATCCTGTCTCAGAATCTGGCTGTCTAAGCTCCAAAACCAGAAGGAAAATAAAAGGATAAATACAGAGAAAAAAATTCTTTACTGCAAGAGTGGTCAAGCATTTGAACAGGCTGTTTAGGGAGGTGGTGGAGTCACCATCCCTGAAGGAGTTCAAAGAACATGCAGATGTGGCACTTCAGGACATAGTTTGGTGGTTATGGTGGTATTGGACTTGATTATCTTAGGGGTGTTTCCCAACCTTAAAGATTCTATGATCTTAACTGCTTGCACAAGTAAGTAGGAGAATGAAGAACTGCTAAGGTGCTGAATCTCTCCTCTCTGTATGACAACAGTTCTCTTCACACCCAGAAGATCCTAACCATCCTCCACAACATGTCCTCCCTCCATGAACAGCAAAATCTTCCTTACAATGAAATTGTGCTCATGAACAATTTCATCTTTCGGAGTGCTGCACACTTCCATAACAGCAGCTACCTTCTGGGCTCTGCACAGCTTTTGTAACGAACACACACCACCTTATTCTGCACATCCAGGGGCCAATTTCAGAGTTGGAAAGGGAATGGCCCCATGAAACACAGCAACATGTCTCATGAGAGATTTCTTTTCTGCTCTCTGCTGACAAACTATGTGACACAGAGAGCTGGCAAAAAGGAGAAGACAGATGACTAGAGACATTACAGTCACTATGTTAACTGCCTGGGAGTTTATTCATCAAAAGGTGACCACCCTTTGTTCTGCTAAGAATTTATTTTGACTTTCTTTGCAGCTTTGAGGGGTTGACAGCAAATCACTATTGCACAGTTCTCAAAGTACCAAGTGATTTGCAGCCTGATTAAAAGACATGGTTCTTGGCCTCAAATACCAAACATTAAGCAAAACCTACAAAGGCACAACACAACTAAGAGGTGACAGGAGCAGAAAAGGAGATGAATGGAAACCCTCTCTGTGGCCAGGCAGGCTCTAGACAGCTTTGCACACCCATGTACAACACTGGGCCAGGCTGAATGTCATAGGGATGTGCAGCTTTACAAAGAGAAAAGTGCTGCTACACCAGAGAGTAGCTTCTTGCTAGACATTCACAGAAACAGGAAGTTAACAGCACTCAAGCAGGCGCAGCAAAAATCTCCCTCTTTAAGAGTGACTTGGATATACATGTTGTAGTAAGAAAACAAAACCCACTGCAGAAGCTATTCACCTTCCAGCAATGTTTCACAGAGACAGAGCTCCTATGAGATGTCCTTTGAATCAACCTGGAGTTCATTTCCTGTGGACTAGGGAGAGCATTAAATGCCCATGTGGTCCTTGGACATAAGAAAACAACACTAGAAGGCTCAATCATTTAGAATCTCTTTTACCAGTAAATCTAGTCTTGGAGTTTGCAACACTTCCTATGAAGGAGCAGCCATCAGCTGCACAAATCTGCAGTCTCTCAAGCTGAAGTTGGAAGTTCAAGGGAGACTGCAGCATAGAGATGGCTGCAAAGATCAAAACTTTTACCACTGCCTGGAGAAGTGTCAGAGACACAAGGCAAAGTCAGCTTCATCCCACTCCAACTGATGTGCAGCTTAGAATGTTGGAATGGACCTTTAAAGGTCATCTAGTTCAACTCCCTCTGGAGTGAGCAGGAGCATCCTCAATTAGATCAGGTTGCCCAGAGACATCTCTTATGTATCTGGTCAGTCAGCTGTAGCCTGTGTGTATAACTACAAATAGAAGTGCTATATGAAAACAAATTCATAGAGCTATAAATTGTCAGGTACCTTTCATTTCAATAGGAGACCAAACCACACCTAACCAGTATAACAACTGGTCACTTGGGAGAAGAGGAATACTTGGAACAGGGACACACTGCTCCCCTAACATGCTAGAATCATAGAATAGTTTGGGTTGGAAGGGACCTTAAAGATCATCTATAGTTCCAACCCCTCTGCCACAGACAGGAATTTGGTGCCTCATATTATTGCTTGATGGTCTTGGAGGTCTCTGCCAAATGAAATAATTCTATGATCCTATGAAGTCACTGTTTCTCAAGTAACCCACTCCTTTCCACCTCCCTTTACTCCACAGCACCTTGCTTTGAATTTTCTCCTTTTTCAGATTACCTTCCAGTATTTCTGCTCCAATTTTAATCCTCTCACAACACACAAGCTGCCAAGACACCTTTGATTTCAATGTAAGACTGTGGATCAGGTTGGGAAATGTTGGTGCTGCCAGACCCTCAGCATTTAGAGCCTTCTATAGGGAAGCACAACTACATCAAACTCCTTCCTACTTGTGCCAGTCAGTTTGTTAAAAAGCAGTGCCTGTGTTTGTGCCATGTTGTAAGATCCCTCTGAGAGAGGGAAAGACAGGTCAACAGGATCATTTCATTTGGATTCAATAGCTGCAGAAGAAAGTGACCCTGCTGGAACTGGTTCATTCTGGGGGGCTGAGTTATGGTCACCATTATTTCAGCCCCCTGGAGAGCTCAGTAGGCCTGAATACAAATTAAAAGATTATAAATAGCACTGAGCAAGGAGTTTTGTTAGCATCTCTGAGGCAGCCCTGGGCTGACCCACATTCAGGTTTCACCCCCAATCTAAAATTCAGCTCAAGCCCCCAAGAAAAGTTCAGGGAAGTGTCAGCACCTCCTCAGTGAATTGGCAAAACCCCCTCAAACTTTCATGGTGCCAGAGAAGTGTTTGCAACTTTGATTTGAAGCCAGATGTAGATGGTGGATTTTGTACAGCCTTAACCCAACAACTGGTGTTCTTACAAAATATTCAGAGCAGCAAAAAAAAAACCACCACCACCCTTCCCCAATACCTACAGGGAAGCTAGAAGAGGACTTCTCATAACAGTGTGCAGTGACAGGACAAGGGAGAATGACTTGAAGTTAAGGGAAACTAGGGGTAGACTGGGTCTGAGGAAGAAGTTCTGCAGTATAAGGGTGGTGAGAATCTGGAATAGGTTGACCAGAGCAGATGCCTCCTCAGAGGTGTTTAAGGCCAGATAGGATATGGCTTTGGACAACCAAGTGTAGCCAAGAGGCATCCCTGCCCATGGCAGTGGGGTTGGAGTAGATGAACCCTGAGGTTCCCTTCAACATGAGCCATTCTAGGATTCTATGAAGAGATGAGGCATACTGTCCCAAACCAGTGAGCACATCCAAGCATTACACTCTTCTCCAAGACAGCTAACTCAAGCTGCTTCTTACATCTAGATGGAAGTAAAGCTTTCTTCCTATCCTGCTTGATGACAGAAAGTTGCATGGGTCATGGAATAAGGCAAGAAGCTGGGATTTGGAAACCTGTGATTTGCTTGTGCCTCTGTAAATCAATCTATGGTGTGGACTTGTCCACTGTCCTGGACATACTCCTGCTTCTGACCATCTCTTCCACTAAAGCTTGTATATGTCATTTGCAGAATCACGGAACTTTTTAGGCTGGAAAAGACACTTAAGAGCCTGGGATAGGGACCTAAAGTTAGGGACGGAGTCTCAACCACATTTCTGGGCAACTTGTTCCAATATTTTGTCATTGTGAAGAACTTCATCCTGTTGTCCAACCTAGATTTACTCTCTTCCAGTTTAACAACATGGCCATTGAGTTCAATCATTACCAAGTCTGTTGCTCAGCACCATGTCTCCCAGTTTTCAAAGTACTCCAGAGATAACCGCCCCCACCAAATCCTGGGCAGCCTGGTCCACATGACTCTTCTCATGAAGATCATACTCTAGCTTACTTAAAAGCCTCAAATGGATCTTTCAGAAAAGGACTTCAAATCATCAAGATCTTTCAGACTCCTTGTGGTCCTGGGCAGCCTGATCAGCTTGGAGGTGTCCCTGCTGACTGCAGGAGGATTGGGCAAAACGGCTTTTGAGGGTTCCTTCCAACCCAATGCAATCTGTGCATCAAAAGAGAGAAGGGCTATGAAGATGATCAGAGGACTGGAGTACCTCCCCTCTGGGGACAAGCTGAGAGAGTTGGAGCTGCTCAGCCAGAAGAACAGAAGGTCATGGGGAGATCTTAGAGAAGACTTGCAGTACGTGAAGGGGGCTACAGGAGAGCTGGAGAAGGACATGTTACAAAAGCTTGGAGTAATAGGATGAAGGCAAATGGCTTTAAATGGAAGAGAAGACCAAGATGAGGAAGAAATTCTTTCCAGTGAGTGGTGAGACACTGGAAAAAGTTACCCAGA
This sequence comes from Dryobates pubescens, assembly GCF_014839835.1. Classification (NCBI taxonomy): domain Eukaryota; kingdom Metazoa; phylum Chordata; class Aves; order Piciformes; family Picidae; genus Dryobates; species Dryobates pubescens. The sequence continues at coordinate 44,384,038 of NC_071612.1, forward strand.
AATATTGTAGATGCCCTCTCCATGGAGATGTTCAAGGCCAGACTGGATGAGGCCTTAAGCAACCTGGTCTAGTGGAAGGTGTCCCTGCCCATGGTGGGGGGGTTTGGAACTAGGTGATCTTTGAGGTCCCTTCTAAGCCAAAACAGTCTATGGTTCTATAACTGGCCTCTTCCTACTCCCATTTAAATTACTCCAAGCATCAGTAGAGCAGCTTGAAATTCATGGTCATGACCCCATCATTATCTGGCAAATAAGGGATGAATATGAGCAAGACAATTGAAGTCTTACAATTTTGAGCTAAGACAAACAGTAATACCAAACCTCTTAACGTAGTGCTCCCCAGATCAGAGGGGAGGGTTTTCTTGCTCTTGATCCTACTACCCTCCAGAGTTTTTGCAGGAGAGCTGTGAAAAGTGACTGGTCTGAACAAAGGGATCCTTCACAATCATCTGGAAGGCTTTATAAAAGGCTGATGTTAAATGTCACATTTTCTGCTGCTATCTCCCAGGCCTCAAGGAAGAATGGAGTTTATGTCAGAGCCTGTATTTGTTTTCCTGTCTGCAGAGACACAAGCTGCAGTGAAGCCTTCTCTAGGAAAAATGCATTTCTGGAGCAAGATAGTGACATGAAAAGGAGAAGACTTTGAAGATTCCTCTTTCCCTTTTAATTACAGAGTTCTAATATAAAGCTAAGGGCAATAAGTCCAAATTATTCCATCAATATTAAAGCTGAGCAGGGTTTAGCATACAATAGCTCTCACCAAACCCCATGTGATTCCAGGAAAACAAGCTGCTGAAGGCAAGTAGAGCCCCCAGGACCTGGCTCCAAGTGAAGCTGCAGCAATCACAGCCTCTCATCTCTACAGAAACAATGTAATAACAGCAGCACCACTACACCATGCCACTCCCATACAGCCCCTCTTTACTTGGTAACACTGTTCATACATTCAGACTGCATCAGGCTGGAAGAGATCCTCAAAGGTCATCTTGTCCAACCACTCTGAAGTCAACAGGGACACCTCCAGCTAGACCAGGTTGCAACGGGCTGTATCAAGCCTGACCTTGAATGTCTCCAGGGATGGGGCCTCAACCACAGCCCTGGGCAACCTGTTCCAGTGTTTCACCACTTAGGCAGAGCTTCCTCCTCATGTCCAACCTAAATTTCCTCTGCTCCAGTTTAAAATTATTGCCCCTTGTCCTATCACCACAGGCCCTTCTAAACAGTCTCTCCCCAGCCTTCCTGTAGGCCCCCTTCAGATGTTGAAATGAAGCTCTATGGTCTCCTTGGAGCCTTCCCCAGGCTGAATAGCTTCAGCTGTTGCAGCCTGTCCCCATAGGGGAGGTGCTCCAGCCCTCTGATCATCTACATGGCTTTTCTACTCCACTTACAGAATAAGGTCCCATTTTTGGGGCTTCCTCTGAACCTGTGTCATCAGGTCCATATCATCGTGTTGGGGGCACCAAGGTTGGACACAGTGCTCCAGATGAGGTCTCTCCAGAGCAGGGTACAGGGACAGAATCACCTCTCTTGACCTGCAGGCTACACTCCTTATGATGCAGCCCAGAAGGCCATTGGCCTTCAGGGCTGCAAGTGCCCATTGCTGGCTAATACCCAGCTTCTCACCCATCCTACCAGTGCCCACAACTTCACTGCAGGGCTGCTCTCATCCCCCAGTCTGGACTGATATAAACGGCTACTCTGATCTAGATGCAGGACCTTGCACTTTGTTTTTGATTCTCCAGAAGTTCTGCTGAGCAAGAACTGAAAACTCCCCAGTTCTCTGATGCTTGCCACCTCTCCTTCCCCAGCACCTCCAATGATTTGGTGCTTCTCTATGTGTTTGCTCTGTACCTGCCCCAATCCCCTCGCTGCCTTTCCACCACCTAGACTGCCAGTATCTAACCCTGCAGACAGGCCCCGTGACTAATGCTCTGGTTTGCAAACACAACCAGGCTTGCAGCTCTTCCCACAGGCATTTTCCAGCATGTTTTAGGAACTGATTTGCACAGATGGCAGCAGGCTGCTGGAAAACTGTTTAATCCTCCTCCATTTTCTTTGGAGATGATATTATTCTTAGAGCAGCCAGCACTGCCTTGTTCTGTTGTACCAAGAGACAGATTTATCAGCCTTGGTATTCTTAGACATTGCCAGTTTAGTTCCAAAAAAGCCAATCAATCAACCCCACCAGCACCAAGGCACTTTTCCCAGGTGTTGGTCAGCACAGGCCTGCCATGCTCAGCAAGAATCATAGAGTGGTTGAAGGGTTGGAAAGGGCCTCCACAGATCAAGTTCAATCCCCCTTCAAAAGGAGCATCACCTAGAGCAAGTTACAGGAATGTATCCTTAGGGGTCTTGAAAGCCTCCAGAGAAAGACTTCATAACCTCACTGGGCAGCCTGGTCCAGTGCTCCCTTACCCTTACAGGAAGGAAGTTTCTCCTCATGTTGAAGAAAACCAGAGAAGCTCTGTGGGGCAGAGCTATGACTGCACCAAAGTGGCAAGCACTGACTTGCAGCAATCCCTTCCAGACATGCTCCCAGAGACAGCAGCTAACAACAGCTGTTCCAGCAGCCTTACTCTCATAGCTACAGCCCATGGCTGCTCTGCAGTATACACTGCTTGTCCGGGGAGGAACAATCCTCATTCTACAGCCACCCAAGCTGGCTTGAGCACAATGTAGGTCTGCTCTGTTCCCATAGCACCCAAGATGCATTTCAAGTCCATAAGCTGGAGCTCAGTAAGGGATTAGAAGCCAGGATGCAGCAGAAGCATGCCCAGTCTTCCAGACCTCAATGGCTTCCCCCAACTCAAACAACATGCAATGAAGTTTGTGAGATTCTTGATATGCCAGGTTGTATCTCAACAGGCAAAACCAGAATGAGTTAAGAGCAAAAGAATGATTCAAGGGCAACAAAGCTGGTGAGGGGTTTGGAACACAAGCCCTATGAGGAGAGGCTGAGGGAGCTGGGGTTGCTTAGCGTGGAAAAGAGGAGGCTCAGGGGAGACCTTATTGCTCTCTACAACTACCTGAAGGGAGGTTGTAGACAGGCAGATGTTGGTCTCTTCTCCCAGGCAGCCAGCACCAGAACAAGAGGACACAGTCTCAGGCTGCACCAGGGAAAGTTTAGGCTGGAGGTTAGGAAGAAGTTCTACACAGAGAGAGTGATTGCCCATTGGAATGGGCTGCCTGGGGAGGTGGTGGAGTCACCATCATTGGAGCTGTTCAGAAGGAGACTTGATGGGGTGCTTGGTGCCATGGGTTAGTTGTTTAGGTGGGTTGGACTCGATCTTGAAGGTCTCTTCCAACCTGGTCTATTCTATGCTATACCCTTTAAAGCTATACTGCATCTTTTTTTTCCTGAGGATTCAACATCCATTCCACAAATCCACAAAATACCCCAAAACAAAACCAACCAAGTCTCTTTCCAGCATGGATATTCATCCCCAAAGCTCCTTTAACATCCTGAATTCACAGAAAGTGTTGGAGATGTGTCAGGGAAGAGACATGAATACGATGTTTGAATAAGTGGATTAAGTGAAGTTGAGGTAAGCAGGGTCTGCTTGACAAGAAAAAAGCCACACTTTGAGAAGGATACTCAAGTTAGATGCCCAAGACACTATGCCTGTTGCAGCCTGCTGTGAAAAGATGGCAGGACGGGGACATGAAGCTGGTCTGGAGAACAGCTCTTGTGAGGAGCATCAGAGGGAACTAAGATTATTTATCCTGGAGAAGAGAAGGCAGAAGGAAGACCTCATTTCTCTCTACAACTCCCTGGAAGGAGGTTGGAGCCAGGTGGGGGCTAGTCTTGTCACAAGGGAGAAAAATGATCAAGTGAGAAGGAATAGCCTCAAGTTGCACCAGGGGAGGCTTAGATTGGAAATTAGGAACAATTTCTTTCCTGCAGGAGTGATCATGCATTGGAAGAGGCTGCCCAGGGAGGTGGCAGAGCTACCATCCCTGGAGGTGTTCAAGAAACATGTGGCCATGGCAGGGTTGGGTTGATGGCTAGACTTGATCTTAGAGGTCTTATCAAACTTTAATGATCCTATAATTCTGAGAAAATTGGAGCATGCAGCTGCATGATGAAGCAGTTAGAACAGAACAAAATGTCATGGCATGAATCCTGGACATCTCAACTGCCATCTGGAAACAACAAATTTAATTTCATTTTCTATTTAGCAGAACAGCCTTCCTGTCCTAAAGTCAGAAGGCCCAGCATGGACAAAGACATGCACTAGACACTCAGATGACTCAGACCGTCTTGCTAGAGGGGTACATGCACTTGAGAGCACATCTGGCCAAGCTTCTTTTCTACAGCTTGCACCCAAACAAACAACATTTGTAAGTTTTAAATCCAGTTACAAAATAAAAACATCTAAAAAAGGAGAACACAGGACAAAGACTTCAATTGCAAGTATTGCTTCCTCCCTAGACTCAGCTTCTGCCTTCTCACTGCTTGTAGCAGGTGGACCATCTGCTGAGGACAGTGCATCTGGGTTGGCCCAACTGCAGGCTGGGTGCAGTGTGGGTTCAGAGCACCCCTGAAGAAAAAGCCTTGGGGGTGTTGAGTGGTGAGAAACTCACCATGAGCCAGCATTTCCCTCCTGCAGCCCAGCCCACAACTGCTTTCTGGGCTGCAGCAAGAGGAGTGTGGCCAGCAGGGCAAGAGAGGGGATTCTGCCCCTTTCCTCTGCTCTGCTGAAATACCCCTCCAATACTGCATCCAGTTCTGGTGTCCCCAGCATAAGAAGGGCACAGAGCTATTGGAGAGAGTTTGGAGGAGGCCACAAAGATGATCCAAGGACTGGAGCACCTCTGCTGTGAGGACTAGCTGAGGGAGCTGGGCTTGTTCAGGCTGGAAAGGAGAAGACCCCTGGGGGGACCTTAGAGACGCTTTCCAATACCTGAAAGGATCCTAGAGGAAAGCCGCAGAGGGACTTTGCATCAGTGTGTCCAGAGACAGGATAAGAGGGAATAGTCTGAAGCTGAGGGAGAGCAGGGTTAGACTGCATCTTCAGAAGAAGTTCTCTGGTATGGTGGTGGTGAGACACAGGAACCATTTGCCCAGAATGGCTGTGGATACCTCCTCCTTGGAGGCGTTCAATACCGGATTGGATGAGGCCTCGGCAACCCAAGACTAGGTGAGAAGCATCCCTGTCCATGGTAGGAGGACTGGAGTAGATGATCTTGAGGTCCCTTTCAACCTAAACCATCCTAAGAGAGAATTCAGCACAAGGCCCATAGCTTGGGCTCATTTGCCAGTTTGTTAAAAAAAAAAAAAAAAAGATGTGCATAACTTATTTAAAGCCTAGAAATTGAAACAAGAGAAACCACAGACTTCCAAACATGCAGAAGCCTCAAGGCACATTCATATATCTGTCAGAGGTGCAGCTAACACATGCTGACACACCTACAGCCTGTTTAATCAGCCTGACTCGAGTGTCACAAAGAGTGACAAGGGAGCCTTGTCCTGCCACAGCTTCACTGCTCTTGCTGCCATGACAGACTTGATCAAAAGGAGGTCTCACACTGCAATTAGAGCTGCATGAGCCTGCTTGTGCTTCAGGGACTTTCAATACCAGCTCATCTTGCTAGAGCAACAATCTTCCTAGCTAATCCCACCTTCAACTGTTGGAGAAGCCTAATTCTAGATTCTTTTTAGAGGAGCTACTAGCCCAGACAGGTCACAAAGATTAATCTGATGATTTGATTTTCATGATGAATTCTCTCCCAATAAGCTTTGCCCCCCAGCTTTCAGAAGAGCAGCTACTGCCCAGCCTTGCCCTTGATTCATCACTTCAAATTTGATTTCTTATATCATGCTCTGACAAGCTGAGCATAAAGTCACAAATGAGCACTGCCTTGTCATGGACCAGCTAAGCTTGGGGACAGCAGTCAAGATGGAGAATTGACAGTGTGAAATTTGAAATCAGAACCACAGAATTGTTTCAGCTGGAAAAGACCTCTAAGATAATCAAGTTCAACCATCAACCTAACACCACCATGGCCATTAATCCATGTCCCAAAGTGCTGTGTCCACACCTTTCTTCAACACCCTTAGGGAAGGCAACTCCACCACTTCCCTGGGCAGCCTGTTCCAATCCCTGACCACTTTCACCAAAGAAATTCTTCCTAATTTCTATTCCAACCCTCCCTGGCACAATTTCAGGACATTTTCTTTTGTTCTATCACCTGATAGTAGGGGTAAGATACAAACCCCTACCTCACTATAATCTCCTTTCAGGGAGTTGTAGAGAGTCAAATCTTCCTTCAGCCTCCTCTTCTTCAGACTAAACCACCCCAGCTCCTTCAGCCACTCTTCCTAAGGCTTGTTCACCCTTCACTGTCTTTGTTGCCCCTAGCTCCAGAGTCAGCTCCCTGCCATGGGAAGGCATCCAGGAGATACCCACAAGAACTCATTGTCCTGACCACTTCATCGTGGCACTGGTGAAGGGGTGACAAGAGGCAAAACCACACAAGTTCCTGTTAAAGAGGGAAAGTCCTCTTCCTTTTTCCTCTGCCCTGCTTCAGAGCACAAAATGGTGCTACATCCAATACCACCTAGCCTTCAAAGCACCACTGAACCCTAGCTCTGATGACAAGAGAAAGTTGCCAGGAGGAATTACAACACAGCCATCAGTGGACACAACCTAATTTCCCCCAGGGGCAGGCCATATATGCTTTTTGTTGTTCAAAGCCATCTGCAAGGAACTGGATATTTTGCAAGTAAAATGAGATTAGGACAAGGCATTAAATCCAGTGTCTGCTGCTCATTCATGCTGTCCCCTGAAAGAGGCAACATTTGAGTCCTAACACTCAGTCCTGAGCTGCTGGGAAATTACAAAGATGAGAGGATAATTAACAGGCACACAAAGTTAGGATATTAAGAGTGGGTTTTTCTTACCAGCTAAGCCCCAAGAGGGCCATAAGACATTGAGCTGTGAAGGAAACAGTGTCCCTTTGGGGAAAGGCAACTCTGCCTCAGCTGGGCCAACTCCTGCACCTAGCCCCATGAAAGAAAACACAACATGGCCAGGAACAGGGTGGGAGCAGAAATGGCTATAGACTATCCAGCAACCCCTTCTCTTTGGATGTGGTAATTCCTTGAAGCCTACCAGAAAACCCATTATTGAAAAATGGAGCAGATGTTCAAGCCCCAAGAGTGTGGTGAATGGGTTTAAATCCAATTGGTGGACAGTCACAAGTGGTGTTCCCCAGGGCTCAGTCCTGGAGCCAGCTCTCTTTAACACCTTTACCAATGATCTGGGAAAGGGGACAGTGATTCAAGAAAGCTAAGTGCTGGGCCCTGAACTTGGGTCAACAACAACCCCACGAACACTCCAGAACTGGGGCAGAGTGGCTGGAAACTGCCCAGCAAAGAAAGACCTGGGAGCATTGATCAGCAACCAGCTGAAGATGAGCCAGGGTGTGCCCAGGTGGCCAAGAAGGACACCAGGACCCTGGCTTGGTTCAGCAATAGCATGACCAGCAAGACCAGAGCAGTGATTGTTCCTCTGCTCTCAGTGCTGGTGAAGCCACACCTTGAGTCCTGCATTTAGTTTTGGGCTCCTCACTGCAAGAAAGACATTGAGGTGCTGGAGCATGTCTAGAGACAGGCAAAGCTGATGAAAGGTTTGGAGAACAGGTCTGGTAAGGAGATGAAGGAACTGGGGCTGTTTAGATTGAACAAGAGGAGGCTGAGGGGAGACCTCACTCTCCACAACTCCCTGAAAGGGAGATTGGAGTCAGGTGTTGGTCTCCCATCCCTAGGAACAAGTGATAGGAGAGGAAATAGCCACCAGTTGTGCCAGAGTAGCTTTAGGTTGAATCTTACTTCTTCACTGAAAGAGTTCTCAAAGAATGGCACAGGCTTCCCAGGGAGGTGGTTAAATCCTTATCCCTGGAGGTGTTTCAAAGAAGGAGAGATATGGTACACGTTTTAGCACCAGCCTTGTTAGAGAATGGTTAGACTGGAAGATCTGAAAGGGCTTTTCCAACTGAACCATTTCTGTAAGTCTAGGACAATAGTGTCTTAAGGCAAACATTCTCAGACTTGGATGGTGAAGCCTTCTGCTACCCTTGGGAATTGTTTCTGCTGTCACATGGAGGAGTACAGCAGAACGGCATCCACAGAAAGCCTTGCTCTGTGCACCATAACAGAAGGCAGCGAGACCATTAACCCAGTAAGATTAACTTCTACTTTTCCTTTGAGTTCTCCTGATATCCACTGTATCTACGTGGCTGTCAGTGCTGCTTTTCTGGAGAGGCAAGGAAAAAAACACAGATTAAGCTTGGGGGAAACACCCAGTTCAGAAACAGAGATGAAAAGCATTTCATCTCTGTGCATTGTCTGCTTTTCTACCAGCAGCCACTTCTCACAGAGGGCTTTTTGCCTGACAGAGCTGATAGGCACTGAGCACTGCTCAGATTTGGGGTTTGATACCTTTCAGATGTGTTTGGTGTTCAAAGGCATCGCACACGTGGCACCATCTGCACCCTCTGCCTCAGGAATCCAGAGCACATTTCACATGACAAACACTGCCTGGCCACCGGTGCCAGCTGATGCTTTCTCTTCAAGGGGTTTTTCAGCTTAATTTCATTTACTTCAAGATGGAAAAAAGATGTTTCATTAGAGGCACTTCCTACTGCCTGCTTACAGTACAGAGGAGGCAACACAGTTTCCTAGGTCCAGATCTCATTGCTCTGCCTGGAGATTCACAGACTGCGTTGGGTAGGAAGGGACCCTCAAAAGTCATCATCTCCAACTTCCCTGCAGTCAGCAGGGACACCTCCAGCTGGAGCAGGCTGCCTTGGACCACATCAAGTTTAACCTTGAAGGTCTCCAGGGATGGGGCCTCAGCCACATTTCTGGGCACCCTATCCCTTCAGATATTGAAATGAAGCTCTAAGGCCTTCCCATAGCCTTCTGTTCTTGAGGATGAACAGCCCCAATTCTTCCTATAAGGACAGCATTTCTTCCCTTTTCCTAGATAAACTGTGAAGCTACAATAAAAAAAAAAATCTTTAATTTTCATCTGAAATCATCAAGTCTAAACAGCCTGCCTTATGAGGCAAAACAGGGGCTTGAATGTCAACACTCAGAGAGAAATAGCTATCTACAGCAGCGCACATCCCTCACATGCAAAGACAGCAAGGAAGTACCATAGAATCATTGAATAGGTTGTGTTGGAAGGGACACTAAAGATCTCCCAGTTCCATCCCCCCTGCCACAGGTAGGGACAGCTTCCACTAGAACAGGTTGCTCAAGTCCTCATCCAAAGTGGCCTTGAACACCTCCAGGGAGAGAGCATCCACAACCTCCCTGGGAAACCTGTTCTAGTGTCTCACCACCCTCACTGGAAAGAATTTCTTCCTAATCTCCTCTCTTCCAGCTCAAAGCCATTGCCCCCTCTTCCTATCACTACAAGCCCTTGTTAAAAGTCCCTCAAATTTCTTGTAGGCCTCCTTCAGGTACTGCAAGGCTGCTCTAAGGTCTCCCCAAAGCCTTCTCTTCACACTGAGCAGTCCCAGCTCTTTCAGCCTGTCCCCATAGGGGAGATTCTCCATCTTTGTGGCCTCCACTGGACCTGCTCCAACACCTCCAGCCTGGTATGGCCACCTCCCCTGAGATAACCACTAGGCAAGTTAGCTGCAGGTCCTGGAGAAGCTGTCCTCAGGACACACAACCTCTTCCCTCTTCAAGTGTTTATGAAACCAGCCCCAAGTACTGCTCAACCCAAGCAGACTTTTGGCATCCAAGTGGCATTAAAGCCACCCTGGCCTTGTCATGCCATTAGTTTAAATCAGTTTTACAGCCAGTTCCCCGATCGATACAACGCAGGAACACGGCTGGAGAAGGGAATTAGCATCTGTAATCCCCTGCTTACACAAATCCCCTTGGTCAATCACTTATTAATGGCTGTTATATTTATTGGGGTTTAGAGCAGGCCCATAAACCTCAGCCATCAGAAGTAGACACCAAAGACGACACCATAAAAAAAAGTTATTTGATTACTGACTCCTCACAGCAAGTGCTGACAGACTACAAATTTGGCTGGCTCTCCCTCCTGTTAGTGAGCCTGCTAATGAGCTTGCCAATTAAGAGCCAATCTAAAGACCTTGGAGGGGAAGCTGTCAATAACAAACTCCCATGCCTCTGAGGAGCGAGCAGCTGCAGGACTTGTCATGAAGGCCACTACTAACGCTTCTTGCTGATGCCAACCACTGACCCTTTCATCTCCCACAACTCATTCCTCTCACCCAGGAAATGCAAACACTTGTCACACATCACACATGATGGCTTCTAAGGGGTGGGCATTGAAAATAAACACAGGCCAAAGAGTAATGAAGCCTCCCCCTTGCTCCTCAGCACTGCAGAAACCTTACTAGATCAAGCACTGGAACTACTGCAAAAGCTTTTAAATAGTAATAAATACTATTATTAATAATTACTGTAATGTCATTAGTTACACATCATCATGTTTATCTAATTATTTTGGGATACATTTTTTATCATTGGATGCAGAATAGCCACATTGTTTCAGTTATAAAACACCTCTAAAGATCATCCAGTCTGTCAACCCAACACTACCATGGCCATTAAACCATGTCCCCAGGTGCCACATTCACACATCTCTTGAGCACCTCCAGGGATGGTGGCTCCACCACCTCCCTGGGCAGCCTGTTCCAATGCCTGGCCACTCTTGTGCCAAAGAAATATTTCCTCAAGTCCAACATAAACCTCCCCAGCACAATTTCAGGCCATTTCCTTTCATCCTATCACCTGATACTAAAGAAAAGAGACCAGCCCCCACCTCACTGCAGCCTCCTTTCAGGGAGTTGCAGAAAGCAATGAGGTCTCCCCTCAGCCTCCACCTCCCCAGACTAGACTAAAAAGCCCCATTTCCCACAGCTGCTCCCCACCAGACCTGTTTCTCCAGACCCTTCACCAGCTTTGTTACCCTTCTCTGGACCCACTCCAGCACATCAATAATTGAAAAGAGATGGCACCAGTACTGAGCCCTGTCAAACACCACTTGTGACTGAAATCTTGTGTGTGTATCTCTTTAAGGAATCAAGGACAGTTTGGCAAGACAATCTGGGCTCCTAACTCACTTGGATATTCCTGTGCATATTCCTCCCCTCATCAGTAATTAACTTAATGCAGTTTATGAAAGGAAAGCTTTGTGACTTTCAGTGTAGTTGGCTCTGGGGACACGGTAGCATCTGCTGCCAGCCCCAGCACACACCACTGCAACAACTGGACCAGACTGCGAGCATCTTAAAAATCACAAAATTGTTTTGGATGGAAAAGATCTTTAAGATCATCCATTCCAACCATTCTCCAACTCCACTAAGTGTGGTGCTAAACCACAGCCCTCAGCTCCACATCTCTGCCTCTTTGAAACACCACCAGGGATGGTGATTCAGCCACCTCCCTAGGGAGCCTCTTCCAGTCTTTGAGAGTCCTTGTAGTCAACAAGTTGCTTCCAATGTCCACCCTGAACCTCCCCTGCTGCAACTGGTGGCCATTTCCTCTCCTTCTCTTGCTTGTTACTAGGGATAGGAGGCAAACCCCCAACCTAACCTCCTTTCAGGGAGTTCTAGAGCCAGGTCTCCCCTCAGCCTCCTTTTCTTCAGGCTGACCAACCCCAATTCCTCCAGCAGACCAGGAGACTTTCAGAAGCTATTCCAGTACTCTCATTCCTCACCTTGCATTTCATCAGGCAATTTAATTCCAGAACCACTCTCCACTGCCTATCTTTGCACTTTCCTTCCTGCCCAGTCATTCAGCAGACCACTTACAGTGACATTGCCAACAGAGAATGGTGAGCACCACACTTCACCCCTCAAGTACCCCGATGCCTGCACAGAGAGGTTGAATTTCACCACAGCCCTGATATGCAAGGGACTGTCAGAAAGAGAACAGAAGCTGGACTCCTGGTTGAGGTTCCCCCCCCCTCCCCCCCGATTTATCAGTCAACCATTCACTTCATCACAGCAGAGGATGAGTAACCCTCTGGAAATAACCTTTAGCAGAAAAGCTCTGTTACCCTAGGAAAGAAATGCCAGAGTTTCTCTGAAACCGTATCCTTCTGCTGAAACTAATTATGAGAAAGCTGTTCCTTAATGAAAGTTTGCTTTAATATGACTTCTGCTGTTCCTGAGTTGGCTTTGGACAGCATCCAGCTTTTTTAAATTAAATATTAGCAGTCTGTTAGCCTATCAAACAAACCTAAGCATGTCAAGTTTGGATTTTAAGTGTGTTTCTTTTTCTATTCCCTCCCCCCCTTTCTCCCAGTCTAGGTTTGGCCTCCTTACTGACTTGAAAGCAGCAAGTCAATTAACTCCAAAGTCTGAGTAGAAGATGTCACACTTTAATGGTTTAGGAGTGCACACTTTGTCTGGGTGATTGATGGGTCAAATGTGTGCCCAGGAATGCCGCAATGTTTCTTTCATCATTTCTGCTTCTTACGGGGCTGAGAACTGGACTGTCTCTAAAACTCTTTTGCTGCTAGCAACAATAATCAAATTATCTAATTCATTATAAATGTAAAAATCCATCTTGCTGTCCTAAAGGGATGTCATTGAACTGACATCACTGTGTGAGCATTGACAGAGCTGTATGTACAAGTGTCTCACCTAGGACGCTGGTGAATGTACACACAAGGCATGCTGGGCTCTCCCTGGTCCCTTTCAGTCCTCCCCTCTTATTCCTATCCCCAAGCCTTTTGGCAGATGAGATGAGGCAGAGCTGCACAGACCCAGCAGTGACAGGTCCTCCAGAAGAGTACATAGTGAATCATAGAGTCATCACATAATCATAGAACAGTTTGAGTTGGAAGAAGCCTCACAGATCATGCAGTTACAGCACCCCTGCTATTGGCAGGGATACATTCCACTAGATCGGGCTGCTCAAGGACTCAGCCAACCTGACCATAAACACTTCCAGGTAGAGTGCATTCACAACCTCCCTGTTTCAGTGTCTACTACCTTCACTGGAAAGAATTTCTTCCTAATCTCCAGTCTCAATCTCCCCTCTTCCAGCTCCAAGTCATTGCCCCTGGTCCTGTCACTACAAGCCCTTAGAAAGAGGAAGCAGCACTGTAATGCAGAACCATTCACAGATGGATGGTGAAGAATGGCTGGGGCACTAATCAAGGGTTGCACATCTGACAACAGGCAAAGATGCAGTCAGAGAACACTTATTAAAGAATAATTTATGTATTTAACATTTTCAACAAGCTTTTCAACTAGAACAATTTGCTCCCAGTGTTGCTTAATCAAGCAAGGGACTGCAATGGTTCTGACATCAAGCTGAGGGCTGAAAGATAGAAAAGGTTTTAAACTGCGCCCTCCAAAGTGACTAATCCAGGCTGTACCCATATCAAATGTGCCACTGCTAGTGCAAGAACAGTATTCCTGGCTTCAGGCTGTGCCAATGGGATGTGAAAGTCAGGCAGGTTCTCTGCAGTGCTGACACCGCATTTATTAAAGGTTTTACATACAAAGCTTAGTTAACAAATCCGCTGACGATGCAGCAGCCAGAACAAAAGCCTGCTCCTTCTCCATAGCAAGGATCTTTCCCAGCTTCAAGGCCAGCAGAAAAGCACTGAGATAAGGGAGGGATCCATGCAGTTGTGTCAGCCCCATCAGGGCAAGCCTGCCCAGCAGGCGACAGAGAGAGAGGACTGCAAGAAACCGTAGAATGGTTTGGGTTGGAAGGGACCTTCAAGATTGTCTAGTTCCCTTGCCATGGGTAGGGACACCTTCCCCTAGACCAGGCAGCTCGAGGCCTCAGCCAACCTGGCTGGGAACACAACCAGGGAGGGGGCATCCACAACCTCCCCAGGCAACCTGTTCCAGTACCTCGCCACACTCAGCATAAAGAATTTCTTCCTAATCTTCAGTCTAAATCTACCATTTTCCAGCTCAAAGCCATTTCCCCTAGTGCTATCACTACAAGCTCTTATAAAAGTCCCTCCAGTTGCAGAGTCCCTAACAATGCAGAGCACAAGGCACCCAAGCATAAACAATGTGAGGAAGAATGGGGCAGGAGAGATCAAGAGCACAGCCAATACCCTTAGGCCTTGAAATAGCAGAGGATTTGTTAAATCCCAGGGAGTGGCCCTGCCTGGGTTCAGCACAAGGATAAAGCAAAGCCCTGGCGGTGCTGACAAGCCTGGAGGGGGTGGTGGGTCCCCTTCCGCTCCCCAAATCCAGGGAGCACAACTTGAGGTGACAAGTAGGGCTGGTCCCACAGGTACCCCAAAGATTTGTGCTCTTATATGGGGCTGCCAGGACCTGCCCATGGCTGAGGGACAGGAGGTTTCAGCAGGACTCAATGTGCACTTGGGCATCTGCACACAGAGCCTGTTACTAATTGTGCTTGGGCATTTGTCCTCATCCCCATATCTCCTTCAAAGTCCTCTGCAAGCATAAAGGGGGATGCTGGATGTTTTATCCCATAACCACCTTACTGTCCTGCCTCAGATGAGTGTGGTTTCACTGATGCAGCTACATCTTCTGCTCATTTTTTTTTGTTGGTGGCTTTTTCTTTTTTTTGGCTTACCACCCATGATAATAAGAGAAAGAAAAGCTCTTGTGGTATATCCAGCCCCGTGCTGCATCTCACTGCATTACACACCAACAGAGAAGTGGACTTCCAGGCCCCAGCTGTGATTTTGCCTCTGGTGTCCCCCCCTTCTAACCTGTACAATCACTCCTGCATATCTCTGCATTTCAGACATACCTCTGAGACAGCCTGGCGATCTATAAATCATTCCCACTGCAACAAGCCAGGAACACTGACTTCCCTCTTTGCTCCAGGGAGAGGCAGAGAAAACCAAGCAGTGGAAACACCAAGATTGCCTCAATAAGTAAGGGCATGCTTCAACTTCTGCTTTAGTGAAAACTTAATGATCTGACCATCCAAGAGAGTTTCCCCTCTCATTTTTGGACAGGGGAGATAAATCCCACCCATTTCCATTATGCAGCACTGAGAGGAGAAGGCTTGGGGAAGACCTTATCACCATGGACCAGGACATAAAGTGTGGCTACTAGGAGGATGGAGACTCCCTTTTAACAAGGAGTCCCATGGAAAAGACAAGAGGTGATGGGGACAAGTTACTGCTGGGGAGATTCCTATTGAACTCCAGAAGAAAATGTTTCCCTATGGAAAGAGTTAGACCATGGAATCATCTCCCAAGGGAAGTGGTGAACTTCCCTACACCGGAGAGCTTTAGGACTCAGCTTGACACGGTGCTGGGCTAGCTCAGTTCAACTAGAAAGGTTGGACCAGATGGTCCTTGGGGTCCCTTCCAATCTGACATTCTGTGATTCTTCTGAGATTCTACAGCACAACCCACATGTACAGCTGGGATTCAGCTGCATCCAAGGAAAGCTTTGCTGGCTTGCCCCAGCCAGGGCCGTTGCAGGACAGCCCTGCTTTCCTTTGTTCCCCACCTCTTTTCATCAAACCTTCCTGGTGTGGCCTCCCTCCCCCCCCCCCCATGCTCTGGCAGAGATGCTGAATGCTGATGAGACAATACTTGATCCATCTTCAAGCACTTATTTTCGGGCAATTAACTTGGCATCATAGAAGCACTTAAGAAGCCTGGCTTTCCGGAGTGGGAGACAACTGAGTAAAGAGCTAAGCAAGGTAGTAAATTATTGCCAAATGACTAAAAAAAGCACAGAAGGCGGGGGGAAGGGAATAAGAAGGAAAAAAACCCAAACACCTAAAACTTTGATAGAAGATGCTGTCAGACCAAATCTGAGACCTGAAAAATACATAACTACACCACCCCCACATCTGAGCAACCATTAGTCCACTGCTGGCCACTATCAATAGTAGCCATAACAATTAAGCTTTGCCATTAATGGATGTTTTCTCCTCCACCATCTCTTGACTGTTTGTCACCAGATCATCCCTAGAATAATTAGCCAAAGCAAATCATCTCTCTGTTTAGACAGAGCACATTACTCTGACATTCAAAGCCTTGCCAACCACTGGTGTACTTTCATCACTAACACAGACAATTTACACATCTTCAACACTACACTTACTCACTGGGTCTTAAATTCAGTGCAAGGGAGCAGAACCAGATTGAGTTCTCCAGAAACCAGAAATTCCCAAGTCATCTTCTTGGACAGACTGAAAAACTGGGCAAAGAGAAACCTTATGAGGTTCAACAAGAATAAGGGTAGAGCCCTGCACCTGGGGAGGAACACCATCATGCACCAATACAGGTTAAGGACTGGCAAGCAGCTCCATGGAGAAGGACCTTGGAGTTGTAGTGGACAATAAGTTATCCATTGCACAGCAATGTGCTCTTGTGACCACGAATGCCAATGGTCTCCTAGGCTACATTAATAAGAGTGTGGTCAGCAGGTCAAAGGATGTTCTCCTCCCACTCTACTCTGGCCTAGTGAGACCACATCCAGAGTACTGTGTCCAGTTCTGGGCTCCTCAGTTCAAGAGGGACAAGGATGTGCTAGAAAGTGCTCAGTGGTGGCTATACAGGGGAAGGGACTGGAACATCTGTCTGATGAGGAAAGGCTGAGAGCTGGGGCTGTTTAGCTTGGAGAAGAAAAGGATGAGAGGACATCTTATGAATGTTTACAAGTATCTGAAGGGTTGTTTCCAAGAAGAAGGAGCCAGGCTCTTTCCAGTGGTGTCCCGTGATAGGACAAGGGACAGTAGATACAAACTGAAACACAGGAATTTCTACCTCAACACGAGGAAAATCTTTGCTGGAGTCCTGGAGCAGGCTTACCAGAGAGGCTGTGGAGTCTCCTCCTCTGGAGACTTTCAAAACTCATCTGGATGCATTCCTGTGTGACCTGCCCTGGGGGTCCCTACTATGGCTGGGGGGGGGTTGACTCAAGGATCTCAAGAGGCCCCTTCCAACCCCTACCCTTTTAGGATTCTGCTTGTGGCATTGTCTTCCCACCTCAAAATAGCACTTCAAAGATGGATTAGCCTTTCATCTCCCAGATGCCAACATCAGGGCTGTCAGTGGTACCCAGAAAGGGGATGTGAGAAAAGCCAGTCTAGTACTGCCCAAGTGGTCTCACTCTGCTGGGCACCTAGGTATTCAGCAAAGACCTCCAAGATGATCAAGTTCAACCTTCTACTCAACATCTCCACGACCACTAGGTATGCAGAGGTAAGTATATTCCTTGCCATATAGATCTATATCCCTGAGAAGCTTTTGCAACAAGGAGGAATCTTTGGAGATCAGAAGTAGGCAGATTCTGCAGGCACAGCTAAGGTGAATAAATCAGGGTCAGTCTTCCCACTCACAGTTTACAGCTACCTCTCTGTAGGAGCTGCAGACTCCTACAACCACCAGAAGCCTAGACACGTGGAAAATAAATTCCCCTTTAAGGAAAAGAAACAAAACACAACAACCACCACCCACCACCCCCAAACCAAAAAGTTCTTAATCTTTACCCTACTGATAACTCCAGCTACTTCCTCTTCTTCTACAGGTACCTCTGCCATCAGCATTTTCCCAGGACTGGAGTTTCAGTGCAACACTTTGCAGACACAGGTAAGAGGGCTGCTTTCAGAAACAAAGAGGAAGATGGGAGGAACAGACAGAGGGAAAGAAATCCTCCTATTCCTCTTGTTCTCAAAAGTCACAAGTTAAAATTTATTCCTTTTGCCTCACTGGATTGACATAATTAAGTCAAATCAACAGATGAAATTCACAAGGAGTGACCAACAGGCTCAGGGAAGTGATTGTCCCCCTGTACTGCACACTGGTGAGGCCACACCTTGAATCCTGCATTTGGTTTCGGTCCCCTTACTCCAAGAAGGGCATTGAAGGGCTGAAGTGGGTCCAGAGAAGGGCAAGGAAGCTGGTGAAGAGTCTGGATTCTCAAAGACTGAAAGAGGCTTCCCAGAAAGGTAGTTGAATCCCCATCCCTAGAAGTATTTCAAAGAAGCAGAGATGTGGTGCTGATGGCCATGGTTTAGCACCAGATTTTGTAGTTAGATAGTGGTTGGACAATGATCTTAAAGGTCTTTTCTGTCCAAACCCATTATTTGTGTTCTCATCCTTTCATTCAGCTGAGAACACCACACAGACACGACAGCATCTCCTCAAACAGCAATCCTAAGCAAGACTAGGAGTCTAGACATTCTATTATCTTCAAACATCACCTACAGCGGGTGCTTTAGGGCCAAACAACCATTTAGCTATAGCCCTCCATAAGCCCTCCCAGAAACCAAGCAATGCAAGGAGCTGAACTCAAGCAGCACGGAGTTCTGCACACATGTGCTTCCAAAACCAACAGCTTTCATTAGTCCTAACCCAGCTGAAAAAACATTTGTCAATGCTTCATTAATGCCAAGTAAGCCCTGCAAGCATGCAGGGTTTCTTGTTGTTTTTCAGAGACAAATACTGAAAGGTAGGGTGGGCTTTTTCCCTCTCCTAGTTTTGGTTTTCTTTGCCCTTCCATCCTCCCCTTGAGTTCAGAAGCCAGCAGCAATTATCAACCATCTGCAGTTTAAAAGGTATGCAGGTACATGTGTGCCTCTTCACACACACAGGCCAGAGAAGTCAATAAGTCCCGTTTAGGGAAAGAATCTCACCACAAGAGTCTGGATTTGGTCCTCAGCAGGCAAAGAGGGCTGCTTGCTGGCTAATCCCAATGAAAGCCTCAGGCAAGAGGTTTCATCCAGGCAGAAGTTTATCCAGAAAGAACAGAGTCACTAATACCAAAAGTGAAGCAAGCTTGGAAATGCTTACATTTCCCTGCCCTATTGTCCCAGGTAGTATACTACAGCACCCCCCACCCCCCATGCACCAGCTCCACCTTGCCCCAGATGGGGAAAACAAGGGCCTCTTTATGGCACTTAGGAACTTGAACACAAGCATCACTCAGGAGAGCACCCCAACACAGTTAACCATAATACAGTTTATGCCAATCAGCCATGTAGTCACCCCCTAAACACCCCTACCTACACAGGCCAAAAAAGGGCAAACCTCTCAAGTTATCATCATGGATTTGCCACAGGACCACACAAGAACATTTGTTTCTTGCCTTTCTTCAAGCCCAATAAACCACATGAAGGGTATGCCTCTCTCTCTCCCCTCCACTCACACCTATGCTGTGAGACTGGGTGCACCAGCACCACAATCTGTGCTTCATATCACAAAGATTTGTGTTCGAAGCAAGCTTAAAGATCACCTGGTTCCAATTCCCCTGCCATGGGCAGGAACACCTCCCACTAGACCAGATTACTCAAGGACTCATCCAGCCTGACCTTGAACACCTCCAGGGAAGGGGCATCCAGAACCTCCCTGGGTGACTTGTTTCAGTGTCTCACCACCCTCACTGGAAAGAATTTCTTCCTAATCTCCATTCTCAATTTTCCCTATTCCAGTTTCATCAATTCCTTCTCATCCTATCACTACAAGCCCTTGTAAAAAGTCCCTCCCCAGCTCTGCTGTAGGCCCCCTTCAGGGACATGTGACACTCAAACATGTTTTAAAGAGTAAGAGACACATGCTTCCACCCTGTTCATTTGGGATGCCCAATTGCCTAGAAGCATAAATGGATTTTGACACAGACCAGACTCCCCTCACCCAGCAGAGGTTTAGGTTGGAGAGTGGAAAAAGTTTCTTCCCTTTAAGAGCAGTCAGAGAACAGGCTGCCCAGGGAGGTGGAGTGACCATCCCTGAAGGGGTTGAAGAGATGGGTAGCCATGGTGATTTTAGGCTGAAGGTCAGACTTGACCTTGATTTCTACCCAAAGCAATTGTGTGACTCTACAGAAAAGGCAAAGTGAGGCAGCACAGCGTTTTTACATCCCCTGGCTGGTTAATAACACCTAATTGCTATCCAAGATTACATTTTTTATATCCTCATCATCATGCTTCTCAGAAGGTGTCAAACCATGGCTTATTACACATCTTTACAGAGCAGGTAGGCTGGGGCTGTTCAGATCTTTGTAAGCATGCACATTTAAACAAGTCCTGAGTCCACATAGCCTGGAGGTGTCAAGTGAAGATAGACTGACTACTAGTCAAGTTCAAATAAGGAGAGCATTTAATGCACCAATGGACACTGCTTTTAAAAGGAGAGAAGTGTCATAACTCTCAGATATTCCTCCTAATGAAAAACTACACAATTTTTAAGGCTGCTTCCAATACATTCAAATAGAAGATGATAGAATGATTATTTCCCCCCCTCCTTCAGGAACAACACTGAGGAAATTACCGTGCATCTAACCCTTTCTCCTTGTCTTTTTATCAGCAAATCCTATAAACCCACAAAATGCCAGGAATTAAATGCTAAGGTTAGCAATCTGTCACTGACATATGTTGCTCCCTTAGTTTTCCCCACCACCACCAAGCCCTGAGATACAGCTGCAGTTTCAGACTCAGCATAGGGTCTTATACATTATTGAGTACAAATCACAGAGGTCTTCTCCAATTGAAACAATTCTAAGATTGGGTCAAACTATCAACCCAACACCACCATGGCCACTAAACTATGTCCCAGAGTGCCATGACCACACCTTTCCTGAGCATCTCCAGAGATGGTGATTGCACCACCTTCCTGGGCAGCCTGTTGCAATTCCTGACCACTCTCACAGCTAAGAAATTTTTCCTAATCTCCAACCTAAACCTCCCCTGGCACAATTTCAGGCCATTTCCTCTCATTCTATCACCTGTTACCAGGGAGAAGATACTAATGCCAACCTCACTCCAACCTCTTTTCAGGGAGTTGTGGAGAACAATGAGGTCTCCCCTCAGCCTCCTTTTCTCCAGCCTAAACAACCCCAGCTCCCACAGCTGCTCCTCACCAGACCTGTTCTCCAGACCCTTCACCAGCACTGCTGTGCTCTCTGGACACACTTCAGCACCTCAATGTCTTTCTTGGAGTGTGGGGACCAAAACTGAACCCAGTTTTTGGTGTGCTGCCTCACCACTGTTGAGTAAACGGGTACAATCACTTCCCTACTCTTGCTGGCCTCACTGTTCTTGATCCAGGCCAGCAGGCTGGTGTCCTTCTTGGCCACCTGAGCATGCTGCTGGCTCATCTTCAGCCATCTGTCAATCAGCACCCCCAGGTCCTTTTCAGCTGGGCATCTTTCCAGCCACTCTGCCCCAAGTATCTGGCTGCTTTCATGCTCCACTTGCACTTTCCCCCCTTCCCCTCCTCTAATCAACGTGATTTACTTCGTTATCCCAAAAGCCAATTTTTCCAGGGGTCCTTTGGGGAAGAGAGGACACATCCTAACATGCAAGAACCTGGAAGCACTTTGCACACATGGCAGCATGCTCCAAAGCAACATCACCAGCTTCCAGCACAACACTGGCCAGTTCCCCACCAAAATCCTTTCTTCCCTTTGGGAAACCCTCAGCCCAAGCTGTCCAAACATTATTTACAGTTTCATGTGTTGCTTTATTTATGGCTGAAATTCTCCCTGTTACTCAACTGAGTAACTTCTTAGGAATGTTCTTGGGGAATGGGGGTGGGGGGGAATGAGATCATTCAGAACTCAAAAAGGAAAGAAAGAAAACCACCAAACATTTGCAGCTTTTATGCAAAATTGAAAATTGGACCAACCTCAATCCCAACCCAAACAACCTGGAGCTGAGTCTTTGCCAAGCTACAGGTGGGTTTAGGTTTTTTGTTTGTTTTGGGGTTTTGTTGTTAAGGAAGGAGAGGATTCCAGCTTTCTTGTCTGGAGAAGAGAGGAAAGGATGACTTCTGAGAAGATTAAATACTTGAGGTAGATAAATTTACACAACGTGTGGGAAGTGTGAACATATGTTACCTAGGAGGCCTCCCTCATCACAGCATCTCCAGAACGCAAGCGCTTTTCGTTTGGATTTTGTTTGTGTGCTGAGGTTTGGGTTTGTTTGGGGGTTTTGGGTTGTTTTGGGGTTTTTTCTTAAAAAAAAAAAAAAAAAAAAAGTAATTTAAGAGAGTTTTGCAATCAGGAGAACTGGCTTCTGAGGCCTTCAAAATACAGGTATTAATAGCTTTTTCGATAATTAATAGAAGCAATCATTGTAGTCTGCTTGCTTATAGATTGCCAATACAGACTGACCTGGTTAGGGTATTGAACTTAAGAGTACAGGATCTTTTTGATTGGAAAAGACCTTTAAAAATCATGGAGTAACAAGTACAGCTTCCACCTCGCATTCAGACTTTAGCACTACCCTGTTCAGCATGGCTTCAAAGGTAGAGAAAGTGTTAACTCGGCAAATGTCACAACTGGGATAGAATCACAGAATCAGCTCAGATGGAAAAGATGCTTGAAAACATTTGGTCCAACTGTTCTCTAGCTCTACCTATTGTGGTGCTAAACCATTCCCTCAGCACCACATTACTGCCTCATTGAAACACCTCCAGGGATAGTGATCCAACAACCTCCTCGGGCAGCCTGTTCCAGTCTTTGAGAACCCTTTCAGTCAAGTTTGTCCTAATATCCAACAACGTTCCCTGGTGCAACAAGAAGTCATTTCCTCTCTTCCTCTCACTTGTTACTAGGGAGAAGAGTAATTTGGTATCGTTTGCAGCAGTGGTAAAAACATCTGCTCCTACTAAAACCTCTCCTTGTTACAGATGCTCCCCACAGCTGCAGACTGACTCCAGACCCTGACCTTCCCAATACACTGGTCTGCAGTTTTGCTTACAGCAGAGGTCCTCAAATCAATGGTAAGGAGATTGTTTCTCACAAAGATATCCTAGGACAGCCAAGGCACAACAAGGCTCCCCCAGGGCCAGGTGGGCAAAGAAATCAATGAAAGAATTAGGCAGAGCAAACAGGATGCACAGCACCACAACTTCTTGTGCTGAGTTCATTACAAAGCAGGGCCCCGTGTCAGTAATGACAAAGACACGATATCATGATTTGTTTGGTTACAGCTACCAGCAGCATCCTTTTGTGACGAGCTGGCAGCTCCCAAACAGTTGGCTTCCAGAGAGTTCAGTTAAATATAACCCTCACTGCCTGAGCCAGCAATAAAATCTATTCCATTTAATGTGATTTTGGTTAAATCTGAAATGTTACCAGCCAAAGAGCTGTGTATTGATTATGTCACTTCTATTCTGATGGAGAGGACTTCAAGATAGCACCCAGGATCCAATATTTCCCTTGATTCCATTAAGTCCTGCTCCCCAAAGTCCTCTGCTTATTTTATAAGAAAGCAGTATAGTCACAGGTCTCCCTTACAGGTTACCCCAGACATCAGCCCATACCAATACACACATACAGCCCTACCCCCACACACATGATCACAGAATTCACCCGGGAGGAAGGGACCCTCAAAAGTCATCTTCTCCAACCTCCCTACAGGCAGCAGGGACATCCCCAACTAAATCAGATTGCTCAGAGACATGTCAAACTTGATCTTGAATGTCTCCAGGAATGGGACTTCAACCACAGCCCTGGGCAGCCTGTTCCAGTATATCACCATCCTCATTGTTCAGAACTTCTTGATGTCCAACCTAAATCTCCCCTCATCCAGTTTCAAACCACTGCCCCTCATTCCATCACCACAGGCCCTTCTAAACAGTCCTTCCCCAGCTTTCCTGTAGGTCCCCTTCAGATATTGAAATGGTGCTTTAGTGTCTCCCTGGACCTACTCTTCTGCAGTCTGAACAGCCCAAATTCTCACAGCCTGTCCTTCATAGGAGAGACGCTACAGCCCTCTGATCATCTTTGTGGCCCTTCTCTAGACCTGCTCCATTGGGTTCCCATTCTTCTCATGTTGGTGACCCCAGAGCTGGACACAATGTTCCAGGTGAAGTCTCAGAGCAGAGGGGCAGAATCACCTCTCTCCATCTGCTGGCCATGATGCTTTTGATGCAGCCCAGGCTGCCATCAGCTCTCTGGGCTGCAAGTGCCTATTGCTAGCTCATGTCCAGCTTTTCATCCACCAGCATCCCCCAAGTCATTTTCTGAAGGGCCACTTTCAATCTCATCATGGGCTGATATTGAGGTTGCCCCATTCAGGTGCAGGACCTTGTACTGTGTCTTAGTGAACTTCATGAGATTGTCCTCAGCCCACTCCTCCAGCCTGTCTAGCTCCCTGTGGATAGCCTTCATCCCATTTTTCACTCATCAACTGCACCACTCAGCTTGGTATGATCTGCAAACCTGAGTGTCTACAAGCACCTATTCTTCTATTTATGCTTTCTTCATATTCTTGGGGTAGAGATAGCAAAAAATACAAATAAAGGAGATGGGATCTGTTTCAGTGGCTGAAGGTAGCAAGCAAATTGTGCAATGCTACCTTGCTCTCAGGCTGCAGCTAGGGAAGAGTTGCTCAAGACTGCTGATGAGAGCTTTGCAAGAAAACAGAGAAGTAAAAAGCAGTGTGATGTGTACATACTTGTATAGCCAATACACCAGAGGAAGTGTCTAGTTAGATAACCTCTTTTACTTCTAATGCTTCACAGTGATTTAGAGCTCTACCCTGAGGGTTTGTAGGTAGATAGGCAGGCAGTTGGAATCCTCTCCCCTAGCTCATTAAAAATATCAATCAGGGGAACTCTCTTCTGAAGCTGAATGAGCAACAATCACATTAAAGTAATCAAAAGCACTTCCTACCAAGGTCCACATAGCATCTGCCTTTGTGCATGGCCAGTGTAAGTGCTCGTTTTTCATCCCTGGAGACATTCAAGATCAGACTTAATGTGGTCCTGGGCAGCCTCATCTAGTTGGAGCTGACTGCAGGGGGGTTGGACAAGATGACCTTTGAGGGTCCCTACCAACCCAACATAATCTGCTCTATTAACACTGGAAGGGTGATTTTTCTCCAACTGCAGAAAAAAAAAAACAGGGAATAAAACCAAAAAATATCCCAGGATAGTCACAAATCAGCCTGGCTTTACTTGCTGTGGTCATATCTTTAACTGGCCTCTATCAAAGATAACCAGTAGTCACATGTTGTCCTTTTGGAGACACTTAAGCTGATCATGGGTATCACAGTCAGGTGGGTATAAAGCTGAGCTATGGAGAGGAAAACAGGAAAAAGAACAAACCAACCAACCAAAACAACCACACCCAAAAAACCAAACCACCAAACACTGCAAAAACAACATCAAACAAAAAAAGCACCCACCCACAAACAACAAATCAAACCACCAGCAGGCAGCAAATTCACAACAGAAATCCAGGGCTTAACTAACTGTAGCTGCAGTTTTTGCAAATGGAATTTTTCTTGTATTTGATATGACTCCTTGGAATAGCAAGCATCAAAAAGAAAAGGTTTCTTCAGTTAGGTTCATGAAAATAGCTAAAGGGTAAGGGCTCAAACATCCTCCTGCACACTTCCTTCATCAGACTGGTGATGCCTTGAATTTCTCTCACTGTTTGCCTTGTCAGTTGTTTTCAGCTCTACCAAGTTCAGACCAAGAACCACAATCATGACAAAACCCAAGGAAAACCAACTCAAACAGTCAAGCAGATCCCATAGGGACTGTGACACTATCTAGAAAGCTAAAGCTGAGGAAGCCACTGCCTCCAGTACCTAAAGGGGGCCTACAAGAAAGCTGGGGAAGGACATTTTACAAAGTCTTATAGTGACTGGACAAGGGGCAGCTGTAAAAGGGAAGATTTAGACTGGAGATCAGGAAGAAATTATTTCTAGTGAGGGTGGTGAGACACTGGAACAGATTGCCCAGGGAGGTTAAGGATGCCCCCTCCCTGTAAGTGTTCAAGGCCAACCTGATGAGGCCCTGAGCAACCTGGTCTAGTGGAAGGTGTCCTGCCTATGGCAAGGGGTTTGGAACTAAGTGATCTTGACAGTCCCCGCCATTCCAGACCATTCCAATTCCATGATTCTACTTCTATACACTTACCTGAAGAGGGCTTGAGCTCAAGAGAAAGAACCTCCTTTAGTTTTGATGATGTCCTCTGCAGTGCCTGATAACCTTCCACACAAAAGCAGAAGCCTAACAGGTAACATTTATTACCTTTTAAAGCCTCTTTCAGCTGTAAAAGAAATCCAAGTACGACACAGCTTCACACTCAACTTTGGCAGGCACACCAGGAGAGCACTCATCTTCTGCATGGAGATGCAGAATTTCTAATGCAGAGCTTAGTAGCAAATTCTAATTTCTTCAGATTTTCCCCTGTAGAAAAAGATCTGCTCCAGTAGCTGTACAAAGGTGATCTGTGTTTTCTGCTCTCTTGACTATTTTCCACTCCTCTGGTCCAGGTTTACAGAAGAAAGCAGGAGATCGAGAGGAAGAAGCCCTGTGATGTAATTTTTGACAAGTTCTGCAGCCCAGTTACAAGGCACTCAAGTAAAGCTGCCTAAATTGGTGGCATCTAGCCAACAAAACAAGTCAGGATTTAGTGCCAAATTACTCTGTGAGTAGCTTACATGACTAATACTGGGCTTAAGAACAATTCTTCTGTCTTCACAAGCCCCACTAGCAGCTTTAACCTTTCAACACCCAGAACTGCCACATGAGACATCAAACATCAGTGAGTGTGCAAACCTGCACAGCCACACCACAGGAAGAAAATGAGCTGCAAGTAAAACAGTGCATGAGGACATCATCTGTTAACCATTCAGAGCAGGTATGAAACCACAGCAATTATGTCTTTGCTCAAAAGGCTGATTTCAAGATGGACTTAATCACCACCAAGAGCTTCATCTGGGGCCAGATGTCCCAGAATTAAGCCCATGCCCACTATCTTCTCTCTGTACCAAAAGTCAGTCTCTTACACCTGTGTCCAGTTTGGTGCCCTCAGCATAAGAGGGGCATGGAACCACTGGAGCAGATCCTAAGCAGAGCCACAAAGACAATCAGAGAGCTGGAGAACCTCCCCTATGGGGACAGGCTGAGAGAGCTTGGGCTTCTTAGCCCAGAGAAAAGAATGCTCCAGGAAGACCTTAGAGCAGCCTCCCTGTACCTGAAGGAGGCTACAGGAGAGCTGGGGAGGGACTTTTGACAAGGGTTTGCAGTGACAGGATGAGGGAGGATGGCTTTGAGCTGGTAGAGGGGAGATTAGGAAGAAATTCTTTCCAGTGAGCATGGTGAGACACTGGAATGGGTTGCTCAGGGAGGTTGTGGATGCCCTTTCCCTGGAGGGGTTTAAGGCAAGGTTGGACAATGTTTTGAACAATCTGGTCTAGTGGGAGGTGTCCATGCCCATGGCAGGGGTGTTGGAACTGGATGGCCTTTAAAAGTCTCTTCTAAACTATGTCATTCTATGAAGCTTGAGAGCATAAAAATAAAAACATGGCTTTCTTCCACACCCAGCATCCTCCTCCACTCTTCATGAAAGTCTTCCCCTTCCATGCTAGACCACATTAAATCAGAAATCAAAAGAAACGAAGGAAAAATAGCATTGAACTTTTGTTTTCCTCTGTTCCAAGCTACAGACATAGACCAGCATCTACATGCAGATCCTAGTTAAAATGCTTCATGCAACATCCAGACTATCCCATCCAGACTCTCCCACAAAACTCTGGAAAAGCTAGAAAAGAAACTATTAGGAAAAAAATACCTCCTCCTCCTCCCCCCAAGCCAACAAAGCGTGGCAGCACTCCTTGTTCCACAAACCCTTTTCAGTCCCACACTTCAAGACACATTTTGGTCACATTTTCACCTCACTGATGCGCACACTCAGCTCCTCGCAATGCAAGGCCTCAGCAGGAAGGCCCAAGTCAAAGCTGATGGTACAAATAGCAACAGGTTCTAAATCATTACATCCAGCTTACTCTTTAACGCTATTCCTTCTTCAAATATGTTCTAAAACCCACAGGCCTTTGACTTTGGTTTGGCACAAGGAAAGCAGTCTAGTTTCTGGTGGCTTGAGCATCATGTTCCCAAGATCCAGGCTTGCTCCCAACATCACATTGCCTCCGTTCCTCAGCTCACACAACTTCAACTCAAAGCAGGGCTCCAGCCCTCAGCAAACAGATGCCAGAGGCTGGGGATTGATGTCAGCTTGCTTCCTCCCCCCAGGTCCCCTTTAAGGAGAGGCCACAGGGGAAACTGAGTGGGTGTTAGGGGAACAGCACACCTGAGTTACCACCACTGACATCTGGCTCATAATGCCGAGCCACACTTCTGCTCCCACTGCTTTCATTTAAAAAGTTCCTATTTAGGGATACTTAAAAATTTCAAAGCAGGGGTCAGAGGATGAAACACCATTTGTAGGGGTTTAAGAATTAGCATCTTTCCTCCATAATCATTTTCAGCCCTCTCTCTGCTTCAGACCAGATTTCAAAGGGAAACACAAGTTTGGACTCTATGACCTTAAAGGTCTTTTCCAACCTTAATGATTCTATGATTCCAAGTTACTTAGAATTCACTGGCAAGGTTACAAAATAAATTTAAAGACACCCATTAACTCAGGAATAAAACATTGACCTGTGCCCATGCAGAGCAGAAGACATGAAATGCAGGAAAAGGTCCAGTGAGAAGGTTGGTCTAGATGATCCTTGGGATCCCTTCCAACATGACATTCTATGGTTCTCTGAAGGTGGCACAACTACTCCTCTTCAGGATAGAGGAGTCAAGAACCTCACAAACCATAGAGAAATGGACATAACATCATAAAAGGGAGAACAGTATCTAATGTGCTGCTTTATGCTTTTAAACTGATTGTTTACTTTCTGTACTGAGATCAAAACTGCAGGTGTTGAAAAGAGGCAGAGATGTGGTACTAAGGGCCATAGTTTAGCATCAGACTTGGTAGACTTAAATAATGGCTAAACTCAATCTGAAAAGTCTTTTCCAGCCCAAACGATTCTATGATTCTAACTCATTGGAGATCTTACCCTTGGCCACAAACCAGATTTTGTCCCACCTTGGAAACCAAGCAGGCTTTGGCTGAAAGAAGAAATTAGCATGCTGAGTATCAAAGGTAAAATTTGTTGTTGGTCAACTAATATATGTTCAGTTGTGGAAAGGGTGGGCAGCATCTAAGAGCAAGATCTGAGCAGCTAGAGCCAGGACAGGAGACACAGCATCGCAAAGACCATTAGTCTCCAGGTCTTTAATTACAGCAGTATCAGAGTGATTGATGTCATCAGTTATGCCAGCAGAAAACCATCTCAGAGACAGACTCCTGACCTTCGAGTTGTGCGCACACCTTACAGTTTCAGACTTCACCTCACTATCAAGCACCAGCTCAACCCCAAGCACGACCTCAGAGTTCCTAAGCCAGTATCCTTGTGACTAAATCACACAGGCCCATGCCCCATTTCAGTGTCTAAGATGATGCACTTTGCTTCATGCTTAGAAATCCTTCTCCCTAGTATTGGGCAACAAAACAAGAGGAAACAGCCAGGGGATGTTTAGGTTGGAGATTAGGAAAAATCTCTTCCCTTCAAAACAACCAAACAATTCTATGATTCTATGGTTATAATGAATGAAACCACTTCAGAATACTTCATCCAGTTCTGGTGCCCACATCATAAGAAGGGCATAGAACTGGTGGAGTGAGACCAGGAGGCCCACAAGGATGATCCAAGGTCTGGAGAACCTCTGCTGTGAGGACAGGCAGAGGAAATTGGGGTTGTTCAGCTTGGAGAAGACTCAGAAGATCTTATAGCTACCTTCTAGTACTTGAAGTACCACTGAGAGCAAGCAGGGTTAGACTGGATGTGAGGAAGAAGTTCTTCAGTACGAGGGTGGTGAGACTCTGGAATAGTTGCCCAGTAGGCCTCCCTGAGGCCAGATTGGATGAGGCATTAGGCAATCAAGTCTAGTTGAGTAGTTTCCCTGTCTGTTGTAGGGATTTGGAGTAGATGATCTCTTAGATCACTTCCAACCTAGGCCATTCTATAATGAATCTATGATTTTATGATAAATATTGGCCTTACCTAGCTGAAATCCATTTGGCACACCAGACAGGAGTCAGATTAAAACCCCTCCCTACACTGCTCATTGCTTTGACTTAAGGTGTCTTTGTCTTAGAGGTGACACACTCGCCTCATCCCACTCTGCAGAATATCAGCTGCTGATCAGCACTCTGCAGACACCAATGCTGAGCATCTTCATGTGATAAAACGTGCAAAGATGGGATAAGACTTTTCTCATTTTAATATATAAATAAAATGCAATTATAATGTATTTATGACTACACACAGACATTTAAAGCAACTTGCTGACTAAGCTTTTTTTTTTTTTTTTTTTGTTGTGGTGTTGGCAAATACTTGGCTTCTTATATACTAGGAATATCAGCTAACAAAAATGTTCTTGGAGCTTTCCCTTAGAAATAAGAGGAAATTTCACTCCTCTATTCCACTAGGTTTCTCCAAATGGGATTACTGTAAACCTACAAAATTAAGGGAAAACAAAGATCCCTTCTGCCACAATAGAGCCCTTGTCAAAAGAGGCTAATTCTTCTCCCACCTTTTGTCTATCCTTTTCTACCAAGAGCTGTATTATTCAGGATGGAAACAGTGTTTATACACAAAAGTCAAAGGAACCCTTCAGCATACTGCTTTATTCTGCTCTGGTAAGACCTCACCTGGAATACTGCATGCAGCTCTGGGGCCCTAGACACAGGAAGGGCATGGACCTAATGGAGAGGGTCCAGAGGAGGGCCTGAAGGATGACCAGGATGCTGAGACACCTCTGCTATGAAGACAGATTGAGGGAGCTGGGGTTGTTTGGCCTGGAGAAGAGAAAAATCTGGGGAGACTTAATAGTGACCTTCTAGTACCTAAGGGAGCTACAAGGTGACTGCAGAGGGACTGTTTGTGAAGGCCTGCAGAGCCAGGGCAAGGGGCAATGGTCTGCAATGAGAGAAAAGCAGATTTGGATTGGATGTTAGGAACAAGTTCTGCACCATGGCAGGGGGGAGAGACACACGCTGCAACAGTTAGCCCAGGGAGAGCGCTGAGGTCTCATTCCTAAAGATATTCAAGGTGAGGCTGAAAAAGGCTCTGACCAGTCTGATCTAGTGGATGTCCCTGCACACTGCAGTGAGGTTGGACTGGACTTCTGGAGGTCCCTTCCAACCAAAACCGTTCTATGATGCTCCTCACAAGGAAATAAACATTAACTACTTCTATAATATTTTAGTCAGAGTTAAAAATACACTAATGACAGCATATTGTGGGATGGATTTGGGCAAGAGAAAGTGAGGTTGTCTACACTGGAAAACATCATTGTGTTAAAAGATGATGCTTGAAGAGCACCATTAACAGCTGGGATCAGCTTTTCACATGGTATCATCTGGCACCGCTCCTAGAAAATTTTTTGCCATGATACTTGCACAGATTTGCAGACACAGGCCTCTCTCTCAGCCTGCAAGGGAGCAGCTGGCTGAAATCACAAGTGCCCTTCAAGGGTACTGTATGTTGGGACAGCTCAGAAACTGACCCCTCCTCCATCCCCTCTCCCCCCACCCCCAAAAAAAAAATAATTTCAAAATGCTTTTACAGACCTAAAGTTTAGCCAACCTAAACCAAGGCCAACACAAGAAGAATTTCCAGCGTGCCTGTAGAAGTGCTGATTGGTCAAAAAAGCAGTGCTACAGAAAAACAAATCAAACACGCACAGAGTTCACAGTGCAGCGTGCAGGCTGGCACCACCCAAGAATCCTAGAATGGTTTGGGTTGGGAAGGACCTTAAAGATCAATTCCAGCCCCTCTTAACCATGGGCAGGGACACCTTCTGCTAAAGCAGGGAGAAGACCTGTTGCTGGGGAAAAGAATGTTCTGTCCTGTCAAGCCTTGACTATGTGGAGTATTTCCAGCTGTTTGCAATCCATAACCATGTCTCTCCCATCCTAGCTACCTCCCAACACATGTCAAATTCAGGATGAGGGGAAAAGCATAGTCATTACCTTTGCAATTCTTGGAATCACAGAATTGTTTTGGTTGGAAAAGCCCTCCAAGATCAAGTCCAACCATCACCCCAACACCACCACAGCCTTCAAACCATGTCCCAAAGTGCCATGCCCACACACCTCTTGAACACCTCCAGGGATGGTGACTCCACTGCCTCCCAGGGCAGCCTGTTCCAATGCCTGACCACTCTAGCAGGAAAGAAATTTTACCCCCCAATATCCAACCTAAACCTCCCATCCTGTTTAATTGGTCAAAATGTTGCTCTTCTGTTAGAAGCAAGTTCATAAAATCACAGAAGTAATTTTGGTTGAAAGAGACATTTAAGAGGAAGTCCAACCATCGTAAGTGAACAGAAGAAAATAGTGTGAGATTGCATGGGGTTTAGTGGAGGAAAGTACGTGGGAGAAAAGAAAAATACATTGGGAGTTTCTATGCAGGAAGTTTTACTGCAGAAAAGTGTTGCCAGTATTGTCATTCTCAACAACACATTTATCCATTCTGTGCATGTGGGGCAGAGAGGTCAAACATTAGACTTCAGCCTTGGGGCCAAAAGAAAAGGTCAGGGAAGGTCTGACATGCTGTTCACAAGCAGAGAACTAGAGTATCTCCCTCCTCCTCCATTGAAAACCTGCCCTACATTTCTCCATGTCTTGGGAGTCAAAACTGCTTTCTGCAAGAAACCAAAGCAAATTCCCCCAAAGGAAGGAAAAGCTCTGCTACGTGCAGAACCACCACCATGGGCCTGCATGTTCAACTTCCTTCAGACAGGCACATTATTCTTTTCTCTGTGGTCAAATTATTTGAATGCACATAGAATGGTTTGGGCTGGAAAGGACCTCCAAAGGTCATCTAGACCAACCACTCCTGCAGTCAGCAGGGACATTCTCTACGAGATCAGGCTGCTTAGAGCCTTGTTGAACCTGACCTTGAATATCTCCAGGGATGGGGCCTCAACTACCTCCACTATTCCACCACCCTCATGGCAAAGAAGTTGTTCCCAGTATCCAATCCAAATTTCCTCTTCTCTCATTTCAAACAGTTGTCCCTCATCCTATCATTGCAGGCCTTTGGAAACAGTCCCTCTGCAGTCTTCATGTAGCTCCCTTCAGGTATTGTAAGGCTGCTATTAGGTCTCCCTGGAGCCTTCTGCAGACTGAACCACCCCAGCTCCCTCAGGCTGCCCTCATATCAAAGGTGTTCCAGCTCCCGATCATTTTTGTGGCCCTCTCAACCTGCTCCATCAGGTCCATGTCTTTCCTGATGCAGTATTCCAGGCAAGGTCTCACTAGAGTAAAGCTTGCTGGCTACACTGCTTTTGATGCAGTCCAGGATGCCTGTGGCCTTCTGGGCTGCAAGTGCCCATTCCTAGCTCATGTCCAGTCTACTATGAAGAGTAGATGGTTAGTTATGAGGGAAACAAAGCATTATTCATTTTTCTTTCCTTGTGCTAACTTACAAGTCATACAAAATAATAAATGCAGACAAAGTCCTGATAAACAAAAAAAAGCACAGCTGAGAGCTGCAAGGTTCCTTCTTTTCTGCTGCTGTGTGCCTTCTCTGTCTTAACTCATACCATATTTAATCTGTGTGTAGGAAGTCCACATTTGTTTCTCATAAGAGAATGAAAGTAATGAGATGTCAAGGAACAGTTTCCTTAGGCCAGAGACTTCAAAGGTGAGCCTGGCAGCTTGTCTCCCATTTATTGTTTGCATCAAGCTGAAGTATTTTTTTCTGCAGAGCAACTGCCCATTTAAAATAATTATAAGCTGCAACTTAAACCCAAACACTACATGAAGGGATGATAAAACACTTACACCATCAGCCAAATTTCGGTGTCAGCCCTATGTCAGGGAACACATAACTCCAGATGGTGGATTAAAACAATAAGTACGAGCTGAAAATAAGCATATAATTCTTTCAGCTCATGCAGAAGGGTCATGCTTCTTCATGCAACAGCAACGTGAAAGTATGGACTACATTATCTCAACACATGAGCTGCAGCAGCATCTATGTCTGGTGTGCCTATCAGCTAGATCTCTACTGCAGCGAGACAGAGGCCCCAATACAAAAAACTAATTCCACCCACAGATCATTTTCCCCCTGAATATTATTTTTACACAAAATCACAGAATGTTAAGGGTTGAAAGGGACAACAAAAGATCATCCAGTCCACCCCCCCTTGCCAGAGCAAGGTCACCTAGAGCAGGTCACACAGATATGTGTCCAGGCAAGTTTTCAGTGTCTTCAGAGGAGATGTCACAACTTCTCTGGACAGCCTGTTCTAGTGTTCTGGCACCCTCAGTGAAAAAGCTTTTCCTTCTGTTCACATGGAACTTCCTCTGCTCCAGCTTGCACTCATTGTCCCTTGTCCTGTCATTGGACATCACTGAGCAGAGCCTGGCTCCATCCTCCTGACACTGCCCTTCACATCTTTAAAAACATGAATGAGGTCACCCCTCAGGCTCCTCTTCTGTGGGCTAAAGAGCCCCAGCTCCCTCAGCCTTTCCTCAATAAGGAGACATTCCCCTCCCTTCAGCTCTCTGCTGGACTCTCTCGAGCAGTTCCCCTAGTCTTTCTTGAACTGAAGGGCCCAGAACTGGACACAGTATTCCAAACAATATTTTAGTCAAACTGGACAAAAATATTTTCATGAACGTCAAGTTACAGCAGAGTAGGGAAAAAAAAAAAAGAGCGAGCCCCTCAAAAGGATGCTGAGGCATCTCACTTAAATTCTATTACCTAGAAAGTTTGGACCAGATCATCCTGAGGGGGTCCCTCAAACCTGGCATGACATGATTCTGTGAATAGATAAGGGGGGTGGGGAGGGGAAAGAGCTTGTCCCACAGAACTATACTTCTTGCTCAGGACCAAGTCTTGCTTCTCCTGAAGCCAGTGCAAGGCTGTCCCAGGAAGGGAAGCCTTTAAAACAAGTGCCATGGCAGCAGATAACAAGCACTAGACTCAGAATCATAGAGTTGTTTCATGTGGAAAAGACCTCCAAGATCATCAAGTCCAACCATCAATCTAAAACCACCATGGTTGTTCAACCACATCCCAAAGTGCCACATTGGATTCTCTCCACCAGGCTTCTGTCTCTCCTGAACTGGGGAGCCCAAAACTGGACATGGTTTTCCAGGTGTGGTCTCACCAGGGCAGAGTAGAGGGGGAGAACCACCTTCCTAGAGCTGGCTGGACTTGATGATCTCCAAGGTCTATTCCAACCAGAGATTCCATTCTTCTATGCTCTCAAAGGTCTACATCAACAAAAACACTTCTGTAACATCAAAGGTCTTCAACCAGCACAGTTCTGTGATTTTATGATCTCAAAGGTCTGCTCCAATCAAAGTGATTCTACAATTCTATCATTAAGCACAACACAACCTGCATGGCCTATGATGTGCAAACCTTGAGGCAGGCAAAAAGATTAAGCAAGCAGCCAACACGAGTACTGCAGGCACCACTGCTGCACAAGGTGCACCTCCTCATGGAGCTTGGTGTTGAGTTGTGCCCACATGCTTGTATTTATGCACACACACCAGTTCCTGTTTATCACCTCCCAGCACACACTCTGATTCAGCAGAGAGAGGCAGAGATGTTGGAGGGGTGTTCAAAGTGATACCCCTTACAAACGCAGCCATCAAAATCCAGTGTTGAGAGAATTAATGAGCTCCTCATGGAAATCACGCATAATTTACGCTGGAATTTGTCCTTCTGCCAACAGCCACTTGCTCTGCATAATAATGCAGGCAGGGCTTGGAGATGCAAAGTGATCCACAGCCCATTTGTGTCCTGAAGCCCCTTTTCCCCAACTCACCAAAACACTGCAAACCCTTCCAAAGAGCAGTAATACAAGGCAGCAAATGGAGTGAAAGGGACTGGCTGGAGAGCTGGGCAAAGCTCTCTCATGAACTGCAATAAGGACAAGTGCAGAGTCCTGCATCTGGAAAGGAGTAACACCAAGCACCAGTACAGACTAGGGGTTGTCCTACTAGAAGGCGTCTCCATAGATAAGAACCTTGGAGTCCTGGTGGACAAGGAGTTATTGATGGGACAGCAATGTGCCCTTGGGGCCAAAAGGACCAATGGTATCCTGGGGTGCATCAAGAAAAGTTTGTCCAAAAGGTCCAGGAAGGGTCTCCTCGCCCTCTGCTCTGGCCTGGTGAGACCACACCTGGAACATTCTACCCAGTTTTGGGCTCCCCAGTTCAAGATAGAGATCTACTAAAGAGAGTCCAAGGCAGCCTACAAGGATGACTGGGGGACTTGTCTCTCATGGAAAACACTAAGAGACTTGGGACTATTTAGTCTTGAGGATACTGAGAGGGAATCTTGCTAATTTTATGAATATCTGAGGGGTGGCTGTCAAGATGGTGTCAGGCTCTTTTTGGTGATGCCTAGTAATAGTGCAAGGAAAAAGAGGTATAAGCTAGAAGACAGGAAGTTCCCCTTCACCACAAGGAGAAATTTCTTTACTGTAAGTGTGCTGGAGCACTGGACCAGGCTGCCCAGAGAGGTTCTGGTGTCTCCTTCTCTGGAGACTTTCCACATCCACCTGTGTGTGTTCCTGTGTGACCTTCCTTAGGTGATCATGCTTTGTCAGGAGAGTTGTACTCAATATCCAGAGGTACCTTTCTACCCCCACCATTCTATCATCTTAAATGCCCCTTCAAACCAAACCATTCTATGATAAACTTCATGCCTCTGGTCCTTCTTTCCAGCTCTGGCTGAGTAGTATCACAATCATCACTTTAGGGACACTCATTTTACAAGCTATTAATTTTCATTTCAGAGCATTTTAAGTTTGGGCACATTCCAGTTTTGTGCTGCATACCCAAAATGAACATCTTTGTAACATCAACAAAATTATTTCCTGTGGTTTAGGCAAAAACAGGGGCAGGGATAGCATCAAGGAAAAGAAGGGAGCACAAAGAACCACTGCACGCTAGCCAGGCACGAGTGACATAGTCAGCAGGCACGGGCCCAAGGACATACACAAACAGTTCAGCTTCATTGGATCCAGCATCCCCTTTCTGATGAGAAAGAAGGGCTGAAAACCCTCACAGCCACAGCGTGAAAAGCACCTTTCTCCTTTTGCTGATGAGTATTAGCTATCACTCCAACTTCAGCAAAATCTGCTTTCCTGTGAAGGTGGAAGAGCAGTGGCCCAGGCTGCCCAGACAGGCCGTGGAGTTTCCTTCTGCTGATACATTCAAGGCTTACCTGGATGCATTCCGGAGCAAGCAGATCTAGGTGAAGCTGCTTCACAGGATGGTTGGATTCAACAATCTTCAGAGATCCCTTACAACAACTATCACTTTGTGATTACTAAGCCACTGCCTTACGGACTGCCACCACCAGCAATAGCTCCTTCCAAACATCATCGACCAGGAGAACATCAAGAAGCTGCTGCAAAGCAGGACCCCCTTCAGCACTCCGTGTGGGAGCCTTCTCACAGGAAGAAGGGCTAAATAACTCCTCCCCTGTGTGCAGCTGGGAGCCATCAGGCTTCTTTACAGGGAAATGTGGCAGGGCCTGAGGGTCTAAACTCAACACACCTGGGCAGCCTGGCCGCTGGAACCTTCCTCCTCATTCCCTGCAGCTGTGGCTGCAAAGGAAAACAACTTCTTGGACCCTGTGCTTTTGTTTCTTTTTTGGTGGCCTGGGCATAGTGTACAGAGACTCAGCAAGACTCCCAGAATGTAGGAATGGGACCGTGCATGGAAACACCGAATTGTCCTTCCCTCCCAAAGCCACAAACACAAACCTGCTTCACCATCACCTCCACAGCCTCTTCTGAATGTATTTACAAGGGCTCCCCTGTCTGTTCCTTTCTGTTATTACAAAGCATTTGTAGTTGATGCCTGGGCAATACAAAAAGGCTTTCATTCATCCACTCATCCCTCCCCAGCCCTCTGCTCAGCAGCCACACAGAAGAGCTTATTAATACCACCACCCCCCCACCACCACCAAGGCCAGACAAAGGGAGCTGGCATTCAAGAACCTGGAGGGATCACACTGTAGCTCTGTGCGAGGCCACGCAGGAGGAAGCAATCAAAACAGGAGCTGGATTTGCTCCAACAAAGGACACATTCTGCCCAGCTCTGCTCCCAGCTTCCACCAGCAGCCACCACGCTGCTGGTGGAAGCAGAATTAGCAGATCTGGGGCGTTAGAGTTAAGGCTGAGAGAGCTGGGGCACTATGGCTTGGAGAAGAGGAGGCTGAGGGGGGGATTGTGTCAACGCTTACAAATATTTAAGAGGCGGGTGTCAGGAAGGTGGAACCAGACTCTTCTCAGTGCTTCTCAGTGACAGAACAAGAGGTAATGGGCATAAACTTGAACACAGAAAGTTCCATCTCAACATGAGAAGGAACTTTTCTACTTTGAGGGTGACAGACCACTGCAGCAGGCTGTCCAGAGAGGTGGTGAAGGGTTCATCTCTGGAGACTTTCAAGGCTGCCAGGACGTTCCTGTGTGACCTGTCCTAGGTAATCATGCTCTGACAAGAGGTTGGACTAGGTGATTTTCAGAGGTCCTTCTCAACCCCTACCACTCTGTGATTATGTGAGTCTAGTCCCAACATCCTTAAGAGCTTTCTCAGGTGCTGCACGTTTCCTGGTGTTTTTCCTGGTGAAAGTCCTGCCCACAAAGGATTTATTGTTATTGAGTAAGGTAAATGGGTTTAGTGGCACCATACAATCACTGAATTGTTTTGGTTCAAAAAGGTTTCTAAGATCATTGAGTCCAACCATCAACCCAACACCACCATGGCCATTAAACCATGTCCCAGAGTGCCATGTCCACACATGTCTTGAACATATCCAGGGATGGTGACTCCATCACCTCCCTGGACAGACTTTCCAATGCCTGAACACTCTTGTAACAAAGAGACTTTTCCTAATCTCCAACCTAAACCTCCCCTGACATAATTTCAGGCAATTTTCTCTCCTATCACTTGTTACCAGGGAGAAGAGACCAACATCCACCTCACTCCCGGCTCCTCTCAGGGGATTGTAGAGAGCAATGGGGTCTTCCTCCAGCCTCCTCTTCCCCAAACTAAACACCCCCAGTTCCCTCAGCTGCTCCTCAACAGACCTGTTTTCCAGACCCTTCACCACTGTTGTTGCCCTTCTCTGGACCTGCTCCAGCACCTGTCCCTGCTGGGCAGCTGCTGAACAAAATTCTTTTTTTTGCCTTCTCCAAGATCTTGTATTTTCTTCCAGGGATGTAATTTTACAAAGGTATGCAGGCTGGAAGCAGAACATTCAGGCAGCACCCCAACCCCCAGTCCTTCCCTCTCCCCCCTCAGACTATGCAGTGAGTCCCAGACTCATCTGAAATACTCATTAAATAAAACTGTTGAAATAATGGCTTCTTTGTCTCTGGGTGGCCAAGAAATTATGAGTTAAAGCTCTAAGTAGTCCTGACTTCTCCTTAGCTCATCTCAGTGGTCATTAACTGGTCATTACTGGTGGATAGAGGCCCCTAATGCTTCCCTCTAACACAGCATTGGCTGCACAGCTTTACAATGTCCTACCCTTGTGAGGGATTCATGGCAGACAATAAAAGTGTCATCTTGTGTTGTATATTCACAGGCATGCCCCCTCCTGTGAAATAAAACAAAAAAGGAAAGACATTCCTGGAAATGCCACCTCGTGAAGAGAGCTGGTCAA
Source organism: Dryobates pubescens (assembly GCF_014839835.1). NCBI lineage: Eukaryota > Metazoa > Chordata > Aves > Piciformes > Picidae > Dryobates > Dryobates pubescens. Next base: position 44,423,510 of record NC_071612.1, read on the forward strand.
GAGGGAGCAAGCATCTCATCATTATTGGAACAGGCTGCCCAGGGAGGTGGTGGAGTCACCATCCCTGGGGGCATTTAAAAGATGTGTGGATGTGGTGCTGAGGGCCGTGGTGGTAGCTTAGCAGCAGCGGTGGGATTGTGAGCTCTGGGTGAGCTGTTGGTCTCTTCCAACCTCAACAGCTGGAACAGATTCCATGATCCTCTCTCCCTCCTTCACTCTGCAGCCTTTCCTCAGGACTCATCCCCTCTTCATTACACATAAGTAAAATTAATTCCTGCTCTTGTATGCTCTTAATGAAACTTCTCAGAGAAGCCCAACATTATAAACATTTACATAATGCCTTAATTTTTAGAACCAATTAGCATGTTTTTCAGAAGTCTTTCCACAACCAAAGCTCTGTACCAAGCCAGGTGCTTCACACACTTTCTTTGCAACTGTGAGCCAGCATCCTTCAGGCTGCAGGAGATGAGCAACTTTCATTTGGCTTTAAAACCTATCAAATTACAAATATCATGACAAATATCAATTACCTTGAAGGCTGGGCAGAAGTTCCGCCATATTTAATGGGGGAAAAAACCCAACCCCACAACCCAGGTGATCCCATAGTAACAGTTAAGTTTAAAACACAAAGCAATCCCTCCTCAGCTCTCCAGGAGTTTTTGATGGTTGGATTCAGTGATCTTAAAAGTGTTTTCCAACCAAAATGATTCCATGATTCTATGAATTTGCAGACCAGACTTTTTTGGGAGGGCATTTCCTAAGGAAGCAGGAGCTCAGCACTGTTCTCAGCACTGGTGAGGCCAACTGTTGAGTCCTGTCTTTTCACCACCCTCATTGTGAAGAACTTCCTCCTGATGTCCAGCCTAAATCTGCCCAGCTCCAGTTTCAAACTATTGCCTCTCGTCCTACCACCACAGTCCCTTCTAAACTGTCCCTCCCCAGCGTTTCTGTAGGTCCCTTTCAGATATTGAAATGTTCCCATAATGTCCCCAAATCATTTTCCCTCCTCCAATTTTTATCCCTCCCCTCCACACCCAGTGGCACTACTGGCTTTTTATTGTGCCTCTGCTGTGGTTCTGCATTATGCATAGTCCCAGCAGGTCACCCAAGCTCACCAAACCACACGGAACACTTGGAACTCCGAGGCAGTGCTGTACAGGCACAGACTTTCTTTACTGTGCCCAAATACAGCTGTGCCCAGCTGTATTTTCATGGGGTTCAACATTACGTAAAATGTTGGAGCCATTCCTCTCCACATTTGGGTTTCTGCAACATCCTCTCCCGTGGCCTTGCTGAAAATCATCTAGAGGAGTTTGTTTTCTTTCACAACGCTGCCATGAAGATCCTTTCCACACCTTGTTGCTTTGACCACATTCCACTTCCATGTTTTTCTTCTGTGGTTACTGCTGCTTCACACATCCAGAATAAACGCTGTGCTTGTAGCCAGAAGGCTTTTTCTCATGGCTTGTCTCCAACTTGAACTCCACCTCTCCCACTGCACTGACGTCCTGCTACTTAGCCACCAACAGCAACTTTTCCCACTTCCAGCACAAACCACACTGTCATTGTATGATCTCTACATAGCAATTGTGGAAGAGTCCCAGAAAGCCCAATTTCCCCTAAAATTACTGGGAATCAAGGGCAAGGGCTTAAGGTTGGCATTCCCACCAGCTCCTAGACCTTTCCCTCCCTTCTAGCACATTTTTACATCCTTGTATTCTCCCAGCTGTGTCACCTCCCGCCGGTCAGAGCCCCATTTCTTTTCAGCAGAAGGCAGGAGGAGTGCAGATGAATAGAAAACAGGTAAGTTTCTGCTTTACATCAAAATCCATGGGGTTCTGGACAGCATGCAGAGGAGAAACCACTTGACAAAGCATTTGCAAGACAACGAGGCAAAGTGACAGGGACGCTTGCTGAAGTGAGCCCATGAGACTCAAGTGCTGCTTCAGCCAAGGCGACATCCTTGCGTCCCCTAGGTGAGGAGAAAATTGGGGCTTACCCAGTGTCTCCCAGCTGCACCTGTTGGTGAGTGGCACGTTCAGGTTTGGAACTGCAAAACTCACAAGCCAGCAGCAAGGGTGCTCACAGAGGCCAGGGTCCAGACCTGTGCCAAGTGTCCAGAGATGTCTTAGGTTATCAGGTTTATAGGGTCTGGAGAACAGGTCTTTTGAGGAGAGGCTAAGAGAAGCTAAGAGAACTTGAGAAGAGGAGGCTGAGACGGCAACCTCATTGATCTCTACAACTCCCTGAAAGGAGGCAGTGACATGGGTAACAACAAGTGATAGAGCGGAAATGGCCTGAAGCTGCACAAGGACAGGTTGAGGCTGGATCTTACAAGAAACGTGTTGACTGAAAAGGTTCTTACAGATTGGAACAGGCTCCTCAGGGAGGTGGTTGAATCTCCATCCCTGGAGGTGTTGACAAGAGGCAGAGATGTGGTGCTGAGGGACATGGTTTAACACCAGCCTTTGTAGAGTTAGGTAATGGTTGGACTTGATGAACTTAGAGGTCCTTTCCTACCAAAATGATTCTACCTCCCTATGCTTTTTAAGAAGCTTAATCACATTAAGGCTTTTTAAATTATGTGCTTCTCAGATATTCTCTATACATTCAACAGCAGGGACGATACCATGTTGCATGGCTCTGTCAAATTTGGTGTCAATTTTGTAGGACTGATACAAAAACAAAACAGAAACATTAGATTTGAGATACTTCTGAGTTCCTTGGGCTCCTTGAAAGTGGAAGAAGATCTAAAATAAAGAATATTTAAAGGACCATGAGAGTGGGGGAAAACTGGAGCATGGTGTCCAAGGAGGTAGTTGAGGCCTCATCTCTAGAGATACTCAAGGTCAGACTGGGCAAGTCTCTGGCCAATCTGATCTGGTGAAGCATGTCCCTGCTTACTGTTGGCGGGGTGTGGGGTTGGACTAGTTGACCTTTGGAGGTCCCTTCCAACCCAAACCATTCTATGATTCTAATATTTCTTCCCTGCATACTGTAGATATTGATGAGCTATTCAGCGTTCCCAAACTTGCAAAGAGAATAAAGGAAGACAAAATGTTCTGCAGATGCAAATATATAACTCTATATTAAGCTGAGCATCTCCTGATATCTCTCTCTATAAAATCAAAGCAGTGTTTAAATTCTAGCTCTGAAGTACCTGAAGTCAGCAGGGAAAAAGCAGTTGGTAAAAAGCTGGATGATTGAGCCATATGTTTGTGCATCTAGAGGAGAGGCTGGGAAAGGCTGTGGCTGTGAATGATGGATTCTGAAGTGTTGCCTGTGTGCATCAAATCAGAGTGTTTTGTGTCAATGGAAGAGTGGGGCTCTCAGAAAGCAGGAGCAGGAGGCAGGAATTTGAGCAGCAAAAACTTTAAGAGTAATAATTATTAGCTTCCATTATTTCTGCAGACAAAAGGGCAATCACATTAATTCCTCTGTACCTTGCCAAGTCCCTCCTTTCCTAAGTCTTAACAATTAGCACGCCAAGGGAATAGGAACCAGGATGCTGAAGAGCTGGGGAAGGCAGAATGGTTGCACACACAAATTATCCCCCTTTAAGGAATATGTTGGTGAAAGTAGCTCAGGTACACAATGAGCTGAAGTAAAATGAGACCAAAAACACAGTGGAAGAAGAGATGTAAAAGTAGCCTCCCTTCTCCTTCTTGCTGAAGAGGGTACAGCAAAGGGCAACACAGGTGCTGAGGGGACAGGAACATCTCTGTGATGTGAAAAGACTGAGAGAACTGGGGACTTTTCGTTTGGAGAAGAGCATCCTGAGAGGGGATCTCATCAATGCTGATCAGTACTTAAAGGGTGGGTGTCAGGAGGATGGGACCAGGCTTTTTTTCAGTGATGCTCAGTGACAAGACAAGAGTTGACGGGCATAAGCCTGAACACAAGAAGTTCCATCTGAACATGAGGAGGAAGTTCTTTTCTTTTAGGGTGAGGTAGCTGTGGCCCAGGCTGCCCAGAGAGGTGGTAGAGTCTCCACCTCTGGAGGCATTCAAAACATGGCTGGACATGTTCCTGTGTGACCTTCTTTAGACGAACCTGCCTTGGCAAGCAGGTTGATCTCCAGACGTCCTTTCCAATCCCCACCACTCTGTGATGCTATGATTCCGTTTCCTGTGTGGGCTGTGTGTGGCAGAGATCCATTCCTATATCCCTGCTGTGGTGTTCAGGGTTGCCACCACTGCATGCACATCTCCTCGCCGCAGTGGTGATGGGAACTGATAAAACCAAAATGTTTCTTCCTCTTCTTCCTTCACAGCTGATGTCTATCTAAGACATGCATCTATCTCCCATCGCCAGGATCCTCAAGTCTTAACAACTGGCTTTGACAGCTTTGCTTTTTTCAATCAGAAATCGGGTGCCTGCCAATTCCTGCAGCTGCTTAATCCTCCATCCTTGAGCCAAACACTGTTTTCACAGACATAAAGAGGTGCTGGTAGCAGGTTAATACTGATATCATTGTCCCCTTCCTGCAAGTGTTCAAGGCCAGGCTGGACAGGGCCTTGAGCAACCTGGTCTAATGGAAGGTGTCTCTGCCTGTGGTGGAGGGTTGGAGTTAGGTGATCTTTAAGGTCCCTTCCAGTCCAAACCATTCTGTGATTCTAGAGTCATTTGAAAAACATTTCATGGGGCAGAACAAAAACTGAAATCAATGCTCAGAAATTCAGATGCAATATGTATGCAGAGTGTGGTTATTACCTTTCCAGTCACTTCTTCCCTTTATTAACATTCCCCATGCAAACTTCCAAATGGACCCTCTTAAATGAGCAGGGATGGTGGTGGGACATTCACAGCATCACAAGGCCATCAGAGTCAGAGGACAAGCTGCAAGAAGGGTCCAGAGGACTGGAATATATTTGGGACTCTACACACACAGATCACCCCATGATGTTTAAACTGGTCAGCCTGCAAAAAAATAAAAGCATTCATGGAATCATAGCTTGGGTTGGAAGAGACCTTAAAGATCATCTAGTTTCAACCCCCCCACCATGGGCAGGGACACCTTCCGCTTTACCAGGTTGCTCAAGGCCCTCTCCAACCTGGCAATGGACATCTCCAGGGAGGGGGTATCCACAACCTTCTTGAGCAACCTGTTCCAGTATCTCACCACCCTCACTGTCAAGAATTTCTTCCTAATCTCCAGTCTAAATCTGGCCTCCTCAAGCTTTAATCAATTCCCTCTCATCCTATCCCTACAAGCCCTTGTAAAAAGTTCCCGCTCAGCTTCTTCTGTTAGCTCCCTTAAGGTATTGGAAGGCCACCATAAGGTGTCCCCAGAGTCTTCTCTTCTCCAGGCTGAACAGCCTCAAGTCTCTCACCCTGTCCTGATATGGGAGGTTCTCCAGCCCTCTGATCATCTTTATAGCCTCCTCAGGACCAACTAACATTTCTATGTCCTTGTTGTGCTGGGGGCAACAGAACTGGATGCAATGCTCCAGGTGGGGTCTCATGAGAGCAGAGTAGAGGGGCAGAATCTCCTTCCTCATTGTGCTGTTCACAGGACAGAGGAGGTGACTCTCCCCCTCTGCTCACTGTCCCTTAGGCTCACATACTCTGCCCTTCCACAAAGGTCCTCAGAGACCCTCCTGACCATAAAGATCAAGCAAGGTGGAAGTGACTGGTGTATATCCTTCTGCAGCTAGCTACGCTTGCAGAGGAGGCAGACTTTTCTGAGCAGCTGCTTTGGGTGGATGAACTTCCAGCTTGGGCTGTAAAGGTGATTTTGAACTTGTATCACACACAGATATCCATTCCCTGCAGGGTTAGATAAACCTTCCTAACCAAAACACTCCACTCCACATCCCCTTTTCCCTGGGGAGCAGATGAAAGAGCACATACAGATGTGCACTGCTGGAAGCTATTAGGGAACTGCAGCAAGAAGAGCAATATCAGGAGATGACTGAGGAGAGAAAAACAAAACCACACGAAACCAAGGTGGAGAGAGTGGTGTGTCCACCCATCCCGGCTGGATTGAGCAAACAGATTTGCTTTGAGTCCAGAATGACTTTGGAAGCTGCGTTATCAGCTCGTGCCTATGGATGCACATTATTTTTAATTGTCCAAACACAAAAGGCAGAAAAATCATGAGAGGGGCTCCTCCAGAACCCCTAATTGTGAGCTTTCCAGCATAGCTGCAGCTGACCCCCTGCCTTCATCATGCATGTGCTTTGCATTAGTTTTTATTGACTTTTCCAGCTCATAAAAAGGAGAAATTAAAAGGAAATCTCAATGACTAGTCACACAACCCATCTTTCTGGGCTCATAATCCCCCAGACCTTTACAGCACAGGCTTATTTTAAGCACCTGTGTAATCCCTTTGGAAGTCAGGGAGATTACTCATGGGCATGAAGTCAAAGATGTGAATCACTGGGTGTCCCAACTGACAGACAAGGCACGACTCCCTCAGAGACCCCTGCGAAATGCAGAACTGCAATGGAATTTATATATATATATATATATATATATATATATATATATTTTAGGGGAAAGCTAAAATAAGAAGCAATTCAGGCATGGGATGCATCAGCCCCTCATCTCAAGTCTGTGGAAAATCAGAAATATCTCAAAGGCAACTGCAGAGCTAGGGCTGGAATGAAATGTTAATGCAGCCCTTGCTTGACCCACAGCTGAGATGTAACTGCTAAAAGCTACAGTGGATCCTAGCAAAAAAATGAGTATCACAGAAGCACAGAATGGTGGGGGTTGGAAGGCACCTTTGGAGATCACCTAGGCCAACCCCCTGCCAACGTAGGATCATCTAGGGCAGGTCACACAGGAACACGTTCAGGCAGGTTTTGAAATTCTCCAGAGGAGGAGACTCCACAACCTCCACGGGCAGCCTGCTCCAGGGCTCCAGCACGCTCATGACAAAGAAGTTTTTCCCCATGTTTAAGTGAAACCTCCTAGGTTCCAGTTTGTTGCTGTTGCTCCTTGTTCTGTCACTGGGCACCACTGAAGTGACCATTAGGTATTGATCAGCATTGAGAAGATACCCTCTCAGGCTGCTCTGCTCCAGGCCAAATGGTCCCAGGTCTTTCAGCCTCTTCTCAGCATCTTCATGACCTCCATTGGACTCTCTTGAACTGGGGAGCCCAGAACTGGGCACAATACTCCAGGCATGGCCTCACCAGGGCATATGGAGAGGAAAAAGAACCTCCCATGACCTGCTGGCCACACTGTTCTTCACACACCCCAGATACAAGGCACGGCACCTTTGCAGAGACATCGCAAAACACAGGAAGGTCTCCAACTAGGTGAGCAGTGACTACAAAAATTATCTTAATATTCATGGAAGCTGGGCCAGGAGGAAACCAGGTTAGGCAACTTACACCTCCAGAGGGATCATGTCTACCTGTCTGAGTTGGAGGGAATCAACTCCATCAACATTACAGGGGCCTTCCAGTACCTGAAGGGGGATACAAGAAATCCCAGAAGGGAGATTATACAAAGGCTTGTAGTGACAGGATGAGGGGCAGTAGCTTTGAGCTGGAAGAGCAGAGATTGAGACTCAAGATCAGGAAGAAATTCTTTCCAGGGAAGGTGGCGAGACACTGGAACAGGATGCCCAGGGAGGTTGTGCATGTCCCCTGGAAGTGTTCAAGGCCAGGTTGGAACTGGATGATCTTTAAGGACCCTTTCAACCTAAACCATTCCATGGATCTATGAGCAATAATTTCATTTCAGCTTAGTAAACATCAGTCTACTGCCCTGGAAGAGACACAGGTTCCACAGACACCTTTTTTCTTTTTGGTTTTGGTGGGTTTTGTTTTTTTTTTCCCCTCCTGTTTTCTTTTCCATTTTGCTGATCTCCAGTTCAAGCATGGACCACTTCCAGCCCTGATTCTTGTTTAAAGTCACACAACCCCAGGTATAATATTTCAAGCATCCAGCTTTGGCTTCTTTAATTGCAACTTTCTGTGACTTCATGATTTATTCATCTCAGGATGCACTCCAAAGTCTAGAATATCGCTGTGATCCTCGCACAGCATACTGTTAGCTTTAAAATTTCATAAACCACCACGTATTTGACAAGTTGAAAAGTTAACAAGGGTTATAAGGCAGGGGGGGAAAGGAGGAAAAGAAAAAAAGCCTGCTGGGCTCTGATCGGCTCAGCTCCCGGAACTCCAGGCTCTTCAGAAGAGCAGCTCACAGCTTGCTGCTAGGAAGGGAGACTCTAGTACAATATTGGCTTCACGGCCCATGTTACCCCATTCCTCAGCTGAGATAAAATCCCTTTCTCCTCTCTAATGAAAGCCACACTCCCTTCATTCACACTAGCTGTCAAGTATCAAACAGGGGCTCTGTCTGACAAATAAATGAAGTCCTGCTTGCAGCATTTTCTAAAAACCTTAAAAAAACCCTTGCTGGTGAGGCCACTCAGTCCTACGTGACATGAGACAAGTCAGGAGTCACCAAAACCTGCCCATCAGCCTCACCCAAATCATGACCATCTCTGCACTGAGTTTGGGGTGTTTGGAGGGAGGAGAAGAGCAACCTTGCACACTTTGAAATGAGAGCTGTGTCAAAGAGACTGTTCTTCGTTATGGCGCTGTTGAGACTCTGGAATAGGTTGCACAGAGTGGTTGTGGATGCCCCCACCCCGGAGGTGTTTAAGGTCAGGTTGGATGATGCCTTCATCAAACAAATCTAGTTGAGAGGTATCCCTGCCCGTGGCAGAGAGGTTGGAGTAGATGATCTCTGAAGACACAACCGGAGGCATTCTGTGCTTCTATTCCAAACATTTTTCTCTAAGAAGCCCCTTCAAGGCTGCCCAAAGTGGCAGTGGAGTCTCCTTCTCTGGAGACTTTCAAGAGCTACCTGGATGGGTTCCTGTGTGACCTGCCCTAGGTGATCCTGCTTTGGCAGGGGGGTTAAAATTGACAGACTCAGTGATCTTTGAGGTATTTTCCAACCCAAACAACTCAGTGATTCTACAATTCTAACAACAATCATTCACTCCCACCCCAAACAAAACAAAAGCACCACAGCTGAACCAGAAACCAAGTGTGTACAGCTCCAGAATATTTGATTACCACTTCTGAGAACACACCTGCGTGGCATGAAAAATCCCCCAGCGGACGCTGCCACGCTCTGCTTTTCTTTCCCACATGCAAATTGAATCTCAGTGGCTATGCAAAGCCTGTTCTGCTAACAAAAGCAGCGAGCAGCGTGACGCGGTCCTGCTTCTCCTTTGCCTACATGATTAGCAAGGATGAGCTCCAATCTACTGGAGGGGGCAGTGTGGGGAGCATGCAGGCAGGTGGTGATTTGGTTTCTCTATCAAACTCCGAAATTAGGCAGGCCAGTGAGAAATTTCAAGCTCACTTGGTGAATGTTTGCGTTTATGAGAAAACAGAGATGATTACAAGTTGGGCTGGAGCAGGCTCTCCTCGAAGAAGCGACGCTGCAGGCCCAACCAGAGGCATAATTTAATAAAATGCAGTGGGATTCAGGCTAATCACAAAACTTGCTGTGATGAGAAGCCTGAAGGAAATTGCTTCTTCTTGTCCATTATGCCTTTATTTTTGATTAGGGAAATAAAAGCTGGGAAACCAAAATGTCAGGCTTTTTAATTTATTTTATTTTATTTTTTTTCATCCCCATCAGGTTCCTATGGATACTGCAAAGGAAGAAACTGTCTGGATTCTTGTAAAGATAATTAGCATACCTTCAGAGTGAAAAATAGGCAGAGCCATTAGCAGCAGGCAGACAGCTCGCGCTTGGCTGTAGGCTTCTGGAAAGACCCTTTTGTAAAAAGCTGAATCTTACCACTACATTGATTTCTACAATGAGTACATAAAAATACATTTATTTACTGCTCTTGCCATGACATTTCATTACTTTCCAGAAAAGGTTTTGTGCTGGCCCTTGGTTCTGCTGTGCTAAAATGTTCAGAATCAGAGAACTGTTTTGGCTGGAAGAGACCTTTAAGATCACCGTGTCCATGCCACAGTGCACGACAGCTCCTCTTTCTTACACACTGCACTGTGAAATACAGAATCACGGAATGGTAGGGTGGCAGGGATCTCTGAAGATCATGCAGTCCAGCCCCACTCCCAGAGCAGAATCACCTAAAACACATCACACAGGAACATGTCCAGGCAGGCCTTCAAAGTCTCCAGAGACTCCACCACCTCTATGGGCAGCCTGCTGCAGTGCTCCACCACCCTCAAAGTAAAGTTCCTTCTCATGTTGAGATAGAACTTTCTGTGTTCAAGTTTATGCCCATTACCTCTTGTCCTGTCACTGGGAACCACTGAGGAGAGTCTGATCTCATCTTCCTGACATCCACCCCTTAGATGTTTGTAAATATTAATAAGATCCCTGCTCAGACTCTAAGCTAAACATCTCCAGTATAGAATACAGCATAGAAAGCTCCCTCAGGCAGAGAGGGTGAAGAAATTGCTTGACTTCATGAAAAGCTTAATACACCTAACTGGCATTCTTCAAAATCCTCCTTGTGCTATGCTCCCTGAAGTCTTACCCTCTTCATGAGGCTATTATCATTGTTAAGTTGGGTTGCTTCTAATTCCTATCCCCACGCTTCTCATCCAGGAAAGAAAAGGTTGATTAAAAATGTCTGATCCTTCCTCAAACGAGACTTACTTGCATCTGCTAAACATTGCAGTGGTGACTTCACTGTCACAAATACTCTCACCATAAATCTGTCATCACTAGTTGACTCCCTCCAGGTTCCATTTTTATGCAGAAATAATGCCACAGCACTAGATCACCCTTCTAATTATCATACCATCGTAGAATTGTTTCACTCGAAAGAGACCTCTGAGAACATTGAGTCCAAACGTTAAACTAACATCATGGCCAATAAACCATGTCTCCAAGTGCCATACCCACAAATTTCTTGAGCACCTCCAGGGATGATGAATCTACCACTTCCCTGGGCAGCCTGTTCCAATGTTTGAGCACTCTTCTAGAAAAGACACTTTTCCTATCTCCAATCTAAACCTCCCCTGGCACAATTTCAATCCATTTCCTTTCCTTCTGTCACCTGACACTAGGGAGAAGAGACCAACCCCCACCTCACTCTAATCTCCTCTTAATACTCTTGTTTATGAATGTCAGTGACACCTTGCAGTCCAAACCCCTGCTTTGTTAGCTATTTCTTTACTCATCCATATGTGAGGCTCACTAGAGCTTCCTCTTCCAAGTCAAAACTTTGTTCTGTTTGATTGTGGTGTTTAAGAACAAAACATACATCTTTGAGGTCTCTTCCAAGCAAACCATTCTATCACTCTGTGTTTCTATGATTCTAAGATTTTGTGAGTCTATCACTTTATGATTCTGTGATTCTATGACTCTGTGACTCTATAACCCTATGATTCTGTGATGCCACGGCTCTATGAGTCTATGATTCTGATATTTTATGATTCTATGATTCCATGACTGACTTCATGACTCTGATTTATGATTCTGGTTTTCTGTGATTGCATGATTCTGTGACTCCATGGCTGTATGATTCTATGAGCCTATGTTTCTATGACTTTATGACTCTATGATTCTATGAGTCTATGTTCCTGTGATTCTACACAGTTAGATCCCCCATGGAAGTGTCAATCCAACTGTCTTTCACCTGCACGACCACAGCCTATATGGATAAGATGATTAATCACTTCAACTCTACCAGGCATTATTTCTAATTAAAAACTAGCCCATAAATACCTCTTTTATTGCTAGGTCTGCATGGTAAATAAATCCAAGCGGTCAGTAAAACACTCAGGAAGGAAATTACCTTTAAAAAATGACTTTTCATTTCCAAAGCGAATCTTCCTAATTAAAATGCCTGTTTCCCATACATACAGCCTGCCATAATTTAAGAGTCTTTGAAAGCACAATTCTCCACAAACCCATTAAAATAACTTCTTGCCATCATCTGTTCAATGCAAACTATAGCATTTTAATATTACACCACGCTTCTTGCTGTTGACAACTTTACAGCTTCCCTGCCTCCCCGCCAGGCAGTGGAGAACTGAAGCACAAGCAAAAAAAAAAACCAAACACACACCCCCCCCAGCAAAACCACAACCCTCTCCACCCCCAAAAAACAAACAAACAGAAAACACACTAAATGTGCAACTTCCTAAACAAGCAACTTCAGACAGAATCAGAGAATGCCACACTGGTTACACATGGATTAAATCCCCCCCTGCCCCGCACCTATGACAGATGTGAAGCTATATGAGTAATTATATCAGCCTTGCTTTCCAGGCACATCTCAAACCTAAATGTTTATTGAGGCACCTTGGGGCTTGCCTGGTAGGAAAAAACAGAAAAAAACCACCAAACCCATAATATTTTTTTTTTACAGTGTGGAAAAGCTACTTCAAAAGCAGCCCCCCCAGGGTGGGATTGCCAAACCAAATCGCTGTGTGTGGTCGGTTTGAAAATGCAGATGTTAACACCCTTCTCATCATCACTTCACATCTAGCACAGTTGTAACTCACTTTCTGTATACAAGGAGCTGTTAAACAAACTCCTTTGGCTTGGGAGCCCCAAAAGGACACACTCCATAGAAAGCAGGGCAAACTCCTCCATTCCTGATGGAGCACACAACAAAGAAATTCAGCCCTACTCCTTGGCATGGCTTCAGTGCCCAGCGCAGAAAATGGGACACCAGACTCAGATGTATTTTTTCACAGCTTGAGCATCCAGGAGAGAATCCTGCTTTGGCATGGGGTTGGGCCAAAGTCAGTTGGATGAGGTTTAACAAGGCCAAATGCTGGCTCCTGCACTTGGGCCAAAGCAATCCCATGTAATGCTCCATGCTTGGGGCAAAGTGGCTGGAAAGTTGCCTGGCAGAAAACAACCGGAGGCTAATTGTTGACAGACAGCTGAAGATGAAACAGTGCATACCCAGGTGGCCAAGAAGGCTACCAGCATCCTGGCCTGGATCAGCATCTCTGTGGCCAGCAGAAGTAGGGAGATGATTGCTCCCCTCTACTGGGCACTGGTGAGGCCAGACTTGAAATACTGGATTCGCTCACTACAAGAACACTGAGGTACTGGAGTGTGTCCAGAGAAGGGTATTGGAGCTGGCGAAGGGTCTGGAGAAGAGGGCTGGTAAGGAAGAGCTGAGGGAACTGGAGTTGATTCTATGATTCTATCTTGAGAGGCCCTTTCCAACTTTTATCATTTTATGATTCAGTGAAGGGGAAGGAGATGTTTTCATTGTGGAGGAAGGAAGGTAGAAGGGCTCAGTTGAGACACGACAAAAGGCAAATGCTGCAAGCAAAGCACCAGCTGAGCTGCCACCTCCAAGTATTTGAATTATTCTCTACCACATTTCAGACCATAAGAAACAGCTGGCACAGGGATTTATAGTAAAATCACCCCTCCGTGGTGGTTCCTGTGTGTCTATATGAATCACACAGCTTCTCCATGCACAGTGCACATGCCATTGTGGCTCATGGGAAGAGCTAATGGCCAGAGTTTCAAAAGCCCTCAACACACTGAGAGTCCCCTGGAGAAGTCAGGTGATTTTTCATAGAACCAGAGAATGGTTTGGGCTGGAAGGGACATTAAAGATCATCTAGTTCCAACCCTCTGCTATGGGCAGGGACACCTTCCACTAGATCACGTTGCTCAAAGCCCTGTCCAACCTGGCCTTGAACATCTCCAGGGAGGGGTCATCCACAAACATCCCTGGGCAGCCTGTTTCAGTGTCTCACCACCCTCACTGGAAAGAATTTCTTCCTAATATCCAGTGTCAATTTTCCCTCTTCCAGCTCAAAGCCATTGCCCCTCATCCTATCACTATAAGCCCTTGTAAAAAGTCCCCCCCCAGCTCTCCTGTAGCCCCCTTCTGGTACTGGAAGACCACTTTGAGGTCTCTCTGTTTCTCTTGTCCTGCACCAACTCTCACAGCCTGTCTCCATAGGGAAGGTGCTCCAGCCTTCTAATATCTTCATTGCCTCCTCTGGACTCACTCCAGCAGTTCCACATCTTTCTGGTGTTGGGGGCATCAGAACTGGGTGCAGTACTCCAAGCAGGGTCTCATGAGAGCAGAGTAGAGTGGGACAGCAAGTATGGTAGAAACTACCACCGCCTCTTGAATTTTATTGACACACAGTCTGGTGTATTAAGACTCTTCCAAAACCAGGAATGTGGTTGAGGCCCCATTCCTGAAGACATTCAAGATCAGACTCGATGTCACCCTGAGCAGCCTGATTTAGTGGAAAGTGTCCCTGCTGACTGCAGGGAAGCTGGACAAGATAACCTTGAGGGTTCCTTCCAACCTAATGCAATCTGTGAAAACCAGGCCACCTTACTTAGACCCTTAAATGCATGCTAAATGCAGTGGAGAAAACCTGCCCTTAAACTGTCAATTCTGCCCATGGTGAGTCTGCTCAAACCCACAACAAAGCCATGGCTCTCCATCTAGACCAACTGCAGTGCACTTGAAACACTTCTGATGTGCCATATGCATTGCTAGTTATTTATTCTTTAGCATAAACACTTAAAAAATTAATTACACGCTCTGTCAGAGCTGTCTAATATATAGGCAAGCTCAACTATAAAACACTGCTGTGCTCTTTTCTCCAACCTCCCCCACCCTCTGAAATTACCTTCAGATGTTTGTTAAGGGACATTAATGCCTCTGAAATTTAGCAACAGCAAGAGGTAAAGTGTTGAGCTCAGTACAGCACTGTGTACTTAAATCCTGCATCATTAACCAGTGGCCACTAATTTTATCCTTAAACGAGGATACAATTTTATGGGACTTTTCCACAGACCGTTCCTTGTAACTCTTAACCACTTTAGGAGGACACACATACATCAACAAAAGAAAAAAAAAAGGCTACAAGGCTACCCTGGACTGAAACTCAACTTCAGCATCACTGTCACTGAGCTGCAAAGATCTTCTTGGGAGTAAGCAGAAGTCAGACACTGCAGTGTATGCACAAAGCCACACTGGACATCAGAGAATGGGAAAACTGGCTTGGATATATATAATATAAGGAAGAAGTTCTTTCCAGTGAGGGTGGTGACACACTGGAACAGGTTCCCCAAGGAGATTGTGGATGCCCCCTCCCTGGAGATGTTTAATGCCAGGTTGGATGAGGCTTTGAGCACCTGGTCTAGTGGAAGATGTTCCTGCCCATGGCAGGGGTGTTGAAACTAAATGACTCAAACCATTCTGGGAATGCATTTATGAAAATCAGAGGATCACAGAATGGTAGAGGGTGGGAGGGACCTCAGAAGATCATCAAGTCCAACCACCCTTCCAGAGCAGGATGACCTTAAACACATCACACAGGAACATGTCCAGGCAGGCCTTGAAAGTCTCCAGAGACAGAGACTCTACCTCCTCTCTGGGCAGCCTGTTCCAGTGCTCTGCCATCCTAAAAGGGAAGAATTTCCTTCTCATGTTGAGATGGAACTTCCTATGATCAATTTTATGCCCATTACCTCTTGTCTTGTCACTGAAGACCACTAAGAAGAGTCTGGCCCCATCTTCCTGACACCACTTCTTAGATATCTGTAAGCAGTTGTAAGATTCCCCCTCAGCCTCCTCTTCTCCAAGCTAAACAGCCCCAGCTCTCTCAGCATGTCCTTACAGGAGACCTCTCAGTGCCTTATTGGTCCTGCACTGGACTCTCTCCAGTAGTTCCTTGTCTTTCTTGAGTTGGCTTGCCCAGTATTGGAACCAGTACTCCAGGTGAGGCATCAACAACCCAGAGTAGAGGGGGAGCAGAACCTCCATCGACCTGCTGGCCACACTCCTCTTAGTATATGTATTTTTGAAGTGAGAAAGGAAAACAGGAATGTGAATATGAGCAGAACTTAACATGACCCTTTCAGCATGAGATTTGTTGACAATGATCTCTACACCTTGGAGATTATGCAGAAGGAAATGGAGACAATGCAGTTAGCAAGAGGTGTTTCCCTGTTTCATGAAGTGTAGAGTGATTACCAATCAGCTGCGAACGTTATTAAAGCAATTTGTAACTTTAGGCATCTAATGGCATCGAGGTGGGAGGGAACTGGCAATCAACACCACCAAAAGCAGCCTGAGGTGTTGCTGGGCTTTAATATATCAGAAGGAAATTCCAGCTGCACCTCTAAGGACATGCTACATCGCAATGTGTCTCTTCCTTTGCGTCATTCATGTGAGCATTTGAAGCTGCCTGCAACAACCAAGCATAAGAGAGTTTCTCATCCTCCTCACTCACTTTTTTTTTGACATAGAGCCAAGAAATTCCTCAACAGCCTGGTTTGCTCTAGAACAAACAGAACTCGTGAACAAGCAGGACTCCTAAGTACAGAGCTCATTACTGAAATATCTCACTGCTACTCAATTAGGTGGGACTCATTAATTCTCTGACTTGGAACAGTATGTAAAGGATTGAGGTGCTGGAGTGTGTCCAGAGCACAGCAACAAAGCTGGTGAAGGGTTTGGAGAACAGGTCTGGGGAGGAGCAGCTGAGGGAACTGGGGCTGTTTAGTGTAAAGAAGAGGAGGCTGAGGGGAGATTTCATTACTCTCTACAACTCCCTGAAAAGGAGGTTGGAGTGAAGTGGAGGTTGGTCTCTTCTCCCCTAGTATTAGGTGATAGAAGAGTGGAAATGGACTGAAACTCTGCCAGGGGAGGTTTAGACTGGATAGTAGGACAAAGGTTTTTTTTGCTGCAAGAGTGGTTAGGCATTGGAACAGGTTGCCCAGGGAGGTGGTGGAGTCACCATACCTGCAAGTGTTCAAGAAATGTGCGGACATGGCCCTGGGGCGCATGGGGGTTTAATGATCTTTTACAAGCTTAACAATTCTGTGATTCTATTTAGCACTGAAGCTAGATGAAGGCTTGCTGTAACAAGCAGGCACTCCACATTCCACAACCAAGTCAGTGAGTCCACAACCAGCCATAGAATTGTTTCAGTTGACAAAGATCTTTAAGATCATTGAATCTAATCATTATCACCCAGATATTCCTCTTGCTACTTTTTAGCCCCTCCAGACAGACTTCTTCTCTCCATTAACCTAATGAGTTACTGAAGAACATTGAAAATATGGGCACAACCATCACAACTCTTTCAATGCCAACCAATTCCTTCAAGGCTTTAGCAGACAACTTTAATGACTGCAGCTACTTTATAGTATCTTCTTCAATTTCCTTGGCAAAACATTTGCAAGGCAGATTTAGACTGAATATTGGAAAGAAATTCTTTCTAGTGAGGGTAGTGAAACACTGGAATAGGTTGTCCAGGGAGGTTGTGGATGTACCCTTCCTGGAGGTATTCAACATCAGGCTGCATAAGGCCTTGAGGAACTTAATCCACGTGGCAGGTGTGGCTGCCAGTGGCAGGAGGGTTGAAATTAGGTGATCTTTAAATTCCTTTCCAATCCAAAGCATGACCAGAGGAAATGGCTTAAAGCTGTGCCAGGGGAGGTTCAGACTTGAGGCTTTGAGGTCTGTGATTCAGTGATTTGACTTCCACAGGGAAACGAAATGCCAAATCACAGGCAAACCTTGCCAGAACCAGAAGGTGCACTTCAAAGTACAGCATCTTACAGGCCCACAACTAATCAATGGAGCAAACACAAAATGCTTATGGAAATCAATCCCCCATTAAGGGCTGTTTTATTTTCAAATGTTGAATAACTCTGAATAAACAACTCAAATAAACACCACAGAAGCCTGCCTGGTTAGTCCATAATTGCTCATTCCACACTCTTGCCACCTACAAGCCTATGGGCCACGATGTTCCCAGTCAGAGCTCTTTTGTTAGGAAATGAGTGAAATCTCAATCCTATGACATTTAAATATAATATTGACTTTTTAATTGCTATTTTAACAAAGCAGTTAAGCAGTGTGAACACAAATGTGTTCTGCAGAAATAAATTGGTAGATTTCCATCACTGAATAAAGCCCTCAAACAGCTCCATGGCACTATTTTGACGGCAGGAAGCCCATTATTGCCTTCAGTACTTCCTAAGAATGGGATTTATTTATTTTTTCTCCTTGCAGGTGAGACAGAAAATTTCTCTCCCTCTTCAGAGGCTCCAGCCTACAGACACTGTGAATATATAGAATCATAGAATTGTTTTGGTTGGAAAAGACCTCTAAGATCATTGAGTCCAACCAGCAACCTAACACCACCATGGCCATTAAAACATGTCCCAAAGTGCCATGTCCACACATTTCTTGAACATCTTCAGGGACAGTGACTCCACCACCGCCCTGGGCAGCCTGTTCCAATGCTTGACACCTCTTGCAGCAAAGAAATGTTGTCTTACTATGAGACTAAATCTCTCCTGGCACAGTTTTAGGCAATTTCCTCTCTCCTATCACTTGATACTAGGGAGAAGAGACTGACTTCCACTTCCCTACAGCCTCTTTTATATGTCTTTACTTCTGGTGCCAAGGAAAACTGCACTTCTGAAGGTGGATTTGGAAGAGTCGATCAGTTTTGCATGCCTTTGCATCCTCTCAGACATGACTGAGGTATTCAAATAACAATAATTAAAAAAACAAAAACTGGCAGAAAAATGACTGTGTGTTTTTTCTTAGAAACTCACCACCAAATGGATTTTGTTACAAGCAAGGAGGTCTGCTAGCTTTTGATGCCTTTGTAAAATGTATTTGCATTGCAGAGGTCTGCTTTCTGGTCAGGCACTAGAACAGGCTGCCCAGGAAGGTGGTGGAGTCACCATCCCTGCAGGTGTTCAAGATACATGAGGACATGGCACTGTGGGACATAGTTTAATCACCATGCTGGTGTTGGGTGGAAGGTTGATGATCTTAGAGGATTTTTTCCAAACTAAATCATTCTATGATTCTTTGAGGGTGGTTCCTATAATTTAAAGCCTGAGACTCAAAAGTCTTTATCCATCAAGTTTAGGTGCCCAGTCTAGAAGTAAAGTGCAATAATAACAGGATCATAAAATTGTTTTGGTTGGAAAAGATCATTATGTCCATGGTGGCCCTAAGTTGATAGCTGGACTTGATGATCTTAGAGGTCTTTCCAACTAAAACAATTCTGTGATTCTAGAAGTCCAACCATTACTGACAGCAAGATGCTGGTTAGGGTCAGGGTCCCCAGGAGCATCTCTCCATGCAGGAGACTTAAAAAATCTCCTTGTGTCCTGGCACTTTCTAGGCTTCAATGCCTCTCCACATCATGGAAGGATGAGCAAGATTTTTCCTTTAAGACTTTTCATTCTACATTCACAAAAGAAAATAAAACACAGTTTTACTGCCAGACTGGGGAGAGGAAGGGAAGGTGGGGCAGATAGTAAATTGATTTGAACATGACTGAGAAAGGCTTTTTCTCCGTTGTTGTAACCCAAGATTTACTGAAGTTTAAAATTTGAAATGTTTGGTTGGCTAAACCCCTCTGGGGTTTTGCATTGCTACTGAAAGTTGTGACAGCAGAAACCCCTGGATTAGAAGCAGTTACAAACTCCACTTTGTCTGGGAGATAAAACAGATGGGACAGTCCTCAGGGGAAAAGAAAAATCTCAGGTTTAATACTATGTCACAGGTAATACTGCAAATCCACTCTGCTGTCTTAGCCTCCTTTTTGGGGGTTTAAATATGCACTTTCATGCCACCAGACAGTGCAGAAGTATACAGACACAGGTAAGGGATACCCACAGGGCAGCTGAACCCATTGGACACAGAGAGGAGCTGTAGAATCATAGAACCACACAATTATACAATTGTTTCAGTTGGAAGAGACCACCAAGATCATCAGCTCCAACCCTCCAACCATCAACCCAACACAACCATGGCCATTAAAAAATGTCCCCAAGTCCCATGTCCACATTTCTTGAACACCTCCAGGGACGGGGACTCTACCACCTCCCTGGGCAGCCTTTCCCAATCCCTGACCACTCTTGCAGCAAAGAAATTTTGTCCTATCCAGTCTAAATCTCCCCTGGTAGAGTTTCAGTCCATTTCCTCTCTCCTATCACCTGAGCACACTGCTGGCTCATCTTCAGCTTGCTGCCAACGAGCACACCCAGGTCCTTTTCTGTGGGGCAGTTTCCAGTCAATCTGCCCCCCTGCCTGAAGCATTCATTGGGTTGTTGTGACCCAAGTGTAGGACACCGCATTTGGCTTTGTTAAATCTCATACAACTGACCTCAGCCCATTGATCCAGCCTTGCCAGGTCATTTTGCAGAGCCCTCCTACCCTCCAGCAGATCAACACTGCCACTCAATTTAGTGTCATCTGCAAATTACCGAGGGTGTGCTCCGTTGTTTCGGCCACATCATTGGTGAAGGTGTTAAGCAGAACTGGGATTGTAAGGAGAATTGGTGGCTGTCTCTACAGAGGGTGAGTGACCACTGCACAGTAGGAGAGAGAATAAAGGAAGCATCCTCCCTGCTGTAACTCCAGTCAACCAGGACGTGACTGAAGGGGAAAAAAATACAACCCATGTGCAAGGTTTTTCAGCTGCTGTGAGATGCAGCAGAGCCTGATCTGTAACCCACCAATGCATGCAGCCTCTCTCCTCCTCCCAATTGCTTCCTAGCATGAAAATCACTGAACCGAGCTCACAGCCTAACATGTACAGTTCCAGTTATTGAGCCAGCTTGTCCTCTGGGAGAAACAAAACCAAAAGCAAATCAAAACTAAGAGAGACAGGTGAAAAAATATTGTAAACCCCCCAAAATACCAGCATTTATATATGCATTCCTGGGGGGAAAAAAATTAAACAAAACCCAACCCAACATGATAAGGGCTGCAAAGATGATTAGGGGACTAGAACAGGGATACAAAGATGCTGAGGGGAGAGAACATCTCTTTAATGAGGAAATATTGAGGGAACTGAGGCTTTTTGAGATGGAAAAGAGAAGATTGAGGGGAAGATCTTGTAAATACTGATCAATACATAAAGGGTGGGTGTTAGGAGGATGGGGCTAGTCTTTCCAGTGGTGCCCAGTGACAGGACAAGGGGTATGGGGCACAAACTTGAACATAAGAAGTTCTACCTAAATGTGAGGAGGAACTTCTTTAATTTAAGGTGCCAAAGCACTGGCAGAGACTACCCAGACAGGTGGTGCAGTCTCCATCTCTGGAGACATTAAAAACCCAACTGGACATATTCCTGTGTGACCTTCTTTAGGAGACTCTGCCTTGGCTAGAGGGTTGTACTTTGGGATTGGCAGAGGTCCCTTCCAAGCCCTACCATCTTGTGTTTCTGTGATAAAATCCATCAGCTGTAAGACTTCAATTCTGGGTATTTTCTCAAGTACCTTTCGCTGTCGGACGCAGCAGTGTTTCAATCGGTACATTGCACTGATTTATAGTCTTCCTTTATTAAAAAAAAAAAAAAAAAGAAAGGCAACAAAACAAACAAACATAAACCCCTGCTTATTCTCTGCAAGAAAGGTTAAGTGTTTAAACTTGTCACTTTTTTTCTTTCTTTTTTTTTTTTTTCAGAAAAATTACAATTTGGGTTCCAAAGCCAGCAAGAAATCAAAAGAGAAAACAAAGTCTGAACTGGATGAGCTGTTCCAGCCCATTCCAGTGCTGTATTCAAAGTCCTAGCTCTTCTTTATGCTAGATGAAAAAACTAATTAAATGCTTCAAGGGGGAAAGGCAAAGTAGTTCTCAGGCTGACTATATCTGACCTTTCTTCCTTCAAGGTGATATCCCAATAAAAAAGATGCTAATTATTGTCACAGCTTGAAATTACAGTAGGAAAAGGAAAAAGCCAGCAAGTTGTGCTTGTCTAAAGGTATGGGGAATGTTTGGAAACTCACAGGAGCTAGATAGAATCATAGAGTCATGGATACCTCCTCCCTGGAGGTGCTCAAGGCCATGTTGGATGAGGCCTTGAGCAACCTGTTCTAGTGGAAGGTGTCCCTGCCCACGGTGGTTGGGTTGGAAATAGATAATACTTAAGGTCCCTTCCAACCCAAACCGCTCCATGATTCTGTGATTCCATTTTGCTCACTAAGGCAGGGCTCAGCAGCAAGTTTTATAAAAGCAAGTCCTGGCTCAGAAAATATCTCCTCAAAATGATAGATACAGCCTAGAAAATGCTTTTAGAGTCATAAAAAACAAAAGAGTTATGTTGCAGGTTCTTTACAACATGTTGGCAAAGAGCTTTTGTTCGCTGCCACCATTATCTATTTCTTCTCCTGGTTGATCTACACACCAGTACTTAAGCTGCAATGAAAAACAATCCCATGCACCTTTAAACATTTTATTGTTTGAATCAAAATGTCTCTTCCATGCTTAAAATGGACAGAGGTTTCTTTTTACTGGGAGATGCCGCAACAAATCTTTTGGAACTCTTTTATCCGCGTTCCACTTTGCAACATCCCCACCGTAAATTTCACCATGAGGAATTCATTACATAATTGGATGTGGCTCTACCCAATTTCTTTTCACTTCCTGAGAATCCCAACGTAATTCATGACTCATGTATAAATTATACACAGGAAGAAGTGATCTGAGTGCAAACTGCAGATTGCATTAAAGCAGGCTCTGCTGCTCAACTTCAGCCTTTAACATTTGCATTTTAAACTGGAGAAGAAGCATGGGAAAGGCTTTGGAGCTTTCCTCCGTACGTGAAAGAGAAGCACAGCAAGCCCAGAGGGTGAAGCCTCTGTCAATCCAAAACAATGGAAAAGAAAAATGTACATTAGTAAACATGCAATTTATATGCAAACCTCAGTTATACCAGGCCAGAAAATAAATCAATCAAGACAACCAGCCAGCAGGAGCTGGCGCTGCAGAGAGTTATATACCGAGGTGAGGGGGGAGATATTCTCTTAATTAATATTTTTTTCCTCTCTCTCTTTCTCTCAGCAGTTCAGTGTATTAACCAAGAAAGTATGTCCAAGCTTTTAAAACAGGTAGAATAATTCAGGGATAAGCTTTTTAAACTTCTCAGGTTCTCCGAGCAGGGCCAGTTGTTCAAAATAGGCTACAGCCTGTGAAAATGATGGGAGATTCTGAGTGCTACATTCTACACCCTTAATGTTTTAACTAGAAATGAGGCCTTCAGCCTGCAAAAATGCAACACAGACCCTTTGACTTTGTTAGTGTCTCAGTCTTGATCTTTCGAGAAGGACAAAACCTGAGCTACCTGGAAAAGCTCTATGAATTCTGACATTTCATAAGAACACCAAGCCAAAGAAGTCTGAAGCAAAACCAACACTCCCATCAGGAAACCTGAAGATATTATTTCAAAGAGACTGAAAACCAGTTCAAGCTATCTTGGAAACAGTTTTCTATCAGTTTGTCCAGTACAGTCCTTCTTGAAGTGCTCCATTTTCACAGAATTACAGTTTTTATGGAGTTGGAAGGGGCCATCAAAGGTCATCTTGACCAACCCTACTGCAGTCAGCAGGGACATTTTCAACCAGAGGAGGTTGCTCAGGGCTCCATCAAGATTGACCTTGAATGTCCCTAGAGACAGACCCTCAACCATATCCCTGTGCAACCTGTTCCAGTGTTTCATCCCTCTCATTGTAAAGAACTTCCTCCTAATGTCCAGCCTAAATCTACCCTGCTCCAGTTACAAACCATCCCATGCTATCTTTGATAAAACATCTGTTTGCTCATCTATCCAGCGAGTGACATGAATACCACTACAGCTGTGGATGAAAGCAAGCAGGCAGGAGCTCAGCTGGCAGGTTCAAAGCCATGAAGTAGTTGGGAAAGGCCACCCAGATCAGGAGAATATGAGCCAACCTCGGAGGCATGATGTTAAACTCTTCTGCATGGTTTCTACTACAAGAGGGATTGCTTTTTTTTTTTTCTTTTTACTTTCTTTATTTCATTTTTCCTACCCCTTTAAAAAAAAAAAAAAAAGTTGACATTTTCTGCAGCAGCCAAACCTCCTCCTACTACTAGTACTAGTACTACTACTAGTGTCCCTGCCCATGGCAGGGGGGTTGGAACTAAATGATCCTTGCAGTCCCTTCCAACCCCGACTGATACTATGATACTATGCCCAAAGTGCCACCACAAATAACAGAAGCATGACTTTTTTTCCCTCAGTATTAACCTAAACACCAGTATAGCAGTGTTTTGAGGCTGCAGAAGTGAGCTACTGAAATACCCAAGTCCATTCAAGGAGACAAAAAATACATTGACTGCATCGTGGTCATGGGCCAACTGCAATGTCCTCTGCTCGCTTAACACCACATTCAAAATGTGCTGTGATGAAGGAGAAATTAGAGATACCTCATCCCTCAGAGTGGCTTTTGGGAGGCAATGACTGCTGATAAAAACCACTCCTCCCTACTTCATGAAAGGGAGATTGGCTGGTTAAAGACACACACATCAGAAATACCCCAATTACTTATGTACAAGTACTAGGCAGGATTTCTGCTCTAAAGCAGGCTTTTAGAAACAAATGTAGAATTACAGAGGCCTGATAGGAACATCAGCAAACAGCCTAGCTTACAGCATTTCAAATGAACCAAATCATGGCACTCAGATCATATTAAAATCATTTTTTCCTACGGAAAATTGGTTTTGCAATTCTCCATCTTCGCTGCAATAAAACTCTCTCCAGTGTATCTGTGTCAGCTGATGCCAGGGACTGATCTCTTCTGTCTGGGTGCAAGTATGGGGTAAGGTTACAGCAGGGCCATAGCTGACTGCACAGGCTAAGATCACCTCCTAAAGAATCATGGAATTATAGAATGGTTCAGGTTGGAAGGGACCTTAAAAATCACCTAGGTCCAGTCCCCCCTGCTATGGGCAGGGACATCTTCCAACAGACCAGGTTGCTCAAGGAGTCACCCAGCTTGGCCTTGAACATCTGCAACCTCCCTGGAAACGTGTTCCAATGTCTCACCACCCTCACTGTAAAGAATTTCTTCCTAATCTCCAGTCTAAATTTCCCCTCTTCCAGCTCAGAGCCATTGCCACTCATCCTATCACTACAAGCCCTTGTAAAAAGTCCCTCCCCAGCTTTCTTGTACACCCTCCTTCAGGTACTGGGAGGCTGCTCTAAGCTCACCCCAGAGCCTTCTCTTCAGGCTAAACACACCCAAGTCTCCCAGCCTTTCCCTGCAGGGGAGATTCTCCCTCTTCTGGATCTGCTCCAATAGTTCCATGTCCTTCTTGTGCTGGGGGCACTGGAACTGGATGCAATACTCCAGGTGGGGTCTCATGAGAGCAGAGTAGAGGGACAGAATCACCTCAGTTGTCCTGCTGGTCACGCTTCTTTTGATGTAGCATTAGACACTATTGCCTTCTGGGCTGCCGGTGACCATTGCTCGCTCATGTTGAGTTTATCAAAAGCTGAGACACCAAAGTCCTGCTCCTCAAGACTGCTCTCAAGCCACTCCTCAAGCAGCCTGTATTTGTGTTTGTGGTTGTCCTGACCCAAATGCATGACCTGCACTTGGCCTTGTTGACCTTCATGAGGTTGGCATGGGCCCACCTCTCCAGCCTATCAAGTCCTTCTGGATGGCACCCCTTCCCTCCAGCATGCCAACCAGCCCACAAACTTCTTGCCTTCCAGAAGAACACTTGAAGTGTTGGATTTTTTCCCCACAAATCCTCCATGCATCTTAAGTAATTTATGGTTACTTAAGAGCTTTACAATTCTAAAACCCTTTGCTGACTGAAGCAGATGTTCATCTTCATTTTTAAAGTCATCTTCTTGAGCCCAACAGAGAGACAGCACTATTGATTAATAACCAAATTTTCCACCATGTCATCTTCGAAGGATAGTTCAGCAAAACTCCCTTGTGAAATATAGCTGTGAAACATTACTGATGTCTGAATTCCTTTGATTTCTCTCTCTCTCCTTTCACCACTTCCACTCCATAAAAAGCTTCTTTACATGCTTCAGAAATTGTCTTATTTAAAAGGAAAAAAATAAATTACATCAAGCTGCTAAGGCAGTCTGGCCCTTTGACTCACATTGCAATTAACAAGCTGTGGGACTGAAATCTGTCCCTGAGGCAGATGCACGATCCCAACAAAGTAAACTGGAGTAGCTACTGTTGACCTCAACAGAGCTAGAATTTGACCCACTGCAAACTTCGTAAAAATTATTTAAGAAGTGATAGGACAAGGGGCAGGGGATACAAACTGAAACACAGCAAGTTCCACCTCAACATGAGGAAAAACTTCTTTCCTCTGAGGGTGAATGAGAACTGGAACAGGCTGTGGAGTCTCCTTCTCTGGAGACTTTTAAGACTCATCTGGGTGTGTTCCTGTGTGACCTGCCCTAGGTGATCCTGCTTTGGCAGGGGGGGGTTGGACTTGAGGTCCCTTCCACTTCCTACTAATCTGTGATTCTATGGTTCTACAAACTCACTAGACACCCATCCAGAAATCATTCATGCTACTCAAGGTTTACTCTTGCATTATCTCTTAGATAATATGAAAACCAACATAACTCCCACTAGACTGGGAATTATTATAGCCTCGTCAGCTCATACAAAGCGAGACAAATGATGGCCAAGTATTAACATTAAATATTTAGACAGCTTTGCTGGCTTGCAAACTAAGTCCAAATTAGTGCTTCACGGCATT
This sequence comes from Dryobates pubescens, assembly GCF_014839835.1. Lineage (NCBI taxonomy): Eukaryota > Metazoa > Chordata > Aves > Piciformes > Picidae > Dryobates > Dryobates pubescens. The sequence goes on from NC_071612.1 coordinate 44,450,001, forward strand.
GCATTCCACTAGGATATTGTTTAAAGGTTGCTTTAAGTATCAGCAACCTCTACAGCTGCTGTGCTCGGTTTGGTGAAGAATGAAGAATTTCGGCCACTGACGTGAATTTACACTCTGGAATCTGACATTCCCTCTTGAATTACTCAACTGTTTATTCGCCTCTTTACCATCTTCCCTAAATCGTGGCAGACACAATGCATCTGCTGACATCAGCAGGCAGGTCCCACAGAGGAGCTAGCTCTGATCTATGATGGCTTCAGCTACACAATGCAACCGGTGCCTCCTCCAGCTTTGCGTGGTGCTTGTCAGCCGAAGGAGAAAATGCAGCCTGATTAGGGGCTGCTATTTCAGTGAGTGCCAAAATCAAACTTTCTCCTTCCAGAGAGACTATTTCTCTTGAAATCTCTCTTTTCCAGGAAATCATCTCTTCTCTCTTCAGCAAGTTTACACACAGCCTTCCCGGATGTCACTAAAGCGCGAACAAACTATTTACATTGCTGCCATATGTCCATCGATATCTTGCAGCTGTCGATCTAATTTCCAATTAGCTACCAAACTCCTGCCTGCGTAACCATTTGCATGCTTCCCCAATTGCAGGGTGTTCAGGCAGTTAAGTGGATTCATTTGGGGCTTGGGTTTATTATAAATGGAGACTTCTTTTTTTTCTCTCTCTCTCAAAAATTATTCAACTCTACACACTTAGAATTATAAAATCACAGAACCATCGAATCGTTTCAGTTAGAAAAGATATTTCAGATCACCAAGTCTGTTCTGATCTTTGAGAACCCTACTAATTTTTCTTTTTTTTTTTTTTTTTTAAGATAGAATTTTTTTACTTTATATTATTTTAAGCATTCACTACCTCAGGACAGATCCTCATATAAACAGTGGTATCTCCATCTTTGTAGAGTTTTACGACACAGCTGTACAAAGCCACCGTCATACTGGTCTCATGCAGACAAAACTGCTGGCACCGTTGGAAGGCTCAACCCCATTGCACTCATCAGCTCTCCTACACTTGCCAGACCATACCATGCTGGCAGAGAGGCAGAAACCATCATCCCCTGCTTCCTTCTGAACAAAGTAGTAAGACTTGAGACACATACCAAAAAAGACAACTTTTAAGGAAGGAAGAAAGATTGGATTGAGGGGGGGGTTTGTGTCTTTTCCCTAGTAACAGTTAACAGAATGAGAGGAAATGACCTGAAACTGTGCCAGGGAAAGTTTAGGTTGGAGATTAGGAAAAATTTCTTTGCTGCAAGAGTTATCAGGGACTGGAACAGGCTGCCCAGGGAGATGATAGAGTCACCATCCTTGGAGGTGTTGAAGAAACATGTGGACATGGCACCTGGGGACATGGTTTAGTGCCCATGGAGGTGCTGGGTTGAAGGTTGGACTCGATGATCTTAGAGGTCTTTTCCAAGTGAAACAATTCTATGATTCTAAACACAGTTGTGTTTCAGAGGTCGTTAGGCAATGTATGCACAAAAACTCCAATTCTCTGTGCATTCATATGCCAGTTCTTAACTTCAACCATGTGCTAATACCTGCTTCATCAACTGACCAACTAAATGCAACAGCAATACTCTTAATTCAAAACATGCATGAAGCAACCTACCCTACCAGGACTGGATTGGCACTTCCTCTGCTTCCTCTGCCTCTGTGGTGTTTCCGGTGTTTAAGATTAAAAAATCAAGCATATCCATATACCCTGAACAAAAACCTTTTAGAGCTCAAAGGGCTCTTATGAGGCCTTGTAGTGACAGGACAGAGGGGAATGGCTTTAACCTCAAAGAGAGAAGATTTAGACTGGAGATTAGATTAAAACTGGATTTGGATATTAGGAAGAAATTCTTTCCAGAGACACTGGAACAGGTTGCTGAGGGAGGCTGTGGATACCCCATTCCTGGACATGTTCAAAGACAGGTTGGACAGTGCCTTGCATAACCTGGTCTAGTGGGAGGTGTCCCTGCCCATGGTGGAAAGATTGCAACTAGATGATCATCAAGGTTCCTTCCAACCCAGAGTATTCCAGGATTCACGGTCAAAATGCAACCGAGCCAATGCGTAAGCTCCATGTGTGCACCTGTGTGCATGCTGCAAGCCACCTGCAGCAGAGGAAAACCTGATGCTAAACTGTGTGAATGACCATGGAACATATGACTGTTCTGTATTGTGAGCAGCTGCCATGAAAGACAAGCCGATTTTTAACTCATGTGGTAGCTCCTCACCATCACCTTTGAATTGTCATGCAAAGAAGGATGCAATTTCTGCAAGATGTGGGAAAGAAAATCTCACTCTGTTTGTCTTGGAGATGAATAGCTGGCAGGTATTTTTTCAGGGCTCCACTGGGAAGTAGGGGAAAAATTAATTTTCTAATCCAAAGAAAAGTCTTGGAGGGTTTGTGTTGGTTCTGAGTTTATTTGCCCACCCCCCCCCCCCCCCCCAACTTGAACTAGTAGCAAAATTATATAAAGATATCAGAAGAAAAAGAAAAGGCTAATCAAGTTTCCCTCTCTGTGAGACAACATTCTAGAAAGAAAGTCATTTTAGGTTAATTAAAATAAGTTACACTCAGTGAAAAGAAAAAGCCTCAGTTTGCTCTTCACACAATCACAGAATGGTTTAGGCTGGGAACAACCTTTAAGATCATTGTGTCCAGCCAATGAACCCAACACTACCAAGTCTGGTGCTAAACCATGGCCCTCAGCACCATATCTACAGATCTTTGAAACCTCCTCAGGGATGGGGACTCAACCACCTCGTTGAGCAGCCTGGACCAGATGTTAACAACATTTTCAGTGGAGAAGTTTCTTCTAATATCCTTCCCAAACCTCCACTGGTGCCACTTGAGGCCATTTCACATGAAGGCTGGGGAGGAACTTCTTAGGATATCAGGTAGGATAGGATACCAGATAGGACTAAGGGGGAATGGAATGAAGCTGGAGGTGGGGAGATTCAGACTGGACGTGAGGAGGAAGTTCTTCACTGTGAGGGTGGTGAAGCCCTGGAATGGGTTGTCCAGGGAGATGGTTGAGGCCCCATCCCTGGAGGTGTTTAAGACCAGGCTGGATGAGGCTCTGTCTAGCCTGATCTAGTGTGAGGTGTCCCTGCCCATGGCAGGGGGGTTGGAACTAGATGATCCTTGTGGTCCCTTCCAACCCTGACAGATACTATGATTCTATGATTTCCTCTCATCCTGTTGCTTATTCTTTGGGAGAAGAGATCAGTGCCCACCTCTCTCCAACCTCCTTTCAGGTAGTCATAGAGAGCAATGAGATCTCCCCTCATAAGAGAAGAGGACTTCTCCAGACTAAACAACCCCAGGTCTCTCAGCTGCTCCTCACAAAACCTGTTCTCCAGACCCATAGGTCCCAGGAGGTAGAAAATTCATAGATTCACAGAATGGTTTGTGTTGGAAGAGTCCATAAAGACCATCTAGTTCCATCTCTTCTATGAAAACAAGAGTAAGAGTTACAACTCTAAATTAAAGTCATTTTACACTGAGGGGGAAAAAAAATAAGAAACCATCAATTCTGCAAATATCAAGAAGGCATTCTGACATTTTCCAAATTATTTTTGTCTTACTTCTGTTTCAAAGAGAATGCTGTTGAAACTGATGAGCTTTAACAAGCAATTTTGTGGTGCAGGAATGGTCTTTTTCAAACAGAAAATTGTTTCAATGTTATTTCATTTTTGTTTTTTTTATTTTTATATATATATATTTGTGTGCTCTGTTTTGATCACTGACTAATTATTTGAGGACCTTGGAGTTCTCTGATCCCGGGCATACGATATGGATTATAGAGAAACCAGCTGGAGCTGAAATTTCCAACTCACATATGGAGCTCATGACCCTCTTTATGAATCATCACACCGTTTGTTTAATATTTAATGCAACTCTTAGTTACTCTGAAGGAAATGTTGAGCAACAGGGGCCCATAAAATTAAAATCACACAGCAAAATCACAGCTACTTGCAAATCCACTCTTTTCTTTGGGACTTCATCACAAATCTGTCTGATCTGGGTTCATTAAGTTTATTTTTTTTTCCACTCCTGAGATGGTAAGATATGATGGAACACTAACATTTCGTATAAACATCTCTGCTTACAGCTTGTGAGCCTCAAGAGATCCAGCCTCGCCTTTCATGCAAAACTAGGCATGGCAATGTGTAGAGGTTAAAAAGAAATATTTCTGAGGGCCTTCATCTACTTAAGTCTAAGGAAGAGTAGGAAATTAAAACTGTGCAGCTCTAGATAGAATTTGGCTATCTTAAATGCATAAACTCTGCATGCTAGAAGAGTAACTGCTTCAGCCAGGACCTCTCTTTCCTCAGCTTCCCTAACACTCCAACTTGAAAACTAAATTTCAAAAGCTATCAGTAAATGTCTCTACCTCACAGAACACGCAGCTGCAATCAAGAATGTCCTACCCACCTCTTTTGCCAAAACTAAAGGAAATAAACCTTTTCTAAATGTATTTGTACAGCTTCTACAAATTGATCTTGTGTGAGGTACTATTAAATAGTTGGGCAAAAAGTTTAAAGCTTTCCCCTACCTCCTCATCTAAGCAAGGTCATCAAAGTCTCTCTTCAGCCTTCCTGTAGGATCCCTTCAGGTATTGGAAGGCAGCTCTAAGGCCTCCCCAGAGTCTTCTCCAGGCTGAACAACCCCAGCTCCATCAGCCTATCCTAATAATGGAGGTGATCTAGCCCTTGGATCATCTTTGTGGCCCTCTTCTGGATTCACTCCAACAGTTCTCTGTCCTTATGATTCTTATGAATCTCTAATTTGTTCAAAGACCTGTTTCCACTCATTGTGAAGACACCTCTCATTTTCAACACAAAACACAGATTTGTATCCAACCTCCAACAGACACAAACTCACTCTACAGCCAAGTTATTTCTTGGCATCAATCATCCCTTTGTCTTCCCTTTTGAACCCATCACCTTTCCAACTCCAACTTTCAGAATCAGAGAATCAAAGAATCACAGAATGGTAGGGGTTGGAAGGGACCTCTGGAAACTGAGTCCAACCTCCCTGTCAAGGCAGGTTCACCTGGAGAAGATCACTCTTGAATTAAAGAAGTTCTTCCTCATGTTTAGATTGGCTCATGGTTAGACTTAATGAACGTAAAGGTTTTTTCCAACCAAAACAATATAAACATAGACCTCCTAAGCCCACCAGCACTCTCCCTACTGTCTCTCCCAGCTTCACAGCCTGCCTTACTGTTCCAACAGCACTTTCTTGCACGCTCCCCAGCAGAATTAATTAAAGTTTGCATGCTGCTTTGAAGATGGAAGTACAAAGTGACTGCTAAATGTAAGGCCGTATTCTCTGCTGGTTTAAAACATGGCATTTGCAGCACCAAGTCTGGGTCCAGGATCACTCTGCCTTGTTAGAGAGACTCTACTGTAGAGAATGTGAAAGAGTAGAAGAATCCAGAAAAGAAAATCAGAAACAAATAAAAAACAACCAAAAAAAGTATATGTAGACAAGCAACACTGAAGTAATAACCTTTATGCTTTTTGTAGAATCATAGAATTATTTGAGTTGGAAAAGTCCTCTAAGATCATTCCATCCAACCATCAACCCAACACCACCATGGCCATTAAACCATGTCCCCAGGTACCATGTCCACACATTTCTTGAACACCTCCAGAGAAGGTGACTCCACCACCTCCCTGGTCAGTCCATTGCAATTCCTGACCACCTTGCAGGAGAGAAATTTTTCCTAATCTCCAACCTAAACCTCCCCTTGCACAATTTCAGACCATTTCCTCTTGTTGTTGCCTGATACTAGGAAGAAGAGGATGCCCCACCTACCCACAACCAAGACTATGCCCATACACACACACTGCCAGCAGCAGAGCATCATGGATGCAACCAAGCAGGTGGACTTGCAAGCCTCCTGCCTTGGGCAAAGCTGGATATGTCCCCATCTGGCCACAGAGCTTCCTTATCCCTCCAGTCTGACTCCTGCTTCTGATTTCTAACTGAAGCCTCTCTCTGTTGAGAAGCATCCCTTCTGCCTTTTCAGCCTGACTTAGGCTGATGTTCTGCATTTGTAGCCTTAATCTCCAGAGAGCTGGGATGAGATATTCAGAAGCACTTAGTGTTGACCTACCTCTGCTCCAAATCAGTCTGCTCATATTAGGTTAACTATATATAAGTTTGGCCATGTATATTTTGTCATAATAAACTTACCCCAAAGGAATGCTGCTGCTTTAAAACAAGATTACTTGATCTGTGACTACATTTCTGCATCTCCATAAGGAATCTGATTTTCCAGTTCCAGTTCTGTGGAATGTTTTTTGGAGCACTTGAATATTTAGTACTGGTTGAAGGGAGGTCAATGCAATTACATCCTGCAGCTTAAAAGGAAAGAGGCCCCTCAAAATTCAGTGCTAGAGAAGCGTTGCACTGGAGACCTTAAGGCTCAAAACTCCAAAAGCTAACATCTAAAACTAAGAGCAATCTCATCCCAGCCAGAATGAGCTTTTCTTTTCTTTGTCATCCGTGAACAGCTCTGCACAATCAAGACCCTAATACCAATATAGGCCTTTCTGTTTCACCTCCTTCCTTGTTTTAACCAGAGCTGCCAGGCAGTAAGTGTTTCTAAATGGTACAAGAAGTGACTGTCAGCTGTCACCAGCTCTTTCCCAACACACAAACACTGGAGAACCACTTCTCAACTTAGTCCATATGGCGCCTCCAGAAAAACCAGAGTCATAGTTAAGAGTTTTGGCCATGAAGTTCATACAACACAGGACTGAACGTACCCTTTACAGGCCTGTTTGTTAAAAGTTGGAGTATGTTGAACTTTCTCCTGCTGCATTTTCTCTTTTGATATCTATGTTTTTTAACTGAATTCGTAATTGGCCTATCTAACTGATTGACAGTGAAGGTGAAGGAACAGCCTGTTAGTCTTGACTGCTGGGGTAATGAATAGAGAAGCTGACATGTTAAATTTCCTCTCCTTCCAATTGGAATTATAAATTATAGACTTCTGGTACATTATCATAATACCAAGTTCATCATAAAAATAGAATGATTCCTTGGGGGTGTATTTATAGTGGGGGGAAAAATACATGCCTAATGCTGTACTTAGCATATTTTCATATTTTAATACTATTGGACTGATTGTTCCCATTTTTTCTTATTTTTGGAAATTAAGAAGCAGAAGCAGATCATCTTAGGTTTTACAAAAAGTCCATTGTTTTCCTCCTGCAGGACATTCTGGAATTTTCAAAAGCTGTCCACAATTTAATGTATCCTCCTTCTCTCTCTACAGCTGCTTAGAATCATAACGTCATAGAAGAGTTTTGGTTTGAAAAGCCCTTTCAGATTATCCGGTCCAACCATTCTGAAACCCTACCAAGTTTACTGCCAAACTATGGCCCTCAGCACCACATTTCTGCCTCTTTGAAACACCTCCATGGATGGGCATTCCACCACCTCCCTGGGGAGCCTCTTCCAGTCTTTGAGAACCTTTTCAGTCAAAAAGTTTCTTCTAAGATCCATGCTAAACTTCCCCCAGTGCAACCTGAGGCCATTCCCTCTTGTTCTGTCACTTGTTACTAGGGAGAAGAGGCCAACACCCACCTGACTACAACCTCACAGAATCACAGAATCTCAGAAAAGGATCATTGGAGATCACTGAGTCCAACCGCCCTGACAAAGCATGTTCAAGAAGGTCACACAGGAATATGTCCAGGAGGGTTTTGAATGTCTCCAGAGAAAGAGACTCCACCACCTCCTTTCAGGGTGTTGTAGAGAGCCAGAAGGTTTCCCCTCAGCCTCCTATTCTCCTGTCTGAAGAAGCCCAGTTCCCTCAGATACTTGGCAGGATGCACCTTCCCACCTTGGCCAACGGCCACTTTGAGTCTCTACAAACTGTGAAAGTGGAACCAAGATCTGAAGAATTCTGTAGGAACTAAAGTTTCCACCCCATAAAAAACCCTTAACTCAACCTTCATCCCTAAGTAAACATCTTCTGTGAAACAAATCATCGCGTTCAAATTAATCATCGTGTGTGAGAGCAACAAAACCACAGGGAGGTGCCTCCAGCCAGACACACTGCATTTAAACTCTCCAATTTATTTTGCATGGGAGGGAGGGCAGAGAGCTCTTTAAAACTTTTGTCTAAATTAGAGTTAATTCAAATCATGCTGGCACAAAACCTCAAGGCCCAGCTCTTAATAGCAGTGCAACTGACTGTGGAAGTGCAGAGGAGATGAACATGATCTTCATGGTGGGGTGCCAAGATGAACATGATCTTCATGGTGGGGTGCCAAGAGAAAAGGGTGCTGAGGAAATGCATGCTCATGGCCCAGAAGGCAGCTGTGTCCTGGGCTGCATCAAAAGAAATGTAACAAACAGAATGAGAGAAGGTATTCTGGCCCTCTGGTCCTCTGTCGTGAGACCCCGCCTGGGGCACTGTGTCCAGTTCTGGGACACCCAGCACAAGAGGGAGATGGAATGGGGTGGATGTCAGGAAGATGGGGCCTGACTCTTCTGTGGTCCCCAGTGATAGGACAAGAGGTAAGGGAACTGGGACAGACTGCCCAGAGAAGTGGCGGAGTCTCCTTGCCTGGAGGCTTTCAAGGTCCATCTGGACATGTTCCTGTGTGATCTGCTTTAGGGGTGCTCTGGCAGGAGGGAGGACTCGATGATCTTCAGAGGTCCCTTCCAACCCCTACCATTTCTGTGATTCTGTAACACAGTGCTGCACAATGTCCACATTCTCTTCAACCTACAGCATTTCATATTGGGAACATCTAACTTTTATTATAATTAACTTCACCAAATTGTAAGGTATAAAACAGATAGAGGAATACAGAAATAAACTCTGGTCCATCTGCCTTTTAGCTGCATTCAGATAGGTTCAGATTTACCCTCCAAAGCCTGACCCAATAAACCCACTCTACCCTTCCAACCTGTGTGCTACAAGCCAGCTTTGCAAAACCCATCAATTTGCAAGCCTTGGCATCAAAAGCAGCCCAAGAGATGGAAGCAGCAACCTGAGAAGATACTCCCCAGGAATTAGATTTTGTAAACAAACATTTCAGCTAATTGCATCCTTGTTCTTAGTGCAATGAAGGCCCCATTTAGCCAGAGCATTTGTCTATGGAGTTTTGTTTCTTCCATTTAATGAAGGCTGCTCCTGCCCTAGCCTCAGCTGGTATATCATCAGGATCAACATGAAATGCTAATGGAGAAAGATGCTTAATATCATTTCAAGTGTTTAAGCTACAACCACAGCTATTAAAGCAAATCTATTTTACCTGTTCCTCCTCAGGCTTCCCAGTGAGACAGATTTAAAAGTTTCCATGGGGAGAAGTGATTCATAACTGGCTGCACAGAGCAGAGAAGAAAGCCTCTCACCGTTAATTACAGGCAGTGTTTGCCGAACCGAAGCCGGTCGCTTTGCCAGCACAACACATAATTAGCCAGGCTCCTTTCATTTTGTCACCTGCACAAATTAGTTCACTTTTTAAAAAAGCAAGGTAGCTGCCTCCAGCAGGAAGGAGACCCAGGCTAGCCAGCAAGGAAAATAAAGCTTCACAGAATCACAGACTTGCTTGGATTGGAAAAGACCTTTAAGATCAGTCAGTCCAAATATCAAGCGAAGACCACCATGGCCATCAAATCATGCTCCAGAGCGCCATGTCCACACATTACTTCAACACCTCCAGGGATGATGACTCCACCACCTCCCTGGGCAGCCTGTTCCAGTGCTGGACCACTCTTGCAGCAAAGACATTATTCCTCATCTCCAAACTAACCCTTCCCTGGCACAATTTCAAGCCATTTCCTCTCATTCTATCACCTGGCACTAGGGAGAAGAGACCAACCCCCAGATCAGTGCAACCTCCTTTCAGGTAATTGTAGAGCAACAAGGTCTCCCCTCTTCTCCAGAGTAAATGACCCCAGTTCCCTCAGCCGTTGTATCCACAGCAAAAAAATCCATCAGGTTCCCCAGTTTTGTCCCCTTGCTGGTTCAACACAGAGCCAGTGCTGCTCAGTGTGGCATCCTCACACAGAAGACACTTAGATGTGTCCATGTAAGACAGTTATCACACTGCTGTGAATCTAGGTCTTTGCAGTGAGAAAAATTTCCTCATTTTCTAACTTTCCCACCACTACGACAAAGCACAGGACAGGGAACAACCACGTTTCCCAGGAGGATGCTTCCTGCCCCTTGTTCCTGTAGACCAACAGATGCAGGCTCAGCCCCATCCGTGGCACTCCTGCACCATGCGTTCAGGAGACAGCAAGGAAACAGCAGGAGGGGACGATACATTCTAAAAGATGCTGGTCTTCACTCATCAACCAATTTGCAGACTGATCTTCAACATCTCCAGGAACATTCCTGGGCAATCTGTTCCAGTATTTCACCACTTCCATTGTGCAGAACTTCCTCCTGATGTCCAGTCTCCCCTGCTCCAGTTTCCAATCATTGCCCTTCAACCTATCGCTACAAGCCCTTCTAAATAGCCCTTCCCCAGTCTTCCTACAGGATCCCTTCAGATACTGAACACTCTCAGAAACCATCTGCATTTCAAAGCAGTCTAGTTTCTTTCTTCCCATGTCTCCAATTGTCCCTAAGCCTCTTTAAAGAGCTTCTCCACAGTGGAGGCTTCCAGTGGTGGACATGCCTGCCAAGATGCAGGTTTTTAACCAGTCCCATCCACCCCCATAATACCACCTGAAGCCCATGGCAATCACCAGATGGAGCACATTGCTGGCAGCTACCCTTGGAAAGGCTGAAGTTGTCCTGGTGCAGATTTTCCAAGGCCACTGTTTGTGCATGTAAATTCTGAAGGGCATTAGCAGCATCGCTGACACACACCGACAGCCAGCCCAGCTCCGGGAAGGGAATCAGCAGCAGCCACTGCCTGAATAATTGATGTGCTTTTACTCTGCCCCATGGCCCAGTTATTATATTGCTCACTCTCTTCAACTGCCTGTGGTTTCTAAATTAATTAGAAATCTTAATGTCATGGCCAGCCAGTTAGATAAAAAAGGCACTGAGAACAAAAGAAAAGAGAGCTTCTCCTGCCCTTCAGCCTCAGGATGTCTTACTTGGGTCTGGCCACCCAGGCAATAAAAGTGCGGTCTCTTCCATTTCTAAAGCAAGGACATGATTTAATGGCCACAGTGGTCTTAGGTTGAAGGTTGGACTCGATAATCTTGGAGGTCTTTTGCAACCACAACAATTCTATAGGCTTGTTTCAGAAGGGCTTCTTGTTACAGGACAAGGGGGAGCAGACTGAAGCTTGAGAACTGGAGATTAGAAAGAAATTCTTTCCAGTGAGGGTGGCGAGACATCGGGAACAGGTTGCTGAGGGAGAGTGTGGATGCCTCCTCCCTGGAGGTTTTCAAGGCCAGGATGGATGAAGTCTTGAGCAACCTACTGTAGTGGAAGGTGTCCCTACCCATGGTGGAGGGGTTGGAACCACATGATTTTTAAGGTCCCAACCCAATCTATGATTCTATGATTCTTACTGATACTACCAGCAGCACAGCATGAAACCCACTCCATCTGCCAAAAGCTTCATTTCAGGGGGGGGAACACCCTTGTCAGGATAGATCAAAGCCCTTACCAGAGGAGCAGCTAGCAACCCTTTAGTCCAAAAAAATGTGCCTGCCATGTCCCTAGCCCTGCCCTTGCAACAAAGTGCCAGATGGTACTAAGTGACCTGCAGGAAGCAGAGGGCTTTCTACTGTCCTACTCCTGCAGTTGGCCATATGAGAAAAGGCTGAGAGAGCTGGGTTTGTTCAGCCTTGAGAAGAGATTAGGAGAGACCTTATTACCATGGACCAGGACATACAGGGTGTCTACAGGAGGATGGAGACTCCTTTTTCCCAAGGAGTCCCATGGGAAAGACAAGGGGTGATGGGGACACGTTACTGCTGGGGAGATTCCCATTGGACTCCAGAAGAAAATGTTTCCCTATGAGAACAGCTGGACTTTGGAATCATCTCCCAAGGGAAGCAGTGGAGTCCCCTACATTGGACAGCTTGCAGACTCAGCTTAGCAGGGTGCTGGGCCAGCTCATTTCAACTCTTCAATTACGTAGAAAGGTTGGAGGAGATGATCCTTAGGGTCCCTTCCAGCCTAGCATTCTGTGATTCAGAGCTAAACAGCACCATGAGATCCCTTTCACAGGCTGGGGAAAATGCATGCATGCAAGCAGCTACTGTGGGAGAGCAGGAGAAGATGACAGAAATAACATGCTGATCAGATGTAAGAACATGAGAGGCCATTTCTTGGTGGAGTACATAGCCTTACCTACCCACAACACTGCTTATGCCTGAACTTTAAAACAATCTCTGCAGCATTTAAGAAATCCAGTGGGAATAATTCCCCTGTTCGAGTCACATCACATTAAAGTACAGGTAGCTTGGTTCTGAGTCCTTGGAAAAGCACTTAGCTGTGATGAATCTGGGGTTGGGGTTTTTTTATATTACTTACTAAAAGAAATGCTGATTTTTTTCATCTTTTTTTTTTTTTTAAGAAAATCACTACAATAATAAAAAAAAAAAGAAAACCAAATGATTGGATTTGTTTTAAATTGCACACATAACTCAGACTATTATTGTTCTGGGGAGACCTCCTAGTGGCCTCCTAGTGGTACATGAAGTGGGCTACAAATGATCTGGGGTGGGACCTTTTACAAGGGCTTGTAGTGACAGTATGAGAGGCAATAGCTTTGAGCTGGAAGAGGGGAGATTTAGACTGGAGATTAGGAAGAAAATCTTGCCAGTGAGGGTGGGGAGACACTGGAACAGGTTGCCCAGGGAGGCTATGGATGCCCATTCCCTGGGAAGTGTTCAAGACCAGGCTGGACAGAGCCTTCAGAAACCTGGTCTAGTGGAAGGTGACCCTGCCCATGGTGAGGAGATTGGAACTAGATGATCTTTAAGGTCACTTCCAACCCAAATCATTCTATGAGTCTATGAATCTATGATTCTCATAACAGTGCAGAGAGCAGTGCAGGACAGTTTCTTACATACACAGAGGGTGACTACCAGGATAATGGAGACTCCAATTTTACAAGAAGTCACATAAAAAAGACAAGGAGTGGTGAGGACAAGTTACTGCTGGGGAGATTTCCATCGGACTCCAAAAGAAAATGTTTCCCCATGAGAACAGTTGGGACATTGGAATCATCTCCCAAGGGAAGTGGTGGATTCTCCTGCACTGGGGGAACTTTAAGACTCAGCTTGACATGGTGTTGGGCCATCTCTTTTCAACTCTATTTTTACCTAGACCAGATGTTCCTTGTGGTCACTTCCAAGCTGGCGTTCTGTGGTTCTGTGTCATTCTTTCTCTTTGCCAGCACCTTTTCTCTAACTGTACCCTGCAGGATCTTGAAGGGGAGAGAGGTATAAGCCAACATTCCATTATTGCCCTGGGAAAACTCCTGGTTTTAAAAGACATCCACAAACCAAACTAGTGTGACCAGGGAAGAGATCATTCCTCAGCACTCAGTACTGCTGAGGGGTCTTGAACACAAGTTCTGTGAGAAGCAGCTGAGGGAGCTGGGTTTGTTCAGCCAGGAGAAAAGAAGGCCTAGGGGAGATCTCATCACTCTCTACAGCTCCCTGAAAGGGAGTTGGAATGAAGCAGGGATTGGTCTCTTCTTGCTAGTAACAAGTGACAGGAGGAGATGAAATGACCTCAAGTTGCACCAGGGGAGATTTAGGTTGGACATTAGAAGAAACTCTTCACTGAAAGGGTTCTGAAACAGGCTCCCCATGGAGGTGATTAAATCCCATCACTGGAGGTGCTTCAAAAGAGGCAGAGATGTTGTGCTTAGGAACATGGCTTGGCACCAGGTTTGGGAGAGTTAAATAACGGTTGGACAGGATGATCTGAAATATCTTTTCCAACCAAAACAATTCCATGGTTCTATGATTCTCTCTCTTATTTCTTTGCATCTGTGTTTTTAAATCTCACTATTCCTACTTTGCTATACTCAAATCTACAAACCTTCACCCTATGTATTTCCATTTGCTCTCCATACTGTGGCACCTACAGACATCTCTTCTCCTCTTAAGGTTATTTATTAATTATTATAACAACCAATTTTAAGACTCAGCTCAGGTAGGCTCCTCTTTGTTATCTGCAGAAACAACTATGTCATACACAAGGCTTTAAGGCAGATGTGCAGTCCTGATCACTTCACCGGATCACCATACAGCTGGAAGGATCAATTATCTGAAGCAGGACGCCACTCTTCATCATGGCCATGCCCCCCTTGCCCAGCTGTCTCCAGAAAGGAGCAAAGTGCAAAACCACAGGAGGTCTCACAGGGTTGGTCTCCTGCCAGCCTTGGCAAGAAGGTGGAAGGAAATGCAGGAGATAGCAGCAATACAGAGGAGCAACACAGCTCCCTTCCTCATTGCTTTTCAGAGCTGAGTCTTTCAAGATGCAGCCCCTGGCAAAGTTGCTCATGAAAGTTTGATGAACAGCATTTTGTTCAACACCAGCAACTGAGCCCCAGTCCTGTTGAGCTGTGTTGCCCAAGCAAAATGTCATGACCCAAGAGGATCACGAGACTCTCTTGCAAGTGTCAGGCTAGCAGGCAGCAGAGTTGCTCCTGACCTCTGGAGCAAGGTGCACCGCCCCACAAGCTACTCAGTCACCGAAACATGAGGAGGCTGCTGTAACCCTGATGAACACTCAGCCTCCTTCCACGCTTGTGCACTCTGTTGCCAGGATATGCAGGGAAGCCCACACCTGCTTCCATTGCATTGAAACCTTAATCATTACCTTTATTCCCCCCTCTTTTACCCTTTTCACTTCTGCATCCACTGAAAAAAAAAATCATGGTATGCTACTGCCTACCATTTTGCTTCAGCATTTTCATTCTTTGCTGCATTTGATCCCTTGCTCCCTTTCCAGAAAGGAATGTTCTCAAGAAACAACCTTGCCTGCATAACTGAAATACAGAAAATACCCCAAAATATATGCAGATATACCCACAAATACACAAATCCCATATGCAGAGAGTGTGCTGTAGGCTTACACAACATGATCAGCTTGAGCAGCTTTAATGTTTCAGCACAGATAACAAATGAAGCCAGACACTACGGTCCAGTAATTACCTTTCCTTGTTCTTCGAGTGCTAAATATCCACACACTGGTTTTTGCAGAGTACCAAATTCAGCATTTCTGGAAACAAAGAGAAAAATATATTACAAAAAAAGGGGGAAAAAAACCAAACCCAACAATTAAAAACATTTCTACTTGTCTCTGAGGAACTTATTAGGCTCTCATGAACTTTCTGCTATATATGCACCAAAGGATACAGCAATGAACAACCAGGTTTGGTCAGCACATCACAGAATCACAAAATGGTAGGAGTTGGAAGGGACTTCAAAAGGTCATTCAGTCCAACCCCCCTGCCAGAGCAGTATCACCCAAGGCAGGACACCCAGGAATTCATCCAGGTGGTTTTTGAAAGTCTCCAGAGAAGGAGGCTCCAGCACCCTCAAGAGTGAAAAAGGTTTTCCTTATGTCCATGTGGAACCTCCTGTGCTCCAGCTTGAACCCATTGCCTCCTTGTCCTATCATTGGGCATCACTGAGCAGAGCCTGGCTCTGTCCTCCTGACACTGCCCTTCACATCTTTTATAAACATGAATGACTCCACCCCTCAGGCTCCTCTGGTCCAAGCTAAATAGAGAGAGATCCCTCAGCCTTTTGTCAGAAGAGAGATGTTCCACTTCCTTATCAGCAGATGTGATTTCAGGGGCCTGTATGGGAAGACAACTCTAGAACAAAATCAGCAATGGCTGCCTGAAAAATCAGTGGAAGCTATCAGAGCCAATCATAAAGAAAACCTTAGAGATACAAGCAATTATGGAATGTGCTGGAAAGCAGCCCAGCGGAGAAAGACCTTGAAGTCCTAGTGGACAATAAGTTATCCATGGGACAGCAACATGCCCTCATGGTCAAGAAGGCCAGTGGTTTCCTGGGGTGCATTAAGCAGAATGTGGCCAGGAGGTCAAGGGAGGTTGGGGAGCCCTGGACCAGGTTATCCAGAGAGGTTGTGGAGTCTCCCCTGGAGATTTTCAGGATCCATCTGGATGTGTTCCTGTGTGACTTGCCCCAGGTCATCCTTATTTGGCAGGCAGATTGGACTCAATCTCCAGGAGCCACTTCCAGCCCCTACCCTTCTCTGAGTCTATGGCTCTGTGATGTGTAGGTACATGAGTGTCTTTTCACCATCACAGACTCCACTGTGATCTACTAAACTACTGTTACAGAAAAGGATTTAACAGAGAGTTTTAGAGGTTGTTGCAGCAGAACAACAAAGAAATCTCTATTTTGAAAGGAATGTAAAATGAATTATGATTCCAAGGATGTTATTTTGCATTCCTCAGCAGTTACACTTTAGATTTCCTCCATCCTCTTAAATTCTCTGCATTTTCTTCTAACTATAGTGTTAGATGCTAAATAGAACATGAATTGGTAAAAGCATGACAAGTGTGGATCCAGGTCAGCCTCCTGGAAGGGATGGATTCAGGAGGACTAATTACACATGAAAAATTGCTCCTCACAGCTAAGGCTGCTACAGATGAAACTTTGGTGGGAGTCATGTTTGTCAGAGTCAAGCTGGTTGGCAGAGGACCCCCAGATCCCACCCCACTCAATTCAACAATTAGAAAATACAAACAGAACTGTAAGGGAAGCAGGAACAAGTCCTCCTTGCTGAATTTTCCTTCCAACAGTAACTATAAACCTAGCCTGTCTTCTACAGCCACCCTGTAGGGAAGAGCTCAGGTTATTTCATTTGGAAGAAGTGTATTAAAGTGTGTGGTTGGGGGGGGGAGGGGGGGGAGAGGGGGAAACAAAAAAAACCCTGACTAAAATAGGATCCAATGTTAACCGGGAGCCAGTTGCTCCAGTTGCAGCGGTGGGGCTTTAAGCCTCTCAGGGACTGCAGCATATCTTTCCCCTTTCTTCTGTGGTGCCACATCTTGGACCATCCTACACCTAGAGAACTTTGAAAGTGATCCTTAGTCCTTGCTTGATTCAGAGCATCCCAGATTTTATCTCTGACGCCAAAAGAGTAAATTTTCACCTCAGTTCTATATACTCCTTAGCAGGTACTGCCCTGAGTATATGAAAAGAAGGAGGCTGAGGCATTGGTCCCCAATGCATAATTCATCTTATTTATGTACTACAGGAGCAATCACTTGCATTCAGAAACCTTGGAAGTCAGACAAGTGAATTAAAACTTAAAACAAGGCTTGAGAGTCCAGCACACATGCTGCTTTTGGAGAGATTTCTCTCTATTAGGTAAGTACGGATGCTCTGGAAGGAAAAAGATACCTATTCCAGGACAGCTGTCAGCAAAATTGCCTCTGTAAGCAATAAACAGGGTTTGGATCATCTAAGAAATGTACAGGCAAATTCAGGGTAGAACTAGCTATTATTTCTCACTGTACACATTTAAAAGTCTCTAGATGTTACCTGTTTCCAGCCTTGGATTTTGATCAAATCTATTGCTGAAGTAGGGGAAAAAAATCCTTTTACAAGTGAAGAGTAGAGCAGGCAGCACCTCATGAGGGCATCCATAGACTTTATATCTAGGATAAACTGCCATTTGTTTAGACTTGTGCACAACCTCCACCTGGTTCCAAGAAGCTGTGGGAGAATAACTCTCATTTGATAGCAGCAGCATGGAGCAGAGGTGGTGGTTTGTCTCTTCTGAAGGAGGTAATGTTTGTTACCCCACTGCCTCACAATGGCTTTTTCAGATGAAATTAAAACAGGATCTTCATTTCATTTATGATAGCCCAGATTTCACTTCTGCTTGGAGCATAAAAGACCCAGAGACAGCACCACATCCAGTGGTTTATGGCTCTTCTGTGCTGTTTTAGGATTCAGCACATGCTCTCCTCTCAACTCACCTTTATTTTATCCTAATGTGAGTGTAGTGACTAGTAAATCTTTCTTGCCTTCCCTCCCCAAATGCCAAATGGATGACCTTGAGCTGGCCTCTGCCATGTGCTATTCCCATGCAGATTTCAAAGGCAGTTTGGGGAATTCATGTTCTTATTACAATAAGAATGGAACAACACAGGGATTCCTGCACAGCACAGAGCCTGGGAAATGCCTGCTAGAAAGCCAGAGCTCACAGGCAGTGGCTGCACTGCGGGAGCTACAGGGATTGGCATTAGCCCTGAAAGGCAGAACAAACACACTAAAGAAAGAGCCACTGCTGTCCCTCTGACTCCTCTGAATGCTCACAGCAGTGCAGTGCCTGCCCCACACACATGGGAAGCTCTTTTTCCTTTTCTTTTACTGCTTTCCACACCACTTATCATAGACTCATAGAATTGTTTGGGTTGGAAAAGACCTCTAAGATCATCGAGCCCAAGCATCAACCTAAGATCACTACGGCCATTAAACCATGTCCCAAAATGCCATGTCCAGACATTTCTTGAACCACCTCCCTGGGCAGCCAGTTCTAATGTGTGACCATTCTTGTACCAAAGAAATTTCCCCTAATCTCCAACTTACACCATCCCCTGGCAGAATTTCAGGTGATTTCCTCTTGTTCTATCTCCTGATACTAAGGAAAAGAGGCCAACTCCCACTTCACTCCAACCTCCTTTCAGGGTCTCCCTCAGCTTTCTTTTCTGCAGACTAAACAACCCCAGTTCCCTCAGCTGCTCCTTACCAGACCCTTCACCACCTTTGTTGCCCTTGTCTGGACACGTTCCAGCTCCTCAATTTCCTTCCTGTAAGTGAGGTCCCAAAACTGAACCCAGGATTCAAGGTGCAGTCTCACCAGTGCTGAGTCCAGGGGAACAATAACTTCCCAACTCCTGCTGGCCACACTGTTGCTAATCCAGGCCAGGATGCTGTTGGCCTTCTTGGACACCTAAGCACACTGTTGGCTCATCATCATTCTGCTGTCAACCAGCACCCCCAGGTCCATTTCTGCCAGACAACTTTCCAGACACTATGACAAATCTGCTCCCCTCTAAAACCTGCACTATTCCTCAGAAAGTATTTGTGGTTTCTTACCTAGTGCTTCCCAAGTTGTACTCTGCCTGGACAATCTGGTAACTGGTTTCACTCAGGATGCTAAAAGAAAGGGGAAATCACCTTCTTTCTCTTGTGCATCCCCATGTTAGCCTGGCGACCTACTTGCAGAGATGCTTAATGTGAGTGCTACAACATAGCCCTCTGACTAAGATGACTGCTGGCTTCCACACAGCTAAGTGGCAATATGGCCTTGAACACCTCCAGGGAGGGGGCATCTGCAACCTCCCTGGGCAACCTGCTCCCATGTCTCACCACCCTCACTGGAAAGAATTTCTTTCTTATCCACCAAGATAGGAGCAGCTGTCCTCACTGCAAAAAGTCAATCGGTCTAGCTTTACAGCCGAGGGACCCACCAAAAAACCCACAAAGGTTTAGGCAGTTTTCAGGAAACCTGTGAAAAAGCCTTGTTGGTTAAATGAACCAAGATCCTCATTTCTGGCTCTGTTCAAGTGGAGGAGCAAGCACATGGTGTGGTGTTGTTGGAGATGAAATCCCATACGGAGCAGCAGATCAGCACTCCTAGGCGTCAGCATCTCCGCATCAGCCCCATGAAACCAAATCAGCAACTTTCACCTACAGTGACTTAATTAACATGCACCCTACAGATCTCTGCAAATCCCACATATTGCCACTGCCATTACCAAGCTCTTCTGATGAAAGTGATTAAAGCTAACAATTATAATTTGTGTTAGAGATGCCCCTAGAGGCTTTGGCTAGGCTCAAACTTCATTGTTCACAGAACACAAGGCAAAGAAGTGTCTCTTCTGAAGAGCTCCTTCTCCAAGAAGACAAGGCAAACAAGGAATAGCAGAAAGAAATGCATGCAGAAATAAAACACTTGCTCAAGGTCAAACAGCAGGTCACTAATAGAACTAAAGCAAACCCCACCTCCTCTGAGGAGCACTTGGAGTCTGTGCTGACTCTCCAATACTGAGCTGATCAACTAACACACTTTATAGAATCAGAGAACTGTTTTGGTTAGAAAACACCTTTAAGATCAAGTCCAACCATTCTCTAATCCTGCCAAGCCCGGTGATAAATCATGGCCCTCAGCACATCTCTGCCTCTTTGAAACTCCTTCAGGAATGGGGATTCAACCACCTCACTGGGCAGCCTGTGCCAGTTTTTGAGAACCCTTTCAGTAAAGAAGTTTCTTCTAATATCCAGCTTAAACCTTTCCTGGTGAAACTTGAGGCCATTTACTCTCATCCTGTCACTTGTTAGTAGGGAGAAAACACCAGCACCCATCTCACTCCAACCTCCTTTCAGGGAGCTGTAGAGAGCAGTGAGCTCTCATCTCAGCCTTCTCTTCTGCAGACTAAATAACCCCTGTTCTTTCAGCTGCACCTCACCAGACCTGTTCTCCAGATCCTTCACCAGCTTCACTGCCCTTCTCTGGACATGCTCCAGGACCTCAATGTCTTCCTTGTACTAAGGCCAAGAGCAAATGAAGCAGTTCACAGCTTGCTGTCCTTCATTTGATCACGTATTTTTGTGGTGGCACTCCAAGCAAAGCTAGCCATGACAGCAAAAGACTTACCTTCTCTTCACCTTCCCAAGAAAGATTTCCCATACTTTGTGTGTGTGTGTGCTCATTACTGACAAATCGATCCCCTTTCATGTTTTTATTCTTCTATCAATGCTTTCAACAAAGAGTGATTGCTGAAGCACCCTTCTCCACCATGTACTTCCAAGTTTTTTTTCAAGAATGGACAGTCTCCCTCTGAACAATTACCACTGCAAATGGATCATTTCATCTTGTACTCTCCTCTTTTAATGGCATTATGTGTGGTCAAATCTCCATGGTAACATTTAAAGTAAAAACCTCCTACGTCATTCAGGTGTGGCTTAGGTATTTAAAAATATTAATATGTAACCACTGATGTTACAAAAGGTTGAACCCCTAACTCCCTGGCCTGGTTATGATGCCAGAAATCTGATACAGTTTTCACCCATTACTAGAAAAAAAATCTTTCCGAGGAGTAAAATGGAATTGAATAAAAGTTCTTCCTCCTCAACTTGAGGAAAAACTTCTTGACTATGAGGGTGATGGAACCCTGGATGTCCCAAAGAGGTAGTAGAGTCTCCTTCTCTGGAGACTTTCAAGGCCTGTCTGGATGTGTTCCTGTGTGACCTGCCCTAGGTGACCCTGCTTTGGCACGGGTGGGTGGACTTGATGATCTCTGGAGGTCCCTTCCAACCCCTAACATTCTGTGATTCTCTGAATTTATGATTCCATGATTCTATGACTCTGTGATTATAAGATTTTATGATTCTATGACTCTGTGATTATAAGATTTCATGATTCTATGATTCTGTGATTGCAGTATTTCATGATTCTATGATTCTGTGATTGCAGTATTTCATGATTCTATGATTCTGTGGCAGATTCTATGATTCGCTGATTCTTGCCATACAATTTGGCAGGCAGAGCGGTGCTTCTGCTGTGTGTCCTCGAGGGCAGAACAAAGAAGAAGTGTGCAAAGTGAGAGACAATTCAGCTGCAAGAGCGGTGCTTCCACTGTGCTTCATCCAGGGCAGGACCAAAGCAGGAGTGTGCAAAGTGAGAGACAATTCAGCAGCAAGAGAGGTGCTTCCACTGCACTTCATCCAGGGCAGGACCAAAGCAGGAGTGTGCAAAGTGAGAGACAATTCAGCAGCAAGAGAGGTGCTTCCACTGCACTTCATCCAGGGCAGGACCAAAGCAGGAGTGTGCAAAGTGAGAGACAATTCAGCAGCAAGAGCGGTGCTTCCACTTCGCTTCATCCAGGGCAGGACCAAAGCAGGAGTGTGCAAAGTGAGAGACAATTCAGCAGTAAGAGCGGTGCTTCCACTTCGCTTCATCCAGGGCAGGACCAAAGCAGGAGTGTGCAAAGTGAGAGACAATTCAGCAGTAAGAGCGGTGCTTCCACTTCGCTTCATCCAGGGCAGGACCAAAGCAGGAGTGTGCAAAGTGAGAGACAATTCAGCAGCAAGAGAGGTGCTTCCACTGTGCTTCATCCAGGGCAGGACCAAAGCAGGAGTGTTTTGCAAAGTGAGGGAAGCTTTTAGTCTTTGCAAACAACTTCCAGTGCATAAAATATTAAAAGTGATGCTAAACTAATCTCTGGCAAGGACTGCAGGCAGTTCCCTGCAACTCATATTACAAATGCCTTTGGTTGACCATTTAAAAAACATTAAGACTCGACCATTATGGCTGTGGATCACAGTGCTGTACATTAACCTCTGTAATTTTCCAGCCTGGCATATTGCAGTAACACAAACTAAGCCTATCTGGGGGGGAAAGAAAAAGGCAAAAAAAAAAAAAAAAAAGCTCAAAACGAAGCAATATTTAAAGAGAGCAGACAGGAAAGCTCCTCGCTTCTTCCTGCCAAAGACAGCAGGAGAAAGTCCAGTCCCCTTTTCCTCGAAGCAAATGGGAAAAACCCCATTAATTTCCCCTGCAACTGACAGATCTGCAGCATCTGGGAAAGGATTCAGTCTAAATAGATGGCAGACAGGACAGATGAATGATTTGGGGGAGAGGGGGTCGCCTGCTCGCCTTTTAACACTTCTGTGTAACAGAAACAGAGCAGGTCAGTTTGAAAGCTTCAGAATGCTTTGTGGGCTTTCAGAAGGATTTTCCCTTCAGCTCTTTTCTGCCTTCTAGCTCGATTTTCTTCTTGTTTACAAGATTAATGGCTTCCAAATCTGTTATTTGAGGGTACAAGAACCATAAAACCTACTCTTGATACTTCCTGTTGTAAGGCCCACATGGATGAAATTTTGTTCTCCTGTAGTTTTCACAGAACCATAGAATGGTCTGGGTTGGAAAGGACCATAAAGATAATCTAGTTCCACCCCCACTGCCATGGATACCTTCCACTAGACCAGGTCGCTCCCTGGGGGCTACAAGAAGCCTGCAGAGGGACTGTTTGCAAAGGTCTGCAGTGACAGGATGAGGGGTAGTGGATTGAAAGGAGAGAAGGGCAGATTTAGATTGGATGATAGGAACAAATTCTGCACCATGAGGGTGGTGGAGCACTGCAACAGGTTGCCCCAGGGAGGTAGTTGAGGCTCCATTCAAGGTCAAGCTCTGAGAAACCTGATCTAGCAGAGGCTAGATCAGTGGGGTTGGACTGCAGTGGGGTTGGACTAGATGACCTTTGGAGGTCCCTTCCAACCCAAACCATTCTATGATTCTATTAAAATTTCAAGCTATTATCTCAAATACTTTTTTCCCAAGCAATATACAGGTCCAAGTGGTTTTAGAAGCAAGCAAACAGATCCTGGTGTTGAAAGAGTTCCCTGCAATAGACTATAATGCCAGAGGCAAAGCGAGAATGGAGTCCTGCCTAATCTAATCCTGACTCTAGGTGTCACAGCTGGATTTCTCCAAGTCAGGGCTCTTACACTGGTACACCGCTGACCAAAGTCTTCTGCTTCATGTAAATTCCCTGCAAAAACCTTAGGAGATAAAACTGATTAATCCTAATTAAAATGAAAATCAAGGAAATGACACAGTCTGTTGAATCTACTTGATGAATCAAAAGCCTGCCTCATTTCTATGTTAATTGTCTTTTTTACAAACGTGCAGGACTCTCATACACACAGAATAATGTTTTCATATTTTTTCTTCACTTGGAGTATCGTGGGCCAGATGTCAGAAGGCACACAGAGAGCCCTTCTGCCTCAGTGGGCCCCTGTCTAAGTGAATGCTGAGTCCTAAGTGGATGCAGAGTCCTTCCTCAGAGTTCCGATGGCTTTATTAAAGCACAGGCAATGCAGCTAGGGAGGGACTCACAGAATCATAGATTTGTTTTGGCTGGAAAAGAGCTCTTAGATCACCAACTCTAACCTTCAACCTAAGACTACCGTGGCCATTAAACCACGTCCTAAAGCGCCATGGTCACACATTTCTGCAACACCTCCAGGGTTGATGATTCCACCTCCTCCTTGGGCAGCCTGTTCCAGTGCCTGACCACTCTTGCAGCAAAGGCATTATTGCTAATCTCCAACCTAAACCTCCTTTCAGAGAGTTGCAGAGAGCAATGAGATCTCCCCCCAGCCTCCTCTTCTCCAAACTAAACAACCCCAGTTCCTTCTGCTGGTCTTCACCAGACCTGTTCTCCAGACCCTTCACCAGCTTTGTTGCCCTTCTCTGGGCATGCTCCAGCACCTAAATATCTTTGCTGTAGTGAGGAACCCAAAACTGAACCCAGAATTCAAGATATGGGCTCATCAGTGTTGAGTACAGGGGCACAATCACTTCCCTGCTTCTGCTGGCCACACTATCGCTGATCCAGGCCAGGATGCTGTTGGCCTTCTTGGCAGCTGTCAGCCATCACACCCAGGTACCTTTCTGATTGGAAGGACCAGCACTGAGCACCTCCTGAGCACACTGGAAGGTTTGCAATATGTCCACATTAGCATTGGCCAGGGAGTATGCCACGAGTTAAATTCGGCCAGCATAAACCCACCAAATTCCTGTCACAATTTCCACAGGTCTGATGATGCTCTGGTCATTGCTCAAGTGTTTATCAAAAGGTAGCTTGTATGTAACACTATGTCACATCTGGCATTCAGAAGAGGTAGAGATGTGGTGTTGAGGGCCACGGTTTAGCACCAAACCTGGTAGAGGTAAGTGACTTTTGAACTTGATGATCTCAAAAGTCTTTTCCAACTAAATGATTCTATGTTTCTATAACTCCCAAAGGCATTCCTGAAGTGAAACTGCAGAACAGACCCATTTGAGGACAATTCAACTAAGGATGCAAGGGTTTTAAAGAGGAATGAACCAGTAGGCTGGTAGAACCAGGTGGGATGCTTTGTGCACAGGAGGATCTCTGCATTCCTGATACCTGTCCCTGCAGCACTGCATCCAGTTCTGGTGACCACAGCACAAGAAGGACATGGAACTGTTAGAGAATGTCCAGAGGAGGGCCATAAATATGATCAGAGGGCTGGAGAATCTCCCCTACGAAGACAGTCTGAGAGAGCTGGGGCTGTTAAGCTGGGAGAAGGCTCTGGGGAGAACTTAGAGCAGCTTTCCAGTACCTGAGGGGGCTACAGGAGAGCTGGGGGGCACTTTTTAGAAGAGCTTGTAGTGACAGGATGAGGGGCAATGGCTTTGAGCTGGAAGAGAGGAGATTTAGACTGAAGATTAGGAAGAAATTCTTTCCAGTGAGTGTGGTGAGACATTGGAACAGGTTTCCCAGAGATGTTGTTAATGCCCCCTCCCTGGAGTTGTTCAAGGACAGGTTGTCTGGGGCCTTGAGCAACCTGGTCTAGTGCAAGGTGTCCCTGTCCATGGCAGTGGGGTTGGAACTAGATGATCTTGTAGGTCCCTTCCAATCTAAGCCATTCTATCAATCTATAAATTCTGTGCATAGATACCTACAGAACTCCAAAAGAGATCCACATTCCATTTGTCAGAACCCTACATTACCTAAAGTCAGCAGAGGGAGGGAGGCAAAGCTTACCTAAGATACGTGGTAAAGACACTGGCCAGACTCCAGAAGCTGCTGCATCACTTGCCTAGACCCCATTTATTATGGTTCCACTTTATTATAGAGTAGTAAAAAATGACAAGGCAACATCCTGTGTTCACTCCCATCGGGATCAATGATACAGATGGACTATTAAATCTCAACCCCAGCATCAGCCAGCCAGGCTCCATTCCATTTGTGTCTTTACAACTTGATGATGGGCTGACATTCTGGCTTCTGATGGCAAAGCTGTTCTGGTGGAGATATTGAAATGTGCCGTAAGAGGCCCAGCACTGCCCAGCCCTACAATTCTTCCAATCTTTACCAAAACAACACACAGAAAGCAAAATCCAAGCAGACACCAGCATGCTGTTGGCACCTGGGAAGGAACAACCACCACTACAGATTAGGGGTGAACCTGCTGGAAAGCAGCTGCATGGAGAAGGACCTTGGAGTTCTGGTTATTCTTAGGACAGCAATGTGCCCTCATGGCCAAGAAGGCCAGTGGTCTCCTGGGGTGCATTAAGAAGAATGTGACTATCAGGTCAAGGAATGTTCTCCTTCCCTCTACTCTGCCCTTGTTAGGCCACATCTGGAATGTTATGTCCAGTTCTGGGCTCCCCAGTTCAAGAGGGACAGGGATATGCTAGAGTGTCCAGCAGAGGCTATGAGGATGAAGGGACTGGAACATCTGTGTGACAAGGAAAGGCTGAGGGACCTGTGGCAGAAGAGAAGTCTGAGAAGGGATCTTATCAATGTTTATAAATATCTGAGGGGTGAGTGTCAAGAAGAAAGGGCCAGGCTCTTTTCAGTGGTGTCCTGTGGTAGGACAAGGGGCAATGGATACAAACTGGAACACAGGAAGTTCCACCTCAACATGAGGAAAAACTTCTTTGCTGTGAGGTTGTTGGAGCCCTGGAATGGGCTGCTCAGAGAGGTTGTGGAGTCTGCCTCTCTGGAGACTTTCAAGATCCATCTGGATGTGTTCCTGTGTAACCTGCCCCAGGTGATTCTGCTTTGGCAGACGGTTGGACTCGATCTTTGAAGGTTCTTTCCAATCCCTCCCATTCTGTGATTTTTTTTCCATTCTCAGTCAATGTTATGAGGCAGTTTTTAAACTATCCATGTAGGAGAGGATCAAAGTAACATTTTACTCATGCACACATTCAAGCCTTAGTTTCAGTTTTGATTTCTAGATATTTTTTTTCCTTTCCCAAAATTGTTTTCTTTAAAATCTAAATTACTGGCTTCATGATGTGTCATGTGACAGAACAAGCTCAGCCCTTAACCTGAACCTCAGTCCACCCTGACTCTTATTAACAGAATTAGCAGCTGCAAAATGCCTGCCCCAGCTTTATAGCAGTGTCAACCACAGCTGGGGAGAGACTCATGAAGGACCACCACAGCTGTCAGCCCAAGGGCATGGTGAACCATGGAAATACACTGGCAGAGGGATGGTCTTACCCAGACCCTATTGAACAGATGGGGATTTGTAGATTCATAGAATGGTTTGGGTTAGAAAGGACCTTAAAAGTGAGGGGACAGCTTCCACTAGACCAGGTTGCTCAAGGCCTCATCCAACCTTGCTCTGAAGATAATTGAGTCCAACCCCCCTGCCAAAGGATCACCCAAGGCAGTTCACATAGGTCTGCATCCATAAAGATCTTGAAAGCCTCCAGAGATGGAGACTCCACCACCTCTCTGGGTAGCCTTCTCCAGGGTTCCAGCACCCTGACAGCAAAAAGTTTTTCCTCATATTGCGGTAAAACTTCCTGTGCTCCAGTTTATATCCACTGGCCTTTGCCCTATCACAGAACACCATTAAAGGGACACCTGCACCTTCTTGATTGCATTCTTCTTGATTTGCATTCTTCTTGATGCAAAAAAACAGGGGACTTGTTTCTAAAAAGTCCTTAAAAGAATCGTAGAATCATATTATAGTTTTGAATCATAAAATCCTGAAACGGTTAGGAAGGGATTTTCAAAGGTTATCCACTGCAACCCTCCTGCAGTCAGCAGGGACATCCTCCACTAAAGCAGGTTGCTCAGAGTCTTGTCTAGTCTCACTTTGAATATCCCCAGGGATGGGGCCTCAACTATCTCCTGGGCAACCTGTTGCAGTGTTCCAGCACCCTCATGGTGCAGAACTTGTTCCTAACATCCAATCTAAATCTGCTCTTCTCTCATTTCAAGCCATTGCCCTTCATCCTGTCACTGCAGGCCTTTGGAAACAGTCCTTCTGCAGCCTTCTTGTAGCCCCTGTATGCGCTGGAGGGCTGCTATTAAGTCTTCCTGAAGCCTTCTCTTCTCCAGGCTGAACAAACTCAGGTCCCTCAGACTGTCTTCATAGCATAGTTGTTCCAACCCCCCTGATGATTTTTAGTAGCACTCATCATCTCAATCAGGTCCATGTGCTTCCTGTGTTAAGGGCCCCATAATTGGACGCAGTACTCCGAGTGAGGTCTCACCAGAGAGAGTAAAGCAGCAGAATCACCTCTCTCGACCTGCTGTCCATGCTGCTTTTGCTTGGAATAGGCCTCTAAGATCACTGAGCCCAACCACCAACCCAACACCACCATGGTCGTTAATTAGCACAGAAACAAAGTTTGAGGTATTTCTCCTCCAAGAACAGCGTTGGAGCTTGATGCATCAAAAATGCATCTGCATCATACCCTGCCCTAGGATTGGCCATGCTCATGCTGCATGTGGGGAAATTCCTGGCTGAGCCACTTCATTAGAGTGCTTACAGTCAAAGCCAGACAAAAAGTAGCTGCTTCTCCACTCTAACAAGTTTTTAATTGCATCCAGAAATTACCTTCTACTTTAAATTTCATTCCAAGATTGCTTCTAATAGAGGCTGCTCCAGATGAGGCTGTCACACTTCTTAATAATTATTATGAATGCGACACTAAGATCCTTCACTGGAGTTTATGCCACCTAAAGTGGCTTTCAAACAAACATCCTTAGCAGCCAAAAATAACCTTGACCTTTTAATTCCAAGTTGCTCACCAGTCACTGCTCCTCCTTCATAAGGAAGCCCATCACCACTTGGTGACACTAGTAAACATCTTTAAAGGGGCCACAGCAGAGCATGATTAGCACCCATGTACAATTCTATATGACCTTAAGATTTAATACAGAACTAGAGCAGCTTGCTCAAGGCCCTGTCCAACCTGGTCTTGAACTCCTCCAGGGAGGGGACATCCACAACCTTCCTGTTATCACCTCCCCATGAAATTCCATTAACATCCTCAGGAGCTATCTTCCTGCATCTCTCTGAAAGGTTTTTGATGAAGACACTCAAGTGTCTTCATGTGTGTCACCCCACCTCATGTGAGTGAACATCACTGCACCAACAGAAAGGCCTTCTTGTGGGCACAAGGAGATGCTGTGTGGCTACCTGCTCAACTCCAGATGAGCCATTTGTCCCTTTTCATGTCCCATCATCCTTCCCTTTCAGGAAAACTTCTGCAATTAAGAATAAACACGCCAGTTTGGGACAGGCTGAGAGTTGGGGCTGTTCAGCCTGGAGAAAACAAGGCTCTGGGATGATTTTCTACAAGTGTTCCAGTACTTGAAAGAGGATACAAGAAAGCTGGAAAGGGACTATTGACAAGGACTTGTAGCCACAGGATGAGGGGAGATTGAGACTGGAGATTAGGAAGAAATTCTTTACAGTGAGGGTGGTGAGACACTGGAACAGAATGCCCAGGGAGGTTGTGGATGCTCCCTCCCTGAAGGTGCTCAAGGCCAGTTTGGATGGCGTCTTGAGCAACCTGGTCTAGTGGAAGGCGTCCTTGCACATGGCAGGGGAGGCTGGAACTAGACGATCTTTAAGGTCCCTTTCAACTCAGCCTATTCTATGTATCTAAACTGCAACATAAAATGGGCAACTGACAATAAAACCAGTTCAAGTTCTCCCTCCATAACAATGTTGTTTTGATTGTCAATGATGTTGGTCTCCCAGAGGTAGCACAAGACCAGCTCTCCCTAATCCACATTTTCTCTGGGTGTTTGAGAAGGATTCTGCCTTTCAACATCTTCATTTTTGTATTATTCTTTTTCTTTTTCAATTTCCTTGCTTGGTTTCATCCAAATGTTTTTCAGAAGTCAATGATAAAGTTTTGCTTGCAGTTGGGCAGCATAAACAAATCATCTCTCAACCACTCACCACTGTTTTTCACAGAAAGGACAAGAGTAAGTGTTTTAATAACTTGCTTAAATATCCGTGACAGAAGAGTCCTTCTGTTGCAAAGCTGCTGCTTGCATTTGACACAGCTGACCAAATAGCAAAAATGTCGCTTTCTTGGCATCCTCTGGAATCTCAGACAAGATGGATGCTCCTGGTAGCACACTGAACTGTTGGAGCAGATCCAGAGGAGGCCACAAAGATGATCAGAGGCTGGAGCATCTCCCCTGTGGGGAAAGGCTGTGAGAGTTCAGCCTGGAAAAAGAGAAGGCTCATGGGAGTCCTTAGAGCAGCCTTCCAGAACCTGAAGGAGGATACAGGAGAGCTGGGGAAAGACTTTTGACAAGGGCTTGTAGTGACAGGATGAGAGGTGAATGGATTGAAGATGGAAGAAGGGAGATTTAGAATGGATACTAGGTAGAAATTCTTGACAGTTTGCCCAGGAAGGTTGTAGATATCCCCTCCCTGGAGGTGTTCGAGGCCAATCTAGATGAGGCCTTGAGCAACCTGGTGTAGTGGGAGGTATCTCTGCCCATGGGGATGGGGCTGGAACTAGATGATCTTTAAGGTTTCTTCCAAGCCAAACCATTCTATGATTCTACGATCCTATAATTCTATGTTTCTATGATTCTATTCCATCTAGTTGCTGGGTACCTTTCCTAAGTGTTGCTAAGCATCCAACAGCACAGTTTAACATCTGCTTAACTCCACAATACTGTAAAATCCTAGGGTTTTGCTGGTCAGTGCTCCCATACCATTACTGCTGGGATTGAAAACAAGCCAGCTCCCCCCACAGCTACAAGTAACTGAGGAGTCTCCGCAGCATCCCTCAGACCAGTGCAGATGAAAATGAAGGATGTGGTGAAAGACTCTGCCAGAGCAGGGTCTTGCTGGATTTTTCCAAAAGAAGTTTGATGGCATCAGGTTGTAAAACATGTCTGGTTTAGCAATTAGAGCTGCGTTTGTGATCAGCTCTTGTAATCAAATATTCATTTCATTTTGCAGTGTCATCAGTAGTCAGACACAAGCAGAAACAAATTTAAAATGCAGAGGGGGAAAAAAAAAAAGAAAGTTCCAGGTAAGCAGACACTTTTTAAAAGAGCTAAATTACAAATTTAAATTACAGAGACATCCTCAACAGGGTGGCTGTGAGAAAAACCTACTGCAGGAAAGGGCAGAGCACTGGTTAGGGTGAATCAGAGCGTTCGTGTTGTGGTCCTGGATAAAAAAATGCTCACAGGGTTACATCGTTGTACCCTATCTAAGTCCACATTAAAGATCCAGATCTTTGTTCAGTTTTGAGGCACTCACTACCAAAAAGACGCTGAGGGGCTGGAGTTTGTCAAGAGAAAGGCAACAAAGCTGGTGAAGGGTTTGAAGGGTCTGGTGAGGAGCAGCCGAGGGAACTGGGGGTGTTTAGTCTGAAAAAGAGCAGGCTGAGGGGAGACCTCTTTGCTCCATTGCTCCATCCTCCTGAGTCTCTCTCTTTAGATACTGATTATCATTAATGATAATCATTAATTAATCTCCTCCAGGCTAATGATAGCAACCCCTTTTCAAGGAGTTGTAGAGAGAAATGAGGTCTCCCCTCAGCCTCCTCTTCCCCGGACTACACAACCCCACTGCCTTTAGATGTTCTTCACCAGACCCTTCACCAGCTTTGTTGCCATTCTCTGGACATGCTCCAGCACCTCAATGTTCTTCTTGGAGTGAAGGTCCAAAACTGAGCACAGTATTTGAGTTGTGGCCTCACCAATGCTGAGTACAAGAAGGTGATCACTTCCCTGGTCCTGCTGGCCACACTATTGCTGATCCAGTCCAAGATGCTGTTGGTTCTCTTGGCTACCTGGGCACACACTGGCTCATCTTCAGCCAGCTGTCATCCAGCACCTCCAGGTGCTTTTTGCCAGGCAGCTTTCCAGCCACTCTGCCCCAAGCCTGGAGCATGGCATGGGGTTGTTGTGACCCAGCATCCTATCTTCACAACTTCTGCATTGTATAGAAATACAGTCAGACAGCCCCAGCAGAGAGACAGTGGCAAGAACTCTGGGCTTGCAGTGACAAACAGCATTCAGTGTATGAGCAGAGTAGCCAAGAAGGAGCTTTTTTGCTGAGCAGCATCAGAGAAATACATTATAAAGAAATGTAAGTGCTGCCGATTAAAAGATAGATTTATTTGCTAGCTGAAGCTTCCAGAGTTTATGAAACAATGTCCAATAAAACTGCACAGCTGTGATTTAATAAGATGCTTAAATTCATTGTTACATCTATTTTATATTTCAGTCTGGACTTCCCTTACCAAGTCCCATATTGGCTTTGCCTGACAGAAGCACCCTCTTCTGCATATCTAATGAGCTTATCAGCTTCCAGGAGGGGAAAAAAAAAAAAGGTAATTTTAGAGCTATCTTCTTCTAAGGTTTGCACTTAAATACACCAGATGACTCATCCACTCTGCTAATATCCATGGGGAATTCAACAAGGTGAAAAATGCTCAAGGCTGACTGAGGTTCTGCAAAGCACAGTAGAATCATTGAATCATAGAACAGTTTAGGCTGGAAAAGACCTTTGAGATCGAGTCCAACTGTGAAGCTAACACTACCAACTTTGCTGCTAAAACATGGCCCTTGGCACCATTTCTACATGTGATGCCAGCTGCATCTTGGGCCAACCACATCGTGGGATGCACCAAAAGAAGAGTGACCAGAAGGATGAGGGAGGTGATTCTGCCCTTTTGCTCTGCTCTCATGAGACCCCACCTGGAGTACTGTGTCCAGTTCTTGTGCCCCCAGCAGAAGAGGGACATGGAGCTGCTGGAGCAGGTTCAGAGGAGGCCACAAAGATGAACAGAGGGTTTGGAGTACCTCCCCTATGGGGACAGGTTGCAAGAGTTAGTTTTGTTCAGCCTGGAGAAGAGAAGCCTCAGGAAAGACCTTAGAGTGGTCTTCCAGTACTCAAAGGGGGGCTACAAGAAAACCAGGGAGGGACTTTTTACAAGGGATTGCAGTGATAGGACAAGGGGCAATTTAGGCTGGAGATTAGGAAGAAATTCTTCACAGTGAGGATGGTGAGACACTGGAATAGGTTGCCCAGAGAGGTTGTGGATGCCCCCTCTGTGCAGGTGGCTCAAGGCCAGGCTGGATGGCACCTTGAGCAACCTGGTCTAGTGGAAGGTGTCCCTATGCATGTCAGGGGAGGTTGGAACTAGACGATCTTTAAGGTCCCTTCCAATCCAAACCATTCTATGAATCTATATCTTAAAAGGATGAAGAGCACAAAAAAGTTAAATTGAGAGGGACCATCTTATTACACAAGGTTTACTGGGAGTGAGGAAAAATACCAACAAACTTCATTACATATCATTTTCTAGGACCAAATAGGTTCTTGCATGTCAGGCCTTCGTCAGGAAGGTGGCATCCTCACTGCTGCAGAGGTCTGGGCTGCCTGAAGATAAGCCCCCCGCCCAGAAAAACAGGTTGAGATTCCCAAAACTCATTCTAAAGCCATCTGTTTTCAGTCACCTGGACAAAGCTGCCTCCTCCTCTGGAGTGTGGAGGATTTTTCACAGATTCACAGATTGCATAGGAGGAGAGGAGATGGCCTCAAGTTACACCAGGGGAGGTTTAGGTTTGCTATGATAATAAACTTCTTGACTGAAAAAGTTCTCAAAGACTGGAACAGGCTGTCCATGGAGGTGGTTGAATCCCTATCCCTGGAGGTGATTTAAAGAGACAGAGATGTAGTGCTGAGGGCCACGGTTTAGCCTCAGACTTGGTAGAGTTAGATAATGGTTGGATGATCTTAAAGATCTTTTCCAACCAAAATGATTCTATTAGTCTATAAATATTTAAATTAACAAAACCAGAAAGCCACCAGAAAACCTGCTTGTCCAATTGAAGCATGCTGAAAATAAAGTCCAAATCAAATTTATATTGGATTTAGTCCATGCTGGAGTTCAAGTGAACATCCAGACAGCATTTATCATCTTCAGAGCGCTGTGCAAATGCAAGCTAGTGCATGACTTGTGATCCTGGTCTGCACATCTCTGACCCTTAATTCCCAAGTATCTACATGTTTCAGCCTGACTTGTGTCCTGCACCCTGGTGAGCTGAAAAACCACCCACCACTTGGGCACTGGCAAGCTGCAAGCATTTCAGATCAGCAACAGCTCTGGGCACTACACAGCAAGATCAGGCTTTGGCTCATCTCTAAGTTTCAAAGCAATTTCCAAGTCAGAGTCAACTCACAGCCAAGAGTTAGTTAACACAGCTCAAAAAGTAACATTCCATCCAGCTAAGTAGGAAAAAGGAAATAGTACCAAAAAAAAAGGGGGGGGGAGGCCCCCAAAAGGCAAATAAATAAAAGTGATTTAGTGGTTTACAAACAAGATCTCCTGGATTGTTTCTGCAGCCTCTCCTTTTTCCAAAAGAACAGAGAACTTATTATGCTTCTCCTCAAAGATGCTTACAAGTCAGCTCTCTCTTTTAGTCACAGCACAACAGAGAGCAAATAATCTTAATTATCGTGCAGGTTGCTGACTATAACAGCAGGAATACAGCAAGGGATCTGGCACAGAAAGGAGCTGGAACATCTCTCATCACCAGGGACCTTAAAGATAATCCAATTTCAACTCCCCTGCCACTAGACCAGGTTGCTCAAGGCCTCATCCAGCCTGGCTTTGAACACCTGCAGGGAGTGGGCATCCACAACCTCCCTGGGCAACCTGATCCAGTGTCTCACCACCCACACTGTAAAGAATTTCTTCTTAATGTCCAGTTTAAAACTCCACCCTTCCAGCTCAAAGGGGGCATGGTTTAATGGTCATGGTGGTGCTGGGCTGATGGCTGAACTTGATTATCTTAGAGGGCTTTTCCAATCAAATCAATTCTTTTCTGTATTGGTTAAGCAGAATACTTTGACAGTGGGGAAATCTGAAAGATCTGCAAGGCCTCCAGAACTTTGAGGGCAATCAAGAGGTTAGACATTTTTGACAGCAGGCTGGAAACCTTCTGAGCAAAATCCTGTGCTCATTAAATTTGTCACGGCAGGGTTTCATGTTCCTTCTGCAAACATCAACTCCAGCAAGGAGTATGAGCACAGACAGCTTTGCAGGAGCACCAAATGTCAAACAGACAAGGGACAACAGCACTGGATGCTCCTTCTGCAGCTCTGCTCTTTTGGGGTAACATGGTGTTTTCCCTTTCTTATTTGCTTGGGAACAGAAGGTGCAGGCAGGCTACCTGGCTGAAGATTTAAAAGGGAAAACAACATTCTTCAAATTGATTTCCAATATCATGCAGCAATGCTGCTTTTACTCCCATTTCCTCTCTTGACCTGCGAGGTTACTCAGAACCCTCTGAAGTCAAGAGCAGAGGGCCTTAACCATTTCCATGGCAACAAAATCTAAGACAGGGGTCTGTAGCTATCTGTCTACACATTTTTTTCTGCTATCAAAAGTAAAGAAAACCCAGAAACTGTGCACATACAAAACATGTGCACATAGCTCACATCTATAAGCACTGAAGAGTAACACTTTACTTCCCAAAGACATAGCAGTAGAATGACTACAAGGGCACAAGCAGCAACACTACAGGAGATCTTCAAGACAGCCAAAGTCTTCCTCTACTAAAGCAGCAAACTGTATCAGCTATCTGCAAACCAAACTGATAAACCACTCCTGAACAGAGGACAAGAATGTTCTTTAGCCTCCTCCTTGTCAGAGGAGAGTTCTGGCAGAGAAGGGACACTGGATAGTGAGTGCAAGGGTCCCAGGAGGGACCATGAGCTCTCCACAGATACCAAGACCCTCCTGGAGAAGAGAGGACATTTTACTTTTAAAGGCTTTGCTCTTAGTTAGTATTCTTGGGCTCAGGCACTCGCTTGCTTGCTCTTGGTCCACAGATTCCTCCTGGCTCAGATTTAGGCCCTCATTTCTCAATGCCAGGCTGCAGGGGCAGGACTAAGAGCATGCTCACCGCTGCCCCAGGACAGCAGCTCCCGGGGATGTTGCAGTGCTATGAAAAGAAGCAGCTGGCACAGATTAATAGGAAGTGAGGTGTCCACAGTGGGCATGTACTCAAGGTGGCAGGGACTACTGGCCCTGCTCTGGCACTTCCACAGCTAGCTCCAGATGATCATCTGCTTCCCTTGTTTAGGGTCAAAAAGATGCTAAGCTGCACCATGAGGCCAAGGCGAGGCTCTGACAGCTACATTATTCCTAAGTCTGAAAACAAGATAGCACAGAGAAGACATTCAAGAGGAAAGTCTTTGTAGGGACATTCCTACCTTTTACACCCCATCCACAATTACAGGATCAGAACTGTTTTGATTGGAAAGACCTCTAAGATCATTGAGTCCAGCTATCAACCTAAGACCAGCATGGCCATTAAACCACATCCTAAAGTGCCATGTCCACATGTTTCTTGAACACTTGTAGGGATGGTAACTCCACTACCTCCCTGGACAGCCTGTTCCAACAATGGACCACTCTTTCACCAAAAGAAATAAAGAAAACAATCTCTCCACAAACAACAGCAAGGGGTAAAAAGAGAGAAAACAAGAGCATCCCAAATCAAAGGCTATCTGCTAAAGTCCACAAAACCTTCTCATTCCTTTTAGCCTATTCGAACCACTCTCTAAAGGGAACTGGATCTGCATAAGTCCTTCACCATCTCTGCTAAGACCTCAACCTGGAGGATTGCATCCAGCTCTGGAGCCCTTTACAGAAGAACAACATGTACCTGATGGAACAGGTCCAGAGGAGGACCAAGAAAATGATCGTGGGGCTACAAAAACTGGTTGAGGGAGCTTGGGCTCCAGGGAGACTTAATAGCAGCCTTCCAGTACCTGAAGGGGGCTACAAGAAGGCTGCAGAGGGACTGTTTCCAAAGGCCTGCAGTGATAGGATGAAGGGCAATGGTTTGAAATGAGAGAAGATTCATATTGGATGTTAGGAACAAGTTCTGCACCATGAAGGTTCTAGAACACTGAAAAAGGTTGCCCAAGGAGGTAGTTGATGCTCCATGCCTGGACATATTCAAGGTGAGGCTGGACAAGGCTCTGAGCAATATGATCTAGTGCAGGATGTCCCTGCTGACTGCAGAAGGTTTGGACTGGATGACCTTGGGAGGTCCCTTCCAACCCAAACCATTCTAGGATTCTATAATCTTACAATCACCTCAGCTTGTATTTCTTATTTAGATCTAGATAAGATGAAGCCACAATGTTTGCCCACATGCAGGTTCTTCATGCTCCAGGAATACTGAGTCAGCCATGGTGAAGAGTATCAGCAAGGAGGCACCAAGAATGCTGGATTTTGGGGATGGCGCTACACTCAGTGCATTTGTACACAGAATCCCAGCTGTTTGTTTCCTGCACTTACAAAACCACCTCTGCACCTGTGCTTTGAAAGCTTCCTGCAGCCAAAAAAATTAAGTGACTTAAGGCTCAGGAAAAGTTGAGGCTCCATAGTTCTGATAGATTGAAATCAGAGTGAAATTCAAAACATAAACATTCAAAACATCATTGATAAAGGGTAACCTGACCTGAACAACCATCCATTTTCTCATACATTTGTAATTTTTCCAGCAAGGTGGAGGTGGGGAGGAAGAATAAGAAACCAAGCAGGAGGCAGAATAGGTCACTGAAGGAGGTTCTCCTCCTCTACTCTGCCCTAGTTAGTGGAATATTCCATCCAGTTCTGGCTCCCCAGTTCAAGAGAGACAGGGAACTACTGGAGAGAGTCTAATAGAGGCCACAAAGATGCTGAGGCGACTGAAGCATCTCTGTGAGGAGAAAAAGCTGAGACCTGGGGCTGGCTGTTCATTACTGGAATGATCTTGACCACTAATGATAAAGGCACAAGTAATTTCAGGAGAAGGTGCAATAGGAATATTTATTTATCTAGCATTATGAAATGTCTGTGCTGAAGCAGCATTCTGAATATGAGCCACCAAGACTTTGAAATCAGGAAGCTCCCAGGCCCTCATGGCTCTCCTTAGCCTGTTGCAGGAATACAATGTGAATATTGAAACTATTTGCAAGAGGTTAAAGAAAACTCAATTGTGGTCCAAAATAGAGGAGCAGGAGGGGAACATGCCAGATTTGCTTGACGTTTGGAGAACATCATGTGTTTACAACCCTGCTCTCCACCCCCAACAAGCACATGTTTTAGCTGAACAGTTGGAGAAGAAGTTGCCAGTGCAAGTCAAACACAGACATGCAGAAGGCATCTCTCTCTCTCTTTTTTTTTTTTCTTTTTTAGCATGTCAGTTTAGGAAAGAAAAGCTTCATCTTTTAGACCCTGGGATTAAAGAGATGGCTCTGAGCTCCTCATTATCAGAAAAACTCCTACCCAAGGAAATCAGAAAAGATCAGAGATAATTTTCTTTTGTCTGTCTCTCAGAATAAGAATAAGACCATTCCCCATGTCCTGAGTGAAAGGTCTCAGGTAGCCAAGCAGGCAAGAAGCATCCAGGACTAGAGAAGTGATTATCCCCCTGTATTCAGCACTGGTGAGGCTGCACCTCAGCTTTTGGGCCCTCATTACAACAAAGGCATTGAGGTGCTGGAGCATGTCCAAGGAAGGGCAAAAAAGCTGGTGAAGGGTCTGAATAACAGGTCTCGTGAAGACCAGCAGAAGGAATTGGGTTTTTTTTTGTCTGGAGAAGAGGAGGCTGAGGGGAGATCTCATTGCTTTTTACAACTCCCTGAAAGGAGGCTGGAGTGAGCTGAGGGTTGGTCTCTCTCCCTAGTATCAGGTGATAGAATAAGAGGAAATGGCTTGAAATTGTGCCAGTGGAGGTTTAGGTTGGAGATTAGGAAAAGTTTCTTTGTTGCAAGAGTGGTCAGGCATTGGAACAGGCTGCCCAGGG
This sequence comes from Dryobates pubescens, assembly GCF_014839835.1. NCBI lineage: Eukaryota > Metazoa > Chordata > Aves > Piciformes > Picidae > Dryobates > Dryobates pubescens. The sequence continues at coordinate 44,488,605 of NC_071612.1, forward strand.
AGGTGATGGAGTCACCATCCCAGGAGGTGTTGGAGAAACGTGTGGGCATAGCACTTGGGGAGACGCTTTAATGGCCTATGTGGTGTCGGGTTGTGATCTTAAAGGTCTTTTCCAACAGAAACAATTCTATGATTCTACGATTCTGTGACATCCTAGGCAATATGCAGCAACGCCACACTCCTGCCTTACCACCAAAGTCATGAAGGAAAGAGGTGAAGAAGCTGCCAAAGAGTCATCAGGGCAGCACGCTTCCTCCATAACAGTCAGCAGCACCTTTGGCCAGCGAGAACAGATCCATCCTTTTTATTGCCAGCTTACGAGAAAGCAAATGTGTATTTCAGCTCTTCCATCAGGTGATGAAGTTCTGTTTAATTAATCTCTAATCACTTTTAAGAAGATACATTCCTGAGAGTCACCAAAGCCCCATTGGTCAAGGCAATTGGCACTTCTACAAAAAGCAATTCTGAGAACCAGATGAATTTGCTTCAGAAAAAATAAAAAAGTATTTAAGAGTACCTCAGTCTAATATATTCTGTAATCATTCCCCTGCAACTCTAAATATAGATTTTCAAGTAAGCAGCCTAAGGTTTCATTCCAGTGTATCTGTTCAAGCCATGATGTGACTAAGTTTGCAGAAGATTCAGCAATCATAGAACTACAGAATGCTTTAGGTTGGAAGGGACCTTAAAGATCACCTAGTTCCAACCTTCCCTGCCACATGCAGCGACACCTTCCACTAGACCAGATTGATCAAGGCCCCATGCAAATTGGGCCTGAACACCTCCAGGGAGGGGGCATCCACAAGCTCTCTGGGCCACCTGTTTCAGTATCTTGCCACCCTCCCTGGAAAGAATTTCTTCCTAGTATCCACTGTCAATCTCCCCTCTTCCAGCTCAAAGCCATTGCCCCTCATCTTGTCACTACAAGCCCCTGTAAAAAGTCTCTCCCCAGCTTTCTTGTAACCCTCTGCAGGTACTGGAAGGCTGCCCTTAGCTCTCTCCCGAGCCTTCTCTTCTCCAGGCTGAACAGCCCCAGCTCTCACAGGCTGTCCGCACTGGGGAGGTTCTCCAGCTCTCTTATCAACTTTATGCCCTCCTCTATAGCTGCTCCAACAGTTCCATGTCCTTATTGTGCGGGGGGGGCACCAGAACTGGATTCAGCACTCCAGGTAGGGTCTCAGGAGAACAGAACAGTGGTGCAGAATCACTTCACCCATCATGCTGGTCCCAGGATTCCTGATGGCAGAATAATGTCTCAAAACTTCTCAAGGGCATGTCAGGTTACCCTTCTTTCTTCTGTTTTGCTACCCCATTGAAGTTTTTTCCATACAGCTTCAGCAAGAGGAGGTTTATAGGCTGGGATTTTCCCCAATCCAAGGTACCTGCAACTGTTAACAAAATAAAAATGCAAATTGCCCATTGGTTCCATGAGCTACCTCTCACCTGACCATCCCTGCTCAGACTATCAGTCACGGGAGACCATTTCAAAGCCAGTGTGGTTGCTTTATAGGCGAGAAAAGGGTCAGGATGGCAATGGTGATCAAGCAGGAGTAAAGCAGTGTGTGAGATATTGTCATTCGCTATTTTACTACTACCACAGTACCCAAAAACCCCGGAGGACTCCTAAACTCCCACCTGCTAAGTACTACAGACATGTGCAGTACAACCCTTCCTGCCCTCGGCAATATGTATTCAATACAGCCGAGGACAAAGCCCATGAAAAAGCCAGCAGCACTGTCCCTGCAGAGCAGGTGGCCAAGCAGGGCAGGAGGAGGTGACATGCCTTCTGCAAGGTCAGATGAAAAATCAATGTCCAGCAAGCACAGGTCACCTGAACTGCAGTCTGGAGCCCACCACAAGGCCAGCCCTCCCCATTCTGAAGTCTGGGCCAGTGTAGCTAAACGTTGTGGTTGGATAATCTCTGCATCCTCCTGGAATGCCATACTCTGCACTCACAGATTGGTAGTTCAGCAAGAAGAAGGAAAGCATCCCTCTGAATGGTAAGTAAAAAGGCAGCATTTCAAAGCTCTGCTCTGAACTTCTCTCAGCATTTTAAAACCTAAATGATATATGAGGTAGAATCATAGAATCATAAAACCATAGAAACCTAGAATCATAGACTGGAGTCATAGAATCACAGAATGGTAGGGGTTGGAAGGGACCTCTGGATATCATCCAGTTCAATCTCCCTGCTAAAGCAAAATTACCTAGAGCAGGTCACACAGGAACACATCAGATACCAAGTGCGGAGAAGGTATTGTCCCTTAAGGGATGCACAACCTTCTGATGACCTCCCTCTAGCAATACCTCTGCAGTTGCAAGACTCCATCCAGGAGTCACTCATTTTTAGCACAATCATATAAGGGCAGGATGGTCCCTGTTTGCAGAGGAAACTGTAGCACAAGCCATTCAAAGCAGTGATCCACGGCAGGGGAAAGAAACTCAATGTTGTAGTGCATTGTGGAGAAGCTCATCAGGATTGGCACAGTGGCTTGCCAAGGGAGGAGCAGAGCTAAGGCAGCATTATTACCCCTGGACTCTAAATGTAAGAACACTCTACTTTCTCTGTTCCCATCAGCTCCACAACCATGGAAGATGGTGAGTCCTTACAGATTGATAGAATTGTTTTGGTTGGAAGAGACCTTTGAGATCATTGAGTCCAATCATCAATCCAACACCACTGTGGCCATTAGAAACCATATCCCAAAGTGCCACGTCCACATGTTTCTGTGAACACCTTCAGGCATGGTGACTCCACCACCTCACTGGGCAGCCTGTTTCAATGTGTGACCACTCTTGCCCTTTGAGATTTTGGACAATTTCCATCAGCATCAGATGACAATCCAGCCCATTATCAATATATTCGGCAATGATCAAGCTGATTCAAAAACCTCATTTGGGGCAGAAAGAATGACAGCATGAGGCACTATAAAGATTTCTTACTGAAGGTTTGATTTTTACTGCCCCACCAATGAGTATCTAGCTTCCAAACAGGGTCTGTGGATCAAGGTCTTGTGGATATAATGGCACAGAGCTCTTCCAAAGTACCAGTATGGAAAGGGTTTGCACACAGATAATTTTAACATGCTTTCCAAGGTACCCAGATGAGTAGAATGGAGAAGAACAGGTAGGGGTTAAAGCAATGATGTACGCCTTTGCCTTTGCTCATGTTACCCATTCCCAAACCCCAGCATTTCAGCCCAGAAAGCAGTTTGCTCATTCAGACATTTTTGGTTTTGGAGTTCTGGTAGAGAAGATAATCCAGACTCAAGCATGAAGATAACTTCCATATTTAAACAGCTACACATATTTTCAGCCGATTTCTGGAGCACAGGGAAGATAATAAGGAGCTCCTCTTTCCAGGCTTACCATGCTAAGAGGATAAAAAGAGAACTCTTGTTAATGCTTGTGCCTAGATAGTAGAGCATTATGGCTTGAATTCACAAAGGGATTTAGGACTGTAAGTCCCACTGAAATAAGGAAATGAATGGAACTTAGGCTCCTCAGGGCCTTTGTGAATCCCAGTCTAAGTGCCTCCTCCTTTTGAAGGCAGTGGGAACAATGCCATGGCATTAAGCACAGGCAGAGCCTGCCCACCAAGCTTTAACTCTATTAAAAGACTCGAGGTTATCTGGTGACAAACAGGCACAACACCCTTGGTGAAGAGACTTTGGCCTGAATGTCTCTAAAGCTTCCACAGTGCTCCATCAAATGGAGCTGAAGTGAAATCCATACAGGTCGATGAGAGCTTTGCAGTGAATTAAGATTTCAGCCCAGGTCCTCAAGTCCAAGGCAAAAGAGTTGATGAGGGTATCCGAATAGGTGACCTAATGGAAATTACACCTGCATGGTGAACACCTCTCTGAACAGGCACTTGAAGGCTTCAGCTCCTCTTGCCTGTATCTGCAGATCAAGAGCTTGTGTGTTGAGGCGGATACACAAAGTGGGAAATGCTCGGCCCCATCTGCGGCACCTTTCTGTTTTACCTGGGCCACAGCAGACAGCCAAGAGGCCCACCGGGCTGGTTTACATACCATAGCAGTTCTGACAAATGGTCTTTCCTTCAAAAGCAGTTCTTCCAGTGCATACTGCAGCCAGTTTGACATGAGGTCAGAGAAGATTCATCTTCACTCTGGCAACGAAGAGACTTCTTATCACTACAAGCCCTCATAAAAAGTCCCTCTACAAGAAAGCTGGGGAGAGACTTTTTGCAAGGGCTTACAGCAATAGGACAAGGGACAATGGCTTTGAGCTGGAAGAGGGGACATTTAGACTGGAGATTAGGAAGAAATTCTTTACAGTGAGGGTGGTGAGACACTGGAACAGGTTACCCAGGGAGGTTGTGGAATGCCCCTTCCCTGAAGGACAAAGCCTTGAGCAACCTGCTCTAGTGAAACCTGCTCTTGGGGTTGGGGTGGGAGGGAAGAGGGGGAGGGGTGATTGGAACTAGATGAATGCTATCTCAACCCCCAGAGTGTGTAGCTAAAGCTGCCTCTGCTCTAGCTGGTAAGGAGGAATGGAGAGAAAAAGAAAGTAAGTTTGTTTTTTTAAAAGCAGGAATCGATAAACACCAGCACTTCGTCTCTGCTCAATTTAGCCCTTTCTGGAAGCACAGATAATTCCTGATGGCAACTGTCCAAAGTGTCCAAATTCAGACATTCTGATAGCCCTTTCAGCTGGGTCAGTCCTGGTGGAGACAATAATCAGACCTCCCACAAGGAATTTCATTCAACAACCGGCGCTGATTACGGGAGTGGTTTGAATCATCGTGTGGTATTGACCAGAGATCAATTTTCAGCTTGAGGTATTGTGAGGAACATATAGTACACAGCTGAGCTTAAAGGCATGGAGTAACAATTCAATAGCCTACCCAGCCATGCCAAATAAAAGCCTGCACACAGAGATGCTACAATCTCTCCCCACACCAAAGCCTGGGTTGTTAAAGGCACAGATTACAATGAAGTGGAGCCCTGAGAAACTCTATTACATCATTACATTTCACTGCATCATTACAATTACCATTTGATTCCTCCACCCCAAACTTATTTCAGGCTTTGCAATAAAATTCAAAATAATAATAATAACAATAAAAGACAACTTGCCTGAACAGCTCTTCCATTGATCCCACCTTTCCCTAATTCACAATCTCTGAGCCAGATAACACTACCCTTCCTGCTGCAGGGGTCTTGTCTCCCAGCACTGCTTTGCTTTTCTTCACCTCCACCAAAGCCAGGCATGGCAGCTTTCAGCTCTACTTTTGTACAAGGAGAACAGCTGGTGATGCTATGCACCTTGTAGACCCCATGCTGCCATGCACTGCTGCTCGTTTCTAGCCCTTCACGCTTTTAAGAAAAGGGGGGGAAAAAAGAAATAAAGGAAAAAGTAAAAACAACCAACCAAAAAAAAACCAAAACAACAACTTTGAGGTAAAGAAATGCAACATGTCCCAAAAAGTAGTCAATCACAGAACCAGTCATAGAATGGTTGGGCTGGAAGGGACTTGAAGATCAGTTAGTTCCAACCTCCATGACATGGGCAGGGACACCTTCCACCAGACCAGGTTGTTCAAGGCCCTGCCCAACTTGGTCTTGAACGCCTCCAGGTAGGGGGCATTCACAACACCCCCGGGCAACCTGTTTCAGTATTTCACCACCCTCACTGTCAAGAATTTCTTCCTAATCTCCAGTCTAAATCTGCCCTCCTCCAGCTCAAAGACATTGCCCTTCATCGTATCACTACAAGCCCTTGTTGAAAGTCTTCCCCCAGCTTTCTTGTAAGCCTCCTTCAGCTACTGGAAGACCATTCGTTGCTGCACAGCCCCAGGTCTTGCAGCCTATCCCCAGAGCGGAGGTGTCCCCAGGAAATCCCAAGAAAAGGCTCTTGAGAAGGAATTCCTTTCCCAGATGCATTTACAATCACAGACAGCACAGAATCACCACTTCCTCAGAGCATTAATAGAAGAACTGAGACTTGATCCGTAAGAACCTGCAACAGCTCAGCAGCAAAGAAAAGAAGATGAAGGCCCATTTCTGAACACAGTTTCATGGAAGCTTCCACTAAGTAGCAACACCCAGGAAACGAGCTTTCCCTTGGGAAACTCTGCACAAATAGTTTTCTCCTTAGCTTCTCTGGCCCACCATGCCTAGTTGTGTTCCTCAGCACATGAGAGGGATTGCTGGGATCCAGCATTGCTGCTTTTGCAGAGGGAGGGAGGAAAGTGAGGAGAGCAAGAGACACAGGGAGCCTTTCACAAATCTTCCCAAAATCCCCATAAGCACCTTCTGGCCAGCACAAATTGTTGCAGATAGAATGGCTTTGCAAATGGCTCACGGTGGAAATTGGATGTGGGACTTGCACTTGCAGAGGGGAAGATACTGCAGATACATGTGTGTGACTTGGGCTGTTTGCACTGAAAAAATGTGATGACTGCTTAGGGTGACCATTTTCAGGTGTTATGCTGACTGCTTAGGCTGGCCATCTCTCACATGTGCCACAGTAGAGTGCTTAATCTTGTGGAGTTGAAGAGTTCTTGACTTTTTAACAAGTAACATTTTTAGGCATCTATTATTTTACAGAACCTATTTTATAATGTCCACAGGGCTCAGAGAACAGCAGTACCATGAGGTCTTCCACAAAGCAAAGCAAACTTGAAAATAGTTCATATAAACATCGTATCAGGTTGGAGCGAGGTGGGGGTCGGTCTTGTCTCCCTAGTATCAAACAACAGAATGAGGAAATGGCCTGAAATTGTGCCAGGGGAGGTTTAGGTGGGAGATTGGGGAAAATTTCATTCATGCAAGAGTGATCAGGGATTGGGACAGGCTGCCCAGGGAGGTGGTGGAGTCACCATCCCTGGAGGTGTTCAAGAAACGTGTGGACATGGCACTTGGGGACATAGTTTAGTTGACTTGGTGGTGTTGGGTTGAAGGTTGGACTTGATAATCTTAAAGGTCTTCTAGAACCAAAATAATTCTATGATTCTATGATCTAATCACATGAAATGTAAATTCCATGATAAGGAAATTGCCCACAAAGTCACTGAGTAACACCAGGCTGTAACAAGCTGTAGTGTAGCAGTGAGGCACAGATTACCAAACATCTGCCTATGTCCAAGGAAAAATCCAGCCTGTACACAACTCTAACATGAAAAAACCTCACAATAAACCAGAAGAGACTACAAGCTAGAACAGATCTCAAATCAACAGCTAGACTGACCTGACTTCCCACACGCCCAAGTGAAAAGCAGGAGGTTATACTCATGGGAGTATTTCAACGTTCTGCATGAGATCCTGCCATTTCTCTTTATTCCCTCATTTTCTCTTTTCCTCTTGCTTTCTTCAAGCTATTTAAGTCCTCTTACTTACAATTTCCCCCCCTTAACTGTCCTCTTTTGTGTTCTCTCCAATCTTCTTTCTCTGCCTTAGGAAGTTAAACACCAAATCAAACCTAATTTGCTTGTCAATAGGTAAAGAAATAATCCTTTGTGGTCTGGGGAAAACAATGTTAAATAATCCCACACAAACCTAGATAGAAGAGAATAACCACTAACCACATTCATTTTAAAACAGAGACATATCAGAAGATGCCTTTTTAATTTTGGTTGGGTTGGTGGGTTGTGCCTATTTTTCTCTCTGTCAAAAGAGCAAACATAAAACAAGGACCCAAGTAAAGTATCACAGTGTCACAGAATGCCAGGCTGGAAGGAACCCCAAGGATTATCTTGTCCAAACTATCTAGGAAACAGCAGAATTGAAATGAGCTGGCCCAGCACCCTGTCAAGCTGAGTCCTCAAACTGCCCAGAGTAGGGGACTCCACTTTTTTTCCTTGGGAGATGATTCCAATGTCTAATTATTCTCATGCTGAAACATTTTCTTCTGGAGTCAAACGGGAATCTCCCCAGCAGTTACTTGTCTCCACTGCCCCTTGTCTTTTCCCATGGGACTCCTTGTAAAAGGGGAGTCTCCATTCTTCTGGAAGCCACCCTTTATGTCCTGGTGCATGATAATAAGGTCTCCCCTAAGCCTTCTCTTCTCAAGGCTGAACAAACCAAGTAACCACAGTAAAAACATTGCTAGATGTTTGAAACAAGAGAGCTATTCAAGTCTTCAGAAACTCAGCTCTCAGATCCCTCATCTGCATAAGTCCTTCAACAATGATGCATGCTAAGAGGGTAAAGTGCTGAAATGCAACCCAGATGGGTTGCAAATAGGGCATTGGTATCCTGCAGTGACAGAAAATTACTGCTGGGTGAGAGGGCCAGCTAAGTTAAATTGTGTTGCTTTAGAGGAGAAGGTAAGAGGGTAAGAATTCTGCTAGGACATGCAGGCTGCCCTGCAGTAGAGTACAATGTGCACACCCCAGGATCAGAGCTCTACCTCATTATTCCACTGTTGTACTGGCCAAGGCATGCAAAATGAATTAAGGGAGTTGACAGTGGCTTAGAAGTAGAAGTCATTTCAATTTATACATATACACATATACATATATATATATGCATGCATGGCCTGGAGCTTTACAAATCACAGAATTCCCATTAAGTTTTAAAAAATACTGAATGAGAATTTTACCTACTACTTTCACCAGATGCCTTCTGACCAGAAGCACAGAGGAGGTGGTTGTCTTTCTCTCACCTCAGCCCAGCTACACAAGGCTTCTGTGGAGATCTTCCTGTGTCTTTGTTTCCAACTCCTCCATTTTTCAGTGCTCCATGTCATGGTGCAGGGATTCCCCTTAACACTGCCATGCACCACCACATCTTCTGATTTTTACACTCTTGTCTACTCCAGCAAGTGTCTTTCATCATCCAGTTGCTTGTTTCCAAAATGACTACTCCTTCCAGCATGCAAAGCAACCAGCCATCAAAAATTGTTTATTTTTTTATAAACCATAGAATTGTTTTGGTTGGAAAAGCCCTCTAAGACCATCAAGTCCAATCATCAACCTAACAACACCATGGCCATCAAGAAATGTCTCAAAGAGCCTAATCTACATGTTTGTTGAACACCTGCAGGGACAATGAAGTATATATACCATTTAAAATTGAAAATCTCTTTGAAAAGGCTCCAAGCTGAACTCCTCAAAAGCATGACCCAGAAGATTTCTGGTCTGCAGGAAAATCACAGCTGTGACACACCACCATGACCATTAAACCATGTCCCAAAGTGCCACGTCAACACCTTTCTTGAACACTTCCAGGAACTCCACCACCTCCCCGGGCAGGCTGACCACTTTTGCAGCAAATAAACTTTTCCTAATCTCTAACCTAAACCTCTGCTGGCACAATTTCAGGCCATTTTCTCTCATTCTATCATCTGATGCTAGGGAGAAGAGACCAATGCCCACCTCACTGCACCCTCCTTTCAGGTAGTTGTAAAGAGCAATGAGGTCTCCCCTCAGCCTCCTCATCTCCAGGCTAAACAACCCCACCTCCTTCAGCTGCTCCTCATCAGACCTGTTCTCCAGACTCTTCATCAGCTTCATTGCTCTTTTCTGAACATGTTCCAGCACCTGAAGATCTTTTCTGTACCAAGGGCCCAAAACTAAACTAAACTGGTGCAGCCTCACCAGTCCTGAGTCCACGTGGACAATCACTTCCCCTGCTCCTGCTTGCCACACTATTCCTTATCCAAGCCAGGGTGCTGCTGGCCTTCTTGGCCACCTGTGCACACAATGCCTCATGTTCAGCCTACTGCCTATTGCAATCAGTAACCCTACTGACAGGTCTGATTCTCATATTAATATGAGAAGGGGTGAGACAAGAGGAGCAGTTCATGCAGACCCCTGTTCCTAAACAAGATTGTGTGTTGCTCAAAAGGCCAGCACCCAGGGCACATGAAGCCTGTGTAAAAAGCTGCAGTAGCTCCATAGGCACAGGGTGAGCAGATTCTCCTGCTGGCTCTTCCCCTCCCCACCTCATGATTTACAGCCAGGCTGACCACACTAGGCCGGATACGCTTGAGCTACCAAAATGATTTAGTCCAGCACTGCGCAGCACTGAGCACCTCTGAAACCTGTTATGTGTTAACCTCCCTACCTACTGCTGGATTGCAGTGCCCCAGGCTTCAACTGATCAAGGATCTGTCAATACTTCCCTGGAAACAGCCTCCTGTTCTGAAGCACAAAGGTTCATTTGAAAGACCTTGTGTTGATTGCCACCATGTGTCCTCCCTTCCAGTATTTTATTCCACACTGAAATTCATCTGCAGTTATGATTTCAAGTTTTAAAACACTGGAGCAGTGCATTTGAGTGGATAAACAGACTAAGCATAGTTAAGAGTCCCACTGGGAAGTCTTGAAAAGACTAATTTATGAATATGCAAACACTTCCATGTCACTCAATCCTGATAAACTCCAGTTGCATGAGCCTGCAAGATGAAGGCAATATGATACTAAACAAAGCCACAAACTGCAAGAGGAGTAACCTGCATAGAACAGTTACACTGAGGAATTTTACCTTGTGCAGAGGCTTTCCTTTCAAACACATTTCTGCTTGGGTTCTCCTGCTTTTCTCAAGAACTTCTTTATTGTTCTTCATAGAATTCACAGATTGTATTGGGTTGGAAGGAACCCACAAAGGTCATCTGGCAGTCAGGAGAGGCATCTCCAACTAGACCAGGCTGCCCAGGGCCACATCAAGTCTGATCTTAAATGTATCCAGGGACAGGTCCCTGGGCAGCCTGATACAGTATTTTACTATTGTCATTATGAAGAACTTCCTCTAATGTCCATTCTAAATCTACCCTGCCCCAGTTTCAAACCATTGCCCCTCATCATACCACTAGCCCTTCTGAATAATCCCTCCCCAGCTTTCCTGTAGGCCCCCTTCAGATACTGAGGTCTCGCTGGTCTCTCTCATGGTCTCTCTCCATGCTGAGCAGACCTAATTCTTTCAGTCCGTCCTCAGAGGAGAGGTGCTTCAGCCTCCTGATCATCCCTGTGGCCCTTCTTTGGACCTGCTCTATCAGATCCATATTTCTCTTGTGTTGGGGTGTCCAGAGCTGGACACAGTACTCCAGCTGAGGTCTCACCAAAGTGACATGACAGAATCACCTCCCTCAACCTGCTGGCCATGCTTCTTTTCTTGCAGCCCAGGGTACCATTTGCCTTCTGGGCTGCAAATCATAGAATTGTTTTGGTTGGAACAGACCTCCATGGTACAGTCCAGCTATCAACCTAAGGCAATCATGATTATTAAACCATGTCCCAGAGTACCATCTCCTGTGACCACTTTTCTCCCCACAGTAGCTTTTGACATCAGCATTAAACCAGCCTATGCATTCCCACCCTTTACATGCTAAGCAGCATAAGTAGAAGGAATGGGATTTCTTTTCCTGGCACACACAGTAACACCAGTAAAAATATTGCTACAACTGAAAGGAAGAATGTACTGCTTGCTTTGTTTCCATCTAGACAGCTTACTGGAACTAAAAATACACCTTGCCTAGTAACACTAGAGACATGCTGGTGGTGATGCACAGGGTTTGCAAAATTATGGCAATTTAGCTAAATCATAGAATCACAGAATGTTTGTGGGGTTTTTTTTGAAAGGACCCCAAAGATCACTTAGTTCCAAACCCCACCATGTGCAGGGACACCTTCCACTAGACCAGTTTGCTCATGGCCTTGTCCAACCTGCCTTTGAACAGCTCCAGGGGGCCAGGAGGAAGGGGCATCCACAATCTCCCTGAGAAAACCTGTTCCAGTGTCTCATGACCCTCACTGGAAAGAATTTCTTCCTAATTTCCAGTCTAAATGTCCCCTCTTCCAGCCATTGCCCCTTGTCCTATCACTACAAGCCCTTGTAAAAAGTCCCTCCCCAGCTTTCTTGGATTCCCCCTTCAGAAACTGGAAGGCTGCTAGGTCTCCCCGGGGCTGAATGCTGAAATAAGCAACAAAAGTGCCATTGTGAGCTTGAGGGGGGTGATTCCAGTCAGAGCTCAGGCCAACAGGGAGCATTTGGAAGAGCCTCCTCTCTTATGCTAAAAGCCAAGATGCAAACCAGTTTTGGTTATGGATAGCTGGAGTGAGTGTCCTACATGCTGCTGTGTGCAGTTGGAGACACATCCTGTCCCAGCCACCTGCCCAGTTTTGGCAGCTCTTGCAGATCTCTCATCCTTGTCCTTCTTGTCTCATTATTCTGAGCACTGGTTGATAAATCAGGAGCTGATGAATCTCTGACACACAACTGATTACCTACGTTATCAGGCAACATGGCAGGGGGAAGGAGATCATAGAAGCATAGAACTATTTCATTGGAAAAGACCTCTGAGATCATTGACTCCAACTGTCCAGTACCACCGTGGCCATTAAACCACATCCCGTAATGCCACATCGACATGTTTCTTGAACACCTCCAGGGACGCTGACTCCACCACTTCCCTGGGAAGACAGCACAGACATGGAATACATGGCAGATTCTCTCGGGGGGGAAGATGCCAGAAAGCAACCCACCAGCCCACACAGCCACTGGAAGGGGTCACGTGCTGCCACCATCTCATCTGAGCAAGAGATGGCTCATTGCAAAGCTAAAGATCACAGAGGCCCTGCCAGAACATCCATCCCTGGACACAGGTGAATTAAATGTATGTGACCACAACATCTTGGGTTTAACCCACAGACCTGTAAGTGCCCCAGACTATGAGTGCAGCGAGGGTTTGCTCCTTTGAAATCCATACCTTTAATTTCTGCTTCCTCTCTCATTAGCCTGGTTTGAGACCACCACCACAGGGGGATTTTCTAATTGCACACAGATCTTTTTCAGAAATGGCTTTGGTCCTACAGAAAAGCCACCTAGCATCTCTCTCTGCAGCACCCTGCAGCTCACGGAAGTCACACACAGTTTTGGAAACAGCTCAAACCAACAAGTTAAAAGCATAGGAAATGGTCTAAGGAGGCAGGGCTCAGTGAAGTGTGGCCCAGCATTGACCGTGAGGATGTCCTGAGATCACAGAATGTAGAATCATAGAATAGGATGGGACAAGGTGTTGGTTTTTTCCAGTGGTGTCCAGTGACTGGACAAGGGGTAATGGACACAAACTGGAAGATAAGAAGTTCCATCTAAACATGAGGAGGAACTTCTTTGATTTAAAGGTGGTTGATCAATGGAGCAGGCTGCCCCCAGAGATGGTGGAGACTTGAAGAATTCTTCCTGCCTGCACAAAAAGTGTCCCATGCAACTGGAAGCTGCTATTGATTGAGTGGAAGTGGCTCACTCCTGACAAAGGAAGTCATTTAGATGAAGTCATTTATGGGAAGAAAATTTGCTAGTTCATTTATTTGAAAGGGAGCATAAGGACTGTAGGGAAGACAACAGATATTCTCCAAACCTGAAGAGGGCTACAAGAAAACTGGTGAGAGACCTTTTACAAGGCCTTGTAGTGATAGGATGAGGGAAAATGGCTTTGAGGTGGAAAAGAGAAGATTTAGACTGAAGATTAGAAAGAAATTTTTTCCAGTGAGGGTGGTGAAACACTGGAACAAGTTGCCCAGGGAGGCAGTGAATGCCCCCTCTCTGGAAGTGTTCAAGGCCAGATTGGAGAGAGCCTTGAGCAATCTGTTCTAGTAGGAAGTGTCCCTGTCCATGGCAGGGGGGTTGGACTGGATGACTTTCCAGAGGTCCCTTCCAACCTCTACTATTCCATGATAAACAGTAGTGTCTGTGATAAGTCAGAAGTCTGAGATGTAAGACATGTTTAAGACACGACCAGAAAGCAGGCACAACTTAAGAGTCTGACCACATTGCAACTTCTTCAGAAAAAGGCAGTTTCCCAAAAGCCCAGGTACATTCCACAGCTGCTGAGCAAACCCCAGCACTGAGGTCCAGGCAGGGCTGTGTCAAAAAGCAGAAGATAGCCACATTGCTGTGCACATGCAAAGACCTATATTTATTATTTTATTATTATTATTTTAATGCATGAGCAGTTGTCCCAGTGCTTATTATTTGGCTGAATGAGCTGAAGTGAGACTCCCTGGGCAGCTGCTGACATAATGAATGATTGTGTGGTGAAGCCCAGAATGTGAATGATGAAGAATTTTGAAAGGCTCTGGAATTTGTGAATAACAAAAGTAGCTACAGTCCCCAAAATCTCACCATTTGTTCTCAGCAACAAAAGAGGACTCAAAGGCCTTTGTTTAACAAAATGATTCAAAACCAGGATACTAGAGGAATTAAGGGTTATCTCCACTGACACAATACAGCAAGCAAATTGTGTCCCCGAGTAGAAAGAGTTATGAATGTGTTCTGTTGAACATATTGTTAACTGAATTACTACACTCCTGTTCCTTTTATTCCCTTTCCAGTACTGTTACCATGTTTCCTGTGTCAGTAATTCTCAAGGTCTTAAGGCCTTTCAGCTCAAACTCTGTAAGAGGGGGAGCTGGAGACTCTTATCCTCCCAGATGCAAAGGGAAAGCACCAAGCAATACAACCTCCTTCCTCCCAGGGCTGCTATCAGTCCTGGTCCCATGGCTTAGCTCCCTTCTTCAAGAGTGATAAAAGTAAGCACAGCTACATTTTCCTTATCTAAAGATTCACTTTGCATTAAAACAAAAAATAAGAAAGAAAAAAATCATAATCCTGACACTGGTGGGGTGAGGAGAATTGCTTGAGAATCAAGAAGGCAAAGTGCAAAGTCCTGCACCTGGGTTGGCAACCCTCAACATCAGTCTAGGCTGGGTGATGATGAGATTGAGAGCAGCCCTGAAGAGAAGGACTTGTAGGTGCTGGAGGGTGAGAAGCTGGACACGAGCCAGCAATAGGCACTTGCAGCCCAGAAGGCCAACAGCAGCCTGGACTGTATCAAAAGCAGTGTGGCCAGCAGATGGAGAGAGGTGATTCTGCCACTCTGTTCTACTCTGGTGAGACCTCACCTGCAGTGCTGTGTCCAGCTGTGGGGCCCCCAACACAAGACAGACATGGACCCGCTGCTGTGAGTCTAGAAGAAACCCACAAAGATGACCAGAGGGCTGGAGAGCCTCTCCTATGGGAACAGGCTGCTGGAGTTGGGACTGTTTATCCTGGAGAAGAGAAGGCTCTGGGCAGAACTTAGAGCTGCATTCCAATATCTGAGGGGGACCAAAAAGAAAGGCTGGGGAGGGACTGTTTAGAAGGACTTGTGGTAACAGGAGAAGGGCCAATGATTTGAAACTGGAGCAGGGGAGATTTAGATTGGACATTAGGAGGAAGTCCTTCACAACAAGAGTGGTGAAGTATTGAAACAGACTGCCCAAGGATGTGGTTGAGGCCCTGTCCCTAGAGACATTCAAGATTAGGCTTGATGTGGCTCTGGGCAGCCTGCTCTGTTTGGATGTGTCCCTGCTGACAGCAGGGGAGTTGCACAAGATAGCTGTTGAGAGACGCTTCCAACCCAATACAATCTGTGAATCTGTGTCTCCAGTAATGGAGGTAGTGGAATCACCATCCCTGGAGGAGTTCAAGTGTGGACATGGCATTTCAGGACATGATGGTGTTGGATTGACAGTTGGACTCAATAATCTTGGAGGTCTTTTCCAACCAAACCAATTCTCTGATTCTATGGGCCTGGGAAAGAAAGACAGCCATGTACCAAAGCAGCTGCCTGTCCCCTTGAGATGAAGGAAGCCGCCTAGTTTCTGAGCAGTTACTGCGGGGATTAGTGATGAACTGGGCACAAGATGAGCAGGTCCAATGAAGATTCATGCTGCACTGCCAAATGCTATCTAAACAAACATAAATTCAATTAAAAGCCTCTGTTGTGTGAGCAATAAACCGAGAAGTTTCCTGGATCAAGGAGTGGAAAGTCAGCTCACCCGTGAAGGTTGGCAAGCATGAGGAATTAGGCAGAAGACAGGAGCAATGATGATGCTGAACCCAAAGATGGGCATCATAAATCAGAAGGAAAGGACTCCTGGGTGAGGGGAGTGGGACAACACCCACTGGAGAATGGGGCCAGCTCCACTCTCTCCTTCTCTTTGAGATGCTCACCTGATATGCTGGCAAAGGTTTAGAATCATAGACTTGTTTGGGTTGGAAAAGCACTCAAAGATCATCGAGGCCAACCTTCAATTAACACCACCATGGCCATTAAACCACGTCCTGAGGTGCAATCACTACATGTTTCTTGACCACCTCCCATGAATGGTGAGTCCACTACCTCTCTGGGCAGCTTGTTTCAATGCTTGGCCACTCCACCAACCCAAGAAAGGTGTGGACGTGGTTTAATGGCCATGGTGGTGTTATGTTGACAGTTGGACTTCATGATCTCAGAGGTCTTTTCCAACTGAAACTTTTCCATGATTCTATGCAAGAACCTGACCATGACAGACACTTGTAGACCTAACCTAAGGACTCCTGCACAGGATGATTACACCTCTTACCTCACCTTGCATTTAGGGCATCCTTTAGATCAAACTACACAATTCCCACTGCAGCAGCCCAAGTCAATCATGCCTGTGGTGTCTCCTTTGCCAATCACTATTAGTGTGGTAGCTGCAAGCAGTGAAATCAAACCGGCTTGTGCTGCCCTGACTGCCTCAAGTCAATAAGTATTTGGCAATGCTTTTCAAGGAAGCAGGGTTTCACCTTGGGGCACAACTCGGACCTGGAAGGAAAAATTACTCTGCCATTCATTTGTACAGGTGCCTCATCAGCTCTTTCCCTCTCTGAGAATCATAGAATGGGTTGGAAAAAACTTTAAGATCATCCAGTCCAACCATTCTCTAGTTCTGCTAAAGCTGGTGCTAAACTATGTCACCAAGCACTGCGTCTCTGCCTTTTTGAAACACCTCCAGGGCTGGGGTTTCAATCACCTCTGTGGAGAGCCTGTTTCAGTCTTTAAGAACCCTTTCAGTCAAGAAGGTTCTTCTGAAATCCAGCCTAAATCTCCCCTGGTGCAACTTGAGGACATTGACTCTCTTCTTATCACACAGAATCATAGAATGGGGTGGGTTGGAAGGGACCTTAAAGAACATCTAATTCCAAGCCCCTGATACAGGCAGGGACAATTCCTCATAGACGAGGTTGCTCAAGGTCCCATCCACCCTGCCTTTGAAGGACAGTTTACAAAGGCTTTAATGCACCTTTGTGACAGTGGATGCCAGACCCGGTTACCTTTTTTTTTTTGATTCCTGGTTAATGAATGCTGAAAATCACAAAGAATGGAAGGGTTTGAAGGGGACCGCTGAAGATCATGGAGTCCGGTCCCCATGCCAAGGAGAGTTCACCTAAAGCAGGTCACACAGGAACACATCCAGGTGGCTTTAAAAGTCTTCAGAGATGGAGACTTCACCACCTCTCTGGGCAGCCTGCTCCGGCTCTCCATCAACCTTAAAGTTCCTTCTCATGTTGAGATGGAGCTTCCTATGTTCAAGTTTATGCCTATCACCCCTTGTCCTGTCACTGGCCACCACTGAAAAGATTCTGGCCTCATCTTCCTGACACCCACCCCTCACACATTTGTAAGCATTAGTAAGATTCCCCCTCAGCCTCCTCTTCTCCAGGCTAATCAGCCCCAAGTCTCCCAGCCTTTCCTCATATGAGAGATGTCCTGGTCCCCTCAGAACCTTTAGTGCCCTGCAGTGGACTCTCACCAATAACTGTTTGTCTTTCTTGAGTGGGGGTATCCCAAACTAAAATAGATCTAAATATTCTAATTCCAGGAGCCACATCAGAATTAAAAACAAAAACAGAACAAGACAAACAAACAAAAACCCAACAAAACCCCAAAGATGTGATTCATGCTATAAAATAAAATCACAAGAAAAGGCAGCAACATTGGGAAGTTCCCTAGAGAATGTCAGATGAAGAAATCTGCTATCAAATTGTCATGCCCACCATGAAATAAAGCCCCTACAAAACAAGGCAGACTAGAAGAGACTGGAGCAGTAAGGCTTTCTGAGTGGTGGTGTCTCCTGAAATATGATTCCACACCTGGTATCAATCCTGCTGCCTGCCACATTTGCACCATTACTTCTGCCTTATCAGCTACAAATTCAAACAAGCATACCTGAGCCTGAAGTGAAGCTGAGGAAACATTGCAGCCAGAATTTACCCTCCTGTATGTTCAAAGGAGATCCTTCTGATCTCTACCTCTGCATTATGCTTAGGAAAACTCCTGATTCCAGTTCTAGACCTCTTACCCCTTCCTGCCAACCTCATTTTAAGATGAAGGTGCCAGTCACTTTTTCGTGGTGCCCAGTGACAGGACAAGGAACAGTGGGTACAAGCTAGAACACAGAAGGTTCCCGCTCAACACAAGGAGACACTTCTTTATGGTGAGAGTGACAAAGCACCAAAACAGCTGCTCAGAGAGGTTGTGGAGTCTGGATGTGTTACTGTGTGACCTGTCCTAGGTGATCCTGCTTTAGCAGGAGGATTGGTCTTGATCACAGGATTTTAGGGGTTGGAAGGGACCTCTGGAGATCATCAAGTCCAATTGCCCTGCCAGAGCAGGACCATTGAATGTAGTGCAGGTCACACAGGAATCCATCCAGATCAGGCTGGAAAGTCTCCAGAAAAGGAGACTCCACAACCTCTCTGGGCAGCCTGCTCAGGGCTCTGTCACCCTCACTGTAAAGAAGTGTCTCTGCTGAGAGCTACTGAGAGCACAAAGATGATCTCTGGAGATCCCTTCCAATCCCTACCATTCTGTGATTCTGTGATTTTAGCCTTTTGCCTTCAGAAATGGTAATTTATGGACAGAGATGTTGTGGAAGCCCCCTCACTGGAGGTGTTCAAGGCCAAGTTGGACAAGGCCTTGGACAACCCCTCACGGTTGAAACTGGATGATCTTTAAGGTCTCTTCCAAACCAAACCATTCTATGATTCTGTATATGGCCAAGTAGTGTCTGTACTCAAGCTGCTGATTTCCATTGCTCTTGTGTATTGAGCCTCCAGGAAGACAGGAGTAGAACCCTTTCACTCAAAAATTTCTTCTCATAGCCAACCTAAACATTCCTTGGTGCAACTTAAGGCTATTTCCTCTTCTTCTATCACTTGTTAGGAGGGAGAAAGGACCAACCCCCACCTCACTCCAACCTCCTTTCAGGGAGCTGTAGAGAGCCAGAGGGTCTCCTCTCAGCCTTCTTTGCTTCAGACAAGTCAAGCAGAGGCAGGCAGCGGTGGCTGCCATGCATTGTTTGGTAGGAATGCTCCTGTGCCTTTCCCATCATGCCCCTACTCTCCTCCCTCCAGCACACAATAACTGGGTTTGGCCCCCGAACTTTTCTGCTGGCTCTGATCTCAGCTGTCATTGAGGCGAGGGCAACAGGCTCAGCCCTACCCTCCCAGCTGCTGTGCCCTGAAAATGACCTTTAATTGGCAAGGGACACAAGAGGAGACAAGGGCCAATTCAGTGACACTCCCAACGACCATGTCACTTCTTATTTACTCTCCTCAAAGCACAATCACTGCTTCTCCTAGTAGGGGGGAAGGAAAAAAACTTTACTTAGCTGGGGTTCGATAGGAAGAGGCAGACAGGGGTTCCTTTGGACACAAAAAAAGCTGAAGGCAAGCTGGGGAATAGATGGGAAGGAAGACATTGGTTATATGATTTTATTTCTTCAAGACATCCAAAGATGGGATTTTACCTTATGCACTAGAAGTCTATTAAATTTTGTGTTGCAAGTTAGAATTCTCACAGCACTCTTCAGGAGCACTAAAAAAAAGGAAATTTCACTGGTTTTCCCCTCTCTCCTCTCAAATTTTACAGCTAAATAAAAAATAGCAACAAAATGAGCTCCACTGGAAGCAGTGGACTCCACTGCACTACCCTGTATCAGGAGCCCTACTCCCCAGACCCCATGCTCCTTCCTAGGTCTGTTCATATTTACAGATTCACAGATTCCATTGGGTCAGAAGGGACACTCAAAGGTCATCTTGTCCAGCCCCCCAGCAGTGAGCAAAGACACTTTCAACTACATCAACTATAGCAATTTCCCTCCCCTCCCTCCCTCCCTATCTCAGGTTTAAGATCAGACAATCATACAAACATTTTGGTTGGAAGAGACCTTTAAGATCACAGAATCATAGAATGGTTTGGTTTGGATGAGACTTTCACAATCATCTAGTTCCAACCCCACCCCCTGCCATGGTCAAGGACACCTTCCACTATAGACAAGGTTGCTCAAAGCCTCATCCAACCTGACATTGAATACCTCCAGGGAGGTGGCATCCACAACTTCCCTGGGCAACCTGTTCCGTGTCTCACCAACCCCCCTCTAAAAAATTTCTTCCTAATATCTAATCTAAATCTCTCATTCTCAAGCCTAAATCTACTTGCTCTCATAATTTTCTCCTTCCCTTAGGGATTTTAAGGGCTGCTGAGAGCACAAAAATCTGTTCATCCTTTCCACATGTAGGAACAAAACTGTCTAAAGGAAAGCATCAAGTGATTTTATTGTGAGGCTGTATGAAGGAGATACAGATGGGACCTATATGGCATATGGAGACTCAAGTCCAGCTTAAGCAGCTTTTCAGTTACTTTCAAGAGCAACAGAAAACAAAAAAAATCCATGCTACTAAGAACCCTTTGCCTTGCAACAACATTTCCTTTTGGTGCGTGTAAATGAGCAGAGTTTTAAGTAAAGCCATGGCTGAATCCAGCAAGAATAATGCTGAACTGGAAATTAAAGCTTCAGAGAACTTCTTCACCAACAGACAACTACGATCAGATCTTAACTGGGGGGGAGGCTGAAGGGTGTCAACACCACTTGCTAACCTGCACACCTGCAAAAAGCTTCCTAGAAAGCCATTTCAGTAGATTTTATCTGAAAGAAATCATGACTATCTACTATCCAAAAGTGAAACAACTTCAAACCCAAGCCAAAATTAAGGTGTCCACCCCTTTTCACAGTAATTCAGAGGACAGTAACAAAACCAGGGGCAAGTGATACTTGAATTACTCCCTGAAGAGGACAGTAAACCACGTTGGTGCAATCAGCTTTGTCTCCAAATGGAAAAGAAAGCACAGCTGGTGATATGCCAAGGCCACCAACACCTCCATTCACCCAGACAGACTAATAACAACTAGAAGAATCACTCAATAAAGCCCATGTCACGGCAGGCAAGGTACCAGTACATCAAAATTAACAAACTGATTCAAAATCCTCTGTGCTAGAGAAAAGCTGGAGGAATGGCCAGCAATACTTTCTGAGATGAGCCTGAGTAATTTAAAACCACACCCATCCCAACTCAGGTCTTTGATCATCTCCAGGCCTTTATTATAAAATCATAGAATCATGGTTTGGAGTGGAAGGGACCCACAAGATCATCTAGTTCCAACTACCCTGCTACAGGCAGGGACACCTTCCACTAGACCAGATTGGTCATGGCCCCAGACAACCTGATCTTGAACACTTCCAGGGAGTGAGCATCCACAGCCTCCCTGGGCAACCTGTTCCAGTGTCTACCACTCTCACTGGAAAGAATTTCTTCCTAATCTCCAGTCTGAATCTCCCCTCTTCCACCTCAAAGACATTCCCCCTCATCCTCTCACTACAAGCTCTTTTGAAAACTCCCTCTCTGGCTTTCTTGTAGGCCCCTTTTAGGTACTGGAAGGCCTCTAGAAGGTCTCCCTGAAACCTTCTCTTCTCCAGGCTGAACAGTCTCAACTCTCTCAACCTGTACCCACAGGGGAGGTGCTTCAGTCCCCCAGTTGTGGGCATAGCCCTCATCTGGACTCATGCCAGCAGTTCCATGTCCCTGTGTTGAAGGCCTGAGAACCGAACATAGTGCTCTAGGCGGTGTGTAATGAGGGCAAAGGGACGGAATCCCCTCCCTGTCCCACTGGTCACACCGATTCTGATGCAGCTTTCTGGGCTGCAAGCAGACATTTATGGCAGAGGAGGAAAGGGTGAAGCCAGCCCCCAGGGGGCAATTTGTCTTCGTCTTCCCTAGTAAGACAGATGACATGAACTTATTACCCACCTTAGCAATAAATTCAATAGCTACACAGAGGAATTTGCAAGAGTTTGGTATCAGCTCATACCAGAACAGGCACCAACCCTGTTCTCTAAAGCTAGAATGCAATTTTGAATCTGCCAACATGGCTTCACGTTCATACTAAATCCAATGGCACTTTGCTACCTTAATATACAGAATAATAGAATTGTTTCAGTGGGAAAAGCTGTCCCAAGATGATGGAGTCCAACACTGAGTCTAAAACCACCATGGCTGTTAAATCATGTCCTGAAGCACCATGTCCACACGTTTCTTGGACACCTCCAGGGATGGTGACTCCATCACGTCCCTGAGCAGCATGCTTCCTTATACTCTCAGTCTACATTTCATAGTCACTCACACTATCAACTAAGACTGATGCCACCAGAGAGTCTGGAAAGTAAACCAGATGTGCAATTAAAAAAAAAATAAAAATCCACATTTCTTTGAGATTTAAAATTACCTGAGAGAAATCAGGGCCCTCAGCATGGCAGCAAATAGTCAGCAGCATCCCATGGCAAAACCTCAGGCCAGTAAATCATTACTAAAC
The DNA here is from genome assembly GCF_014839835.1 of Dryobates pubescens. Lineage (NCBI taxonomy): Eukaryota > Metazoa > Chordata > Aves > Piciformes > Picidae > Dryobates > Dryobates pubescens. The sequence continues at coordinate 44,511,068 of NC_071612.1, forward strand.
TAATTGTGGTTTCACATTCAGATCCCCTTCTTTGGTGCTGGCAAGACTCCTTCCCCAAACTTCAAAGCTGCAACACCTCAAGGATGGTAGACTGGGTTGACACTGGCCAGCAGACCTGATATATTGGGTTGACACTGGCCAGCAGCCCATGGATTCTCACACCTGGTCAACAGACTCCTGCAAAAGCTGGGCTTTGCTCCAGAAGCTGCTATCTTTATGACTGTTTCAAAGAAAGTATTTATTTAAGTCTCTGGAAGTTTTCCCCTTTGAAGAAATCTCACAGAGGGGCAGGCAAGGTCTGGAGGATCTCTGTAAACAGTGTTGGTGAGAGGGGGGAGAAGTGTGGTTGTGTATTTAGGAGGGTGATGTTCTCTCTTCCACACCGCCCTGTATTCTAAGGGAGGAAAAACTGCTTAGAAATGTTTAGAGAGAGAAGCAAAGGAAAAGTCTTGAGGTACTGGAGAAGAGCTAAATTTAGCAGGTGAATCCCTAAGTGTTTCTACAGCATCCTCAGACGTGTTAGCTGGCAGCAGCATTCAGAAAACAAATCCTTGATTCTTAAATTTGAGATGCAACGATAGTTTAAATTTTCCTAAGAGCCAAAGCAGGCTTCTTATGTTGAGTTTCATTCATGGTTTTATTTTTTTCAGATTGTTCCAGCACTAATTGTTGTAAAGATTAGATTTCAGCCCATCTCTGGATGTATGACAGCAATGGCAGTATCTCATCACAGACTGGTAAAGGTTATAAGGACATCCAAATATCATCCAGTCCAACCCCATTGCTAGAGCAGGGTCACTGAGATCAGGTTGCCCAGGATCACAATATCCAGGTGGGTTTGGAATCTCTCCTGAGGAGACTCCATAACCTCTCTGGGCACCCTGCTCCAGAGCTCCAGCACCCTCACAGTAAAGAATTTTTACCTCATGTTTAAATGAAAACTCCTGGGTTCCAGTTGCACCCATTGTCCCTTTGTCCTTTCACTGGAGCACCACTGAAAGAGCCCAACCCCATCCTCTTGCCCCTCACCCCTTAGCTTTTGATCAGCATTGATCAGATGCCCTCTCAGACTGCTTTCCTCCAGGCTAAACAGTCCCAGGTTGTGTGCAGAAAGCAGACAAAAGAGGAGAAATGAGGATTGGCTTAGAGAGAAATTATTTGTACCAGGATCTCTTCAGAAGAAAACATTCACATTATGAAGCATCATTCCTTCTTCTGATAGCAGATCCAGCATTTCTTCAAAGAAACCCAAACACATTGCTACAAGATTTATTGCTGTTCCTGTCCCAGAGACAGGAGCTCATCCTCTGTACACTGAAGCAGGAGCAGGTTCAGCTCTTTGCAGCAAGCAGCCTGTGGCCAGCCCAGCAGAAGAGCCTGGGATCAGTCTGGGTGTGAATTTACTTTGAAAGTCAGGAATGACCACACGTGCTGTGTGAACAGCAAAATGCTGTTCCTCTTCTTGCTTTTTGTCATTAATATTTCTCAATCACATCAGGGAAGAGCAGCTTTTTGTGTCCTGCCTTGTCATAGTAGCATAGAATGGTTTGGGTTGGAAGTGACCTTAAGGATCATCCAGTTCCAACTTTCTTGCCATGGGCAGGGACACTTTCCACTAGACCAGGTTGCTCAAGGCCCTCACTGCCATAGCCCGGGAGGGGCCATCCACAACCTACCTCTTCCAGTGTTTCACCACCCTCACTGGAAAGAATTTTTTCCTTATCTCCAGTCCCAATCTCCCCTCTTTAAGCTCAAAGTCATTGCACCTCATCCTGCCACTATAAGCTCTTGTAAAAAGTCCTTCCCCAACTTTTTTTGTAGGCCCCCTTCAGGTACTAGAAGGCTGCTCTAAGTTCTCCCTGGAGCCAACAACATAAAGGCCACTAAACCATGTCCCAAAGTGCCATGTCTACACGTTTCTTCAACACCTCCAGGGATGGTGACTTCACCACCTCCCTGGGCAGCCTGTTCCAATTCCTGACCACTCTTGCAGCAAAGAAATTTTCCCTAATCTCCAACGTAACCCTCCCCTGGCACAATTTCAGGCCATTTCATCTCCTTCTGTCACCTTACACTAGGAAGAAGAGACCAACCCCAACCTCACTGCAACCTCCTCTCAGGGAATTGTAGAGACTGATGAGGCCTCCCGTCAGCCTCCTCTTCCCCAGACTAAACACCCCCAGTTCCCTCAGCTGCTCCTCACCAGCCCTGTTCTCCAGACCCTTCACCAGCTTTGTTGCCCTTCTCTGGACATGCCCCAGCAACTTCTAATCACAGAAGTCTTTCTTCTAATCACAGAATCACAGAATCACCAAGGTTGGAAGAGACCTCAAAGATCATCAAGTCCAACCTGAGGGGCCAAAACCAATCTTGAGTCAACTGGGGAGTGACAGGGCCAAGCTTGTATCAAACCTTCTTAGGCTTAATGTAATGAAGCACCACCCTGAGGAAAATGTAATCTTACCTTCTGTGGGAAATGACAACATTTCAGGCCCAGAGGATAGCCACAAAGACGGTCAGGAGACTTGAACATCTCTCCCATGAGAACAGGCTGAGGGAGCTGGGGTTGTCCAGCCTGGAGAAGCGAAGGCTCTGGGAAGACCTAACAGCAGCCTTCCAGTACTTGAAGGGGCCTATGAGAGGGCCACAGAGGAACTGTTTCCAAAGTGACAGGATGAGGGGGAATGGTTTGACGTGAGAAAAGAGCAGATTTAGATTGGATGTTAGGAACAAGTTCTGCACCGCGAGGGTGGTGGAAGACTGCAACAGGTTGCCCAGGGAGGTAGTTGAGGCCCCATCCATGTAAATATTCAAGGTCAGGCTCTGAGCAGCCTGATCTAGTGGAGGATGTCCCAGTTACTGCAGGGGGGTTGGGCCTAGATGGCCTTTGGAGATCCCTTCCAACCCAAACCACTCTATGATCCTGTGATTTTCTGGATTTTTAAGACAACATTGTCCGACCCTTTAAAATGTAGTAGCTGAAAGCATGCAAGAATTTACTGAAAGGGTTATAAACATCTCCCTGCATAGAAAACACAGAATAGGAAGATTTTTCATAAATACTCTGGGGGGAAGGGAAATGGGGGGGGAGGGAGGGGGAAAAGTTATTTAGGAGAAAATGAAATCAATGTTATACTGCCAACATTTCTGATTAAACTATTTACTCAGAAAGACTATTTTATGGTAAAACAAAACTTAAAATACCCCCAACATTATTGTAAAGCACATCTTCTGGTATGATACTAGATGCTAGGTAGTAAACTTGTGCTCCACTTTATTGCTTTGAAGGTTAAACAACCTTTTTTTCATTTAAGACTGAATTGAGACTTGGAAGTCCCAAATTGCTGCTTTTAAAATGCATGGGCGCAGCAGTTTCAGATCAAAGCCCCTGTACCAATTTGTTCAGAATATTCCTTTTGACTCTGAACACACCATGTTTGCAAACCTGCCCACTCCTGTTTCTCCTCATGTTGAAGTGGAACCTCCTGTCTTCCAGCTTGTTCCTGTTGTCCCTTGTCCTATCACTGGGCACCTAGCACTGGGAACTGACAGCCTAGCACCTTCATCTTGATACCTACCCCACAGATATTTATAGACATTAATAAGATCCCCTCACAGCCTTCTCTCAAGACTAAACAGTCCCAGTTCTCTTGGTCTTCATCTTAAGATGATCAGGTCAAAGATTTCTTCTCAGCTTTAAAGCAATTTTTTGAACCTAACAGTAAACTTCAAACAGCTGGAGCACCACCCAAGAGAGGAAATGCTGGTCAACGCAAGACCATTTTGGATTAATTACAACATGGCAAACAGTGTCTTCATAATCACAGAATGTTCTGGGTTAGAAGGAACCTTAAAGATCATCTAGTCCCAACCCTCTGCGATGGGCAGGAACACCTTCCACTAGACCAAATTGCTCAAGGCCTTGTCCAACCTGGCCTTGAACACTTCCAAGGAGAGTGCATCCAGAACTTCCCTGGGCAACCTGTTCCAGGGTCTCACCACCCTCACTGTACAGAATTTCTTCCTAATCTCCAGTTTAAATCCCCACTCTTCCAGCTCAAAGCCATTGCCCTCCATCCTGTCACTTAGAGGAACCATCCTCAAATCTCCTCAAGAAGGGGATTTGAGGTATCACACCTACTAGTGCTGCCCAGGGAACACATATTTAGAGAGCCAGTGTTCCACTAATCCTACCTTCAACACCATCCTGTGTAGAGGATGCCGGGCAGGTATGCATTGCTATGCAGGACCTCTGCTGCTGTGCAGCCAACCTCCCAGCAAGCTCGCCGGAAAGTCGACCTCAGCTTGTGGCCACACCAGCAAGGAGAAAGCAGGCAAGTCAGCAGCATTCATCTCCCACAAACAAAGAAATCTGATCACCCCCAGTAATTTCCTTGGGTTAAATTGCAGCAGAAGCCTGGAGCAAAATTAACTGGATGTTCTGTCAAAACCATTAGGCCAGGACTGAACTCAAAGAAAATGATGTTCACTGATGTCTTCATATTTACTTTAAAATGCAGTCATTTTGACAGGCTCATGAGGTAGAAGATTTCATTTTATGAAGGTCTTAGGGGACATGAGGAGCAGAAATATAACATGCTGCTGTCTCAGTCAGCAAAATGATCACAAAATTACTTTAAAACTGACTTTCAAAACTACAAATCCAGTTATTTTGAGTCATTTCAGCCTTTTAAAAAGATACATGGTACTTCAGGTTGACCAAAAAAAGCACCAAACTTGGTAAGTATGATTGGGACAATTTTCCTTACTCATAAAATGTTTCTGCACACAACCACCTTTATCTTCTTCAATTCAAGAGCAGCTTGAGGAGCACAGCCTATCGACCAGAGGACAGAGCACAGGCTTCATTTGCAGCCAAGCCACCAGGCATTGCCTATTCAAAGTCTTTAGATGGAAGTAAAACCAAGGAAATCGAGAAGAAAGAATGAGAAATAACTGTCTCTTGATGCCTAAAGCAAGCATCATTTCTTCAGGGACCAAGGCTTCTCAGACATAACTTGGGGTGCTACGTACCATCAACATGATGTGACATGCAAAACTGCCATGAAGCCTAAACTAACCAATCAGCAAGAAGAAATTCTTATCATTTTTCTCTATCTTGAGAAAAAGCATTTTTCAGTCATTAAAAAACAAGAGTGAAGGAGGACCATATCTTGTACTAGCATAAAAAGGGTGGCTACCAGGAGGATGGATACTCTTCTTGCCCAGTGTCCCATGGAAAAGACAAGGGGCAATGGGGACAAGTTACTGCTAGGGAGATTCTCATTGGACTCTACAAGAAAATGGTTCCCTATGAGAACAGTTGGACACTGGAATCAGCTCCCAAGGGAAGCAGTGGAGTCCCCTACACTGGACAGTTTGAAGGCTCATTTTGCCAGGGTGCTGGGCCAGCTCATTTCAGTTCTACTGTTACCTAGAAAGGTTGGACCAGATGATTCTTGAGGTCCCTTCTAACCTGCTATTCTGTGATTCTGTACGATTCTGTGATCTTCTCTGTGGCGCTAGAGCTCCTGCAGAAGATTTGTTTCTCTTACAGGAGATGGCAAAACAGAGTTTACTGCCAAACACACAAAGAAGGGCTGACAGAAACCTCCAAGGAGTAACTGGCTTGGAAATCACAGAATCATATAATCCTTTTAGTTGGAAAAGACCTTTTAAATCATGAAGACCAACATTTAGCTAACTCTACCAAGTCTGGTGTTAAAAGATGGCCCTCAGCACCACATCTCTGCAACAAAGAAGAAGCTTTTTTATTTTAAAATAAAAAAATCATTTTTTGCCCATTCCCTCTTTCAATATTTGGAATCTGATGCCCTTGATGCTGAAAAAATGAATTAATTCAAAGTCCACTTTCTGCTTTCATTTAAATGGATTCATTACTTAGCTTCTGCCTCCATCATATTTAATTTAATTTGCTTTGCCACTCTTATTTCAGTTGGCATTTTTATACAAATCCTTTGCTCCATGTAGCCTGAATACAAAAAGTGCCAACAACAAGAACAAAAAAAGAAGAATTTAAGGACTTCCACTGAGCCTCAAACAAGAAGAGCCCAACTAATGCACTAGGAGCAATTCTACCCAGCTGCTGATTGCAGTTAACACATGCAGTCTGCAAGAAGGAATGCTTTTTCAGTCTCTTAGAATCACAGAATCATAGAATGGTAGAAGTTGGAAGGGACATCCAGAGATCATTGAGGCCACCACCACCCCTGCTAAATCAGGATCACCTAGGGCAGGTCACACAGGAACACATCCAGGCAGGTTTTGAAAACAACATTTTCCCTTCCTCAATACCTTATCAGGGAAATCCTCCCTCATGACAAGCTGAGAACCTGCCCCAGGAGAGCAGGAATAGGGCTGGAGAGGGGCATTGCTAGAGCCAGAGCCTCAATCTCAGCAAGGCTGGGGAGAGCTGAGGTCCCTTTCCAAGCACCCCTAGAACGTTTGGGGACCAGACAGCAAAGATGCTGCTGCTTTACACGGGAGGCAAAAAGAAGCTATTTCTGCAAGCTCCTGCAAGCCCAGGAATTTAAATCCTTTCCCAGGAATCCACAGCACGTGCGACGCACTCTGCCCTGACGTCAAGGAGAGCCTGAATTAATTAATTAGGGATGAAATAATTAGGCAAAATGCATCTTGTAAAATTAACAAAGGGCATCTGAGATCTGAGGCTTGCACAACGTTACAATAACTGCAATATCTGCAGAACCTGTCAGAAGCAATCGAAATAAATGAATGTTGCTGTTATTGCTGCTGGAGTTGTCTTTAAACCCATTAAAATCACAGGAGCCTGGGACTCAGAGAGCAAAAAGGTGGGGTATGACATCTGTGCTGATTACAAGGAAGAGGAATCTGGTCAGGCAAGTAGATACGACTGTTTAAGCAGGCAGAGCACTCTGAAAAAGCTGGGTGAAAGGGAGGGAGAGGACTGGAATACACCAAGGAACTAAAAACAAATGGAGAAAAAAACATATTCCTAAATCTGGATTTCCATTTTGAGCAGAACTAAAACCCTCCCTCACCCCCCCCAAAATGTGTAATATAGATTTGTTAGAAATAAGGTATAATTTTAACAAAACTAAGGAAGTGTGAACATGGTTCACTAGAGAATCACAGAATCATAGCACCATGGAGTCACAGTCATGGAATCACAGAATGGTAGGGGTAGCAAGGGATCTCTGGAGATCATCCAGTCCAATCCCTCTTTCAAAACAAGCTCACCTTGGGCAGGCCATACAGGAACACATACAGGAGGGTTTTGAAAGTCTCTAGAGAAGGAGCCTCCTGGGCAACCTGTTACGGTGTTTCACCACCCTCATTGTGCAGAACTTCCTCCTGATGTCCAACCCAAATCTATGCTGCTTCAGTTTCAAACCATTGCCCATCATCCTATCACCACAGGCCCCTCTAAACAGTCCCTCCCCAGCCTTCCTGTAGGTCCCCTTCAGTTATTGAAACATAGCTCTAGGGTCTCCTTTGATCATTGTCCCAGTTCCTTCACCATCCTCATAGCGTCCATTGGACACTCCCTGGTATATCCCTGTCCTTCTTTAAGTTGCGTCCATAAAGACACAAACTGGTAAAAAAGAGAAAAGAAAAGAAAATCCAGTGCAAAGACTATAGACAAAGAAGCCAACACTTGGTTCTGGTGCAATTAAGATTGACTTTAACAGATTAAGTGGTGGTTTTGGCATCCCATCTCTTGCCAGAAGCAGCAACTTCTAATTGCTGATTAGCATTAGCATTGCAAATTGCCCAGAAACTGAGGCCATCTGAAGTGATCGCCCTGGGATCTGCAAAGCAGATCTGGGGTTATTACAGAGAGGAAAACATCCAGGGGAGGGAGAATGCTAAGATGGTTGTGGTTGCACCCCGATTTGGCAAACATGTTTGTGCAATGCACATCCTCAGGAACGTAAACAGACACCTGGTCACCATGAGCTGGCAGAGTGCATACAGATACCATACACTGCACAGAATCACAGAATGCAGCATGTTGGAAGGGAACCCTTGAAGGCCATCTTGTCCAACCACTCTGCAGTCAGCAGGGACACTTCCAACTAGAGGAAGCTGTGCAGCGACACCTCCAGTCTGATTTTGTGTGTCTCCAGGGATGGAGACTCAACCACACTCCCGGGCAATGTGTTCCAGTATTTCACCAATCTCACAGTGAAGAACTTTCTCCTAATGTTCAAGCTAAATCTCCCCTGCTCCAGTTCCAAACCACTGGCCCTAGTCTTATCACCACAGGCCCTTCTAAACAATCCCTCCCCAGCCTTCCTGTAGGTGCCCTTCTGATATTGAAATGCAGCTCTAAGGTCTCCAAGAAACCTTCTCTTTGGTAAGTGGAACAGCCCCAAGTCTTGCAGCCACTCCTCATAGGAGAAGTGCTCTAATCCTCTGATCATCTTTGTAGCCCTTCTCTGGACCCACTCCAGCAGTTCAATATCCTTCCAATTCTATGCTTCTATGATTCTTATGTTGGGCTCCCCAGAGCTAGACACAGTACTCCAGAAGAGATCTCACCAGAGCAGACTAGAGGGGCAAAATCACCTCTCTCAACCTTCTGGCTGTGCTTCCTTTCAGGGAATTGTAGTGAGTAATGAGGTCTCCCCTCAGCCTCCTCTTCTCCACATTAAACCATCCCCACTCCCTCAGCTGCTCCTCATAAGACCTGTTCTCCAGACCAGCTTTATATCATAGAATCATACAGGCTGGAAGAGACCCTTGAGATCATCAGGTTCAACCATTAACCCTACTCTACCAAGTTCACCACTAAACCACATTGCTAAGTGACACATGTTGCAGTTTGCACCTCCAGGGATGGTGACTCAACCACCTCCCTGGGCAACCTGTTCCAATGTCTGACCACTCTTTCAGTGAAAAAATAAATATCACAGAATGGTAGGTGTTAAAATGGACTTTTGAAGATCATCTAGTCCAATCCCCCTGCCAGAGCAGGATCACCTAAAGTAAATCACATAGGAACACCTTCAAGGAGAGTTTTGAATGCCTCCAGAGACAGAGCCTCCACAACCTCTCCTGGCAGCCTTTTTACTGCATATATCTATGAATCCAACATCTTCCTTTCTTGCAGACTCATGCCTTCTGAACCTATTGGCAATAGCAAGGAAGCTTGGAGCTTTGTGTAGGTAGGGACACTGCTGATGTAACCTTTTGGGTGTTTATTCTCAGTGGATATTTGTGATTAACTCTGTGGGGCATTTCTTTTGTATCTCCGTTAAGAAAACATTACTGAATGGAAATAACCTCCCTTTGTGCAGGTGGCCTGCAGATTTTGTGTTCTGTGATGTGATCACTTACCAAATGAATTTGGAATAACAGAGAAGGAATGACAAGGCTTAGTAATTTCAGTAGAGCTCTGATAGCTCAGTCTTTCTGTTGAGTTTTCTGACACTGGAGGAACCCCATGAGGTTCAGTAAGGTGAAATGAAGTGCAAAGCTCTGCTGCACCTAGGTTGGGGCAATCCTCAGTACCAATCTAGGCTGGGGGATGGTGAGATTGAGAGCAGCCCTGCAGAAAAGGACTTGGGAGTACTGGTGGATGAGAAGCTGGACATGAGCCAGCAATGGGCACTTGCAGCCCAGAAGGCCAGTGGCAGCCTGGGCTGCATCACAAGCACTGTGGGCAGCAGACTATGAGAGGTGATTCTGCCACTCAGTTCCTTACCTGGAGTACTGTGTCCAGCTCTAAGGACCCCAACACAAGAAGGACATGGACCTGCTGGAGCAGATCAGGAGGGCCACAAAGATGATCAGAGGGCTGGAGCACCTCTCCTACCTGGAAAGGCTTCAAAAGCTAGTGCTGTTCAGCATGAAGAAGAAAAAGGTACAGGGAGACCTAAGAGCTGCATTCCAATATCTGAAGGTGACCCGCAGGGAGGCTGGGGAGGGACTGTTTAGAAGGGCCTGTGGTGACAGGATGAGGGACATTGGTTTGAAACTGGAGCAGGGGAGATTTAGGTTGGACATCAGGAGGAAGTTCTTTACAATGAGAGTAGTGGAACACTAGAACAGGTTCCCAGAGAAGTGGTGGAGACCTAATCTCTGGAGACATTCAAGGTCAAACTTGATGTGGCCCTGAGCAGCCTGATCTAGTTGGAGATGCCCTTGTTGACTGCAGGACAGTTCGACTAGGTGATCTTTGAGGGTCCTATACAACCTGATGCATTCTGGGATTCTGTGACAGGAATGGGCAGAACTCTGAAATCACTCATCAAAATCCCACTGATTTCTGTGAGGTCAGGAATTCACCTACAGCCTGGCTGACAAATATTGGGGTCTTGTCGATTTTGCTCATGATCCTAGACACAAATATCACTTCTGCACATCTTTTTTTGGTTAAGAATTCTTCCCAAAAAATGGGTTTATAGTGTCAGAAGGTAATGGTCAGAATGTCAGTTAGGGGCAGTGTGATTAATTCCCCTGAAAAGAATAAAATGATAATCCTTATTAACACTCTATGAGAGCAGTGCAGCTGACTCACCAGTGTTTATTTAAAGTGGAGCACTGGCTCCTGATTAAAAATGATACCATATGAAGTGAGTCGAAATGTCACCCATCATCCCACACCTCATCCTCAGCAGCACTGTGGAGCAGAATTTAAAACTGGGAGATAAAGATGTAGCTGCCTGCACTCAGTCAGGATGTGGAAGGCATTTGGACACAAAATCAACATCCCTAGCCTCTCCACCAGACATTTGTAGCTTCTCACTTCACAAATAAATAAATAAGGGAGAGCACCACACTCTGCTGCAAGAAGGAAGAAGTGACCCATGGCCACCTGGATAAAAACAGCTAGAGACTCATCTTTTTCTCCTTCTCAAAACCAGTTCTACCCTATTTCATGGACTCAACCAGACTAACTTCAGACACCTACTTCTTACTGAAGGCAAACCATGGCAGGGCCAGAAATGACAGAATCACAGAATTGTTTCAGTTGGAAGAGATCTCCAAGACCAACCGTCAATCCAATGGCCATGAAATCATGTCTCAAAGTGCCACGCCCACACGTGTCTTGAACACCTTCAGGGATGGTGACTCCACCACCTCCATTCTGCTGTGTGTCATGACCCAGAACACCCAATCTGGCCCACCAGGACACCTCCATCCTAGCACATCAGCTCCCCTTTCCTTCCCTAAAGCTTAGCCAAGACACACAGTCATATTCCTTCCAAGGTAAGCTGTGACCTCCGCCATGAATGCAGGGGAGATCACAACCTCACCACCACTCTGCAGGGAAACTGTTGGTCACATGTGGAATTGGACTGCTCCACATCTCCTCAGCCAGCCCAGGTAGCTTCCAGCTTTCAGGGTTCACATTGTTCACCTCTAGTCTTTGCTCCATGGCTTGTACTCAACAGCAGAAGCTGAATCCACTGCATTCTGGAGTCCATCCTACCCTAAATCTGTATGCAGTGCTGTTAAACACGCCCTGACACACACCACTGACTTCATCAGCCATGTGATCCACAAAGACAGAAGCACTGTGTCAGCCCATAAGTAACTGTCACCTTGGCAAGCAAACACAAAACTTGTCATCAACTATTCTTTGAGAACCACACACACAAGGACATAGGAGGACATTTGGGATCCAGGGACCCACTCATACAATGAGGTAACCCTGAAATGAGTGCTCCTGAGGCCTTCCTGCTAGAAGAAATGATGCTGCATGCACAAAGCAGATGTGCTAGTCCAGCAGACAGCCCAGAATTATTGGAAGAGATCTCCAAGATCATCAGGTCCAACTGTCAATCTAACACCACCATGGGCATTAAACCATATCCCAAAGCACCCATGTCCACCCATTTCTTGGACATCTCCATGGAAGATGACTTCACCGACTTCCTGGGCAGGGAAAATCACAGAACACCATGTTGGAAGCAACCCCTAGGATAATCTGTTTCAACCTTTCTAGGTCACAGTAGAGTTGAACAGAGCTCTCCCAGCATCCTGGCAAGATAAGTCTGCAAAGTGTCCGATGGAAGGGAACCCACTGCTTCCCTTGGGAGATGATTCCAGTGTCCAACTGTTCTCATAGGGAAACATTTTCTTCTGGAGTCCAATGGGAATCTCCCTAACAGTAACTTGTCCCCATCACCCCTTGTCTTTCCCATGGGACTCCTTGGAAAAAAGGAGTCTCCATCTTCCTGGTAGCCTGGTCCTCCCTCAGCCTTCTCCAGGCTGAACAAACCCAACTCTCTCACCCTTTCCTGACATGGCAGGGCTTCCAGTGTCCTGATCATTCTCCTGGCCCTTCTCTGGATGTTTTTCAGCCTGTCAGCATCTTTTTTTGCATACTGCAGACCAAAACTGCAGGCAGTGCTCCAGGTGTGGTCTTTCTGATCATTCTCCCAGCCCTTCTCTAGACACTTTTCAGCCTGTAAGCATCTTTGTTGCATAGTGGGGACCAAAACTGCAGGCAGTGCTCCAGGTGTAGTCCTTTGCTTTTCTCCGTTGCTGCTAGCACCAAGACACTGGGAAGGAGTTTGGTAAACATTGTGCTAACTCCCAAATCAACAGTAAACCTCCATCCAGAGCAGGCTGGTGTTACCAGCGCTGGGGCTTAGTGGTGAGATCTCAGCCTCAATGAAGCAGGATCAGCAAAGGCTGCCTGCTCAGAAAGGCAACACCCACTGCTGTCTTCAACCAGCTCGACTCTTAGCAATGCAAACGTGAGTCAGAGCCCAGTGCCGCCAAACTGGGATGCCTCCTGTGAAACTGCTGCTCTCTGTACGGTATTTTTAGCTTTCTAATTATACAGTTACCAAACATACCAGTAAGTCTGAGCAGGCCTCTCCTTAGATGGAAAAAATAAAAGGAGCGGCAGCGTATGAACAAACTGAGATGACCCAGTAAAGCCAAGAAAACAAAGTGACTATGAGCACAGGAGACACAAACTCACCAACGCCCACCAGTGCGACAGAGCTATGAGGTCTGCAAGAGAATCATCTACGTAAGAAAAAGAAAACACTGAGAAACAGAAGATTCATGCAGGTCTCCTGGGACCAAGTCATAGAATCATGGCATTGGTTTGGTTGGAAAAGACCTCTAACATCATCAGGTCCAACCATCAACCCACCGCCACCATGGCCATTAAGCCATGTCCACGTGTTTCACGAACACTTCCAGGGATAGTGACTCCCCCACCTCCCTGGGCAGTCTGTTCCAACAAAGGGAATGGAAGACCTGAAAATTAGACCATAACCTCTCCATATACTCTGGGACAGTAGTTGACATTTTCAAGCACCTGGTGAGATGTCAGCAGTTAGAAGAAATTGTTCTAACAGGCTATCAGCAGCTAAGCTGCATCAGGAGCTAGCAATAATATCCTATCATGGAGCCTTTTAATTTATTTTTAGTGCTGTAACACCCAACAGCAGAAGAAGCAGCTATTTCCAAATGGGTCTGCTGGCTCACAATCTCATTGCATTTCTTCTCCCAAAGGGTTATAGGCTGCTGGCTTCAGGGTAAGGAGAAGGAATGAATATTTACAGCAAGGCAATAGCTGGGGATAACCTGAGTCTCTAATCACTCTGATCCACCCTTTGTCATCACCACAGGAAGTTTGATTGCTCTTTTCTTGTGAACCTTACCAACCAGTTTTCAAAAAATGGATCTAGTGCAGCTCAGATGCTTTGTGAGAAGCCACACCTAAGAGGAGGCTGTTGCCTGAACAGAAAGTTCCACCTGAACATGTGGAGTGAGGGTGCTGTGAGCCCTGGAGTAGGCTGCCCAGAGAGGCTATGGAGTCTCCTTCTCTGGAGACTTTCAAGACATTCCTGTGTGGTCTGCCCCAGGTGATCCTGAGTTGCTAAGGGAAGTTGAGCATGATGATTTCTGGAGGTCCCTTCCAACCTCTACCATTCTATGATTCTGTGATTTCCTCCCCACAGATTTTGAAAGAAAATAAATAAGTAAATACCCACCCACCCCAAAAAAAATCAAACAAAAAAACCCTACTAAAACCACCAACACAACACAGTTTCAGAAGGACTCATCTTTGGAGCTCAAAGGTAAAAGGCACAGAGCATCATGGCCTCCAGACAAGACAGCAGCTCCTCCACCCATGCTCTCACCTTGCTCACCAGAACTTCTAGTTTCTTTTCTTCTTTGTTTTCCCCCCACCATTTGAAGGTCACTATTTCTGCAGGCCATTGATCTCTGGACAGAGAAAAGGACATTACAACAACAGAAGAGAAAAGCAGAGCGGGACAAAGGTCACACTGTTACATGTCGGGAATCTCACTAGGTCCAGTTAGATACTCTCTGACTGTGAGAAGTAATTTTTCCTTTCCAGACAGCAGTTTAACTTAAAATAAAATGAAATGCCTCAGGTGACACCCAAAATTGCAGATTGTCAGAGATCCCACTCTGCAAATAAAGGCTTGTAACACCACAGGAATCTTGATTTCTCAAAGTAACCATGCCACTGGCAACATCCTAGAATGCTGGCTTTGATCCCACTAGGGCACTCAAGTTTTGGGCCATCTATTTGAAAGAAAAACTGGAACTCATTGTATTCATGTGTGTCACTCATAGGCAGCTCAATGAAAGAACAATCTCTAGTGTACACAGAATCATAGATTTGTTTTGATTGGGAAAGACCCAGAAAATCAGCCAGTCCACCCATTACTTAATTCTACCAAGGCTGGTGCTAAACCATGGCCCTCAGCACCACATCTCTGCCCCTCTGAAACACCTCCAGAAGGGCATTCGACCACCTCCTTGGCAACCTGTTCCAGTCTTTGAGAACCCTTTCAGTGAGAGGTTTCTTTTAACCTCCAACCTAAACCTCCTCTGGGGCAACTTGAAGCCATTTCCTCGCCTCCTATCACCTGTTACTAGGGAAAAGAGACCAACACCCACCTGGCTCCAACTTCCTTTCAGAGAGTTGTAGAGAGCCTCCTTTTCTCCAGGTTCAACAACCCCAGTTGACCTCTGCATCCTGCTTCCAGATCCAAACAGATGCAGTATTATCTGGCTCAAAATGAGATTTCTGACAACTGCCATTCATAAAAATCCTTTAAGATCAAGTCAAACCATTCTCTAAGTCTAACAAGGCTGGTGCTAAACCATGGCTCTCCGCACCACATCTCTGCATCTTCTAGAACGAGTAATAGAATCACAGAATCATAAAACAGTAGGGCTTAGGCCACTGGGAAGCGGGTGGGATTTTATCCTGCTATCCAGTTTGCAGGTCCAGTTTCTGCCAGCTCTGTTCTAAAAATTCCAAGATCATCACAGCTAATTCAGGCATTAAATCTGTGATGGAAATCATACAACTGCTAGGCTGGATCTCCCTTTGTATCCGCCATAGGTCTACATCTTCTCCCACGCACAGAGTTAATGCTTCAATGAAGATATTACTGGTTAGTGCTTGGCTCCCTTCACTGATACCTGGGCAAGAAGGGATAAAATACTATTACTGGATCTGGTGAAGCAGCTGAGAGATCTGGGATTGTTTAGTCTGGAGAAGAAGAGGCTGAGGGGAGACCTCATTGCTCTCCATAACTCCCTGAAAGGAGTGAGGTGGGGGTTGGTCTCTTCTCCCTAGTATCAGGTGATAGAACAATGGGAAATGGCCTGAAATTGTGCCAGGGGAGGTTTAGGTTGGAGATTAGGAAAAATGTCTTTGCAGCAAGAGTGGTCAGGCATTGGAACAGGCTGCTCAGGGAGGTGGTAGAGTCACCATCCCTGGAGGCGTTCAAGAAATATGTGGCCATCAAATATCAGAACACAATTAGTGGTCATAGTGATGTCGGGTTGACAGTTGCACTTGGTGATCATAAAGGTCTTTTCCAGCCTTAGTGATCTGTGATTCTACTAGGTTAGCAGAGATGAGCAGGATGGGAAAGCTACTCCAAAGGGCAGGTGCTCTAAGGGAAAACACAGAAATACTGAATGTGTTTTAATGGTGAGAGGAAGCATCTCAAGAGGACTGGTATAGGAAATGTGCCAAGCTTCTCTGCTGAGAGATTTCATTTTATATCTAGAGCGGTCTATTTTAAGACGATTTCAGTGACCTTACTTAACAGAGATTATGCTGTGTTTCAATTAATTTTTACAGCATTCTAATTAATATTTTGGTGTCTGCTAGAAAGCATGCTGAGCTGTGTGAAAATCCACAAGTGCTGTTACTGAAGTGGAAGGAAGAACATAAGAGCCCTCCAGCCTTGCCTGGCAGAGTGGAACCCCTTCAGATGACCACTCCTGAAAGGTGCCAGCAGACCCTAGTGGGGGAAAAGTCAGCATTGAAGCTCAAATAGCTAAACCAATATCAAAGCATCACACAACCATTTTGGTTTGAAGAGACTTTTAAGATCATCAAGCCCAACTATTAACACAGCACTGCCAAGTCACCACTAAACCACATCCCTCAGCACCACATCTACATGGCATTTGAATATCTGGAGGGATGGGAACTCCACTACCACACTGGGCATCCTGTTCCAGCACAGAAACCCTTTCAACAAAGACATTTTTAGTAACACTCATTCTAAACCTCCCTTGGTGCAACAGGAAGCCATTTCCTCTACTCCTATAGTAAAGTTCTCTGTTCATCCAGGCCAGCCTTCTTCCCCAGCAGCTCATCTGACTGCACACCAGGAGACCTTGCTGCTGGACCACAATGATTTCCCTCCTGAAGAACATTCACCCTGACTCCCAATGGACTCTGTCAATCAGGCTCCTAGAAATGTCAAAGTCTGCCTTCTGGAAGACCAAAGAGGCAGTTCTACTGACCCCCTCTCCTTGATTCCTCAAAAACTGAAAACTCTAACATTTCACAGATTCACAGATTGTATTGGGTTGGAAGGGACCCTTAAAAGTCCTCTTGCCCACCACCCTTGCAGTCAGCAGGCATGCCTCCAACTACAGCAGGCTGCCCAGGGCCACATGGAGTCTGATTTTGAATGTCTCCAGGGATGGGGCCTCAACCATATCCCTGGACAGCTTGTTCCAATATTTCACCACTCTCATTGTGTAGAACTTCCTGCTAATGTCCAACCTAAATCAACCCTGATCCAGTATCAAACCACTGGCCCTAGTCCTGACAAGCCCTTCTACACAGTCCCTTCCCAGCTTTCCTGTAGGTCCCATTCAGATACTGAAATGCAGCTCTGAGGTCTCCCTGGATCCTTCTACACTGCAGGCTGAACAGCCCCAATTCTTTCAGCCTGTGTTTGTAGGAGAGCTTCTCCAGCTCTCTGATCATCTTTGTGTCCCTCACTATGCCCAAGATGGTCTCCAACCTTAACATCAGCCACAAGTCCTTCTCTGTTTATGAACAACAGGTCTAGCAGGGCACAATCTCCAGCTGGCTCCCTCACCAGCTATGTCAGGAAGGTCTCTTTCACACAGTCCAGGAGCCTCCTAGACCATATTGTCTTGTCTGCTGCATTGGTTTTCCATCAAACATCTGATAAATTGCAGTCCCCTGCGAGAACACGTGGCACTCACCTGCTTATAGAATATTTCATCTGCCTCTTGATCCTGCTTGGGTGGTTTATAACAGACTCCCACTGTAATACCCCCTTTATTGGCCTTTTCCCTGATTCTTGCCTATAAACACACAACCCTATCATCACTATCATTATGCTCAAGACAAACAAAACACACCCTAAGACAACTTCACTGCCTCTCCTTCCTGGCCTATCCCTCTGAAGAGTTTGTAGAGTTGATAGCAAGATTGTGAGGGAGGGGAGATTTTCTTAGGCTAATGACTCTGCACAGGAACCCACACCACAAGTAGCGTCTTTTCCAGCCACCTGCTCAAATAACTGAGCTCCAGGAGGTAGGAATGGCCAAACCATCACATTTTACAACAGCACAGCCATTTTTTTTTACCTCCACAGACAGCTGAACCTTAGCTTATCTCATCTGACACAATGATTCCTGTGCACATTGAACACCTCTTGAGTAAACCATCCTTACACCCTTACACAGGCTTCTTCTTTTCAGAACTCATTTCTGTTCCATCCCTGGGCTTGCAGAAGGCCTGAAGACACTACATGAAACCACCCTTTCAGTGCCATCACACGTGCAGGCTCTCTGATCCTGACACATCACATCTCTAAGCCAAGAGAGATCCATCATCTTCACCCCCCTCATTCATTCAAGCAAATGATAGCTTCTATAAACCCAAGATAATAAACAAAACCAAACTGTTAGGAAACTGAAATAACTCATTGAAGTCTCTGGGTATGCTGTGACTTCCACAGCAGTGTTTCTGCCCAGAACAACCTCAAATCACAGAACCACAAAATTGTCTCTGTTGGAAAAGACCTACAGATCAAGTCCAACCTTCAACCCAACAAAACCACAACTGGTAAACCATGTCCCAAAGTGCCATGTCCACACATTTCTTGAATGCCTTCAGGGATGGTGACTCCACCACCTCCCTGGGCAGCCTGTTCCAATCCCTGACTGCTCTTGCAGAAAAAAATAAATAAAAAAACCCTATTCTCCATCCTAAACCTCCCCTGGCACAATTTCAGGCCAGTTCCTTTTGTTCTATCACCTGATACTTGGAGAAAAGACTCTACTTTGATTTCTATTGCTATCATTTCCATGAGCCCTCACTTCTGACTGCTCTACAGAGCAGGACCATGGCATGACTGTGTGAAGGACACTGCTAGAAAGATATTTGTGTCCCAAATCATGGGTTATCAGGACTCAGTAGCTGCAAATCTCAAAATCTGGAATTTATAACCAAAAAAACAATTTCATAAGAAGTCTGAGCCACGTGACTGCAAAAGAATTATGCTTCTCAAAATGCAGATGACCCTAGGCTGCGAGGGAGTGTTGATCTGCCTAAGGTCTTGTTGGTGTACTGTCCTAGGGCTATAGTATGGTGTTCAACAAGGCCAAGTGCTGGGTCCTGCACTTGTGTCACAACAACCCCATGAGCACTCCAGGCTTGGAGCAGAGTGGCTGGAAACAGCCCAGCAGAGAAAGATTTGGCTGGGGGTTGAACAACAGCTGGCTGATCATGTGCCAGTAATGTGATCAGGCAGCCAAGAAGGCTACCAACATCCTGGCCTGGATCAGCAATGGTGAGACCAGCAGCACCAGGGAAGTGATTGTCCCCCTATATTCAGCACTGGTGAGACCACACCTTGATTACTGGGTCCAGTTTTGGGCCCTCACTCCAAGGACATTGACGTGCTGGAGCATGTCCAGAGAAGGGCAACAAAGCTGGTGAAGGGTCTGGAGAACAGGGCTGGTGAGGAGCAGCTCTGCCCAGTGGTCTGTTCATTACATTTTTCTTTCACATTTAATCCCAAGTGTGTCTTAATTTAACTTGAGAGGGCATCATAAAAATTCTCCAGAACCTTTTTGCATCATTACCTTCTCAAACAAAACTATCCCAGCTTCTGCTGACATGTATGAAATAGGAAATTCTTCTCCAAAACAGCCTTATCAAAGGTACTATTATCAACATACTCAAGACCTCTTTCTTAAGTGTGAGCTATTGAGTTAACAATGTTGACTCTGAGCTTGAAACACTTCAATCACCACCAACAACCATTTCCAGGACAATCCTTCTATTGTTGTCTGAGTTCTCCTTCCCCAAGCCATTTATAGCACTACCTGGTCAATGTAGGGCAAACAAGGTGGGGTAGCATCTATATTTGGCACAGGTAGGGTACCATCAACCCAAGTAGCCTGGTATTTATGCAATGACAGATTAAAGAAAATGAGGTGTAGCCTGATGAACAAGGTCTTGCCATAATGAGGCACAGAAACTGTTCATTTCTTGGGTTTTGTTTGTTTTTTTTCAGGGCATAGCCCTCATTTTACTTAGAATGGTGCAATAAATGGAAGCATTCAGAACATTTCAAGGAGCAGGAATGTTCACAGTGAGCTCAAACTTTGTTTTCTTCATTATTCTGAAGTCAATTAAACATGCTGCTGAAAGAAAAAAAAGTGGTTTGTATCCCCATGAACAAGCAAAGTATAGAAAATTAACATTTAGGCAAGTGCAAGGACTCAAATGTAAAGTTTTTGTCATATGCTTACAGCTATCTGTCGCTCCTGCCATCGCAGAGCAGACTCCAGAATAAGGACTTGGGGGTCTCAGTTGATGACAAACTCACCATGAGCCAGCAATGGTCACCGGCAGCCCAGAAGGCAGCCCTGTGCTGGGCTGCATCCAAAGCAATGAGAGCAGCAGGACAGGGAGAGGATTCTGCCTCTCTACTTGGCTCTGCCAAGACCCCAGCTGGAGTACTGCACCCAGTTCTGGTGTCCCCAGCACAAGAAAGATGCAGAACTGCTGGAGCAGGTCCATAGGAGGCCATGAAGATGATCACAGGGCTGGAGAACCTCCCCTATGGGGACAGGCTACCTGTTCCAGTCTTGAATAACATTCCAGTCAAGGTTTCTCTAATCACCAAACTAAACCTGCAGTGGTGCAACTTGAGGACACGTGCTCTCATCCCATCACCAGGGAGACGAGACCAACCTCTACCTCACTCCAATCTCCTTTCAGGGAGTTGTAGAGAGCAATGAGGTCTCCCCACAGCCTCCTCTTCTCCAGACTAAACACCCCCAGTTCCCTCAGCTGCTCCTCACCAGACCTGTTCTCCAGACCCTTCACCAGCTTCATTGGTCTTCTTTGGACAAGGCAGAACGAGCCAGGGCAAAGCAGCCTGGAGAGCCAGCGTATGCCAAAGGCTTTCCTGCAACATCCCTTTAAAAAAGGGCAACATTGCTTTACAATTGACTCCACAACATATTTACTTGCACGCTGACTACATATGTTGTACTTGGATGTCACAGCAGATTACTTGCTAATTACACTAGGAAAAACCCAACTAATTACCACAGACTCTTTTCCTCTGGTTCAGAAGAGGTCAGAGCCAGACATTTACATGACAATCATGCCTACCATGAGCAGTGGCTGCTTTGAGCTGGAAAGGGCCCCTTGCTTTTGCACACGTGTCATTAAATAATCTTCTTTCTTTTTCTCTCTTTTTCTTTTTTCTTTTTCTTTTTCCTATAACATGCTGAAAACTGGGGATGCATCAAAACTCGGTACACTGATAAAAACTGAAGTGCTCTTGTTGCTAAGGAGTCTCTCTGCTCAGGCCAACAGAGCAAACTTCAGAGAGTCATACAATTGTTTTGGTTGGAAAAGACCTCTAAGATGAGGGGTGATTGTCCCTCTCCACACTGCTATGGTGAGACTCCACCTGCAGCATTGTATCCAGTTCTGGTGCCCCTAGCATAAGAGGACATGCAGCTGCTGGAGTGGGTCCAGAGTTGGCCACTAAAATGATCATAGATCTGGAGGTCCAGAGTTGGCCACAAAAATGATCATGGGTCTGGAGCACCTGTGCAGCAAAAATAGGCTGAGAATTGGAGCTGTTCATCCTGGAGAAGAAAAGGCTTCAGGGAGACCCTTCCAGTACCTGAAGGGAGCCTGAAAGAAAATCAGGACTTTTTACAAGGACTTGTAGTGGTAGAACAAGAGGGAATGGAATGAAGCTTGAGAAGGATAGATTTAGACTGGAGATTAGGAAGACATTCTTGACAGTGAGGGTGGTGAGACACTGGAACAGATTGCTGTGGGAGGTTGTGGATGCCCCCTCCCTGGAGGTGTCCAAGGCCAGGTTGGATGAGGCCTCGAGCAACCTTGTCTAGTGGACGGTGTCACTGCCCATGGCAGAGCAGTTTGAACTAGATGATCTTGAAGGTGCCTTTCAACCTAAACCATTCTATGAAACTCTGAATCTACGAATCAACCCAACACTGCCATGGCCATTAAACCATGTCCCAAACTGCCATGTTCACACATTTCTTGACCTCCTCCAGGTATGGTGACTCCACCACCTCCCTGAAATCAAACTCTTCATTCCCATTTTATCTGATCTTTTAGGCTGATAAAACCTTCTTTTCTGCTACTGAATGAAGGAAATCATATTAGGAGAGCTGATATTCATCAGAAATATTTGGAAGTGAATATGTGAACTACTTTGAACTGAGTTTAAATCGATAACTCTGCTACTGTGGCTAGTTTTATTGAATTGTCCATTGCAATAATATCATTTCAATTATCTTCTGATGACAGCATTGCCCTGCTCTCTAAGCTGTGTTTATTCAGCTGGAAGGCGAAATGTAATGCTTCTTCATTTGACCAATCAGACACACCATTTCTTTTAATGCTTTTTTAGTGAATGGTCACCGAGGGTTTACCCTCTTACCTGTGTGCCATGCTCTTCCCTCAAAAGGTCAACACCTTCAGAAGCCTTCATCTTTGACAGCATTTCTTTTTTCTCGCAGAAATCAAGCACTAGAAGGCAAGTTCAAACATCATATAAACAAACTTTGGCCCAGGGTGGTAGTGGAGTCGCCATCCCTCAAGTTGTTCAAGGAACACGTGGATGTGGCACTTTGGGACATGGTTTAATGGCCATGGTGGTGTTGGGTTGAAGGTTGGACTTGATGACCTTGGAGGTGTTTTCCAACCAAAACAATTCTATGATTCTATGAAAACAGCATAGGTTAAGCACTTAGAATCACTCATGGGTGTTTCAACAGATCCAAGCAGGGGGTTGGATGCAAGAGAAGCTGGTGGCTATGCATGCAAGCATTATTTACACATGCCAGATGACAGATAAATCTGTATTCATAGATTCATAGGATGGGTTGGGTTGGGAGGGACCTTAAAGATCATCTCATTCCAACCACCTGCCCACCATGGGCTGAGACATCTTCCACTAGACCAGGTTGCTCAAGGCCTCATCCAAGCTGACCTTGAACACATCCAGGGAGGGGCATATACAACCTGTCTGGGCAACCTGTTCCAGTGTCTCACCACACTCACTGTAAAGAATTTTTTCCTCATTTCCAGTCTAAATCTATCATCTTCAATCTTCATTCCATTCTCTCTCATCCTATCACAACAAGCCCTTATAAGAAGTCCCTGGTGGAAATGCAAGAGGGGAGCAGCCTGTTATCTGCTATAAGCATTTAAAATTTGTTGTTACCTTGTAAACATTCAACTTTGAAGTGGGAGGGGAAAAAAAATGTTTTGAAGCTCAATTCTATGTTTTCTCCCAAAATATTTTAACTTTTAAAGCCTCACTTCATAGCTTCATGTCCAGAGCATGTATCTTTTCCTTTGTCATGTTTATCTCCAGTGGAGTTTAAAAGCACAAAGATGAAGTCACAAGCAGAAACCACTCATCACCCTAACACAGCACTTGTCAGCAGTGAATTTCACAGCACTTGACAAAGGTGCTGAGAATTCTTAAGCCCATTTCAATGAGGAAACCAGAAACTGAAAAGAAAAAAATGAAATGGCACACACAAAAGCCAGGAATAGGATCCTGCTCTCCTACCCAGCCCTCAGAACACCAAAACCTCATGTGTATTAGCACATTATGACCACTAGCATAGATGTGCTCTGCAGAAGTCTTCTTTCTTCCTCCATGCATTAAAACAGCAAACTCTAAACCTCCATTCTTGAACTGCATGGCTTGATACTTTCCCTTTGCTCTATCAAAAGTCAGAGTCACTGAGTTTAGTCCAATTTTTTGACTAATGGTAACAGAAACCATAAGTGTATTTGGTTACCTTGCCAGCACTAAAAAGGACATCATTGCTCTTTACAACACCCAGAAAGGAGGTTGGAGTGAAATGGGTGTTGGTCTCTCCTCCCTAGTATCAGGTGATAGGAGGAGAGGAGATGGCCTCAAGTTGCACAAGGAGAGGTTTAGGCTGGAGAATAGGAGAAACTTCTTGAGTGAAAGGATTCTTTAAGACTGGAACAGGCTGCCCATGGAGGTGGTTGAATGACAGTCACTGGAGGTGTATCAAAGAGGCAGAGATGTGGTGCTGAGGGGCATAGTTTAGCCCCAGCCTTGGTAGACTTAGAGAATGGCTGAACTGGATGCTCTTAAAGGGCTTTTCTGACTGAAGCAATGCTATAATTCTGTGATCTATGTCCACGTACACTGCAGCTGCAGCCTAGCCAACGAACTATTACCACTTTGCAGCTTTCAATTTAAGAGCATCAGTGTGTGACAATTTAGATATATTAAATCCTGTTAGGCCAACAAAAGTGATGATTTAACTAGCAGAACACATAGCAGTGATTTAGATGTCATTTTTCTACTAGCAATTAATCCACTAGACTTCATACCTTGATCATGACACTTGTGGGTTATACTTTTTAGGAAAAAGAAAGGAAAAAAAAAAGAAAAGAAAACAACCTTAGAGATAGGAAGGAAATTGCCAAGTTCTGCCACCACTACCTATAATTTCATTCTCCTCGCTGCCAAGCTCAGCCTGGGTCTTTTGCTCTGCGTACAAATGCTAATTACAGCTCAACACTAATGCTAATCCTGACATCTGCTAATTAAAAGATCACATCTTCTGCTGAGTCATCAGTGTTAGTCAAATGAAAACATTAATCAGTTTAAAATTAAATAAAAAGAAAAAAAGAAAAGAAAAAAAAATTTCAGTCCTTGGTTCAATTAATATCAGAGTACAGACTGGGAGTATTCCAGAGCAAGTGTCGGAACTTTCCACCAGTTATCTGATACTTAGTGAAAAAGGGAACCTTTCAATGTTGTCTGGTTGCTCTGTTCTCTGCAATTGCCCATTTTCTCCTTCTTTAATCCTTGCTCCTCTATAATCACAGCACATCTGCAAAACCAAGACCTGTCCTAACATCTCAGGGGCTACCCATGACAAGCACATCCATCTGTATGTGTCAATTTCCATAGCTTAGAAACCCCACTGAAGTTCAAAGGGACCACTCTTTTCTACAGGTAACACATACTTCTACAGAACAGGGCCCTCAGGTGTTTTGGGGTGCATTAAGAAGAACATGAACATCAGATCAAGGGAGGTTCTTCTCCCTCTCTACTCTGCCCTGCTGAGACCACATCTGGAGTATTGTGTCCAGTTCTGGGCTCCCTAGCTCAAAAGGGACAGGGAACTGCTGGAGAGGGCTACACCAACAGAGGGCTACAAGGATAATGAAGGGACTGGAGCGTCTGTCCGACAAGGAAAGACTGAGAGACCTGGGGCTGATTAGCCTGGTGAAGAATGAAAGAGTGTAGCCCTATCAACATGCAAAAAGAAAAACACAACCCCTCAACCCCCCAAAAAATTAAATATCTTTTTTAATGTTCCTCAGCCTACGGTCAGTTAAAGGTGGAGCCAAGTTAATTTAATTCAGCACACCAAGAGGTAGCACAGTGATAGCTTGCTCAAGTAGAAAAGTTACTACGGTGTGCCTGGTGTCCAGGTCCCACTGGCCATGGTTTTTATTATCCCAGTCAACATTTTTATTTCTAAGGAAACCACAAATTGAGTTTATCACCTTTTTTAACAATGCTAACATGAAAATGCTCTTTTGACACCACAGAAAGTTAGGGGTTGGAAGGGATCTCAAAAGATCATCCAGTCCAACAACCCTGTTACAGAAGGGTCACCAAGGGCAGGTCATGCAGGAACACATTCAGGTGGGTTTTTTAAGTCTCCAGAGAAGGAGACTCCACAACCTCCCCGGGCAGCTTGCTCCAGGGCTCTGCAACCCTCACCATGAAAAAGCTTCTCCTCATGCTGAGGTAGAAAAAGATCAGGTGCCAAGGTTTCTCTCCTTCCTTCACCTTCTTAGCTACATCCTCTGCAATTGCCACCTCACTTACACTTCAAAGTTTCCACTGTGGGGATGTCTCAGACTGTGATCTATCTCTGGCTAATAATCCACTGTGGCCAGTTATAAATTAGTCATGTTGATAAAAGGTCTAACAAAGGTAGCGGAGCCGCTCCGTAACGCACCAGCAGTAGCGCCAAGCCTGCTTTCAATAGAATAGGCAACTCAATCAAGCAGAAAATGTGACAGAGCCTTCCAACTGCAAAAGGATCTTAAATCATTAATGAACCTAAGAATTTAATGTATGCAAATTAAATTATATATGCATATTTCAATGGGCTTAAAGTTTATGTGCATACTTTACCCAGGAATCTGTCTTGTGATATGATTAGAGGGAAACGGTGACAATTCAGATTTTTTATTACTCTGGACTGTAAAGCCTTCATGTAATTTATGTTAACTTAAAGAGGTACCAAAAGCCATCAATTAAAGACAGACTTTATGTGATATAAATAGACTGCAGCCTCGTTGAAGGTGCTATCAGCACTGCTGCAATAAATCATCTGAAGATGACAGAATCATAGAATTGTTTGGGTTGGAAATGCCCTTTAAGATCAGCAAGTCCCACCATTAAGCTAAGACCACCATAGTCACTAAACCGTGTCCCAAAGAGCCATGGCCACACGTCTTGAACACCTCCAGAGATGGTGACTCCACCACCTCCCTGGGCAGCCTGTTCCAATCCCTGACCACTTTTGCAGCAAAGAAATTGTTCCTAATCTCCAACCTAAACCTCCCCTGGCACAATTTCAGGCCAGTTCCCATTGTTCTGTCACCTGATACTAGGGAGAATAGATGAATCCTCACCTCACTCCAACCTCCTTTCATGGAGTCATAGAGGGCAATGAGGTCTCCCCTTAGCCTCCTGTTCTCCAAGCTGAACACCCCCATTTTCCTCAGCTGCTCCTCAACAGGCCTGTTTTCCAAACCCTTCACCAGCTTTGTCGCCCTTCTCTGGACACCCTCCAGTAACTCAATGTCCTTCTTACAGTTGAGGGTCCTAAAACTGAACCCAATATTCAAGGCCAGTGTTTTGATCAGGCCTCACTAGCCTCTGCTTTTGAACAAAAGGAAGAAGCCCAACTTAAGATTATGGAAACCTGGGCACCAGATTTCACAGGATGTGAGGAGAATAATTTGAGATCCATCCTGGTCATCAGACAAGGGGCTGAAAGGTTACCAGGGCATGACACAGGGCATATCAGCCTGTATGGTTGTCAAATAAACTGTCAGTCCTGGCAAAAAAACTTTTAAAGGTGAGAAGGGAATATGTGATAAAATGTTAACTTTATTAATTGTGCTCTAAAAGAAATAAACATCTCAGTCCAGCTGCAGGGGATACAGCAGTTCATGGATATTGAACACTTTTGGAAATTATGATCACACACATAGGATGACAAAGAATGCCAGATTGGAAGGGACCCCAACATCATCTGCTCCAACCTTTCTAGTTAACAGTAGAGTTGAAATGAGCTGGCCCAGCACCCTCTCAAGCTGAGTCTTCAAACAGTCCAGTGAAGGGGATTCCACTGCTTTCCTTGGGAGATGATTCCAATGTCCAACTGTTCTCATGGGGAAACATTTTCTTCTGGAGTACAATGGCAATCTCCCCAGCAGTAACTTGTCCCCACTAGCCCTTATTTCCTTTCCATGGGACTCCTTGAAAAATAGAATCTCCATCCTCTTGGAGCCATCCCTTATGTCCTGGTCCATGGTAACAAAGTCTCCCCTAAGCCTCCTCTTCTCAAGGCTGAAAAACCCCAGCTCTCTCAGCCTTTTCTCACATGGCAGGGCTTCCAGCCCTCTGATTATTCTCCTGGCCTTTCTCTGTATGCTCTCCAGCCTGTCCACATCTTTTTTTGTACAGCAGGGATGCAAACTGGACATTATGTTGAAGCTTTTCCCCTTTCTATTAAAGCAGGCCAAAGAAACATCCCCAAAAACAAATGGCAAGGTTCTTTTACCTTCTGAAGTCTAACCCACTATTTCCTGATATAAGCCATTCACTGGGAACACAGGAAAATCCAGGCAGTCAATGGCCCTTTTAGGAAACTATTTTTTTTCCCAAGCACAGAGAATTGCTCTATTATATTGATAAAAATAACACATTTACCTTGCCACAGTGAAAGCACCCAGTCTGAGGTAGAATTGAATAATTTACCCTCTCCCCTCTCTTTTCCCTCCCCTCATTTTTTCTTCCTCTTTTTCCCTCCCTTGAACAGATTATCAACACTCCCAATGAATAAATCGCAGAGAAAGGTGAAGAACCAAGGTAGGTGTTCCCAAAGTGCAGCACCACATTCACCTAATGCCAATGGCAAGTAACAAGTGATAGGAGGAAGTGGCCTCAAATTGCACCAGGGGACATTTAGGTTGGAGATTAGAAGAAACTTCTTGACTAAAAGTGTTCTCAAGCACTGGAACAGGCTACCCAGTGAGGTGGTTCAATCCTCATCCCTGGAGGTGTTTCAAAGAGGCAGAGATGTGGTGCTCAGTGGCATGGTTTAGGATCAACCTTGGTAGAGTTAGATAACAGTTGGACTCAATAGGCTTAAATTTTTTTCCAACTGAAACAATTCAATGATCCTAAGGTAGAAACGGTGCCCACAGACCCAAAGCTCACCAACTACACCAGTGACTTCTGCCATGAAGCTGAACCCTTCCCATCTGAATCTCTGGAGACTTTCAAAACCTGCCTGGATGCATTCCTGTGTCACCTGCCCTAGGTGATCCTGCTTTAGCACGGGTGTTGGACTAGATGATATCTGGAGGTCCCTTCCAACCCCTAACATTCTGTGATTCTGAGGTGGCAGTCTGTGCTAGGCCCACACCCAGCAAAGCCTGTGCTCAGCTGCAACAGAGGATTTAAGCCCTGTTAGAGCATCTGCACAAATGCTTGGTTGAATTATGAATCTGCCATTTACATCTCTTCCTGTTCTCAGTTCTCTCTGGGCACTCACTAAAACTCACACAAGATCTAATGACCTCATTAAAGAGTTCTGAATGCTCACAGCACTGGGAATGCCAGCTTTCAACACAACTCATGGCAAATGAAGGTTAATAAATGGCAACTATCATACTCCTTTTAAGAGTTTTGTTGTTGCACAGAAATACTAAAAATAAATCACTGCAAGAAAAGAGCAAACACCTGTGCTGGCCCTGAATGAAGTCAGACACTAGTCTCAAGAACACACTAGCTCTAAGGGCCACACATTGAAACATTCAAGGTATTCCAGCTTTGTCAGTGACATGGACAGTGGGATCGAGGCACCCTCAGTGGGTTTGCAGATGCTGTGTGATGTGTTTGGTATGCTGGAGTGAAGGGATCCTTCCAGAGGGACCTGGATAGGCCTGAAAGGTGGACCCATGCCAACCTCATGAAGTTCAACGAGGCCAAGTGGAAGGTCCTGCATGTTGGTTGGGGCACTCCCAAGCACAAATCCAGGCTGGGTGAAGAGTGGCTTGAGAGCAGTCTAGAGAAGGACTTGGGAACATCAGTTGATGAAAAACCCTTCATGGTCCAGCAATGGTTGCTGGCAGCCCAGAAGGCAGCTGGGTTCTGGGCTGCATCAAAAGAAGAGTGACCAGCAGGACAAAGGAGATGATTCTGCCCCTCTGCTTTGGTGAGACCCCATGTGCAGTACTGTGTCCAGTTCTTCTGCCCCAAACAGAAGAAGGACGTGCAATAGTTACGGAGGGTCCAAAGGAGGACTGAAGCACCTCCCCTGTGTAGACAGGCTGAGAGAGATGGAGCTGTTCAGCCTGGAGAAAAGAAGGCTCCAGGGAAACCTCATAGCAGCCTTCTAGTACCTGAAGGGGACCTCCAAGAAAGCCAGGAAGGGGCTTGTAGTAATAGGACAAGAGGGAATGGAATGAATCTTGAGGAGGGTAGAATTAGACTGGAGATTAGGAAGAAATTCTTTCCAGTGAAGGTGGTGAGACACTGGAACAGCCTGCTGTGGGAGGCTGTGGATGCCCCCTCTCTGGAGGTGTCCAAGGCCAGGTTCAACAAGACTTTGAGCAACCTGGTCTAGTGGAAGGTGTCCTTGCCCATGGAAGGGGAGTTGGAACTAGATGATCTCTAAGATCCCTTGCAACCCAAACCATTCTATGATTCTATGAATATTAGAGACTGCAAATGGTGAGAATTTCAGGTTTAAAAAAGGAGCTATCTAGTGAAAAAGCTATCAAAGCACATTACCAGTCTACAGAAATCAGGCTAATGTCTTCCTAACATAGAATTATTGAAGTGCATCCATTTACTTTTCTTACTGAAAAGAGGTTGGAGTTGATCTCTTCTCCCTAATAACAAGTGATAGGGAGGAGAGGAAATTACTTCAAGTTGCACCAGAGGATGTTTAGGATGAATATTAGAAGAAATTTCTTAACTGAAAGGGTTCTCAAAGACTGGAACAGGCTCCCCAGGAAGGCAATTGAATCCCCATCCCTGGAGGTGTTTCAAAGAGGCAGAGATGTGGTGCTGAGGGCCATGGTTTAGCACCAAGCCTTGGTAGAGTTAAATGGTTGAACTCAGTGATCTTAAAGGTCTTTTTCAACTGAAACAAATTTGTGATTCTATGGTTTTCACTTCCCTGTAAACCAGCTTTTTCTTCCCTATGCCTGTCCTTTTAAATCTACATACCAAATAGTCTCCCAGCCTGTTTTTACTAAAGGAGCTTCAAATGTACATACATTTTAGGGGGAAAACAAAAAAAAAAAGAAAGAAAAACAACAAAGCAAATAAAGCCAAATAAACTAAACATTTAAAGAAATAATAGCAATAAAAGAAAACAACACTATAGAAGTCAGAGCAGTTTGTATTAACAGCTGCTGTAAAACCAAAGGGAACACAGGCCTACATTAAAATAATATTTAAAATCCTCACCAGAAGAGACCAGCAGACTTGCACAAACACAGAATGGTATTTAGAAAGAAGCCTCTACTAGGACTGGTCTATTTAATTGTGTCCTTTGCTGAGATAGGCTGGGTTTAATGTAATGCCTTGGTACTATTCCGGCTCAATCAGCTCTTTCTTACACAGGTAGACAGAATCACAGAACTATAGACTTGGTTCAGTTGGAAAAGCCCTTTTAAGATCATCCAGTCCAACCATTCACTATTTCTGCCAAGTTTGAGGCTAAACCATGGCCCTCAGCACTACATCTCTGCTTCTTTTAATCACCTCCAGGATGGGGATTCAACCACCTACCTGGGGAGCCTGCTCCAGTCTTCAAAAACCCTTTCAGTCAAGAAATTTCTTCTGATCTCCAACCTATACCTCTCCTAGTGCAACTTGATGCCATCTCCTCTCTTCTTTCACTTCTTTCCAAGGGGAAGAGACCAACACTCACCTGGCTTCAACCTTGAAACAAGTTTCTAGGAGTTGTAAAGAGCCTCCTTTTCTCAAGACACTAAAGTTGTATTGACCAGAACTCCCAGTGCACACATGCTCTAACCAGAAACATAGTTCCTCCAATAAAAGGAAGAGTTGTTCAGATTTCGAATTTGCAAATCACTGAAAGAAATTTCAGCTAAGATAACATTAAAATGTCCTGTTAAAATCCCTGGGACCCTGTCTCTCTCTGCAAGTGCTGCTCTGTGGAAGAAGAGAGACAGATTTTGACTGGTCTATTCTATTCTATTCTATTCTATTCTATTCTATTCTAACATTTAGGAGCATTACCAGCTTACAGTCTTCATACTGCTCCAAAGGGTTCATCATGCAAATTAATTGTATTCAAAATGAAATACATTTGCTGCAGAATCAGAGAACCATAGAATTGCTCTGGTTGGAAAAGACCTCTAAAAATCATCAAGTCCAACTTCGCCCTAACACTATCATGGCCATTAAACCATGTCCCAAAGCACCATGTCCACAGTTTCTTGAGCACCTCCAGGGATGATGACTCCACCACCTCCCCAAGCAGCCTGTTCCAATGCCTAATATCTAACCTTTTCAGGAACGGACCCTTGACAAAGCACTTCCTTTGCCCACTGTGTTTAGGAGGATGATGCTGATCCAAAAGTAAGTGAAGATGTTTGATGCAGTGATAAATGGCCAGCAATGGGTGCAAATCAACAGGACTATGCTGCAAAGAGACACAAACAAATCTTAACCAATGTCTTAAATCTGAGAGAGATCATTCCAATGACACATGTGCATAGTTTCAGAAGACTATGGAAGGCATGGATATGCCTCATCATCAATGACTTGAAGCACGATTACCATATCCAGGGGCTACCAGATAACCCTGAATGGAACATTTTCAACCCCCTGCATCAAGAATCAGTCACCTTCAGCAAAGGCAGCTGAAATTTTCAAGTAATATTATCCCTTTTTTTTTTTCTTTTGAGGCAATGAGTCATAGAAAGTCCTTTATTGGCTCTAACCCCATGTGGTTTCCTTTCGATTTTTTAATTTGATCTGACAATTATGACTGTAAAGCACAAATTGAATTTTTAAGCCACACTGAGGTAAACACTCAACAACATCTGCTTTGTTTTCACCGCTCATTTCCAACTTATTTAGAACTATAGTAGCTTTAAAGGCTTCTTCATCAGGAGTTGACATTCCGTATTTGAATCCTTCTATCACCTCTCCTTTTATTAAGAGAGCTCCTGAGGAGAGCCACAAAACTGATCACGGGTTGGAACACCTCTGCTATAAGGACATGCGGAGGGAGCTGGGGGTGTTCAGCCTGGAGAAGAAAAGACTCTGGGGATAGCTAATAGCAGCCTTCCAGTACCTGAAGGGGGCTACAAGAAGGCTACAGAGGGACTGTTTCCAAAGGCCTGCAGTGATAGGACGAGGGGCAATGGTTTGAAATTAGGGAGGAGCAGATTTAGATTGGATGTTAGGAACAAGCTCTGCAACACAAGGGTGCTGGGATGCTGCAAAGGATTGCCCAGAGAGGTGGTTGACGCCCCATCCCTGGAGATATTCAAGGTCAGGCTTAGCAGGGCTTTGGGCAACCTGATTTAGCTGAGGATGTCCCCGCTGACTGCAGTGGGGATTGGAGTAGATGGCTTTTAGAGGTCCCTTCCAACCCAAACCATGCTATGAGTCTATGAACATAGACCATTTTACAAAGATGAGTGACAGGCTGAGGGGTAATGTCTTCAGACTGGAAGAAGCTCATTTTAGATTAGACATTAGGAGGAAATTCTTCATCATGAGGCACTGGAATAGGTTGCCAGAGAGGTTGTGGATGCCTTTTCCCTGGAGGTGTTTAAGGACAGTTTGGATGAGGCCTTGAGTAACCTGGTCTAGTGGAAGGTGTCCCTGCCCATGGCAGCAGGGTTGGAAGTAGATGATCTTTAAGGTCCCTTCCGACCTAAACTGTTCTATGAATCTATGAACTTTGAGCACCTCTGCACTCCCCACACCATCCCACAGCTTGTGCTGCTGCAACACAGCTACACAAATATCAGCTGTAAAGCAGCCAGGAAAAACGATCCCAGGCGAAAACAGCCCAGCAAAAGCTACAAACCCAACGTAGATTTTAAAATTAGAGCTTCATTTCCCAGCCTGCTTCCCTATACAGCCACAGAAACAGATGGCAAAACTAAGGGGTTTGATTTGGGGGTGGAGGGGAAGCAGTCAAAACTTGCACTGGAACATCTGTCCAAGCTGTAGCTCTCAGTATCAAGAAAGGAGAGTAGGGAAAAAAAAAAACCAACTGCTTTTTCAGGAGTCTTAAGAGACTAGTAGGGTCTGTGCACACCACATTTGCAGTATGCAGTAGCTTCAGCAGGTAAACCCTTAATTTGGTAGGGACCAGGACCTTAGGGATGCAAGGTCATGCTTGCAAGGTCATCCATGGGCGCAGCAACCCTGGGCCCCTACCCGAGGGATGCCTTCCCACGAGTTGAGGCAAACACATCCCCCAGCATCTGCCTTTTCAGCTTCCTCACAGCCTTTTACAGGTGTAATTGCTCAGGTTTGAAGGTTACTACATGTTCTTGGGGGGAAATAAAGCCATGGAGGCACAAAAGCACACAATGGGAGTCCCACTCTAAACGTGCAGGTCTACACAAAAAGTAACAGGAGAGATCCCTCACATTCCTCCAGCACTGCATGTATTTTTGTAATATTTAAAGTACAGCAGTTCAGCTCGTGCCAGTTCTCCTTTGAGTAAAGCGAGAGCTCCTCCTGGGCACAAGCTCTGTGAAGACCAGGGGCCATTTCAATTCCTCCCCATGCACATCCTGCTGGATCAGCTTTGCTGCACCAGGTACTGGCTTATCATACAGAGTCACATTTAAATTGGAAATGCTCTGCAAGCCAAGGAGACTAATTTCCTGGGGTGGGATTCACCTCCTCCATCTTAAAGTATCTGCAATGTAAATGTCTCTATCTGAGCTTGTCACCTTAGGCTACCTTTACAGTCAGAGGAAAGAAATAAGCTTTTTAGGGTGCAATTCACCTGACCTATTTTTAATGTCTACATGAGAAGGAATCATGCCCCAGAAGTACCTGCCTCTTGCCATTAGCTAGAAGGCCAGTTTAAATTATTAGCTTGCATAGAGATGTCTCTGCTCAGCCAGATAAACTAAACCTACCTCATCCTTCTCCTTTGAAAAACAAAAACCAAGACCAAAACTCACAAAACAAACAAACAAACAAAACCCCCACAAAACCAAGCAAAACACAATAAAAAGCCACACACACTAATCCCACAGCAAAAGTGGGGTGAGAAATAAATAATAATATGATAAAAATATGAAGTAAGCTTAAACAAACAAGGCAGCACAGTGCCAGCTTCCTGGGCACCAGCTGCAATAAAAGCTTTCTAATAAGGTATCACACAGATTTACAGACTGCATTGGCTTAGAAGGGACCCCCAAAGGTCATCTTGTCCAAGCCCCCTGCAGGCAGCAGGGACACCTATAACTAGAGCAGGCTGCCCAGGATAACATCAAGTCTGATCTTGAATGTCTTCAGGGATAAGGCCTCAACTGTATCACTTAGCAACCTGTTTCAGTGTTTCACCACTCTCATTGCACAGAACTTCCTCCTGATGTCCAGCCTAAATCTCCCCTGCTCCAGTTTCCAACCATTGCCTCTCGTCTTATCACCACAGTCTCTCCCCAGACTTCTTGTAGGTCCCCTTCAGATACTGAAATGTAACTATAAGGTCTCCCTGGATCCTTCTCTTCTCCAGGCTTAACAGCCCAAATTCTTTCAGCCTGTCCCCACAGGGAAGGTTCTCCATCCCTCTGGCCATTTTTGTGGCCTCCTCTGCACCCACTCCATCAGGCCCATGTCTCTCTTGCGTTGGTTTCTGCAAAGCTGGACACAGCACTCCAGGTGAGGTCTCAGCAGAGCAGAGCAAAGCAGCAGAATCACGTCTCTCTATTTGCTGGTTATGCTGCTTTTGATGCAGCCCAGGATGCAATTTGCCATCTGGGCTGCAAGCACACACTGTTGGCTTATGTCCCGCTTCTTGTGCACCAGCACCCCCAAGTCCTTTTCTGCAGGACTGCTCTCAATGTCATCGTTCCCCAGCCTTTATTGATATCATGTTCCTGCCCCTGGCAGGTGGGTTTGAATTAGATGACCTCTAAGGTCCCTTCCATCCTAAACCATTCCAGTAATGAGACTGTCAACCATTCCAGGTTCAGCTGATAGCAATCCACAGAAGTGACCAGCTGCCCCCCCACCAAACATGTCCTGATGGATGCTCTTCAGCAGCATCTTGCTCTGTGTGGCCCAGCCCAACTCAGTGACTGGGCAGATACCATAAAAGCAAGCAGATCCAACCGTCAGTCTAAGACCTCCAGAACATCTGAGCAGAACAGTGTAATGACCCAGACATGAAAACCTTTCAATGTGAAAAAAGAAGAAATACGTCTTTCATTGGCCTGATATCCTAAAAGGTAAATAACATGAGAATTGATATGCAAGGTGGTGAGAAAAAGGAAAGAATTAAAAAAAAATCCACTCCCTTTGTAAGCTCTTTGAGGCCACAGAATGGAGACAACTGCAAGGCTTTCTACTCATCCTCCTCTACTCGCACATAGAATCACAGAAGTGTTTTGATTGGAAAAGACCTGCAAGATGACCAAGCCCAACCACCAACCTAACACCACCATGGCCATTAAATCGTGTCCCCAAATGCCATGTCCTCACGTTGGTGACTCCACCTCCTCCCTGCGCAGCCTGCTCCAACGCCTGAGCACTCCTGCAGTGAAGAAATTGTTCCCAGTATCCAACCTAAACCTCCCCCGGCACAATTATCTTTTCTGCTATGATGTAACATCAGCACCTAGAGCTGAGCACTGCAGCACAAACACTGCAAGGCAACATCCAGATACCGTGACATGATTAATTTGTGGCTCCCAGCAGGTCTTCCCAGATGATGAATTGTCTTGCCAGTTGCTGAAATCTCAGTACCGAGACCACAGACCTGCATTAAACAAAGCAGCACTCCTGCCATTATTTGATCTCTCCTTTTTGATGAAACATGTCCTCTGGCTTAATTTAAATAATTGCTGCGTGTTACAATAGCATCAGTAGATGCACATAGATCATCTTCACGCGCTCTGGATGTCTGATGAAATGAATCTGGAAATGGAAGGTGGGCCTCAAAGATGATCAGAGGGCTGGAGCACCTTCCCTACAGGGACAGGCTGAGGGAGTTGGGGATGTTGAGCCTGGAGAAGAGAAAGCTCTGGGGAGAGAGATTTAGACTGGAGATTAGGAAGAAATTTTTTAAGGCAAGGGTGGTGAGACACTGGAATGAGTTGCCCAGGGAGGTTGTGGATGCCCCCTCCCTGAAAGAGTTCAAAAGAAATTAAAAACAAAAAGGAAAAAAAAGAGAAAAGAGCAGGAAAAAAAAGAAAAAAAAAATTTAAAAGAGCAAAAAGTTGAAAAAAAAGGAATAAAAAAGGAGAAAAAAGAAAAAATATTTTAAAAAGAAAGAAAAAAGGAAAGGAGATATAAAAGAGAACAAAAATAAATAGAGGAAAGAAAGAGGAAAAAAAGTGGGGGGAAAGAGAGGAAAAAGGAAAGCAGAAAAATAAATGAGAAAAAAAAAAGACAAAATGAGAGGAAGAAAAAGAAGGAAAAAAGGTAGGGTGGAAGAGGGGAGAAAAGGTAACAAGAAGAAGGAAATGAGAAATAAAAGAGACAAAATAAAAATAAAAAGATAAAAGTCCCCCCCATACTTTCTTTCCACAAACCTTCTCTTAGTCTCACTGCTTTAGAAACCAAAGAACCACTTAAGGCCATTAGCATTGACCCCTACCATGCTTCTCTGGTCTGTCCTTTGAGGGTTTTTTGTTGGTGATATGAGTTGGGTTTGAGGGTTTGGGAAGTTTTTTGGCTGGGTGTTTGGTTGGGGGGTTTGGGGGTTGGTTGGTTTGTTTGTGTGCCTTTTTTTTTTCTTCCTACAAAGTTTCAGCATCCTAAAAATTCCAAATGATAAGCCCCTATTACAGGAATCCCTATTACAGGAAGATGTCCCTGCCCATTGCAGGGAGGTTGGAACTAGGTGATCTTTGAGGTCCTTTCCAACCCTAACAATTCTATGATTCTGTGATAAGATTGTTGATACAAAGCTACATGTTCATCTGCAGGAACTAATACAGTCATAGAATCATGGAATAATTTTATCTGGAAAAGTCTTTTGAGATCATTGAGTCCAACCTCAAGGTGTTCAAGGCCAGGTTGGATGAAGCCTTGAGCAATCTGGTCTAGTGAAAGGTGTCTGTGCCTAGCAGGGGAGTTGGAACTGGATGATCTTGAAGGTCCCTTCCTACCCAAACCATGCTATGAATCTATGAATATTATGGTGTCTTCACTGCTGCCCTGTGCAGCTTGTTCCAGAGCCTGACAGCACTTTGGGTGATCAAACTTTTCCTAACATCCAACTTAAACCTGCCCTGGTACAACTTGAGGCCACTTTCTCTCCTCTTATCACTTATTCCTTGAGAGAAGAGACCAATACCCACAGAGAACAGACCAATACCCACCTGGCTCCGATCTCCTTCTAGGGAGTTGCAGAGAGCCAGAAGGTCCCCTTTCAGCTACCTTTTCTCCAGTATGCCAAACAATATGCCAATGGGGAGGTCCAGGAGCTTGCAAAGATTGGTCTATAAATAACTCTCAGCAGACTCTGGGCCAAATTCTGCAACATAACCATTCCTGTACACATGGATCCTACTCTCACTCCTTTGCACTTGTTTTAATCTTCTGCATTGGCTTAGAAGGGACCCTCAAAAGTCATCTTGTCCAAGCCCCATGCAGTCAGCAGGGACACCTCCAACTAGAGCAGGCTGTCCAGGGACACATCAAGTCTGATCTTGAATGTCTTCAGGGATAAGGCCTCAACTGTATCACTTAGAAACCTCCTTCAGTATTTCACCACTCTCATTGTGCAGAACTTCTTCCTGATGTCCAACCTAAATCTCCCCTGCTCCAGTTTCAAACCATTACCCCTCATCCTATCACTGCAAGTCCTTCTAAACTGTCCCTCCCCAGCCTTCCTGTAGGCCCACTTCAGGTGTTGAAACATAGCTATGAGGTCTTCAGAGCTTTCTCTTTTCCAGGCCGATCACACCAGCACTCCCAACACTTAAAAAAAAAAACAACAAAAAAGCCCCAAACCCTACTGCAGAGCTATCTCCCTGTCATATCTATTATTCAAGAAAGGTCTCATTGAATAAATGTCTGTTCAGAGGCTCTAAACAAATTTCATTTCTGAGCACCACTGTCTGCAGCCCAGCAGGCCATTTCACCCAGATAAGATCACACATTTAATCAAACGCTTGGGAAAATAAATAAATAAATAAATAAATAAGAAATCCACACTGAGTTTGCTTAATATACCTCAAAACCAAAAGTGCAGCACTGGCAGCATACTAATTTTTCGTGCTCTTTCTTCTTTGAGGGTTGTCTCAATAGTCAAGGTCAACCGTACATGGGATTTCTTCTAATTAGGGTTTCTGGTAAAGCCTGGACCTGCTCACTCTCACCACTTAGCCATAGTTTTCCCTAAAATGAAGACATCTCTCTTTCATTTTTAATTAAATCATGGCAGTATCCCACCCAAGTGTAACAGACAAAAGTCTTCTAACTCTGCTAGTTCAATAGAGAACATAAAATGAAAGACAACTGGGGGAAAAAAGAAAGGCGGGGGGGGAAAAAAAGCCACATCTTTGTGGTCAAGGAGGAACCACGCACACAAATGGCCAGGGTTTAAAAGGAAAAGTGATTTACAGGAATAAGGAAAAAAAGAAACCGAAACACTGACATGATTATTTGCTTGGTGTCTCACTGCAGCCCAGCAGAGACCTATCTGAGTAAGAAATCAGGAGCAGAGATGACAACTCTATGTCAACAGATGCTTTGGCATTTATTTTATTGTAGTAATAATATAAGAAACCAGCTCAAAGACACTTCATGGTGCTACTACAACCCCAAAACACATCTCTGTGGCTACAGACCAGATTTCTTGGATGCTCTTCAATAACTTGCTTACTACTTTAGCTATTGATTTTGGTAAATTTATTTATTTGTTTAAGTCTCCAGCTTTTCCACAATGACTACTGCTGAAACAGGCTTTGCCCCCAGATTACATGAACTTGGGAGGACCCCTGGACCCTCGCTGTGATCAAGCCTGCAGTTTGAAAAGGGTCAAACAAAAGCTGGTATCCTCACCCTTACAACTTGGCCCATAGGTTATGCTGGCCTGCCCTTTGCTCACATGAGATGAGGGAGCAATTAAGCATAAAGGCTTTGGGGAAGACAACACCCCTATAGCTGTTCTCAAAGCTGGAGGAGACAAATAGCAAGGCAGCTCCTAGATATATTCCCCACCATGTCCCATTCTCCATGCCACAAACACCCCCCCTGCACACACTGTGGAGGTCTGAATTCTCTCCTTGGAAGGGGAAATTACAGCACATTTCCAAAAGACTCAAGACCTTGGTTGAGGTGTCCTAAATCCAAAGGAAGAACATTTCAGATCACACATACAGTTCCAGTGAGGTCAACCTGAAGTGCAATGTCCAATATAGCAATTTGCAGTGTTGCTGCAAACAAGAATGACTGCATACTCACACAGCCCAGAAGGCAAATCGTATCCTGGGCTGCAGCAAGAAGAGTGTGGTCAGCAGGACAAGAGAGGGGATTCTGCCCCTTTACTCTGCTCAGCTGAGACCCCACCCCCAATACTGCAGCCAGTTCGGGCATCCCCAGCCGAAGAAGGACACAGAGCTGTTGGAGAGAGCGCAGACTACAGCCACAAAGATAATCCAAGGGCTGGAGCACCTCTGCTGTGAGGACAGGCTGAGGGAGATGGGGTTGCTCAGCCTGGAGATGAGAAGACTCTGGGATGACCTTAGAGCTGCCTTCCAATACCTGAAGGGATCCTACAGGAAAGCTGGAGAGGGACTTTTCATAAGGTTATCTAGAGACCGGACATGGAGGAATGGTTTGAAGCTGAGGAGAGTAGGTTTAGAGTGGATCTTAGCAAGAAGTTCTTCAGTATGAGGGTGGTGAGACTCTGGGGACAGTTGCCCAGAGTGGCTGTGGATGACTCCTCCTGGAGGTGTTCAAAGCCTTGGGCAGCCTGGTCTAGCTCAGAGGCACCCCAGCCTACTGCAGGAAGGTTGGAGTAGATGATCTCTGAGGTGCCTTCCATCCTAAGCCATTCTGGCAGGGAGAAAACCCAACAAAGCAAAGCAAAAGCGGCAAATAAGGATTCACATTCCATGGCAGGTATTTCTGGTTACAAAATTTGCAGCATACTTCTTGCTGGCGAAAACAAAAAAAAACCACAACCCACAACCAAAACCTGTCCCCTTGTAAGCAAGTGATGGGAATCTTCCATCATCTTTAAATCAACACCAGCATGAAATGGTGATTCACTGTCAGTCAGCAACACACACACACACGTGAAGGCAGTGTGAAAGGAGCTAACATCATCCCTGAAATTCTCTTCAATTCTCTTCCTCAGTGAAATCTATTCAAAGAGACAGGTGTTTTTCTTCTTTTTCTTTTTCCTCTTTTCCACCAGCAGTCTTTGGAAGAGAGGGAAAAAAAAATAAAAGGAAAAACAGGAAGAGGAGAAGAGAGGGAAGATGGGGAAAAGAGGGAAGATGGAGTAAAAGAAGAGGAAAAAACATGAAGATAAAAAGGCAGGGGAAAATGGAAGAATAAAGTGGAAGGAATAAAGGCAGAAAATAAGGAATTTAAACATTAAAAAGGAAAAAATAAAAATAAAAGAAAAAAAAAAGGAAAAAATATTTTTAAAAAAAGGTGACAAGAAAAAAAAAAAGCAGCAGCAAAAGCCCAGAGAGCTATTGAAAATCTCCTTGCAGGGTCAGCTTGTCACTGGAATGCATTTGAGTATTCAGGACACCCACCCATGCAGAACATCAAAAACTGGGTTGGGGTGCCTGCCCTATTCTCAGGAGCTTGAGCCAGGGCTTGGTCTGTACCATGGTGCTGAGCAGGCAGGCAGCAGATTGCCTCTGCAAGGCTTGCAAATGGCAAGACCCCACCAACCAAACAGAACAGGAGCTTCTGCTTGGCTCTTCCCTTCCCTCCCGCTGTCCTCTCCACAACACACAGGGTATGGGAAACAAAACCAGTCAGCAGCTCAGCAGCTCCTAGTGCTGGGCTTCTTTTCTGAGCTAAATTCCCCATCTAACCCAGATCATAGAGCCACAGAATGGCTTTGATTGGAAAAGCCCTCTAAGTTCAGCACATCCAGCTGTCAACCCAACACCACCATGGCCATGAAACTATCCCCTGAAGTGCTATGTCCACTTGTTTCTTCACACCACCACCTCCCTGGGCAGCCTGTTCCAGTGCCTCACCACTCTTGCAGCAAAGGAATTTTTCCTAATCTCCAACCTAAATCTTCCCTGGCACAATTTCAGGCCATTTCCTCTCCTTCTATCACCTGAGACTAGGGAGAAGGTACTGATCCCACCTGGCTCCAATCTCCTTCCAGGGAGTTGTAGAGAGTGATGAGGTCTCTCTTTAGCCTCCTCTTCTCCAGTCTGAACAAGCCCAGTTCCCTCAACTGGTCCTCACTAGCCCTGTTCTCCAGACCCTTCACCAGCTTTGTTGCCCTTCTCTGGACCTGCTCCAGCAACCCAATGCCTGTCCTGTAGTGAGGCCTTAAGGTTAGCCAGATTACTTATCTCTAACTTACCCCTACTCCACTCTTGAAGGAAAATGTTGACATACTCAAGAAAGCTGCAAACAGCACTTCTGCAACACAGTGACACTTCCCTGTGCTTTGAGGGCAGGCAAAAAAAAATTCTCATTAAGGCAGGCTTGGGATCAGCAGCTTCAGAACAGAATCAGGCTGCTCTAACAAAATAAGCACAGACCAGCCTCGAGTCTGATAAAACATGTGGCTGCTCAGCATATCTGAAATGGGGTTGGTTTATTTTGGTGTTGGGCATATTTGAAAAGTGCAGGCCTGTGTGCATGTGTTTTTTTGTTCTTGTCCATCACCTCTGGAGATCATCCAGTCCAACACCCCTGCTAAAGCAGGGGCATCCACAGCAGGTCACCCAGGATCACAGTGTCCAGGCAGGCTTTGGAAGTCCAAGTTCTCTGGCACTCTCAAAGTAAAGAAGATTTTCCTCACATTGAGGTGGAACTTCCAGCATTCTAGTTTGTCCTTGCTGTCTGATGTCCCTGTCACTGGGCACCATGGAGAAGAATCTGGCCCCATACTATTGACCTACACCCTTTAGATACTGATCAGC
Organism: Dryobates pubescens; assembly: GCF_014839835.1. Taxonomy (NCBI): domain Eukaryota; kingdom Metazoa; phylum Chordata; class Aves; order Piciformes; family Picidae; genus Dryobates; species Dryobates pubescens. The sequence goes on from NC_071612.1 coordinate 44,553,519, forward strand.
ATTCATGAGACCCCCTCTCAGGCTGCTCTTCTCCAAACTAAACAGCCCCAAGTCTCTCAGCCTTTCCTCCTCAAGAGATGCTCCAGTCCCCTCAGCATCTTTGTAGCTTCCAATGGACTCCCTCCAGCAGTTCCCTGTCTGGGGGAGTCCAGAACTGGATGCAATACTCAAGGTGCAGCCTCATCAAGGCAGAGCAGAGGGGGAGGAGTACTTCTCTCATCCTGTTTCTCACACTCTTCTTAATGCACCCCAGGATGCTATTGGCTTTCCTGGCCACAAAAGCACATTGCTGGCTCATGGTGGACTTGCTGTCCACCAGCACTCCCAGGTCCTCCTCCACAGAGCTGCCCCTCTAACAGGTTATTCCTCCCCAGGGGCAAGATCTCACAAAACTCAGTAGGGAGAGACAAGTTTTTCCAGCATTAATTCCTCAAAAGTAGAGGAATTCCTGTTACACTTCATTTTAACTGTAAGAAAACACAAATGTGGATCTTTTGCATTTATCACACTTGACTGGAAGCTTTAGAAACACACAGCTCCATTGCAAGGTTCAAAATCAATGACCTTACCTGGCATAAATCAATGCAACTGCAATCAAGGCAGTTAAGCTATTACAATTAATATGATTCAAAGCTATGATCCAAACTACTCTAAACACTGTGCAAAATATTTCAGAGCTGTTCCCTGCCAGGTATGAGGAGAAACTTCTTTAATTTAAGGGTGAGTGAACACTGGAACAAGCTGCCCAGAGAGGTGGGGGAGTCTCCATCTCTGGAGTCATTCAAAGCCTGCCTGAACATGCTCCTGTGTGACACTCTTTAGGTGACCCTGCCTTGGCAAGGGGCTTGAGACTCAAGGAACTCCAGAGGTCCCTTCCAACCCCTAACATTCTCTATTTCTGTGATCCACTGCAACAGACCGCTGAAGCATTAGGTTTGTAACCACCATAATCATTCCTATGCCATTGCTCACATGTTGAGTATAAATAATAAATAAATAAATAAATAAAATTTTAAACAACAATATCCTGGTAGTGTGAGGCCAGATTTCAAAGGATGCTCTGTCAAAGTTCATTATCATTAGGAATTCAAATGACAAGGGGACTGGGACATCTCTCTCCTGAGGAAAGACTGAGAGAATTTGGTCTTCATAGCCTTGAGAAGACTGAGGGGGGATCTCATCAGTGCCAATCAATACTCAGGGGGTGAGTGTCAGGAGGATGTGACCGGTCTTTTTTCAGTGGTGCCCAGTGATAGGACAAGGGGTAAGGGCCACAAACTTGAACTTAAGAAGTTCCATCTAAACATGAGATGCTTAATTGAAGGCTGCTTAAGCCCTTAAAGCCCTACTATTCAGTGTGATGCTGTGTGAAATGTGTAACTTCATATAGTCTAATTAGGACAGCTTCCAAACCCTGCTTTGCTTCCCTCAAAACGGTATCTCTTTCATGACCACTGAAATCAAAAGCTGCCAAGTCTCAAATGAAAGTGTCTTGATTTTAATCTCTGACTGTTTTCAGGAGTAGATTTTAGAAGTGTGCAGAGATTTCAAGCGTACACAGCTTTGTTCAGCCTGAAATGCCACCTCTGGCTGACAGCAAAACACAATTAGTAGAAACGAAATGCTCAAGCAGGGGAATAGGTTTGAAAAGACACTAGAGCTGAACAGGGAAGTCATGAAGCATGCAAAGCTAGGTCCATAAATAACTCTTGGCAGACTCTGGGCCAAATTCTACAACACAACAATTCCTCTACGCATAGATCCTACTCTCACTCCTTTGCACTTGTGTTAAGCTCCTCTTGATTCACAGATTGCACTGGGTTGGAAGGGACCCACAAAGGTCATCTTGCTCAAGCCCCCTGCAGTCATGAGGGACACTTCCATCTAGATCAGGCTGCCCAGGCCACACTGAGTCTGACCTTTAGGGTCTTCAGGGACAGGGCCTCAACTGCATTCCTGGACAACCTCCTCCTGCAGCACCTTTTAAAAAGATACACATCTGATGTTCTTAAGAATCTTCCTCACAAGGAAGTCACAGAATCATAGAATGTTTTGGGTTGGAAGGGACCTTAAAGATCATCTATTCCATCTAGTCAATAGAAGTGCTACATCAGCTATAGCAGGAACCTCGTTGCACTGAGATCTTCCTTGAATGGGAGAGGGCCTGAAGCAGTAGGGATGAGAAGTTTTAAGGGAAGGAAAAAAATAAAGAAAGAAAAGAAAATTAAAAAGAAAGCAATGAAAAGGCCATTTGAAAAAAGGGAATCACATCACAGATTTGAGTAAGAGGTTGCCATTAAAGTAACCAGGAATTATAAGTAGATGCTTAAAAGCAAAGCTTCTCCTTCAACAGCCTGCTCTGGGAGCTTCTACTGCCTGCAGGCACCAGGATGAGATCAGGGAGTGCTGGAGCATATCAGCACCTACACAAATGAGGACACACTCACACACATCACAGGCTGGTATCAAACAGCCTGATACTAAGTACTGGTGAGGACAGTGGCAAAAGTTTGCCAAGGCAGAGGTGACCCCAGGAGATGAGACAATCAGAAGCCAGGCTGCCTTGCCTGGGACGGTTACATTACTACAAATACCCCAAGGCAGAGTGAATTTTCTAGCTCTCCATCCTCTAGACACCTAAAATAATTGGCTACAGACATAGCAGAGGCTGAATTGCGCAGGGCCACACTTTGGCATCATAGTGCACTTCTAGCATTCCCATCCCAGCAGGAGGGCATCCATTGAATGAGAAAGGGATCAACAGGGAAGAACTATCATAATCATTCCAATCACAGAATCATAGAATGGTAGGGGTTGGAAGGGAACTCTGGACCATCTAGTCCAACCACACTGCCAGCACAGGTATGCCTAGATCAGGTTGCACAGGAAGACATCCAGGTGGGTTTTGAAAGTCTTCAGAGATTCCACACCTCTGGGCAGCCTCCTCCAGTGTTCCATCACCCTCAAAGTAAAAGTTCCATCTTCAGTTAAACTGAAGCCTTCTGTCTTCTATTACGTACCAATTACCCCTTGTCCTGTCATGGGCCACCAGTGAAAAGAGCTCAGCAGAGGGGGAGAAGAACCTCCCTTGATCTGCTGTCTAATCTCTTCTTAATGCACCCCAGGATACCATTGGCCTCCTTGACCACAAGGGCACATTGATGGCTCATGGTAAACTTGTCATCCACCAGCACTCCCAGGCCCTTCTCCACAGAGCTGCTTTCCAGCAGGTCAGCCCCTAACCTGTACTGATGGAAGGGGCTGGTCTGTTTTCACAACCACCAAAGTAAAACAATTTTTTAAATCATAGTAATTAAAAAATAAAAATAAAAATGGCACAAAAAGCTTGATGCTCATCCTCCGGGGCTTAGCTTTCCCTTAATCCATCTTGCTCCCTGAATGCCATCTCTTGCATCAATCCTCAGCCCATCCTGCTGTGCCACCTGTGTATTTTCCTAGTCAATCTACATACTCCCCACACTACTAGTATTAAATTTGTAATAATAAATCACCTGCTCCCAGGACTGCTCCATTTGCAAAGACTCCACTCTCCCCTGTGCGCTTCATTTACTCCTGTTGACGATGCAGATTCCTCATGCTCTGAATGTGAAAACCCTGATGGGACAGCATCAGGATCTCCACCCGACACACTGACCAAAGCTAAAGGTCATGCATACTCCTCTCCAAATCTTTATTTCTTTATTATTTGTAACAGCCCTGTAAGGCTGGGCAGCACCCAGACACCCAGCCAGCTCCATGCGTCTTGCCTGCATCTTCACCTGCAAACCCCTCCCAGGCAGCAAAGGGCACCAGTTTCGTTTTCACACCAGTGGGCAGGGCGAGTTGTTTGCTGCTGCTGCGGGAGCAGGCAGTGTTCTTTGCAGTTAACACCAGGATAGGAAAGCTGAGCAACTCCGACACGCCAACACGGTCCCCATGGCATCCCAACCTGGTGCCCATGGTATCCCAACCTGTGGGACACGTCGCTGAGCACCAGCTGCGGCAAACAAAGCAGGGGGACGAACCCAGCAGGTGCTCGGGGATGATTTCCTAGGCTGAGACACAAGCTGCTCCACCATCTCCGGAGGGCACTGAAACCCCAGCTCCTACTTTTGTCAAAGAAAAGAGTCGAGCAAGGACTTGCTAGCCTTAAACTTCATAAATACCATTAAAACCTCATTGCCCCACAAAGCAGGGCTTGGTGTTTTCACTCCCATCAATCTGCACTGACATTTAGCTCGCTCTGGAATTAAATGCAAAATTAAACATATCCTCTCCTAAGAGCCCCCAGAAGAAAAGGGGGGTGAAAAAATAAATAAATCACATTTTATTGAGGAACAAAAATCAGAGGGAACTCACAGGCCCACACTAACATCCTAAAAACTTGAGTCCTTTCAGAGACAGAGATTTGTATCCACTTTATTTTTTGCTACTAGGTAACAGTCCCTGCGCAGCCAACCAAGCCTAAAGAAGGGGGAAATTAAGGAGGTGAAACAGCAGCAGCCTCAACCACAAAAAGGGGGACAGCACCCAGCCACCTGGGAGCATTTGTTTAACCTTCAGGAACAGAACACAGACCTAACCTCAATTTTGCCACCCAACATTAGCATGGGGTCCAGATTTCCACCCCCCCACCCCCACCCCCCGGTCTCATATTTCTAGGTGATGACTGCAGCCTGTTTTAACCTGCAACACCTGGTTTACCCTCACCCCACCTCCCCCCTCCCCCCCCCCCCAAAAAAAAAAGCATGGGAGATTTCTATTTTTCTTTCCTAATGGATACACAGTAGAAACTTGTTAATATCAGGAACCCCTGGAAATGATGATAAATGAGCTCTGCAAAGCACATACTACTACTCAAGACCAAGCAGGCAGCACTGGCTGCGCTCTTGGAGAGAGGACATTCCACAATGAAAATGGAATGTATTTTCAACTCCAGGGAAGTTCTGGGTGGTTTTATTTTGTTTGTTTGTTTGTTTGATCTTTTGCTTTTTCTTGGTCGTCTTTGAAAATCCAGATGCAAAGCTGTGAAATAACCACTGCTATAATACAGAAAGAAACTGCCACAAGCAGGTTACCTATCTGCCTTCTATCAAGACACAGATGGTATTGTTACCTTTATTTTTGCATCTCAGCCTCATCCTAGGCAGCTAGCTGCCTGGAACCAGGAGTGGACAAGTGGGAATGCTAATACCTACTAACGAGTCATCTAAAGAGGAACATAAATACCACAGACGCGAGTTGTTTTGGCTACAGCAATGAATGCTACAGTGACAAGCAGACAACAATCTATTGCTTTGGGCTATATACAAATTGTTGTAACTACTGCAGAGAAGAATTCAATGCCTGTCAGGAAAGGGAGAGAAAGAAGAGGCTCCTTTCCCACCACATCATCGCTCCTGTGAAACTGAACATCTGCCTGTCTATAGGGAAAGGGTTGGGGGGGGGGGGGGGGGGGGGGGGGGGGGAATTAAAGAAACCAACTAAATGCATCAGTGAGTGGGGCTACCTTGTTTCCATGGACAACTCTGGACACAAGGCTGCAGATCAAACTCAGCCCTTGAAGGGACATCTAGATACCCACAGGGCACGTTTCTGGAGCACGGTACCTACATCTTCATTAACAATAAAGGGCACCACCAGTTTGAGATAGGCTTCCTAGACTGGGAAACGGGGGGGGGGGGGGGGGGGGGGATAATAAGAAAAAAGGGGAAAAAAAGGAGAAAAAAAAAAAAAGTACTGATCTGTATGACTCATGGCAGGGAGAGATCATCAGCTTACAACCAGATTTCCAAGTTAAACAGTCAAAAGATGATTGCAAAGGCAACAACACAAACAATTAAGCAAGCGAATAAACCAAGAGTTAAATAAATAAATAAGCATAACCCCCCCGAATTTTCTGCTTCTAGCCATACACACCAGCCCTCCTGCTCAAAAATCCTCCTGGCAAATGCCAGCCCTTTACGGTTAAGAGCTGGCAAACGCAATCTCAGAGACAGGAGGTGGGAAGCTCTCAAAATCTCTAGCAATGCATCTACCTGGACCATACATTTCCCTCTTGGACTGCAAAGGAAAGAGAAGCTTGCACCTACCTGTAACCCAGGGCCGCTGGGCTGGATGCAGACCTACCACCCCATATTCACGTACACAAGAGCCCTAGTGCACACCACACACACACAATTCGGCAATCCATGCCCCTTGCCCACCCTCTGCCTCCGGCTATGCAGGGAAGCGCTTACTTCACCCTTCAGCAATGGAAACGAAATGTAGATCCACAAATGGGTGGGCATGAGGACGGGGTGGGGGGGAACGCATAAAACTCAAGAATTTCTCAGTGCAACACCAGCAAACCAACTGGTCCAACGTGATGGTTTTCATTAAAATAAAATACAAAATAAAGCCAGAGGGAAGAGTGAGAACAAAACCTACTAGATACTCTCCATCTTCCTTTGACATCCTATCTGTCCCCAGCCAAGCCAGCTGGAGCCTACGAGGTACTTATTTCCCAATTAGCAGCACATCCCTTGCCCCTCCTGCCCCCCCCCCCCCCCCCCGAACCCCCCAACTTACCCCCCAGAATGCAGACCCCATTACCTGAAGGATCCAGCCCCCCGGAGCAAACTATCCTGATTGTGGAATATTTCAATCCAAACGTGTGCCCAGGATGGCCGGCACCCTTCAGCCCAAGGCAAACAGGCAGAGGCGGGACTGAGGGCCAGGCAAGGGCTGCTGAGCATCCATCCGACGGCTGCTTAGTTACCTTTAGTCACCTCCGGCTCCTGCGATGCAAGTCCCCATCAGTTCCTCAACAACCTGCAGCAGGGAGCTGCTGCTGCTGCCACAATCCAGCCATTAAAACCAGGGGTGGAGGTAGGAAGCAAACCTGGCCACACAGTACCAAATCCCCCAAAAAGCCAGGAGGAAAAAACAGGGGGGAGGGTGAGAGGAAAAATGGAACGAGAAGAGAGGAACGTCCCTCAAGGAAGGATTTTTTTTTTTAAATAAAAGCAAGTAAAAATGGGAAGAAGTCTCTCCTGCCGTGCTCCTCTGCTGCACAGGCTCCCTCCCGGAGGACGGAGGCTGTGTGGGGATGGGGGAGGCGATCGCTCCACGCCTCTCCCCCCGTCGTCGCCGACCCCCTCCGGACCAAAGCCCCGCTCCGATTTATCTCCTGCGGGTGGGCAGCTTCTTCAGTCCAAGGTGATGCCTGCGGAGCCGGCAGCCCCGGCCACCAGGCGCCTCGGATGCGGCACAGTCATTGCCCGCGCTACCGCCGCCGCTGCCGCTGCTGCTGGGGAGGAACAGCCGCCGCCGGGGAGACCACCAGCAACACACCACAGCCCAGCCAGAACAACCTTCCACCATCCCCCTGCTTCTTCTCCTTCTTCTCTTCCCCCTCCAGCACCAGCCGCTTTTCGCATCCGCTCCCCTGCCCGCGGCCCCTCGCTCCGCCGGGGATCAGGGACACAAAGGCGCCCGCGCAGGGGGAGGCGGGCGGACCTCAGCCCCCCAGGCTTCGCCGGCACCCCAGATCCTTCCTCCTCCTTCTCCTGCTGCTGCTCCTGCTGCCGTCGCTGCGGACACCGGCAGCCCCGGCGGGCGCGCCCGGCGCGGTGCCTAACGGGCGCGGGGGGGGCCCATGGCCGCGGGCGGGCGGCCCCGCCGGCTCGGTACCGCTCGGTTCGGCACCGCTCGGCTCGGCTGGGCACGGCTCAGCACCGCTCGGCTCGGCACCGCGCACGGGGAGGGGGCGAAGGAGCGCCGGGACCTGCAGCACCCTCGTCGCCCGCAGGCCGGGATCGAGGAGCGCGGAGAGGGAGGCGGCGGCCGGCGCGGTGCTGCTGCCCTGCCCGGCGGCGGCCGCACGGATCCGGGCGGGCGGGCGGCGAGCCGAGGGGCGGGGGAGCGGCGAGGGCCCGGATCTGGGTTGCGCGGACGCGGGCTCCACCTAGCAGCCGGCACCGCACCGCACCGCGCCGGGGCCTGGCCGGCTCCCTCCGCCCCGCGCCGCGCCGCCCCCGGGGCCGCTCTGCCCCGCGACCGCCCCCTGGCCACCGGTCCGCAGCGGCCCGAAGGATCCTCTCCTGCCCCATTGGCTGCTCTGCCCACCTCTCCCTTCCCAGGCAGCCAATCGCAGCCTGCCCTCCAGGCACAGAACCATGCCACGCTGGATTCCCTGCCTTCGAATTGGCCACATGGGCCTTTGTCCCCAGCCAACAGCCAATGACAGGCTCCCTTCCAGGTATAGAACCATTCCACACTGGATCCCCTGCCTCCCAGTTGGCCACCTGGGCTTTTGTCCCCAACAAGTATCCAGTCACAGAGTGCCTCTCTGTCAGAGAATCATCACCACTGGCTTTCTCACCTTTCAATGAGTATTTCTGCCTATTGCTCCCCTGCCAGGCAGCCAATCACAGCCTGCCTACCAGGCAGAGAGCCATTCCACACTGGATTCCCAGCCTCCCAATAGGCTGCTTGGCCTTTATGTCTCCAGCAAGCAGACAATTGACAATCGCATGCCTTTCTGGCTCAGACCTATTACCTTCTGGTTTCCCCACCTCCCAGTTGGCTTCCCTGCCTATTGCCCCTCTCCCAGGCAGCCAATTGAAGCCAGCCTGTCAGGAACAGACCCATTCCCCTGTATTCCCCACTGGCTGGTCAGCTTGTTGCCCTGAGCCCAGCAGCCAATTGCAGCTTGCCTACTGGTCACAGAGGCCTGCAGCAGCCTGGAGCCAAGGGCACAAACTTCACCCTGCCCTGGGACCTCCAGGAGTTGGAAACATGAAGCCTCTGATGTCTAGAGAGCCAAGGACATCAGGGGCTGCAGACATCTAGGACAGGGGACAAGATGCCTGTATTTGTTTTGCCATTTTTGGTCTTAGATCCTACCAAGGGACCTCTAAATTATGGTGCTTGGCTGCAACATGGGCAACATTTTTCTCCTGGGCTGCATTGTCCATTTGGTTTTAATCTAGGAGAGGAGGACCCAGGCAAATCCAACTCTTTTAACCAAATAACAAGCAGCAGCAAAATGCAAATGGGGTTCCAGCTGCCTGAGGCCACACGCTGCACCTGATCCCAATGACCACACTGGTTTGAGATGTTGCTAAGCTCATGGCTTTCAAAGTCAAAAAACCTGTAGTCTGGAGATATGAAAGGGCTGGAACGAGACCACCCAATCCACCTCACTGGAAGACCACTCCATTTATTGTCCTTCCCAGATGTTTCTTCACCAAACTCTTACAGCTATCCTTTGATGGAGTCATAGATTGCATCAGGTTGGAAGGGACCCTCAAAGGTCATCTTGTCCAACCCCCTAGCAGGAAGCAGGGACACCTCCAACTAGATCAGGCTGCCCAGGGCCACATCAAGTCTGATCTTGAACGTCCCCATGAATGGGGCCCCCACCACATCTCTGGACAGCCTGATCCAGTATTTCACAACTTTCATTGTAAAGAACTTTCTCCAACCTAAATCTACTCATCTCTGGCTTCCAACTATTGTCCCTTGTCACCACAAGCCCTTCTAAACAGTCCCTCCCCAGCCTTCCTGTATACCTTGCAGGAGTGTCCCTTCCAGTGGAACAAAGTAATTAAGCACAGAATCATGGAATCATAGAACTGATAATACACTACCATCAAACTACATCCCACAGCACCACATCCAGAAGTCTTTTAAATCCCTTCAGGGATAATGACTCCATCACCTCCCTGAGCAGCTTGTTCCAGTACCTCAAAACCGCTTCTGGGAAGACATTTTGCTAATATTCAACCTGAACCTTCCCTGGTGCAACTTGAGGACATTTCCTCTTGTCCTGTCACGTGTGAGAAGAGGTCGAACCCCACCTCCCTCCAACCTCCTTTCAGGAAGTAGAGAGCAATGAAGTCTCCCCTCAGCCTTCTCTTCTCTGGACTAAACAACCCTAGCTCCTTCAGCTGTTCCTCACAAGACTTGTGTTCAAGGTTCTTCACCCGCTTGGTTGCTCTTCTTTGGACATGCTCCAGAACCCTCAGTCCTTTTTCTAGAGTGGGGCCCAAGGCTGAACAGGATACTCAAAATATAGCCTCACCAGTGCTAGGTAGAGGGGACAAGCACTTCCCTAGACCTTCTGGCCACATTATTGCTTATCCAGGCCAGGATGCTGGTGGTCCTCTTGGCCACCCAAGTACAGTGTTGGCTCATTTTCAGCTGGCCATCCATCAGAACCTCCAGATCTTATTTATCAAGATAGACCATGAGTCAGGAAACTGCTCACATGTCTTGCTGGTTAGGCACAGAAAAGTGTGGTTTAGGCTAGGAGCTGCTACTCTAGTGTGAAAACACCCCTGGAGAATATCTTTGAAGAATAAGAATGTAGGTGGAAAATGGTTTCAAACTGGAAGAAGATAGACTGAGATTAGACATATGAAATTCCCCCCCATGAGGGTGATGAGATGCTGGAACAGGTTTTCCAGAACAGCTCTAAAGGTTCCAAACCTGTAAGTGCTGAAATCCACTTTGGATGAGGCCTTGAGCAAAGCTGGTCTAGCAGGAGGCATCCCTGCCCATGGCAGGGGGGTGGAACTGGATGTTCTTTGAAGTCCCTTCCGAACCAAATCGTTCTGCGAATCTGTGGATGCACTGATGTGCTGTGGAAATAAATTATGGCTGATAAACAAAAATACTGTTTTCCTAACAAAACAAAAATCAGGGCCCATCTCAATGACACTGGAAGCAATCAAGGAAGAACATCAGCTGATGAAATTCACAGGGCAAAAATAAATAAATATATCTAGAAGTCAAAACAAAATTGTCTCAAATCTTTCTCTTTCCACTGGATTTCTGCAAAGTCCTTTTAAACAACACCTGGCCTTTCCCATATGGCTGCAAAATACCCCCAGAATTCCTAGTGAGTGGGGCACAGACTTCTCCAGGCGTTCACTGGAAGAGAAAGCAGGTTTTAAAGTAACTGAAAATCGACTCAGGGAAATCATTCTCATCACTGGGAAAACTCCTTTAGGACTCTTCTGCTCCATCCTTGAGAAAGTCCTTTCCTGCAAGTGTTGCTGGAATGTGTCCAGAGAGGAAGGTAGCGAAGGGTCTGGAGAACAGGTCTGGTGAGGAACAGTTGAGGGAACTGATGTTCTTTAGTCTGGAGAAGAGGAGGCTGAGGGCAGAATCCATTGCTCTCAACAATTCCATGAAAGGAGGTTGGAGGAAGGTGGGAATTGGTCTCTTCTCCCTAGTATCAGGTGATAGGAGAGGAAATGGCCTGAAATTGTCCTAAGGGAGGTTTAATTTGGAGATTAGGAAAACTTTCTTTGCTGCAAGAGTCATCAGGGATTGGAAGAGGCTTCCAGGGTGGTGGTGGATTCATCACCCCTGGAGGTGTTTGAGAAATGTGTGGATGTGGCATTTTGGGACACAGTTTAATGACCATGGTGGTGTTGAGTTGACAGTTGGACTTGATGGTCTTAAAGGTTTTTCCAAGCAATACAATTCCATGATTCTATGATTCTTAGAATCCTCAGGGTTGTGGTTGAATCCTTATCCTTGGAGGTGTTTCAAAGGTGCAGGGACATGGTGAGGGCCATGTTTTAACATCAGACTCGGTAGAGTTAGATAATGGTTGGACTTGATGATCTTAAAGGTCTTTTCTAACTGAAGTGATTCTATGATTCTTCTAGGGGCAGCATGGAGGAAAAAAAGACAGCCAAATAAATAAACCACCAAAACATCCAATCTTTAATACTCCCTTCACTTGCATGCTCAGAGATAAGACAGCCTCCAAGACATGATTACTTCTCTGGTGTTCTTCACCACACATGCTCTGTGAATGAATCAAGGCCCTTTAAGTTGAAATTAGATGTCCATATATATTAAACCCCTGGTTTAATGCAGAGGAGAGATTGAAATCAATGTTTTGCCAGTGAGTGGAAAAAGGACAAATATCACTGGGCTTCAAGTGTGGTGGTTTGGTTCATTTGTTTGTTTTCTTTTTCCCTCATAGCAGCTAGACTTTCTTGTGATTCCAGGGAGATCTTCTTGTTGCCTTTCAGTACTTAGAGGGGCTGATAAGAAAGGTGGGGCAAACTTTTAAGCAGGTCTTGTTGTGGTTTAAACTAAAAAAGGGTGATTCAGACTAAAGAGATGGAAGACAATTTTGACACTGTGGTTGGTGCTGGTGAGGGGTTTGGAGCACAAGCTGTGTGAGGAGTAGCTGAGGGAGCTGGGGTTGTTCAGTCCAGAGAAGAGGAGGCTCAGGGGAGACCTCATTGCTGCCTACAACCTGTGATAGAACAAGAGGACACAGTCTCAAGCTGCACCAGGGGAAGTTTAGGCTGGATGTTAGGAAGAAATTCTTCACAGAAAAAGTGATTGGTCATTGGAATGTGCTGCCCAGGGAGGTGGTGGAGTGTTTAAAAAGAGAGTGGATGAGGCACTTAGTGCCATGGTTTATTTGATTAGATGGTGTTGGGTGATAGGTTGGACTTGATGATCTCAGAGGTCTTTTACAACCTGGTTAATTCTGTATTCTGGTGAGACCCTGTTCCAGGTTGCCAGGAGAGGTGGTAGATGCCCCATCCCTGGAACCATACTAGGTAGGGTTGTCTGGGGCTGTGGGAAACCTTCTCTAGTTGCAGATGTCCCTGATGACTGCAGAGGTGTTGGACTAGATGACCCTTAAAGGTCTCTTCCAACCCAAACCAATCTCTGATTATGTATAATGAAGATGGGAAAAAACCTCAGTGAATTCTGAGGGGACACAAGGAAGAGCTGCAGAAGGCCTTTTGTGCTGTCACACTGTGCTTTCATGCTGTTAAAACTGTGTAAGGGGCTGAAAGCTGCAAGCCAGGCAGGAAAACTTGTAAATGTTGCTTTAGGTCATATCATGGATTCATAGAATGATTGGGGTTGGAAGGGACTTTCAAGATTATCTAGTTTCAACCCCACTGTCATGGGCAGGGGCATCTTCCACTAAACCAGGTTGTTTAGTGCCCCATCCAACCTGTCCCTGAACACCTCCAGAGGTGAAGATCCCCCTGTAGTCGTCAAGGGGTGGAACATCTCTGCTGAGAGGATAGGCTGAGGGAACTGGGGTTTTTCAGCATGGAAAAGGGAAGACTCCAGCAGGACCTTATAGCAGCTTCCAGTACCAGAAGGGAGCCTACAGAAAGGCTGGAGAGGGACTTTTTATAAAAGTATCTATCAAAAGATCAAGGGAAAATGTTTGAAGCTGAGGGACAGTAGATTTAGAATGGATCTTAGGAAGAAGTTCTTCAGTACAAGAGTGGTGAGACTCTGGTGGTTTCTCAGGGAGGTTGTGGATACAGACTCCCTGAGGGTGTTCAAAAATCTGTTTGCATGAGGCCTTGAGCAGCTGAGTTTAGTTGAGGGGCATCCCTGCCTATGACAGGGAGTTGGAGCTACTTGATCTCTGAGGTCCCTTCCAACCCCAACCATTCCATGACTCTATCACCCACTCCAACATTTTCATGTCCTTCTTGCACTGGGGGCACCAGAACTGGATGCAGTATTCCAGGTGGAGTCTCCCGAGAGCAAAGGGGAAGAGTCACCTCTCTCATCATGCTGATCACACTGCTGCTGAATGTGGAGCTCATGCAGTCGTGGTTTCCAGAGGCAATAGCAAGATTATTACCCAAAGGATATTTTCCCAGCAAACCATGAATGCTGTCCAGGGATGAGGTTTCCACCAATTCCCTTGAGTGATTACTCCCCAGTCTCATCTATCTGGCTGCTTGGAAGATTTTCCTGCTTTTTTCAGCCTACATTTTTTCCCCATTTCTTAATTTCATGCCATTACTGGTGGTTATGGCCCCAATTAATCAAAGTGCTTCAGTGCATGCTTAAATTTAGGTATGTGCTAAAGCTCCGCTGGCTTCACGTGCCGGGGTGCGTTGTGGGGCTGATGGATATGCGCATGTGTTTAAGCACCGTGCTGAATTGGCACCATGCATCATCCAAAATAATTACCCTACTTGTGCATATTTTTAAACCATTATCCTTCCCTTGCTTAATTATTGATTAGATAAGCTATATATTTAAGCTACTTAATCTCTCCTTGTGTATCAGTCTTTCCAAGAGCCTGATAATTTTTCTTCCGCAGACCCGAATTGCCTGGAATTCTTTTGTGTTTTCTAAGGACAAGTAATGAGGTATTGCAATTTAATGCCATATCCCAGGTGTGATTCCATAATGAGCAGTTATGCTCTGCAGTCGAGGGATGGAACTTCCCTGCACCAGCAACCCTGAAGTGCATTGATTTGTTGTGCTGCTCTATCATTTCGTGAGGCTCTTTGTAATCTACTCCTACTCTTTTCCATATCCATCACCCTGGTATTCAGGGGGCTTTGCTTGCAGAGGTGGCTGGCCCTAAGGCCTTACAGAATCACAGAATGTTTCCTTTGGAAAAGCCCTCTAAGATCATCGAGTCTAGCCATCAACCAAACACCACCATGGCCACTAAACCATGCCCCAAAACCATTTCCACACATTTCTTGAACACCTCCAGGGGTGGTGACTCTACCACTTCCCTGGGCAGCCTGTTCCAATGCCTGACCACACCTGAAGATTGCCACAGTAGGGCTGGGAAGGGACATTTTGCAAGGGCTTGTAGTGGCAGGATGAGGGTCAATGGCTTTGAAGTGGAAGAGGGGAGAGTGAGACTGGAGTTTAGGAATAAATTCTTGACAGTGAAGGCGGTGAGACAGTGAGGGTGGTGGGAACAGGTTGAGGAGGTTGTGGATGCTCCTTTCCAATGCCAGGTTGGATGAGGCCTTGAGCAACCTGGTCTAGTGGAAGGTGTCCTTGCCCATGACCATGGGGTTGGAACTAGATATCTGTAGGGTCCCTTCCAACCCAACCATTCTAGGATTCTCTACCACCCTGGCACAACAGTGCCTGCATCATTTGCTGCTCATTATTCCATTATGCCTCAGGTAGCTGCAGAGCTTTAATGATCATTTCATTATATTACAATGGACTAAAATTAGGTTTAGTGAATTGTAATTGCCTGTGATTCTGATTCTTCTCCTTTTATTCTATTTTTTTTTTTTTTTATTTTCCTTCCTTCCTTTTTTTTTTTTTTTTTTCCCTGAAGATCTGTGTCCTATTTGTTTTCTGGCTTTCTCTCAGATTTCCATGAACTTCCATAAACAACTCTCACTGAGCCATGACATTGTGTAATGAATTACCTTATTCTCTGAGACGCGTGTCATCTGGACCAGCTCATTGGTACACATTTATGCTTTTCAGGCTTGCAGCCTTTTCTTCCTTTCTTTAACCAATTCTCCCTCATGAAACACACTTCACAGTGTTTTCTTTATTTCATGATCAAGTATTATGTAGCTTGTTTGGTTTTCACCTCTTTTTTTTTCCTTTAACCCAATGTGAAATATTGTCATGACAAAAATACGTCAGCTGTAAAAAACAAATGCTGTGGAGTGATAAACATCCCAGGCTTCCTGCTATAGGTTCAGCAAAACTCATCCCACAGAATCATAAAGTCACTTTTCCATCATAAAATCCTCACAATCACAGAATCAGAGTACCACAGAATCATGCCAGGTTGGAAGGGATCCCAAGGATCACCTGCTCCTGTCAACAGTAGAGTTGAAATGAGATGACCCTGTCAAGATGAGTCTTAAAACTGTGCAGTCGAGGGGAATCCACTGCTTCCCTTTGGAGATGATTCCAATGTCTGACTGTTCTCATGAGAAAATATTTTCTTCTGAGGTCCAATGGAAATCTCTCCAGCAGTGACTTGTCCCCATCACCCCTTGTCTTTTCCATGGGACTCTTGTAAAAAGGGAGTCTTTATCCTCCTGGTAGCCACCCTTTATGTTCAGGTCCATGGTGATAAGGTCTCCTCTCAGCCTTCTCTTGTCCAGATTGAACAAACCCAGATCTCTGAGCCTTCCCTCACATGGCAGGGCTGCCAGGCCTCTGATCATTCTCCTGGCTTTTCTCTGGACACTTTCCAGGCTGTCCACATCATTTTTTTTTTGCATACTGGAGACCAAAACTGCAGTGCTCCAGGGGTGGTCTGACCAGCACTGAGTAGAGTGGGAAATGAGGCACTTCAGGACATAGTCTCGTAGTCATGGAGGTGCTGAGTTGATGTTTGGCCTTGATGATCTTAGAGGTCTTTTCTGACCTTAATGATTCTATGATGCCATGACCTGGTTCCTAACTTCATTAGTACTGATCTGTTGGTGTACTTCCTTGCAACCTGTATAATGCAGACCAATGCTTTGCACACTAGGAGATGGGTTCCCAGTCTCTTGGGAGCAGAAATATTCCTGCTACAGTGTTTTGGTGGGCAGTGGTGCTGCTTCAGTGCTTTCCAACAAGTAGGCAGGAGTGACATGGGAAGATCTCCTAGCACAGACTCTCAGCATGGTGTTCACTTCAAGCAAACTACCATTCTTGATGTGCATGCCCAAATCCACCCTTCTCACAATGACATTGCAGTTGGGAAGTCTGTGCATACCAGCTGAATCACAGAATCACAGAATGTTAGGGGCTGGAAGGGACCTCAAAACATCATCTAGTCCAAGCCCCTGCCAGAGCAGGATCACCTATACCAGATCACACAGGAACACATCCAGGAGTATTTTGAAGGACTGCTGGTGACTGGTGGCTTAGATGTGGATTGGATAATAGTCCTGCATAAGAATTATCTGAACTGCTGACCTGAATCTGTCTGTTTTTGAGGTAATAAGGCAATTAGACACAAAAATCATTAATTATTTAGCTTAATTGAAACCTAACAACACAGCCTTCCTCTATGACTTCAAGTGATTTCAATACTTTGGAAAGGCTTTGACTTTTCTCTCTTGTTTCAGTACTTAAATAATTTGGAAGAAAATAAAAAGTGCCTCTATGATGATGGCTTAAGGAGATCGAGTTGTTTAGTTGTTTTATTTTGGTTTTGTCTTTCTTATTAATTTGAACTTGTAAATTGTCAGATGGCTCTGGTTACATTTTTTGACAGAGGCTGAATCCTGTCTCTGTGTGGATGTTGGGCTGGAAGATAATAAAAAAGGAAAGTCTTTGGAGTGAGGGTGGTGAGACACTGGACAAGTTGCCCAGGGAAGCTGTGGATGCTCCCTCCCTGGGGGTGATCAAGGCTGGGTTATTTGAGACCTTGAGAAACCTTGCCCAGTGGAAGGTGTCCCTGTCCATGGTGGGGGTGTTGGAACTGGATGATCCATAAGATCCCATCCAATCCAAACCATTCTACTATTCTGTAACTCTGTAAGATGTAGCTGGCTGTAGTAAAAGGAGGGGACTTTGATCTAGGAGCCACCCTAAAGTAGCTGGCTTGAACCAGGCTCAAATGAAAGAGCAGTTAATGCCCCTCCACATAGTCATGGTTTAAAACACAGGAAGCAGAAATAGCATGCTGCCAGAGATGCTGGAGGCACAGAAGCAGATTTGGAGGCAAGGGGGTTTGTTGGTTGCAGCCACTGATAAAAGGCAGAAAAGACCAGGGAAACCAGGACGAATCAAAAAATCAGCAAAAGCACTTAGAGGGTTTGAGAGAGGGAAAAGGAAGAATACCTTTTTAGGACCAAAGAGGTGCACAGGAATTTCTGGGTTTCTTGTGAGTTGGAAAAGACCTTTAAGCTCATGCAGTCCAAACATTATCTAACTCTACCAGGTCTGGTGGTAAACCATGGCACTCAGCACCACATCTCTGCATCTTTGAAACACCTCCAAGTATGGGCATTCAACCACCCAGCTTAGTGTCATCTGCAAACTTACTGAGGGTGCACTCAATTCCCTCATCTAGGTCATTGATAAAGACATTAAAGAGAATAGGCCCCAGCACTGAACCCTGGGGAATTCCACTTGTGACCAGACACCATACAGGTTTAAATCTATTTCCCACCACTCCTTGGGACCAGCTATCAGCCAGGCTTTTTATCCAGCAAAACATCCACCATCCAAGCCATGAGCAGACAGTTTCTCCAGGAGGATGCTGTCATATACAGTGTTAGAGGATTTACTGAAATCCAGATAAACAATATCCACAGCCTTTCCCTCATCTACTAAGTAGGTCATCTTCTCATAGTAGGAGATCAGGATCATCAAGCAGGACTCACCTTCCGTGAACCCATGCTGACAGGTTCTAATTACCTAGTCACCCTGCACGTGCCACATGATGGTGCTCAAGATGACCTGCTCCATGACCTTCCCTGGCACATAGGGTCAGGCTGACAGGCCTGTAGTTCCTTGAATCCTCCTTCTGATTCTTATTCTAGATGGGCCTTACATTTGTCAATCTCCAATCAGCTGGGACCTCCCTGGTTAATCAGGTTTGCTGGTAAATGATGGAATATGGCTTGGTGAGCACTCCCACCAGCCCCTTAAAGTCCACAGCACTTAAAGTCCTGTGGCATTCAGGAAAATAAAGCATTCTTCATAAATGATCAACACAAGACCTTATAGGTACTTCTTGTCCATACTCCTTAGGAAACCAATGTGTTGCCCTTATCTGCAAGTCATGTGAAGCCGTATGCTGCATAGAATCATCACAGAATCAGAAAATGGCTCAGAGACCACCTACTCTTCTCAACTAGATTTGGTTGCCTAAGGCCTGATCCAATCTGGCCTTAAACACCTCCATGGAGGGTGTATCTACAACCTCCCTGAGCAACCTGTTCCAGAGACTCACCACCCTTGTGCTGATGAACATTGTCCTAAGATCCAGTCTAACCCTACTCCCCCTCTGCTTCAAACCATTCCCCCTTGTCCTGTCTCTAGACACCTTTACGAAAAGTCCCTCTGCAGCCTTCCTGGAGGATGCCCTTATGTACTAGAAGATAGCTTTGAGGTCCTTCTGGAGTCGTCTCTTATCCAGGTTAAACAATCCCAGCTCCTTCAGCCTATCCTCACAGCAGAGGTGTTCCAGCTCTTGGATCATCCTTGTGGAACCTCCTTTGGACTTGCTCCACCAGCTCTGTGTCCTTCTTATGTTGGGGACAGCAGAACTGGACACATTATTTGAGGTGTGGTCTCACAAGATGCCATTGTTGTGTGCTGCAACTTAGCATGACTTCATCAACAAGGTCCACAGAGCCTTTACCTTCTACAAGAACCCAAAATATCCCCTGGAGAAGAGGAGGAAATCTACCCCTGGCATCCATTGCAGCGTTAGCATGAGGGATGAATTACGCTGACGTCCAGAAGAGTACGGTTCCAGCTCACATCACTTGCTGGGCTGGAGAGAAATTTGAACTCCTGGCAGAAATGCTGTATTGCCCCTGCGGGACTGCTGGGCATCCTGCTTGTGCGGTACTCGTAGCCATCTATCCTATAATGCTCATATCATCTGTAACCACTTACTTCACCTATCTCCTGGCAGGCAGAATGGAGAGAAGAAACCAAAGGGAAAACACTACTCTTCTTGCAAGACTGTGAGAGGATTTAAAGCCATTTGTGAAACAAAAGTAGGAAATAATCGCAGATAAGAAGCCTGTTTTTAAAGGTGCTCTCCAAGGACCTGGACTGCAGCGCTATGAATTTAGTATTCATGGTATCAGTGGCGAAATTCTAAACTGAATAGGAAATTAACTTTCTCACTTGAGGTTATACTGCAGTGGTAAAGCGATCCTGACTTTGTTTGAAGACTAAATGCTATGGTCAGGGCAAAATCAGGTTCCAAAAAAGAAAGGAATCAATAATGCAAAGACACATTTTGCAGATTTCAGAGAAAAGTAGGTACAAAATCTGGACCAAATGCAGCAGAAGCTCCTTTTGATGAAACGTGTGCAAGGTTTCATCAATTGCAGTCTCCTTCTCTAGAGACTTTCCAGACCCCCCTGGCTGCATTCCTGTGTGACTTGCCCTAGCTGATCCTGCTTTGGCAGAGTGGTTGGACTCGGTGATCTCCAGAGGTCCCTTCCAACCCCTACCAACCTCTGGTTCTATGAGTTTGTGATTCTATGATTCTAAGACTCTAAGGTAAGGTCCCTTCCAACCCCTACCATTCTATGATTCTACAATTCCTTGAGGTCATGAGTGGATATCTCATGCACATAACTTAATGAGAAAAGAAAACCAAAACCCAACATAAATCAAATAAGACTGGGTCAAAGCATAGCAAAAGGGATTATACTAAAAAAATTAAGGCTTTAAGAGATGGTTGTTGTGCAGAGACATGCAATTGATCTTTTTTGGTCTCTCCACCCTAGGCTTTGTTTCAGAAATCAGTAGAATGATTTTTTATTAAGTTCAGGTTTCTTTTAACTTGTGTCAGCAGTCACTGAAATAATATTTTTACCTCATTCTGCAGAGTTGATTGGCACCTCCTTGTTTCACACATTCATTTTACAAATCTTTTAATGCTTTTTCTGATAGGGTCACAGAAAACTGATCTGAGACACATGAGAGATCTAATCTTCAGTTAGTTAGCATAGTATCTGGCTGTCAAAGAGAAAGCAAACAAAACGCTGAGGTGTACCAGCAGAGGCACAGAACAAATCAGAAGAGATGGCTGAAATGCAGAAGGGGACAGTAGACCCACACCTGGGGGCTGTGTGAAATGCTGAGTGCCCCATTACCAAGATACTGATGCAGGAAGCACAACTCAAGTGTTGAGCAGTCCTGGATGTTTGTAAGTATGGTTGTAGATGAAACCAATTTGTTTTGTTCTCATTAAGGCTAGAGAAGAAAGAGGATGAGAAAGGCTTGCTGCAATAAATTCTGAGGGGGGAAGAAGAGCAAGTAAGGTGCACTTAATATCCTGCATGCTTGTTCAGTCTGGAGAAGAGGACATTTAGAGGAGACCTTATCACTCTCTACAACTACCTAAAAGGAAGTTGTAGTCAGGTGGGCGTCAGGCTCTTCTCCCAGGCAAGTAGTGATGGGACAAGAAGGCATGGTATGAAGCTGCACCAGGGGAGGTTTAGGTTGGATATTGGGAAGCACTTCCTCACAGAAAGGCTGATTAGTCAATGGAATGGACTGCCCAGGGAGGTGGTGAAGTCATCATCACTGGGGGTCTTTAAGAAAAGATTGGTTGTGGCATGGTTTAGCTGATGTCATAGTGTTAGGTCACAGGCTGGAATTGATGATCTCAGAGGTCTTTTCCAGCCTCAATAATTCTGTGGTTCTGTGATAACAGACTGGACTGTACAATGTTATCAACCAGCCCACAAGAAAAGGTGATCAGGGATGTTTCAAAGCAGCTGTTCATACAATCACAGAATCATAGGATTGTTTTGGTTTGAAGAGGCCTCCAAGTGGTCTTGGAGTTTAACCATCAATTCAGCACCACCCTGACCATTACATCATGTGCTGAAGCACCATATCCACACTTTTCCTGAACACCTCCAGGGACAATGACTCAGCCGCCTCCCCAGGCAACCTGTTCCAATGCCTCAAAACTCCAATGCCTGAAAATTCAGCCAAATGGAAATGTGACAGCAATTAATATCTGGAGCAGATTTCAAAAGAGGTTTTCAGGTGCATAGTCTCACTACAGGCCAGTGGGAATTGTGCTCTTAAATCCCTTACAGACTAGTCCCTACTTGTGCACGGCTGTTAAGAAAACTAAACAATATGTAGCAATGACTGTAGGCAGCCTGATGTTAGCATACATAGATTGTGTAATGGTAGCATCTCTTTGAACTTGAACTCATTGCTGGGTAGCTTTGGCTGAGCAGGAGCTTATTATTCATAACTCTCAAATCCACCCCATCTAATTCCATCTCCTGAACTGTACAATCAATAATTCAAGTATGCATTCTAAGAAGATTTCCGAATTAAGTCAGACACCCTAATGTATAGGACCGAGCCTGCAGATTGGTATGCACAACAGCCAAGAGGAGAGCTGCACAGTGATTTGGAGAAGATGAATATCATTATGCTGAGGAGACGTTTAGAGCAGCAGACAGGGAATAAGATCCCAACACTGGAATTGCTTTACAGATGTGACACTCAATACATTTTGGAGATTTTTAGCCAGTATCAGACCTCTGTAAACTGACTGATAAATGTATGTGTCCACCAGGCTGTTCCACCAGCCACAGCCAAACCCCTCAATACCATAGACAAAGACAGGATTGTAGAATCACAGAATCATAGACTCACAGAATCATAGAATCATAGCATCATAAGGGTTGGAAGGGACCTCCAGAGATCATCGAGATGCTGCCAAAGCAGGATCACCTAGGGCCGGTCACATAAAAATGGATCCAGATGGATCTTGAAAGTCTCCAGAGAAGGAGACTCCACAACCTCTCTGGGCAGCCTGCTCCAGGGCTCCAAATCCCTCAGAATAAACAAGTTTTTCCTCATGGTGAGGTGGAACTTCCTGTGTTCCAATTTGTACCCACTGCTTCTCATCCTATCACAGGGCACCACTGAAAAGAGCCTGGCTCTTTCTTGACACCTCCTCAGATATTTATAAACATTAATAAGATCCCCTCTCAGCCTCCTCTTTTCCATGTTAAACAGCCCCAGGTCTCTCAGCCTTTCCTCATCAGACAGACATTCAAGGCCCTTCACCATCCTCGTAGCCTCCATTGGATCCTCTCTCATATGTTCCTGTCCCTCCTGAGCTGGAGAGCCCAGAACTCCAAATGTTAAGTTTGATTTTTCAGACAAAATGCTGTAGGAATTTTGCCTTTCATTCCTCTCTTGTGTTCTTCAGCACTACACATTGTGGAGAATTACAGTCTATGAGGACAGCCAGGTGGAGGAGCAAACAGAAACAGCAGATTTCTGTTTCATCACTCAACTGCTGAGCTACAAAAGAGTTGGAGATGGTGTCAGCTCTGTCCTCAAAGAAAAGCTTAAGAAGCTGCCAGCAGATTCTTACTTCTTAAAAGCACAGTTGCTTCTGAAAACTGAAGACACCCACAAAGAAGAGATTTCTTTGCAAAACAGTGTGCCATTGGTCTCAGTCCTCAGCTAACTTCATTTTATATATCTGCAGTAGTTTGAACTCAGAGCACCAATGTGCAGAGTCACCAGTTCCTTGTGTTACTCAGTATGCTCTTTTTCTTCTGGGTGGCTTGCTTAGCTTCAAGAGGAAATGGCCTGGAATTGTGCCAGGAGAAGTTTTAGTTGGACATTAGGAAACATTTCTTTGCTGCAAGAGTGGTCAGACATTGGAACAGGCTGCCCAGGGACGTGGTGGAGTCACTATCCCTGGAGCTGTTCAAGAAATGTGTGGACATGACACACTGGGACATGGTTTAGTGGCTATGCTGGTGTTGGGCTGGTGGTTGGACTTGATCTAAGAGGCCTTTTCCAACCCTAACAATTCCATGGTTATATAATTCTTAGGTGATCTGGGTAGCAAGGAAAGTGCAGCTCAGCTGTTTTTTCTGGTGTTGCAACCCTGATGCCACATGGTTGTTCACAGCAGTTTTTTGGAAATGAAATACCCTGGATGTGACAGTGGAAAACAGCATCAAATACGATGCAAACAGTAAAGCACCCACTTGGTGATGGTCCATCCGTGATGCCTGTCATGAATTTAAATCTAGCTTATGAGTTACTTGCCTTCTGCTTTTTGCAACCCTGCCATAGTACTGTCTTTTTAATAGAGCTCACATACCTCTCTGTAGTATTTTGCTTACTTGTATATTGGAGGGGGTAAGCATTATTGTGGAAAGAAGGAAGGAATCAGCTCTACCTCTGACATTTGTGATCAGTCTAAGGACCGCTGGCTCCTGCAATGCTCTGTTTCAAGTCAAATCACGACTGCAGTGTGATGTTTTGGTTTTGGTTTTGATTTGGTTTGGGTTTTATTAGTTTGGGGTTTGTTGTTTAGTTTTTATTACTTCCACTGCTTGCTTTGTTACCTCTGTTAAATACTTGTTGTTCACACTCTGTATTGAAAGTCTTGGACTAAGGGATACCTGTTAGAACTGCTGACTTTAATCATGGCCTATCTGAGGTGTCAGTTTTCCCTTTAAATCAGGAAAGTGGCTGTTCCTCAGCTTGCAGGGTTCAAAGCTCAAGTGTTGCCTGTTCCATGGTGGTCTTTCAAGGGCTGACATACATGTGGGTATGTAATAGGTTGCCTCTCTTGTAGTTCCCTGTCCCTCTTGAACTGTGAGCCCAGAACCAGACACAGCACTCCAGGTGTGATCTCGCTAGGGCAGAGTAGTGGGGGTGGACAACCTCCCTAGACTTGCTGGTCACACTTTTCTTAATGCCCCCCCAAGATACCATTTGCCTACTTCACCATAAGGGCACATTGCTGGCTCATGGTGAGCTCATCATCTACCAGGATTCCCAGGTCCTTCTCCATGCAGCTATTTTCCAGCAGGTCAACCCCTAGTGCATGGTGGTGTTCCTCCCAAGTTGCAGGACTCTCCACTTATTCTTGTTGATCCTCATTAGGTCCCCCTTTTCCCAGCTCTCCATCCTGTCCAGGTCTCCCTGACTGGCATCAGAGCCTGGGAGGTGTAGCAGCTAATCCTCCCTGTTTTGTATCCACAGCAAACAATGTGTGGGTAGAGGCTCCTTTCTTCCTTTCTCAGGCCACCACATTGGATCTGCTAGCAGGTACCTTATGGTCATTAACAGCAAAAAAAGAGAACTCACAAAAGGATTTCTAAACTTCTGTGTTTCTCTGCTGGACTAAGAGTAGCCCCCATCTCCTCTTACTACCTTACTGTATCTGAGCTACTTAACATTTTATGGCTCTTGCAGAATGCGTGGTGCAAAACTTGTCAGCCTTTTAAGCTTTTAAAAACCTCTAGGTGTTTTGACATGATCATCAGCAGAATGACCAACAGTCTCCAAAACCTGACTGCACTTCCTGTGCTCTCCCCTTCCTTCCCTCTCTTCATCTCAGCACTGCTCATACAAGGAGTCCTTCCCTTTGCGGCCATAATTAAGCTCTCAGACTCTCTTCCCAGTCCTTCTCTGACAGTGATTATCATGTCTTGTGTGTTTTTTTTTTTCCAGTTGCTGAAGCTGTCAATCCACAATGCTTCCCAAGAGCCATGTTCAGGTTTGCAGAAGCAGGATGTGAGCACAGAAGGAAATCCCCAAAGTCGGACATCATTTTAAAGATAAGGTCTGATCAGGGAGAAGAGGCTGCTGAGTTTCAGAAGATTTAAAAGCAGCATATGGTTCATGTGCTGGATGCAAACAGCTTACACACACCACACCCTCCACCAGCTCCAGCTGTGCCTCTAAGCACGCATGTACAACTCCCTGAAAGGAGGTGGAGAGACATGGGTATTGCTCTCTTCTCCCTAGTCTCAAGTGATAGAAGGAGAGGAAATGGCCTGAAATTGTGCCAGGGGAGGTTTAGGTTGGATATTAGGGAAGATTTCTTTACTGCAGGAGTGGGAAGGGATTGGAAGATGCTACCCAGGGAGGCGGTGGAGTAACTGTCTGTGGAGGTGTTCGAGAAAAGTGTGGACATGGCACTTTGGAGTATGGTTTAATGACCATGGTGGTGTTGGGTTGACAGTTGATCTTGGTGATCTAAGAGGCCTTTCCCAAAGGAGGCAATTCTACGATTCTGTGATCTAGAGAGGAGCAAGAAAAGCATAACTATGAGTGGTACTTTCTCCAAAATACTCTCCCATCCATCCTAATTTCAGTGACATTCTCAATTACACAGGGAGGTTTTTATTCCACATTTAGGAATGCTCTTTGGATTTCTGCCGCAGAGTCTAGTACTGAATCTCCTTCAGGCCACGCAGATGTTGAACACCCATAAAATTCTTTACAGTGAGGGTGGTGTGATACTGGAAAAGGTTGCCAAGGTAGGATGTGGATGCCCCCTCCCTGGAGGTGTTCAAGGCCAGGTTGGACAGGGCCTTGAGCAACCTGGTCTAGTGTAAGGTGTCCCTGACCACAACAGTGGTGTTGGAACTAGATGATCTTGAAGATCCGTTCCAACCCAAACCATTCTATAATTCTTTGAAAAGCAGACCTGGCAAAACCTTGAGGAAGCTGCAGTCCACTACCCCATTTTTTTTTCTGCATTTGACTCTTCTTAACACCGTGACTTCCAGAATCTGCTCTGTTTCCTTTCAGTCAAATCTGTCCTGTAGCAAAGGGTCACGGCCAGTTTGGTCATTTGTCATGGAGAAACTGTCCCACAACTTCTGTCCTCTTTGTCACTTTCCTAGTTTGCAGGTGAAGGGACCAGAGCAACACACAGTGTTCAAAATGGGGATGAACTGTGATTTTGTACCAAGATTTCAAAGTGTTTGCTGTTTGTTCCTTATCAGTTTCAAAAACCTCTTACAACTTTATCCAGCATTTCCAAGCACTAAGGTGCAGTTTTTGCAGTTTTCATGGTCTCATTCCTGACAGTTACAGCCACTTCAGAGCTGATTTTGTTCAAGAGTCTCAAATTACTTTTTCCAAGGTGCATTACTTAGCATTGCCTTCCAATGGGTCTAATTTGCCGTTTTATTAGCCTAGCTCTCTATCTTCTCTCTTCTTTGCAGCACCCTACCCAACTGTTTTGTAATTATTGGATCTTTTAATTTTTACAATTAGTCCGGGTTTTTTTCTTGTTTGTTTTTTTTTTTTTTTCAGGCAGTTTATAAACATAGAATCATAGAATCATTTGGGTTGGAAAAGACCTTTAAGACCATCGTGTCCAACCACTCCCTAACTCTACCAAGGCTGAGCTAAACCATGGCTCTCAGCACCACATCTCTGCCTCTTTGGAACACCTGCAGGGATGGAGATTCAACCACTTCCCTGGGCAGCATATTCCAATATTTGAGAACCCTCTCAGTCAAGAAGTTTCTTCTGATTTCTAACCTAAACCTCTCCTGGTGCGACTTGAAGCCATTTTCTCTCCTCCTACCAATCGCTCCTAAGCAAGAGACCAACACCCACCTGACGCCAACCTCCTTTCAGGGAGCTGGAAAGTGTGAGAAGGTCTCCCCTCAGCATCCTCTTCTCCAGACTAAACAACCTTTTTGAAGAGCACACCTTCCAGAAACTCCGTCCATGAGCTCCATTCACATTTAGACCATTAAACCCTCCTTCTAGCTTTGTATCTTTTACTTCAGTGATTTAGAGTGGTGGTGCTGGGTTGACATTTGGACTTGACAGTCTTAGAGGTATTTTCCAAATGTAATGATTCCCTGATTCTAAAACATCTGTCCAGCACCTCCTCTTAGTAGAGCAAATGTTTCCAGTTAAATTGATTCACCTTTCCCATTTGCCACAGTATCACCAAAGTTGGAAGAGACCTCAAAGATCATCGAGTCCAACCTGTCACCACAGACCTCATGACTAGACCATGGCACCAAGTGCCACATCCAATCTCCTCTTGAACACCTCCAGGGCAGCACATTCCAATGGTGAATGACTCTCTCAGTGAACAACTTTCTCCAACATCCTTATCAAAGACCCAAAACAACTGTCTCCCCCTCTATGTTTCCCCCAGTGTAACAATCTGCAGGACTCCAAAGAGAAACAAACACCCAAATCAACTGTGTGAGATCAGTTATGTATTGAAAATAAACACAGTGCCATTGCATGACCATTGCATTCTTTCAGCTACCAACAAATATCTCCCTGCTCTCTCAGAACAATTAACTGCATGAAGTTTACAATATTGGAAAGTGTCACTGGCAATGCAGGACAATTTGCAGCTGGGGTTGCTTATGCTGGTAGAGTTTAAGTGAGAAATAAAAGAGAGATACACATTGATTGAAGCTACCTAAATAAAACATGAACAGCTTCTAATGAAAACAGCAGGCAAACATCACTTAGAGGCCTCAGCAGCAATGTTTTGCTCAGTACAGGATGTGGGACAACCAGGGGAAGCAACATTTGGTGAGTCACTGACTAATTTTTCACCTTTAGGTGCATCATTTTGAGTCTACAGATTTATGAAAATACCTTTGGTATTCCTCCCTCCTCACCTCTAAACATTTGCAGTGGTATTTTCACAGTTTTTAAAGTGCTCAGCATGTAATCAATGAAGATACAATCACAGAATTGTTTGGGTTGGAAAAGACTTCTAAGATCTCTGTGTCCAACCTTCAAACTAAGACCACCAGGAATAGAAAAGCCAGGAAAACCCAATCTTTCATGACTTTCATGACAAATTTCCAAGACATTTCTATTTTTGATTGATAACTTATTTGCTGAAACCTGGAGTTCTTAACAGGAGAGTCATTTCAACATATAGAATAGTAGAATCACAGAATAGTTTTGTTTGAAAAAGACCTTCAAGATCATCAAATCCAACCATCAACCTAACATTACTATGGCCATAAACCATGTCCCAAAGTGCCATGTCCACACGTTTCTTGAACATCTCCAGGGATGGTGACTCCACCACCTCCCTGGGGAGCCTGTTCCAATGCTTGACCACTCTTGCAGCAAAGAAATTTTTCCTCATCTCCATACTAAACCTCCCCTGGCCCAATTTCAGGCCATTTCCTCTCTTCGTCTCACCTGATACTAGGGAGAAGAGACCAACCCCCACCTCACTGCAGCCTCCTTTCAGAGTATTGTAGAGAGCAGTGAAGTCTTCTCTGGACTAAACAATTTCAGTTCTCTCAGCTGCTCCTCACCAGACCTGGTCTTTAAACCCTTCACCAGCTTTTTTGCCCTTCCCTGGATGTGCTCCATTACCTCAATGTCTTTCTTGTAGTGAGGGGTCCAAAACTGAACCCAAGACTCAAGTCATTGCTGAGTAGAGGGGGCAATCACTTCCCTGGTCCTGCTGGCCACACTGCTCATGATAGAAGCCAGGACCCTGCTGGCTTTTTTGGCCACCTAAGCACACAAGGTGCTTAAAAGAGGATGATGATTTGCTGTAGGTTATGTGAGAAGAGCTGCTGCTTCTGCAACACAATGAAACTCACCATACAGCACCACAGACTTTCCTCTCTCTGCAGTTCATCAGCTGGTGAAGGTAGGTCCGTGCTTCTTTTAGGCTTCAGTCATGGTTCCAGTGACTTCTGTGGGGTTACTCAGATTATTACGTGGCTATTGTACCTGGTGATTAATGAACAATGAATATGAGGCTTGTCTGTGGTTTTCCTTTACATCTGCATAGGATGTTTTTCTTCATTTGATTTGTAGATTGTGGGGTTGTTTTATTTGACATCCCTGCATCTTCTTTCCTTTGTATTATTCCCCACTCTTTGGTATGGGCATGCACAGTTCCTCCCAGCTACCCACGGGTTTCATTATGCATCTGTTTACTTCTGCTTCAGAATCATTAATGAGGATGTTGACTAAGTCAAGACCTGCCACTAATCTCCCTACCTGAGTGTGCATCTGCGTTTTATGTGCTCTTACTGAGCTTTATCCCTTGCTGTGGATTTTTTGCCAGCTCTCAATACACTTGAAAGCAGAGCTGGTGAATAATTTATTAATGAATTTGGATCTTATTTTCCTTCATGAAGTATGTACAAACAGTCTGATTGTGACTGATTTGTTTCTTACTTGAACATTTTCAAGAAACACTTACTGCAAACAGATTTTAGAATGTGGGCTGCTGGCAAATTTCATTAATACACTCTAGAGTAACACTGTCTGTGACGTGATGGGTTACTGAAATGGTGCAGAAATGTCCCACCTCCCTTACATGCCAAGTGATTATTTTAAGAATGCCAATAAAGAAACCAAAAGATGGCAAAAGCACAGCATTTAAGAGACTGTTACTAGGTTTAACCAGAAAAGCTATCATATAAAATAAAAGGGTTAGTAAATAAAATCAGAGATTGAGAGATGACTTCCTTCTACTGAAATCACAGAACCATAGAACCATAGAATTATTTCAGCTGTGAAAGACCTCTAAGTTCATCCAGTCCAGCCATAACCCAACACCACCATGACCATTAAATCATGTTCCAAAGTGCCATGTCCAAACATTTCCTGGACACTCCAGGGTTGGTGACTCCACCATCTCCCTGGGCAGCCTGTTCCAATCCCTCACCACTCTTGTGGCAAAGACATTTTTCCTAATCTCCAACTGAAACCTCCCCTGGCACCATTTCAGGGTTTCCTCTTCTATCACCTGATACTAGGGAGAAGAGACCAACCCCCACCTGGCTCCGCTTCCTGAGAACAATAAGGTCTCCCCTCAGCATCCTCTTCTCCAGACTAAACAACTCTAGGTCCCTCAGCTGGTCCTCATAAGACAAGAAGAATGTGGATACACTGGAAAGGGTGCAGAGAAGGGCCATATAAATGAAGGCTGAGAGAACTGAGCTTGTTCAGCCTTGAGAAGAGAAGACTTAGGGAGAACCCATAGCCATGTACAAGTACATAAAGGGTGGCTACCATGAGGAGGGAGACTCCCTTTTTACAAAGAGTCGCATGAACATGTCCAGAGAAGGGCAACAAGGCTGGGGAGAGGCCTCGACCACAAGCCCTGTGAGGAGAGGCTGAGGGAGCTTGGATTGTTTAGCCTGGAGAAGAGGAGGCTCAGGGGAGACCTTATTGCTGTTCACAACTACATGAAGGGAGGTGGTAGCCAAGTGATGGTTGGTCTCTTCTCCCAGCCAATCATCACCAGAATGAGAGGACACAGTCTCAAACCAGGGGAAGTTTAGACTCGAGGTGAGGAGAAAGTTCTTCACAGAGAGTCATTAGCCATTGGATTGGACTACCCAGGGAGGTAGTGGAGTCACGTTCCCTGGAGGTTTTCAAGAGGGGATTGGACGTGGCTCTTGGTGCCATGGTTTAGTAGTCATGAGGTCTTGGGTGACAGGTTGGACTTGATGATCTTTGAGGTCTTTTCCAACCTTATTGATTCTATGATTCTACGATTCTAAGGGGCAATGAGAACAAGTTGCTACTGGGGAGATTTGGACTGGATGACAGAAAAGAAAATGTCACCATTGGAACTATGATCCATTGGAATAAAGTCCCAAGGGAAGTGGTGGATTCCCCTGCCTCAGGCAGTTTCAAGGCACAGGGTGCCAGGGTGCTGGGCCATGCCATTTAAACTATATTCTTACCCTGAAAGGTTGGATTAGATGATCCTTGATGTCCTTCCAAGCTGGTATTCTATGAATCTGTGAATCTGCTCTCCAGACCTTTCACCAGCTTCCCAGCCCTCCGCTGGGCACTCTCCAGGCCCTCAACGTCCTTCTCCTAGTGAGGCAGCCAACACTGACCCCAGTGCTCGAGGTGTGGCCTCACCAGTGCCCAGCACAGGGAATGATCACTGTCCTGCTCCTGCTGGCCACAGCACTGCTGATCCAGGCCAGGAAGCCGGTGGCCTGCTTGACCACCTGAGGACACTGCTGGCTCATGACAGCTGGCACCCTCAGGTTGTTCTTTGGCAGGCAGTTCCCAGACGCTCTGCCCTAGGCCTGGAGTTGTTGTGACTGGGCCCTTGGCCCTGTTGAATCTCATACAGTTGACCTCAGCCCATGGGTCCAGTCTGTCCAGGTCCCTCTGAGGAGCCTTCTTACCCTCAAGCAGACTGAGAGTCTCACCCAATTTGATGTCACTTGCAAACTTACTCAGGGTGCCCAAATCCCCTCGTCCGGATCATTGACAAAGCCATTCAAGAGAACAGGCCGCAGCAGTGGGCGCTGGGGAACACGGCTTGTGACCAGCCACGACTGGATTTAACCCTGCTCCCCACCTCGCCTCTCTGGTATCCATAGCTCCGCACCAGAGCCCGTGGATCAGGCCATGTTTGTAAACTAGGGGTCCATGGAAAAAATAAATAAAATCTGATGATAGCACATTTACCAAATAGCTTTTCCTCATTGATTTCATACTTCTGTTTATATATATATATACACATATATATATGTGTGTGTATATACATCTCCATCAAGATTTATTCTTTATGAGACATATCGTAGGTACTACATCTCTTTTAACTTTATGTGCTCAGTGATCAGTCTGTTGATATAGGCTCTTTTATTTTTCCCATGGATTTATATCACTGTGAAGCACTTCCAGCTCTGACTTTTGCTTTTCCTTTCTGCAAATCAATCCTATATTTACCTTTCAGTAATATATTGATTATGTCCCTGGTTGGCTTTGAGCTTTGAGTAGCAATTGCTGTGTAATAATAGAAAATCAAGCTGACGTTTTTTTCCCCTCCTCCTGAAATACTTTTCATTGAGATATTTTTCCCCCATCTGTCATTAATGGTTTTGTCCTTGTCAGAAAGCTGATTGCAGCTGATGAAACACAATCTCTTTTTCAAGGATTTTTGTGTAAAAAATGACAACATTAGCTGGGTTGGTTGGGTTTGGGTTTTTTTGGTTCATTTTTTTCCCTCTTATATTACTTGGGTGGTTAGGTAGGAGGGAAATCCCACCTTGAGGTTATACAGATCAGGGCTATGAGGATGATGAAGGGACTGGAATATCTGTCTGATGAGGAAAGGCTGAGAGACCTGGGGCTGTTTAGCATGAAGAAGAGCAGACAGAGAGATCTTATTGATGTTTATGAATATCTGAAGGGTGAATGTCAGGAAGACACCAGTCTCTTTTCCATGGTGTCCTGTGGTAGGACAAGGAGCAATGGGCACAAGCTGGAACTGAGGAAGTTCCACCTCAACATGAGGAAACATTTCTTCACTGTGAGGGTGCTGCAGCCCTGCAGCAGGTTCCCAGAAAGGCTGTAGAGTCTCCTTCTCTGGAAACTTTCAAGGCTCATCAGGATTCCTGTGGGACCTGAGTGATACTGCTTTGGCAGGGGCATTAGACACTATGATCTCCGGAGATCCCTTCCAACACCTACCATTATATGGTTCTATGACTTGGACTAACAAAGGCATCAGTAGGTAAAGCTGAGTCTGAATTGAATGATTTGAGTTACAGAACATCAGATTATTTTTATTTTCGATTAAAAGCAAAACTGGAAGCTGGCTCCCCAATAAACCAAAACAATCAAAGCCACTGTGCTGTAAACTAACACTATGGACTCAGAGGAAAAGAAACCTCCATCTGAGCTGTACTGCACTCAGCCCCTCTGGACTTATCCTGCACTTCCAGCTTGATGTAATACTTTTATTTGCTTGCCTTAGTGTCACATGCTCCTAGAGTGTGGCCCTGCTATGCCCCAGAAGAGATGCCTCTTGGAGGCAGGTAGAAAAATTTCTGTGATTTTGTGATTCTCCTAGGAAGAGGGTATTTCAAGTGCCTAAAAAGCAACAATATAGTTGCACAGGTGGAGTGGCACCTGCTTATCTCCACACTATTGAAAGAAGATGAAAATAGAACAGGAAAAAGCCCCAAAGACACAAAATCCCCCTCATCCCCCCCACAAAACCCCCAAAACCCAAACAAAAAAACCCTAGTCTCAGACATAAGGCATTATGCTACTGGAATGTGTGTTCTGTTTTCAGAAGTTGCTAAAAGATCTGCAACACAATGGGCAATGATTTTTACCTTGTTCACGAGAGAAAGGGTTTGTATAGCAATGCAAATAGACGGCGGCAGCCTGCGCGGCTGCTCTTGGAGGGAAATGTTTACAAGGATGTGCAGCACATCCTGCTGGGATGCGCCTAGGAGTCCAGACTGCAAGCAAAGCACAAATAACTGTACTTCTGCCTTGCTGATAGATGGAGTGGGGTGCTTAGCTGGGTGTGTGGGGATAAATCTAGTTGGTAGCCAGTCACTAGTGGTGTTCCCCAAGGGCTCTGTACTGGGGCCAGTTCTGTTTAATGTCTTTAGCAATGATTTGGATGAGGGGATTGAGTGCATCCTCAGTAAGTTTGCAGATGACACTAAACTTGGAGGGAGTGTTGATATGATCAAATGTAGGAAGACTTTGCAGAGAGACCTAGACAGGCTGGATTGATGTGCTGACACCAGTTGTATGGAGTTCAACAAGACTAATAGCTGGGCCCTGTACTTGGGTCACAACAATCTCTTGAATGCTCCAGGTGTGAGATAGAGGGTCTTGGAAAGTTGCCTGACAGAGAAGGGCCTGGGGGTGCTGGTTGACAGCTGGCTGAACATGACCCAGTGTGTGTCCAGGTGGCCAAGAAGGCCAGCAGCATCCTGGCCTGGATCAGGAATAGTGTGGTCATCAGGAAGTGATTGTCCCCTGTACTCAGCACTGGTAAGGCCACACCTCAAACACTGGGTTCAGTTTTGAGCCTCTCACTACAAGAAGGTCATTGAGGTGCTGGAGCATGTAGAGAGAAGGGCAACAAAGCTGTTGAAGGGTATGGAGACCAGGGCAGCTGAGGCAAGTGAGGTTGTTTATTGTAGAAAAGAGGTTGCTGAGGGGAGACCTTGCTGCTTTCTACAGTTGCCTGAAGGGAGGTGGAGTGAGGTGGCAATTGGTGTCTTCTCCCTAGTATCAGGTCATAGAAGGAGAGAAAATGGCCTGAAATTGTGCCAGGGGAGGCTTAAGTTGGAGATTAGGAAAAATTTCTTTGCTACAAGAGTGGTCAGGAATTGGAACAGGCTGCCCAGGGAGGTGGTGGAGTCACGATCCATGGAATGTGCAATAAACGTGTGGACATGGCACTTTGGGAGATGGTTTAATGGACATGGTGGTGTTGGGTTGACAGCTGGACTGGATGATCTTAGTCTTTTCCAGCTGAAACGATTATATGATTCTACCAATCTGTGAACACAGCCTCTCTCAATGTTTCCCTTGTACCTACATGAGGACTTCTCTTCACATTGTCCTCTTCCCTTATTCTGGAAAGAAAGTGGCTTTCAGTGTGGATAACTGCATTCAAAGTACTATTTGTTGTGAGGAGTGGTGAGATGCTGTCTCTAACACCTTGGCATCTGGGTCTCCAGATCCCACCTAGGCTCTTTGACACAGCATATGCTACATTCTTGATGTCTGATCATGCACTTAAGGAAACTGGAGGGCAACTGTGCTTTGAAAAACATGGGATGTGGTAGGAATGGAACATCCAGGAGAAATGGAAAATTTTCCAAGACATTCCAAGTGTCCATTCAAAAAAAGCATGGCCAGGTCAAGAAGGGTGACTCTGTCACTCTGACGAGACCTCACCTGGAGTATTGTGTCCAGTCCTGGGACTCCCAACACAAAAGAAACAACAACCTGCTGGAGTGGGTCCAGAGGAGGCCTCAAAGATGTTTGGAGGGTTGGAGCACCTCTCCTATGAAGACAGGCTGAAAATAATTGGGCTGTTCAGCCTGGAGAAGAGAAGGCTCAATGGAGATCATAGAGTTGCATTTCCATATCTGAATATAAATAACCTACAGGAATGCTGGGGAGGGACTGTTTAGAAGAGTCTGTGGTAATAGGACAAGGGGCAAAGGTTTGAAACTGGAGGAGGGGAGATTTAGGTTGCACACCAGGAGGAAGTTCTTTACAATGAGGGTGGTGAAATACTGGAACAGGTTGCCCATAAATGTGGTGGGGGCCTCATCCCTGGTTACATTCATGGTCAGTCTTGATGTGTCCTTGAGTAACCTGATCTAGTTGAGGATGTCCCTGCTGACTTCAGGCAGGTTGGACAAAATGACATTTGAGGATCCCTTCCAACCTGATGCACTCTGAGATTCTGTAATAATGGTGGGAAATTGAAATCCTGAAGGTGAGACTTGAGTCTTTATTTTGATTCTGGGAGGAATTTGTATTAAGAAGAGGGCACATCAATTATTTACAGGTACAAGTGTGCAAAACACTTTGCCTTCTAGCTCTGCAGGGCTCACCATGTAGCATCACAGTTATGAAAATCCTTCCCAGCTCCTGTAAAGTCCTCTGTATGTGCAGCCCCTATACTCTAGCTGTAGGCAGCAAAAACATATCCTAGAAAATAGCTTATCTGTATTTTTCTGATTTGGCTTAGGACCACAAAATCACCAGAAGGCAAGAAGATGAGTAATAAGAACAGAGATAAATGTCTCCTGTCTTTCAATTAGTGAGCTAGAAGGGGTCAAATTAAATGAGGCAGGGTGAGGTTCAAAACAAAGAACAGAACTGCTCCTTCATGAAATCACAGAACTGTTTTGGTTGGAAAAGCCCTTAATAGAGTCCAAACAATATCCATCTGCACTAAACTATGGCCACCACATCTTTTCCTCTTTGAAACACTTCCAGGGATAGGGATTCAACCACCTCCCTGAGCAGCCTGTTGCAGTCTTTGAGAACCCTTTTCACAGTACCACAGTATAACTAAGGTTGGAAGAGACCCCAAGGATCAAGTCCAACCTGTCTCGGTAGACCTCACAACTAGACCATGGCACCAAGTGCCACGTCCAATCCCCTCTTGAACACCTCCAGGGACGGTGACTCCACCACCTCCCTGGGCAGCCCATTCCAATGACAAATGACTCGCTCGGTGAAGAACTTTCTCCTCACTTCGAGTCTAAACCTCCCCTGGCGCAGCTTGAGACTGTGTCCCCTTGTTCTGGTGCTGGTTGCCTGGGAGAAGAGACCAATCCCCTCCTGGCTACAACCACCTTTCAGGTAGTTGTAGAGGGCAATGAGGTCACCCCTGAGCCTTCTCTTCTCCAGGCTAAACAGCTCCAGCTCCCTCAGCCTCTCCTCATAGGGCTTGTGCTCAAGGCCTCTCCCCAGCCTTGTTGTCCTTCTCTGGACACGTTCAAGTGACTCGATGTCCTTCTTAAATTGAGGGCCCCAGAACTGGACACAGTACTCAAGGTGTGGCCTAACCAGTGCAGGGTACAGGGGCACAATGACCTCCCTGCTCCTGCTGGCCACACTATTCCTAATACAGGCCAGGATGCCATTGGCCCTCTTGGCCACCTGGGTACACTGCTGGCTCACGTTTAGGTGGGTGTCAATCAGCACCCCCAGGTCCCTCTCTGTTTGGCAGCTCTCCAGCCACTCTGACCCCAGCCTGTAGCTCTGCATGGGGTTGCTGTGGCCACAGTGCAGCACCCGGCACTTGGACTTGTTAAATGTCATGCCATGCTTATATTTTATTCACAGTAAAAGTTTGCCTGTCCCTGTTACTGACGTTTAACTAATAGTTAGGCTATCACCAAAGCTTAACAGTGACCACAGTGAGCCTGGATTATGGTCCATGTATTTTTCAAGAGGCTGACAAGGAACATCTGTCCAGGCATGAAAAAAAAAATACAAAAAAGCTGTGGAAAAAGTGATGGGGGATTAAGTTTTCTTCCTTTTACATTATAATGACATTTCCAATCACTTGAGAACTGCATGATTGCCTTTCATAGCTCCTGGGAATCTTGACTCAGTGAGTGAGAAATGTGCACTGAAATACTGGCACTTGTTCTAGATTTTCTCCTTAAACAGGCACCGGCCCCTGATGAATCAGCTTCTTTGTGCAACTCCAGTCCTTGTGTAACTCTGTCCTCTGACATTGCCCATGTGCAAATCCTTCCCAGGCTATTCCTAGGAAAGCAAAGCCTTTTGGGGAAAAGGCTTCAGGGAGTTGCCATTTATCAGGAGCTTTCCTGGTCTGTGAGATCACTGCCAATTTGGTTGCTTTTTAATTGATTTATTTTTTTCTCTGATCCCATTTTTATGTCTTTCTGATACCATGACTTGCTTAAACAACAGCAGCAATACTCCTCCTAGCCTGGGGTAAACCAGCTCCTGAAAGCGGAGAGAGGGGAGCAAACATGACAATGGTCATTCAAATGACTACCAGGACCAGGGCAATTATTTTCCTCCTGTACTCAACATTGGTCAGGCCACATCTTGTGTCCTGTGTTCAGTTTTGGGTCCCTCAGTACAAGAAGGACACATTGAAGTGCTGGAGAAGGTCCAGAGTAAGTGCAGAGAAGCTGGTGAAGGATCTGGGGAACAGGTCTGGTGAGGAGTGGTTAAGGGAACTGGTATTGTCTAGTCTGGAGAAGAGGAGGCTGAGGGGAGACCTCATTGCTCTCTACAACTCCCTGAAAGGAGGCTAGAGCCAGGTGGGGATTGGTCTGTTCAACCAAGTAAGAAGTGATAGGACAAGAGAAAATGTCTTCAAGTTGCACCAAAGGAAGTTCAGGTTGGATATTAGGAAGAATCTCTGCACTGAAAGACATTAGAACAGGCTGCCCAGAGAGGTGGTGGAGTCCCCATCCCTGGAGGGATTTAAGAGTCCTGTAGATGTAGTGCTTAGGGATGTGGTTTAGTCAAAGTCTTGTCAGTGTTCAGCTAATGATTGGACTTGATGATTTAAACCTCTTTCTAACCTGGGCAATTCTGTCATTCTGTGAAATTGTCTTCTGTGTCATAAATCAAACACATTAATTTACATTAACACATATTTCCACAGCCTTATGAACACTATCAGAGAATCCCAGCATAGTAGGGATTGGAAGAGACCTCTGGAGATCATCCAGTCCAACCACCCTGCCAAAGCAGGATCAGCTAGGGCAGGTCACACAGGAATACATCCAGGCAGGTTTGGAATGTCTCCAGAGGAGACTCCACAGCTTCTCTGGGAATTCTGTTCCAGGGCTCTGTCACCCTTACAGTAAAGAAGTTTTTCCTCACAGTGAGGTGGAACCTCCTGTGTTCCAGTTTGTATCCATTGTCCCTCATCACTGGGCACCGTGTCTCTTACTGGTGGCTGAACTATGAAGCTGAAGCACAAAGGTAACCATGGCTTTGTAAGAGTATCTGGAACAAAATGGTT
Organism: Dryobates pubescens; assembly: GCF_014839835.1. Taxonomy (NCBI): domain Eukaryota; kingdom Metazoa; phylum Chordata; class Aves; order Piciformes; family Picidae; genus Dryobates; species Dryobates pubescens. The sequence goes on from NC_071612.1 coordinate 44,592,025, forward strand.
CCTTCTTTGTCTCCCTGCTTTGGGACAACTGCCAGGGATAAGCTGCTTTGAAAACTTGTCTAGAAGATGAAATAGGGAGATCAGGTTTTTGGAAAATCTAATCCCAGATATTGCCTGATGTTGGTGCAAGAGGAGAGCTAAAGGGTAGGCTTAAATTAGTATTTCAGTCAGCTATAAAATCACTGAAATTTGAGGTTTAATGATGAGAAATACCCATTCCTACTTTTACTTCCTTGTTTTTAGACAGAAGGCTTAAGTTTTATATGAGGTGGTTATCCCATGATGCACTATGCCCCCTCCCTGGAATACTTCAAGACCAGGTTGGCTGAGGCCTCGAGCAACTTGCCCCAGTAGAACGTGTCCCACGGCAAGGGGATTGTAACTAGATGACCTTTAAGGTCCCTTCCAACCCAAACCATTCTGATTCTACAATTCTCTGATTCTGTGATTACTGCTACTGCATCTCTCCCACCTCCCTAAGCACTGCTGGTACCTCCACACTGATAAACTCACCAGCCTACTGAGAACATGTGTCTGGAAGTCAGAGTAATCTACTTTAATTATTTTTACAAGCAACTGTCTTTAAGAAGCACATGTGTTTATTGTGAATTCTTATGTTTTCCTTTATCCATACATAATGAATTTATCACAGTTGGGAATTTTAGTGCACCCTTGTCTTCCATTTTTATTGGATTAATTTTTAATGCCCATGCTTAACCCTCAAGCTGAAATATTTGACATTCCTTTGAGAGTTGTATTTTTCTTCTTTTCATTTTGCACCTTGATATCTCTTTCTTTGTTGTGAAAGATTTAGATGCCCCAGGTGGTTCTGAGGTTAACAAGTAACTACTCTTTGCATGTAATAAGATAACTTATTATACAAACTTGCCAAAAAATTAGAACTAGAGTCAATAAGTTTTGCAATCTGAAGGCTGCTTTCATAGAAACATAGGATGGCAGAAGCTGGAAGAGACCTCCATGGATTCATGTGAGATTTATTTTGGATTTTAGCTAACTGTGCAGCCATTTAAAGAAAATAAAGTCAGTTTTAAAGATGTGAAATTCTACCTTTTTTTACTTTGTTAATTAAAAAAAAAAAAGTTGATGCTTAGCCTTTCTCAAGACAGGATTAGAGCAGTTTCAGAAAAAGCTGGAAAAGTTTAGAGCAAAATTGTAGGGAGAATTAGAATGGATGTGCTGAAAGAAATATTTCTCAAAACAAATTACAACTATTTAAGAAAATGTGCTTATATATTATCACAGAATTGCAGAGTGGTTTGTTTTGGAGCGGACCTTAAAGACCATCTAGTTTCAAACCCCTTGCCATGGGCAGGAACACCATTCAGACAACTAGACCAGGTTTCTTCCTCATCCCACCTGGCTTTGGACGCCTCCAGGGAGGAGGCATCCACAACCTACTTGGGCAACCTGTTCCTGTGTCTCACCACCCCCACTGGAAAGAATTTCTTCCCAGTCTCTCTCAATCTTTCCTCTTCCAGCTCAAAGCCGTTGCCCCTCATCCTGTCACTCCAAGTCCTTGTCAAAAGTCCCTCCCCAGGTTTCTTGTAGGCTCTCTTCAGGCAGTAGAAGGCTGTTCTAAGGTCTTCCCAGAGCCTTCCCTTCTCCAGGCTGAACAGCCCCAACTCTACCAGTCTGTCCCCACAGGGGAGGTTCTCTAGCCCTCTGATCATCTTTGTGGCCCCCTCTGGACCTGATGCAACAGCTCCATGTCCTTCTTTGCTGGTAGCACATGAACTAGTTGCAGTGCTCCAGATGGAGTCTCGGTAAAGAAGAGTAGAGGGGATAGAATCCCCTCCCTGTCCTGCTGCTCCACTGCTTTGGAAGCAGCCCAGTATATGTCTGCCTTCTGGGCTGCCAGCAATCATTGCTGGCTCATGGTGAGTTTGTCATTAAGTGATGATATTAAACCCACATTATTAAAATTAATTATTGTTGGTTGTTGTTTTTTGTTGGTGTTTTTTTTTTTCCCAGCTAAATATTTTTAAACCTATTGGTCTTTATTACATTTATAAATAGTAGATTCAGTACAAACTGAATGGAGGAATGAATTACTCCATTGTTTCAATGCCTCCATATAGGTCTGACCATGCATGCCTATACTGATAGTGATATGAACTTGATCTCAAAAACTCAACCACATTTGGACCTTCCTGACGAAGTTTTCAGGAACTTATTACCGAAGCACTTTGGAAATGTCTTTGCTGAAAGGGTGTTCAGCATTGGAATGGGCTTCACAGACAGGTGGTGGAGTCACCATCCCTGGAGGTGTTCAGGAAATGTGCGCACATGGCACTTTGGGACAAGGTTTAATGACCATGATGGTGTTAGGCTGACACCACCATGTCAGCCTTACATGGTGATTCCATGACCTTAGAGGTCTTTTCCAACTGTAACAATTCTATGATTCTGTGCATGTGGTCCTTAGTCATGAATGTGATGATCACTTCAAGCAGCACCAGGAAAATAATTGTTGTGCTTAGCTTGAGAGTAGCTTTGCTTCATTTCTTCTGCAGGTACTTGAGGAAGACTCTTATCTCTAAAAAGCAATCATGAGCATGCTCTTATGAGTCTAACTTTTAGTTAATGGTGATTTTTACGTTAGTCTCTGGAGGTGGCTCTCCTCTCACCCCAGGAGACCAGTTTCTATAGCACTGGTATGAGCCCTCCCCTGTGATAAATCAGGAGAATAAACACCATGGCGTTACAAGCCCTGAGTGCCATGGTGTGATCCTTCTCACTAGAAACCATTCCCTTGAAGGCAAAATCTCAAGCAACAAAACCTCATTCTTTGCAGCAGCTCTGCTGAAAGCAACAGGCATGCTGCTGAGGTATGGCCCACCTCACCATCAGGATGAGTGTGAGAGTCTGCCTCTCAAAATCTGGGGCAATCTCAACCATAGCCAGAGAATGTCCAGTTTGAATATCTCTGACATCTTCCTTCAGATCTTTCTACATCATTTGGTTAATTAATTTTTTAAAAAACCACCACTGAGGAAGCTGGAGGTGTTTAGTCTGCAGAAGAGGAGGCTGTGGGGAGATCTCATGGGCCTCTATTTTTGGTGGGAGGATTGACAAAGCTTCAGTCAGCTTCCACTGGCAACCAAAAGACTGTCTTTTGCTCAAATGTTGTGCAGAAGTCTACTAGGCCTTTGAGTTGGACTGAGGATTTAATGGTGGGCTTACTTTTGCCCTCCTGCATGATCACAGAATGCCAGCTAGGAAGGGATCTCAAGGATCATCTGGTGTAATCTTTAATCCTACTGCTCTAAGGACGGCAGGATGTGTCTTGCAAAACCACTATTTCTAATGATGAAGCATGAGCTGGCAGAATCTTGTCCTCGCTTTGCAAGCATCCCATGAAGTGCAAGGTAACAATGGGTGACAAGTAGTGAAAATCCCATTTTTTGCTACCACCTTTTCCCAAGACAGATTTGGCCTTTATGTCTTTCTCTGTTCTGGGCATTTCAGAGAGGTAATACAGGCACACACATAGTTACTGCCTCCAAGCCTGAGAAGACCTGGGTTTCACTTTAGCAAGAGCATTCACAAGGCACTTAGTAATTGCAGGACTTGATCTGTTTAAGATGAGGAGAGAAAAAACAACGAATCAGACAAACTTATAATGTAAATATTCCCCAAGAGATGGTGATGTTGGCCTGTTTAGCTTCCTGCACAATTTCATAAGTGGACATTTTCATATTTTTAAAGCTGTAGGAATTGATTTCTGGATTGCATATTCCCCACTGTATTTTATAAAGCTAGCATTTCACTTTTGGGGCTGATTCCTGACATTTCAGGCTTTACTGTAAGCTGCATAAATCCAAGGATTGTTCGTGTTTGACAAATTCTCATTTCATTTCAATTTTGCTGGAACGAAGCTTTCCTAGAGTGTTATTTGACATTATGAAACATCAAACAAATGTAAAAGTGAGAATTGATGCACACATGCATGTTACCAAAACAGCATCTCAAATTAGTAGAGACTCAAATAGCTCTGAATTTTATTTTAACAAAATATTAATTGTTTTCAGGTGTGCTCCCCCCTAATTTCAAAATGCCAGAAACTGCTGTGGAAAGGAGATGTATTACAGAATCACAGAATCACCAAGGTTGGAAGAGACCTCAAAGATTATCAAGTCCAACCTGTCACCACAGACCTCATGACTAAACCATGGCACCAAGTGCCACATCCAATCCCCTCTTGAACACCTCCAGGGATGGTGACTCCACCACCTCCCTGGGCAGCACATTCCAATGGCGAATGACTCTCTCAGTGAAGAACTTTCTCCTCACCTCGAGCCTAAACTTCCCCTGGTGCAGCTTGAGACTGTGTCCTCCCATGAACTCATTGGTTTCCAATTACCTGCTTGTAATAGATAAAATCACATTGGAATTGGTTCTCCAGGGTGGTGGTGAAGTCACTGACCCTGGTGGTGTCCAAGAAATGTGTAGACATGGCACCTGGGGACACGGTTTAATGGCTATGGTGATCTTAGGTTTAATGGTTATGGTGGTCTTAGGTTTAATGGTCTTTTTCAAGCAAAACAATTCTATGATTCTATGAATCAGCTGTGAAATAGGATACTGGTTGATAATTTAACATTAAATGTAATGTATTTAATTTGCACTTTCCTTCTTATGTTTAGAAACTTTCTGTTTGGTTATTACTCAACCAAATTTAACTACATTACACCTCTGTTATCAAAGCTGTGGCCAGTGTTCATAATTCCCATGTCAAATGAGGCTCAGTGTAGGCTGGGTTGATGGGTTGAGGTCAGTTGGATGAGGTTTAACACAGCCAAGAAATGGCTCCTGCACTATGGTCACAGCAACCCCATGAGTGCACCAAGCCTGGAGCAGAGTGACTGCAATACTTCTTGACAGAAAAGGACTTGGGATGCTGGTTGACAGCCAGGTGAAAATGAACCAGCAGTGTGCTCAGGTGGCCAGCAAGTCCAAGAGTGCCCTGGCCTGGATCAGCGATTAGAATAGAATAGAATAGAATAGAATAGAATAGAATAGAATAGAATAGAATAGAATAGAATAGAATTGAATAGAATTGAATAGAATAGAATAGAATAGAATTGAATTGAATTGAATTGAATTGAATTGAATTGAATTGAATTGAATTGAATTAACCAGGTTGGAAAAGACCTTTGAGATCATGAAATCCAACCTATCATCCAAAACCATCTAATAACTAAACCATGTCACCAAGTGCCCTATCCAGTCTCTTCCTAAACACCTCCAGTGGGACCAGGTAAGTGGTCATACCATGTACTGGGCACTGGTGAGGCCACATCTTGAATATTCAGTTCAATTTTGGGCCCTTTCACTCCAAGAAAGACATTGAAGTGCTGTAGAGTATCCAGAGAGGGACAAAAAGCTGGTAAAGGGTCTGGAGAACAGGTCAGCTGAGGGAACTGGGGTTGTTTAGTCTGGAGAAGAGGAGGCTAAGGGGAGACCTCATTGCTCTCTACAACTACCTGAAGGGAGGTTGTAGTGAGGTGGGGACTGGTCAGTTCTCTCTACTATCAGGTGACAAAACAAGAGGAAATGGCCTGAAATTGTGCCAGGAAAGATTTAGGTTGGACAGTAGGAAAAATTTTCTTTGCTGCAAGAATGGTCAGGCATTGGAACAGGCTTCACAGAGGTGGTGGAGTCACCATCCCTGGAGGTGTTCAAGAAATGTGTGGACATGGCCCTTTGGGGCATGGTTTGATGGCCACGGTGGTCTTAAGTTGACAGTTGGACTCAATGATCTTAGAGGTTTCCTCAAACTGAAATGATTCTCTGATTCTGCATCCCCATTACAAGGTACAGGAGTGTTCATGAGTGTCATACAACCTCATGAGAAGGAGGAGAAAAGAGCAGTTACAAGGTCCTCTGTGCATTAGGTTGAATCATGCAGCATGCTCTGTGTCCTTGCCCCTCTCTGTTTTAAGCCAGAGGAGGAAGTCAAAATGATTAACTTTATAGAGAGGTGCATTCTTTCACACAACCAGCTCAAGATCCAAAGAGATTTAAATCAGTCAGAAAAACAGATAAATGAAAACCGCAGCTTGTTGACACATGATACCACAGCAAGCAGAGGGTGAGATGGTTTCACAGGGTGTCAAACCATTAAAACAAACCTAGCCCAAATTTGGGGCCCAGGATTTGAAAAAACACTTTAAACATTCTGCCTGGGGGTGTGAATCCATGTCTAATGTATAAGGAAAATTTCTCTAGCTACAAATTATCCTCTAACACTTCCACTATGCCTTTTCTTCTATTGCACTCATAAGCATACAATTTTGACCACTGTTGGAGAAGAAAATATGGGGCAGTGAAGATCAGTCTGATGCAATCTAGTAATTGACAACATTATTGCAGCTAAAATTATGTTCTTCTTCAGACTTTAAAAAAATCTCTCTGTCTAGTCTCCCCAGTTCAAGAGAGACAGGGTTCTACTGGAGACAGTCCAATGGAGTGCCACAAGGATGATTGGGGGACTTGAAAATCTCTCCTACAAGGAAAGAATGAGAGACCTGGAGCTGTTTAATCTTGATAAGAGACAGCTGAGAGGGGATCTTAACACTCTCTATAAATATCTGAGAGTTAAGTGTCAGGACTAAGGTGATGGCCTCTTTTCAGTGGTGCCCAGTGATAGGACAAGGAACAATGGGTACAAACTGGAACATAGGAGGTTCCACATCAACATGAGGAGACGCTTCTTTATGGTGAGGGTGCTGGAGTCCTGGAGCAGGCTGCCCAGAGAGGTTGTGGAGTCTCCTTCCCTGAAGACTTTCAAAACCTGCCTGGATGTGTTCCTGTGGGACCTATGCTAAGTGATCCTGCTTTGGCAGGGGGCTTGGACTTGATTATGTCTAGGAGTCTCTTCCAACCCCTACCATTCTGTGATTAGTATTTCCATTCATGCACACATTCTTGCCTCTGTGAGGCCACACAGCAACAACGTTCTTGCAGTTAGAGGTTTAATCTTGAGAAGAGAAGGCTTAGGGGAGACCTTATTATCATGCATGAGCACATAAGGGTAGCTACCAGGAGAATGGAGAATCCCTTTTCACAAGGACTCCCATGGAAGAGACAAGGGGTGATGGGGACAAGTTACTGCTGGGGAGATTCCCATTGGACTCCAGAAGAAAATGTTTCCTCATGAGATGATTCCTTTTGGAATCATCTCCCAAAGGAAGCAGTGGACACCCCTCCATGGGACAGTTTGAAGATACAACTTGAGAGGTTACTGGGCCAGCTCATTTCAACTCTACCATTAGTTAGAAAGATTGGACCATATGATCCTTGGGGTCCTTTCCAGCCTGGCATTCTGTGGTTCTACACAAATAGCAGTCTCATGTATTTCAGGAGGTCACTTCTTGAAGACAGAAAATGTATATTCAATGGGAAACAAACAAATGCTTGAGCAAAGCAGCACACTGAGGGCTTCAGAAGAACCCAAACCGTAAACCCCCTTGAGCTCTTCCAGAAGGTATTTATAGACAGTTTAGGCAAGAAGGCTTTTCTGGTCTGCATTCAAGTTCAGCAGCATCGTTACATAAATAGGCTGTACACACAAAAGCAAAGCATAGCTGAAGCCTAAAGATAGAAAGCTGTTCTTTCAGAGTTGCAGATTTATCATTAGCTCAGTTACAGGAAAGCTTATTTGGGTGACTTGCAGTGGCAGAGAAGTGACAAAGGCAAACTACTTGATGTTCAGTGCCTCCAGAGCACTCATGTAGGTAACCCACTTTAATTCTCTACTTTCTGCTGTGTTTATTGGAGTTTAAAGCAATAGAAGCTGTTAAAGGTAAATTCATGTTAGGGTTTTGGGGTTTTTTTTCCCTAGGAAATGTTGTAAAAATGAGACTATTAAGATAAAAAGTAGCAATCATACAAGCTCAGCAGGCCTATCCTGTCTTGGAAAAGCACACATTATGTTGGGTAAAAACCTGACTGAATGTTCGGGCCCAGAGAGTATTGGGGAATGGAGTTAAAATGGCCAACAACATATTTAGTGGAGAGAGCAGGGAAAGCCCAGGCATTGACTTGAGAATTTTCCAGATGTCCTGGAGAGATCATAGAATGATTTAGGTTGGAAGAGACCTGGAAGATCATCTAGGTCCGTTCTTCCTGCCACAGGCAGGAACACCTTCTGCTAGACAGGATTCTCATAGTCCTGTCCAATCTGGCCTTGAACACCTTCAGGGAGGGGGCATCCACAACCTCCCTGGGCAAACTGTTCCAGTGTCTCACCACCCTCACTTCAAAGAATTTCTTCCTAATCTCCATTTTAAATCTGCCCTCTTCCAGCTCAAAGCCATTCTCTCTCATTCTATTACTACAAGCCCTCTCCAGCTTTCGTTTAGTCTGTCTTCAAGTACTGGAAGGCTGTTCTAAGGTCTCCCTAACTCTGCCCATAGGGGATCTTCTCCAGCCCTCTGATCATCTTCGTGGCCTCCTCTGGATCCTCTCTAATGGTTTCATGTCCTTTTTTGTGCTGGGGGGTACCAGAACTGAACACTGTATTCTGGCTGGGGGTCTAATGAGAGCAGGGTAGAGGAGCAGAATCACCTCACTCATCCTGCTGGCCACACTGGTTTTGCTGCAACTCAAGATACAGCTGCCTTCTGGGCTGCCAGCAAACATTGCTGCCTATTGTTGACTTTTCATCAACCAAGATCCCCAAGTCCTTTTCACAGAGAGACTGTGCGTCAAGCAGGACTTCAACGACAATGAACTGAAATAAGTGTATGATGGATCTGGTGCTGGAGATAGTTTACTGGTGTGTGAAAGACTTGGATTTAAGTCCTTCATCATCCACAAGCAGTCCCACATGGCCCTAGGCAAATATCTGTCTCTTAGCTGTCCATATGGAGTATGGGAAGAATAACACTTCTCTGCTTTGTGCTGGGACACTGAGAATCAATGAATTAAAGGTCAGGCAAGGCAACACTAAGGTCCCCTTGGACCTAAATATAGAGGAGTGGAAATATTGAAGGCAATAAAATGTTTCCCTGTACCATATTTCCTCTCTGATGCAAGAGTTAGGGCAAGGTTTTAGCTAACATCTATTCTAGAAGATAGAGCAGAGCAAGGAGGATGATTGGTGTTGGAGGGATGACACAGAAAATGGTGGAGTCAAACAAAAAAAGTGTTATTGCCTCAGTAGTTTCCCTCCAGACTCAAAACTCTTAAAAAATTATTTGGTTGTTGTATTGCATGATTAACTGAAAGGTAAAAAAGAATAAATAAGGCTGAGCACAAGCAAATCATAGAATCATAGACTCATAGAATTGTTTTGGTTGGAAAAGACCTTTCAGATCATTGAGTCCAACCATCATCTAACTCTACAAAGTTTGGTGCTAAACCATGTACCAAAAGAGAATGCTAATTAGCTAGCTGAAAACAAGCCTTTGCTAATAAAACATGAGGAAAAGATCTATAAAATGTCTCCACCTGGGATTCCTGAGGGTACTTCATATATAAAGTAGTGTTCAAAAAAAAAGCAACTTGCATTTTTATTTCTTGGTAATCACTGAGATCTGAGACTTGTGGAAAAGTGAGAGTCAAACTGCCTAAATTTGCACCCTTATGTTACTTACAGCAACTAAATACCTTTCCTTCCATCGTTTTCTATAGAGCTGTAAAAGAGCCATTGACAGATCTCTCTCACAAGGAGGGCTGCAGCTCCAAACGAAATAGACATGGAGAAAGGCACCTCAGGATCATGGAAAACACTTATCAGATCATACAGTCCAACCATTCTCTAACTCTACCAAGTCCATTACTAAACCATGTCACCCAGGACCACATCTCTGCCTCTTGGAAATAGCTCCAGGGATGGGGATTCAACCACCTTTATGGGCAGCCTGTTCCAATTTTTAAGAACCCTTTCAGTCAAGAAGTTTCTTCTAATCTGCAACCTAAAACTCCCCTAGTGCAACTTGAGGCCACTTCTCTCACTTGTTACTAAGGAGAAGAGACCAACACCCATCTTGCTCCAATCTCCTTTCAGGAAGCTGTAGAGAGCCAGAAGGTCTCTTCTCAGCCTCCTCTTCTTCAGACTAAACAACTGAAATTCCCTCATCAGCTTCTCATTAGACTTGTTGTTAGGGACTGATTCACATGAACAGCATCCTGTTTTCACTGGAGAGTAAAGAGTCTGCATGGCTTCATGAGCAGCCAGATCATGCTTAATCCCAAGCAAAGGGATCAGCCCAAGGATGATTTCCACCCTGTGGCATTTATTTCTACATATTAGCCAAGACCCCAGTGGGGTTGGCAGCACAAAGATTTTTTGGTTTGGAATCTCATCTTCCTTGCTCAAGGTGGGATTAGCACCAAACTCTGCAATGATCATGCTACAATAAATAACATAAGCATAAAGCAGAGCAGAAGAAGGAAGAATATCAGGGTTAGAAGACAATGTCATTCTCTGGTTATGATTAGTGGATACCTGCCTTTCACCAGCTTAGTTATGACTGTGTAGACCCATCTAGGCTTTCTTCTCCAATTATCTTGTGAAAAGTTACAAAAGCCATTAGAGAGATACTCATGATATTTCTCCATGCATTTGCTAAACAGCAAAAGGAAAATAACATCAGGTTTTCCTGTAAAGCAGCATGGCCACATCAACACAAATCCTGTCTTGCTACAGTCATGCCCAAACCATTAGTGCTGTTGTGGTTAGGTAATCTTAGAATCATGAAATGGTTTGGATTAGAAGGGACCTCCAAAGGTCACCTAGGCCAACCCCCCTGCAGTGAGGAGGGACATCCTCCACTAACCATAGAATCACAGAGAATCACAAAATGATAGGGATTGGAAGGGACATCTAGAGAGCATCGAGTCCAAGCCCCTTGCCAGAGCAGAATTACTTAGAGGAGGCCACACAGGAGTACATCACCAAAAAGACTCTGTCACCTTCATCTCGACACCCACTACTGAGATATTTATAGACACTGAAATGATGGCCTCTCAAGACTAAACAGCCCCAGTTCTCTCTGACTTAAACACAATGTCCCCCTGCACTCAGCACTGGTGTGGCCACACCATGAGTCCTGGGTTCACTTCTGGGTCATTACACTGAGGTGCTGGAGCAGGTCCAAAGAATGGCAGTGAAGCTGGTGAAGGGTCTGGAGAACAGGTCTGGGGAGGAGCAGCTGAGGGAACTGGGGTTGCATAGGTCTGAAGAAGAGGCTTCTGGCTCTTTACAACTCCCCAAAAGGAGGTTTGTTTCTTCTCCTTAGTAACAAGTGACAGGACAGGAGGAAATGGACTTAAGTTTCACTAAGGGAGTTTAAGGTTTAGAGGCAGCCTCTTGATTGAAAGCATTCTCAAAGACTGGAACAGGCTGACCAGGGAGTTGGTTGAATCCCCATCCCTGGAGGTGTTTCCAAGAGGCAGAGATGTGGTGCCGAGGGCCATGGTTTAGCACCAGCCTTGGTAGAGTTAGACAAAGCTTGGACTTTATGATCTGAAAGTTCTTTTGCAACCAGTATGGTTCTACCATGCTATGATTTTATTTGCTTTTTTGGGGAACTTATAAAACAGCTAAACAAAGACCATACTTCTCCCTAACAATTGTACGCCCCAGTGAACTGAAAAAAAATGTTGAATATTTTATGCAAAGATATTGAATGAGCCAAATATTTTTTGCTCCCTCACAGACATTTCGTGGATTTAATCTATAGAAATAATTTTCACATGTTTAATTTAAAGAAATAATTTTCACTGAACTGAAAACTCGCCTCAGAATTTCAGACTCTCATTTATGTCAAGCAGCAAGGAAGGAATGTTGTTTTTTCAAAAGCATCTTGCAAAGTGTCTTTTTTTTTTTCCCCTTCTTCTTTTTTGAGTGACAGAGAAAGGTACAATTAAAAATCCCACCCACAACCAATATGGAACAAAAGTTTAAATGCTCATGTTAAGTTCAAGTATCTTCGGATTAGCCCTCAGGGGACAGGCTCTGCTCTGACTTGCTCTTTTCTAACTCCAGAGTGATTTGAACAGGAGCTCCTTTGTCCTCTGCAAACTCTAGTAAACAAGCTAATTAATCAGTGAACTAAATGTGGGCTTTTGTTACTCATTTGTTTGATTTCAGCCTAAATATGCATACAAGGTGCAAAGCACTGAGCCAGAACCGTTGATGAAAGAGCATCGAGGGAAGTCAGGCTCTGTTTCTGTTTGTGTTCAACAACAATTCGGGAGCATTTCATACCAGAGGCAGGCTTATAAGCGAGCTGCACAAGCAGAACCAACTTCTGAAATCAACAGGAAGAGAATATGGGGGGAAAAAAAAACCCAATCCATGCTCGTTCAATGCCAAGAATCACTGGAGGTTTGAACAGCCTCTGAAAAATAAGAATATCCTAAATGTTATTGACACATTTCCAAAGTGTATTCTGATTTTAGCTAAATCTTCTGTCAAGGAAAGGTTTTGTTGGAGATCTTCCAGTTTCTGCTTCATGTTATGAGTTTGGGTTTTGTGTGGTGTGTTTTTTTAATACAATGATTTTTTCTTAATTACTTTTTTTTTTTGCACTCCGTGGTAACTGGAGTAGAAGTGAGCATGTGTTATTCTTCTGGCAGTCATATTCCCTTTGGTGGCTTCCTTTGAAGCAAAAAGACACCTTGGTGGTATCCATTAAAGGGCTGCACATTGGATGGCTCTGATGATTTACAGGAGCGATGGTTAACTGCTGACATTTGGTGGAGGCTGAAAGCAAATCTGCATTTCCAGTTCTTTAATGATGGATTCCATTCAGCCCATGAGGGAGCTCTCAACATTTTCAAAGTATCTGATGGAAAATACCTTTGCTCCCATGAATGGGACTAGGCTTTCTTTTCTTTTTGGCATCTCTCCAGGCGTTTGTATTTGCAGCCATTTTAAGCCTGAGTTGTTGCAAGGGCGATGTTGGGTGAGATGCTTGTGTGAGCTCCCTGGAGTTTCTCAGCTGTGGCAGTTTACATGCTTAAAAGCTCCATGGAGTTATCACCTAGGAAATGTACAGTTATTAATAACAGTCCAAGGTGTCATCCACCCAAGGGTGTTAAGAGAGCTAGTTGATGTCATTGTGAGGCCGTTCTCCATAATCTTTGAGAAGACATGGAGATCAGGAGACATCCCTGAAGACTGGAAGAAGGTCACCCCCATCTACAAGAGGGGTTCCAGGGAGGATGCAGATATTTATAGACTCATAGCCACACTTCAATCCCAGGGAGAGTTATGGAACAAATCATCCCAGGAACTGACACAAGTCAACTGAAGCATGTAATTGGGAAAGGAAAACGTGGATTCACCAGGGGACTGTCAAATCTACCACATGAGCAAAGGGTGAGGGAACTGGGTTTAATCAGCCTTAAGAAGAGAAGGCTTAAGGGACATCTTATTACCATGGACCAGGACACATAGGATGGCTACCAAGAAGATGGATTCCCTTTTTGCAAGGAGTCACATGGAAAAGACAAGGAGTGATGGGGACAAGTTACTGCTGGAGAGAATGCAGTTGGACTCCAGAAGAAAAGGTTTCCCCATGAGAACAGTTGGACATTGGAATCATCTCCCACTGGATTCCCCTCCATTGGGCAGTTTGAAAACTCATCTTGACAGATGGCTGGGCCAGGTCATTTCAACTCTACTCTTTCCTAGAAAGGTTGGAGCAGATGATCCTTGGGGTCCCTTCCAACCTGTGATTCTATGTAAAAATAAATAAAAACTCACAATAGCAATCGGAGCAGTGGCTATTAGCCTGACCCAGAGTCTGAAGATATGTGGTGATCATTCAGAAACATTTCTTCCTCCATGGCACACACACACAAGGTCTGTCCTTTACAGTCACAGAAGCTGGCTATGGTTTATATTTTCATGTGTGTTGCACACAATTTGCTGCCCTGAGGTTCCACATGTGTCTAGTGTCTGATGCCACAGATGCAGCAGATGAAAGCTGAGGAGATTTTCCAAGAAGGTTTGCAAAGCACACATGTGCAGAACACAAACTAGAAAGCTAATTAAGCATCACCAGGTTCCCTGCTCACTTCTAGGGAAGTTGGGCCTTTAGCAGAACTAAGCAGAACTTTAGCAGAAATGAGCATGGTTCCTGGAAGCACAGTAGCAGATATTTGCTGTCTGTATAATCAGAAACCCCTTGGGATGATGAAACCAGCTTTGTGAAAATACAACTGCCAGGCTTCTTCTCTACCATGCAACTGCTGGCTGCTTCCTGCTGTATCAACATATTGTACATGTGCTGAAGTGAACTGAAGGACACGAAAGGAATGGGTAGATGTGGAGCTAGCAATAAGGTTCCTACAGCCTACACACTAAATACTGAAACACCTTAAATCTTCAGAGCCTAAATATATATATATGTATAATGGAAGAAGACACTAGGGTAGGAAAACAGAAAAGCAGGTAGTTTGGGCTTTGACTGGCACCAGAGTGTTTACACACAGAATCTTTGCATCCAGACAGGGGAAAAAATCCCACAAAAACCAAACAACCAAAAAACTTCCAGGAAATTACAGGTAGCAGATGGAAAGCAATGAATCCAAGGGGGAAAGATGTACAGCTCAGCTTCCTTATATACTCTTCTTGTAAAGCTGGGAATGTTGATCTCTGGAAGATAGGAAGGCTCTGCAAAGGGACCTGGACAGGCTGGCCCAGAAAGCTACCAGCGTCTTGGTCTGGATCAACAATGGCATGGCTAACATGAGTAGAGAAGTGATTATGCCCCTGTACTCAGCACTGGTGAGGCCCCACCTCAAAAACTGGGTTCAGTTTTGGGTCTCTCAGCACAAGAATGACATTTTGCTGCTGGAGCAGGTCCAGAGAAGGACAACAAAGTTGGGGAAGGGTCTGGAGAACAGGGTTGGTGAGGAGTGGCTGAGAGTACTGGGGCTGCTTAGTCCAGAGAAGAATGCCAAAGGGAGACCTCATTGTTCTCTACAATTCCCTGTAATGAGATTGGAGTGAGGTGGGGGTTGGTCTCTTCTCCCTAGTATCAGGTGATAGAATGAGAGGAAATGGCCTGAAATTGTGCTGGGGGGGATTTAGGTTGGAGATTAGGAAAAATGTCTTTGCTGCAAAGGTGGTCAGGGGTTAGAACAGGCTGCCTAGGGAGGTGGTGGAATCACCATCCCTGGAGGTGTTCAAGAAATGTGTGGACCTGGCCCTTTGGGACATGGTTTAATGGCCAGGGTGGTGTTGGGTTGACGGTTGGACTCGATGATCTTAGAGGGCTTTTCTAAGTGAAAAAATTCTACAGTTGTATGATCCTTAAAAGGATCATTGTTTTTATATGTTGTTGTTAAGTTACTCTATTAATTACTGCATATTAGTAGTGACTACATATTAATTGCTATATAATTAATTTAAACTACATAGTAACATTTTTCTAGGTCATTGTTATAAAGTAACATTTATATGTAAGAAACGTGTGGACATAGCCCAGTGGGACACGGTTTACTGGCCATGGTGGTCTTAGTCTGATGGTTGGAATCAGGTGTTATAGAATGGTTTCAATTAGACCTCAGAGGTCCTTTCTAACTGAAACAATTGTATGATTCCATGATTTTTATAAACTGTCATATATCACCATGTTCTCCTGTGATATAGTCTGTGTAATCCTACTTTAGCAGGGGGATTGGACTAGGTAATTTCAGAGGTCCTTTCCAACCCCCACAGAATTCTGTGATGATTCTGTTATTTATACCACCAAGGTATTAATGGAAGATTCTTAAGCCCTGGATGCCAGCAGTGGATGTCAGCAGCTGATTCTTGCTGTCTGCTTCAGCAGAATCTGTGAAGGATGGAGTCAGCCCAAGGCTGTTTCTCTACTGGGGCAATGCCTGCTCGGCCCTGTGGGACACCATGCCACGCTGACCCACACAGGGGATTGCAGAGAAACACGTAAGGATTGCTTGGACTGGGGAAACCCTTCCGAGTGCTTCTGCAAATCAATGTAGAGTGAACGTCCAGAGGCGGCAGCTAGACAGTGCTCCCTCTGCTCCCTCTACTGGGCAATGCATCTGGTCATGGAATCGTTTCACTTGGAAACCGCCTCTGAGATCATCAAAAGTAATCAGCAAGCTCAAAGCTGGCCTCATTTCAAAGGAGTCATTAAAAGGACACATTAAACCCACCTGCCTTAAAATTCGGAGGGAAGCTGGCCAAAACATTTCTGGTGACGAGAAAGAAGCTTGTCTGCTGCCAGCAAGTACAGGGGCATAGGAAATTGCTCTTGGGATTCTTTATGAGGAATGTGGCCAGCAGGTTGAGGGAGGTTCTGCTCCCCCTCTACTCTGCACTGGTGAGAACTCACCTGGAGTATTGTGTCCAGTTCTAGGTTCCCTAGTTCAAGAAAGACAAAGAACTACTGGAGAGAGTCCAGCACAGAGCCACTAAAAGGATGAGGGAGTTGTAACATCTCTCATGTGAGGAGAGGCTGAGACAGGTGGGGTTATTTAGCTTGGAGAAGAGCAGCCTGAGAGGAGATCCTATTAATGATAACAAATGTCTCAGGGGTGGGTGTCAGGAAGATGGGGTCAGACTCTTCTCAGTGGTCCCCAGTGACAGGACAAGAGGTAATGGGCATAAACTTGAACAGAGGAAGTTCAATCTCAACATGAGAAGGAGCTTCTTTAACTTGAGGATGGCAGAGAACTGGAGCAGGCTGCCCAGGGAGGTGGTGAAGTCTTCCTCTCTGGAGACTTTAAAGGCCTCCAAGATGTGACCTTGTGTGACCTACCCTAAGTGATCCTGCTCTGTCAGGGGGATTGGACTTGGCAATCTCCAGAGGTCCCTTCCAACCCATAACATTTTGTGATTCTGTGTGAAAGGGACAGCATTGAGCCAGCACCTTCAAGAACATCTGCTACTCAGATCCTATTTCCAGGGCTCTGGGGTGAACTTTGAAGTTTTTCTGCTATCTTCATTAGCAGGAGGATGCAAAGCACAGTCCACTCTGTACATGCAGAGAATGTAATAAAGTTTAGGCAATAAACTGCCTGGGGAACTGGGAAAAAGAGGTTGAGTGGGGAAGTGGGGAAGTGGAGAAGGGTCCCTCTCTCCCCTGCCAAATTCCTTCCTTCTGCTGTGGCCAGCAAGAGGACTTGGAAAGTTGCTTTTGGAACCACAGCTGTAATCTGCCTGCTATCATTAGGGAGAAGGGCGAGATGGAAATAAAGTCTATGGTGAAAGTGAATTGAAGCATAAGATGATAAGGGGCAACCTAAATTTCTCCTAGAGGCATTATGTTTTACACAGCGGTGCTTAGAATAAAAATAACTCTTTAAATTGTCTTGTAACCTGGCAAGTGTCTAATTAACCTTTGCAGCATCCTTGATAGGCAGCAAGCTGTTACCAGTCTAGGGATACAGCACAGAAAACTGAGGAAGGGAGCTTAGGACATGGATGTTGTGGTTTCAGTCATCCTTATCTGCTGCAGACTTTCCAAAAACTAGGTGACAGCTCATCGTGTCTTTATTTATGAGGGCTGTGATGTTTTCCACGTAGCAGTGGGTGCCCTTTTCCCATCAGTTTCAGACATGGAGTTACAAAGACTCACTGCCCCATCTTTTCCAGGCTAAAGAGCCTCAGCAGCAAAGTTATAGCATCACTTAGGTGGGAGAAGCCAAGGTGCCAGGTAGCAGGAAGGGGACAGAGAGAAGTGCATTATCCTGGAGCCTTCAACTGGGGCATGGATTCTCACCCCACTGTGGTGTGCAGGCACTGCTCCTCCTGATATCACCATCAAACTGGTTCCTCTTTACATCATGGCTCTGTCACATCTGTCCAGAAGGTTTTACAGCCATGGTGCAGACTTTTCTTCAGGATGAGATCTGTTTCAAAAGCAGGACCCAGTGCTAGGATATCCCAGAAAGAGGGACACCTTACACCTTGAAAATGCTGCTCCTTGAGATCTCAGAGATCCAAGGAGTGCTCCTCTAAAGGCCTTCTAAAACTGATCATGATTTATAACTGTGCTTTCATTGTCCTTCTCCCATCAGACCAAAGTCTTCTAATCTCACCACACAAGAGGGAAAAAACCCCACCATTTAATGATTGTGATGGTTGTGGCATGGTGTGATTACAAGGCAGGATATGGATGTCACAGATGACACCAAATTTGTAAGCATGAAAATGCTGTGCTTCAAAGCCTCACTTTCCCCTTCCAGTGATTCACTGCAAGCCCAAGCTGCTGTGCAATGGTGATTACAGGGAAAATGCTTTGTACCACGGGGGTGGATGGAGACAGGAGCTGCACAGACAAAGTGCCTGGACAATGTCAGTGAGAGATCTGGTCTGTGATTCAGCTGATTTCCAAGAAACTGGAGTCAGCCAAAAGTAGTGATTTAGAAGATTTTTAGAAGACTGATACAGCTACAATACTCTGAGTTGTTGAATGCAGCAGCAGTTCCTGTCCCAGACAGGACTACAGGCAGGTTTTAATCAGCTGTTTGAGCATTTCAGTCTTTCCTTTTCCCCCTTTTTTATCATGCACATAATGCAGCAAGAAAAAAAAAAAAGAGAAAACAAAACAAAATATTGGAAAAAAACAACAGCATGGAAAGGAAAATAAATTAAAGAGAAATGAATTATATAGCAAAACCCAATAACTGGAACAGAGCAATTCCTGTATGACAGATAAATTCTCTGGTGCATTTCATCTCCTTGTACTTGCAGAGTATCTCTGAGTAGATCATGACTTCTTTGGAGTTAATAACATTTAAAGCTCCTTTAATGAATTACTGATAGCTTTCTAAGCATCACAGCTTAGTCTCTTTTTCCTCTGTGCACTCTGGTCAGGCATTGGAACAGGCTGCGCAGAGAGGTGGTGGAGTCACCATCCCTGGAGGTGTTCAAGAAACGTGTGGCCATGGCACTTTGGGACATGGTTTAATGGCCATGGTGGTGTTGACTTCATAGCTGGACTCAATGGTCTTGGATGTCTTTTCCAACCAAAACCAATTCTATGATTCTGTGATTCTAAGACCTTGCAACTGTAGCCCAAGAGAGCCCAAAAACTTAGTGCAACACATTTGGTTGTGGATTGTGTGACACTGCTGATATTGTCTATGGGCTTTCAGTTGCATGAGCCTGGTCTGATGCTTTTGCAGCTAAGAGCAAACTGCCTTTGGTACCCAAGAAAATAGAATCTGCAACTGAAGCCTTTCATATAGGCAGATTATTTGTGATGGCTCCCTCCTGTGTCATGGCCCTGACAACTGACCAAGTGTTGGCTCATCCCCAGGTCACCTTCCTTTAGCCATTTCCAGTGACATCAGCTGCCTCCATCCCCAGGCTCTGCAGAAAATTTAAAGCCTGGAAAACTCAGCCCTGTGTCAAATTTACTTTAGAGGGATGAAAAAGGAGCAAAAATTTTGGAGAGTAAGGGGACACGAATGAATCCTAAGATCACAGAAACATAGGCTCAGAGAATATGAATGGTTTGTGTTGGAAGGTAGCATAAAGATCAGCTAGTTCCAATCTGCCTGCCATGGGCAGGGGCACCTTCCACTAGACCAGCTTGTGAAAATGATACTCAAAAGGAAGCAGCTGAAACACTTCCAGACATCATATGAAAGTGTTCTGTTCTACCATGATAATCAACTAAAACGTCCCATAACTTCAGCAGAAGCTGGTTGGCAAGGCAGGCTGAATGCATCCCTGGGTATAACACAAGCTGCAATTACAGCACACAGTAAAACTGTGAGAGATGAAAAAGATGAAAACCAAATATTTTTCTCACCCCAATATCATCTGAAGTACAAAAGGCTGTGGTCTATTTCTACTCTCTAGATGTAATCATTTTAGAAGCCCCAGTGAAATATTGTCAAAAAGACGTTTTTGCCTACCAGGGCCACTAAAATATGTTAGAACTGGTATTTGGTGTGTTCCTACAGAACCTTGTGGATTCCTTTGTGGTGATTCATCTCTGTTACCAAAGAAGACAGTGCTTTAGTTCCCAGTATCATAACAGTCTTGAGCTGTCTTTTTGCCTAATTGGCCACTGATCTTCTAATCATTCTTACTGTCAGACGTGCTCTGCTCCATTGATTCCAACCCAGCTTTGCTAGGGTACAGAAATATGAGTTAATAGCCACAGCTGCAGGATTAGAGTTTATAGGACTCTCCTATGTAGGCACTTGAAAAACACCAATTATTTTTTCCTAGGAACTCAAAAAATGCTACTGAAAACAGTCTTCTTTGTTACCAAGGAAAAATGAAGCTGAGAACAGAGATGACTGAGCAAAGCAATAAAAAAATAAAAAGTGCATTTTCTCTTATTTTGTTTTCCTGTGAGATTTTTTTTTTTTTTTAAGCAAGGGAAAAAAAAAAGAAGAGTGATGTCCTTCCCATGAAAGCTTATCTTGCTCAGAAAGTCTTTTTTTTTTTGTTGGTTTTTTTGAGTGAGAAGTTACCAGTTAGCTTTCCCAAAGAAGGCCATGGGAGTGCTGCAGGGCAAAACGATCTGGCCCATGGTTATGTGCAGCAGTGGAACAGGTAATCCCTTTAGCTCTGCAGTAACTAAATCACACTTCAGTGCTACAACTACAGAAAGCCCATGAGGAAAGCAAGGGTTCCTAAAATACCTCTCTCATGTCATGTGGGTCTTTTCTTTCTTTTTTTTTTCTCATTTGGAAGACTCTGATTAAGGCCTGCCCAGGGCCCTTTCTTGCTTGAGTTGCAGGTCTGGGAGAGATCACAGTCAATGCTTGCTGAAATTTGATTGGAAGACTGTCAAGCTCAAAGCAGTTCTTTCAGTGACACTCTCAAACCTCTGAGATCAAAGGTGCTGACTGAAGTTGGTTTTCACATCGAGATTACAACATTATTTG
Source organism: Dryobates pubescens (assembly GCF_014839835.1). Taxonomy (NCBI): domain Eukaryota; kingdom Metazoa; phylum Chordata; class Aves; order Piciformes; family Picidae; genus Dryobates; species Dryobates pubescens. The sequence goes on from NC_071612.1 coordinate 44,612,887, forward strand.
ATTTCATAGCAGTGTAGTCCCCAGAGAAGGCATGAGTTGATTATGCAGTAATTCCAGGAGTGCCTCAAGTCTCCTGGGGAGAGATGAATTCCATGAAACCAATTTGAAAGAAAGGACAATTGACCTTGGTGGCATTTTCTGTTGGTGGTATGGGTTGTGGTGGTGTGTTTTTTTTTTTTAAGGAAAACTGCATTTCCTATTAAGATGTTTAGCAAATAATCGAGGCTGACAGCTCGTGGCTTCAGCAAGCTCTGTGCTGGGCGTGGGGGTAAAGTTGAGAAGCAGGCTGAGGGCTAAATTGTACATCATTTGAAAGGTACACTGCAAAAACAGAGGTGACAAGCTGCCAGGGAGCACCATACAGTGTTTTGCTGCAAGTCTGCAGAAAAATTCATGCCAGTGCATCTGACATGGGATATAGGTGCACATGGAAAAGGCATAAAATGGGACTATGAGTGGTTTGAGAACTGAATTGCAACCTAGAAAGACATGCAGTTTCCAAGATAGTTTTAGGTCAGGTTAAAAACTAGCAAAAGGACATGAAACTGTTGGATCAGGTCTAGAGGAGGCTACAAAGATGATCAGAGGGCTGGGGAACCTCTGCTATAGGGACAGGCTGAGAGAGTTGGGGCTGTTCAGCCTGGAGAAGAGAAGGCTCCAGGGAGATTCTAGAGCAGACTTCCAGTGAGTACCTGAAGGCAGCCTAATATAAAGCCAGGGAGGGACCTCTGACAAGGGTAGGACAAGGGGCAATGGCTTTGAGCTGGAAGAAGGGGAGATTTAGATTGGAGATTAGGAAGAAATTATTTCCACTGAGGGAGGGTGGTGATACACTGGAACAGGTTTCCCAGGAAGGTTGTGGATGCCAGCTCTCTGGAGGTGTTCAAGACCAGGTTGGGTGAGGCCTCGAGCAACCTGGTCTAGTGGAAGGCGTCCCTCTCAGTGGCAGGGGAGGTTGGAACTAGATGATCTTCCTGTTCTATGGTTCTGTAATAAGTTATAGATTAGCAATGGATCATAGAATTGCTTCTTTAGGTCACTTTAAGATCACCTGGTCCAACCATTATTAAACTCTGTGAAGAAATGCTGTGCTTTGTGGCAAAAATTATTGACACCTGCTTTGCATTGTATCCTTTTCTTCCCATTTCCATAGCCTTCATTGTGCAAGGATGTGGGCATGCCTTTCTGTACAGAAGAAGATGGGTAAGACAGAAAGAAATTGAAGGCAGGCTTTGTTTACAAGTCTACAGATCTCTTGGACAGGCAGTCATGGAGCAATACCTCCTGTTAGCCCAGATATTGCTGTTTATCAGTCTGTATTTTCTGTCTGATTTCTAAATGATATTTAGAAAGCATGGTTTAAAAGCCAGTATTTAATCCATTCCTGCATTATTTCTGAATTTGCTTTCATCAAGTATGGTTTGCAGAACATAAAAACAGACACCTGGCCTGGGGGAGGAAAAAAAGTACAAACAATTTTTTTTTTAAAGTGAAAAAAAAAAAACAAACCAACAACAACACAGTAAAATTGCTAAGGAAGATGAAAAGTGTATCAAATGTATTGGTCATTGTCATTCAAGGGCCAGGAGCTGTGTAATTATTTACAGTTACCAATGTTAAAAAAAAGGAGGAAAAGGGAAACCAACAAATCCTAGAATGGTTTGGGTTGGAAGGGACCTTAAAGATCATCTAGTTCCAACTCCCCCACCATGGGCAGGGACAGGTCCCACTAGACCAGCTTGCTCAAGGCCCCATCCAATCTGGCTTTGTTCATCTTCAGGGAAGAGGCATCCACAACCTCCCTGGGCAACCTGTTCCAATGTCACACCACCATCGTTGGAAAGAATTTCTTCTTAATCTCCTTTCTTCCTATCTCCCCTCTTCCACTCTAAAGTTCCTCATTCTATCACAATAAATCCTTGTAAAAACTCCCTCCCCAGTTTTCTAGCAGGCCACCTTCAATAGTGGAAGGCTGCTCTAAGGTCTCCCAGGGTTCTACAGCCTTCTGATCATCTTTGTGGCCTCCCCTGCATCTGCTCCAACAGTTTCATGTCATTCTTGTTCTGGGGACACTAGAACTGGAATCAGTACTCCAGCTGCGTCTCAGCTGAGCAGAGTAGAGGGGCAGAATCTTCCCCCTCATCTTTCTGGTCACACTTTTGATGCTTCTTAATCATTCTGACATGCTAGGTTTAAAATGAAGCCATAAGGAGAGACTGGACACAGCAGAATCCCAGATCAATTGGGCTGAAACTCTATGCAAAGAAATGACCAACTCTCCTGTTACAGCTCACTAAGAGGAAAGAGACCTGATTTTTGAAGGGGTGGTCTGAGGCTGCAGAGGTAATTCCTTCCCTGAACAGCATTATATGAGAGACTTAACATCAGAATATGAGAAGCTATTGAATGCTCCCCATCACATCCACAGATCCAGCATCTCAGGATTGTGTAGAAATAATTGGAAAAAGCAAACATTTGTGAATCACATGAATTCCACATTATGCAGTCTTTGATTCCTTTTCAGAAGTAAGCATTATACTATGAAAGAAGACAAGTGCTGCCTCTGAAAGAAAAGTATAAAAATATCAGGTGCTATTGCACTCTCATTTGCTGCTTCCACAATCAAAACCTATCAGTTCTGTTTTCCAAAAAACAATATCACTTTGAGATCCTGGTTGGTGAGCTACTAGTAAAAGGAGTCTGAGAAGGGCAACAAAACTGGTTAAGGGTCTAGAGAGCAAGTCTTCTGAGGAGTGGTTGAGGGAACCGAAATCATTTAGTCTGGAGAAAAGGAGGCTGAGGGGAGACCTCATTGCTCTATACAACTCCCTGAGAGGAGGTTGAATTGAATGGGGGGTTGGTCTCTTCTGTATAGTATCAGGTACTAGAATGAGAGGAAATGGCCTGAAATTGTGCTGGGGAGATTTAGGTTGGATATTAAAAAAATTCCTTTGCTGCAAGAGTGGTCAGGGATTGGAACAGGCTGCCCAGGGAGATGGTGGAATCACCATCCCTAGAGGTGTTCAAGAAATGTGTGGACATGGCACTCTGGGACATGGTTTAATGGCCCTGAAGTGTTGAATTGATGTTTGGACTGGATGACCTTAGAGGACTTTTCCACATCAAACTACTTTATGATTCTACCCAGCATGTGACATGTGAAGCAAACATTAAATAGGGTATTTGACTAGAGCATTTCCACAAAATGCCTTACATTGTGCCCAAACTGTCACTCTGTCAATGTGGTGAACTTAACTCAGACATCAGGGAGTACCAAGCACTCAGGAGCAAAAAGAACATAAGTTTCTAGTGGTCATTTTACCTCTACCCCAAACAGGCTACTGTCACTCACACTTACTGTGCAGATGAGCTGCCTTTCATCATAGAATCATTACAGAATGCTGTGGGTTGGAAGGGACCTTAAATATCACCTAGTTCCAACACCCCTGCCATGGAAAGGGATGCCTTCCCGAAGACCAGGTTGCTCAAGGCCTCATCCACACTGGTCTTGTACCATTCCAGGAAGGGGTCATCCACAACCTCCCTGAACAACTTGTTCCAGTGTCTCACCACCCTCACTGGAAAGAATTTCTTCCTAATATCCAGACTCAATCTCCCTTCTTCCAGTTTAAAGCCATTGCCTCTTGTCATATCACTATAAGCCCTTTCCTTTTCTCTGGACCACAAAGCCTGCCTTTGTCATCCAAAGAATTCAGGACTGTGATCAAATTCTGTTATTGGTCACTTTGTATTTCTTTGGTTGCTTTTGGATTTCTATTATTTTTTGGTTGGTTGGGTTTGGTGTGGTTTGGTTTGTTATTTTTTGTTTTGTTTTGTAGCCCTGAGGATAAACATCCCTTGCAGAAAAATAAATAGATAAATAAATAGAAATTTTCACCTTGCCTGTCCTACTAAATGGTGTCTTGGTATCTCAGTCTCTTTCTGTGCTCCCCTCCTGAACCTTATTTCTTCCTGGCTGCTCACTCTCAGTGTTGGTTCTTTTTCCTCAGAGATGGTATTGTGGAACAAAACCATTGGAGAATTCACTTTTCCTCATGAATTTCTGCAGCCACGTTTCGAGACAGGTTTATTTGGTGACATGTACAGTGGAATGAAAACCCCAGATAGCTGAGGGAGAATTTTTTTAACCTGATGGCACCAGGAGATGTTTGCAGAGAATGACAGTGTCTGAATACTTCTCTTTTACTGCAGGTATTGCCTTGAAAAGTCTTGATTTTGTGTCAGCCTTGATTAAACATGGCCTGTCTGTTTTACATGAGACTTTGTGGCAGGTTTTCTATCTTTCCACCATAATTGTCACAGACGTTCTCAAAACCTGGTGACTCTGATCATCCCTTCCTTTATTCTCACTGGTAAGCTGGATAAATACATCCTATTTTTCTGGACACAGCACTGAGGAAAACAATCATTGTCTGGCCAATAATTACTGATGGAGCCATCTCACAACACTCTACAGGAGTCACCAGCCCTGGGGGTGTTCAAGAAGCGGGTGGACGTGGCACTCGGGGTCATGGTTTAATGGCTATGGTGGTCGTAGGTTGATGGTCGCACCTGATAACCTTAGAGGTTTTTTCCAACCAAAACAATTCTATGATTATGTATTTCCCTTGATCAGAAAAGCAATGCTGACAGCTCTGCATGTCACACAGCACCAGCCCTGCTGCAAACCTCCACTGCTGATGGACACCAGCTGAACTCCTCTTTCTGAATTCTTACACACTGTCAGAAGCACAGGGATTTGCACCAGGCTTGGAGGTGTTCACCCTCCCCAGTATAAGTGTGGTAGATCAGATATGGTGACTTGGCAGCCTCTGCTCCTTCTGCAGATGAATTCCTCAGAAACCACTCTGATGACTCAATGCAAATGCATAAACCATATCTTGAGACTGTTTGACCTGAAAAGTAATTAACAAACACCTCTAGGAGGAATGACTGAAATACTTGTTTCTAAGAACAAGGGACAAACCTTGGCACTGGTTAGTGAACAAGAGGGAACTTGGCAGGTAAGACGAGAAGAGAAAAAGCTCTTCCAGAGTTAACATTCTACAATGCTGTGACTCTTGTTCCATAATGCAAAATATTCTGCTGTAATCCTCAAAACAGCTTGAGGTAAGGTCTCAAGCAAGCTTGAGATTTGAATCTGATTTCATATTAGGACAAATTCCTTTGCTGCAAGACCAGTCAGGAATTGGAACAGGCTGCTCAGGTATATGGTGGAGTCACCATCCCTGGAGGTGTTCAAGAAACGTGTGGACATGGCACTTTGGGACATGGTTTGATGGCTGTGGTGGTGTTTGGCTGATGGTTGGCCTCAATGATCTTAGAACTAAAACAATTCTGTGATTTGTAAAAACAAAACAAAACAAAACAAAAGGTGCAAGAAAAGAGAAAAAAAAGAGAAAGTAATCTACAAGGAGGGTTTGTTTTAGTGTTTAAAGTTCTTCCTATACATGAAGAAAAGTGAGAACATCTTAGGAAGGGGGAAGATGTTAAACCCAGGAGCAACTGATGAAGGATTCTAAATCTGCCCTCCTTTTTAAGTAAACACTTCTGAAACATGCAGTGCAGCGTCTTCCAAGTCCTACAGACAGCTTCCAAAGCTGTTGTATTGCAACTGAGTGCAGTATCTGTGCTTCCATTAAACCCTGCACAGTGAGCTCCCTGTCCCCATGGGACTTTATAGTTTCAGTTTAAAAGCAGCATCACTTTAGGAACATATTCTGACTTCATTTATGCAGCCCAAGAGATGATCTACCTATCTGTCTACTGATAGCATCTTGAATCAAAACAGAGCATTTTCAATACAGAATGACAGAATTACAGATGGGTGGGGGTTGGAAGGCACCTCTGGAGATCATCTAGTCCATCCCCCCTGCTAAAGTAGGATCACCCGTGGCAGGTTGCCCAGGATCACAATGTCAAGGTGGACAGAGAAGGAGACTCTGCAACCTCTCTGAGCAGTCTGCTCTAGCCCCCTCAGGTAAAGAAGATTTTCCTTATGTTCAAGTGAGAGATGTTTAATCCCAAACTAAACAATTGGACACTTTTGAGAGTGGGTAAGTTGCCCCCTCACCATAGATCTTGGGAGCTGCTAGGCTTTCAAACTGAAAAATAGGGTGTCCTTGTATTCCTTAATCATCCCCCAGGGAAAGCAGTTTGTAAAACAGTAAAATCTCTCAGGCACAAATATTTATCACAGCTCCAATAAGATTTTGTGTGCCTTGTAACTACAATACTACATGTTTTATGCTCCCTCAATCTTTGGGTTAGAGTCCCTCCAGTTTCTTCAGTGCAGATCGTTTCACAACCAGTGGAGATCTGTAAACAATATTTTGTTACAGCCCCATGAATACTACCAGGTGCCATTATTTCTCTTCTAGTTTCAACAAGGTTTTACTCTTCCTGTACACATATTGTTCAAGTTCTAAAAATGCCTGCTGCAGGAGGCATAATTATCTTTATTTTATTGGATTTGTCAGGTTTACACAGTTTTCAGCCCTTTAGAGTCTAACCATAATTAGGCAAGCACACACAATTTGAAGTCCCTGGTTCATCTCATTCAGCAGGTGTTCCTTCGCAGGACAGAACAGCTTGTCCTTTAAAAATACAGCACAGTGTCACAAACCCAAGGCACACACCAAGGTGCACTCCATCCTACCACTCTGACAGAAAGGCACTTAATGGAGGTATTAAATACTGCAGTTCTAGGCATGTGGCTGCCCAGGAGCCAGGGTGCTCGATACAGATCAGTGCAAATCATAGAATGGCAGAATCATGGAGTCACACAGAATGCACTGGGTTGGAAGAGAGCTTCCAAGATCATCTTGTCCAAGTACCCTGCAGCCAGCAGGAAAATGTCAGCCTAGAGAAGGTTGCTCACAACGCCATCAAGCCTCACCTTGGATATCTCCAGGGATGAGGCCTCAGTCATATCCCTGGGCAGGCTGTTCCAGTATTTCACCACTCTCTCTGTTCAGAACTTCTTTCTGATATCCAACCTAATGCACCAAGCTCTAGTTTCAAACCATTGCCCCTTGTCCTATCACCACAGGCCCTTCTAAACAGTCCCTCCCCAGCCATCCAGAAGGTCCCCTTCAGATATTGAAACATAGCTCTAAGGTCTCCTGGGAGCTTTCTCTTCTGTAGGCTGAACAGCCCCAGCTCTCGCAGACCTTAAAGCAGCCTTCCAATACATGAAGAGGGAATCCAAGAAAGATGGAGAGGGACTTTTTACAAGGGCCTGTAGTGATAGGATGGATTGAAGCTGAAGGTAGGTATATTTAGACTGAAGAAATTCTTTCCAGTGAGGGTGGTGAGAAACTGGAACAGGTTGCCCATGGGAGTTATGGATGCTAGAGGCTTTCAAGGATCCTAGAGGCTTTCAAAGCCAGGATGGATGAGGCCTTGAGCAAGCTAGTCTACTGGAAGGTGTCCCTGCCCTTGACAAGAAGGGTGGAACTGGATAATCTTTAAGATCACTTCCAACACAAACCATCCTATGATTCCCTGCCTTTTTTCCCTTAGATTTTTGCTAAGGCTGTATTCCTTCTTTTGAATCCTTGGACATGCTGACTATCCATTTTATCTTGTCTTGCATATCTTTTAGCTGATGGACTTTTCCACTTCTTAATGGCAACTAGTGAAATCAGGCAAGGTGACCCAGCTGCACTGCACCAAATGGAGCTTTGAATCAGCCAGCTGAAACTTGGGCTGAGGGTTGGAGAGCTATGCTGCCTCATTTATCCATGCAAGCTCAGTCACCATCATCTGTGCTTTGGAAACAGCTGTAGCTTCCAGCTTCTGCTGCCTCCCCATTCCCATGGCAGCAGTGAGTTACACACAGAATGCTCCCCCACTTCAGCTAGCAACAGAGGTATTTTCAGTCCAAATGACCTTTATTTTATAACAAGGGAATAACAAGTAGGGTTTCTTTGGGTGAAGGTATCTTAACTGCCTCTGACAGTCTGTGCTGAGCAGATCATAAATAGGCCTGCCACAGCCTGTAGGCAAAGGCACCATCTCTAGCTGACAAAGAGGCAGGACACACACCAAGCCAAGGCTGAGGCAGGCAACGTGTTGGCCCTGCTGTTGATAGATGCACAGCGCTAGCATGGCCTTGACTGATGTGTAAGGCTCGCTGCAGAGCTGAAGAGCATCCCTGCTTTGGTGGTGCACACAGCAGCCTTGAGCTCCTGCTCCCAGCCCCATGGCAGGAGATATTTCTCCTTGACTTTCTGGGAGGTAAGCATGGCTTTGGAACAGTGGTCAGCAATCTGCCACCAATTTAAACCTCCTGCAGAGATGTTCTGTATTATTATTTTAAAAGTTGGCATATTCAGGGTATTTCTAAAATAATTTAGAGTCATTAATTCCCTTGTATAGAATCCATTAACTGCAGGCTATTATAATAAATAAGTGGCATAATTATCAGGCTAATTGTCCAAAAAGCTAAAACAGTCATTCTAATGAATGTTTCTGTGGCTGTCTTATCCATCATGCTCTGTCTGGAAGCCTAGCAGCACCACAGCTCCTTGGCAGAGTAGATCCCACAGTCCCTTTGGTTGAGTCTCTCTCCCTAGACCTACTATCTCAGCACACCTTTCCCCTCTCCACCTTTCACCGTGTCTGCTGTATCTCAAAGTCCATGCTTCTGCAGGGCTTTTCCAGCATCAATACCTCAGCAGCAGCAGCTGCAGCACGTGCATTGATTCCTGTGGCCCTCTGCCTCTGAAATACCCCAGTATGATCTCCACAGCTTGATTTTCCTCAGCAGAATGAAGAGGCAGCCATTTTAACCCAAGGAAAACTTATGGTATAACTGTCTGATTACCTGAGATGGGTAGAAAGCACAAGCAAGCTTTTCTACTTTAGCTTTCTTACAGATTAGGCACTGACCTGGTCAAAAGCAGCTCCACAGAGAAGGACTGGGGGATGATGCTGAACACCAAGTTCACCATGAACCAGCAACGTACCCTTGTGTCCAAGAAGACCAATGTTATCCTGGGGTGCATTAAGAGGAGGCCAGCAGGTTGGAATATGTTCTTCTCCCTCTCTGCTCTAGTGAGATCACATCTGGAGCTCCCTGGTTGGAAAGAGATAGGGAACTATGGGAGAGAGTGCAAGAGAGGGCCATGAAGATGCTGAGGGACCTGGAGCGTCTCCCTGAGGAGGAAAGGCTGAGAAACCTGAGACTGTTTAGCCTAGAGAAGAGCAACATGGGAGGGGATCTTCTCAATATCTAAAGGGTGGGGGCCAAGAGGATGGGGCTGGGCTCTTTTCAGTGATGCCCATGGGACATTGGGCAATGGGTACATATTGGAACACAGGAGGTTTCACTTAAACATGAGGAAAAACTTTGCTGTGAGGGTGCTGGAACCTTAGAGCAGGATGCCCACGGAGGCTGTGGATTCCTCTTCTCTGCAGAGGATCCAAATGCACCTGGACATTATGATCCTGGGCAATCTGTTGTGGGTATCCCTGAATTAGCAGGAGTATGAGACTAGATGATCTCCTGTGGTCCCTTCCAGCCCCTGTCAATCTGTGGTTTTTATGGCTATAACCACCAGGCAGTGCGGAGGCTAACTTGGAACATGCTACTGGAAGAAGAGTTATTGAATGGCTCAAGAGATGATGAGTTTTTATTGCAGAGTGCTCCAGCATTAAGGCAAACAAAGTACTGCTTACTATTTTTGGTGGTGCTTGGTCATCCTCTGCTTCCAAATGTGTCCAGCACATTCTGTGTCCAGTTCTAAGACAGAGGAAATGGTCTGTCAAATGGAGCCACTGACATGTAGAGGAGAAAAAATAAGCAGAAGAAAGTCAAACTGACAAAAAGTTGGACACTCAGTGAAGAGGAAGAGAAAGACAGAGGGAAAGAGCAAAAAGAAGTGGCCAGTTTAAATACATACATATATATATATATATATATAATAGTTACAAGGAAGGAGGGGAATAAGGAAGAGCAGCAGGCTTTCAGTGGGAGTGATGACATAGTTGCAGATACCCTGAACTTTTCATCAGTTACTGTTGTTGGTGAAGAATCAGAGAACTACAGAATCATTTCTGTTGGAAAAGACTTTCAAGATCATTGAGTCCAACCATTCTCTACCTCTACCAAGGTTGGGACTAAACCGTGCCCTCAGCACCACATCTCTGCCTCTTTTAAGCACCTCCAGGGATGAGGATTCAACCATCTCCCTGGGGAGCCTGTTCCAGTCTTTGGTAACCCTAGCAGACTGATAACCCTAAGAAGATTGATGCTCCCAGAGTCCTTGCATAAATATTGTTTAAGGAGAGACTGAGCAGGAGGTTAGACTGAATAACCTCAAGACATCCCCTCTGCTCAGCATTTCTCTGTTTTAAAGGGCTGGATCACAGAGGAACAAAGATCTTTAGTCACACAGATCTGTGTGAGTGAAGGATGGGGACAGAAGTGTTTCAGGATGGAGAACAGACAAGAAATTGTGGGTGGTTTTTTCCAAGCTAAGAAGGAAAGAAGCCAAACCAGAGCAGCCAAGGAAACTGCAAGTTTCCTCTTGTTTTCAGAGGCAAGTCTGGAAGCGACCTTTTAAGTGATCTATTTAAAGACAGCAAAATACTCTTGAATTGTCAACAGATGAGCAATCGTGGAGGTACTCAGCTCCCTGTCTGATGTCAGCTGGCAAGGATTGCTTACCTGCCCCCTCCCTACTAAAAATAGTCCTGAAGCTCCCAGTGACTTCACTGAAAAGTTATCTCAGCCTTCAAACACTTGAAAGCCTCCATCTTTCACTATGCTGATAAACTTTAAAAGGTATAAGGAGGACAAAAAAAAATATGGAAAGGCAAATTTGAAGTTTCACAAGTGTGATTCTTTCTTACTTTCCTGTGAAGAAAAAACCCAACAATCTAATTTAAAAAAAAATTAAAAAAAATCTTTAAATCTTCTGTGTCCATCCACTGCTTTTCCTTCTCATCTTAAAAGCATACACACGGAGAGAGAACCAACACTTTATGTGAATATTGCCACTGGATCCATGGTAAATTCATGTGAAAATAGCAGTCTTCTCTTGGACAGCTTCTGTGGGAATTACTTCCAGAATCCACAATTCAGACAGCAACAAAACACCAAAGGGCTGCCTGAGCAGCTTCTGTCTATGCCAGCTTCTCCATCTATGCCGTCTCCTCCATCTATGCCGTCTCCTCCATCTATGCCGTCTCCTCCACCTATGCCATCTAAAAGGTGACCCCATCAATGACAGGTCAGGCACACACTAGCTCAAAGATGCTTCTAGAGGATTCCCAGTGTTACTATGTGCAAAAGCAGATGAGATTGCAAAAGCAGCTGAGATTACTGAGCCATCAAATTCAATTCCCTGCAAATGTGAGAAGCTGAACCTTGATAGCTTCTGTGTGTGAGACCTTCTTCAGACCTGTCAGCTGATGTAGACTAGACATAGCCTATACATCCCAACTGGCATGATAACAAATGGAGATAATATTGCAGCAGTGGTTTTGAAGGGAAGGAAAACCTCTTGTAAATGGAGTGCTGATGTCCATTTCTCTTCATCTCCGCTTTTTCAAGAACATGCACATTCTTAGAGCCAAGTCCTCTAGTGTATCATTGGGCAGAAAACCAAGACTAAGAGGTTTTTCAAAGCCTGTTTTCTCCATTAAGTTCCTTCCTCAACACAGACACAAAGATGGCCAAACTGAAACTGAAGACTTCAAAGGAATTCCCAGGAGAGAAGAGTCTATGAATACAATGAACCCCCATTGTCAGTGTTAACAAATGCATTATTCAAATAAAAAGATATTTTTTTCCCAATCTAACTCACAGTCAATTGAAATTTGCTTCTTTTTGAAATGAAATAGGCTGTACTCCATTGTTTCAACTAATTTTCTCTTCTGACATTTCAGAGTACCATAGAATCACAGAACAGTAGGAGTTGGCAGAGAATTCTGGAGATCACTGACACCAGCCCCACCACCAAAGTAAGATCACCTAGGGCGGGTCACCAGGAATGCATCAAGACGGGTCTTGAAGGTGTCCAGAGAAGGAGACTCCACAAACTCTGTGGACAGCCTGATCTCCTCCAAGCCTTCCCTTCTCCAGGCTAAACACCCCCAGGTCTCTTCTCCTTTGCTCAGCAGGCAGATGTCCCAGTCCTGTCAGCATCTTGTTAGTGTCTGTTGGACATTTTCTAGTGTACTTCTGCCCCTCTTGAACTGGGGGGGCTTATAACTGGACAGAATACTCCAGATATGACCTTACTGGGGCAGAGTAGAAGGGGACAAGATCCTCCCTTGACCTGCTGACAACACTCTTAATACAGCCCAGGATACCATTTGCCTTCTTGGCCATCATCAGGTGTATTTAAAACAAACAAATGAACACAAACAAAAAAACCCAACCCCAAACTACAACTATAGAAAAAAAAAGACATTGCAAGTACTTTAATCTCATGCTTAAAATTGTTTGCTTCCATTATTCCAGGAAAGGGATCATATTTATCCATTTTCTAGGGTAAAAAGGCATAGAAACATCAGGTCTAGGGCTTTAGGGAAGATGCTGACCTAACACTGCTGGTGTCTATATCTAGGTAAAGAAAGCTCCACTGCAAATTTCCCTGCTATCTCAGGGTATCCTTTAGAGCTTGCCCTCATTTGGAGGATTGGGTTCTGGTTGTTTTTGTTGGGGTTTTTTGTTTGTTTGTTTGTTTTCAATATAGATATATATTTGATGAGATAAAGAGTTTCAGCAATGCCTCAGCAGCAGGGGCACAGAACTAATGGGCAGGATCAGTGCCTGCCTTGCTCAGATTTTCAGGAGGTTAGATTTGGGTTGACAGCACACAAAGCTGGTGTTCCCTGCACCTTGGCTGATTGCTTGACCCGACTTCTAACTCAAGCAACCTTCCTGTGCCTCTCTCCAGCAGGCACTGGGGACAGAATGCTCTGTGCCATCTACTCACAACCTGTGATCCATTTTATCAGGCATAACACACTGGAATTAGTTCTTTCAATAAATATTGAATGCAGAGATTTAACTAAAATGTGCTTATATTTGTTTTTCCAGATACTGGACCAGTGATAGAATCATAGAATGGGTTGGGTTGGAAGGGACCTTAAAGGTCATCTAGTTCCAACTCCACTGCCATGGGCTGGGATACCTTCCACTAGACCATCTTGCTCAAGGCCTCATCCAACCTAGCCTCAAACACCTCCAGGGAGGGGTAATCCACAGCCTCCCTGGGCAACATGTTCCAGTCTCTCACCACTCTCACTGTCAAAAAGTTCTTCCTAATCTCCAGTCTCAATCTCTCCTCTTTCAGCTCAAAACTCCTCATCCTATCACTACAAGTCCTTGTCAAAAGCCCTCCTCAGATTCCTTTAGGTCCCCTGCAGGTACTGGAAGGCTGCTTTAAGGTCTCCCTGGAGCCTTCTCTTCCCCAGGCTGAACAGCCCCAACCTTTCAGCCTGTCCCTATAGAGGAGGTTCTCCAGCCCTCTGATCATCTTTCTGGCCACCTCTGAACCTGCTCCAGCAGCTCCACTTCCCTCTTGTGCTGGGGGCACCAGAACTGGATGCAGTGCTGTAGGTGGGGTCTCAGCAGAGCAGAACAGAGGGGCAGAATCCCCTCCCTGTCCTGCTGCTCTCACTGCTTTGGATGCAGCCCAGCACACAGCTGCCTTCTGGGCTGCCAGTGACCATTGCCAGGACATGTTGATTTATTCATCAACTGACTCCTCCAAGTCTCAAGCCTACTAACATGGAGACTTCATGAACATCACATCCATAATCTATCTTCAGTCAATCCTGCTATAGGTTTGTGATACTGCTGGCTTTCACTGGTGTTTCATCAAGTGGTGTTTGGCCACATTTACCAACACTTTAGGCACTGAAATTTCTATCATCTCCTTTGTTCAGCAGCAGAGATTTAGATCAATGTGCTCTTTAGGCTGGGGGAGTGAACATCTTGGAATGAGCACAGCCTGTGCATAAGCTCCTGAGCAACCTCATTTCTCTGCATGACAGGAGCATCACACAAGGAACTCCAACAGTTTCCCCACACTTTCAGCTTGCTTTAGACTTTTAAAATTTTTTTATCTCTCTTCCTTTTTTTTCCCTCCCCCTATATTACTAGAAATCAGAATGCTGTGAGGAAGGCTGAAGACTGAGGCTGAAGCCAGGACAAACCAAGAGTAATAGCAGTGACCTGGAGTAGATGAAAGGTAAGGCAGGCAGTTGCTGTAGCTTTCATAGAATCATAGAATGGTAGTGGTTGGAAGGGGCTTCTGGAGATCACTGAGTCCAACACACCCCTCACCCTCTCCACTTGCCAAAGTAGGATCACCTAGGTCATGCAGGAATGTGTCCAGATGGGCCTTGAAAGTGTCCAGAGAAGGAAACTCCATAAACTCTCTGGGCAGGCTGTTCCAGGGCTCTGTCACCTTTACAGCAAAGAAGCTTTTCCTCATGTTGAGGAGCAATGTCCTGTGTTCCAGTTTGTACCCACTGGCCCTTGTCCTATCACAGGACACCACTGAAAAGGGACCGTCACCTTCTTGACAGCCACCCTTCAGATAGTTATAAACAGTCCAGGGAGGTGGTGGAGTCACCATCCCTGGAGGTGTTCAAGAGGGGACTGGACGTGGCACTTGATGCCATGGTCTAGTCATGAGGTCTGTGGTGACAGGTTGGACTCAATGATCTTTGAGGTCTCTTCCAACCTTGGTGATTCTGTGATTCTGTGATTAGTAAGATCCCCTCTCAGCCTTCTCTTCTCCAGGCTAAACAGCCCCAAGTCTTTCCTCATCAGACAAATGTTCCAGTCCCCTCATCATCCTCACAGCCTCTGTTGGACACTGTCTAGTCTATCTCTGTCCTTCTTGAACTGGGGAGTCCAGAATGGGGCACAACTTTCATAGATAAGCCTAATGGAAAAAGCATCAAAAGTGTTAAGCTGGAAAGTCATTCATTTTTGTATGCTGCTAGTAGTTACACCGAGCCCTTCTCATCACCCTCTCTTTTTTTTAAATGCCTTCTAGCAATGTGATAACTCTTGATCACTCCTTCAACCTTTTCAGATCCAGAAAAAAAAAGATATAATATTCAGCATATGAAACCACTACACACTTTTCAACAACAGGCATTGATAAAACCAAGGTGCTTGCAAAATAAAGGCATGAAGCTGCTGCTGATATTTTCTCCAAGGAAGGCAGATTTTTTTATTTTCTTTTTTTTTTTAACAGGAGAGGAATTTCCATTTCACAAACTCCCAGAGCCTGCGAGAACTACACTGTAACATCAGCTATTGTAAGCTCAGATCTCTCAGCCTAGACAAATAAATAGGGAGATGGAAGAGAGGTGTCAAAGAATTGCAGTTCTCAAGGGAAAGTCCAATGTCTCAGATAATAAATCATGGGGAGGGGGAGGGGAAGATCAAAAATAAATAAGGACAATATTACTCCTTTACTCTTTCAGTCTCTTGCTGTCCCCCCCAAAATTAGAAGGAAGGTATCCTCCATGCAGTTCTGGAACCTCTTTTAGAGCAACAGTGTCACCCATGGTTTAATCAGCAATGTACTCCACAGAGCATTGAGGAGGTGGATCCTACAGACCACAAGTTTCTGCTGAGATAATTCACTGCTGCTTTACCCCTGTTTTTTTGTCTAATAATGGAATCCTGCAAAGATGACTCAAACCCACTGCTTTTCTTTCAGAGGAAATGGCATGGAGACATCTAGGTGCAGCAGAACATTCACTTATTTAAACTTCTCCCATCCTCAGAGCAAAACACTGATTTAAAAACTAGACTCATTCTGAAGACCTCTGCTCAGAGAGCATTTCTTAATGGGTAAAAATCCCATACCTTTCCTAAGTAGATCAAATGTATTCTTTAGAAGGAAATATGCCACCTCCTCTCAGATGTGATGGCACAATCATAGCAAGACGATGATGGCAGAAACTTGACATTTTAAGTGTCAACATCAGGGTGGTTTTGAAGCTGAAGTTAGTATTAAGAAGCTTCAGAGCTTCAGCATTTTAGGATCTCCAGGAAGGGGATCTGAGGACGTGTTTCACTGTTGCTGCCCTTCAGTACCTTGTATTAATTCAAGACTTCCACTAGTCATTTCCCGAAGTACCAAGAGGAAAGTGTTTTCTACTTTGTTACAAGAAAAGCTGGTGTCTAGTGTCTAGAGAGTAAGTCTGCTGAGGAGCAGAAGAGAGAAATATTCAGTCTGAAGAAGAGGAGGTTGAGGTGAGACCTCATTGCTCTCTACAACTCCCTGAAAGGAGATTGGAGTGAGGTGGCAGTTGGTCTCCTCTCCCTAGCATCAGGTAATAAAAGGAGAGGAAATGGTCTGAGACTGTGCCAGGGGAGGGTTAGGTTGGAGATTAAAAAACAAACAAACAAACAAAAAACCTCTTTGCTGCATCAGGCATGGTCAGTTCCAGTGCTGGTCAGGCATTGGAACAGGCTGCCCAAGGAGGTTGTGGAGTCACCATCCCTGGCAGTGTTCAAGAAATGTGTGGACATGGCACTTGGGGCCCCTGTAAGGTGGCAGAAATTTAAAGAAGTTGCTCTGCTACCTTAGGCAGCAGTCAACAGAGCACTTGAGAGGGGTAGCTTTAAGAAATGGCCTTTCCTCATCTGTTTTTAGGGAAGAATTATAGAACCATTTTGGTAGGAAAAGACCTCCAAGGTCATTGACCTCAACCTAAGACCACCACGGCCATTAAACCATGTCCCTAAGTGCAATGCCTGCACTTTCTTGACCGCTTGCAGGGATGGTGACTCCACCACCTCCCTGGGCAGCCTCTTCCAATCCCTGACCACTCTCGAAGGAAAAGAATTATTTTTTTAATATCCAATCTAAGTTGTAGTGGAATGAGCCCAATAACTGTAACAGTCTGCTTGCCTGAAACCACCATTAATGCATAAACCTGATGAGCACAAGCATCAAACTGCCTAAAAGCACAGACAGGAAGAAATTGCTTTGAAGCTCCAGCAGTTTAACAACAGAAAAAAACATTTTTTGAAGTGACATCCTTGTTTCCTGCTATGGCCTGCAGAGGAGAGGCATTGAAGAGTTCTTGGCACTGGCACCACCTGGGTCTTGCTACACTGATGAGCAGTTTTCCTCTGATTTGGGAAAGGAAGAACAGGAAGAGAATTGCACTAAGCAGGATAAAGGTGCCTTCCAGTCTTGGTTGGAAAGTCAACCTAGATGTGCCAGCAGAAGGGGTGACCTGCCTGTTTCTCTGTGCTTCACGCCTTCACTGTGAACAGGAGAGAAAAAGGGCAAGAGGAGAAAGGAGCTAGAGTGGGGGGGGTGTCTTCCTGTGTTCACATGAAAAAGAAGAAATAAGACAGAGACCGAGCACTTCTGACTATATAAGCCTTGTCTTAGTGCTACAACCTGCTTTACCATCCCCAATGCACTCAAGATACTGTGAATACAATGGTGGAAATGAATAAAAGGTGGGTTAATGAGGAGCCCACAGACCTCTCGATTCCTATTATCTTCCTTTATCTCCCCTTGCTTCCTTCTCATTTCAGCTAGCTTAAAAAAAGCCCATAAACCCAAACCTGAATGGTTGTCCTTCTCTCCTGCTTTCCCTTTTTCCTTTTCCTCTTGCTGCTTCTGTTCTGCCTCGCTGTAAGAAGGCAAAAAACCAGCCAGCAACACTGATGTGGTTTAACACATGGATCACTCTGCAAGCTCACACGGAACATCTGGTCACCATAGCCCAGAAAAGAAAACGCACATTTTATTTGGCTGAAAGCAGAAGGTTACAGAGTAATGCATTAGATGGAGAAATCTTGCATGTCACAGAACAACCTTCTGTGTGACAGCTGCTGCAAAACATGCTGAAGAAGTAGTTTAGGAGGATCTAATCTAGAGTTTAATTTACTTTCCCTGAACAGGACCTCATGTCCAGACAGAGATGCTGAAAAATCCACATATGTACATTTGTGACCAATGGCCAATGCACAAAATTATTTCATTTAGCCTGCAAGGAATGAGAATTCAGCTTCCTTGCATTGCTTTTGGCAGGGTCATGGGTGTTGCATGGGCAGCTGCTGCCCCTCAGCTGACTCATGGTATCTTGACACTTGACACTATCTGGGTTGTGTGGCTGAGCCATGAGACATCAGAGACTCAGTGAGCTCTGCAGGGATTTAAGTAATCATAGAATTGTGGGAATACTTCAGTTGGAAAAGACTTCTAAGATGAGGTCTAATTGTCAATCTAAGACCACTATGGCCAGTAACTCATGTCCCAAAGTGCCATGTCCACATATTTCTTGAACACCTTCAGGGATAGCAACTCCACCACCTCCCTGGGCAGCCTCTTCCAATCCCTCACCACTCTTCCAGCAAAGACGTTTTTCCTATTCTCCAGCTTAAACCTCTGCTGGCACAATTTCAGGCCATTTCCTCACTTTCTGTCACCTGAGACAAGGGAGAAGAGACTGACCCCACCTCAGAATAGCAGAATGGCTATTCCCATGTAGCCACTGAAGACTTGTTGCAAAACCAGCTTGTTCTCCAGTGGCTGTTCCCCTGCCAGGGCCATTACAGAATTGCAAGGGATGCAGAAGACCCTACACATAAATTGTGGATAATTTGTCAGAAGCCTGAACTGAGGAGCCAGCTTCTATTTCCTGAAGAAAGGTAAAGCAGTTTTTTTGCTCCCACAGTTATCAAAGAAACACAATCAAAACACTATAGCTGAAATGAACTGCTAATTAATCAATGACTTCAACAATCAGATATTGTAAAGAGGTGAAATCCCGCTGGTAATTGATTCTCTAACAGCAAGCCACAAGTGATGAGAAACTGGTAATAAATGCTCACATTGTCATTTCTCCCTGAAAAATAGCTCAGCAGAGGAAGACCAACGCCAACTGCCTATGTGCAACCTGGGCTCAGACCATGGCAGAAACCCATGAGTTTGGCTGGGAAGGGAACGAAGGGCTCAGCAGGTCTTCCCTACTGTATCTCCTCATCACACCTGCTGGGATAGCCCAGGGGTTTGTCTGACTTGCTCTAGAGGCTTTGCAGCAGACTCCTCTGAGCTGATGGTATATCTTATCCATAGACCGTGCTGAAGGAAATCAATGAGAGAACTAATGATTATTGGCAAGGATGAGTATGAGCTAACCTCCTATCTACATGAGCTGCTGATTCATTATTAGCTCATTCACCAAATGTTTTAGGCCCAGGGAAAGAGTTGATAGAAACATCTTGATGGAGCTGTGTGGGATTTTACTCTGTGCAGTATCCTCTGTACTAGGCAGGGTCATTTGGCAAGGACAATGCATCCAGAATTGGAGTTTAAAAGACAATGAGTACTCAGCTCCAGACTGTTCTCCCCCTCTAAGTTCTCCTTCCACACTGTTCTGCCCTGTTGAGGCAACATCTGGAGAATTGTGTCCAATTTTGTGTTCCCCAGTTCAAGAGAGACAGGGAACTATTGGAGAAAGTCCAATGGAGGGCCACAGAGATGCTGAAGGGCCTGGAATATCTCCGTGAGGAGGAAAAGCTGAGAGACCTGGGGCTGTTTAGCCTGGAGAAGAGCAGCCTCAGAGGGGATCTGATCAATGCTGATCAGTGTCTAAAGAGTGGGGGTCATTAGGATGAGGCTGGCTCTTTTCAGTGGTGCCCAGTGAGAGGAGAAGGGAGAATTAGTGCAAACTAGAGTGCAGGTGGTTTAACTTGAACACAAGGGAAAGAAGTTTTGCCTTGGAAAAAAAAAAAGGAAAAAAAAAAAGGAAGTAAAAAGGGGGAAAAGGAAGGGGAAAAGGGGAAAAAAGAAAAAAGGAAAAAAAGGAAAAAAAAAATTTGCTTGGAAGTGCACTGGAGCAGGCTGCCCAGACAGGTTGCAGAGTCTCCTTCTTTGGGGACTTTCCAAACCCACCTGAACATTCAATCCTGGGCGACCTGATCTAGGTGAATATGGTCTGTCGGGGGGTGGGGGGAGGAGGGGTTGGATAAGATCTCCAGAGGTCACTTCCAACCACCACCATTCTCTGATTTGACACAGCAAATACAGGGCAGTGCACACCTGCTCTTTAAATATGTCGATGCTTTTATAGTCTTAACTCAGTATCTGTAGGTCTGTGCTCCAGTGATTGCCCAGGTTCAAGCTTTCCCTCCAGAGACAAGTGTCTGAGGGCTTGTTAAACGTCTCATGCTCCCCAGACACGGTCCAAAACAAGACTAAGTATGTTACAGCTGGCTCTCAACATAACCAACATAAAACAGAGGTTGCTTTAGGTCACCAAAAATCAAACCCGAGTCTTTAATTATCCACCAGCAGCATTCCTTGCCCAATTTTCCTACAACTGAAATAAATGTTCTCCAAATTCATTAGTCCATACACTCCATTTACGAGTAGGTCCCCTGCAAGCAAAGGAGGAAAGAGGTTTAAAAGCTTTCTTGCCAGATGAATTGTGGGGTCTGTTGTACCTGTGGCAACTCATAAATTTTAAAAGGAGCAGTTATCCTTTCTGAAAGCCAAGGAGCTAAAAAGAAATAAGAAAAAAAAAGCAACACAAAAAAAACCCCAAACCAACCAACAACCACCCATTGAAGGTGCGATTAAGAATGCAGCAACACAAGTGTTTGTAGAGTTAAAGAATGGTTGGACTCGAGGATCTTAAAGGCCTTTTCCAACAAAAAGAGTCTATGATTTCATGATTCTGTGTAGTTCACAGCTCCAAAGTGCACACTGCTTGGATTTTGTCCTTTAAAAACTCAATTAAGCTATGTAAATACAGTACAAAAGAATGTGTGCTTTGCACAGTTTGCTAACTTCGGTCAGAAGAGGACCTGCACTCCTCCCTTCTGTAATACTGCAGTGATCAGACATCAACAAAGCACTGAAATTAGCCTTAAGCTGCCCCAGGGGAGGTTTGGCTTGGATATTGAAGAAATTACTTTGCTGAGCAGGGTCTGGCACACACTTGCAAAGGTTGCCCAGGAAGGTGGTTGAATCCCCACCCCTGGCGGTGTTTCAAAGAGGCAGAGATGTGGTCCCGAGGGACATGGTTGAGCAACAGACTTGGTAGAATTAGAGAATGATTAGTGTGGTGGGTTGAAGTTACCCCCTAATTTGAGAGAATTACCCCTTCATCTGCAGCAATTAGATAGACAAAGGTCTTTCCCCATCAAAATGTTTCTATGATTCTAAAATACCTACTAGAAATTTCCACTTTCTGTATTTATCAGGCTACTCTTTGTCTCCAGCTTTGCCCTCAAAATTATCCATGCAATTCCCAAGTAATGTGAGAGAAAAATGTTGGCTCAATGGGAACCAACAGGTAAAGAAAAAGCATCAGCCTGTGTAGGAGCAAATGGTTGATGGGAAGAACTGCTGGCCAACAGAGCAAGAGGACACAGTCTCAAGCTGCAACAGGGGAGGTGTAGGATGGATGTTAGGAATAAATTCATCACAGAAAGAGTGATTTGCCATTGCTATAAGCTGCCCAGGGACATAGTGGAGTCACCATCACTGGAGGTGTTTAAGAGGAGCCTGGATGAGGCACTTGGTACCATTGTTCAGTTGATTAGATGGTGTTGGGTGATAGGTTGGATTCAATGATCTCAAAGATCTTTTCCAACCTGCTTCTATTCTACTCTACTCTACTCTACTCCTATTCTATTCTACTCTACTCCTATTCTATTCTACTCTACTCCTATTCTATTCTATTCTACTCTACTCCTATTCTATTCTATTCTATTCTATTCTATTCTATTCTATTCTATTCTATTCTATTCTATTCTATTCTATTCTATTCTATTCTATTCTATTCTATTCTATTCTATTCTATTCTATTCCATTCCATTCCATTCTATTCTATTCTATTCTTTGTTTCTCAAAAAGGCCAAAATGGAAACCAATGGCACAGTTAAGAGGACACTGAGCAGAGGAACCAGCCCAGACATTGACACAGCTCAGGTTTTACCATCTCTCCTTAAATAAATAATGGTAGCCTTTTTTTCATAGAACCATAGTAATTTGTGGTTCTTTTTTTGATTGGGAGAGGCCTCTAAGATTATCCAGTCCAACCATCAGTTCAACACCACCATGACCATTAAACCATGTCCCAAAGTGCCATGTCCACACATTTTTTGAACACCGCCAGGGATGATGACTCCACTACCTCCCTGTGCAACCTCTTCCAACGCCTTACCACACTTCCAGGAAATATTTTTTTCCTATCTTTTGGATAGCAAAATATTTCATCCTTCCCAAATGAGGGATGTGATCATCCAAAGCAGTTTTCTTGATAAGGCACTTGCCAACACTAAATCCAGGACAATGTCTGCATCAGGTTGCTGCACTGGACTCAATGACCTCAAAGGTCATTCCAAACCAAAGTAATCCTGTGGAAACTTTTTTATTGGCCTGCAGAGAAGAGGCCCTTCATGGAGACTATGCTATGCCCCTCTTCACCTCTGTCATCATATCTCTTTGACTTAATCCTGATTTTGCCAACCAAGAGTGCAAAAGTTCTCTCCAAACAGCCTAGAATCTGAATTACCACAATTGCTATCAAGGCTTTGGCTTGTTCCCACGAAGGGGAGTGTGGTGGGTTGAAAATTCCCTCCCCCCCACCCCATTAAGGACAAAGGAACAAAGGAATGCCTTTGTACATCTCCCACAACATCACAGCTTGTCCATGTTTAAATTATTTGCCTTCTACTCTACTGCAGCAGCCCTTTATTTTGTTTCTTCAAATAAGCATTTCTCTGTTGCATTAGAAAGAATGAATAGTTTGGCAATCAAAGGGCCAGATGCAGAAGTGGTTTTATGAAGGAGCTGGATTATTTCCTGCAGTTAAATCACCTGGAACGTGACCTTTTCCAGCCCCCCTTCACCCATCTAACTTCTCTTGAAAGCATTCACTGTTCCCAAATACTTGCCAGATAATTGACGGTGAAAAAATCAGCCAACAGTGCTCCCAGGTTACAGTCCCACTCTTGATGAAGCACAACAGTGCCAGAGTGATCCCTTTATGCATTTGGATTTTTCATGTTTAGTTTTAGTTTTTGAAAATTCTTTTCAGTCTTAGCTAGAGAGTAAAGCTACCAGGAAGCCAAGAGACCCAACACAGCCAGGTTTCTCCACTACCTTTTCCTGTTCACTCATCGTATGCTACAAACAGTTGCTTCTTAGGTTGCTTCTACCATCCTGGTCCGTATCAGGAATGATATGGCAAGCAGGAGCAGCATATGGGATACTACACCTTGAAAGGAGGTTGTAGCAAGGTGGGGATTGGTCTCTTCTCCCCAGTAACAAGTGATAGGAAAGAGGAAATGGCCTCAAGTTGCACCAGGGGAGGTTTATCTTGGATCTTAGGAGAAACTTCTTGACTGAATGGGGTCTCAAAGACTGAAGTAGAGTTTGAGAAGCACCCTCAGGAAGGTGCTTGAATCCCCATCTGTGGAGGTGTGGAAAAGGCAGAGAGATGTGGTTCTGAAGGACAGGGTTTAGCACCAGAACTGGTACAGTTTGGCTCAATGACCTTAAAGGTCTTTTCCAACAAAATAATTTCCATGATTCTGTTTCTTTCTGGTAGTATCTTAAGTTTTCAGTATCCTTCTTGGGACAATAAATAAGTGAATAACCTAAGCAAGAAGATGGATTTCCAGACCAATAGTTCTGTGACAAAATTGGAGTCACCACATTAATAAAAAAAAGAAACCAGTCCTCACTGAAAGTCTCCTCACAGATATAGTGACCTCACCACATTTGTTTGACAAAAATATTCCTACATCTTTTTTCTCTTTTTTTTTTTGCTTTAGGCAACCTGCTTTGATGAAGCCTGCAGGGATATGAATCATACCTAGGCAGACCCATGTAGAAATAGACTTAGCATGCAATGGATGTAAAACTGGACAAAGAAAAGTCCCAACAGGGCTTGCACAGCCAAGAGTGAACTCAGCCTTTCTTCAGTTCATACCTGAGAAGCCAAGATCATGAAGTGTTAGAGCTGAACTACGTTTCCTAACTTACATGCAGCTCACAGCTGGCAGCACAAGTGAAACATAAATCATAGAATGATAGAATCATAGACTGGATGGGTTGGAAGATATCCTAAAGATCATCTTGACACCTTCCACTAGGTCAGGTTCCACTTCCACTGCAAAGCTCAAAGACCTGTCCAGCCTGGCCCTGAACACCTCCAGGGAGGAGGCATCCCTGGGCAACCTGTTCTAGTGTTCTACTACCCTCATCCTAGGGGGAACCTCAACTGGAGCAATGAAAGTACTTAAAGGAGTGGAAGTAGCAGCTAGCACAGCTGGGAGGA
The DNA here is from genome assembly GCF_014839835.1 of Dryobates pubescens. Classification (NCBI taxonomy): domain Eukaryota; kingdom Metazoa; phylum Chordata; class Aves; order Piciformes; family Picidae; genus Dryobates; species Dryobates pubescens. The sequence goes on from NC_071612.1 coordinate 44,637,217, forward strand.
CATGCAATTGGAGGGAGGGGGAAACAGTTCCAGTTTGGATATGCTCCTCAGATTTGAGTCATGATCTACACAGCCAGCCAAAAGTACTCAGAGCACAGTTCCTGGGAAGGCTAGGAGAGGGGAGGTGGACCAGTTTAGACATTCTCTCATGTAATTTAGGCTCACATCTGAATGTGGTTCACCTTCTTGTGCCTGAAATGTAGAAGACACGGTTCAAAACTTCTGCTGCTGTAGCCATAAAAAGCACAGAGCCCATCCGAGGTCCATCCAAGCCCAGCTCAGTCATGTGGGGGCATTTACACTGAGCTTGTCTTCCTAACATTGCCAAAACACAGTCTGAGCTGCACCACAGAGGTAAGAGCCAAAAAATGATTCGTACCACCCTCTCTTACACCCACACCACTCAGCTCTCCCAAAGCATTGCTACTAGACTTACATCCCCCTTCTATGTATTTTGCAGAGCTCTTTGCAAACTCCATGGACAAGTGTGGTCTGTGCACATCTTGAACACATTTTACAGATGCCCTAAACCGTTGAAGCCCTTTGTCTACTCCATACTACCCACAGCTGAGAGCTGCCAGCTTCTCCTCACCTCTTCCACTCAGATTGAGACGCAACACAATCCTTTGCTACAACAGAACAATCAGCACCTAACTTTTCTAGGCATCTTTCTTCCAGATGCATACTCCTCTAGAGTCCACACTACAAGCTGGCCTTGGTTTAGGGACTATATTTCCCCATCCTGCTAAAACTATTGCCTTACTGATGGGAGCCATAGAGTCATAGAATGGTAGGGGTTGGAAAGAACCTCTGAAGATCACTGAGCCCAATCCCCCCTGCCAAAGCAGGGCCACCTAGGGCAAGTCACACAGGAGTGAATCTAGGTGGGTTTTGAAAGTCTCCAGAGAAGGACACTCCACAGCCTCTCCGGGTAGCCTGTTCCAGGATGCTGCCACCCTCACTGCAAAGATTTTTTTCCTCACGTTGAGGTGGAACTTCCTGGGTTCCAGTTTGTACCCACTGGCCCTTGTCCTATCACAGGACACCACTGAAAAGGGACCGTCACCTTCTTGTTGACAGAGGCTCAAGAAGGACAGGGGACAGGGGAGACTACAGCAAATGGCTACAAAGATGTGGAGGGGACTGGAACATCTCTGTGGTGAGGAAAGACTGAGAGAACTGAGTCTATTTAGTCTGGGAAAAAGAAGACTATGGGAAAAGCACATCAATACTAACCAACATTTTAAGGGTGGGTATCAGGGGAATGGGACCAGGCTGTATTCAGTGGTACCCAGCAACAGGACAAGAGGTAACAGACACAAACCTGAAGATAAGAAGATCCATCTAAACATGAGTAGGACCTAATTTAAGGGTGATGGAGCTACCCAGAGCTGGGGGTGGAGTGTCCATCTCTGGAGACACTTAAACCCCACCTGGATGTGTTCCTGTGTGACTTTATTTAGGTGAACTTGCCTTGGCAGTGGGTCTGGACTTGATGCTCTCCAGAGTTCTCTTCCAACCCCTACCATTTTGTGATTTTGTGATTCTGTTTGATACCCACCCTTCAGATATTTGCAAGCACTAATAAGGTCCCTTTCCAGTCTTCTCTTCTCCAGACAAAACAGCCCCAGATCTCTCAGCCTTTCATTATAAGGCAAGTGCTCCAGTCCCTTAATTTAGGGACTGTATTGCCCCTTCCTACTATAATTACTGCTTTACCTATGAGAGTTCCCTGCTCCTCCCTAGCAAGGTGTTCTCTGGCTAGATTATTTTCTGATGCAAACCATTGAAGCCACATTGAGTTCACCAGGGCTCTGCTAGTTGTGTCAAGTGAAGACATTCTTTCTGCTGACTACAAATTGCTCAGTGGCTTCTCCCCTTTTCTACACACACACACACACACACACACACACACACACACACACACACACACACACACACACACACACACACCCCGCTGGCAAGTTCCAAACTGCTGTTTGCAATTATGCAATTCTATCACAACACACATAGAGGAAATTAGTCTTCTGAGGCTCTCCCTTAGTCCCCCCCATCCCAACTCCCCACTCTGTCCTTGAAAAGGCCATTTGAGCATGCAATATTAATCATCTGCCGTGCAATAATCTTGGAAAAATGTAATATATTCTGGCAAATGGTGGGGCCTCCAGAGAGCCTTCCTGCCTCTGAACCAGCAGCTCTCATCCATTATCAGACGGCGACAAAGGCGGCTCCTCACTTACTTGCCCCATCAGCATGCAAACGGCGACTCGATTCAGTTGTGAGGAATGGGAGGAAATGATCTGTATTAACAAATGGTGGGAGAGTGAGATCTCCCCATTCCAGAGAACTCAGATCAAAAGCCACTGAGCTCCCTTCCTTGTCTCATTTGATACCTTTCCTTTGCTGTAAAATGCAGCGCTGGGAGTAATTAAAGCTTCTGAAAGAAGTTTCAGAGTGAAGCCACATCGCCCAAAACAATTAAGACAAAACATTTTGTGCACGTTGTCATCTGCCTTCATTAGTGTTTAAAGGTCAAAGAAACAATTCACGAGGACAAAAGAAAAACGGGGCGGCGGGGGGAAGGGGGAAAGGGGGGAGATAGGTAAACTGCGGTACACTCCTAGGGTATGTCTGAGGGACAAGGATGCAAAGAATCAGTGTTCGAGCAAACGAACATGCAGAGCACCTTCCATCTGCATGGCAAATTGCTTATTGTACTCTGACAGCGCCTGGAGACCTCAGTCAGAGGGCAAAGCCTTCATATGCTGTGTGCTATAGAATCACTGAGGTTGGAAAAGACCTCCTTTAGAAAGGAGATCATCTCTTTCCCACAAAGTAGCGAAGGCAGAGGAAGAAGCAGCACTCTGAATTCAGGAGCTCAATGTATTTCAAATATGCAACCTTAAAATAAGATTTTCTTTTTACCAAAAAGCCTCTGCCTGTCACAGATGAAAAGGAAAGGCAACCTTCACACTCACATTCTGGAATATTGGCCAAACACAGAGAGGTGCAAAGAACAACAAATTTCTCCCCACATTTCTTTCAACTTTGATCTCCAAGAAGGGAAAAGAAACCTTTAACCTCTTCAAGCTTTTATAGTTCCCATCACAATGAGTATGTGATTCATCAGAGCAGGTGCTTGAGAGTGCTAATTGTGATGTAAGTAAAATTGTCTGTCTGTCCCCCCTCTCAACCCCCCTTTTCCCCCCCTTTTTTTCTTTTGTATTAGGAAAAGCAGATATCATAAAGCTTTTGAAGTTGGGGGTTGAACTAGATGACTTTTGGAGGTCTCTTCCAATCTAGATTGCTCTACGATTCTATGATCATCAAGTCTGACCTTCTACCCAAAACTTTTGTTAGCACTGGGTCATGTCCCAAACAAAGGACAATAAAATGGCATGCAGACTTGTTCCCAAACTTCTCACTATCTCATGTTCTAAAAGGTTTCTTGCTACCTCAGCAGATCTATGATCATATTTATGGGCAAAAAAAAGCTGCTGAAGAAGATTTCAATGGTGTAGGAGTGTGTTGAGAGAAGGATAAAAAAGCTGGTGAAGGGTCTAGAGAGCAGGTTTGGTGAGATGAGGCTGAGGGATCTGGGGTCATTTGGTCTGAAGAAAAGGAGACTGAGAGGAGACCCTATTGCTCTCTACAACTCCCTGAAAGGAGGTTACAGTGGGGTGAGGGTTGGTGTCTTCTCCCTGGTAACAGATGAAAGAAGGAGATGAAATGACTTAAAATTGTCCCAGGGAAAGTTTAGGTTGGTTGAGGAAAAACGTCTTTGTTGCAAGAGTGGTCAGGGATTAGAGCAGGCTGCCCAGGGAGATGGTGGAGGTACCATCCCTGGAGGTGTTCAAGAAACACGTGGACATGGCACTTTGGGACATGGTTTAATGGCCACAGTGGTCTTAGGTAGATGGTTTGATTCAGTGATCTTGAATGACTCTTCCAACTGAAACAATTCTATCAATCTGTGATTCTGTTAAAAGCCAGCAGTGAAATCAAGTTTTAAACCAGCTCTTTGTGTGCTTTAAATAATGCAATTAAACTTCTGTGATAGTGCTCTCTTAATTACAGCTCAAATTCCCTCTAAGGGATAGCAAAGCACATTCATCTTTCTCATTCCTGAATGTGCACTGAGTGATGTGAAATGAACTAACTTATGGACCTCATACAAAGAGCTGTCTGGTGGACTCCTACTTACTTCTGTTGAGTTTGTTTCTCTGAAGTAAATTGTAGGCAAATACCTTTGGGAAGGCAAAGAGTTTTTTAGACCTTCAGCCTAGGTGTTTGAGCAAGTGTAGCTGTCACCTGCTGTTAACAGGACAAGAGGATTGGGGAACCAGGCTGGAGGTGACTAGGGAAGACCAGTTTCACTGCAAGTGCAGGCTGAAGAAGCATCACATAAAAACATGCAGGATTTAATCATGTTTTCAGAGAAGGCAAATCCTTTTTAAATCAGGAAATGGAGACTGACAGACCAAGGGTTGAGAGGATAAGTCACCATTGCTGGAGATGTTCAAGGGTATGTGTGGACATAGCACTTTTGGACATCGTTTAATGGCCATGGTGGTCTTAAGTTGACATTTGGACTTGATGATCTTAGGGGTCTTTTCCAACTCAAACAATTCTATGATTCTAATGTCTTGGGGTGGGTGTTAAAATGATCTGCTCACTAGTGTCAATTAGTTCCAGAGCTCCCACCCACAGTCCTTTGAATTTACCACTGCATTGTGCTCAGATCCTCTCTTGTCTTATTTGCAAAGAACTTGCTGCATGCACAGCCTGACCAATCCTGAGGGAGCATTTTCTGAATCATCACTCTGAGAATTCATAGAACAATTTGGGCTAGAAGAGATCTCAAAGATCATCCAGTTCCAACCCTCTGCCATGGGCAGGGACACCTTCTACTAGATCAGATTGCTCATGGTCTCATCCAATTCTGGTCTTGAACACCTGCAGGGAGGGGGCATCCACCACCTCCCTGGGCAACCTGTTCCAATGTCTCACCACCCTCACTCTAAAGAATATATCTAATTTAATACCTATTATAAATCTCCCCTCCTCAAGATTCAATGCATTCTCTCATCCTACCACTACAAGCCCTTGTTAAAAGTCCCTCCCCAGCTTTCTTGTAACCCTGTTTAGGTACTGGAAGGCCCCTAAGAAAATCTTCCCAGAGCCTTCCCGTCTGCAGGCTGAACAGCCCCATCTCTCGCAGCCTGTCCCCGTAACAGAGGTTCTCCAGCCCTCTGATCATCTTTGTGGCCTTCTCTGGACCCGCTCCAGCAGTTCCATATCCCTTTTATGCTGGGGGCAGCAAAACTGAAGGGAGCACTACCAGTGGAGTTATTATAGAGAGCAAAGGAGAAGGACAGAATCCCCTCCCTGTCCTGCTGCTCTCACTGCTTTGGATGCAGCCCAGCACACAGCTGCCTTCTGTGCTGCCAGTGAGCATTGCTGGCTCATGGTGAGTTTGACACCAATTGACACCCCCAAGTCCTTCTTCTCCAGTCTGCTCCTGAAGTACTTCTTGTCCAGCCTGGACTTGTGCTTGGAATTGCCTCAACCCAGACATAGAATAGAATAGAATAGACCAGATTGGAAGAGACCTTCAAGATCATCATGTCCAACCTATCATCCAGCACCACCTAAACAACTAAACTATGCAACCAAGCACCCTATCAAGTCTCCTCCTAAACACCTGCAATGATGGTGACTCCACCACCTACCCAGGCAGCCCATTCCAATGGGCAATCACTCTGTCTGTGTAGAACTTCTTCCTAACATCCAGACTAAACCTTCCCTGGTGCAGTCTGAGACTGTGTCCTCTTGTTCTGGTACTGGTTGCCTGGGAGAAGAGACCAGCCCCTGCCTGCCTACAACCTTCCTTCAAGTAGTTGTAGAGAGCTAGCTCTCCAAATTGGAGTAGAGAGGTTTGGATCCATCAGGCCTGACCTCCAATTTAGCAAGCATTGTGGCCAAAGTTACATTGCCAGTGTCTGGCTGGGGAAGCAGGCAGATAATTTTTTATTTTTGGACAGTTTTCCCATCAGAGAAGGAAGCACTTTAAAAATCAAAACATTTCACAGGAGGATGTCAATTTGTGCCCTTTTCTTTTTTTGAAGGGACAATGTTTAAATGAACCTTTTCTATTTTCTTCTTTTGTTTTGATGGGCCATGAGTGTTTCGTTTCACTAATGTGAACACATTTTGTTCCTACCTTTCTAGTTCTGTCTATTTCAGCTTGTGTGGCATAATAAACTATCCATAATATTGAATTTGCACTCCTCTTTTATTACACATATGCAGCACAGAATTTTTCGTAACAAATTCTGTAGTTCAGCCTTTTATCAAAATGAAACTTCTTTATCACCCTAAATGAGCTGTTTTCATGCCACTGAAGTGAACAGAAGAGAACCCTCCTTGATAAACAATTTCTGAAAGTTCAGAATTCATTTCACAGAATCCCAGTGTGGTATGGGTTTGAATAGACCTCTGGAGATTATTTAGTCAAACTTCCCTGCTAAAGCAGGGTCACCCAGAGTGGGTTGCTCAGGGTCACAATGTCCAGGCAGGTGTGGAATCTCTGCAGAGGAGACTCCACAACCTCCCTAGGCAGCCTGCTCCAGGCTTATCAAAGAAACTTTTCCCTCTGTTTAAGTGAAATCTCCTGTGCTGGTGACCATTGCCCCTTTTCCTGTTGCTGGTCACCACTGAAAAGAGTCTGGACCCATTCTCTTGCCCTCCACCCTTTAAATATTGATGAACACTGAGATAATCCCTTCTCAGGCTGCTCTTCTCCAGACTAAACAGAGCCTAAACCATCTTGGACCACAGGAAAAAAACATCTGAGTATAATGGATACATCAGCATGTGAAGAACTTGCCAGAGCCAAAATATTCCAGGGATTCCCTTCCAGTGGTCTCTTTGGCCACAGCATACAGATATACCTGGTTGGAAGACAGCTTCAAGATTATCCAGAAATGGCCCCAGGTCTTTCAGCTTTTTCTCTTCACAGACATGCTCTGGTCCTCTCAGCCTTTTTGTGGCCTCTGTTGGACTCTCTCCAGTGGTTCCCTGATCATCCCTGTGAACTGGGGAGCCCAGAACTGCACACAATGCTTGAGGTGTGCTCTCAGCAGGGCAGAATAGAGGGTGAGGAGAACCTTCCTTGTCCTGATGGCCACCTCTCAATGGCTTTTTGGTCAGGAGTACACATTGCTGACTTATGTGGGACACTTTTCTACCAACATTTTGCTCTGTGATATTTCTTTCACTAACAATCTGCAGAAGTCACTGGTTCTGCCAACAGAAGGTGGATCATCTTTCTCAGACCAGTTTGAAGCATCTGTTAACCCTTGTTTGAACCCAACAGCACATGCTAACAGCCTGGGCTTTTCCTATCACTCTTCTCACAGTAGGTTAATGTCTGTGAGTCTCCCATCAGAGGACATGCATTCTCCTTCTCAGTGGGGAAGTATGATGTGTGAAATGCCAGATGAAATTCTGGCTACATGAGCACAGGTACAGAAAGGAGTTGCGTGGGGATCCATTCACATTGCACCTCAAATACTTTGTATGGTCTGAGGCCTCTCTTATACAGGAAGGACATTGAGGTGCTGGAGCAGGTCCAGAGAAGGGTAACAAAGCTGGTGAAGGGTCTGGAGAACAGGTCTGGTGAGGAGCAGCTGAGGGAACTGGGGTGATTTAGTTTGGAAGAAAGAAGGGTGAGGGGAAACCTCATTGCTCCCTACAAACAACTCCCTGAAAGGAGGTTGGAGTGAGGTGGGGGCTGGTCTCTTCTCCCTAATATCACTTGATAGAAGGAAATGAAAGGGCCTGAGATTGTGCCAGGGGAGGTTTAAGTTGTAGATCAGGAAAAAATTTCTTTGCTGCAGTAGTGGTCAGGGATTAGAACAGCCTGCCCAGGGAGGTGGTGGAGTCGCCATCCCTGGAGGTGTTGAAGAAATGTGTGGGCAGGGTACTTGGGGACATGGTTAAATGGCTATGGTGGCATTGGGTTGAAGGTTAGATTCAGTGTTCTTGAGTGACTGTTCCAACTGAAACTATTTTATGACTCTATGATCTGATGTGATGCTGTTCCTGTTGTATTCCTGCAAATCAGAACTGCCTTCACTGAGGCACCTATCTGGTGGATTTGTAACCTGGGAAATATTCCAGGTTTGAGACCTTAATTATCTGAAATTAATAAAATTAAGCCAAATATATTCAACACATGACTGTTAGTACAAGCTGTGATGAAACTAAATTTAGTACCTCTCCACTAAAGTGAAACCAGAAAAATATTTAAGATAGTGGTGTGAAGTTTTGCAGCTATATCAAAAGAAATATACACAGAAGAGGTGGGTGTCAAGAAGAAGGGACCAGTCTCTTGCCAGTGGTGTAGGACAAGGGACAATGGGCACAAACTGGAACACAGGAAGTTCCACCTCAATGCGAAGAAAAACTTTTCTATTGTCAGGGTGACAGAACCTGCACAGAGAGGTTGTGGAATCTCCTACTCTAGAGACTTTCAAGACCTATCTGGATGTGTTGATCTGTGACCTGGCCTAGGTGATCCTGCTTTGGCGGGGGGGGGGGGTGACTTGATGATCTTTTCTTAGCCTTAGTATTCTATGATATTGCAGTTCTGAGGAGGAGGCAGACAGCTCGTGGTGGTTTGAGTAAATTATCTTTACTTTGCATGCTTGAAATTAAGGGAAAATAGTAGCCCATGCTTGGGCAAAAATGTCTGCTTTTACTCTTTTTAGTCTTCTTCACTAACTACTGTAAAGATAAAAAACCATTTCTCAGTAATATCCTGACCTTTGTCTTTTGATTATACATAATATTGTCCTGTAAAATTACATTTCCTAATCAATAAGAACCACTAAGACAATTTCAAAGCATCACTTCAATCCAATCCTAATTTGATTTCACCCAGCAGCTTAAGCCTGCTGCTTAGCATGTGATTTGCTTCCAACAAATTTTGCTGTGTCAAGATATCCTGGACCTACTCTGCTTGTTGCACCTTACTAATCCTGCACCAAATATGTTCCCCTTATAAGAAAGAGGGTTCCTTTTCCTTCACTGCTTCCCTTGCTAGCAGTCTGTTACCAGTGAATCATTTGTTTTTCCCTTTTCACACATCATTGTGAGTAATGAATTTCCAGCAGATCCCATGGTCTGCTTCTTACTGCCTTATGAATGTGATGGGTGGCCTGTTGTAGGATCCCTGTTTCCTCTGTGGTCTGGGATACTCGGTGCTTTCCTCAACAATCACACTTCTAAGCTTCCTTGCTCTGATTTTCAGAGCTGGGAGGGGAGGCTATTGACATCTAACATCTCTCAGGACGGTAGCTTATGGTCCAATGGTTTAAGCAAGGCCTTTGGGTCCTGAGGCAAATTAATGTCATTGGCAGCAAATGTTCACTGAGATACTTAGGTCCCTCACTACAAGAAGGACATTGAGGGCCTGGAGTGTGTCCAGAGAGGAGCAACCAAGCTGATGAAGAGCCTTGACCATGTCTGACAAGGAACAACAGAAGGAACTGGGGTTGTTTAGTCTTCAGAAGAGGAGGCTGAGGGGAGACCTCAATGACATCTACAACTACTTTGGAGGTTGGAGTGAGGTGGAGGTCAGTCTCCTCTCATATCCAGCAATTGACAGGACAAGAGGAAACAGCCTCAAGTTGTGCCTGGGAAGGTTCAGGTTGGAATTTGGGAAAAATTTCTTCACAGAAGGCGTTCTCAGGCATTGGAAGAGGCTGCCCAGGAAGGTGGTGGAGTCACCATTGATGGAGGTGTTTACAAGATGTAAGGATGTGGTGCTGAGCAATGTGTTGTAGTGGCAGTTGCTTAGCAGCAGTGGTGGGATTGTGAGCTCTAAGCATGCAGTTGGACTTGATGATCTCAGTGGTCTCTTCCAATCTTAACAGTTCTATGATTCTGTACCAGGAATTCTGCTGGTGATGTTGCCTAAGACCAAGTAGAGACTTGGCCTGTCTTGTCTCTTAAGAACTTGAGATGAAACCATTGTAAGAGAGGAATTAGGAGAGACAAATTGAGCCTTGTGGAGGCACAGTAACAGCTGCCTTTCTCTACTGACCATAGAGCTGGAATGATCAGTTTGAGCATGCACAAGCTGAGGGGACAGGTCAGTGGTAGAATTTTCACCTGCCACACAGAGCCTGGATTCAATTCCTGGTTATTGCACTGTTGGCTCCTGAACCCTCTAGAACACTCAGCTGTGCACACATGAGACAGTTGCCACCTTGAAGGAAGTCTTGGACCAGCTGGATTATAGGAGCATGAACACCTTTGTTCACCCATCCCTACAGATCAAGACAACCAGACTGGATCTAAGGATGGTGAAACCTTTCCTGTTCCTCTCTTTTCTATCCATTTTCTTTCTTCTTTCTTATATGTCCTTGATAGATGTTTTCTTGTTTGCTCTGAAGTAGTTGAAGAGGAAATAACTCCTCTGCCAAAGTGCCTTTATCTGCACTGCTTGTTCACTGTTGTTATAAAAACCAGGAAAAATTGTTTTGTGTTGCTCCTCTAAGTCATTGTCATTACACTACCAGCAAGATGAGCAAAGTGATTCTCCCTCTCTACTCCGCTCTTGTGAGACTCCACCTGGAGTAGTGCATGCAGTTCTGGAGCCCCCAGCACAAGAAGGACAGGTGTGGGAGTTTTAGCCTATGCCTGTAAAATTTGTTTTACAGATCTTGAACACAAAGCAGTAGAATGTAAGTAAATCACTATTGGGTGTAAAAATGAAAATAATGGTAGTTCTAACCAATCCCATTGGAAAGATAACGGACTTAAGCTAGTCATGTAAACAATTTCTCTCTCTTCTCACTTCCTCAGGCTGGGAGATGCTAACTCGATTCTGCTTGACCTTGGCTGTGTTGAAAACAAGTTCTAACTTCTCTGCTTCTTTCTCTTGTCTCTTTTATGTACAGGGTGGTAAGGGGGGGCAGGGAAGGAAAAGCTGTTAACTTCCCCTGGTCTTTGACCAGGGGGATCCTTGTGCTGTTCATTAGTTGTAAATATCTGTAAATATTGTAAATACTGTATATCTTGTACATTTTCATTGCATACCATTGTAGATTGTAGTTTTGCCTGTAAATACAGCTTTCATTTGCTTCCAACTGAGCTGGTCTGGATAATTTAATGGGGTGGGGGGGTGGGGGAAATTTCCAACCCATGACAACAGGGAACTGTTAGAGTGGGTCCAGAGGAGGCCATGAAGATGATTAAAGGGCTTGAGAACCTCCCCAAGGGGACAGGCTGAGAGAGTTGAGATTGTTGATCCTAGGGAAGGGAAGGCTCCAGACAGACCTTAGAGATGCATTTCAATATCTGAAGGGGACCTTCAGGAAGGCTAGGGAGGGACTTTTGGCAAGGGCTTGTAGTGCCAGAATGAGGGGCAATGGCTTTGAGCTGAAGAGGGAAGATTTAGGAAGAAATTGTGTACAGTGAGAGTGGTGAGACACTGGAACTGGTTGCTGAGGGAGGTTTTGGGTGCACCCTCCCTGAAGGTGTTCAAGGCCAGGTTGTATGAGGCCTCAAGCAGCCTGATCTAGTGGAAGGTGTCCCTGGCCACAGTGGGGGGAAGATGGAACTAAATGATCTTTAAGGTCCCTTTCAACCTAAACCATTCTATGAATCTATGATTCTGCACTGTGCAGGGACAGCCCTTTGTGAGGGGTTATAATGATTCATCTTCCTCCTCATCCAACACGTGAGATGAGACAGTTGTCTCAGTCAATGCCAAGGGCAGGAGCAGGAGCCACCCTGGCCAAAAGCAGCAGCAGCAGTTCATCTGTTTTGCAGGGTGCTCAACAGAAAACACATACACACAAATCCAGTGCTTCCACTGCTCTGGCACTAATGGGAGCAGTAGAGCTCCTTTCAGGGTCTGGAATAAGCTTCTGATTTATGCATGAAGGACAAATACAGTGAACAAGGATGGGTTTGCTTAGGTTTCCAAGGGAGACTGATGATTCTGAGGACTTCAATTTTGGGGCATCACGCTTGATGCCAACTTTGATGGGTGGGAAAAGGTGAAAGAGCAGAGCATGCCTCTCCAAACATGAGACCTCCTTGAGATATTCTGTGTTTTGTCTCCATAGCCAGTTCTCACTTTTAAAAGCTTCAGCTATGTTTTTTGACAAAGTCATTTTTCAGAGTAGCACTGCATTAAAAGAGCAGAATAAAAATATGAACATCCAGGATGTTCAGGCATCTTTTATCACATCTAATAATAAACCAGGGATTAGTTTTCTTGTCATTCAGCTCAATATTTTGAATTGCAAAAGGTTCAGTCTGAGATTCTTTTCATGGAGCCTTACAAGCACAACCCAGACACTTCTTTAGGATGCACAGGTGAGCAACTGACATTTTCTAACCTGATTGCAATTATTTTGCAACACATTTTATACTGCTGGTAATTATAGAATGGGTCAAAAACAGAGAAACTCTAGAGAATCCTTCACTTCTTGAAATTCTCCAATGTGCAAATGTCAGTTTTTGCATTCCCCCTTCCCCCCTCCCCCCCCGCCCCTTGCCTTTTTTGGTTTGGTTCCTCTGTCATTGTATCAAGCAACTGAGAAAAGCAGCTGAATGCAAAAAAGCTTTTAAAGGGGGTATTCTCTTCCCAGAGCTGCAGGAAACTCTGCAGGAGAGGTATGCAGTGGGGTATGTAGCCATGATCTCAGACAAGAGGATTAGGAGTTAACCCCCCCTCATTAGTCTCCTGTGTAAGCACCAGTGTGGGCACTCCTCACTTTTTCACTGTGCAAAGAGGTTAATTTTTTTTTTTCAGATGTACTCCTGCAAATGTTTCTCCCTGAGATGTCACTTTCATATCATGGGTCCTTAGGTGATCTGACATTTGGCACTATGATTCTCAACTCTTTTTGCTACATCCTGCTCCTTCTCTGGGGTTTCTCTCATATCCATCAGTTACCTCCATAACTTTGTGGATAGGTTATTACTGCGTCTCTTTGACATAGGGTGGGGAAAATGAAACAAACTCAAATTCTGCACCATCCTGACTCCAAGTGACACTTCAGGATGTGTTTTAATGCACATGGTGGTGCTTTGTTGATGGTGGACTGATGATCTTAGAGATCTATTTCAATGTTATTGATCCCATGGTTCTACAGCCTTCAAAACAACACAGTGCACAGCCCACCGAAGCCATTTCTGCTGAAAATCCTCTCTGTGGTTTTACATCTTCTCAACCCCTTGGGAGAAATCACCATGTACTATTCCTGTGACAAGGCACACTTCCTTCTGCATGAGACCTTCCATAGCTTCATAAAATCATAGAATGGTTTGGGTTGGTAGGGACCTTAAAAGTCATCTAGTTCCAACTGCCCCAGCACGGGCAACTTCTAGAGCAGGTTGCTCACGGCCTCCTCCCTGAAAGTGTTCAAGTCCAGGCTGGATGAGGCCTTGAGCAACCTGCTCTAGCGGAAGGTGTCCCTGCCCACGCAGGGAGGTTGGAACCAGATGCTCTCTGACCTTCCATCCCAAACCATTCTATGTGGGATGAAAGAGGGCCTAAAGAATCTGAACAGCACTTTTCTGCAAGGGAAAATATATTCTTATAATAATCAACACACCCTGCAAATAAGCTCATTTCACTCACAATCTCTGACAGGGAAGAAAGACCTCCCATGGTTTCAAATTTTATCATTTTGATGCTTTCAAAGCCAAATGTCAGATTTTCATTATGAAAATTGTTTCATGCTACCTTCTATGATTCCATCTTTTTTTTCTTTCTTTTTATTTTTTTAAATAAAATTGCTGGATAATCCCAAATTTCCAATTTTTGATTATTTAATATTTTTTCATCCATTTTATTGAGTTCACACAAACCTTTTTGGTATTTTCTCTCACGGTAAATTTTCAACTACTCAGCTTTAGGACTTAACTGGAAAAAAGCTGAATGTCAAAAAAAACCCCTCAAAATCCTGTCCTCACAGCTCTAATGCAGCACACCACATTAGATGATGATTTGGTCTCTCTTGGCTTTAAAAGGTATTAGTCTATTAATTATAGATCACCGTCAGCACTTCTCCCTTAGACTTCAGCTTCAGCTTAATTTACCTTTCCTTCTTTTTTTCCCCCCTTTTTATTTAGGTCATCCCTCTAAAATGGACTAAAACTCCATCTACTTACTTTTTTCTCCATTCCACTGCAAATACCTTCCCTTTTAATTTTTTTTTTTTTTGTACAGCAGCACTCCATCCACTTTGAGTGCTAGCTGTTTGTCAGGAGAAATCAGTGTCTGTCTCATGTTTTTCTTGCTGGACTTTCAATTCAGATTGATTTCAGGTTAGCCCATGCTTTGCTGTGCCTTGTAACATCATAATCATCATCCTGTCTGATGGCTGCTTGTTTGCACACCTTCACTGCCTGTCTAGAAGGCTGGGAAAGGTAGGGTAGAGAAGTCTTGCAAAGCCACCATCACAGGTATCTGTCTGATAGCAGCCATATGAATTTTGCCAGAAATAACACGAGTCATTCTGTGCTCAGTGAAGTAGAAAGCCCTGGTCCCTGTAGTGCCTAATCACACTTGACCTAAGCACGGTTATGCAAATATAAGCCAAGGTATTTTTGAGGGCATGCTTGTCACAACCTGATTCCTGAGCCAGCCCTGGGCAGCAGGGATGTTGTGCTGCCTTCCAAAGTTCCCTTGGAGTATGTGAAGGTGAAGTGACACCAAATGGCTGATAAGTTCAGTTTATTTGATCCAAGGAGTGTTATACGAATGCTCTTGGTCACTTATGCCTTAAAGATGCTTGGTTAGATGAGAGGAGATGGAAATAGATAAAAGAAAAGAGAGAGTGAGATTGGAAGTAAGAAAGAAAGAGAGATCACCACTCTTGGATCCATCCTTTAGTGATAGGATTAGTCCAAGTTCTTTGATTGTGGGTGTACATCCAGAGAGGGCTTCTGTGGTAGAAAATGTTGCTGCCCTTTTATACCCCTCAGGTGTGGGGAGGCTGTGCTGATTCACATAGGCCCTTTCCAGTCTAATGCCCATCATAGGCCTTGCTGCAGTGCAGTTGCAGTGGTTTAAAGATCAACTCCAGAAAAGGACAGAATTCCATCTAGGCAGAACTTACCTCTTCCTGTTGCTCATCCACCTGGCAGGAACACGTCTGGCCTGTAGCTCCAGAAAGGAGGTCAGTCGTTGTGGGCCATCTACAGCCATGGAGACTTCCTGCATAGGCATGCCTTGTCTATTCAGGCCAGGTAGCACTATACATGGTTTGAGACCGTGGAAAGTCAGGCTTTCACAACCCTATGAATCAAGTCTTAGTCACACAACCACAACTGAAATTTTCCACTGGAATCCGTGTAAAAAATAGCTCCTGTAAAAAGTAGCCCACAATGAGGAATCTTCTGGTACTCTCACAGGTGGCTTGGAAGCATTGCAGTTGTCATTTGAGCTCAAGTGCCAGCTGCAACTGCCACTTTTTGTGAGTTTCCAAAAGAAGGGGTCAGTCTCTTTTCAGCAGTGTCCTGAGACAGCATAAGGGCCAAGGGACACAAACTGAAACACAGGAAGTTTCACCTCAACATGAGGAAAAGCTTTGTGAGGCTGCCGCAGCCTAGACGCATTCCTGTGTGACCTGCCCTTGGTGATCCTGCTTTGGCAGGGGGGTGGGACTCGATCTCTAGAGGTCCATTCCAACCCCTAACAATCTGTGATTCTGTGATTCTATGATTAATTTAGATTCTTTGGAGCCTGCAGCCGAGAGCTTTAATTAGGTGTGCCTAGAGCTCTGGAAAATAGGCCTTCCACGTTATTTTAGTGTTTGGATTCAATTTACTCTATTGAAACAAGTGCTTTGCTCTGGGATCTATCAATTTTTCTCTTCCAGGGTAAGAACTGAAGTTGGATCAGTCACAAAAGCTAAATGACTACGAGCATCTTGCGTGAAACCTGTAGTTTGCTTGGTGATTCTCGTGTTTGTCAAATGCAAGGGGACTCACACCCAGCAATGCCATCACATTTCTTATGGGGGCCTATTTTTAGACAAGACTTTGTTCAGGGTGTGAAGTCATCTACACAGGAATTTAAAAGCTCTCACCAGCACACACTCTCTAATGTCAAAGCTGCCTGGATTTTTTTTTTTTCAGGAAATCATAGAATCCTTAAGGTTAGAAAAGAACTCTGGAATCACCAGGCCTCTCCTTTTGCCGCAATACTGCTGGAGTTGGGGCTGTTTAGCTGGGAGAAGAGAAGGCTACAGGGAGACCTTAAAGGAGAGGGCCTACGAGAAAGCTGGGGAGGGACTTTTTACAATGGCTTGTGGTGACAAGGTGAAGGGCAATGGCTCTGAGCTGCAAGAGGAGAGACTTAGAATGGAGATTAGGAAGAAATTCTTCAGTGTGATGGTGGTGAGGAGGTTACCCAGGGAGGTTGTGGATGCCTTTTCCCCGGAGGTGTTCAAGGCCATATTGGATGAGGCCTTGAGCAACGGGACTAGCAGAAGGTCTCCCTGCCCAGGGTGGGGGGGTTAGAAGTAGATGATCTTTAAGGTCCCTTCCAACCCAAACCATTCCATGATTCTTTGACACACATATGTTTCAAGGTATTATTATGCCTGAGCTCATATTAAGGATTTTCACAGAATCACAAAATGTTAGGAGTTGGAAAGGAACTTGAAAGCCCATTGAGGACAACCCTCCACCCAGAGCAGGACAACCTAGAGTAGGGCACACAGGAATGCAACCAGTGAAGGAGACTCCACAACCTCTCTGGACAGCCTGCCTATTGGTAAATCCTAGAAAAGCAGCACAGTGCTGCTTGCAGACACTATAGGTGACTTTCCTTTTACTTTTCCCTGCCCTGGACAGGTGAAAGCAGAGGTGACTCTGAGGCAGTGCAGTGTTTAGAGCTCACAAGACCATCACCAAGTTCCCCAGTGGTGAGGAGCATGGCAGGCTGATGTTAAGCCTCTGCTGCCCTGCACCCCAAAATAGCTTCAGTGTGGCAGCCAGGTTCATTTTATTTTCTTTATTTTAAATTTTTTTTCTCTCTCTCTACTGTCTGTGGTCAGCCTGAGGGAGAGCTGTTTGTTATGGATGTGTCCAAATGAAGGATGACTCCTGCCAGGCCTTTGACAGAGGGGAAAAAAGCCTCATTTCCTGGCTAACCAGAGAAGACAGAAAGCTTTTCTGAATACATTGGCTGCTAAAACATGTCGTTACTTGGGTTATGAGCTCATTTGTGCAGAAACTGCCATTTAGTTGTGTAGCTGTGCAGTGACTAGGGAACTGAGCCAGGAATGGGTCTCTGTTGGCAGCAATACAATATGGAAACAAATAGTAATAATACCCACTGATGCTTTGGATTGTCCACTTAGTCTCTATGTGCCCCAGAGCCACATTCTTGGTATAATGGAGATAATGCTTACCCATCTACAGAAAGGTTTTGGAAATCTATGACAGTAAAGCACAATAACTATGCTCTCTTTTATTCAGTTCCCAGGGATGGGGTGGAGTCACCATCCCTGGAGATGTTCAAGAAACCTGTAGACATGGCACTTTAGGACATGGTTTAATGATCATGGTGCTGTTAGGTTGAAGGTTGGACTCAAGGATCTTAGAGGTCTTTTCCAAACAAAATAAATCCATGGTTCTACTTAATTTCCATTGCAGCTTGCTTGGAGGGGACATGTGTGAAAACCTGTGGAAGATTAGAGAAATTACCTCCAAATGTAGCGATTCTCCATGTTTTCTGCCAGGTGTTGTCTCATGGTAGAAAGCAGATGGGATCTTTTTGTGCACCGTAGAATCACAGAATCATAAAAATGGTTTGGTTGGAAACGACACTTAAGGTCTTCAGGTCCACCCAACCTCTAACTCTACCAAAGCTGGTGCTAAACCACAGCCCTCAACACCACATTTCTGCCTCTTTTGAACATCTCCAGGGATGGGGATTCAGCCACCTCTCTGGACAGCCTGTTCCAGTCTTTGAAAATGCTTTCAGTCAAGAAGTTTCTTCTAATCGCCAACCTAAAATCCCCTGAGACAACTTGAAGACATTTCCTCTCCTCCTATCACTTTTTCCTTGAGAAAAAAGACCATATCTACCTGGTTCCAGCCTCCTTCGAGGGAGTTGTGGAGAGACAGGAGGTCTCTCTTCAGCCTCCTCTTCTTCAGGCTAAACCACCCAGTTTCTTCAGCTCGTCCTCATCAGATGTCTTCTCCAGACCATTCACCAGCTTCATTGCCCTTCTCTGGACCTGCTCCTATCTTCAATATCCTTCTTGGAGTGAGGCCCCCAATCTGAACACAGGACTCGAGGTGTGGCCTCACCAGTGCTGAGGGGGACAATCACTTCCCTGATCCTGCTGGTCACAGTGTTCTTGATACAGGCTGCTGCAATAAAAGGACACAGCCCTAAAAATGCAAATATAACTGATTAGTGCTGTGGGTGCCCAGGAAATTATTAAGAGCAACAAAATCCCAGCAGCCTTAAGTGGTCCCACGTGGAGGAGTCCAGCATCTACAAGGCCTCCTGAAGCACCTCTCAATGGGAAGTATTCCTCCCTGCAGATGTCATCCTCAGCCTGGCCACTAAAAACCAATCAACTTCAAAGCTACCAGCTTGGACACTTCAAAATGGGCACAAATGTGGGAACTACCTTTTTTTGTTGTTGTTGCTTTTTGACTTCTTCAGCTCATAAAAAACCTCAGTGTCTGCACTGGGCATGTGGCTACTGAAATCTGGGATGTGAGAAGCTGTGTGTGTGTCTTCTTTTCCTTGAGCTGTACATCTCAACAGATCACATAATCAAGGGCACAGTGACCCAGAGTGAATCCCAGAAAGATTCAGTCATATTCTAGTACACCCAGCACGGAACAGGGAAAAAAAAAAAAAGTCCTTTTAGAGCTTGGCAAGGTTCTGAAGCCTTCTACAGTTGGCAATCCTGGTGATTCAGAAGGAGCATCCAGATAGCAACTGCCTTCATTTTTGAATCCTGAAGTCTGTGATCTCGAGGCCAGTTTCTGGGCATTCCTGGTTTTTTTCTGCTTTTAAGGAAGAATCTCAGCTCCTACTGACTGAGGTGACTAAAGGCTTGCATTTAGTGGATTTGGAAACAAAACAGGACACTCTTCTGGGATTTCTGGATCTGTAGCAACAACTAAATCATCACAGTGCTGCCCCCACACTTGCTTAACCCCATTTTTTTAAGCATTACAAGAGTCCAAGTGGAGCATCACGGCTCTTTCTGTTTTTAATTAAACAGTGAATAAATGAAGACTATGGCTTATCCAGCATGTAGCTTAGAAGACACAAATATTCAGCCTGCCTGACAGCTGTTCAGGCATGCAGAGAACAGTTTATACGCACAGAATCACAAAGAATGTAAGGGGTTGGAAGGGACCTTAAGGATCATCCAGTCCAAACCCCCTTCCAGAGCAGGATCAGCTAGAGTAGGTCAGACAGGAGCACATCCAGGTGTGTTTTGAATGCTCCCAGAGAGGGAAACTCCACAACCTCTCTGGGCAGTCTGCTCCAGGGCTCCAGCACCCTCACGGTGAAAAAGTGTTAATATTCCTCCTCTGCTCCAGCTTGCACCCATTGCCCCTTGTCCTATCATTGGACATCACTGAGCAGAGCCTGGCTCCATCCTTCCCACACTGCCCTTCACATCTTTATAAACATGAATGAGGTCACTCCTCAGGCTCCTCTGCTCCAAGCTAAAGAGACTTTAGCTTTGATTGGAAGAGACCTTTGAGAATATTGAGTCCAATGATCAACCTAAGACCACCATGGCCATTAAACCATGACCCAAAGTGCCACATCCCCACATTTCTTCAACACCTCCAGGGATGGTGAGTCCACCACCTCTCTGGGCAGCCTGTTCCAATGCCTGACCACTCTTGCAGCAAAGAAATTTTTCCTGATCTCCAACCTAAACCTTTCCTGGGACAATTTCAGGCCATTTTCTCTCCTCCTATCATCTGGTACTAGGGAGAAGAGATCAACCATATTCTATAACTAGTTCTTCCTCTGCTAGACACATAGCAATATGCCTGCCACCACTGCCTTGTGACACATTGCAGCACTCAGGAAGAGATGTGGTTGAAGAAGCCTTATTTTCTCACCATATTTTCCAATGGGATTTCCACCCCCCCACCCCCCCACCCCCCCCCTTCCCTCATCATAGCAATGTTTCAAAGATTACTTTTGTTCATTTGGGGAGAAATAAGTAAGAAAAAGCAAAACAAGAATCATGACATCCTCCCACTGTACTGGTGTTTGATAGGTTGGACTTGATGATCTCAAAGGTCTTTTTGAACCTGGTTATTTCTGTATTTTTTAAAGGAGAAGTAGTTAGCTTTTGGATCAATGTGTTAAAACACTCCTGAAATATTCCTGCTAAAGCACTTCCCCACCCCACCCCACCTCCCACCGAGGAATTTGCAATTTCTTTTCTTAAAAAGGATTTTCTGTTAAGAACACTTCAAAAATAAATAAAACAGCAGACTAAAAAAGTGTTTCAGCTGCATTGGTGACCATGCATGTGCTACTACAAAATCAGTGGTAGGTGTTTGTAGTGCTGCTTGCTGTTTTCCATTAAATGTGTACATGTAGTACCAATCATTTCTGTGGAGCAATGGTAGACCTTTCTAAACTATTTGTATACCAAACGATGGGGAAAAGTAAAAGCTAAGGGTCCAGAAAGATTCAAGATGCCTATTTCATGCATTCCCAGGAAGAAAGGACAGCAAAAGAAGGATTTCAAGCTGAATACAGACATGAATAAACAGAAACAACATATTTCCATGGAAACAACTCATCTAAGACATGAACAAAGGAAACATGTGAGTACCCTACCTGACTATCTTTAAAAGGAAGTGAAACATCCGTTGATGGGATGTGGCTGACTCCCCAAAGCTGGAGCACTGAAGTTCCCATAGATGGTCCAAGTGTGCCAAGGTAGGAGGGTATCTCCATCCCGTTCACTGTTCTGAAATGGATGATGGCACTAGGAGTGTGGTCTTATGCTGCTGGAGTGTGTCTAGAGAAGGCCAATGAAGCTGGTGAGGGGTTGGAGAACAGGTCTGGTGGCAAGCAGCTGAGGGAACTGGGAGTATTAAGTGTGGAAGAGACTGAGAGGACATACCTCCATTGCTCTATACAGCTGCCTGAAATGAGGTTGCAGTGAGGAGGGGGTTGTTTTCTTCTCCCTCGTATCAGGTGAGAGGAGGAGAGGAAGTGACCTGCAGTTGTGCCAGGGGAGGGTTACATTGGAGGTTGGGAAAAATTTCTTTGCTGTGTCAGTGGTCAGGGATTGGAACAGGCTGCTCAAGGAGGTCAACATCCCTGGAGGGGTTGAAGAAATGTGTGGACATGGCACGTGGGGACGTGATTTGATGGCCACAGTGGTCTAAAGTTTACATTTGGACTCAATGGCTTTAAGGGGGGTCTTTTCTAAATGAAAAAAAAAAAGAATCTCTGACTTTCTGATTCTACAATTCTACTTCAATGCAAATAAATACAGGTGTTCTGGAGGAGCAGAGGGGGTGTAATGATACATTGTGGCAAAAAATACATTGCAATTAAGCTGTGATGCTCCCACCACAATCATGATGAACTCAGATTATCTTCTCTGTCACACTCAGTTGCATCAGTTAGAGCTCTACTTCCAGTTTTGGGGTGCAATTCTCTCAGTTTGCCAGGATGGAATGGTGCTTTTACCTTCCTCGTGCTACATAGCTCCCTGTGTTTTCCTTGGACTATTTTGAAGCTGATTTGCTTCCTTCTGTTTGTGCTGGCTCTCTTTATTAGACTCACAGAATCTACGGTAGGAAAAGCCCTTTAAGATCATCAAGTCCAACTGTCAACCCAACACCACTATGGTCATTAAACCATGTCCCAAATTACCAGGTCCACACATTTTTTTAGCATCTCCAGGGATGGTGACTCCACCACCTCCCTGGGCAGTCTATTCCAATCCCTGACCACTCTTGCAGCAAAGAAATTTTTCCTAATCTCCACCATAAACCTCCTTGGCACAATTTCAGGCCATTTCCACTTGTCCTATCACCTGATACTAGGGAGAAGAGACTGACCACACTGAAACCTCTTTTCAGGGAGCTGTAGAGAGCAATGAGGTCTCCCCTCAGCCTCTGCTTCTCTAGACTAAACAACCTCATTCCTTCCAGCTGCTCCTCACCAGACCTGTTCTCCATTCCCTTCACCATCTTTGTTGTCCTTCTTCTACTCTTGTCCAGACTTTGTCTATGACATGGTCACATTGGTTTGCCTCCTTCCACTACCAAGTGAGTGATCCTTTGATATTTGATGCAGCTGAAAGATCATACATGATCTAGCTAGGATTTGTCTTCAGTGTGTGCTTCATGGCCCCATCTCCTCCTCTGTGTTGTGGAGATTTCTTCAGCCACATCTGAGCATCCTCAGAATAAAAATGGAGATGTTTTGCTGAAAGCAGTGCTTGAGCACATGCTGTGAATTTATCAACTCTTCTGTGCCAAACTGCTTGAGGTAAAACTGATCCTACATGTGCAGGATAAACATTCCTTGTTGACATGGTAAGTTAGCAAACCTGCTGAGTTATTCCTGGCTTATAGACTCTACAGTTATTCTCTTTCCTAGTACTGGAGGTGGAGATCTGGAGTAGGTATTTGGTGCACCACATCCACCTTCACAACTTGACCATCAGTCTGTAAAATATTCCCTTTTTTTTTTCACAAAACAAAGAGCAAATAGAAAGGTACTCACCAAACAGACTACCTGAACACTTCTCTGTCTGGGGAACAGTGGCAGTAAACCAGAGAATCATAGAATAGGTGAAAGGGACCTCTGGACATCGGGTCCAACCCTCCTTGACAAGGCAGGTTCACCAGGTCACACAGGAGCATGCCCAAGAAGGTTTTGAATGTCTCCAGAAATGGAGACTCCATCACCCTTCTAGGCAGCTTGTTCCAGTGTTCCATCACCCTTAAATCACAGAAGTTCATCCTCACATTTAGATGGAACTACTTATGTTCCAGTTGTGTCCATTATCCCTTGTCCTGTCAGTGGGTACCACTGCAAAAAGCCTGGTCCCATCCTCCTGACACCCACAGTTCGAGCATTTATAAGAACTGAAGAAATCCACCCCCAGTCTTCTCTTTTCCAGGCTGAAAGGCCCCAGTTCTCTAATTTTTTCATCACAGAAGTGGTTCAGTCCCTTATAAAGAAAGCTTTGCATTGTTCTGTAGCATGCAGGTAAAGATTCATAAGCATCTGCACGGCATTTTTAGCCACCATTACAAAGAATGACTATCCAGACAATAAATAATAAAGAGCAAGACCTGCCAACTCAGCTGCAGAACCTGCAGATTCAAATGGTTTGCCTTTCAATGTCTTCTCTGTACCAGGGATTTGAGGTTTCCTAGAGAAGCTGCATGGGGATGTGGAGATGCTGCAAAGTGGATGACAGGATGCTGAGCCCCAGCTCCCTTTCCATTACACAGGAAGGGACTTCAGAAGTGACACAGCTCCTCCTGACTTGGATTGCTGCAACTCGGCACCATCCAGCAGCTGCATACAGGACCTGTCTTTGCCTGCTGCTGAAATGAAGCTACCTGTCTGAAGAAATGTGGCATCTCCTTACGGCAGCTGGAGTCCAGCACAGGTATGAAAATGCAGCATAGACACACTCTGTGCTTAGAATAGAATAGAATAGAATAGAATAGAATAGAATAGAATAGAATAGAATAGAATAGAATAGAATAGAATAGAATAGAATAGAATAGAATAGAATAGAATTAACCAGCTTGGAAAATAACCTTTGAGATCATTGAGTCCAACCTATCATCCAACACTATCTAATCAACTAAACCATGGCACCAAGCACTCCAGCTTGCCACTGGATCCACAAGGAAATGGGCCACAACTTGCAACCTTTTAACATAGCCATTTGTAGAGTTAGAGAATGGTTGGACTTGATGATCTTCTGGGTCTTTTCCAACCAAAGCAGCTCTGTGGTTCTGTGACCTTTAAGGTCTTTTTCAACCAAAATGATTCTCGGATTCTATGATTTTCTGGTTTTTAGTGCTTTCTGTCCTTGCTACATTTTCTGTTTGTGCCTTGATGAACTATTCAAGTATGCTGAAGACAGAAAAAATACATAGCAAACTGGCTTTGTAATATATATATATAAAACACTGATTTCCCTGTGGGGAGCTGTCTGCAGATCATTACTTTAAGTTGATGCCGTGTACCTGAACTGCAACTTGTACTTCCAAACTGTACTGACAGTGCACTGCCTTCACTCTACAATGTGTTTCTATTTTATTCATTCATTAACATTCACAAAAACTTTTAAAGTTAGAAAATGAAAGGGAAAAAATATCAAAAGATTCTTCCTCTCAATGCTTCTTTTGGTTGTTTTTTTTTTGTTTTTCATTGTGATACTCAGATCTAGTCAACAATAAGAGAGGAAAGGTTTGAACCTGTGAAAGAACAACTTTGTGAAACCACCTGACAGGATTTGGAAAAAAGCTTTTTTTTTACCTTTGTCTGCTCTCAGGCACTGATGTGCCCACCTCACTCAAAGGAGCTAGGGTTGAAGTGAGGGTTGATCTCTTCTCCCTAGTATCAGATGATAGAAGGAGAAGAAATTGCCTGAAATTGTGCCAGGAGAGCTTTAGGTTGGAGATCAGGAAAAGATTTATTTGGTACAGGAGTGGTCAGGCATTGGAACAGGCTGTCCAGGGAAGTGGTGGTGAAGTCACCATCACTGAAGGTGATCCCCAAGAAATGTGGGGATATGGTACTGTGGGACATGATTTGATGGCCATAGGGGTCTTAAGTAGAAGGCTGGACTGGATGATCTTGGAGGACTTTTCCAACCAAAACAATTCTATTATTGTAGGGCAGAGTTCCCCAAGTCACCTCATTTTTTGCAAGGCAGATCAAGAAAAGGGCAAGTGCGTTTATTATTTTTTCCCCTCTTAGGGTAAAATCAAAGACCTGCTGCAGTTAAAGACTATTTTGCCATTTACCTTAGTGAAGACACAATACCAGTATTAGATAGTCCTTCTCCTGGGTGCCAGTAAAAGGAACTGGTCTGGTCCTTTCTGTCCATCATGGGTGTGTCCATCTTGTGGAGCAGGTGAGTCAGCATACCCTGAGCTGAGATACCTGCTTAGCCTGTGCAGATGCTAGGTCAGGCCACCTCTTGCCATCCACCTATGTCCCATTTGCCAGTATCTTTTTTGTTGTTGCTGTTTTGCAGCATTGTCCTATATTTCCTGCAGTGTCTGGGACAAAGAGGATCTTAGGTCTGCTGTTTGACACACCTTATAACCTTACACAGGCTTAGGAACAATCTGAGCCAACTGAAAATGGACCATTTAAAATGTTGCTCTTAGCAGATATTATTTACAGTCAATCTGACAAGATGAATCCCAGGTATAAATCAAACTTTGGAGCACAAATCTTGTTAGTTGCCATGTTAGTAAATCAGCTCACCTAAATAATCTTGAGCTTTTGACAATGATGCAGCCCTTCTGGATTAAAAATGCAGCTCCTGCTTGTGCAGTGAACTTGATCTGCCGACATTTCAAAGGACTGAGATCCTATTTCTGATGGTTCAGTTTATACTCAGGCTGTAAACTATTTTGAGCAGCACTGAGCTGAATACAAACAGCTGATGTTCAGCTCTGTCTCCTCTAAGTAGAGTAGGTTAGAGAAAGTGCATAATTTGTACACATTTTCCAGCGGAAAACAAGAAGCTAACAGAGGAATGTGGGGAGAAAAATAACACAGGAGATGTAAAGAATGCTCCCAGGAACTGCTTTTTTTTGTTTGATTTAACTTTTCCATTTGGAAGGAAAATCTGCTGTTTTCATTCCATACCACCAAGCTTATTCCCAGAATAAAAAAAGCCTGTGTTAGAGAGATGTGATTTCTGCTTTTCACTGAAGGTCTGCTATTGTTTGGCAATAAACTCTATTCTCTACAGCTTCAATTACTGGCCCACTCAGATCTGACAGCCCTTAATTATTCAGGACATGATCTACTGAAATCTACATCTGGAAACGATATCGCTTTTTGCTTTCAGCACTGGAAAATCTGACTTAAGGTTAAACACATACTCTTCAATGCAAAGCTTTGAGAGAAATTAGTACAGCTGAGTACTCCTTCTACAGATGAAATGTTGAAATAAATTGCAGATGCTTTTTGTTTAATAGTTACAGTCCTTCACTACATTTCAGCCTGCTCTGTTCTTCACATATTTCTACCAGTTGATTTTATTTCTCCCTCAAACATGGTGCTTGCTCTCACCTGGTTGTTTCACCACAGCCCTAATTGAGCAGCACTGTCCATAATTCAGAGCCTGGCTCTTGGAATCATAGAATTATAAAATTATAGAATTGTTTTGGCTGGGAAAAAGCTTCAGGATCATCAAGTCCAACCATTAACCCAATTCCACCATGGCCATTAAACCATGTCCCAAAGTGCCATGTCCACATGTTTCTTGAACACCTGGAATGGTGACTCCACCACCTCCCTGGAAAGGCTGCTCCAATCCCTGACCACTCTTGTAGCAAAGAAATTTTTCCTAATCTTCAACCTAAGCTTCCCCTGGCACAATTTCAGGCCATTTCCTCTCCTTACATCACCTGATACTAGGGAGAAGAGACCAATTCCCACCTCACACCAACCTCCTTTCAGGGAGTTGTGGAGAGGAATGAGGTCTCCCCTCAGCCTCCTCCAGAGTGACTCCAGGTCACTCATCTTCTTCTCACAAGATGTCTTCTCCATACCCTTCAACAGCTTTGTTGCCCTTCTCTGGACACACTGCAGCACCTCAATGTCTTTCTTGTAGTGAGTGGCTCAAAACTGAGGATTCAAGGTCCAGCCTGACCAGTGCTGACTACAGGGGCATGATCACTTCCCTACTCCTGCTGGCCACACTGTTCCTCATCTAACCCAGGATACTGGTGGCTGCCTTGGCCACCTGAGCACAGGCTGGCTCACGTTCAGCAGCTTGTTGACCTGTACCCTCAGGTCTTTTTCTACTGGACAGCCTTCTGGCCACTGTGCCCAAAGCACTTTTGTCACTGCTGCATGGGCAGGCTGGAATTTCCAATAGATGTGCAAGATCATTTTTGCATCTTTTCCAAGGTTTGTCAAGATGTTTACTCTTCAGGTAGTCTTGGGGAACCAAAAAGAATTGTTTTCTGTTATTGGTAACTGGAGGCAGAAACACCAAAGTCACCAATACCTCCCTCTGACACATCCTAAGCTCTGGTTCTCAGCATCACCGTAACTAAAAAGAACAATATCAGGGTTACTTTTTGCATATAGACAGAATGAAATTGATTTAGTGAATGAAGATTTGACATTCAGCAAATCTAAGCTGCTAGCTGAGATGAAAATCAGGAGATTTGAGGGCTAGTGGTGAATCTTCTAAAAATAATTTTAGAAAAATGAAGGAATTGTTCCTTTTAAATACACTCTGAGGAAAGGCAGACATCAGCCTCAGCTCAGTAGCCTTCGTAGCACATGGAATAAAATGTTCCAGTTCATTTGCATTCTGGGCTTTTGGGGGTTTTATTCAAATGATAGACAGCTGGAATGCATTCCTGGCATGTTCACCAACGGCATGGTTGGCAGAACTGGCAACTGCAGAAGATGTCTTCAGACCGAGTTTGTTTTTTCCCCATACTTGAACTGGTAAACAAGTCTGATAAGTTTGGAAAATATCTTTCTGCCTCAGCTTAATTAGATTGACATTTTGTAGCAGCTCGTTAGAGTAAATCATCCCTGCCTTCGATTAGAAGCCACATATATGGGATAAGGTGGAGCCTGTGCAAAAACTGCATTGTCATGAATGCACCAAGGTGTGCCTGGAGACCGTACAACGATCTGCCATCCTGATTAGACCATCTGCTGGTACAGAAAGGTTCAAACCTAAGTGGTCAACAGTATCTGGCACTGGAGCAGTACCAGTGCTGCCTGGTATGGAAGTGGAGAACAGCTAACATAATGCACCTGGGGTGAATTAGGAAGATTGTGGCCAGAAGATCAAGGGAGGTTCTCCTCCCCCTTTACTCTGCCATGCTGAGACTACATCTGGAGTACTGTGTCCAGTTCTGGGCTCCCCAGTTCAAGAGGGACTAGAGAGTGTCT
Source organism: Dryobates pubescens (assembly GCF_014839835.1). NCBI lineage: Eukaryota > Metazoa > Chordata > Aves > Piciformes > Picidae > Dryobates > Dryobates pubescens. Next base: position 44,665,415 of record NC_071612.1, read on the forward strand.
AACAGAGGCTATGAGGATGCTGAAGGGACAGGAATATCTGTCTGATGAGTAAAAGGTGAGAGACCTGGGGCTGTTTAGGCTGGAAAAGAGAAGACTGAGACCAGAGTTTATTAATGTTTAAAAATATCTGATGGAAGGGTGTCCAAAAGAAGGGTCCAGGATCTTTTTGGATGTGTCATGTGATGGGACAAGGGGCCATGGATACAAACTGGAATACAGGAAGTTCCACCTCAACACAAGGAGCAACTTCTTTGCTGTGAGGGTGCTGGAGCCCTGGAGTAGGCTGCCCAGAGAGTTTATGGAGTCCCCTTCTCTGGAAACTTTCATAACCCATCTGGATGCATTCCTGTGTGACCTGCCCTAGGTGATCCTGCTTTGGCAGGGAAATTGGACTCAATGATCTCTGGAGGTCCCTTGCAGCTGCTACCATTCTATGATTCTGTGGTCCTATTAATTATCATACATATGAAAACACTGAAAGGCTGGCACGGAGTGCTTTGTCCAGCCTCTGGAAACCCTGTAGACTCTATTGCTGAAGCCCTTGCAACCCTGGCTGGAAAATTACTGCAGAAGAGGAAAAGGTTGAAGTGCTGTGTGTGATATGGTTACAATAGATAACTTCTGTGTTGCTTACCAAATTCTTACTGAAGCTCCTAAAAGGCTTTAATTATTTCAATAGGAACCCAGAAGCTGTTTTTCTTATGGGGCTACAACACATTGTTTCTGAAGGTAAACTTGAACACTCTTTTCCATCATTACAAAGGGAGTGAAGGATTTGTGGAGAATGGTAGGAATAGTGGTCTTGAAAAATGGAACATTCACAGGGTTTTTCTAGCTCCAAAACAGATCTGCTAGGAAAGAATGACTTTTTTCACTCCAACACTCAAAGTTTTGCAGAGAGTTCCTAGACCTACCCTGTCTCCTGGGTTGCAATGCTGATGTGGGGTAAAGGCCTACATCACCCTGTTTCTGGCCACTGTGGTGTCCATCAGAAAACAACTGATACCTCCTTGCAGTGCTGCAGAAATTTTGCATGGTGCTAACTGTTACAGGGCAGCCAGAAGAAGGCACTATACTTCAGATGGCACTCTAGGGCTGTAGAAACTGCATTGGCTTGTCTCTGCTTCTCTGGCAGCTCTCAAAAGCTGGAAGGTGCAAACATAGCTTAAAAATGGCACCACTTCCACCCACAGGTGAGTTCTGTGCTGTATTTTTTCCAAGCTGATCTGCAGCAGGCAGAAAAGCTCAGATAGATGCTTTTTGACCTACTAAGGTCCCAAGTAAAGTAGATTGTAATGTTCATCTGTCTACCAAGCTGCTGCTTTCTTATTTTTGGTATATACTTCCATTTTTACACATCATGGAAACCAACCAAGGTTAGAGCAGTTACACAGCAGGAAAGAACCAAACAGCAAAGTTGTGTGAAGCAATCAGAGTAAGGAGACATGACAGGGTGCTTGGTTGCATGGTTGAATTGATTAGGTGGGTTGGATAATAGGTTGGACATGATGCTCTCAGAGCTCTCTTCCAACCTGGTCTATTCTATTCTATTCTTTCATATCTATTCTATCATATCTATTCTATTCTATAACTACGTTAGTGTCAGGTTCTCTCCTTGGTGACTGCAAATAGGCAGAGCAAATATGTTCTTTGTAATGTCAAAGCTCTGGTTTAGCGTGGATTCATACAGGCAGTTTTGCTAATAGCACACAACAACAAAGTCAGAAGCCAGGCCTAGAGAAAATGAGATTAAATTAAAAGACAAACATTTCTCTTGGGGAAAAAAATTATAAAGAAAAAAAAAAGTGGAAGTTTGAGTCACTTCTTTGTTTCTTTCTTTCTGGGCAGGCTTGGTTCCTAATTTCATTTTTTTCCTGATAGATGCATTGTAAGCACACACTATGATCTTACTATAAACCCACATGTAGCCAGGAACTGATATTTCAAGCAAAATCTCAAATATTGTAATCCAAATGCTAAAAAAAAATAATTACCAGCGTGTCAGAGATAATATCTGGTCTTATATTCGACATGCAAAACACATTCTTCTTGTAGCTCTCAAGCAGACATTCAGTGGTATTCATGTTCCCTAGCAAGAAAGTCAACCAGGGCTGTGTCATGTTTCACAGAATCATGGAATGGTAGGAGCTGGAGGATCATCAAGTCCAACCTCCCTGCCAAGGCAGCTTCGTCTAAGGAAGGTCACAGAGGAACATGTCCAGGTGGGTTTGGAATGTCTTCAGAGATGAAGATTCCACCACTTCTTTGGGCAGCCTGCTCCAGTGACCCACCACCTTCAAATAAATAACAGAAGTTCCTCCTCATGTTTAAATGGAAATTCTTATGTTCAAGTCTGTGCCCATTACCCCTTGACCTGCCACTGGGCACCACTGAAAAAAGCCTGGTGCCATCCTCCTGACACCCACCCCTTCAGTGTTTGTAAGCATTGATGAGTCCTCCCAGCCTTCTCTTTTCCAGACTAAAAAGCCCCAATTCTCTCAGACTTTCCTCATCACAGAGATGTTGCCATTCCCTCGGTATATTTGTAGATCTTTACCTTCTCCAGGAAGTCCCTGTCCTACTTCAACTGGGGAGCCCAGAACTGGACACAGTATTCCAGATGTGGCCTCACCAGGGAGGAGAGTAGAGGGGGAGGAGAACCTCCCTTGACCTACTGGCCACACTCTTCCTGGTGCATGGCAGGATCCGATTGGCCTTTTTGGCCACAAAGGCACATTGCTGGCTCATGGTCATCCTATTGCCCACCAGAACTCCCAGGTTCTTTTCTCCCAAGCTGCTCTCCAGGCAGCTACTACATCTTAGTGAGTCATCGAGATTAATAACGTCTAAATGTCTCCAACAAACAGGGATGGTGTCATCTTTCCACTAGTATTTCATACACTTGTTTACAAAGGTCGTGCTTTAAAGTAAGATTTGGCACTCCCACAGCCTTTCTTGCTTACTTCTGAATCTTGGCAATGAACCTGTGAAACAGTTACTGTTTGATGACATAATCACCAATTCATGACTTCATGGCAGCCTGCAGCTGAAAGCAGGGCTGGGCCATGAAGACAGTTTGGCCAAACTTGGAGGCCTTTTCCAACCCAGACAATTCTACGATACTATAACATTTATTGAAGGTCAGGTTTATGGAACAGCAGCAGACAGGCAGTTGAAGAAAACAAAGTTGAATGTCATGTGGACCCCAAATTTCTACTCTTTGGAGGTTTGCTGTGGTGGGATTGTTAATTTGCCTTTAAAGAACAAACATAGTTCAATCTGTGTTTCATTAATCAACACTCTCTGCCAGTTTCCCACGCAGCAAATATCAAAATCAGCTCATTGCTTCACTGGAACACATCTGTTAGCCTTGTTGTAAAGAGCTGGGTTTTCAGCATTCCTCCTTTGGTGCCACACTAAATAAGGGATATCACACTAGTTTCTCTCTGGTCCCCTGTTAGCATTAAGGGAAGGGAACTGAGAGAACTGACAGAAGTGCTCTCCAAGATGCTCTCCATCTTTGCCAACTGTCTTGGCTGACAGCTGACTGGAGATGGGCAAACATGATGGCCATCTTCAAGAAGGGCTGGAAGAAGGACCTACAGACCTGTCAGGCTGACTTTGGTGCCAGAGAAGGTCACGCAGCCCATCATCTTGAGTGCCATTATGCAGCATTTACAGGGGAACTAGATGATCTGGCACAGCCAGCATGAGTTCCTGAAGGGCAGGTCCTGCTTGACAAGCCTGATGTCCTACAACAAGGTGACCCAATCAGTGGAGGAGGGAAAAGTTGTGGATGTTGTCTACCTGGACTTTAGTAAAGCCTTTGACACTGACCATCCCAGGAGGTGTTCAAGAAATGTGTGGACATGGCCCTTTGGGACATGGTTTGATGGCCATGGTGGTGTTGGGTTGAGGTTGGACTCTATGATCTTAGAGGACTTTTCCCACCAAAACAATTCTGAGTCTGTGATCCTACAACTGAAAATGTCCATGAATGGTCTGGTTCTAATTTCTTCCTGAGATACTTTTCTGTCAGTTCCTGGAGTTATCTGAATTTTTGTTTTGATTGATCTAATTCTTTCTTCATTCTTGTGGTGTCCTCCTCACTTGTTCGTTTTCTCCTTCCTTGTCTGCATGCAGCAAAATTATCCCTGCTTCCTCCAATCTCCCTGATGAGCACAGATGCAAGGAAGTCATTGAGATTCATGGTTCTGTAGGTTTGCTCTGTCTTTCAAAGCCTAGAGTGTTCCTTCAACAAGATTTCTCTTTTATATAACTGCACAAGCTTTTGTTTGTCTTCATAGCTTGTGTGGCCCTGGTTTCATTTTCACTAGTGGACTTGTGAGACTGTACACCTAATTGCCATAAGGTTAGAGGTGTTCCTGCAAGCTTATTGTCTTCATGCAGCCTTCTCTTTTCTTTATCATTCCCTGAATTTCCTTCCTCACCCATCCTTGCTTTTTACTACTCCCAGTAAAAGTTTATTAGAGAGCCATTTAAGCTGCAAAAGGCCTTTAAGAGCATCAAGTCCAGTCATTAGCCTGACACTGCAGTCTGGTGTTAGACCATGTTCCTCAGCACCATGCCCACACTTCTTTCAAATACCTCTAGGGATGGGGATTCAACTACTTCCCTGGGGAGCTGGTCCCAGGCCTTGAGAGCATTTTCAGTACAGATTTTTTCCTGATGTAGAACCTAAACTTCCCCTGGCACAATTTCAGGCCATTTCCTCTTGACCCATCATTAGTTACTAGGGAGAAGAGATCAAAACCTACCTCACTTCAGCCTCCTTTCAGGGAGTTGTGGAGAGCAATGAGGTCTCTCCTCAGCCTCCTCTTTTCTAGTCTTAATAACCCCAGTTTCCTCAGCTGCTCCTCACCAGACCTGTTCTCCAGACCCTTCACCAGATTTGTTACCCTTCCCTAGACACGCTTCAGCACTTCAACGTCCTTCATGGAGTGGAAGCCCCAAACCTGAACCCAGGACTCAAGCTGCAGCCTCACCAGTGCTGAGGACAGGGGGACAATCACTGCCCTGGTCCTGCTGGTCACACTATTTCTGATCACAGGATCACAAGATGTTAGGGTCGGAAGGGACCTCTGGGAAACTTCCAGAGTCCAACACCCCTGCCAGAGCAGGCCCATAGAACCCAGCACAGGTCACACAAGAACACAACCAGATGGGTCTTGAAAATCTCCAGAGGAGCCTCTGCAACCTCTCTGGGCAGCCTGTTGCAGTGGTCTGTGACCTGCCTTGGCCATGTGAGCACACTGCTGGCTCATATTGCTTAGTGTGTTTTTGTTACACTGGGCTCTTGGAGAACTGCTTCTCCAGAGCTCAGCTCTCCTTTCCTCTGCCTTCCTCCTCTGTCCTCCAGCAGCTGATTTTTAGCAGTACAAACTTTTCTGTGTTTCTGCCAAATTTTAATGGCTAGATTGGACACTGGGTTTTTATTCTGAGGATTCTCTTTCTCTTTGTTTCTGGCAAGAAGAGGGTAACGTGAAATCCTCATGAAGTGAAGTGAGTGTTCAGTTCCACTGGTGCCTGGTCTGTAAAATATGAGCCCGATTCCCTCTTTCTTGTAGCTGTGCACCCATATAGGATTAAGTGGTTTCTGCAGATGAAAATGAACAAAGTATGGTTGTGATTAGAGACAGCAGAGTGCTGTTTCCCATCCTCCTGCCAGGTCTTCCCTCTCAGCCAATATAATTTCACTCTCAAAAGTGTTAGATATATTGCAAAGTCCAGAAATCATTCTGGGGCTAATCACCAGTGTGGGTGGACAGGACTACCCCTGTGTGGGCTGATATAATTCAGCTTGAACCACAGGAGATTGTCCGTAGTGTACCCTGGCTGTTGCACACATGCACTGAGGAAGAGTCTCAGCTTGTCTGGGACTGTGCAAGCACCAGGACTGTTGTAGGTGGGTGGTTTGGGATCATGGGCTGGATTCTCAGTTAGCCCAGGTAGGTATCATTTGATGTCATCACATTCCCTGGGAGATGCATGTTCATACTCTCTCACCACTGTAGCAAAGACAACAGAAAGCTTTGCACAGGCTAGTGTACACTAAATCCTCTCTGAGAGTTTAAAGAGGGATGATCTTGCAGAAGGACAGAACAACAAAAAATGTGGTTTCAGTTTTGTGTTGCTCATTTGTGTAGTATCTTAGAGCTTATAACATCTTAGAGGTGTTCAAGAAATGTATGGACAAGGCACTTTGGGCTGTGGCTTAATGGCCATGGTGGTCTTAAATTGAAAGTTGCACTCTGTGAGCTTAAAGGGCTTTTCCAACTGAAACAATTCTGTGATCTTAGAGTTTAATAGCCAGGTCCCAGTAACAGATGCCAACAATGTAGAGATGGAAACCAAAGGGAAGGCCTCTGCATGTGTCAGTGCAGGGTTTTCAACGGAGAATATAGATGAGGAATGCTTGCACCATCTAATACCCAGTCCTAAGGGGAGGGGACTGACAGGAAAACACTTCTTTAATCAGTTGCATCTGAAAAGCTGGAAAGACAGACTGGAAAGTTATCCTGTGCTTATGGTAAGATGCTGGGCTCCTTCTTTTCCTTTAAAAGTCAGAGGTAGTTCATAATTTCTGTCCCAGTGTAAAGGCCTGTGCTGCTGATAAAGACAAGCAGCAGACAGTGGAGGAGGAGGGCTGACCCTGTGCTAAATTCCCTAATTACTTGTCAAGGGGCTGGTTGAGCTGGAGTAGCTGAGCTGCTTGAAAACTGGCATCCAGCAGAAAGGAATTCTCTGGGACTGGCAGTATTGGGAAAGGGAGCAGACAGCATGGCATATCAGTCAGATGGCAAAGGTGCAAGTCCTGTCTGTCTTCATGAAGTTATTTCTAAGTTTTATATGAAAGAGTTTCTGGAACAAACCCAAGTCCTGTCTGTCTTCATGGATTTATTTCTATGTTTTATATGAAAGAGTTACTGGAACAAACCCAGGTCACTGTTTCACAATAGCTAATTCTTAACAGCAACATTGTAAAGGTTGTTGAGCCTTTTTCTGGCTTCCAATTTTATGCCTTTCTTCCTGCACTGTTTAGGAAGTGTAGGCACAGCTGTCTAGGATCCCTAATTCTTCCTGGAGAAATATATTAGAAACCAAGATTGCCACCTGTGCATCTACTGCATTTCATCTTCACAGCCACACTTAAAGAGGAATGGTGAAAGAAGTATTGCCCTACCTAACCGGGGGGCCACCAGGCCCCCCGGCCTTTGTTGTCACCACCACCATCACCCAGTGTGCACCATGGGTACTCACCAGTGATGAGAGGAGGATCCTCCAGCCCACACGGGCTCAGCTTGGGGCTTCTGCTCCTCCTGGGAGAGATTAAATAGGGCAGTGGGTGGGGAGGGCAAAGTGGCCACACCTGGGATGGAAGGGGACTCCAACAGAGCCCAGGTGCTCTGGGTTTTGAGGGCAAAAAGGGGGAAAATTAGGTGGGTGGGGTGGAAAAGGGGCAGACTCTGAAACCAGTGTTGTTGAGAAAGAATGGAGTTTAAAATAATATCCAAATAGGAATTATTGACTTTTAGTGATTGCTAGATGCTTAACATGGCTCCTTTCAGGATGTTCCACTCCTCTTCAATATTAGATAATTTATTGACAAACCCAAACCTGATTTTGATAGGCCAGTATTAAGTTCAATAAACAAAAAACACACACACCTTCTGCTAAGGTAATTGTATAGCATTACCATCTCAGCCCAAAGGATTTTTCTGGGGGTTGTTTTCCCACCCATCTGTATGTGGGGGAGAGGGCTTGCTTCTGAGAGCAGGCTGCATGAAGCCAGGACACTGCTGGGCTGAAGAGGAGCCAATGGGTTTAGCTGCCAGAGTTGAACTCTCCTACAGCTAAGCAGGAACAGTCAATGCCACTATGACCCCTGTGCACAGTCTCTCCTGTGTGAGTATGGAGACAATAGGAGTATGAGATGGAAACCCTTTTTCTCCAGGCACAAGTGCATGAGTTACAAAGAACAGTAAAGAGAAGAGAGAGTTCTTCCAGCAGGAGAGCTGCACTGCTCTACCATGAGTGGTTCTCTGGTCCTAGTACCTGGGCAGCAGATCCAAATTTGAGTAGGGAAAGATCTGGACGAGACACTTAGTGCCATGGTTTAGTTGATTAGATAGTGTTGGGTGATAGGTTGGACTTGATGATCTCAAAGGTCTCTTTCCAACCTTGATTCTGTGTGAATACTCATGACTGGTTTAGAAGTTAAAGAACTCGTTAGAGCCTATTGCCCCTTGCCTTTCATATATTTTTTTCCATTAAAGTAAGGTAATATTCCTAATGTCTTCTTTTTGGCTGGAAACACAACCAAAAGAACCCAACCATAATAAACTGTAACCTAACAGACCCTCTGACCTTCAATCCTCGTGGCAGCAGTTTGTTAATTGCAAGCTACTTATCACTGGTGGCCCATTGCTAAATCTAAGTCTCTTGGCTCTGCACCCACAGGAGAAGATTTCTCATGTGGGTCAGGATAGGCTTCAGAAGGCCATTTTATTTCAACCTTGGGACATGATTGCACTGAAACACAGAATCATAGAACAATAGAATGGTTTGGGTTGGAAGGGACCTTAAAGATCACCTAGCTCAAATACCCCCTGCCATGGGCAGGGACACCTTCCACTAGACTAGGTTGCTCAAGGCCTCATCCAACATAGCCTGAAACACCTCCAGGGAGAGGGCATCCACAACCTCCTTGGGTAACATGTTCCAATGTCTCACCACCCTCACTGGAAAGAATTTCTTCCTAATCTCCAGTCTCAATCTCCCCTCTTCCAGCTCAAAGCCACTGGCCCTCATCCTGCCATTACAAGTCCCTCACCAGTTTTCTTCTAGACCACTTCAGGCAGTGGAAGGCTGCTCTAAGGTCTCCCTGGAGCCTTCCCTTCTCCATGCTGAATAGCCCCAACTCTCCCAGTCTGTCCCTATAGGGGAGGTGCTCCAACTCTCTGATCATTTTTATGGCCTCCTCTGACCCACTCCAAGAGTTCCATGTCCTTGTGTCGGTGTCACCAGAACTGGTTGCAGTACTTCTCGTGGGGTCTTATGAGAGCACAGGGGGAGAATCACCTCACTCATCTACTGGTCATATTTCTTTTGATGCAGCCCTATCTCTTCCTTGGCCTCACCACTGCAAGGTAGAGATCATGTTATCTCCCCATCTTGAGAGCAAAACAGCCCATTACAAAGAATTTTCTTGAAGTCATAGCAGTGCACCGAGACTATGCTTGAGCATATATCAAATGTCCTCATCAAACTCACTCCTTATGCTGATGGCTTATTTCTGCAGCCATCCCAATCACCTGCCTTTGCTGGAATGAATATTTGAAGATGGTGACTCCAGTCTGTGGCCACAGGCATAAGCGAGCCACACCTTCCCCTGTGTGAATAATCCGACCTAGCAACTGAAATGTATTTTCAATTAGATGGGTTCAAAGTTTAGCTTCTGGGCAGCTCATTTTTGATTTACTCTGAACAAACAGACAAATTGATCTGTGAAACAGCCATTGCTTTCACAGAGGGATTTGATTTGAGGAATTATGGGCTAGATTCATCATAGCGATGACAGATAGATTTCCATAGTTTGGATTTTATTAATGGCATGTTCTTTACTTGTTTAACATTCAAAGGAAATCAATCACCAGGTATTCTGCTGCTATTGAGTTTCTCTGGAAAAGGACACCATATGTGGAGACAGGAGTACAGTGCAGTGAGTGCTGCCTACCTTTACTAGCAGGGAATAATTGGAGATGGGTCCAAATTTCAGCCACAACAAGAACTTCACTCATCTCTTGGACAACTCTGTTGACTGAAATTCATGACTCTTGATGCATATTTTGTTTGTTCTCAATGCCTTGAGTATGCCCCATCCCTCATTAGGGGAAGAAATGTAAAATTTGTGTGCAGTCCATTGAATCATAGAATCATAGAATGGTTTGGGTTGGAAGGGACCTTAAAGATCATCCAGTTCCAACCCCCCTGCCATGGGCAGGGACACCTTCCACTAGACCAGGTTGCTCAAGGATTTCATCCACCCTGTTCTTGAACACCTCCAGGGCATCCACAATCTCCCTTGGCAGCCTGTTCTAGTGTCTCATCACCCTCACTGGAAAGGCTTTCTTTCTAATATCTACTCTAAAAGTACCCTCCTGAGTTATGCAAGGAATATTCATCTATCTTGTATTCCTAGTAACCACTCCTCTGCTCAGGTTGCTCACCCCTAATGTGTTTCTTACATCTTTTGAGTTTTGGGATTTTTTTGTTTTAATTCTGCTGTAGCTCCTGGAATTGTAATATTTGGTTCCATTTTCACCTTTCATTAAGAAAAGAACTTTTATCAAGAAGATCTATCACCCAGTGTCAGAGAGGTGCACTTAAAGTCTTTGTAAAGTCTTTCAAAAGCAGGATGGGCAGGGCCTTCATAAACCTGGACTAGCAGGAAGTGTCTCTGCCCTTGGCGAGGAGGTTGGAGCTAGATGATGGTTAAGGTTCTTTGCAACACAACCCATTCTATGATTCTGTGATTGCAATTCACTTGGGCTTACACTTGGGCTTACCTAAGTGAACTGTCCAGTCTTAAAAGCCCAGTATCCTCTTTAGGCTCTGGAAAAATCAGCTGCCACTTCTTCAGGCATGCATCACTGAGGTCCTTGAACCTGTGCCATAGTAATCAGTACTTTATGGGGAAATCATATTACCTTTAAGTAACCCTTTTAATACAGTCCACACTGTGCAGTTTCCTTTCAACATTTTTGGCATTTGATACTGTGGTTTTAAAAAGTTTTATTTGCTAATAAATCAGCTGAGTGAATGAACTTATGGAGCCTTGTCCAGCTACAGATGAGTGAAGTATTCTTCATAGAATCACAGAATTGTAGGGGTAGGAAGGGACCTCCAGAGATCATCCAGCCCAGCCGTGCTGCCAAAGCAGGGTCACTTAGGGCAGGTCACACAGGAAGACATCAAAATGGGTCTTTAAAATCTCTGAGAAAGAGACTCCACAACCTCTCACTTGAGTTCTGCAGCCCTGTTTGGAGGAATAACTGCCTCATATGTTTGAGTTCTGTCCACTCTGACAAAGCTCTGCCTTGTTGACCCAGCCAGCCCTGCTCTTGGGAGCTTGCAAAGAGGTGAATTGGTTAGTTTGCTGTTTGCAGCCTCTTCAGAGCATGAAACCAGCTCACTAGCTTACAGTTGGACTGAATGATCTTTGAAGTCTTTTCCAACCAAAACAGTTCTATGACCCTATGATTCAACCTCCAGCCAAGTCACATGGGCACTGAAGGCTTGGGACAATAGCAGAGTGCCTTAAAGAATGGAGAAACCTGATGAATGCTTTGTCCTGGCTTTAGTGTTAGGACATGTCTTAGTAAGAGAAATTCTTTGGTTGATCACATCCCTCAGTTGAGAAGGATGAAGTATTTTGTTGTCCAAAAGACAGGAAAAAACCTCTTTGCTACAAGAGTGGTCAGGCATTGGAGTAGGCTGCCCAGGGAGGTGTTGGATTCACTGTCCCTGGAGGTGTTCAAGAAACATGTGGACATGACACATGGGGACATGGTTTAATGGCCATGGTGGTATTGGGTTGATGGTTAGACTCCAGGATCTTAGTGGTCCCTTCCAATCAAAATAATTCTATGTTTCTGTGAAGAAAAATATTACATCTGCCTCTTTGAAACACCTCCAGGGATGTGGGTTCAACCACCTCCCTGGGCAGCCTGTTCCAGTCTTTGAAAAGACTTTCAATCAAGAGGTTTCTTCTAATATATAATCCAAGCCTCCCACAACAAAATTGGAAGGCATTTCCTCTCATCCTATCTCTAATTTTGAGGGAGAATAGATCAACCCCCACCTCACTGTAACCTCTGTCCAGGGAGTTGTAGAGAGCAATGAAGTCTCCCCTCAGCCTCCTCTTCTCCAGACTAAACACCCCCAGTTCTCTCAGCTGCTCCTCACCAGCCCTGTTCTCCAGACATTTATCCGCTTTGTTGCCCTTTTCTGAACCCACACCAGGGCCCTAATGTCTTGTAGTGAGGGATCCAAAACTAAACCCAGGCCTCACTAGTGCTGAGTCCAGGGGGACAATCACTTCCCCAGTCCTGCTTGTCACACTATTTCTGATTTTGTGCTTGACTAGAAGCAAAGGAACAGCTTTTATTCCTTAGAAGCTTTTCTGTATCTCAAACTTCATATTGAAATAATCATTAACTATACATTATATAGGATATCCCCCTCCCTACCCCCCCCCCCCCCCCCAAGACATTAGGTTTTCAATTTGCAAATATTGCTTGTGGAAAATGAAAGTGCATCGGGCTCCATCTGAGAGTCACCTTTGCTGCAAGCTGGGAAAGGACTCAAGCTCCTTGGGCAAGGACCCTGAAAAGCTGACTTGAGAGGATGTAGTGGTGAGACACAAGTGCAAATAAGCATTTGACTTTGTGAGCCTGACCAACTATCAGTGGACTACCCAGGCAAAGAGAAATTTGAAATACTATTAAGTTTAGACATACTATGTTTTGGTTGGTTTCTTTCCCCTGCTGGAGAACTCATCAGCCTTTTCCAATGGTAAACTCCTGATGGTTTTACAAAGGCTGTGAAATGACACCTATGTCACTTCCCCCCTACCCTGCACTGGGACAGAATCCCAGGCTAGCCATGGACTGCAGGCCATCAGCAGTTTGGAGTCAAGCAGGACCTCCTGACCTGAGGTTGCTCACAGGTATATCCCAGACTATGATTATCATGCTTGATATAAAATGGGAAGTTTGCTGAGAAGAGCCTCCTACTCGAGGCTCTTCCTCTTCCTCTTCTTCCTTTTCCTTCTCCTCCTTGTCCTCCTGTTCCTGAGGACTGCTTTCTTGTACATTTGCTGGGCTGAGTATAACCTTTCATACTTGATATGGGCATTGGTACCAGCTTGGCTGTTTGATTAAATCTGTTTTCACTTGAATTCATGGATCTCCTTTTCCTGATGCCTTTCTCTCTTCTGCTGAAGAGGGGTCATCAGGTGATAGAGCAAATGCTACAGTTTAGCCCCAGATACAGGCTAAAGGTAGAGGTAAGACAGAGAACATAAAATAGAGGTAATTTTTTATTTCTAAAGGGACAACTGAAAACAGCAAGGCAGTGTTTGCTGAACCCTCAAACACAAATGCAAATCTTTTCCTTTTCAAAAATCAGAGGTAAGGTTTCTATTTGCCATGGCAGGATCTGCCATAGACTGTTACTGACTGATTTCAAAAGCTCAGCCTGGGAGCTTGTCTTGCTCTTTCTGTACAGGAAAGCAAGCATAAAGATGCAACAAGAAGCAAGCTACACCACAGAAAACAAGTTCTCTGTGAATGTTCAGTAGCTGATGATAATGCACTTTCAAGAGTTAGGTTTCTGATTCAGTGTGCTGTCAAGATTTCATGCTCAGTGAAATTCCCCAAACTACTGTTCTTCAGGTGACACCCATAGCTATTCAGATTACTTTTTTCTGCCTTTGTTTATTTTTGTGGTGCTAAACAACATCCTCTCCCTTCATACTGCTCTTCAGAGGTGTGCATATTTACAATTGTATACAATTGGTTTAATGTTATTCTAATCACAGAATAATTGGTTTGGTCAGAAGAGAACTTCAAGATCATTCAGTACAAGACTCAACCTCATACTACCATGGCCACTGAACCATGTCCCAAATTGCCATGTCCACACATTTCTTGAATACCTCCAGGTATTCAGACTCCACCACCTCCCTGGGCAGCCAGTTCCAATGCCTGGCCACTCTTGCAGGAAAGAAATTTTTCCTAATCTCCAACGTAAACCTTCCCTGGAATAATTTCAGGCCATTTCCTCTCATTCTATCACCTGATGCTAGGGAGAAGAGACCAACCCCTACTTCACTGTAACCTCTGTCCAGGGAGTTGTAGAGAGCAATGAGGTCTCCCCTCAGCCTCCTCTTCTCCAGACTAAGCAAACCCAGTTCCCTCACCTCCTCACCAGATTGTTCTCCAGACCCTTCACCAACTTTCTTGCCCTTCTGTGGACACACTCCAGCAATCTCTTTCTTGTACTGAGGGGCCCAAAACTGAACCTCTGTTAGTGAAAAACAAATAAATTACCACAGCAAAGGCTGCCTGTGACTAAAGTCATGTTCCCACAGCCTCAGGAGAGTGTAAAGGTGACAGTGAAAATGCAGATTATCTATAACTCTTCAGTTTGAGCCCTTCTCCCAAGCTTGCATCAGCCTGGCAGCATAGAGCTCTGTGGGTGTACTGCAGGATGTGCGGAACGAGACACGTACCTTGCTTCATAAGTTCATGTCTGGCTCCTGGCCAAATGATACCGTAGTTGAGCTGTAAGTGGAAAACACTCAATTAGAGGAATATTCATCTTAATGAGCTGCCTGCTGCACATCACACTTGGAGAAATTGTATGCTAAAGACTAGTTAAAAAAATACCATTCCACACATGCAAACCTAAAAGAGGGCCTGCTTGCACTGTAGAGAGGAACGGATGGAGGATTTCAGGCACTTGCTTGAGGATTGTCTAAAATTGCAAAGGACCTGTTTAAACAAGCTGGGGATGGGATGACCCCTCTGCAGTTTCCCAGATCAGCCCTTGCCATTTCTGTTTCTGCATCTCAGAAAAAGGGCACACAAGGCTTTGGTTAGACATATTCTTTGCCCCCAGGTCCAAGAGGTACAGATGAAGGGGAAGGTCTCATGATGCTTCCAATCCCTTCATCATTCACAGAATCACAGAATGGTAGGGGTTAGAATGGACCTTCTGGAGATCATCAAGTCCATCCTCCCTGCAAAGATCACCTAAAAAAGGTCACACAGGAACACATCCAGGAGGGTGTTGAATGGCTCCAGAGATGGAGACTCCACAACCTGTCTGAGCAGCATTGCTCCAGCAGCCTTAAATTAAAGAAGCTCCTCCTCATGTTTAGATGGAACTTCTTCTGTTCAAGTTTGTGCCCATTACTTCTTGTCCTGTCACTGGACACCACTGAACAAAGCCTGGTCCCATCCTCCTGACACCCACCCTTTAAGTATTGATGAGATCCCCCTTCAGTCTTCTCTTCTCCAGACTAAAAAGCCCAAATTCTCTCAGACTTTTGTTGTAAGAGAGATGTTCCAGTCCCCATGTCATCTTTGTAGCCCTGTTCTGTATCCTCTCCAGCAAGTCCCTACCCTTTTTCAACTGGGAAACCCAGAACTGGACACAGTATTCCAGATATTGCCTTAACAGGGCAGAGCAGAGTGGGAGGAGAACCTCCTTCCACCTGCCTGGCCACACTCTCCTTGCTGCACCCCAGGATGCCACTGGCTTTTTTGGCTATAAGGGTACGTCGCTGGCTCATGGTCATCTTCTTGTCCATCAGGATTCCCTGGTCCTTTTTGCCAGAGCTGCTCTCTAATGGGTCAGCCCTCAACCTGTACTGATCCATGGGGTTGTTCTTCCCCAGATGCAGGGCTTGACAATGAGCCCTTGCTGAAATCTGCAGGAGTGGATTGCATCACCCACCTCTCTGTAAACAGCAGTGCCTCTGTCAGTCCAGTGCAGTCTGCAAGCACAGTGGGGTGAGCAAGTGCTTCATCCTTTTATCAGGTGTCTTCTGAGTTCAGATTACGTCAGCACGTGATTCATTCCAAAGCAGAGAGGGGAGGAAAGCCAGCAACAGAAATCCATCCCTCCTCCACTAAGTCACAGTGACCTTTCTGAATGTAGTGCATTACCACTTGCATCATATGGAAGGAAGCAGCCACTGGAATATTCTTCCAGTATTGGAAGGGGGCTACAGGAGAGCTGGAGAAGGACTTTTTATAAAGACATGGAGTGACAGGATAAGAAGCAACAACTTCAGACTGCAAGAAGCTTGATTTAGATGGGTCGTTCGAAGGAATTCTTCTCTATGAGGGTGGTGAGGCACTGGAACAGGTTGCCCAGAAAGTTGTAGAGGCTTCAACCCTGTAAGTGCTGAAAGCCAGTTTGCTTGATCATCTCCTGGGACCCATGGCAAAGGGGGGTTGAACTAGATGATCTTTAAGGTTCCTTTCAACCCAAACAGTTCCATGATTCTATGATTTTTGGCCTGCCATCCACAACACACTGCTGATTTACCATCTCCACAAATCTCTGTGTCCTTCACCTTTAAGTGCTATTCTTTCACCCAGGTTTTCTCAGCCAGCAACATTGTGCTTATAAAGCTGTTTCTAAAACAAGATGCATGAAAGTAAAAAACCTGCAGCCAAATTTGGGGACAAGCAGCTTTCAGAATCACTCACAAATGTAGTAGGACCTCTGAGGATCTTCCGCGTTGTTCCTTGCTGAAACCTCTTTCTGTGATGTGGGTGCCCAGCTCCAGTAGGAACTCCTGGAGAGTAGGAAATACCATTATATTCTAGCAGATAGGTAGCACAATCAGTTTGTTACAGAAAAAAAGACTTCTCTTAATCTGAGAAAAAGGATGCAAAATGCTTTCTATGGCATTGCTTCTTATATGGGATCTTGATGATGCTTAACTCGTCACTTTAAACCATGAATAAGGGCAGCTGGCTGAAAGACCAAGAAAGAGATATGCCAATATTTACAGAAGGATGGAGTATCAGACCTTTGTATCATCCAGCACATCTCCACCTTTACCCATATGCAGTTCATTTAGTGAGATTTATTAAAGTTCTCAAATTAAAGCAGTAGGAATAAACATAACCTGGAATGCAACAGGAAGAATGAACAAGGGACTCTATGCTCTTCACCTGGTGATTCTCCACATTTATCATGTGAATCATAAATTCAATAATCCTGTTATAATATGGATTGTCAACATCTGCAAAATTAATCAGCTTGAAATGAGAATATTCCACTTAATGTATTCTCTTTTGCTTTTTAGTCTTTTTTTTTTCCCCCTAGAGTTTCTTAATATGTATTTATTTAAATACCATTTTAATGTATTTCATTAAGCTCTCAAAACCCATCTGACTTTTGTTTTTGGAAGGAAAAGGAAAGGGTATTTTCTACATCAGAGCTCCATAGTAAAATAAATAGTGTGCAAAACTAGTCCGGAATGAAACCTGGAGCTTGAAGGTCAACAGTGTGCCTGTGGGAGAGAAAAACACATCCAAGAAACACCCTTCAAGACATTTCCATGCACGCATGTTCTGGAAGATCTGCTTACGGATGCTAACCTCAAGTCAGTTCACAGAAGAGGGACCAGTGATGACCTGTGCCTCCCCAGATGATCCTAATTAATAACTCAAATGTGACTACACAAGCAGCTCCAATAGGTGGGCAGAAGGTGATAAATGTGAACTTTGGAAAACACAGCCACAGCAGCCATCCATGAACTGTGATATGAGCTGGAAGGAAGCTGGAGGAGGAAAGGGACAGAGAGGAAATCAGTCTAATAAATGTCTACAGTCTGCATGTGCTGAGAATGTTGCTGAGTAAAACCCACTTCCCCTACAAGAAAAAACAACAACCCTGGTGGTGAATAAGCTTGGCTGCAAGGATTGATCAGCCTTTTTTATTCTCATCAAAGGAATTGCTGCATTTTAAACCCGCCTCCAAACATCTTAAAATGATTAACATTAGCATTAGCATATTTGACTTTCATTTGTGACTTGATAGGTTTTGAAACTCTATTATGTCCTGCTTGCAACAGGAAGACAGTAGAAATGAATGAAAAGAAAAGAGAGTTAAAAAAGGCGGTGGTGGTGGTGAAATAAAGTACTGGTTTAGGTAGGCAGAAGAAACCTCCACCTTTATTAAATCAGAAATCCAACAGGAAACAGTGGAATATTTTTGCAACATGTTGGCAAGCTTCAAAGTCAATAAGTTCTCCAAGGGCTTCAGATTGTTGATTTTCACACCCCCCCCCTCCATTTTTAATTATGAACAGAGCTTAACTAAGAAGTGGAAAACTCTACTTTAGAAAGCACTGTGAAATGCTTTGATATCACAGCCCACAATTTTTTCCCCTCAAAACAATTTGTTAGCTTCAGCCCGAAAATTCATGAAACCACGTTTTTTGAGCTTGCTATCTTCTGAAAAGAATTTGCCCAGCTGTATTTTCAGACTTCAGTGATAAAGAATACGTCCTTCAAGGCTCAAAGCGTGTTTGCTGAATTGATGTCTTAAACATTATTACAGCATTTCACTGGCAGCAACTTCCAGGCACCCTCCACTCTGTGCTGGAATCCAGAGAGCTCTTCTGGTTATAACTGTTTCTGGAGATAGCAGCTTTGGAAAAGGACCACACTGAATTAGACACACAGTTTTCCTCCAGCTCCAAACTGCAACACCTTTAGGTTTTCCAGTGAAGATGTGAGCTGCTGTTAAATAAGTTCAGTTTACTGAAAGTCAGCTTATCTTTAATTACCTTTTGCAAGGCTTGCAAATAGTCCCTAGATTCCCCAGTGGCAGCAGTACAGAGGACCACTGAGTGAGGTGAAACAACACTACTTCTTAAAAGGAGGTTGGAGCCAGGAGGATGCTGGTCTCTTCTTCCTAGTAACTAACAATAGACAGAAATGGCCTCAAGTTGCACCAGGGGAGGTTTACGTTGAATCTTAGAAGAAACTTCTTCCCTGAAAGGTTTCTCAATGACTAGCACAGGCTGCTCAGGGAGGTGGTTGAATCCCCATCCCCTGAAGTGCTTAAAAGAGGCAGAGATGTGGTGCTGAGGGACATTGTTTAGCACCAGCCTTGGTAGAATTATAGAATGGTTGGACTCAATGATCTTTCAGAACTTTTACAACCAAAACAACTCTATGGTTCTCTGATTCTAAGAAGCGTGTGCTCTGGTTTGACCAGATAGCCTAAATTATAATTAAGCCCATCATGTATTAAGTATTGGAACAGAGCCTTAATCTGTCCCAATGAGTATCCTACTGCTTCTAGTACAAAAAGAGAAGATCAATATCTGCTTTCCCAGCTTTCCTGTGCACACTATGTGGCATTGTATTATTTCTCATTACACACACTCCTGAGGTAGCAGCAAACCTCAACAGGCAACACTGGAAGCCTGACCCCTCTTCTGAAATTGGTTGGGGTAAGTTTGGATAGATCAAGACAAAGCACCACAGAGAACAGATTCAGACTAAATACAAGGGGGGAAATTTTAGAATGAGGGTGGTGAGACACTGATTTGGGTTGCCCAGGGAGGTGATAGAAGCCCCATCACTACAAGTATTCCAGGTCAGATTGGACAAGGCTCTGAGTAACCTGTTCTAGTTGTAGATGGAGTGGAACTGTATGACCCTTAAAGGTCCTTTCCAACCCAAAGCATTGTATAACTCTATTGTGCTACATCACTGAAATAAGAGCAGAGCATCTCCCTTTTGCACACATTTAGCCCCAGGGATTTGAAAAACATAGTGGGTGACAGCACATTGTACATCTGTCCAGTGATAGGACAAGGGGCAATGGGCACAAACAATAACCAGGAGGTTCTTCCTGGAGCAGGACACCCAGAGATGTTGTAAGTCTTCTTATCTGGGGAGATTCTAAACCTGCCTGTCCATGATCCTGTGCAACCCTACTTTGGGTGACCCTGCTTTAGCAGAGAGATTGGAGCACGATCTCCAGAGGTCCCTTGCAACCCCTGCCATTTTGTGGTGCTCTGACTGGTTGCTGTGCTGTCAGTTCTTTAAAAAAAAATCAAAATGGTCTTTGCTTTGACTCCAGCTGTGTGCTCTAAGATAACACCTACTGGAGCAGGTACAGAGTAGGGCAATGAAGCTGGTGATGGGTTTGGAGAAAACAGTCTTACAAGGACTAGCTGAGGGGCTGGGATAGTTTAGCCTGAAGAAGAGAAGGCTGAGAGGAGACCTCTTTGCTCTTTATAGCTCCCTGAAAGGAGGTTGGAATGAGGTCCAGTGTCTGCTTCTTCTCTCAAGTAACTAATAACAGGACAAAGAGGTAATGGCCTCAAACTGCAGAAGGGGAGATTTAGGTTGGATACTAGAAAAAAATTCTTTCCTGCAGGCATTGGAACAGGCTGCCTAGGTAGGTGGTGATGTCACTATTCCTGGAGACAAGTTAAAAAACACCTTGTGGACATAGCACTTGGGGACATGTTATATTGGCTATGGTGGTGTTACGTTGATGGTTGGACTTGATGACCTTTGAGGTCTTTTGCAGCCCCAGTGATTCTATGATTGCATGAGAACCTGCTCATTGCTTATGAATCTGCTCTTGCTCCTTCATTACCCTAGAAAAATGTCTTTATTTGTAAATTGTTAGAATGGATGAAATCACATACACTTGATTTCTCCTAATACTCTCTACCCATGTTTTATCTGATAATTACAGCAAATAGAAAATCTAGACAAGCATGAAGACGATAAGATAATGTCTTTTAACAGCAACTAATTAAACCATTAACCAAGATGTGCTATTTAAGAGATAATGTTCATGGCACTTGAACACATCAAGCAATAAGCTGTGTTTGTGGTTGATTAAGTGTCAGAGTGACTCTGAAGCACCTGATAATTGCAAAAATAATTTCCAACAGATATACTAATAATATGAAGAGGTGGAGCTTCAGAATGTGTGACATACAGACAGAAAGCCCCTGATGTTCCAAGAAGAATCATAGAATGTCTTATGTTGGAAAGAATCTCAGAGATCACCTGACATGGGCAGGGATTCATCTCAACTAGACTTGGTTGCCCAAGGCCTTGTGCAGTCTGGCCTTAAACACCCCCAGGAAGGAAGTATCCACAGCCTCCCTGGGCAATCTGTTCCACAGTGTCACCACCCTCGTACTGAAGAACTTCTTCCTAAGGTCCATTCTAACCCCGCTCTCCCACAACTTAGAAGCACTCCTCCTTGTCCTGTTGCTAGACACCCTTATGAAAAGACCCTCTCCAGCATTCTTGTAGGCTCCCTGCTGGTATTGGGAGGCAGCTTTAAAGTTCCCCTGACGGTCCTCTCTTCTTCGGGCTGAGCAAGCCCAGCTCCCTCAGCCTGTCCTCATAGCAGAGGTGCCCCAGCCCTTGGATCATCCTTGTGGCCCTCCCCTGGGTGGTAGTCTCTTGGTGAGCTGTGTGGGCAGGACCAGCATTAGCTGAGTAAGTAGAGTTGTGCACACTGGTGACAGCATTCTTCTGTTCCTCTACTGTGCAGTCTTTCCCACAGCAAGACAATCACTGATTTCAGCATGCGTGGCTTTAGGTTTGTGAAATGAGAGCATCTATTAAACAGTCTCTGAAACAAGAACATGAAGCACACATTGCCAGAGTATGGACAGGTCAAGCCAGTAGTTCCCAGCAACTTGAATATCTTTTCTTGTAACAATCTTTGAAGTTAAGCTTTGAGTCTTTCCTTGTCTCAATCTCCAATGCTACCAAGAAAGTACAGCATAAAAATCTGAGTTTTAATCACAAAGTAAGAAAGTTCTTCTGGTGTTCATTATTACTGTCCTAGAATGAGCTAGAGCAGAACCAATTCTGCTCAGTGTTGTGACTTTCCAATTCAGTCTCTGCTCAGACTGCACTTTCTGCATCTCAGGGTATGTTCTCACAAACACAGTTTTGTTTGTGGCTGTCTGCTTCTAGCACTGAGAATGATGATGGGGGGAGTTAGTACCGAGGGTTGGGGTGCAGACCAAAAGCACTGCTATATCCCTCTTCTCCAGGCTAAAGAGCCCCAGCTTTCTCAGCCTGTACCCACAGGGGAGCTGCTCCTCTGATCATCTTCTTGTCCTCCTCTGCTCCAATGGTTTCATGTATTTCTTGTGCTGGATGCAGTACTCCAGTGGGGTCTCACCAGAGCAGAAGAGGGGAATCACCTCACTGGTCCTGATGGTCACATTATAGACCAGAATCTTAGAAATAAGCTTTAAGCTTAGGAAGGGTTAGATTTATGCTGGATATTAAGAAGAAATTCTTTCCAGTGAGGATGCTGAGACACTGGAGCAGGTTGCTCAGGGGGGCTGTGGATGCACCCTCGCTGAAGGTGTTCAAGGCCAAGTTGGATGAGGCCTTGAGCAACCTGGTCTAGTGGAAGGTGTCCCTGCCCATTGCAAGGAGGTTGGAAGTGGATGAACTTTAAGATCCCTTCCAACATAAACTATTCTACAAATGTATGAATCTATGCATTGTTTGCACTGGAAAAGACCTCTAAGACAGGCAAACTTGGAATATTGATTCAAGTTATGAATTTAGGATTTTTAAATTTCAGGAATTCTTCTTTTTTCTTTTCCCCAAAGAACTTCTGGTAGCCTAACTTGGTTTATAGCCCTATTAGTTTGGCTTGCTAAGGTGTTACACAAAATAGCAGTCAGCATACAGGCAGATTTCTGAGGTGTAGAGCCATAAATTTTGACAGCATTTTATCTGCTGAAAGTAAATAGTGTCATTTTCCATTTTATGAACTCCATTTGACATACACTCTGATCTTAAAAAATTTATTACATTTGGAGAAGGGAGAAGATGGGCTGTTCAAATTCTCCATGACCAATAATTTATCAAATCCACCTCCTCTCCACCCCCCCATTCCCCCCCTCTTGCATACAAAAAGACTGTTCTGCTAATGTCCTCCAGTACTTAAAGCTAATGGGCTATATTTGGGATATCCTATTATCTAAGAACTGTGATAAATATTAAGTGTTCAAGATGTCTACTGAAAGGGCAACATGATTTATTATTAATCAAAGGAATAAATCAGGGTTTCCTCTCCTGTGGCAATCCTTGTCTATTTAAAAGGATTGCTAATATTCCCATTCTTACTTTTCACCATTAGTGGAGATCCAGATGTTTATGGTCCTGAGGGGTTTCAGAGACTTTCTGCCAATTCTGCATCTACCTCTCTAGAAATGGAACAGACTTTCTTTGGTTCAGGGCTCAAAGCTGCATGATAACAACATAGCATTAAGCTTCAAAGGCAATGTTGCATTTTCTCCGACCGTACGGTTTAGTGGCCATGGTGGTGTTGGGATGATGGTTGGACTCAATGATCCTAGAGGTCTTTTTCAACCTCAGTGATTCCATGATTTTTTTGAGAACTTATTCCTGTTCAGAAAAAACTCTTTTGGCCAGGCAAGTCATACTGTTTTGCAGCAAGGAGCCTCCTAAAAGCACAATGAGATAGCTGAGTGCAGGTCAGAAGACTTCACAAAAGAGCTGGTTCTAGACAGAGGTGATTCTGCCATTCTACTCTGATTGGAGAGACCTCACCTGCAGTGATGTGTCCACCTATGGGGCACCCAGCACAAGAGAGACATGGACCTGCTTCAGTGGGTGAAGAAGAGGCCAGAAAGATGAGGGCTGGAGCACCTCTCCTGTGAAGACAGGCTGAAAAAGTTGGGGCTGTTCAGCCTGGAGAAGAGAAGGCTCCAGGGAGACTTTAGAGGTACATGTCAATATCTGAGGGGAACCTAAAACAAGCCAGGGAGGGGGAATTGTTCAATCTGATTAATGACATGGCATTAGGCACCAAAAAGTAGATAGGAGAATAAGCATGAAGTGCTGCTGAACATCGCAGTTCAGTCTGCAGCACAGCTACCGTGCCAGAAGGGCTAATGGTGCTCTGTCCAAGTGTAAGAAGTTACTTCCCTGCAAGCCACAAACACTGACCCTCCCCATGAGACATGGGTATGACACCTCTTTTAGGTAAAAAAAGGACTGTCTCTATTCCACCTTTCTTCTATTTCATTCCATTCCATTCAATTCTGCTCTATTCCTTTCTAAATTTCTTTCTTCTATTCCATCATCTTTATTCCTTCCATTTCATCTGTCATCCCTCTCCTATTCTGTCTGTCTTCCCTCTAACACACACTCATAACACTCCTCTCCACCTCCCCCTTGCAGGGTCAGGCTAAAATTCTCAGAGAAGAGGGAAACAGATTTCCTGCCCTTCTTCCTTGCAAGCAACTTAACTCTAGTTAGTCCACAGATGAGTGTTCAGAGGGAGCTTGCCACATCATCCGCCTTCACCATTCAGCTCAAGTGTCCCAAATTACACTCGGAAGATGCCTGCTTTTGTGACCACCACCAGTTCCCACATGACTAGTGTAAGATATTCTGATCTATCTGAAGCTACTGGTGCTGTATGGAGATTTTAATCCTTGTTCCTGCCCACGGTTTGAGGTCTATTTCCATCTGTATTGCTAAATTAAAATGGCATGAGGAAAGGTAGAAAACAAGAGGAAGAACACATTAAGAGGATCTTCTTAAATATAGCCTCAGGTCTGATGGAAAGACCTCACTACAGAGCAAAAATCCTTTAGTTGTTTTACTGTAGTTTTAGGAGAGAATAATGTCTTAATTCTGGGCCTGTAATCATTTGCCTCTGAGATGTTTAGAAGCCTTGTTCCCTGCCATAATGTAATTATACAGCACAGAATAATTATTTTACAGTCAATTAAGTACACTAAATGTGCATATTTAAGAAACTTGATTTAAATATCATCTCTACCATGCTGCATCAAATACTTCCATCTGAACCAGGAACCAAATACATCCATAATGAAGCTCAGTGGTTCAACCATCTTTCAAAGCAGTGCTTGAAACTTTGTTTTGTCATGGAAATGTGGCATGCCAGCCACCACAACAGGCTTGCACTCTAGGTTTCAACTGACTCCATAAGCCAAAAAGGAAATTCCATGAAGTTCTTTTATTAGCACTACAGCTCAGGCTGAGTACCTCCAAAGAGGGACCATAAACAAAGAATTGCTTTTCTCATGTTTTTTTTCCCCCCTGCTAATCCACAACTGGGGATTTCCAGTTTTTCAATTTAATTACCTCACCCCTCATATAACAGTTTGCACCAATTAGGTGCACATTCATTTGCAATTAGTTTGCACATTAGGGTCCTAAATATTCCCATTCTTCACTGGGTCCTTCCAATGTCTCTAGGAGACCCATTTCTTTTCCTATTTCTAACATTACAATTTATGATGCTGATGGGGCAACGGTCTGAAACTGGAGCAGATTTAGGTTGGACATCAGGAGGAAGTTCTTCACAGTGGGAGTGGTGAAATACTGGAATAGGTTGTCTAAAGATATGGTGGAGGCCCCTCATGGAGATATTCAAAGCCAAACTTGAAGGGGCCCTGTGCAATCTGATCTACCTGAAGGTGACCCTGCTGACTGCAGGGGAGGTTGGACAAGATGACCTTTGAGGGTCCCTTCCAAACTGATGCATTCTGTGATTGTAGCTTCTTTAGTTTTTGGCTTAAACTGGCTATGAGGCTTTTTTCTGCTTAACGAGGTAAAAGCTCAACACAGAATTATTTCAGTTGGCAAACACCTTTAAGATCATCAAGTCAAACCATTCTTTAACTCTACCAAGGAAGGTGCTAAACCATGGCCTTTAGCACCACATCACTGGGTGTTTGAAGCACCTTCAGCCACCTCACTGGGGAGCCTGTTCCAGTATTGAAGAACCCTTTCAGTCAAGAAATTTCTTCTATTGTCCGACCTAAACCTCCTCTGGAGCAGCATATCTAGGCTAACATTCACAGCTTGCAGCCTAAGGCCTAAGCAAATTGAGCTATTAATTTTAAGCTCATTATGCTAAACAAATTCTATATGCCAAATTGCACGACAGTTTGTGAGCCCCCATCTCAGAGCTTGCACTGTAAAATAAGAGGTACAGGGAAACATCATAAAACTTTAAATCATAGAATAGAATTGTCTGGGTCAGAAAAAGCCCTTTAAGATCACTGGGTCCAGCCATCAACCTGTGACCACCATGGATATTAAGCCTTGTCCCCAGGTGTCATGTCCACACATTTCTAAGCTTTAACTCGGAAAATAAGTTTTCTTATGGCAAAAAACAACCACAAAAAGTCACTTCTTCAATCCCATATCAGTCAATAAAAGCTAACATTGTTGTAGCAGACCACATTCATGGCATGCACAAGGGCTCAGCTTTTATTAATGGTGGAACAATGGCTTATGGAAGTTCTTACTGAGAAAAAAATGACATAACCATTTACAAGTGATCCAGTGTTATGGGAGTTTCTCCAAATGAAGAAGGATGATTAGTATTATGGCACACAGAATTCTTTCATTCTTTCTGGGATATAAAATATTTCCTGCCTGTGGAATATCTGATACACACATGAGGAGGAGTTAGGTAATAGTCGGACTCTGTGATCTTAAGGGTCAAACAATTCTATGATACCAGTGCAAGAAGAAAGATGGTTTTAGCTACTTTCCCCCAAAACTAAGAAAGGGTTGCAACTGACTTCAAACTAAAGCAGAACAAGAAGAAACCAAAATAGTGAAATACTAAGGCTACTACTATTTACTATTAGCAATTTAAAAACAAACCAAACCAAAACTTTAAATCTCTTCCTGCAAGTGGAAAATAGCAAGTACAAGTTCAGGCATTGAGGTTTCTTTGTCATTCACTTTTTCTCTGAATGAATATCTTCTTATTAGATGAAGTTGCCCAGGCAAGTTGTGGAGGCTCCAGGCATGGCAGTGGTGAAAGCCACATTGGATGAGGCCTTTAGCAATTTGGTCTAGTAGAAGGTGTCCTTGCCCATGGCAGGGTGGGGTTGGAACTAGATGGTCTTTAAGGTCCCTTCCCACCCAAACCATTCTAGGATTCTAGGATGTCAGCTGAATTTGAAACATTACCTGAACCAAGTCCCAAAGCATCTACTAACATGTAGAATTTGGTCCTTCAGCAGTTACTCCAAGCATATTTAAAAAAGAAATAAAAACAAACAAAATGTTTTAATTAAATGCTGCTTTGCCACTCTAACTTTACCTTAATTGCATAATATTTACTGTCTTTTTACCTTTCTCACTGACTCACAGTAGGCTAACACACAAGTGAAGAACACAGTACAAAAAGCCATCAACCACTTGGGGCTTTTCTATTTAGAGAGGCAGATGCTCTATTAGTAGCACCTGGCTCCACTTAACATTGAGAACACAGCTGTGTTCTGGGGGAGGAGTAGGAAGAATTGTCATACTGCAAGGTTCCTACCCCATTCTCTGATCAGGCCCAGTAAATCTCTCCCTGAAAAATCTCTGTCACATCAGACATTTGTCAAAATATGGACATCACTCTGTCAGGGATGTCAAGAATAAATGGCAAGGGTGACTTTATTGGGACACCCCCAGCTCATATAACCAAAGCCTGGTAATTTCTGTTAGGAATCCTGGAATTTTCCTTCAGTTTTCAGCTCTTCAAACAGAACATCCTTTTCTTTGATGTTTTGAGGCTAAGGGGAGACCCCACTGCTCTCTACAGCTCCCTGGAAGGAGGTTGGAGCCATGTGGGGGTTGCTTTCTTCTCCCTATTATCAGGTGATAGAATGAGAGGAAATGACCTGAAATTGTGCCAGGGGAGGTTTAGGTTGGAGATCAGGAAAAATGTCTTTCCTGCAAGAGTGGTTAGGCATTGAAACAGGCAGCCCAGGGAGGTGGTGGAGTCACCATCCCTGGAGGTGTTCAAGAAATGTGTGGACATGGTCACGGTGGTGTTAGGTCAACGATTGGACTTGACGATATTGGAGGGTTTTTCCAACCCAAACAATTCTCTGATTCTCTGATTCTGTGATTCATTTGAGTCAGAAATGGATTTAAGGCATATTCCTGAAACAACCTGGGCTGTTCCTGTTTTTTCATCAGGAGCTAGCAGCCCAGTGGGATGAGCATTTGTTGGATGATGGATTGGGTGTGTGGTGAAGGAAAAAGATGAATGAGCACAGACACTGTCAAGGTTTTTCTGGTAGAAAATGTTAACAATGTGCTTGGAGCTTCCTGATAACTCTGTCAGCTGGCCCATTACTGGGAAGAATCTTCCCAACTGGCAGCATGCTGATGTGTTGTGGAGTCTTGAAGTGGTGACATTCATAAAGTGAGGGTAGTTTTGTTCTTTGGGGTTTCATAAGGCATTGAGATTCAAGTTTCTCTGCCCTGACTGTCAGAAATACAGTCATTGTACCTGAGTGTGAACAAGGTGGATAGGGCTTATGCAGCAATTCAGCCCAGTTTGCTTAAATTTGGTGGATTTTGTTCCTGGATGAACAAACAGAACTTTCTTCTGCTCCTGCACGAGGCAAAGATGAGCAGCCAAATAATCTGACTTACTGAAAACATTAAATCAATATCCTGTGGATTTTTCAGTATAACTTAAATATTGAGAGGCTTTGAATCCATTTGCTCAGAGCAGGTATCTCCTGCAAAAATAAAGGGGAAAAAGATCAACTCCATCTCCTGGTTGAGATGTGGCAGAATCAAAGAATATATTTGATTGGAGGAGACCTTCAAGATTATCCAATCCAACCTTTATCTCAGTGTTGAAGGGTCAACACTAAACCATGACACAGCACATAACCATTTCTTCTGCTCCTGTTGCTTGCAATTAGGGAGAAGATGCTGCCCCCTCCTTGCCCCAACCTCCATTCAGGGAGTTGTACAGAACAATGAAGTCTCCCCACAGCCTTCTCCTCTCCAGGCTGAACAACCCCAGCTCTCTCAGCACCTCCTCATAGCCCATGTGCTCCAGGCCCTTCACCAGCCTCTTGTCCTTCTCTGGACAAGCTCCAGTACCAAAATGTCCTTCCTATAGTGAGGTGCCCAGTAATGAACAGAATGCAAACACAGTGTCAAATTATTCCTAATCTGGAATCATCTCCCAAGGGAAGTAGTGGATTCTGCTACACTGGACAGCTTTAAGACTCAGCTTGACAGGGTGCTAAGCCATCTCATTTCAGCTCCACTATTACCTAGATAGGTTGGACCAGGTGATCTTTGGGGTCACTTCCAACCTGTTTTTTTTTTGCTTGGTTGGAGGTTTTTTTTTTAGCTTTTTAACATTTATTTTTAATTTGGCTAAAAGATCAGCAAAATCTATCACAGGTTCCTGAGGACTCTCCACTAACTCTAGAGGCCAAAACATTTTGGTTTGGAGTGGCTATGCCGTTTCTACTCCACAACATTAGTTCTCTACTCACACGCAATGAAATTCCTTTAGCTAACCTCAAATTAACACCAGATTGATTAATGCTGACATGTGGGTTTGAAATCAACACCCTGCTGTGGGAGAGGTGCTGAAGAAGGGCCTCCATCTTAAATGAAATATTGTTTCACGTGTGTAAGGGAAAGATTCAGACCATCAGAATGCAAACACTGATAAATTGATCATCAGGACAAAGAGGCAGCAAGGGCCTGACCTTTCAGCCAAGCACAATGTCTTTTTAAACATTATTTATTTAATCTACCAAGTCCAGAAAAGCAGCCATTGCTTGCATCCAGCTGCCTTCCTATCCATCATCAGTGGCAGTGTAAATATTGGAAAAGGAGGAGCTGAGCTTCAGATGCATGATTACTGTGACCCACAGTCCATGCTAGAGGAGTCTTCTTCATGGCGTGGAGGCACCCTTATGCCTTTGCATAAGTCTGGAGAAGAGAAGGCTCTGAGGTGACCTAATTGTGGCCTTCCAGTATCTGAAGGGGGCCTACAAGAAGGCTGGGGAGGGACTTCTCAGGATATCAGGTAGTGATAGGACTAGGGGGAATGGAATGAAGCTGGTGGTGGGGAGATTCAGGCTGGACATGAGGAGGAAGTTCTTCACCATGAGAGTGCTGAAGCCCTGGAATGGGTTGTCCAGGAAGGTGGTTGAGGCTCCATCCCTGGAGGTGTTTAAGAGCAGGCTGGATGAGGCTCTGGCCAGCCTGATCTAGTGTGGGGTGTCCCTGCCCATGGCAGGGGGATTGGAACTAGATGATCCTTGTGGTCCCTTCCAACCCTGACAGATACTATGGTACTATGATGATACTAAGTGAAGCACAGCTTCACTCATAGAATCATAGAATTGTTTTGGTTGGAAAAGACCTCTGAGATCAGCAAGTCCAACCTTCAAACCAACACCACTATGCCCATTCAACCATGTGCCCAAGTGCCACGTCCACATGTTTCTTGAACATGCTTCTTGAGCTGTGGTGCCCAGAACTGGACACAGTACTCCAGGTGAGGCCTCAGCAATTCAGAGTACAGGGGAAGAGAAGTAAAAGTAGAGCAAGGAGAGACAGTAGAGCAAGAAGTAGAGGAAAGGATTGAGAAGTTTTCAGAATTGAGAACTGTGAGCTGAGAAATGCTAGAAATACAAATATCTGTGAAATGTATTCTGCTCCCCAGTAAGTATAATTTTTAACAAAACAATTATACAGTGTGGTGGGCTTTTTTTCTATTTTTCTTCTTTTTTTTTTTTTTCCCCACAGGACACCTGTCTCCTCCAGAGCACAGGAGGGATGGTGTCTGTAGATGAATCAGGCTTGTAGAGTGAAGGAGGCTGTTGTTGGCAGGTTTGCCTCCTTCATTTTGATTAAAATCTTGCCAAGGAAATTCTGGCATGTCTATGCTTTGTAAAATTTGGACCACCAGATGGTTATTATTCAGTTTCTGGAGGAGGCACTGGGGGAGTTGTTTAGGAATCAAGAACTTTTGTGTGCACATGCCATCAAACTAATAAGGACTGCTTCTCTCGAAGGAGAGCTTGATTTGATCTGGTACAATGCAGGGGCTTCAGGATAGGGCTGGCAGTAGTTACCTTACATTGGCTGGATGCCATGACTGATACCACAGAGGCAGCTGTTAAGAGGTGAGGATGTAGGACATAAAATCTGCACTAAGGGATCACACACAGCTAGGCCAGGACCTCCTGAGGCTCTTGACTCCTGTAAGGGAAGCAAAATATCCACAGTGACTACTATTTGAATCTGTCGGCTCTCTGTGTGATCAGTGGAGAAAGGCTGGGACTCCTGGCAAGGGAAGTTCAGACCAAGTTCACACCTTGGTGGCCTTTAATTGCCCATCAGGAGACATGCTTTCCCTCCACTGCCAGCAGAAGAGTGACAGGAAAGGAAAGTTCACTAGATGTACCAAGAGCTATTCACAGAAACCTGTACCAACCCAGCACTACTTTCTAGTGCTCTATTCCCCTGCCACCACTCCTCCTGCTACTGAATGGAAGTGAAAGTGGAGACACTGACGTCCTGAAGTGGGTGCAGAGAATGGCAATGAAGCTGGTGAAGGGTCTGGAGAGCACATCTGGCAGGGAGCAGCTGAGGGAACTGGGACTGTTTAGTCTGGAGAAAAGGAGGTTGAGGGGAGACCTCTTTGCTATCTACACCTCCCTAGCAGGAGGATTATGGTCCTCAAGTTGTGCCAGGGAAGGTTTAGGCTGGATCTTAGAAGAAACTTCTTCCCTGAAAGTGTTGTCAAGTTGAGGAATAGGCAGCCCAGGGAGGTGGTTGAATCCCATGGAGGTGTTTCAAATAGTCAATGATGTGGTGCTAAGGGCCATGGTTTAGCATCAGACTTGGTAGAGTTAGAGAATGGTTGGACTGGATGATATTAAAAGTCTTTTCCAACCAAAAGAATTCTGAGTTTACCTTGGAATTTTGATTGGTCACTAAATAAACCACAGAGATGGAAGAATAAGCCAAACAAGTGCATTCACTTGAAAAACAATGTTTATTTTCACTCTATTTGAAGGCAAAGCCCACTGAGTGCTTTGTGCAATTTAATAAAGTGCTTAAATGTTCAGAAATATTTGCAAAGGGAAGAAATCTTTTCTTTTTCTTTCTGATGAACAAAAATTGTTTGAATGCTTTGACTGATTAACATTGTGTAACTTTTACACAATATATTTGAGCTTGTAAAAGATTTGCATTATGTTAAATTGCCTCATTCACACAGGGCCCCACATGGTTTGTAAAATCCATAGAAGACAACAGGAAGCAATTATCAGAGAATTTTATCTCCTTTAGCCTTCTGGAGAGCAGTATAAATATCAACTTTATAGCTATCTTTGCATCCCATTTCAAATACTGAAGTAAGAAATGATTTTGGATGTCCCTAATTCAAAGGTTAGAACAGATTTCTTTTTTCTTCTTTTTCATTGTGTGTTAAAATTCCCAGTCTGTTCCCATACAGGATTGGCCTCATCTGATTGACTCTGTCTAAAAAAAATAGGAATGTTTCCTAAGACAGGCAAGATTCGCAGATTGCATTGGGTTGGAAGGGACCCTCAGAGTTCATCTTGTCCAATGCCTACCAGTGATCAGGGACTCCTCCAACCAGATCAGGCTGCCACATAAAGTCTGATCTTAAATGTCTCCAAGGATGGGGTCTCAACCACATCCCTGGGCAACTTGTTGAAGTATTTTACAACCCTCATTGTAAGGAACTTCCTCCTTATGTTCAAGGCCTGAAGGAAAGCCAGGTTGGGTTTTTTGGTGGTTGGTTTTTAATTACTGCTCTAGGCAAAACAGACACATTTTCAAATGTAAAAACACTTGTCCATGGCAGAGGGGCTAGGACTAGATGCTCTTTAAGGTTGCTTCCAATTCAAAGCCATTCAATGATTCTTCAGGCTTGGAAGGCAAAGATCTTTGGCTTTAAATACAAGCTCCCCTGCCAGAACAGGATCACTCATGGCAGGTCACACAGGAAGACATCCAGATGGGTCTTGAAAGTCTCCAGAGAAGACTCCACAGCCTCTCTGGGCAGCCTGCTCCAGGGCTCTGTCACCTTCACACCAAAGAAGCTTCTCCTCACTGGAACCTCCTGTGTTCCAGTTTGTAATCATTGTTCCTTATTCTATCACTGGGCATCACTGGGAAGGCAACTTTTGAGAACTACCCCTCAGATATTTATAGACATTGATCAGATCCCCTCTCAGCCTTCTCTTCTCCAGGCTAAACAGCCCCAAGTCTCTCTGTCTCTCTTCATAGGAGAGATGTTCCAGTTCAAGATCAAAGTGTGTGGTATTTCATAAGGAAAGGCAACATGTCCATGATTTCTGGCCAAAATTCTCCTATCTGTCTTTAATGAGAAAGAGGAATGAAGAGAAGCCCACTCACAAAGTCCAGGAGTAAATTCCTTAGGCTCAGAAGTTCAAATGATTCTAGGAAGCAAACTATTTCCAGTGAAATTCTTTGATGAGTTAGGCAATCCATCCATAAATATTTACAAAAGAGATGTGAGCTGGCACTACTGTTTGGTACCCAGTCTCTATCCAGATGGTCTTGCTTCAGTCAGTGGAGCATGACTGTTGAATTTCTATTAGTCTGAAACAGCTAGACTTGAGCTAGGACAACATAAGTCTGCAGCTCATCCTTACATCCAGGCTATCAATACCTGTTCTTGCAGCCTTGGCTCTACAATCTTGTTTTCAGCATCTTCGTGGCCAAGAGCTTCCTCTTCTGATAGTCTCTTGGGGCTGAGTGAAACCCATACGGAGTGAGGGAGAAAAGGAATAGGCATTTTAACAGCTCAATCACC
Organism: Dryobates pubescens; assembly: GCF_014839835.1. Taxonomy (NCBI): domain Eukaryota; kingdom Metazoa; phylum Chordata; class Aves; order Piciformes; family Picidae; genus Dryobates; species Dryobates pubescens. The sequence continues at coordinate 44,698,694 of NC_071612.1, forward strand.
ATGCTGTTATCCATGACAGATTCCACCAGGCTGATTCCTCTGAAATACTGCAGCAGACGTTGCCTAACTCTGTCCTGTTATCTTGCCTGTGCAGTTTGACTGACTGAAGCATTGTTCAGAAGCCCTTTTTGGCCATCATTTCAGGCCCTCTGCAGAGTCAGATGGTACCTAATGTGCCTAAATATCACTTTTTAGACTTTGGTTTGAAAAAAGACAAGCAATCTGACTGCTTCCTTTCAGTGGAAGTGGAGATGAAGAGAGTCACATAACCTTAGGAACTGGAGTCTACCTTAAGCCATCTCTGCAGGTCATGATCTCTCTTTGTGAGTTTGTAATCAACAACCACTATTGCTTTGAAAACCTGGAGTACTCTGAATGTAACAATCCTAAAGTAACCTCAATCAGCCTAAAGGCCAGCAGATACAGAGAGGTGATTCTGCACCTCTACTCTGGTGAGACCTCACTTGGAATACTGTGTCCAACTCTGAGGTCCCCTACACAAGAAGGACATAGACCTGCTGGAATGGGTCCAGAGCAGGGCCACAAAGATGACGAGAGTGCTGGAGCACTTCTATGGGGACAGGCTGAGAGAGTTGAGGTAGTTCAGCCTGGAGAAGAGAAGGCTGCAAGGAGACCTTCTAGTGGCCTTCCAATACTTGAATGGGGGTCTACAGGAAAGCTGGGTAGGGTCTTTTTACAAGAGGTTGTGGTGATAGGACAAGGGTCAGTGGCCTGAAACTAGAGCAGGGTAGATTTAGGCTGGACATCAGAAGCATGTTCTTCACAGTGAGAGCAGTAAAATACTGGAACAGGTTGCCCAGGGATGTGGTGGAGGCCCTGCTCCTGGAGATATTCAAGATCAAATTTGATGGGGCTCTGATGTAGTTGGAGATGCCCCTGTTCACTGCAGGGGCGGGTGGACAAAATGACCTTTGAGGGACCCTTCCAACTTGATGCATTCTGTGACTGTGACTGTAGTGCTAGCATGAGGGACAATGACTTCAAACTAGAGAAGGCTAGATCTAGATTGGATATTAGGAACAAGTTCTGCACCATGAAGGTAGTGCAACACTGTAATAGGTTGCTCAGGGAGGTAGTGGAGGCCACATCCCTGAAGATATTCAAGTTCAGGCTTGACAGGGCTCTGGGAAACCTGATCTAGTTGAGGATGCCCCTGCTTACTTGCAAAGGGGGTTGGACTAGATGACCTTTGGATGGCCCTTCCAACCTAGACCATTCTATGATTCTGTGATTCTGTGCAAAATGCTTAGTAAGTACCAATAATTTCTACTGTTCTACATCTAATGTTTTGCAGGAAAAATAGTGTATTAGTTATGGACACCAGCAGATAGTGGGAAAGAAATATGCAAGTAGCTGATGAGCTGTTGACTATCTCAGTATTCCTGTCAATTGGACAGTGATCTGCATGGTGGTGATAAGTGTAATGTAATCAAAGTGCCAACCACGAAGAAATGTTACCAGTTTATCTCACTGTCAGTGATCAAGCTGCTAATATAACATGACACTTTAGCTCATTAGCTATGAATATGCTACTAATAAGTATATCAGGCAATTAAAATGAGTGCTCTATTGTATTAGGTTGCTTGCAATCAGCAGTTTGAACAACCTGGTGGCCACAGATTTCATGCAGTCCATGCAGGAGTGCTAATGTCCCCAGAAAGAAAACTGGCTCCATTTTTGATGCTTCTCATTTTGTTGGCTACAAAAACATCCTGTCAGGTCTGTGTAAAAATCTGCTGAGCACCAGGGGAAAAAAAAGGTAGGTGGGTGTTAATAAGCATGGTATGAAAGGCTGTTAATCTAAAATGCAGATGTTTTTTATTAAAGAATTTAGAAGTATTCTCCAAGCCAGCACCAGCTGCCCTGATTGTTTAGATGCTATGGTAACAGACACTGTGAAGAATACCAAGACAGATAGTTTTCCAGCACTTTTCTTCATTTGACCATTACATTCACTTTTGATTCATGTGCACCTACCAGCTGATGGTTTAGATTCAAGTTCCAAAGAATTCAAATTCTGAAAAATACCCCCACAACAAACCAGCTTAATTAAAACATCCGTGCTACACTCAGTTCAGACAGCAGAGCAGGGGAGGCTGCCAGTCCAGGCATCAGACCTTAGCAGCTATCATCTCCTTGTCCTCTAACCCAACATTCTTTTACAGCTGAAAAGAATCCTCATGGAAAGTTTTGATTCCAAGACTGTGCCAAGCAGAATCACAGACTAGAATCATAGAATTTGTTTGGTTGGAAAAGCCCTTTGAGATCATCCAGTCCAACTGTTCTGTTACTCTACCAAGGCTGGTGCTAAGCCATGCCCTCAGCATCACATCTATGCCTTTTTTAACACTTCCAGGGACAGGGATTCAACAACCTCCTTGGGAAACCTATTTCAGCTTTGAGAATCCTTTCAGGGAAGACGTTTCTTCTAACAGCCAATCTAAACCTTCTCTGATGGAACTTGAGGTCATTTCCTTTCCTTCTGTCACTAGAGAGAAGAAACCCATCCCCCATTTCACGCCAACATCCTCTCAGGGATTTGTAGAGAGCCAGAAGGTTTCCCCTCAGCTTCCTTTTCTCCAAACTAAATGACCCCAGGTCCCTCAGCTGCTCCTCACCAGACCTGTTCTCCACACCTTTCACCAGCTTTGTTGCCCTTCTCTGGAAACTCTCCAACATCTCAATGTCTCTCTTCTAGTAAGGACTCCAAAGCTGAATTGATGTGTGGCTTCAGCACTGCTAGGTACAGGTGGACAATTGCTTCCCTAGTCCTGCTTGTCACATTAAGTATGTCCAAGACACCTAAGAACTGTCCTGCCTTTGTTCTACTAGCAATACATAAATCAATAAATTGTAAAAGTGAAAAACCAAAGCACAAACCTTGACAGATATTCTTCCCAAGGTATGCTGATATATGCTGAAATATCACTGTGGCAAGGTAAGGGTTACCCATACCTTGGTTGTCCTACATGAGGCAAATTACAGGTGTAATAATCCCCTGGCACCTTACCTTCTTGGCTCTGAAACTGATTCTGTTATCACTTTAGCTTTAGTCTACCTCTAGACAGTAAATAAAGGCTAGCTGGTTATTCTGTTGCCCTAGTCTGCTTGTGAGACCTCGCCTGGAGTACTGTGTCCAGCTATGGGGCCCCCAACATGAGAAAACTGCTGGAGCATGTCCAAAGGTGGGCTGTGAAGATAATCATAGAGCTGGAGCACCACTCCTGTGAAGACAAGCTGTGAGAGTTTTGGCCTGGAGAGGAGAAGGCACTTCAGTATCTGAAGTGGGCCTACAAGAAGCTGGAGAGTGACTATTTAGAAGGGCTTGTAGTGATAGAATGAAGGTCAGTAGTGTGAAATGGGAGCAGCGTAGATTTAAAGGTTCTGGAGCACTGGAACAGGTTGCCCAGAGAAGTGGTGGAGATCCCATCCCTGGAGACATTCATGGTCAGGCTTGATGGAGTTCTCAGTAACCTGCTCCAGTGGCAGATGTCCCTGTTGACTGCAGGGTGGTAGGACAAGATCATGTTTGAGAGTTCCTTTTCAAACCAGTGCATTTTGTCAATCTGCGATTCTGTGTGGTACCAAACGAGACTCTGCAAACCTTTCAGCAATGTGATTAGGTGGCAGATACAATGAAAATCAGATAAATGTGGAGTACTATGGAGTGGGAGAAAGAGCCCAAGTGTTTTTCACAGGCTGCAGGGATCTAAATTACCTGGAGACCTAAATTATCTTGAGTGTTTCAGGAACAGGATCTAGCACTCAATACCATCAGGCTGATGTGCTGCTAAGAGTGTATAAGAAGGGAATGACTGATCAAAATAAATAATTAATAGGGATTGCTAAAGGAAATAAATTGTCTTCTGCACCATTCTTAATCACTAAGCAGTGCTCACCATGAGGCTTTTTCCTAGCCTGCCTGAAAGCTCTGTTTTCCTCTGGCAAAGCAATTAGGAAAAACCCCTTTTTTAAAAAATGGCCTTCACTTTTTCCACCCCCCTCCCTTCTTTTTCTGTTTTTCCTTCCCTTTAAAACTTCTCATCCCTAATGCTTCAGGCCCACTCTCATCCACGGGAGGTCTCACTGCAGTGGGGTTTCTGCTATAGCTGATGGAGCACTTCTGACTAGATGATCTTTAAGGTCCTTCCCAACCCAAAACATTCTATGGTTCTATGACCTTGCTGTGAGGAAGATACTTGAGAACTTCAGATGTGGTATCTTCTGCAAAGGTGCTCCAGGAGGGGGTTGTACAGGAATGTGGCTGAGACCCCATCCCTGGAGACATTCAAGATCATATTCGATGTGGCCCTGGTCAGCCTGATCTAGTTGGACATGTACCTGCTGACTGGAGTGGGCTTGGACAAGATGACCTTTGAGAGTCTTTTCCAACTGAATTCAATCTGTGACTCTGTGAAATATTGGAGCAGACTGGGATTTTATCATTTGCTGATATATTTTTTACTACTTTATACTGCACACAGGGTAGTCTGTCTCAACACCAAGCTCCAGGGGGCCACAGACAGTGAAGCTTTACATGGATAAGGCATATGTGAGTAGAAAAGGCATAAAATGTTGAGAACAATTAAAATAATCAAGCCTATTTAGTTTAGAAAGCAGGAGTATAAGCAGGACCATCTGAAATAATGAATGGTTTAGGGGAAAGAGATCCGGTACTCCTCCACAGCCAGTCCCAGCCCCATACCACAAATGGAAAAGAAAAGTTGATGAAATTGGCAGGCAGAAAATGTGAAATGAAGAGAAAGGGAAGTGTCTTAAAGTAGCACATTATCAGCCCGTGGAATTCAATGCTACAGGAAATCGTTGAGGAAAAGAGCATAACAGGATTTGAAGAGGGGCGAGTTATTCATATGGACAAGCACAACTTCTGTGCCTACTTGAAGCTGCATCAAGAGTAAAAGGACTTCAACACATCTTGGGAAAGGAAAATGTGGGCAGTGGTCTGCAGAGAGGCATCTGAATGCATGAAACAATGGGGGATTCTGATTAAAAGCCACAGAGATGTGGTGCTGAGGCACATGGTTTGGCACCAGACCTTGTAGAATTAGAGAATGGTTGGACTCAAAGATCTCAAACAGTCCAACCAAAATGATTCTATGATTCTATGACTTTATGATTCTGTGACTCCATGGCTCCATGATTTTATGACTATGAATTTATGATTCTGTGACTCCATGGCTTTATGGTTCTATGATTCTATAATTCTATGGACTTTATGGCTTTATGGCTCTATGATTCTATGTCTCTGATTCTATAATTCCATGATTCTATAATTCTACGATCCAATGATTCAGTGACTCGCTAGGCAAGCTGCTTCTTGTCTCTTGTTACTGGATTTATTTTCACAGATCAGTTTCATTTGATATTCCTCCTAGTCTATCAGGTTTCCAAAATCTAAATGCAATCTGTTTGCACAGATTTTCAAACACATTTGCAAGGTGAATGCTAATGAGTCTCACGTTCCTGAGGTGATAAACTGTGTGAATCAATGCAAGCTTGGTCGCCTGTGTGGCTTTGTTTTATGGAAACACAACAGTAGCTCCAGAATTTCAGCATGCACTTGATTAAAAAAATAAATAAATGAAAGAAGGGGAAACAGACAGTGTGGGTGGCATCATGCTACTCTTCTGCTGAAATTGTTTCCAAATCGTGGAAAGGCAAATTAATGTCTCATCCTGTCACATTATTTATATCATAGTTTTGGTTGTAAAACACATTGATGCTCATTGAGTCCAACCTTTGACCTAACACCACCACTGCCATTAAACCATGTACCAAATGCCATGCCCACACATTTCTTGAACACCTGCAGGGACGGTGACTTCACCACCTCCCTGGGCAGCCTGTTCCAACCCCTGACCAGTCTTGCAGCAAATAAATTGTTACTAATATCCAACCTGAATCTTCCTACAGCACAATTTCAGGCCATTTCCTCTCCTTCTGTCACCTGATACTAGACCAACACCCACCTCAATCCAACCTCCTCTCAGGGAGTTGTAGAGAGCAATGAGGTCTCCCCTCAGCCTCCTCTTCTAAAGACTAAACACTCCCAGCTCCTCAGATGCCCTTCACCAGCCCTGTTCTCCAGACCATTCACTACTTTTGTTGTCTCAACACCCCTGAGTGGATGGCACCCAGGCCCATCCATCTGTATGGATAAGCTCCTGCAATAGTTGGCACACCAACTCTTCCTTCACTGATGGCAAGTCTGTGTCTGACATCAACCTGGATTTTTTTTCCCCATGGCCTGGGACTCAACAGCACTCATAAAGACAGAGGTGAAGAAGGTGTTGAGGACCTCTGCTTTTTCAGTGTGTAAATGTCTAATACCCAGTGACATGGCTAGGAATAAGGTGCTTAACTACATGTGAAGGTTAAAGTTTCCTGTAGCTTAGGATAATATTTTCAAGCCCCAGAGGCTTACTTGTTTCATACACCATTATAAAATAGCTTCGCTTGGATGGGCCTTTGAGCAACCTGGCTTAGTAGAGGATGCTATGGCATCCTTCCCATGGCAAGGGAGTTGGAACTAGATGGTCTTTAAGGTTTCTTCCAACACAAACCATTCTATGATTCTATGATATCTACTGCATCTCGCAATGGATTTTGGATTTCTGCATATTTGCTCTTAACATAAGCATGGATTTAACTCCTAATGAAGTTATCAAGGCCTAAACTCAGACCTAAGATTAAACACATGGTAATCTAGTCTGAAGGAGAAGAGGGTACTGAGTTAAGGGCATAGACTTTATGGGTGTTCACTTAGGTTTTCTAAATTGCTTGGTGTATTGTCCAAGTGCCTGGTTTAGGAGCTCTGAGACAAGTATTTAACTCTTCTTCAAGGGATTGCATTCATCAGCTCCTGCAGAATCCCTCTAACTAAATCAGGGCCCCATTTCAGTACATCTGACACAATAATGCTCTGCAGCTGCACACAGCACTAAATTAACAGCTCTCTGAAAATTTCCCAACAACAATTCTTGACAAATTTTCTCAGTTACAAAAAAACCCCAAAACTAAAACACAACCAAAACCAAAGATTGAAAAATAGTTTGAATTGTCAAGGACCTTAAAGATTACAGGACCTTAATGACCTTAAAGTTCCAAGCCCCCTGTAATGGGCAGGCACACCTTCCACTAGACCAGGTTGCTCAAGGTTTCATCGAACCTGACCTTGAACATCTCCAGGGAGGGCTCACCAGGGGTCACCTACAACCTCCCTGGGCAATCTGTTCCAGTGTCTCACCACCCTCACTGAAGAGAATTTCTTCCTAATCTTCAGTCTCAATCTCTCCTCTTCCAGCTAAAAGCCGTTGCTCCTCATCCTATCACTACAAGCCCTTGTAAAAAGTCCCTCCCCTCTGCTATCTCCCCTGTAGCCCCCTTCAGGTACTAGGAGGCTGCTCTAAAGTCTCCCTGGAGCCTTCTCTTCTTCAGGCTGAACAGCCCCAACTCTCTCAGCCTGTCCCTGCCCATGTCAGGGTGGTTGGAATACGATGATTTTTTAAGTCCCTTCTAATCCAAATCATTCTATGAATCAATCTATGAAAACCTACAGAACTCTAATAAAATATCCACCAGTGCTTTATCATGCACTTATAATTCAGATCCAAACAGATTTGGTTTTGTTCCCTGCCCCATTATTCTGACATTCTCCAAGTCCTTTCTTTGGTATTTGACCCCTGTGATACACATTTACAAGCACAAATTACCAAGACTTGGGACATTTCTAGATGACAGGAAAACAGCCCTATTATTGCTCATCTTCACACCTACTTGCTGACAACTCAGCTACAGAAAAAAAGATTTTGGCATGTTAAACATCACCTTCAGTCAAGATATGATCCTGCATTAAGGCTGAGGTTCCAATATTCTTTTACTTAAAGCCAGCCACGGCCTTTTGTATGATGCTGAAGATTTCCCAAATTGCTTCCCAGTAATGCCTAGTTTCTAAGTCTGATGTCCCTCAGGGTGACAAGTGCAGACTTGCCAGTGCAGATTAGAGCTTGAACTGCTGGAAAGCAGCTCTATGGAGAAAGACCTTGGAGTCCTGGTGAACAAGAAGTTATCCATAACACAGCAATGTGCCCCTCAGCCCAAGAAGGCCAATGGTCATCTGGGGTGCATTAAGAAGACTGTGGCCAGCAGGTCAAGGGAGGTTCTGCTCCTCCTCTGCTCTGGTGAGGTCACAGCAGGAGTATTGTATTCAGTTATGAGACCCCCACTTCAAGAGGGACAAGAATAGACTAGACAGTATCCAATGGAGGCTATGAGGATGCTGAAGGGGGAACATCTGTCTGATGAGGAAAGTCTGAGAAACCTAGGGCTGTTTAGCCTGGAGAAGGGAAGGCTGAGAGGGCACCTTATCAATATTTATAAATATCTGAAGGGTGAGTGTCCAGAAGAAGGGGCCAGGCTCTCTTCAATGGTGTCCTGAGATATGACAAGAGACAAAGGATACAAACTGGAACCATGGAAGTTCCACCTCAACATAAGGAGAGACTTCTTTGTTGTAAGGCTGGTGGAACGAGTAAGACTTGCTGGAACGAGTCCAGAGAAGAGCAACAAAGTTGGTGAGGGGTTTGGAACATAAGCCCTACGAGGAGAGGCTGAGGGAGCTGGGGTTGCTTAGCCTGGAGAAGAGGAGACTGAGGGGTGACCTTATTACTCTCTACAACTACCTGAAGGGAGGTTGTAGACAGACGGATGTTGGTCTCTTCTCCCAGGCAAGCAGTACCAGAACAAGAGGACACAGTCTCAGGCTGCGCCAGGGGAGATACAGGCTGGATGTTAGAAAAAAGTTCTATACAGAAAGAGTGATTGCACATTGGAATGGGCTGCCTGGGGAGGTGGTGGAGTCGCCATCACTGGAGGTTTTTAGGAGAAGACTTGACAGGGTGCTTGGTGCTGTGGGTTAGTTGCTTGGGCGGAGTTGGATTGGTTGATGGGTTGGACGCGATGATCTTGAAGGTCTCTTCCAACCTGGTTTATTCTATGTATTCTATGTATTCTATTCTATGGAGCCCAGGTGCAGGCTGTCCAGTGAGGTTGTGGAGTCTCTTTCTCTGGAGACTTTCAAGACCCATATGGATGTGTTCCTCTGTGACCTGCACTAGGTAACCCTGCTTTGGCAGAAGGTTTTGAACCCAATGTCTCCAGAGGTTCCTTCCAACCCCTAACATTCTAGGATTGCATGAAGTGCAGTGGTAGACCTATGATATAGTAAGAAACGGGTATTTTTCTTCTATTTGGTGAAGGAATTGTGTGAGGAATATTTAATTATTTTTTTCCCCTGTGAAAAAACCCAAACACCTATCTTTTCAGGTAAATGGAAGCTTGCACTAATTATACTTTAAATCAAAATACATCAGTGTTAGGGAAAAAGCCTCCCGTGTTTCAATTACAATGGCTATGAAAACAAAATCAATTGCTTTTGATTAAGACTTCTGTAGAAGGAAAACATTACGTCCCAGCTATTTCTCTGATTGCTCTTGATCTAATAAAGGAAGTACAAAAGAAATAAAAGCAGAGTACAAAATGTATCCAGTAATAACACACATGAAATTGCCCCACTTGGAGGAGGAATAGCCTGGTCAGGTCACCTTCTGCCCAAACTTGCCAGATATCACAACCATGGGTGTAATGTACAAGCTTGATAAGAAACTTTTTCACCCAGTGAGGCTGGTGATAGCCTCTTCTCCCAGGTAACTAACAACAGGGCAAGAGGTAATCCCCTCAAATGAAGTTTAGGTTGGAGATTAGGAAAAATTTGTTCTCTGCAAGAGTGGTCAGTGATTGGAACAGGCTGCCCAGGGAGGTGGTGGAGTCAAAATCCCTTGGAAGAGGTGAAAAAACAAGTAGCTGTGGCACTTTGGGACATAGTTTAATGCTCATAGAGGTGTTGGGTGGAAGGTTGGACTTGATGATCTTGGAGGTCTTTTCCAAGATTAATGATTCTATGATTCCTTGCAGACAGCTGCAGCACTTTATTGCAATGTGCTAAATGAAATGTTATGCCCAGAAGTTTCAGTCAGCTTCTGAGCAATGTAAGCTCATCAATATTTAAAACTCACTCTGAGAGTCTCCAGCTGGCAGCTGGTTTCAACCCTCACCAAACGTACTCCTCTTTCCCACAATTTGGGTCAGTTTTTGCTTGTCCCTCTGCTGTGGTAGGTCATAGAACATGAATCTCTCTTCTTTATCTTTGCTTCCTTCACCTCCTCCAGTTTTAGACAAACACCTGCAGTTATCCACTGGCAATATTTTCTCCCTTTCCTCTGGCAGATAACTCCTGCTTTGGCAGCTTATTTTTTTCCCCTCAGGTATTTCTTGACTGCACTGTCAAACAGAAGTAGGGCAAGGTCTGTGGCATGTAATATGGAAGCACTCCATGTTGTAACAGTCACTGCTATGGTTCTTGCTCCTCTAATTCATAGTTTCACAGAATCACAGAATGGTAGGGGTTGGTAGGGACCTCTGGAGATCAAGTCCAAACCCTCTGCAGGGTCACCCACAGCACATTTCCCAAGATCACAATGAAGAGGAAAGTTTCTATAGGAGACTCCCCAACCTGTCTGAGCAGCCTGGTTATTCATAGATATCTGTTTCATCTCTGTCACATTTGTTGCTATACTCTTCTCCTACAGAATAAGAACTTAGGAGGGCACAATAATAATAATTATCTGTAATTCTGTGCATATAAAATTTCAATTTTCTCCTATGATTCAGAAAGAAAAGAAAATGTTTTCCACCAAGTCTGGGACTGAATCATAGGATGATAGAATGGCAGGGACTGGAAGGGACCTCAAAAGAACACCCAGTCCAATCCTCCAGCAATGGACAAGATCACCTGGGGCTGGTCACACAGGAATGCATGCAGATACATCTTGCAAGTCTCCAGAGAAGGAGACTCCACAACCTCTCTGACCATCCTGCTCCAGGGCTCCATCATCCTCACAGCAAAGAAGTTTCTACTCATGCTGAGGTGGAATCTCTTATGTTCCAGTTTGTACCCACTGTTCATTGTCCTATTACTGAGCAGTGCTGAAGAGAGCATCACCTTCATCCTCACACCCTCCCCTCAGACATTTATGGACTTTGATAAGGTCTCCTCTCAGAGTTCTCTTCTCCAGACTAAACAACTCCAGGCCTCTCAGTCTTTCTTCATATGAGAGATGTTCAAGTCTCCTATGACTGAACGCTTACCATCCTTACAATCCATGTCTGTCTATCCTGGCAGGATCAATTGATGCTTTTGTTCAGCAGAAGTAAATAAACACTGATTGGGGTTCTACCAGGCAAGAGTTAAAAAAGAGACATCCTAGCCTCTATGCATCAAACTGCTCATGAGATATTAACTAAGAATGGGGATTTATCTTAATGTTCTCGCTCAAAGGCTTGATTGCAACAACTGTTCAGCAGCTCGGCAGCTGATGCTTGCTAGAGTCACCAACTCATTTTCTGCTAAGCAGAATTCACTGATGTATTCACAGAATCACAGAATGCCAGGTTGGAAGGCACCCCAAAGATCATCTGGTCCAAACTTTCTAGGTCACAGTAGAGTTGAAATGAGCTGGCCCAGCACCCTGTCAAGATGAGTCTTCAAACTCCACCATGCAGAAGACTCCACTGCTTCCCTTTGGAGATGATTCTTATGTCAAACTGTTCCCACAGAGAAACAATTTCTTCTGGAGTCCAGTGGGAATCTCCCCAGCAGTAGCTTGTCCCCTTCACCCCTAATCTTTTCCATGGGACTCCTTGTAAAAAGGGAGTCTCACTCCTCCTGGTAACCACACTTTATGTCCTGGTCCATGGTAATAAGGTCTTCCCCAAGCCTTTTCTTTTCCAGGCTGAACAAACCCAGCTCTCTCAGCCTTTCCTCACATGGCAGGGCTGCCAGTCCTCTGATCATCCACTACATCAGGATATCCCAGCACTCCATGCTCAAGGTCTGGAAGATGTTATGTGCAACATTTGTGGTGAGAGTAGCACCATGCCTTTAAAACTCCTGTTCAGTTTTCCACATTTTAAAGGAAATGGATTCAATTAATGAAATGGATTATAAGGCTGGGATTTTCAGAAGCTCTTCATGCTGGCCTGTATCTGAGCTCTAAGTAGTCTTCAGGTGACATCAGTGCCAGCAGTCATGATGATGACTGCTTTGAAAGACCCCACAATACAGTGGCCATGGTGGTGTGGCTTGATGATTGGATTCAGTGACCTTGGGGATCTTTTTCAACCAAAGCAATTCTATGATTCTGTGATTTGTTCAATTTACAGGGGGTTTTGTGTTACAAAAATGAAAACCCATATTTTTTTTGCATTTTGTTGCTGGATAGCTGAACTGGCCAACAGTGGCTGAGCTCATCAGAAGATAAACACCACTTTGGAGTCACAGCTGTGGTACCCCTGCAGACCAGAAATCTTGTGGGTCACACTTCTGAGAAGTTCAACTTGGGGCCACTTTAAAGAGCTTTTCTTTTGTAAATGGCATATATGCAGCATTGCCCCTGGGAGCTGTTCAAGAAATGTGAGGACATGGCACTTTGGGACATGGTTTAATGGCCACAGCGGTGTCAATTTGAAGGTTGGACTCGATCTGGGGGGGCTTTCCCAACCAAAACCAATCTATGATTCTATGATTCTATTTATTCAATTTTCTTGTGTAGTGTTAAATCAGAGGTGCACACATCAGAAGCACCCACAACTGGAAGCAGCTTCTTTACAGTATTTGTCTGAAGAAGTCAATTGCTATTAACAGTAGTGGTACTACTACTGGAGTACTAGCCACATCTTCTTTCTGACACCAAGACCTCCACAACAGACTCTGCCTGAGCCCCTGTTAAGATAAATCTCCTAGCTTCAGTGATTCAGAACTGGACCCAGAGACAGACACAGCCTGTGACTCCAAAAGCTTATCTTCTGAATAAACAAGACAGACAAAGCCTGGCTGAAAACAAATCTGTCCAACTTGCAAAAATGTTCAGCACCTGCTGGCTTCTGTTCACTGAGCCAAGCCAAAACAGAGCTTTGACGTGACTCCCTCAGTAACTGAATAAAGATGTAAGCACATGGCAGTGGATTTATATGAACCCTTGGTCACTGTTTTTCTGTGCAGAGGTCTAGAAATCTTGCATGTCCTTGTTGTAGATTCATAGAATTCATAGATTCATAAAACGGTTTGGGTTGGAAAGGACCTCAAAAGTCATTCATTTCCAACCCCCCTGCCATAGGCAAGGACACCTTCCACTAGACCAGGTTGCTCAAGGCCTTGTCCAGCCTAGCCTTGAACACCTCCAGGGAGGTGGTATCCACGACCTCCCTGGGCAGCCTGTTCCAGTGTCTCAACATTCTCACTGTAAACTATTTCATCCTACTCTCCAGTGAAAATCTCCCTGCCTCAAGCTTCAATCCCTTCCCTTTCATCCTGTCACTACAAGCTCTTGTCAAAAGTCCCTCCCCATCTTTCTTGTAGGTACTTTCTTTCTTCAGGTACTGGAAGGCTGCTCTAAGGTCTCATTGGAGCTTGCTCTTCTCCAGGCTGATCAACCCTAGCTCCCTCAGCCTGCCCCTTTAGAGGATGTGCTTCAGCCTCTGGTCATCTTTCCCTGGACCAGAGAGTGGTGATGAATGGTGCCACATCCAGCTGGCAGCCAGTCACTAGTGGTGTCCCCCAGGGATCAGTGCTGGGCCCCATGCTCTTTAACATCTTTATTGATGATCTGGATGAGGGGATTGAGCCCATCATCAGTAAGTTTGCAGATGTCACCAACCTGGGGGCAGGTGTTGATCTGTTAGAGGGTAGGAGATCTCTACAGAGGGACCTCGACAGGCTGGGCAGATGGGCAGAGTCCAAGGGCATGAGATTGAACACATCCAAGTGCCGGATTCTGCACATTGGCCACAGCAACCCCATGCAGAGCTACAGGCTGGGGTCAGAGTGGCTGGAGAGCAGCCAGGCAGAGAGGGACCTGGGGGTACTGGTCGATAGTAGACTGAACATGAGCCTGCAGTGTGCCCAGGTGGCCAAGAAGGCAAATGGCATCCTGGCCTGGATCAGGAACAGTGTGGCCAGCAGGAGCAGGGAGTTTGTTGTGCCCCTGTACTCAGCACTGGTTAGGCCACACCTCGAGTACTGTGTCCAGTTCTGGGCCCCTCAGTTTAGGAAGGAGGTTGACTTGCTGGAACATGTTCAAGAGAAGGGCAACAAGGCTGGGGAGGGGATTGGAGCACAAGCCCTATGAGGAGAGACTGAGGGAGCTGGGGTTGCTTAGCCTGGAGAAGAGGAGGCTCAGAGGAGACCCTTAGTGCTCTCTACAACTACCTGAAGGGAGGTTGTAGACAGGTGAGGGTTGGTCTCTTCTCCCAGGCCACTAGCACCAGAACAAGAGGACACAGTCTCAAGCTGCACCAGGGGAGGTTTAGGCTGGATGTTAGGAAGAAATTCTACACAGAGAGAGTGATTGCCCATTGGAATGTTCTGCCCAGGAAGGTGGTGGATTCACCATCACTGGAAGTGTTTAAGAAGAGACTGGATGGGGTGCTTGGTGCCATGGTTTAGCTGATTAGATGGTGTTGGATGATAGGTTGGACTCAATGATCTTGAAGGTCTTTCCCAAGCTGGTTAATTCTATTCTATTCTATTCTATTCTATTCTATTCTATTCTATTCTATTCTATTCTATTCTATTCTATTCTATTCTATTCTATTCTATTCTATTCACATTCCAGTACCAAGTCTCATTTCCCATGGCCACCATGCTCCCAGCTGCTTCACTGTTCACGGCTGAGTGCCACTCCAGCAGTGGCACTGCTGCTGCCTTTAGACACAGGGGCTGGGCACTGCAAACTGATTGCTTTATGTTCTCGGCAAAGTGGTTCTGCTCTGTGGCAGCAATTTACAGCAGAGATATGAAGGGAGGACTCTGCACCCATCACAAGCCAATAAAAATGATGTGCTGGATACTCCAGAAAGACTGTTTACCAATTCTTAATATTATTATTGCATTCTTAGCCAAGCTTCAGTGTTGCCTTGGCAGTGCCCCTGCCCGGTCAGCCTGTCCCGTGAGAGCTGCTGGCTCATGGTGTGTCTCTATGGCATTTCCCTACCAAAGGAACACCTCAGTAAACCCTCTGTACACCAAGATCTACCCCTCCACTGACCAGCTGCAAAGCAGCTGCTCTTGGTCACTCATACAATCAACTTGATGTTGTGGTCATAGGTTCAGTAAACTATTTTGATTCCCAGTGAACTTGTCATAGGCAGATGTGTGCACAATATCTCTCTGAAGCAGCTGTGGTTACAAAGGTGGCCCTCTCTGTTAGTTACAGTGTAGATGGGGGATAGAGAGTCATGGAATCATAGGATTGTTCTGGTTGGAAAAGCCCTCTATGATCATCAAGCTCAAACAGCAAACCAACACAAACCATGTCCCAGAGTGCCATGGCCACATATTTTTTTCAACATCTCCAGTGATGGTGACTCCATCACCTCCCTGGGCAGCTTGTTCCAATTCCAGGCCAACATATTGGTGCTGGCCTTGGTGGCAGCATTAGTTCTGGGCTTCACAATATATGAATTGTGAATATTGAGGTTCCATAGTGGGCAAGCCCTGCCGCGTGCCTTTAAAAAAGAGCGCTTTTCCTGCCTTCATTTCCCTCTGTATATTTGTTTGAATGATTTGTTGGTGCTTACAGAAGAGGCCAGTGTGTAATGCTGTCTAATGTCATCTCTTTCCTACATTTTAAAACACATTTGGATAAGCTTTTTTGAGAGTAAATATAATGCCAAACCTCAGCAACTGCAGCTTAAATCACTTGCACACAGCACGGTCTATTCTTTCTTAATGTAGCTGCACTTGCTGTGAGGGAATTAGGTTAAATCTGCAGAAGAGATAGGATCCCACAGCCTTGGCATGAGAGAATTGGAATTGAAATACTTCTACAAAAACAATCTGAAGAGAAGTGCTTGCCCATTTTCTCCTTCCCATCTCCTGCATGCTATTCTGAGAGAATAAAACCCCACACCATTAATTCAGACAGTAATGAGCATTGTTAGTTGGCACATCCAAGTCTAGGACAGCAAAAAGATGAGCAACACATAAATCCTCCTGCCCTCAAATATGGAAAAATTTAAAACATCCCTGAACTGTGCACTTCACCAGCTGATGGCTGGGATGAATCAGAGCAGCCATATGGCAGGGAGAGAGCTGAATGCTGAAGCAGGAGGCTTGATTTTTTGAGGCTTCAGAAGGGATGTCAGATAGCCACTGAAATAAATAAGTAGATAAATGAATAATGGAAACTTCCTGGGGTCAAGTGAGGAAGAGTGTTTGAGCTGTCTACCTACACAGATGTATCACACAAACGCACCTCGTGTTATTCTAGTGCTGTGTTCCTCTGCTTTGTTTCGAGCAGCTGGTCAGACGCAGTGAAAATATAAATATCCTACTCCGCAGAGCAGTCTGTGTCTTGTGCTTATGACTGCAGCACCAGCAACATGTGATGGTTTCTTGTGTTAGGGTGACCTCAGGTGCAGCAGGAAAACAAGTGGATTTTGTGGCCCATTTGGGCTTTTTGTGCATAGGGAGGAATTGTTAATCTTATTTCATTGGCACTCTGGAGCAGGATGTTGCTATAACTGGAGAGAGTCCAGGGCAGGGCCACCAAGATGCTGAAGGTTCTGGAGCATCTCTCACATGAGGACAGGCTGAGAGAGCTGGGGATGGTTAGCCTGGAGAAGAGGAGGCTGAGGGGAGATCTTATTAATGTTTTTAAATATCTGAGTGGTGGGTGAGAGACAGATGGGGCCAGAGTCTTTTCAGTGGTCCCCAAAGATAGGACAAGAGGTAATGGAAACAAACTTGAACGCAGGAAGTTCCATCTTAACATGAGAAGAAACTTCCTGGACGGTGTCAGAGCACTGGAGCAGGCTGCCCAGAGAGGTGATGGAGTCTCCTTCTCTGGAGACTTGCAAGGTCACCTTGGAAATGTTTCTGTGCAACCTGCCCTTGGTGATCCTATTCTGGCAGGGGATTTGGGCTCGATCTCCAGAGGTCCCTTCCAAACCCTACCATTCTGTGATTCTGTGACTGAATTTAGACACAGCCTTTGTTATTTTAAGATGTCAGTGTTCCCTTCAGAGTACTTTACTGATGCAGCATTGTCTGGGTGGCTTTCTGGTCAGCCAGCTAGTAAAAACACTAGGGAAAGTCTTTGACCTTTTTTGGCAACAAAGAGACAGACATTTCCAGCTTGTAAGAGTAAGCAGGAAGAGGAGACTAATCAAACTGTTCTGATTATCTAAAGCTGCCTGATTTGAACTTTAAAAGAGTCCTGTCCATACAATAGCTGTTTAAAGAAACAGCACTGAAGTTAGCTATCATCTCAGGAGGAGCTGTACTCCTTCCCATTACCTATGTCACTTTCTGGAGGCAGCCTGGGTGTACCTCGCTTGCAGTCCTTTCGAGAAACCTTCCAAAACACTGAATCACGTTGATGTTGCTCAGAGGGACAACACAAATTCTGCCTCTTTCTACAACCAGGGAAAGTGCTTCCAGAGCCTGCAGAGCTACTCCTACCTAGAACACTCCTCTCCCTATTAGTCAACAATTATGACAAGGAACAGCCTGCTTCCCATTTTCTCCCTGAAGCTGAGAAGAGTATCATGTTGTGCAACAAACAAAAATATTTTCAGACATCCACAACTTTGTAATCTCAGATCATGATTTCTTTTCTCCAACAAAAAGTAAATTGCTACTTGGTTTTTATCCAAAGCTATTGTATGAGCCAATACTTGTGTATTAGAACAAATACACTCAAAAGAAACACAAATTAATAGAAGCATAGAATCATTAAAGTTGGAAAAGACCATCAAGTCCAACTGTAAAGCAACTACCACTAAACTAGTGAAATGCCACATCTACACACTTCTTGAACACCTCCAGGGATGGTGACTCCATGACCTCCTTGGGCAGCCTGTTCCAATCCCTCACCACTCTTGCAGCAAAGAAATCTTTCCTAATCTCCAATCTAAACCTTCCCTGGCATGATTTCAGGCCATTTCCTCTCCTTCTAACACCTGACACTAGGGAGAAGAGACCAAACCCTGCCTCACTGTAACCGTCAGAGAGTTGTAGAGCGCAATAAGGTCTCCCCTCAGCCTTCTCTTCGACAAACTAAACAAACCCAGTCCCCTCAGCTGCTCCTTGTATGCCATGCCCTCCAAACCCTTCACCAGTGTCATTACATAGAATTACATAGAATAAACCAGGTTGGAAGAGACCTTCAAGATCATCGCGTCCAACCCACCAACCAATCCAACCCACCTAATCAACTAAACCATGGCACCAAGCATTGATCTCCTCTAGATACCCTCTAGGACCTCAATGTCTTTATTATAATGTGGCACTCCGTATTGAACATTTCCTGTTGTTGTATGGTCATTATGGACCTTTTGAATTGCAGGAAGCATTATGTTGGGTTGGATTTGGGGTCCTTGTGGCATTTTGAGGAACTTCTATGATCCAGCACCTCATCTATTCATTCCTGCGCAGCATGTGCATGCCATTTGCTATGATAAGGAGGTCAGATTAAAGACAGAAGCTATGTGGGGGAGGCTACATGACAGTAGCTGTTGTCTGATGAGGAAAGGCTGGGGCTGTTTAGCCTGAAGAATAGAAGACTGAGAGGGGATCTTACTGATGTTTAAAAATGTCTGAAGGGTGGGTGCCAAGAAGAAAAGGCAGGCACTTTTCAATGGTGTCCTGTGATAGGACAAGAGGTAATGGATAAAAAGTGGAATACAGGAAATTCTTGAACACAGGATGTCAGAGTACGGGCTGCCCAGAGAGGCTGTGGAATCTCCTTCTCTGCAGACTTTCAAGACCAGTCTGGATGTGTTCCTGTGTGACCTGCCTGAGATGAACCTGCTTTGGCAGGAGGGTTGGACTCCATGATCTCTGGAGGTTCCTTCCAACCCCTACCATTCTATGATTGTATGATTCCGACTGCCCCTGTTCTTCATCCCTTCTTCTCACCTAGCAAACCCTAAGAAAGGAGAGGCAGAATGGCTTGTGCTTCTCTCAGAGAGCCGTTGAACATGAACTTCTAGTGCCATGAAAAAGTCACAGCCAGCACAACTGTTATCAGGGGATAATGGTCTTTTTGTAGTCAGCAAAGGGCCCAGGGCTTTATTTGCTGACTGTGAGTCCCACAGAATGGAAAAGCTTACTGCACTATCCATAGCCTGCAAACAGAGGAGTGACCCTGTGACCTTCCCTCTCTCCATTGCTCCAGAAAGCCACCTTTCTCATGCAAATGCCTCTCTTTTGTCTCCTGCTGTTAGCAGCAATGATGTCATATTCAACCACCTCATCCTCGCAAAAGTGTGTGTGTGTAAAGCACTCATGAGTGAAAGACCTGCTGTTATTTGAAAAGAAAGTCACAAGGGTGGGGAGAATTAGAGCCCAGCATTATCATGTGCCTCGCTCACAGAGTCCTTTTGGCAGAAGCGGCAAATGCATCTCTTTGGGTTATTGTTAGAATGTGTGAAGGTAGAAAAATGCTCACCCCCAAAGCCTTGGGAGCTCTAAATATACTTTTTTTTTTTTCCCTTTTTCTCTTTGAAAAATACTCCCATTTATTTTCCATTCCTGCACGATTCGATGCCAGCCACATTTTCTCACCCAAAATATAATGTATTGCTTGTCAATATCAGTTAAAGTCATGGGGCTACACAGGAGAGCCATGCAGGAAGTGTTTTCTTTTGGCACCCAGCTGTACTTCCTGATTTATTGTAGCAGAATGTCTTGCCTTCTACAGCAGTAAGCAAGACCACATCCCCCACCCTGACAAAAAAAGTCTGCAGGAGGAAGGAAAGAAAAACTTGTGATGTTTAATTGATTATCCTTCCCTTTTATAAAAGGAAAAAAAATCATCCAGGAAAAAAAAACAACAACCCCAAAACCAACTATATATTTTTAATGCAATTTATTTTTAAATTAAAGCTGAATGCTTAATTAGTCATGGACTGAAAAAAACAATCTACTGTGGTAGGTTGCCTTTGTTGTGTTGCACTTCAAGAGGAAAGAAGAATCTGAAAGTCAAGTGAAAAGGAAACAAAAAAACCCCAAACCAAAAAAAAGGGCAACCCTTCTAGAATCCAAGAGGGGATTTTACAAAGCGTCCTCTTGTTCTGTATGCCAGGACCTAGCCAGAATTAGTGTGTTCTAAAAATACTGAGAAAACCTGTTAATTATTTATATCAGCTCACTTGATTATTCATCAGAATGTGCTTGTTGTCACTGGAAAGACACAACTCGAAAAATTTACTGCTATAAAACCTATTTTGGTTTGGTAGGGTGAAAATGGACCAAAGGATGCACAAGCTGCAGGGACAGGCTGAGGGAGCTGGGGCTGTTCAGCCTGCAGGAGGCTCCAGGGAGACCTAATGGCAGCCTTCCAGTACCTGGAGGGGGCTACAATGCATCTGCAAAGGGACTGTTTGCAATGGCCTGCAGTTACAGGATGAGGGACACTGGTTTGAAAGGAGACAAGAGCAGATTTAGATTGGATGATAGGAACAAGTTCTGCACCATGAGGGTGCTGGAACACTACAACAGGTTGCCCAGGGAGGTAGTTGAGGTCCTGTCCCTGGAGATATTCAAGGTGGAGGATGTACATGACTCTGAGCAACCTGATCTAGTGGAGGATGTCCCTGCTAACTGCAGGGGGAATGGACTAGATGACCTTTGGAGGTCCCTTCCAGCCCAAACCATTCTATGATTCCATGGTTCTATGTTCTTGTTATGTGTGTAGAGGACAGCATGTAAAACAAACAGAGGGCAGGGAAAGATGTAATAAACAGGATTTATGAACCAATACATGTGCAGCAGTTGTGTCGGTTAAGGCTCTGAGCCTTCCAGGATTTATGCCAAGGGAATACTTGGAGTACATAAAGTCTTGCAATATCACATTATGGGCAGGTGTTGAATTTAAATGTATGGGTGTCAGCTGCAGAAATTACAGAATCAGAGAATTGTTTCAGCTGGAAGAGATCTTCAAGATCATTAAGTCCAACCATCAGTCCAATACCACTATGGCCATTAAACCATGCCCCAAAGTGCCATATCCACAAAGTAACTTGAACACCTCCAGGGGTGGTGACTCCACCACCTCTCTGGGCAGCCTCTTCCAATGCCTGACCACTCTTGTAGTGAAGAAAGTTTTCCTAATCTCCAATCTAAACCTCCCCTGGCACAACTACAAGCCCTTTCCTCTCGTTCTATCACCTGGCACTAGGGAAAAAAACCCAATCCCCCAGCTCACTGCAGCCTCCTTTCAGGGAGTTGTAGAGAGCAATGAAATCTTCCCTCAGTCTTCTCTTCCCTAGATTCAACAACCCAAGGTCCCTCACCTGCTCCTCACCAGACCTGTTCTCCAGACCCTCCACCAGCCCTTCTCTGGAACAGCTCCAGCACCTCTATGTACTTCTTGTAGTGAGAGGTCCACAACTGAAGCAGGATTTGAGGAAAAATGGGATTCAGTGCCATAGCTTTTATTGTTCAACAGAGTCATTGAGTTGTCTACTTTTCAGAAAAAGTGTTTGTGAAATGGCTTTTTCCACTTTTTTTTGGGGAGGTTGGGGTGTTGGGGTTTTGTTTCTTTGTTTCACTTTGGGTTTTTTGTTGTTTTGTTCTGCTTTATTCAGTGTAGCTTGAAAGATTTCCTTTGACCAGAAAAATAGTGAAAACAGATGTGACCTTCTCTTAGAATCATAGAATTGTCTGGGTTGAAAGGGACCTCCAGAGGGCGTCTAGTCCAGCTCCCTCTGTAGTAAGCAGGGGCATCCTCAACTAGATCAGGTTGCTCAGAGCTTTGTCCAGCCTGACCTTGAACATCTTCAGGGATGTGGCCTCGATTACCTACCTGGGCAACCTGTTGCACTGTTCCACCATGCTCATGGGGCAGAACTCATTCTGAACATCCAATATGAATCTTCTCTGGTTTGAAGCCTTGTCCTATCACTGCAGGCCTTTGGAAAGAGTTATCTCCATCCTTCTTGTAGGCCCCCTTCAGGTACTGGGAGGTCTTTATGGCCTGGGCAGTCATCCTGAACAGTTAATGCTAAGTGATGTACAAGAGCTGCAAAATGGGCCCAGGCTTTCTGAGTAAGGACATTCTCTTTTTTCACATTAAACAATCACTGGATTAAACTGTGAAAGTTAAAGTTTAAGAGCTTATGAAGTACTCTACCATGCATGATTTCATCCAATGACTCATTCAGGTACTGGAGCAGTTGGTAAAATGCAATGTTTATTCTGTATTTTATTTGAAAGTCCTCAACTGGCTTGCAGATAATATTAATGAATTAATGCTCTACTAAAAATCTTACTTAATATTTACTTTTCAGGCAGTGGTACTTTGATTTGAGTGGATGCTTTATGTGGGGCTGAACTCCAAGTTTAATTTGGATTCTGTTGTTCAAATAGTTGCATTTGTTCATTCCCTCCACTGGACTAAATTGGAGAATGGGGTCTTAATGGAGGACAAGTGACAAACTGAGCTGTAGACCTCACTTAAGTTCACACAGTTGTTGAAAACAAAGGGCTTTTTTTTTCCTAATAAAAATAAACACCTTGTGGAAACACGAATTTAATCTTAGTTTTCCCTCCAACCCAAATACCTATTTTTCACCAGTTCTGATGATCAGTCTCCAGTAAATTCAACGTGGAAAATATGAAAAAAACAACCAACCAACTGAAAAAAACCACCCCACCACCTTGTGGAACATGAATTTAGCCCTAATTTTCCCTCCAACCTGAATACCCTTTTTTCACCATTTCTGATAATCAATCTCCAGTAAATTCATAATGGACAACAATCAGAAGATATCCTTGCAAATACTGAAGTATTCTGTCGCATTTACCCAGAGCTGATCATTAATTACCATCTTAGAACTTAAGGTTATGTATCCTCTGGTCCTGAGGATGCATTATGATAAGGGTGGTTCTCCTCCCCCTCTGCTCTGCCCTGGTGAGCCTACATTTGGAATACTGTGCCCAAATCTGGGGTTCCTAGTTCAAAAACAACTTGCTGGATGTAGTAGAGAAAAGGGTTATGAGGGTGACTAAAGAGACTGGAATATCTCTGTGATGAGACAAAACTGAGAGAATGGGTGCTTTTCAATCCGGAGAAGAGAAGGCTGAGGGGGCTATCTCATCAGTGCTGATCAATACTTAAAGAGTGGGTGTCAGAAGGATGGGGCCAGGGTTTGTTCGGTGGTGCCCAGTGACAGGACAAGGGGCAATGGGCACAAATGTGAACATAAGAAGTTCCATCTGAATGTGAGGGGGAA
Organism: Dryobates pubescens; assembly: GCF_014839835.1. Taxonomy (NCBI): domain Eukaryota; kingdom Metazoa; phylum Chordata; class Aves; order Piciformes; family Picidae; genus Dryobates; species Dryobates pubescens. The sequence goes on from NC_071612.1 coordinate 44,722,091, forward strand.
ATTCTTTAATTCGAGGGTGATAAAGCCCTGTAGCAAGCTGCTCAGAGTGGTGGTAGAGTCTCCATTTCTGGAGACATTCCAAACCCACCTGGATGTGTTCCTGTGTGACCTTCTTTAGGTGACCCTGCCTTGGCAGGGTGATTGGACTTGATGATCTCTGGAGGTCTCTTCCAACTTCTACCATTCTGTGATTCTATGATTATGAGAAAAAAACTTTTGCACCCAATATGTTCCCTTGAGAAACTCATTGCTACAGAGTGCTATTAGAAACAGGAACTCAAAGCACTCAGGGTAAAATGTAGATATGGAAACTGCTCAGGGTTTTATACTATATCAACACCAAAGGGATACAGGCCTGACAGATGTCTGGTCATTACCCTTATCTCACTCTGAAATGTCAACTGAAAGCTGCTGTTTGGGGAAAACACAGGCCTGGGTGGACCAGTTATCAGATTCAGCGCCCCAAGTTGTTGTTCACCCTCCTACTGCTCCTCTGCTGCGTTTCTGTGGCACAGCCACCACTGGCACTTTAAAACCAGCTTATCTTTGAAGCATGGTAACATTCTCACCCTCCACAGATCCAAACACATATGAGGCTAATGTCTCCTATCGATTGCTTGGATTTTGGACATGAAGGCAACAAATCTTCTGTAATCACCTTCCATCTGAATCATGGCTGTAATGGGATGATGCTATCTTTTTCCTAAAGGGCATCTTAATCACAGATCTGCTTACTTTTCAGAGCAAGAAGAGACCATTAGAAGATGCAGTGTTAACTTATTACACAGGTATACAGCATCAGGAGGAGCCTATTTTGCACCCCAGTTGTCTTTTTACTTTTCACTGATTATACAACTCTTCATATAGGACAAGCAGGGGATCAGGCCCAGCCAACGTGAGTTCATGAAGGGTAGGTTCTGTTTGACCAACCTGTATGACAAAGTGGCTGCCTAGAGGGTGAGGGAAAGGGTGTGGATGTTGTCTATTTGGACTTTCTAGTAAGGTCTCCCACAGCATCCTCCTGGAGAAACTGGCTGCTCATGGCTTGGATGGGTAGACACTTATCTGGGTAAAAAACTGGCTGAATGACTGAGCCCAAAGAGTGGTGGGAAATGAAGTTAACTCCAGTTGATGACTGGTCACCAGGGGTATTTCCCAGGGCTCAGTGCTGGGGCCAGTTCTCTTTAATGTCTATACCAATGATCTGGGTGAGTGGCTTGAGGCACCCTCAGTAAATTTGCAGATTACATTAAATTAAGTGGGAGTATTGATCTGATGGGGGGTAGGACAGCTCTTCAAAAGGATCGTTGCACCAATGGGCTAAGGCCAGTTGTACGAGGTTTAACAAGGCCCAGGGCTGGGTCTTTCACTTGAGTCATGACAACCCCATGAATGCTCCAGGCTTGGGGCGAGTATCTGGAAAGCTGCCTGACAGAAAAGGACCTGGGGAGTGCTGGTTGACAGCAACTGAAGATGAGTCAGCATACAGAAGTGTGTGGCCAACAGGTCAAGGGAAGTTCTGCTCTCCCTTTACTCTGCCCTGGCAAGGTCTCATTTAGAGTACTATGTCCAGTTCTAGGCTCCCCAGTTCAAGAAGGACAAGAAACTACTGGAGAGAGTCCAACAGAGATACACCAAGATTCTGAGGGGACTGGAACATCTACCTCACATGGAAAAGGTTAGAAACCCTGGGGATGTTCAGCCTGGAGAAGAGCAGGCTGGGGGATGGGGGGGTGGGGGGTGGATCTCATTAATGCTTATAACACTTATAATGCTTATATATCAGAAGGATGGAGCCAGACTCTTCTCAGTGGTGCCCTGTGACAGGGCAAGGGGCAATGGGCACAAACTGGAACACAGGAGTTCTACTTAGACATAAGGAGACAATTAATTTTGAGGTTGGCAGAGCTCTGGACCAGGATACTCAGAGAGGTTGTGGAGTCTGTGTCTCTGGAGGCACTCCAAACCTGCCTGAACATGTTCCTGTGTAATTTACTCTGGATGACCCAGCTTTAGAAGTGGGGTTGGACTAGATGATCTTCAGAGGTCGCTTCCAAGCAACACCATTCTGTGATTCTGTGATATGTTCACTAATCCTCAAAGAATCTATCTCTGAAATTTTCAGACTCACTCCCAGGCAAACACCCAGCCTCTCAGCAATGGCTTTCTACCAAGTCTCTCAGCTGGATTCCAACGCTTGCACAAAACTGCTAAGCTGCCATCCAAGTGGGAGTCCTGGGAGAAGGCAAGGAAGGGAGAGCAACACTGCAGTGGCTGGAAGGAAAAGAGAGATTGCAGGTTGCCTGCCACAGCCTTGGTGGCACATCCCTCTGAATGTGTGTGATGCACCTAGAGTGAGAATGAATCAACGCAGCAGCACCAGCACCATCTGACTCTGCCCATTAGTGAGCACCTGTTGATAAGTTAATAGTCTGAAGGAACAACTGAAAAATGAGACTGGGTGCTGGCAGCCAGCTCAGCTATTCAGCAGGATATCTTTCCTCTCCACTGGTTGTTCAAGGCACTTGCTATGATAGTCGTGTTTACAGTGGCTTAGCTCTGCTGGTATTTGTGTGGGAAAAGAATACAAGAAAAGAAGGTAAGGAGTTGTCATCCTTGGTAACAGAAAGCAGCAGCAGACATAAAGAAGTCGTTGTCCCACTGTGCTCAGCACTGCTCAGACCACACCTGGAGCACTGCATTCAGATTTGGTCCCTGATGCACAAAAAAGATGCAGGGAAGCCAGAACGTGTCCAGAGAAAGACTAGGAGAATGATCAGAGGCCTGGCAGCCCTGCATGTGAGGAGAGACTGAGAGAGCTGGGTTTGTCCTGCCTGGAGAAGAGAAGGCTTTGGTGTTACCAGGGACCAATATATAAAGCGTGGCTACCAGGAGGATAGAGACTGCCTTTTTACAAGGAGTCTCATGGAGAAGACAAGGGGTGATGAGAACAAGTTACTGATGGGGAGATTCTCATTGGATCCCAGAAGAAAATGTTTCCCATTAGAAACATTGGACATTGGAATCATCTTCCAAGGGAAGTGGTGGATTCCGCTGCATTGGACAATTTGAAGACTCATCTTGACAGTGTGCTGGGCTTGCTCATTTCAACTCTACTGTTACTTAGAAAGGTTGGATCAGATGATCCTTTGGTGTCCCTTACAACCTGGCATTCTGTGATGCTGTGAAAGCTGCCTGCCTCCCTGGCATGTCAATACTGGAATTAATCACACAGACACAAACAAACAAACAAAATCCAACCCAACCCAAAAACCCCACATAGCAATACAAGACAGAAGCTTAGCAAAAATGGTTTCCTTTGAAAAAAAAAGAAGTCACTCTGCAGCCTTCCTGTAGGATCCCTTCAGGTATTGGGAGGCAGCTCTAAGGTCCCTCTGGAGTCTTCTCCTCTCCAGGCTGAACAACCCCAGCTCCCTCAGCCTGTCCTCACAGCAAAGGTGCTCCAGCCCTTGGATCATCCTTGTGGCCCTCCTCTGGGCTCACTCCAACAGTTCTATGCCTTTAGGGAAAGGATGATGTTAGGCAAGAGATTCATCTAGACAGTATCTCTGGAAAAGGTAGCAGAAAGAAGCAGCAGCCTCTTCTTCTGCATCCAGTTTTTAGCAGTAGCAAGAGCTCTGCTTGGACAACAAACTGGGGTCATTAGGATTTCAACATCATGATTACAGTGATGGATTCAGAAACTCAAGCCTCTTACTCAATCAGGTCTTTGGAGATAAAATACTGAAATAAAATAAGGTGAGAAACAGGGAGGGAGAGTGACAGTGAAATCTTCAGGTCTCAAAACATGCAGACTTCTTGGTTGCCACTTGTAATCACATTTTGAAACCCATCCCAAAGCAGTCTACTCATCTGTAGCAAGATTTGATCATTCAGCTTGGTTAGGTTTAGGGACTGTATTTGGATTGTTTTACTGTGCCACTAATTGGGTTTTATTTGCTAATCAATTTCTCATATGGCTAATCTTAGAGGAAGAAGTGTGATTTGGTGTTTTTTTTCTTTCTTTAAACTTCTTTTATATTGTGTCACTAAATGTTCTAATTGGATGTGTTTCACTGAGTAGTAAAAAAACTCAGTAAGGAATGGATTAGTCATGTTGAATATGCTGTTGTAGTCCAGGAAGAGGATGGAACAGTAAGAGTTCAATTTTCACATATTTATGGATAATTTAAAAGAAAAATACCATAAAATTACAGAATCACAGAATCGTAGAATGAACCAGGTTAGAAAAGATCTCTCAGATCATCAGGGCCAACCTATCACCCAGCACCATCTAATCAACTAAACCATGGCACAAAGTGCCTCATCCAGTCTTTTTTGAAACACTTCCAGGGACAGTGACTCCACCACCTCCCCAGGCAGCCCATTTCCATGCCCCACCACTCTTTCTGGGAAGAATTTCTTCCTAACATGCAGCATAATTATAAACTAGTGTCTATCCACCAATTAGTCACTGTGGATATGGCTAAAACTGAGATCCTTGCTCATGTAAATCAGTTCTGGAATCCATGTTAGGAGAAGTATGAAGAAGATGTCTGAAGTATGAAGCACAAATTATGAAATATGAAGAAGAAGCAGAAACACCATCCCTGAAGACATTCAAGATCAGACTCCATGTGGTCCTGGGTTGTCTGCTCTATTTGGAGATGTCCCTCCTAAGTGCAGGGGGGTTGGACAAGGTGACTTTGGAGGGTCCCATCTAACACAATGCAATTTATGAACCTGTGAAAAGTATGTCTTTTTAGGAATGTATGAAATGAACCATGACCTGTTTGAATTAAACAGAGATAGATCAGTTTTAATAAGTGGATTCTTTTCCCTGTATTCACTTCCATAAGATTGTTTAGGAACAAGTGAGTGGTGAAACATTGGAATGGCCTGCCCAGGGAGGTGGCTGAGGCCTCATCCCTGGAGATACTCAAGCTGAGGCTTGAAAGGGCTCTGGGCAACCTGATCTAATTGAGGATGTCCCTGCTTACTGCAGATGGGTTTGGACTAGATGACCTTGAGAGGTCCCTTCCAACCCAGACCACTGTATGATTCTAAGACTAGGAAAAAGTGGACCAAAATACTTGGCTGACTCCTTTAGCTGGATTTCTCCACAGGGAGTGAGTAAATAACTCTTGCACTCGATACCAGTAAATAGCCTGATGATAGAAAATGAGCTGCTGTGTGTCTCCATTAGAGGACAGAAAAAATAATAATTTTAAATCAACAACCTGAATGGATTTATGAATCAAAGAAGCTTAGAGAAGAGGAAGCTGCTTACAAGTAGCTAAGGGTGGGTGTCAGGAATATGGGGCCGGAATCTTCTCAGTGGTCCTCAGCTATAGGACGAGAGGTAATGGGAACAAACTTGAACACAGGAACTTCCATTTAAACGTGAGAAAGAACTCCTTTATGTTGACGGTGGCAGACCACTGGAGCAGGCTCCCCAGAGAGGTGGTGGAGTCTCATTCTCTGGAGACTTCCTAAAGTGCCTGGATGCGTTCCTATGTGACCTGCCCTAGGTGATCCTGCTCTGGCACAGAGGTTCTGACTCAATGATCTTCAGAGGTCCCTTCCACTCCCTACCATTCTGTGATTCTGTAATTACAGTGCTGCCTTAGAGTTGTGCACTTACAGAGGAAACAGAATAATCAAATAATAATACTGGAACCATATTAATCTGTGTCCAACTGTATTCTTGGAAATAATTTTCCAGTCCTTGTTACAGGAAATCTGTTATCTCCAGTCATTGAAAGGCTTTTAGGAATGTCCAGTTTCTGAGCTGCCCGAGGTCATGAGGATGCACACCTTAAAAATAACCAGTGGGAGACTGAATTAAAGGCTACAAACAGAGGGGAAAGTGTTTTCTTCTGATCTCATTAGATAACAGCCTTCCTCAATTTTGAGACTGCTCTCCTTTGTGGACACAAAGGCAAAAGCTTTTCATGGGATGGGAGATGGATTTTAACTGCAGGAGAGTCCTGCTAAGAATAAACTTCTCTCCCCATCTGTTCCAGAGGAAAGATTTAAATCCCCCAGCTGTTTAGCTCTGCTCTTGCCTTAAGAAACCAGGAAGAGTTGTAACCTCCAGCAATGGAATAGGTGGCTGCTAGTAAGAAATACGAAGCTTTTCAACCCTTGCAGTTGGCTTTAAAAGAGAACAAGTGGTCACAGCCCTAGACTAAACTCATGGTGAAGGAATTAATGGTCAGCATGAAGCAGAAAGGCAAAGATCAGTGCACAGTGGAACAGATCACGAGTGTGACCTCTGCCTCTGCTGAGCCCTAATCAGAACTCATTTGTAATACTGCATCCAGTTCTGAGCTACCCAGACAAGGGGGACAAGGAACCACTGGTGAGAGTCAAACAGAGGGCCACAGAGATGCTGAGGGGACTGGAACATCTGTCTTACAAGGAGAGGCTGAGAGAGCTGGGGTTGTTTAGGCTGGAGAAGAGCAGACTGAGGGGGGATCTTCTTATTGATGTTTATCAATATCTAAAGGGCCAGTGTCAGGAGCATGGAGCCAGACGCTTCTCGGTGGTGTCCAGTGACAGGACAAGGGGCAGCAGACACAAACTGGGACACAGAAGGTTCCACTTAAACATAAGGAAACAATTCTTCCCTTTGATTGTGACAGAGCCTTGGAGCAGGGTGCCCAGTGAGGTTGCAGTGCCTCTTTCTCTGGAGGCATTCCACTGCCACCTGGATGTGTTCCTGTGTGATTTACTCTGAGTGACCCTGCTCTAGCAGAGTGGTCTGTACTTTGATCTCATGAGACCCCATATGGTGTACTGTGTCCAGTTCTGGTGCTCCAACCACATCAAAATGCTGGGTCCAGAAAACGGCCACAAAAATGGTCAGAGGGCTGGAGCACCTCCTCTGTGGGAACAGACTGAAAGAGTTGGGGCTCTCCAGCCTGGAGAAGCCTCTAGGAGACCTTACAGAAGCCTTCCAGTACCTGAAGGGGGCTACACAAAAGCCAGAAACAGGATGTTTACAAAGGCTTACAGTGGTAGGATGAGAGGGAATGGATTGAAGCTTGAGGTGGGGAGATTGGAGACTGGAGATTAGGAAGGAATTCTTTCCAGTGAGGGTGGACAGACACTGAAACAGGTTACCCAGGAAGGTCATGGATGTCCCTTCCCTGGAGGTGTTCAAGGCCAGGCTGGATGAGGCCTTGAGCAATCTGGTCTAGTGGAAGGTGTCCCTGCCCATGACAGGGAGGTTGTAACAAGATGATCTGTAAGATCCCCTCCAATCCAAAACATTCTATGAGTCCATGAATCTTCAGAGGTCCCTTGCAGCCCCCACTATTCTGTGATTCTGTGACCCTCCTATATGTGAATCCAGAATCTTCAGAGGTCCCTTGCAGCCCCCACCATTCTGTGATTCTGTGACCTTCCTAAATGTGATTTGTGTGAGCTGAGGGGAGAAAGAAATTGCATGACAACACTTCACTCACTGTCACTTGTAGTCAACGTTACTCACCCACACTTCATTTCTTATTTGTTCATAATATTTTGGTGTGTTTCTGTGAGAAGATTCTCAGGAAAGACGAGGGAGTATCAGTCATGGTGTCAAAGGAGAAAAAAATGCTAATTACTGCCTTTAAAGTCCCAGTGAATAACATCAAAGTTAACATTCTAAAAAATGCTTCTGCAGCTTCATGGATGATTTAAAGATGATTGTGTTCAGCTGAATTTCATCCTGCATGATGCTTCTATTGGAGTTTTGATTTAGTTTGTAACATATCCTCTGCTAACTCCTGTCTGGGAAATTTTGATCGGTAGCATGAATTTTAAAGTGAAATATAAACAATTTTTATTTTATCTAAAATGAGCTTTAAATTTAAAAAATAATAGGAAGAGACAAAAAATACATTGAAACTAGATGGTTCATAAACAGCCTGGGCTCCTGGGAAAATAGTGAGGATGTACTTATTACAGAATCATAGAATTGCTTTGGTTGGAAAATATCTCTACAATTATTGGGTCCAACCTTCAACCCATCACCACCATGGTCATTAAACCATGTCCTAAAGTGTCATGTCCACATGTTTCATGACCATCTCCTGGGATGGTGACTCCACCACCTCCCTGGGCAGCCTCTTCCAATCCCTGACCACTCTTTCAGGAAACAAATTTTTCCTAATCTCCAGCCTAAACCTCCCCTGGCACAATTTCAGGCCTTTTCCTCTGACACCTGATCCTAGGCAGAAGAGACCAACACCCACCTCACTGCAACCTCCTTGCAGGGAGATGTAAAGAGCAATGAGATCTCTCCTCAGCCTCCTCTTCTCCAGGCTGAACAGTCCCAGTTCCCTCAGCTGCTCCTCACCAGCCCCGTTCTCCAGATCCTTCACCAGCTTTGTTGCCATTCTCTGGACCTCCTCCAGCCCCTTAATGTCCTTGTCTCAAGGAACACAAAACTGAACCCAGTATGTGAGGTGTGGCCTCACCAGTGCCTACCTTCCTTCACATTAACAGTTTTCCCAGAAGTTACTATCATCAGAAAAGACACTAAGGAAAATTGTGGGACAAAAGGAAGAGGAGGAGACAAAACTGAGAACATCCAGGCAATACTACCTTGATCCTAAGCAGGAAGCAGCTTTTCTTGCATTAGAAAGGGAGATTTCATTAGGACATGGAAATAAGCCCCCTCCCGAGTTCACATCCAGTAGAGTCCTGGGTTCAGTATTTTCAAAGCAGAGTCATTTCAGACAGTGTAACTTCCTGCCTTTAGAGGTGATGGGGTACTGCCCAGACCACATTAATCGTCCAGCTGGATCTTTAGCTAGGCAACCACAGAAATGTTTTGAAACTAACGGGCGAGGACAACTCTCTCAATGATTTCTGCAAGCCCACCATTGAAGTGTGACACTCGGGTGGCTTGTTTGCAGAGAAAATTTGGCAGCTATAGCTACTGTGAGCAAGGAAAAACCCAAACTGATGCTATTTTCCTTAGGCCTGTACAATGTCGCATCAGAGGGTAATATTCCAGAGAAGCAGTCACTCTGTTCAGCAGTGACAACGCTTTATTGCACTAAAGTAGAAATAGGCTGACACTTGATTTTCTCCAACTAGAGACAAAAGGGATATTGTTGCCACTTTCTCTTTCTTTTTCTCTTCTTTTCTTTCTTTTTTTTTTTTTTAAAGAAAGAAACAAAGCAAAAACTGTTTTGCAACTTTCACCAGAGGGAATAAAAGAAGAAAGAAGGGGGAAAAATCAATTTTGTCTGTGTTCCTGCCCTTGTGCCCACACAATAAATAAAAGAATCCTGAGGAAAGACAGGTCTAAATCACAGGGGACAAAACCATCAAAGCTAAAATAAAATCTTCTGATGAATTGTAATGTTGCCACTTCCCAAGCCCTCTAAGAAAGATTTCGGAATGAAGATGTTTCATTCACTTATTCAGGGGGGGGTTTGGGTTGTTTGGGGTTTTTTTAGGGGACAAATAGTATAGGAATCTTCAAGGAATGTTTTCCCCTTGTTGGGTATGGGCCAGTGGGAGTCATGAAGGACTCACAGGTAGAGAGGAGAGAGGAGTTTGTGCATGAGCAAACATGTTAATAACATCCATGGGATGTTCATTGAGTGAGGGGGGAAGATCAGCAGCCAGCTGTACAGGAGCCAGAAGCACGCTCATGTGGCCAACAAGGCCAACAGCATCCTGGCCTGGATCTCAATAGTGTGACCAGCAGGACCAGGGGAGGGATTGTGTCTCTGGACTCAGCACTGGTGAGGCCATAGCATGAGTACTGGGTTCAGGTTTGGGCCCCTCACTACAAGAAAGACATTTTGGTGCTGGAAGCTGGTGAAGGGTCTGGAGAACAGGTCTGGTGAGGAGCAGCTGCGGTAACAGGGTTTGCTCAGTCTGGAGAAGAGGAGGCTGAGGGGAGATCTCATTGCTCTCTACTACTCCCTGAAAGGAGGCAGTGAGGTGGGGGTTTGCCTCTTCTGCCTACTATCAGGTGATAGGATGAGAAAAAACATCTTCAAGTGGCTCCAGGGGAGATTTAGGTTGGGTATTAGAGGAAACTTCTTGACTGAAAGGGTTCTCAAAGACTGGAACAGGCTGCCCAGGGAGGTGGTTGTATCTCCATCCTTGAAGATGTTTCAGAGAGGCAGAGATGTGGTGCTGAGGGCCATGGTTTGGCACCAGCCTTGGGGAATTTAGATAAAGGTTGGATTTGATCTTAGAGGTGTTTTTCCAATTTTAAAAATGCTATGATTCTTTCAGGGGGGGAAAGCATGGTTGCCCACCTTATGACTGTTGACTAGCCAATGCTGGTCAATTAATCAAGAAGCCATCAGCCCAACTGAACATAGCTTAAGAATAGTTTGTTGTGGTAACATATTTAGAGGCATTTGATAAATGGTTCTTTAAGTCTCCTTGATGACAGTGAAGTCTGATGGGTGGCCAAAAAAGCATTGAGCTCCTGTTAAGAGGAGCTCTGTCAGGAATAAGTGTGGGCTGAAGCTGTCATGATTCATGACTGACTTGATGGGAAGGGCTCCTCTCCAGCAGCAATATCACTGCCTTCTCCATGACTTATACTGGTGAGATTGGCTTGGTCTCTGAGTCTGTACCAGCAATAGGGTTATGCTTTCAGATGCAAGGTTAGATTTAAGTAACAAATCAGAGTGATGAGCACTCATCAAAAAAGCCCTTCCCTTGGTATACTGGAGAGCAGAGAGATGCTGGGTGTCCTGCCCTTCTCCTCCCATTGCCCTATTCCCTTGCTGCAGTCAGGTACATATGAATAGAAAATCATAGAACCATTAAGTTTGGAAAAGACATTTAAGATCATGAAGTCCAGCTGTCAACTCAACACTACCACGGCCATTAAACCATGTCCCAGAGTGCCAAGTCTACACATTTCTTGAACACCTGCAGGGATGGTGACTCCACCACCTCCCTGGGCAGCCTGTTCCAATCCCTGGTGACTCTTGCAGAAAAAAAAATGTTTCCTAATATCCAATCTAAAGCTCCATTGGTACAACTTAATACCACTTCTTCTCATCCTATTTCTAGTTGTTGGGAGAAGAGAACAACACCCACTTCACTACAGCCCCATTCCAACAGCACGGTCAGACAGAGAGACTCTGTGTGGGTCACAGAGGGAGATGCTCTCAGGCTGGACAATATTAAGGTGGTACAGCAGGAAACAGGAACAGCACCTTTAATGTAATCATAACCCAAACATCTTCCTTTGAAGCATGAGAATCTGATAATACTCAGTGCTTGCTGAGCTTTCCAGCTTGGCTACAGAACACAGGAGGTTTACCTGAATCACTGTCAGAGGGCAAGCTTAAATTGTGATGAGTTGCCTATATGTAAAAGCAGTATTCCTGCACCAAGTGCTAATGCTGTGTTTCCTAGGAAAGGAATGGTTGAAATCCATCCCTTGTCACCCAGTAACACGCCCAATAAATGCAATTTTAAATCCATTACAACGCTGCCGAGTACATTACACCAAAACATACAGGGGAATTATCCACCAGAAGATTTACAGATTTCCTGAGCAGTCCATCATTATTGGAACTGCCAATTTGAAAATAAAAACTGTCAAACCATCACTGGAACATAATAAAAGCTGTGACAGAAATACACAATAGATACCAAATCAGGAAAAAAAAAATAAATAATGAAATCAAGCCCTCAGCAAACCCACTCTACACACAATTATCACCTCTCCAGACTGCTGAGGAAGCAGTGAAGTACTGAAGGATACCAAAAAGAGAAGTGCAGTGTTCAACACAGTGACTATCAGCACCACATCAGTTGTTAAGGGCAAGCAACTTTGAAAAGCAGACTGCTGAGTCTTTAATCATGGAATTGTTATGGTTGGAAGAGATCTCTGGCTCCTGGATTCATGTGATTAGTTGAGTATTTTTTTTATCTTATCAGTGGAGTTTGTCTGGTGTTCAATCCGTAGAATCATAAACTTAATTCAGCTGGAAAAGACCTTTAATATCATCAAGTCAGTCTAAGACCACCATGGCCATTAAACTTTGTCCCAAAGTGCCAAGTTCACATACTTCTTGAACACTGAACACTTTCAGGGATGATGACTCCACCACCTCCCCGGGCAGCCTGTTCCAATCCCTTACCCCTCTTGCAGGGAAGAAATTTTTCCTATACCTAACCTCAACCTTCCCTGGCACAATTTCAGGCCATTTCCTCTCTTTCTATCACTTGATACTAATGATGGAACCCAATGTGGCTAACATCCAAGAGAGGTAAAATCCCACCTAAAAGATGATTGTTCTCACACTTTTTTCAGCTTGGTTTTGGATCTTTCACTAGGGTCCTAATCAGTCAGCCTCATACTTGCTAGGCTCCTTGGTTAAGCTATGAGAAAGCAAGGCAGTAGTTTTGTCACAGTCTACTGGTAATTATCAGAGATTTCTGTCACACAGCTTTGGGTGAGCCTCTTCTACCTGTAAACTTTACCAGTCTGACGTGTTCAAATTCCAGGAAGCTAATCCCATGCCTTTCTTTGATCTGAGAGCACTACAAAATCATCTTTCCCTTACACATCTTTTATGATGCCTCCACCCCATTATTTCCTGGTAGACACAAGATTATATTGCAGTGCTGTCCCACAAGCCTGGAGTTACTGCTCCCTGATTGTCCAGTAATTTTAAACACAGCCTTCTCAGCTCCGAAACTTTGCAGACTCTCCAGATTTATAAATTGACCCTCCAAGGACATCTAATACCAAACAGGCACAAAGCCACAAAAGTGGTTCTATAAGTACTTGCTCTCAAATCTTGTAGTGTAAGATTCATAGAGTCACAGAAATTCATAGACTCTTTTGGGTTGGAAGGGACCTTAAGGCTCAGCCAGTTCCAACCCCCTGCAATAGGCAGGGACACCTTCCACTACACCAGATTGCTCTGGCCTTCAACATGTCCAAGGAGGGGGCGTCCACAACCTCTCTGGGCAACCTTTTCCAGTGTCTCATCATCCTCACTGGAAAGAATTTTTTCCTAATCTCCAGTCTCAATCTCCCTTCTTCCAGCTGAAAGTCATTGTCCCTCATCCCATCACTATAAGCCCTTCTAAAAAGTCTCTCCCCAGCTTTCTTGGAGCCCCTTTCAAGTACTGGAAGGGCACTTTAAGGTCTCCTCTTCTCCAGGCTAAACAGCCCCAACTCTCACAGCTTATCACCATAAGAAAGGTTCTCCAGCCCTCTGATCTGCCTTGTGGCCTCCTTTGGACCTGCTCCAACACCTCCACATCCTTCTTGTGCTGGGGGCACCAGAACTGGACACAGTGCTGCAGGTGGGGTCTCAGCAGAGCAGAGGGGCAGAATCCCCTCCCTATCCTGCTGCTCTCGGTGCTTTGGATGCAGCCCAGCACACAGCTACCTTCTGGGCTGCCAGAGACCATTGCTGGCTCATGGTGAGTTTTCATCATCGCCATGATACATTTGCAAGTCCTAAGAGATCTGTGTTTGATCCTTCTCTTAGGATTGCACTCAGAAGTAGGCTGGACTGACTGTAAGATTATTTATTGGATTAAAAAATAGTAGTATTACTTCATGGAAGGGTAGCACTTGATGGTTGCATTTTCCCTGCAAAACTACTTCAGAGGAACTTGGCACTAGTGCATCATCTCACAACATTGAAGAAAATCAACACTGAAATATAAAGACCTATAGAGAACATTTCTATTAAATGACTGAACAGACTGAAAGAAAATAAAGGGACTTGTGTTGGGTCAATATTTCATCAAGAGTTTGGTGATTTGAATATGAGAGTCTTCACTCTGAAATTTAACAAAGGCAATGTCAAAATCAGTGCCCCACTGAATTCCCTGTGTTGGGAATTTTAGTTTTGAAGTTAGTGACTAAATCTGCATTGGCTTAAACAAAACCACTGCAGTGTAGGACGAGTTTAGATCAATGTGGGTCCTGGTGGCCAGAAGCATGACTGTAAGCCAATAATGACTCTTGTGGCCCAGAAGGTCAGTGTCACGGTGGATTAGAAGGGGTGTGATGTAGTTAGTAGATTGAGAGAGATTCTCTTTCCCCTCTACTCTGCTCTGGTGCAGCTGTACCTGGAATATTATGCCCTGTTCTGGGCCCCTCAGGTCAAGAGCGACATCAGGGAACTGCTTGAAATAGTCCAGTGCAGAGCCCCAAAGATGCTGAAGGCAGTGGAACATTTCTCTGCTGAGGAAAGGCTGCGGGAGCTGTGGCTCTTTAGCTTGGAGCTGAGGAGCCTGGGAGGTGACTTCATTCATTTTATAAAGATGTGAAGGGCAGTGTCAGGAGGATGGAGCCAGGCTCTGCTCAGTGATGCCGAATGATAGGACAAGGGGCAATGGGTGCAAGCTGGAGCAGAGGAGGTTCCACTGGAACAGAAGGAGAAACTTTTTCACTGTGAGGGTGCTGGAGCCCTGAAGCAGGCTGCCCAGAGAGGTTGTGGAGTCTCCTACTCTGGAGACATTCAAAACGCACCTGGGTGTGTTCCTGTGTGGCCTGTCCTGGTTGATCCTGCTCTGGCAGGGGAGCTTTGACTGGATGATCTTTTGAGGTCCCTTCCAACTCCTAACATGATTCTGTGATTCTGTAATGCATTTTAGATATCATTTGCTGGTGGCAGAGCACACTGCTGTAGTCAGTTCCTGGAGATCAGGTGATGCACAAGATGTCATTAAGCCGCAGTAATTTGTTTGTATGTCTTCATGCTAAGCTTTTCCTGACTATTGCTATATCCTAGATGATGATCAACTTTGTATTATCAGACTGCAATTAGTGCCCTTCTATTTGGTTGTAACTCTTTTCAGGTTTGTCAAATGCTATTTGCCTTCTTAATAGCATCCTCCAACTGTGGTACTCTACTCACTGATTTGAGCTGATGCCCAGAATGTCCTTAGCTGGTCTGATTGTTGATTCTTGCTGGACCTGTATTCCAGACATTGCATTCCTATGCAACACATTCCTATCACACTGTTACCTTTACAATGTCATTATTTGTTAGATCAAATTCACAGATGGTGATTTGAAGTGATAAAATCATTGTGAATGGGACTTTGGAGAATCCAGCATACTTATTTCTGTTTCATACAGGAAAAAAATATCTGCTAAGAGAATCAAATTCTCTCAAGCACAAACACCACAGAAGACCTGCAAGCACCCTTGTTTATCTTACTGATGCCTTTTGCACAGGAAAAAAAAATCTCAAAAGCTGAGGCAATTTTTGAAGCACCAACATAATTTGGCTTTAGATGCATATTGTTGTCCTGTCACTTTTGAAACCTGGCAGCCAGAGATAGGTGTCCTGATTTGGCTGGGAGCATCTGGTCAGCCTTGAGTGGAACCAGCAATGCTAAGTGTCTCTAGCAGTGCATAATGACTTGTTCTGGGCTGTCATAATTCACTGAAGGCAGTGAAAGCTACATCCCTCTGACAGGTTTCAAGGAAGCACAAAATCAGAATATGACTCCATATGAGTATTGTGTCCAGTTCTGGTCTTCCCAATTCAAGAGGGGCAGGGATATGCTAGAGATTGTCTAACAGAGGCTATGAGGATGATGAAGGGAATGGAACATCTGTCTGATGTGGGAAGGCTGAGAGACCTGGGGCTCTTTAGCCTGGAGAAGAGAAGGGACACAGTCGTGTTCTGTGACAGGACAAGGAACAATGGATACAAACTGGAACCCAGGAAGTTCCACCTCAACATGAGGAGAAACTTCTTTACTGTGAGGGTGCTGGAGCCCTGTAGCAGGCTGTGCAGAGAGGTTGTGGAGTCTCCTTCTCTGGAGACTTTCAAGACCTGGCTGGATGTGTTCCAGTATGACCTGCCCTAGGTGATCCTGCTTTGACAGGGGGTTGGATGGTCCTTTCCAACCCCTACCATTCTGTGACTCTGTGTATTTCACATTCTTCTTGAGCCTTGATTTACATCAAAAGAAAATTCAGTTGCTCATAATTGGGATAAATATCAGGTTGATTTGGGTTGCTGAATAGACCTTTACCCACAAGGGAAATGTAAGTTTTATTGAAAACACCACCAATTTTGTTTATTATCAACTGCAAAATAGTTTAAATAAACAGCTACCTTATCTTCACCTTCTTGACACCCACCCTCACTCCCAAACACCACAAACAAACAAAACCCTAAACTAATACCTTTCAGTTCCAGTCAGCTCTAACTGCTTAATAGCCTTAAATGCCTTTGAAAGTGTCCAGATTAATGGAAGCAGTCTTTTATTAAGAGAAGTAGCAAATGCTTCACACCAGCAGAAAAAGATAGTAATTTAAGAATTCAAATTGCTCCTTTTTTAAACAAGCTTGGGGTAAAGGGACATTTTTAGTTCTGCTGCCAATTATTTATGTATTTAGCCTCTTCACTGCATTAATCTCTATTCCAGATTGCTGCATAACATGCTTTTAAAGGAAAAGTGCAGCGAGTAGAACCCAAAACTGGATAGCAAGGCACAGCTAGGTGAAAATATTATTTCAGTAACAAGAGTGATGTAGCAGAAAAGTGTGGAGAGGAGGGAGCAGAAGGAATGATGACAGGAACAACCTAGCAAACACACTCACATACACTTAATTCACATGCACGTCAGATCATCAGAATAGTGCTGACAAGAAAGTTGGGGAGGAACTTGTTAAAAGGGCTTGTAGTAACAGGACAAGGGGGAATGGACTGAAGCTGGACAAGGGGAGATTTAGACTAGAGATTAGGAAGAAATTCTTGACAGTGAGGGTGGGGAGACACTGCAACAGGTTGCTCAGGGAGGTTGTGCATGCTGCCTTTTAGAGACATTCAAGACCATGTTAAATGGGGCCTTGAGAAACGTGCTCAAGGGGAGGATCTCTCTGCCCATGTCGGGGGTTGGAACCGGATGGTTTTTAAAGGCCCTTCCAAGCCAAACCAGTCTATGAATCTATGATACTATAAGTAAAGCTAACTTAAAGGCTTTCTATTTTTCTATTTGTTTGTTTATTTGTTAGATATCAGCAAGTATCAGCAGAAGCAAGAGAAGGATAAGTAATCACTCACCAGTGATTTCCCTAGTGCCTCTAAATAACAAACATTGTTAGCAAATGAGTGATGGAGGTCAATGGGTTGTGCAGTCATTAGATGGTTTAATGATATGCTGCAGGTTATCTCAGGGCACAGTGCACTAATGACATTCTCAGCCTTCCCTGCAGCAAAGAACCTCTGCGACCCGAGATAAGCAGTCACATTGCACAGTGTAATAGCAAATGACCCCCACAAAAAGATTCCTCTTCTCTTTGACATTTAATGTGCTAGTATCCATCAAAACCTGTCCCAGGAAGAGTGCTATCCTTCTGAAATTTGTTTGTGCTAACTGAGAAGCTATTAAAGGGCAGAAACTGAATATCCTCAGACCTGTGGCTTAAGGGTAGAGAGGTAATTGAGTCAGTTGGAAAGGAATAACTACTATGTAGCATCTTGTTTTGTTTCCCTGGCTGTTACTTAGTCCTTTAAAAGGTGTAGTCCAAGGACAAAAAGTCTGGTTTGTGCTGGAAGTCACATTACAAGATTGTAGCAGACCCTGTAACCTAAAAGCCTTTCAGTTATTGAAAACTACTGGGTCATTTCCCCATGGCAGGTGTTGGAGTAGGATGGCAACCTGTGTTATCAGAGCAGTATACAGTATCAGTGTGTTAATCAGGTACAAAATAGTATAGTAACTTCAGCGCTACCTTAGAACTAAAGGCAGCCAGTGTCTGAGGCTAGGTAGTCAGCCAGGGTAGGGAAAGAATAATTTCTTTCAGCCTGACTACAGCACCAATGTCACCATATCACGTACTGAGACTCCACTTCTCTTAAACCGTCAGACCACATACAGCACCTTCTCGTTGTTAGCCCTTCTGGGAAAGAGAGAGGTGACTGGTAAGACCCTCAGCTGCAGTAGATGGGGTATGGTAAAACTGAAAACCTTACACCATTTGAAAAAAGTAATGAATCACACTGTGCTAAAGAATCAGACTGAGAGAATCATTATGGTAGCTTGGACCACAACACTCTGCTGGGTTAGGAACTGGCTGGAGGGCCGAGCCCAGAGAGTGGTGGTGAATGGTGCCACATCCAGCTGGCAGCCAGTCACCAGTGGTGTGCCCCAGGGATCAGTGCTGGGCCCCATCCTCTTTAACATCTTCATTGATGATCTGGATGAGGGGATTGAGTCAGTCATCAGTAAATTTGCAGATGACACCAAGTTAGGAGCAGATGTTGGTCAGTTAGAGGGTGGAAGGGATCTGCAGAAGGACCTCGACTGACTGGACAGATGGGTGGAGTCCAACAGGATGGCATTTAACAAGTCCAAGTGCCGGGGGCTGCACTTTGGCCATGGCAACCCCATGCAGAGCTACAGGCTGGAGAGCTCCCAAACAGAGAGGAACCTGGGGGTGCTGACAGCCACATAAACATGAGCCAGCAGTGTGCCCAGGTGGCCAAGAAGGCCAATGGCATCCTGGCCTGTATTAGGAATAGTGTGGCCAGCAGGAGCAAGGAAGTCATTGTGCCCCTGTACTCTGCATTGGTTAGGCCACACCTTGAGTACTGTGTCCAGTTCTGGGGCCCTCAGTTTAAGAAGGACATTGAGACACTTGAATGTGTCCAGAGAAGGGCAACAAGGCTGGTGAGAGGCCTTGAGCACAAGCCCTATGAGGAGAGGCTGAGGGAGCTGGGATTGTTTAGCCTGGAGGAGAGGAGGCTCAGGGGAGACCTCATTGGTCTCTACAGCTACCTGAAGGGAGGTCTTAGCCAGGAGCGAGTTGGTCTCTTCTCTCAAGCAACCAGCACCAGAACAAGGGGCCACAGTCTCAAGCTGCACCAGGGGAAGTTTAGGCTGGAGGTGAGGAGAAAGTTCTTCACTGAGAGAGTCGTTCGCCATTGGAATGTGCTGCCCAGGGAGGTGGTGGAGTCACCATCCCTGGATTGGACGTGGCACTTGGTGCCATGGTCTAGTCATGAGGTCTGTGGAGACAGGTTGGACTTGATGATCTTTGAGGTCTCTTCCAACCTTGGTGATTCTGTGATACTGTGATTACAGTTGAAAAAGATTATCCAGTCCAACCATTTTCTAACTCTACCAAGTCTGATGCTGAACCATGGCCCTTAGTACCACATCTCTGCCTCTTTGAAACACATCCAGGGATGGGGATTCAACCATCTTTGTAAGGAGCCTGTTCCAGTGTTTAGTAGTCCTTTTAATGAAGACATTTCTTCTGATCTCTACATTAAACCTCCCCTGGTGCAACTTGAGGTCATTTTCTCATGGGCTATTACTTGTTACTAGAGATAAGGCATCCCAGACTTGGAGTTTCATAGGAAAGATATTAAAAATGAGACAGAGGAGAATCATGTAAATTCTTTCATAGAATCATAGAATGGTTTAGGTTGGAAGGGACATTAAACATCATCAAGTTCCTATCCTCTGCCCTGAACTGCCTGCCCTGATTCTTCCCTGGCACAACTTGAGGATATTGTCTCTTGTCACCATGTGAGAAGAGACTAACCCCACTTCCCTCCAGCCTTCTTTCAGGCAGTTGTAGAGGTCTATGAGGTCTCTCCTCTGCCTCCTCTTCTCCAGTCTAAACAACCCCAGTTCCTTCAGCTGCTGTTCACCAAATCTATTCTCTAGATTCTTCACCATATCTACAGACCTTCCATTAATTTCATTTAATAACTTCTAAATGCCTGTTCTGAAGTGCTGGAGGTTCCCTCTTTTATCCCTTCCCTGTTTCTCATTAGCTGGAGGAGGCACTACGTGCAAGGCTTGTGTCAGAGAGGCAGATTCACATGATGTTCCCTGCTTTTTCACACTTTGCAGGACACAAAGTGAAACCTATTGAAAGAGCCAAAGCTCAGCCAGAACAGAGACAAGAGGTTTTTGTTTCCTGAGTATGATGACAGCTGTCACTGTGAATGGAAAGGAGAACAACCCGATCTGGGAACACCAATCAAAGATGCTCTTTCTAATCTGAAGGGGGTTTGATACAATAATTTAATGTCCTGCTCTTAAACTTGCCTCTTTCTTTTTTTTTTTTTTTAAACTAAGCTTTCTTATATAGAGAGCTTAATTAACTGGCATTTTATTTTAGGGGGGAAGACGTGCAGGAGGAATTGTCTTAAATGGCAGCAATTCCCTTTTAAAATCCCTCTCACCCTACACCAATCGATCACATAATGATGTATAACACATTCTGATGTAACTCAACCTTTGGTCTGCACTACACAGGGGAAATTAACCAGCAGAGCTATTCCCTAATAATTTCTGCTATTGCAATTTTGATATAATTTAACCATTCTGGAATAACTCCCCAGTGCAGGCACTCAGTTCCAGAAAAATGACTCTGCTTGCAAGGGGGAATAATCACTCCAGAATAAAGTCACTTTTATTTCAGAATCATAGCTCCCCAGCAAAGTCTTTGTGGAACCACAGAATTGTAGGGGTTGGAAGGGAGCTCCAGAGATCATCCAGATCAATTCCCCTTCAAAGTGGGATCACCTAGGGCAGGTCACACAGGAACACATACAGGCAGGTTTTGAAGACCTCCAGAGAAGGAAACTCCAGAACCTCTCTGGGCAGCCTGCTCCAGGGCTCCAGCACCCACTCAGTTTTAAAAAAAAAGTAAAAAAATTCCTCATGTGGAATGAGATTCCTCATTTGATTGAGGTTATGTTCATTGCCCCATATCCTATCACTGGGTATCACTGAAAAGAGCCTGGCTCCATCCTCCTGACAGAAAAAGAACGAGGACAAAGAAAAAAGAGAAATCTCTTGCATATAAACAATGCTGTTTCCTTGCAATTCAAATTAGAAAGTGGTTGGTAAACTGGTATTTATTTGAGGTCAGAAATGTTCTTTCACAGTTATTCTGCCTCTCTGAAAGTCATGCATTTCGAGGAGCATCCTGACAGCTTCTGAGCTCCTTCTGTCAGGCATTCAGCACCTGTCAGAGGTAAACGTTTAGGTACTTGATTTTAATACACAGGTTTTTGTGTGGTCTGTTTAAGAGCACTGGCAGACAGACAGATTTGCTATATATTCTGAAGAAGTAATAAATTGTTCTTGCACAGTGTAGTTAGAGACTGCTTTCATCATCATTAAATCCTAGTTTAACTTCATCTAGTATTTTTGTTGCTGTTTCTATTTCAAAGAGTTTTAGACTGAAAACTACCCCAATCATGTTAAAAATGAGTGAGTGTGGAAAGATGTTTAGGATTATACTGGATTTATTATAATATTTTATTTCTCCTGGAGATTAATCATCTGTTCTCCAATTCCCTCCAATTTTCAGTGCTGTCCCCTTGGGATGAGGTGACTGTTTTCAGAACGCAGAGATTCTGTTTCATTTAATTACAGAGTTGAAGTGCAATAGTTGGGGAGATTTTAGGGGATTTGGCCAATGACTTTTGGGGCAAACTCAAAGTATGATGCCTACCTTGGTCTTGTATTTGTCATCATGCAGAATCACAGAACTGTTTCAGCTGGGAAAGACCTCCAAGACCCTCCAATTCAACCATCAACCAAACACCATCATTGCCATTGAACTATCTCCCTAAGTGTCATGTCTGGATGTTTCTTGAACACTTGCAGAGACAGTGACCCCATCACCTCCCTGGGCAGCCTGTTCCAATCCCTGACCCCTCTTGCAGCAAAGAAATTCTTCCTAATGTCCAGCCTAAACCTCACCTGGCACAATTTTAGGTCATTTCCTCTCTATCACCTGATACCAAGGAGATCAACTCCCACCTGGCTCTAGCCTCCTTTCAGAGAATTGTAGAGAGCAATGAGGACTCCCCTCAGTCTCCTCTTCTCCAGACTAAACAATGCCAGTTCCCTCAGCTGCTTCTTATCAGACCTGTAGAATACATTATTTTTGCATGACAGCTTAAGTTCATAGATTCTTGGAATGGTTTGTCTTGGAAGGGACAAAGATCATCCAGCTCCAATTCCTCTGCCATGGGCAGGGACACCTTCCACTAGACCAGGCTGCTCAAGGCCTTGTCCAATCTGGCCTTGGAACACCTCCAGGGAAGGGACATCCAAAACCTCCCTGGGCAACCTGTTCCAGTGTCTCACCATCCTCATTGTAAATAATTTCTCCATAATCTCTGGTTTGAATCAGAACCAAGTTTTGCTCTGCAGATGTAATCTCCAGCCTGTCTTCTGCACATCTCTCCAGCCTATAATTAAATGGATTAATTCAGAATCTTTCTTAAAACATCCCACTTGGGAACCCTGAGATATTAAGTTGTTACAAAAAAATATAATTAAAAATCCGCCACTTGACAAGCCAAGGAGGTTTCCTCTGGATCAGCAGCACAGTTACACAAGTGTGGAAGAATTTATTTCTGTGGGTTTTTAAAACAATCTACATTCTAATCCACTTCATCCAGGGTTGTTTTCATGGAGCAGATGGAGACAGTTTTGCAAGCAGCATTTGCACCTGCAGTGTGAAGCAGCACTTTTTGGCTATACCTTTTGGTGACAGTAGACCTGCAAAGTGCTCTGTATGACATTCCTCTGCTCTCTCAGAAGTAATTTTGTGAACATTAAAAATGGAAAGCTGGCTGAAAAGCCAAATAAAACAATATGATGAGACAACCTCTTGCCAAATTATCTTTTTCTTTTTCAGAATGGAGTCTAAAACTGGCCTGTTTGTCCTGTCTTTATCTATAGTGCTCAAAACCAGCCCCTTTCCTTTGCCTTTTAAATGTTTTCATTTTCACTGTGAGTTTTTGCATGACTAATTCCAACCCAAAATGGAATTTTTCTATCCCAGATTTAAGAGTCAACTTGATAAAATCAAGGCTCAGCACAAGAAAGAAATGGATCTGTTGAAGCAGGTCCAGGATGGGGTGATGAGAGGACTGGAGCACTTTTCCTGTGACAGAACACTGAGGGAGTTTCAGTTGTTCAACCTGAGGAAGAGAAGGCTCCAGAGAGACCTCGGAGCAGCCTTCTGCATTTGAAAGGGCTACAGGAGAGCTGGAAAGGGACAAAGGCATGGAGTGATGGGACAAAGGCATGGAGTGATGGGACAAAGTGTTATGGTTTTAAACTAAAGAGGGAGATTCTAACTGGATGTGAGGAAATTTGTTATGCTGAAGGTAGTGAGACACTTGCCCATGTCATCCAGAGAGGTGGTAGATGTTCCAAACCCACTGCCATGAGCAGGGACACCTCCCACTAGGCCAGCTTGCTCAAAGCCTCATCCAGCCTGGCCTTGAACACTTCCAGGGTGGGGGCATCCACAGTGTCCCTGGGCATCCTGTTCCTGTGTCTCATCACCCTCACTGGAAAGAATTTCTTCCTAATCTCCAGTCTTAATCTTCCCTCGTCCAGCTCAAAGCCATTGCTCCTCATCCTGTCACTACAAGCCCTTGTCAAAAGTTCCTTCCCAGCTTTCTTCTAGGCCCCTTTAGGTGCTGGAAGGCGGCTCTAAGGTCTCCTTGGAGACTTCTCTTCCTCAGGTTGAACAACCCCAGCTCTCCCAGCCTGTCCCCATAGGGGAGGTTCTGCAGCCCTCTGATCATCTTTGTGGTCTTCACTGGGCCCCCTCCAACAGCTCTATGTCCTTGAGTTGAAGGCAGCAAAACTGGATGAAGTGCTCTGGGTGAGGTCTCACAAGAGCAGAGCAGAGTTAAGCCAAAGCTCTGCTGATCTGAGAGGCTGATGGGATGCTAGCAATCCCAAGCATCTTCCTACATTCCTTCTTCCAAAAGGACAAAAATTTCATCAGGGAAAATAAAAAAGGTAAAAAAAAAAGTGTTGTCATTTAGAAAAACCAGAATGTTCCATAACCAAAATCGATGGGTTTGTAATGTTCAACAACTCTTTTTCCTAGGTCACAATTGCTCTTGAAGGCTTTGAGTCAAAGTCATGAAATGTGCTATATGTGAGAACAGAGGTATTTAGTTTTAGACAGTAAAATGAGATATATATATAAGTGAGTGAATAAAAAGGAGGAAAATGTTGCAGGCTTATCCAGAAACTAGAAATAAAAAGCAAACTCCATTCAGACTCCTGTTAGAGTGGCTGCTTCAGCCATTATCTGCCTCTGGTGTCTGTTAGAGGCATAAAGTGGTTGACAAGGGAACACTACAGGTTGGACAGGCCATAGGCTCTTCAGTGCCACATCCAAGAACCAGCTGGACACAGTACAGGGTGAACCATGGAAGAGACTGCTTAGGTTTGGACACTGCTCACTGTGGATTAGTTTTCTACTTTGAAAAGGATTTACAAGGAGTAAATTGAGCAGCTGGCTGCAGCTGCATGATCACAGCACTGAGAAATTTGTGAGGTATCATCAGATTTTTGTCATCCAATGTCAGACTCCCAGAACTGCTGCATTATTTGAGCCCTGTGGGAATGATGCCAATATTGCCTCACTATTGCTGAAGAAAATCTCAGAACAAAGTCTGATGATGATTTCTTGTTTCATGTTCCTTATCTGCCACCCTGTTGGCAGTGATTTTATGAAAGAGATCCCACAGGCAGTCCAGCTGCACTGGGTATCTGGTTTATACTTCGCTACAAGGCATGTCCTTTGCCTGGTCATAGAAGTATAGAATCATAGAATCATGGAAGCCCTCTAAGATCATCAAGTCCAACCTTTAACCTAACACCACCATGGCTATTAAAACATGTCCCAAAGTGCCATTTCCACACGTTTCTTGAACACCTCCAGGGATGGTGACCCCACACCTCCCTGGGCAGCCTGTTCCAATGCCTGATTATCAAATTCATTAAGCATTTTAAGGCATCACAGACCTGGAGAATTCCAGGTAAAATAAATAATTGTTTGAATCCACTGAAGTGTTATAGAAAAATCCAGATGGAATTTAGTGTGTGTACTTGAGCTTTAGTGGTGCCTCTAATATCTGCTTAACATGGAGACTTGTGCACACTGCTAGCTGCAGTGTTAAGTTGGCAACTCACAGATTCATAGAATGCTTTGGGTTGGAAAGGGACCTGGAAGATCATCTAGTTTCAGTCCCCTGCCATGGGCAGGGACACCTTCCACTAGATCAGGTTGCTTGAGGCCTCGTCCAGTCTGGCCTTGAACATGTCCAAGAAGGGGGCATCCACCTTTTCCAGTGTCTCACCATCCTCACTGGAAAGAATTTCTTCCTAATCTCAGTCTTGATCTCTCCTCTTCCAGCTCAAAGTCATTGCCCCTCATCCTATCATTACAAGCCCTTCTAAAAAGTCCCTCCCAAGCTTTCTTGTTGGTCCTGTTCAGGTACTGGAAGGCTGTTCTAAGGTCTCCCTGGAGCCATCTCCAGGCTGAAATGCCCTAACTCTCCCAGCCTGTCCTCAGAAGGGAGGTTCTGCAGCCCTCTGATCATCTTCTTGGCCTTCCTCTGGACCCACTCCCCTCTTATTCTGGGGGTACCAGAACTGGACGCAGTGCTCCAGGTAGAGTCTCAGAGAGCGGCACAGAAGGAGAGAATCCCCACCCTCATCCTGCTCATCACAGGGCTTTTGGTTGCTGTCAGCTTTTTCGGAGTGTTGCTTTGGAAGATCAGACTTCATGTGGTGTATTTAGGGAATTTTTCACTCTTTCTATTTTTTTGCCTTGGGATGTTGGCAACAGCAGAAGGGTTGAGCCAAAAGCTATCAGAATCTTCTAGTAACTGACTCTCTGCCAAGAGACAGCAAAGTGGGGTTTTCTTTGATTTTCATGTGGCTTTAGCTTCAGGGCTTCCCTGATTTTGTGACTTGTAATGTTGTGTGGCAGCTGGACAATTTCAGTGCAAAGGGGCTCTGAAAAGAGAATCACCTGGAGCTTTTAACCCAAATTCACGTAGAGAAGATTGAAGCCCACACAACCTGGTTGATTCTATGGTTCTATGATGTGTTATGAAGTTGCAAGGGTCAGCTGGAAGCCTACAATATTTTCCTCTTTAGTTTTGCCATCTACTGATAGAATGTGCTAACAATGGTACATTGGCTACAATGGCTAACTAAGAGGGAGAGCCACATTCTTACCCATTTACAAGTATTTGTTGTGATTTTAGTATTATTCATCCCTTGCTCTGATGAAGACTCATTTTTACTGTGTGCTGAAATAAAGTTGAGACAGCAATGTGCCCTTGTGACCAAGAAGGCCAAGGGCATCCTGGGTTGCAGCAAGAGTGTAGCAAGCAGGTTGAAGGAGGTTCTCCTTCTCTACTCTGCCCTGATGTGGCCACATCTGGAGTATTGTGTCCAGTTGTGGGCTCCCCATTTCAAGAAGAGCAATGACTTGCTGAAGAAGGCAAGGAAAAGGGCTACAAAGATGATGAGGGGACTGGAACATCTCTCTGATGAGAAGAGACTGTGAGAATTGAGGCTTTTTAGTCTGGAGAAGAGAAGACTGAGGGGGGACCTCATCAATGCTGATCAGTGTTTAAAGGGGTGGATGTCAGGAGGATGAGACGAGTCTTTGTTCAGTGGTGCCCAGTGACAGGACAAGGGGTAAGAGGCACAAACTGGAACATAAGAAGTTCCATCTAAAGGTGAGAAAGTACTTCTTTAATTTACCGGTACCAGAACACTGGAGCAGGCTGCCCAGAGAGGTGGTGGAATCTTAATTTTTGGAGATATTCCAAACCCTGCTTGGGAGTGTTCTTCTGTGACCTTCTTTAGGTGATCCTGCCTTAGCAGGGCGCTTGGACTTAATGATTTCCAGGGGCCTCTTCTAACCACCAGCATTCTGTGACTCTATGAAAAGACCACTGTCTAATTGTAAGAAAGAGAACCACTAGGATGAAGATGGTGAAGAGAGGCTCCAGCAGTGCAGCAGAAATCCAGTGGCTGTTGAAGCATGAAAATTAATTGATGCATGAGCGAAAAAGTTAAACAAAGGGCACTTGTTAAATTCAGCATTATCAAGGCAATGCCAATACATTTGTTTAACAGCCTAGCTTAGGTAAGAAAGAGCAAATTTGGTCCCAAGACTTTCTGCATGACCAGAAAGAATACCGGCTTTAGGAGATAAGTTTTGTAGTGAAACCAAGAGGAAGCAACATTTCAAGCCTCCCTAAAAGCTGTGGGACTTTTGAGTGATACAAGCAATGATTTTTTACAGGGAGGGAGAGTTTGCAGCATTCCTAATTTAATGTTATTTTTGAAGGATTTCTGAGGCATTCTTGGCTGAAGCACAGCAAAGAAAAACCCCATAAAACAGTGTCAGTGTGCAGACTACAGACTAGAGATCAGTCTCAACACATTGGAGAGAAAGCTCAGTGCTTAGTGGACTAGATTACCAAGTGACAAATCACATAGAGTCAAAGCAAAACTGAAAGAGCAAAAGGAGCCTTCAAGATTCAGGCAGCACTGGACTAGAAAAAGGAACAAGGGAGATTGCTTTCTTCCTGCTCCAAACACAAATATACCTAGCATTCAATCTTAGGACAGAGATAGAAACAAATCTTGGGAAAAAAAAATAGTAAAAAAGCAAAGATTTGGGATCTTCAAAAAATAGATGGAGGCTGAAAATATGCCTGAAACCAGGTTTCACAGAGGTAAAAGCTATGGTTGAGGGATAGGAATCCACATTGAAAAGCTTAGCTAGGGGAAATCTGAACTAAATGTAAATGTGGAAATAATAAGGAAAAAGCAATCACAGAAGCATAGAATCATTTCAGCTGTAAAAGACCTTTAAGATCATTGAATCAAACCATTATCCAGCTCTACCAAGTCTGGTGCTAAACCACAGCCCTCAGCAAATTTCCAATATATCTGCAAGTTCCACAGGGCAAGGTCCTAAAATAAATATATTCAGTATAATTAGAAGTTTGATGGCAGGGGAAAAGGTAGAATAAAGAACACAATATGATTTTCTATATGTAACTATCCTCAAGAGAACATAAAGCCATGACCTAACATTGTCAGAGATTTGTACATGTTGCATAAGGATCCTGTTCTGTTACCCCAGCTATGCAGAAACAGAATAACAGAGCATGGTAGGAGTTTGAAGTGACCTCTGGAGATCATCAAGTCCAACCCCTCTGCCAAGGCAGGGTCACCTGACAAAGGTCACACATATCCAGGTGGGTTCGGAATGTCTCCATAGATCAAGACTCCACCACCTCTCTGGGCAGCCTGCTCCAGTGCCCTACCATCCTTAAATTAAAGAACTTCCTCCTCACATTTAGATGGAACTTCTTATGTTCAACTTTGTGCCTATTACCCCTTGTCCTGTCACTGGGCACCACTGAAAAAAAAACCTGGTTCCATCCTCCTGAACCCCACTTTAAGTATTGATCAGCATTGATGAGATCCCCCCCTCAGTCATCTCTTTTCCAGACTAAAAAAACTCCAATTGTCCCAGTCTTTCCTCATCAGAGTCCCCTCAGCATCTTTGTAGCCCTTTTCTGTACTCATTCCATCAAGTCCCTGTACTTCCTGAAGGTGTCAGGGTTCTGGTGCACAAAATGGGTGTTTTCTAGGTAGTGCATACCAGTTACTGTGATGTCCCCCTCAAGGGTTACCACTTCTGAATCAAAGCATTTTGCAAGCATTGTTATTTTAAAGACACTATATAAAGTGCAAGATATCTACAACTTAACCTGTTAGGAAATTGATATCTGAATTGCTCAAGGATGTCCATCCTAAAAGACAGGAGAGTTCCAGTTTAGTTAGTGCTCCCAAAACACTGGCCAGCACCTCTGGAATTCACCCTGTCCCTTCTTGCACTGCCAGACAGTTGAGGATGCAAGTTTCTGGGTAATAGGATCGCTGCTGTGACCATAAAGACTATTATAAAATTTCATAAACACAAAGAAGAAGAAACAAGCTGAAAATGCGGTTTTTGCTGAAATGAACATGAGTCTGCTCTTCTACCAGCAGCTGGACTGACATCTAAGTGTGAACACAGGCACTTCCCCAGAGACTTCCTTTCTTTGTAGCAGCTGCATTCTGGAGAAGGGACAAAGAATAAGAACCAGCTTCAGCTTCTTCCCCCACAGTATACAAAGGGAAATAGCCAGGGTGTATTTCTTCTGGCCCAGGCCTTGCCAGCTCAAAATTAGGTTGTCTGGCCTGAAACAAAAAGGATTCTTCTATACTGAGTCTGTAAATTAACATCTGAAGAGAGGCACCTATCAAACTTCCTTGACAATAAAGGAGTCTAGAGGCCAGCTGGGATTGCATGTCTAAGAAGAAGGTGGTAGAATTAGCTGGGTTGGATCTCATGAACAATTTTGAAGAAGATTCAAATCTCATGAAAGGAGCTACAACATCAGTGGAGGCTGCTGACCAGAGCAGCATGGTCATCAACCTCTACTGGTCAGGAACTCCACAAGGTGCCTCAGGAACCTACAAGATGAAAGACACCTATAGAGATGTACCCAAGAGTTCTTAATATGTGACCCATACTCCCTCTAACAGCTTTCACTGCAAGAAGTAAGTGTAAAATAATTACCACCTTAAGGGCATGAAAGATGTGTGTTTAAGCCAGTAGCTGTTGGAGCTCCAAACAAGATCACCTAGGACAGGCCAACCAGGAAGACATCCAGGTGAGTTTTGAAAGTCTCTAGAAAAGAGACTCCACAGCCTCTCTGGGCAGTCTGCTCCAGTGCTCCATCACCCTCACCATAAAGAAGTTTCTTCTACTGTTGAGGTGGAACCTCCTGCATTCCAGCTTGTACCCATTGTTCCTTGTCCTATCACTGGGCACCACTGGAAAGAGCTTGGCACCTTTATCCTGACACCCACACCTCTGGTATTTATAGACATTGATAAGGTTCCCTCTTAGCCTTCTCTTCTCCAGACTGAGCAGCCCCAGTTCTCTCAGTCTTTCTTCATTCTTCATGGGTCTTCTTTAAACCCAGCAAATTAAGTGTTAAACATGGAAAAGCTCCAGCACATTAAGACTTGGAAGTGCAAGCTCTTGGCACTAATAAAACTTCAACTTGTCCCTTTGCAACGTTGTGCAATACCAATGTGATTTGAACAAAAGCCCTTGAATATCTTTGACCCAGCTGAAACCGAACCATTTTGTTAAAGGCCCCATGATTTATTTCCCTGCTCTCCCCTGGCACCAGCAAAGAGAAATTCTCTCGCATGGCTGCTCTAACAGGCATGGCCACACCATGAAACTTCACCTGTGCTTTAAGGAGCTCACTTTAATTCACTGGAACGTGTGGACTAATGGTTTACTTGTTAATGCCTTGAAGCATTCATGCTGTGCCCACATAATTTAGTGCTGTCAGCTTGCAGAGGTTACACTGTGGTTTTGTAACCCCAGCCCTTTGTGAAGAACAAAACCCCAACTTTACGACGCTGTAAGCAAGTGCCTCCAAAGTCTGGAGCAAGGTTTCTGTGGTCAGAGTCCACTGCTATGCTCCCTCCTCAAGCTGGATCTGAAAGAGTTTCTTTTTTTTTTTCCTAAAAGCCTTTTAGTGCCTGTGTCAAACATCTTCATCTAACAGCTGTGGCTTCTCTGAAGTTTATTTACTTGCCCCTGCAGCTTTGAAAGAGGGACCACGTAAACTTAATGACTTTCTAATGCAGCTTGAATAGTAAATACGTGGCTGCTAATTGATAGCCCCTTCTCAGTGAGGCTTTGTCCCTCAGCCTGGCGTGTCCCCCAGGGGAGCATGGGGTAACTGCATTGTGGGGATTGCTGATTCAAATGGAAATGTAGACAAGAAATTCAGACTGGACCACTCCACAGCTTAGCAAATGGATCCCCTTCCGCTTCCAGGGAGGTATGCTCAGAGGGAAAAAAAATGCCTGCTGAGGGCAGCAGCACATGGATTGCAAATTTGAAAAGCCATTTCCTACTCATGCCTTACAATGTAATCATGGCTTGAAACAGGTGTAGCAGTGCTCTTGGTCTGCACCCCAACCCTTGGGACTAACTCTATCCATCAGTGTTCTCACTGATAGGAGCAGCTACTGTCTGTGAGAACATTCCCTGAGCTGCAGAAAGTGCAGAGAATGAGTAGAGCTGGAAAGCCATAGCACTGACCAGAATCAGTTATGCTCTACCTCATACCAGGACAGGGAGGCTGAATCAGACACGTTCCACTTCTTGACTATACTGGAGTGTTCAGGAGCAAACAATCCCCTCTTTCACAGCAATAGAACAGGGAAGAGCAGTGCTGCTCAGACAGAAGGTAGGCAAAGATGAACCTAATGAAGTTCCACAAGGATAAGTGTAGAGGCCTACACCTAGGGAGGAACAGCACCATGCACCAGTACAGGTTAGAGGTTGACCTGATTGAGAGTAGCTCCACAGAGAAGGACCTTGGGGTCCTGGTCAATAGTAAGTTATCCAAGGGACAGCAATGTGCTCTGGTGGCCAAGATGGCCAATAGTATACCAGGGTGCATTAAGAAGAGTGTGGCCAGCCAGGTCAAGGGAGGTTCTCCTTCCCCTCTATTCAACCATAGTTAGACCACAAATGGAATATTGTGTCCAGTTCTGGACTCCCCAGCTCAAAAGGGGCAGGGATATACTGGAGAGAGTCCAATGGAAGCTATGAGGATGCTGAAGGGACTGGAACATCTGTGTGACGAGGAAAGGCTGAGAGACCTGGGCCTGTTTAGTCTGGAGAAAAGAAGGCTGAGGGGGAATCTTATCAATCTTATCTGAAGGGTGGCTGTCAGGATGGAGTCAGGCTCTTTTCACTGATACCTGGTGATATGATATGGGGCAATGGATGTGAACTCAATCACAGGAAATTCCATCGCAACATAAGGAAAAAACATCTTTTACTGTGAGGGTGCTGGAGCCCTTGAGCAGGCTGCTCAGAGAAGTTGCAGTCTCCTTCTCTGGAGATCTTAAAAAAATTACCTGGACTCATCCTTTGAGACCTGCCCCAAATGGCCCTGCTTTGGGAGGGGGTTGGACTCAGTGATCTCTGGCAGTCCCTTCCAAGCCCTAGCATTCCATCAAATAATAGTTTAGGGCCCTTAGAGATGGCCAGATTTTAATTCAAAGGGAAATGTTCTTTCCAAAAGAGAAGTAACCATTATTCACTGCTTAGCTGGGAACTTAATACCTACAGAGACATTCTTTGCTGCAGAAAACTTGGGGATTGCTCAGGTAGAAGCAGTGGCTTCTGAGTGATGCTGCAGGATGTGAGTCAGCACCCAGAGATGTGGGGGAATCTTTCGCATGAAGTGCTAAAGAGATTCACTGTGCAGTTACACAGGCAGACGACTCAGGGTGCCATTGACTGCTAAAGCACTCAACAGTTTTTCCCCTTGAAAAAAAGTAAAAAAAGAAAATAAGAGCTATGCAGAAGTTCCTGTACATGACACACTTCCAGAGAAGCAGGCATAGATAGATAATTTTTGTCCTCTCAAGTTTTGCACTGAAAGCTTGATAGGAATACTCCGGGAAAATCAGATGTGAAAGCAGGAACCTTGTAACTCTTTCCAGATGGCTGAAGCTATGGTTTCCTCAAAAAGCCTGTTGTGAGTTCTTTGTGTTATTATTCCAGCAGATGTAAAGTCAACATCATGCTAGGCACTACACTACAGAGCATTCAAAGGCAATTGCCCAAAGTTACTTGGGGATTTGGCATGAATCTTACTCTCAAAGGGATGGGAAAAGTTTGTTGTTCATCATAATACAAGGTCTAGTCTGGAAATTACGTTCTTATACTGACATCCTAAGTTCCAAACTTTTGGCAGTGCATCCATGCAGATTGGGAGCCTGCTTCTCATACTCTCAAAGAATCACAGAATGCTAGGATTTGGAAGGGACCTCCAGAGATCATCTAATGCAAGCCCTCTGACAGAGCAGGTTCACCTAGAGCAGGTTGCCCAGGACAGTGTCCTGGCAGGTTTTGAATGACTCAGAGAGGGAGACTCTACCACCTCTCTGGGCAGCCTGTTCCACTGCTCAACCACCCTCAAAGAGAAGAAGTTCCTCATCATGTTTAGATGGAACTTCTTATGTTCAAGTTTGTGTCAATTATCTTGTTCTGTCACTGGGCACCACTGAAAAAAACTCATCCCATCCTCTTGACACCCACACTTGAAGAGATTATAAGCATTGATCATAGTCATAGAGTCATAGAATGCTAGGGGTTGAGAGGGACCTCCAGAGATAACCAAGTCCAACACCCCTGCCAAATCAGGATCACCTAGGACACGTCACACAAGAACACATCCAGACAGGTCTTGAAAGCCTTCAGAGAAGGAGACTCTACAACCTCTCTGGGCAGCCTGCTCCAAGGCTCCAGCACCCTCACAGTAAATAAGTTTTTTCTCATGTTGAGATGGAATTTCCTGTGATTATGTCCATTGTCCCTTGTCCTTTCTCTGGGTATCACTGAAAAGAATCTGCCTCCATCCTCCTATTAGCCACACTTGGGATGTTTGTAGACATTGATAAGTCCCACTCTCAGTCTTCTCTTCTCCAGGCTAGACAGCCCCAGGTCTCTCAGTCAAATCTCTTAAGCAAGATGCTCCATCCTTGTAGAACCCTTCTCAGACTTCTCTTGATAAGACCCCCACTCAGTCTTCTCTTCATATGAGACTGAAAGGTCTTCTCTTCTCTACGCTCAAGAGCCTGAAGCCCCTCAGGCTTTCTTCATAAGAGAGATGTTTAACCCCCTAATTGTCTTTGTAGCCCTTTTGTGTACCAAAGTAGAATACATAGTAGCCTTGCTCGTACTGCATATTGCACATAGTGCTACAAGGAATATTTGCTTATTCTGTTTTGTTGGAGGAGATGATGAGCAACAGAAAGCTTCCACCTATCTGCACTCATGTACAAAATATTATTACTGTAGGAGGACTTAACCAGACAACATTTTCAAGCAAGCAGTAGCCATGCATCTTGCTAGAGATCAAGGTTGCTCAGGAGGAGGTTCACAGTTTACCATCCTTTCTAAACTTCTCAAAAGTCAGACAAACCACTGGGCAGCTTTTATGTTCTTAAAAAAACCAAACCAACCAAACAAACAAACCAAAACAAAACCCAAGGTGTTCTTTGAAAATTCCCTCTTGGCTTTGTTGTCTCAATGGAGAACACAGTATGACAGAATATATCTGGTTGGAAGACCCTCAAGATCACCCAGTCCAACCCTCAACTCAGCACTGAAGGATCAACAACAAACCACGTCCCTAAACACCAGGTTCACATGCTGCGTAAATAACTCCAAGGGCTGGAGACTCCACCACTGCCCTGGGCAGACCATTCCAACATTTGAGAATCCTTTCAGTGAAGAAATATTTCCTAATATCCATCCTGAACAGCTTGAAACCATTTCCTCTGGTCCTGTCTCTTGACATCAAGGAGAAGAGGCTGGCCCCTCCTTGCCCCAACCTCCCTTCAGGTAGTTGTAGAAAGTGATGAGGTCTCCCCTCAGCCTCCCCTTCTCTGGACTGAACAACCCCAGCTCTCTCAGCTGCTCCTCACTGGACCTGTTTTTCAGGTCCTTCACAAGACTTGTTGCCCTTCTCTGGACATGCTCCTGTCCTTCAATGTTCTTCCTGTAGTGAGGGGCCCAGAACTGAACACAACACTCAAGCTGTGGTCTCACTAGTGTAGCGTACAGGGGAATGTTCATAACCCTGTTGCTGCTGGCCACCACGTTTCTAATACAAGCTAGGACACCACTGGATTTCTTGGCCAAAACCAGGTGTGTACATAGATGTTTCTGAATGTGCATCCCTGCTTTTGTAGCTACTGTATTTATTTATTTATTCTTCTTTTCTCTCCGTATCTGCCACCAGCATGATAGAAACTCATAGAATCATAGAATGGTTTGGATTGGAAGGGACCTCATGTCTGCCATGGGCAGGGACACCTTCCACTATGCTGGCTTGCTCACGGCCTCATCTAACCTGGCATTGAACACCTCCAGGGAGAGGGCATCCACAGCCTCCCTGGGCAACCTATCCAGTGTCTCCCCAGCTGCTCTGCTCAAATTCTTCCTATCTCCCTGTCTCCCATAATACATCCTTTTCATACGACCTTGACATATTTTCTTCTCTGTTGCCACTCCTAAATACTCTTTTCTCTTCCAGTCCAACATTTTTGACTTTTCTGTTCCCATCGTGATTTTTTATGATTCTGCTTTTAAAACCCACCATAAAAAACTTGCCTTTGTTTTCTGTTTTATGCCTCTGCCTCCCTTTTCCTTCTTGTAAAAACACTGCCTGTTTTCTCTGGGAGCTATTAGATGTCATTTGCTGTTTCAATGCTCTACCACTTTGTTTCCTTTACACTCTAGCTCTAAAAAACAGAGGACATGTGAAAACATACCTAGTTTTGAAAGAATTAAATATGACACAAGAGTAAGTAGAATTTTAAAGGCAAACAAAGCTGGTGAGGGGTTCAGAGAGCAGGTCTTATGGGGAGAGACTGAAGGAGCTGGGATTGTTTAGCCTGAATGAGACCTCATTGCTCTCTACAGGCACCTGAAAGGAAGTTGCAGTAAGGTGGGGATTGGTCTCTTCTCCCTAGTATCAGGTGACAGCATGATGGAAACAGACTGTAATTGTGACAGGTGAGGTTTAGGATGTAGATTAGGAAAAATTTCTCCCTACTTCCAGCTCAAAGCCATTGCTTCTTGACCTATCACAATAAGCCCTCATATAAAGTTCCTCCCTAGCTTTCTTGTAGGGCTCTTCAGGTACTGGAAGCATATCAATAAAACCATGGCTAATTAAACACAATGAAGTGAATGTGAGGCAATAAGAAGCTTTTTCATTCGCTTTACACGATTTCTGTTCTAGCAGAAGTGTCCCTGCCCCTGGTCTTTAAAGTTTCTTCCAACCCAAACCATTCTATGAATCTATCAATCTAAGATGTATGTCTGTGGCCTTTATCAGTATCATGGTCTTCAGCAACGGCATCTACATGCCAAGCCTGAATTCTTTATTTTAAAGAGTCTATTTATCTCTTTATGCCTTCTGGTTTCTTTCATTCCAGCTACTGCTTTTTGTTGGTTCTACAGGAGTTGATCTCCCACAGCTTTTCTCTCTCTTTCTGCCCTCAGCATTACAGATGTCTGGCAGCATACTGATTGTTCTTTTCTTTCAAAACCTTCCTTTTTAGTACTGCTCCCCTGTCATTCTCATTTTGTTCTAACCTGTCCCATGCTTGGCTGTGTTTCTCACTGCAGTCCTGATTCTCTTGCTCACTGGAGTTTGTAGCATGTAACCTGGGGCTACTGCCTGAGCTTCTCAGAGAGCAGCAGCCAGTACTCAGTAGAAACAAGACTCAAGCTTCCTCTAGATTTCCTTTCATCCTTCATGGGAATCAGGCCATGTTATGTATTTCTGCCACTGGTCCCTTCACAGACTGATCCCACCTCCTCCTGAGGGCTGGCTGAGCCTGGGCAAGGTAAAATAGTTTCACATTGCAAGTACCAAAGAAAAATTATAAGGAAAAAGCAGTTGTTCTGCTATTTCTGCTTCCTTTGCTTTACATTAAAAGATTTAATCTCCTCTGCCACTGTAACGGAAATTTCTACTTCTTCTTGTCCTCTCCTCTGAAATGTTTCACTCATTTAACTATAACTTGTGGGGCAAATTCACAAATGCCATAGTCATAGAATCATAGAACCACAGAGTATGTTAATTTCTTGTTGGTTTTGTATTTGTTGTTTTTCTTTAAGTATATAAAACACCATTTTGATTCCTTCTCCTCATATTTATTCCCCTCAGTCTAACAACTCTGATGGAGATTCTTAGCATTTCCAGTTTCGTTTCAATGGGTAGACTTGGTGGAACAAAATATTATTCAAATTCATCAGTGAGGACAGGATCTACCCTGGCACTTTTTAAAAGGCTCTTTCTCAGGGTTAAAGAAAGAGAAATATTTTGGCTGTCTTCTTTGAATTCTGCCTACTTTGCAGTCTTTGATATTTGGGAATTATCCCAAATACTGTCCACTTCTCTAAGGTGGCTGCCTGAATAGGAAATGTCTCCCACACAAAGCAGTATTGCTGTAGGGGAAGAACTGTTGCTTGGCATGTTGATGTGCTTTCTGCTGATGCAGTGGGGTTCTGTACTTTATAATTGTCACTTTGATATTTTTCTGTGGACTACTAACAAAAATGGGGATTAGAGAATGCTGCTGATCCCACTCCAAAATAAATATTACTACAAAGAAAACTGTATAGAGGGTTTGTTTGTATCTGCTTGGAATAGAAAGGCACTGTGAAGAAGGTGGTAGTGGATTTACTATTAGACTCACACAGAATCACAGAAGCAGAGAATCATAGGGGTTGGAAGGGACCTTCAAAGATCATCTAATCCAACTCCCCTCCCAGAGCAGGATCACCTAATATCTGAAGGGTAGGTGTCAAGAAGAAGGAGCCAGGCTCTTTTCAGTGGTGTCCTGTGAAAGGACAAGGGACAATGGACACAAACATGAACACAAGAAGTTCCACTTCAACGTGAGGAGAAACTTCTTCACTGTGAGGGTGCTGAAGCCCTGGAGCAGAATGTTCACAGATGTTGTGGAGTCTCCTTCTCTGGAGACTTTCAAGACCTGCCTGGATGTGTTCCAGTGTGACTTGCCCTAGGTGATCCTTCCCCAGCAGGGGAATTGTACTGGGCAGTCTCCGTTGGTCCTTTCCAAACCCCTACCATTCCCTGGTTCTCTAATTTTCTGATTCTGATTCTGAATTCCTTACAGTTCTCTATGTTTCATTCAGAAAATATTGATTAAAATTAGGCACAGAGATTACTAGCAATTGTTGCTTCTGTAGCCAAGGGTATCTTCTGCTATTAAATATTAGCCTTAAATGTATAATCCAGTTCTAACAAATAATTACATGTTTGAACCCTCTTCCATATCTGTTCTGTAATAATCTCAGGTCTTAGCCCAAAGTATCATCAGCTCTCTAGCTGTGTCTCTTTGTCTTAATTCTAACCCTTCTCCTATGAAATTGGTGCTGGCTTTGGCTCATGCCGTATCTCAGATCTGCCCAATACCACCAATATGACTTGCATCTTAAAATTCAGCTGCGTTCTCTCCTTCTCTGTCCAGATTGCCTGCCCATAGCTCAGCCATTCGAGGCACCCTGTCACTGAAAAAAATGACAGCCCCCCTGGTTTAGGTGGTTAAGTTTCAAATGTTGCACTTCAGATCTGGAAGAGTTAAATTCAAAATAGCATTCAATTATCCAGTTTAAACTGGAGAAGAACTGTAGGTGCCCGCCAACTCCAAAGTTTAAGGCTTTCCCCTGGCATTCCAAATAGACTCACAGCCCAACATCTCTGTCACAAACATTTAGAAGTGGATTTTCAAAACATTTTAATGGCATTTCATAAATTAATAGAATGGTTTGGGTTGGAAGGGACCGTAATGTTCATCCAGTTCCAACCACTCTGCCATTGGTAGGGACACCTTCCACTAGACCAGGTTGCTCAAAGCTCCAGCCTGGCCTTGAACACCTCCAGGGAGGGGGCATCCACATGCTCTCTGAGCAGCACTTTCCAGTGTCTCACCACCCTCAGTCTAGAGAATTTCTTCCTAATCTCCAGTCTCAATCTGCTCTCTTCCAGCTCAAAGCCATTGCCCCTCATCCTGTCACTCCAAGCCCTTGTCAAAAGTGCCTCCCCAGCTCCCCTGTAGCCCCCTTCAGGTACTGGAAGGCTGCTCTAAGGTCTCCCTAGAACCTTCTCTTCTCCAGGATGAACAGCCCCAGCTCTCTCAGCATTTCCCTATTGCAGAGATTCTCCAGCTCTCTGATCATCTTCCTGGTTCCCTCTGGACCTGCTCCAACAGCTTCATGTCCTTTATATGTTGAAGGCCCCAGAACTGGATGCAGTACGACAGGTGGGATCTTATGGGAGCAGAACAGAGGGGCAGAATTCCCTCCTCGTCCTGCTGCTCTCACTGCTTCGGATGCCTTTTGGGCTGACATTTCAGATTCATATAACATGCTGCCATTGGTATTGCTGGGACTGCCAAGTCTTATTTTAGCTCTACCTTCCACATGGCTTTTTCAGAAGTATTTTGATTTTTCTTTGCTAGATAGTAGAATACTTGATTTGCTGTTCCTCCCAAGCCAGGTAAAGTATTTTGTGGGCAGCTTTTAAACTATATCATTACTTTGAGATTTGTAATATGAATTCCAATGTGGTTTACTGCTTCTGAATCATGGAATCATAGAATGTCAGGTTGGAAGGGACACCAAGGATCATCTGGTCCAACCTTTCCAGGTCACAGTAGAGTTGAAATGAGCTGGCCCAGCACCATGTCAAGCTGACTCTTCAAACTCCCCAGTGCAGGGGACTCTACTGCTTCCCTTAGGAGGTGATTCCAATGTCCAGCTGTGGGGATTCCAATGTCCAGTCTTAATGGGAAAACATTTTCTTCTGGAGTCCAATGGGAATCTCCCCAGCAGTAACTTGTCCCCATTACCCCTTATCTTCTCCATGGGACTCCCAGTACAAAGGAAGTCTCCATCCTCCTGGTAGCCATCCTTTATCTCCTGGTCCATGGTAATAAGGTCTCCCCTAAGCCGCCTTTTCTCCAAGATGAACAAACCCATCTTTCTCAGCTTTTCCTCACATGCAGGGCTTCCAGTCCTCTGACCATTCTCATAGCCCTCTCCTTTCAGCCAAGGAAGGAAAAGCCCCCTTTATTCTCCTGGGAGACTGTTCAATTGGGATATATCAAAAACTCAGCACAGAACAATAATGGCTATTCATATAATAGAAAGTACTCATAAGAATTCACCAAGCCTACTTCTGCCTCAGTAGTAATAAAATTAAGTATCTTTAACCTGAGCTCACCTGTTGAGCTTCTTTTTTCTTATTATTTTTTTTTTCCCAGTGGTGGGGATATTGAGGCATTTTTGAGGAACTGTTTTTCCCCTTCCTACTTTAGAAAACATTCTCCCTTTAGGAGGAAGTATTCATAAATTATTTACTCAGATAACTGCTATATCATCCAGCCTGTCTAGGAATTTATCCTGTCACCTGAAGTTACTCCCCAATTAAAGGGCAACCTCCCAGGTAGGTTGTAGATGTCCCCTCCCTGCAGGTGTTGAAGGCCAGGTTGGACAAGTCCTTGAGCAACCAGGTCTACTAAAAGGTGTGGAATTAAACAGTCTTTAAGGTCTCTTCCAACCCAAACCATTCCACGATTCTGTAATTTTCTCAGGGCAGGAGACAGTGAAGAGATAAATGAATAATGGTTGATAACAACTGTAGTAGCAGGCCTCTCTTGGGATTTTTAACACCATGACTGTGGTCTAGATGTTAAGCTGCTTTGAAGAAAAGATTTGTAGCCAGTCTCTAAACACCACAGGTACTGTTTCCAAGCAGGTAGATTTCAGCCACTTCTGAGGCACAGAGCATTTTATCTTGTCAATAATGAAATACTTGCAAGTCATTTAGACCTCCTGTGCAAAGCTGTTCTTTGATTTAGACAACTCACTTCTGACTTCCTTGGACAAATTCACCAAACATGGACCAAATGCACCAAATGCATGGATTGAATGCACCAAACGGTGGCTTTTGAATCACAGGCATTTAAATATGACTTCTGCTGGCCTCCATAGCAAGCTATCATTTTAAGGATAAAGATTTTCACAGTATGTGCATGTTTCTGAGACTCATTTGTTCTTCCTAGGAGCCAGGATTCTGTTGGTTAACATGGAGAGAAGAGGGGAGCCAGACAATGGATAGCTTTTGAGGAGCAGGGGGAAGGAAAGTTGCCCTGGGAGATGAAGCACAGTTGTACGGGTTTCTCATAGTGCTTCCTGGCACCTAGGTTTTGCATCTTTTCTCACTGATATCAATAAACTGATGTCATGGCTGCAGAGGAAGAGCGGATGCGTGGGCAGCTGGGACGGAGCAGACGGTGCGGTCAGTAAAGGGCTGTGGTGGAAATCTTGTCACATCCTGTTCCCACCCTGTCTGATAACTGAATGCCAAGCATGTGTGTTAACATTGCTGAGTTAATTATCTCTTGGCACTATAATGGCAACACTTTCCAACCTTAAGCTGGACTGGGTAGGTTTACTACAACCATACAGTTTCTATCAGCCAAACAAAATCCAAACTTCCAGGTAAATCAAGAGTGCAGAGAAAATTACATCCCAGCAGGGCTAAGCACAGGGCTGGGCACCTCCAACACCAGGTTCAGGAATTTGTATATCACTTGGATTTATTCAGCTCAAACATGAACCACCAGAAAGTGAAACACATTGAAAGTTACACATCACGAGTTCCCTTCTGTGGAGGAAGCTTAAAAAAAAGAATGCCTGTCCCTGTTCTCCCTCCAAAGTACTCCAATGCCTTGAGACAAACATTCTCACTCATGGAAAACTGGGAGATGGGACACCCTCTGATGTTAACTGCAGCCACAGCACAGTACTGTCTGCTAAGTTGTTGGCAAAAAAACCTCACAGAATCACAGAATGCCAGGTTGGAAGGGACTCAGGGATCATCTAGTCCAACTTTTTTGAACTAACAGTACAGCTGAAATGAGCTAGCCCAGCACTCTGTCAAGCTGACTCTTCATACTCTCCAGTGCAGGGGACTCCACTCCTTCCCTTGGGAGATGATTCCAATGTCCAACTGTTTTAATGGGGAAACATTTTCTTCTGGAGTCCGATGAGAATCTCCCCAACAGTAACTTGTCCCCATCAGCCCTAGTCTTCTCCATGGGGCTCCTTGTTAAAAAAGAAGTTTCCATCCTGCTAGTAGCCACCCTTTATGTCCTGGTCAATGGTAATAAGGTCTCTTGTCAGCCTTCTCTTGTCCAGGCTGAACAAACCCGACTCTCTCAGCCTTTCCTCACATGACAGAGCATCCAGTCCTCTGATCATTCTCCTTACCCTTCTCTTTTCAGAAAGGAGAATTTTTGGGTATAGTTCCTCAGGAAGGCATAAGCTAGGCTTAAATCTGGAATATTACCTCACCTTAACACAGCCCTCTCCTGAAAGAGCAAGGAATACAGGGAGCAAAATCTTCCCTTTCTGGCAGCATGTTAGTTGGGCAACTCTTTTGGAAGCATGCATTAAACATGGGGAACCTTCTAGCTGCAAGAGCTTCACACCAGATTTTATGGATTTTAGTCCAAAGCTAACAGCTTTTGAGGATCCTCCTCCTCCACTCTGTTCTCCTTTGGCAGCCTCTGCAGTAGTCATATGGAAGAAGGGATGGTATTTCAAAATGTTATGGTTAGCTTCTACAACCCTATTGACCATCTTCTGAGGGAATGTTACAGCAAGAGTACATATGGCTGTGTCTAGGGGGCTTTTCTGAATTCAGAATCATAAAGATTTTGCCTTAGGCTATAAGGTAAAGTGAAGAAGAATGAGACCTTAAACCAACTGAACACAGGATATTTTGGCAGATCAATAAAGCCTTTTCCTTGAGCTGCAGCTCTGGCAAGAGAAGGCAACAAAAGAGGAGTATAAAAAATAATATAGAAATGATTAAAAATGCCATTATATATATTAGCAGCTCAACCTTTCTTCAAAAGCTATGCTCAGTTCTGGGTACTTCATCTGAAGAAGGATCATGAGCAGAATCATTAAGGCTGCAAAAGACTTACAAAATCATTGAGTCCAACCTTCTACTCAACGTCTCCATGACCTGGGCAGCATCAAAAGAAGGGTGGTTAGCAGTCCGAGAGAGGTGATTCTGACCCTCTGCTTTCCTCCGCAGTACTGTGTCCAGCTCTGGGGCCCAAAACAGAGATATTGACCTGCTGCAGTAGGTCCAGAGAAGGGCCACTGTTCCTGTCTGTGCAACCATTTTGTTTGCTGCCTGTTACCAGCTTCACAAATGAGCTTTTTAATCATAGACTTGTAGAATGGCTCAGGTTGGAAAGCACCTCAGAGCTCTCCTACTCCAACACACCTGCCATGGGCAGGGACAACTCTCAACTCAATTCAGGTGCTCAAGACCTCTTCCAACCTGGCCTTGAACACCCCCAGGGAGGAGGCATCCACAGCTGTAACATTTTCAGGAGATGGTTTGCTTTTTTATTGACTTTAAAGAATAGGATCTGCAAAGGAGGTAGAAATGCTGTCAAAACTAGGATGGAGGTAAAAACAGGAGGAGAAAGTGTTTTTAAAAGCCTTATCTGGATGAGGAGGATCTGAAAGCTAAGATAAATGTGACTTTTAATCTCAACAACATTATGACCCGGGATTTCAAGGCAATCTCCAGAAGTCCCTTCCAAACTAACATTTCACACAGATCTGTGTTTCATCATGTCATGCAGCTATTGCATGGGCATTAGGGCACTATGTTTGTTACTCAGCCAAGATTAGAAGTGTTTCTTTTGCACAATGTCTTTGCATTTCACCCAGTTTAACACATTCCAAATTCCTCCTCAACTAAACCCTGCTCATGAATTCCGAGAACCTTCCCAGAGATTTCAGCAGCAGTATCCTACTACTGTAAGTGATATGAATGAACTCCAGTTGAGCATAGATTTTCCTGTACCCTACTTTCAACATCTCTGAAGAATAAATGATATCAATGCATTTTTAAGAGCTCAGGTTTAGTATCAAATTTGGTAAGTTAGAAGCACTCAGCATATTTCAATAATAATGACACAATTCTGTGCTGCTCCTGGCACTGCTGCAATAGATCAACTGACCTGACAGATGTAGAGAATTATCACAGAATCATAGAATTGTTTTGGTTGAAAAAGACCTCTGAGAACATTGAGTCCAATCACTCACCTAACACCACCATGGCCATTAAACTGTGCCCCAAAATGCCATGTCCACACATTTCTTGAACACCTCCAGGGATGGTGACTCCACCATCTCCC
This sequence comes from Dryobates pubescens, assembly GCF_014839835.1. Taxonomy (NCBI): domain Eukaryota; kingdom Metazoa; phylum Chordata; class Aves; order Piciformes; family Picidae; genus Dryobates; species Dryobates pubescens. The sequence continues at coordinate 44,765,822 of NC_071612.1, forward strand.
TGGGCAGCCTCTCCCAATCCCTGACCATTCCTGCAGTGAAGAAATTTTTTCCTCATCTCCAACCTAAACCTCCCCTGTTACAATTTCAGGACATTTCTTCTATCATGTGGTTCTAGGGAGAAGAGATCAATCCCCATCTCATTGCAACCTCCTTTCAGAGAGCTGTAGAGAGCAATGAGGTCTCCTCTCAGCCTCCTTTTCTCCAGGCTAAACAACAGCCAGGTCCCTCAGCTGCTCCTCACCAGCCCTATTCTCCAGACCCATTACCACCTTCATTGCCCTTCTCTGGGCATGCTCCAGCCCCTCAATGTCTTGAAGAGACAACTGGAAGAAGAGAGCAACTGTACCAGTAAACTAAAGAAATGAAAATGTTACCAACATTAGTTAGTGATGACTTCATTTCACCACAGGTAGATCTAACAGAACAGATTCCTGAGCTGCTTTGGCTCAACTGCCTTGAAAAAAAAAACTTGGAAAAGGCGTACAAGATCATCAAGTCCAACCTTCTACCCAACACCTCCATGACAAATAGACCAGCAGACCATGTTCCAAAGTGTCACGTCTACTCATTTTTGCACCCCTCCAGGGATGGTGACTCCATCACCTCCCTGAGCAGCCTGCTCTGCAGCAGGGATGATGCATTTGATTTATTGTAGCAAGGTGTTAAGTTTGTGGCTGCTACATGTAGTCAGAGACGTTTGGGTTTAGTTTTCCCTTTCTTCTAACAATGCTCAGTGTCAGGATCAGGTGATTTATTTGATTTGAGTTCAGTTTTCTTTACCAAATTGTGTAATGCAACCATGGGATAAGTGGAGAATGCATGACTAGCTTTGGCTGACTCAGAGGCTGACCGTGCCAAGGGGATTTTATCACTTGCTACTAAGAGAAAGTAAATCTTCAAAAATATACCTGCAGTTTTCAGTTGGGTCTGTATTTGCATTGTCAGTCTTCTGCCTGCAAATCAGTTATATGACATAAATTAAAGTCACTTAACTCCCCATCTCCTGCAATCATTCAGAGGCATCCACAGAGACCAGTTCTGGTTTGTTGACAGATTTTGCTAAAAATACCAAGCGTTCCGTTGCTGAATTCCAGGGCTAAAGGAAGAGCTGTGTTTAAAATGCACAAAAGACACAGATCTCTCACCCTTTGTCTATGTAAACCATACTAACTGGCCGAGTTAGGGGATTGCTTCTGGTCTGGGGGGAGAGATGAGCAACAAGCCCCCTTGATCCCCTTTATGGATTTAGCTTGGTCTTTGATGTAACTTCCGAGTTACTCTCTGAATTCAGCAGTTGCAGTCTTTTCCCTTGCAATGCTCTGTTGAGCACCTCTGACTCTCTCGATGGGTTTCGGGTTGGTATTTTTGGCATGTGCCCTGCTCCTTTTCCCCTGCTGCAGTCTATTTCAGTCAACCGAGTGAAGTGTAGGGTTCTTCTGCCACCATTAGGGTGGGAGTCGAACTGCAGCAGCTCCAGAGCAATGCTGGAGGGGCCTTTAAAAAGGCACAACAGGAATTGAAGCAGCACTGTCACAGAGCTGAAGAGCCTTCAGATTTATAGAGCAAAATTAAAAGAGGCTACAGCACCTTATTCTTGCCCTACAGCACCTTGTTCTTGTCCTGCACCCCTGAATCAGGGTAAAAGCGCATCAGTAAAGGCAAAATAGCAATGGCTACGGTGACTGAAAACTTAGACACTCACCTACTGGAAGTAGGTTGCTCTTCTCTGGAACCAGTAAGTGGCATGAGAACAAATAATTTCCAAGAGACTTGCTTGTGACTAGTTTAGAGTCATTGTATAGCTAAGTTAGATCACGGAATCACAGAATTGTTTTGCTGGGAAAAGACCTTTGTGTTCATTGAATCTAACCATTCTCTATCCCGAGGCTGGTGCTAAACCATGGCCCTCAGCGCCACATTTCTGGTTCTCTGAAACACTTCCAGGGATAAGGAGTCAACCACTGCCTACTGCAGTCTTTGAAAACCTGGTGCAAATTTCCTCTCATTCTATCCCATGTTACTAGGAGAAGAGACCAACCTCCACTTGGCTCCAGCCTCCTTTCAGGGAACTGTGGAGAGCAATGAGGTCTCCCTTCAGACTAAACAACCCTATCCTTCAGCTGCTTTTCACCAGACCTGTTCTCCAGACCCTTCACCAGCTTCATTGTCCTTTCCTGGACATGATCTGGACATGCTTTGTATTTTATACAAAGGTAAATTTTAATAAAGAATACTACTTTAGAAGTCTAAAAAAAAATCATTTCATGAAGGTCAAATCAGAATATTTTAGAAACAGAAAATTCATTTTGCAAGAACTGAAAAGTTTTCCATATTTAATAAAATACTTCTCCAGGCTTTTTGCCCATTTCCCCACCACTTTCACTCAGATTTGTGAGTAGGTTTGATCTCCCCCCAAAATATGTTTCAATTAGCGAGATTTTCCTGGGTACCAAACATAATGCTTAATCATAAATTCTAACTGCTGCTAATTTCTGTGGAAATCAAGTCACAGAAAATATATGGACAGAGATGTGGAAAGTGTCCAGAGAAGGGCCGGGAGAATGACCGTAGGACTGGACCTGGAACTGCATTTGAGATTGTGGGGAATGACATTTGTTTCTGCTGAACACCAGGACAGTGCAGACTGATTCCTGAAAGAGACAAATGTCAGTCTTCACAAAGAGCTTCCTGCTTTTGTTCAGATGCATTTGCCATCTATCATTTTCAATGTTATTATTGTCAAAGAGAGAGAGCTGAGAGCATGCCCACCATGCACAGCCTCTTTACTACTTCTGATTTCCCAAACACAAGGTATTTGTTCCTATTTAGCACCTTCCTTGCAGTGAAACAGGCACCTAAAAGCACCCATTTCACATTGTATGTTCTAGGTCCTCAAAAGACTGTATCATAATCCCAACAACAGACCACTAAAAAGAACTGTATGGATACAAAGGGCTAGAAAATTCACCAGAACAAATCACAGAACAGAATCATTTCAGTTGGAACAGCCCTCTAAGATCATTGAGTGCAACAATTCTCTACCTTTACCAAGTCTTGTTCTAAACCATGGCCCTCAGCACCACATCTCTGCCTATTTGAAACACCTCCAGGGATGGGGATTCAACCATGTCCCTCAGCAGCCTGTGCCAGTCTGTGAGAACCTTTTCAGTGAAAAACTTAAACATTCCCTGGTACAACTTGAGGCTGTTTCCTCTCCCCCCATTTCTTATTCCTAGGGAAAAGAGACTAACCTCCACCTTGCTTCAGCTTCCTTTCAAGAGTCACAGAGGGTGAGAAAGTTTCCCTTCAGCCTCCTCTTCTCCAGACTAATCAACCCCAGACCCTTCAGCTGCTCCTCACTCCACCTCCATGTTGCTTGCTTTCCCTTTCTGCAATTTGAGGATGAGCTGCTTTGGGATCTTTGGCTGAAAAGTGCAGGACGACAGCATAGTATTTGTGCCACATCTGTCTTGTCTCAATATGTCTAACACGTCTACAGAAGACCAGCCTCTGGGAAACCAAAGTGTGTCAAAATATCAGGTCCTTGAGAGGAGGTCTCAAAGGTGAGTATATGTATCATGGCTGCATCAAAAATCAGACAGAAGAGTCCACAAAAATAAGGCAGAACCATGAAGAACTCCCCGGTATCTCTGGAGCCATTTCTCCTGACAGATACAAGCCTCAAGCAACTGAGTCTGATAGGAGATGTCCTGCCCATGGCAGAGGGTTGGAACTTGATGGTCTTTAAGGTCCCTTCTACCCCAAAGCATTCTGTGATTCTATGTCACCATCAACTCCAAAATCATTGTCTCTTCCTTCCTAGACCTTATAGCTTTCTGCCTGTGTTCCTGGAAATAAAGTTTTTGTTAATGTTCAAGTGAAATTTCTATTCCTGACACTGCAGGCTGAAAATCTCTGTCCCATCCCTGTGAACAAAGGACACTCTGTTCTCTGTCTGGTTTACATATTTTGAAGACAATTACCATGACTCCATTTTCTACACAATTTACTTTAGCACCTCAGTTCATTCATGCTCCTGGGGTGGTTTTGTACATCTCCTGTTATCACAGAATCTCAGAATAGTTCAGGTTAGAATGGACATTAAAGATCATCTACTTCCAACCCCCTGCTATGGGCAAGGACACCTCCTACTAGATCAAGTTGATCAAGGCCTCATTCATCCTGGTGCTGAATACCCCCAGGCAGGCAGCATCCACAACCTTCCTAGACAACCTGTTCCAGTGTCTCACCACCCTCACCGGAAAAAATTTTTTCCTAATCTCCACTTTATATCTTCCCTCTTCCGCCTCAAAGTCATTGTCCCTTGTCCTATCATTACAAGCCCTTGTAAAAAGTCCCTCCTCAGCCTTCCTGAGGGTCCACTTCAGATACTGAAATGCAACTATAAGGTCTTGCTGGAGCCTTCTCCTCTCCAGGCTGAATAGCCCCAACTTTCTCAGTCTGTCCCCATAAGGGAGATCCTCCATCCCTTTGATCATCTTCATAGCCTCCTCTGCACCTGCTCCAACAGTCTCATGTCCTTGTGTTGGGGGCAGCAGAAGGGACACAGTACTGCAGGTGGGCTAGAAAATGCCATTCGACGTGACAGCTCTGAGGTGTGAAGGGGGGGGAAAAAATCCCTCAAGCCCCAGACTTTGATGTCTACAGCATCCTGTGCCATTCTGGAAAGGCAAAGCCTAAAACTAGAGTAACATTTAAGCTGGGCCCTTTCTGCTACCAAGAAGAATGGAGGATTGGCTGAGTGTGCTTTCCATTTGACAGCCCTTCCTGGAAGTATCAGATGCCTCCTGCCAATAGGAGAGCCTTCCAACAGGATGAATCACCTATTGCCCTGGCTCCTGAAGGAGCTATGGTATCAGCATGCACCTAGACTTCCACATACTTACAAGAAGGAGGCTGAAAATCTGTGGGAAGTTGAGTAGAAGGTGCTTCTAAAGCAGCACAAATCTCTTCTTCATGAAATGCGCCATCCTCATCCCTCAGAAAGTGATAAAGTGATGCACCTCAGGCAGTACACAAACACAGGTCACCCAGCACAGATATCTTCCTAGAAGAAGAAATATGGTCATTAGGACACAGGATTGTCACCCCCTACATAGGCTGCACAGATCAGCATCAAAATGCCCCCCCCCAAACTCTGTGACACTTTATTTCTATTATTGTCATAGAGGTTCCCAAGCTCTAAGTGCAAAAATCACCATGGGTACAGAGAATGAAGCCAGTAATTAAAACAGATGGGAGCAGGAGTGGTTGTTCACTTGTCTGCATGGTTGCTTTCAAATATTTTAACATTTTAAACCTCCCCAGGCACTATATGAAGCCTTTTCTTCTTGTCCTATCATTTAGAACTTGGGAGAAGACACCAGCCCCCATCTTTCTCCAGTCTCCTGTCAGGTACTTGTAGGCAGTGATAAGGTCTGTGCTGAACCCCCTTTTCCCCAGACAGAGCAACCCCGGATCCCTCAGCTGTTCCTCCAAAGACATGTTCTCTAGACCCTTATTTCCAACATCTAGCACTGGAAATGAAGAGAGGAAGACTATACAAAAGTGAAAAGGTACAAGTAATCATGATGAAATCCATGAATTAATTCTCAGATAGACTTTTTGCTGGAGCAAGTCCAGAGGAGGGCCACAAAACTGATCGGAGGATGGAGCATCTCCCCTACAGAGACAGGCTGAAAGAAATGGGGCTGTTTAGCCTGGAGGAGAGAAAGCTCTGGAGGGACCTTAGAACTGCATTTCAAAATCTGAAGGTGACCCACAGGAAGGGTGGGGAAAAACTCTTTAGAAGGGCCTGTGGTGATAGGACAAGAGGCAATGGTTTGAAACTGGAGCAGGCTAGGTTTAGGTTGGATATCAGCAGGAAGTTCTGCACAATGAGAGTGGTGAAACACTGGAACAGGGTGCCCAGAGATGTGGTTGAGGCTCCATCCCTGAAGACATTCAATCAAGATCAGACTCGATGTGGCCCTGGGCAGCCTGCTCTGGTTAGAGATGTCCCTGGTGACTGCAGGAGAGTTGGACAAGATGACCTTCGAGGGTCCCTTCTAACCCAGTGCAATCAGCCATTGATTTCTAAGAGTACCACTCCTAGCACAGACTTTCTGATGTCATCCCATATGTGAGTAATCATCACCAATTTTATATAGCGTTACTCAAGTTCATTGCGAAGAGAAGAAAGTCAAGTTTGCTTGAATGGACAAAGCTGAGACTTTTCAAGCAGTGTAAAATGGACAAGCAGTTTTTCTGGTTGAGGAGTTTCCTTCTCTAGAGACTTTCAAGACCCATCAGGATGTGTTCCTGTGTGACCTGCCCTAGGTGATCTGCTCTGGCAGGGGTGTTGGACTCGATGATCTCTGGAGGTGTCTTCCAAACCCTGACATTTTGTGATTCTATGATTCTATACATTAAACCAGAATTATTTTGAGACCCATTCCACCAGGAGGGACACTACTATCTTTTGGCAGTGTACTGGTCTTAGACAATTTTTCCAGTGCCTCACAGAATTCTTTTCTAGGCTAGCTCAAAGCATAAGAAAAATTAAAGTCAATTCTTCCCTGAGTTTCACCCTCCTCATGTCTCAGCACAAAACCATAACCAATTATTTGGATGAATTACCAAGCAATCCTCTATTTTCCCCTCTTTGTCAGCCCTTCACAGCACGCTGCAGATGTTTTCTCCTGGAATTATTCATCTCAAGGAAGCAACATTTTAGAATCAAAGAATCACAGGATGGTTTCTATTGGAAGGGACCTGAAAGATCATCTGGTTCCAGCTCTCCTGTCATGGGCAGGGACATTTTTCCTCTCCCAAAGTGACTATTCTTAGGTCAGCAGAATATAAAACCATCTATCATGGGCCACTTCAAACATCTGAATTTCTTGGTAGCTATTCCCTGTGGTATGGTGAGAAGACTTCCAGAAAGCATTTTTAAACTTTATAAATCGAATGACTAAATCCAGACAGTGTAATCCTTCCCGCTTTGCTTCAGCTCCCAGGGTTTGCAATATAAATTCTGCAAATATGCAGAGGGAAGGGAAGGTTGCAGCAATCAGTGGATAATCTGGTCCAGCAGTGAGAAGCAAACCAGGAGAATAGAAAGGGGCAAGCTTGAAGGCTGAAATGCCCCCAGAAGTCAAAGGAAGACCTTGCCTGTAATGCTGAACATGTTGTGTGAACATAGCAGTAGCCAGGCTGAAGTGTCCACATTAAACCTGCATCAAGAGTAGTGTGGCCAGCAGGAGCAGGGAAGTAATTTTGCCCCTCTGCACTGCTATGGTTAGGCCACACCTTGAGTACTGTGTCCAGTTTAAACCAGGGAGGTTTAGGCTCGAGGTGAGGAGAAAGTTCTTCACAGAGAGAGTTGTTAGCCATTGGAATGTGCTGCCCAGGGAGGTGGTGGAGTCACCATCCCTGGAGGTGTTCAAGAGGGGATTGGACGTGGCACTTGGTGCCATGGTTTAGTCATGAGGTCTGTGGCAAGAGGTTGGCCTTGATGATCTTTGAGGTCTCTTCCAACCTTATTGATTCTGTGTTTCTGTGTGAAAGAGCATCTCTGGGATACGTGGACCACTAGTCTAAGCCAGCCAATCAGATCTTACAGGAATTCTATAGGCATAAAGTCACTTTTCACCCCTCAAAGAACAGCTATAAAAGATGAAAATGTTCTACTGGGGGGAAAATGGAGGACTTTTGCAGATTCTTTCTCCCTCCATGTATATAAAAAATATATTTGAATACTGCAAAAGCTTTTTCAAAAACAGTGGTTTTGAAGGGTTTATTAGAAACAATTTGTCTGTTGGCAGCTACTGGAATTAAAAATGTAGGAAATGATTATGAGCACGTAAGGCAAATTTGGTGGAACATCTATTAACCACAAATAAAGTATTGATAAACTATTAATGAACATCACAAAAGAGCAAGAGCATTACTGCTGTCCCTAAGGAGCAGTATAGATATAGATGCCCTATTCTGCACCTCAGATTCCCACTCCATAAGTATTTTAACACCCAGCACTGTACTATTCCAAGGAACAGATCATCCTTGAAAACACACAAACCCAAACCCTCCCATAAAACATTTACAGACAGGTGGTTTCATTTCAGTTTTGAAGGGTTTGAATCACTGTTCTTTGTGTTTGTCTTTTTTGGGAAAAACTTTCTCCTAGGCCAGAATTCATTTATTGAGAAAACATCCTTCTGTTCCATTTGAACTTCCAATTTAATATCATACAACCACTTCTTATTTGTGATGTTTATCTTTCAAGTTATGCATGAGCAGACAAAACCACAATTAAAAACTCTGTTTAAATCTGTAAGATCAGGCACTGCACAAGAAAGTTTGGGGGTTTATACACATTATACATTGGATTTCCCATAATCATAGAATTATAAAACCATTTTGGTTGGAAGAAACCCTGAAGATCATCCAGTCCAACCATCAAACCAACACCACCATGGCCATTAAATCATGTCCCAAAGTGCAATGTCCAGATGCTTCTTGAACACCTCAGAGATGGTAACTCCACAACCTCCCTGAGCAGCCTGTTTCAATCCCTGACCACTCCCACAACAAAGAAATTTTTCCTAATCTTCAACCCAAACCTCTCCTGGCAGAATTTCAGGCCATTTCCTCTCCTTCTACCAACTGTTACTAGGGAAAAGAGAACCACCCCCACCTCACTCCAGCCTCTACACCAGGGAGGTGTAGAGAGCAATGAGGTCTCCCCTCAGCTTTCTCCACACTAAACAACCTCAGTTCCCTCAGCTGCTCCTCACCAGCCCTGTTCTCCAGACACTTCACCAGCTTCCTTGACATTCTCTGGACCTGCTCCAGCACCTCAATGTCCTTCTTGTAATGAGGGGCCCAAAACTGAACCAAGTATTTGAGGTATGCCCTTACCAGTGCTAAATACAGGGACACAATCACTTCCCTACTGCTGGCCACACTATTCCCGATCCAAGCCAGGATGCTGTTTGCCTTCTTAGCCTACTGAGCATACTGCAGGCGATGCTGACTGTTCTCCAGACACTTTGTAAAGAAGAATATGTTTGCCATGTAAGACTTCTAGATTGCATGTAAAGGACCAAAAGTTTGTTCAAGGCTATCAAGTGAAAGGAGCAGAAAAACCAGTAAGTACCCAGGAATGTAGGAAACCCACAGGGAGATCCCTGTAATGAATCATGCAGAGGTAAGTGCTGACACTGTCCTTCACCCCGGCTGAATACACCAGGCAGTAGAATCCATGTGTCTCTTGCTGTCTAAATGATTATTAATTACTTATGAAACAGAGCACAGCTGCAACAGACAGAAAAAAAAAATTACTCGCCCCAAAGCAGTCAGCAGCCCAGCCATTCAGCACCTCCAGGCAGCTTTGTGTCTCAGCAGTTTTAAGGTGGGGCTGGCATTCCCTCCTGGTCTAGTGGAAGGTGTCCCTGCCCATGGCAGCAGGGTTGGAACTAGATGATCTTTAGGGTCCCTTCCAACCCAAACCATTCTATGATTTTATGATTCTATGATCTTACTCCACAACATGTCACATTCTACTACAGGACATGATGTGGCAATGGTTTCATCTAATGAAGCCTCTGAGGACTTCCAGGCCTTGCTCTCCCATCATCCATATGCTGAGAATATGCAGAGAACAAAGTCCAACTTACAGCAACATCCCGGTCCACCTGCCCAAACTGCCACCCACTTCTGTTTACAGAATCACAGAATACATCAGGTTGGAAGAGACCATCAAATGTCATCAGGGACATCTCCAGCTAGATCAAGCTGCTCAGGGCCCCAGCAAGTTTGACCTTGGATACCTCCAGGAATGGGGCCTCGACCACATCTCTGGGCAACCTGTTCCAGTGTTTCACCACTTTCATTGCAGAATCTTCCTGCTGATGTCCAGCCTAAATCTCCCCTGCTCCTGTTTAAAATAATTGCCCTTAATCCTACCACCACAAGCCCTTCTAAACAGTCCCTCCTCAGCCTCTCTGTAGGTCCCCTTCAGATACTGAAACACAGCTCTACGGTCTCTCCAGAGCCGCCTTCTTCTACAGGCTGAACAACCCCAATACTTTGAGCCTGTCCCCATAGCAGAGGTGCTCCAGCCCTCTGGTCATCCTAGTGGGCTCCTCTGGACCCACTCCAGCAGGAGGGAAGGGGGTTGGGAATGCAGATGTGTGAGAGGCTGCAAGGGGCTCTGCTGTTGTCTGGGTCTAAACCACAACATCTTTTCGTTCTCTGCAGGGTCTTCACACCCTCCTTATGCTCAACACCCTCTTCAAAATAATGTGTGCTTAGCTGGAGCCAAAGACTTTTAAAACCCACCTGGACATGTTCCTGCTTTGGCAGGGGAGTTGGTCTTGATGATTTCCAGAGGCCCCTTCCTACCCTTGTCATTCTATCATTCTATGGTATAGAAAGGAACGAAACCAAGAGTCCTCAACGATTTCCATCCTTTAACATCTGCAGTTGCTGTGCCTCCATCCAACTCAATCAACACTGACTTGACTGTGAGAAAAGACAGAAGCTGACACCTGAGTCAAGATCTGATTCAGACAGCTGTTGGTCTTCTCTTGTAGGCAACCACCTTTCCATTGCAGAAGTTTCTCCAAGAGACTTAACAAAGTGAAAAATATTGGAGTATGAGGGGGACTTCTGCTCTATATGCACAATGCTGGCAAAGTTCTGCGCTGCTCAAACCACCTGCAATTCTACTGAGCATTTGGAACATGCCATCCGTGGTATTAAGCAGCAGAAGCCAGAATAGAAGCCAGAAACCAGCGGCAGAGCCAGCACACTGTCTACTAAGCAAACCCCCCAAAATGTAATTTATGCAACTTCAAAATAACCTAAGGCAAACTTACTGTCAGTTTGGTACATTAATGCATAAAATTAATGCACAGAATCTGAGGGTTTGCAATCAGACTGCAACTCTGAAGGACACTTGTCATTATAATGTTATATAGAAAAATCTTTCTCTTGAGCAGCTTGGAAATAATTTCCACCTTGAATCTTCAAACTCCTTTGGAAGCATCTCAGACAAGAAACTGTCAGTAGATGTCTATCTTGAGTACCGAAGCACTTATGAGAGACAAGAGACATAAAATGCAGCTGTACAACTTGAAGTCATGCAGATACCTAATGTTTGCAAGGACTTGAAGAGATGATGCAGCTTTATTAGACATACAGTAGAATAGGTTAGCATTTGAATCTCCTAGTTATTGCTAGCAGTACTGCAGAGGTGTTCCAGTCCTTGGATTATTTTTGCAACCTTCCTCTGGACTCCAACAGCTCTGTGTCCTTCTTCTGCTAGGGACACCAGAACTGGATGCAGTCTTGGAGGTGGGGTCTCAGAAGAGCAGAGTAAAGGGGCAGAACCCCCTCTCTTGCCCTGCTGGCCACACTCCTCTTGCTGCAGCCCAGCACACAGCTGCCTTCTAGGCTGCATGAGGACACTGCTGGCTCATGATGAGCTTCTCAGCAACCAACACCCCCAAGTCTCTTTCTTCAGACTTACTCTCAAACCACTCTGAACTCAGCCTGGATTTGTGTTGGGAATTGGCCTGACCCACCTGGCAGAACCCTGTGCTTTGACTTGTTGAACCTCATGCAGTTGGCACAGGCCCATTTCTCAAGTCTGTTGAGACCCTTCTGAATGGATCCCTCATGTGAATCTAGTGCACCACATAGCTTGGTGTTGTTGACAGTCTTGCTGAGGGTGCACTCATTGCCACTGTCCATGTTGCTGACCTGGCCCAGGTGCAGGACTTTGCTGCTGGCTTTATTGAACTCCATGAAGTTGGCACTGGCCCAGCTTTCAAGCTTGTCCAGGTCCATCTGGATAGCATCCCTTCCCTGCAGCATGTTGAACACTCCATACAGCTTGGTGTCACTGACAAATTCACTGAGGGTGCCTCGATCCCTATGTCCATGTTAACAATGAAGATGTTAAACAGCACCAGTACCAGCCCCTGAGGAACTCCATTTGCCACTGGTCTTCATTTAGACACCAAGACATTGCCCAGCAGTCTTTGAGTGAGATCATAAAGCCAATTCCTAGTATAAAAATTATTACCCATGTGGGGAGGGTGAACTCAGCAGAAGGGTTTTTTCTTCAATTTTGCCAAAAAAACCACACCTATTTTGCTTTGTTTGTTCCAGAAGGACCTATGCTAAATTAACTGCAGTTTTGAGATAACCATTGGCTGACCTGAAATATTCAGGCATACCTAGATGTTCTATTAATAAGACCTCCAAAGACTGTCAATGATTTCCTTTACATCTTCTTCCCTGAAAGAAAGCTGCAGTAAGGTAGGGATTGGTCTCATCTCCCTAGTATCAGGTGATAGAATGAGAAGAAATGGCCTGAAATTGTGTCAGGGAAAGGTTAGGTTGGAGGTGAGGAAAAATTTCATTGCTGCAAGAGTGGCCAGGAATTGGAACAGGCTGCCCAGGGTGGTGGTGGAGTCACCATCCTTAGAAGTTTTCAATACAAGTGTGGATACAGCACTTCAGGGCATGGTTTAATGGCCACAATGTTCTTAGTTTGATGGTTGGACTCAATGACCTTAGAGGGCTTTTCCAGTTGAAACTGTGGTATGATTCTGTGATTCTGTGATTCCCTACCATATCAGATATTACCGAGCACAAAAACCTTGCAAAAAAGAATAATTGAGGCCTAATGAAAAGTCCTTTGAAGTCAGTGGGAGTCTTTTCATTGACTTCAAAGAGCTTTAGATCAGGCCCTATTACAACAGTATGAATAATGCAGCACGAGCACAGTGAACTGGGCTTTGACACATGGATGTTAGGAAATCTAAAGTATTGAGTGGTTCTGCACAAAACTGACACTAGTAACAATGGTCTGGAAGAAAAACACCTTGGATCAGATTAATTTAAATAACCAAATTATTAAAGTTGTTAATGCTAGAGTTAATATTTTCCATTTGGCTGTTAATTTTGATGGTGGGGCTTTAGTAGGTAAAGAAAATATTTCAATTTTGAGTACCTATGGTACTAATATTCTTCCAGAAAAAAAAGAAAGAGAGAGATTTTGGGGAAAAAGGGCAATTTAGGCCAGATTTTAACATGTTTTTCATATTCTATTGACAATTCATTTTAGCCCTGACTCTCAGATGAGTCAGGAGTTTTATGGAAGGCTCATGGAAGGAGTTGATGCTGTACATCAGTATGAATGGAGATGTCATGCCACAGAAATCAGCATTTTTGTCTTATGCTTTTACCTTGATCTTCTTCATAAAGCCTTTGATATGTCACACTTTAATTTTCAACTACCACTTTATAGTTTTCTCCTATGCTTCTTGTGTTTTTCTACTCTAGCATATTTTTAATGCTACTATAGCTTTGTTTCCATGATTATGTTTCAGAAAGTGCTGTGGTATTTTTTTTCCCCTTTGTGTCACATCAACACAAATTCCATCAGCTCATAAAGGAGCTGTGATTAAATAATAACTGAGAATCTCATGAAGTATTCATTCAGTTCTCTGTGTGTCAGAGCTGCACCATGCTGCTTCCAGAGATGGGAGTTTGGAGGCATAGAAGGGAGGTCACCTGCACACCACTACCAAATTTAGTAAGCACAGAGAGTTCAGAAACAGGCTTTCTTGAGACAGTACAGGTCAGAGCCTTGACCTGCTGGAAAGCAGCTCCAAGGAGAAGGACCTTGAAGTCCTGCTGGAAAGAAGTTATCTATGGCACAGCTATGTGCCTGGATGGACAAGAAGGCCAATAGTCTCTTGGAGTGCATCAAGAAGAGTATGGACTGCAGGTCAATGGAAGTTCTTCTCCCCCTCTACTCTGCTCTGGCTGAGACCACACCTGGAGTATTGTATCCAGTTCTGGGTTGCCCAGTTCAAGAGGGACAGGGATAGACTAGCAAGTGTCCAATGAAGGCTACGAGGATGCTGAAGAGACTGGAACATCTGTCTGATAAGAAAAGGCTGAGAGCCCTGGGGCTGTTTAGCCTGGAGAAGAGAAGGCTGGAGAAGAGAGGAGATCTTAGAAATGTTTTTAAATACCTGAAATGGTGTCCAGAAAAAGGGGCTAGGCTCCTTCCAGTGGTGTCCTGTGACAGGACAAGGGGCAACGGATACAAACTGGAACCCAGGAATTTCCACCTCAACATGAGGAGAAACTTCTTTACTGTGAGGGTGACAGAGCCCTGGAGCAGGCTGCCCAGAGAGGTTGTTGAGTCTCCTTCTCTGGAGACTTTCAAGACCGATCTGGATGCATTACTGTTACCTGCCCTAGGTCACCCTGCTCTAGCAGGGGTGTTGGACTGGATAATGTCTGGAGGTCCCTTCCAATCCCTACCAGTCTATGTTTCTATAAAAAGTAATATTAAAAAAACCCAACCAAACAAACAAAAACCCCACAACCCAGCCATGTAAGAAGAAAGCTTGCTGTGTCAGGTAACAAAAACATGTTCCCTTCAAATATCATCTTAAATGTGAAGCAAGAACTCATGTTTATATTGGGATTTGGTTTTATGGCTGTATCTTAATCCAAGGAAATTCCTCTGCTGTTGTTCTCCTGATTTATGACTGGGCTGCTATTTATTTAGTGGAAAGGCATCCTATTAAGAAATTATTCTGTCCTCCTTGTAAGGAAACAACAGACAATTTTGCAATTACTCAGTACCACTTATTAGTGAAATTAAAATTCAGGACAAAAGATGTTGGTAAGTGCTGAAGCAGCAGCTCACATTTCCAGATGGTCTGCATGAAAGTGACACTCTACACCCTTTGCAATAATAGGATGCATTGCCAAATGATTGTGAACAAGGTTTGCTTAATTAATAGAGGCTTGCATCTCACTCATTAATAAAGCCTGTGTGCTCAGCTCCACTCAAAGTTCTATGTGCCTCAAATAGATATTGCAGAATCACAGAATCACAAGATGCATCTAGTTGGAAGAGACATTAAAGATCATCCAGTCCAAACTTCAACACAGCACTGAAGGGTCAACACTGAACCATGTCCTGAACTGACACATCTAATCTTCTTTTGAACACCTCCAGGGATGGTAAATCTATCACCTCC
Organism: Dryobates pubescens; assembly: GCF_014839835.1. Taxonomy (NCBI): domain Eukaryota; kingdom Metazoa; phylum Chordata; class Aves; order Piciformes; family Picidae; genus Dryobates; species Dryobates pubescens. The sequence goes on from NC_071612.1 coordinate 44,780,903, forward strand.
CTGGGCAGACCACTCCAATGTTTGAGAACCCTTTTAGTGAATAAATATCTCCCAACATCTATCCTGAACCTCCTCTGGCACAACTTGTAACCAGTTCCTCTGGTCCTGTTGCTTGACACCAAGGAGAAGAGGCTGGCCCCCTGCTCACTCCAAACTCCTTTTAGGTACTTACAGAGGTCTCCCCTCTCAGCTTCTTCATCTCCAGACTGAACATCCCCAGCATCCTCAGACCCTCCTCTCAGGCCATGTACCCTTCTTGAGCCTTTGCACCCTTCTCTGAACATTCTCCAGCCCCTCAATATCCTTCATATAGCAAGGGGTCCAGAACTGAACACAACACTCAATGTGTGGCCTCATGAGTGCTGAGTACAGGGGGACGATCACTTCCCTGTTCCTGCTAGCCACAGGGTTTTATGGAGGACTTAGACTCCCCTGTCAAAACCTGTGTTCTTCAAAGCTCTCCTCAGCTACCATCTCCCACAGTGGAATACAGTTTTCATGAAGAACTTACAGGAACTCTCCTGACATCACCTGTGGAAGAGAAAAAGTACTGGCAGACACTGCTACCTTTTAAAGCACAGCAGAGAAGGTTGGACCTCTCTCTCATCTATTTATTTATTTGTTTGTTTGTTTATTTTCCTTAAGAAAAAACAGCTCAACTGTTGGAACTTTATCCAGTGTGGCCAGCAGGAGCAGGGAAGTGATGGTGCCCCTCTACTCAGCCCTGGTGAGGCCACAGCTTGAGTCCTGTGTTCCAGTCTGGGAGCCACAGTATAAGAAAGACATTGAGGTCCTGGAACTTGCCCAGAGAAAAGCAAGGAGGAAGGTGAGGGGTTTGGAGGGCATGGCATATGAAGAGTTACTGAGAAAACTAAGGTTGTTCAGTCTAGAGAAAAGGAGGCTGAGGGGAGACCTTGTTGCTCTCTACAACTTCCAGAAAGAGGGCTGGAATGAGGTGGGGGTCAGTCTCCTCTCCCTAGTAACTAATGATAGAAGGAGAGGAAATGGACTTAAGTTGCACCCAGGTAGGAAAAAGCAGTGGCTAAGACAAATTGTTGTGCTTTGATAATGCCCAGTACCTAAACACTCCCTTTCAGTTTAGTGAGGTTAAAGGCACTCCTGCTTGCCTCCTTAGCCCCTTACAAAAGCAGGTCCATGCTTTGTGAAATCAGTAAAGGTCAGTGGAATGGTTAACAAATTGCCTATAGGCACCAAATCTAGTGATTGGAGTAGACAAACTCAGTAAGCAACTCAGAAAGTGTTATATTCATCTGCAGTGAGAACAGTACCTATGTTATCACAGAATCACAGAATGTTAGGGGTTGGAAAGGACCTCCAGAGATCATCAGGTCCAACCCCTCTGATGAAGCAGGATCACCTAGGACAGATCCACAGGAACATAGTCAGGTTGGTTTTCAAAGTCTCCAGAGAAGGAGACTCTACAACCTCTCTGGGCAGCCTGCTCCAGGGCTCCAGCATCCTCACAGTAAAGAAGTTTGTCCTCATGTTGAGGTGGAAAATCCTGTGCTCTATCTCATATCCATTATTCCTTTTCTATTATTGGGTGCCACTGAAAAGAGCTTGTCCCTTTCCTCTCAACACCTGCCTGAGATATGAGATAACCAAGAACAACATGAGAATGTGCAACTTCCACCATAGCTAGATCTAGAGCATGGACTTCATACATCCACATCTATTGCTCTCCAATAGGTATCTTCTTTCTGCTTGTCTTGGCTTCTTTACTTCTCTGGCATTTACTGTGGAATTTGTTTTAGTGAGTGTTATGTGCTGGGATTTTCAAAGTGGCTTAAGGCTATTGACTTCCAATAGGATTTGGGTAGCTAATTGCCTTTTCCTTTATACTTTACAAATTCCAGACATAGCTCTTCTGTGAGTTCATTTTAGTATTTTTTTTAATGATTGAATTCCCTGAAATGTTATATCCCTCTTGACAGGAAATAAAAGAAGTAGGTCTGTTTCTTTTTAATATAAACCAAAAGAAACCGTTGTCCTTCCTCTAAATGTCCAAAGCTCTTGGCCTCTTAGGTAAGTTAAACAATACACCACCAACTGCAGCAATTCATATCTCAGGGAGCTTCTGACTACAACCTGGTAGAGGATCTGGGTGATAGAGTTTGTCTCTATAGTCCATTCTCAGTGTGTGCCCTGCAGTTGTTGTTTGGAGCCTGTCAAAAGAGTCAGAATGCTGAAAACTCAATAAATGGAGTCTTTGGGCTGCCCATTCAGCCAACGTGCTTCCTACTAGAACTTTTATTTAGTTACTTCATGGAATCATGGAACTGTAGATTCATAGAATCACAGAATGCCTTGAGATGGAAGGGACCTGAAACATCATCTGATTCCAACCTCCCACTGCCATGGGCAGGGACACCTTCCACTAGACCAGGTTGCTCAAGGCCTTGCCCAAACCTTACCTTGAACACCTGCATGGAGGGGCCATCCACAACCTCTCTGGACAACCTGTTCTGTCTCTCCACCCTCACTGTCAAGAATTTCTTCCTAATCTCCAGTCTAAATCTGCCCTCTTCCAGCTCAAAGCCATTGCCCCTCATCCTGTCACTGTAAGGCCTTGTAAAAAGCTCTTCTGTAGCCCTCTTTAGGTACTGGAAGGTTGTTCTAAGGTCTTCTTGGAGCCTTCTCTTATCCAAGCTGAACAGCCCTAAATCTCCCAGCCAGTCCCCATAGGGGAGGTTCTCCAGGCCTCTGATCATCTTCATGGCCTCCTCTGAACCTGCTCCAAAAGTTCCATGCCCTTCTTGTGTTGGGGGCCCCAGAACTGGATGCAGTGCAGCAGGTGGGGTCCCACAAGAGCAGAATTGATGGGGAGAATCCCCTTTCTGTCCTGCTGCTCTCACTGTTTTGCATGCAGCCCAGCACACAAATGCCTTCTGGGATGATAGCAACCATTGCTGGCTCATGCTGAGTTTGTCACCCAACAACAACCCCAAATCCTTCTCACCAATACCACTCTCAAGCCACTCTTTGTCCATCCTTCCTCCACCTCCCCCTTTTACCCTATAAACTCTGGTTTATCTTGTTTTCTTTCCTATGTGTAATTCCATTGTGCATCTGGCTCACATTTGCTGAAGTAGCTTATGCTGCACTTTGCTTATTCCATTCATTTTCTGTCCTTTGTTCTGCTTCTCTGAGTGCCTTTAGAAGACTTCAACTATTACAAAATACCTAGTTTTAACCTTTTCTGTAAGAGGAGCTATCTACAATTTCAGGTGAATGATTTGCTTCTGGTTTGTGCTGAGCACCTCTTGCTTCTTGCTTTGTAAGATTGAAAGTAATCATGATTTAACGCATAGCCAATCAGCAGGAAGCCAAAAGATACTATGGACAACTAGAGGTCAAAGCTGCTTGTCAAAGTTGACAGACAGCAATATAAGGTGGCTGTAAAGGATGTGCCCTCGTGCCCAAGAAGGCCAATGGTATCCTGGGGTACATTAAGAAGAGTGTGGAGAGCAGATCAAAGGAGGTTCTCCTCCCTCTCTAGTCTGCCAGGGTGAGGCCACATCTGCAGTATTGTGTCCTCTTGTGGACTCCCCAGCTTGTCCTTTTTCTTCTCTGTCTTTACAGTCTTCTTGGGCTGTGCTTTGAGTTCAGGCACTTCTGTGCCCTGCTCAGGCATGAGTGTGCAGATCAAGCGTGCTGTGAACAGTTTTGAAAGCAATTTACACCGAAGGAGACCCCACTGGAGATGGGAAAGGAGAGAAAATAGAATGCTTTGCAGCAGCTTTTTTCACCCAACATATTAGTGTTGTGTGACTGTTCAGAGGAAACACCAGGACAAAAGCACCTCTGTTTGAGGAAGCATTATGTAAGCTCCTTCAAAAAGGTGAGAAGTGGAGTTAGCAATTTTTTTAAAGGTCAGATTAGGTTTTGAAATATGACATTTGCCATATAAAAGAAGACTAAACTGCTGTTCTGTTAATGAAATCATAAAGTATCTCCAAGATGGTTTTGTGCCAATGTAACTTATGTGGCTTTTAAGTTTCACAGATTCACAGATTACGCTGGGTTGGAAGAGACTCTGAAAGCTCATCTTGTCCAACCTCCTGCACTCAGCTGGGACTCCTTCAACAAGAGCAGGCTGCTGAGGGACACATCAAGTCTGATCTTGAATGTCTCAACCATATCCCTGGGTAACCTCTACCAGTATTTCACCACTCCCATTTTGCAGAACTTCCTCCTGATGCCCTGCTCCAGTTCCAAACCATTGCCCCTCATCCTATCATCACAGACCCTTCTAAACAGCCCTTCCCCAGCCTTCCTGTATGTTTCCTTCAGATATTGAAATGCAGCTCCAAGGTCTCCCTGGAACCTTGTCTTCTCCAGGTTGAACAGCCCCAGTTCTTTCAGCCTGTTGGCATAAAAGAGGTGCTTCAGCCCTCTGATCATCTTTGTGGCCCTCTTCTGGACCTCCAAAGCCATCTCCAGATGGAGGGATCTGTAGAACAGGCAGTGTATCTGAACCTGTTCTGAGTAAAGAGTATTGCCTCTCTTATACAGTGACAAAACCACTAAAGGATGGGTATGAGCTGTTTATAGATAAGTAGATACTGATGCCAATAACTGACTCCATTTCCCTTCCAGGGTTCTTGAAATGTCTCAGCATTTATTTGTCATCAAATTTGGAGTCATGGCTGCTGATTCTCCAGCTTCCCCAGGCACAAACTGTGACTCTTGCTGACTGAGCTATCACAAGAACTGCTTTAGAGTGTCATGTTATCAAACCACTGTGGCAGAGCTTCAGGAAATCATTCTTATTCAGCAAAGCCTTGCAGCCCTTTCTGGCCATGTACTTCTTCCTTGCAGAGATTAAGAGGAGTGCATCTCCAGCAGTACTCTGCAACTTGCAATAAAAAGCCAACTTTTGTATGCTGGATTAGCACAGCTTTGGAGCTCCAGTTTATTAAACTGAGAACAAATTCAATGCACACTGAACAGTGCTTTACACACTGAAATTTCTTAGGCCATTACAAGATCAATTGAAAAAAACCCACCCAAACCTAAAAAAACTCCAACAACCAGCCCCTTGAACTTACCATTTAAAAGTCCACTTATATGACTTCTACCATTTGGGACCTAATTTAATATTGACCATGGCACCTTCAGACCAGGTTGCATTAATTTTCAGTACATGAAGGGGTTACAAGAAAGCTGGAAGGGGAATTTTTACAAGGGCTCGTTGTGATAGGACAAGAGGGAATGGATTGGAGCTTGAGAAAGGGAGATTTAGACTGCAGAGTAGGAAGAAATGATTACCAGTGAGACACTGGAACAGGTTGCCCAGGGAGGCTGTGTATGCCTCCTTCCTGAAGGAGTTTAGGATCAGGTTGGATGAGGCCTTGGACAGCCTGGTCTAGTGGGAGGTGTCCCTGCCTATGGGAGAAGGCTTGGAACTAGATGATCTTTTAGGTCCTTTCCAACCCAAAACATTCTGCCTTGGGAAAGACACATTGTTGAACATGGGTAACTGCTAGACTAACACAATTCTTGAATCAGAGCCTGTTTATTGCACAGGGAAGGACTTGCAGATTCTGCTAATTGATTGTAAAAAGATACAAGATCCATGTCAGATTCTACCTTGATAATGTTGTTCATGTTGGGAAGAAATAGCCTCAGATGAGCAAAACAAGAGGAAAATCATACAGATTCTAAAGCTCACTTTGTTTGAAATGCCACAGACAATTTAATTACATTAGTAAGGATTTTCTGATAAGTCATTGCATAATGAGGCAAATCTGAGCAGATTTGTCAGTAATTACCAGCACAACTGCATTAATAAGTTGTACTTTAATTGTTTCATTGAGTATTAGTACTTTGTGTTTGGGAAACTTGCACTTCAGGTAATTGTAAGGTAGCAAAGTGACAGCGAGCTAATAACACACACAAGCACATTCCACATTTTTTTAGTGTTATGATGATCTCTGAGACAAGAAGTGGGTGATCAGCATTTCTGGACTTGTGCTCATGGACTACCAATCCTCACCATAGATCCAATAGTCTGTTTCCTGCGGGTATGTCCATGAGACTTGGGCAGAGGAAAGTTCCGTCCTTCACACTCATCTCAGAGAATCACAGAATCACAGAATGTTAGAGGTTGGAAGGGACCCCCAGAGATCAGCCAGTCCAGCCCTCCTGACAAAGCAGGATCACCTAGGGCAGGTCACACAGGAATGCATTCAGGCAGGTTTTGAAAGTCTCCAGAGAAGGAGACTCCACAACCTCTCTGGGCAACCTGTTTCAGTGCTCACCGGTCTCAGCAGCTCAGAGTATTTCTTTCTGGAGTTTCACATGTCTCCTCATCACCATGACAATTCTGGGCAGAAAAAGCACCTCACTAGCACCCTCACTGGGTTCAGGGACTCCAGCCCAGCCCATTTTTTTATGTTGGACTACACCACTATAAAGCAAATCTTGTCCTAGGGGCTGACAGAGCATGAAAGCCAAGGGCCTGAGTCAGTCCATCATCATCTCTTAGTTAGTTCAGCCTGCTTCCTCGGCCTGCAAGTTCTCTACAATGAGAGTGCTGAAATATTGGAATAGGTTGTCCAGGGCTGTGGTTGAGGCCCCATCCCTGCAGACATTCAAGATCAGACTTGCTGTGGCACTGGGCAGCCTGCTCTGCTTATTGAAGATACGAAGAAACAAATTTCACTTCCATATCCACTTCTTAGTTTTGAGGCCTTAGCTCTTTAAATTTCTTGCGCCATATAATGAGTTTCTTAATGGCAACAAATGGTGATTGCATCTTTCAACCCTAGGGCATACCCGAGTCTAAAGCTACTTCATCCTTAAGGGAGTTGCCCCTAAGTAATCTCATTGAATTCCAAGTTAGGAAAAATGACAATACACATATATGCTCTGCACATTTCTGCCCCTACCCAAACGCTTCTGATCGTTATGTGCCTGCCTTATCCAAAATCACACATTGTCTTGATGTCAAAAAGCATTTTCATTAAAAAGCTGGAACCTCTATTAGAGCTGTGCCACCTTTGTGTCTGCAGACTGAAATTAAAGTTATTTAAAGTGGTTGAATAATAGGACTGGAGATTTTACAAGCAATCAGAAGCTGGTAGGAGGTGTAAATTAGGATGATCATGACACAGACCAGTGTAAATTCTTGTAGTAACCAATTACCAACAGACAAAGTACAATCTTTTTTCTGTACATCTGTCTGCAGAACGGCACCAATGACCTAGCAAGAATTTATGCTCTAGAGAAAGGTTGATTGTAAAGATAATTGGAGAGAGGAGGAATATATTAATAAGAAACAAAACCTTCTGCTGTTAGATATTGGTACAAATTTGGTCCACATCAACTGCCACTGAAAGACATTGTCAGGCTCGTAATGTTCATGGATGTGGTAGTCTCTGGTTTAATTCCTAGAGGTCATTAATTAACATAATCTGCTTTGGAAATCTGATGAAAGAAGGTGAAAGATGAAACTGGAACTCAGCTAGAGACTGCCTGGCTGCTTGAAACAGATCCAAACCACACAAATGTTAAAGAAATACCTTTAGAGTGACTTACATAGTGCTCTATGTCGATCCACATGACTCATTTGACATCAATCGTGGTCACTTTCAGATGAGAGCTGGATCTCTGTATTTGGCTTAATGGAGAGACACACAATATTGAAAGCCCAAAAATTGTGTTGTTAAGGGTTAGGGCTGGGCCAGCCTCTAGAAAATGGACAGACACTCTCTACCAACCCCTCTTCCCTTCCAGAAAGAGAAGAGGAAGGGTATGAAGGAGAGAGACAATGGGTTGGAGAAGAAAACAAAAACTGTTCTAATGAAATAAAAGCAATAAGGTAAAATAGATACAAACATAAACAAACCCTATATTGAACATAACCCTTCTGGTGGCAATTAGTCACTGTCACCACTGATGCTGTGGGCAAGTACTGGGGAAGTCCTAGACTGGATTCAGCAGCAGATGGGAAGCAGATTCAGGAGCTAGATTCTGGAATTGCATTCAGGAACTCATAGATTGGGATCAAATGCGGAATGGAGAGTTCTTTTCAGACACTGGTCACTGAAGAAGCAGCTTGACCCTGGTGATCCTTCAGCTTTACACTGAATGCCACACATATGCAATGGAATCCCTCGTTGAGCAGTTTACGGTCACCTCCCCACAGGTATGACCTCTTGATTTGCAGCACCCCAGAGTGGGACACAAGATTTATCAGTGATTGTGACCTTCACAGTCAAGGAAGAAAGGCAAGAAAGTCAAGAGTCCTTCAGCATACCAGTCCTTGGTGGTAAATACAAAAAACAAATGTTCTCACTGCCTCTCAACTAGACTTGGTTGGCCAACGCCTCATCCAGCCTATGCTTAAGCACCTCTGGGGAGGGAGCATCCACAACCATTCTGGGGAACCTATTCCAGAGTCTAACCACCCTCTCACTGAAGAACTTCTTTGTAAGATCCAGTCTAACCCTGCTCTCTCTCCGCTTCCAACCATTCCCCCAGAATAGTTCCTGCCAGATAAAGGAAGACAGAGCATTCCAAACAGCATTGATAGCACCTGAACATTTTCTGGTGGCAGAATGAGCATGATGTCCTCCAGAGTTTGCTGCTCCCTGAAGCCTGCCCCAGATTGGACAGTAAAACATATTGCTACCCTTTCCCTTGCTAAGCTTGACAGTGTGCATAAGGTTGTTTCATGAACCCATGCCATAATTGAAATCATCATCATGAGGGATGCATTGGATGGAAAGCCTGAGCCTCACAGACAGGTCAGTTCTGACCCCTGTGTTGGACAGAAATTTTCCTCTTTCCCTATGTGTGATGGTTACCTGTTGTAAGGTGGGTGTAAAAGTCTCTTGTAATGGTAAGTAATAAATATGTTCTTTCTTGCTTATCATCTGATGTACTTCAGTGAGGAACAGTGGGATCTTGGCATTTCTGAGAAGTTTGGGTGACTTGTGAAATCACTGATGGAACACAGACCTCATGTGTGAAACCCAGGAGAAGGATTAGGTTTTCATCATGACAGCGACTGAACTGCTGACATGGACTTCTGCTGACACAAAGGTTAATATTGTTAAGCTCTACTGACAGATGTCTGCTGCTTGATAGCTTTCTGTGTTATTTAGATACTTATATCCCACAGTTTCAGAACTGATTCTAGGGGAAAATCAGCAGCCATGGTAAGTCCTCATTTTCTAAGGTTCATTTATTACCCTGGCTTCTGGATTCACGCGATTAGTTGAGTATCTTTCATTTCATCAGTTTGCCTAGTATTCAATAGAATAGAATAGAATAGACCAGACCAGGTTGGAAGAGACCTTCAAGATCATCGTGTCCAACCCATCATCCAACACCATCTAATCAACTAAACCATGGCACCAAGCACCCCATCAAGTCTCTTCCTAAACACCTCCAATGATGGAGACTCAATGGAATCAGAGAATCATAGAATTGTTTTGGTTGGAAAAGGCCTGTAAGATCATTGAGTCAGTGTAAGACCACCATGGCCATTAAGCTATGTGCCCAAGTGCCACGTATCTTGAACACTTCCAGAGATGGTGGCTCCACCACCTCCCTGGACAGACTGTTCCAATGCCTGACCACTCTTGCAGCAAAGAAATTCTTCCTAATCTGCAACCTAAACCTCCCCCTGGCACAATTTCAGGCTATTTCCTCTCATCCTATCACCTGATACTAGGCAGAAGAGACCAATCCCCAGCTCACTGAAACCTCCTTTCACAAGTTGTAGAGACCAATGAGGTCTCCCCTCAGCCTCCTCCTCTCCAGACTAAACAATTCCAATTCCCTTATCTGCTCCTCACCAGACCTGTTCTCCAGAACCTTCACCAGCTTTGCTGCCCTTATCTGGACACATTATGTAGCAAGGGCCCCAACACTGAACCTAGTATTTGAGGTGCAGCCTCACCAGGGCTGAAAAAAGGGACACAATCACTACTGTTGGCCACAGTATTTCTGTGACAAGATTACAAAACTACCACCTCACTGTCACCACAAAGAGACCCACTGCACTCAAAAAACCTCAACAGAGAAATGAAAGGGTCCCTGAGTGCTACTGTCCAAAAGCTGGCAGGAAGCATAGCACTCATCTTTTCTAGCACATCTCCCTGTGGTAGGTTGAGAGAGGGCCTAGCTCTCCCTCCCCCGCAGAGTAAGAAACCACAGCTAAACTCAGTCAGAGAAGCAAACTATATTTACAAGCATATATAGAAAGCAGGTTATATATAACACAATATAGACAGGTATTTACAATATATATACAGAAATATACAGCAAAGAAAAATAACACAACAAAATTCCCTCCTCAAGAGGAGGGTTTTCCTCCCTGTAACCCCCTCTCTTCCTGCCCCCTACCTCCCTTTTTTCCCCAAAAAGGGGTTAGAGAGAGAAAGAAAGGGAGTTATTAAGGAAAAGAGGTGTTATTAAGCTTCAAAAGCCCATGCAGGATTAGTTTTGCTTATCTCAAGGTCAGCTCCGTCTAGTTTGCTGAGAAGCAGACATGCAGAGAAGCAGATCAGGCTGGCATGGCAGAACAGACCAAAACCCAAACTGGGAAAAAATTCCAACTGCCCTACAACTTAAAGTTGCATTCTGCCCATCTACCAATGAAATTCGTTTAGAATATCAGAGTGTTTTCATTCTGGTACCAAAACATTCAGCCAGAGTGTTCCCAACACTGTCTCTTAAAGGCACAGCCTCAAACAGTCACACCCCCAAATTTACATATCATGAACTGGAGCTACTGAAGGTACTGTTACCTAAATCCTCCATGTGATAAAGCTGCACTATTTCCTTCCTCCCCCTCCCCCCCAAAAAAACCCAAACAACAGCTATGTCAGAGAATGTTTCTGATACCTACAGAGTGTTCACAATGAAGATTATTTTCTTTAGTCAGAAATTCTGAACAAGAACAGTGTGCCACCATTTGTCACAGTGCCTGGATCTGACAACGAGAGCTGATCCAGCACACTATCACTTTCAAGCCTGAGTTTTTGTAGAGATGGAAGAGTCTTCAGTCAAGAAACCTGATGAATTGATTCCATTGTGATGGGCAGAGAGGGAAAGCAGCATAGCAGCCATTACTGAAATGAGATTGTGAAGTTGGAGGAGATGAGGTGGAATGGAAGAGTAATGAAATCAGGGAAGTTAGAAAAATGTTGGGGGATGGCTGGGAGAAGGGAAGAAGAACAGAGAATTGTTTATTCAAAAAGATATAGGAAAAGGCAAGGGGGAAAAACCCCAAAGGCAAGGAAATGAGAAAGGTAAACAGTAAAATAGAAGAGGGATTTACAAGTATTATTCTCTCCTTTAGAGTATTATTCTCTCCTTTACAGTCCACCAGAGCTGCCTGCAATCACCAGTTGTTTACAATTGGAAATCATGGTGTGGGGAAGAAGTTTTGTGTCACTTCATTTAAAAGCTGAGTGCGCCTCAGGAAGGCAAGAAAATACCTAGGAAAAAAAACCCACAGTACAAACCAGAAGTCTTTTATTTCTCAGAGTCTGGAATTTTGTGGCTCTGTTTAGGGGAGGGTAGGGGGGGTTTCTTTTCTCCTGGGGGAGTAATAGGAGTCACGGCAGTATTTTCAGCCTGGACAAGAGAAGGCTGTTGGGGAGACCTTAGAGCTGCATTTGAATATCTGAAATAGCTGAGGAGGGACTGTTTAGAAGGGCCTGTGATGATAAGATGAGGGCCAATGGTTTGGAACTGGAAAAGGGTAGATGTAAGTTGGACATCAGGAGGAAGTTCTACATAGCGGGGGGTGAAACACTGGAACAGGTTTCCCAGGGATGTGGTTGAAGCCCCATCCCTGCAGACATTCAAGGTCAATCTTGATGGGACCCTGAGCAGTATGATCTAGTTGGAAATGTCCCTGATGACTGAAGGGAAGTTGGTCAAGATGACCTTTGATGGTCCATTCCCACCTGACACATTCTGTGACGGTGTGATTTTTCTATTTAGCAGTGTGCACATTAGAGCACCACAACTATTTCATAAATAATCCCAGTCTGACTTAGAGCAAAAAGATGCATCAGCTTGCTTCAGTTACAAACTCAAATCCCAGGTCAAATCCAAGACAAACTTGTGTGTGTGTGTTCAGTGGGACTTTGTATTATGGCTCTGTTCCCCCAGCTGCTTCCATGCTTCAAACAACACAGCACAGCTCTGGCATTTCAGGTGGTAAGTGAAATTAAATCCCCCATTGACAAAGGTGGATCTGCTTACTCATTTGACAAAACAGCATCAAGACTGTCAACAGAGAAACAGAAAATGTATTTAGAATCATAAAACTGTATCAGTTGGAAAAGACCTCTAAGACCACCAGGTCCAAACCCCATACGAAAAAAAAGAGCTTCCAAAGAGTAAAGTCCAGAAAAGCTTACCCAGGAGATAGGTTATTAGGGAAAACTGGTTCAATAAAGGAACTTAACACACATGCTGTGAGGGTTGTCTGATACACTTGAAGGCTGTGCAGCCAACCAGCAAGATCTGGACAGGCTGGAGAGCTAGGCAAAGGGGAACAAAATGAGGGTCAAAAAGTGTGGAATCCTGTACCTGGGGAGGAACAGCACCATGCAACAGTACAGATTAGAATCACACACAGAATCACACAGAATCAACCAGGTTGGAAAAGACCTCAGAGATCATCAAGTCCAACCTATTACCTAATACCTAACAGCTCCTGACGACTCAACCATGGCACTAAATGCCTCATTTAGTCTCTTCCTAAACACCTCCAGGCATGGTGACAGGGTTTGACCTGCTGGGAAGCAACTGTGGAGAAGGACATTGGAATTCTGGTGGAAAATAAGTTATCTATGGGATAGCAATGTGTCATTGTAGCTATGAAAGCTAATGATCTCCTGGGGTACATTTAGAAGATTCTATGAGTCTGTGCTTGCATTAAAGCATTTATTTACTCCTTACCAGAGAAATTGTGTCGGTGCTACACACCAACTCAGTGGACCCAAGGAATACAGACAAGATTAAATATATATTCAGATGCATTGCTGAATCAGGGTGCACTTTACGCGTCATAGAATCACTGAATCACAGAATGGTAGCAACTGCAAGGGACCTCCAGAGAACATTAAGAGTCCAAAACCCCTGCCAAAGCAGGATCTCCTAGGGCAGGTAACATCTAAATCGGTCTCCGGAGAAGGAGATTCCACACCCTCTCTGGGCAGCCTGCCCAGGGCTCCCTCACCCTTGCAGTAAAGAATTTTCTCCTCATGTTCAGGTGAAACTTCCTGGGTTCCAGTTAGTATCCATTACCCCTTGTCCTGTCACAGGACCCCACTGAAGAAAGAAAGACTGACCCCTTCTTCTTGACACCCACCCTTCAGATATTCACAAGCATTCATAGGATCTCTTCTCAGTCTTCCCTTCTCCAGGCTAAACAGCCCTAGGTCTCTGAGCCTTTCCTCATCAGACATATGTTCAGTCCCTTCATCATCCTCATAGGCTCTGTTGGGCACTCTCTAGTGTATAGTGCGCTGCTCAGTGCAGACAGGCTGCATTTTGACTAATCTGCTTTCTATAGGACTAGGTCGATATGATTTAGTAATTAACCAGAATGTAATGAAATGGAGCTTATCATTTATCATGATTAATTTAATATTCTACTTAATGAGTTCTAAAATGCTGCCAGAAAGCAGAGTGCACATCCAGTTGCTAATAGAGGTAATAATAATGCTGTCTTTTATTGATTATAGAATCACAGAATTGTTTCAGTTAGAAAAGATCTGCAAGATCATTGAGTCACTGATTCTGAGGGTGGTTACAGCATTCAGATCCTGTCTGGGAAATTGCTCTTGCAAAGGAAAAATGTGAGAATTTATCTGATAAACAACAAACCAGCATCCTGACATCAAACCCAGTCAGTTTCCATAGGTTTCCATAGTATGAGGGGCAATGGCTTTGAGCTAGAAGAGGGGAGATTTAGCTTGGAGATTAGGAAGAAATTCTTTCCAGTGAGGATGGGGAGACACTGCAACAGCTTGCCCTGGGAGGTTGTGGATGTCCCCTCCCTGGAGGTGTTTGAGGCCAGCATTGGACAAGACCTTGAGCAGCCTGGTCTGTGGAGGAGATGTCTCTGGCAAAGGCATGGGGGTTGGAACTGGGTGACCTTTGAGGTCCCTTCCAACTCAAACTATTCTTTGATTCTAGGCTTGTTGGGGAGCTTTGCCACTTGTTGCTAAAGCATTTTAGGCAGGCTGAGTGAGGATGGAAGCACAGAGAGCTGTCTCTGCAGGCTTCCTTGTCCAGAGAAACAAGGTTTGTTCAGGTGGGCTACTTCAATTTCATTGAACTTTCAGAGGTTTCTGGGTGGATCACCTTAGGGTCAGAGGCTCTGAGGCTCCAGTGTCTGTGGCTACAAAGCCTACTCACAAGGACCATAAGCAAGGTTAGCTTTTTGATCCAGGTCACTTGAGTTTACCCTTCCAACATGACAGTGGGATAGATGGTATGCGAGGGTGAGTTGAGGGGGATTCTTTGTCTCCTTTTCTCAAAGCAAGCACTATAGGGGTGTTTAAAGATGTGGTGATAATGCTCAGCAGTGGTAAACACCTGCAGGACAATGCTCACTGCACCATGAAAGAATCCACTGAACCATACAATCTTATCATGCCCTGAATATCAATAGTGGAGCACGAAAAGAGCTCCTATGCTTTGGAGCCAAAGCGTGACTGTCAACTGCTCAATATCACTGTTGTCATCCTTGTCTTGATTGCAGGTGATAAAGCCATGCTTAGCACAGATCTCTGCAATTTTGACATTGATAATTTTACAATGACTATGTTGCAGTTCACCTTTAGTTTCTTTTCTCCTTTGTCATTGGAAGCAATTTTCTGAAGCTACCACCTAAAAAATAAATCGTTCAATATTTGCTGCAGTAGACAAAGAGAGAACTACAAGGCTGACAGAAATAAACTTTGCATTTTGCCACACATTATTGCTCTTAATTTTAGTCTGGAGGAGAAGGACTTGGGAGTGTCAGCTGAAGAAAAGCTCCCCATGAGCCAGCAATGGTCGCTGGCACCCCAGAAGGCAGCTGTGTGCTGGACTGCATCCAAAGCAGTGAGAGCAGAAAGACAGGGAGGGGATTCTGCCCCTCTGCTCTGCCATTCTTAGACAGCACCTGCAGCACTGCATCCAGTTCTGATGCCTTCAACACAAGAAGGACATAGAGCTGTTTAAGTGGATCCAGAGGAGGCTATGAAGATAATCTGAAGGCTGGAGAACCTCTCTTATGAGGACAGGCTAAGAGAATTGGGGCTGTTCAATCTGGAGAAGAGAAGGCTCCAGGAAAGCCTTAGAGCAGCCTCCCAGTACCTGAAATAGGGCCTAGAAGAAAGCTGGAGAGAGATTTTTGCAAAGGCTTGTAGTGGTAGTATGAGGGA
Source organism: Dryobates pubescens (assembly GCF_014839835.1). Lineage (NCBI taxonomy): Eukaryota > Metazoa > Chordata > Aves > Piciformes > Picidae > Dryobates > Dryobates pubescens. Next base: position 44,796,334 of record NC_071612.1, read on the forward strand.
CAATGGAGTTGAGCTGGAAAAGGGGAGATTTAGACTGAAGATTAGGAGGAAATTCTTCCCTTGAGACTGGTGAGACACTGGAACAGGCTGCCCAGGGAGCTTGTGGAGGCCCCCTCCCAGGAGGGGAGTTTTAGCTAGATAATCTTTAAGGTTCCTTCCAACCCAAAGCATTTTATGATTAAAAAAAAATGTTAATTTTCATGTTTGCAACAAACTATACTGTTCATATCTACAGATCTGTTAGGCCTGAAGATGACCAGAAGAACATATTGCTAAATACTTAAGGACAAATGATTCTTCTCAGGTTAACATTTCGAATGAAGTATCAACAGGTATCTATCAGGTGATAGAAGTAGAGGAAAAGGACTGAAATTGTGACAGGGGAAGTTTAGGTAGGAGATCAAGAAAAATTTCTTTGCTGCAAGAGTGGTCAGGCATTGGAACAGGCTGCCAAGGAAGGCGGTGGTGTCCCTGGAGGTATTCAAGAAATATGTGGACATGGCACTTTGGGACATGGTTTAACAGCCATGGTGGTGTTAGGTTGATGGTTGGATTAGATGATCTAAGAGGTCTCTCCCTACAGAAACAATCCTATGATTCTATCATCACAGTCCCCAGCAAATTCAGCTGGAATTAACCAGAAAAAGGACTACCTGAGTCACTTTCATACAAGTTAATGTTACACAAATTTCCACACACCACTTATTCTCTGAGTTCCCTCATGGAGCAGGCAGAATGACTCAGGGATTCAATGGACGTCAGGGCAAAGCTGAAGCAGTGGTCATGAGTGGGTTAAGATATCATGGAACATTGGCAGTGGAACATCTCTCAAAGCTTGCAGCCTGCATTGATCCATCTCACTAGTCCCTTGTTTTGGCTACCTCTGCAGCAGCCAGGCTAATGAAGCATTCCTACTGGCTGGCTATGTGAAGCTGTGCACATAACAGAGCAGGAAACAGGACAGTGCTTGCTCAAAATGAGAATAACTGTATTTGTGATGGCCCAATTTGTGATGGCACCTGTCCTGGGAGATGATTGTGCTATTAGCATCCTGTCAGTCCAAGTAAAACACCTTGGATCAGGCTTCACAGACTGAAAGAGAATTGTGGCCTCACCTCTCCCAACTGGCAAACATAAAACTGAGCAAACTTGGCATTTTACATATGGGAAAGATTGAACCATGATAAAGGAGAAGGATAGTTTCCAGCTTGGCAAGTCCTGGAGGCATGCATCTGTTCTCATCCTAAGCCATCCAGGACCATCTCAAGCTCTGAATCCTTCTTTTCCCCTGGTGCCACAGCAGAAGCTCATTGCACAGCATCACCCTTTTCCTCAGCATCTCCTCCAAGGTCTGTAAGGACATGGCCAAGTTACGTTCACAGCAGAGATAATTACCTGCATTCATCCAGTTACAACTGGAATGGATTTGGTCTGTTAAACTGAAAGGGGAAAGGGAGGGGATGTAGCAGCTCAGTTTGGTATGACATGCTACTGCTGGTCCTCCATCCTAGAGAAGTTATCCCAACAGAATCAGCTGTGTGGCTTTTTCTGGTGTACTCAGCAGCCTGGAGCTAAGGTGTTTGGAGCCTTTCCTTATGCTCTCCAGTAACTCCAGCAGGTGATGTAGATGCAGGAAGATGCAAGAAATGCACAAATCATAGAACTGCAGAATTATGCAAGCAATGTGCAAATCAGAATTTTTTTGGTTGGAAGACACCTGTAAGGTCATTGAGTACAATCCATCACTTCCAGGTCACCACATGGTTTATGTCCCTCAGAATAACATCCACACAGCTTTTACAGCCCTCCTTTGATGAAGAACTTTTTCATAATGTGCAATCTCCATCTCCTCTCTGAATGTCAACTGAAATTCCCAGTGACATTGCTGTCCATTCCACTGACCTAGGTCAAATCCACTATAATATATCTGTAAGCCCCTGCAGCTGATGCAGGACGTGGAATGAGGCTTGGTAGGAAATGTCACAAATGCTTAGTCTTTAACACAATCCACACTGCACTCAAGACTACGAAGAGCACAACTTGAACCTACAGTTTAGACATGGGTTCATAACTCTCATTGCTGTGTTTTCCTCTCCAGGACCAAACACTTGGCCAAGATGGCTGCCCAGAGAAGCTGTGAATGTCCAAGCTTTTGTAGGAGAAGTTCTCCAGCCCTGTGATCATCTTTGTGACACTCCTCTGGACATGCTAAAGCAGGTCCACGACCTTCTTATGTTGGGGGCCCCAAGAGCAGGACACAGTACCTCTAGGTGGGGTCTCACAAAAACAGAGGGAGAATGTAAAAGAAACTACATGGAGGGAAGCAAAACACTTAGGCAAGCAAATTCCTAAATCAGCAGCTGGAACAGTCAGGTAATGGAGATGAGCAAGAAGGAAGAGGTTTAGGCTGGATGTTAGGAAGAAGTTCTTCACAGAAACAGTGATTAGCCATTGGAATGGGCTGCCCAGGGAGGTGGTGGAGTCACCATCACTGGAGGTGTTTAGGAAGAGACTGGATGGGGTGCTTGGTGCCATGGTTTAGTTGATTAGATGGTGTTGGGTGAAGGGTTGGAATTGATGATCTCAAAGGTCTTTTCCAATCTGGTCAATTCTATTCTATTCTATTCTATTCTATTCTATTCTATTCTATTCTATTCACTAAGTTTATCTCATTTCTTTAAATATCAAGTCTTGGTTCGATAGTGCACGTGCCTGACCTAGGTGCAACTTGCTATTTAATCCATAAAGCCATGATTAGCTGAATGGTGATTGGAAAGCAGCAGGAAGATACTTTGATTATGCCTTAATTATTGTCCTGTGCCTCATCTTCGCAAAAAGGATGTATGGATCTAGCCTCCCCTGTTGTTCTCAGCATCTGAGGCATACCTAACATTGCTGCTTAAGTGCAAACCTAAAGGTGTTAATACTGATTTCCAGAGTAAGATGTAAGCCTACAAAGCTTTGTTTGCCTTCTCCTCCTTCCCAGTCCCAGGCATCAAAAGAGAGCTATTTGGTTAATGGCTAATTAAACATTTCCACTGAGCAAGCCAGAGCTTGGTAAGCCCACATCTTCCTTGCTGCAGACTGTTTGGAATTAGATGAAAGTTGCCTTGCCTTGCCTTTTGACAAGTTGTAGGCTGAATTCATCCAACTTTGAAGGAAGCAGAGATAAATGAAGCCAGCGGGTTCTTAAACCAAGGGATATGAAGCAAAAAAAATATTCCACAACTCTCTCTTCAGGTAGAGACTTGAATATATATCCCTGATAATGAGGTGCCATGCTGGCTTATTAGATATCTGTTGGTGTAATATGTAAATCCTAATGAAGGCACAAAGAGCTACAGCAGACAGGAGTGGGTTTGCTTTCAAGAAACAAACATGCCATCTGCCTCTCTTATCTCCCAACCAACAGAACATTGCCATCTCTGTACCCCAACCAACAGAACATTGCCATCTCTGCACTGAGCACTGACAAACAGCACACTCCCAGGAAAGAGGACAGTGAAACACAGTGGATTTGTTTTGCATCCTCTGCTGAGCATGGGGCCAAAACTTGGGGCAGATTGGCGATTGGCTTTTTGGCAGGGCTGGTGTGAGCTGATGTCAGCTCCTACTCAAGAAAGCACACAGGTATGGGTTAGCAGTGTCATGGGCTCATAGAGTCATTTTGGCTGGAAGAGGCTTGAAAATCATAGAGTCCAACCATAGACTCAACACTGCCAATTCCACCATGTTATTAAGTGCCACGTCTGTACCCATTTTAAATACCTCCAGGAATGGTGACTCAACCACTTCCTTTGGCACCTTATTCCAATGCTTGGGAACCCTTTGGATGAAGAAATGTTTCTTAATATCCACTGTAAGCCTCCCCTGGCACAACTTGAGGCCACTTCCTCTTGTCCTGTCACTTGTGAACTGTGAGATTGAGCCCCACCTGGCTCCAACCTCCTTTCAGGTAGTTCAAGAATGTGAGAAAGGCTCCCTTTAGCTTCCTTTTCTTTAGATTAAACAATCCCAGTTCTCTCAGCCACTCCTTACAGGACTTACTCTCTAGACTCTACACTGGCTTCTTTGTTCTTCTTTGGATATGCTTCAGTGCCTCAATGTCTTTCTCTTTGGTACCAGCTAGGCATACACACATCACCACAAAAGCCTGGGAAGATCTTCCTGAACCTCCATTTACACCACACTGGTGGCAGCATTTAAAACCCTTACAGGGGAAGACTAGGACTGGTTAAGAAAGTGGTTCTTCTGGATTCTTGTATTTCTTTCCTACAGTGAGTAGGGAAGTGATGGTGCCCCTGTACTCAGCACTGATTTCAGATTTGGGTTCAGATTTGGGGGCCTCACTCCTAGAAGGGCATTGATCAGCTGTAATGTGTCCAGAGAAGGGCAATGAAGCTGGGGAAGAGTCTAGAGAATAGGTCTGGTGAGGAGCAGCTGAGAGAACTGGGACTGTATAGTCTGGAGAAGAGGAAGCTCTCTCCAACTCCCTGAAAGGAGGTTGCAGTGAGGTGGTGGTCATAGAATCGTACAGTGGCCTAAGCTGGAAGACACCTCAGCAGTCATCTACTCCAACCTCCCCATAGGGACATTCCTGTATAGCCTGATCTAGGCATATTTGCATTATCAGGAAGGTTGGAGGGATGATCTGCAGAGATCCCTTCCAACCTCTACCATTCTGTGATTCTGTTCAAAGTGGATCTTTTTCAGGGTTTGCAGATTGCAACAAATGGCACTAGCATTGTACCTCTACTTATTAAAGAGGAGAAGAACTGGCAAGCTTTTCCTTTGCCATATAGAGAAATTCACTGCAATTTTGCTGATCTGCACTGGAGGGAGACACAATTTACCTCTTAAGACAGACACCAGAGTTTCCCTTGTTGCTTACATCTCTAGGAGGTACCACTGGGAGATACTTGCAAACATACATTTAGGGATCCTGAGGTGGATGAAACAGAACCCATAGGGCTGCCCATGAAACATGTAGAAAACATTTGTATATTTATATGTATATATAAAACCTAGAATTAAAAAGAAACAATTTCTATTTGAGGTGGTTTATGAGCTTTTTAAAGGAACATATAGAAGAGAAGGCTCTGGGGAGACCTTAGAGTTGTCTTCCAGTACCTGAAGGAGACAACAAGAAATCTGAGGAGGGACTATTTACAAGGCCTTGCAGTGACAGGATGAGACAGGATGTATTTTAGCTGGAAGCAGGGAGTTTTAGATTGGAGATTAGGAAGAAATTCTCTCCAGTGAGTGTGGTGAGACACTGGAACAGGTTGTCCAAGGAGGTTGTGGATTCCCCCACCCTGGAGGCGTTCAGGGCCAGGTTGGATGAGGCTTGAGCAGCCTGGTCTAGTGGAAGGTGTCCCTGCCCATGGCAGGAGGGTCGGAACTAGATGTTTAAGGTCACTTGCAACCTACATCATTATGCTTCTGTGATTTTCCACATCTGCTTATCCATTTTCCTGGTCAACCTTTTTCCAGGGCATTTATTGAGAAAGGTGATGGAGGTTCAAAGGATGTGTGAGACCAATGAGTGAAGCCAAGCTGAGTTAAATACAGCCTGAAACCAGGTCTGATTCTGCCACTACTTCTAAGAACAGGGATTTCAGAGGGGATTTGGTGTTGTTTCATTTGCAGTAATTCACAATTAAGAGAACATCTGCCCTGTAATTCTTTTCTGTTTCTTATGTGTTTGAAATTAAAGAAAAACTGGACTAATTAAATGGTTCATTTAATAACTTCAGGCATACAACTCCATAAAGATTTCCTCCTATTTCATCTGGTGACAGCTATTAAAACTCTAAGTCAGGTAAATAATGAGGAGTATCTCTAAGGCAGGTAAATACTGAGAACATGAATTTCCCTTCTTTCTCTTAAGAGAAAGAAGAAAGATAATGGTCTGTACGCACTGGCTGCAAGAAAGGACAGTCAAAAGGACAATGAAGTTTTACAGTGACAAATGAAGAGTTCAAAAATGATTTGCAGTGTTGGAAGCTGTTCACAGAGTGTTTTAATTTATAAAGAGGCTCACTTTGTTTTGATGGCCATACCTACTTTTGTTTTTTAGCTGCCTTGCCTTCAATGCTCTTTCTCCAGAAAAAAGCAAGAGAATGGAAAGCTGAGATAAGATGAGCTCTTTCCATTTATTTTAAAGCAAAGCCATTCACAAACTGCAAAAGATGGCTGGCAAAATTATTTCACTGTGTGTTGTTGCAAATCAAGTCAAAGGAACATCAGTTCTTTTGCAAGAAGCAATTGAAAGAATTTTAATTGCTACAGGGGTCCTTTGATCACAGTACCCAAACAAGTAACACAAATTTCTATTTGTTCTGCTAAGCTTTTCAGCTTTCTTTAAGGGTCAGTGGCTTGTTACAGCAGCAAAGTAAGATGGACACAGTTTTACCCATCAGCTTGGTTTCATAGATGACCCAAATGGTACAGGGTTGGATGGGCCAAGTTCAGTTGCATGAGATTTAACAAAGCCAAATGCTGGGTCAGGACACTCCAGACTTGGGACAGAGTGGCTGGAAATCTGCCAGGCAGGAAAGTACCTGGTGGTGATGGTTGACAGGACAGCTTTATGTTGGAGATTAGGAACAATTTCTTTGCTGCAAGAGTGGTCAGGGATTGGAACAGGCTGTCCAGAGAGGTCTTGGAGTCACCATCCCTGGAGGTGTTCACAAAACCTGTGGACATGGCACTTTGGGACATGGTTTATGGCCATGGTGGTGTTGGTCTGATGGTTGGACTGGATGATATTAGAGGGCTTTTCCAACTGAAACAAGTCCATAATTCTGTGTTTGGTTTACCTGATTCCCTGTCAGCCACCACAATAGAGTGGAAAAGATTAATTTTCCATTTGAAGTACCCAAAGCAGACTTCTCACCAGCTACACCAAGCATTGATACAACTCTGCAGAAACACAGCATCCTTCCAAACAGCTAAGGCAGTTAAGCTGCCAGTCAAGTGCTTCAACACTTGGAAAGAAAATAGATCAGCAAAGAAAAGCAATGAAAGCAAAACAGGTTTCTAAATGCTGCAAAGAGCCCAAAGTGTTGCCAGTGTGGATGTGCACGGAACATCCACTAAGTCACTGTGACCTTGGGAAAAGCCTTGAAGCAAGATATTGTAAAGCAAGGACATGACTGGGCAAGTTGTGAGATGAAAGCATTCTAGAGGCTGTCCCAGCCTTTCCAGAGGGTCTCCTGCTTACTTTTATGAGGGGTCATCCACCTTGGGTTGTTTGCTTTTTGTGCTGCGCGGAGCCACATGTGGTTCAATACAAGCAGATAATTAGGGCAGTAAGGGGATCTTAGCTGCAGAGCTCTGTGTCAAAGTGAAAGGGACAAGCAAGGCTTTACTTGGAAACATTTTCCATTTGCTGCTACTGCAAGGAGCCAGAGTGCTTTCGCCTTTTACACAAGAGAGCTTTGAGCCCAAAGAACAACCATGATTTTGTGTTATGTCTAAGGTTTAGAGTACATGCATGGCTCTCTTCTCTCTCAAAAATGCAATCATCTTTAAGCAAAGCTGTCTTACTCTCAGTTATCTGCTTGCTTTGTCTCTGACTGAAAAGCCATACTCAAGAGAGTCAGAGAATCATGGCAGCATAGAGGAACAGAATGGTTTGGGCTTGAAGTGAACTTAAAGATCATCTAGTTACAACCCCACTGACATAGGCAGGGACACCTTCCACTAGACCAGGCTGCTCAAGGACTCATCCAATCTGGGCTTGAGTACCTCCATGCAGAAGGCAACCACAAACTCCCTGGACATCCTGTTTCAGTATCTCACCACCCTCACTGGAAAGAATTTCTTTCTAATCTCCAATCTAAATCTCCTCTCTTTCAGCTTAAATCACTGCAAACCCTTGTAAAAAGTCCCTCCCCAACTTTCGTGTAGCCCACTTCAGGTACTGGAAGGCTGCTCTAAGGTCTCCCCAGGTGCTTCTCTTCTCCATGCTGAACAACCCCAGTTCTTGCAGCCTGAGAGGACTTACCCTGATGTTCTGTTAGCAGTGTAATTTGAACACATTTTTATAATAATAAAGACAGAAGATTTGTAACAATATCTTGGTGTTTGCATATGCTAGGAAGGGTGAAGATCTCCCATTTTTTCCTTTACCCAAGTGTCATGTGGCAGCTATGCAAAAGATCATTGAGTCCAACCACCAACCCAGCACTACCATGGCCATTAAACCATGTCCCAAAGTGCCATGCTCACACATTTCTTAAACACCTTCAGGGATGGTGACTCCACCAACTCCCTGGACAGCCTGCTCTAAAGCTTGGAAGGATAAAGGGCTGTTGTGAAGGGTTAGTCCCAAGAAGGAAGCTGCAATCTCAGGGGGCCTGGATTGGTTTGGTGATTTACCTGGCAAAATGTGAGTACAGAAGAGGATGAGTTTGTAGGATGTTTTCCCTTCAGGCAAAGGCAATTTTTTTTCCTGTCATGACTTTGCTCTGTTGTGCATCCTGCCTAATCCCTTCAAGCTGTGTGCCAGCTCTCTGGCCTTTTGATTCCATGTCAGTCCCAAGGGGTGGGAAGTGCTTTTGTAAAGTGCCTTTCAACTCACAGGAAGCTGAGTGGCTGATGTGAGCTTTTGAAGAGTCTTGAGGCCTGGCCATGCATACTTATCTGTGTCTATTTTGAGGAGCCTGCTACAGCAGATTGTGGAAGTAAGCTGATTTGTTTCTCCTTTTGAACAGGTGCTTGTTCAGAACAAACCTAGTGACGTGAAATGACTCCTGTTTAGTAGGGTGAACAATGTGGTAGCACCACTTGTCCCTCTGTTACTAACAGAGATTGAAGCTGCATAACAATAAAACCTGAGCTCCAGTAAATCTAGATATGAGGCTTTGAAACCTTAGGGGAAAACCACAAGCTTCTCAGATTTTATTCTTAAACCTTAAATACAAATGTATATATTTCAACCCTTTTTTTCTCTGATATATTTTCACATCTTTGGATATATTTCCATGTTGCTTTCTAGTACAGCATAGGATCACAGAATCATAGAATCATTAAAGTTGGAAAAGACCTCAAAGATCACCAAGTCCAACGGTCAATCCAACACCACCATGACCATCAAACACTGTCCCCAAGTGCGTGCCTACATGTGTCTTGAACACCTCCAGGGATGGTGACTCCACCACCTCCCTGAGAAGCCTCTTCCAATGCCTGACCACTCTTGCAGCAAACAAATTTTTCCTAATCTCCAACCTAAACCTTCCCTGGCACAATTTCAGGCTGTGTCCTCTACTATCACCTGATACTAGACAGAAGAGACCAACCCCCACCTCACTGTAACCTCCTTTCAGGGACTTGTAGAGAGCAATGAGGTCTCTCAGCTTCCTTTTCTCCACACTGGACAACTTCAGTTCTCTCAGATGTTCCTCACCAGACCTGTTCTGTAGACTCCTCACCAGCTTTGTTACCCTTCTCTGGACATGTTCCAGCACTAAAATGTCTTTCTTGTAAGTGAGTGGCCCCAAACTGAACCTAATACTTTGGTGCAGCCTCACCAGTAATGAGTACAGGGGGACAATCACTTCACTACTAGAGCTGGCCACTCTATTCCTGATCCAGGCCAGGATGCTGGTGGCCTGCTTGGCCATCTGAGCACATTGCTGCCTCATCTTCAACCAGCTGTCAACCAACATCCCCAGGTCCTTTTCTGATGGGCAACTTTCCAGCCACTCTGCTCTCTGCCTGGAGTGTTCATAGGGTTGTTGTGACCCAGGCACATGCCTTTGTTAAATCTCATACAACTGACCTTGGCCCATAGATCCAGCCTGTCCAAGTCCCTGTGCAGGACCTTCTTATTCTCAAGCAGATCAAATCTCCCTCTCATTTTAGTGTTCTCTGCAAACTTACTGGGAGTGCTCAGTCCCCTCATCCAGATTATTGATAAAGACATTACAGAGAATTGACCCCAGCGGTGAGTCCTGGGGAACACCACTGGTGATGAATCACCAACTGGATTTAACTCCATTCTTCACCACTCTTTGGGCCCAACCCTCCATCCAGTTTTTTACACAGTGAATCATCCACCCATCCATAATATAACAGCAATTTCCTCCTGAATGACTAAATGCAGGAGGACTCAGCAATTACATAGATAGATAAATCTAGGTAAACATAAACAGGTATGACAGAACTCAAGGACTTAGAAACCCATTCACAGGTATTTAACTTAAGTAACTGAAGTTACAAAAGAACACCCTTTTCTCTCTGAAAATTGTTTAAAAAGCACAAAATGTTCAAATGATCACTCCATCTGGTTGCTTTTCCCCATAATTTATTAGCAAACCTCTTAGAGAAGTCATTTGTAAGACATTATCCCCTGATCAGGCTGTGGCAAGCTGCCATCCAGCACAGCATCTAAATAAGGGAATTTTCCTTTAATGCTTCTCTCTCTTTTAGACAGGATTCCTTGAAAACTGTAATCAAACTCTGCGAGGAAGTAAGAAAGATATAAATAGAAGGGTGACTTCAGCAGAAGGTAGCAGCTATTTGGGCTGCCCTAGAGAGGCCCAAAGATGTTGCCCTGTCCTTGAGAGCCTAGAGCTACCCAGTACCTGAAGGAGGGCTACAAAAAAAGCGGGGAAGGAAAAGCTGGGAAGCTTGTAGCAACAGGACAAGGGGCAATGGGTTTAAACTAGAGACTGCTCAGCTGCTTGAGCAACCAGGCCTAGTGGAAGTTGTCCCTGACCAGGGCTGGGTGGCAGGAACTTGATGATCTTGAAGGTCCCTTCCAACCTAAACCATTCTTTGAATCTATAAATGAATCTTCTGAGGTGAAAGGGGTGCTAGCCTGCATGGAGTATTCTGCACCTCATTACTTTAACAGAGTGCATCGGGTAAGGACAGCTTTGGAACAGATGGTGCCGTTGGATTGGTATCCCTGTAAGTCACTCCATTCTTTGTCATTTTGGCATAGCTACAACAACCTCTTCCCTTGCAATTGAATGGACAACAACTGCTTAAAGAAACATAGAACACTATCAGTCACCAATAAAAAGGAGTAAAGTTCTTAAATTTGAAATAGAATAGAAATAGAATTAACCAGGTTGGAAAAGACCTTTGAGATCATCAAGTCCAACCTATCACCCAACACCATCTAATCAACTAAACCATGGCATCAAGCACCCCATCCAGTCTCTTCCTAAACACCTCTGGTGATGGTGACTCCATCACCTCCCTGGGCAGCCCATTCCAATGGCCAGTCACTCTTTCTGTGAAGAACTTCTTCCTAACATCCAGCCTAGACCTCCCCTGAGGTTATTTCTGAGAGAAAATACAAAAAATAGTGGAATCATTTCAGTTGGAAAAGGCCTCTAAGATTATCGAGTCCAATCATCAACTCAGCACCACCACAAGCACTAAATTATGTCCCAAACTGCCATGTCCACACATTTTTTGAGCACCTCCAGGGATGGTGACTCCACCACCTCCCTGGGCAGCCTGTTCCAATCTCCCACCTAAATCATCCCTGGCACAACTTGAGGCCATTTCCTCTCCTCCTGTCACTTATTGCTAGGAAGAAGAGACCAAGCCCCGCCTTCTACCTCCCTCCAGCCTCCTCTCAGGGAGTTGTGGAGAGCAATGAGGTCTGCCTTCAGCCTCCTCTTCTCCAAATGAAACAACCCCAGTTCCCTCAGCTGCTCTTCACCATACTGGTTCTCCAAACCCTTCACCAGCTTTGTCTGGACACACTCCAGCACCACAATGAATGAATCCTTTTCTTATACTCCACACTAGGTTGCAAAGTTTTAATGAAGTCTCGTTTTGTTTTTGTGCTGTGACTGCCTGGAGCTTTGGTTGCACAGCAACAGGACTGTGTAGCAGAAAGCATTCCCTCACTATAATGAGGAGCTGTTGTTGTTGACTCTTTGCTGTTGCCCATCACAGCATGCCTGCCTGGATGGATGCTTCTTTTCTACTAGAGGCACTGGTCTTTTTCAGATGTATGAGAGGAAAAGGGGAGCAATACTGAAAATCTGAGGAGTTGGTGCTCATTTAACATCCCAGTGAAGGTGAGGACCACTGTAAGCTATAGAGCTGGAGCAACAACACGAATGATGGTCTCTTCCATCCTAAAACATTCTGTGATTCTGATTCTTTGATTTTAGCCTAACTGACCAAGTGCTGTGTGGCAGCAAAGCCAGGTCAGCTGGTTCACTTGCAGAATGCCACATAGAAGGTTTGAAGATGCAATCTTTCTATTCAGGTCCAAAACTTTTCTCAACCTAAGACTACTTAGAAAATGAACATGTATTTAGGTGAGAAAGCATACACCTAGGAAGCTACCTCAGCTTTTGGAAAAATGCTAGCAAGGAAGCTCAGCAACCGTTTCCATGTTTTCACCTTCAATGTGAACTTTCCTTTGACTCACATGAGATGTGAGTAATAGAGACACCTGCTACAGGAATCAGGATCATAGAAAGGTTTGGTTTGGAAGGAACTTCCAAAGGTTAACTTGTCCAACCCCCCCTGCAATCAGCAGGAACATCCTCCACTAGATCAGGTTGCTCAGAGCCTTGTCCAGCCTCCCCTTGAATATCTCCAGGCATGGAGCCCCAAGTACCTCCCTGGGCAACCTGTTGCAGTGTTCTGACACCCTCATGCTGCAGAACTTGTTCCTAACATCCAGCCTAAATCTGGTCTTCCCTCATTTCAAACCATTGCCTGGCTGCCGGGACCTTGTCACAATTTTCCCCTCCAGCAGAGGTGAGCTGGGCTGTGGGCAGGTGGCTCCCATTCTTGCACCCCCACATATGGGTTAGACTTAGCCAAGGCCAGCTGATAAGAAGGTTAATCTCTCCTGTGTGAAGCAAAACCAGAAGAGACCAGAAAAGAAGAGAATTGCTATGGTACAGCCCATCTTGTTCTATATATTTATCCAATGAATTTGTTTAGAATAATCTTTCGTTTTCTTTTTTACATCCAATAGTGATTTATTTACATTTTTCAACTTTTCTGCTCAAAAGCTGTAACTAAATTTTAAAGGCATAGCCTAAACCCACCACACCCCTCAACCTATCACTGCAGGCTTCTGGAAACTCCTTCTTCAGCCTTCTTGTAGGCCCTTCAAGTACTGGATGGCCACTATTAGGTCTGCCTGGAGCCTTCTCTTCTCCAGGCCATTGACATCAGCCATTTTCTTTCAGTGAAAACTGGGAGAACTTAGAGGACATGACCAATGCTGAGCTGGTTTAGAAAGCCTTTGGGTTCAAGCAACCATTTCCCTTCAAGCACAGGACTCAAACACCATGGTGACGAAGCAATATGAAAAGCTGCTCAAGCATATTCTACATAGCTCCAGAAGGAAGCTCAAGCCAGAGATGAAATTGCCCCTCTCTCCTCTAAAAAGAAAATGCTTCTCCTTGCTGAAGAAAACCAGATTGCTGCTGGAGATATTAAATACATTAGAGAAAATCTCAGGTGTAGACAGTCACATGTTGCTAGGATAGGTCAAGCTCTTCCTGGTGGGGGATTACCAGGTGGAGAAAGCTTTCCCAGGTGTATGATTTGCATGAGATGCAGTGGACCATGATAACTCTTGTTAAGCTGTCACACAGTATTTTATCTGGAGTGATCTTCCAGCTACCCTCCCCACACATGTATCTCGTTGAACTGCACTTTGTTTCCCTGACTTCACCTAATTGCATATGAAGAAGCCAAGAAATCATTTTTATGGCCCTCCGGTTGATCTCATCTTTCAATGTCAGACCACACCTGGAGCACTGCATTCAGATTTGGTCCCTGCTGTACACATAAAAAAAAAAAAAAAAAAAAAAAAAATGTGAACAGGCTGGAAAGCACCCAGAGAAGGGCCAGGAGAATGATCATAGGGCTGGACAATGCCATATGAGGAAAGGCTGAAAGAGCTGGGTTTGTTCAGCCTGGAGGAGAGAAGGCTTAGGAAAGACCTTATCTTCAAGCACCAGGATATAAAGGGTGGCTACCTGGAGGGTGGAGACTTCCTTTTTACAAGGAGTCTCATGGAAAAGACAAGGGGTCATGGGGACAAGTAACTGCTCGGGAGATTCCCATTGGACTCCAGAAGAAAATACTTCCCCATGAGAGCTGTCACATATTGGAATCATCTCCCAAGGGAAGTGGTGGATTCCCGTTCACTGGACAGTTTGAAGACTCAGTTTAACAGGGTGCTGGGCCAGCTCATTTCAACTGTACTGTGACCTAGAAAGATTGAACCATATGATCCTTGGAGTGCCTTCCAAGTTGGCATTCTGTGTGATTTTGTGTCTCATATTCTATGCCATCTAAGGAGAAATTGCATACTCACATAGAGTCACAGAATGGTATGGTTTGGAAGGGACCTCTGGAGATCATTTAGTCCAACACCCCAGCAAAGGTGTATTCACCTAAAGAAGGTCACACAGGAACATGTCCAGGTGGGTTTTGAATGTCTCCAAAGATGGAGATTCCACCAACTCCTTGGACAGCCACTTCCAGTGCTCTATCACCCTTTAAGTTCCTCCTCATGTTTAGCTGGAATTACCTTGTCCAATCTTATGTGATCCACTGTACTGTGTGCACCAACAATCCCAAGTAAACCAAGTATCCATATTCATAGAATCATAGAATCATAGAGTCATAGAATCATAGAATCACAGAATGGTTTGTGTTGGCAGGGACCTCTAAAGGTCATCCATTCCAACCCTCCTGCAGTCAGCAGGGACATCCTCCACTGGATCAGGCTGCTCAAAGCATTGTTGAGCCTGACCTTGAATATCTCCAGGGATGGGGCCTCAACCACCTGCCTGGGCAACCCATTCCAGTGTTCCACTACCCTCATGGTAAAGAACTTGTTCCTACTACTACAGCTACTCCTACTACTGCTGCTTGTTCTTTCTACTACAGCTGGCAACAGTCAGGAAAGGGTCCTTTCTATTGTGTTCCTACTTTCACTGAAAAAGCTGCCTTTGAAAGAGAATCCCCCAAGTCCAAAAGTCAAGTTAGATCTGCATTATTGCTGTCTATCCCTGGGTCTGCACGTGAAATGGAGATTCAGACCCCCCACCATTCCTGTAGTCAATGACTCCTCCTGCTCCTGTGCTAACCTGTAGTAATTTTACACACCAAAAAGTGCTTGCTGGAGGTCTGCGGTGTTTTTTGACTCATGTTTATATGTTTATCTCTAAGCCTTTTTGTCTAAGGTGCCCATCCCTATAACTGCCTTGTTCTGCTCCTTTTTTTTATTCTCTTTCTTTTTTTTTAACCATCTTTAGATTTTTTTATTGTTTTTCATCCCTCCCTCAGTTAGGCTTGAATGGTGTAATGTATTTTGTCCTCACTGCATTGAAGCTCAGAGTTAATAAAGGTATGCAGAAATAAAAAGAAGAAAATGGAGTTACTATGGGAACATACATTGCAATTGAATCGGCCGTGACATCTACAGGACTCCTAGGGAATGTAAGAAGACATTCTTTCATGTCAGAATTGCTTCAATTGCTCCTTACATCTCCTTTTTGGGGTTGGATTCCGCCTCAGTAACTCTGTCTCCTGATTTCACCCATACTCAGTATCTCCTTCTCCAGAATAAGCATTCTCATGAAGTATCTCCTTCTTGGGTGTATCAAGTGCGTCCAGCAGGTCTAGGGAGGTTCTCTTCCCCCCTACTCTTCACTGATGAGACCATACCTGGAAATCAGTGTCCAGTTTTGGGCTCCCCAGTTCAGGAGAGATAGGAATCTGCTGGAGAGAGTCCAATGGAGAGATATGCGGGAAGAGAGACTGGGGCACCTGAACATCTCTGCTATGGAGAAAGACAGAGACCATCTGTTTTGCCTGGAGAAGAGAAGGCTGAGAGGAGATCTTATGAATGTCTATAAATATCTCAGGGGTGAGTGACAAGGCTCTTTTCAGTGGTGCCCAGTGACAGGACAAGGAACAGTGGGTACAAGCTGGAACAACAGGAAGTTCCTTCTCAACATGAAGACAAACTTCTTTACTGTGAGGGTGGCAGAGCCCTGGAGCTGGCTGCCCAGAGAGGTTGAGGATTCTCCTTCTTGATGGGGTGCTTGGTGCCATGGTTTAGTTGATTAGGTGGGTTGGATTGGTTGATAGGTTGGACGCAATGATCTTGAAGGTCTCTTCCAACCTATTCTATTCCATTCCATTCCATTCTATTCCATTCCATTCCATTCCATTCCATTCCATTCCACTCCAAGACCCATCCAGATGCATTCCTGTGCGACCTGCCCTAGGTCATCCTGCAGGGGTGGTTGGACTTGATGACCTTTTGAAGTCCTTTCCAACCCCTATCATTCCATGATTCTCTAGGCTGAGTATTCTCAGTAAGTGTCTCCTTCTCTAGAGACTTTCAAGTGCTGTCTGGATGTTTTCCTGTGCGGGCTGCTCAAGGGGATGTTGCTTTGGCAAGAAGGTTGGACCCAGTGATCTCCAGAGGTCCCTTCCAACTACTACCATTCTGTGATTCCTCACTTCTCTATATTGATAAAATCTGATAAGTGGAGGTGTTGTTTATCCTGATTCATACAAGCTGTGAATTAGACCTCATGTGGGGTTATTTTTTTGTGTTTGGTGTTTTGTTTTGTTGTGGTGTGTTGGTTTTTTTTTTTTTTTTTTTTTTTTTTTTTCTCCAATTCAAAGGTTAATTGAAGCACTTTTAAGTTTTTGGTTTGAACTGGATTAATTTCTGCATTCATTCTGTGAGTAGAAGTTGAGAAGTAACCAAAAGAATTAGAGAAATTTACATTGCTTTGAATCTGTACAGTTTAAGCTGAAGTCCCTTGCTAGCACATTAACCTGTGACAAATATTCTCCCTATGGGAAGGCAGAGATCTGCAAAACACAATAAAGCAACCAAAATGAGGAACTCCCCAGATCACCAGATGGGGAAGGGGAATCCTGATTTGGTATCCACTTTTTATTTTTGAACTGCCTAAGTACTCCTGGTCCACATCTCTCACAGGCACCATCTGAAAGTTCACTGTCACCTAGACCTAGGAGATTAAGTTTCTCTTCATTAGCACTAGCCCTCAGTTCAGGTTTAGACTGTGAAAGAATAAAGGAGGGAGGAGTGTTTAGGAGAAAGGGATTGTTCTACTCAGAGTTTGGCTGACACTGAGCTGTCATTCCAAAGCCACCAAGTTCTTTTAATACAAATTATTACTCAATGTTACAAGCAAAACTATGGGTGTCACTATTTTAAAGATATTCTTTTTGGCAAGAAAAACAGAAGGGAAACCCCCTCCCATTCCTCACATATCATAGAATCATAGAATGGTTTGGGTTGGAAGGGAACTCTTTTCCCCAGTGTCAGCTTACAGAAGGAGAGGAAATGGCCTGAAATTGTGCCAGAGGGGGGTTAGGTTGGAGATTAGGAAAAACTTCTTTGCTGCAAGAGTGGTCAGAGGTTGGAACAGGCTGCCCAGGGAAGAGGTGGAGTCACCATCTCTGGGGGTGTTCAAGGAATGTGTGGACATGGCACTTGGGGACATGGTTTAATGGCCACGGTGGTGTTAGGTTGAAGGTTGGACTTGATGATCTTAGAGGGCTTTTCTTACCAAAACAATTCTATGATTCTATAATTCTGTCTCCTTCAAACTTTGCTCTGAGCCAAGGTTTTCTTCTGATTCCATTTCCTGAAAGCTTCACAAGGTGCTTGTTCTCAGAGAGCAAGGGAATAGAGGTTTGAGGAAAGAAAATGAAAAAGCAAACAGTTGTTTCCAGCAATGACCTCTCTGACAGGGTGGCTGCCTTTCCTGACAGCCAGGCTGTCCCAGAAGGAGAAATGTCTTCAATGTTTTTGGACTGACATGAGAGGGCAAACAACTCTAGGGCTGTCTTGAGCATAGGGTTGTTTTGTTAGGGATCTGAAGGGAAGAAGCCCAGAGAGTGAAAGAAAATTCTCTTCTTGCTGGTGGAGCAGTAGAAAAATGAAATAACTCATAAGGGAGCTATTAAGGCTGAAATAATTTCAGAAAATTATGAAGTGTCTTCAATGCCATGTTAGCAGGGGTGAGAATCCAGTCCAGTGCATTACTGCACAGAACTACTTCTTGTGAAGGGCTGTAGAGCATTTCTTGTTACCAAGAATATAAGAGTTGATGCATTTTTCTGTTTGGAGAATTATTCTGGGCACATGCCAAGCTATATTTAATTTCTGTAAAAGCAGTGAAAATTGCTACCATTGTGATTACCTGATTGTGGCCCAGTGTAATGGAATTGACATTATCTAAAGAAGCATTTCAAAGAGGACATTTTTGTACTATAATATGATTTGAGGCTATCACTAGCTGAGGAAAAACTACATGGAAATTAACATAACACTGTGGTAGTGCAGAGAATCATGGAGCCATAGAATCGTAGACAATGGTAGGGGTTGGAAAGGACCTCTGGAAATCATCCAGTCCAACTCTTCTGCCAAAGCAGGATCAACCAGGGCAAGTCACACAGGAACACATCCAGATGGGTCTTGAAAGTCTTCAGAGGAGACTCCACAACCTTTCTGGGCTCCAGTGATCTGTCACCCTCACAGTAAAGAAATTTCTCCTCATGTTGAGGTGAAACTTCCTGTGTTCCAGTTCGTATCCATTGCTCCTTGTCGTATCACAGGACACTATTGTATTGAGCCTGGCCCTTATTTCTTGATACCCATCCTTCACATATTTATAAACATTGATAAGATCTCGCAGCCTTCTCCAGGCTAAACAGCCCCAGGCCTCTCAGCCTTTCCTCCTCAGAGAAATGCTGCAGTCTCTTCACCATGCTCATAGCCCTACTTAACTGTACACTTAACACATTCTCATCTCCTCCCCCAAATTCTCTACATCCATCATCTAGTGACTAGAAACAGACTCTGGACCTCTGTGCAGCTGGCACCCAACCCTCCCGGGTTCTGGCTGTATGCAGGACAGCCTTCCACAGGGCCATGCTGTGCTAGAGTCGATAATTTGGAGAGGTCCTGAACCACACTAGAAGCCTGAAACAGAAACTAGGAGCATCCTTCCTGTTCTGTATTTGATCCAGAGGTTTTCATTCAACCTACAAAGATTCTTTCTGGGACAAGGACCAAAGTTAAGGTTACTTCCCTCCCAAGTTAACATCCTCACCTTGTGTATTCCTACTTATCTAATCTTTGCTTCTTAGGTTCCCGAGGTTATAGCCATGAAGGATGAATATTCCTAAAGGATTAAATTTCCTGAGGTCCATTGTGGTTGACAGGTGTTTTGAAGGCAAAGAACCTCACCCCAAAAATGCTTTGTGGCTCAAGGAAACTCATGTGCTAGAAACCAGCGGAAGTGGAATCCCTTCTTGGAAGTATCATGGTGTAATATCCGCTGTGTCAGTGGGTGGCAAGAGCAATCATTCCTCAAACAGTCACTCAATGAGAGGAGAGCACTAAGGAGCAGAGTCACATGAAGTGACAGACTTTAACTTCACCACACTTCTTGATTTAATGCAAACACATTCCCTGGTTCTGGCTGTCATCAATTCCTGTGGGAACAGGCTGGTATTATAGACACAGCATACAAAATCACATGCCTTGCCACAGTGGCTATAAAGATAACAGATCATCAGCATATCAGAGAGATTCATCAACACACAGGACCCAGGACATATGGTTTGTATTCAGGACAGCTCAGCACTGAGTCACTGCCAGTGTGTAGAAGGAGGGAGAAAATGAACAGCACCAGAAATAGACAGGTTTGCCTCAAGAGGCAAAGTATATGTGGTACAATATCAGTGGGGACAAGTAAGCATGCACAGATTACATTGAAAAGGAATTATTTTTCAATCTTAAGAATCACAGAATCCTAGAACTATTTGGAAAAGACCTCTAAGATCACCAAGTCAAATTGTCAGCCTGAAACCACCATGGCCATTAGGGTGGGTGTCAGGAAGATGGGGCCAGACTCTTCTCAGTGGTGCCCAGTGACAGGACAAGAGGTAATGGACATAAACTTGAGTATAAAAAGTTCCTTCTAAATATGAGAAGGACCTTCTTTACTTTGAGGGTAGCAGAGCACTGCAAGAGGCTGCCCAGAGAGATGGTGGAGTCTCCATCTCTGGGGACTTTCAAGGACCATCTGGATGTATTCCTGTGTGACCTTCTTTAGGTGACCCTGCTTTGGTTGGGGATTTGGACTTGATCTTCAGAGGTCCTTCCTAACACCATTCTGTGATTCTGTGGTTTTATGGCCATTAAACCATGTCCTAAAGTGCCATGTCCACATATTTCTTGAACACCTTCTGGGATGGTGACTCCACCACCTCCCTGGACAGCCTGTTCCAATGCCTGACCACTCTTGCAGTAAAGAAATTTCCCCTAATCTCCAACCTAAACCTCCCCTGGCACAATTTCAGGCTATTTCTACTTGTTCTAACACCTGATACTAGGCAGAAGAACCCCACCCGATTTCAACCTCCTTTCAGGGAGTTGTTGGGAGCCAGAAGATCTCCCCTCAGCCTCCTCTTCTTCAGACTAAACAACCCAATTCCCTCTCTTAATGGAGGACACTGCTCAAGAGATAGAGAAAACCTGCAGATACCTTTAAAGATACGAGTTGAAAAGACAAACACTGACTTCTCTGTGCAGAGAACTGTTCTCCCATTTCCTCAACAGTTGACACCACTGAAGATAAAAGGAGCTAAAGCTTAGGTGTTAGCACACACAGTGTGGATCCAGTCTGTCTTTGACAGAGATTGTGGTGATAACCACCATGAAACCTCAGAGAGCTCATGCTCAGTTGATGGGACTCGCTGTTTCCAGCGTTTAAAGGTCACCTCCAACCTCCCCTGCCATCGCCAGGAACGCCTTCTATTAAACCTGGTTCTTCAAGGTCCTGTCCAACCTGGCCTCAAACACCTCCAGGGAGGGGGCATCCACAACCTGTTCCAGTGTCTCACCACCCTCACTTGAAAGAATTTATTCCTAATTTCCAGTCTCAATCTCCCCTCTTCCAGCTCAAAGCCATTGCCCTTTGTCCTGTCCCTACAGTCCCTGTCTCAGGGAGTGAGAGATTGGTGTGATTCAGAATGTTGAAGATCTTGGCATGCCATTCCCTCACATTCCACTTGTAATTAATTACGCCCAAGCCTACCAGATGTGATATGGAGCATACTTTAGAAGGGTAGCATTTGCTTTATTGTTTGGAATATCTACATGAAAATTAAGACATTCCTTTCTTTTTTTTTTTTAAATAGTTTTTCCCTTTTGTGAAACAGGAAAGAAAAGGATAATTTCGTCCACAAATGATGAAGAGAGTCTTTTTCAAAACGTGATATTCCCAAGTGTGTAGGCAAACAGAGAGAGCAGTTGCCACAGTAACACAGTTCAGGATCTATTTCCCCAACTGGATGCTGAAATAATGATTAATTATTCTGATGTTGGGATGCTTACTAATCCAAATGCATTTATTTAAGAACCTGCTTTTCATGGACACCCCTACAGAGTTTATTTGTGACCGAGAAGTAAATCAAAAGGCATCTGAGCAAGGGCAGAGAAAGATTTCATTCTCTGCTTTACAAAATATTCACAGGGTCACAGATTGCTTTGGGGTAGAAGGGACCCTCAAAGGTCATCTTGTCCAACCTCCATGCAGTCAGCAGAGACTCCTCTAATTAGAGCAGGCTGCCCAGGGCAACAGCAAGTCTGACTTTGAATGTCTTCAGGGATGGTACCTCAACCGCATCCCTGGGAAACGTGTTCCAGTGTTTCACCACTCTCATTGTGCAGAACTTCCTCCTGATGTCCAACCTAAATTTGCCCTGCTCCAGTTTCAAAGCATTGCCTCTCATCCTATCACCACAGGCCCTTCTAGAGAGTTCCTCCCCAGCCTTCCTGTAGGTCCCCTCTAGATATTGAAATGCAGCTCTGGGGTGTCCCTGGAACCTTCTCTTCTCCAGGCTGAGCAGCCCCAATTCCTTCAGGCTGTCTTCACAGAAGAGGTGATCTAGCCCTCTGATCATCTTCATGACCTTCCTCTTTTATCCTCAGACACTTTTCTGCATAAATCCACCAGTAGCAGTTGATCCCAAAGCAGAAGCTTTTTGTGGCATTCTCAAAATGCAACAGGTGGTTTGTTTGTTTGTTTACTTCAATCAGATTTAAGCCATTGGCTTGAATTCCAGCAATGGACACATTAGTACCTTCAGAAAATCCCACCTAGCACACACTGCACAGTTTCATGAGCCCAAAGACCTCATGAAATTCACAGAATCACAGAATCACCAAGGTTGGAAGAGACCTCAGAGATTGAGTCCAACCTATTACCTAATACCAACTAAACCATGGCTTCAAGTGCCACGTCCAATCCTTTTCTGAGCACTTCCAGGGATGGTGACTCCACCACCTCCCTGGGCAGCACATTCCAATGGCCAGTTACTCTTTCTGTGAAGAACCTTCTCCTTACCTCGAGCCTAAACTTCCCCTGATGCAGCTTGAAACTGTGTCCTCTTATCTGCCACTGGTTGCCTGGGAGAAGAGACCTCCACCTGGCTACAACCTCCCTTCAGTTAGTTTTAGAGAGCAATAAAGTCTCTCCTGAGCCTCCTCTTCTGCAGGCTAAACAACCCCAGCTCCCTCAGCTCTCCTCATAGGGCTTCCCTCCAATACTTTCCTCTTATGCTCCCCTCAGTCATGAAGTGTGTGAGGCCTTGAGCAGCCCAGTCTAGTGGAAGGTGTTCCTGCAGGGACTGGAACCGGCTGCTCATCCAACAAGGCCTTGAACACCTCCAGGGAGGGGGCATCCACAACCTCCCTGGGCAACTTGTTTCAGTGTCTCACCACCCTCACTGCAAAGAATTTCTTCCTAATCTCTAGTCTCAATCTTCCCTCTTCCAGCTCAAAACCATTGCCCCTCCTCCTGTCACTATAAGTCCCTGTGAAAAGTCCCTCCCCAGCTTTCTTTAAGCCTGCTTCAAGTACTGGGAGGCTGCTCTATAATCTCTCTGGAGCCTTCTCTTCTCCAGGCTGAATAGCCCCAGCTGTCTCAGCCTGTCCCCATAGAGGAGTTTCTCCATCCGAAGAAAAGCCAAACCCACTGTTCCTGAGCTGCTGACTTGTCTGTCTGGAATTCCTTTCTTTTCCTTTTTTTTTTTTTTTTTTTTTCTTTTTTTTTTTTTTTTTTCCTTTTTAATAGGACATAAAATTTTAATTGAGGTAGGAAAGATAAAACATCTATCAACATAGAAAAGATGAAGGAGAATAAGATTACTCTTGTACTCTGCTTTTATATGGGTATCAAATGTAGCCTATGTCAACACCACTTCTGGGGCTTTTGTTTCAGTACATATTTGTTGTTCAGCACCTCTGTTTGATCCACTCTTCTGAGCAGCATGGAGCTCAGGGACAGTGCAATATTGAAACAGCTGACTCAGCTGCTGGCTGACATCAGAAACAGAAAGTTAGTTTCCCCCTCTAACTTTCCAGCTCCTAACTACAAATGAACAGACAGGCTTCACAACTTGCCTTCATAGTTTTCTGTTGGTCATAAATAGATCAGCCACTAGAGTTTATCCTGATCTAGAATGAACTGCCTGGACAGCAAGTTGAGAGAGCTGATTATAGCACTCTGCTCAGCTATGGTGAGAGTACTCTGTCCAGCTATGGGGACCCCAACACAAGAGCAAGACGGACCTGCTGCAGTGGGTGGAGAGGAGGGCCATAAAGATGAGAGCTGGATCACCTCTCCAGTGAAGGCAGGCTGAAAGAGTTGGGGCTGTTCAGCCTGGAGAAGGCTCCAGGGAGGCCTTAGGGCTGCATTTCAATATCTGAATGGGACCTACAGGAAGGCTGTGGAGGGACTGTTTAGATGGGCCTGTGGTGACAGGCAATGGTTTGATATAGGAACAGGGTAGATTTAGATTGGACATCAGGAAGAAGTTCTTTACAATAGAGTAATGAAATACTGCAACAGGATGCCCAGGGATGTGGTTGAGGCCCATCCCTGAAGATATTCAAGATCAGCTAACTGAACTGAAGGACACTTGGTCCTCTACCTGCTAGGTGACAGTGGGCAGTAATGTATCTTCAAGTCCACTGAGGTAGAATAAAATGAAGAAACAGGAGCAGGGGTCATGTAGAAAAATTCTGCTCCAAAAATAGGTGTGCACATGTAAAGCAGCCTTTTGCTCCCATTAGCATAATGCTCTGATTTGTTAATGCCTTCTCTGAAGTGCTCTGATGAAGGCATCAATTGATGCAATCATTCAGAACACACAACACCATTACCTGCTCTTTGGAAGGTGCATACTCCCCTAAGAATCTCTTGTTTTGTGCTGTTAATTATTGTTAAGGATGCTCTCAAATGCAAGTGCAGATGACTCTCCCTTTATGCAGTTTCTTTCTTTGTGCCTTTATTATTATTATTGGAAGCTGCCAGAAGCATTTCATTTGGAATTGATATATCTTCCAATACTTTGATTTCCCTTTGTTCCCTCCTCTCTATCACTGATTCAGTGGCACTTCACAAATAAGGGGTGATGAAGAAAGGCAGGCTAGGAACTAATGCTAAAAATGCACTTTGGATATACAATCTGCATCATTGTCCTTCAGCTTTCAAGCAGCTAAAATGATTACTAATATTTCATAAATGAAAAGGAAGAGATAAGATGCAACCATTAAAATTGGGCTGGATTAGAAATAATGGTTACTGGGGAGATTTCAAGAGAGCTTAATTTGGGAGCACAAGCACCTATGAGAGGGAACCGAGAATTGTGCTCCTACTTCTCCCAGCCTTGAAAATATCCCCTAAAGCCATTAGATCACTTCAAAAAGTACAGCAGAAACATGGGCAGTAGCTTGTAAAGCCATAAATCTGACCTGATTCCTATGTGGCCAGACCTTGCAGATTGTGGTCTTTGTCTTCCATCACAATCCAACATGTTACAGTCCCATTGGCCTCCTTCCTTACACAGATAATTTTCCAGGACTGGTGTTTTGGTTTGTTTTGGGGGTTTTTTGGTTGGTTGTTTTTTTTTTTTTTTTTTCTTAACTGGAACAGTTTTTGGAGACTTCTTTGTTTCTCTGTAGATTTCCTGAAGTTGCACCTCTTGATTCAGTGTCTTCCATCTCAGCTCCTGCCACTGCTCCCAACTTGTCCTTCTGCCTCCAAAGCTGCCTGAGTGCCCTCCTCACCTTCTTTCATAGAATCATAGAATGGTTTGAGTTAGAAGGGATCTTAAAGATCATTTAGTTCAAATCCTGCTGCCATGGGCAAGGACACCTTCCACTAGGTTGATCAAAGTATCATTCAACCTGGCCTTGAACACCTGAGGCAACCTGTTCCAGTGTCTCACTGCTCTCACTTAAAATATTTTTTCCCTAATACATAATACAGAATTAACCAGGTTGGAAAAGACCTTCAAGATCATTGAGTCCAACCTATCACCCAACACTAACCAACTAAACCATGGTACTAAGTGCCTCATCCATCTCCAGTCTAAATTTCCCCTCCTCAAACTTCAATCCATTGTCCCTCATCCTGTTACCACAAGCCTTTGTCAAAAGTTCCTTCCCATTTCTAGAACCTCCTTCAGGTACTGGAAGGCTGCTCTAAGATCTTCCTGGAGCCTTCTCTAGGCTGAACAGCCCCAACTGTCTCAGCCTGTCCCCATATGGAGGTTCTCCAGCCCTATGATCATCTTCATGGTCTCTTAAGGACCCTCTCTGCAGCAGTTGTCTGTCCTTTTTGTGCTGGAGGCACCAGAACTGGACACAGAGATGCAGGTGGGGTCTCTCAAGAGTGGAATAGAGGGGGAGAATCACTTCCCTCATCCTCTATTTTGCCACCCAGCCTTTACTTCTTGTTCCAGTTGTATCAATTGGGAGCCCAACCTAAGAGGTTCAGGGAAAAAATAAAAATAAAAATTGGGAACTACTCTGGAATCTTTTCCTTTGTTGTTGGAATGCTCCAGATGGAGTTATTTTTTAATCTAAAATCTATCACTATCAGGAAAGTGTTCCTACAGACTTGAGTTTTTATGATGCATCATTGTTGATTTCTCTGTTTCTTCTCAGCTGAAATGCGTGGTTTTGATATAAAGCAGCTCACTGTTGCCTCCATTTTACATCCCTGATGCAATGAAAGATTGAAGATGAGGAAAAATTTCTTTGCTGTAAGAGTAGTCAGGCATTGGAAGAGGCTGTCCAGGGAGGACGTGGAGTCACCATCCCTGGAGGTGTTCAAGAAACATCTGGACATGGCACTTAGGGACATGGGTTTATGGCTGTGGTGGTGTTGGCTGTGATGGCTGAACTCAATCTTGGAGATCTTTTCCAACAGAAACCATTCTATGATTCTATGAAAGGCACTTTTGAAAGTTAATGCTGCTTTCAGTCCAAACAGACTTGGAGAGGATTTCTTTGTTCCATGGTAGTCACTGGTAATCCATCGTAAGGAAAACCTTTCTCTGGATAACAGCACAGGCACAGTGCAGTCCATCTCTGCAGCAGCGGGATCACTGTGCTGCCCTTCATATCATATCCAACATATCCATCCACAATTGCAGTTAATCCTGTGGCTCATCCTTCATCTAACCCTGCATCCTGAGCCTGTGCTAGCTCTGACCAAAAGTGTCTGGTTACTGGGAGAAGCCACAAGAGATATCCTAGGGAGGAATGTCAGAGTAAGTCAAACATGCAGTAATGTTTCTGCCAGATGCTCTCCAACCTCAACCTTCCTGACTTGGATGTTAATTTCATGTCTCAGAAACACTCAGAGTGGACTTCTCTTCAACTTTTTGTGTCTCTAATTTAATCTCCTGAGGTCTTGGTAGCCAGTGCAGCTTTGGCCAGCAGTGCCATCCACAACAACTATCTCAATCTGATTGTTTTCAACCTAGCTCCTGCTAATTTTACTTGACAGCCCTCATTTCTCTTGCATGAGACAAAGTGACCTGTCATTTTCCTCTCCAGTCACACCAAGGGCACTGAAGGAATATCCAAGAGCATAAGGACAAACTTTTTACAGACTGACAATCCCTCTCCCCAAAAAATCCTGAGAGTCCTTTCAAACAAGAAAATAAGCTTTTCTCAGTTTCACTTGTGCCTTAAATGAACAATGGTGCTAAAGGAACAGTCTCTTGAGCTGTAGAGGAACCATCATCTCACACACTTAATTTTAAATGAGGTTCTCTGGAAAGGTCTGGGGATGAAGAACATTAGTGAAGCCTCTGCATACTGTTTGTGAGTTTTCATTTATATTAAATAGAGATAAGCTGGCCACCTACTGTTCATATTTGCCTATCAGATGGTTTTGTCTCACATCAAGAGAAACTAAATGGTTTTAGTTTAAAACAGATGGCAAACTGTTGGCAGGAGCTTTCAGAGGCATCAACAGTTGTCCAGTAAAGTAGGACTCATAGGACAGATGAGAAATGAAATACCCAGTGCTAGAAAGTGACCTGAAATGAAATCCAAGGTACAGGCCATCGCACAGCAGGATGTTGAAAACTTTCCTACAGATCTGCATTCTGCAGCAGACATATTCAAGGACAGAGCAAAAGCTCCAGTTCGAAAGGAGATTGCCTTTTGGAGCAAGAAAAACGTGCATCCAGGTCTGGAGCAGGCCAGTTACCTGTTCCTCACAGATTGTTTCAAACAGAGGTCCCCTCTCTCCTGAGCCAGGTGAGAAAAACCCTTTGTAAAGACAGAAGAGCTGAAACAAACCACTGCAAAAACAACTTTAGTAATACAAGAGAGTCTGTCAGCCTATCAAACATCAGCATACTGAGGGCTTTTCCAAGCAAAGCAATTCCATGTTTCTATGATTTGAAGATTCTGTTCCTGAAAACACACACAGAGAAATGCCCCACAACCTCACTAGCTTGGCACCTGCAGTTCACCTGCCTGAAACCGTGTTTTTAACACCTAGCTGGGCAAATACAACTGGTGGGATATGCAGGCAGCACAAACATGTGAAGGAGTCACCACCTGTGGCAAGATTGGGAGGACTCACACCTTGCTTCAGTGCAGAGTCCTGGGCATGGGGGACTGCTCAACATCTGGTGCAAGAGCTGCTGCTGGGATGAAGAGCACTGCCCCAGAAGAGGCTCTGTCTCCTGCAAAAGTGAATTTGAAAGATGCCACAGAAATAGTCTCACTGCTTAGAAATGGAAGCACAGGCTAAGGGCTGTTTCATTCAGTGCTGAGAAAGTGAGTCAGTCAGGCATGTGGCGCAACAGCTGTTATGTGGCACTTAGTTGAAGCTGGCCCCACAAGCTTTTGTCACAGCACAGAATACTCTGTGCCAGCTAACCCATCCCCAAGCATTGTCACTGACAATCAGCCATCATCCCTAATCATTTTCCTAGCATCCCTTTCCTCCCATCATGAGACGCTGAACTTTTGATCATCCTGGGTTTCAGTCTCATCCTGCTAGGAGGCCTGAACAGCTACAGGAAGATGGCCATTTGGAGGAAATCCAAAGTAAGAGCTGGAGGTTTACTCCTTACACAGGCACCAACAAGTTCAAAAGTCCTTTAGATCCCACAGGAGTTTTTTTAATAGTTTAAAAAAACCTATTAAATGCTTTTTACCAGGACTTCCTGAGAACTCATCTGGGTCCAGCTCTATAGCCCCCAACACAAGAAGGACAAAGGAGGCCACAAAGATGATCAGAGGGCTGAACCAACTGCCCTATGTGGACAGGCAAGGAGAGTTGGGGTCGTTTGGAATGGAGAAGAGAAGACTCCAGGGTGACCTTACAGCAGCCTTTCAGTACGTGAAAGGGGTTACAGGAGAGCTGGGAAGGGGCTCCTGACAGGGGCTTGTAGTGACCGGATGAGGGGCAATAGCTTTGAGCTGGAAGAGGGGAGACTGAGACTGGAAATTAGGAAGAAGTCACCACAGTAAGAGTGATGAGACACTGGAAGAGGTTGCTCTGGGATGTTGTGGATTCCCCCTCCCTGTAGGTGTTCAAGGCCAGGTTGAATGAGGCCTTGAACAACCTGGTCTAGTGGACCCCCCATAGCAGGGGGGTTGGAGCTGGATGATCTTTAAGGGTCTTTCCAACCCAAACCATCCTATGAATCTATATCACATCACCCTGAAGCACACTGGATGTACACAGCAAACCACCTTCTTTAATCACCATCAAATGTTTTCTTTTTCTTTACACTTGTTATCCGGAGGACTCTAGTATATGGATTGCCTCTGCACAAGTGAGTTTGATTTTAACTGAATGTTGGATTTTTTCCCCGCAAACACCTGGAGGCAACCTAGCATGGCCATCCTGTGGTATAAATTAACATCCATTGTCTCTATCACTCTATCAGTCAGCAAAAGATCTAAGATAAAAAGGCTTTGTTTGGGGGTTTGTTTTGAGGTTTGTATTTTTTTAGTTTTGAGCCTAAATGCCTCAGGTGCTTTCAATATTTTTGTTCTCCATGAAAAATTCATCCCCAAATGATAAAGATCCCACAGATCCCACTGTGTTTGTGAACACACAGTGCTGGCTGGGAGCACAGGATGTGCCAGGATGCATTCATTTGGCTCATGCCCTTCTTGTTTTAAGAATGGCCAACACTGGATGCTTCAGACAGAGGTGGGAAGAACCAACACATGCAAAGGCAGGCAGATTTGCCTTTGAATTGGTCATGCCCTGATCCCACAAATCTACTATCATTTCTCAGGCATCTGATGACCTTAGCCTGCCACAGAATCTTAGCATTGTTTTAGTTGGAAGAGACCTCTAAGATCATCAAGTTTAAATGTCAACCTAATATCACCATGCCCACTAAACCATGTCCCAAAGAGTCATGTCCACTCATTTCTTGAACATCTCCAAGGATGGTGACTCCAGCACCTCCCTGGGCAGCCTGTTCCTATCCCTGGCCATTTATGCAGCAAAGAAATCTTTTTCTTATCTCCAACCTCAAGCTCTCCTGGCACAATTTCAGGCCATTTCCTCTCTTTCTATCACCTGTCCTACCAAATGGGAGTAATAGGGTGGGAAGTATGGCACAAAGGTGAGATATTCCCATGGAGGAGAAGGCATGTCATGGGGGAAGGAGGATCACAGCATTTAAGCCTGCACAGGGAATGTCTCAGGGGCTCCAGAGTGCGGTCACCCCAATTTAGTCACACAAACAGAACTACCATAACTTTGCCGGCTGCGGCTAGGTGATTTGGAGAACAGCTTGGTGGAAGCCACATTGTTGCACTCCTGAGCCAGACTGAGCAGAGCAATCTTTCTGCTTCAGAAGAGACTGAAAAACTGACTATAGGAGTTCATTGCTGGCAGGGAGAGCAAGAACGAGCTGTAAAGAAATATTTCAAGAGTCAGTGATTACTACTGAAGTTTGCATACAACCACAGAATGGTTTGGGATGGTAGGGGTCATCTAGTTCCAACCCCCCTGCAGTGAGCAGGAGTGCCTTCCACTAGACCAGGTTGCTCAAAGCCCTGTGCAGCCTGGCCTTGAACACCTCTAGCAAGTGGATCATATAATTGTAGAATGCATTGGGTTGGAAAGGATCTTCAAAGGTCATCTTGCCCAATTCCCCTGCAGGTAGCAGGGACACCTCCAACTAGATCAGGTTTCTCAGGATCCCATCAAGTTTGACCTTGAATATGTCCAGGGATGGAGTCTTCACCAGAACTCTGGGCAACCTGTTCCAGCGTTTCACTGCCCTCATTGCGAAGAACTTTCTCCTGATGCCCATCGCTTACTGAAGGAGTAATTCAGTACAGTTCAGTACATGTTCATCAGGAACAAAAGGAGAAATATAGAAGAAGAATAATTATGGCATGGAGAAAAACTAGGTGGAAGAGAGTGGGATTAAAAGCCAGGCTATCAAACATCCTGAGACTGCTGAGAAAACTGTTCATCTGGGATGGCAAATATTTTAAAAGAAAAAGAAATGAAAATAATTATACTAAGAAAAAGATAACAGCAATAGCCCCAAGATGTTTATTTCATGAGGTTAGAAGTTCAGGCTGTCAAGTTCTTCCTATTCATCACTAAATATTACAACTTCCTCAAATAATATTACAGCTTCCCAGAAAAGGGAGTTGCCTCTCTATCCAAAAGTTCAACCTGAAGACCAAAATGCTGTGAGCATCACATTTCTGAGACAAGGTAGAACAGAAAACATTCTCTTGTTCTTTTTGATGAGAAACAATATTCTGAAAGTTTTTTTCATGGTAACACTGATTTTTCAGTCTGAAGAAATTTCTTATTTCAATTCCTTTCTCAGAATCAGATTTGTTTTGGTTGGAAAAGCCCTCTAAGATCCTTGAGTCCAACCTTCAACCCAACACAACCATGTCCCAAAGAAAAACCAAAACAAATTAATGAAGTCTGCTTTGATTTTACTTTTAATATAATAATCTACATCACCCAAGCAGCAGAGGATTTAGAGTCATAGCCAGAAGGCACCAAGTCCTCAGCATCAGGAGACAATCTTGCTGGCTCACACAGCAGCACCTCATTGCTGCCCTCAGCTGAGGGGACCTGATCTGATTTTACACCTCAGCTTAGACACCAAACTATTTGAACAAATACAGTCATGCCAGAAGGGGTTTAGATTGGAGATTAGGAAAAAATTGCTTCACTGAAATAGTGGTCAGGAACTGGAACAGGTTGCCCAGGGAGGTGGTGGAGTCACCATCCCTAGAGGTATTCAAGAAATGTGTGTCCATGGCACTGTGGGACCTGGTTTAACAGCGATGGTGGTGTTGGGTTTGATGATCTTGGAGGTCTCTTCCTACCAAAACAATTCTCTGATTCTTTGATTCTATGTTCACACTGAATTAGTGCTTTTGTTGTTGTTGTGTGGCTGTTGCATTTCTGGTCATGCTCTAGTTGAAGATGTCTCTGCTTACTGCAGGGGGGTTGGACAAGATGACCTTTAAAGATTCCTTCCAACTCAAAGCATTCTATGATTCTGTGATAGAAGGATTACCTGCACATTAGCCCTTAGCTAAATCTTGCTCAACCTTTCCTTTACACATGTGGGGCTCAAGGAAGTACTCTACTCACATGGCACAGCTGAAGCTGGAAGATTGTTTGCACACAGCCTCATGCTTTGGCAAAATATGAACATAAGGGATAAGCTCGTCAGCTACTGTGGGCAAGCTGTTGAGGATCTCCTCCTGTCTCCACAGAGAGCTAGGAGCCAGGCAGTCCCTTGTGGCCACTTCAGCTGCTTAACACTGCACTGTTGCAATAATTAAATTCCCCAGCACAGGTGCTAAAATCACTAGAGTTGCTTAAAAAGTCCAGTCAGCACCAGAGAGATCAAAATGGTGCTGATGGTGGGGCAGAGAAGAGGGCCTTTTTGGCAGAATGGTTGCCTCAGAGACAGGGAGTCAGATCTGCTTTCCAAGACATAAAAAGTCTTGCATGTAACAGAGGGTTGTTTCTTTCCCTTTGCTGAGCAGCTCGAAAGCCACAAAGAGGCTCTGAAAAACCCATGGCATAGCAAATGTTATGGGATATATAACATTCTTAAAGCACTTCTAATCTACAGAAGCTACGCCAGTGGCTAATGGCACATTAGCTGAGTGTAATTCAAGAGATCCATAGTGCTCCAACTAAGCAGTTTGAAAGAAGGAAAAATGTTTTGCAGGGCAGGATGTGCTGAGTACAGAGTCAGACAACAGAGCTAGGACCCACCCAGGAACTACGGCTCTCCACGTAGTGGGATCAAATAAAAAGGCTGCCACTCAGTGCTGGAACCTCTTGGATTTGGAAGGGTTTGTTTGTTTACAGTTTGGAACAAATGTCACTTGAGGGAACACAACCAGCCTCTGTCACCACTTGGGGCTGAAAATAAGTTCTCTTTGCTATAGAATTACTCCCAAATTTTTGAACTTGGTACTGTTAATGCTTGGAAACATTTAGGCAACCTTTTAATATGACTATGAGCTGTTCCAAAGCAGCAGCAATTCTGTTCGGCAGTGAGATGAGTGAAGCATTTTGAAGATAAAAACATTGTGAGGTTGGAAGATTGCTATCAACTGATTTAGGTAGCAGCTGACACTGCCAACATTTTATTTTATTTTATTTTATTTTTTACATTTTCCACGCAATAAATATCACTGTTGAAGACACTATTTCCAAAGCAGAAGTGCCAATTTCGCTGCATCCACTTCATAGAATCATGGAATTGTTTTAATGGGGTGAAATCTTTAAGATCACATGTCCAACCATCAACCTAACACCACCATGGCCATTAAACCATTTCCACGTGTTTCTTGAGCACCTCCAGAGGTGGAGACTCCTCCACCCTGGGTAGCCTGTTCCAGTGCCTGATCAATCTTGCAGCAAAGAAATTTTTCCTAATTCCCAATCTAAACCTCCTCTGGCACAATTTCAGGCCATTTCCTCTCATTCTATTGCCTGATACTAGGGAGAAGAGGCCAACCCCCACATCACTGCAACCTTCTTTCAGGGAGTTGTAGAGAGCAGTGAGGTCTCTCCTCAGCCTCCTCTTCTTCACACAAAACAATCCCAGTTGCCTCAGCTGCTCCTTACCAGCCCTGTTCTCCAGACCCTTCACCAGCTTTGTTACCCTTCCCTGGACCTGCTCCAGGACCTCAATGTCCTTCTTGTAGTGAGAGTCCCAAAACTGAGCCCAGAACTGAAGGTGTTGCTTCACCAGTGCTGACAACAGGGATGCAATCACTTCCCTTCTCCTGCTGGTCACACCATTGTTGATGCAGGCCAGCATGTGGGTGGCTTTCTTGGCCACCTGAAAATACTGATGACATTCATGGGGTGGTTGTGATCCAAATGCAGGACCCAGTACTTGGCCTTGTTAAACTTCATACAATTGACCTCAGCCTATTGATTCAGCCTGGCTAGATGTCTTGACAAAACCTTCCTACCCTCAAGGAGATCAACACTCCCACCCATTTCAGCATCATCTGCAATACTTCAGTATTCCTGTGTTTCTCACAGGCTTGTTTTCAGGTGGAAACTTCTGGGTAGGACCCTGATGCTCTAGCCTTGCATTTCATAACCCTGATCAGATACCAAGGGAAGAAAGAGAGACTTGAACTACCATGCTAGATGCTATGGGAAAAAAGCAAGGCCTAAGATACCAAGCTCAAGCCCTCCAGATCAAGGGCAACTTGATGGCAGACAATGTAAAAGTATTCCCATCCACCTTGCTAAGGTAAAGCTGCAAAGGGCAAGAGCAAATTTGTGCTAAAAGAGGTACCTGAGGCACCCTGGCAGTCCTTGGGCAGGACAGTCAGGGACAGATTTCAGAGAGAATCACTTTGGAAAAGCCCTTTAAGATCACTGAGTCCAACCATTCTGTAACTCTGCCAAGGCTGGTGCCCTCAGCACCACATCTCTGCCCCTAAACCACTTCCAGGGATGGGGATTCAGCCAGCAGCACATGACGTTCCTTGCCTCATATCCTGGCTTCAAGACTTTATGTGACATTAAATTCATTACCCATTTCAGGTAACAGAGATCCTGTAGAGATGAAAGTAACATCCCAGATATTTGTTCATGACCCATGTCATAATTAAAATGTATTTTAAAGACTTTCCACACCCACTACTCTTATGAACTGGTGCATCACGTGATGAAAGCCACCATTTGAGGATTAGTTTTGTTATTATATCATCCCCTTGGATAAGAAGATGAGAACTGAACCATGCAGCAGCACTCCAATGCAAACACACCTTTGTTAATAAAAACCAGCCAAAAAGGTCAAGCTCTGTATTTTAGACTGTTCAGTTTTGGAAAGAGAACCTTACCATTATGTTCACTCAAAAGCCATGTTCTCCCATTTTTATTTCATTTCCTGAAATTACAATGATTATTTTCACTTGAAAATGGGAAATAAAAATAAGAATCAATAAGAAAAACAGTGCAAATATGAAAGAAGGGCATACTGAGCGAAATTGGTGTTTTGGCACAAATTCTCTTTGCTTGGCTTTCATTAGACAAGTGGGGCCTTCAATGCAGGAAAGACATTGAGGTGCTGGAGCATGTCTGGAGAAGGACAACCAAGGTGGTGAAGAGTCTAGAGAACATGTCTGGTGAGGAGCAGCTGAAGGAACTGGGGGTGCTCATTCTGGAGAATGGAAAGCTGAGGGGAGACTTCATTGCTCTCTACAGCTCCCTGAAAGGAAGTTGGAGTGAGGTGGGGGTTACTCACTAGTAACAAGTGACAGGAGGAGAGGAAGTGGTCTTAAGTTGCACCAAGGGAGGTTTAGGCTGGATCTTAGAAGAACCTTCCTGACTGACAGGTTGGACTTGATGATCTTTGAGGTCTTTTCCAACCTTATTGATTCTATGATTATATGTAAGGGTTCTCAAAGATTCTTGACTGAAAGGGTTCTCAAAGGCCCCCTTCAGGTACAGCAAGGCTGCTCTAAAGTCTCCCTGGAGCCTTCTCCAGGCTGAACAATCCTTACTCTCTCAGCCCTATTGATTCATCTCCATAAAGTGGTCAGAAGTTTCAGACTAACTCAGCACACAGTAGCCAAGGTACACACTTCACCTCTGGGCAGGGACACCTCTCAGCTAGGCTTGGTTGCTCAAGGCCTCATCCAATCTGGCCTCAAACACTTCCAGGGATAGAGGCATCCACAACCTCCCTGGGCAGCCTATTCCAAAGTCTCACTACCCTCATACTGAAGAACATCTTCCAAGGATCCAGTGTAACTCTGCTCTCCCTCAGCTTCATTCCCCCTGGTCCTGTCTCTAGACACCCTATGAAAAGTCCTTCTCCAGCTTTCCTGTAGGATCCCTTCAGATACTGAAATGCAGCTCTCAGGTTCCTCTGGAGTCTTCTCTTCTCCATGCTTTATCCTGTCCTCACAGCAGAGGTGCTCCAGCCCTTGGATCTTCCTTCTCATTTGTTCACACTAATGAATGAACCACACAGATAAAAAAATTCCTCTCCAGTAACAGCTGAACAAGGAACAAAAAAAATAGTAATTACTGGAATAATATTTAGATATCTCATTTTGGTGATGCCCAGTGATAGGACAACCAGTAATGGGTACAAACTGGAACACAGAAGATTCCTCCTCAACATGAGGAAACATTTCTTTATAGTAAGGGTGCTGGAGCCCTGGAAGAAGCTGCCCAGAGATGCTGTGGAGTCTCCTCTGGCTGAGTTCCTGTGATCCCTGGGTGATCCTGCTCTGACAGGAGGATTGGACATGACGATCTCCAGAGGTCCCTTCCAACCCCTACCATTCTATGATTCTAAGAAGTGGAGTAACTTCTAGAAGTGAAAAGAATTCCAAACAGGTAGGAAGCAAATTGTTTAGTAAAGGTTCAACAAGATGTCTTCAAGAAAAAAAAGCAGATAAAGAAACAGCAGTGGTTTGTAAGAGCTGTGGGAAAGTAATTAAGATACTTGTGTTGATAGCCTCAACGCCTAGATGCCTGCAAATGCTCTAAATCGACAGCTGACTTGAAAGAAATTGTACCCGAAGGGACTCGCTCGTATCTCATTGTGTTTATCTTCCTTTCATCTTGCTCTCTTGCTCTGTCATTGCCAATCTGCCAATCTTTCATGTTTTTTATTATTTTTTTTTTTTTACCCCAGAACTGGGAGGTGTAACTTCAAAGCACAATCACAAGCACCAACATAAATTCACTTATTAATATTATTTTTTTTCACTCCACATCCTTCCCCCCCACCCCCACCTCTCCCCCGTGTTAATCCCTGTGCAGGTATGTTTCATCTTAATTGAAATTCACATCTGAACAGCAAAGTCTTTAAAAAAGGAAAAGGGAAATCACAAGCAACATAACAATAGCAATCTTCAAGTACAAAACGCTTATCACACCGACTTTTCATTAAGCTGACCTGAAA
The DNA here is from genome assembly GCF_014839835.1 of Dryobates pubescens. NCBI lineage: Eukaryota > Metazoa > Chordata > Aves > Piciformes > Picidae > Dryobates > Dryobates pubescens. The sequence continues at coordinate 44,833,141 of NC_071612.1, forward strand.
TCATGACTTGATAACAGCAAGAGAAATATTAAATCTGTAGGCAGGCAGAATTCCATCTCCCATAAAGCTGCTCAGCTTATTTACCAGCTGTTAAAGAGGCAAACATCCATAAAAACCTTTTGGCCACAGACAGCTACAAGCTATGAAAAAAATGCTTTTGTTTTGGTGACAAATTCATTCAACATTTCCCTCCCAATTTCCTGAGGAAGACATCATTCATTTTTCATTCTTCTTCTGCAGAAGCACACACATGAACCTCCAGCTTTTTTTTTTTTTTTTTCTCTTTTTTGCAAGACCTGTTTTGCCTTGGGGAAAATCCCTCAACATCTGAGTGAAAAGTTTTCAGCAAGGCTTCTTTCAAATGGGTTCAAACCCTCCTGGTTCCCTCATGTACAAAACCCAATGGACACAGAGAATTGAGATATTTGCCTTATTCCAATTCTGCACAGAGCAGGGTGCTAGGTGGCAGTTCAACAAAGCTGCACACCAGATGAAATTCACAGCAGATACATGTGAAATAAAATACAACAGCCATATCTAAAGATGTGGGGATTTGCACTTTGACTTGTTGCATGAGGTTCAATAAGTCATAGTGCAGGGCCCTGCAGCTGGGTTGGGCCAGCCCCAGGCTGGTTGCGGAGTAGGAGAAGAGCAGCCCTGAAGAAAGAGCCTTGGGAGCGTTGGTTGCTGAGAAGCTCACCATGAGCCAGCAGTGCCCTCATACAGCCCAGAAGGCAGCTGTGTGCTGGGCTGAAGTGAGAGAAATGTGGCCAGAAGGGCAAGAGAGTGTATTCTTCCCCTTTGCTCTGCTGAGACCCCACCTCCAAGACTGCATCCAGTTGTGGTGTTCCCAGCATAAGAAGGGCACAGAGCTTTTGGAGTTAGTTCAAGGAGGCCACAAGGATGATCCATGGTGCAGCAGGTGTTAATTTTTAGAATCACAGAATTTCCCATGTTGGAAGCCACCTCAGAATCTACTCCAACCTCCCTGCCAAGGTGATCCAAGAAAACTACACTGACACTCTCTTGAGTCAAGCAAAATGTTTTGCTGTTTTTGTTTATCAAATCCCCTGTAAACTTCAGGTGCTTTTGTAGAGCTGGAAAAGTGTTTGATATAAAATCTTTGGGTACTATTTTTCTTCTAAACGAATCCTAGCTCAGCAGGAGAAGGTAAACTAAGTGCTGCAAAATATTAACAGCCCTGACAATAACAAGCAGTGTCAGAGCTGGAAGAACAGCAGGATGGCCTTGAGTAAGATATCTCTGTCTTCACTTTTTCATGTGAAAGATGAAAAGATTTGCACTTTTATTCTATGTATAATAGAACTTTCCTTTGGCAACTGATAGCTGGCAATGTGGTGTGCTAAACCCAGCTGGATTAGATTAGATAGGGCTGGGCACCTCTTCTGGTATTGAGAATTCCTGACATCACCAAGGTCAATGTCAGAATTTCCTATGGTGGTAGTGGAAACAAGAATAAGCTTCAAGCAACCAATTTTCATAACCCTCTAGGCTTATATATCTATTTATTTCATCTTCTTTCTCTCTGATAATACAGCATAGGGTTAATTTGAGGTCCACAAGAGCACTGATGATCCTCAAGAGAAAGGGAATTTAGTAGAATCATAGAATCAGATTGTTAAGATTGGAAAAGAGCTCCAAGATCACGGAGTCCAACTGTTGATCTAACATTGCCAAAATACACCCCTGAACCACGTCCCTAAATGCCACATCTACACATTCTCTGAACATGCAGGACCTAGCCTTTCCTGGGAGAGTGACTCTATCACCTCCCTGAGCATCCTGTTCCAATGCCTGGCCACTCTTGCAGCAAAAGAAACGGTTCCTAAGATCCAATCTAAACATTCCCTGCTTCAACTTTCATCATGTTTAGCTGTGTAAAACCAAAAATGAATTTGATTCATGTTTGTACCAGATAATGAGCTTTCAGAGGAAGCCAGATGTGAGTCCAGCTATACTGACAACATTCTGGGCAACCCTCTTCTGCTTCGTGCTTTTGTCTATTAAACCAATACTGTTTCTACTGTCTTCCTGATGTAGATGTACACAGAATCACAGACTTGATTTGGTTGGAAGAGACCTCAAAGATTACTGAGTCCAGCTGTCAACCCAACATTCCCATGGCCGTTAAACCACGTCCCAAAGTGCCACATCCACACATTTCTTGAACACCTCCAAGGGTGGCATCTCCACCACCTCCCTGGGCAGCCTGTTCCAATCCCTGACCATTCTTGCAGCAAAGAAATTTTTCCTCATCTCCAACCTAAACTTCCCCTGGCACAATTTCAGGCCACTTCCTCTCTTTCTATCACCTGATACTAGGGAGAAGAGATCAACTCACATCTCACTTCAACCTCACAAAATCACAGAATATATCTGTTTGGCAGGGGCCTTCAAGGTCTTCCAGTCCAACCTTTGACCCATCACTAAACTACATCCCTAAGCACTAAGTCCACACTCAACTTTAACACCTTCAGACCATTCCAATGTTTGAGAACTCTTTCAGTGAAGAAATATTTTGTAACATCCAGCCTCAACACCCCCTGGTGAAGCTTGAAACCATTTCCTTTGGTCCTGTTGCTTGTCATCAAGGAGAAAAGGCTGGCCCTTCAGGTAGCTGTAGACAGTGATAAGATCCCACCTCAGCCTCCTCTTCTCCAGACTAACCAACCTCAGTTCCCTCAGCTGCTCCTTAAAAGACTTGTTCTCCAGACCCTTCACCAGTTTATAGGTGTCCTGAATACTCCAGAAGTGCCTCAGATAAGCTTTCAGCTTTCTTTCTCTCCTTGGCAGCTTATTTATTTCTTTCAAATGCACATCTCTAGTCTTCTTGAAAACAAGAATCCTAAGCACTCAAGACAAAAGACATGTAAGAATATGACACAAGACCAGAACTCCTTCATAGTCCTAATGTGAAGCTTTTCATCCCATGCTATCATTTCAAAGGCAGAACTGTCATTTGATCTAAAATACAGCATAAAATTAGATGTTTGTAAAGAAACAGCCTGACAGAATTGGATGCCTTCAAAAACTTCTTTGTCTCATCGAAAATGGCTTCAGGTTTGGGGGGAAATCAGAGTGCATCAACAAGGATCACTTTTGGAGCATTTTTACAGCTTGCCACTAAAGCTGAAGTCCCAATTTTTGCAATGCAATTTACAAATCACTTTCCACTGGCTTGCTTCTTCAGCATTCTGGCTTGGGCATTTATTTCTTCAGCCAAATTATTTTACTGGATTGAAAGAAATGCAAAATCCAGGGAATTCCTTAGCACTGCATATGCACCAAGGAATTCCAGGCTGTATCCTTTAAGCCATCAATTATAACCTTCCTCAAATGCTGTACTTAAATGAGTGACAGCAATCTAGGTAGTGCTGCAGCCTTTCATTCTACCTGTAGTCTCCAGTGAGTGTCTCCACTTAATCTGTCCATCTCATGTCTGCACACCACAGATTATAACCCTGAATTCAGAATCTGCTACCTTTCATCTGCACAGAGGTTATTGCACTTCATGTGGCCCCGTTGAAAGCCATGAGTTGCAGAAGGTCATGGAAGCAGAGGGAGCTGGGACTGTGTAGCCTGAAGAAGAGGATGTGAAGAGACCTTGTTGCTCTCAACACCAACCTGAGGGGAGATTGGAGTGAGGCTGGTGTTGGCCTCTTCTCTGAAGTAATTAATCACAGAAAAAGAGGTAATGGCCTCATGCTGTGCCAGGGAAAGTTTAGATTGGATATTAAGAAGATTTCTTGACTGAAAGAGTGGTGGGACATTGGAACAGGCTGCCTAGGGAGATGGTGAAGTAACCATCCCTGGAGAAGTTCAAGAAATTAGCAGATGTGGCATTTCAGGACATGGTTTAGTAGTCATGGATGTGCTGTGTAGACGGTTGGACTTGATAATTTTAGAGGTCTTTTCCAACCAACTCCCACCTCCCTCCAGCCTCCTTTCAGGGAGCTGCAGAGAGCAACGAGGTCTCCCCTCAGCTTCTACCTCTCCAGACTAAACCACCCCAGCTTTCTTAGCCACAGTATTAGACAGTCTCTAGAAATGATCTCAGCACCACAATTTTGCACCTAAAGTATTAAACATCTGGGAGTAGGTGGACACAGAACTACACCAAGTATCCCTCATGACCCATGGCTAATTATGTTTATTGGGTGTTGGTATTTCCTCATGGCATTGGGAGGAAAACACTTTCTTGTCAAGAGCATATAGTTTATAAAGAACACCCATGGAATGTATAGTTACTCAGCAGGTTTGGGTGGGTTTTTTTTCCATGTCTATCATAACAATTAAAAGGAAATCATTCTGTTTCTTTGCAGCAGTCTCAATTCTGCCTGTGGTTTTATTTTCATGTACTGGGGTGCTTGCACTGAAGTGTGACGTTTACACTGGCACCTGTGAAAGTTGCTTTCATTTGTTCTGTCTCCAAGGGACCCTCAATATCAGGAGCTGTGGTTAACAGGCGAGGACAGTATTTGTACAAGAAGTGAAGTCACCTCTGTTAGTATTTGCACAGCTTTCCCAGTACAGGAGCTGATGCTGTCAGATGGCTTACACTGAAGATGTTTGGTTTCAAAACCTACCAAGAAACAAGGTATAACCCTCTTCCACTCACAGAATCACAGAATGCATCAGGTTGGAAGGGACCCTCAAAGGCTATCTTGTCCAATCACCTCTGCACTCAGCAGGGACAGCAACTAGATCAGGTTGCTCAGGGCCCTGACAAGTTTGACCTTGAATTTCTCCAGGGGTGGGATCTCAACCACATCTCTGCGCACCCTGTTCCAGTATTTCACCACTCTCATTGTGCAGAACTTCCTCTTGATGTCCAACCTAAATCTGCTCTGCTCCAATTTCAAACCATTGCCGCTCATCCTTTCACCACTGGCCCTTCTAAGCAGTCCCTCCCCAGCCTTTCTGTAGGTCCCCTTCAGGTACTGGAATGCAGCTTTAAGGTCTCTCCTCACCCCTTCAGACTGAACAACTCCAACTCTCTCAGCCTGTCTTCATGGGAGAGGTGCTCCAGCCCTCTGATAGTCTTTGTAACCCTCCCCTTGACCTGCTCCAGCAGGTCCATGTCCTTCTTCAATCACCTTCTTCAGATGACAGTTCATAGAGGGTGAGGGGAGAAAACCATAGAGGTATTTTAAAGTTTTTTTTTCCCCATGTGACAGAATGAGAACCAACTCTGTGGTCTTGCACCAAACAAAATGTGTCCAGAGAAGGGCAACAAGGCCTGGTGAGAGGCCTTGAGCACAAGCCCTATAAGGAGAGTCTGAGGGAGCTGGGATTGTTTAGCCTGGAGAAGAGGCTCAGGGGTGACCTCATTGCCCTCTACAACTACCTGAAAGGTGGTTGTAGCCAGGAAGGGGTTGGTCTCTTCTCCCAGGCAACCAGCACCTGAACAAGAGGACACAGTCTCAAGCTGCACCAGGGCAAGTTTAGACTCGAGGTGAGGAGGAAGTTCTTCACTGAGAGAGTTCGCCATTGGAATGTGCTGCCCAGGGAGGTGGCGGAGTCACCATCCCTGGAGGTGTTCAAGAGGAGATTGGACGTGGCACTTGGTGCCATGGTCTAGTCATGAGGTCTGTGGTGACAGGTTGGACTTGATGATCCTCAAGGTCTCTTCCTTAGTGATATATATATATATAAAAAAAAAAAACAACAAGCAAAATACCTGGCTGACAAACACAGTCAGGATAAGAGCAAAGGGTCCTGGATACTGGATAGCTTCTGAGTGTCACAGGAGTTCACAAGCAGCTACTTCCTACTGATGTAAGGAGAAGTTATAAAACATTAAGTGGCAGGGAGAAAAATAAAAGACTTGTTGAATGCAGTCCCCTTCCCCTCACAAGGAGGTTCCCTGCTGTTGGAAAGTGGACTTGCAGTGATTGTAGGCAGTCAAGAGCAGGGGCAGTGATGACTCCTCACAAACTCACTTCAGCACAACAATCCTTGGGGGAAATGAGAGGGAGGTGTAGGCAGGCAATAGAGAGCAGGGGCCACATATGCTCGGACCTGACAAATGTTACATGAAGGAAAAAGCCCACAAGCTGAACTCATCACCACCTGATCCTAGATAAACTGTTTTAAAAGAGGCAGCTCAAAATAATAATAACTAAAAATCATTATTAACTAATAATAATAATTTTATTATAATAATATAACATTTCAGTGGATTTTGGTTTATTGCTACCAGTTACTAAGGAAACTGGGAAAAATATCCTCCTGATGGCATTTCATGTGAAGTGATTGTTGTGAAAAATGAGTCTGTACTAAAGATTACATTCATAGAATCATAGAATCAATAAGGTTGGAAAAGACCTCAAAGATAATCAAGTCCAACCTGTCACCCATGACTGCTAAACCATGGCTTCAAGTGCCACGTCCAATCCCTTTTTGAACATCTCCAGGGATGGTGCCTCCACTACCTCTCTGGGCAGCATATTCCAATGGCTAACAACTCTCTCTGTGAAGAACTTTCTCCTCACCTCAAGCCTAAACTTCCCCTGGCACAGTATTATTCCAAATAATACAGATAATACACAAAATCAGAGAATTGTTTCAGTTGGAAAAGACCTCCAAGATCATTGAGTCCAACCATCAACCCAACACCACCAGGGCCACATGTTTCTAGAGCTCCTCCAGGGATGGTTACTCCACTGCCTTCCTGGGCAGACTTTTCCAATCCCTGACCACACTTTCTGTAAACACTACTATGGAGAATTACAGAGGTGTTTTCATCTTTGTTTTTCTATGGAGACCAGTGGTGTTCCTCAGGGATCAGTGTTGTTTAACACATTTGCCAGCCATATGGAGAGAGGGATTGATGTACCCTCAGCAAATCTGCAGATGACACCAAGATCTGTGGTGTGTTTGACACACTGGAGGGAAGGGATCCATGCAGAGACCTTGCTAGGGTTGAAAGGCAGGCCCATGCCAACCTCATGAAGTTCTACAAGTCCTGCACTGGGGTCAGGGCAATCTCAAGCATAAATCCAGGCTCAGTGAGGAGTGGCTCAAGAGCAGTCTGGAGAAGGCAGCCTTGGAGGTGTCAGTTGATGAAAATCTCAACAAGAGCCAGCCTATAAGAAAGCTGGGAAGGGACTTTTTAGAAGGGCTTCTAGTGACAGGATGAGGGACAAAGGCTTTAAGATGGAAGAGGGGAGATTGAAACTGGAAATTAGGAAGAAATTCTTTCAGTGAAGCTGGTGAGACACCGGAACAGGTTGCCCAAGGAAACTGAGGATGCCAATCTCCCTGGAGGGGTTCCAGGCTAGGTTGAATGGGGCTTTGAGCAACCTGGTCTGGTGGAAGGACCCTCCCATGGGGGAGGGTCTGGAACCATATACACTTTAAAGTCCCTTCCAGCTCAAACCATTCTTCGATTCTATGAAAGTGGATATCAGTCTTTTCTCCCACACTAGGAGATGGAGATCACATTCACCTCACCAGTTTCCCAAGGAGAATTAACTGTCATTTCTACCTTCTTGCTCTGGCAAGTACATTAGGAAGCAATGCAGGTGTTTACCTAAAGCCAAACACAGGAAGATCTCTGCAGTCTCCCATGATACTCTGAATATCTTTATCAGCTAGATTGTAAATGTCTTTAATTATCCCCAATGGAGTTATATTTCAAGCAACACTCAATCCCTGTGAAGATCCCCGAAGAAGAAACCCATTTTTGATTTCTGTACCCAGGCACTCAGTTATTTTCTCACTGTGCACTTAAAGATGCTTGAACTCAGCTTTAATCAAATGGTAAGTTTGCTATCAAAGCTTTCAGGCATATAAGCTGCAATTTACAGAATAGAATAGAATAGAATAGAATAGAATAGAATAGAATAGAATAGAATAGAATAGAATAGAATAGAATAGAATAGAATAGACCAGGTGGGAAAAGACCTTCATGATCATCAAATCCAACCTATCGCCCAACACCATCTAATCAACTAAACCATGGCACCAAGTGCCATGTCCAATCCCCTCTTAATCACCTCCACTGATGGCAACTCCCTGGGCAGCCCATTCCAGTGGCAAATCACTCTTTTTGTGAAGAGCTTCTTCCTAGCATGCAGCCTAAACCTCCCCTGGTGCAGCTTGAGACTGTGTCCTCTTGTTCTGGTGCTGGTTGCCTGGGAGAAGAGACCAACCCCCACCTGGCTACAACCTCCCTTCAGGGAGTTGTAGACAGCCAGAAGGTCTCCCCTGAGCCTCCTCTTTTCCAGGCTAAACAACCTCAGCTCCCTCAGCCTCTCCTCATAGGGCTTGTGCTCCAAACCCCTCCCCAGCTTATTTGCCCTTCTCTGGACACCTTCCAGCAATTCAACATCTTTCCTAAACTGAGGGGCCCAGAACTGGACATAGGACTCAAGGTGTGACCTAACCAGTGCTGAGTACAGGGGCACAATGACCTCCCTGCTCCTGCTGGCCACACTGTTCCTGATACAGGCCAGGATGCCATTGGCCTTCTTGGCCATCTGGGCACACTGCTGGCTCATGTTCAGCCTACTATCAACTTCCTCTGGAACAAGGTCTTCTATCTTTGGCTTACTGGACTAACACCATAAGACAACACCAGTTTTCAGAAGGGTTGTCTTCAAAGTGTGTGACAAACCTCTACCATGATATGGTAGGAAAAAAAATAATTAATTTGAAGTTTTGATTTTGTTGTGCCAGATTACAGTCATGTGAAAAGTCTGCAGATCAGAGCTTGAATTCCCAATTCAAAAGAAGAATTTTCATAGAATCATAGAATGGTTTGGGTTGGAAGCAACTTTAAAAATCATCCAGTTCCATGGGCAGAGACACCTTCCACTAGTGGCTCAAGACCCCATGAGGGAGGAGGGCATCCAGAACCTCCCTGGGCAAAGTGTTCCAGTGCCTCACCACCCTCACTGGGAATTTTCTTTTTATAATATTCTTATTTCTTTTGGTAACCAAAATGAAAAAAAGGGAAATCAGCTGGAATGCCTGTTAGTAATGTTGAACAAAAAGTTTCTGCACTATTGAATCAACATGTAAATTTGCTGTGCTTGTAAGAATCACCACCAAGTGCATAGAACACTCCCGTGATGAGGCTGGTTAGACATTTCAGTGGAAGACCCTGGCTCTGGACCATAGGCAAAGCAGTCACTGTATTAGCAGTCAGGTGTAAAATACACTCCAAAGAGACCTAGAGTTCATTCTGAAAGGTCTGGCAGCAACAATATCCAGTAGACTAGTAGCCATTAGTTCCAGATGATCTATTCTTCTGCATGCAGAAGAGGTTCATCTCAAAGCTTTTTATTCAAGGGGTCTCCTTGTAATGAAAACAAAAAGCCTGAGGTGAAAGCCATAGATTTTATGACTTAATTTTAATTTTTTTACGGTGTCACAGCCTTTTCAGCATCACAACTCTGTTAATGCTTTATGTTTCACTAAAGACTTCTTGTGGAGGACCCTGGTAGGCGTCAAGTGGCTGCCACCTATGGAGTCTGCCATGTCTTGCATTTACAGAAATGAAGATGTCACTGCTATGCCCTCAGAACTCTGGTGCACAATGCTTTGGATTTGACTAAACAGATTAGAGAGAGCACTGACAAAAACCTAACACTGCCTGCATTGAAATTAAGGAACCATTTGTGATAATATGATTATTTGTATCCATATTTAAATTATTTGTATCCTAAAAGATGATACTTGCAACAATGCAACACAGAAAGGCAGCTGATAATTCACCACTGGCGTTGACATAAGCAGAAGGTCTTCAAATCCCACTCAATTCTTCTGGTTTTTCTATTTCAGTGTCTTTCATTTTGAAGTGTTTGTCAGACTCCAGGGAATTAAGTTCCAGACCAAGAAAACTCCAGCTCATTTTACTAATTATTACACAGCTTCAGGTTGTTATCACCCAATTCAGCAATGTGATATGGGTTAGAACAGTGCCCAACGCACAGCAGCGTAATGAGTGAGAGAACCTTGAGCAACATCACCTTGACTAATCAGATGCAAACACAAAACCCTCAAACCTCTATTTTGATCCCTGTTTGCTTTACATGAAACAAGAGTAGTCAGGCATTGGGACAGGCTGCCCAGGAAGGTGGTGGAGTCACCATCCCTGGAGGTGTTCAAGAAATGTGTGGACATGGCCCTTCAGGAGGTGGTTTAATGGCCATTAGTGATCTTAGGTAGGTGGTAGGACTTGATGATCTTAGTGCAAGACAAACAGCCTCATGTGAAAAGATTTTCTTCAAAAGTCTTTTAAGTTCATAGGGTTGGTCATTTCTGAAACTTAACACACATAGCTGGAAGCTTCTCCTAACGTGCACTTCAAAAGTTCTTGGTAGCTTCCTGGCTTTGTGACAGCTCATCTCTTTGCCTTCAGTGGCTTTTATCATGCTCTGCTGTTGCTGTGTTTGAGATGATTACAAAGTTAGATGGCACTTCTCCATTCTCTTTTGCCAGGCCACACTGGTAAGGCTCTTGTTGTTTACTTTAATGGAGCCCTCTCTTCTTATCCATTCCTCTTTCATCAGGTCTCCTTCATGTTCAGCAGATTAGAAGTCTTCACAGAGCACTTGGTGCTCTTGCTGCACCTCCCAGAAATGTCAACAACACTTATTGGTCTGTCAGAAATACTCTAATGGGTGGATTGTACCCCATGAGCTGCCATTTTTGCAGTCAGACATTGTCAGCAGACAATCACCACCCTGACAATGACATCCCTGAGAACCAAACAAATCTCCTCAGTGAAGTTCATGCCACTGTCTTGCAAGGAAATGTTCTGTGAGATTAGTGATCTCTTTTTAGGAAGACATCCTGATCAGTGTAAATGACTTGGTGACAAAAAGCCCATCTGCCACCATCACAACCAGGCTCCACTGATGACAAGCTTCCCTTAGCAAGTGAGAACAGGTCCTTATTTATTTCCTGAAACTTCCTGACTGCATATAAAGATCTTCTTTAAGAATTGTGGGATTTTGGAGTTGTTCAGCCTGGAGACTGTTCCAGGGAGATATTAGAGCAGTCTTCCAGTACCTGGAAGGGGCCTACAAGAAAGCTGGGAAGGCACTTTTCAGAAGGGCTTCTTGTGACAGGATGAGAGGCAATGGTTTTGGGCTGAAACAGCGGAGATTGAGACTGGAGATAAGGAAGAAATTCTTTTCAGTGGATGCAGTGAGACACAGGAACAGGTTGCCCAGGGAGATGTGGATGCCACCTCCCCGGAGGTGTTCAAGGCCAGTTTGGATGAGGCCTTGAGTAACCTGGTCTAGTGGAATGTGTCCCTTCCAGTGGTAGGGCAGTTGGGAATACCAGATCATTAAGATCTTTTCCAACCCAAATGATTCCATGATTCTATGAACTAAGTCTGAAGCTCAAGGAGGCAAAAAATAGTTCAAATAGTCTGACTGTACCAGAACATTTATTTTTTCCACAACTTTTTACCTGCTGCAGGAAAGGAGAAGGGTATTGGTGATATCAGATTCTTTCCATCCTCAAGATGTGCTGATGTCCTCCTCAAACAATTCTAAAGAATTATTTTACTGTGTGGATCACAAACCCCCCCCAGGCATCTCATCAATGAATACCAGAAAAGGGGGCATAACTACTTTCCCTCACTTAGCCAATACAGAGTGATCCACAATTAAATTTGGCACCTAGCCGACGACAGAACATTAAAGCTTTCCATTTTTCATTCCCTCGGAAGACTCTCCCAGCCACAAAGTAAGCCTCAAATGAAGGATAAAACCTGGTAGTTAAATGAATTCAAGGGAAACCACTAAAATCTTGAAGGGCCTTTAGGAATTTGGCTCAAAATATTCCAGAAAGCAATGCAGCATCTACATATATTAGAGGGAGTAAGTTAGTACTGAATTATTCAAAAAATTTAGTTAGCTTCCCTTGTTTCATCAACAAACATTGTTAATTTTTAATGAGTATAAATGGGGCAGTAAAACTAATGAAGTTGGCTTTACCAGGAAAATGTAAAAATGAAGAGAACCTTTTACTTTAAAGGAAATATGTGTTGAGTGCAATTTGGTTTATAACAGAATAAAAGAATGTTATTGGTTTTCATAGTTTTGGCACAGGTTTCCAACTTGCAGTGAGGTCTGCAAAGTGGGATGACATTCTCAGCCATCATGTGAACACTTAGATGCACAAGCAGCATTTTCAGGAGAAGGACTTGGTGGTGTTTACTGCTGAAAAACTCATCATGAGCCAGCAATGGTCACTGGCAGTCTAGAAGGCAGCCATGTGCTGGGCTGCATCCAAACCAGCGAAAACAGCAGGACAGGGAGGGGACTGTGCCCCTCTGCTCTGCTGAGACCCCACCTGCAGCACTGCATCCAGTTCTGGTGCCCCCAGCACAAGAAGGACATGGAGCTGCTGGAGAGAGTCCGGAGGAGGCCATAAAGATAGTCAGAGGGCTGGAGAACCTCCCCTGAGAAAGTTGGGGTTGTTCAATCTGGAGAAGAGAAGGCTCCAGGGAGACCTTCCAGAAGTCTTCCAGTATCTGAAAGGGGTTACAGGAGCGCTAGTGAGGGACTTTTGACAAGGGCTTGTCATGACAGGACAAAAAGGATGGCTTTTGTCCAGAAGAGTGTAGATTTAGACTGGAGATTAGGAAGAAATTCTTTCCAGTGAGGGTGGTGAGACACTGGAACAGGTTGCCCAGGGAGGTTGTAGATGCCCCTTTCCTGGAGGTATTCACGACCAGGTTGGATGAGGCCTTGAGCAGTTTGGTCTAGTGAAAGGTGCATGTCCATGGCAGGGGGATTTGAACTAAATGATCTTTAATGTCCTTTCCATTTCAAACCATTCCAAGATTCAAACAGAATCTCAGTGGAAATCAGATGAGTCTGGCAAAAGCAAAGCACATTTCACAAGTATAGTTGGACCCAGTGTACTGGGTAGTTCTATCCCTGAAGAGAAAAAAAAACAACATCCAAAAAACAACATCCAATGATAAAGTAATTGGCAGGCTATTAAACCATCTGTGGTGTAGAAGTGGCACCAGATCTTGATATTGTCCTCTAAATTATGGCAGCCTTGGATCCAGAATGTGTGATCATCTGTAGCATGAACTCAGAACTATGGGAGTTGACATCAAATGGCACCATTGCCTTATAGTCCCTGCTGGTACCCCCTTGGTTACTACTGCATAAAGGAAGGAGAAAAGTTCTGTTGGTTTTTTGGCAGACCTAGATTGGTTCTTTGTTTCTTAGAAGGCTGATGTAGAATAATGGCATGAAGCATGCCAGAAGCATTTGTGTGCAAGGGTGTTTATGCTGATTTTGGATCACAAGAAGTTCTCCCAAAGTTGTTCACATTAGCTATTTGAGGCCAGCAGCGTAGTGCTGCCAATTCCTGTTCCCTGTGCTGGCTTTCTCATGCAGACTTTGTGTTGCCTTGGCCAGCTTCAGAGACTGGACTCATGCTCAGACTTGACTTCCCCTTTGCAATAAATGCCAGTGAATGCTTTGACACCTGCTACAGAACAGCTGGCAAGAGCTTTTATTTGGAAGAGAGATGATAGCAAGGGAGATTTGTGACTGCCAAAAGTGACAGTCACCTTGTACAAGAATATAGGAGCTTTAGAGAGATAGATGCTCACTACACAATCCTAGTTTGGTGAGGATGGTCCAGGATCACACCAGCAGGTAAAGAGCTGTTCTGTTGGACCTGCTGAGACCCCTGGGGGCAGCTTTTCTGTGCAAGGGCACAGAGTGCTGCAGAAGTCTCATCCAAAGCAGCAGCTAAAGGCCCAACAGAAGTTACTCACTGAGGGTGTTTTACTGATTGTGTTTCAATTAGATTCACATCAGGCAATGTCTGTTGGTGTCCCTTGAACTGAATTAAGCTTTGCTCTGATCTTGAGCTTGGTAAGCCTGACACAGCCTGTTCCATAATGGATGTGCCACTCCATGCATCACTGTGTTGCCCTAGATATTCATACCTCTGACATCTTTTGGGGAGAGAGGTTTATGGAATTGGTGGTATCAGAGCTGTCCCAGGACTTGAAATACTTGCTGATCTGAGGTGCCTCTGCAACATCACCAGTGCTGGTAAATAATTCAGATTAAAGAACTTTCCTCTCTCTGTATCAGTGTGAGGGGGATTTCATTTACTTTCTTCCAGTGGTTTCATCCTGTGCTCTTCTCACCCTGCATTATTCATGTGCAACTTTCCAAATTGCTTCTAGTTCTTGCAACACTGGTATAAATCATAGGGCTATTTTCTCTGGAGGCCTTCAGCCTTCAGCTCCACAGCTTGTTTTCAGATGAAAACCATGTTCAATTAAGGTGATTTGTTTGCTGCACAAAAACTAAAGTATCTCATACTGCCATTTATAGAGAGGGAAAGTGGAGATTATATAAACACAGGATGAGTATTTCTTGGGTTTTCTGCCTTCGCTTTCCACTTTGCTCTTTTCCAGACATGTCCAGCTGAGACATGCTGGAAGAGGGGTGTGATGATAGTGCTACCAACAGGAAAGGCTGTGACACAATCTGCTTTGGTCAATGAATACAACATAACACTCTACAGCATTGCTTGTCCTGTTCTATTCACAGAAATGGAGAAAAGATGAAGATTCATCATGCTTATGCCAGCATCTGTACTCAGCACAGCTGAGACCATGCTTCAAGCACTGTGTCCAGTTGTGGGCACTGTGATATAAGAAAGACATTGAGGTGCTGGAGTATGTCTAGAAAAGGGCAAAAAAGCTGGTAAAGGGTCTGGAGAAAAGGTCTGGTAAAGGGCAGCTGAGAGAACTGGGCTTGTTTAGTCTGGAGAAGAGTGTGGTGAGACACTGGAACAGGTTGCCTAGGGAGGTTGTGGATGCCCCCTCCCTGGAGGTGTTCAAGGCCTGGTTACATGAGACCTTCAGCTATCTGATCTAGTGGAAGCCCCTAACAGGGGGCTTGGAACTAGATGCCCTTCAAGGGCCCTTCCAACCTAACCTTCCTTCCCCAAACCATTCTACAAATCTATGAAAAAAAATCAAACATCAATGTCCAAGTATTTTGCTCTGTAGGACAGTGAACAAGTGAGATTCCCTAAGCAGCTGATAGAGTGGTACCATTTGATATTACAATGTTGAAAGTTCAGACACAGCATGGCCTGGTGGTGCTAGAGAAGGAGAGTGGTGAGAGTTTAACCACTGCTTGGATGGTGTTGTTCAAGAGAAACATCTCTGGGGGAAGTCATGCCACATTTTTTGCACTTCTTTGTTTCCAATAAGAGTATGACTGACAAGTAACTTGTGAAGAACAAGAGCATCATCACCATCATAAAACACAGGTACAGACTTTCCAAGGGCTGACCATTGCTTTTGCCAGAATCAGAAGCCACACACCTGCACTGCTTTGTCATGAAGTTTTCTGCTGAAAACTGCTTAGAGAAACTGAGTCATACTCTGTGTAGTCATCCTCATGAGAGATGTGTTGCACACAGAGAAGATACATGGACCTGGTGGAGGGAGTACAGAGGAGGGTTGAAAAGATGATCAGAGGACTGGGGCACCTCTGCCATAAAGACAGGCTGAAAGAATTGGAATTGTTCAGGCTGGAGAAGAGAAGGTTCTGGACTGACCTTAGAGGTGCACTTCAGTATCTGAAGGGGACTATGGGAAAAGCCTGTGGTGATAGGATGAGGGACAATGGTTTGGAACTGGAGCAGGATAGATTTAGATTGGACATTAGGAGGAAGTTCTTCACAACGAGGGTGGTGAAGTACTGGAACAGGTTACCCAGAGATGTGGTTAAGGCCCTGGCAACATTCAATATCAGACTCAGTGTGCCCCTGGGCAGCCTGCTCAAGTTGGAGGTGTCCCTGCTGACTGCAGGGTAGTTGAGCAAGATGAACTTTGAGGGTTAACCTATTTTAAGCTGTGATCCTGTGAAAGAGAAGACCACAGCAAGAACAAGAGCAGAACAAGGAACATTAATGTTTTGTTTTGTTTTTCCTTTCTTTTTTCTGCAGATATTGTTTCATATACCATCAAGGCAGCTCACTCAGTTCCAGCCCACAACGATCATTTACAGATGATATATTTTAAGAGGAGGCAGCCATTGCATCTGGAACTAGTCAGGGAGTCTGAACATTTACTTGAATCTGTCATGTAACAGTCAGAGCTAAACCAATGTACATTTGTGTGTTGTCCTCCTTGGGGAGGCTGCAGGAGTGCAGAGTAAGGAACAGGAAAAAACAGTCTCCAGTAGCATTAGTTCCTGTCTGTTGGAAAGCAGAAGAGAATGGCAAATGTGGTGAGTCCTCCTCCGTGACAAGTTTCGACTTTCCACCAATTCCCCGGGTGACAATAAGTGTTACAGAACCTGTGTCAGAGAGGGAAAGGGAGACAATAGCCCCCACCTCACTCCAACCTCCTTTCAGGGGGCTGTAGAGAGCAATGAAATTGCCCTTCAGCATTCTCTTCTCCAAACACCCCAGTTCCCACAGCTGCTACTGTTCTCCAGACCCTTCACCAGCGCTGTTGCCCTTCTCTAGAGATGCTACAGCCCCTCAATGTCCTTCCTGCAGCGAGGGCCCCAAAACTAAACCCAGCAATAGAAGTGTGACCTCACCAGCACTGAGAACAGGGGGACAATCCTTTCTCTGTCCCTCTGTCCACACTGTCCCTGATCCAGGCCAAGATACTGCTGGGTTTCTTGGCCACCTGGTTCACCTTCAGACATCTGTCAAACAGTACCCCTATGTCCTTTCCTGCTGGCCAACTTTCTAGCCACTCATCCCCAAGCCTAGAGTGTTCAAGGGGATGTTGTTACATAAGTGTAGGATCTTTCCTTGTTAAACCTTATACAAATGACCTCAGCTCATTGATCCATCCTGGTGAGGTCTGCTTGGCCAGATCCCTGACAGCTCTTTCTTCTCCCAACAGCAGAATGAACTTCAGGATTCATTCAATCAAGCTCAGTATAGTGAGAAAGCAAAACCCACCACAAAACTACAATTTATTTCATATTTTTTACCCCAACTTATTCAGCAAGAGAGTTTTTTACAGTAAAAAGCTGTGGCATCAATCTCATGTTAGTATACAGTTCAGTCAGAAACATTCCTAAAAGCAACCCAAAGACAAACCAAATCCTTCTGGACACTGCTTACAAACAGCAATGAGAAATATTTATCATCTAAAAGCTGGGCAATTCAGAAACAGCATAAGTGGAAGTTGTAAAACACAGTAGAGTGAAGTAAAACTTTTAAAACTGTATATAGTAGAGCTGGTTCAAAAGTTGTTCCTGTTGAGGTGGAACTTCCTGTGTTCCAGTTTGTATCCATTGCCCCTTGACCTATCACAGGACACCACTGAAAAGGGCCTGGCCCTTTCTTCTTGACGCTCACCCTTCAGATAATTGTAATCAGTCTTCATCCATATTTAAAATCTGGAGGAGGAAGTTGCCATTGGTGTTACTTCATTAACAGATGAATGACCAATGCCTGGAGTGGTCTAGAGTGAAGCTGACTTCATGGATGAACAGTCTTGCATAAAAGAAAGCTGAAAGGCAGCTCCTAGGTAGCTTTCCTTTTTCTTCTCTTTTTCTTTTTTTTTTTTTCCCTGTGGGTTCTGGTGTTGTTTTTTTTCCCCCTTTCTCCTCTCTTACCAGTCAAAACTGCAGCAATATTTGCTTTTAGCAGGCCCAAGGGAGCACTCTTGTGCTTTAGGTGAAGTTAAAATAACACTGCTGGGAAAAATTACACCTTAGTAATATAGCCCCTGCTAAATTGCCTTTAACATAGTTACCAAAGTTATTTAGGAAAACATCAGTGCTAGTTGGTGATGATAAAAAGAGCCACAAGAAAAGGAAGACCCAAAACCTCTGTATGCAAGACCTGTATCTTTCTTGACAAAGACAGCTGAAGAAATCGATTCTCATTTGTTTCTGCAGCCCATGCTTTAGTGAAGGAGCACAAAGCTACAAGCTCAGTTTTCTCCTCTGCATTACAGTACTGTATCTACTGTCCCTGCTGCAGTCATTTATCGTAGTGTGAAGACAGGGAAGAAGATGGAATGGACTCTGATAGACTGGGAGACAATTTTTTTCCCCAGGGACATACTCATGCATGGTGTCCACTGAAGCCTACTGAGCTGCTGTCCATGTAATGAAGTCAATGAAGGCACCAAGTGGCACCACAGGTTGACTTGCTGGAAGCTAGCTCCACAGAGAAGGGCTTTGGAGTTGTGATTGATAAGTTATCCATGGGACAGCAGTGTGCCCTGGTGGCTAAGAAAGCCAACGGTGCCCCAGGGTGCATTAAGAAGAGTGTGGACAGCAAATCAAGGGAGGTTCTCTTTCCACTCACCTCTGCCCTGAAGTGACCAGAGCTGGAAATTGTGTCCACTTTGGGGCTTCCCAGTTCAAGAGGGACAGCAATATGCTGGAGAGAGTCCAACAGAGGCTACAAATATGATGAAGGGACTGGAACATCTGTCTGATGAGGAAAGGCTGAGAGACCTAGGGCTGTTTAGCCTGGGGAAGACTGAGAGAGCATCTTATCAATATTGATAAATACCCGAAGGGTGGGTGACAGGCTCTTTTCAGTGGTGTCCAGTAAAAGCACAAGGGATGATGGATACCATCTGGAACATGGGAAGTTCCACCTTAACATGGGGAGAAAAATTCTTTGCTGTGAAGGTTACAGCCCTGAAGCAAGCAGCCTGGAGAGGTTGTAGAGTCCCTTTCTCTAGAGGCTTTTGTCCAGATGTGTTCCTGTGCGATCTGCCCTAGGTGATCCTGCTTTGGCAGGAGGGTTGGACTGGATGATCTCAGAAGGTCTCTTCCAACCCCTATCATTCTGTGATTCTATATTCCCTCATTCATGGCAAGATCTGTACTTACCTTCAGTGCCTTCCACCTGAGTCCTGGAGAAGCTCCTTTCATCATACAAATTACATTGTGCCACGTGGCCTTGTCTTTTAATTATGCTATGCAACTACAATCACAACAGATTTAGCGGCACCTAGGTCAAGAAGATAATACCTACAACTACCTGCAGCCAGTGGATAGGCCTTGGAGCTTCAGCAGTAAATGTCACAGGTCAGAGCATTTTCCACACTGTCTTCCCACAAGTCAGAGCTAAGCCAAAGTACATCCCTATCTCTCGCTTCCCCTCACACCATGAAGAATCAAGTTGCAGATAACCTGACCTTTAGGGGGGGAAAAAATTAAATTAAACCCCACAAAGCAGAACTAATCTTTCTTTGACATTTTGTTCCTTAGAAATTCCCTGCCCAGGGCCTTTTCCCAACCTTATGAGATCGCTATCTCCAAACTGTCTCCTTCAAGTAGGTATTAGCTAGAAAAATATTAGCCATGCTACTTCAGCACCCAGCCTCTTTGAGATAAATGGTCAGTTAATAACACCTCTTCATTCACCCAGTGCAGTCTTTTCTACTATTAATATCCATACTTAGTTTGGCTTCGAGACCATGCTGTATTAGCAGGCCTTTCACAGCCAGTTGGTGGTGAGTCACACCCATCTTGTCTTGGGTGCAACATTCATCCAACTAATGTCATTGATGACTCTGGATACTTTATTTCAACTTGGCTTCTCTTTGTACATATATTTTATTGTAGCTTTACAGCATCAGCACAGAGAAGCACTGAAAAAAGCCTGTAAACACCTTGGAAACGTCTGTTCATTTTCTGTGTGCAGCTGTCTGTGAAGATGTCCAAACCCATAGAGATGGGAAACACTTCCTGTTCTACAGGTTGTGTGTTACAAACTAAAACCTGTGTCATGATCTGACTGTCATAGGGTGACCAAGGGCTTGTAGTGATGAGAAGAGAGGGAACAGCTTTAAGCTTGAGGAGGGGAGATTCAGACTGGAGATAGGAAGAAATTCTTTCCAGTGAGGGTGGTGAGACAGTGGGACAGGTTGCCCAGGGAGGTTGTGGATGCTCCTCCCCAGAGGTGTTCAAGGCCAGCTTGGATGAGGCCTTGAGCAACCTGGTCTGGTGTGAGGTGTCCCTGTCCATGGTGGAACTAGATGAACTTTAAGGTCCCTTCTAACCTAAACTGTTCTAGAAATCAATGAACTCAAACAATTGTGAATTCATAATCCTTCAAGAGAGTCTTTTCAGCAGCTCTAAGAATGGTCAGTACACAGAAGAATAGGGACCTAACTCAGCCCAGTAACAGTAGGAATTATTTGGAAGCATTTAAGCACCTTAATTTTGGGATACCTCAGTTCTGTCCCATAGCAAGCCAGCTAACAAAACCACCATGATTAGCTGCTGCTGAGTAACAGCTTAGGAATTTGTTGCATGCTAAGTGAAATCCATTAGCTGTCTAGATGCATAGAAATTCAAAGGGGTGCTGCACTGCATTTTTTGGGCAGTCTGCATGATTCACTGCTTCTTACCCAGTCCACAAGCCATATACTTGTGCTACCTTTCCATAGAAACTAGAGTTAAATAAAACAGTTAACCAGAGGACTTACAATGGATGGACAACCAGGTAGGCATGGAATATAAAAGAATCAGACACAGAATCAAAGATTACTTTGGATTGGAAGGGACCCTCTAAGGGCATCTTGTCCAATTCCTCAGCATTCAGCAGAGATACCTCTAGGTAGAGCAGGCTGCCCAGGAACGCATCAAATCTGAGCTTGAATGTCTCCAGGGGTGGGGCCTCAATCACATCCCTGGGGAACCTCTCCCTGTATTTTATCAGTCATTGTAAATCACATGCACACAAACAGAGCTTCCATCTTCAAGGAGAGTATCCTAAGTTTGTCCAGAATAAGGCACAGACTTGACAACTTGCCAGTTGCACCACATAGAAACTTCAAGTTCTACATCAAAACCACCTACTGCCCCTACAAAATGCATTAAACTCTCTTGATAGCCAGCCATGGAGATGCACAGCTTCTGCAAAACTGGCAGATTTCAGCATGAATGCTCTTCTGCTTCTGTAAAACCCAAGACCCTGTCTGGATGCCCATCTGCACCATTTTAGCAATGTTTTTACAGGACAGTCAAGACATGAGTTTGCTCAGAGTTAATTAAAACTGTAAATATTGCATTACTACATGGCAGGGAATAGAAAACGGAAGGGAGGAGATATCTGACTGTCCAATGTGCTGACATCCCTAGTCCATTCTGCGGCAACTGTACTAACCTGGAAAGCATTGAACAAAATCCAGACTGATCAGGACCCAGTGTGTGCTATAGGACCTAAGGCTGTATGTTCCATACAGAAAGTCATGTCACTGTCCAAAAATCTGTTACTCTGAAGGTGTCAATGAGTCATGGCAGCAGAGCTGTTGGAAAGCTAGCTGAAGTCTGGCTCCTTCAGCGACCTGCTAGAAACCTGCTGGGGCATATGCATGAGCCAGAACTCCCAAAATTTGCATCTCAATTAAAAGCCTTGTTCACTGTGCTCCAGTTTATAGAATCATAGAGTTGGTTTGGTTGAAAAAGACATCCAAGAACACTGAGCCCAACCATCAACCTAAGACACTCCTGGCCATTAAACCATGGCCCCAAGTGTCATGTCCGCATGTCCCTTGAACACCTAGAGATAATTATCCTAGAAACACCTGGGATATTTAGCAATAAAATACCTTCCTGCATTTTATTTTTTATTGTTTTTCCCATTTATCCACCCTGCTAGCAACTTTCTATTCTGCCTCAGAAAGGATGCTGGAAGTATTTACACATGAAGTTGGTTCCAACCACATTCCAAGAAGCCTATTAATGAAAACAATGCAGGAAAATATCAGATGAGTACTTTAGAATTAGAGAGCTATCACTATCTCTGTTTTCATGTAGTATACAGTGGGATCCTATGCACAATATTTTTCAATACCTTTTGTAATATTATTTCTTTCAAGGAAAAGGAAAGTCAGTTACATGAGGGACTTGCTTCATGCTGCAGAAGACAAGTGTTGAAATGGTATGCATCTTTGGAGCAAAAATAGCAGGAATCCTCTCCTACTGCTCAGAAGTTGTGCACTGCACAGCAACACTTGTGTTGAATGTAGGAACAGAGACTACAAGGAGGTACCTGTGATCAAGACCATCAACGTGCAAGTGCAAGGTCTTACAACAGGGTCAGGGCAATCCCAAGCACAAAATCAGCCTAGGCAAGGAGTGGCTCCAGAGTAGTCCAGAATAGAAGGACTTGGGGGTGTCAGTTGCTGACAAACTCACCATGAGCAGCAATGGTCACTGGCAGCCCAGAAGGCAGCCCTGTGCTGGGCTGCATCCAAAGCAGTGAGAGCAGCAGGACAGGGAGGGAATTCTGTCCCTCTAGCTCTGCTCAGACCCCACTTGGAGTACTGTATCCAGTTCTGGTTCTCCTAGCACAAGAAGGACATGCAGCTTCTGGAGAGGGACCGCAGGAGGCCGCAAAGATAGTCAGAGGGTTGAAGCACTTCTCCTATGGGGACCAGCTGGTAGAGCTTGGGCTGTTCAGCCTAGAGAAGACAAGGCTTCAGGGAGACCTTCAAGCAGCTTTCCAGTAGCTGAAGGAGGCTGTGGGAGAGCTGGGGAGGGACTTTTGACAAGAGCTTGTAGTGATAAGGTGAGGGGCAATTGCTCTGAGCTTGAAGAGGGTAGATTTATATTGGAGATTAGGAAGAAATTCTTTCCAGTCAGGGTGATGAGACACTGGAACTGTTGCCCAGAGAGGCTGTGGATGTCCCCTTCATGGAGGTATTCAGGGCCAGGTTGGATGAGGCCTTGAGCAATCTGTTCTAGTGGGAACTTTCGAAGTTTGGAAGATACCATGGGCAGAATACAGTTGAAATAAAATAATAAACCAAATGTCCAAATTCAAGAGTACACTACAATTCAGCAAGTCAGGTACAAGATACTGAAGACCTGCTGCAGCAGGACCATGCCTGAAGTACAGAGACACGGGCATAAAGGAGAGGATCAAAGTCTGGGTCTGCTACCGTTCCTTCACAACTATACAAAAGAAAGCAATCACTATAAAACACAGGGGGAAATAGCAGAGACGTTCAGGACTCATTTTGGGGGTGAGTGGCCACATCATTACCCTCTCAAATATTTTGGTGGGGGTTTTGTTTCTTAGACAAAGACAATACTTCCAGTTCTCAAGAGAAAAGACAGATGAGCATCTGTTAGATGAAGTCTTGACTCTGCCATCGAACTGCAGCTACCAAAAGCATTTTGGAAATATTTGCACCTTCTCTCAGTTTTCAAGGACACAGGATTTCCTCCCAGCTCCACCACCGCAGGAGCCGCTCAGCTCAAAGCACATGCCTGGCCTAGGCTTTTCCGTCTACAGAGAGAATTGGGTTTCTCTGTGGAAGGATTTATTTGTCCCATAGATCTGTCTCTGTTTGCTGATCTCTACTAAAGAGACTCAATACATCTCTTCCAGATCTGCATCTCAGACATGGACAGGAAGATTCAGTTTCTTTCTCTACTTCCATCCAGCTGTTGGCATCAGAGCTCTCATGTTAATGAACTGACTCCATCCAATTTACTTAACTTCCTAGAAGGAGAAGTTAACAATCAGATTCCAAAGTCAGCTTACTGAGCCTGTCTCTGTATGCATAATCTGGTCTGTCAGGGGTCAGCTGCTCCCCCAACAGTTTTAAGCACATTTATCTTGAGAAGACAGGTGAAGGGAAAGTCCACTCATCATCCTCAGCCTAATGCACATGAGGGAATTGCCAGTTCCCCTCCCCTCACTGAAGGCACAGATGAAAACCATACCATCTGTATTTTTCACCTTTTATGTATGACAACACTAGGTATATTTTTGCCTGTTGCCCTTTCAATTTTCACTCTCTCACCCATTCAACACAGACTTTTCCAAAGTTTTGCATTTTTTCCTTCACATTTTTTCTTCATGTGGCTGACATCAGCTTCAAGGAAAGGGGCTGACTACAGTGCACAGTGTGCTGCTGCTCACCCCTTCCTTGTAGCCATGCTACACACAACACTTTCTCAGGAAGGACCTCAAACAGTCAGAGAATTGTTTTGGTTGCAAAAAAGCTCATTAAGATAATAGAGCCTGGTCATTCTCTAGCTCTATCAAGGCTGGTGCTAAACCATATCCCTCAGCACCACATCTCTGCATCTTTGAAACACTTCCAGGGATAAGGATTCAACTACCTCCCTGGGCAGTCTGTGCCAGTCTGAGAGCCCTTGCAGTCAAGAAGTTTCTTCTAAAACCCAAACTAAACCTCCCCTGGTGCAATGTGAGGCCATTACCTCTCATCCTATCACTTGTTCCTAAGGAGAAGAAACCAACCCCCACATTGCTCCAATCTCCTTTCAGGGAGTTATAGGGAGTAATGTGGTCTCCCCTGAGCCTCCTCTTCTCCACACTAAACAACCCCAACTCCCTCAGATGCTTGTCACCAGACCTGTTCTCCAGACCCTTCACTTGCTTTGTTGCCTTTCCTGGACACACTGCAGCAGCTGAATGTATTTCTTGTAGTGAGAGCCCTAAATCTGAACACAAATGTAGATATGCACTTATTATCCATGCCATTAGTACAAATAGAAGAGGCTGAATAGTTTCCAAGTTTCTTAGAGCTTTTTCACAGTGCACAAACTTTACAGCTAGAGCCATGGATACGATCTATTTTCCTACTCAAATAAGATTCTAGGATAGCAAGAAAATAAGTAGGATACTCAAATAAGATTCTAGGATAGCAAGAAAATAAGTAGGAGGAAATAGAGAGTGCATGAAGAAGGCACAGAAGTGACAAGTCCACCTGAATTGAGATGTGAAATTCAATTATTCAAAAGATATAAACTAAAAAAATAGAGATGTGTGACAAATAGGCATAACAGCCCTCAATCCTTACTGGCTGTGATTGAAGATCTCTATCATGAGCACTCATGGATGCATAATTCAGGGCAGATTAAAGACAGATCCAGCATGGAATTAAAGACTTTCTGACCAGATGAGCTCCTAACAGCATGAGCTGCTAAGAGCACAAATTTCCTTGTCCTGCCTGATAATACTGCAGAGCTTTAAATTAGCTGAGGGAAAAATAAACATGGGGAAATTTACATCTTGGATGAGAGAGTTACCATAGATTAATACTGTGGGGTCAAACAATCAGACTAAAAACCAACAACAAGCAAAAAAAAAGAAATAAAATCACATACTAGAATCCATCAACATGTTACAAGATAGGAAAAAAGTAAGTCTGGAGGGGAGGAGGCTCTGCACAGCTTGGTAGATGCTGTGCAGTTTCCCATTAAAACCTGTTATGCTGAAGCTTTGACCATCCTCAATGTAGGGCACAGCAGATCTCCATACTTGCAACCCCATCAAACAGGTATGGAGCTAGGAAGCAACTTGGCTTTCCCAGCTCAACAGTTCACATCCTGAGGCTGAGCTGCCAGTGTGTTATCTGCTCTATAAACATGTTTAGAATGACCCATTGTCTTGCCTTGAAAAAACTCAGTACTGGGACCAGTTTTCTTTAATATCTGTCAATTTTCTGGATGAGGGGATCAAGAGCACCCTCAGTAAGCTTGCAGATGACACCAAGTTGGGTTGCAGTGTTGATATCTGAGGATTTAGAGATGATTAATGATAGCTGCTCAGCAGCTACTTAGTTTTCATTCACAGAACCTCATAACAAAGGGAAAAAACTTACACATTACCCAGATTTTGATTTAAGCCTACAAATACTCTTTCAATACAAGAAAGAAAACAAACAAACAAACAAAAGCAAACAAATAAAAAACAAGAACAACAAACCAAACAAAAGGCCAACTGGCCTGCATCAGAAATAGTGTGGCCAGCAGGAACAGGGAAGTTATTGTGCCTCTGGACTCAGCACAGGTTAGGCCACACCTTGAGTACTGTGTCCAGTTCTGGGCCTCTCAGTTTAAAAAGGACATTGAGACACTTGAACGTGTCCAGAGAAGGGCAACAAGGCTGGTGAGAGGCTTTGAGCACAAGCCCTATGAGGAGAGGCTGAGGGAGCTGGGGTTGTTTAGCCTGGAGAAGAGGAGGCTCAGAGGAGACCTTATTGCTGTCTCCAACTACCTGAAGGGTGGTTGTAGCCAGGTGAGGGTTGGTCTCTTCTTCCAGGCAACCAGCACCAGAACAAGAGGACACAGTCTCAAGCTGCACCAGGGGAGGTGTAGGCTCGAGGTGAGGAGAAAGTTCTTCACAGAGAGAGTTGTTAGCCATTGGAATGGGCTGCCCAGGGAGGTGGTGGAGTCACCATCCCTGGAGGTGTTCAAGAGGGGACTGGACGTGGCACTTGGTGCCATGGTTTAGTCATGAGGTCTGTGGTGAGAGGTTGGCCTTGATGATCTTTGAGGTCTCTTCCAACCTTGGTGATTCTGTAATTCTGTGAAAACAAAACCCTAAAAAAGAAGCAAACTCACCCTCCCACAGAGACATCCCCCCAAAAACTTCCTGAAACCCTGTGGTGAATTGTTCCAAAACTAAGGCTGCTCTACCCCTGCTTCATGAATTAATTGTTCCACTGAGTCTTAGATTTATTTCATTTTTCTTCACCATACATTTGCAGTAGCAACAGAACACCTCTGAAGTAGCACTTGGGGATGAATAAGAGGAGGACTTGACCATGCTAGAAGGTCAGAGATTGCATTGGGTTGGAAGAAACCCTGAAAAGTCTCTTTGTTGAATCTTCTGGAGATACAGATGCACAGCATTACCTACCTTGAACGGCAATTCATGTCATATCTTTGTGACACATCACGTTACTGTGAATGACACATCATATTATTGTGATGGTAGGAACCAAAATGGCTTTCTTGTCATAGAATGGTTTGGGTCGGAAGGGACCTTCAAGTTCATCTAGGTCCAATCCTCAAACATGGGCAAGGACACTTTCCACTAGACCAAACTGCTCAAGGACTCATCCAACCTGGCCTTGAACACCTCCAGGGAGGGGGCATCCACAACCTTCCTAGGCAACCTTCTTGTTCCAGTGTCTCACCACCCTCACTGGAAAGAACTTCATCCTAACCTCCAATCTAAATCTGCCCTCTTAGAACTTCAATTCATTACCCCACAATCCTATCACTACAAGTCCTTGTAAATAGTCCCTCCTCAAATTTCTTGTAGTCCCCTTCAGGTACTGGAAGGCCACTCTAAAGTCTCCCTGGAGTCTTAGACCAGTGATGTAAAATTGATGAGTGATGAAAGATTTGATCTCTGTGCCCAGCAGGCTGCTTGGAGATGGTTATGAACTAGATATGCAACGACATCATTATCGCTGACCTCCAGAAATGTACCCTTGACTTTCCTCTTCAGCACAATGGCAGAAATTAAACCTGTTCCTGTTTCCCTTCAAGAAGTACAGAGAGGCCATTGTCCCCCTGGGACTCTGGACAATTCCTGTGATGAAAGAAATGCAGGAACGTGATGAGAGGCAGAAGAGGGTGGAGCACACATATGGGACTCACACAAGTACTGCAATCCACATCAAGCTAAGGGACCAGTCAGAGCCCAAGATGATTAAAACCTCACTGTGGCAGATGGGGCACTGTGCTTGCTGTCTGCAAACACTGATGGCTGCTATTTGTGCTGTGGCAATTCTGTGTCACAAGCTACAACAAAGCATGGCAGAGACAAGAGGCATCAAGTGGATGCTTCAAAAGAACAGCTCTCATTAGGAGAGGGGCAAAGAATTTAGGTCTTCTTCCCCTCAGAGACTGCTTTCAGCCTTAGGAGAGAAGTCATTTCCATGCTTATTACCACCAAAATAAAACCTGGTCAGTTTTGCCCACCAGCACAACAGAGGCCCTGCCTGTGGCTTTCTCTAAGACTGAGCTCTCTGGTTTGTTCAGTTTTTGAAAAGATCATTGGGAGTTTAGGTTTACCCTAATAAAGGATCAGAGAACTGTTTTGGTTGGGAAAGCCCTCTAAGATCATAGACTGCAATCATCAACCCAGCACCACCATAGCCATTAAACCATGTCCCAAGCAGCCATGTCCACACCTTTCCTGAACACCTCCAGGGATGGTGACTCTACCACCTCCCTGGGCAGTTTCTTTCAACACCTGACCATCTTGCAGCAAAGAAATGTTTCCTGATTTCCAACTTAACCCTCCCATAGCACTATTTAAGGCTATTTTATCTTCTTCTATCACCTGATATTAGGGAGAAAAGACCAACCCTCACCTCACACCAACCTCCTTTCAGCAAGTTGTAGAGAGTAATAAGGTCTCCCCTCAGTCCCCAGCCTGTAGTGAGGGCCCCAAACCTGAACGTGGTATTCAAGCAATGGACTCATCAGTGCTGAGGACAGGGGGGGCAATCATTCCCCTGGTCCTGCTTGTCACACTCTTCCTGATATACATGACAAATAAATTCCAGAGCAGAATGTTATTTTTTAGCTTTGACCAGAGCTCCTTCAGCTGCCCAATGCATTGGCAGCTGAGTGTACACTGTCTGAGGTGCTCTGACTCTGGTACTCAGCACATATCAGAACAGATAAACAATTAAGCAGGTTTTTAACTCCAGCATTCAGGGAGAAGGACAGGAAGCAGCATGATGGAAGAATTCTCTGTTCCAAGTCTCCATAAGGGCACATTTTTCCAATGATAAAAAATCTGCTTAATTGAGGAGATGTGCAGTGCTCTACCATTTGCTCCTTCCCCCTGTTGTGCATTCAACCTTCAGAATTCTGCTGTCACTTGGTACTTCCAATTTAAAGCATATTCATAAGTAAAGAAGTCTCCTCCCTGAGTTCATTAAAGTCCCAGGGTATTTGGCAAGCCTTGCAGCAAGAATTAAGTGACAAATATGTCTGTGTGTCTGAGCTCTTGAGCCACAAATAAATCAAGCTGAACAGGCTTCCAAAATTTCCTCTTTCTCCCTTCAAGTTAAAGCTGAGGTTTTAACAAGAGTGAGAAAACAAGGAGTCTTATCTCATAGGGTTCATGGTAGCCACAGGTCATGTAACTTGCCTTCACATGGTCCCTTTTGTGTTGTATGAGCTGCCATTGCCTCCTGATCATGAAAGACAGAAGGAAGTTCAAAGACTTCCCCTATACACACTTGCTCTAAATGGTGTCATTTCTGGGTACATCACCCTCCTAGGGCATGCTGGAATGAAAATATATCTGGTCAGTCACCTGGTTTCAAGTTAATCATCATCATCATCCTTGATGAGTTCCAGGCAAAGTGTGTATAACATCAGTTAATGAGAGAGTGTAAATCACCTTCAACTTCCAGTTTATGCAACAACATTTAGGATCCTCTAATATTTCATTCTCCCACCAGCACAGAGTGTATCCTCAGCCAGTTTGCTGATGATATCAAACTGGGAAAATAGGCTGACACAGTGGAAGGCTGTGCTGTCATTCCATATGATCTGGGCAAAGAGGAACTTAACGAGGTTCAACAAGAATTAGGGTAGAGTCCTGTGGGTGGGGAGGAACAACACCAGGTACCAGTGCAGGTTAGGGGTTGACCTGCAGGGAAGCAGCTCCATAGAGAATGACCTTGGAGATCTGGTGGATAGTAAGTTATCCACATCCATGGGGTCCCCAGCTCAAGAGGGATAGGGAACTACTGCAGTGTCCAATGGAGGCTACAAGGATGATGAAGGGACTGGAACATCTGTCTGATGAGGAAAGGCTGGGGCTGTTTAGCCTAGAGAAGAGAAGGGTAAGAGGAGATCTGATCAATGTTTATAAATATCTGAAAGGTGAGTGTACAGGCCAGGCTCTTTTGAATGGTGTCCCATGATAGGACAAGAGGAAATGAACACAAACTGGAACCCAGGAAGTTCCACCTCAACATGAAGAGAAACTTTTTCGGCATGAGGGTGACAGTGCCCTGGAGCAGGCTGCCCAGAGAGGTTGTGGAATCTCCTTCTCTGCAGACTTTTAAGACCCATCTGGATACATTCCTGTGTGACCTGCCCCTAGGGGCTTCTGCTCTGGCAGGAGATTGGACTTGATCTCTGGAGGTCCCTACCAACCCCTATCAAAGCAGAGTCAGTTTAAAATATGAAGAAGGAGGAAAAAAAAAACCCAAAACACCACAAAAACCCAAACAAAAAAAAAAAAAACCACAAACAAAACAAAAGAAAACACCAAACCAACAAAATCCCAAAGCCCACAGCACACACCACGTTTGCCCACATGCTTTGTTCCCACTGCTTCACTGAGACCCGTCTCCTGGATCTGTTTTGTCACACAGGCACACAAACAGCTGTGCCACTACCAGCAAGAGAATACAGGATTAATTTTTAGCACAGAGGATGAGAAAGGGGAGATCTCCTGACGTCTTCACTGCAGCACACTGTAACTTAGGAGTGCTCAGGCAGCTTGTGTATGTTTATTCTGATTTCCTTCACTGACTTGCAGGTCAGAAAGTTCCTGGAGCTTAGTACTATGAAATTATTATAAAACAAACCTGCTCCACCCACCCTGAGGCAGTCCCTTGACAGAATGAGACTAATTCAAGGACTTCAAAGGTGTGCATTTAGTAGCTCCTCTAAAACTTGGCATAAACCCATCACCAGGCATTTCTGAGTCATTTCATCACCTGCTTATTTGATTTAAAGAAGGACTGATAGTGCCAACAAGCAATCTTATCCTACCCATTCCCAGAGTGTCTGGTTTACACTATCTGAAAGATAGACAGGACACAACTCAGAATCACTAAGCCTGTGTGGAAAGGCAATATTGTGTTTGACCTAATGTAGCATTACCAAATTAACCTTTTACAATTTTCAGAGCAGTATATTTATCAAAGGTCACTGATGGGTAATTTTTGTCACTATTCTGGAAACCCCAGCTCAGATTTAGCATCATTCTCAGTTTTACTTTGGGTGATGATTTTGTCAAGGGCCATTCTCCCCCTCTGCTCCATCTCAGTCTTTAATACTGGTATGGAAATAAGGAAAAGGCAGAAAACCAAGCAGATTATCACCTTAATTCTCATACCAAGCATGATGGACTTTATAGAAAAATAGTACTGTTCCAGAAGATTCCATTTTTTGTCATCATCTTTAAGATGTTATTAAAGGCAAATCCACCCATGCATCATCCATGCATTGGTGGATAAAGATCTGGCTACATGATTGCACTCCTTGTGATCAATGGCTTGATGTCCAGGTGCAGACCAGTGAAAAGTGGAGGTCCTCAGGGGTCTCTTCTGGGTCCAGTGCAGTTTAATATCTTTGTCAGAGACATGGGCAGCAGCACTGAGGCAACCTCAGCAGGTTTGCGGATGACACCAAGCTCTGTGGTGTGCTGGACTCAACTGTGGGAAGGGATCCATCCAGAAGGTCTTGAGAAGCTTAAGAAGTGAGCCAGTGCCAACAGAATGAGGTTCAACAAGTCAAAGTGCAAAGTCCTGAGTCTGGTAGGGGTCAACCCTATGCACAAATCCAGGCTGTGTGCAGACTGGACTGAGAGGAGCCCTGAAGAAGAGGAGACTCGGGGTGTTGGCTGCTGAGAAGGTCTCCATGAGCCAGCAGTGCCCTCATGCAGTCCAGGAGGCAGCTGTGGGCTGGGGTCCATTAAAACAAGTGTGGCAGGCAGGGCAAGAGAGGAGATTCTGCCCCTTTGCTCTGCTCAGCTGAAACCCCACCTCCAATACTGCATCCAGTCCTGGCATCCCCAGCATAAGAAGGACACAGAGCTGTTGGAGCGAGTCCAGAGGTCATAAAGATGGAGGGCTTGAGCAAGTGGGTTAGGGAAGATATCTGTGAGGTCCCCTCCAACTGAAGCCATTCTACGATTCTATAACTTTAAGATTTTATTCTGTATTGAGAAGAGAAGACATCTGAAAGCATGCTACAAGGATTGATGAAGGGACTGGAGCATCTCTCTGATGAGACCGTTGGGAGCAATGCCCTGTGAGCCACATTATGCTCCACTATGCCTCACCCAAGAAGGACAATAAGGTGCTGGAGCACATCCAGAGAAGGGCAACAAAGCTGATGAAGGGTCTGAAGAACAGGTCTGGTGAGGAATAGCTGAGGGAACTGGGGGTGTTTAGTGTGCAGAAGAGGAGGCTGAGGGGAGACCTCATTGCTCTCTACAACTCCCTGAAGGAAGGTTGCAGTGAGGTTGGGGTTGGTCTCTTCTGCCTAGTATCAGGTCATAAAAGGAGAATAAATGGCCTGAAATTGTGCCAGAGGAGGCTTAGGTTGGAGATGAGAAAACATTTATTTGCTGCAAGAATGGTCAAGCATTTGAAAAGGCTGCCCAGAGAGGTGGTGGAGTCACCATCCCTGGAGGTGTTCAAGAAACGTGTAGGCATGGCACCTGGGGACACGGTTTAACGGCCGTGGTGATGCTGGGTTGACAGTTGAACTTGATCTTCAAAGGCTTTTCCAACCACAACAACTTTATAATTCTATATTTTCCAACAGCAAGAGGAACCTGTGACACACCAAGGGAGTAGCAGAAAATGCCAAAAAGGGGTTCATTTAAGCAATAAGTTGCTTCTCTGCAAGCAAAGGCGGCAAATTCACAGTTTAAGCTACTGCTCTGGAATGCAAACTGAAGAGAACTTGTAAAATTGTCATAGCCCTGTAAAATAGATCTCTATAAAACTGCTGAGATGCAGCTGTAAACTACAGAGGAACTCCAGCCCTGGAATACATTACAGATGCATATGAGAATATGATCAAGGTAAAGCAAGAGTTCAGCAACATGGATGGACAGACAGCTATATATTTTTTAAAAAGAAAACCAGCTGAAGGTCAGAATGTAATTACAGTGAGGAGAGGAGGGGAATGTGGAAGTCAGAAGCAGCAAACAGCCTTCCACTGGACCAGCTTGTTCAAGGCCTGATCCAACCAGGCCTTGAACCTCACCAGGGCAGAGGCTTCCACAGCCTCCCTGGGCAACCTGTGCCAGTGTCTCACCACCTTCACTGGAAAGAATTTCTTCTTAATGCCCAGTCTTAATCACCCTCTTCCAGCTCAAAGCCATTGCCCCTCATCCTGTCACTCCAAGCTCTTTTCAGAAGTCCCACACCAGCTTTCCTGTAGCCCCCTCCAGGTACTGGAAGGCTGATCTAAGGTCTCCCTGGAGCTTTCTCATCTCCAAGCTGAACAGCCCCAACTCTTCCCTTCCTGTCCCCATAGGGAGATGCTCCAGCCCTCTGATCATCTTCGTGGCCTTCTCTGCACCCACTCCAGGAGTTCAATGTTCCTCTTATGCTGGGGTCACCATCAGAGCTGTAGGGAGAATGACTGTAAGCTAACCCTACAAGGAGAGGGTGAGGGAGCTGGGATTGTTTAGCCTGGAGAAGAGGAAGCTCAGAGGAGACCTTATTGCTGTCTACGACTACCTGAAAGGTGCTTGTAACCAGGAGGGGGTTGGTCTCTTCTCCCAGGCAACCAGCACCAGAACAAGAGGACACAGTCTCAAACTGCATCAAGGGAAGTTTAGGCTTAAGGTCAGGAGAAAGTTCTTCACAGAGAGAGTTGTTAGCCATTGGAATGGGCTGCCCAGGGAGGTGGTGGAGTCACCATCCCTGGAGGTGTTCAAGAGGGGATTGGACGTGGCACTTGGTGCCATGGTTTATTAGTCATGAGGTGTTGGGTGACAGGTTGGACTTGATGATCTTTGAGGTCTTTTCCAACCTTATTGATTCTATGATTCTAGAAGAGGGGAGATAAATAATACCTGTGCAAGGTGATTTGAAGCCTTGCTGCTGACTCCACTAGTGTAGTCTCTGGCTAAAACTGAATTCTGCTGAATAAAAAAACCATAAGCCATTTAAACCAGGACAGAAAACAGTAGTGCTACTGATGTTTTTGAAGACACAGATGATGCTGTGACTACCCTCAACCTCCCTTCCCCATTACTCCTCAGGTTTTTAATAAAGAAAGCAACCTCCATCACTGGCTGACATTCAAACTCTTACTGAGGTAGACAGATGTGTCAGGCTCCATGGCATGGCCTACAGCCCTCCGTATGCATTGACAACTTTCAGTGCAGAAAATGCCAAAAAGCTGTGCAAAACCCTATGAACATGTTGGAAAGGAAAGCCATCCAGAGGGACTTGGACAGGCTGGAGAGGTGAGCCCAAACTGATGGCATGAAGTTCAACAAGGGCAAGCGCAAGGTCCTGCACCAGGGTCAGGGAAATCCCAAGCACAAATTGGGACTGGGCAAGGAGTGGCTCGAGAGCAGTATGGAGGAGAAGGACTTGGGGATGTCACTGGATGACAAACTCACCATGAGCCAGCAATAGTTGCTGGCAGCCCAGAAGGAAGCCCTGTGCTAGGCTGCCTCCAAAGCAGTGAAAACAGCAGGACAGGGAGAGGATTCTGCCCCTATGCTCTGCTCTCCTAAGAGTCCTCTACCACTGCTCACCTGGAGTACCACATTCAGCTCTGGTTCCCCTAACACAAGAAGGACATTCAACTGTTGGAGAGGGAACACGCTGAGAGAGCTGGGACTGTTCAGCATGGAGAAGAGAAGGCTTGCAGTATATGAAGTAGGCTACAGGAGTGCTGGTGAGGGACTTTTGACAAGGGCTTGGAGTGATAGGATGAAAGGCAATGGCTTTGAGTAGGAAGAGGGGAGATTGAATCTGGAGATTAGGAATAAATTCTTTCCAGTGAGGGTAAGGAGACACTGGAACAGGTTGCCCAGGGAGGTTGTAGATGCCTCCTTCCTGGTGGTGTTCAAGGTCAGGTTGGATGAGGCCTTGAGCAACCTGGTCTAGTGGAAGGTGTCCCTGCCCATGGCAGAGGGTTGGAACTAGATGATCTTTAAGGTCCCCCCAACCCAAACCATTCTATGACTGTGGTGTAGGTGCTGCCATAACTGTTGGCAATGGCTACAGGTTTTCTACCAAAGCTCTTCCCCCAACAGGCAGAAAGCCCACAGGCAAATATTCCAGATTTGACATTTTATTGCAGGAATACAAGTTAAGATTTCTTTTCTTTTTTTGACATTTGCTTTTGGCAGGGGGAGGTGGTGGTGGCACTCTTAGTTTTGTGGTTATTCTGCTAATCCTTCATTGCACACAGCTTCAAGAGTTACTCCAAGGTGACATGTTCTCCACAAGGCATGCAAGTGTTGTAATGGTAGAACACACATAATGACATGAAAAGAATCAGCTTCACATGGATCAACCCCACACGGAGTAGATCCTTACCATTGCTGACAGGCCTCTGCTAACCCACCAGGAGACAGTTCATAGACAGAGGTCACAATAAAAAATTAATGGAAGTTCATGGTGTTTGATGAGTTGTTCTCACATAAGACACATTCCATTGCTCAGGCCTACAGGGAAAGCAGAGGTCAAAGAAAGACAGCAAGGCAGGGTACAGAGTGCTTTAAGCTTTGTGTCATCAAAAGCCTTGAGAGGTTCATGCAGGGGATTACCAGAGGTATTTCTACCACAATTTCTGATTCCAGAAATATTTTCATCTCCATAAATATTTATTCTAGCCTAACACTAGATTTACTTTGTTGTAGAATGCAAGAACAGACTCTGAGTGAGGTTTATAAATCCGATGCGTCTGATTCCTAAAACACCTACCAGCAGTACAAGAACAAACTCTGTACTCACGTCATAGAATGGAAAAGACCTCTGAGATCATCAGCTCCAGTCTTCAACCTAACATCACCATTGACCATTAAACTGTGACACAAAATGCCATGTCCACAAGTTTCTTGAACACCTCCAGGGACTGTGGCTCCACCACCTCCCTGGGCAGCCTGTTCCAATGCCTGACCACTCTTGCAGGAAAGAAATGTTTTCCTAATCTCCAACCCAAACCTCCACTGGCACAATTTCAGGCCATTCCTCTTGTCTTATGACCTGATACTAGGGAAAAATGATTGCCCTATCCCTCACCCCCAACTTCACTGCAGCTTCCTTTCAGGGAGTCATAGAGAGCAATGAGGTCTGCCCTCAGCACCCTCCTGACTAAACAGCTCCAGTTCGCTCAGCAGCCTCTCACAGGACTTGTTCTTCAGACCCTTCACCAGCTTTGCTGCCCTTCAGTCTGCCTTGATTTCAAAACCTGGTGATGTTAGTGAGGATACCTAACAATGTTTTCTTCTGGACCTTGAGCAAAATCAGAATACTCACACAGCTGGTTCCCAAGGCTCAGCCACAGATACTTTTGAAGTCACCACAACTCAACTGTGTTCAGCTGAGAATTCATACCTATGCTTTCAGAAAAGGGATTGTAAAGAAGATGAAAAAGAATATTTGGAAGGAATAAACCAACCTTTCCAGCCAGAGATCAAAGCTGAGAGTGAATCAGTATTCATTTTGAATCAGTATTCATTCTCCTTACAGCACACCAAAAGCCCTGCAGCTTTCCACACACCTGCAGCCATTTGGTCCTTCAGCAACTTGATTAGTAATAGAAGGAGGACTTGAAATGAACTGGATTTTACTTCATGTGGAAAGAAACTAAGGATATTAGGATGTAGGAAACATTTAATTCAGTCTCCTAACAGCAGTGGTCACCTGGGATATTACAAAACCCTTTGAGGTGAGGAACAGTGACAGCTAAAAGCTGTAACAGTTTCAGGCAGCAATAATCACAGCTGAAGAAGGCGGCCAGCAGCACTCTTACCTGGATGCTACCACTAAAGGACATTCCCTTTTTCACAGGATCACAGAACAGTGGAGGTTGGGAGGGACCTCCAGAAATCTTTGTGTCCAATCCCTCTGCAAACCCCAGGTTTGCATGGAGCAGGCTGCCCAGGATGCTGCCGCAGGCAGCTTTTGATAGTGTCCAGAGGAGGACACTCCACAACCTCTCTGGGCAGCCTGCTTCAGGGCTGCACCACCCTCACAACTGAGAAATTTTTCTTTAGGTTTGAGTGAAATCTCCTCTTTTCTGTGATGGGAGCAATAAATTACACTGTTAAAAAAAAAAAAAAAAAAAGAATCGTGTCTAAACCTCTCACTCACACATGTAAGTGAGCATTGACAAGTTGGGTTCCAAAAATCTCTAATCATAGAATCACAGAATGGGTTGGGTTGGAAGGGAACCTAAAGATCATCCAGTTCAAACATCCCATCATGGACAGGGACACCTTCCACTAGACCAGGCTACTCAAGGCTTCATCCAACCTGGCCCTGAACACTCCCAGGAAAGGGACATCCACAACCTCCCTGGACAACCTGTTCCAGTGTCTCACCACCCTCACTGGAAATAATTTCTTCCTAATCTCTAGTCTAAATCTCCTCTCTTCCAGCTCAAAGTCATTGCCACTCCTCCTATCACTCCAAGCCCTTGCACAGTCCCTCCCCAGCTTTCTCAGAGGCCCTCTTCAGGTACTGGGAGGCTGCTCTATGGTCTTCCTGGAGCCTTCTCCAGGCTGAACAGCCCCGACGCTCTCTGCCTGTCTCCATAAGGGAGGTTATCCAGCCCCTGATCCTCTTTGTGGCTTCTTCAGGGCCTGCTAGAACAGATCCATGTCCCTCTTATGCTGGGGACACCAGAACTGGATGCATGCTGCAGGTGGGGTCTCAGCAGAGCAGAGGGGCAGCATTCTGTCCCTTTCCTGCTGCTCTCACTGCTTTGGATGCAGCCCAGCACACAGCTGCTTCCTGGGCTGCTGGCAACCAGCTGGCTCATGGTGAGTTTTGTCATCCAGTGACACCCCAAAGTCTTTCTCCTCCACACTGCTCTACAACACAATATATTGAGTTCAGAATTAAGTCTGAGCATAATTCAGTTAGATGCTCCTAGACCAGCACTTCAGTTTAGGAATTAAGGTCAGTAGTCATGACTGTTCTTCACAGTTTGTTGCTTCTTAGCTTTCTAGTGTTACAATTAACTGGCTTCTCTACATCAGTCCTTCACCATGACAGACTGTGATCACCAAAATGATGATGACTTAGAGGAAAAAAGATGCTTCTGGCACAGAAGCCAGCTTCAGAGATGTGTACTTAAAATGCACATCTACACACACAGACCTCTTAGCTTCAGCTGTCTTCTAAACTGCTTCTCACAGATGCGTAGTGGTGTAACTGGTTTACAGCCAGTTACAATGCATGAACAACTATTTCCTTGCCATCTGCTAACAGGATTATGAACTCCTTTTTTATTTCTTTAAATAATTAAGAGTAGATGGTTACAGGTAATTAGATGGAAAGGGAGTCAATGGGGACTCTTTAACAATGTGTCAGTCTTGTAATATTGATCTGCACTGCATCTGCTTCTTCAGAAGTTACACACTGCCCAGTAGACAGCAATATGTGAAATAATAATCCAAAGATATTCCTTTCTACACACACAAAGAAAAAAACTACAGAAATAAACCACAAAAAGTGTCCCAAGAGTTCAGAAACTTTACGATCTTGATTTGCTTTTACGTATATGGACATTCTAGTGCAGAGGCTTTACGTTTCCAGTCTTTATTCAGCCTCCTCCTTGCTAATGCTTCCAAAAAGAAAGCCCAGCCTGTGGGCAGATATGTACACCATGAGATATACCAGGTCATCTCAGAGCTCAGACTCCTGAACAGAAATGGAACAAGGCATCTATAATAAGTTGATCTTGGCTGGATGATGGGAAATAGAAAGGGATCTAATCATAGAGTCATAGAATCATTTTGGTTGGAGAAGACCTATAAAATCATCAACTCCTGCCATCAGCCTAAGAACACCATGGCCATAAACCATATTCCAAAATGCCATGTCCACAGGTTTCTTGAACACCTTCAGTGATGGTGACTCTACCACCTCCCTGGGCAGCCTGTTCCAATTCCTGACCACTCTTGCAGGAAACAAATTCTTCCTAATATCCAACCTAAACCTCC
Organism: Dryobates pubescens; assembly: GCF_014839835.1. Classification (NCBI taxonomy): domain Eukaryota; kingdom Metazoa; phylum Chordata; class Aves; order Piciformes; family Picidae; genus Dryobates; species Dryobates pubescens. The sequence continues at coordinate 44,871,868 of NC_071612.1, forward strand.
CCTGATACAACTTGAGGTCTTTTCCTCTTGTTCTATCACTTGTTAGCATGAAGAAGAGACCAACCCCACCTCACTGCAACCTCCTTTCAGGGAGTTGTAGAGAGCAATGAGGTCTCCCCTCAGCCTCCTCTTCCCCAGACTAAACAACCCCAGTTCCCTCAGCTGCTCCTCACCAGACCTGTTCTCCAGACCTTTTACCAGCTTTGTTGCCCTTCTCTGGACACACTCAAAACTCCCAACACAGCAGCACAGCCAAGCCCAGAACATCCCTGATTTTAAATTCTTAACAACAAATCAAATCAAAACATTGTCAAATCCAAGAACCTGTGACCCTGTTGACGGATGCTTCATTGTTGTTTGCTTTTCCTCAAGATTTTAATTATTTGTTAATTCCTCCTGGGGAATCTGTGTCCCAGTTTTCTGAGGAAACACAAGACTCCATAATTGCATAGAACTCTGACTGCTTCATGGTTAAAGAAGCAAATCTCACAGAAAAACCTGTGAAATTTAAAAGGGTAAACAACTAGGGGCTAATGGCACGAAGATTAAAAGGAGGGATTTATTATGCAGAGCGTTGATAAAAATTGACACAGAACAGAATGCACAATCCTTTGACATTGTTTTAGGTCCACCACAAATTTTGTTGATTTAGAATCATATAATTTTTTTTTTCCTTTACTTGGAAAATCCTGTTCCAATGCATTGACCACTCTTGCAACAAAGACATTTTTTCCTAATCTCCAACTTAACCCTCCTCTGGCACAATTTCAGGCTGTTTCCTCTCCTCCTACCACCTGAGACTAGGAAAAAGAGACCACCACCACACCTTGTAACATCCTTTCAGGGAGTTGTAGAAGGATGCCTTACTACTTAGGTGGGGAGCCAGAACACTTCTCCACATGGTCTATTGGGGGTTTTTATCTATATGCCCTCCTTTACCTGCTGGGTTCTTATAAGGATACCTCAAGCAGTGGAAAAGTTTGTAAACTGCTTTCAAATGCAGATGTCTGGCACGCAGTGATCTCTCTCTATTGGTCAGAGCAAGGTCAAGGTAATACAAAGATACATGGCAGTTTCTTTGTTTTCCAAACACCCACATGAGCACCTGTGTGATGCTCAAAGTGATCTGTCCTTTAAAGCCTACACTATTTTAATTTGTCATTTAGTGCCACATCTCTTAGCTCCCCTAAGTTCAGGGAGAGGGAGGCAACAAGAGTTATGACTTTGTGACACTCCCATATTTGTTTTACTTGGTTAGCATTCTGCAGTCACCTTTCACATTCCTCACTCCTGGCTGAGAGAAATAGCCAGTGGATACTGGACGCTGTCTTCTCATCACTAGGATTATTTTATAGAATCACAGAATTGTTTGAGTTGGAAAAGACCTCCAAGGTCATCCAATCCAACTGTCAGCCTAACACCACCATGGCCATTAAACCACATCCTGAACTGTCATGTCTACACATAGCTTGAACACCTCCAAGGATGGCGACTCCACCACCTCCCTGGGCAGCCTGTTCCAGAGCCTGAGAACCCTTTCTGGGAAGATGTTTCTTAATAGCCACCCTGAACTTTTGCTGGCACTACTTGAGGCCATTTTCTCTTGTCCTGCCACTTGTCACATGTGAGAAAAGACCAAACCCTGTCTGGCTCCAACCTCCTTTGAGACAGTTGCAGAGGACAATGTGGTCTCCCCTCAGTCTCCAGTTCTGAAGACTGAACAACTCCAGTTCCTTCAGTCGCTGCTCAAGGCCCTTCAGCATCTTAGTTGCTCTTCTTTGGACATTCTCCAGCACCTGAATGTCCTTCTTGTATTGAGGGGCCCACTTTAGCCTGAAGATCACTCCTAAAATATCTCCTCAGAAGCTAGGCAAACAGAGAATTGGGCAGTTTTATTTACACAAAATAATTATATTTTACAGTCTTGCCATAAAGAGACTGAAAGTAGAGAGAAACTGTAAGGACCTTCAGTTTGATAGCACTCACAAAGTGTTGGGATGACTTTGAGTCACCAAGCTGGTTATAAAAGTAAAATACAGTCTGTTTTCTGGGCAAGGCAGAACTGCTTCTGAAGAGATCAGCCACAGCTCTTCTGAAATACCAGAGGTCTTTCCTGAGGTGTCATTGGCTTGCCAATTATGAGCTACTCATGACTTTGTGTTGTAAAAAGTGGGGGATTTTGACCTGACACTACACAAATTCACTTGCTGACACTGTAAAACACTCAGAAGCAAAAGGACAAGCTACAGACTGGGTCACAGCTGCACTTGCAGAGAGAAAACCAGAGGAAGCTCTGTTAGATATTGATCCAAATTAGTTAAATTAAGCCATAAAACAAGACCATTACATAATAAAACTCCTTCAGAGAGGCTGCAGCTGAGCTCTCAGAATTGAAACCATTCTCAATATTAGATATGAGGCACCTGTACTGACAGCTATAACAGGAGCCTCCAGCCAAGTCAGGATGAGAAGTCCACAACCTCACAGAGGGAGTGGGACAGCATAGAACCTTCTATGCACAGCTGTGGGTGCATACATGCATTGTCATCTCCTGCTTACCCAAGCCAGCTCTGGTGTGGTCTGCAGCTCAATAACAGACCCATGATCAGATGCCAGTTTGTCAGTTCCAACTCAAGGTTTTTCAGCAGATCCTCAAACTCTTTCTACCCCTGGCTAAGCACCACCACCACCTCAGAGTAGGAGGAGATGTATATAGGACAGGACTGAAGTCCAGCAACACTACAGCTAAGAGAAGCTATACTGTACCATCAAACATCTCCCAAATACACATGTAAAACCCTAAGGATCATCTGGGTGATGCCCAAAGTAGGCTCAGATACATGCATTGAAACAGCAAATAAAAAGCTCTCCTTTATCATCACCTTCAAAAGTTTGGAGCAGGAAGCAGCACCTGAAGTAAGAGAAAACTGATTCATTTCAAAATCAGATAAAAATGAAGATCACTTGCAAGAAAATCACCTCAGCTCCAATTCCTGGACTTCAGGGTGTATGTGGGACACGTGCAAACTGCCAAAAGCCTCTTCAGAAGCATCTCTAGATCAGGAATGGAAGAGATTCTCTTATATACGTATGCTATCCACAAACATGGCTACAAAGCTGGTGAAAGTTCTGGAGAACAGGTCTGGTTAGGAGCAGCTGGGGGAACTGAGGGTGTTTAGTCTGGAGAAGAGAAGGCTGAAGGGAGACCTCATTGCTTTCTCCAACTCCCTGAAAGGAAGTTAGAGTGAGTTGAGGGTTGGTCTCTTCTCCCTAATATCAGGTGATAGAAAGACAGGAAATGATCTGAAATTGTGCCAGGGGAGGTTTAGGTTGGAGATGAGGAAGAATTTCTTTGCTGCAAGAGTAGTCAGGTGTTGAAACAGGCTGCCCAGGCAGGTGGTGGAGTCACCATCCAGGAGGTTTTCAAGAAACATGTGGACATGGCACTGTGGGATGTGACTTATGTCCATGGTGGTGTTAAGTTGAAGGTTTGACTTGATCTTAGAGGTGTCTTCCAACCAAAAGAGTTCTGTGAGTCCATGAGGTACAACAGGCGAGAAACAAATTTGGCATCAGTACTCCTCAAACACAGCAGTGCAAGAACAAGAAGGGAGATGATCCTTGGTTCAGAATATGCATCTCCCTTGATTTTAGCATGGCTTTGCTAGATTAACACGAGCCCACACACTACATGATTGCAGAGTTGTGGAAAATTAAATTCACAGGCTGGAGTGAATGCAAAACACACTTCACATCAGCACTGCAGCGAGATCTGTCTCAAGTGTTTAGCATCCTGGCTCTAACTGGTGTGACCTAGACAGGCTGGAGAGCTGGGTGGGGAGAAACCAAATGAAATTCAGTAAGAGCTAGAGTCCTGCATCTGGGGAACAACACCCTCCATGGATCAGTACAGACTGGGGGTTGACCTGCTGGAGCATAGTTCTGGGGAAAAGGACCTTGGAGTCCTGGTGGAAAATAGAATAACCACGGGAGTGTGGCAAGCAGGTGAAGAGAGGTTCTCCTCCCTCTCTAATCTGCCCCGTTAAGGCCACATCTGGAGCAATGTGTCCAATTCTGGGCTCCCTGGTTCAAGAAGGGCAGGGACTTACTGGAGAGGGTACAGTAAAGGGCTACAAAGATGATCAAGGGCCTAGAACATCCCTTATGTAAGGAAATACAGAGAGAGCTGGGATTTTTTAGTCTTTAAGAGAGAAGACTGAGGGGGGATTTTATCAATGCTAAACAATACTTGAAGGGTGAGTATCAGGTGGATTAGACCGGGCTTTGTTCAGTGGTGCCCAGTGACACAAGAAGGGGCAACAGGCACAAACCTGAACACAAGAAGTTCTATCTAAACATGGAAAGGAACTTTTCTAATTTAAGGGTTCTGGAACAGTGGAGCAGGCTGCCCAGAGAGATGGTGTAGTCTCCATCTCTGGAGACATTTCAAATCCACCTGGATGTGTTCCTCTGTGACATTCCTTAGGTGAACCTACCTTGGCAGGGGGATTGGACTCAATGATCTCCAGAGGTTCCCTCCAATGTCTACCATTCTGTGATTTTGTGTGATTGTAGCAAAATTATGAGAACAAACCCCCCACCTTTGTCTGGAAGGAAATAACTGACATTTCCTCTTCATTTTACAGGGAAACAGGTCAGAACACATTAGGGGTGAATGAAAAAATGTCTTTTTTTCCTAGCCAATGCCACAGGCAGTGTAGCATCTGCAGTCATGGTAAGGATATGGGCAGAGCTGTCGTTCAGACCCCCCTGAAATAACAAGACAATAATAATGCACCTGTCTCCTGGAACTCTGCGTTGGACAGGTTCTACTTGCCATCTCTCTTGCTGCTTCATAGCTCCAAACTCTGCCTTTGTCCTGGATAAAAGCCTCTCATGAGGGTTTGGCCTTTGAGTTTCCATTACAGGATGTCACCTCATAGCTCTATGCTCTGCCTAGGAGCATCAAGGTGGGATGAAGGGTGGAGAGATGAGAATACAGGATTCAGTGGGGTTATGGGATTTTGGTTTTGTTTGCTTATTTTCAAATTGGCAGTTACATATAAAACCAAACAAATTAAGAAATAGGTCATTTTGGTCAAAAATGACACTACTCCATCCTGCATATCTCTGCTTTTGGTCCAGGAGAGTCCACACACAGGAGCCTGACACAAGCATAGTGAAGGGTGTTTTCAGGCTTGTGGAAAGAGTCACAGATTACTAGTATGGAAGGGGTTGGAAGAGACCTCTGGAGACCATTGAGTCCAAACCCCTGCCAAGGCAGGGTCACCTAAAGAAGGTGATCACATTTCACAGTGCATTTCAAGGCCCATTGCAGAGAAAGCACTCTCCGAATCCACAGTTTTTGAGATTTTGACTTTACTTCTTGTCCCTTTTGGTCAGACATGGTTGTGTATTTACAAAGAGGCTTCAGTTTTCCACCTTACAGGATAAGAACATAAAATTAGGAGTATACTACTCACCATTTATCCACAGGCCCAGACTCCCTAGTCCATCTGAACAAAATGCCTTTCCTTTCCACCCTCAGCCTAATCTTAACTCTTCAGCCCTCTTCTATAGCATCTCTGAAGAGCAGACAGTTTTTAAGCCTGCATGTTACACAACAACCTCTAGTGATCAAACAGATAACTACACAGCAGACAGCAAACAGCAGCTCCCCTTAGGAACTGGACCATGAGCTTGCTTTCTCAGAAGGAAGAACACCAGGATGCAACACTTATGACAAAAATCCAAAGCATTTGTCACATCTAGGAAGGAGAAAAGGTGCTGACAGCCCTCACAGTGAAATTCTTTTCATTCCAGTGGTTTAAAAATGTATTTATTCAATAGGAGAACTCCATGAACCTAGACATCCCCATTCATGAAGGAATACGAGCCTGGAAATTCATTGTTCTCTTCCAAATAGACTTTTTTTTTCCTTTTACCCCCAGCAGGACAATAGCAGAAGAGAAAATTGAAAGGCTGTAGGTCAGCAAACACTTTGTCACCTTTTAGAAAGAAGAATAACATAACCAGATTTCTAAAGAAATCCTTTGCTAGGTGCAGGGAAGGAGTAGAAACCTGAATCACTTCATTTAAGTGCCTTAGTGGGAAGCTTACTTGACCAGGGATGCACAGTTTCAAACATCCAGTCCAAGGTGATGGCAAAAATTTGTGACAAAACCGGCATTAAGAAATTATCACAGAATGATAGGGGCTCGAGGGGACTCCTGGAAATGATTCAGTCTGACCCTGTTGCCAGAGAAGGATCACCCAGGACAGATCACACAGCAACACATTCAGGTGGGTTTGGAATGTCTTCAGAGGAGACTCCACACCTTCTCTGGGCATTCTGCTCCAGGGCTCCAACATCCTCACAGTGAAAGAGTTTTTCCTTCTGTTCCCATGGAACCTCCTCTGCTCCAGCTTGTACCCTTTTCCCCTTGTCCTATCATTGGGCATCACTGAGCAGACCCTGGCTCTGTCCTCCTGACACTGCCCTTCAAATCTTTATAAATGTGAATGAGGTCACCCCTCAGGCTCCTCTGCTCCAAGCTAAAGAGCCCCAGCTCCCTCAGCCTTTCCTCAGCAGGCAGATGTTCCACTCTAGCATCTTTGTGGCTCTGTGCTGGACTCTCTCAAGCAGTTACCTGAGGTTGTTCTTGACCTGAGGGTCACAGAACTGGACACAATATTACTCACTAGGGCAGAGTAAAGGGGGAAGAGAACCTCTCTTGACCTACACCACACCTCTTCTAACCCACCCCAGGATGTCATTGCCTTCTTGGCCACAAGAGCACTTTGGTGGCTTGTGAGCACCCTTCTGTCCACCAGGATGCCCAGGTCCCTTTCCCTAGGGCTGCTCTCCAACAAGTTAGTCCCGAGGCTATACTGGTCCATGGGGCTGTTCTTTCCCAATTGATGTCAAGTTTAATAGAAAACAAATTATCCACCATAACACCACTTCTGTACAGATAGATTCTTTGTACATACACAGTATACTAAAATCAAACCCCTACCAAACCAAACCCCAATAACATCTCCCAGATTTCTGTAAAACCCTTTTAGCTTTATGGGTGAGAAAAGACATTAAGAGAAGAGCATTACTCCTAAGCATATTTTTCATCCAATCTCCTGCTTTGCAAGAGTGCCTTTCAAGTTAGTGACCCAACTTCAGCTTTTAGATTTCCGTCACTTCCTAGAAAAGCATCTTTCTTGACAAGATTAGGAGGAACAGCTTTCTAGGCAGGATATCTAATTCATCAGCTACAAAGGGAGCCTGACACTTAGTGTTTCAGACAGCTAAACTTCAGGTAAGGTTAATCTCAGCTAAGGCTAGAAAAAAGTCCCAACTCCCCCTGGGATTTAGTCTACTCTCTGGCCAGAAGCTTTATTCCATTTTTTCGCAGTACTCCATGGTCTTACAAAGGTCTGACCCCAGGGAGAGTCTCACTAGCATAGCATGGTGATGGACAGGACACTCAAAATCCCCCCAGAATCCTCAATGTTGTCATCACTATTTCAGCCACAGCCTTTCACTTGTCTGTTAGACATAATCCCATTTACACCATTTCACTACATTGTCCTCCTTTTACACAAAGGGAAGCCAAGACAGGAAAAATACTGATGAAATAAAACCCAAGAAGCAGACACTTTGGCAAATTTATAGAGAGAAATAGCTACAAGTCACCAATTAAAAACAGCATCTCCTTCCTACTGCTCCATTTGCAGCCCTGAAACACTTGGGAAAGATAAACTCCTGAATGGCCCCAGAATGCATGCACTACTCTAAGCAGAAAACAAAGCACTCATTTCACAGAAGCATTAGCAAAGACTGAAAAGAAACCTTCCATGTCCACAAGTCATTAAAAAATATCAATGTGTGACCAGGTCAGGGGAAATAGATTGAGCACATGTCCAAAGAAGTTTTGGAAAGCTCTACAGCTATCTCCAGGCCCAGCAGAGATCTGCAACTCACATGGCAATGCAGAAGGCAGTGTTTTCAACACATTTCCCCTCCTTGGGAAGAGGAAAGAGACCACAATGCTTCACTTACCAGGCTACAACCACTTGATGAAAGGAATGCACAATCCTTCATATCAAGGAGCAAGTGGAAACAGGGCAATCTTCAACAGCCTGCAATAAATGAGAGGGACAAATTATTCTCCAGAGAACAACAGGATATCTCCAGCCCCAGTCCTTAGGGTTGACTTTAGTAAGTGCACCAAGCTCTGCTACATCTGTGACATCCACAGCTGTGAGGTTTTGTCTTACACAGAGAAGTGAAATACAAGCTCCAGAGGAAAAACAAACAAAACAACCCACAAAACCCCAAACCACACCAAAACCACCAACCAAACAACAAAAAAGCCACCCACCCAAACCCACCAAATCCAAATCTTTATTTTACACAGAGCACACATTCAAGTTATTGATGGGACACCAATGTGCCCTTGTGGCTGAGAGTGACAATGGCATTCTAGAGTGCAACAAGAAAAGTATGTCCAGAAGGTTTGGAGAGGTTCTCCTCTCCCTCTACTCAGCTGAGATCACCCCTGAAATATTGTGTCCAGTTTTGGGCTTTCCAGTTCAAGAGAGACAGGGATCTGCTGGAGAGAGTCCAATGGAAGGTATGAAGATGATGAAGGGAATGGAATATCTGTGCTGTAAGGAAATGCTGAAAGCCCTGGAACAGTTTAGCCTGGTAAAGAAAAGGCTGAGAGGAGATCTTATGAATGTCTATTAATATCTGAGGGGGTGGGTGTCAAGATGAAGGGCCCAGGTTCTTTTTCGTGGTGCCAAATGATAGGACAAGGGGCAGTGGACACAAATGGGAAAACAGGAGTTTCCACCTCAACGTGAGGAGAAACTTCTTTAATGTGAGGATGCTGGAGCCCTGAAGCAGGCTGCACAGAGAGGTTGTGGAGTCTCCTTCTCTGCAGACTTTCAAAACCCGACTGGATGTGTTCTTCTGTGACCTGCCCTAGGTGATTCTGCTTTGGCAGGGGGGATGGACTGGGTGATCTTTAGATGTCCCTTTCAAACCCTAACATTCTGTAATCTCATGTAATGCAAATAAGGAGATTAAGACCTTTCCCTACTCTCTTCCCAGGGGTGCACAATGGACCCTGGACTCTTTAGACAGCTTCCCTTTCCTGTTCTTGATGTCTCGAGGAAACCTTTCCCAGTTTTCATAGCTGCCTTTTGGCTGGTCATTGAAGGACAGATCATTCAACTTCTCCAGTTTATAAAATGAGTCTTTACTGGCCAAGCTACTCTCCAACTGTGACAGCATATGTGAAGGAATATTACCACACCTACAATCATATCCCATTTGAGGACCATATATCAGATGCATTCCCATTGTAAAGAGCACCTTTTTCAACCTCTTTTTGCTTATGCTTGAACACCATTAGACAGCAGAACGAGTCTGCATGCAGCTTTCAGACAGCAAGTAAATGTGGAGATATTGTGCATTACTACATAAGCTTGTCAAGGTGCTGCAATGGTAAAGTGATTTATAAAATGAAAAATCAATATGAATAAACTCCAGTGAATACAGACTGGGGATTTATCTGTAGAAAATGGTAATAAGAGACCACCTTTTTACTGTCTCCTACAGCTATACTTCTGTAGGAAAGTGTGTTTTTTATTACAGTCTGAAAACTAAAACCTGGCATCCCATCAGGCCAGAGAACCAAACTAAATTGTCCTGATTTGCAAAATCATTTTTGCTGTGATTTCACAAGAACTGGGACTGCTACAGAATGAGCACCACACTAAGAAATTGGCTTGGGTCACAGAATCACAGAATGCCAGGTTGGAAGGGACACCAAGGATCATCTGGTCCAATCTTGCCAGGTGATAGAGTCAAAATGAGTCAGCCCAGCAACCTGCCAAAGTGTCCAGTGTAGGGGACTCCACTGCTTCCCTTGGGAGATGACTCCAATGTCCAGCTGTTCTCACAGGGAGTCCAATGGGAATCTACCCAGCAGTAACTTGTCCCCATCACTCCTTGCCTTTTTCATGGGACTCCTTCTAAAAAGGGAGTCTCCATCCTCCTGGCAGGCACCTTTTATATCTTCATCCACAGTGATAAGGTCTCCCCTTAGCCATCTCTTCTCCAGGCTGAACAAACCCAGCTCTCTTAACCTTTCCTGAGGAGCTACTTCTCTAAAGAACAGATTCCAAACAGTTAACATACTTATGTGGGTTTTTCATTCCAAATCCCCTTGGAGGTCAATGTATTCAATGCACCACAAAACAGAAGTCTCATTTATGAGGAGAATATTCAGACATACAATAACTATAGGACTGAAGAAGTTGTCTGCATCTGGGACTTTCTGCCTCTGCTTAGACAAGCATATTGCTCTGAAAGAGTAGGAAACTAACTGACTTCCAATGAAAGCAAGCAGACTTGGAAAACGCGTTTCAAGGAGCATAAAGACATAAAAAATGTGACACTCCCCCTTCCCCCCCTTCTACTCCCCCAAAGAAAAGCAACAAACAAATATAAAACCCCCACATTTTAATTGTAGAACCCAGAAAGGCTCAGAAAAACAAAGTATTTTTTCTTTAATGGGCTTCATTTCTCCCTTCTATCTCTGCAGGTTACCTTGTTGCACTGGAAAGTAAACCTTGAAAAGTCCCAGCAGATACAATGCACCACCATGTCTGCACTGGATTTCAGCTCCTGTCAACATAAACTATGATCTGGGCTGAGGTTGAATTTAAAATGAGGGAGCAAAGTAGCCTCAGGATTGTTAGGATGAAAGCTCAGCTGAGGCACATCTCTTCTTAACAGGAACACACCTAAGGGAGCTCTGCCAGCAGCTGAACTATCTATCAGTGGATTCACCTGACTTCAGAGCGACTCTTAATTCAGTTTAGTGGCAAACACCATTTTTTTCATCACTCTTAACTGCTGCAGGTTCTTTTGCTCTTGGTTTGAATCCATGTAGCTTTTTGGTTTTTTTCAAATGTGTCAGCTCACTGGACCAAGAATAGTGCTGTAAGTAGAGAAACCGTGTGGGAGGAGAAGAGGGAAAGATGAAGTTGTCATCATCTTTGAGATGATTAATTCATAGCAAGAACTATGCCTTGCCTGGCTTTGCATAGTGTCTATCACAATTCTCCAGGCACATTAAGCAAATTGGAAATAGGAACATGTTACAACAGTGAGGACAACAAACCTCTCTAACCCACAACCCTTAGGCAGAGTAAATGAGCAACCACTGTTCATCTACCAGGAAAACAACCCTTGAGCACACCCTGAAAGTTAAACACAGCCTCACAGACACTCAGGAAATTATTATAGAATCAGAGAATGGTTTGAGTTGGAAGAGACCTTAAAGATCACCCGGTTCAAACATGCCCTGCTAGAGGCAGAGACACCTTCCACTAGATCAGGTCACTTGAACACCTCCAGGGAGAGGGCATTCACGACCTGCCAGGGCAACCTGTTCTAGTGTCTCACCACCCTTATTATAAAGAATCAATATAATGCCAAAGTTCATCAAAAGATTTAGCAAGGCAGATGGAGTGGTTGCTGTGGGCAGTGCACTGCTACAGAAGGCACAGTGTTTTGGAGATAATCTCCAGGCTCCTCTGAGCTTCAGGATTAAGCACTACATAGGTGAACTTCAACACAGAACACTACAACCATGGACAAAAAAACCTGCTTGTCTATCTGTGCCTCCCTGGGAAGGGAATTCTTCCTCTCTTTTATCCATGTTAGTGGGCATACTGGTGTTGGGTTGACGATCTTAGAGGTCTTTTCCAACCTTGATGATTCTATGATTCTGCAGTCCTATTGCCTTGCCTACCTTGTCTATTGCAAGGTAGTAGGTACTATCTTGTTTATCTCTTATTTTTTGTGGGGTTTTTTATGTCCTTGTTTGCTCCTCAGATTTTTTCTCCCTTTATTACTTCCTACTGTTTGTGTTCTCTGGTTTTACCTCATGGTTGTGCACCTATCTCCCTGCTACATTCCATTTCTGCTAACCTTTCTTCTGTGCCTTTCCTGACTTTCCACTCTGAATACTAACTAAAAGAAAAAGGGGACTCATTTTCAATGAGGGCAAGTTTTTACCTTGTTAGGACCAACAGGAGAGAGAAGCTGCCTTTATTTAGGGACACACTGAAACCAATTGTGATCTGACCAGATGCTGTTGTGGGAACCATGAGCAGAGCTAGTATATGTGTGGTGAGGTTGAAGAAAAGCAGCCCAGACCAGGGAGGAAGAAGCAGGCTTGTCTGCAGTTTATTCACAGCAGTAACTTCTGCTTTCACATATCTGGATGGAGCAGCAGCTTGCCTCCTCAGCTAAAGGCACATCCATTTCCATACACTCTTATTAGAGCTGGCAGCTTGTCACTCCAGTGCAGCCTCCTGTTGCAGTGCATTACAAGGTGCAACACAGTGGCATGATGAAATTAACTGTCAGACCCACATGAGAGATATTTAAAATGATATCTGCCTGTGTCCAGCAAGGGAGAAACACTCTTAGATCACAGATCCATTTCCTAGCTGATATGGAGAGTCATGCATCACTCCTTTGCCAAGCCAAGATGAACTACTTACAATACAAGGCTCATCTCCTCCTCACATTGAGGTGGAACCTCCTGTGCTACAGCTTCTACCAGTTCTTCCTTGTCCTATAACTGGGCACCAACTCCCCTGCCATGGGCAGGGATACCTCCCACTAGACCAGGTTGCCTAAGTCCTTATCCAACCTGACCTTGAACGCTTCCAGGGAGGGGACATCCACAGCCTCTCTGCGCAAACCTGTTCCAGGGTCTCAGTTTAAATTTGCCCTCTTACAGCTCAGCTCAAAGTCATTGTCCCTTGTCCTGTCACCACAGGTCCTTGTCAAAACTCCATCCCCAGCTTTCTTGTAGGCCCCCATTCAGTACAGTAAGGCTGCTCTAAGGTTTTCCTGGAGCCTTCTCTTCTCTAGGCTGAGCAGCCCCAAGTCTCTCAGCTTGTTCCCATAGGGAGGTGCTCCCGACCTCTGATCATCATTATGTCCTCTCTGGTCCTGCTCCAGCAGTTTCATGCCTTTCTTGTGCTGGAGACATCAGAACCAGACACAGTGTTTCAAGTGAGTTTTCATCAGAGCAGAGGGGCAGAATCGCCTCCCTGTCCAAGTGGGGTCATTTCCTCTCCTATCACCAGATACCAAGGAGAAGAGACCAACCTCCACCTCACTCCAACCTCCTTTCAGGGAGCTGTAGAGAGCAATGAGGTCTCTCCTCAGCCTCCTCCAGACTAAATACACCCCAGTTGCCTCAGCTGCTGCTCACCAGACCTGCTCTCCAGACCCTTCACGATCTTTGTTGCCCTTCTAGAGCAAGAAGTGAACTGCAAGAAGCCTTTTAATTTTCTGAGAGGGAGACTCAGATTCAGGTGGAACCTTATCATTATTTTGGAAATGCTGTTTTAGTCAGTTTGATATTCACAAAACCATTTCTAGACAGTGATGAACTTTCCCCCTTTTCAACAAAACACCATTTTTCTACTATTTCTGTTGTTCTTAAGTTCCTTCTCTCTCTCCCCCCACCCCGCCCCGAAACAAAACTTGGATGCTTTCTGTGAACTGAAAAACAGTCTGTGAATAACAGAATGGCACTCATAGAATCCTACAACAGTTTCATTTTGAAAACACTTTTAAGATGTTCTCCATTCCTTGCTGTGTAAGGTCCTAGAGTGGGTGCAGAGAAGGGCAGTTAAGCTGCTGAAGGGTCTGGAGAACAAGTCTGGTGAGGAGCAGCTGAGGCAACTAGGGGTATTCAGTGTGGAGAAGACAAGGCTGAAGGGAGACCTTGTTGCTCTCTACTGTTCCCTGAAAGGAGGCTGGAGTGAGGTGAGGACTGCTCTCTTCTCCCTAGTAAAAAGTGATAGGATGAGAAGAAAGGGCCTGAAGTTGCACCAAGGGAGATTTAATTTGCATCTTAGAATAAAGTTCTTGACTGAAAGGGTTCTCAAAGACTGGAACAGGCGGCCCACGGAGGTGGTTGAATCCCATCCCTGAAGGTGCTTCAAAGAAGCAGAGGTGTGGTGCTAAGGGCCATGGATTAACACCAGCCTTTGTAGAGTTAGAGAATGGTTGGACCAGATGATCTTAAAGGTCTGTTCCAACCAAAATGATTCTAAGATTCTATGAAATACTGAGGGATTTATGCTGGGCCTTCAAATACTTTCACTGTAATTACATTCTCCTTTTATTGGTTTTAATCAAGTTGAAAGCACCAGCAAACCAGGAAAAAAAAATGGGAGCAGAAAGAGCTGGTTTATATTGTCACAGTAACTGCAGTTTAACAGTAATCAGATTTGCCAGAAATCTGTGAAATGTTGCCCGTGGCAAATTTACATTAAACAAATTTCTCATTTGTTGTATAATCATCATCAGTTAAATAATGCCATTAAAATATCATGAATAATGCAGTCCTCATTCCTGTTCACCAAGGACTTTACTCATAATTGTTTTCATCAGGCCAGGCAGTTTGCTTTTTGGGGCAAGTAGGATTTTATCCAAGAGTTTTTTGTGATGTTTTAGCTTCTAGAATTCATGGAGAGAGAAGTTGATGAAGGGTCTTAAACACAAGTCTTATGAAGAGAGGTTGAGGGAACTGGGATTGTTTAGTCTTCAGAAGAAGAAGCTGAGGGGAGAATTCATCACCTCCTACAACTACCTGAAAGGAGGTAGAGCCAGGTGGGAGTCAGCCTCTTCTCACATGCAGCAAGTGACAGGACAAGAGGAAACAGGCTTAATTTGTGTCAGGGGAGGATTAAGTTGGATGTTACGAAAAATGTCTTCATAGAAAGGATTCTCAGGGATTGGAACAGGCTGCTCAGGGAGACAGTGGAGTAACCATCCCTGGAGGTGTTAAAGAAACATGTGGGCAGGGCACTTGGGGACGTGGTTTAATAGCCCTGGTGGTCTTGGGTTGACAGCTGGACTGGATGGTCTTGTAGGTCTTTCCCAACCATCACATTCCTATGATTCTACACTATTCTTTCCAATCAGAGGCATGTCAAATGTTGTCCTAAAAACTCGTGCCCTGCCTAGGCATAAGAAAGCTCAGGCACACTTCCTTCCTCACAGAGAACAGCACTGGGTTTTGCTAGGTAAAGTAAAAGAGTAAGAAGTAAAGCAGCCTCTTAGCTACACACACACGTGCTCTCACTTTAGTACTTATGGAGAGACATTGGCACTTTCTACCAACTCATCAGATAAAAGATGAGATTCCTTTTCCTTTTACTTCCCTCCTCCTCCTCCTCCTCCTCCTTTGGAAAGTGAGTGGCATGATAAAAGAACAGAAACCATCCAGAATAACAAATGAAGTTAGAACATTCCAATGGAACTGGGGAAAATCAGTTGCAGAAGACAATATTTGAATCATAGAATTATAGAGATGTTAAGGAGCTTTACATTGGTGTATTTATAGATTCATAGAATCATAGAACAGTTTAGGTTGGAAGGGACATTGAAGACCATCTAGTTCCAACCCTGCTGCCATGGGCAGGGACACCTCCCACTAGACCAGGTTGCTCAAGCCTTTTCCCAACCTGGCCTTGAGCATCTCCAGGCAAAGGGCATCCCCAACCTCCCTGGACAATCTGTGTCTCACCACCCACACTGGAAAGAATTTCTTCCTAATTTCTGGTCTCAATCTCCCCTCTTCCTGCTCAAAGCCATTGCCCCTTATCCTGTCACTACAAGCCCTTGTAAAAAGTGTGTTCCCTCCAGTTTCTTGTAGGACAAACCCTTTTTGTGTGCTGTCCATCAGTGGGTTTTATTGCACACTGACTTGCAAGGTAACACAACCACATTACCTTGTGCTGTGCAAGAAAGGGTCGTGTAGCTACCCTGCAAATCTCATCTCTCTATGTAGAAACAAGATGTCCCTTCTGCCCTTGCTGCTCTACATCATGATTAAGTTTTGAAAGGGAGAAAGGAAGAACATCTTTTTCCACTAGGTCTCTCTAATAAAAATTAGAGGCATATAAAAATCTCCTCAAAGCTTTTTAATCGAACTAATTAACCCTCTCTAGACATCAAAGACATTACCTATAACTCAGTCACCATAATTAACATCCAGCTCTTAACTGCTCCAGTGGGAAAAGGTGGACATTGAGAATGTCAGAGAAATCTCTGCATCTGCTTAGAGATCTTCAAAATAGGTTTTGGTAGCTGATATTAATTTTCCTTGTCCGTATTTCCTTTAAAGAAAATCAATGACACTCAGCACATCATGGCCAACATTGTACCCATTTTCCTTTTAAGTTTGCAATATCTTACTTAAATCAGCCTTTCTATTAATAACCCTTCCACACATACAGTTATTTAATATTTAAAACTGAAACCATAGAATCGCAGAGTGCTTTAGGTTTGAAGGGACCTTTAAAGGTCATCTAGTCCAACCCCTCTGCAGTCAGCAGGGGTGCCTGCAACTAGAGCAGCTTGCTCAGAGACCCAAAATACCAAAACCTGCAATGGTTACAGGGAAAGGTCTTTGGGAAACCTGGGCCAGGGTCTCACTACACTCATTGTGAAGAACTTCCTCCTGATGTCCAACCCAAATCTCCCCTGCTCCAGTCTCAAACCACTGCCCCTCATCCTATCACCACAGACCCTTCTAAACAGTCTCAAACCTTTTTGTAGACAACTTGCAGTGTTGAAATGCTGCTGTCAGGTCTCTCCTGCCCCTTCTCATCTCCTGGCTGAACAGCCCCAACTCTCTCAGCCTGTCTTCATAGGGGAGGTGCCCCAGCCCTCTGATCATCTTTGTGGCCTCCTCTGGACCTGCTCCAGAAGTTTCACATCTCTCTTGTGTTGAGGGTCACAGAGCTGGACACATCACTGCAGGTGAGGTCTCACCAGAGCAGAGGGGCAGAATCACCTCCCTCCATCAGCTCTTGATACAGCCCAGGCTTCCATTGGCCTTCTGGGCTGCAAGTGCTCATTGCTTGCTCATGTGCATCTTCTCATCCACCAGCACTCCCAAGTCCCTCTCTGCAGGGCTGCTCTCAACCTCATCATCCCCCAGCCTGAACTGATATTGAAGGTTGCCCTGACCTAGGTGCAGGACCTTGCACCTTGCTTTGTTGAATCTCATGAGATTCTCCTCAGGCCATTTCTTCAGCCTGTCTGGGTCGGGGCGCAGACTTTACTTCTCACCAGACCTGTATTGCTCAGGCCTGTGAAACCTGTCAGGTGATGACTGCCACTTGAACTCACCTACTGAGCTGGCAGGGCCTCAGGGTGCTTCCTGCATGGCCTCCTCACACAGCCTTCCCCCTGTGCTGCCGCTCCTGCTGCCAGGCCCTGCCCGGTGTCCTGCTGTGCCATGTGAGCCGTGAGGGCTGCACAGCACTGTGCTTCAGCATACAGCCTGCACGGAGCCCCCTCCTGAGACCTTAGCACTGTGGTGTTGTCATACAATGGTTTGGGTTGGAAAGGTTGTTTAGTTCCAACCCTCCTGCCGTGGGCAGGGACACCTCCCACCAGCCCAGGCTGCTCAAGGCCTCATCCAACCTGGCCTTGGACACCCCCAGGGAGGAGGCATCTGCCGCCTCCCTGGGTAACCTGTCCCAGTGTCTCACCACCCTCACTGGAAAGAATTTCTTTCTGATCTCCAGTCTGAATTTCTCCTCTTCCAGCTCAAAGTCATTGCCTCTTATGCTGTCACTACAAGTCCTTGTCAAAAGTCCCTCCCCTGCTCCCCTCCCCTGTAGTCCTCTTCAGGTACTGGAGGCCTTCTCTAAGGCCTCCCTGCAGCCTCCTCTTCTTCAGGCTGAGCACACCCAGCTCCTCAACACATCCCCATAAGATAGATGCTCCAACCCTCTGATCATCTTCCTATTCTCATTCTTTACATTAAGTCTTGGAAGGGCAAACCTCTAAAACAGAAGTCCCTTTCATCCTTCCTTTTCTGTTCTTCAGCATTTATAAATGGAAGGAAAAAAATAACACAAACCAAAAGCAGAACTTAATCAGCATTTTTGTTCTAGTTAAAGAGGAAAAAATTACCTCTATCTTACATTCTATGTGTTTTAACTGTATGATCAGGAGACAGATAATTCCTTATCTTTAGGAAGTAGAGAGGAGGGAAATCTAGTTAACTGTTCCCTTATCTTTACAGGGCTGTCCTCTTTACAGAGCTGCTATCCAAGTTCTGCCCTTGAAAGTCAGATACCTATGAGTCTGTACATCAAGATTTCCCTCCCTTATCTCATTCTGTGTGAACCTTATCATTATTTGGTTTGCTTTACATCTTTTCATTCAAAACAAAAGAGCTTTTAAAGTTTCTACTTCCCAATATCTCCCCTGTATTTTATTACATTTCCTAATGGAAATGCAGAGCACTGTGATCAAATACAGTGTGACAATGGAGGCCCAGACACAAGACAGATCTTGTATGACATCTCGTGGCCTCAGGTTGTGCCAGGGGAGATTCAGGTTGGATATCAGGAAAAATTTCTTCACAGATAGGGTTATCAGGCATTGGAAGAGGCTGCCCAGGGAGGTAGTGGGCTCAGCACCTCTGGAGGTATTTAAAAGATGTGTGGATGTGGTACTGAGGGATGTGGTTTAGTGGTAGTAACCTAACAGCAGTGGTAAGATTGTAAGCCCTAGGTGACCTAGGATGACATTGGCCTTTTGAGCTGTAAGTGCACATTTTTGGGTCATCCGCCAGCACCCCAAAGTACTTTTATGCAGGGCTGCTCTGAATCTCACCATCTATCAGCCTGCACTGACATCAAGGCACAGTATTTGCTGGTGGCTGCACAAATGCTGTCCAAATTCCCTGGCAAAAAGAGACAAAGAGCAGAGCAGAAAGTGAGGCTGTTTAGCTTAGCTGGCTTAATGACAGCTTCAGTCATCAGAACAGCATAACTTGTGTTGACATGTGGCAATGTGCTTCTATCCCATCATTACACAGGCTAATGGTGATCATAGTCTCAGCCTCACTGGTATTTCAGAGCTGCCACTTCTGGCCTGACAGCAGAATTGAAGGAAACAAGACTTCTTCACTTCTCTACACATACATTTTCAAAACCAGGGCAGAATGATTTAGCCACAGCATTTGTGCACAGCAATGAAATTAGTGACATCTCATCTCTTTCTCAGAAGCACTGCTCCAAAATAGGAACCTTGCATATATATGAATTCCCAGTCATCATTTTCCCTTTTTCACTTTGCAGGTCCTCACTACAGAAAAGACATTAAAGTGCTGGAGCAGGTCCAGAGAAAGGCAACAAAGCTGGTGAAGGGTCTGGAGAACAGGGCTAGTCAGTAACAGCTGAGGAAACTGGGGGTGTTTAGTGTGGAGAAGAGGAGGCTGAGGGGAGACCTCATTGCTCTCTACAACTCCCTCAAAGGAGACTGTAATGAGCTGGGGGTTGATCTCTTCTCTCTAATATCAGGTGATAAAAGGAGAACAAATGGCCTGAAATTGTGCCAGGGGGGTATTTTTTTCTTCTTTCTTTTTTTTTTTTTTCTTTTTCTATTTCTTTTCGGTTGGACAGTTTTAGATTTGGACAATGAACACACACACAAACAAAACCAAACAAACAAACAAAAGGATAAAAATATATCAGCTCTTCACTGGGCTTCTCTCTGTATTTCTTCATTTCCACTTCAGGGCCCCAATACATTCACAAAATCATAGAATGGTTTGGGTTGGAAGGTACCTCAAAGACCATTCAGTTCCAACCCCCCCCGCCATGGGCAGAGTCACCTCCCACTAGACCAGTCCTCAAAGACCCATCCAACCTGGCCTTGAACACCTCCAGGGAGGAGGCATCCACAACCTCCTTAGGCAACCTGTTCCCACCAGCCTCACTGCCTCACCATCCTCACTGTAAAGAATATTTTCCCAATTGCCAGTCCAGATCTCCCCTCTTGCAGCTCAAAGCCATTGCCCCTTGTCCTGGCACTACAAGCCGTTGTGAAAATTTACTCACCAGCTTTCTTCTAGGCCCTTTTTCAAGTACTGGAAGGATACTCTAAGGTCTCTCTAGAGTCTTCTTTTCTCCTGGCTGAACAGCCCTAACTCTTTAAGCCATCTCTCCATAGGAAAGATGCTCCAGCCCTTTGATCATCTTTGTGGCCTCCTCTGGACCTGCTACAATAGTTCCATGTCCTTCTTGTGCTGGAGATACATAATTCTGTGTCCTGCATGGGCTCTGTGTCAGCTGTAGCATGTGAATAGTTTATGTGTTTATTTTTGTCTCCAAGGTTATGAACAAGAGGTGGTTTCAAAGGCAGGTTTACAATGTCAGTGTCCTTTGTGACAAACAGAGTCATTTAATCTCCCTAATACTGCATCTCATTAAGGATGCAAATACTCCATTAATCTGGAATATGCAGTGGGCTTCACCACTGACTGGAATGAAGTGAATGAAATAATTGTCTCGGGACCACAATTTCTTGTTACACTCTCACTGTTTCACAAAAGCATTCCTTCACTGGGAGTTGTGTTTTATCCACACCCTCGGCTGCCAGAGGTTTAGGGATCTGGGATATTCCCATCAGGTCAACTCTCCAGCGGCACACATGATAGGAACAACTCACAGCACATCTTTTCTATAGTTCCAGCACTGTGGGCACGCTTTCCCTCCCTTTGCTCTCTTGAGACAGAGCTGTACGGAAAGCCATGGTTCCAAACGTTGTCTGCTTCTGAAGAGTATCTCAGGGCAATTCTCTTGGCTCAGATTGGTCAATTATCATAACTCATGAAACAGCGTGCTAAAGAAATCCCACAATATGTCATACAAATCAAGGAAGAGATTTTTAGTGGTGGGAAGATCACAGAATCATAGAATGATTTGGGTTGGAAAAGACCTTAAAGATCATTTAGTTCCAACCCCCCTGCCATGGAATGGGATACCTCCCACTAGACCAGGTGCTCAAGGCTTCATCCAACCTGCCAACAAGATCAGCTCCCTCACCTCACCTCACCTCTTCACTGGCTCCTGCCATGGAGAAGTCAAAACATTCCTTTCTTGTGGGAAGGGATGGGTCTATTAGGAGCCTTGTTTCAAACAAAACAGGTAGACTGGGATACCAGGTTAAGCTGCCAAAGCACCCTACCTCATTGCTTACTGATAGGAGTGAAATGGAAGGTCTTGTCTGACAGCAGCTTCTCAGATCATAGAGTCATGGAATTGTTTTGGTTGGAAAAGACCTCCTAAGATCATCCAATCCAACCATCAACCCAGCACCACTATGGCCATTAAAACACGTTCCAAAGTGACATGTCCACATGTTTTTTGAACACCTCCAGAGATGGTGACTCCACCACCTCCCTGGGCAGCCTGTTCCAATGCCTGACCACCCTTGTAGCAAAGGCATTTTTCCTAATTTCCAACCTAAGTCTTTCCTGGGACAACTTCAGGCCATCTTCTTCCATTTTTTCACCTGATACTGGGGAGAAGAGACCACCCCCCTCTCTTTTTGCAAACAAAGGAATGAAATATCTGTGGAGTTCTCAGCCAGAGGAACATTCTGCCTGTCTGGAGTACAAAGCCAAAAAGCTGTCTGTGATGCTCAGGAACAAGCACATTCAAATGATTGGTAATTGCTAAATATCAAGTTCCAGGACATCTATCACTACCTTAATGTCTTTCCACCTCCAGTGAACTGCAACACCTTTATATTTATAAGTGCTAATGTTACATGAGAGCAGGCAGGTGATGTGTGCCCTTATTTGCTCCTGACAACAAGACACAGATTCAGCATGCCAGGCTCTGCATCAGAAATCAACTCCCATAACTCCCTTCAGCTCCACACTTGGAGAAAGTGCAACCAGCATCTCTGTGTCTGCCATGTGTTATGCAAGAAAATCAAACCTATCATCACAGGCCATGTCTAAACCAGAAAGGTTTATTGGCTCAGGTGGCCAAGAAGGCAAACAGCATCCTGGGCTGTGCCATGCAATAATAATGAGTGAAGCAAGCAGGCCAATGGAAATAAGGAAATTGTAAGTTTTAAAATATTTCCGCCACAAGCAGTAGCAGTGAGAGTTGTTCTCAAACTTAGAGTTTACTCTGGGAAAGAATGGAGTCATGAATGTGGTTTTCTGGTTTTCCAGAGAATGTTTTTGGGTTAGAAAGTTCATTTTACCCATTTTTACAACATCACAGAAGAACTTCTATGGATGCACCGCATGTCTCGGACTTTCAGACTCTATTCATCAGGCTTGGATTTACGTAGCATACCACTGAGATGTGTTCAGAGTCTCTCTGAACTATCTGCAGAGCTACAGGAGTCACTGCATCACAGCATCAACCTGGCAGCCTGCCTGTGTCATCTCCACAGGGAAAGTGGGATGAGCTCCTGGCTCCTCTTGTTCTCAATGGCTTGGCAGACATCTGCCCTTGGCAGCAGGCAGGCAGTAAGAACATGCTAACAACTGGCCTTGCTCATGTCTCCAGTGTGGCCAGTGCTGAGGCTCAGATGTCAAATGATGTCTGGCTGCTTGGTGCTCCCTTCTGCCATCTGCACCCTGTGGTGAGGCTGGCTTGGAATAAGCAACTTCAAGCTGCTTGCAGCAGCTGATATACAACTGGTGGGTACTGTGTGCTGCCTGTACATTGGATGTCAGCATCTTGCCCTAAGCATCCCCTCAAATATTTGGGCTGGAACAAGATCCTGAAACAATGTGTGGTTTCGCACAAGAAGACCTGAAGAGTCATGTTGTCTACTGACCACTTGGAAATAAAAATCAGCCTTCTGGTACTGGCATGATTAATGGGATTAAATTTAACAAGTTTAAATGCTAGATCCTGGACCTAGGATGGAGTAATGCCAGGCACAAGTATAAACTGGGAGAGGAGTGGCTGGAGAGAAGCCCTGCAGTAAGGGATCTGGGGGTGCTGGTTGACAGCAGGCTCAACATGTCAGCACTATGTCCTGGCAGCCAGGAGGACAACTCTTATTCTGGGGTGCATCAAGCACAGCATGACCAGTTGGTGAAGAGAGGAGATCATTCTGCATTTGTACAGCCTTAACCTCAGCACCGAGTGCAGTTCTGGGCCCCACAATGTAAGAAGGATGTGAAAGTGCTTGAATGTGCCCAGAGGAGGGCACCAAAGCTGGTGAAAGTGCTGGAAGGCAGCTCCTGGGATCTGTAGCTGAGGACTTCGGGTTTGTCTAAGTCTGGAGAAAAGGAGGATAAGGGGCAAGTAACCTCATTCCTCTGTACAGCTTCCTGAGGAGGGAAGAGTGGAAAGAGAGGCGCTGATCTCTTCTCCCTGGAATCCAGTGATAGGACACGTGGGAATGTTTCAGCCTTCACCAAGGGTGATTTAGCCTAGACATTAGGCAGTGTTCCTTTGTCAAGAGGCTGGTCAGACACTGACTGGAACAGGCTTCCTTGAGAGGTGGTTGATGCTCCAAGCTTGTGAGTATTTAAGAGACATTTGGACAATGCCCGTAACAACACCCTGTGATAGGACTAGGGATAAGGGATATAAACTACAGTACAGGAGGTTCCACCTCAACATGAAGGAGAACTGTGAGGGTCACAGAGCACTGGAACAGGCTACTGAGAGTTTGTGGAGTCTCCTTTTCTGGAGACTTTCAAGACCCATCTGGATGTGTTCCTGTGTGACCTGTGCTAGATTCTATGGTCCTGCTCTGGCAGAGGGGTTGGACTTGTCAACCTTCAGAGGTCCCTTCCAACCCCTAACATCCTGTGTGATTCTGTGATATTTTAACTTGTTGCTCCTGTCAGGCAGTTGAAGGAGGTGATCATTGTATGGCCCTTGCAACAGAAATTGTCTTTTCTATTCTACTCTTAAAAATGTTATTTGCTGAAATAAACCCATTAACTGTGGGAGGTTTAGCCATTCAAAAGCACCTCTCCTAGCTTTAATGTACCCTTCATTAGGATGTTCTTTAAGTTTTCTGGCATCTCACCTTTTCTGTAATAACTTTCCCCTTCCTTCTGCCCTTAATCACTTCCTTCATATTGATAGTTTTTAAATATGTCCTTTCAAAGTTCACTGCCTCTGCGCTTTCCCTAAGTCATCCGCTCTCATGATGACAAATCTAATTGTATAGTGCTCACAATTGTTCAGTGAAGATCCTAGACTCTCTGCCTCTGTTTCCTATGCAGAAGTAAAGAGTTGTCTCCTGTCCTTTAGCCATCAAAAATAAAGCAAATAACATTCAGATTCCACCCCCCACCTCACCCCCCCACCCCAGTACTCTTTCATCTGATGAAATTCTACCTGTTTTGCATGCAGCACCCCTCTGATGCCTGCAACTTGAATTCCCTGAAAGCAGGAGTGGATCTGTGAGCAATGGCTCTAATTAACCCTTCATTGCTAAAAATACTCTATCATTAAAAATAGAAAAAGAGCAGCTGGGGAAGTGTCACTAGTGTTTCTTGCTCTAAAATACAACCAGCTTTGAAAACAAGACTGAAAGGGAAAAATTAAATACTGGAAATATCTGAGTGCAATTAGGAAGATGACAACATATGCCAGTACCTGCCTAGAGACATTATTTAAGGATCTGAAGTAGCAAGAAAGAAATTCCCTTTGGAGGAAAAAGGAAAAGGAGGAAGCATTGCTGCCAAAGAAAACCAGCTGGAGAAACTGACTGCTCATGGCTTGGACAGGAGTATGCTATGCTGGGAAGAAAACTGGATGAATGGCCAGGCCCAGAGAGTGGTGGTGAATGGAATTAAATTCAGCTGATGGTTGGTCACAAGTGGTGTTCCCCAGGGCTCAGTGTTGAGGCCAGTCCCCTGTGGAAATCCAGCACATTCTGAAAGGTCATGCAAAAGCTTCCACCATTTTTCAGCAGGAAGGAAAAAGGATAGGGCAGCTGACGTGTTCCCAGCATGGCAACTCATAATCAGGCAGTAACAATAAGGAGGAGTGAATGAGACCTGAGACCCCATCAGCAGGAAAAGCTGGAGGTCACGTCCAGCTGTAGAACACATGGAATGGGCTCAAACTTGTCCTGCTGATTTGGACAGACACCTTGAAAGATGCAAGGTATTAACAGAAAGGAGGGAAGTGCAGTTCTAAAGATTTCTCATGCAGATACATAAATTCAGACCCATGGAAACAGTCAGACATTGGAATCAACTCCCAAGGGAAGGAGTGGGTTCCCCTACATTGAACAGTTTGAAGACTCAGCCTGACAGGGTGCTGAGCCGTCCCATTTCAACTCTGCTTCCTCCTGGAAAGTTTGGACCAGATGATCCCTGTGGTCCCTTCCAAACTGGCATTCTGTGATCTTCCCTCATGCTGCTCTGAGTGGTACACAAAGCACTGGCTTACTTCAGAGCTTTTATGATTCTATGAAAACAAAAAATCTGAGATTCTCTTATCCCCAGCTTTCTGTGCCTGCTCTGTTGATACAAACATGGCTGCAAGGGCATGTCACACATTAAGGGATCCTTAAATGCTGGAAAGGTGGAAAATTGTTCAACATAAATAAGGATCAAGCATTACTCTGTTCAATATTAATTATCACTTCCACTTGCCTCGTTAAAGAGAGACTCCATTACAGATCCATTAGAGAGTGCATTTTTTAATCAAGGCTTAAATTACAGTGCATGCTGCAATCAGAAAGCCTATTGTGTGACAGCACCAAGCAGCAAGAGCTGTGTACAAAGCAGCAGAGCACCCAAAGAAAACCACATTGTTATGCCAGGCACAGTTTTAAGAGATAAATTTGCATCATATTTGGGTCCCAACCGGTGCTATGGGCACATAAACAAACTTTACACTGTTGATTATTCATCAGGTTACATAATGTGCTCTTTAAATCTTCTACAGTTGGGTCTAGCTGCATTTCTAATATAATAAATCAGATTCCTCATCTGCATTACATTACCAGACATCCACTTTAAGTTTGTAGGCGTAGCCTCTCCTTAGAGGTATTTGTGCTTCCCATTAAAATTATGATATACACAGGCACCCACCTTCTTTTGGAGTCGTGTCCTTCAAAGAGGACCAGAGCTGCTCTTCTCATGCTAAGCCCCAGCTTGCTTACAAGCAGACATTGCAACATTGCTCACTTTTCATACAGTATCGAGAACTTCAGCTGGAAGAGTTTGCTCGGGCAGGTTGGAAATGCCCTCTCCATGGAGGCATTCAAGGTCAGGCTGGATGAGGCCTTGAGCGCCTGGTCTAGTGGAAGGTGTCCCTGCCCATGGCAGGGGATTGGAATGAGATGAACTTTAAGGTTTCTTCCAACCAAAACCATTCTATGATTCTGTGATATACCTTCTGATGTTCTCATAGCCCATTGTGTGTTAAATGCTCTTGTGTAGTCCAGAGGTGTACTTCAGGTTAAAATCACTGAGTCATAGAACCATTTTAATTGGAAAAGACCTCTATGATCATGGAGTCCAAACTTCAACCTAAGACCACTGTGGCCATTAAAGCATGTCCCAAAGGGCAATGCCCATACATTTTTTTAAGACCTTTGGGGATGGTGACCTCACCACCACCCTGGGCAGCCTGTTCAATGCCTTACCACTCTTGTAGAAAAGCATTTTTTGATAACATCCAACCTAAATCTCCCCTGGTGCAACTTGATGCCATTTCCTATCATCTTAAGAGGTGCATCTAGAGATCTAAAGCTACCTTCAGTCTTCACAGGGAAACCGCACAGAATTCTATGATGCTATTGTCTGGCTGTCAGTAGAACCAAGGGGGAGGAGGAGCCACTCAGTGATCTAAGTCTGCTTCTTATTCCCCAGTTTAGGAAAGACTTGCTGGAATATGTCCAGAGAAGGGCAACAAAGCTGGTGAGAGATTTGGAGCACAAACCCTATGAGGAGAGGTTGAGGGAGCTGGGGTTGCTTAGCCTGGAGAAGAGGAGGCTCAGGGGAGACCTTATTGCTCTCTACAGCTACCTGAAGGGAGGTTGTAGCCAGGTGGGGGTTGGCCTCTTCTCCCAGGCAACCAGCACCAGAACAAGAGGACACAGTCTCAAGCTGCACCAGGGGAGGTTTAGACTGGATGTTAGGAAGAAGTTCTTCATAGAAAGAGTGTTTGCCCATTGGAATGGGCTGCCCAGGAAGGTGGTGGAGTCACCATCACTGGAGGTGTTTAGGAAGAGACTGTGTGAGGCACTTTGTGCCATGGTTTAGTTGATTAGATAGTGTTGGGTGATAGGTTGGACTCGATGATCTCAAAGGTCTTTTTCAACCTGGTTAATTCTATTCTATTCTATTCTATTCTATTCTATTCTATTCTATTCTATTCTATTCTATTCTATTCTACTCTACTCTACTCTACTCTACTCTACTCTACTCTACTGTACATGTCTATTCTATTCTCTTCGGCATCCAGGACAGTGGGTAACAGGCTGAGTCCCAGGAAGCTGATTGTGGTTGTAGAGAAAAGCAAGGATTTTTATCCTTTATGCATCCAAGGACAGGGTTTGCAAATGCCAGAATGTATTCATTGGAGAAGAAAGGCACAGATGGAAAAGCAGGCACCCAAGGTACTCTACCCTTTGCAGGACTTGGTGCCATATGTCTCTTTTTCTATGCATCCCTCCCATCTTCTATAAACACAGTCTGGGTTATTTTCCACTTACAAGTTCATTGTTTGTGATTTTTCTCCATCAGTAATATTTGTTTTCTTACAAGGCCTGGTTTGCTCAGGTTGAAATGATACCAGCAAGTGAAAGAAGACAGAAAGCCCTGCCACATGAAGAAAGATTAAGAGACCTGAGTGTGTTCAGCCTG
Source organism: Dryobates pubescens (assembly GCF_014839835.1). NCBI lineage: Eukaryota > Metazoa > Chordata > Aves > Piciformes > Picidae > Dryobates > Dryobates pubescens. The sequence continues at coordinate 44,899,599 of NC_071612.1, forward strand.
GAGAAGAGAAGGCTTAGGGGAGACCTTATCACTGTGCACCGGGACATAAAGGGTGGCTACCAGGAGGATGGAGACTCCCTTTTTACAAGGAATCCCATGGAAAAGAAGAGGGGTGGTGGGGTCAAGTTACTGCTGGGAAGATTCCCATTGGACTCTGAAAGAAAATGTTGCCCCATGAGAAGAGTCAGACATTGGGATCATCTCCCAAGGGAAGCAGTGGAGTCCCCAACAGTGGACAACTTGAAGATTCAGCTTGACAGTGTGCTCATTTTGGTGCTGTCTGCAAACTTCATGAGAGTGCTCTTGATCCCAGATCACTCATGAAGATATTAAAGAGCATTGGGCCCAATATCAATCCCTGGGGGACTCCACTTGTCACAGGCTGCCAGTTTGAGAAAGAATTCTCCCCCATTCTGTGGCAGCTGGCATGAAACCAGCCCCTCTGACTGCCAGCATTTACACATTTGAGGTTTGACTTAATGGCTCATCAATATTTATAGCAGAAAAGAGCACAATGCAACAAGTGTTATGTAACTGCCCTTTGCCACAGAAGGTTTGATGTGGAAAGCAGAAGCAAGTGATAATGCCTGCAGAGCAAGGAGCAAAGAGGTTCTGCTAATCTTTGTAAGTGACTGACCAAGTCAAGACCTGGGACAAATCACCAGAAATGAACAACAGACACAGCCCCTGTAAAAGCTGCAGCCCATCTACTGCACTTCGGGTTCTGATATATCAAGAAGCAAAAGACACATAACTGAAAATGCTGAAGTTTGTGACAAACCAGTAAGGACAGCTCTAATTTAAAGCTACCATCCTCTGTGAGATACATCCAAATCTAAGATACAGAAGGAAGCACTGTAATATCTGCTCTAACTTTTTCAGTCTTAAGATCTTAGAACCATTGAAGTTGGAAAAAGCCTCTAAGATAATCAACTCCAACCATCAGTGAACATCATCGTGCCAAGAAAACCATGTTCTGAAGTTGATTTCACCACCTCTATGGGCAGCTTGTTCCAACCCCTGACCACTCTGCCAGTCAAGAAATTTTTCCTAATCTCCAACCTAAACCTCCCCTGGTGTAACTTGACTCCGTTTCCTCATGTCATAAAACTTTACTCATATTATGTTCACAAACTCAGTGCTTATCCTGTATCACAGAAAGGTAGTAGGAGAAATAAAGGGTGACAACACACCTACTGAAATCTCTTGGTGTCCAGCTTCTCCTAAGGCATACATCATCAAAGGAGGTCAGGGAGAGGTAGGAGCTGGTTTCTTCTCCCTAGTAACAAGTGACAGGATGGAGAGGAAATTGCCTCAAGTTGCACCAGGAGAGTTTTAGGTTGGATATTAGAAGAAACCTGTGGACCAAAAGGGTTCTCAAAAGGCTGGAACAGGCTGCCCAGGGAAATGGTTGAATCCCCACCCCCTGAGGCAGAGATGTGGTGCTGAGGGATGTGGTTTACCACCAGATTTGGTAGAGTTAGAGAACTGGTGGGACTCAAAGATCCTAAAGGGCTTTTCCAATAAAAGGAGTCTATGATTCTATGTCCAATACAGATGAGAAGCAAAACAATTCAGCTGCATGTGTCAGCCTGACCCAGACAAAAACTCCTGGCTCCATCTAGAGGTACAGATCTAAGGAACCCGTGTTGCAATCAGCATCCATTTCTGTGGGAGGCTGATTAGTACGGTAAATAACCTGCAAATCCAATTAGATATCAAGGAATGAATGAGTGGAGGAAGAACAGTGAGTGACTGGGCAAAGAAATTGCAGATAGTGTTCCCTGTAGAAGGAAACAAGAAAACCCAACACCTGTGTAGGATGTTTTAGGTTGGAAGGGACCTTTAAATGCCATCTAGTCCAACCCCCAAACATGAGTTTATGTAGGCAGACTCTGAACTGACTGTTACATCTCAGGAAGGAACCACAAGATAATAACAGCTAATTGCATGAAAAATAGCAGCCTTGGGGCCTTGAGCAACTTGCTCTAGTATGAAGTGGATAATCTTTAAGATCCCTTCAATCTATGATTCTGTGACTCATCAGCCTCAAAAAGGAATATAACATATCACATGTGCAGTTTCTTCAGAGGCTTGTCTCTTGTCTTGTATAAGCACTGACAAGAATAAAACATCCATAAAGGAAGGAAGGATCCTATTGTTTCAGCTCTGGTAACCATGAGAAGTGACTCATGGAGGTAGAGGTGGAAAATTTCAAAGTCAGCCTGGATGTCTTCCTGTATAACTTGCCTTAGGTGATGACAGGGGCATTGAACTCGATGATCAGAGGGCTGGAGCACCTCTCCTATGAAGATAGGGTGAAAGAATTTGGACTGCTCATCCCGGAGAAGAGAATGCTCCAGGGAGACCTTAGAGGTGCATTTCAGTATCTGAAGAGGACCTACAGGAAGCCTGGAGGGACTATTTAGAAGGGCTTGGAGTGATAGGATGAGGGGCAATGATTTGAGACAGGATCAGAGGAGATGTACACTGGACATTAGGAAGAAGTTCTGCACAATGAGAGTGGTGAAATACTGGAACAGGTTGCCTAGATATGCAGTTGAGGTCCCATCCCTGAAGGCATTCAAGGTCAAACTTGGTGGGATCCTGAGCAATCTAATCTAATGGGAGGTCTAACTAGATCACTGCAGAGGGCTTGGACAAGATGACCTTTGAACGTCCTTTACAATGTGATGCAATATGTGCGTCTGTGAATCTTCAGAGTTTCCTTCCAGCCCCTGCCATTCTGTGATTAACATCTATCCATGAAACTTCTTTGAATCTTGTTCTTTTGTGGTGTAAAGTCTACTCTAAAATTCTGTAACTCCATAACTTCAGCATGTCAGGAAAGGTGGAAATAAGCCACCACCCAGTTCTCTTTTCCAGTATGATATCAAATAGTTCTGCCTTTATAGATGCAGCTTTTTGAAATGATGAGCAATGTAAAGCACATTAACAAATTACACTGTGAATCTTCTTAATTAAAAACAAACAATAATCCTGTATTTAAATGTTTAAATCTCACAGGTGAAACAAGCATGTGTATCTGATTGGAATTTAAAGGAGGTCAGGGCAATACCAAGCATAAACCCAGGATGGGTGAGGAGTGGTTCAAGAGCAGGGTGGAGGAGAAGGACCTGGGACATGCCAGCTGATGACTAACTCACCATGAGCCAGCAATGGTCACTGGCAGCCCAGAAGGCAGCTGTGTGCTGGGCTGCATCCATAGCAGTGAGAGCAGCAGGACAGGGAGGGGATTCTGCCCCTCCGCTCTGCTCTGCTGAGAGCCCACTTGCAGCAGTGTGTCCAGTTCAGGTGCCCCCAGCACAAGAGGGACGTGGAGCTCCAGGATAGGGGCAGAGAAAGCCACAAAGATAATCAGAGGGATGGAGAGAGCCAGACTGTTCAGCCTGGAGAAGAGAAGGCTCCAGTGAGACCTTAGAGCAGCCTTCCAGTACCTGAAGGAGGCTACAGGAGCACTGGGGAGGGACTTTTGACAAGGACTTGAAATGACAGTTTGAGAGAACAATAACTTTGAGCTGGAAGAGGGCAGATTTAGACTGGAGATTAGGAAGAAATTCTTTCCAGTGAGGGTGGTAAGACAGGGGAACATGTTGCCCAGGGGGGTTGTGGATGCCCCATCCCTGGGAGTGTTCTAGGCCAGGCTTCATAATTCCAAATCATTTTGGCCAATATTTTTAATTGTGGCTGGAGTTAGTTGAAGTTTTTGGCTGCCATTAACTTTGAGATAAATGCATTTGAATAAATGCATTGGAACTATAAGAAAACCACTGGGGGATGTAACTGCAGTCCCTGCCTGTCCTTCAAGTATCTTTTTTCCTTTTTAATGAAGAATGATTATAGTAAGGACATATTCTGTTCACAGAACAGGTACTCGAGGATTATAAAGCCTTATTTAAATGTATTTAAAGATAACAGAATTTAAAAAAAAAAAAAAGGAAAGAAAAAAGAATAAAAAAAGAAGTAAAAAGAAAAGAATCCACAGAAAATTCAGATTGTAACATATAACATTCAATCCATATTCTCTTTGTAGCTCTGCTGCACAGAGAAATGATTTTAAATTCCCTTTGGTGCTTGCAGCCTAAATGACCATGAAATCCACACAGGAAAACATTCTGATGGGTTTTGAAAGTCCCCAGAGGAGACTCCACAACCTGTTGGGGCAGCCTGCCCTGGGACTCCATCACCCTCTCCATAAAAAGTTTCTCCTCACGTTGAGGTGGAATCTCCTGTGTTCCAGGTTGTACCTGTTGTCCCTTGTCCCATCACTGGGCACCACTGAAATGATACCATCACCTTCATCCTGACACTCACCCCTCAGATATTTGTAGATATTAATAAGATCCCCTCTCAACCTTCTCTTCCCCAGATTAAATATATTATGGCTTCTCAGTCTTTCTTCATAGAAGAGATGTTCCAAGTCCCCCAGTCATCCTTGTAGCTCTCCATAGCACTCTCTCCAGCAGATCCCTGTCTCTCTTGAACTGGGGAGCCCAGCTGGCACAGCTTGAGGGAATTACCTCCTCTCATCAATTACTTGAGAGAAGTAGCCATCACCAGCCTCACTCCAACCTCCTTTTAGGTAGCTACAGAGAGTTATGAGTTCTGCTCTCATCCCCCTATCCTTCAGGCTAAAGAATCCCAGCTCCCTCAGGCTCTACTCATAAAACTTGGTCTCCAACATTTGCAAACTGTAATTTTTCTTAGACTTAGCATTCCAGTCTGTATTTTGACCTTAGTTATATTCTTGACATCCTGTAAGTGTTTATGGAACTGTGAGGATTTATGGAAAATTTAAGGAGCAGGAGATGAAGATACCTACCAACCACTTCACATGTAAGAGTGATTTTGATGTAGCTGATAGCAAAGCAAGCCACAATGAAGCCAGATCTTCATGATTTCCATTCTTAATGATATTCTCTTGCTATTTATAAATCTGCATCAGTTACAATTAGTAATGCTGTTAGTGCTACCTCATCATGGAATTGACTGTAGTGCTTTTACTCCACAGAAATGATGACAGTAACTTGGGTAATAAATCAGGGTTGTTTTCTTTTCTTGTCATCTTGTAAACTTCACAGGGAAAGCTTCTCACTAAGAAAACCAGAGTGATTAAAAATACTTCCCATTTAGACACAGAGCTGGCAGTCAGGGTGGGTGGAAGTACTGAGTTAAATATACATCAACAGAGCACCTTGACATGTTTTATCATTACTGTGCCCAACTGTCACAAGGTAGACAGGGAGTATGAGTGATGGAACAGATTCTGTGTCCCTGCAGCCACCATCACCAGGATCTCAGTAATACCCAATCACTGCATTGCTTTAGAACCTCAACCAAGCCAATTAATTGAAGCTTTTAGCAATGAAAGGAGAATCTCTATTGTTTATTGGATGCAGGGGGGAACATAGTAGTCAAGGATGAAGAAAACACTGAGATATTCAATACCTTCTTTGCCTCATTCTTTAGTAGTAAGACCAGTTGTTCCTACTCTCTACAGCTCCCTGAAAGGAGGTTGGAAACAAGTGAGGGTTGCTTTAAATCCTGTAAGATCATCCAGTCCAACAATGCTGTAACTCACAGAATCACAGAATCACCAAGGTTGGAAGAGACCTCGAGGATCATCGAGTCCAACCTGTCTCCACAGTCCTCATGACAAGACCATGGAACCAAGTGCCACGTCCAATCCCTTTTTGAACACCTCCAGGGATGGTGACTCCACCACCTCCCTGGACAGCCCATTCCAATGGCTAACAACTCTCTCTGTGAAGAACTTTCTCCTCACCTCAAGCCTAAACTTCCCCCTGGTGCAGCTTGAGACTGTGTCTTCTTGTTCTGGTACTGGGTTTTTGAGAGAAGAGAGCAACTCCCTCCTGGCTACAACCACCTTTAGGTAGCTGTAGACAGCAATAAGGTCTCCCCTGAGCCTCCTCTTCTCCAGGCTAAACAATCCCAGCGCCCTCAGCCTCTCCTCACAGGGCTTGTGTTCAAGGCCTCTCACCAGCCTTGTTGCCCTTCTCTGGACACGTTCGAGTGTCTCAATATCCTTCTTAAACTGAGGGGCCCAGAACTCAACACAGTACTCAAGGTGTGGCTGGTGCTAAACCATGGTCCTTAGCAACACATCTCTGCCTCTTGGAAACACCCTCAGGGGTAGGGATTCAAGCACCTCTCTGGGCAGCCTGTGCCAGTCTTTGGGAGCCTTTCCAGTAGAGAATTTTCTTCTGTTATACAGCCTAAAACTACCCATAACAAGGTGTGAAAGGATTCATTCAGTTCTCTCTAAAACTAAAAGTGCAAGTGATCTAGAAGTGTTCCAGAACTGGAATAATTTTTTATTGTATTGAGAGTGGAACAGAGCTCCTCTCTGCCACAGCCTTTGGCTTACTGTTGGTTCAAATCAATTACATAGTGTGAATTAAATTGCTTTCTATAAAAGAGCTCAAAGGAGGCAAAAAAAAAAATGACTCCTGCTTTTTGAAACGCTCATCTCTGAGAAGAAAGGCTGAGGGAACTGGGTTTATTCAGCCTGGAGAAGAAAAGGGTTAGAGAGAACTTATTACCATTGACCAGGACATAGAGGGTGGCTGCCAGGGGGACGGAGACTTCCTTCATACAAGGAGTCCCACGGAAAAGACAAGGGATGATGGGCACAAGTTACTGCTGGGGAGATTCCCATTGGACTGCAGAAGAAAATATTTCCACATGAGAGCATCTGGACTTTGGAGTCATATCCCAAGGGAAGCAGTGGAATCCCCTACAATGGGCAGTTTTAGGACTCAACTTGACAGGGTGATGGGCCAGCTCATTTCAACTCTACTATTGCCTAGAAAGATTGGACCAGAAGATCCTTGGGGTCCCTTCCAACCTAGAATTCCAGATGTTTGGACAGTGTTCATTGGCTCTTCCTGTCACACTGCTGCCAGCTATGCACAAATCTATCCTGACACAGAGAGACTGTGATGTGGGACAACAGTACAAACATCTCTTACAGATATGGTTGCCCCAAGGGAGTTAGGCAGCTGATACATTCCTGAAAGCAAGACTTCATGTTGCTGAGCACTTGTGAATTGTTATGCCTTTAAAAAATAAAATTAAAAAAAAAATTAAAAGGAAGCCAAAGGTTGTCATTATGGTCTACTTTCTGCCTCATCTGTAAAGCAGAACAAGCAACATTGAATCTGAGAAGCTGTCTAGTTTCCTTTAACTAAATCAGACACTCAGTTCTGCTGTTAGAAAGTAGGTCAGGAAATTCCCCAGGGCATCCAATGTGCATTTTGTGTAAACATGAGTTGGTAGGAACATGAACTCAAAGAAATGGACCCAGCAGATTTAACATTTAGATCATCAACTTTTCTGAGCATTGAAAAGGAACAAGAGAAACTGTAAGAGTCTTCCTAATCAGTTAAATATTGCTGTGAAAGGGTGTCTCAGAAATCTTGGGCTGTGTAAGTTTAGGTGTAATGAGAGTATTCCTTTCTTAAAGCTTTGCCTCTGTTTCATCTTATCCCTGTTGATGTAGGCTTTGGATGTTATCAGCCCAGGTGAGGGGATTCTGAGCTCAGCTAACACATCCAAAGTGTGAGGACAGTTTGTGTTCTTCCAGAAGCTCCTGAGTTGGCAGAATCTGCTCAGGATAGAGGACATAAATCCATGAGCTTTAAAGCCTTCTTACCTTAAGCCAGAATTCAGCAGTCAAAGCTCTTGGTCTCTTGCACATTCTCTTGCACATTCTAGGGACACCTCTGGCCAGTAAATGCAGGGGTTCTGATACTTTTTCAGTACTTCTCCCATCATCTTGGTTTTGCACTGTAAAATTGATTTCCCTTCCTACTCCAGAAAGTGATAATGGAAAAGGATTAGCAAAATCAGTGAGTGAGGTGAATTTCAAACCATGACCCTCTTCTCAAAATATTTCCTCTGATCTATATAGGCTTTGATGTGATACAGTCTGAGTGGAGCTTTCTTTAGACTTGGGTACATGTTTGAGGCTGTGGATTTCACCAGTGAGCAGGACTCCCCTGAGGAAGAGTTTGCAGAGCCAAGTCTAAGTCTTGTTTCTTGAGCTGACTTTGTATCATCCAAACAGCTCCCTCTGAACAGGATTCTGAACTCAGTACAATTCAATACAGTTTATTATAATAATACATATAATAAACTATACAGTTTATTATACTAACTCCTTTGAGGTTTACTAATTTACTCAATAATTAACCTATTTGACTGTCAGCATTTTGGTTCTCATGTCTAAATTTATTAGCCTTACACTTTAGTCCTATTGTACAGTGCCAGTCTGAGACCTGTCTACAGCTTTATTTTAGTTAGAGATGGGGGGGGGGTGTGGTTCTTATAAATTATTTCTGCAATGTGAATTTGAGTAATGAAAGTTATTTGGATACATTTTGGATATATTCAACAAGCATCTTCTTAGAAGATCCTGTAAGTTACACCCAAGAAGAAATAAACCATTATAGGAAAATGTCTCCCTAGAGCCTTCTCTTTTCCAGGCTTCTCTCAGCCTGTCCCCACAAGGAAGGTTCTCCAGCTCTCTGATCATCTTTGTGTTCTCCTCTGGACCTGCTTCATCAGGCCAATGTCCTTATGCTGGGGTTCACAGCTTCCAGTTTCAGCTTTTTGCTTGCAACAGATAGGATGCTCTGAAATGGAGATTTCCTGATTTGGTAAAAAAAGATTCATGGGTTGGAAGGGACCTTAAAGATCACCCAGTTCCAACCCTGCTGCCACGGGCAGGGACACCTCCCACTAGACCAGGTTGCTCAAAGCTTTATCCAACATGGCCTTGAACACCTTCAGGGAGGAGGCATCCACAGCCTCCCTGGGCAAACTGTTCCTGTGTCTCCTCACCCTTCTCACTGGAAAGAATTTCTTCCTAATCTCCAGTCTAAATCTACCCTCTTCCAGCTTCAATCCATTGCCTCTCATGCTGTCACTACAAGCTCTTATAAAAAGTCCTTTCCTGGCTTTCTTGGCAGCTCCCTTTGGGTACTGGAATGCCACTAAAAGGTCTCTCCAGAGCTTTATGGGCTACATTGTGTGTCTGGAGAGCAGGAACATGCTTTCTTAGAATCACGTAGTGCATGTTAAAAACCAAACCATGAAGATGTGCGTTGTTACCATTTCTTAAACCTGAACGGATCTGCACCATTTTGGACTTTACAGGTGGTAACTATCAGGGGGCAGAAGTCCTGAAAATAAATTTTCTTCAATGTGCTTTGGTTTCTCCACAAGAAATGTATGAAGTCCCATTTCTCTTAAAAGAGCAAACAAGCATTTTTCCTGACAGGGTCCACGTCATTTATTGGCTCAAAGGTTCCTAGTCTTCCAGAGAATCCCAGAGGGGATCTGTCTGATTTTTCCATGGCTGTGTATTACGAGTCCCTGCATTTTCCTCTCATCTTTGTCTTTCCACAGTCAAAGAAGGATTTGCAAAACCCACACTCCATCAGTCCTGCCTGCATTTGGCACTGACACAGAGATATTGTCTGGTTGAAAGATACATTTTTTTTCTGCCTTCTAGCTTTTTAAACACCTCTGCTAGGTAAGACATGTTTCAGTAGCAAACCGTGGCTACATCCATGGTGTGAGACTTCAAATGTAACAGTTTGTTACTTTGTTCTCTTTAAATTGAACCAAAGGGGATGCCACGAGTGACCAGGTTTCAGATGGTGAAAGTGAAAACCAGGTGTATAATCTTCAATTACAATCTTCCAGCTGATCAGCCAGAATGCTAGCTGGGACATGCTGAAGTGATATGTTTTGGCTCTGAAACACAGACACTTGCTGAGCTCTTGCTAGACATGTTGAGCAGCACTGAATGCAAACCTGTGCAACCCGTGTTAAAAGAATCAGAGAACCAATCATAGAATCATAGAATTGTTTCAGATGGAAAAGATCCCCAAGACCATTGACTGCAACCTTCAACCTAACACCACCATGGCCATTAATCCATGTCCCAAAGTGCCATGTCAACACCTTTCTTGAACACCTCCAGGGATGGTGACTCCACCACCTCCCTGGGCAGCCTGTTCCAATGCTTGACCACTCTTGCAGAAAATAATTTTTTCCTTATCTCCAACCTATTCCTCCCCTGGCACAGTTTGGCAACATTTCTTCTCCTTCTATCTCCTGATACTAAGGAGATCACACCAACCCCAACCTGGCTACAGCATCCTTTCAGGGAGTTGTAGAGAACAATGAGGTCTCCTCTCAGCTTACTCTTAGCCAGACTAAACAACCTCAATTCCCTCAGCTGCTCCTCACCAGGCCTGTTCTCCAGACCCTTCACCAGCTTTGTTGCCTTTTTCTGGACATGCTCCAACAACTCAGTGTCTTGGATGCATAGCTGTTGACTAGACCTAAGTGTGGTGTTCTTTTACAAGCCACATAACATCAATATCTACTGCCATCAGCCATTTACTAGCCTTATACTAGCATTATTCTCACTTTCTGGCCATCTAAGGTGATGCATATAAACAATTAAAACTCTGCAGGATTTTTAGACCCCTACAGTTCCTTTATATCCTAATTACATAGGTCAGGAACAGAATAAATGTCAATAATGACCCCACCTTTTTGCCAGTAAAAAACATCTGTATGACTGATTAGAAATTCATTTCATGGTTCTTTAAGTAAAGCTCCTAATGGAACTTAAAATCTCATTAGAGCTGCAGAGCTCTTGTCCTCATAAATGAGTTCAGTTGCAGGGAAGTTCTGCTCTCCAGCATGGATATCCCTCCTCAGCATTACAATGGGTGGGGCTGTACTGTTGTCCATTAGCTCTGTTCTTGTTGACCTGCTAATTGAACCCTTTGCTAAGTGGAAATAAACCAGTAACTAACCTCTAAAATATAAAATGTGCAGAAAGACAATAGGAGGGAATACATCTTGTCTCAGTAACAGCACTCTAATTAGGCACATTGTAATTCCATAGCTATTCATAATAAGGGCATGTAATTAGAAGCAGACTGGGAAATAGACCAACTTTCATTTCCAGCCAAGTCTCATCAACTGAACATTTTCAGTGATGTGCACAGAGAGCAGAAAGCCATTTCATAACTAATTCCATGTACTTGGGGCTTTACTGTGCCCTTCTCACAGTAAATGCTCATAGATGGGCAATGGGTATCATCATTTTTAGTTCACTGTCTGTGCTCTGTCATTCCCTTCTTAGAATCACAGAACACCAGGTTGGAAGGGACCCCAAGGATCATCTGGTCCAACCATTACAGGTCAAAGTAGAGTTGAAATGATCTGGCCCAGAGCCCTGTCAAGCTGAGTCTTGAGTGCAGCAGACACTACTGCTTCCCTTGGAAGATGATCCCTATGTCTGGCTCTTTTCACAGGGAAATATTTTCTTCTGGAGTCCAATGGGAATCTCCCCAGCAGTAACTTGTCCCCATCACCCCTTGTCTTTTCCATGGGATTCCTTGTAAGTAGGAAGTCTCCATCCTCCTGGCAGCCACCCTTTATGTCTTGGCCTATGGTGACAAGGTCTTCCCTAAGCCTTCTCTTCTCCTGGCTGAACAAAACCATCTCAGTCTTTTTTCACATGGCAGCTCTTCCAGGCCTCTGATCATTCTCTTGGCCCCTCTCTGGACACTTTCCAGCCTGTCCACATCTTTTTTGTACAGCAGGGACCAAAATTGCAGGCAGTGCTCCAGCTGTGGTCTGTCCAGCAGTGTGTAGAGTGGGACAATGACTCCTGTATCTCTGCTGGTGGTGTCCTTGTTGATGCAGCCCAGCATGCTTTTGGTTTTCTTTGCCCCTGCAGCTCACTGTGCACTCATGCTGAGTTTGTTGTCCACCAAGACCTCCAGGTCACTTTCCTCAGGGCTTCTCTCCAGCCAAGTGGATCCCAGTTTGAGCTGCATTCTTGGGTTATGCATTCCTACGTGCAATACTCTACACTTGTTCTTGTTGAACTTCATAAGGTTCTTGCTAGCTCACTCCTTCAGCCTGTCCAGGTCTTCTTAGAGGTTGGCTCTCCCTTCTGGAGTATCAACCTCCCAACTCATTTTTGTGTTGTCTGCAAACTTCATCAGGGTGCTCTTGATTCCAACATCCAGCTTTCTCAAGCCATTACCAATAATCTTTGCATGCATTGCTTAATCTCAAACAAACTTGACAAAGGAGTCAAATGTACACAGATATGAAGGCTTTAGAAGTTTCATGAAAATAGCTGTGCCTCTGGTATGTGCAAGTGGACTTTGCATTCTCTTTAATACCAAGATCACAGAGACATAGAAATGGACCACCCAACTTCCTTGTTTGAGGTGCTTGTTCCTTTAAGCATAAAGTGTAATCATGAACACTAGGCAAGCTGTTTATCAAAGATGAGTTGCTATAGCTGGATACTCTGCAGCACTCATTTGTTTTAGGATGAAACAGCAGCTAGCATAGATGCATCAAGGCACTAGCATCCAACTCAGATCAACCCAGATTCTTGTGGAAGTTCTGGTGATGTGAAGAACCTCTCTGGCCATCTGTGTTTGATCTCTTGCTCCCAGAGAAAGAGGCAGTTACTGTATCCCCTGGGGCCTTAATCTCATCTTTCTTTCTGTGCATGGCACAGTCAGAAGTGGAAACCAGTGACAGAGTCAGGGACAAGCTGGGATCTAGGAGCTGAGGAGCCAGGACATCATAGACTTGTAGAATTGTTTTGATTGGAAGAGACCTCCAAGATCATCAAGTTCAACTGAGTCCACCATGGCCACTAAACCATGACCCAGAGTGTCAGGCCCACACATTTCTTGAACACCTCCAGGAACAGTGACTCCACCACCTCCCTGGGCATCTTATTCCAATAACGATGAACCAGTTTACAGTGGGAAGTAGAGGCACAACCAGTGGCCAGACATAGCTGACTTGAAAACACATGGGGATTGAAATAGAAAAGTGTGGGCTAGAGCAAAGCACTGAGGCAAATCCTGACACAGCAACATAGTGCTGAAGATGACCTTGGTGTAAGAGTCCCAGGATCAGTGAAATCCACACCAGGTTTCACTAAATCCCAGGAGCTGTACAACCCAGTCTCTCATCTGATTTTCCTTTTAATCCTTCAGTCCTTTTCAAGATATTTGGCCAGATACAATTGCTCTTGGGAATGTTCAGAGGAGTGACAGAAAATTCCAACACCTTTGAGTTCAAAAAGGGGGGGCAAAAAAAAGTATTGCAAATGAAGTCTATTCAAGAATTAATACTAACTGAAGAATTAACTGCAACCACTTGGTAAAGGGGAAATAATCAGCTCCCCATGATCAGTAACTCTCCAATGAAGGTAAATCTTCAGATTTTTGAGGTTTGATAGGAGTATAGAGAGTATAAGCATTCGCTGACCAATAAAGTTTACCTCTGAGAACTTGGAGGTATGACTATGACCCCCTCATCTGTGACTGCTGCCACACTTAGTCACACCTCCACCCTCAGGCCTATAATTGCTTGACCTTGAATGTCCTCTTATGCAAATTAGTTTGCCAATCAACTTGTTTATTGAAGTATAATATAAATGCAAGACCCATAGAAGCCAACAAGAAATGGGTAGGAGGATTCCATCATGAATCATTGACTAGTAGAATAGTTTGGACTGGAAAGGACCTTCAAGGTCATCTAGTTCCAATGGACAGGAACACCTTCCACTAGATCAGGTTGCCCAAGGAGCTGTCCAACCTGGAATTGAACACCTCTGGGGAGGAAGCATCCACAATCTCCCTAAGCAACCTGCTTCAGTGTCTCACCACCCTAAATGGAAAGAATTTCTTCCTCACCTCCAATCTAAATCTCCCCTCTTCCAGCTTCACTCAATTCCACCTCGTTCTGTCACTACAAGTCCTCATAAAAAGTGCCTCCCCAGCTTTCTTGTACCCCTTTCAGGTACTGGAAGACTGCTCTAAGGTCTCCCTGGAGCCTTTCTTCTCACAGCTGGTTCACTTTTCATTACCACTTTTCATCTGACTGGTAGCACTACCACCAAGGCAGAATTCAGAGATTGCAGATATTCATCCTTTGGCTCTGTCTGGCTTCCAGGCACCTGATCTGATACATTTTCAGCACTTCTGTGTGCATCCATTTCTCACATTTGCCACAAGATACATGCTTGCTTCCTACTGGCTTTCCCCCTACTACAGAAAATGAATGTTCCTCTTTTTTTGGGGGGAAGTAGAGATTCACTCCTAGCTACTGTTTGCAATATGTTCTGAAGATATTTGGAGGAAAGTCAGTTTGCAAGTGCGCAGTATTGTTCATTATTTTCTTTGTTATTGCAATATTTTCCCTTCAGTTTAAAAAAAGGCAGTGACATTTCCCCTCTGAAATAAAATTGTCTGCATTCAATGTAGCAGTTCTATCGTTAAAAAGCATCAAACATCCCAGGAAGACAAGAGCAGAAATATTACAGCATAAAATACAACCTCTGCTTTGTGGGAAAATCTGCCAGATTTTATCTACCTACTAAATCTGCATGTGAATGGCCAAGTATTCATGGTGAAACCATTAAAGTCTTCACAGGCTCGAAGGAAATAGAAATGGGTTGAAAAATGAACACAAATACACATGCAAGTTGTGTGCTTGCCCATCATGATGTATGGTGCGGTTCTGCTTTGCATTAGTTCAAAATGGGAGCACATTTGGAGTTTAAAGAGTTGAAAGGCTTCACAAATATTCTGATTGGAAGCAGAACTAGATCAGAAAGATGAGCAGGCTTTGATCTGTGCTACCTTAACTCTAGCCAAACTCATTGAGCTCTTTGTGAGATCATTTAAAATGCAGGTGTAAATCCCCGCTTGCCCCAGGCAATCCTGAGTAGCCAGAATCATGAATTCCCTGTCTATGATCCCATCCAGACCACTTCTTTAGCCCTGTTTCACTGAAAAACACTAATTTTCTTACCCTGCATCTTTACAGCATGATTTATAAAGTCTCTACCCTCTGTTAAGCTGCAGCCTTGTAGTCAGACCATAGATTCTCTGCAGAAGTGCTTGTTGAAATATCAGCACTGGAACTTCTCTAAGGGAACAATAGTAAGCATTCTGAAATGTAAACAAAATCTAGCAAGCCCATTGAAAAAAGTAAAGAAGTTTTCTCTTGTGTTGAAATGGAGCTTCCTATGTTCTAGATTGTGTCCATTGCCCCTCATCCTTTCACACGACAACACTGGAAAAGACCCTGGCCCCTTCTTGGCATTCACCCTTCAGATATTTACAAACATTAATCAGATCTCCTCTCAGCTTTCTCTTGTCCAAGCTAAACAGCTCCAGGTCTCTCAGCCTTTCCTCATCAGATAGATGCTCCAGTCCCTTCATCATCCTCACAGCCTCTATTGGACATTCTCCAGTAGAATCATGCTCTGCTCAGTATAACTAGTTTACAGAGAATCACAGAATAATAGGGATTGGAAGGGACATCTGGAGATCATCAAGTCCAACCCCCTCTGTCAAGGCAGGGTCACCTAAAGAAAGTCACACAACAACATATCTATGGGGGTTTGGAATGTCTCCAGAGATCTGGGCAGGCTGGTCTGGGGTTTTGTCACTTTTAAATTAAAGTTCCTCCTCATGTTCAGATGGTATTTCTGAGGTTCAAATTTGTGCCCATTCTGTCACTGGGCACTACTGAATAAAGCCTGGTCCCATAACCCTCACAACCCTCACACCCATCCTTTTTGATCAGCAGTGATGAGTTTTCCCTTCAGGCTGTCCTTTTCCAGACTAAACAGCCCAAATTCTCTCAGTCTTTCCTCATCAGAGAGATGTTCAATCTCCTCAGCACCACTGTATCCCTTTGCTCCAGCA
Source organism: Dryobates pubescens (assembly GCF_014839835.1). Classification (NCBI taxonomy): domain Eukaryota; kingdom Metazoa; phylum Chordata; class Aves; order Piciformes; family Picidae; genus Dryobates; species Dryobates pubescens. The sequence continues at coordinate 44,915,426 of NC_071612.1, forward strand.
AATCCCTGTCCTTAAATTGGGGAACACAGGACTGGACAGATGTGGCCTCACCAGGGCAGAGTAGAAGGGCAGAAGAACCTCTCTTGAGATTATTCAGGACTTAATTCCACACTTCATTATTTCATGGCCTTAAAAGCTCTTGCTTGATTTCACATCTGCCATCCTTTCACTCTGTTGCCTTGGAACCACAATTATTCCACAAGCCTGCCCCTGTGCCTTGTCTGTACTTCCTTGTGATTTTGTCCTGGGATATCCACAAGGAAATTTTAGGAGGAGTCTACTGAGTGGGGCTGCCCTTGCAGACACACAAGAAGGGTCACTGCATGGTGCAAAAGCACATGAGGAAGCTACGGGACTTAGGCTGCAAACAGCTGAGGGAGGGGAGAGAGATAATAGAAGTGAAATCATAAAATGAATTTTATGTTGCATTAATTCCTATAACTGACTTTATTACGCTGGGAAATTATTATGGCAGTCTGCTACAAAATACTTAACCTAATTTACATTTCAGAACAGATTTTTTTTTTCTCTTTTTCTTTTTTTTTTTTTTTTTGTTGGCAAATCACTGTAAGTGATATTTTTAATCTATGGAGTGGAGCTAATTTAGATTTCAGATGCTTCAAAAATCACAAGTTTGCTAAGATAAGCTTTTCGTATTTTCCTTGCTGCGGTATTTTAGCGTTTTTCTTGGGAGAAGGACTTAGCAGTGACAGCTATAGTTACCCTCTGCATGTGCAAACCCCCTCCAAACCCTGAACACAAATTAGAGCAATGTTTTTACAGAAAATGCTATTTTTATGCAGCAACAGTTCAAGAGCTAATTTCTTACCTGCTGAGCTGGCAGCAGATTTGGATCATTTAGAGTCTCGCTCCTTTTTCCTATCAGGACTGGCTTACATCCTGAATCGGAATAAAGCTTAGGAAATAAATGTTCTCTCCCTCCATTCTAGAAGTATAATTGCAGAATCATAGAGTTGTTTGGGTTGGAAAATCCTTCTAGGATCCTTGAATTCATCCAGCAGCATCATGGCCACTAAACCATGTCCCCATGTGCCATGTGCATACATTTCTTGAGCACCTCCAGCGATGGTGATTCCACACCTTCCTGGGCAGCCTGTTCCAATGCCTGACCACTCTTGCAGCAAACAAGTTGGGAGCATCAACAACCTCCCTGGGCAACCTGTTCCAGTGTCTCACCACCCTCACCAGAAAGAATTTCTTCCTAATCTTCAATCTCAATCTCTCCTCTTCCAGCTCAAAGCCACTGCCCCTCATCCTGTCACTACAAGCCCTTGTAAAGTCTTTCCCCAGCCCTTCTGTAGCCCCTTCACATACTGGAAGGCTGCTCTAAGTTCTCCCCAGAGCTTTCTCCTGGCTGAACAGCCCCAGCTCTGCCAGCCTGTCCACATATGGGACCTTCTCCATCTCTCTAATCACCTCTGTGACTCTTCTCTGGACCCACTCCATCAGTTCCATGTCCTACTTGTGCTGGGGGCACCAAAACTGGACACAGGGCTGGTGAGGTCTAACAAGATCAGAGTAAAAGGGAAGAATCATGTCCCTGTTCCTGCTGGTCATTTCATATCAGTTTCACTCTTGGAGTGCAACATCTGAACACCAAACAAGAAGTTTCATTCAAAACAAATCCATAAAATGCAATGCACTCTTCTATGACTACAGTTGTCATTGACACTTCTCTGTAACACATGCAAGCATGACAAGTGCTTCTGTGTGTGAAAAATAAATTAAAAAAAATAGATTTAAAAGGGGGCTCTGATAGTTATAGGGAAAATGTCAGGAAAATTATCTCCTATCATACTTAGCCTGCTCTGAAAACGTTGAAGGCATTCTGTTTGAGTTTTCTACTTGTTAACAACAGAAGCAAGCTGTAGATGAGGTGTCAGCTGTAAAAAAGAAATGAAACTTTGCTTTTCATTAAGAGTCACTGTCTGTCTCACATTCCTCTTTTAATTCAGTCACTGTTTTTACAGTGCAAGTCCTGTGCATCTCTATCAGGAATAGTGTGGGCAGCAGGAGTAGGGAGGGAATTGTCCACCGGTACTCAGCACTGGTGGGGCTGCACCTTGAATACTGGGTTCAGTTTTGGGCCCCTCACTCCAGGAAGGACACTGAAGTGCTGGAGTGTGACCAGAGGAGGGAAACAAAGCTAATGAAGGGTCTGGAGAACAGTTCTGGTGAGGAGCAGCTGAGCAAACTGGGGTTTTTTAGCCTGGAGAAGAAGCAGCTGAGGAGAGACCTCATTGCTCTCTATGACTCCCTGAAAGGAGGCTGAAGTGGGTGGGGGTCAATCTCCCTAGTATCAGGTGACAGGAGCAGAGCAAATGGCCTGAAATTGTGCCAGGGGAGGTTTAGGTTGGAAAGTAGGAACAATTTCTTTGCTGCAAGAGTGGTCAGGGATTGGAACAGGCTGCCCAAGGAGGTGGTGGAGTCACCATCCCTAGAGGTGTTGAAGAAATGTGTGGGCATGAAACTAGGGTACATGGTTTAGTGGTCATCGTGGTGTTATGATGATTGTTGGATTCAATGATTTTGGAGGTCACCTCCAACCAAAACAATTCCACAATTTCATGATTCTATGCTTTCCATGAAGTAACAGCACCTAGCTTCCACATCATGCTTTTCCCTGGCAGATTTATATTCCTCTGTTTTCTATAATGCTAATGTAGTTCTGGGGCTTTTATAGGCAAGAATTAATAAATGATGAGAAAACTTTTCTCTTTTTTTCCCTCCACTATGATCATCTAGATTTGGCATCTTTTTTGCCTCAAAGCTTTCAGAACTGAAGAGTCCTCAGTCTGCTGAAGCAAGCTTCAGAAGAACAGAATCTGGTGAAGAAGAGCGATGGTCTGTACACTGAAGGCCATTCAGATCCCATGCTGAATGCCCATGGGAGCAATGTTGAATTTTGCCACCAGCATGCTCTGTTTCTGTCTGTATTCCACCCAGCTGGCTCTGGAGGCCATGAGGGGTCACACAGGACTGGTTATTTCACACCCTAGGAGATTCAAGGACATAAGGACCATGCACAGTCCCTGTTTCTACAGAGCTGTGGTCATAATCCCTTACTGGATGAATCCTGCTTCTACACATAAGAGCAGCTGGATTTAATGAGTGCCATGCTTGTGGAGTCTGTTTCTGAGCATTATTGCTGCCTTTGCCTGCACTTAGCTAGCTGTCAGACAGCTAAAGCAGTGCAAGGCTTTTATCAGTGTGAGAATTCCTTCCTCCTCTGAGATTCAGTGAATCCAAGGGCACTGTGGCCTCTTCACAGCCTGAAGGCTGCATCTGTGTTGAGATAACTCATCCTATCTACTTCTTTTTCCTGGAACAAGCATGGCCACATGGGAAGAGTGGTGGCAATAAAGGCATACATCTTACTGTGCTGCATATGCCTGACTGCTACAGTCCTTACTGCCTGAGGATGGAGCTCAGAACAGACTGTTCAAACACATCTAATGCACTGGACTCTTATCTGAAATGCTGGAAGAACCTTAGGCAAGTTTTTTCACCTCCTTGTGCCTCTGAGGCACCTCATACTGTCTGAATTTTTAGAAAAATGAGATGGATTTCAACAGGGCTAAACCTGACTTTACCCTGTTGCAACCAAGCTGCAGGAATGCCCTGCAGAAATCCCTTTCTTTCTAATGGATTGCAGGAGGAGACAAACATTAAAGCACTCACAGATGAAAAACAGGCAAAGGAAAATCACACACAAATTATTGTAGTCTTTGTTTCTGCTGGTTCATCACTGAAACCACCTCCTAATGCTACCTGATCACCTTTGCATTCTGAATTACTCCATAATGTCTCAGTGAAAATAATCAAAGTAATGAGCTGAGAGCATTTGAGGTCCCACGCCACTGTCAACTAGGCTTGGGGAGGATGCGAGTGTCTATTCATCTTTCAGGTAATGTAGTCTGCCTAGCATAGTTTTGTTCCCCTGTTCTTTTTGTCCATCTGTCTCTATATTCAGTCCCTGGCTTTTTTTCCTTTCTCAGTATCACTCTGACAAGATGGGTGTCATCCAGAGGGACCTGGACAGACTGGAGGGATAGGCTGAGGAGAATCTCATGAGCTTCAGTAAGGCAAAGTGCAAGGACCTGCACCTGAGCAATCAGGGATGTGGTTCAGACCCTGTCTCTGGAGACATTTAAGATCAGACTCGATGTGTCCCTGAGCAGCCTGCTCTAGTTGGAGGTGTCCCTGCTGAATGCAGGGGGTTGGACAAAATGACTTTGAGAGTCCCTTCCAATCCAATGCAGTCTGTGACTTTGATTCTGTGAGTGTTGCCTATGTACCTTCTGAAAACATCTCAGTGACTCTTTGCTTTATTTCTGAAGTAAGCCTAATACCACAGGAAAAGAGTTGTTAGGTCTTTCTGGAAAATGGAATGCAAACACTTCAGCATTTACTTGCTCAAAGGTGATTAATTAACTTTCTGGAATGTTTTATAGTGGCATCATTTAGTGTCCTGAATCTGTCAGGACAGTTCATTAGTGACACAAACACAACTTGAAGAAATACAATGTCAGCCAGCTAACTTCTTTCTCTACCTTGTGCTGGAGATTACTACAAGCAGTTCAGCTAAGGAAATCAGTGAAGTGCTCACTGACTGAGGAGTACCTGTTTGGTGCCAGAATGGTATCTTTTTATATGCTACCTTAAAGCTAATTCATCCCACTAAGAAGCCAGGCAAAAAAACCAGTTTCACCTTCTTGGTAGGTGCCCCAAGCTGTCCCCTGTAGAAGAAGGTGGAAACTTGATGGGGTGCTTGGTGCCATGGTTTAGTTGTTTAGGTGGGTTGGATTGGTTGATGGGTTGGACGCAATGATCTTGAAGGTCTCTTCCAACCTGGTCTGGTCTATTCTATTCTATTCTATTCTATTCTATTCTATTCTATTCTATTCCATTCCATTCCATTCCATTCTGTTCTGTTCTAGAGCTGGTGGAGGGTCTGGAGAACAGGGCTGTTGAGGAGCAACTGAAAGAAACGGAATTGTGTAGCCTGGAGAAGAGGAGGCTGAGGGGAGACCTCATTGCTCTCTACAACTCCCTGAAAGGAGGTTGCAATGAGGTGGGAGTTGGTCTCTTCTCTCTAGTATCAGGTGATAGAAGGAGAGGACATTGTGCCAGGGGAGATTTAATTCGGAGATTAGGAAAAATTTCTTTGTTGCAGGAGTGGTCAGGCATTGGAACAGGCGGCTCAGGAAGGTGGTGGAGTCTCCATCCCTGGAGGCATGCAAGAAATGTGTGGATATGGCACCTGGGGACATTGTTTAGTGGCCATGGTTGTTTTTGGCTTGATGATTGAACTGGATGATCTTGAAGACTTTTCCAAACAAAGTAATTCTATGATTCATTGTAGATTATTTTCTTAATGCTTCATTGGCACCTGCTATGTGAGCAGCCAAGGTCTCTAATGCCCATCTACTGTTCAACTCTTATTTTCTAAGAGCTGATGCCAAGCTCTAGTGCAACCCTCTGGCATACTCAGCCTTTGAGCACAGGGGTTTCAGATAATGGGCCTGACTGGTGAAAGCAGAGAGAGTGAATCCACAGCCTCAGTGTATTGTGAGTAAAAGACGAATCACAGTTTGCCACAGATTGCAGGTGGGCTAGAATCCAGTAGTCTGCACTAAGTGACAGCAACAGGGATTTGAAGCCAATTTGTGCCTTTTTTCCTTTTAAGATGCACTGAAAGCTTCATAAAGACTGGAAGATATTCCATGAGAACAGAGTTCAGCTAACATATCACTTTGTAATTAATACTGCTCCCTCGGTTTTTCTCTTAAAAGGACACATTTGCATGCAGCCAAGTATCTCTCACTATATGAGCCCTTCTGTTCCTCCTGATCCCTCAGCTGAAGTCATAACCATTTGTTTGTGACATCAGCATGGGTTGCTGTGTAGGTGATTATGGTGTTAAGGAGAGCACAGTGCGACTTCAAGTGAGGCATGAACAGCAGGAGCAGGCAGAATCGTAGCTCACAAACATCCTGCTTGCATGCAAATAGCCCCATTGGCACAACACCAATGATACAGTGAAAGATGAAAGCTCCAGGGAGACCTTAGAGCTGCATTCAGTACCTGAAGAGGACCTACAGGAAGGCTGGGGAGGGACTGTTTAGAAGGGTGGTGATAGACTGTGGTGATAGGATGAGGGGCAATGGTTCAAGGTTTAGGTTGGACATCAGGAGGAAATGGTGAGACACTGGAACAGGTTGTCCAGGGATGTGGTTGAGGCCCCATCCCTGCAGACATTCAAGATAAAACTTGATGAAACCCTGAGCAACCTGTTCTAGTTGGAGATACCCCTGCTAACTGCAGGGGGATTGAACAAGATGTCCTTTGACAGTCCTTTCCAATCTGATTTGATCTGTGATTCATTGATTTTGTGAAGTTCTGGCAGTTTGATGAAGTTCCCACTGACTAGAAAAGGAGAAGCATTACCTACTTCATTAAATCTGTTTTCATTCTCTGTGGATCATCTCTTTTTTCTGACCCCCTTTCTCTGCTGAGGAGGGGTCACTGGATGATAGAGCAACCGCTGTAGTTTTGTCCCAGATAAGGGCTAAATGTAGACACTGTGCTTTTGTGAGACCCCAGATGGATTACTGTGTTCTTCTCTGGGCCCCCCAGTGTAAAAACCTCTATGGACCTGTCGGAGTGAGAACAGGAGGCCACAAAGATGATCAGAGAACTGAAGCATGTCTCCTATGTAGACAGGCTGTGAGAGCTGGGACTGTTCAGCCTGGAGAAGGCTGCAGGGAGACCTTAGAGCAGCCTTCCAGCACTCTTTAGGGGCTTACAGGATGTAGATGTCCCTGCTCATTGGACAAGAAGACCTTTGAGAGTCCCTTACAGCCCAATGCATTATGATTCTGTGTGTAATATGGAATTTGCAGGCAGAAAATACTAGTAAGCAGAAGAGCTCCCCAAAGTTCTCCAGGAACCATGAGTGATTTAAAAAAACACACCAATGTGAATATGCATGATTTTCAGGTGAGCTTGAGCTGCTAGGGTCTCCTAGCTTGGTTTTTGTTTTTTGTTTTTTTTTATTCTGTAAGGAAATGACTCTTCCATCCAACTTGCATAATTTTCAGGGCTTTTCCACTTTTGCAATTTCCACTTCTTAACTACATGCCTCAGTCAGTGGCAGTTCTGTTCCAACACAGCCTGGCTGCTCCAACTCTTCTTTCCTACAGCAGAGTCATTCCTCAGAAATGGAACTTCAGGATGTAAGCCAGACTTCAAAGGGATGTGCATCAGTGTCTTTTTTTTTTTTCTGGGGGGGGAGGGCATTCATGCATATAGGAGATGCAGGAGTACTGTCAAGATTATTTCAAGTGTGTGCTTTTAAATGGCATCACAGGGGTTTTCTGCAGCTGGGATGTAACTGGGTAAGTGTCACATACCATCTTACTGATCAGCTAGCACCAATGGCTCTCTGCTGCTCACTTACATCTTTGTTCTCCTTAGTATCAGGTGATAGAAGGAGAGGAAATAGCCTGAAATTGTGCCAGAGGAGGTTTAGGTTGGAGATGAGTAAAAGCATCTTTGCTGCAAGAACGGTCAGACATTGAAACAGGTGATGGAGTCACTATCCCTGAGGGGGTTCAAGAAAAGTGTGGACATAGCACTTTGGGATATGGTTTCATGGCCATGGTGGTGTTGGGTTGATGGTTGGACTTGAAAACCTCAGAGGTCTTCTCCAACTGAGAGACCATTTTCTAGTGAGCCTAGTCATGCTTTGTAGTCTCAGTACTTCTGTACACACTGTAGGACCAAGCTTGAGCGCTGTGCTAGAATGCATTTAGCTTACTACTGATGCCTCTCATTAATTTAGACTTAACATAGGAGGGTCAGAAGTAGTTCCCTTTATGGAAGAACTTGTGTAACACCTTGGATTCATTTAACCATGAAGCCTTCAGTATTAACAGAACTGAAGCTGTACTACAAAGTATGTTATTGATTCCTTTTGCTATTAAGATACTTCTAAATTTTATCCATAGGTCAGAACTCATTGATGTATCCCAGCAAGCACCTGGGAAGTGAGCTCAGGTCATCAAATGAAACAGGGACCATTAGGTGGATGAACCGTAGCTGCCAGGAGCTGCTTTCAGACTCAGCTGAAGTACAGCTACACACCAGAAGATGTCTTTAAATGAAGATGTATTTGTGATTATATATAGAATATTCATTATCCAGGGTCAATGCCTTTCTGTAATCTAGCTACAAAACTATCACTAAAACCTGATTTGCAAATGACCTACCAGCAGGATTGGACTCAGGGCAAGAATATTTGCATTTGAAATGTATTCAGAGGTGGTGAGCTCTTGCTTTCCTTAGCCAGGGATTATTCTCTACTTTTAGAGAGATTTACCAGCCATAGATGACAGGGATTGGTGTACCATGGAATCATAGAGTGGGTTGAGTTGTAAGGGACCTTAAAGTTCATCTAGTTCCAGTGCCCCTGCCATGGGCTGGGACACCTCCCACTATATCTGTATATGGGGATGTATTGCACCACTGGCTTAAACATTAAATAAACCACTTCCAAGGTAAGTTCAGACTAGTTTCTGAATGAACTAGTATCAACTGTTTACCTTTAACAAGGGCAGAAGGGATGGGACAACAGGATGGTTTGATCATCAAAAGGCTGGGAGAGTTAGGGTTGTTCAGCCTTGAGAAGAGAAGGCTCCAGGGAGACAGAGCTACATTTCAATATCTGAAGGAGACCTACAGGAATGCTGGGGAGGGACTGTTTAGAAGGGCCTGTAGTGATAGGACAAGGGACAATGGTTTGGAACTGGAGCAGGATAGGTTTAGGTTGGACACCAGGAGGAAGTTCTGCACAATGAGGGTGGTGAACTACTGGAGCAAGTTGCCCAGGAATGAGGTTAAGGCCCCATCCTTGGAGACATTGAAGACTTGATGGGGCCCTGAGAAACCTGATCTAGTTGAAGGTCCAACCGGATCACTGCAGGGTGGTTGGATAAGATGATCTTTGAGGGTCCCTTCCAACCTGATACCTTCTGTGATTCTGTTAGATGTAGTTATTTTTCAGTAGGAAAGCAAAGGCTGCTGAGATTGAAAGGAAAACTTCATCCAGCTTGCCTGGGCTGGGAGTGCTAAACATCATGGAGACAGGACTTAGTTAATGAATAGTGATGTTTCTAAATGAGGGGCCTGTTTCACTGCTATTTCTGGGTCTGGTTAGATCCACTAGTTTCTCCACTAGTTTCTCCAGCCCTTTAAATTGTGCAATAGAGAAAAGAATGAGCAACTTTCAACTTCAACAAAGCAGGGCTCCCATTCAGCTGTGCTTCATCTGTTCTTGTATGCCTACTAAGTCACACTGAAGGGGGTGAAAAGCTCTGCAAAGATTTTCTGGGAGAATCTTGCACCTCTTATTCTCTGCTGGAGAAAAAACTTTTTTCCTCTAATTGAAGTGAAGATATCCACAGCATAAGTGAAAGTGTCCCCTAGGACACACACACAAAAAAAGCCAAGACATAGCCCGAGAGCTGATGGAGGATTCACAGTTCTTCAAACTGGATCAGTTATTTCAGTGTCTAAAACCAGGTTTTTGAAGCATAGCTCTTGGCTAAACAGAGAAGTAAACCTAACCAAGTATCTGTAGGATAGGTGGACAGTCTAGAAACTTTTGGCTGTGAGCTACTCTGTGTGCAATGCTGAATATTGGAGGTTTCTCAGGCTGCTTTAAGACCCAAGGAGACATATTTTCTTGTATCACCTTATCACCTGAGTTTACTCAGTGTCATGTAGGCCTGTAAAAGTGGGCAGCTAGGCAAAAACTAAAAGTCTAAACCATATGGATATTTCAAAGCTGTCCACCAGGTTTAGATGCTCAGTTCCTATTAAAACTATGGGGAACTAGACTGTCACCTCCTCTATACAACTTCAGAGACTGCAGCCACATTACAAAAGGAGGTAACCAGGGATGGCAGCCAAGGGATTTAGAAGCAGGACAAATCTCTCTGGTGTATGAGTCATAGGAGCAGAGCAAGCAGTGCATGATAAAAGGGGCCTTTTATCAAGAAGAGAAAGGATAGGTTGTTTTCTGTAGTTACCAAGTGGACAAAGGGCCTAACAGAGTTTGTGTCCTTTCCCAAAGACCTCCATCTGCCTTGTAGGTAGGAGTGGGTAAGTTCCTGCAGGAGTGGGTAAGTTAAGCAGAGCTGCTTTGTGTCAGCTCCCGTGGCATTCAGGAGCAAAAGGTACAAGCAGCAATAAACAGAAAATAATTGCAGCTGCTGAGAGGGAGGCAGGTGTTGGGCTCCACATGAAGTCATGCAAGACTTGCACCAGAGAGGCATATTTCAGCCTCATCATAGCCCATCCCTGACACAGTACTGAGGTGAGCCATCAGAATTATCAGAGCACTGGAAGTCCTCCAATATGAAGAAGAGCTCAGAGAGCTGGGTTTGCTCAGTCTGGAGAAGAGAAGGCTGTTGCAGTTTGGCCCTCTGCTACGTGAGGTGCTTCCTGTATTCAGGGGTCCAGCCCAGTGGGCGGACACAGGAAACTAGGTATTTCCTACCATAATTCTCTGCACCACTATAAGATCCAGTGCGGGGTCTAACACTTCCTCTTTCTTCCTCACCGTCACCCGGTAACTGGGGGAGATGTCTCCCGGCCATGGGCATGGCTAGGATGGACAGTCTCAGATCTGGCCAGCTGAGACTAGCCTAGCAGTGGGGGGGGGAAGAAGGAGCCCTGGGAGTCTTGGGTGTACCCTCAGGTGGGGATGGGATGTTCCTGGGTCTGCTTTGGGATTTCTTTTGTCACTGTGTTTCTGGCTTTCTGTAACCATTCACTGCTTTCCATTTAAACTTTCCATCACTTCTGCAATCCGTTTGTCTGAGTTGTTATTTTTGCCCATGGTGGGGAGGGGGACTGCCTCAACCCATCACAAAGGCTTAGGGAACACCTTATCACCATGGACCAGGACATAAAGTGTGGCTACCAGGAGGATGGAGACTCCCTTTTCACAAGTATCCCATGGACAAGACAAGGGGTGATGGGGAAAAGTTACTGCCGGAGAGATTCCTATTGGACTCCAGAAGAAAATGTTTCCCCATGAGAACAGCTGGACATTGAAATCGTCTCCCAAGGGAAGAAGTGGAGTCCCACCCACTAGCCAGCTTTAAGACTCAGCTTGACAGAGTGCTGGGGCAGTTCATTTCAACTCTACTGTGACCTAGAAAGGTTGGCCCAGATGATCCTTGGGGTCCCTTCCAACCTGGCATCCTGTGATTCTATGATTTCAAGCAGCACCATGTTTGCCCCTTGGTGAACAAAGAAGAAACCAAGACAGTAACTGAAGTCACAATTAAATACATTTCCATCCAGTTATTTCTGTGGTTATGCTCTAGAAGCGTAACTGAGGCAGAGGAATGCCAACACTTTAGTTTGAATCAGATACCTGTATGCCCAGGTCAGCATGTGGAATGAGAGTTTAACGTCTTTAGCGAATTAAGGGAAAACCAGACAAAATGTCCTTCCACCTGCAGAACAAAGACAGCTGAGCTCCTCTGGCAATCCCAATATATTCAAGCACTGTATTCCCATTGTGCAGAAGTTGTGTTTTGCATTTTGTTTGTGTGTGTCTGACAGCCCCTTTATTGGAAATGCCTTTGAGCTTGCCAAATCATCATCTGGATTCTCAGAAGTTCACAAAACAAGGCAGTCTTTTTTTTTTTCTTGAATTGCTGTATGTCATCAAGACATTGCTGAGAAAGTGAGATTTTTGTAAGAGAGAGATGGGTTTTGTTAAAATTGCCGCATTGTCAAGCCCTAGCACTGATTGTTAGAAAAAAGTTCTCCTCTGTGATGAATCATAGGTGAATGTGGGAAGAATTGCTATGTTATGCAATGGAAAAGACACTTAAGGAAAAGAAAAAAATAAAACAAAAAATGATGTGAAAGACATATGAAAAGTTTAGAAATAGGACTTTCATAATTAAAAGGAGTCTGTGTCCCAAGTATGATGCTCAGAGACTTCATTTGTTCCCACAGGATATATATTCCTGCCAACCAACTCCCATGCCAAAGCAGAGTCATCTAGTGCAGGCCACGCAGGAACGTATCTGACACTTCTTGAAAGTACGCAGAGAAGGACACCACACCCTCTCTAGGCAGCCTGCTGTGGGACTCCAGCACCCTCACAGGAAAGAAGTTTCTCCTCATGTTGAGGTAGAACTTTCTCTGTTCCAGTTTGTATCCATTGCCCCTTGTTCTGTCACAGGACACAGCTAAAAAGAGCCTGGCCCCTTCTTCTTGACACCCACCCTTCAGATATTTATAAACGTTCATAAGACCTCCTTTCAGCCTTCTCTTCTCCAAACTAAACAGCCCTAGGTCTCTCAGACATTCCTCATCAGACAGATCACAGTATCACAGTATCACAGTATAACCAAGGTTGGAAGAGACCCCAAGGATCATCAAGTCCAACCTGTCCTAACAGATCCCACAACTAGACCATGGCACCAAGTGCCACGTCCAATCTCCCCTTGAACACCTCCAGGGACGGTGACTCCACCACCTCCCTGGGCAGCCCATTCCAATGACGAACGACTCGCTCAGTGAAGAACTTTTTCCTCACCTCGAGTCTAAACCTCCCCTGGCACAGCTTGAGACTGTGTCCCCTTGTTCTGATGTTCCAGTCTCTTCAGCACCCTTGCAGCCTCACTTGGACACTCTCTAGTATATCCCTGTCCCTCTTGAACTGGAGAGCCCAGAACTGGACACAATACTCCAGATGTGGTCTCAGCAGGGCAGAGTAGAGGGGGAGGAGAACCTCCCTTGACCTGCTGGCCATGCTCTTCTTAATGCACCCCAGGACACCACTGGCCCCCTTGGCCACAAGGATACACTGGTGTCCTATGTCTTATTTACCAGGACTTTAAGGTCCTTCTACATGGAACTGCTTTCCAGCAGGTCAACCCCAAACCTGCACTGGCACATGATGTTGTTCCTCCTGGGGCTCAAGACTCCACACTTATTCTTGTTGAATCTCATTAGGTTCCCCTTTGCCCAGAAAGTCCTTTCTTTTATTGTTGTTGGAGGGGTTTGGTTGGTTGTTCCCCCCTCCCCACCATATAGCCCCTCATTAGCTATACAGAAGGTGTGTCAAACACTTCTAGTGGAAGTAAAGTATTTGCTTTCTTGTAACTCAAACCAGTTCTGTGGTCAGCAGGACAACTGGGTTTATGGTCAGTTGATGGCAAGAGAGTTTGGATCTGTTTAGGGAGAAAATAAATCCTTTAAAAGAGAGCAAGCAGAAATGCAAGTGTCATTTCAGTATTAATCTTTAAAGGGTTTTTAATAGATTTGTGTAATTAAAATTATTGTAACCAGTAATCAATGTAATTACTGTGCCCTGGCCTTTCTCAGTCCTGAGAAACACCAAGCACTTCTCTAAGAAATGGGCACTGTTTGGTCTAACTTCCTCCACCTCACCTATTTGGATTGCTAATTTGATTTCAAACTAGTACGAGGAAGAAATCCTTCAAGCTAGATCATCAATTTAGCACTTAATAGCTCCCAGTAATGAGGAAATACCTGCAGATAACGTGATATACTCAGTGCCCAGCAAATAAAAGGGAGTTGTGGAGCAGCCAACCTAATTAATTAAATCTGCCCACTAAGGGAAGAGTCTTCCTGACCCTCATTAGGATTCTGAGCCATGGCTGCAAGCCTGAGGAAGACAAAGACATGAGATGAAGGGGCAATGGAAGGGAAGCAGGGAAATATGGACAGTTTCTTCTGTTGCTGAAGAAAAAGAGGATTAATTGAATGTCCAGAAGCCACAAAGGTGCAGGGGAAAGCTATGTTTTGTCCTCTCTGTGTGACTGTTACTGTGGGCTGCATGCTATTTAGCTTTTCTCTTTGCTTGTCTATCTCCTGGTGACACCTGCTCTGCAGCCAGGCTAGGCAAACGTGTCACATGAGAAAAGTGCCTGTCATGCAGTGACAGTCTTAAGCCAGTCAGGCCTGAGTATGAACAGAGAGAGCTGTAACAGCTTTGAATATCTCATCTTCCCACTTCAGGTACCCTCCATTGATCTGGAGTCCTGGTGGACAAGAAGTTATACATGGAACAGCAATGTGCCCTTCTGGCAAATGGTCTCCCAGGGTGCACTCAGAAGAGTGTGGCCAGAAGTTCAAGGGAGGCTCTTTTCCCCCTCTACTCTGCCCTAGTGAGTCCACATTCAGAGTATTAGAAGGATCATTAAAGATCATTCAGTTCTAACCCTCCTGCCATAGGCAGGGACACCTTCCTCTAGACCAGGTTGCTCAAGGCCACATCTAATCTGACCGTGAACACCTGGGCAACCTGTTCCAGTGCCTCACCACCCTCCCTGGAAAGAATTTCCTCTTCATTTCCAGTCTCAAGCTCCCCTCTTCCAGCTCAAAACCATTGCCTCTCATCCTGTCACTGCAAGCCCTTGTCAAAAGTCTTTTCCCAGCTCTCCTATAGCCCCCTTCAGGTACTGGAAGGCTGCTCTAAGGTTTCCCTGGAGCCTTCTCTTCTCCAGGCTGAAGAGCCCCAAGTGGCATAGCTGGTGGTGGCAGTCTATAACATGGAAATACCTCAAAGTTGAGAAATTTGAGTCCCTCTGTGTGAAACTCTCAAGTTTCTATATTTTGCAACTCAATTCATTGCTCAGTCATGTCTTTTGGCTCTTCAGAAGATGGCAGTGAGGTCAAACTGCTTCTTTTTGCAGCCAGTAAGAAGGGTCAGATTGACTCTGGCAAGCTGCTTTTCTGGAAAATGCTTACCACAATATACCTAATCTTAAACTCTTTCTGTTAGATCCTCAGAAGGTCTCAGCATCTGACCTCGTGATACTTGAAGGAGGTGATTATGCCACTGCATACAGAAGTGATGGTGCCCCTGTACTCAGCACTGCTGAGGTTGCACCTTGAGTACTATACCCAGTTTTGGGCCCCTCATTGCAGGAAGGACATTGACGTGTTGGAGTGTGTCCAGAGAGGGGCAATGAAGCTGGTGAGAAATTTGGAGAGCATGTCTTGTGAGGAGAGGCTGAGGGAGCTGGTATTGTTTTGTCTGGAGAAGAGGAGGCTGAGGGGAGACCATATTGCTCTCTACAACTGCCTGAAAGGAGGTTGTGGTGACACTGCTGTTGGCCTCTTTTCTTAAGTAGCTAGCAACAGGATGAGGAAATGGCCTCAAGTAGTGCCAGGGGAGGTTTAGGTGGGATATTAGCAAAAAATTCTTTCCTGCAAGAGTGGGCAGGCATTGGAACAAGCTGCCCAGGGAGGTGGTGGAGTCACCATCCCTAGAGGTCATCAAAAAACGAGTAGATGTGGCACTTCAGGACATGGTCTAGTGCTCATGGAGGTGTTGGGTAGAAGGCTGAACTCAATGATCTTAGAGGTCTTTTCCAACCTTAATGATTCTCTGATTCTTTGATAATGAATAATAGGAGCGGCTGATGCTACTGTTTGTTTGCTTCATTTTGGCTCACTTCATGGAAGCTTTGCCCCTTAAGACGTCTGGTTCCTGCTGTGTTGAGAGGAAGGTAGAAAGAATTGCAAGTTCTGTGATAATGTGAGTAAAGACACAGAGCAGGATGAGAGAACTGTTCTTTGGCTGTGAGCTATCAGCTACCACTAAAACAGTTTTTAATTTATAGTGAAAACTTGGGCAAAAAATAATATTAAGACACAAGCAAAGTCAAATGCTAAGCAAGATTCCTGGGGTTTATAACATTCCTTATTCTTTTTCCATTTAGACAAAGAGGCTTTTTACAGAAGAAAAATATTTAGATCACATTTAAAGCCTCCTAACTGCAGTTTTTGGAAGAAGGGAAGAAATGATTGAGAAGGCCTGGAAACGTTACAGTGCCTATCATTAAGTCCTTGATGATGAAATAAGACAAGGTTCAGAAGAAGACACATAAACAGCAAAATTGCCAAGTGTGTTACTGTCACTGTTCTAGGCTTTTCATAGAATGTTTTTGACTGGAAAAGACATCTAAAACTGAGTCCAACTGTCAATCTAGGACCACCATGGCCATTAAACCATGTCTAAAAGTGTCCTGTCCACATTTTTCTTGAACTCCTCTAGGGGTGGTGACTCCTTGGGCAGCACAGAAATTTTTCCTGATCTTCAACCTAAACTTCCCCTGGCACCATTTCAGGTCATTTTGTCTTCTTCTATCATCTGATACTAGGGAGAAGAGATCAACCCCCACCTCACCACAACCTCCTTTCAGGGAGTTGTAGAGAGCAATGAAGTCTCCCCTCAGCCTCCTTTTCTCCAGACTGAACATCCCCAGTTCCCTCAGCTGCTCCTCACTAGACCTGATCTCTAGACCATTCACCAGCTTGTTGCCCTTCTCTGGACACTGGCACTTACCAGTCACTACTGCTAACTTCAAGAAGTCTTCTCAGTCACACTTTTTGTCTGAGTTCTGTCAAATATCAGTTCTTTAAGTCATGAGTTTGAGAACCATCTGGATTCATAGCTGTGCTGTAATAGATACATAGCTGATTCAGCTAGCCAGTAGTGCTGACAGGAGACAATGGGTAGGGGGTAAGAAAAAGATAATTAAGTGGGGAAGGAGAAGTGCGCATGAAGGAAGCACAACAAGAATCTTGTACACTAGCTGTTATTACACCTCCACCACATCCCTGGCCAACCTGTTGCAGTATGTCACACGTATTCTGCAGAACTTCCTCCTCATGCCCAACCTAAACCCACCCTGCTCCAGTTTCAAACCATTGCCTCTCATACTTTCACCACAGGCCCTTCTAAACAGTCCTTCCCCATCCTTCCTGCAGCTCTAAGGTCTCCCTGGAGCCTTCTCTTCTCCAGGCTGAGCACCCCCACCTCCTTCAGCCTGTATTTGTAGGACAGGTTCTCTAGCCCTCTCATCAGCTTTGTGGCTCACCTTTGGACCTGCTCTATCAAGTCCATGTCCTTCTTGTGTTGGAGGCAGCAGACGTAGACAGAGTACTCCAGGTGAGAGTTCAGTAGACTTTGTCTTAGCTATATCTGAGTTGTTACTGTGTTTTTCTCTTCAAGTCTTCTAGAACAAAGCAGTTCTCAAACTCCTCACTGTCATTGTTGGGTACATTTAATTTATAAATACTGTCCAGAGACCCTGTTTATTACCAGTCAGACTCCACTAAACTCAGCAACTAATTCATTTAATGCCTAACTTTGACACCAGCAGTTTAAAATATTTTTTGTTTGGATGGGTAAGTGCCAGTGTCCAGGCAGGATGCAGGACAATTAATTTAGACATGCCAATGGCTGTAAACATCCTGACATGGCTAATTTAGATAATTTTTGCCATTATGATAAGTATCTTCTTTTGGCTCATGTGCTTGCCAGGCTGGAGTGTGATTTACATCAGAAGAGCTGAAACAGTCCAGGCTTATTGAGTTTTGCTTGGTACATAGAATTATTGAAACTTGACCCAATTTCTCTATGGATTTTCATATGTGTGGAAATCAAAGTCCTGCAAGCAAAGGGAAGTGGTGCCATGAATCACATAGCTGACTGATATCAGAACAAAGATGAACTTTAGAATTGCAGCAAAGCTACCCAGGGAGGTGTTGAAGTCACCATCCCTACAGGTGTTCAAGAAGCATGTGGACATGACACTTTGGTACATGGTTTAATGGCCATGTTGGTCTTAGGTTGATGGTTGGATTCAATGATCTTAGAGGGCTTTTGCTATTGAAAGAATTCCATATATCCATGGAAGGGTTGGAATAAAAAACACCAATATTTGAAAAATCTCTTTGCTACAAGAGTGTTCAGGAATTAGAATTAGAATTAGAATTAGAATTAGAATTAGAATTAGAATTAGAATTAGAATTAAACAGGTTGGAAAAGACCTTTGAGATCATCGAGTCCAACCTATCACCCAACACCATCTAATCAACTAAACCATGGCACCAAGTGCCTCATCCAGTGTCTACCTAAACACCTCTAGTGGTGGTGACTCCACCAGCTCCCCGGGCAGTACATTCCAGTGGCCAATTATTCTTTCTGTGAGGAACTTTCTCCTCACCTCCAGCCTAAACTTGTGGCACAGAATGTGTCCTCTTGTTCTGGTGCTGGTTGCCTGGGAGAAGAGACCAACCCCCACTTGGCTACAACCTCCCTTCAGGTAGTGGTAGACAGCAATAAGGTCTCCCCTGATTGGAACAGGCTGCCCAGGGAGGAGGTGGAGTCACTGTCCCTGGAGGTGTTGAAGAAACATGTGGACATGACACTAGGGCATAGTTTAATGGCCATTGTGGTGTTAGGTTGATAGTCAGACTCAATGATCTCAGAGGTTTCTTCCAACAGAAACAATTCTATGATTCTGTGATTCCAAGAGCTTTCCTTGCTTTTGCATTTCAGCTCAATGTGACATATTTTTGACCTGTGGAGTAGGACACCTGGTCCATGTTTTTCATATTAAATGGTATGAAATACTCAGCTCAGCAAGTCAAACTTTGCAATGGGAATATAATTCCTGGTTAATTCCCTGTTGTTTGCCTACATTTATGGGAGAAATTTCAACCACTTAAGAAGGTTGCACAGCATTTGCAACAGAATTGAGAACTGACTGAGCAATTCACATGGAGAATAGAATCACAGAATGCACCAGGTTGGAAGGGACCTTCGAAGGGTATCTTGTCCAACCCTACTGCAGTGAGCAGGGACACCTCCAACTAGATTAAGTTGCTTTTTAAACTAGAGGTAGTGTTGAAAGTGAGGGACATAGCTATGGCATTATTTTTTTCTTTATCCTTCTGGCAAGCAGGCTGTGGGTTATCTAGATTAGTGTTCCACTATGACAATCACTTTTAATTTCTTTGAGTGAGCAGTCTCTCCTCTCTGACATGTTCCTCTGTGACAGATATGAAGCAGTGTGATTGAGGAGGTAATATAATTAGCTATGCCACAGGCAGGACTGCTAGGTTGTGTTAGATGTACAGAAACTCCCCTCTCACTTTTTTTGACCTATGAATCTTACCTCATTTACTCAGTTATGTTGGACTGAGATGTCCAGACATAAATAATGAGATCCTTGTTGGTTTTCATAGCATTGGCTTTGAAAACATTAGCAGTAACCACTTTAAGAGCTGAGGGGCTATTATTTCATAGAATCATAGAATGCTTCGGCTTTGGAGGGGATCTTAGAGATCATCCAGTTCCAAGGCCCCTGTGATGGGCAAGGACACCTTCCACTAGACCAGGTTGCTCAAGGCCTCATTCAACCTGGCCTTCAAGACCTCCAGAAAGGAGGCATCCATGATCTCCCTGGGCAACTAGTTCTGGTGTCTCACTACCCTCACTCCAGTCTCAGTCTCCCCTCTTCCATCTCAAAGCAATTGCCCCTCATTCTGTATCTCCAAGTCTTCGTCACAAGTCCCTCCCCAGGTCTCCTGTAGCCCCTTTCAAATACTGGAAGGTTGCTCTAAGGTCTCCCTGGAGCCTTCTCTTCTCCAGGCTGAACACCCCAACTCTTTCAACCTGTCCCCAAAGTGGGGATTCTCCTGCACTCTGACAATCTTCATGGTCTCCTCTGGACCTGCTTCAACAGTTCCATGCCATTCTTTTGATGGGGGCACCAGAACTGGACACAGTACTCCAGGTGGGGTCTTACCAGAGTAGAGGTGGAGGATCTGCTCACCCATCCTACCAGTTTGAAGGTAGATAAAATGATAGGATGTAAGTCACACCAAAAGCGCTTCGAATCCTGGGTTCAGTTTTGGGCCCCTCACTACAAGAAGGGCAACAAATCTGGGGAAGGGTCTGGTGAAGAGCACCTGAGGGAACTGGTGTGTTTAGTCTGGAGAAAAGGAGGGTGAGGGGAAACCTCATTGCTCTCTACAGCTCCCTGAAAGGAGGCTGCAGTGAGGTGGAGGTTGGTCTCTTCTCCCTAGCATCAGGTGATAGAAGAAGAGGCAGTGGTCTGAAATGGTGCCAGGGAAGGTTTCGCTTGGAGATGAGGAAAAATGTCTTTGCTGCAGGAGTGGTCAGGCACTGGAAGAGGCTGCCAAGGGTGGTGATGGAGTCACCATTCCTGGAGGCATTCAAGCAAAGTGTGGACATGGTACTTGGGGACATGGTTTAATGGCCATGTTGATCTTAAGTTGATGATTGGACTGGATAACCTTTCAGGACTTTTCCAGATTAAACTATTCTATCACTCCATGATTTTTTTCACAGGAGATCACAACACAGTAAGAGACTAAGAAGCATTTTACTGATGACCTGAATGGATGCTTCTTGTCTTGATGAAAACCTATTCATCTCTTGACAAAAAGATCACCCACTGCTGCTGCTCAAAGCCATGTCTGCAGTATTGATGACCACGTGCACTTTGGGATGAATGCATTATGAAAACAAGAAAATTACTTGGACACAACCATTTTAGGGTCTGATTAATCCAGGTGGAGGTGGAAGTGAGGGAAGGATGTTGAAGGGGACTAATCCATTTCAATGAAAATGCAAGACAGTATTGGTCAAGTTGATAAAAATGGGTCTATATTTAAAGAGATCAGGATTCAGAACACGTTTTTTGACTGATTATGCAGAGAAAATTATTACAGCCCATTAAAGAATTACCTTTCACACCAAATGGAAAAGTTGATTAGTGCACCTCAGAGTGGCCAGCTTCTAAAATTATAAAATTAATGAATGTATGAAATATTTAATTTCATACATAAATATCAGGGAGTAAGAAATTAATTACTGCATGCAATAAAAGTCATTTATTGCACATAGAAGATCAAATATTAAACATGTGCTGAAGTGAAAATGAGTAGCTTGTGTGGAATTGATGTGGATTTCTGTTGCAGATTTTTGTTACTGTATAGCTCATCTATCAAAGTCAATGGTAAGAAAAACTCCATATTTTCAGTATCTGTAAAAGGTTAGTAAGAGAAATGCTTGTTTTTCATGAGGATGACCTGTAAGTGAAACCCACCTCAAATTCATAGATCCACAGAATTGTTAAGTCAGAAGGGATCTTATAGACCACACCACTGCAGGGACACGACCCACTAGACCAGGTTGCTCAAAGCCTCATTCAACCTGACTTTGAACACCCACAGGGAAGGGGCATCCACAACCACCCTGGGCAACCTATTCCAGTGTCTCACCACCCTCACCGGAAAGAATTGCTTCTTAATCTCCAGTCTAAATTTCTCCTCTTCCAGCTCAAAGCCATTCCCCTTTGTGTTACCACTTCAAGCCCTTGTAAAAAGCCCCTCCCCAGCTTTCCTGTAGGCCTCCCTGAGATACTGTAAGCCCTCTACAAGCTCTCCCTGGAGCCTTCTCTTCTCCAGGCTGAACAGCCCCAACTCTCTCAGCCTTTCCCCATAGGGGAGGTTCTCCATCCCTCTGATCATCTACATGCCCTCCTCTGGACCCTCTCCAGCGGTTTCATATCCTCCTTGTGCTGAAGGCACCAGAACTGGATGCAGTGCCACAGGTGGGGTCTCAGCAGAGCAGAGGGGCAGAATCCGCTCCCTGTCCTGCTGCTCTCATTGCTTTGGATGCAGCCCAGCGCAGGGCTGCCTTCTGGGCTGCCAGTGACCATTGCTGGCTCATGGTGAGTTTGTCATCAACTGAAACCCCCAAGTCCTTCTCCTCCTGACTGCTCTTGAGCCACTCCTTGCCCAGCCCACATTTGTGCTTGGAACTGCAAGAACTTAGTAAAGTAAAACACGTTGAAGTCTTTACAAGGCTGTAGCCTACACTTTCATTGTAATCTAATTTGATCCTATTGGGCTGTGAGAACAAATACAACAGCTGCTGCTTTTCCAGCTCTCCCTGACAAATAAAGATCACTCTCAGATTTTGATTTTGGATGCAACAATACACTGGTCTGGTCAACATGTATTTGAGATGCCATATGCAAATCTTTCAGCCACATCCTGCTACTAGCAGGATTTACTAGCTATGTTCTTGTGCATCAGACCACCTCCCAGTCTTCCTGTACTGCATGTTTTCAAACGGTGAATGTAGCTACTTCTGCTTACAACTCCAGCTGTGCAGGTGAAATGTTATGTAGCTTGAAACATACAGGAATAATTAATTATTCTACAGGGTGGTGGGTTGGGACTGTTCAGCCTGGAGAAAAAAAGGCTCCACAGGGACCTTAGAGCTGCATTTCAATATCTGAAGGGGACCTACAGGAGGGCTGGGGAGGGACTGTGTAGAAGGGCCTGTGGGGATAGGACAAGAAACAATGGTTTGAAACTGGAGCAGGGGAGATTTAGTCTGGATATTAGGAAGGAGCTCTGAACTCAGGGAATGGTGAAATACTGGAACAGGTTGCCCAGAAATTTTGCTAAGGCCTCATCCCTGGAGACATTCGAGGTCAAACTTGATCAGACCCTGGGGAACCTGATCTAGTTGGAGATGTCCCTGTCCAGATGACCTTTGAGGGTGCCTTCCAACCTGAGGTATTCTGTGATTCTATGATTCTATTCTCTTAAACACCTTAAACCAAGTAGCCCTACTTACTGTGTCTTATGCAGTTTTGGGAGGGATTGGCAGACCATCATGCCTATATGTATCTAATGAACAGAGTTAGATGTGTTTCATCAGTTCTAATGCCATTCCTTTGTGTTTAACCAAACAACTGGAGGTGAAAGCAGATGTGGTAGACTTATGAAAACAGAACTGCCACCTGCAAGTACTGGTCATGCAAGGAAATGTCTCATTTTGGGGGAAAAATAGGATGCGAAAACATCTAACTGCTTGGATTTACTGGTGGATCCATCCATGGCTGAAGCAACTAATTCAGTAAGACTTTGATTTCTGTTAGTCATTAATCATGGAATCACAGAATGCATCAGGTTAGAAGAGACCTGAAGGTCTCTGGGGATTCCTTCCAGCCCCTAACATCCTGTGATCTTATTCCCACCCCTCTGCCTTGGGCAGAGGCCCCTTCTACTAGACCAGATTGCTCAAGGTCATATCCAACCTCACCTTGAACACTTCCAGGGAAGGAGCATTCGCAACCTCCCTGGGCAACCTGTTCTAGTGTCTCACCACCCTCACTGGAAAGAATTCCTTCCTAATCTCCAGTCTCAATCTCCCCTCTTCCAGCTCAAAGCCATTGCCCCTCATCCTGTCACTACAGGCTCTTGTCAAAGGTCCCTCCCCAGCTTTCTTGCTGTAATTGTAGAGACAGCATTTCCACTGCTCTGCTGCCCAAAGGCTTTGAGGTCCCTTGTTATATATGAAATGCATAAAACCAAAATAGTTTCTAAATGTCATTTATTTATATATTTGTTCTTCTGTATTTATGCATTTACATATTTCTATGTTTATTGAAATAAGCTAATAAAGCATTGCCAAGTATCCTTTATTTTCACTTAACTGACTTACTGCTAATGGAAGCCTGTGAACCTTTCTGTTGCAACCCATCAACAAGGACTATCATCAGGGTCTTATAATGTCAGCTAGATTTATTGATGTCAGCTAGACAGTCAGCCAAATTAACAGCTCTGTGCACAATTTAGCTGTAGCTGTAATTTAGTGTTTAAGTGATACGTTGCATAAGCATTTCTCAAGGAAGAAGTTCAGGTCACGCTCTGAAGGACAGTCTCTGCAACAACTTGTACATCTCAAGAGAAAGATGGAACATTTTACACCATGCCAAAGGCCAGGTCCTGACTTCACCTGTTTGAATATTGTGTCCCTTGATTTACACTAATGTAAATGAGACACAGGTTATTTCTCAAGGTTATTTGGGGAATGTAGAGTGGAGACAGGCCTAAAGAAAATCACAGAATTAGAGAATGTTAGAATGGTGTCCAGAGAAGGGCAACAAGGCTGGTGAGAAACCTCAAGCACAAGCCCTGTGAAGAAAGGCTGAGGGAGCTGGGGTTGTTTAGCCTGAAGAAGAGGAGGCTCAGGGGAGACCTTATTGCCCTCTACAACTACCTGAAAGGAGGTTGTAGCCAGGTAGGGGTTGGTCTCTTCTCCCAGGCAACCAGCACCAGAACAAGGGGACACAGTCTCAAGCTGTGCCAGGGGAAGTTTAGACTGGAGGTGAGGAGAAAATTCTTCCCAGAAAGAGTAATTGACCATTGGAATGGGCTGCCCAGGGAGGTGGTGGAGTCAGCATCCTTGGAGGTGTTCAAAAATGGATTGGATGTGGCACTGGAGCCATGGTTTAGTCGTCATGAGGTGTTAGGTATTAGGTAATAAGTTGGACTTGATGATCTCTGAGGTCTCTTCCAACCTGGTTGATTCTGTGATTCTGTGACACTCCAGACCAGAGGACAGAACAACATGCATACTCCTTTTATGGGGAGTAGAAACAAAAAAGGCTGCACAACTAGATTGGAAGTTTCAATGGAAATTCTGTTTACAAATATACATACTGAAGGCATTCAGGTAGAACTAATGCATTCACAAATTAGGCTGAGTCTACCAGGCCTAAACCATCCAGAATCTTCCACCCCCACCAGCCTCAGTGAGTCCCAGAGCAGGCCACCACAGCACGCCCCAGCTCCTCAGGACGGCAACACCTTGTGACGCAACGCAGAATTCCCCCTGCCAGCCAGAGCTGTACCCTGACACAAACCATGAGATAAAGAGGCATGACAGCTCTCCTTTCCTGAGGGAGAGAAAAGAGCAATACCAACTAGGCACTGCCTTAAGTAGTGTGAGAGGGGAAATTGGAATAGAATAACAGTGTTTAAATATCCTGGGATAGACAGGTCCCTCCCTTAGAACTCTATCTTTTTGGAGGACTTTGTGCCTTAAACACAAAGAGATAAAGACCCTTCTATCTCTTATATCCTGCACAAATCAAGACAGGTCATCTGTAAGAAAAAATTTCTTTGCTGCAAGAGTGGTCAGGCACTGGAACAGGATGCCCAGGGAGCTGGTTCAGTCACCATTGATGGAGGTGTTCAAGAAATGTGTGGACATGGCACGTGGTGGCATGGTTTAATGGCCATGGTGGTGTTAAGTTGATGGTTGTACTTGATCTTAGAAGGATCTTCCAACTGAAACAGTTTTATAGTTCTATTCTATGATTCCCAGTGTTGCTTAGCCAAGACTGTGAAGCAGCTGGGGAAGTAAAGATGTCAAAGGAATTATAATACTCTATTTTTCCTTTATTCTTGTTCTTTTTGATTTTATTATTTTTCTTCTTTCTTTTTTTTATTTTTGCCCTTTCCTTTCCTTTCCTTTCCTTTCCTTTCCTTTCCTTTCCTTTCCTTTCCTTTCCTTTCCTTTCCTTTCCTTTCCTTTCCTTTCCTTTCCTTTCCTTTCCTTTCCTTTCCTTTCCTTTCCTTTCCTTTCCTTTCCTTTCCTTTCCTTTCCTTTCCTTTCCTTTCCTTTCCTTTCCTTTCCTTTCCTTTCCTTTCCTTTCCTTTCTTTCCCTTTCCTTTCCTTTCTTTCCCTTTCCTTTCCTTTTCCTTTCCTTTTTCCTTTCCCTTTCCTTTCCTTTTCCTTTCCTTTTTCCTTTCCTTTTTCCTTTCCTTTTTCCTTTCCCTTCCCTTCTTTTTTCCTTCTTTGTTTTTTTTTCTTTCTTTACTTACATGGATCCTCATGCAATGATTTCACTTAGTGAAGGAAGCAGAATGCAGGATCCTGCTGTTTGCCAAATTAAGAGAGCAGAGAATCCATCTTGAATATACCTGTCCTCTAAATCCCTCATCTGCCTGATTCTAAGGGTAGGGTGCAGTAAACATGTCAGACAGTGCTGGCAAGAGTATGAAAGCGGTGGTGTGAGATGCTGTCTGAGTGTGTGGGAAATAGATGCTGAGCAGCAGCTGTGTCTCTTTCCAGTTTTCTTGTTAGAAGAACACATATGAAAATATTTACTGCTGTGGGGGAAGCAACAGATACAGTTGGTCCTTCTGCAGCTTTTCGCATTCCTACACATCTCTGAGTAATCAGAGTAAACCACAGATTGCAGTGCTACTTGGATGTCTTCTAGTCATCTCTGAGAGCCAAATGCCAAGTTGAGCTTTGATTGACATAATGTGCTGACTGACAAGGGTGTGGAATCATAGCATTATAGAACGATTTCAATTGGAAGAGACCTCTAAGATCATCCAGCCCAACCGTGGCCATTAAACCATGTCCCAAAGTGCCATGTCCACATGTTTCTTAAAGACCTCCAGGGACAGTGACCCCACCACCTCCCTGGGCAGCCTGTTCCAATGCCTGACCACTCTTGCAGAACAGAAAATTTTCCTAATATCCAACCTAAAGCTGGTCTCATTGCATTTGTTGAATTTGCTCTGATGGAAGGGAAGATACATGAGACCAAAATTGAAAACATGGCTCTGTTGTGGCCTTTGGGTTTCTCAGTTCGCTTCAGTAAGACATAGAACATGAAGCTTTCATTTGTAGAAGGTCAGAGCAGATCCCATTCTGTTGCTCTTTGGGCTGTTGGCATGCTCACATGGCATGGCATGTTGCCACAGCACACAGTGAGATGCTTGCCTTTTTGTTGTGATTTAAGCCCAGACAACAACTCACTCATTCCTCCACATCTGCCATTAAGCATGGCCTGGATAGGCTGGAGAGTTAGGTGGAGAGGATCCTAATGAAATCCAACAAGGGTAAGAGTAGAGTCCTGCCCCAGGGGAGAAATAACTCCCTGCACCAGCTGAAGTAAGGAGCTGACCTACTGGAAAGCAGCTCTGCAGACAAAGATGTCAGAATGCTTGTGGTTAACAAAATAACCATGAGTCAGCAATGTGCTTTAGTGGCCAAGAAGGCAAATGGTCCCCTGGAGTGCATTGAATGTGTCCAGCAGATCAAGGGAGGTTCTCCTCCCCCTCTACTCTTCCCTGGTGAGGCCATACCTGGAGTATTGTGTCCAGTTCTGGGCTCCTCAGTTCAAGAGGGTCAAGGAACTCCTGGAGAGAGTCCAAAGGAGGACTATGAGGATGCTGAAGGAACTGGAGCGTTACTCTTATAAGGAGAGATGGAAAGACCTGGGACTGTTCAACCTGGAGAAGAGCAGACTGAGAGGGGATCTGATAAGAGCTGATCAATAGCTAAAGGTTGGAGGTCATAAGAATCAGCCTGGGTTCTTTTCAGTGGTGCCCAATGACAGGACAAAGGGAAGTGGGAGCAAACCCAAACACAAAAATTTTCACTTAACCATGAGGAAAACCATTTTTGCTGTGAGGCTGATGGAGCACTGGAACAGGCTGCCCAGAGAGATTGTGGAGTCTCCTCTGGCGATTTTCTAAACCTGTCTGGACACATTCCTGTGTGACCTGATCTAGGTGATTCTGCTTTGGCAGGGAAATTGGACTGGATGATCTCCAGAGGTCCTTTCCAAGCAGTAGCATTTTGTGATTCTGTAATTACTCTCTCTAGTATAAGAGATACACACTGATAACCCATTGCAATGTGCAACAGAATATATCACAATATCTTAGAATAGAATAGAATAGAATAGAACAGAATAGAATAGACCAGGTTGGAAAAAGACCTTCGAGATCCTCTAGGGATGCATATTAAAATGCTTGCAATATTTCTGTAAGATAAAATCACTGTGTTTGGTCCTTTCTTCATTCCCTTAGAAACAATGGTCAAGAAAAGTTGCCACCAGCAAGCTGTTCTTCTACCTCCTAGTTAAATGCTTTTATTCCCCTCAAAGTCATCCAGCTCTCTGCAGATAAATTTGTTTTAACAGCACAGGGAAGTTAAGGGCTTAGATGGGACTTTTTTGGACAGAAAAATATCAAGAAATTCTGAGAAGCAATGAACAGGGAGAAGTAAAGAAAAAAAAAGGGGAAAAAAAAGGTGAAAAGAAGTAGGTGGCAGAAGGGAGCTGAGGAGAGAAGTGGATCGGGAAGAGTAATTTTGACCAGTAAGGATTACAGAGAGCTGGCTGAGCATGGGAGCCGCCCTCACTCACTGCAGGAAAGACACTGAGGTGTTGGAGCAGGTCCAGAGAAGGGCAACAAAGCTGGTAAAGGGTCTGGAGAACAGGTCTGATGAGGAGCAGCTGAGGGAACTGGGGCTGTTCAGTCTGGAGAAGAGGAGGCTGAGTGGAAACCTCATTGCTCTTTACAACTCCCTGAAAGGAGGCTGCAGTGAGGTGGGGGGTGGTCTCTTCTCCCTAGTATCAGCCAGTAAAAGAAGAGGCAATGGCCTGAAATTGTGCCAGGGGAGATTTAGGTTGGAGATGAGGAAAAATGTCTTTCCTGCAAGCGTGGTCAGGCATTCAAGAAACATGTGGACATGACACTTTGGGACATGGTTAATGGCCATGGTGGCCTTAGGTTGACAGTTGGACCCAGTCTCAGAGGTCTTTTCCAACCAAAACAATTCTATGAATATGAACATGGGAGTCTAAGATAAAGGAGTACATCCAGGTGCTCTAGAAGCCTGTATCTAGGAAAGAAAGGAAGAAATTGTGGTAGAAGGAATGTTGCAGATCTCTGACCATGGTGATCAAGCTATTCGTCCCATCATCAAGCTTTGGAGGGAAAGGATGGGGAAAAAACACTGGGGACAGGTGAGAACTGCTAAGTATTAAGACTCTTCTTGTGGGTTAAAGGTTAGAAGAAGCATAAAGGCAATGATTAACAAAAGGCTCCTGTGTTAGTTGTGAGAGGAAAAGTACTGGTCTAAAAAATAGATAAATAGAGAAGCCTTGAGAGCTAAGCTGATGTTGAGGTGTGCACACAACAAGAGGCCAAACTGCATCTGTAGAAGGGTGTCTATAGTCCAGTAATCCCTGACAAAAAGCTAAAAAGGGGGAAGCTGAAAAAGACCGTCTAGGAGCTGCAGCATCTCAGTGTTAGTCATAGAATCATGAACGGTTTGGGTTGGAAGGACTATAAAGATCATCCAGTTCCAACCCTCTTGCCATGGGCAGGGACACCTCCCACTAGACCAGGTTGCACAAAGACTTATCCAGCCCTGTCTTGATCAGTCCTCTATTCTTAGGGTATGGTGGAGAGAAAAGAGGATTTTTGCTGTTCTGTAGTTTGAAATGTACTAAGCTAAACAACTAAGGAACATGTTAAAGGACAAGAGAAAACAGCTTCAAGTTGCCCCAGGCGAGCTTTAGGTTGGACATGAGGAGCGATTTCTCTCCTTGAGGATTGTCAGAACCTGTCTCAAGGCTGGCCAGGGCAGTGGTGGAGTACCCAACCCTGGAGGGGGGTTTCAAAATTATGGAGAAGTGGTGCTGAGGGACATGATTTAGGGGAGACCTGACAGTGCCTGGTTAATGGTCTGGTTCCATGATCTGAAAGGTCTTTCCCAACCAAAACAGTTCTGTGATTCTGCGCTCATTTTCTGGCAGGTAGTCTCTGAAGGCTTGTCTGTGCAGCATTGTGAGGTAGGTCACTCTGATCTGAATTTTTTTTCCCAACATTAATTTGTGACTTCAGTGGAGAAGGGGATACAGGATCTCCCTAGTGAGCATCTTGTGTACTAGATTTAAGGAGCTGATGAATTATTGAGTGTTCTGTAGGGTATAGAAGGCTCATCAGAGGCCTCCTCCACACTTTTGCAAGCAATAACAGCGATGTCATTCACTGGGGATTTCAGAGTTCTGAATTCAAATCCCACCAGGCAGAAGAAGGATATGAAACATCAGCTGCCAGCTTTCTATATGGATGAGCTGCCTGCTGGGAAGTTGGTAGCATCTGCCTTGACTTTTGCCTTTTTTTTGTGTGTGTGCCCCATGACAAATGTGTTTTAATTTGCATATCAGATGAGATTTCACCCTGTAGCTGGGAGAAACTTTGGTCTAAGAATTGTGGTGCCATTTAGTCAGGTGGTTGGGCAGAAGTTTAACATTAGTCATGGCTTAAGCACTTCTGGTTTGGCTTGGCATGAGTTACTGGGAGTAAAACCATGACAGGTCCCTTTTAGTGCACATCATGGGCAAAAAGGAACATATTTTAGTGGCAAAACACTGGCTCAGGTTGCTCAGAAAGGTGGCAGAAGCCCCATTTCTGGAAACATTCTACACTAGGTTTCACAGGTGTATTAAGAAGAGTGTGTCCAGCAGACAGAGGGAGATTCTCCTACTCTTTACTCAACCTTTGTTAGACCACATCTAGAATATTGTGTCCAGTTCTGGGCTCCCCACTTCAAGAGAGTTTCAGGAAGGCTGTGAGGATGGTTAAGGGACTGGAGCATCTCTCTTATGAGAAAAGGCTGAGATACTTGGGGCTGTTTGTTCTGAAGAGGAGGAGGCTGAGAAGGGACCTTGTCAGTGTCTGCAAATATCTGAAGGGTGGCTGTCAGAAGGATGGAGCCAGGCTCTTTTCAGTGATACCCAGTGATAGGACAAGGGGCAATGAACTTGAGCTCAGTCACAGGAAATTGCATCTCAACATGAGCAGAAATTTCTTTACCATGTGTAAGAGTCTAAACTCCTGGTGTGAGTCAACAAAGATACAATCACTTGCTGCTTGCCCAGACAGTAGCAATCCTGGATGCAAATCACCTTGCGATTGCATCCTGATAACACTGGACTGCAGCTGGTCTATAACAATGGCCCAAGGACCCAGCCATCACGCCTCCAGGACAAGATCATTTCCAGGAAGGGAGGATGGCGAGACAATGGGTGTAATGGGTATGTGGGCAGGGTAGATGGAGAAAGGGGAAGGTGGAGGCCCTCCCCCCCCTCCATCTAGACCCCTGCCTAAACACACAGGATTACACAGAAAGATTTCCTGGGGAACGATACCTGGATATTTACAGGAGGATTTCCTGGCTCCTGAATTCCTGAGGGACAATGCTTGGACACATACCTAAGGACTAAAAACTGTATAAAAGACTTGACCACTACTGGCTCAGTAGGAAGAAAAATGCAGGGGAAGAAAAATGCAGGGGAAGAAAAACGCAGAGAGAAAAACGCTGAAGGAGGAGCATGCCGCTGAGAAGGAAGGAAGCAGACTGAACCCTCTCTCCGTGTCCTAAGTCCCACTTGCTGCCACTCATGGAGCTGACCCACGCTGCCCAGAGGGACCTCATCTATTCTCCAGCCAAAGCCTCAGCACCCTTTCTCTACAAACCCAGCATCTTTCCTCCACAGACTCAAACTGTCTTGGGGTGGGTGAGGGGTGTGGTAATATGATTCCTTTCCTCTTCTCTCTCTCTCTCTTCTCTCTCTTCCTCTCTATCTTCTCCCTCTCCCCTTCTTATTTCCATTTTCTCTATGTAATAAATAGTCTAGCTGTTGATATTTTGGCCTCGTTTGTGCCTATTAATTTCACAACACGGGAATATTCAAAAGAACTAGTCTCTTTCCCTCTCCGGACCGAGACACCATGATGGTGCTGGAGCCCTGGAGCAGGCTGCCCAGAGAAGTTTCTTGCTTTGGAGCTCTTCAAAACCCACCTGGACATGTTCCTGTGTGACTTACCTGAGGTGATCCTGCTTTGCCCTCAACGGGCTTTGAGGTTTCTTGCAACAATTCTGTGATTTTGTGATCGTGTGACAGTGTTCTGAGCAGCCTGGTCTAGCTGAAGGGGACTGGACTAGATGATCTTTAAAGGCCCCTTCCAACCAAGCCCATTCTCTTATTTTGCCCTGATCTGGCATTGGAAATGTGTTCAAAACACAGACATTTTCCAGAAGCAAGAAACAATAAGTTATTAGATTCATTGCAATTTATTATTAACCTCTGGTACCCTGAGAACATTCTCCTGCTTAGTCATGTGTGCAACTGAAATTTTAATTTAATTTGTTTCATTTCATTCTGCACAATGGACGTGGTTGGTAAATTTATTAGAGTTCTTTGACACTTTACCCTCTTCAGACTGAAAAAAGTGATAGATTAGTTTAGTCATTCTGACCAAGCAATTTGTCAAGCCTGCAAGCCAGCTAACTGCATAAATAATTTATTATACTCTTGTAGTGGATATAATGTACATTTGGCAACTTTTAATTAAAATAATCAAGAGATTAGTCATTTGATGGGAAGATATTTATTAAACAGAATTAATTCTCTTAGAGGTCTGTTTTACACTCGGAGCACTGTGGTGTTATTACCTGAGACTCTGTAAATGAGAAGCTGGGTTTTGTTTTCCTGTTTTAATCAGCAACTTCATTAAAAGTGTAGGAAGTTATTAAAATGGACATAAAAATGCATTTTTGTAATGCTTCGTGTTACATAGGAAAACCATTTGAGAGGAAACTCCTCAATTGTAGTTATCAGATCAGTTTCTTATGTTGTGGTTACGGGTTAATTTAAGAGGCATTTCATGAGACAGAAGGTTTTGATGGGAAGTATTTTTCTTGGCAAACACCTGCAGCAAAGCCAAGGCTGCTCTAAAATTTCCCTGGAATCGGGGCTGTTCAGCCTGGAGAAGAGAAGGCTCCAGGGAGACCTTAGAGCAGCCTTCCAGTACCTGAAGGGGGCTACAGGAGAGCCAGGGAGGGACTTTTGACAAGTCACAGGATGAGGGGCAATGCTTTTGAGATGGAAGAGGGGAGATTGAGACTGGAGATTAGGAAGAAATTCTGTAGAGTGAGGGTGGTGAGACACTGGAACAGGTTGCCCTGGGAGATTGTGGATGCCTCCTCCCTGGGGGTGTTCAAAGCCAGGTTGGATGAGGCCTTGAGAAACCTGGTCTAGTGGAAGGTGTCCCTGCCCATGGCAGGGGGCTTGGAACTGGATGATCTTTAAGCTCCCTTCCAACCCAAACCTTACTGCAACCTCTTTCAGGGAGCTGCAGAGTTCAATGAAGTCTCTCCTCAGCCTCCCCTTCTCCAGACTAAACATCCCCAGGTCTCTCAGCTGCTCCTTACCAGACCTGTTCATACCCTTCACCAGCCTTGTTGCCCACCTCTGGACATGCTCCAGCACATCAAAGTCTCTAGAGAAGAAGACTTGTCAGGTGAAGCAATTGCTGCTCTGTCTTGGTGGGTTTACCTTTTTACTTTCACTGTAACAACATCAGAAACAACCAACCTGACTTGCTGCATGCACCTTCTCTCCTCAGGCAGTGAATTATTTTTGGGTAGCAGATGCCATCAGGTACTTTAGAGAATGTCATGCAAGGTAAGCAGAGACAGGGTGGTATTGTTTTTTTTTTCCTAGTGAGGAGATCCTAAGAGCTCTTAATGCAGCATGAATAACATCTGCTGTGGATCCTGCACTTTGCTTTTCTGTTCCTGCCACTCACCGTGGGGCCTCAGCAGCATCCAGAGGCCCCATCTGAATTCAAAGGTCTCTGCAGGGAGTCCTGGAAATGCACAGAAGTCACTGCACTCAGGAAATTCAAATCTTAGTTGGCAAGACAAAGGAAGGAAGGATTTTTGTTCCAGTTTCAATACTAGGGACTGATGTGTAAAGAGAAAAATGTGTCCAAAAGTACTCATTGCACTAGAGAGCATACATTTCACTAAATCATCGAATGAGTTGAGTTGGAAGGGACATTGAAGATCATCAAGTTCCAATTCCATTGCCGTGGGCAGGGACACTTTCCACTAGACCGGGCTGCTCAACACCCCATCCAACCTAGCCTTAAACACTTCCAAGGTTGGAACCTCCACAGCTTCTCTGTGCAATCTGTTCCAGTGCCTCGTCACTCTCATGGAGAAGAATTTCTTCCTGATGTGTAATCTAAATCCAACCATCGGCCCTCATCCTAAAACTCCATGCCTTCGTAAAAAGTCCCTCCCCAGCTCTGCTGTAGCCCTACTTCAAATCCTGGGAGGCTACTAAGGACAATCCATATAGACTCCCCTAAAATGGTCTGGTTAGATCCTTCTCTTCCCTAGTCTGAGCAGCCCCAACTCTCTCACCCTGTCTTCACAGGGGAGGTTCTCCAGCCCTCTGATCATCTTTGTGGCCTCCGCTGACCCTGCTCTAACATTTCACAAAATCAGGGAATTTCAGGGGCTGGAAGGCACCTTGAAAGATCATCCAGTCCAACCCCCCTGCCAAAACAGGATCACCTACACCAGATTACACAGGAATGCATCCAGAGGAGTTTTGAATATCTCTAGAGAGGGAGACTCTACAACCTTCTCAGGCAGCCCGTTCCAGTGCTCTGTCACCCTCACAGTGAAAAATGTTTTCCTCATATTTACATGAAACCTCCTATGCCTCAACTTCCACCCATTGCCCCTTGTCCCATCACTGGGCACCACTGGGAAGAGCCTGGCTCCATCCTCTTGGGACTCACTCTTGACATATTTATAAATATTGATGAGGCCACCCCTCAGTCTAAAGATCTTCATCTCCCTCAGTCTCTCCTGGTACAGAAGATGTTCCATTCCCTTAATCATCCTCATGGCTCTGTGCTGGACTCTCAAGTGGCTCACTGTCTTTCTTGAACTGAGGGGTCAAGAACTGGACACAATATTCCAGATGCAGTCTCATCTTTGCAGAGTAGAGGGGTAGGTGAACCTCTCTTGACCTACTGGTCACACCCTTCCAAATCCAGCCCAGAATTACATTTGCCTTCCTGGCCACAAGAGCACATTGCTGGCTCGTGGTCATTTCCATGTTCTTTTTGTGACTGAGGTTCCACAGCTGGGCCCAGTGAGGTCTCAGTAGAGCAGAGAAGCATAATCCCCTCTCTCCACCTGCTGTCCACACTGCTGGGAATGCAGCCCAGGACACCATTGGTTTGTGGCTTGCACACATACCCGGCCAGCTCATGTTGAGCTTCTGATCACCCAGCCTCTCCAAATCCTTCTCTTCAGAACTGCTCTCCTTCCATTCCCTGCCCAGTCTGAATTTGTGCAGTTCTTTAGACCTGTTTCTGAAAAACACTGCAGCTCAAGCCACCTGCAAGTTTTGTGCTAAAGCTTTTAGCTGGTGCAACATTTGACTCTGCGCAGCTTCATTTTGTTTTAGTTACAATCATTTCACTCTGAAGCTGAATTAAACTATCTGACTTTTTTTCTTGGTTTGTTTGTTTATTTCAGTCTTCTGGTATGGTGTTTGTATGTTTTGGATTTTGTACTAGAGTGTGCAACCCCCCTACAAAATGTAGACAATTGAGAAAGAAAATTTTTGTTAAGCTGATCTTGATGCTTCGTGAAGATGAAGTGTTTCAAAATTTACACCCTATTAAAATTCTCTTGTTTTCCTTCTCAAAGCATCTCTTGCTCTAGTTTGGGAGAACAGAAACTGCTCAGTAACTCCAGATTTAGGAGCTGCTTTCCCTCAACAACTGAATTTATTTACTCTGAAAGGGCTGATTACAGAATAACCAACGTACCACACACTCTCCTAAGCAAACTTCCCCCATTATACTGAGTGTGATGCTCATAGGCTACACCTGTAGCAAACTCAGGTCAGCTGTGGTGACAGACTCAGCTGATGATGGTCTGCAGCTGATGATGGTCTGCAGCTGATGATTGGACTGGAATTCTGGCCCAGCAGCACCAGCACACACAGGAAAAGAGAGGAAGGACTCGCCCAGACAGAGAGGTATGGTTTTCTGTATTTTTCAATTCTAACTTTCTGTTGAACAAGGTGCTGTGGCAAATTGGAGAGTGTCTCCTTCTTTGTCAGTGATGTGGGCAGTGGCATTGAGTGTGCTCGCAGCAGGTTTGCTGGTGACACCAAGCTGTGTGGTGTGCTGGACTCACCTGAGGGAAGGGATATGTCCAGAAAGGTCTAGACAGGCTTGGGAAGTGGGCCAGTGCCAACTGCATGAAGTATAACAAGACAAAGGGCAAGGTCCTGCATCTGGCTTGAGCCAACTCCAGGCACAAATTCAGGCTGGATGCAGAGTGGGCTGAGAGCAGCCCTAAAGGAAAAGACTTAGGGGTGTTGGTTGCTGAGAAGCTCACCATGAGCCAGCAGTGCCCTGATGCAGTTCAGAAGGAAGCCGTGGGCCAGCAGGGCAAGAGACCAGGGGCAGTATTCTGCCCCTTTGCTCTGCTGAGACCCCACCTCCAATGCTGCATCCAGTTCTGGTGTCCCCAGCATAAGGACACAGAGCTGTTGGAGGGCCATAAGAATAATCTAAGGCATGGAGCACATCTGCTATGAGGATAGGCTGAGGGAGCTGGGTTGTTCAGCCTGGAGAAGAGAAGGCTCTGGGGAGGCCTTTGAGCTGCCTTCCAATACCTGAAGGGATCCTACAGGAAGGCTACAGAGGGACTTTTTGTGAGGATGTCTAGAAACAGGACAAGGGGGAATGATTTGAAGCTGAGGGAGAGCAGGGTTAGACTGGATCTTAGGAAGAAGTTCTTCAATACAAGGCTAGTGGGACTCAGGAATAGGTTTCCTAGAGTTGTGGATGCTTTCTCCATGGGGGTGTTTAAGGCTGGATTGGATGAGGCCATGGGCTAAAAGGTGTCCCTGCCCATAGCAGGAGGTTGGGATGAGGTGGTCTCTGAAGTCCCTTCCAACCTGAGCCATGCTAGGGTTTAACTTCTTAGCTGTTGCTGGCAAACTGAAAACACTTGTGGTTGTGATTCCAAGAGACTGAATAACAGGCAGTTTGCATGTTCCACTATCATGTTAAAAATGGGGAGAAAAAAAAAAAAAAAAAAAAGCCATGCACCCAATGGTTTGTGTTTTTTTGCAAAACATTAGGTTTCCTGTTAGATGAGTTCTACACCTCTAAGAGAAATATAGGCAAATTGCATGTTCTACATAGCTCTAACCCATCTGAGTGCATTCCTGAGTGACCTGCCCTAGGTGATCCTGCTTTGGCAGGCAGGTTGGACTGGGTGATCTCTGGGGTTCCCTTCCAACCCCTGTGATTCTGTCTAATTGATAAGGGCTCGCTTCTCACAGTGTATCAGAGACTACACAGAGTGAAAGTTCATGTTGCCTGCTCTTGTTGTGGGTAATATTGCTACATGTTGCACTACTATGCTTCCTCATCTGAGGATGTTTAGTGCCCCACCCCGGGAAGTCTCGGCCTTTAAACAGCTGCCTTAAGTTTATAGGGAAATGCTGCTGGTTGGGAGCTGGCCTCTGCATAGAGCAGACAGACATCAATCAGCGTGCTTACTGGGTTGATGGCAGGGGAACCCTCCCTGAGATTTTGTGCACTCCTAGAGCATTCCATAATTATAATAAGTGCCTGGGCTAGTGCAACAAAAGCAGCTCCTTTGCTTTTAGCTTCTTTTTTTCTAAACTCATATGAACATCTGAGAGGAAACAAGCCTCAAGAGGAGGGAAGAAGGTAGGCTTAAAAGGACAATGCTGCAACAAACAAGATGTGTTGAGATAAATATTTCCTCTGGTTCCCCTGAAGGATATAAAATGTTGTTTAGAAATGCTGCCTGGGTCTCCAACTGCACATAATGAAAAAAAAAGTTGTGAGTATATTTTGGGTGTATTGGGTCTATCTCCATTGCACTTTGTGCCTGGAAAGAATTTTGTGGACTTTCTGAACTTTGTGAACTTTCTTTGTACCTGGAAAGAATTTAAAAGACTATGTCAGTAGAAAGCAACACTAACCAGTTCTTTCCCATCTGTGACCTGCTGGAATGCAACTACATCGAGAAGGGCCTTGGAGTCCTGGTGGGCAAGAAGTTATCCATGGGATGGCAATGTACCCTTGTGGTCAAAAAGGCCAATGGTATCCTGAGCTGCATCACAAAGAATGTGGACATCAGGCCGAGGTAGATTCTTCTCCCCCTCTACTCTGCCCTGCTGAGGCCAGAACTGGATTATTGTGTCCAGTTCTGGGCTCCGCCGTTCAAGAGCAACAGGGAACTACTTGAGAATGTCCCGTAGAGGATATGAGGATGATGAAGAGCCTAGAACATCTGTCTGATGAGAAAAGGCTGAGAGACCTGGGGCTGTTTAGCCTGGAAAAGAGAAGGCAGAGAGGGGATCTTATGAATCTCTATAAATACCTGAAGGGTGGCTGTCAAGGAGAAGGGGCCAGGCTCTTTTCAATGATGTATCCATTGCCCCTCGTTAGAACAAACTGGAACACAGGAAGTTGCACTTCAGCATGAGGAGAAACTTCTTTATGGAGAGGGTGACAGAGCCTTGGAGCATGCTACCCAGAGCGGTTGTGGAGTCTCCTTCTCTAGAGACTTTCAGGACCCACTTGGATAAGGTCCTGTGTGACCTGCCATGGGTGATACTGCTTTGGCAGGGGGGTTGAACTGCATGATCTCTGGAGTTCCTTTCCAACCCCTACCATGATTTTGTGATTCTGTGACTTGTGTGTTGTCTGCTATGAAGAGCATGCTTAAAATTACATGGAGATATTCAGGATAAAAACTTCCATCATGAACAAAGCCAGGTATTCATTCCACTAAAGGAAGGGTTTTATTTAGTTCCAGTTGCACATAGTCAGTCAGGAAAATGGCCATGACACTTCTTATCCCTGCAAATAATGCAGTGTCACGATCAGAGGAGATGAACAGACCCTAAAGGACAATCTTCTGTATGCAATTATGCAGTCCCTAATGAATTTGTACTATGGAAATTCTGAGCAGAGTGGGAAGATCTGAAGCTGGTAAGAAAGGTTGTGAAAGAGTTTTTTCATAGGATGAATATAGTAGCAACTGAACTCTCAGGTAACCCTTCCAAATGTGGACCTGTAAATGCAGTTTTAGAGGATTTATGGGAAGATAAAATTACAGCTGAACAATGATTTGTTGCTAGGAAGAAAAAAAAAACACATAAAGGCTTTACAGTACCACACAATGTATGGGGTTGGAAGGAACCCCTCAATGGAGATCATGGAGGCCAGCCCCTTACCAACAGAGATTCACTTAGAAGAGATAACACAGGAATACATCCAGGCGAGTTTGGAATGTCCCCAGAGCTGGAGACTCCATCACCTCTCCTGGCAGCCTGTCCCAGTGCTCTATCACCCTTGAATTAAAGAAGTTCTTCCTCATGTTCAGATGGAACTTCTGATGTTCATGTTTGTGCCCTTTACCCCTTCTACAAGAAGCAGCAGCACATTACTCTTGAGTAACTAACAACAGGCCAAGAGGTAATGGCCTCAAGGTGCATCAGGAGAGGTTTAGGTTGGAAAAATTTCTTTGCTGCAATAGTGGTCAGGCACTGGAACAGGCTGCCCAGGTAGCTGGTGCAGTCATCATCCATGGAGGTGTTCAAGAAATGTGTGGGCATGACACTTGGGGACAGCAGTTTAATGGCCATGGTGATGTTGGGTTGATGGTTGGACTTCATCCTAGAGGTCTTTTCCAACCAAAACAATTCTGTGTTTGCATCTTATAATTTTCTGCTCTGTTACATAAATTTGGAGAGAACAAAAGCCATGCTTCCTACAGTTTTTCAAGTAGAGTCTTTGAATTTCTTGTTGTTTAGAAGTTTACAGATCAACCACTCAGACCTCCCAGAAACTTTCAGATAGAGAAAGTTGTTAAGACATGAGTGTTCTGGCTAAATCCCTTGAAGGGATTTTTGATAGGCTTTTAAGTACCTTTGGGAGAAGCAGCATGTTTTCTTTGAAATTTACAAACAAATCCTTAAGGCAAGAAAAAGACAGGGATTTACATGCAAAATCTGATATTAGCTTGCAGAATGCGTGTTCTTTTGAGGTGTTTTCATTTAATTGGAGACACTGATGCCCATATTGTCATTTAATATAGATGGTGGTGTTGCAAAAAAGGGACCTGCAAGTCTGTGGAGCTTTTAACGTTGCTTATGGCCTCATTCTCATCTTCAAACAAGCTGAAGTGTGCCGCAGCGAAACAGAATCCTAGCTGAAAGGGGATCAAAAAGAAGGCAAAAAGGGACAGACTAAATTATGAATGAAATGAAATAATTAATTCATCTACTTACAGCAGTTGACAATCATAGTGAGCAAGAGATGTGATGAATTTTAAATCACGGAATCACAGAATGGTAGAGGTCAAAAGGGACCTTTGGAGATCATCCAGTCCAAACCCCCTGCCAGAGCAGAATCACCTAAGGCAGGTCACACAGGAATGTATCTAGGCAGCTTTTGAAAGTGTCTAGAGAATGAGAGTCCCCAACCTCTTTGGGCAGCCTGCTCCAGGACTCTGCAACCCTCAACATTAAAAGATTTCTCCTTGTGTTCACATGGAACCTCCATGCAAGCTGCAGCTTGCACCCTGTAGTTGTTTCAACCACACAGCGTATATGTCCCCCACTGTTCAATCATGAATTATGGCTGTGTTACAGCCCCAGGAGGTGGAGCACTAGTTGCTCTCTCACTCTTCTGGTTCTCTTTTCAGGCAGCTGTGTTATGCCTGTTACAGGATATGGGTGGGTATTCCTTTTTCCCTTTTCCCTCTGTTCTCTCTATACATACTGGTGTAATCTGATACTTTTGTAGCAAAGGAGTAAAACGTTGCATAAATCAACTAAAACTCTCTCTTAACCTTTTTTTCCTCCCTTTCTTATCTCCTGGTAAGGGGAGAGAGGAGGTAAGGTTGGGGCAGGGGGGATGAGATATCTTTTGTGACCCCCTAACACACCCATTGCCCCTTGTCCTATCATTGGATATCACTGAGCAGATCCTGGCTCCATCCTCCTGACACTGCCCTTCACATGTTTATAAACATGAATGAGATCATCCCTCAGGCTACTCTTCTCTAAGCTCCCTCAGCCTTTCCCCAGCAGGAAGATGTTCCACTCCCTTCAGCATCTTTGTGGCTGTGTGCTGGACTCTCTCAAGCAGTTCCCTGAGATCACTCTTGAACTGAGGAGCCCTGACCTGGTCACAGTATTCCAGATGTGGCCTCATCAGGGCAGAGCAGAAGGGGAGGAGCACCTCTTTTACCTACCCACACTCCAGCCTTTATCATAACTTAAAGACTGGGGAGTCCTAGCCACATATTTATCATTTCACAGAAACATAGAACTTTAAGAGTGATAGGAGGAGAGGAAATGCCTTAAAATTGCACCAGGAGAGGTTTTGGTTGAGGCATTTGAAGAACTTTCTTGACTGAAAGGGTCCTTAAAGACTGGAACAGGCTGCCCAGGGAGGTGGTTGAATTCTCATCCCTGGATGTGTTTCAGAGAGGCAGAGATGTGGTGCTGAGGGACACGGTTTACCACCACCCTTGACAGAATTAGATAATGGTTGGACTCGGTGATCTCTTGGCTGTGGAGGTGTTAGGTAGAAGGTTGGACCAGATGAGCTTAGAAGTCTTTTGTAACCTTAATGATTCTGTAGGTCTGTGATCTCAAAGGTCTTGAACCACTGCAGAATCATCCTCTCCCTCTTTCTGGACTCGTTACTCTAAAAAGTAATGAAGGAGAAAAAGAAGACTATGTGACTGCTGTACATGGACTATTTTTGGGGTATTTGATTTCCAGAAAGGAGAGACAATGGAGCAAGCAGGACTGGGTCACCCTCAGACCTAACTGCAGGGCCCCTCAAGCCTGCATTTGAGGATTGGAGCTGAGGACTACAGCTGCAGATGGTTGGCAGGTCTGGGCTAGCAGAGGACTGAAAAGACTGAGCAGTCATTGTTGTGGAACCCAAATCAAAACCAGCTTTCTAAGCTACTTCCACCAGACTTGTCTAAGACAGGAATGTGGCTGACACTGCAGATATATTATTTTTTTTTTGAGAAGGCTCTTGTTGAGGTGTCCTTGGGTTTGAAGTACACTCTCTGGAGTATGAACTCTTATGTCTTCTGTATTTTGAGTTGCAATTAGACCTAATGGATTTTTATTTTACTGATCAGCCTTTAAAATCTCATCAGGGTAATGTGATTTGTAGACTTGACGTGTGCATTTCATCTGCTTTTTTGTTTTTATTGTCTGCCAAAGTGTAAACTCCATAATGAACCAGAATGCTGTGTTCTGACCTCTTAGATAAATCATCGTCATTTCAGTCATCATCATGTTAATATTGCTAGTAAGTCTGTGGCAAATTGTTTTGACTTTGGGACTAGGGGGATTTGAGCTTTGGGAACTGGTGACTGAGAAACCAAGACTTTCATTCTCACTTATTGCAGAGTAAAGAGAGATGCCGGCAACC
The DNA here is from genome assembly GCF_014839835.1 of Dryobates pubescens. NCBI lineage: Eukaryota > Metazoa > Chordata > Aves > Piciformes > Picidae > Dryobates > Dryobates pubescens. The sequence continues at coordinate 44,957,345 of NC_071612.1, forward strand.
CACTGTGGGTGCCCCTGCTTTAGCACTGAGTTGGTCTACATGATAATTCTATGTCTACAGGTCGTTTCTGAACCCCACCATTTGAAATCCTTCTAAATGGAAAACTTAGTTCCAGTGAGTGGAGCAAAGTTGCTCCCTACCTCATGCTTCTTATTATAAGATCTCCTTGAAAGCAGCAGCAGGAGCTTTGCCAGCTTTCCCGAAAAACAAGGGCTACAAAACAAACTGAACTTGGAGATCTAGCTGTCTGTTCATCAATCACAATATGACTGGTTTATTACCTGTGAGGTGGATAGATGGTAATAAACATGAAATAAAAGTGCTTTAACCCGTGAAATGTCTTCAGGTACCCGAAGTGAGTTCAGATGATGATTTTATAACCATTGTATCAGTCAATGTGTTATGGAGACCTTACTGGATGCAGTGATACTGTCAGAAGAATCACAGAATGGATTGGGTTGGAAGAGACCTTAAAGGTCATCTTTTTCCAAGTCCCCTGCCATGGAGGACACCTTCAACTAGACCAGATTGCTCAAGGCCTCATCCAACCTTACATTGAACACCTTCTAATCTCCAGTCCACCCTCCTCAAGCTTCAACCCATTCCCTCTCCTCCTACAAGCCATTATTGTCTGCCACTAACTGTAGTGTTTATGGTAGTTTCTCCTTCCTAAAGAGGAGGATGTGCTGCAAGTAAACACAATAATTTTTTTTTTTAGCATTTTGTATTGTTTTAATATGCATTTATTCACTATCATTAGTTTTTACATTTCCCTATTATGTTAAGAAACACATTTTGTGTTTATTAGTTAATTACCTTTTAATTCATGGTTGGCATCAAACTAAAATTTGTATGAAAATTGGGATTCAATTAATGCAAAAGTATGGTTTAAAAGTGTTTTTACTCCTTGATTTGAAATAACAAACTTTACTTTCTTTATGGATGCTGAAACCTTAGCTTGAGAGTTGGTAGATATCTCTAATGAGTGAAGGAAAAACCTGAGAGCATTTTTGTATTTCATAGAAAGGGCTGCAACATGATTCAGGTCTGACTCTGCACTGGAGAACCCCCATGGAAGGGAGAATGTGTACGCACCTTGCTTCTGTGGGAGCTTAGAATCATAGAATCAATAAGGTTGGAAAAGACCTCAAAGATCAACAAGTCCAACCTGTCACCCAAGACCTAATGACTACTAAACCATGGCACCAAGTGCCACATCCAATCCCCTCTTGAACACCTCCAGGGATGGTGACTCCACCACCTCCCTGGGCAGCACATTCCAATGGCTAACAGCTCTCTCTGTGAAGAACTTTCTCCTCACCTAGAGGCTAAACTTCCCTTGGTTCAGCTTGAGACTGTGTCCTCTTGTTCTGGTGCTGATTGCCTGGGAGAAGAGACCAACACACTCCTGGCTACAACCTCCCTTGAGGTAGTTGTGGACAGTAATAAGGTCTCCCCTGAGTCCTCTTCTCCAGGCTAAGCAATCCCAGCTCCCTCAGCCTCTCCTCACAGGGCTTGTGCTCAAGGCTTCTCACCAGCCACTGTCATTCTGCTGATCCCAGTCCTTCATCTTACATCACTCAGAAAATATTTGGAAACTTGGGGCTGCCTTGCAGATGTTCTCCTGCATGCTGCAAGCTGATAGTGTGCATATTCATTTTCAGTATTCTTTTTGTATTACATGTTTTCTAGGTTTTTTCACATTAACTTCTGAATTTGCTGCTTTGTATGTTCCTCCTACATCATCTTGGATTGTTACTGATACTGAGATTTAAATTAGCATCACGTTTAATGACTACAAATACAGCTCTACATTTACATTTATTAGCATTTAATGACATTTAAGAGAAAATTAGTGTCTGCTGACACAGAAATAGCAGTAGGGGCTCATGTATGTAAGGACAGATACACCAAAGGTCAGCATTTAGTTTCAAATTTTTTGGTTCTGTGGTATTGAAGCTTAAAAAAGGGGAGGTCAGCTCTGCACTTGGCTATACATAGGCACTCACAGGTTTCCTCTTTCTCTCATTGACACAAAATATGAAGGCCTTGGGCAAGGTCCTAACTAATCACGTCTATGCCTCTTCTGCAGCAAACAAGTGTGTCTGTCGTGCTGGGAGACGAGTACATGCATTATAATGTTTCTCACTGTGCTTAGAATGGAAAGAGCAACAGGAGCTGTCACTGTCACACACACAGAAGTGACAGAAAAGCAAGTTTGGAGTTGAATGGGAGAAGGAGGGAAAGGCCATTCCTATGGCTATTGAAGTAGCAAATGGAGCTCTATTAATGTCCACCAAGCAAAAACCACTGTGGGGAAGGAAGTTCACAGCAGGACCGGGACAAAGCTGCCAATTTTTAGTTACAGAGTAGGAGGGCTGTTTGAAGACTTGGATATCCTGTCTTTCATATTTGTTCTACCACATTTGATCACTGACCCGAAAACAAGAATAATATTAGAGTGACTCTGAAATTTGATTGGGTAAAGTTAACTCCAGCACTTGCTACTAGCTTGATGCCAAGAAAGACTGCAAATATTGGTCCATGCCGTTAAACTGGAGATTAGGAAAAAAATCTTTCCAGTGAGGGTGGTGAGACACTGGAACAGGGTGCCCAGGGAGGTTGTGGATGCCTTCTGCATGGAGGTGTTCAAGGCCAGGTTGGATGACCTGGTCTAGTGGAAGGTGTCCCTGCCCATGGCAGGAGGATTTGAACTAGATGATCTTTCAGGTCCCTTCCAACTTAAACTTGTGTATCTGCTGACAGGAAGCTATACTTTTATATTTTTGCATTTTATTAACTGCTGCTATGACTTGTTGCAGTACTTGGCCTAAGTGGCTGTGGTCTAAAGCTGCATAATGCATGGTTTATGAATGTTCCAGCATTCTGACTGAATGCTGAGCAGTGCTAATGATAGTCTCACAATACTTGATGCTTTTGCTTGAAGACCAATGTCCTAGAGACATGTAATTGTCAGAGGTAATAATTAGGGAATCATTACTTTGCTCTAAAACAAATTCTATGGGTGTAAACCAGCCTTATTGCAGAGAGCAGGGGCATTGACCTAATTCTTGGATGATACACTGTCATAATTTGAGGGAAGAGATGATGCAGAAAGTGTATGGGCTTAGATTCAGTGATCCTCTGAGGCTTATTATGGTCTGTTGTTCCTGGTCCTCGTAGTTGTAGGCAGGAATTTGGAAATCTTGCCTGAATGAATCCAAATGACTCAAAAAGCCCAAAGGCAGTTTAAGCTCAGTTGGAAACTAAGCACTACACAACTGCCCAACCCTTCACTGAGACCTGGGATGGCTCTAAAAAGGGTGTTGCTGCACTCACTAGAGTCACCTAGAGCTTGTCCAAAGAGGTACCAATCTTTGCTCAATGTCTCCAAGCAATACAGAAGCTTCCCTTTTATTTTTTTTCCCCCCAGGTAAATTTATACTCTCTATAATGCAAAATATCTACAACAGCTGAGTAATTCAGTAAGGATTTGTCAAGCATGGAACAACTCTAGAAACACTGCTTAATATCATCCAATGCTCTCAGGTATATTCTACCTCTTGTGCATTTCTTTCTCCCCAAGGTACTCTTTTCCTCCTGCAGACAGTGAAATCTCAGCAGCTTAATCACTGAAAATCTTTATAGGAAAGACAGTTTTCTCTTTTCCCCTTGCTTTTTATTGTGCAATATATATAATTGCTGTTACCTTGTAGTATGTAGAACAAACAGCTTTGGAAATTCATAGGCAAAGGAAATTTAAGCTATCAAATCTTAGAACATAGAAAACAATAGAAATTGTCCCACAAGTATAGGAAGTGATGTAGTTAGTGGAAGAAAACTATAAAGTTCAGAGCACACAATAAAAGCCCTCCTGTCCAGAGGAAGTTTGTAGATTTGTAGAATGGGTTGTGTTAGAAGGAACCTTTTGCCATGATTATGGGCAGGGACACCTTCTACTAGAAGGTGAGGCCCCATTCGAGCTGGCCTTGAACACCTCTGGGGAGAGGCCATCCCCTAGACAACCTGTTCCAGTGTCTCACCACCCTCACAGGAAAGATTTTTTCCTAATCTCCAGTCTCCCCTCTATCTCCCCTCTTCCAGCTCAAAGTCATTTGTCCTCTTCCTATCGCTACAGGAACTGGGAAAAAGTCCCTCCCCAGCTCTCCTGTAGCCCCCTTCAGGTACTGAAACGCCACTTCAAGGTCACTCTGGAGCCTTCTGTTCTCTGGGCTGAACAGCCCCAACTTCACCATCCTGTCCCCACAGGGGAGATTCTCCAGCTCTTTGATCATATTTATGGCCTTTTCTCAAGCTGCTCCAGCAGCTCCTGTCTTGTGGGTACCATAATTGGACTGCATGTCCTTTTGAAGTCTAAAACCAGTCCACAAAATATTTTAAATCATCATCCCCAGTGAAATTCAAGAGGAAAGAACTTTAAAGATTCTAATTTCTCATTACAGACTACAGTGCCTGTGTTCTTTGGTCTTCTGGAAAGGTGAGGAGTGGAGATCTAGCCATGAAATGCATGACAAATCTTGCATGTATTGTATCAAAACATGTCTATAAATTCTGTTGTGTTGCTTATAGTGTTAAATAGACTGAAAGATGGGGAGATACTTGACTTTTACCTATGGCAGTGGATATCATGGAGATGGACCAGTATACATTGGGGGCTCATTTGTTGGAGAGCAGCACAGGGGAAAGGAACCTAGCAATCCTCATAGGCAGAAGGATGCCCATGAGCCAAAAATGTGCCCTTGTGGCCAGGGGCCAAAGCCTTGTGTCATCCTGGAGTGGATTAGAAGTGGTGTGGTTAATAGGTCAGGAAAGGTTCTCCTCCCTCTCTATTCTGCCCTGGTGAGGACACATCTGGAATATTGTGTCCAGTTCTGGACCCCTCAGGCCAAAAAGGACCTCAGAGAACTGCTTGAAAGAGTATGGTGCAGAGCCACAAAGATGCTGAAGGGACTAGAATATCTCCCTTGTGAGGAAAGGCTGAGGCAGCTGGGTCTCTTTAGCTTGGATCCGAGGAGCCTGAGGTGTGACCTCATTCATGTTTATGAAGATGTGAGGGGCAGTGTTGGGAGGATGAAGCCAGGCTGTGCTCAGTGATGTTCAATGATGGGACAAAGGGTGCAAGCTGGAGCAGAGGAGGCTTCATGGGAACAGAAAGAGAAACTTTCCCTGTAAGGGATGCTGGAGCCCTGGAGCAGACTGCCCAGAGAGGTTGTGGAATCTCCTTCTCTGGAGACATTTGAAACCTACCTGGATGTATCCTTTGTGACCTGCCCTGGGTAATCCTGCTCTGGCAGGGTGGTTGGACTAAGTGATCTCTCAAGGTCCCTTCCAACCCCTAAAATTCTATGATTGTGACAATGTGTTCACCCTGTGTAACTAGAAGAAACACCTAATAATTAGTTAACCAAAATGTTAGTAAGGTTTGGAGTCTCTTGGTGATTTCTTTGAGTGGAGATTTGTCAGCTGGCTGTGATCATCAGCTGCTAGTTGGGGTTCAAGACAAATGGAAGACCAGAAGCAAGATGACCTGCTTACACTAAGTAGAATGAAAAGCCCCTGATTCTTCTGTGGACAGCTTCAATCTATTTCATACTGCAGCTTTCCATCAGTGAACTGGGGATAATTGGGTTGTGCTGCCCTCAGGGGTGCTGTGAGGGTAAATACATCACAGCTCACAGAGTGCTCAGGTTCAGTGGGCAAGAGGGCTGTAAAAAAACAGTGAGGAAGGGAATCATTTTCACAAGGAATAGGCAATTCTGAAGCAAAGACAGGAAAGTGCCTGTCAAAGATTTTGAAATTCAGGTCTCATTCTACACTCAGATCAAGTGTGTATTTCACAGCAAGAGAAACTGAGCACAAAATCAAGGCTACAGGACCACAGAATGCTTGGAAGGGTCCTCTGGAGATCATCTAGTCCAATACTCCTGCTAGAGCAGACTCTACTAGAGTAAATCACACAGGAACACCTCGCAGCAGGTTTGGAAAGCCTCCAGAGATGAAGACTCCACAACCTGTCTGTGCAGCCTGTCTCAGTGCTCTACCACCCTTAAAATGAAGGTGTTTTTTTTCCCCCACCTTATGTTTATGTGGAACTTCCTGTGTTCCAGTTTGTCTTCATTGCTTCTTGTCCTGTCACTGAGAACCGCTGAGAAGAGTCTGGCTCCATCCTCCTGACACCCACCCTTTAGCAGTCAAAAGATTCCCTCTCAGTCTGCTCTTCTCCAGGCTAAACAGCCCCAAGTCTCTCAGCCTTTCCTTCTAAGGTATCTGTTCCAGTCCTCTCTCCCTCATCATCTTAGTGGCTCTCCACTAGACTCTCTCCATTAATCATTAGTGTTTAACTTGCTTTCTACTGGCTGCTAGACATGACAGTGAAACTTTCCTGCTATCTAAGCTGTGACAATTCTGCAGCAGAAGAGAAGCTGGCCATAGCTAAGCTCCCCTGGGGTGTGCTAACACACACATTTCCTATTAATGCCTCAAAGCATCAATGAGTCTTGGACTTTGTGGGGTTGGGCCAGATCCTTGTCTGTGTTGGCCTTGCTGGGGTCACATTACAGCTTCCTTGAAGTCTTTGTTTCCAGGAGAATATATATCACAAGAAGACCATATGGTAAGGTACTGTAATGATGTTCAATAGATGTTAAGGTACTCTAAGATGGGGAGATGTGGATTTGATGGGTGAGCTGTGCAGTGGAATTGGTTGGATGATGACATCCAAAGAGTAGTGATCAACAGCTCAATGTCCAGATGGAGGTGGCTGACAAGTGGTGTCCCTCAAGGGTCTCTGTTGGGACCAGTGCTGTTCAGTATCTTCATCAATGCTATAGACAATGAGATTGAGGCACCTTCAGCAAGTTGCAGACGATATCAAGGTGAGTGGAGTGGTTGATAAGAGTGTAGGATGGGATGGATGCCATCCAGAGGGACCTGGACAGGCTGGAGAGGTAGGCTGAGGAGAATCTCATGAGGTTCAACAAGGCAAAGTGTTAAGGCCCTGCACCTAGGTGGGGCCAACCCTCAATGTCAGTTCAGGCTGGGGGATGATGAGATTGAGGCCAGCCCTGCAGAGAAGGACTTGGGGATGATGGTGAGTGAGATGCTGGACATGTGCCAGCAATGGGCACTTGCAGCCAGTGGCAGCCTGGGCTGCATCAAAAGCAGTGTGGGCAACAGATGGAGAGAGGTGATTCTGCATCTCTGCTCTGGTGAGCCCTCACCTTCAGGGCTGTGTCCAGCTATGGGGATCCCAACACAGGAGACATGGACCTGATAGAGTGGGTCCAGAGGAGGACGCAAAGATGATCAGGGGGCTGGAGAACCTCTGCTATGAGGACAAGCTTAGAGAGTCGAGGCTGTTCAGCCTGGAGTAGAGAGAGCTCCAGGGAGAACTTAGAGCTGTTTTTTAATATCTGAAGGGGACCTACAGGAAGGCTGGGGAGGGACTGTTTAGAAGAGCATTGAGGGGCAATGGTTTGAAACTGGAGCAGGGGAGATTTAGGTTGGACACCAGGAGGAAGTTCTTCACAACGAAACTGGTGAAATACTGAAAAAGGTTGTGCAGTGATGTGGTTGAGGCCACATACCTGCAGCCCTTCAAGATCAGATTTGATGTGGCCCTGGGCAGCCTGCTCCAGTTGGAGATGTCCTGCTGACTGCAGATGAATTGGACAACATTACCTTTGAGGGTCCCTTCACCCCAGTGCAATCTGTGAAGCTGTGATAGGAGAGCAATTATGAGCCTGGTTTCCTTATTACGCAACAGGCAATCGTAAAAGTTGTAGGGCAAAGAGGCTCACACAGTTGCAGTGACTTTTAGGGACATTTTCACAGTTTTTTGTGAATATAGTGTAGAACAGATTTCAGAACACAGAAAGGAGCCTGTCCATTGCTTTCAGGAAATGCTATTGCAGGGTGCAGGTGAAAGAAGCGCATGGCCAGCTTTGCACAGAATGTGCTAAGTGCCTTTCTGACAGAGTTTGCAACTGCTGGTGTTTTCTCACCTCTAAACCTTGGCTGTACTGGTAGTCTTGCTGGGGAGTCTTTCTCACACTGGGTCAAGGTGAAATCAAAATAATTCATCTTTGCTATCCCTACTGTGAGAGGTTCAACTTGCTGCTATTTTTTCCTGTTGGCAGGAGCTTGGAATGGGCTGTATCCAACAAAGGCAAATGATGTTGCTAATTTAATTAAGCAAGCCCTATGAAATCAGGAAAATTACAGTCCATGGGCAAGAGCAGGATGTTATTTATTGGAATTACATCAATACCTAATTGAAAAAGATTTACATGATTGCTTTTGGTCATGGTTTAACCCCAGTAGGTTGATGAGCACCATGCAGCTGCTCACTCACTCTCTTCCCACCCTGCAGTAGAATGGAGGAGAGGATTGGAAGGGTTAAAGTATGGAAACTCATAGGTTGAGATAAAGACATTTTAGCAGGGAAAGCAAAAGTTGTGCATGAAAGCAAAGCAAAACAAGGAGTTCGTTCATTGCTTCTTATTGTCAGACAGGTGTTCAGCCATTTCCAGGACATCAGGGCTCCAACACATGCAATGGTTACTTGGGATAAACACCAATGTCTGAATGTTCTCCCTTCCTTCTCTGCTCATGTGGAGCCAGCTGTCCCAGATGTGTCCCCTCCTAATTTCTCATGCACCACCAGCCTACTTGCTGGCATGGCAATGTGAGAAGCAGAAAAGCCTTGGTGCTGTGTAAGCATTGCTCACAAACAGATAAAACACCTCTGTGTTACCAACTCCCTTTGCAGCACAAATACAAAACACAGCCCCATATAAGCTACTGTGAAGAAAATTAACTCCCAGCCCAAATCTCAAGATAACAGTAGAAAGAAGAAAGAGGTAGGGATATATAAAACACCCTCTGTTCTGATGTAGGCACTGCCAGCATCTCAGGCATTGTCCTGAAATACTTTCTTTGCACTCAGAGATGGATCTAGTCCTTAATGCTTGATATCTCCATAGCTAATCAAAGAGGATAGTTAGGCACATTTGTTGACTAGCAAATGAGTAGAGAGATGGAAATCTTTAATGCTCTGCAGTTTGTGCCAGTAATCAGCTGTGCCTAAAGACTTCACTGAATGCTGAGTCCACTTGAGGGGAGCAGCGTCTCACCAAGGTGAATGAAGTCCTGACTGGAGTGTGTTTGGAAGCCTCTGCTGCTGATCTTTGGAAATGAGCTTCCCCTACAGCTGTACTATGCAAGCTGATGGGCTTCTAACATCCAGTGTTTCCAGCTGAAAAAATAACAAGCATGTTTCAGCACATGCTGAAAGACAAGAAGGCTGTCAACAGTACAGCAGCTTGATGGCCATTAATTTGATGTTTTATTTCCATAGAGCCTGTTGCAGGTAGGTTCCTGCAGATGCACCTGTGAAACTTGTACTTGATAGGCAATAATAATTCTGTAGGTCTAGGGAGAAAAATTCTGGGATGTGTTCATAGTGCAACTTTTCTTGCATGTTTGTTTTCAAGCATGGTGTTCATAGAGAAGAACATTTTGCTTACTCTGTGGTAGAAATCCACACATGAATAGTCAATGTGATAGAAGGTTAAAGATGGAAACAAAAATAAATAGACACAAGAAACAGCTTGGAGGGAAGATATGCAAAAGACAGCAGAGCAAGGCAAAGAGAGAAGGAACAAACAGAATGAGGGCAAATCCCTTATAGAATTATAGAATTGTTTCAGTTGGAAAAGACCTTCAAGTTCATTGAGTCCAACCATCCACCTAAGAACACCATGGCCTTTAAACATGTCCCAGAGTGCCACGTCCACATGTTTCTCGAATACCTCCAGGCATGGTGATGCCACCACCTCCCTGGGCAGCCTGTTCCAATGCCTGAAATGCAGCAAAGAAATCTTTCCCGGTCTCCAACCCAACCCTCCCTTGGTACAATTTCAGATCATTTCCTCTTGTTCTGTCACCTGATACTAGGGACAAGATAATCTTGTTTTTTCTGTGACTTCAGAATAGTAATTGTTTGGTTTAAATTTGCACTGTGCTGTGAACTAATCATCTGCAACATAGAATCATAGAATCAACAAGGTTGGAAAAGACCTCAGAGATCATCAAGTCCAACATGCCGCCCAAGACCTCATGACTAACTAAACCATGGCTTCAAGTGACGCATCCAATCCTTTTTGAACACTTTTTTGAACTTAGTCCTCAGGCACCTCTCCTGTTTGCCATGATTTTGCAAAAAATGATGGAGTGTGGTAGAGTGACAACATCAGCCAGCTCTCTCAACACTCTTGGCTACATCTCAAACATCTCCTGACTCTTCCATGGGTGACAAGGTGCGCAAAGAAGGAAGATCTTGCATGGAACAAGTTGCCCGGAGAAGTTGTGGAGCCTCCTTCTCTAGAGACATTTAAGATCTTTCTGGATGCCTTCCTGTGTGGCCTGCCCTAGGTGATCCTGCTCTGACAGGGGCCTTGGACTGGGTGATCTCTGGAGATCCCTTCCAACCCTTACCATTCTTTGACTATATGATGTTCATGAAGAGCTCTCCTAAAGCAGGAAAAGTGGTTACTGCAGTCTGAACAGAATGTGTCCTTCCATAAATCACCAAGTTTCCCTTTCCATGGTTTTCTTTAATACTTCCTCTTTTATTTCCAAGTCTTCATCATTATTTTTTCTACTCCTTGACGACACAGCATCTCACACCATGGAATGATAAAATGGCTTGAAATTGCTCTAGGAGAGAGTTAGGTTGGTGATTAGAAAGAATTTCTTTGTTGTAAGAGTAGTCAGGGATTGGAACAGGCTGCCCAGGGAGGTGGTGGAGTCACCATCCCTGGAGGTGTTCAAGAAATCTGTGGACATGGCACTTTGGGATGCGGTTTAATGACCATGGTGGTGTTAGGTTGCTGGGGGTGTTGGTGGTTGAGAAGCTCAATATGAGCCACCAGTGTGCGCTCGCAGCCCAGAAAGCCAATCAGATCCCGGGCTGCATCAAGAGAAGCATAGCCAGCAGGGTGAGGGAGGTGATTCTCCTCCTCTACTCCACCCTGGTGAGACCCCACCTGTAGTACTGTATCCAGTTCTGGAGCCCCTGTTACAGGAAGGATCTGGAGGTGCTGGAATATGTCCAGAGAAGGGCCATGAGGATGATCAGAGGGCTGGAGCACCTCTTCTATGGAGACAGACTGAGAGAGTTGGGGCTGTCCAGTCTGAGAAGTGAAGGCTCTGAGGAGACCTAATTGTGGCCTTCCAGTATCTGAAAGGGAGGCCTACAGGAAATCTGGGGAGGGACTTTCTAGGGTGTTAGGGGGAATGGAAAACAAATAGAAATGGGTAGATTCAGACTGGATGTTAGGAAGAAGTTCTTCACCATGAGAGTGGTGAGACACTGGAACAGGTTGCCCAGGGAGGTGGTAGAAGCCTCATCCCTGGAGGTTTTTAAGGCCAGGCTGGATGTGGCTCTTGGCAACCTGATCTAGTGTGAAGTGTCCCTGCTCATGGCAGGCGGGGGTTGGAACTAGATGATAATTGAGGTCCCTTCCAAACCTAACAAACCTTGGAGGTCTCTTCCAACTGAAAAAAATGTATGATTCTATGGTAAGCTGCATGCCTACTGCACAGCTGCTCTTGTTGCTAGTGATGCCACCTATCATCATTACTTTCTTCATCCTTTAAGGATTAACATAGGGTTAAAATGAAAACAAGGAACAAAGATCTTTTCCCTGTGTTATTTATGGGTGGATATAAATAATATTAGTTATACTGATGATTGTATGAGAAAGATCTCCCTCCTTTGAATTAATTTGCTAATGCAGAGCTGAAGGTTGTCCAGCAGACATACAAAAAGATTCACCACCTTTCTTGAAATTAAAGAGCAGTGGGGGGAGGTAAACTGAAATTTGTTCACAATAACTAATCACCCTGATTTTCATAAATCAGCTGTAGAGCTGTCAGTTTGTTTGGAAAGTAGCTGAGGTCATTTCAAAGTTAGTAATTAATTACTTTCTTGTTAATTGATGAATTGGTGACTATGGATTGTTAACCAGTTAGCATTTTTATTATTTCTTTTCTTATATTCTGTTCAAATCTATTCAAAATCTCTGTTTCAAGCCATGGAGCACATCTGCTATCTGCTTGCATGTTTATATCAACAAAAAACCCCAACCCAACTCTTGCCTGGCCATGTAAAGATAATCAATCATTGAAAATATTGCATACATAGTGCATAGATTCATGGAATGGTTTAGATTAGAAGGATCCTTAAAGATCATCTAGTTCCAGCTCCCCTGTCACAGACAGGGACACCTTCCTCTAGACCAAGTTTCTCAAGGCCTCATCCAACACAGACTTGAACATCTCCAGGGAGGACACATCCACAACCTCCCTGGGCAACCTGTTCCAGTGTCTCACCACCCTCCCTCTAAAGAATCTTTTCCTAATCTCCAGTCTAAATCTTCCTTCTTCCAGCTCAAAGCCATTGCCCCTCATCCTGTCACTGCAAGCCATTGCAAGAAGTCCATCCTCAGATTTCTCATAGGCCCCCTTCAGGTACTGGAAGGCTATTCTAAGGTCTCCCTGCAGCCTTTTCTTCTCCCAGCTGAACAGCCCCTACTCTACCAGCCTGTCCCCATATCAGAGGTGCTCCAGCCCTCTGATCATCTTCATCACATCCCCTGAACCCTCTCCAGCAGTTCCATATCCTCCTTGTGCTGAGAGCACCAAAACTGGATGCAGCACTGCAGGTGAGCTCTCAGCAGAGGAGAGCAGAGGGGCAGCATCCCCTCCCTGTCCTGCTGCTCTCCCTGTTTTGGATGCAGCCCAGCACAGAGCTGCCTCCTGGGCTGCCAGTGACCATTGCTGGCTCATGGTGAGTTTGTCACCAACTGACACCTCCAAGTCCTTCTCCTTGAGATTGTTCTTGAGCCACTCCTCATTCAGCCTGGATTTGTGCAAATATCAGCCTATGTGGTGCAAATGTGGGAAGTGGGAGATGAGGTGTAAGGTCTGGAAAGCAGTGGTCTTTGAGCCTACTCTGCTCAAGCTACAAGCACACAGCCCTCTTCTTCTGAAGCACTCTTCAAAGCAGGAACCTACCCTTTTAGTTTGTTAACAGCACCTATTCGTAGGCCCATACCTTTTCTTCATGAACTGTGTGACACTTCAGTCCTCAAGCAATTCACAGAATACATGAAATTATTTCAATAAAATTTGGATGGTCCTGTACCTCATTGTCAGAAGCAAATGAAAAACATCTCTCATGCAGTTTTTTTCCTTCGATAAAGAAGCACCAGATGGGCCAGGTAATGTGCTGAAGAATTTGCAGGTACTACTGGTTGGAGCAGATGATCCCTGGGGTTCTTTCCAACCTGGCATTCTGAGGGACTGTAGTGCTTAGATAATGCTGCTGTGATGGGTAATAGTATAAAGCTCTAAGACAAACAGAAGTTAATTAAAAGTGGCAGAAGGGGTCTTTTAAGGGTATGCTGTTTAATCATCAACTTCCCATCATCATCATTTCATCCTGTGGTTAGCCAGCAGTCTTGCTGGAAGCTCTTTATACTGGATGGTGGTGGTGATGTAAGTGTCAAATGCCAGCAGTGAGTTTGTGGAGCTAATTTAGAAGCCTGGGTACTTTGTAGAATTTTGGGTAGTCAGTCTCAGCATATCCTTTATAGGGAGAGCTCACTTATCAGTCACTGATGAACATAACACATGGCAAAACTCAATCAAATGAGAAGGTCTTTGAGGAATGAAGCCTCAGGGAAGAAAATAAACCAAACCAGCCCAACATAAAGACAGAGTTTGATCAATAAGAATACAAGACACAAACTAATTTGGAAAGTATTATTAAAATATAAACAGTTTTATCATTTATTATTGACTATTAATATTTTTCTTTGTTGACAGGCACTGAATCACAGAATGGTAAGGGTTGGAAGTGACCTTGTAAGATCGTCCAGTCCAACCCCCCTGCCAGAGCAGGGTCACCCAGGGCAGATCACACAGGAACATATCCAGGTGGGTTTTGAAAATCTCCAGTGAAGGAGACTCCACAACCTCTCTGGACAGTCTGCTTCAGGGCTCCATCATCCCTCACAGTGAATGAGTTTCTCTTTATGTTTCCATGAAACCTCCTCTGCTCCAGCTTGCACCCATTGCTCCTTGACCTATCATTGGATATCACTGAGTAGAGCCTGGCTCCATCCTCCCAACACTTCTTTTCACATCTTTGTAAACATGAATGGGGATGACCCCTCTGACTCCTCTTCTCCAAGCTAAAGAGCCCCAGCTCCCTCAGCTTTAGCTCACAAGGAAAATGTTCCCCTCTTTCATTTAAATGTTTTATATTTATATTATCATATTATATTTATATTATATTTTTAAAAGCACATTATTGATTTTTCATCTTGGTTTCCTGAGATATTTGAAATAAAAGCATATCACTGTGTTTGTTTTAAATTATGTATGATGAAGGGACTGGAATATCTGTCTGATGAAGAAAGGCTGAGTGACCTGGGGCTGTTTAGTCTGGAGAAGAGAAGACTGAGAGGAGATCTTGTTAATGTTTATTTATCTTTACAAGTGTCTTATAACTCTTATTTTTATATATCTTATAAATACATTTATAAATACAAATGCCTATTTCTACAATTATCTTGAGGGTGGCTGTCAAGAAGAAGATGTCAGGCTCTCTTCTATGGTCTCTTGTGATAGGACAAGGGGCAATGAATAGAACGTAGTACACAGGAAGTTCCACCTCAACATGAGGAGAAACTTCTTCATTGTGAGGGTGCTGGAGCAGGCTGCCCAGAGAGATTATGGAGTGTCCTTCACTGGAGGCATTCAAAACCCATATGGATGTGTTCCTGTGTGACCTGCCCTAAGTGATCCTGCTCTGGCAGGAGGGTTGGAAAGGGTGATCTCTGGAGGTCCCTTACAACCCCTACCATTCTATGGTTCTATGTCTTTCTTACATGCCTGTCCCATTAACATGGTCACCTTGTCACTCACATCTCTGTAATGGTCCCCTCTGACACACTTGCAGTCAGGCTTTGGCTGGCTGCTGCTTGCTTAGTGGCAGGATTATTGATTGCAGGCACTTATTAAGGAAGTCTGAAGCAATAAGCTATGAGAGCTGTTGGTAATTCAAAGGTGAAGCTGGCAATTATATAGAGATCAGGGGGATTATTACATACAGGGCCTGGGTAAATATGACAGATTGCTGTGGCACTGTTGTGATGACTGTTTGGATTAAAATGCACCATTATTGATTGTTTTCAGTGGTTTTTTGTCCTGTAGTTTACATTCATGTCTTTTTAATGCAAACAGCCTGCTCTACACTAGAGCTAGATCATGCCTCTGTAAGTTACTGATTTATGAGTATTTCCTTCTCTTATAGTATTTTCATCTCTTGATACAGAGTTGGTTTTATTTTTTTCCTTTTTTGTCACTCTGCTGCTGCTGTTTGAAAGAGGCACAAATCATGTGTGAGGCACAAATCATACAATGAGTCACAAATCATGGAATGAGTCACAAATCAGTCTGGAGCCAGATCCCTCCTTCTTAGTAAGAATCACAGAATGCTTTTGGTTGGAAAAGCTCTTTAAGATCATGGAGTCCAACCATTCCCTAACTCTATCTGGTCTGGGGCAAACCCACATCCCTCAGCACCACATCTCTGCCTCTTTGAAACACCTCCAGGGATGAGGATTCAACCAACTCCCTGAGCAGGCTGTGCCAGATTTTGATGGAAGAAGTTTCTTCAAACATCCAACCTGAACCTCCCCTGGTGCTGCTTGAAGCTGCTTCCTCTCATCCTATCACATCAGACAAAGCACTGTGTGTTAAACCCTGTGGAGGGAAGCTGTGGTCTTCACTGCTGTGTGATGTTAAGCATTCTTCTTTTCTTCAGAGTGACTGACCATGCTACGTATGATGATTGAGTGCCTGAAGAAGTTAAATCATTCTTTGCACTGAAGTGATCCCTTATTAGCCCCATGTACAGCTTTACACAGGATTCTAACTTACTGAATTTAGTATTTCCCCCTAAATGACCTGATCTTTACAGTATCTTTGGCTACAGCTCCCTTTGAGGATTGAGGCTCAATCTATATTGACAGATGTTTTTTTCCCTAAACTGTCTGTTTGGAGCCTTTTCCTTCCTGCTGTGAAGAAGCGGTAGGATGAGAGGAAGCAGCCTCAAGATGCCCCAGGGGAGCTTTAGGTTGGGTATGAGAAAAAAAAAATCTCTTGACTGAAAGGATTCTTCAAAGGCTGAAAGAGTCTGCCCAGGGAGGTGGTTGAATCCTCATCTGTGGAGGTGTTTAAAAGCCACAGAGATGTGGTGCTGAGGGATCTGGTTTGACACTAGGTTTGGTAAAGTTAGAGAATGGTTGGACTGAAAGATCTGAAAGGTCTTCTCCAATTGAACTGATTCTGTGATTCCATGGTTCTGTGAACATTGAGGTTTTTCTCTTCCTCTGTTGACACTGTTAAATTGCCTTTATTTACTTTTCCTTCTCATTCTGAAAAACAAACAGACAAACAAAACAACAACGAAGTGTTGAAAAGCTTAAAAAAATAAAAGGAGACAAATTTTTGTCCCTTTCTGACTTTTCTATGCCCCCAACACTGAACCTTGCTGGAAATTAAAAATGGCAAAACAAACATACAAACAAAATAATTCATCTAAGCAGGTTGATTAGACATCACATCACTTTGGTTTGTTTTGTTGCTTGAGCTTTCATCAGAGCTTACCTGCCGGTGTTAAATGTATGGCCGCCTTCTTGATCTTTCTATCTGCTGTCAGTGGTGCTGGCCTGTGAGCTCATGAGGCTCTCTAACAAAGAGGACAGGAAAACATTGTGGCTAATTGTGGTGGTTTGAGCCTTACCTGGGGCTTAAAAGTTCAGATGGGGGCAAGGCTGAGAATCCCTCCCTCCTTTCCCCCTGCTTCTCTTCCCCAATAGAGAGAGAGAGAGAAAAAAAAGGAGGAGAGCAAATCCACCAAGAAATAATTTGGGTGTGGCTTGGAAGTAGAGGGGCAAAGAATTTTTTTCAAACAGAGTGTGTGTATGTATATATATATACACACACAATACAGGCAGGGTTCACAAGGGTAAGGAACAAGGATGGATGGGAAAAGGGAAAAAAAAATGAGATACAGAACCAGTCCTTTGCAAAGTGTGGGAGCAGCAGGGAGGACCACGTGGCAGGGGAGCAGCAAGCCAGCAGCAACTCTCTTTTGTCCCCACGAAGCAGAAGGAAGAGAGCAATGACTGCAATGTCCTACCTTTTATACCCCTGCTGGACAAGGAGGGGGGCAGGGGGGATGGGGGGTAGTGGAAGAGACCAAGTCAGTTCCCCAGTGGGGAAAACACCCTCCAAGGAAGGCAAAAATCTCTCACAAGCCCTCCCACCCTCTTTTCAGGATGGGCGTAGCTCAACACACTAAAAAAAGGTCCCAAAGGTAGCAACTGCTTTTGCTTAATTGGGGGAGGTCTGTGAAGTGGAGTCTGGGCTTTTAACTAATCATTTTTTGTTAATTTAGTCATAAAATCATAGAATTGTTTTGGTTGGAAAAGCCCTGTAGCATCATCCAGTCCAACCACCGACCCAACCCCACCATGGCCACTAAACTATGTCCCCAAATGCCATGGCCACATGTTTGTGGAACACCTCCAGGGATGGTAACCCCATCACCTCTCTGGGCAGCCTGTTCCAATCCCTGACCACTCTTGCAGCAAAGAAACCTTTCTTAATTTTCAACCTAATCCTCCCCTGGTGTGATTTCAGGGCCATTTCCTCTTCTTCCATCACCTGAGGCTAGGAAGAAGAGACCAACCTCCACCTCACTGCAGCCTCCTTTCAGGGAGTTGTAGAGAGCAATGAGGTCTCCCCTCAGTTTATTTTTGACCCTTTTTAGACAATCTTCTTGACTGTTTTGGCACCCATATATATATGTATACACACACACACACACACACATTTGAAACCTCCAACTAGATCAGGCTGTGCAGGGCCACATCAAATTTAATCTTTAATGGTTTCTTGCAAAGGTCCTCCACCACACCCCTGGGCAACTTCTTCCAGTATTTCACCACTCTTATTGTAAAGAACTTCTTCCTTATGTCCAACCTAAATCTACCCTGCTGAAGTTCAGAAGCATTGCCCCAGCCCCATGCTCCCTTTTCAAATCCACATTTTCCTCCTCAAGTAACAGCTGGTTCATATGATGAGGGCAGCAGGTAAATATAGAAGGTGTATTCTGGAGAAGCTGAAAGGCCTCTGAATCGGTGAACACCTTCCCTCTCCCTGCCCTGCGGGAACAGACAGGCTGGAGGTTTCAAGGCATCAGCAATTTATGAATGGCTGGGACAGTGCCATGCTTAAATAAAACAACACACAGCATGACAGACATGGTCTGAGCCTTGCTCCATTACAAATTGTTCTGTGGAGTACAGAAGAGAGTCACTTCAGAGCCTCTTCTTCTAGAATCCAATGAATAATGTATTGAAATGTTTTAAGTGCCATTGCCACAAATGCACTGCAGATAGACAAAAAAAATTATTCTCATATGTCACAGAACCATAGGATGGCTTGGGATAGAAGGGACCTTAAAGATCATACAGTTCCAACCCTCCTGCATAGGCAGGGACACCTTCTCTTAGACCAGCTTGCTCAAGGCCTCATCCAATCTGGCCTTGAACACCTCCATGTAGAAGGCACCCACAACCTTCCTGGGCAACCTCTTCCAGTGTCTCACCACCCTCACTGGAAAGAATTTCTTCCTAATCTCCAGTCTCAATCTCCCCTCTTCCAGCCCAAAGCCATTGCCCCTTGTCCTGTCACTACAAGCCCCTGGAAGAAGTTTTTTCCCAGCCTTCTTGCAGATCCCCTTCAGCTGCTGGAAGGTGACCTGGTGATTTCAGCAGTATTGTCTCAGTGGTGGCCAGTGCTCCAGCGCTAGCTCCTGTCTGTGTGCTCCCTTCTGCTGGAAACCATTTTTCCAGAAACAGTGTGAAGTACCACTGAGAAGCAATGTAGAAGCTGGGGACTGTTGTTAACTGGGACTGGTAAACTGCAGGTTTGAGACCCAGAAGTCTGGCCTGTGCAAGGCTGTCTGGAAAGCTTTGCTATTCTTGATCACATGCACAGGAATAAATCTGTAGCTCTGCAGTGGCTGTTGTAGCAATTGCTGTATTTCAGCTGACTTTTAGCTTTTCAGATGCAGGTCAGTGGCTGCTGCTTTGGAACTTTTGTCTATGTGCTTAGAGAGCTCAC
This sequence comes from Dryobates pubescens, assembly GCF_014839835.1. NCBI lineage: Eukaryota > Metazoa > Chordata > Aves > Piciformes > Picidae > Dryobates > Dryobates pubescens. The sequence continues at coordinate 44,976,635 of NC_071612.1, forward strand.
TGGTGCTGGCTGTACCATCATCCTACAGCTTCATCTGCTGCTGGGGTTTATTGTGTGCCCTTCTGGTGCTAGTTGCTTGCTCTTATTGTGTGTAGCAGTCAGTATGTGTAGGAGTTTAACAGCCATTGAGAGTCTCCATTTCCTTAGAATTAAATGAAATGCCAGGAACTACCCACTGTTCTCATTTCCATTACCCAGCAGAATTTGAAAATTGCTTCTAATAAGCAACATGAAAGGCACTTAACTATTGACAGTGACTGAAGAGTCAGTGGTCATCGCTCTACAATCCTTACAGAGGTAAGCAACACTCTACTAAGAATATCTTTATCAGTGATCTGGATGAGAGAATTCGCTGCACCCTTAGTGAAGAAATTCTTCATAGAGAGAGTGATTGCCCATTGGAATGTGCTGCCCGGGGAGGTGGTGGAGTCACCATCATTGGAGGTGTTCAGGAGGAGACTTGTTGGGGTGCTTGGTGCCATGGTTTAGTTGGTTAGATGGTGTTGGATGATGGGCTGGACTCGATGATCTCGAAGGTCTCTTCCAACCTGGTCTGGTCTATCCTATCCTATCCTATCCTATCCTATCCTATCCTATCCTATCCTATCCTATCCTATCCTATCCTATCCTATCCTATCCTATCCTATCCTAAATTTGGAGATGACACTACACTGGGTGGAGTGTTGATCTGCTGGAGGGTAGGAAGGCTCTACAAAGGAATCTGGACAGTCTGGAGCAATGGCTTGAGGTCAGTTGTGTGCGGTATAACAAAGCCAAGTACTGGGTCCTGTACTTGGATTACAACAACCCCATGAAGTCTCCAGGCTTGGGATAGCATGGCTGGAAAGCTGAGCAGCAGGAAAGGACCTGGTTGACATCTGGCTGAACATGAGCCAGTAATGTGATCAGCTGGCCAAGAAGACCACCAGTATCCTGGCCTGGCTCAGCAATGGCGTGACCAGAAGGACCAGGGAAGTGATTGTACCCCTGTGCTGGGCACTGGTGAGGCAACACCTTGAGTACTGTGTTCAGTTTTGGGGCCCCCACTACAAAAAAGCTGAGGTTCTGGAGCAGGTTCAGAAAAGGGAAATGAGGCTGGTGAAGGGTCTGGAGAAGAGGAGGTTGAGGGGAGACCTCATTGCTTTCTACAACTCCCTGGAAGGAGGTCAGAGTGGAGGTTGGTCTTTTCTGCCTAGTATCAGGTAAGAGAATGAGAGGAAATGGCCTGAAATTGTGCCAGGGGAAGTTCAGGTTGGAGATTAGGAAAAATTTCTTTGCTGCAAGAGTGGTCAGGCATTGGAACAGGCTGCCCAGGGAGGTGGTGGAGTCACCATTGCTGGAGGTGTTCCAGAAACCGGTGGACATGGCACTTTGGGATATGGTTCAGTGGCCATGGTGGTGTTGGGTTGGTGATTGGACTTGATGACCTTAGAGGTCTTTTCCAACTGAAACAATTCTGTGATTCTAAAACCTGTAATCTTTGTCATGCTGCTACTGCATGGAAGCCAGTCACACCCTGGATCACTTCTGGGCAAAATCCACCTTTGTGGTGCACAACACGAAGAGCTCTGACATATTATTTTTCCCCATCTGTTTGAAATAAACTCCCAAAAGCACTGACAGAAAAAGGAGGTGATGTAATAAACTGGGGCTGCCATTTCTCTGTTCAGGCTGGTCTACAGAAGTGTAGGCTCCTTCTGAGCAAGGTGGTCTTTCATTAACTGGCCTCTTCTTTCCTCTCTTGCATTTTTTTTCAGGTTTGGGCATCTCTCTAGTGGCCTTAAGGACAGATCTGATTGAAATAGATTTGTCACATTTTATATTGTGGACAAATGAATACAAATCTAAATGAGGTTGGAAGGGAGGTCTGGGCAGTCCTTCCTGACAGCAGCCTGCTCTTAGCTCAGGGGGATATGGCTGTATTTCTGTCTCTCCAGTCACTGACACCAGGATTATATTTGAAAAACTATCTTATTGTTGAATGAGTTGGTTTGAGGAGCTTCTGGGTTTAGCTACTCAGTTGCAAAATCTAAAAAAAAAAAAAAAAAAAAAAAATTATAATTTTGGAGGATAGATATTTTATTTTTTTTTCACCTAATCTCTTCCTGTTGAAGGCAATTTCAGCACTAGATGTTTTTAAAAGCAAAACTCTCTAGAGGATGTAGCCTTGAATTTAGAGACAAATTGCTGGAACGAGTCCAGAGGAGAGCAACAAAGCTGGGGAGGGATCTGGAGCCCTGCTTAGCCTGGAGAAGAGGAGGCTCAGGAGAGACCTTATTGCTCTCTACAACTACCTGAAGGGAGGTTGTAGCCAGGTGGGGGCTGGTCTCTTCTCCCAGGTAACCAACACCAGAACAAGAGGACACAGTCTCAAGCTGCATCAAGGGAGGTTTAGGCTGGATGTTAGGAACAAATTCTTCATAGCAAGAGTGAATGCCCATTGGAATGGGCTGTCCAGGGAGGTGGTGGAGTCACCATCACTGGAGGTGTTTAGGAGGAGACTGGATGGGGTGCTTGGTGCCATGGTTTAGTTGATTAGATGGTGTTGGATGATAGGTTGGACTCAATAAGTTCTTGAAGGTCTCTTCCAACCTGGTCTATTCTATTCTATACATAATAAAGAAAGTGAAATAATCACAAAGCCTTAGTATGACTGAAGTTGGAAGGGACCTCAGAGATATCTGCTCCAAACCTCCTGCCATGGGCTGGGATGTCTCTCAACTAGACTTGGTTCTTCAAGGCTTCATCCAACCTGGCCTTGAACACCCCCAGGGAAGAGACATCCACAGCCTTTCTGGACAGCCTATTCCATAGTCTCACCACTCTCAGACTGAAGAACTTCTTCCTCAGATCCAGTGAGCCCTACTCTCCCTCAGCTTCAAACCATTTCCCATTGTCTTGAGACACACTGATGAAAAGTCCTTCTGCAGCATTCCTGTACGATCCCTTCATATATTGGAAGGCAACTCTAAGGTCTCCCTGGACTCTTCCCTTCTCCAGGATGAACAACCCCAGCTCCCTCAGCCTGTCCTCATAGCAAAAGTGCTCCAGCCATTGGATCATCTTTGTGACCCTCCTCTAGACTCATTCCAACAGCTGTGTATCCTTTTTCTGGGGACACCAGAACTGGATGCAGTCTTGGTAAAAGGGCAGAATCCCCTCTCTTGCCCTACTGGCCCCACTCCTCTTGCTGCAGCCCAAGGTAAAATTGCATTCAGGTGGAGTTGAGTATGGAGGTTATAGAGAAGCAAAAAAGTATTTTAAGGAAAAAAAATGTTTGGATTATTTTTTTTCCTTTTACATGAATGAGAAGTTTCTATAAACTGTCCTGTCCTGTGTTACAAGGTTGTGATCTTCAGCAGTTTACTTCTGGGTGCATCCTTTGGGGCCTTGCAATAGATATGCAGGGATGTAAATTTTGCTAATTGTGCAACCTTTTCCCTTGAGTCTGTTTCCCCGAGTGCCTGCAGAGTTCTGGACATCCAGAAGCTGCATGCATTGTTCTGCACTGTAGCATTGATCTCACTCAGAGAGTTGTGGCCAACAACTCAATGTTCAAATGGACACCACTGACATGAGGCATCCCTCAGGGGTCTGTGATGTCTTAATGTTTTTGTCACGGACAGTGGCACTGAGGCACCCACAGCAAGTCTGCAAGCTGTGTGGTGTGATTGACATGTCAGAAGGAAGGAATCCCTCCAGAGGGCCTTGGAAGGCTGGAGAGCTGGGCCCAAGCTAAACTCATGAAGTTTGACAAGGCTAAGTGCAAGGTCCTATACCTGAGTCAGGTGAATCCCAAGCACAAATCCAGCATAGGTGAGGAATGGCTTGAGAGCAATCTGGAGGAGAAGGACTTGGGGGTGTCAGTTGCTGGCAAACTCACCATGAGCCAGCAATGGTCACTGGCAGACCAGAAGGCAGCTGTGTGCTGGGCTGCATCCAAAACAGTGAGAGCAGCAGGACAGAGAGGGGATTCTGCCCCTCTGCTCTCCTCTGCTGAGAGCCTACCTGCAGCACTGTGTCCAGTTCTGGTGCCCCCAGCACAAAAAAGACATGGAGCTGCTGGAGAGGGTCCAGGGGAAACTATGAAAATGATCAGAGGGCTGGAGCACCTCTGCTACTGGGACAGGCTGGTAGAGTTGGGGCTGTTCAGCTGGGAGAAGAAAAGACTCCAGGGAAACCTTAGAACAGGCTTCTAGTACCTGAAAGGGCTAAAAGAAAGCTGTGGATGGACTTCTTAAAAGGGCATGCAGTGACAGAATGAGTGGCAATGGCTTTGAGCTGGAAGAGGGCAGAGTGAGACTGGAGATTAGGAAGAAATTCTTTAGAGGGAGGGTGGTGAGACACTGGAACAGGTTGCCCAGGGAAGTTGTGGATGTCCCCTGGGTGAAACCTTGAGCAACCTGCTGTAGTGGAAGGTGTCCCTGCCCATGGCTGGGATTGGAACTAGATTATCTTTGAAGTCCCTTCCAATCCAACCCGTTCCGTCATTCAAAGTGCTGAGGTGCTGCACCCTTCCTAAAAATTGTAACTATAACAGTAAATCTGGATTTGCTATCCATAGAAACATCCTGCTTTGCTAAGTTCTTGACTTCATAGACATCCTAAGGCAAAATTTCATCTTCTAGTGACATGCTGTGAGAAAGAAAAAAATAAACCTCCTTTGTTGTCTGCATTTTTCAGACTTGGCTTTCATTAAAGAGTCTTTTGGTCTCTTTTTTGAGCTATTCAGATGTGTGCTCTTCAGATACTGGTATTTTCAGTTATATTTGTGGTGTTCAATTTTATTCATCTCTATTTTTAAGGGAAAATATCCCAGTCTTCTCTGCCAGTCTCTTCTACCTTACTTTGGGGCAGTTTCCTGACACGCAGGGCATCTGGGCAACCTTCAGGCATATTTACACCAGAAACATGAGTTCCATCGTCAGTACAGAATGATATTTTTCAGGTATAGTCTCTAAAGTAAGTTAAACTTAGGATGCTATTTCTGTGTAAGTGCCTGAAATGGCAGCATTTAGTGGTGGCTACTCACAGCTCTGATGTCTGAGGTGCTCATTTCAGTTTTGGCAAGTGTCTGACGTGGTGCGGATCATATCCTTCACAGGGCGAGGTGAAAAGCATTTAAGTGCTTTTTAAATGGCAGTCATTCTTTTTCTCTGGGATTGAATCAGATGTGAGGTCAAAGATCAGAAGATTAATTCTGCAGCCTGGAAACATCCTCTCCCTCCTAAGATGGGCAGTGTGGCTTTCATGACTTGGGCTACTTTTTGCTTGTAATAACAAGGACAATGTAGCTGTGCCAAGGTCAACCCAAAGCACAAATAGTAAAGATGCTGCAATTCATCATAAAGACTCCTATCAGAGTACTGCAAGTAAGGACTCTTTGATCTAGCTGGGTGTGTTATTGACCTGAAAACAAAGCTGTGGCCAGTGGGAAGCATAATCTCCTGACCTGACAGACCTGTAATAATCAAAGGCACCATAAACCAGCAAAGAAGACATTTTAAATTCACTGAAAATATTCCTACACTGCCCATTAAAGGATGTGTAAAGTGTCATAGAATCACAGAATGATTCTGATCATAGAAGTAGCATAGAATCAGGGAAAAGGAGCATCCCTGCTATGAGGATAGGCTGAAGGAGCTGGGGTTGTTCAGCCTGGAGGAGGGAGGATTCCAGGGGCACATTGCAGTGGAGCAGAGGAGCAAAATCCCCTCCCTGTCCTGCTGCTCTCACTGCTTTGGATGCAGCCCAGCACACAGCTGCCTCCTGGGCTGCCAGTGATCATTGCTGGCTCATGGTGAATTTGTCACTAACCGACACCCCCCAATCCTTCTCCTCCAGACTCCTCTTGAGCCACTCTTGCCCAGCCTGGGATTTTGCTTGGAATTGCCCTAACTCAGGTGCAGGACCTTGCATTTGGCATTGTTGAATTTCATGAGGTTGACTTGGCCCCACCTCTCCAGCCTGTCCAAGTCCACCTGGATGGCTTCCCTTCCATGACATTTGATGCTAAATGTTTTTAATGGATGGTTATCAGAAAAGGAAAATGGAGTCAGTGAATGATAGTGATTAAATACACAGTGATGCATCAGGAATTCCCTCACCACTGCTTTCTGTTGAGGTGAAGAGCTGATTTGTGCTGTCCTTAGAAGCTGCTTTGAAAAGACATGATCATTTTTTCATAGTGTTCCCAGCAAGGCTGAGTCAAACTTTTTGTGTTCCTCTTTGTGAGTGGTGACAGTGATGGTGTTTATGCTATGAATGAGCAGCAACCCTAAGGTCCATTTCATTGCAGCTTGGGTTGTAAATAATTCATTCTTCTCTATTAATCTCTGTAACAGGATATATGAGGTGTTCCTTCAGAAAAAGTGTTAGTCAGCAAATCCTTCAGTCAAGTTTCGAATTATTCAATGGATTTTGGTGGATACTCAGCTGTAATGATAATTAAACTACAAAACTTATTAATTTAAAATATACAGCAAGCAGAGTTTGGTTGGTGGAAGTAATACTCAATGTATGCTCTTTCTTAGAGTGAGGACCCCAAAACTGAACCCAGGACTCAAAGTGTGCCCTCAGCAGTGCAGTGTACAGGAGCACAATCACTACCCTGGTCTTGCTGGTCACACTATTCCTGATCCAGGGCAGAATGACAGTGGCCTTCATTATAGAATAGAACAGGAATAGAATAGAATAGAATAGAATAGACCAGACCAGAAGAGACCTTCAAGATCTTCACGTCCAACCTATCATCCAACACCATCTAATCAACTGAACCATGCCACCAAGCACCCCATCCAGTCTCCTCCTAAACAACTCCAATGATGGCGACTCCACCACCTCCCTGGGCAGCACATTCCAATGGCAAATCACTCTGCCTATGAAGAATTTCTATCTAACATCCAGTCTAAACCTTCCCTGATGCAGCTTGAGACTGTCCTCTTGTTCTGGTGCTGGTTGCCTGGGAGAAGAGACCAACCCCCACCTATCTGCAACTTCCCTTCAGGTAGTTGTAGAGAGCAATAAGGTCTCCCCTGATCCTCCTCTCCTCCGGGCTAAGCAATCCCAGCTCCCTCAGCCTCTCCTTATAGGGCTTGTGCTCTAAACCCCTCACCAACTTTGTTGCCCTTCTCTGGACTCGTTCCAGCAACTCAATATCTTTCCTAAACTGAAGGGCCCAGAACTGGGCAGAGTACTCAAGGTGTGGCCTAACCAGTGCAGTGTACAGGGGCAGAATGACCTCTCTGCTCCTGCTGGCCACACTGTTCCTGATCCAGGCCAGGATGCCATTGGCCTTCTTGGCCACCTGGGCACACTGCTGGCTCATGTTCAGCCTACTATCAACCAGTACCCCCAGGTCCCTTTCTGCCTGGCTGCTCTTCAGCCACTCATTACAAATTAGTGATAAACAGTATAAAGAACCCCAAGATCTGAGAATTTTCATTATGGAGAAATAGTGAAGAAAAAAAAAAAACAGAAGAAGAATTAAAATAAGACTCCCAACTAAAAATCAAAATTAAACTGCCCCATAGAGTTTGATTTGGGTTTAAAGAGTTTAAGAAGCTACCTTAAGAATGACTTGGCATTAGGTTTGATTTTTAACTTACAGAAAACTTTTCACAAACAAAAAAGTACTCTTTAACTGTAAAGGATGAGAAAAAAAACTCTATTAATTTTGCCTCAGGAAATCAATGGTTTGAGTTTCAATCTTTTTTAGGGGCATCTTTATTCTTTATCTCCCTTTCCTGGCCTCAGAAATAAACTCCTCATATGCTTTGTCATATGATTTACAGGTTGTTGGTTTGAGACACAGGGACAGCAAGTCAATAGTCTCTCTCTGCAAATCCTGCTGAGAGTTAGGATTGTCTCATATGAGATGTGCATTCTGAGTCAATCTGCTGTCAAGGAGCTGTGTTCTCTGCTTTGTACAGAAACACCAACAGGAATCATTTCCCCAGAGCGTTCTGAAGGCTTGTCGGTGAAAGACACAAGGGAATTTGGATGGAGTTCTGAGAAGTCATCAAGGGCATAAAAGGATGACCTTGGTAAAGCTTCATTCTTTTGGTGTCATTGCAGCGGTTGGTTGAGCTGATCTTAAAAAGAAAAGGGAAAAAATAAAGCGTGATAGTGTTGAATGCTCAGTGTTTATATGATGATGTCTGACAGAAATGAATGTTACAAAAATACACCATTCAATTGAAAACAGACATTTCATACTAATGTTTGAGGATAATTCATGTTGGCCCAAGAAATCCAACAGCATCTTAGCCTGGATCAGGAATAGTGTGGCTAGCAGGAGTAGGGAAGTGATTGTCCCCCTGTACTGGGTGCTGATGAGGACATACCTTGAATCCTGGGTTCAGTTTTGGGCTCCTCACTACAAAAAGGTCATTGAGGGGCTGGAGCAGGCCCAGAGAAAGGCAGTGAAGCTGGTGAAGGGTCTGGAGAACAGGGCTGATGAGGAACAGCTGAGGGAACTGGGGTCTTTATTCTGGAGAAGAGGAGGATGAGGGAAGACCTCATTGCTCTCTACAACTCCCTGAAAGGAGGCTGCAGTGAGGTGGGGGTTGGTCTCTTCTTCCTAGTATCAGGTGATAGGATGAGAGGAAATGGCCTGAAATTGTGCCAGGGAGGTTTAGGTTGGAAATTAAGAAAAATTTCTTTGCTGCAAGAGTTGGTCAGGGATTGGAACAGGCTGCCCAGGGAAGTGGCAGAGTCACCATCCCTGAAGGTGTTCAAGAAATGTGTGGACGTGGCACTTTGGGACATTGTTCAATGACCATGGTGGTGTTGGGTTGATGGTTGGGCTTGATGATCTTGGAGGTCTTTTCAAAGCAAAACAACTCTGTGATTCTGTGATTGTCTGCTTAAGGTTTTGTTCCCTTCTTGGACTTAGGAAATACAGAATCTCTTGCCCTACTTTCACCCAGTTGATTTTATCATTACCTACAGGAAATTCTTTTCTGAAAGAATCCCTCTAATGTTTTCTTCACAAGGTGTTCTGGGTTACTCTGACATCTCTCCTGAGACATACAGCAGGGGGAAATGGAAATAAGCCTAAAATTAATGTTATGATACCTTTTAAAACAGTAAAATCTGTTTGACTACTTGGGGTCCTTTGGTACCCAAAGCAAAATGCCTTTAATGAAGTGAGTAGCTTCATCCTTCCTGAGAATACAGCTAAATTAGTGTGCCAGAAGTTCCTGGAGATGATTTCTGAAGATGCAAAGCATTTTGTTTCACTCTTTTTTTGTTCTCTCTTGGGAAAGTTTTAGGATGTTGAAGGGCTTCAGCATGGGAAACAAAATGAGTAAGAACAGCTTATTCACAGCATGGCCAGCAGATGGAGAGAGGTGATTCTGCTCCTCTGCTCTGGTGAGACCTCACCTGCAGTACTCTGTCCAGCTATGGGGCCCCAAACATGAGACATGGACCTGCTGCAGTGTGTCTGGAGGAGTCCTTCTGCTATGGGGACTGGCTGGGAGAGTTGGGGCTGTTTAGTCTGGAGAGGAAAAGGCTCCAGGGAGACCTTAGAGCTGCATTTCAATATCTGAAGGGGTCCTACAGGAAGGATGGGGAAGGACTGTTTAGAAGGGCCTGTAGTGATAGGATGAGGAGCAATGGTTTGAAACTAGAGCAGGAGAGATTTAGGTTGGATATCAAGAGGATGTTCTGCACAATGAGAGTAGTGGGATACTGGAACAGGTTTCCCAGGGATGTGGTTGAGGCCCACCCCTGGAGATAATCAGACTCAATGGGCTCCTGTGCAGCCTGCTCTAATTGGACATGTCGGTACTGACTGAGGGGCAGTTGACAAGATGACCTCTGAGGGTCCCTTCTAACCTAATGCAATCTGTGAACTGTTGTCAAGTCACCTCAGCAGCCCCATATCTATGTAATTACAGCCCTGATCCGATGGTATTGCAGTGAATTGGCTGCTTTTCATAACTGCTGAATTTGGATAAATAAAAATGAAAAAGTACTTTGGATTCCCAAAAAGGCTTTAAAAAGTACTGTGGAATCAGTAAGATTCTGAGAGGGGTTTTAACAGAACTATAGTGGACACATTTGTCACAGTCCAAGCTGTTCTGCCAGCCTCATCGCTGGGAGCTGCCAGAGGTAAATCAGGCCTTCATGGATCAGAAGCAGTGATGGGTCCTGTGACAGTTTTATCTGGATTTCAGTCCATGATTAATCTCCCTGCTTTGATATTAGTGAGCTAGCAAAGAGTTTGATCTCTCATAATCAATGGTTCTTTGGCAGCTACTGAAATGAGCAACCCTGGCTTCAGTTCCTGAGCCAAATGGGAGTTCATGCTGTCATTTATTTACTGTTTGCTGAGGGGAACATGTTAATCAATGACCTCAGCACAGTTTGGATATTTCATTGGCTCATGACAGTCGGTCTGTGAGATTCTGCATTTTAAATTCTTAATTTGTTTTGACCACTGTACAAAATAAATTAGTAAGTAAGGTGTGAATAATTTAAATGGTATGGAAGCAAGATTTACTAAAGGACAGATGAGTCTTAGCTCTAAGTTTTTCACACAAAAATACATTTTTTCTGAGTCAGGGTTAAGGTTTGGTTAGTTGTAAGAGAAGAGACAATGCTGGAGATTGCACACAGTCTTGGGACTAAGGTTGATACAACTAAGTCATCTCTGGAAAGGTAAAATGATAGAGCAGTTTTACCATGACCCTTGGCATTTCCAACCATATCAAGAGACAGAGAATTGGTGGCTACTTGGAAAGCTGAGTCTCAGAGGAGTAGAAAACCTTACTGAAACTCAGAGTTCCAGTCAGCATCAGAGAATGAATCTCCCTGTTTCAAATCACAAAATCACCGAATGTTAGGGTTTAGGAGGGACCTCTGGAGAGTGAGTCCAACCCCCATGCCAAAGCAGGATCAACCAGGGCAGGTCACACAGGAATGCATCCAGATGAGTCTTGAAAGTCATGAGAGAATGAGACCCCACACCCTCTCTGAGCAGCCTGCTCCATGGCTCCAGGACCCTCACAATAAAAAAGTGTCTGCTCATGTTGAGGTGGAACATCCTGTGTTCCAGTTTGTCCCCGTTGTTCCTTGTTCTGTCACTGGGCACCACCAAGAAGAGCCTGGTACCTTCATCCTGACAGCCAGCCTTCAGATATTTATAGCCTTCTCCTCTTCCATCTAAACAGCCCCAGGTCTCTCAGTCTATCTTCAAGGCAGAGATGTCCAAGTCCCCCAGTCATCCTCATAGCTCTTCATTGCACTCTCTCCAGCAGATCCCTGCCCCTCTTGAATGAGGAGCCCAAACTTGGGCACAATATTGCAAGTGTGGTTTCAGTGAAGGGGGAGATGAGCCTCCCTAGACCTGTTGGACAAAATATTTTTGATGTACCCCAGGATACCATTGGTCCTCTTGGCCACATGGGCACATTGTTGTTCCTTGGAGCACTTGCTGGATAACAACACTGGATAGCAATCCAATGTTTTATGAGGATTTTCTTCTCACTGCTACTCCTGACCTTTGATTGTAGGAAAGCCCGAAGTAAAGAGCTGTCTGGTAAAATCCATTTGTCCATAGCTCTAGAAATGGCTCACCTGACTGTCAGTTGTGCTGTCATGAGGCAGTGGTGTGCTTCTGGGTGTGGAGACTCTTCTCTGTTTTGTGATACTCTCTAATGCTCACAGACTCACTGATTGCTTTGGGTTGGAAGGGACCCTCAAAGGGCATCTTGTCCAACCCCTCTGCAGGCAGCAGGGATACCTCCAACTAGAGCAGGCTAACCAGGGATACAGGAAGTCTGATCCTGAATGTCTCCAGGGATGGAGCCTTAACCACATCCCTGGGCAACCTGTTCCAGTGTTTCACCAACCCCATTGTGCAGAACTTCTTCCTGATACCGAGCCTAAACCTACCCTGCTCCATTTTCAAACCATTGCCCCTTGTCCTACCACCACAGGCCCTTCTAAACAGTCCCTCCCCAGCCTTTCTGTAGGTCCCCTTCAGATACTGAAATGCAGCCCTAAGGTCATAGTTTAACAGAATAAATCCTTAATGTAGTTCTCCTTAACATCTTTGCCTTTTATAATCAATTGTCCTATGAAATTATCTGCATACTAATGTTGAGTAGAGCTTCTCTTCTCAGGAAATACCAGAGGCTGAAGAATCTGAAGAAAATTAGTGACATAAAGCATGAAATAGTGGTTAGCAAATAGTCTTCCTTGCACCTCAAAGTCTTGCTCTGCATGTTTCACTTCAGTCTCTGCATTACTTTGTGATATTTAGCCTCTAGTGGACAGGACTACCTAACCTTCCCGACCTGTTGAGCTTGTCTTTGGAGCTCTGGTTTTGCTGCAGGATATGTGAAATCCCAGCAGGCAGCTGATTCCCCTGGGGAGCAAATAACACCAAAAAGCTGAAGCTATTGAAGTACATGTCAGCATTTCTTTATGCTTGCAGCTGTCCCTTGGGAAGTAGTTCTTTGTGATGTGGTATTTTATGTTTGTGCTCACAGAGGTTTTATTTGCACTTCTTGAAATCATATCTAGATAAAGGGGATTTTTCAAGTAGGTTCAATAGAAGAAGAAAACTAAAAGGTTCTTGAATAAAGATGCCTTTGCTACCAAATGATATCATTTGAGGGAGAAATTAATCAGAAGATATGACTTTTATTCTGGACCTATTTGCAGCAAAGCAAAGACCTTATTACCATCTACCAGTGCATAAAGGGTGGCTGCAAGGAGGTTGGAGACTTCTTGTTTTGCAAGGAGACCCATGGAAAGGGCAAGGGGTGATGGGGACAAGTTACTGCTGGGGAGATTCCCATTGGACTCCAAAAGAAAATGTTTCTCCATCAGAACAGTCAGACATTGGAATCATCTCCCAGGGGAAGCAGGGAATTGCCCTGTGTTGGACACAGCACCCTGTCAAGCTCTATATTAGAAGGAAGTTCTTCACAATGAGGGTGGTGAAATACTGCAACGGGCTGCCCTGGCATGTGGTTGAGGCCCTGTCACTGGAGACATTCCAGGTCAAATTTGCTGACTGCAGGGGGCTTGGACAAGATGGCCTTTGAGGGTCCCTTCCAACCCAGTGCATTCTGTATGATTCTGTGAAACTAGTTTGGTTTGAGATCTCTTCCTCATGGGGTCATACTGGATTTTAAAGTACCCAAAACATCCATGATACCTATGTGGAGAATCACATTACCTGGGTGGTTCCATGACTGTAAGCCTCTACAGAAGGTTATTTCTATGCTGTGATGCATTGCTCTAACTCTTTTGACAGTCTATAGATCTGCTGGAGTTGATTTCATTGCATGGAGTTGCTGAAGCACTGCTCCGGAACTGCAGCACTAACTGCTGAGTGATATCTTTAGAGTGCAAATATGCTTTGGAGCCTTTCACTGCAGTTAGATTTTTGTTTTGCAAAGGTCAAGAAGTGGCTGTATAGATCAGAATTTGACTTGTTTTCAATAAAGATCTAGATTAGTCAGTCAATAGGCTATCACCTTTTTAGACAGCAGTTCCAAATGCCCTTGGAAAACCTTTCTTCCTCTGGCATCTCACATCCTGATTTGAGGACAATAAAAAAGCATCTCATCATTGTTCTTTCTCATGCCATAGCTCTTCTGTCTCTGTAACAAAATAAGAAATGTTTCTAAATGCTTTTCTTCTGGATCATCAGGTAAGTTAGAAGCAGTTCCTACATGTGAACTCCATTTATGTCACCACAAAAGGGTATTTTTAGAGCATTCTACAACTCAATATATGACATAATCATAGAATAGTTTGGGTTGGAAGGGAAAATCTAGTCTGTCACCAAGTTCCAGCTCTTTTGCCATGGGCAAGGACACCTTCCACTAGACCAGGTTGCTCAAGGCCTCATCTGACCTGGCCTTGAACACCTCCAGGGTGAGGGCATCCACAACCTCCCTGGGCAACCACCCTCACTGGAAAGAATTTCTTCTAATCTCCAGTCTCAATCTCCCCTCTTCCAGCTCAAAGCCATTGCCCCTCATCTTGTCACTACAACTCTTGCCAAAAGTCCCTCCCCAACTTTCTTGGAGTCCCCCTTACCTTGCTCAAGTAAAAGTTGTGGTCATAAACCATTCACTGAATGTTTCTTTCCTTTCAAATCTTATTCTAAGCATTTCCCCCACACACACTTCTTGGTAGCCTTCAAGTATTCTTGTCCTCTGTTCCTGGCTTTACAACTGAGCAAATTCATCACCTGGTCATACAGTGTCAGTTCTCTTTTATGTAGTTGGAACAAAGTTATATGACTTTAGGAAATGAATAATTTACATGATATTCAAATAAGTTTTTATGAAACTTCCAGGAATGGGTAAGAGTTGATTCCTCTGAATTAAAAGAAGCTAAAAATTCAGGGTAAGAAGCTATAAGTGATTTTTTTTTTTCATCTGTTCTTCTTATTCATGCTATGGTTCTGCCAAATAACTTGCCCTTTGCACAATGACCAGCTCAGAGAATGAAACAGTGCAATCTGAATTAATTTCCAGGTATTTGGAACACATCCTCCCAACCTTTTTCTCACTTGTTCTTTACCTATGAAATAGAGCTCATTGGGGTAATTTTCTGACTTGGGTCAAAAACTGCATTAAATCACAGGATCACAAGGTTGGAAGAGACCTCAAAGATCATCAAGTCCAACCTGTCACCACAGATCTCATGTCTAAACCATGGCACCAAGTGCCACATCCAATGCCCTCTTGAACACCTCCAGGGATGGTGACTCCACCACCTCCCTGGGCAGCCCATTCCAATGACAAATGACTCTCTTGGTGAAGAACTTTCTCCTCACCTCGAGGCTAAACTTCCCTTGGTTCAGACTGAGACTGTGTCCTCTTGTTCTGGTGCTGGTTGCTTGAGAGAAGAGACCAACTCCCTCCTGGCTACAACCACCCTTCAGGTAGTTGTAGAAATACAGAAAGCAGTGTTTTGCTCTTAGGAGCATCCCATAAGAAATCCCAGTTTCTGTTTTCATCATGACAGAAATAATAACAGGCACAAAATATCTATCTATCTGTATTTTTTCCCTCTCCTCTGGAAATCAAACAATTTCTCTTTAAGAATAAGTTCCACTCCATGGACCTGGAATAACTTCCACCTACATATCTGAGTGCTCAGCAGAGATGTACTGAATGCTGGTCTGAGAGGATGGTGCTGGAGAAACATAAGGATTTGTGTTGTGGGAATGGCAGGTGATAGCTGGGAAAACAGGAGATCTGACATTTCTGCAGCTGCTGTTGCTTTCTTCCTAAGAGCTCCCCATCTGATTGTGATTTTGTTTACTTCCACCTCCATCTATTCACTCTATTAGCAGATTTGGCATCACCATGCCTTTCAAAATGAGTTATTTGAATTACTTGTTACCAAGTAGCTGGTGAAATACTGATGGGAGAGAATTAACTTCTGACTGAAATTGTGCCAGACGAGGTTTAGGTTGGAGATTAGGGAAAATTTCTTTGCTGCAGGAGTGGTCAGGCATTGGAACAGGCTGCCCAGGGAGGTGGTAGAGTCACCATCCCTGGAGGCGTTGGGGACGACACTTTGGGACATGGTTTAATGGCCCTGGTGGTGTTGGTTTGATGGTAGGATTGGATGATCTTAGAGGGCTTTTCCAACCCAATCAATTCTATGATTCTTACTTGTACCTTAGTGAATATATTTATTTTTCTTAAACTCAATATGCTGTGGGAAGCTGAGAGTTTTTTAATCTTAATAAGACTAACATTGATGGATGCAGCATTTAACTCAACATTTTCTAGCTGTCTGTTTCTTTTTAAAAATAATTTCATTTCAATTTCAGTTGCTTCAAAGATCATGTATAATGTCACATCAAAACTCTTTCTAGAGGTAATTATTTTTGCTCTGTTGCAGGTAATGCTACACAAATATCCAGGCTTCTCTTTGGTCCCTTCAGTTTATTCTTTGTTTAAACATTACCTTCAGGCTTATGAAATATTTCAATTTTGCTTGACAGCTTTCAGGGATCACTCCAGTTCACTTATCACCATGATGATATGAAGAGATTTCAGCACATGTGAAGCATGCATACCTTAATCGTAGTTCAGTAGTAGCTGGAAAGACTGGGGACAGGTGGCAGGGTTCCCACAAACACATTGTTAACTTCACCATTCATTTATTTCAGGGAGAATTAGTAAGGAGTTGTTTGAGATCTTTCTCAGAATCCTATGACTGGGAATGTCTTTGCCCAGTGTGCTGGGTTAACGCCCATCCTGAAAAGAAACAAAACAGGGTGGAGGGCTTGCGGGTGCTTTGCCCTCCCTGAAGAGTGTTTTCCCCCCTGGGAAACTGAGTCTGTTCCTGTGGTGGTTTGAAAGGAAAGGCTCTGCTTTCCCTCCCCCACTGAGAAAGAGACCACGGCTAAACCCAGTCGGAGAAATGAGAGTATATTTTACAAGGAAACAGATTCTATGTAACACAACAAATACAGGTATTTTACAATATATACAGGAATATACAGCAGAAACCAGAAACCAGAAACCAGACCCCCCACAGAGGGGGCTTCCCCCTGTGCCCCCTTCACCCCCCTACCTCCCTTCTCCCCCAAAAGAGGTAGAAGAAGAGACGAGGATGGTTAGCAGGACAGGGGAAGAAGCGGACAGGCCTGTTACAGGGAGGGAGTTAGTTCTTATCTCTTGGCAAGAAGCCCAGAAGCAGATCCAGCCGAAAGGGACAGCGAAGGAAGGAAGACTGAGAGAAAGTTCCCAGCTCCCCCGGGTCCAATCTGACCTCCCACAATCCTTGGCCAATGAAATTCGTTTAGAATATCAAAATATTTTACAAACATTTAGCCAGTGTGTCCCTTTCTTAAAGGCACAGTGTCAAACGGCCACAGTTCCACTCCCCCTTCCCTGCCCAGCTAGGGTATAAAAAGCAGGACGTTGCAGGCATTAGGCCTCCTTTTGGCTCCTGCCTCTCCTGGATGAGAGCTACTGCGGCTGCCTTCCTGCTCCTCTGCCGCATGGTCGGGCCTGATCCTTCTCCCTGCTGCCTCTGCACCTCTTCAGAGACACACTGGTTTTGTATTCTTCTTTGTCCCACTTTGTCCCATTTAGGGGACACAGTCTCAAGCTGCGGCAGGGGAGGTTTAGACTCGAAGTGAGGAGAAAGTTCTTCACTGAGCAAGTCATTCGCCATTGGAATGTGCTGCCCAGGGAGGTGGTGGAGTCACCGTCCCTTGAGGTGTTCAAGAGGAGATTAGACGTGGCACTTGGTGCCATGGTCTAGTCATGAGGTCTGTGGAGACAGGTTGGACTCGATGATCTCTGGGGTCTCTCCCAACCTTGGTTATGCTGTGATACTGTGCTGTGCTGTGATACTCCCATCCATCCTTGTTCCTTGCCCTGGTGAACCTACCTGTTATTGTTACATGTATATTGTTTAAAGAAAACTCTTTACCTTTCTACTTCCAAGCTGATTCCAAATTATTGTCTGGTGGATTTGCTCCTTTCCTTTTTTTTTTTCCCTCTCTGTTGGGAGGGAGGAGGAGGGAGCGGGGGAGAGACTCTCAGCCTTGCCCCCATCTGAGCTCTTAACTCCCAGTTAAGGCTTAAACCACCACACCCAGATATTCCTTCCCTCGAATCACAGAATTTTTTCACTTGGAAAAGATCTCTAAGATCACTAAGGCCAACCATCAACTCAGTACCACCATGTCCTGAATAGTTAAACCACATCCTGAAGTAGGAATACACATGGACTGTCATGATGGGTGAACATCTGAGTAAACATTTATAGGATAAAAAGGTTAGAGTATTTTGCTGAAGAACATTTTTTTACCCCTTATGGTAAAGACCGCCAGCACTACGAAGCAGCCACTCAACGATACAGTGACAAACATGGATTAAAATCCATGAAGGATATTTCCCCTCCTCATGCTGATGTTTATAAGATGTGTCAGGGGATGTTCAGGCTGGGTATTAGGAAATATTTCTTCACTGAAAGGCTTCTTAAACGCCAGAACGGTCTGCCCAGGCCAATGGTGGTGTTTAAGCAGGATGTGGACCTGGCTCTTAGGGACATAGTTTAGTGTTCACTCTGCAGTGCTGGGTCGAGGGTTGGACTGGATGATCATTGAGGTATCTTCCAACCAGATATATTATGTGATAGAAAGAAAACAAATGAAAACTCTGACTTGGTGGAGTTAGGTAAGGGCTGGAGTGAATGATCTTGAAGTTCTTTCCCAATTGAACCAATTCTGTGATTCAAACTGAATTGTAATTTGATGGTCACCAAAGGGCATGCAGGAACAGGAACTTCTCAAAGACATCTGCAAACAGTAATTAAAAAGGATAAGGTTTCATCATGATGTGTATTTGACTTACTGAAAGTCTTACACATGAAACCAGAAAGACTAAACCTGAGGGGAAAAATGTCTTGTACCTCTCGAGATGCTGGAAGTCAGCTGCTTGGCTCAGGATTTCAATTCTGCTTTTGTAATATGAGGAGAGATGTTTGTAATGCAAATCGCCCTCAAGCAACAAATCCTCTCATAATCTTGCAAACATTATAAACCCCAGGTTACTCAAGCATTAGATGGATTGTTTTTTCCTCCCTGTGTTAAGCTGACAAAGCAGGATTTACCAACTGTTCTTTGTGGCACAGGACAAAAAGAGGACTTGCAAAAGCTTGTAGCACTTGAACGAAACCTTTGTGTAGCACTTAGTGATGAGGTCAGTGCTTTTCTCTACTGCCAGGACTAAGGACTTGCTTCCAATCATTTTCTAGTCTCCCTTTAGTGATGATTGGATTCACTGGGCAAATGGTGTTATAATAGAATAGAATCAACTAGGTTGGAAAAGACCTTCAAGAACTTATTGCGTCCAACCTGTCATCCAACACTATCTAACCAACTAAACCATGCAACCAAGCACCCCATCCAGTCTCTTCCTAAATACCTCCAAGTGATGGTGACTCCACCACCTTCCTGGGCAGCCCATCCCAATGGCCAATCACTCTTTCTGTGAAGAATTTCTTCTTAACATCCAGCCTAAACCTCCCTGGTGCAGTTTGAGACTCTGTCCTCTTGTTCTGGTGCTGGTTGCCTGGGAGAAGAGACCAACCTCCGCCTGTCTACAGCCTCCCTTCAGGTAGTTGTAGAGAGCACTAAGGTCTCTCCTGAGCCTCCTCTTCTCCAGGCTAAGCAACCCCAGCTCCCTCAGCCTCTCCTCATAGGGCTTGTGTTCCAAACCCCTCCCCAGCTTTGTTGCTCTTCTCTGGACACGCTCCAGCAAGTCAACATCTTTCCTAAACTGAGGGGCCCAGAACTGGACACAGTACTCAAGGTGTGGCTCAATCAGTGCTGAGTACAGGGGCAGAATGACCTCCCTGCTCCTGCTGGCCACACTTTTCCTGATGCAGGCCAGGATGACATTGGCCTTCTTGGCCACCTGGGCACACCGCTGGCTCATGTTCAGCCTACTATCAACCAGTACCCCCAGGTCCCTTTCTGCCTGGCTGCTCTTCAGCCACTTATTAGAGATAAGTGACTCTTCTCCAAACCATGCAGGATCTGGGGGGAAAAAAATAATAAATTGTTAGTAATGTAGTGGCTTCATCTATTTCTGAGGAGCCATTCTGAAGAGGAGATTTTGATCCTTCTTGCTGGAATGGCCTGAAGTTTTGTTGGTTGGGGCTGGATTTAAGTTGGGTATTAGGAAAAAATTTCTGTGCTGAAAGGAGGTTACAGTGAGGTCAGGGTTGGTCTCTTCTGTCTAGTATCAGAATAGAATAGAATAGAATAGAATAGAATAGAATAGAATAGAATAGAATAGAATAGAATAGAATAGACCAGGTTGGAAGAGACCCTCAAGATCATTGTGTCCAACCTATCATCCAACACCACCCAACCAACTAAACCATGCAACCTATCACCCTATCAAGTCTCCTCCTGAACACCTCCAGTGATGGTGACTCCACCACCTCCCTGAGCAGCCCATTCCAATGGGCAATCACTCTCTCTGTGTAAAACTTCCTCCTAACCTCCAGCCTAAACCTCCCCTGGTGCAGCCTGAGACTGTGTCCTCTTGTTCTGGTACTGATTGCCTGGGAGAAGAGACCAACCTCTGCCTGACTACAACCCTCCTTCAGGTAGTTGTAGAGAGCAATAAGGTGACCCCTGAGTCTCCTCTTCTCCAGGCTAAGCAATCCCAGCTCCCTCAGTCTCTCCTCATAGGGCTTGTGTCTCCTCTGAGTCTCCTCTTCTCCAGGCTAAGCAACCCCAGCTCCCTCAGTCTCTCTTCATAGGGCTTGTGTTCCAAGCCCCTCACCAACTTTGTTGCCCTTGCACTGGTTCTATCAGGTGATAGAACCAGTGGAAAGAGCCTAAAATTGTGCCAATGGAGGTTTAGTTTGGAGATTAGGAAAAATTTATTTGCTGTAAGAGTGGTCAGGCATTAGAACAGGCTGCCCAGGGAGGTGGTGGAGGCACCATCCCTGGAAGTGTTCAAGAAAAGTGTGGACATGGTGGTGTTGGGCTGATGGTTGGACTCAATGATCCTGGATTCTAGCTGAATCAGTTCTGTGATTCTTTGACTATTTTCACTATATTGTATATAAGACTTGAATTTTTTTCCCCTTTACTGCATCTTTATCTATGCATGCAAAGTCTTTCACAGATAGGAAAATAATTCAAGTTGTATTATCTTCAGATCCTGGTATCAAACTGAGAATTCCTCCTGTGACATTCAAGTTTGTTGATTGTTTGTTTTTAAACTATTTATTATTCCTAATAGATATCCTCTTAGGATTTTTGGCAGCAACTACAATCAGAAAAAAACTCAGCCTTTGTTTACAGGAGCACCCTGATATGATGAGGCTGTTCTCATTTTGTTGCTTTCCTATGTTATGAAAGCAAAAGCTTTCAAATATCTCCCAATGCAGTCATGTTCTGTCTAGAGAAATGATCATCAAATGATTAA
Organism: Dryobates pubescens; assembly: GCF_014839835.1. Lineage (NCBI taxonomy): Eukaryota > Metazoa > Chordata > Aves > Piciformes > Picidae > Dryobates > Dryobates pubescens. Next base: position 44,997,592 of record NC_071612.1, read on the forward strand.
GCTCTGAATTGTTTGGGATCTTACTAGGAAAGTTCAGCCCTCTGGAGAACTGATATTAGCTCTTGGTTCAGAAACTAATGAGCTGCTCTCTTCATCATTTCTCCCGGTTGTCCAAGTTCCTGGACTACATTGGCCAGAAATAGAAGTGTTTGAGGGGGTGTCTCTATTCAAGACATTTCCTAGGGAAGGTCTGAGGAAGTCTTTCATCCACCTTGCTCAGCACAGTGAACCTGAATGTTTGACTTTCCCATGAAAAGAAGCACCTCCTGCTTGTCCTTAATTGTGAATTTTGCTTTTATCAGTTGTAGTTAAAATGGGCATCTTTATTCGGGAGCTTGTTAATTAGCCCCCTCTGGCAGCTGCCATCTTCTAAGTGTGCTTGCATTTGCTCTCCCAGCAAAGGAGCTGGGTGTGTTGGTTGACAAAAAAGAGCTAGCCGTGTGCTTAGTTGGCCAAGAAGACCACCAGCATCCTGGCCTGGATCAGCAAGAGTGTGGACAGCAGCAGTAGATTGTCCCCCAGTACTGGGTGCTGGTGAGACCACACCTTTTGGGCACCTGACTACAAGAAGTACGTTGAGGGACTGGAGCATGTCCAGAGAAGGGCAACAAAGCTGGTGAAGGGTCTGGAGAACAGGTCTGGTGAGGAATAGCTGAGGGAATTGGGGGTATTTAGTCTGGAGAAGACTGAGGGGAAACCTCATTGCTCTCTACAACTCTCTGAAAAGAGGTTGCAGTGAGGTAGGGGTTGGTCTCTTCTCCCAAATAACTAAGGACAGGACAAGAGGACATGGCCTGAAATTGTGCCAGGGGAAGTTTACTTTAGATATTAGGAAAACTTTCTTTCCTGTGAAAATGCTCAGGGGCTGGAACAGGCTGCCCAGGGAGGTGGTGGAGTCATTGTCCTTTAAGGTGTTTATGAAATGTGTAGGTGTAGCAGTTCAGGACTGTTCCTGAGTTGAATCTTATGAGTCAAATTGCAATGTTCTGAACCTAGGTCAGGACAACCCTCAATATCAGTCGAGGCTGGGGATGATGAGATTGAAAGCAGCCCTGCAGAGAAGGACTTGGGGTAGTGGTGGATGAGAAACTGGACATGAGCCAGCAAAGAGCACCTGCAGGTCGGAAGGCCAGGGGAACCTGGGCTGCATAAAAGAATGGGGTTGGACTTGATGAACTCTGGAGGACCCTTCAACCCCTAGCATTCTATGATTCTAACTGTGGCCAGCAGATCAAGAGAGGTGATTCTGCCACTCTGCTCTGGTGAGATCTTACCTGGAGTGTTGTGTCCAACTCTGGGGGCACCAACACAAGAAGGGCATGGAACTGTTGGAGCAGGTTCACAAGAGACCATGATGGTCAGAGGGCTGGAGCACCTCTGCTGTGGGGACAGGCTGAACAAGTTTGGACTGTTCAGCCTGGAGAAGAGAAGGCTCCAGGGAGACCTTAGAGCTGCATTTCAGTGTCTGAAGGGGACCTACAGGAAGGCTGGGGAGGGACTGTTTAGAAGAGCCTGCAGCGACAGAGTAAGGGATAGTGGTTTGAAACCGGAGCAGGTTGGGTTTAGGTTGGACATCAGGAGGTAGCTCTTCACAATGAGGGTGGTGAAACTCTGGAACAAGTGTCTCAGAGATGTGGTTAAGGCCCCATGCCTGAAGACATTCAAGGTCAAACTCAATGGGACCCTGAGCAATGTTCTCTAGTTGGAGGTGTCCCTGCTGACTAAGGTGGGGTTGGAAAAGATGCCCTTTAAAGGCCCCTTCAACCCAAAATAATCAGTGAATCTGTGATTCTATGGCTGGAGAACCTTCTTCCTACAGTTCTGGAAGCTGTCTAGTCTTGGACATTGAGTATTTCTAAAGAATTGTCCCCAGGTGTAACTGCCAAAGAAGTTTAAAAAACTCTCTTGGTGCATAGTTTTCTCAGTCAAAATATAATTAACACATGTGATTCACCCTTCCTTACATCCCTGCTCTACTCAGGATGCAAGAAACAGGCTGCAAAAATTATTCCATTAATGGTGCATTTTTAGATGCCTCATTTCCAGAGACAGGAGATCTTATAGTCTTTAAATACAGTGAAGAGTTCTACTGGCATGGAGGAAGGATGTTTCTAGCTCCGCTGTTTAGGTCAAAAGTAGATGTGTTTGAAAAATTTCTTGCAAGGAATATTAGATGTGCATTTAGTTCTATTTTGCAGTCAGAAATCATTCATGAAGTGACCTGATTCTTTCGGTGAATCAGAAATGTCAGCCTAGGGGTTATCCTATCAAGATGTTTGCATTATTCCTTGTGGCTAAGAGAGATTTTCCATCTGCGCTTGGTTTTCGTCCAGCTTGTTTGCCATGGGATTTAAGTGGCTGCCAAAACCACCCTCACTTCTGTGACTTCAGTGGACCACTGGAGCTGAGTCTTAGTTACCTAAGTCTCTATAAACCCAAAAGATAATCCATAGCTTAAGGGTGGAGGTCATGAGGATGGTGCCCAGTGACAGGACAAGGGGCAATGGGAACAACCAGAACACAGGAACTAGATGATGTTTAAGGTTCCTTCCAAACTAAACTATTCTATGAGGAAGGACAGACTTTTTTACTGTGAGGATGTTGGAGCCCTGGAGCAGGTTGCTCAGAGAGGTTGTGGAGTCTCCTTCTCTGGAAACTTTCACCTGGACACTTTACTGTGCTACATGCTCTTAAGCATACCTGCATTAGCAGAAGGGTTAGACTAGATAATCTCCATAGGTCACTTCCAGCCCCTAACATTCTGTGATGATGTGACTTTGGTTGAAAGACACCTTTAAGACCTTGTAGAGAGCAAGAATTTTGACCTTCAGCTTCCCTTTCTCCAGGTTAAACACCTCAAGTTCCCTCATCTGCTCCTAACAAGACTTGTGCTCTAGACTCTTCACTGACTTTGTTGCCTAGTTTGGGACATGCTCCAGCACTTCAAATGTTCTTTTTGTAGTGAGTGGCCCAAAACTAAACATGCATTTGTAGGTGTGGCTGCACCATTGCTGAGTACCAGGGGACAATCTCATCCCTGTTCCTGCTGGCCACAATACTCCTGATCTGGGCCAGGATGCTGGTGACCTACTTGGCCACCTGGGCACACTGCTGGCTCATCTTCAGCTAGCTGTCAACCAACACCCACAGGTTTCTGCTGCTGTTTCCATCCACTCTGCCCCAAGCATGGAGAGCACTTGTGACCCAAGTGCAGAACCCAGCACATGGCCTTGTTGAACCTCATACAGTTGGTCTCAGCCCATGGATTCCCTCTGTAACCCTCAGCTGGAGGGTTATGTACTTTTATGACTAAGCTGAGAACCAAATCAAAAGTCTGTAGAGGAAGGAATGTTCCCTCCCATTTAAGTTTTCATGTTGGGAAAAGTAGTTCAGAAAAAAATCTCTTCCAAAATTCTCTCTTCCCTGAGGCCTGAATGGTGCTGACACAGAACAGGGATTCTTTGTCTTCTCCAAGTCTGTGAAAAGTTATTTGATTCAATTCTTTTGTTCATGGTCTTTTCTTAGAATCTGGTTATCTGCAGCACATTAACAGCAGGTTCAGCTCTCTCCAAACCCTGCTGAGGTGATTAAAATTGGAAAGCAATACATGAATAGTTCTGAGGATCATCTTAAGACTACATTGTGGTTTGCAGAGTGCTCTATCTTCCCGAGCTTTGAACAAGACCTTTTCAGATATTTTGCTCTATAAAGCAAATATTTTCCTGTTAGTTACTAAGTCTATTTCCATGTCATAACATGGATCCCAGAAGCTGTATTTGTCTCTCTGAAACAACTCAAGTTAGAAAGCTGCTCATAAACCCATAAAGCATGGAGAATCTCAGTACTGTGCAATTAATGTTGCAGTTTAAACCTTAATTAGATTTTGCCTTTAAAGGCAGCAGATTTCACTGCAATTTTCTGTTTTGTTTATTTTAATTATGGCACTTCAAAAAATAATTTTCCTTACTAAACCAGCAAGAGGATGCTGTTAAAAGTATTACTGCTGTTCAGAATGGGCAAAGGTAGGTGAGAAGGTTCTTTAAAATGATGTCAATATGCCTGGTGGAACTGCGTGGCCGTACAGAGACTGACTGCCATGCAGCAATGGTCAGACTAGAAGGTGACCTTTGGGCTGCTGTGTGCATAAACTGCTGAGGTGGTTTCATAGGAGGCCATGAAAATGATCAGAGGGCTGGAGCACCTCTGCTATGGGGACCATCTGGGAGAGTTGGGGCTGTTCAGCCTGGAGAAGAGAAGGCTCCAGGGAAACCTTAGAGCTGCATTTCAGTACCTGAAGGGGACCTGCAGGAAGGCTGGGAAGGGCTTGTGGTGATAGCATAAGAGGCAATAGTTTGAAACTGGAGCAGGGGAGATTTGGGTTGGGCATCAGCAGGAAGTTCTGAACTATGAGAGTGGTGAAATACTGGAACAGATTACCCAGGGATGTGGTTGAGGACCTATCCCTGGAGACATTCAAGATCAGATTCCATGTGTCCCTGGGGAGCCTGATCTAGTTGGAGGTGTCTCTGTTGACTGCAGGGAGGTTGGACTAGATGGTCCTTTCTGACCTAATGTAGTGCGTAACCCTGTGAACCAGACATGTTCCTCCTCCACTATAAAAGAGGAGGCAATGCAGAGATTCCTTCCTCTCTTTTTGCTCCAGGAGAGGTCTCATAAGAGCAGAACAGAAGGCAGAATCACCTTGACCTGTTGGCCTCTCTGCTTTTAATGCAGCCCAGGATACAACTAGCTTTCTGAGCATTGTCCCAATCTCATCAGTCAACAACTCCTTCTCTGAAGAGCTGCTGTCAATGCACTGGGGAAAGCCCCAGCCTCTACAGATACTGGATTGCTCCAGCCCAGGTGCAGAGCCATGTACTTGGCCTTGTTGAATTTCATGAGCTTTGCATGGATCCACTGCCGAAGCCTGCGAAGGTCTCCCTGTGAGTAAATTCTGACTTGATTCTGGGACTTACAGAATTTTACAATGCAGTTTGAATTCAGTAACAAAGAAACAAGAGAGGAATAATCCAGCTTCTGTTCTCAGGATAGCCTGAAATGGACATGATTTGGGCCAGGTAGCCATGGAAGACAGAAGGAGAATAATCCATGGGGTTTGTTATTTGGTTGTTTGGGTTTTTTCTTTGTGCAAATATCAAGTATTTGTATATTTCAGTTTCTTGCTTGTATGTTGGAAATACATTTAGTAAGTGTTTAGTAAACATTTTGTTCTGGTTAGTATCCCTGCAATATACTACCTCTGATGTAGGAGTTTCTTCCTTATTGCTGTAGGTATCTCAGGCATCTAGCTTGCCTGTTTTTACTTCTCAGGGGTACCTGTGTATTGAGGACCCATTGTGGCAGTGGGATGGCCAGGAAGTGAGAGTAGGCTGGATTGATTTGCTTGCTCCTCCAACTTCAACAGTCAGGAATTAGGTCTGTATCTGACACAGGCAACATTGGACAAGTGACAATTTGCTTGACTTCTAAAATCTGAAGTTATTTCTATGAAGAAACACTGGGCTGATGGTTGGACCTGATGATCTCAGAGGTCTTTTTCTAGTCTTGATGACTCCAGGTTATTTCTAAAGCAGCAGCTGAACAGGCAGGTGGTTTTCAGAACTGAAACTATAATCCTTAATACTCTTCTTGGCCAGAAAAAAATCACCAAAGTTGTGACCAGGTTTACAGATGCTGTGAAATATTTCCTTTGAGTAAAGGGGCTTCAGCTCAGACTAGAGTTTGTGCTTGCTGTTGGAATATTAGCTGAAAGATGTCAATGATTGCACCTATTCCTGTTTCATGGTGAGTGGAGCCTGAGTGTGGTGGTCTCAGTATCAGGTTATGCTTCACAGACCATAAACCTTTCTTCCTATAACTGTCTCTAGCACAGGCTGGTGACATTCTCTTTGATGCCTCTAGCTCTGAGATGATTCCTCTCCAGTTCAGTGGGGTTTTTTTGATCTAAAGTCCACAAAGCTGTTGCAGCAGTAAATTGGCTTTCTTTCTCCCATCTGGCAGTCATAGCAATGGACATCATGCCTTGTCCTGTTAGCTCTTGGAACTTTGTCCCCAGATTGTCTGCCAGGGCATCAATATTCACAGAATGCCAGGTTGGAAGGGAACCCAAGGATCTTCTCCTCCAACCTTTCTAGGTCACGGTAGAGTTGAGATGAGCTGGCCCAGCACCCTGCCAAGCTGAGTCTTCAAACTGTCCAATGGATGGGGCTCCACTGCCTGATCTGGGAGGTGATTCCAATGTCCAACTGTTCTTATGAGGAAATATTTTCTTCTGGAATCCAATGGGAATCTCCCTATTGTCCCCATCACCCCCTTTCTTTTCCGTGGGACTCCTTGTAAAAAGGGAGTCTTTGTCCTCCTGGTAGCCACCCTTTATGTCCTGGTCCTTCTCTTCTCCAGGCTGAACAAAGTGCCGGGTTCTGCACATTGGCCACAGCAACCCCATGCAGAGCTACAGGCTGGGGTCAGAGTAGCTGGAGAGCAGTCAGGTAGAGAGGGACCTGGGGGTGCTGGTCGACGGTAGGCTGAACATGAGCCTGCAGTGTGCCCAGGCAGCTAAGAGGGCCAATGCCATCCTGGCCTGCATCAGGAACAGTGTGGCTAGCAGGAGCAGGGAGGTCATTCTGCCCCTGTACACTGCACTGGTTAGGCTGCACCTCGAGTACTGTGTCCAGTTCTGGGCCCCTCAGTTTAGGAAGGAGGTTGACTTGCTGGAACGAGTCCAGAGAAGAGCAACGAAGTTGGTGAGGGGTTTGGAACACAAGCCCTATGAGGAGAGGCTGAGGGAGCTGGGGTTGCTTAGCCTGGAGAAGAGGAGACTCAGGGGTGATTCTACAACTACCTGAAGGGAGGTTGTAGACAGACGGATGTTGGTCTCTTCTCCCAGGCAGCCAGTACCAGGACAAGAGGACACAGTCTCAGGCTGCACCAGGGGAGGTTTAGGTTGGATGTTAGGAAGAAGTTCTATACAGAGAGAGTGATTGCCCATTGGAATGGGCTGCCCGGGGAGGTGGTGGAATCACCATCATTGGAGGTGTTCAGGAGGAGACTTGATGGGGTGCTTGGTGCCATGGGTTAGTTGTTTAGGTGGTGCTGGATTGGTTGATGGGTTGGATGTGATGATCTTGAAGGTCTCTTCCAACCTGGTTTATTCTATGTATTCTAATAAACCCATCTCTCTCAGCCTCTCCCCACATTGCAGGGCTGGCCCTTCTCTGGACACTTTCCAGCCTGTTCACATCTCTTTTGTACAGCAGGGACCAAAACTGCAGGCAGTACTCCAGGTGTGGTCTGTCCAGCACTGAGCAGAGTGGGACAATGGCTTATTTATCACTGCTTGTGATGCTCTTCTTGATGCAGACCAGCACCCTTTTGGCTTTCTTTGCCCCTGCAGCTCACTGTTCACTCATGCTGAGCTTGTCCACCAAGACCCTCGGGTCCCTTTCCACAGGGCTGCTCTTCAGCCAGACAGATTCCAGTCTGAGCAGCCCCATATAACTTCATAAGGTTCTTGCTAGCTCACTCCTTCAGCCTGCCTAGGTCTTACTGGAGGGTGGCTTTGCCTTCTGGAGTGTCAACTTTCCCATTCATTCTGCTGTCATCTGCAAATTTCAGGCTGGTCTGGATCTCAATATTCAGATCACTTATGAAGCTAATAAAGAGTATTTGGCCCAGTTTCGATCCCTGTTGGGGGGGCTACTTGTTACTGGCTGCCAGGTTGAGAAAACTCCTTGCTGTCACCCTCTGGGTGGCACCCCTACAGTTGTCCCCCAGAAAATGGAGCTGAACTGCAAGAGCATCCAATGTTTTTCAAAAATACTAGGAGTAGGCAACATGCAGAGGGTGACAACATTCTTGTGCTAGACACCAGAGCCAGGATGGGCACTAGAATAAAATTTAACAGCCCCTTGGTAAATCAGATTCTGATATTTGTAAGGGAAAAAGTTTGCTGCAGTTGTAATGAGATCTGAAAGCTTTGAGATCACTAACAGGAGAGCATATTTCTTTTTCTTTTTTTTCCCCAGCTAGTACTGTTTAGTTTGGCCCCTCCCTTATTATGCCTAATGCTTAATTAATATTCCACTTTTCAAGGCCAGCAAAGAAAAGTGGCAGAGTTTTGCCTCTTAATTAGCTTCTTGCTTTCCATTTGCAAAGAGTTTGGTCATCAAATGTGCTGGGGTATGTCTCACCAGAGAGAACATTTACAAGTAGAATATGCTCTCAAGCTCTTGCTAGATGGAGTAATTGATTCTAAGGGAACTTCCACTGTAAAGAAAAACTAAACCACAAAACACAACAAACATCCAAATCTTCAGTTAAAAAAAAGAAAAAAAGGTGGAAAAAAAGGGCATTCTTCTAGTTTAAAACTGTAAGAAAGAGTCTTACAAAGAAATAATGTGAAATGTGTGAATTCATGTGTAAGTATCATATATAGCAAGCATATAAACAAGAAAAAGGGATGGAAGCCTGGGAAGAGAACCACAGAATCATAGAATGGGTTGGGTTGGGTGTGAAAGGACATCCAAAGGTCATCCAATGAAACCCCTTCTGCAGTCATCAGGGACATCCTCCACTAGATCAGGTTGCTAAGAGCCTTGTCCAGCCTCACCTTGAATGTATTCAAGGATGGGGCCTCAACTACCTCCCTGGGCAACCTGTTGCAGTGTTCCAGCATGCTTCTGGTGCAGAACTTGTTCCTAACATCCAATCTAAATCTGCTCTTCTCTCATTTCAAACCATTGTCCCTCATCCTGTCACTGCAGGCCTTTGAAAACAGTCTCTCTGCAGCCTTCTTGTAGCCCCCTTCAGGGGGTCCCATCTATCCAGATCCATTTGCAGAGCCTTTCTACCCTTCAGCAGGTCAACACTCCCACTTAATTTCTTATTGTGTACAAACTTACAGAGGGTGCCTCACTTCCCTCATCTGAATCACTGATGAAGCTCTTGGTTATCAGTAATTGTGCCCTAAATTCTCAGGTCCTTTTCTAATATTTCTCTCTATATATATTTATTTATTTATTTTATTTTACTTTAGACCTTCTGAAAAGGGAAAAATCTGGGAATCCAAATTAGGTTGATCAGATGTTGCCCAGCACACTTAGCAGCAGAAGGAAAATATCCATTTCACAACATCAGCAACAGAAACAAGATTGGCAGGAATGTTTTTTTCACATTCTGGTCAGTTCTGCTAAAAGTATTCTCTGTACCCTTGACAGTAACCATTAACTTCAGAAAAGCCTCAGGTCTGAAACATCAACTAATGAAATTTTTCATTAAGTTGTGAAGGGGAACATCACTGGAGATGAAAAAGCAATGTCTACACTAACTGTGTGCCTGTAGTGCTCTTGGAGAAACAGGGACCATTTCTTGCATGCTGCTGTACATCAGAGAATCATAGAATTGTTTCTTCTGTTCTTTTTCTAGAAGTTTCTAATATCCAACCTAAACCTCCCCTGGGGCGACTTGAGACCATTTCCTCTCTTCCTGTCAGTTTTTACAAGGGAGAAGAGACCAACACCCAGCTGGCTCCAACATCCTTTCAGGAAGTTATAGAGAATGACATTGAGAGAGTGACTTTCATAGAGTCATTCAGGTTGGAAAATACTCTCAGGATCGCCAAGTCCAACTGATAACTCTGCCAAGTTCACCACTAAACTGTAGCACTAAGTACCACATCTAAATGAGCTTTAAATACCTCCAGGGATGGTGAATCCACCACCTTCCTGGGCAGCCTGTTTCAATGCCTGACCACTCTTGCAGTGAAACACTTTTCTAATGTCCAGCCTAAACCCACCCTGGTGCAGCTTGGTGCTCTTCCCTCATGTTCTATCAATAATTACCTATGAGACCAACACCCACCTCTCTATTGTCACTTCAGGTAGTTGTAGAGGGCAGTAAGGTCTCCCCTCAGCCCCCTCTTCCTCAAATAAACAGTACTAGTTCCATCAGCCACTCTTGATCAGACTCATTCTCTAGGTTCTTCACCAACTTAGTTGCTCTTCTTTGCACCTGATTCAGTCTCTCAATGTCTTTCTTGTAGTGAGGTGCCCAAAACTGAACCCAGTATTTAAGGTGTGGCTTCACCAGTGCCCAGTACAGGGGCACAATCACTTTCTTACTCCTGCTGGCCACACTATTGTTAATCCAAACCAGGATGCTGCTAGCTTTCTTTGCCCCCTGCTTACACTGCTGACTCACATTCAGCTGCCTGTCACTTGGCATCCCCTAATCAGAGTTTTATGGAACATTTATGACTGTGAACACTCCCAGGACTGAAGAGATTCTTTCTAGCTAAACAGGGGAGCAAAACTTTAGATCACTTTGTAAGGGAGAAAGTCTTCAAACATGCTAAAAGTACACCTTTCAAGGCACTACAAGGTGAGCTAAAAGGTGTTTCTCTAGAAGACTCCTCACTGCTCTTTGGGATGTGTCCCTGTGTGATCTGCCCTAGGTGATCCTACCCTGGCAGGAGCATTGGACTGGATGATCTTTTAAGCTCCCTTCTGACTCCTACCATACTGTGATTCTGTGAGGCTGGAAGTCTTGTTGCATATATGAAAATCGATACCCATGTTGGTTTAAATTGAGTTGAGATAAATTAATGAGGTAGAACACTTCTATGCTTGCTTTATCTTTTTTATCCAACATAAGACTTTTAATTTTTTTCAAGAAAAACCCTTTAGTGCCCCTGACACAGTACACAGCAGTCATTTTATCACAGTGTAGATAGAGCCATGCCATGGCAGTTTTGCATCAGTCTGAAATTTCAGAATCATCAGGAACACTTCCAACTAGATCAAGCTGCCCAGGGCCACATCAAGTCTGATCTTGAATGTCTCCAGGGACAGGGATTCAACCACATCCCTGGGCAGCCTGTTACAATATTTCACTACTCTTACTGTGCAGATCTTCCTCCAACCTAAATCTCCCTTGCTCCAGTTTCAAACCATTGCCCCTTGTCCTATCATCACAGGTCCTTCTAAACAGTCCCTCCCCAGTCTTCCTGTAGCCCCCTTCAGGCATTGAAATGCAGCTCTAGGGTCTCCTTGAAGCCTTCTCTTCTCCAGGCAGAACAACCCCAATTCTTTCAGCCTGTCCCCATCGGAGAGGTGCTCCAGCCCTGTGATCATCCTGTTGACAGAATGAAAGATGTTTATTTATGCCCTCATCCCAGAATCAGAGAACACCTCCTTGAGGATATTTCCAGTGTCAGAGTTTACTATTCCCTTTGCTCTGCAAGCTGCAACCATCGTGATAGAACAACAAGAGATTGCTCCCTTTGGTTTAAAATGCACTGAGCACATATTGCCCATGATTTATTGAACACAGCACAGCCCACCTTGTGAGCTCCTCTGCTTGTTTATGTCAGTACCATTGCCTGCAGTGGAAAACAAAAAAAAAGCTGTCTGTCATAAAGTGCTGAATTCATATGCAAATGCAACAGAGGATGAAAATAATCAGCAACTGCTTTAATGAAAGTCTGGGGGATTTTGGTGAATATTCAAGAAGCTATTTCATAGAATTACAGAACAGTAGGTGTTGGAAAGAACCTCCAGAGATCATTCAGTCCAACCTCTCTACTAAAGCAAGGTCACCTAGGGTAGGTCACCCAGAAACACATCCAGATGGGTCTTGAAATCTTCCAGACAATGAGTCTCCACAAGCTCTGTGGGCAGCCTGCTCTATCACCCTCACAGCCAAGTTTCTTCTCATGTTGAGGTGGACTTACTGCGTTCTATTTCATATGCATCACCCCTTGTCGTATCACATGACACCACTGGAAAGAGCCTGGCCCCTTCTTCTTGACACCCAGATCTCAGATATTTATAGACATTGGTTGGATCCCCTCTCAGCCTTCTCCTTTCCAGAATAAACAGCCCCAGGTCTCTCAGCCTTCCTCATCAGACAGATGTTCCAGTGCCTTCATCACCCTTGTAGCCTCTTTTGGACTTTCTCCAGTAGTTCCCTGTCTCGCATGAACTGGGGAGCCAAGAACTGGACACAATATTCCAGTTGTGGCCTCAGCAGGGCAGAGTAGAGGGAGAGAGGAACTTTCCTTGCTCAATCCCTCTGTTGTTTAACACCAGTTTTGTTGAAAATGCCTTAAAAGATTACATATTGGGTGCTTTGGGCTTGGCATTTTGCATGATTTCCATGAAACATAAAGCATATATTTCCTCATAGGAGCTACTAACTGAAGCTATGACATAAATGCATGTAACTCCTAGTCTTGCAGTTTTAAGAGTAGGTCTTCAAAACATGATCAGAAATACTTGTCTTCAGGTACTGAGTGGAACCTAAATCAAAATGGAATTAATATTGTGTTGAGTTTCTTCTACATCATGACCCCACTTGCCAATGGGGGAAAACTAGAGTCCCTAGAGTTTTATTTGTAGAGTTTTCTTTGGTGAAAAAGATCTTGGTGTGAATTTGGGGGAGGGAGAGTGAAGAAACAAGGGATAGCAGGAATCTGTTCAATATAGTAGTTAAAAGAGAAAAAAATAAATTTAGCCTCATGATGAATGAAAAAGTTTAGGCTTGCTTAGAGCCCTCAACCCATGAACCTATTAGCAGATGAGTAAGTTTGAGAAAAATATTTAAATCACAAGTTTTTAGTTTAGAAACTTAATTCATCTGTTCAAGGAAGCAGTATCAGGACATTCCCTCAACTGGAATAGATAGAATTCCAGATGGTTTATATATGAAATGTGTGTTTTAGCAGTTCAGTATTCACAAAACCAAAAGATTTGTGGTAGAATCATAGAATGGCTCAGTATGGGAGGGATCTCAGAGATCATCTACTCCAACCTCCCTGCCATGGCCAGGGATGCCTCCCTACTAGAATTGGTTGCCCAAGGCCTCATCTAGCCTGACCTTGAACACCTCCAGGGAGGAGGAATCCACAATCTCTCTGGGCAACCTGTTCCAGAGTCTTACCACTCTCACTGGAAAGAATTTCTTCCTAATCTCCAGTCTAGATCCTCCCTCTTCCAGCTCAAAGCCTAAATCCAGTCTAACCCTGCTCTCCCTCAGCTTCAAACCTTTCCCCTTTGTCCTGTCTCTAGGCACCCTGATGAAAAGTCCCTCTGCAGCCTTCCTGTAGGACCCCTTCAGGTATTGGAAGGCAGCTTTAAGGTCCCCCTGGAGTCTTCTTTTCTCCAGGCTGGACAACCCCGGCTCTATTCAACTTATCCTCATAGCCCTTGGATCATCCTTGCAGCCCTCCTCTGGCCTGTGCTGCATGCTTCATAAACTCTGTACAAACTTGCATTGGAAGTGGAAGTTAACTACCTGAAACAAAATGACAAATGCATTGGTCACACTTTTGCATTCTGTATGCAAAAACTGCCTGTTTGCAGGGAGAAAAAAAGAGATTATTTCCTAGGTTTACAATTAAAATTAATGAGGTGCTATAGACCGAGAGGCGTGCTGCAGGATGAGAAGTGGTAGGGCATAATCTATTTTTATGTGTGGATATAGATTATAATGAATCCATTAGATTACTTCCATAATCATCTTATTAATGTTTTCTCTGCTTTCCTCAGCAATTTAACCTCACTGGATAGATTCAGTACCTTTGACCAAAGCAAACAGTAATTCCTGAGGAAGAAGGAATTGGTATTTTGCCTTCCATTTAATGGAAAATAAAACAAAAGCTTACAGATCATAACTTTGAGAATATCCTTGTAAAATCCTCAAGCATATTTGCCTTCATTTAGGGCTCAACACAGAGAAGAGAAGGCTCTGGAGAGACTTTAGAGCAGACTTCCAGTACCTGAAGGAGTCTACAGGAGAGCTGGGGAAGCTCTTTTGACAAGGGCTTGCAGTGAGAGAACAAGGAGCAATGGCTTTGAGCTGGAAGAGCGCAGATTTAGACTGGAGATTAGGAAGAAACTCCTTCCAGTGAGAGTGGTGAGACACTGCAACAGGTTGCCCTGGGAGGTTGTGGATGCCCCCTCCCTGGAGGTGTTCAAGGCCAGGCTGGATGAGGCCTTGAGCAACTTGGTCTAGTGGGAGGTGTCAGTGCCTATCACAGGGTTATTTGAGTGTGTGTCCCAACCCAAACCATTCTATGAATCTATGGCTTGAAGGACAGGGTGTACCACGATGACAGCCTGCTGTCATCTACAGGATCGATAGCCGAGTTTATTTGTGTTTGTCTGTGCATTGTCTGCTTTCTCACTTTGCTCGTTTGATTGTAAGTACACTACAGAGCCTGGGCAACCCTAAGTGTCATATTAAGCAATAAAAACTGGGACATGAGCTATCCACACAGTTACCCTGTAGCAGATAGCAGAAAACGGTCATTTATCACTCACAGCTCATCAATGTAAAGAATGTATTACCTGTTGCTCCAGTGGGATCAGGGCTGCTTTTCTGCAACCAGAGTTCATGTATTAAGCAAAATGAAAAAGGATAGAACCTAAATCTATGAAAATAGGTTAGTGCAGAATCATCCATGAGTAAGGGAGTGAAGGTCTGTTTGTAGCATACTGAGGAATAATCTTTTGTTTCCCTTTTTATACCCAATAGTGATTTATTTATTTATTTATATTTTTTCTGCTCAAAATCTGCAGCTAAATTTTAAAGGCATAGCCTAAACCCACCACATCACTGTACTAAATTCTGTTTGAAAGAGACTTGTTTATACCCTCAGTGCTAGAGAGTTCAACTATTAATACATGGGAATTTAAGAAAGAAACAAACAAACAAGCAAATTTGTTCTAATTGGTCCTATTTCATATTATCCTACAATCTGTCTCCTACTTCTGATCATGAGTAGACTGATATTGAAAGCAAAGTAATATGAGAAAAATGTTTTTATTTCCATCATCTGCATCTCTTTCTCAGTGCAGAACACTTCTGTTTTCCACCAGCAGCCACTACATCATTTTTACTTCCATAAAGGGAAAAAACTAAAGCTCAGACAAGATTTCTAAATGTATGGGGTTACTGACTCATAGCAAACAGATAATAGCACAGCTCATAGACTCATAGAATTGTTCTGCTTGGAAAAAAACCCATAAGATCATTGAATGCAACCTTCAACCCAACACCACCATGGCCATCAAATGATGTCCCAGATTGCCATGTATACACATCTTGAACTCCTCCAGGGTGACTTCACCACCTCCCTAGGCAGCCTGTTCCAATCCCTGACCACTCTTGGAGCAAATAAATTTTTTCTGCTCTCCAACCTCTCTCCAGTTCTGGGCCCCTCAGTTTAGGAAAGATGTTGACTTGCTGGAATGTGTCCAGAGAAGGGCAACAACGCTGGGGAAGGGTTTGGAGCACAGGCTCCATTAAGAGAGGCTGAGGGAGCTGGGGTTGCTTAGCCTGGAGAAGAGTAGGCTCAGGGGAGACCTTATTGCTGTCTACAACTACCTGAAAGGAGGTTGTAGCCAGGTGGGGGTTGGTCTCTTCTCCCAGGCAACCAGCACCAGAACAAGAGAACACAATCTTAAGCTGCACCAGGGGAGGTTTAGGCTGGATGTTAGGAAGAAGTTGATTGAGAAGTTGAGTGATTTGGCATTGGAATGGGCTGCCCAGGGAGGTGGTGGAGTCACCATCACTGGAGGTGTTTAAGAGGAGACTGGATGATGCACTTGGTGCCACAGTTTAGTTGATTAGGTGGTATTGGATGATAGGTTGGACTTGATGATCTCGAAGGTCTTTTCCAACCTGGTTAATTCTGTTCTATTCTATTCTATTCTAAACCTCCCATGGCACAACTTCAGGCTATTTGCTCTTTCTATCACGGGATACTAGGGAGAAGTTCTTTTAATGTTCACAGTGAAGGAAGAAAACAGGATAAAGGTTCTAACGAGTTCTAACTTGCTGCAGTGATAGTTTTTGCTTTTTTACCATTGTGCATCTTTCACCACCCTAAGTTGTTGCCTTATATTCATCTGTAAGTTTTTTGTCCATATTTGCTTTAATTTTGCTTTTGCTATCTGCCAAAAGTTTCTGTGTCTTGGGGGTTTGTTTATTCTTTGCTGTGATGGTAGGCAGGATGCTTATAGCAATGAGGAGGAACATTGTTACATCAGCCACGTTGGATTAGATGTGAATCGTGTTTAAGGAGATATGAAAAATGGAATTATACCTATCATTGGATGGGAGATCAGCATCTCACCTGTAAATGTATCAGCAGCAGGATAGGAAAAAAATACTGATATTTAACACTGACAAAATCAACTTTAAGTACATGACCACTAGATTATGTTCCTGCTCTGGAGATAGCAACGCTAAAGTTCTTAGCTCAAAGTAACGCTTTGCAAGGCACTGGGAAATGAAAGTCAGCTCCCTGCAGTGCTGCATCAATTGAAAAAGCATCACTTCCAAATAAATCCTGTAAGATAACATCCTTTGCAAAAAAATATGTATGTGCCAAAAGAACAGAAAGGCACCATCTTATATTTTTATTAATAATAATGCCATGCTAAAACACTGAGGGGATGTAGTAAAAGGGGTAAAGCCAAGTTGTGTTCCACCTGTGTTCAGAGCAAGTTGTGTTTTGTTTTATTTTCACAAACCACCAAACTTGAACATTAAAAGGCTTTGCTTGAAACAGGCCCTACATGTGCTTATAATAGAATCACAGAATGGTCTGGGTTGGAAGGAACATTCAAGATCATGTGCTTCCAACCCCCCTGCCATGGGCAGGGAGAACTTCCACTAAGCCAAGTTGCTCTGAGCCCCATCCAACCTGGATTTGAACAACTCCAGGGAAGGGGCGTCCACAATCACTCTGGGCAACCTGTTCTAGTCTCATCACCCTCAAGGGAAAGAATTTGTTCCTTACATCTACGCTAAACCTACCCTCTTTCAGCATGAAATTGTTTCTCCTCATCCTATTGCTGCACTCCCTGATAAAAACTCCCTCCTCATCTTTCCTCTAAGTACTTTCCTTTAAGTACTGGAAAAGCTCTGGAAGGTCACCGGAGCTTTATCTTCTGTGATTCTCTGATTTGTCAGTTCATTTCCTTGTGTAAAGGTATTTTATTTCATCCTATTATAGTGAAAAAGAGTAAAAAGGAAAAAAAAAAAAAAAAAAAAGAAAGAAGGAGAGAGAGAAAAGGAGCTACAGTGCAACTACTTGTGTTAAAATGTTGAAAACACTTAACCTTAACTCTTGCTACTGGAAGGCAGTCTTCTGTGCCATGACAGCTTCAAACTGAGTATTTCACCCATTCTATTAGCTCTGTCTGAGTCTGAAAATGTTTTCTTTGACAAATTTTGGATCCCTCCATGAAATTAGAGTGATTTAAGTTAAAAGAGATACCAGCATTTTCCTTCCCTTCAGATGGGAAGATGTAAATGCAAAAGGGCGCTAAAGGTCTTTGTCTAAATCATCTTCTTTTCCTCACCTGCTCTAGAAGAATCAGTCATGTCTCTGCAAATCCCACTTCCATTAACCTTTCAAGTACTGCTGACATTCCTCTATAGCAAGTCTCTCCACCATATGTCAAGAACCAGCTGACATATCCTTTAATATTCTCTCTTGCTCCATACCTTGACTCTTCTGGCTAGTTTGCAGGTTAGATGTCTGGGAATAATCAAGCCAAAGCTTAATTTCCAGTTTCAAAATTAATTCCCAGAGTGAAGTGGTTGCTTTCCATCTTACTAACCCTGTTAATTTCTCAGTGCTCAAAGGTCAGAGTGTAGAGGTAATTTTTGTAAAAGCAATAATACTGTAAAACTGAGGCTCAACCCAGGAAGTCTCCTGCATTAAGTATGAACAGCACAATCAGAGCATTGCATTTGTTTCAGGATATGGTTAAATGTCTGTTTTAACCAGGTAGAATTCCACTCTGTTGATTAAAACAGCAAAGTGAAGAAATGCTTTCCCATCCCTGCCACAGAGACTCAGCCCTGTGCCTTGGCCTTGTACAACAGCTGGATATTAACCATAGCTACAAGAAGGACATTGAGGAGCTAGAGCAGGTCCATGAAAGGGCAGCAAAGCTGGTGAACCATTTGGAGAACAGGCCTGGTGAGGCGCAGTTGAGGGAATTAGGGGTGTTTAGTCTGGAGAAGAGTTTGAGGGAAGTCCTTATTGCTCTCTGCAACTCCTTGAAAGGAGGTTGCAGTGAGGTGGGGGTTGGTTTCTTCTGCCTAGTATCAGGTGACAGAATGAGTGGGAATGGCCTGAAATTGTGGCAGGGGAGGTTTAGGTGGGAGATTAGGAAAATTTTCTTTGCTGCAAGAGTGGTCAGGCATTGGAAGAGGCTGCCCAGGGAGGTGATGGAATCACCATCCCTGGATGTGTTCAAGACACGTGCAGCCTCAGCACCTTGGGGTGTGGTGCTATTGGGTTGATGGTTGGACCTGATGATCTGGAAGGTGTTTTCCAGCCAAAACAACTCAGTGATTCTACTTATACCTACTGGCTGCTCCTGATTAATTGAGGCCCCATCCCTGGAGACATTCAAGATCAGATTTGTGTGGCCCTGGGAAGACTGATCTAGTTGGAGGTATCCCTGCTGACTGCAGGCATGTTGGACAAGGTAACCTTTGGAGGTGCCTTCCAGCCCAGTGCAACCTGTGACTGTGTGAATCATCTGTCTTCATAAGTGGGAATATGAATGCATGCAAACTGTGTTTTTCTTCATTTAATCACTGCTGCAAGGAGATGAATTTCTCTATTTTAAATCCAAGTCTACCTTCCTTTGGATTCCAGAGAAGCAACTCTTCACTAATGATAGAGTGCCACTTATGGGATCTTGTCTCCTGATGCCAGTAGTTGGATGTTTTTCATTCTAATTAAAATGGTTCAAAAAGCTAAAAAATATATTCTTACAGCACAAGCTTTAGGAAGGTTTTCAATCTCAAAATGAGCTTATTTGCAGGCATTTGTCATGCATTTGGGCCAAGGAAACACAACAAAGCATTAAGAAATGTAGTTTCAGATTGCAGACAAGGTGTATTGAATAGTGCCTCAGCAAGCTTCTTACATGTTTTCATTATAAACTTCCATTTAAATGCAAATTCTGCCACTTCAATAGTATCTTATGAAAAGGCCCTCTGCAGCCTTCCTGGAGCATCCCTTCAGGTATCAGGAGGCTGCTCTAAGGTACCCCTGGAGTCTTGTCTTCTCCAGGCGGAACAACTCCAGGAATTGTTTTGCCAGACCCCTAAATGTGCAGTTGAAATCCAGGACCTCTCTTCTGCTGTGTCTTTGAGGGACACACAAGTTTTAGGAAAGATCTGTGGACAGACTTAACCGAATGCTCTGAAAAAACAGTGTCATTGTGTTTGAAAGAACATTTCCACTGAAAAACCAAACCAAACAAAACCTCATCCTATCAAAATGTAACCCTCTAGATGTTAACCCTTTGACCTAGGGTAGTTATAGAGACCATCTGGGGGAAACTTTGTACTGCATTGGGTCATCTTTCCACTACTAAGTGAAGTGTCCAAGAGCGGGGGAAAAGTTTCTCCCTTCCTAGTGGCTCTAGCCGGAAGCATAAATGTGAAGCTCTAACACTGAAGTATTTGGGTGACATCAGTCTCACCTTAACAGTCTGTTGTTCCTTCCTGCTGTCTGCCAGGGTCAGGCCTTGTTTTTGATAGCCAAGATGCAAGTCTAAAGCTACTTTTAGCCTGTCTCAAGGACAGCAAGAGGCTCACAGATCTAGCATTCAGTGTTCAGTTAGGAGCCACAGGAGGATACTCTTGCAAAGGAATATTTATGAGAAAATCCTTGCAAAGGTTTTCTCCTCTTATCTGAGAGGTTATTCACTGCCTTGTCCATGCCTGTCCTTTACCCAGCCAGCTGACAATGTGAAGCATAGTTCTTATCATTTCTTTTCTGACTCTGTGCCCTTGCAAAGAAAACAAAGGGCCATCAGAGCCTCTTAGTTTGAGGGGTGGACTCAGCGAACTTAAAGTTTTTTACCAACCCAAACAATTCTGCGATTCTCCAACTGCATTGAGCTTCTTCATTTCCCACAGCTATGTTTCCAACATGGCACTACTCATGCACATCTCCAAAGAGATTTAGGCATCGTACAGATGTGTGTGTGTAAAACATGGATACAGAAATGCTGTGGAAGATCATGGTTGTAGGCACTTAGGTATATCCAAAGAGACAGGACCCTTCCAGTCATGATTTATCGGTTTGCAATAGAAAGTGAAATGCCAGGTACATTTTTGACAGATCAGTCTTTGGCACACTAAATTAATGATCTGCATCCTTGAGGCTTTCTCTGTCCTTCCATTGCCATTTGTCTTAAATGCTTTACAGATATGGTGGTGGCCACTTTAATTGTAGCTGACTCTTCCTTGAAAGCCTTTTCTTCTTTGAGAGGTGGTTAAATCTACTGACCATACGCATTCCCAACTCTCAGCTGTTAAATCCATGTGCCATACAGTAGAACAGCATCTCCATATATTGCTTTCCACCTTCTGTCTTTACAACCTTTTTTTTTCTCCCCCTTTAGTACAGTAAAAACAGGCTGCTGCTGAAATTAGATGAGAAGAGCTGTGTGCTCTGCACATAAAACATTTAACTCTGGGCTATTGAACATTCTGTTAGGACTTAAACACTTGGAAGCAACTACCTGGACTAGATACAACCCACAAAGTAAAGGTGTGGTAATTTAATCAGAACTGATTTTAAAACTAAGCTGATTAGGCCAGTCCAATCCCAGTGTAAATATATTTTTCCCCATTCACACTTCATTCCTCTTAGTTAAGCTTAGTGTAGTAAATTAATTGTATGTTTTTGTCTTAATTAAAGGAAAACAGAGTTTTGAGTGTACATCCAAACCATTTTGTTGTCTCTTGGGTCTGAAGGTAGAAGAGTCTTGACCTGAAGAGGACATTGAGGTGCTGGCTTGTGTCCAGAGGATAGTGAAGCTGGTGGAGAGTCTGGTGAGGGGCGGCTGAGGGAACTGGGGTTGTTCAGTCTGCAGAAGAGGAGGCTGAGGGGAGACCTCATTGCTCGCTACAGCCCCCTGAAAGGAGCTTGCAGTGAGGTGAGTGTTGGTCTCTTCTCTCTAGTCTCAGGTTATGGAAGGAGAGGAAATGCCCTGAAATTGTGCCAGGGGAGGTTTAGGTTGGAGATGAGGAAAAATTGCTTCACTGCAAGAGGAGTTGGGCATTGGAATAGGTTGCCGTGGGAGGTAGTGGAATCACCAATCCTGGAGGTGCTGAAGAAATGTGTGTACATGGCACTTTGGGACATGGTTTGATGGTTGTGGTGGTGGTGGGGTGATGGTTGACACACTACATTTTAAAATTGTTCCAAATATGTTGGGAAACTTTGCTCAGTTTGTTATTCTGCTCCCCCCCTCAATTCATGCATGACTGAAATGTGTGTTAATCAATACTTTATCAGCTGGCTGTGCAAACTTGGCTGGCTCATCTAGCTTGCCAAATCTCTTGTGTCTGGGTAGCTTGTTTCATCTTTTTACCAGTGTGGAAGGTGACTTGTACCAGTGCTTGCTTGGCAAGCAAGCTCCAGAGGCAAGCACTCACCAAAGATTGCATTTTTATTCTATGTAGGGGAAGAAAAATACTTCATTCATTTTAAGAAAGCCCTTTCTTTGCACTTAGTAGATGTGGAGTGATGCTGCAAGGCTCAGCTGCACTCTGGCTTTCCATATCCACCTCCTTACAGAAGCTCTCATATCTGTGACTCTTGCTGTGCTTTCTGTAACGCTGGAGTTACATCAGAACAGGAGTGAGGTTAGAAAAGGCAATGGCTTCTCTCTTTGAATAGCAAAGCAAGGTCTTCAGCAGTCTCTTCAGTTTTGGTATGGGGATTTCTTTCCCCCCACAGGTCTGTAGCTTGTCTAAAACCACCATTTTGTGGAATTGGGGTGTGAAAGATACTGTGTCTATGGAGAGATTCCAGGAGAGAGCCAGTAGTAGCTAATAAAGTTTATATCCCAGTCTTTATTAAAGAATTTATGGTGTATGAATCACTCATTGACTAAGTGATGAGGTTGCTGTGATTAGAAAGAACAGCAGATTGAAGAAAGCAAAATGATGATAGTGTTAGGGTGTACTTCTTTGCCAAGTCCTTGAGATCTACTGGTCCTTGAAATGAATATGTGCAGTACCTCCAATTTTAATAACCTAGAGGCTGTTTGCCTTGCAAAGGACTGAAGGCAGCAAGGGATGGAAGAGCAGGTGTCTGCAAGTCTATAAGTATCTGAAGGGTGGGTGTCAAGAAGAAGGGGCCAGGCTTTTTTTCAGTGGTGCCCTGCAATAGGACAAGGGGCAATGGGCACAAACTGGAAGACAGGAAGTTCCACTTCAGCAATATTCTTTACTGTAAGGGTGCTGGAGCCCTGGAGAAGGCTGCCCAGAGAGGCTGTGGAGTCTCTTTCTCTGGAGACTTTCAAGACCCATCTGGCTGTGTTCCTGTGTGACCTGAAATAGGTGACCCTGCTTTGGCAGGGGGATCGGACTGGATGATCTCTGGACGTCCATTCCAACGCCTAACATTCTGTCACTCTGTGAACAGCCTCCAGCTTGATGTGTGCCTGTCCTGTGATCCTGGCAGCTGGCAGGAAGCACCAAGTTCTACACTGTTTTTTGTTGCAGGCATGTGACATGGCCAGAAACAAGAGTGAGGAGGGACTGAAATTGTTGTGTATACTTAGTTAATAATGATTCCACCTAGAAAAGAGTCTTTTACTTTGAGTTGTGGTAATGCTATCGTGCATCAACATCAGCACTGTTTCAAATCCGTCAAGTCAACTGCAAGAAGCTCAAGGTTGAAGATTTTCAGTTAGAATGTTAGCAATTCCAGTTTGAAATTAATCTTGGGGGCTTTTTTATTGTTTGTTTCCTTAATTTTTTATTAATTCTTTGAAGATATCCTTTCCCCTTCATTTCCACTAGAAATAACTTTGGAGTTTGTTCGTTGAAATTAATTTCATTTTAATTTTATCCTTTGGTACTCCATTTTAATTCGATTTTCATACCAATTTTACTGCTCTAGAATCAATGTCACAGGCTGACTGCCTTGGAATAAAGCATTTTTACCCCCAAAGTCCTCATTTCTTATCATTTTTGCTTTTCTATTGCCATTTGATTATCTTTCTTATGATGTAACTGCAATCCAGGCAGTAAGACACATTGGCCTTTATGGAATTTTCTGCATTTTATGTCTTTGTAATGAAATACAAGCACTTGCATCCTAATGAAGGTACCTTAAAGTGTTTACAGTACCTTTAGCAAATACTGGGATAAAAATCCTCAATTTCTGATTAAGGAAAAAATGAAGTTCTCACTAATGAAATGCTAAAAATAAGATGCTTGATTGGAGGGAAATTCACACTAGGTCAGGAACTGCCATAACTATCCCACAGGTCATAAGTGAGTGGTTCTTTGGCTGTAATGGTGCTGTAGATGGGAATGGGTACTGCCTACTGCCTTTAATTACACCTGCCCTGAGTGTCCTTCAATCTTTTAAAAGTTGTTTTAACACAGTGGCTGGACCACAGAGTGGTTAACTTCCATGCTGTCAGCTTTCAACACACCTCTGAGAATCTTTTAAGTCTACTAGGACGTACCTCATGGTCTTAGATACAGAGATACAAATCCAAAACCAGAGAGTTTGTGTCACGGAGCAATCAGCAGTGCGTTCATAGAACAGTTTAGATTGGAAGGGACCTTAAAGCCATTCCCTGACATCCTTCACTACAAGCCAGTGCAAAAAGTCCCTCCTCAGCTTTCCTGTAGCCCCTTTCAGGTGCTGGAAGGCTGCTCAGTATTGACACTCTGCAGAAAATCCAGCAGTAAACTCTCTTTCTAGTTTTACTGATTTTAAGGTGGCTAATCATGAGAACCCACCTGCAGCACTGCATCCAGTTCTGGTGTCCCCAACATAAGAGGGACATGGAACTGCTGGAGTGGGTCCAGAGGAAGCTACCAAGATGACCAGAGGGCTGGAGACCCTTCCCTATGGGATCAGGCTGAGAGAGTTGGGGCTGTTCAATGTGGAGAAGAGAAGGCTCCAGGGAAAGCTTTGAGCTGCATTCCAGTACCTGAAGGAGGTCTGAGAGAACGTTGGGGAAGGACTTTTTACAAAGGCAAAGTGATAGGATGAGAAGGAATGGATTGAAGCTTGAGGAGGGTAGATTTAGACTGGAGATTAGGAAGAAATTCTTTCCAGTGAGGATGGTAAGACACTGGAACAGGTTGCCCAGGGATGTTGTGGATGTCCCCTCCCTAAAGGTGTTCCAGACCAGGCTGGATGAGATCTTGAGCAACCTGATCTAGTGGAAGGTGTCCCTGCCCATGGCAGGGAGTTTGGAACATGATGGTGTTTTAGGTCTCCTCCAGCCTGAACCACTCTAAGAGTCCATGAATATTGTACTTGAAAAGTCCTGCATTGTGAGGGAGACATTAACTCTCCACTGGGACTAACTAAAAAGAGCTTTACAGTAAAATGTGTGTGCCCTTCATTTTAAATCCAAATTCTATCACACAAATACCTCTTCTTTTTAAATCTCTTTGTAAAAATTCCTTCTTGATCAAAAGGAAAATGTTTTAAAGCATCTTAACAAAACAAAAAGTGACATGAGAAAGCATCAGTGAGAATTTTCAATAGAAAATACTCTAAGCTTGTGTCAGAATTTCAAATTGGATTTGATTTCTTTATTTATACAAGAATTCTGCATGTAAACATAGCTAACATTTTTGTGTCTGCTTTCTGGCAGCAGGCACAAAGAGAAGAGCAATGTGGCACACACTGCAGATGTTTATTATACAGCCAGCCCCAGGGTTCCTTAAGTCTCTAGAAGAGATCCTCTGTAGGTTCAATGCCTTCATGAGTGCCTGAACCAGTAAGAATTCCTGTTTCTCCTCTAAAGCTTGTTTATGAAAGGAAGCACACAGCCTTTGATGTGTTGTTCCCTGCACCCATGTCACCTATTATTTCCTTGCCTGTTTGTACCTGGCAGTGAAGATTTCTCCTCTGGGCTGTGTGTTTGTTGCACTTTTCAATGTAGTTTTGCCTAGCAGGCCTAGCTGTGGGAATCTTTGGTGGTTTTTTTCTTAAGCCAGAAAGGAAAATTTCTTTGTGACCATGACACAAGCAGCTAGCTGATGTATCATCTCAGCTCCCTGCAGGCAGGCATTGCCAAAGGGGTCAAAACATCTGTGCCTTCCTTGCTTGACTGAGGTCACATTGGCTGGAAGAGTGTCATGCAGCAAAGGGTTGAATTTTGCATTTCCATGTGCTATGTTGTCCAAATATATCATACCTAGGATCACAGAGTGGCAGGTGTTGAAAGGCACCTTTAGAGGTCATCCAGTCCAGAGCAGGGTCACCTAGGGCAGGTCACACAGGAACACATCCAGGTGGGTCTTGAAAGTCTCCCAAGAAGACTCCCCAACCTCTCTGGACAGCCTGGTCCAGGGCTTTGTCACCCTCACAGTGAAGAATTTTCTCCTCGTGTTGAGGTGGAGCCTCCTGTGTTCCAGTTTGTATCCACTGCCCTTTGTCCTGTAACAGGACACCACTGAACAGAGCCTGTCCCCTTCTTGAAACCCATATCTGCCTTTTTTTACCAAAGGGAGAAAGTGGCTTGAAATTTTCTGGTAGGAAAAAGAAGTATTTAATTTTTTAAAAAAGCACCATTTTTCTCTTGTTTTCCTTTCACTCTAATTTATGCCCATACTGCTCTGAAGAGTTAAAACAAAAACGTCCATTCTGAGCTGTTTTTCTCATGCAGAGCGTAAGATGGCTGCGGTTCACTGCCTTCACTCAGCCTCCTCCTCATTCTGGTCATTTTTGATTAAGAAACTCTTCACTTCTAATAACTTTAGTTAAGCTGATAGGCTCTAATTGCTTAGTTAACTGCACTTCTTTGCATTCTGGGGGGAATTCTGCACTCTGGCTTCTCACTTTGTCTATCACAGGTGCAGCAGGTCACACAAATGTTCTGGTTATTGCACACTACAGGGCCCCTCTTCTGCTTTTGGGGGCATTACAGGTTTGCAAGACTGAGGACCAAATGAAGCAATGGAACAAATTGGGCAACAGGGAAATCTAGGGGGTTTTGCATTTCTAGTGATAGGAAGAAAGGACTCCTTTTGTTCTGCTTTACTGAAGAGCAATTATTCTGTGGTGAGGATCTCACACCTTCATAACAGTAATGAAGCTTTTCTGCTGCTTTAAATACTTCTTAAGCAAGACTGAGACATCCTCAACAAGTGTGCAGATGATACCTAGCTGAGTGGTGTGGTTCATAAAACTCAAGGATGGGATGGGGGCTATCCAGAGGGACCTGGAGAGATGGGCTGAGGAGAATCTCATGAAGTTCAATAAGGCCAAGTGAAAGGTCCTGCACCTAAGTTGGGGCAATCTTCAGTATCAATCCAGGCTGCAAGGTGATGAGTTTGAGAACAGCCCTGCAGAAAAGGACTTGGGGGTGCTGGTGGGTGTGAAGCTGAACACAAGCCAGCAATGGGCACTTGAACTCCAGAAGGCAAATGGCAGCCTGGGCATCAAAAGCAGCATGGCCAGCAGATAAGAGAGATTCTGCCCCTCTTTTCTGCTCTGCTGAGACTCATCTGCAGTGCTGTGTCCAGCTCTGGGGTCCCCAGCACAATAGAGACATGGACTTGCTGGAGCAGGTCCAGAGAAGGCCACAAAAAGGATCAGAGTGCTGTACAACCTGTGCTATGGGGACAGGCTGAAAGAATTGGAGTTGTTCAGCCTGGAGAAGAGAAGGCTCCAGGGAAACCTTGGAGCTGCATTTCAATATCTGAAGGGGACCTACAGGAATGCTGAGGAGGGACTGTGTAGAAGAGCCTGTGGTGATAAATCGCGGGGCAATGGTTTGAAACTGGAGCAGGGTAGTTTTAGGCTGGACATCAGGAGGAAGTTCTGTACAATGGAGGTGAAATACTGGAACAGGTTGCCCAGGGATGTGGTTGAGGTCCCAGCACTGGAGACAGTCAAGATCAGTCTCGATGTGGTCCTAGTCAGTCTTCCGTAGTTGGAGGTGTCCCTACTGACTGAAGGTAGGTTGGACAAATCCTTTGAGGATCCCTTCCAACTCAATGCAGTTTGTTACATGTGTTTCCCATGTTGCTGAAGCTCATTGCCTGTCACTGGCTGTCACTGGCTGTCCCTATAGTTCCATGAAATAAGCAACTGATTAAAAACCATGGCAATTCAAAGATCATGGAGATGCTCATGGCTTTATGGAACAAAAAACACATAAAAAATGAGCTTTTTCTACAGGTCCTGGAAGGGAATGGCTGTCCTTCAGGATAGGTCATACCTCAGCTACTGCTGCTGCTGCTAAAAAAGGAAGATGATCAGCATTAGAATATTAATGGTTTTGGTATTCCCAGTACATATTGGGCAGGTGTTATGTGAGTCAAGTGGATGCTGAACCAAAAGGCAATAGCATGAAGAATTTCTGTGTCATGGGGCAACTTCAGCTGCACTCTCTTTTCTGCAGAGCACTGTTTGTTCGGAAGCTGTGGACTGCACAAATGTCCAAAGGCAGGTTGGATGGGACTTTGAGCAGCCTGATCAAGTGGAATGTGTCTTTGTCCATGTCAGGGGGGTTAGAACTAGATGATTTTTAAGGTTCCTTCCAATCTAAACCATTTTATGACTCTCTGACTCTGTGTTTTGTGCCCGCAGCTGGTTGTCTTGTCTTCCAAAGCTGTTCCTCTTTCTTCAGCTTACCACAAAACCATAAGGTCACATAAGGCTTGCTCTTGAATGGGTGGCACTGTACTGCTCCCAGCTGTTTGTGTGAACAGTGTGGTATGTGGAAGAGGAGCCTGCTACAGAACATGCAGTCCAGGAGATAGATTCTTGTGGGATGGCTTTCAACTCTTTTTTTAAGGGTCTCTTCCAGCCAAAACAATTTACAGGATCACAGAATAGTAGGGGAGGTTTAGGCTGGATATTAGGAAGAAATTCTTCATAGAGAGAGTGATTTGCCATTGGAATGGGCTGCCCAGGGAGGTGGTGGAGTCACCATCACTGGAGGTGTTTAGGAGGAGACTGGATGGGGTGCTTGGTGCCATGGTTTTGTTGATTAGATAGTGTTGGATGATGGGTTGGACTCGATGATCTCAAAGGTCTCTTCCAACCTGGTTTATTCTATTCTATTCTTGAGCAGCTCAGAGGTAGGCAGGAACTTCCTTGGGACAATGACTTTTATCTTTACTGTCACCAAAGTCATACCCAAATAATTCCACTGCCTGTTAATCTGTCATCATGCACCAGCAGCAAGATTTATTATCTCAGTGTTTACTGTTTTCCTTGTTACTGTTTGAGGCTGTTTGTGTGCTGCTGGCATCGTGTGCTCTTCCCTTTCAAGAAAGCTCATTGAGGATGATCCAGCAAACCTCCCCCTGAAGCCAAATCTTTGTGTGACCAGAGAGAACAGGAGCAGTGCCAGCTTTTCCCTCTCTCAGGCTCCACTGTGAGAAAAGGGGAAGGTGACTTACTGTAGTCCTACATAGAGAGCAGCTCCAAAATATCCAAAATACTCCAAAAAATGGAGAAAATAAATCAGCCAAAAGGAGGAAAGCTTCTTCAAAATCTGTTAAGCACAGAACTGGTTTCTCATTGCATCAAATTATTTAATGTCCAGAGAGACTGGGAGTTGGTCTGTTGGATGCTGATCTGTTGGACAGCAGCTCTGGGGAAAAGGACTTGGGAGTCCTGGTGGACCACAGAATAACCATGAGCTGGCAATGTGCCTTTGTCGCTGACAAGACCAATGGCATCCAGAGAAGGGCCACGAGGATGATCAGAGGGCTGGAGCACCTCTCCTATGAGGACAGACTGAAGGAGTTGGGGCTGCTCAGTCTGGAGAAGAGAAGGCTCCGAGGTGACCTAATTGTGGCCTTCCAGTATCTGAAGGGGGCCTACAAGAAGGCTGGGGAGGGACTTCTCAGGATCTCAGGTAGTGATAGGACTAGGGGGAATGGAATGAAGCTGGAGGTGGGGAGATTCAGGCTGGACTTGAGGAGGAAGTTCTTCACCATGAGAGTGCTGAAGCCATGGAATGGGTTGTCCAGGGAGGTGGTTGAGGCCCCATCCCTGGAGGTGTTTAAGCCCAGGCTGGATGAGGGTCTGGCCAGCCTGATCTAGTGTGGGGTGTCCCTGCCCATGGCAGGGGGGTTGGAACTAGATGATCCTTGTGGTCCCTTCCAACCCTGACTGATATTATGATATTATGGGGTCTACCAAGAAGAGTGTGGCCAGCAAGTCAAGGGAGGTTCTCCAACCCCTCTACTCTGCCCTGGTGAAGCCACATCTGAAGTAGTGTCCAGTTCTGGGATCTCCAGTTCAAGAAAAATGGGGACTTGCTGGAGAGAGTACATCAGAGGGCTACAAAGATGAGGAGGGGACTGGAACATCTCTGTGATGAGGAAAGGCTGAGAGAATTGGGGCTGGTTAGTCTGGAAATGTGAAGACTGAGGGGGGATCCCATCAGTGCTGATCAGTACTTAAAGGGTGGGTGTCAGGAGGACAGGTGTTTTTTTCAGTGGCACCTAGTGACAGGACAAGGGGTAACAGGCACAAACTTATACATAGGAAGTTCCATCTAAAGATGAGGAGGAACTTCTTCAATTTAAGGGTGGTGGAGCCCTGAAGAAGGCTGCCCAGAGAAGTGGTGCAATCTCCATCTCCAGAGACATTCAAACCCCACCTGGACACGTTCCTGTGTGACCTTCTGCATTGGAACCTGACTTAGCAGGGAATTGGAGTTGATTATAGAGGTCCCTTCCAACTCCTACCATTCTGTGATTCTTCTTCATCAAATTTGATCTCCATAGCCAAAGCCCATCATTTATTTATTGCATCCTTTGTTTTATGGTACTGGTAACTATTTTCAATAGCTTGGTTTTATTACCTTCTGTGAAAGCACAACTTTGTGGCTTGTTGTGACAGTTAACCAGTCATCATTAGCAAGCAGTTGCCCAAAGGAAAAGAAAAGCTCTAAAAGGAGACATGCATGTGAATTGGTGTTGATAGTCAAAAATTCAGACTGCATTGGACTGGAAGGGACCCTCAAAGGTCATCTTATCCAAACCCCCTGCAGTTTGCAGGGACACCTCCAACTAGGGCAGGCTACCCAGGGCCACATCAAGTTTGATCATAAATGTCTTCAGGGGCAGGGCCTCAACCACATATGTTGGCAACCTGTTTCAGTATCTCTCCACTCTCACTGTGCAGAACTTCCTCCTGGTGTCCAACCTGAATCTCCCCTGCTCCAGTTTCAAACCATTGCCCCTCTTCCTATCACCACAGGCTTTTCTAAACAGCCCATCCCAAGCCATCCTATAGGTCTCCTTCAGATACTGAAATGCAGCCCTAAGGTATCCCTGAAGCTTTCTCTTATCCAGGCTGAATAGCCCCTATGCTTTCACATGGTGCTTTCCTGATTCCAGCTTGTTACCAGTGTGTTTGACCCAAGCAGTTAACAACCACCTACCCAGAAGTGATGAGATCTTGGCAGCTTTGTAACTGCTAGTTACTTACATTCCAACATCAATAGTGATACTGTTAACAGAAGACTTCTTCCCAAAGGCTTTGCCAAGTGGCTCATAGTGAACAGTCAAACATTCTAAGTGCCTTCATTTAAATAAAAGTGGGCATAATAAGTTAAAAATCAAAGCAACTGAACTGTTCAAGTAGATGTATAAAAACATTGTGGCAGAAAATCAAATTGTGCCTTCCCTCCTTTGCTTTTGTATCGATTCCAAGGGAAAGGAACAGCAGGTTTTTTCCCTGTGTTTCTTCTCCTAAACTCTCAGTTTTCCTCAATGATTAAAAGCATGCTCCACTGCAGACAGGATTGTTCTGTCCGTGGAAGATTTAAACCCATGGCGATAAATGCATAGACATTTTGCTTGAGAACCCACATTTTCTTCTAATTGTCTTCACAGAAAGGGTTCTCAGGCACTGGAAGAGGCTGCCCATGGTGGTGGTGTACTACATGGTGTACTGCATCAGTGACAAAGGGCAGACCAACATGTCATCCATCTGCACTTTTGTAAAGCCTTTGACACAGCCCCCCACAGCATGCTTCTCTCTAACCTGGAAAGATGTGAATTTGATGGACTGTCCAGTGGATGAGGAACTGGTTGGATGTTCTCATCTAAAGGGTATTGGCCAGTGGCTCAATGTCCAGATGGAGATGGGTGACAAGTGGTGAACCTCAAGGGTCTGTACTGGGACCAGTTCTGTTCATTATCTTTATTCATGATACAGAGATTGAGGTACCCTCAAGCAAGTTGCAAGATACCAAACTGAGTGGTTCAATTGATAAGATTGAAGGATGGGATCCAGCCAGAAGGGACCTTTGAGGGTTTCTTCAAAACCAGTGTGATCTGTGAAACTGTGATCCAATCAGGAAGACTCTGCAAAGCAGGGTTCAACTCAGTGTGAGCCAACATGGCAAAAATGTGCCCATGCTTGACCGTTTATGCTTTTGTTATTTGGAAGGATGGTTTACTGGTACTGACTTTTTGGTATAAAAAGTGTAGTTATCAAGGACATGCTTCTTTCACTGGGATTTCTCTGCAGCATGAGCAAAAGAATTGCCATCTGACTAGAGTTCTGTATGGTCTTCATCACTCTGATGTCTAAGGACTGGCACTGAAACAGGCTGCCCAGGGAGGTGGTGGAGTTACCATCCCTGGACATGTTCAAGAAACCTGTGGACATGGCATTTTGGGACATGTTTTAATGGCCATGGTGGTGTTAGGTTGCTGATTGGACTCAATGATCTTAAAGATCTTTTCCAACTGAGACAATTCTATGATTCTGTGATTGAATGAGTATGAGTTATTTGGTAAGAAATTATTGCCTTCACTTGATAGTTGAGGAGCTGAGGCACACACTAGGTGGATGATTTGAAGAATGGAAGAAGGTGAGGTAAGAGGAAAGCCTGGTGCCCTACACTTGCAGAGGAGGCAATTTTGTTTGGAGTTACAGTCAGTTTGTATTGTCTTTCCCCTTGCTGGAGGTGAAGTGGATTCAATTTCTTAATCACAGGGCTTGAAATTATTATTTTATTTTTTGATCTGCAGGACCAATTAAGTTCACATTTTATCAATCTGTGTCTATTGACATATTTTAAAAGTATGAACTTCTGCTGTTCTGAGCTCCTTGCCTCTCTGGCTTTGCTGTAACATTCAAGAATCTGGAAATGACCTTGATTTTTCTCGTGTTGTTTATTGTGAACACCAATGATGAACATCTAATGCTGTCTCCAGTGAGCTTTGCATACTGTCAGAGAGATTTCTTATGTTTCTCATGGTTCTTTGACCAGTTTGTGCTTCTGAAGAGGCAGGAAAGATTTCCAAGTGTGATAGGACATGAGAAAGTGAGAAAATACACGAGGAAGGCACAGGGTTTGTGTGACATTTAAGCTACAGACGCTTTGACTGTAGCACTTCAAAGTACATGTTGACCCCTAGCTTCTCACATTCACCTCTGGAAGCCTTTACAAGCCTGATGTAGAAATTCATTATTTTTTCACCATCTTTATGCATTTGCATTTACACTTTCCTCTAAACCTCCCCTGGTGCAACTGATCCTAATTTGTTTCCTCCCACTTTTTAGTAAGGAGAAGAGACCAGATTCACAGGCTGCATTGGCTTGGAAGAGACCCTCAGAGGTCATCATGTCCAACTGCCCTGCAGTCAGCAGGGACACCTCCAACTAGAGCAGGCTGCCCAGGGTCACATCCAGTCTGATCTTGAATGTCTCCAGGGATGGTACCTCAACCACATCCCTGGGCAACCCCTTTCAGTGTTTCACCACTCTCACTGTGCAGAACTTCCTCCTGATGTCCAATCTAAAGCTCCCTTGGTCCAGTTTCAAACCATTGCCCCTTGTCCTATCACCACAGGCCCTTCTAAACAGTCCCTTTCCAGCCATCCTATAGGCCCCCTTTAGATATTGAAATGCAGCTCTAAGGTCTCCCTGGAACCTTGTCTTCTCCAGGCTGAACAGCCCCAATTCTTTCAGCCTGTCCCCATAGGAGAGGTGCCCCAACCCTCTGAGCACCTTGGGGGCCCTCCTCTGGACTGGCTCTATCAAGTCCATGTCTCTCTTTTGTTGGTGGCCCCAGAGATGACTACAGTACTGCAGATGAAGTCTCACCAGAGAGGAGCAGAGTGGCAGAATCACCACCTCTCTCCTCCTATCACTTGATACTAGGGAGAAGAGATCAAATCCCACCTGACTCCAACCTTCTTTCAGGTGGTGGTAGAGAAAGATACTGAAGCAGGTTGCCCAGAGAAGTTTCTGTTTCCCCATCAGTGGAATTGTTCAAGGTCATGTTGAATGAGGTCCCACTCAACCCAAACCACCCTATCACTCTATCCTCCTGTCATTTGGGGATATCGATGTGATAGCAATGGGAGCCACAGAAGAAATGAAGACGTGTGTAGTCATATTGAGAGAAGCAGCTTGTTAGACTCTGCCTTTTACCCTCCTCAGCCAAGAGTTTCATTTGCAATAATCACACACAAATTTTTCCTTCTTTTTGGAGACCAAGAGAAAACTATTTAGGTTTTTAAGGATGGTCATCTGTCCCCATTTCTATGCTCTAGAAGATCCCACATGGTCTCTAGCAGTCCCTTCAGACTCTGTGGGTCTCTCTGAAATCCATCTGCAGCCTTGTGAAGATATCTTCATACCAAAAGATGACCTAAATGGTGCTACACACCTGTGTTTAGTCATTCCCAAAATATTTTGACTCTGAAGTACAGGCCTCAGCTATTTTCCCTTTCCTCTCTTCTCCTAAAGTCATTCAAGTCCAAACTGCTCCTTTGACCCCTTATGTAAAAGATTTGAGTCATTCTGTCAGTAGACAGGACCAACACAGCATGATCTCACATCATGAGCTAGGCTGCAGCTGGTGAGCAAACACCTTGCCAAAAAGGACAGTTTGCAAGTGGTTTGCAAGCCAGTGCTTGCCAGAGAGATCAGACTCCGGCGTAAGCCCAAGCCAGGGTTGCTTTGCTCCTCCAGAACCTGCACTGAGAATGATGAACTAAGAAGAGAGTGGATTCTACTCAAGCTTGGCCACGTGGCTAATTCCCTGTCAGGATTTTGATGGGTGCTGTTGTAAAGTACTGCAGAGATTTCTCAGGGCTAATGCATGCCCACAGGGCAGAGATGCCACACAGATAACCCAGATTACCTCATCTGATTATGGAAAGTCTTCAGCATGGTTTGCTAAGGGTGCCCTGCAAGCCATTTGAACAGTGGGCACTAGCCAGAGCCAGCTATTCCACATGGCCAGCCCTGCAAAGGCATCATTGACCTGCTGAGCTCTAAGCATGTCACCATGGCATGCATCCTCTCTCTGCTATGGAGAGAAATGAGACCTGCAAAAGCTCTTTAAGCCTCATTAAATCCGATTACATTCTAAGCAGGGCAGATTGTCAGAAGACTCTCTCATGCAAGCTTTTCTCCCTTTACTAATCACAGAATGTGAGAGGCTGGAAGGGACCTCTGGAGATCATTGAGTCCAAGCTCCCTGCCAGAGCAGGGTCACCTAGAACAAGTCACACAGGATCACATCCAGGAGGGTTTTGAATGTCACCAGAGATGGAGACTCCATGACCTCTCTGGGTAGCCTATTCCAGTGCCACAACACCCTTAAATTAAGTAAGTTCCTGCTCATCTTTAGATGGAACTTCTTATGGTCAAGTTCGTGCCTGATAGCCCTTATCCTGTCACTGGGCACCACTGAACAAAGCCTGGTCCCATCCTCCTGGCACCCATCCTTTAAGTATTGATCCCCTCAGTCTTCTCTTTTCCAGACTAAAGAGCCCAAATTCTCTCAGCCTTTCCTCATCACAGAAATTTTCCAGTCCCCTCAGCATCTTTGTAGCTGTACAAAGGCTACAATCCACTCAAGGATGTGTTGTGACCCATTTGTGCAGTTGCCAAGCAGGTTCTCCATACACCAGGAGGGAAGTGAGGGCTGTTTTAGCAAAGTGCATGGTCACATCAGAGTTATTAATACTTAAAATGGCATTTACATGGGTAAGCAAGATGAATAATTAAGAAAGATGAAACTTTAGACTTCTGACATGCAATAACTTTCCATAGAATTTTTATGAGACACATTTATTTTTTTCTGTATTTACAAAGTGGTGACAATTAAGTCCTCCCCAGAGGAGGCCACCAAGATGATCAGAGGGCTGGAGAACCTTGCTTATGGAGACAGGTTTGGGGCTGTTCAACCTGGAGAAGAGAAGGTTCTGGAGAGTCTTTAGAGCAGATTTCCAGTACCTGAAGGGGGCTACAGGAGAGCTGGGGAGGGAGTTTTGACAAGGGCTTGTCATGACAGGATAAGGAGCAATGGCTTTGAGCTGTAAGAGGGGAGCTTTGGGACTGCAGATTAGAAAGAAATTAGAAAGAAATTCTTGAAAGTAAGGGTGGTGAGACACTGGAACAGGTTGCCCAGGGAGATTGTGGATGACTTCTGCATGGAGGTGCTCAAGGCCAGGTTGGATGAGGACTTGAGCAACCTGGTCTAGTGGAAGGTGCCTCTGCCCATAGCAGGCGGGTTGGAACTGAATGATCTTGAAGGTCCCTTCCAAACCCAAACCATTCTATGATTCTATGAACGTTACCAATTCCATGAGGATACGAGGACTACAATTCTATGAACATTATCACTACCATGAAGTTCCACTGGGATCTCAACCTGATGGGGATTTGAGGAAGATTTTGCTCATCCCCTGTCTCCAAAACAAAATAAAACACACACACCCCCCCCAATCCTGGGTAATTTCCACATGGAGCATAGCTCCTCTGGGACCAAGGAAAGGAGAGACATTCCCCAGCAGTGCAGTTCTGCCAAAGCCCCTTTGTTGCTTCCAGCCCTTTGCATGCCTTTTGTTGTTGTTTTTTGGGGAAAATAGTCACAAGGAATTTAAGACAGTGTGTAGCAGAGTGAAATTTTCAGTAATTGAATGCATACCTGAACACACAGGGCCAGCCACATAAGGGAGTGAGACAGCCTCTTGAGGAAGATTTAATTATTGTCACCATTCATAAGAGACAAAAGAGGGGGGGAAAGTACTGCCTGATATTCTCCTAGATGGAAGAGAAGTAATACTTTATGCAGTTTTTATGGCTTCTCAGAAGCCTATCCAGATGATAGATTAACAAGATGGTTTTTCAAGAAAACTGAAATATTATGTACATAATAATGAGTATTCAGGCCCTTTTTGGCTTCACCTTATCAAGCACACATCAGTTGCAAGCCACACAGCTTGGAAAGTACTGATGTGATTGCTGCCTTCAGATGTTTCAGGTGTTTCTTACGGAGGGACTTGATCGTTTCAGGCAAATTGTCTGCAATCTGGCATTTGAAAAACATATTCCTGCAAAGGTGATAATGAAAATCACTAGAGTCACAGAGTCACAGATTGCATTGGACTATAAGGGACTCTCTAAAGTCATCTTGTCTGACCCCCATGCAGGCAGCAGGGACACCTCCAACTAGAGCAGGCTGCCCGGGGCAGCATCAAGCCTGCCCTTGAATGTCTCCAGGGACGGGGCAACCTGTGCCAGTATTTCACCACCCTCATTGTGAAGAATTTCCACCTGATGTGCAACCTAAAACATTATCCCTCATCCTATCACCACAGGCCCCTATAAATAGTTCCCCTCACCCCCAGCCTGTCCTTATAGGATGTGTTCTCCAGCCCTCTGATCATCTTGGTGGCCTCCTCTGGACCGTCTCCAGCAGGTCCAAGTCTCTCTTGTGTTAGGGGCCCCAGAGCTCAACATAGTACTGCAGGTGAGGTGTCAGCAGAGCAGAGGGGCAAAATCCCCTCTCTTCATCTGCTGGCCACACTAGTTTATGCAGCCCAGGGCCATTAGCCTTCGAGGCTGCAAGTGCCCATTGCTGGCTTATGTCCAGTTTCTAATCCACCAGCACCCACAAATCCATTTCTGCAGGACTGAACACTGTGTGAATATCACTGAAGTACTTCAGTAACTAACGACAAGACGAAATGGCCTTGAGCTATGCCAGGGGTGGTTTAGGTTAGATATTAGGAAAAATGGCTTTCCTGCAGGAGCAGTCAGGCATTGGAACAGGCTGCCCAGGGAGGTGGTGGAACCACCATCCCTGGAGGTGTTAAAAAAAAAGAAGAGTTGATGTGGCACTTCGGGACATGATCTAGTGGTCATGGAGACGGGTAGAAGGTTGGGGTTGATGACCTTGGAGTTCTGTACCAACCTTAATGATTCTATGAGAAGGACCCTTTCCCCATTAGAGACGTCTTCCCATTAACACGGGGGGTTTGGACTTGATGATCATTTGAGGTCCCTTCCAACCCCTAACATTCTGCGAACATTCTGCCTGGACACGCACGTCACAGGCAGCTCTGTGCTGCTTGCCTGCTGTAACTGATGTAGCCACATTTGCTAAGGCTTTCACCTGTAATCTTGACTGGCAACCTTGACAGCGAGGCTTGTACTCCATTAAAGCCCTGCCAAAATCAATAGGCAGTGGTAGAGTTAAGGCACCTTTGTTACACTCCAGCACATGCAGCGTTTCAAGCATGTGAATGAAAACGTTGCTCTTGGAGGGATCAAAACCTGCAAGTGTTTTCTAGCTGACAAGCAGGTTTCAAAGCAGCAGCTAATTTTAGAATTCATGTGGGATAGCAAATAATTGTGGGGGCTGGGTATGACAAACTTTAATTAGCATCTGTGAGGAATTAGGGGAGATTTGTAGAATAATAGTTCACATGCTTCCTACTTTAAATAACAATTTAGGTTGGGTGTAATTATAAATAAGCCTTTGCTTCTCATTAATTTTCTACTTGATTACTAAAGCCATTGTTCAAGTGTAGAGCAGAAAGAGACCATTAGAAATTGTTTATACTCTGCAGATGATAGAAGAAATTACAAAGGAAATGCATATTAATGACTAAAAGGGCATTAAGCCATGTGTTAAAAATGCTCTGCTTGGATGAGATCAAATGGTGCTGATTATTTTAGTGCCTAACCAGCAATAAATAAGTGATGCTGTAAGCAGGCCAGGACAACTGCTTACTGATGCTTTTGCAAATAATTTTTTCTGAGTGCCTTGTCTGCAGACACCCAATGTACTCTCCAAATCATGGTCCAGGCTCCTGAGTCTTGGGGATGAGCTGAGTCAAGGTCTGGGATGATTTTGAGCCACCACAAGTTTGCTTTGCGATTTCAATGAGATACTGGGAGGGATTGGAGAGTTTGGTGGGAGTAGGGACATGGTGTCTCTGCTGCTTTTGGGCTCTCCAAGTGATAGTGGTGATCAAGGTTGGTTGTTGTGACAAAACAAAGGCTCCAGAAAGAGCTTCTTGTGGCCTTTCAGCACTTGTAGGTCTGGAGGAGGCCACCAAGATGATCAGAGGGCTGGAGCATCTCACATGCAGGGACAGGCTGAAAGAATTGGGGTTGTTGAGCCTGGAGAAGAGAAAGCTTTGGGAGATGTTAGAGCTGACGTTAGAGATGTTTCAATATCTGAAGAGAACCTACAAGAAGGCTGGGGAGGGACTGTTTAGAAGGGCCTGTGGTGATAGGACAAGGGACAATGGATTGAAACTGGAGCTGGGCAGATTTAGGTTGGACACCAGGAGGAAGCTCTTTACTATGAGGGTTGAGAGACACTGTAACAGGCTGCCCGGGGAGACAGTGAGACCCTGTCCCTGAAGACATTCAAGATCAGACTTGATATGACCCTGGGCAGCCTCCTTTAGTTGGAGATGTTCCTGCTGCCTGCAGGGTGGTTGGACAAGGTGACCTTTGAGGGTCCTTTCCAACCCAATGCAATTTGTGAATCTGTGATAAGAGAGACAGGGGCAGACATTTGGCTTGTTGATGGTTGGACTTGATGACCTTGGAGATTGTTTCCAACCTTTATGATTTGGTGATATTATTTCTCACCTTTAATACTTCCTAAAATGTCTTATTTGCAAATCTTTTATTTAGTCCTGGTAGTAGCAAATTATACAGATACTCTTAAAAACCAAACCAAACAAACCAACCTCTTTTGGCCCAGTTAACTTCTGTGCAGGATAAAATTTAAGCATACAATTTGCCTACAAAGTGCATAAGACAGAACATTAGCCCAGCACTCCCATGTCATGTTTATCAAATGCTATTGATGATGCCTGTGAATTATGCCCAGATCAGTTAGGACATGAAACCAGTGATGTCTCTTATGGTGACTGTTGGCCTGATGGTTGGCAGGGCTCAATCTTGTCATGCCTAGGGTTTTAAAATGGGTACAAGAATGGCTGCATCCAAAGGCAAGTTAGGGACTAGATCTAGGGGTGCCTTTTAGCATGTAAAGACATTTTATGCAGTTCTTTGTTTTTAACTCAGTGTAAGAAGCCTGAGAGCCCATCTGTTTCAGATAGTGCATCTCCTGTTGTATTTCACAGACAACAGCATTTCAGGTGCAGCAATGTTCTGGAAAGCCTGAGAAACAGGTAGATGTCAGTGCTGGAGGAGCCATCTTTCCCTGTATTTGGAGACTGAAAGATGTTTTGACAGATGGCTGTTGACAGGTGACATCCAGCTGAAGATAAGCCAGCAGTGTGCCCAGGTGGCAAAGAAGGACAACACCATCCTGGTCAGGATCAGGAAGAGTCTGTACAGCAGGAGCAGGAGAGATTGTCCCCCTGTACTAGGCACTGGTGATGCCAGTCCTCAGAATACTGGATTCAGTCTGGAGGATAGGTCTGGTGAGGAGCAGCTGAGGGAACTGGGGATATTTAGTCTGGAGAAGAGGAGGCTGAGGGGAGACCTCATTGATCTCTCCAACTCCTTTAAAGGAGGTTGCAATGAGGTGGGGGTTAGTCACTTCTGCCTGGTATCAGCTGACAGAAGGAGAAAAAAATGCCCTGAAATTGTGCCAGGGCAGAGTTAGTTTGGAGACTGGGAAAAATTTCTCCCCTGCAAGAGTGGTCAGGGATTGGAACAGGCTGCCTAGGGGGTGGTGGAGTCACTATCCCTGGAGGTGTTCATGAAACGCGTGGACATGGCACTCTGGGACATAGTTTAATGAGACATGTGGTGGTGTTGGGTTGATGGTTGGACTTGATGATCTAGGATGTCTCTTCCAATTAACCCAATTCTAGATTCTGTTCTAAACAGAGGAGTATAATTACAACAATGTTAGATCAAGCTGAATTGTCTTGCAACTGCAAACAGGCTGTCCAAGGGCTGCATGGGAAAACATGAATATTTGAAGATATCTTTCAGGACATTCCCAACAGCTCAATGTGAATCAACTTTATCTGCTTCACACATCAATATTTTAATATGTCAGCATCTTGCACACATAGAGAAACACCTGAACTCATTGCAAAAATATCAGGGGAAATGTCTCTACACTCACCACACTGCCAAACCATTCCATGTCTAGGAGGTATTTTAGGCATAGTGGAACTTACAAAAGTTGAATATATTTTCACTTCATGTTCTAATAAAACCTTTATTTCTAAACATCACTCAAGAGTCATGCAAGACTGCAAGACTGGAGCAAAATTAGCCCCATAAGAGGAAAAAATCTAACATGAAACCAAAGAAAATGAAATAGGCAAGATCACAGTAATTTGGTTTCTTTGATTATGTGTTTATTTTTAAGGACAAAGGGGGGACTTTGCTGGAGCAGGCAGCTTGTGACAACCCTGGGATACTGGAGAACAAAAGGAAATGGCCTGAAATGGTGCCAGGGAGGTTTAGGTTGGAGATTAGGAAATGTTTCTTTGCTGCAAGAGTGGTCAAGCACTGGAATAGGCTGCCCAGGGGGATGGGGGAGTCACCATCCCTGGATGTGTCCAAGAAAGGTGTGGTCATGGCACCTGGGGATGTGGTTTAATGGTCATGGTTGTAACGCTTGATGGTTGGAATCAGTGATCTTGGAGGGTCTCTTCCAGCTGAAACAATTCTCTAATTCTACTATTCTATGATCTCATCTAGAACACAGAAAAGAAAAAAAAAAAATAATGAAGGAGCACATTGACCTTCAGGTGCTAAAAGGAAGCTTAGAAAAGTAAGCAAATCTCATCATCTTCTGTGCTCGTTCTGTGGAGGACAAGAAGCAGCAGCCTCAAATTAGAGCATTAGAAAAAAAAAAAGAGTTTGGCATTAGGAAAATATTTTCAGGTGTGAAATGGATTACCTGTGATGCTTTCTGACTCCTGTCATTAGGCAGGTTTAAAAATAGCGTTAGGACAATGTCCCTCAATAATCATTGAGATAGCCTTGGGCAAAGGGATAGTTTAGGTGACATCTGGACATTTTGGGTATTTCTACACCGTGTGATTTCATACAGAGCATTTTGCCTCCATGCAGGTCGTTATTCCAATAACTTAAGCATGATTGTTGATTAACTTCCCCATAGGAATTTGAAATAGAAGTGGTTTATGCAGCCACTTATTCAAGCTGATATTCAGTGAATTGGCAAAATTTGCTTCGACTATCAAATAATTCCCTCACTTTGACTCAGTTGGAAATCTCTTGGAAATTTTAGGTTTGAAATGCATAAATGTACTTACTGACTCGCAAGAGCTACAGCTCTGTAGCACAAAGACAGCTCCTGATGCACAGAGCCTTGCTGAATTGAGATTGTGCTTGCAAGCCACAGTCAATCATAGAATCACAGACTCATAGAATGGCTCAGTTTGGAAGCGATCTCAGACATCATCTAGATCCAACTCCCCTTTCATGGGCAGGGACACCTCTCAGCTAGAATTGCTTGCCCAAGGCCTCATCCAACCTGCCTTTGAACAC
This sequence comes from Dryobates pubescens, assembly GCF_014839835.1. NCBI lineage: Eukaryota > Metazoa > Chordata > Aves > Piciformes > Picidae > Dryobates > Dryobates pubescens. Next base: position 45,039,389 of record NC_071612.1, read on the forward strand.
CCCCAGGGTGGAGGCATCCATAACCTCCCTGGGCAACTAGTTTCAGAGTCTCACCACTCTTGTCCTGAAGCACTTCTTCCAAAGATCCAGTCTAACCTTTCTCTCCCTCAGCTTCAACCCGTTCTCCCTTGTCCTGTCTCTAGACCCCCTGAAGAAAAGTCCCTCTGCAGCCTTCCTGTAGGATCCCTTCAGGTATTGGCAGGCAGCTCTAAGGTCTGCCTGGGATCTTCTCTTGATATTGTTCAGCAGACATTGTGCATGGGACAGGGTGGGACTCCTCAGGCCTCCATTCTTCCTTAAATGGTCAGAACTGAATCCAGTAGAAGTCCTTAAAGGATGGGTTTGGGCACTTGTATTTAAAGTTTATTCAGTTGCTGTGAGTCAATATTGTTGACATCGTTTGTATTGTGCTGGGGACGCTAAGTTGATCTACCACCACCAGTCTCAATTAGAAGCAATTAATTGTCACTATTATTGCAGTAGGATGGGTAGGAATATACTGAGACTCTTTGAAAACTTGGGCAGTCATCATTGATCAAATGCATGTTAGTGTGACAGTAACCACCTGGACCTCCCCAGTCCTCCTCATCTGCTCTGCCTCAGTGTTCTAGAAAGACCATTATCCCTGATTAGCTTGGAAGCACAGACAATTCATTACCCTTCAGGAAGCCAGAACATGCTTAAAAGCTTTTAATAGCTCTCATAAAAAGAAGAATAAAATCAGAGGACACCATGACCAACATGACCAAGGTATTACCACCAGCAGAGGTTTTGGAATTACATGCTGAGAGGGAACACTAGCAGCAGCTGAAGTCAGGTTGTTCTCTCATGGAGCTCACAGTGAATGCATGAAGAGATGTCACTGATGGTGCTTGGGTGTTGCAAGATGAACCTGCTTTCCACAAAAGGGAAAATGATAAAAACCCCTCAGTGATAGAGAAAAATATGGCATGGACTGAAATGGGACCAGGGGAGGGTTAGGTTGGAGATGAGGAAAAAATTCTGTGCTGCGAGGGTGGTCAGGGATTGGAACAGGCTGCCCGGCGTGGGGGGTGGAGTCACCATCCCTGGAGGTGTTCATGAAATGTGTGGACTTGGCACCTGGGGACATGGTTTAATGGCCATGGTGGTCTTAGGCTCACTCAATGATCCTAGAGGGCTTTTCCAACTGAAACAATTCTATGATTCAGTGAAAGAATTACCTTAAAAATGTCATTTACCTTTTGTTTACCCACCATGACTAGTCTCTCTGATGTCTAATTTAGTATCTTTGATGACACTAATCACAGAGTCACAGAACAAGTCCTGTTTAAGTCCTATTTAAACTAAGTCCTATTAAACTACATCTAACTCAGTCTTTCGTTAGACCAGTGCAGTTTCTCCTTAAGCCAGGTTACAGTTCCTTGAAGATGACATATCTCCAAATGTTTCCTTTTCTTCAGGATTTATGAATTTTCCTATTAATTAAGTGCAAAATGAGTTCTGGTTTTGGCCATGATGCCAAGAGGGCCAATGGCATCATGGGATGCATCAAGAAAAATGTTTCCAACAGGTTTAGGGAGGTTCTCCTGCCCCTCTACTCTGCCCTGGTGAGACCACACCTGGAATACTGTGCTTAGTTTTGGGATACCCAGTTCAAGAGTGACAGAGACCTGGAGAGAGTCCAATGGAGAGCCACAAGGATGATTTAGGGACTTTAACATCTCTGCTATGAGGAAATACTGAGAGAGCTGGGGCTGTTCAGTATGGAGAAGAGAAGGCTGAGAGGAGATCTGATCAATGTCTATAAATATCTGAGGGGTGAGTGGTGGAATGAAGTTGCCAGGCTCTTTTTCACAGTGCCCAGTGATAGGACAAGGATCAGTGGGTACAAGCTGGAACACAGGAGGATCCACTGCAACATAAGGAGAAACTTCTTTGGTGTGAGGGTGCTGGAGCCCTGGAGCAGGCTGCCCAGAGAGGTTGTGGAGTCTCCTTCTCTTGAGAGTTTCAAGACCCATCTGGATGAATTCCTGTATGACATGCCCTGAGTAATCCTGCTCTGGCAGCAGGGATGGACTTGGTTATCTTTAGAGGTCCCTTCCAACCCCTAACATTCCATGATTCTGTGTACAAAGAAGTTGCCTCAGTTCTGTGAGCTGTGTGCTGGACAGGTATGTGGTCTTGTCAGGCAGCCTTATGTGACCTTCCTGATTCATTATTTCTTAAAAGAAGCATGGAGAGGAAAAATCAGAGTGTGAGATGTTGTGTAAGTAAAAGTAAGGTAGAACTGGTTGTCTGCATCAATCTCTGTGAGAATGAAAAAGGACTCTGCTGGGTGGTCAGTCTATGAGAATCTGAAATAGCTGCTGGGTTCACAGAACCTCTGCTCAGAGATGAGCATTTAAAGCTACACACTAAAGTTTGCTTTAGTGACCAACAGAAGGGGATTTTTAGAAACTGGACCAGTGAAAATGCTGGATGACCTCTGTCAGCTTAATCTGTGGGTAAAAGGCAAGGACTGAAACAGGAAAGGAAGAAGCTGATTAAACAATTCTAAGATGAGTCCTTCCTAGCTTGTGCCAGCTATCAGCTCTCATCTGATATCACCACACCAGCTCCATCCTTCTATCTGATCAATTCCCTCCCATCCCACCCTGCTGGTGGAAGTATCACTGGGACCACTTACAAACCACCAGTGTTGCAGGAACACAACTTTGACATTGGGGACTTTGCAATTATTTTCTAGCCAAAGAAGTAAAAGTGTCCCTGAAGCTTCAGGTGAACGAAAAGCAGTGCAGGACTGAGCATCATGAGAATGAACTAGAATTAGGCTTGAGAAGTGGTCAGTACCAGCTGCACGAGTTTCAACAGATCACAGTGCAAGGTCCTCCATCTGGGTCAGGTGAACCCCATGCACAAGTTCAGGCTGGGTGCATAGTGGGTTGAGAGAAGCCCTGAAGAGAAAGTCTTGGGAGTGTTGGGTGCTGAGAAGCTCACCATGAGCCAGCAATGCCCTCATGCAACCCAGAAGGCAGCTGTGTGCTGGGCTGCAGCAAGAGGAGTGTGGCCAGCAGGGCAAGAGAGGGGATTCTGCCCCTTTCATCTGCTCTGCTGAGACCCCACCCCATATCCTGCATTCAGTTGTGGTGTCCCCAGCATAAGAAGGAAACAGAGCTGTTGGAGTGAGTCCAGAGGAGGCCACAAAGATGATCCAAGGGCTGGAGCACCTCTGCTGTGAGGACAGGCTGAGGGAGCTGGGCTTGTTCAGCCTGGAAAAGGGAAGACTCCATGGGGACCTTAGAGCTGTCTTCTAGTACCTCAAGGGATCCTACAGGAAGGCTGCAGAGGGACTTTTCCTAAGGGTGTCTAGAGACAGGACAAGGGAGAATGGTTTGAAGCTGAGGGAGAGCAGGGTTAGACTGGATCTTAGGAAGAAGTTCTTCAGTACAAGGATGGTGAGACTCTGGAATAGGCTGCCCAGGGAGACTGTGGATGCCTCCTCCCTGGGGGTGTTCAAGGCCAGGTTGGATGAAGCCCTGAGCAGCCAAGTCTAATTGAGAGGCATCCCTGCCCATGGCAGGGGGCTTGGAGTAGATGATCTCTTAGGTGTCTTCCAACCTGAACCATTCTGTGATTCTATGACATTCTTTTTCATTGGATTTTAGGTAGGAAATTAGAGCATGCAGGACCCTTGTGTTAGACTCTGAGGCTTGAGCTTGCCTGATGTCATAAAACACGATGACACAAATAGTGTTCACTTATGTCGCTATAAAGTGAAGTTTATAGGGGGCCAATCAGTGCTACCGTTTATGCTATCTACGCTCAGCATTACTAATTGTGTCACTATAAAGCTGGTTTACAGTCATATAAACAGAACAGATAATGCTGCCAGGCTTTGGTATTAATGCTGCAAATAAACCTACAAACACTTTATTCCGATATCTTTTATGGTGCTAATAAGCAAATTCTAGGGGCAAGCTCGCCGCTGTAATCTGGGAAACCCTGGCCAATTATTGTTATCACTGGAGTATGAGACAAGGGAGTGGCCCTGCCCCTTTCCTCTGTCTGAAATATTTATTACCACATTTGCTTTACATAAATGTCTATCTATATCATAAATGACTGTTTTATCTCACAGATTGCATTTGGTTGGAAGGGACTCTCAAATGTCATCTTGTCCAACCCACCTGCACTCAGGAGGGAAATTTCCAACTAAAGCAGGCTGCCCAGGGCCATACTGAGTCTGATCTTGAATGTCCCCAGGGATGGGGCCTCAACCACATCCCTGGGCAACCTGTTCCAGTGTTTCACTACTCATTGTACAGAACTTCTTGCTGATGTCCAACCCAAATCTCCCCTTCTCCAGTTTCAAACCATTGCCCTCATCCTATCACCACAGTCCCTCCCCAACCTTCCTGTAGGTCCCCTTCAGACATTAAAATGCAGCTCTAAGGAATCCCCGGAGCCTTCTCATCTCCAGGCTGAACAGCCCCAACTCTCTCAGTCAGGATTGTTCCCTGTTGCCAGATTACTGTCTCAGCTATTCCCTTCTAGAATTTTCTTGGATGTGAGAAGACCTCAGACTTGTAATGGAAAAATAAAAGTGAAGTTCTTGTCTCTCATACACTTACACTGCTAATTTGCAACTCTCAGTCATAAAGATGCCTTTAGAAGAAGGGGGGGGAAAAGAGATCTAAAGGTTTTATCTCTTCAGCAGCAAACACAGGGAGAGAATGCAGTGATGCAGATGATTATTTTATGGCCTAGGGGCAATTAAGATGAGGAATGGATGATACAGTGGCAGATGCAGTGGAATCACATAAGTCTTTTTTCTGTAGCACATCAGGTTTAATGAGATTACAGAGGAAGGAAAAAAACCCACCCACAAAACCCCCAAAACAACAGAGTAACACAGAGAGGTCTGCTACAGGTCTTGATTAATCTTGCAGGAAATCCAAAGTTCAGCTGTTTCAAGGTCTGGCACATCCTGAGGATATCCTCAGGATGCTTCCCCAGAATCTGCAGATGAGCATCTGTCTTTTGAAAGCCTTTCCTCAGTTTCTCCCAGAGGCTCCCAAGTGCTGCAAGGGCAAAGCAAGGTGGCCATTGCTCTCAGTGTCAAGTTGCAGATGGGCACTGACAGTGCAAGGAGGATGGGCTGGCACCTGTATCAAGGTACTTCATCATTGTTGGTCCTGGCTAGCAAGAGGAAGAGCAGGTTGAAACAAGGGAAGAAGTGCTTTGAGACATCAAGATAGATGAGAAGACTCAGCAGAGAGGATTGCTCTTCTCATTCACTGTGTCGAGAAGTTTGGGTAACAGCTTAGATAAGATGCTTTGCTTTTCATATGGATAAAATGAGGAAGAAGAAATCCTCCTTTGACATCTGAATCTGCCCTGCTCTGCTGAGACCCCACCTGGAGTGCTGTGTCCAGCTCTGGGGACCCCAACACAAGAGAGACACAGACTTCATGGAGTAGGTCCAGAGGAGACCACCAAGATGATTGGAGGGCTGGAGAACCTCTGCTATGGAGACAGGCTGAAAGAATTGGGGTTGTTGATCCTGGAGAAGAGCAGGCTCCAGGGAGAGCTTAGAGCAGCATTTCAATATCTGAAGGGGACCTACAGGAAGGCTGGGCAGGGTCATGTGGTGGTAGGACAAGGGACAATGGTTTGAAACTGGAGCAAGGAAGATTTAGGTTGGACACCAGGAAGAAGTTCTGTACAATGAGAGAGGTGAGAGACTGGAACAGGTTGCCCAGGGATGTGGTTGAGGCCCCCTTGATGTGTCCCTGTACAGTGTGCTCTTGTTGGAGGTGTCCCTGCTGACTGCAGAGGGATTGAACAAGATGACCTTTGAGGGTTCCTTCCAATCCAGTGCCATCAGTGAATCTGTGTGCATGACCACAGAGAGAGCAGCGCAAGTGGAGTCATGGCAGCTGCACTCAGCGTGCATGAGGAAGTCAAACGTTTGGTCACGCTCTTCTGACACCAGCAGCACTGAGTTGAAACATGACCAACTGAGGGCCAAAGATTAGTAAAGAGGCTACAATCATTCCAGCACCACTTAGCACAAATGGGAGGCAATTAATCTTTGCAGAATGTCTTCAGAATACCCATGAAAAATTAAATCCTTGCCTTGCTGAAATCAGTGAGAGCTTTAATTCTGACATTGAAGCCTGATTTCACCCTAAAAACACAAATCCTCATTTCTGTTTGGTAGATGATTTAAAAATACATGACAGAGGGTGGGCATAAGTCCTGGATTCTCTCCAAGAGATGGGTAGACTTCCTAAACGTTCCATGCAGACTCTTACACACTACTGTAAAGAGAGCTCTTCCTTAAAACATCCTCATGCCTTTTCTTGTGAGTTTTTAGAAGCCACAGGTGAGATTTCAGGTTTATATATTCACATAAATCAACCACAGATTCAATTCTTTCTTAATTTTTCCCTCAGGCAATACTGAAAGATAAGGACAGAGGGGACATGAGGGACATGGAGCTGATGGAGTGGGGCCACAGGAGGCCACAAAGATGATCACAGAGCTGGAGAACTTCTGCTGTGGGGACAAGCTGAAAGAACTGGGGCTGTTCATCCTGGAGAAGAGAAGATTCTGTGGAGACCTTAGAGCAGCCTTCCAGTGACTGGTGAGAGTTACAGGAGAGCTGGGTAGGGACTTCTAATAACAGCTTCTAATGATAGGATGAGGGGGAATGCATTGAAGCTTGAGGAGAGAAGATTTAAACTGGAGATTAGGAAGAAATTCTTGACAGTGAAGGTGGTAAGACACTGAAACAGGTTGCCCAGGGAGGTTGTGGATGCCCCCTCCCTGGAGGTGTTCAAGCACAGGTTGGACAAGGCCTTGGGCAAGGCAAACTGTTCTAGTGGAAGGTGTCCCTGCCCATGGCAGGGGGATTGAAACTAGATGATCTTTAAGGTCACTTCCAATGCAAACCATTCTATGTAGCTCAGTTAAGCAGAGGTGCAAGAGGCTTGTATTAAAGGGATGGTTCTAACACAGACCTCCTCCACTCTTGAGAATCAGCTATTAATCTTGTTGTGTGCCTGTAAATTGTCATGAATGATCGTTTCTTGTCTATCGTGTGGATGCTCAGTTAAGGTTTGTAAATAATTTTCAAGTTACTGAGACAGTGGGCTGTCAAAAAGGCAGTGTCTGTTTGATCCTAAGGACAGTAGGACATGGTGACATGAGTGACTCTGTGTGCAAAATGCTTTTTCCCCCCAGGGGCTCTGGTGTCATGGCCAGAGAGACTACCCAGGAATGAGTATTTTTGTGAAATGGACAAAACACCCATTTTGCTCTGCTGTGCATTCCTGCCTTTCCAGATAGCAGTTTACTGACCACCTGCTGAAGCACACGGTGCATGAGCCTAGTGAATCAATAGAAATGCTTCCCAAAGCTGGGTAGAAAGATTTTGCTGGTGAAACAAGGGGCATGTCATGCTCTGCTCAAGACAACAGGGTTGCTGCAGTAAGATGATCTGAATTTTCCCCTTGCTGTATTTGAATCAGTGCAACAGCAGTAGGAAACAGTAAACGTTAGGAAGGTGATGCTGCATTTCATATCCCGAACTGGAGTCTTTCCTTTCCATGCCAAATCCCCCAAAATACAGGATCTGATCACTGATGAGAAGAGGTTTTCCCAAACTCAGTCATTGTGCTGTTCTGCTTTTCTGCTCCTGTGATCACATTGAATTTCAGTTACTTCAATTGCAGCCATGCAAAACTGGGGTAAAGCAGAGCAGTATCCAGCTCTTTGTAAGGACACTTCTTCAGTTACCAAACCAAATGATATTTTAACCTGAGCTTAAGTTAAACTTTCTGCCTTTTTTTCAAAAGTCTTGCAATGAGGTGGGGGTTGCTTTCTTCTTCCTGTATCAGTAGAATAGAATAGAGTAGAACAGAATAGAGTAGAACAGAATAGAGTAGAGTAGAATAGAATAGAGTAGAGTAGAATAGAATAGAATAGAATAGAATAGAATAGAATTAACCAGGTTGGAAAAGACCTTTGAGATCATCAAGTCCAACCTATCACACAACACCATCTAATCAACTAAACCATGGCACCAAGTGCCTCATCCAGTCTCTTCTTAAACACTTACAGTGATGGTGACTCTACCACCTCTCTAGGCAGCCTGTGCCAGGGGAAGCTTAGGTTGGAGATGAGGAAAAATTTCTTTGCTGCAAGAGTGGTCAGGCACTGGAACAGGCTGCCCAGGAAGGTGGTGGAGTCACCACCCCTGGAGGTGTTTATGAAATGTGTGGACATGGCATTTGGGGACATGGTGTAAAGGCCATGGTGGTGGTGGGTTGATGGCTGGATTTGATGATCTTAGAGGTTTCTCCCAACTGAAAAAATTCTGTGATTCTTATGATTAAGTTCATGTGTTGCTTCTTCACCTTTCACAACATTTTAGCTCTGTTATTATTATTATTTTCTTTTTGTTGTTATTATAATTTGATAAGAATAATTGCAATCATCAATACATATTTATATTTTAATTTTATTTATAATTATAATAATTATTATATTGTCAACTATTATTATTACTGCTATTATGATTTAATAACAATAGTAGTCATCATCATCATTCTTTTTTCTGAAAACTTACAGGAAAAAACTTTTTGCTCTTTAGAACTACCTGAAAGGAGGTTACAATGCAGTGGGTGTCAGCCTCTTTTCCCAGGTAATGTAAGATAGAGGACAGGAAGAAATGGTCTCAAGTTAACCAGGGAAGGTTTACATTGGATATTAGGAAAAGAATCTTCACAGAAAAGTCTGTCAAGCACTGGAACAGGCTGTCCCAGAAAATGATTGAGTCACCATCCCTGGAGGTACTCAAAAGATATGTAGATGTGGCACTTAGGGATGTGGTTTAGTGGTGGATTTGGCAGCCTTAGGTTTATGGTTGGATTCGATCTTACAGTTCTTTTCCAACCTAAATGATTCTATAGTAATGGTATGAAAATGATGCTCTGGGGCTTTAGAGTAGTTGTAGTGCCAGTCCCTTGTGGATAAACAGCATGAAAGGGGCAGTAATTGCATTTCACAGTCAGTGAAGAGCTTGAGATGCAAGAGACCCTAAAGATCATCTAGTTCCAGCCCCCCTGCCATGGGCCCCTGCCTTTCACTAGACAAGGTTTCTCAAGGTCTCATCCAGCCTGGTCTTAAACACTTCCAGGGATGAAGTGTCCATAACTTCTCTGGGCAACCCTTTCCAGTGTCTCACCACCCTCTTAGTAAAGAATTCCTTCCTAATGGACAATCTTAATCTACCCTGTTTTAAACTGTTGCCTTTTCTCCTAGTTCCTTGGTAAACAGCATAGTTCGGTCTAGCGCCTTTGCAAGCATCTGTGAATTCTCTCAGTGACATCTGAGATTGCAAGTGCTTTGCTGACAAGGTCATTAAAATTTCAGGGTATTGTTTAAGAATCAGTAGAAGAGTGTTGTTATCTTTCTGAGGTTAAGTGCTCAGCAGGTCTAAGAATGGAACTTCTGCATCCTTAAATCATTCTGAGATCAAGGCTTTTCACTTCTGCTTGAATAAATCTATTCAATTAGTTGATCAGATTTTGATTTCTTTCTTCTGCACTTTCCTTTTAATAACAATTTAACATAGGACTGTTCTAACAATAATTAGCACCCTGTCTGCCCCCATCAAACACCCCAGCAGTTGTCTGTGAAGGGATTTATCCCAGGAATACAAAGGGAGAAATTGTAACATTGTGTGTGTGATTTTTTTTAAAGAGCATTATCATAACCGTTTGTTTCTTGGGTTTTGCTGCCTCTGGGTTCACAACATATTGCCGTGCTGCATGTGACAAAACAGCTCTGTCTCCTTCAAATAATAGAATGACTTAGGTTGGAAGGCACCTTAAAGATTATCCAGTTCCAACCCCCTGCCATGGGCAGGGACACCTCCCACTAGACCAGGCTGCTCAAGGCCTCATAAAGCCTGGCCTTCAACACCTCCAGGTTGGGGGCATCCACAACCTCCTTGGGCAATGTCTTCAAGTGTCTCACCACCCTCACTGTCAAGAATTTCTTTCTAATCTCCAGTCTATATCCCTCCTCTTCAAACTCAAAGACATTCCCCCTTTATTCTGTTACTCCAAGCGCTTGTCAAAAGTCCCTCCCCAGCTCTCCTGTAGCCCTCTTTAAATACTGGGAGGCTGCTGTATGCTCTCCACAGAGCTGCCCGGTGGACGTGATGGAGTCACCATGCCTGGAGCTGTTAAAAACAAGAAATGTGGCACTTTGGGACATGGTTTGGTGGTCATGGAGGTGTTGGGTAGAAGGCTGACTTGATCTTAGAGGTCTTTCCCAACATTAGTAATTCTATGATTCTCTTGGAATACAGGGGGAGGATAGAGTTTTCCATACACTTATAGCACATTATTGCTTAATGGACACAGTCCGGTATTGACAGAGAAATAATGGAAGTAGAGCCTGCATGGATGTGTGGCTGGGGTTAGGAGGCAAAAAGCTGAGCTCAGTGGATGAGCTCATGCTTTCATTTGACACCAGTTCCAGCAAAACCCCTCAGAGCTGAAGGTCATGTCCATGCCACATCCTGTCAGAAGAATCAGCTCTCTCTAAATGGCTTCAGGGAGAGGTTCATATTAAAAGCTTGCAGAGTGACTGCCAGCTTGACAGAGGAATTTTCATCTATCTATAGATTCAGAAGTCAGTGACTGCCCACAGCTACAACTGATTTAAATCAAGCTGCCATGGAGGTGTGTATGCAAACCAGTTCTAAACCATCACAGTAAAAAAAAGCAAACGCTACTAGAATTTAGTGGCAATTTTGTATGTTCTGGAGACACAGTAGAAGCAAAGGCATCCTTCAGTTCAAGACCTCTGCAGATTGTGCAGATGTGAAAGCAATGTACTGAAATGTTTATTCCTGAGCCTTCTCCTACCATTTACTTCCCCAGACTCAAATTTCCTTCTTCACCTGCCAATGCCATTTGACTTTCCTGACTTTGTATGGAAAATCTGAAGTCAGATTCTGGTGTCCCCAGCACAAGAGGGCCACAGAGACACTGGAGTGAGTCCAGAGGAGGCCACAAAGATGATCAGAGGGCTGGAGCACCTCTGCCTTGAGGACAGGATGAGAGACTTGGAGCTATTCAGCCTGGATAAGAGAGGGCTCCAGGGAGACCTTAGAGCAGCCTTCCAGTACCTGAAGGTGTCTAAGGGTACTGGAACACAAGAGGTTCCACCTCAACATGAGGAGGAACTTCTTTATGCTAAGCCCTGGAGAAGGCTTCCCAGAAATGTTGTGGAATCACCTTGTCTGGAGACTTGCAAAACCTACCTGGATGCATTCTTGTGTGACCTGTCCTAGGTGATACTGCTCTGGCAGGGCGGTTGGACTCAGTGATCCTCAGAGGTCCCTTCCAAGCCCTAACTTTCTGTGATTCTGTAACATTGTCTTGGAGAAAGGGACCAGAATCTTAAACTTACCCTTTTTATACCACCAGAAAAGATGTTAAATTGCAGGACCAGCTACTGAGATCCAATTGGATGATTTGGATATTAAAAATGTAATTAGAGGGACAAGAAAACACTGAATCAATAACATAAGGATTGGATATTTTGTAAGTGATTGATAGACTCATAGAATGATTTGTGTTGGAAGGAACCTTAAAAACCATTTGGTTTCAACCCCTCTGCCCTGGGCAGGGACACCTTCCACTAGAGCAGGTTGCTCAAGATCTCATCCAACCTGGCCTTGAACACCTCCAGGGAGGGGGTACCCACAACCTCCTTGGGCAACCTGTTCCAGTGTCACCCCAGCTTCACTGAAAAGAATTTCTAGTGGCACTGGAGGAATCCTTGAGCTGCACTGCAGTCAAAATATGAAAATCAGCATGAAATCCAGTTGGAGTTACTATAAAGTCCTCTATTTTTAGAGGCCCTTTTCATAACTTCTATTAAGAGTGCTGGGACATTGCAGCTAGGATGGCTCCAGTACAACTGGTGCTCAGGATTGGGCAGAATTATTCTAACTAGTAACATATTTTCTAACCAATTTCCAAGATGAGACCCACTAGGCCTATTTCACATTTTACTGATTTTCCCTTTCCCTGTCCATAGTTTTGCAGTCATTTTTCTCCTGTCCCTGTCTCCTCTCATTTTTTTAATCTTCTCCTTATGAAGCTGCATGTTCTTGGTGATAAAAAAGTCTTCCAGTGTCTGCCTTACAGTTCCTAACCAAAAAACCCAAGTCTGTAACAGGTCTTATTTTTCATTATTTTTTTTTTCCCCATGGTGAAATCAGCACTGGGAAATACTTCATAGGCTGGCTGCTATTCAAATGCCTCTCTCATTCCTGGTAGGACATTCTTATAGCAGCAGATAGAGAAAATTGCAGGTCCGGAGGGGTTATGGAGGAGAAATGCAGGCCTATGCAAAGGGAGGCTAGAACTTCCATCTAACACTCACAGTTGTGCATTTGTCATTAGCTGCAAATTCATAGATTCACAAATAGCACTGGGCTGGAAGGAACCCTCAAAGGTCATCCTGTCCAACTCCCCTGGAGGCAGCAGGGACACCTCCAACTAGAGCAGGCTGAGCAAGGCTGATTTTGGATGTCTCCAGGGAATGCCCGCAGCCCTGGGCAACTATTTCTAGTATTTCACCACCATGACCCCCATGGCTGTAAAACTATATCCTAAAGTGCCATGTCCACATTGTTCTTGATCACCTCCAGGGATGGTGACTCCACCACCTCCCCAGGCAGCCCATTCCAATGGGCAATCACTCTCTCTGTATAGAACTTCTTCCTAACATCCAACCTAAGCCTCCCCTGGTGCAGCCTGGGACTGTGTCCTCTTGTTCTGGTACTGGCTGCCTAGGAGAAGAGACCAACCTCTGCCTGTCTACAACCTCCCTTCAGGTAGTTGTAGAGAGTAATAAGGTCACCCCTGAGTCTCCTCTTCTCCAGGCTAAGCAACCCCAGCTCCCTCAGTCTCTCCTCATAGGGCTTGTGTTCTAAACCCCTCACAAACTTCTCTGGACTCGTTCCAGTGATAGGATGAGAGGAAAAGGCCTCAGATTGCACCAGAATGGATTTAGATTGGATGTGAAAATAAACTTGCTGACTGAGCAACCTGATCTAGTTGGTGATGTACCTGCTCACTGCAGCAGGGTTGAACAAGTTGCCTTTTGAGGGTCCGTTCCAACCCAATATGTTCTGCGATTCTGTGGTTGAAGAGCTCCTCAAAGACTGGAAATGGCCTCACGTTGCACCAGGGAAGATTTAGGTTGAAATTAAGAACTGAAAGGGTTTTCAAAGACTGGCACAGGCTGCCCAGGGAGGTCGTTGGATCACCATCCCTGGAGGTATGTCAGAAAGGCAGAGATGTGCTGAGGGCCATGGTTTAGCCCCAGCCTTGGTAGAGTTAGGGAATGGTTGGACTGGATAATATTAAAGGGCTTTTCCAACCCAAACAATTCTGTGAAGCTATGATTCTATGCCTTATTGGTTTTACTGGTTTATCCCTTGGAAAAGAGTATCTTTATTAGCCATGATTAGATCCGGATGCCCTGCAGTTCTGCAAGGCCTGAAGGAGCACAGGAGCAGGAGGCTGATGCAGGAAAAAGCAAGGGTAGTCTGTTGCAAGCAAAACATGCATCTCAGGGCACATTTTGAGTTTGAAAAGGCATGCTACAGACTCACAGATCTTGTTATCAAATCAGGCGAGGGAGCACAGATGTTCTTGTCAGCACAGAAGCCAACATGTCCAAATAAGCTCTCCATGTATGCCAAGCATGACAATTTTCTCTGACTCTCACCAAGGCCATTCCCAGCTGGTATTTGCTTTGGTTTCTCCTGGGGAAGAGTCACAGCTCCACAAATCTTGGGATTTGGAAGGCAACCAAGGTCAGATGTCATCGGAGATTCAGGAAACCTGCCAGCCTCCTGTGCCCACAGAACAGAAACCTTAGAGGAATCTTCCTGTATCTGAGTATCTCCACTTGGAAATAATATCAGTTTTCCTGATACTCCTTGAATCATGGAATGGTTTGGGTTGGAAGGGACTTTCAAGATCATCTAGTTCCAGCCCCTGTGCTATGGGCCCCTGCCTTTCACTAGACCAGGCTGCTCAAGGCATCATCCAGCCTGGCCTTGAACACCTCCGGGGAGGGGGCATCTTGTTCCAATGTCTCACCACCCTCACTGCCAAAATCCTAATCTCCAGTCTCAATCTCCCTTCTTCCAGCTCAAAGCCATTGACCCTTGTCCTGTCACTACCAGCCCTTGTCCAAAGTCCTCCCCAGCTCTCCCCTTCAAGGACTGGGAGGCTGCTCTGAGCTCTCCATGGAGCCTTCTCTTTTCCAGGTTGAACAGCACCAACTCTCACAACCTGTCCCCATAGGGAAGGTTCTCCAGCCCTCTGATCATCTCCATTGCTTCCTAGGAGCCTCTTCAGCAGCTCCAGGTCCCACATGCTGGGGGTACCAGAGCTGGACACATGACAACAGGTGTGGTCTCAGGAGAAGAGAGCAGAGGGTCAGAATCCCCTCCCTGTCCTGCTGCTCTCACTGCTTTAGATGCAGCCCACCACAGGGCTGCCTTCTGGGCTGCCAGTGACCATTGCTGGCTCATGGTGAGTTTGTCACCAACTGACACCCCCAATCCTTCTCCTCCAGAATCCTCTCAAGTTATTCCTCACCCAGCTTGGATGTATGCTTGGTATCTCCTTGACCCAGGTGCAAGACGTTGCATTTGGCCTTGTTGAACTTCATAACATTCAGACATTTACTGTTTTGGGGTTTTTTTTGGATCTGTTACAGTTTCTAGTCCACACTTTGAGAGGTGAGTTCCAGTAACCCCATTTCTCTCAGCTGGTGTCTGGGACAATACCCTCATCTCTTTTGCCACTTTTGTTTTGTGTGAAGCACGTGAGCAGAGGTTAATAAATCCTTTACTATCCATTGTGTTGAAAGAAATTCTTCCTTGTTAAATGTCTTACTAAATCTGTCTTCCCTATGAAATCAAATTAAAATAACTTCTTCCTTGTTAAATCTCTTCTGTCTGTTAGATGTCAATATTGGATTCTGGGATGAATGTTCCATTTGCTTTCAGCTATCTGGAACAAGTCTTCTCTGTTATTATTTTGGGTTAATATAGTTTTCTGGCCTCATAATTTCTGTGTGTCCAGGTGCCTGTTTCTGATGATTTTCTATTTTAAGCTTATGTGGTAGTTTTAAAAATGGTTTTCTGTTGTGTTTGACAAAGGCAAGTGGCAAATATAAACAGATGTAGCTCCAAATTGCTGTAGAACACGGATAAAAAAATGCAGGCAAGCCCGTTGGGAAGTGCTATCACAGAATTACAGAATGGTTTGGGTTGAAAGGAACCTTAAAGACCATCTAGTTTCCACCTCCTGGAGTTGCCAGGGACACCTTCTGCTAGACCAGATTGCTCAAAGCCTCATCCAGCCTGGTCTTAAACACTTCAGGGAGCGGGTATCCACAACCTCCCTGGGCAACCTATTTTAGTATCTCACCACCCTCACTGGAAAGAATTTCTTCCTAGTGTCCAGCCTAAATCCACCCCACTCCGGTTTAAAATGTGTGAGTGTGTGTTAGTCAGGGAAAGGTGGAAGTCCTTTGATTAGATGTCAGGTGAGATGTAAATCATACTGTCCCCCATTGCTGAACCTAATGGGCCCCATTCTTGAAGACATGCAAGATCAGACTCAATGTGGCCCTGGGCAGCCTGTTCCAGTTGGAATTGTCCCTACTGCCTGCAGGGGGGTTGGACAAGATGACCTTTGAGGGTCTCTTCTAACCCAATGCAATCTGTGAATCTATGTTATATCTATTTAGATAATATATAATAATACCATCATAGATGATAATATTGATTCTCAGTTTATTTCATTTTACAGGCCTGCATGTAATAGATGCAGAGAATTTACAGTCTCCTTGCTCTTTCAGTCCCTGTTTTTTGTTTTACAGCTCCCACAGAGCCCAAGGAAATGACTGAAAACTTCCCCACTGGTTCTGCTAATACTAAAGCTGCTGGAACACTGTTCTAGACAATGCTCAGGCAGTGTAGACAAGGCTTAGCAGCAGCACACATCCTTCTGGTGTTTTCCAGCTGCCTTTCTGGTTCATTTAACAGAGCGAGGAAAGCTGAAATGATCAGCTCAGGTCTCCCAGGGAAGCTGGAACTCGGAGAAGCAAGCATTGTATTGATCTCCAGAACCCAAACAATCAGTGACTGCTAACAAAGCAGGGTAGTATCAGGTGAAAGAATGAGAGGAAATGGCCTGAAATTGTGCCACGGGAGGTTTAAGTTGGAGATAAGGAAAAAATTCTTTGCTGCAAAACTGTTCAGGCATTGGAAGAGGCTGCTCAGGGAGGTGGTGGAGTCACCATCCCTGGAGGTGTTCCAGCAACATGTGGACATGGCATTTTGGGACATGGTTTAATGACCACGGTGATGTTAGGTTGATGGTTGGACTGGATGTTCTCTTCCAACATTTCTGCTGTGATGTCAGCAGTAACTCAGTATGCCTGGTGGGTTCTTATCCTGAATATTTGGCATTCAGGTGAAACCTCAGGTAACCTCCACCTTCTGAGTGCTGCCCTGTGCATTCAGAAGCAGCCAGCTCTTGTAGCAGGCAGTTTCTGGCAGAGAGATTTGCCTTGTAGCAGTTGGGATTATTCTGCAAGAACTGCTTGCTCAACTGGAGTTAAATTAATGAGGCAGTGTTTGTGCAAGCTATAAAAAATAGTAGCAACTAATACTTGCTTAGGAATCTTGTCTCAGTATCTGCTTTACATATGGCACAAATGAAGCCCAAGATTTTCAAGGTTCAAGATTCTCAAGGTTCAAGATTTTCAGGCTTTCAAAAGCCTGCTGCAGTGCTTTTAAAAGCCTGCAGTTGTAATGATTAATAATCTATTTTAAAACATGAAATATTACTAGTAACATTGTTATTTATTAATATAAAATTATTAATAACTTATTTGAAGTACACAGATTCTTGGGTGCGGTTCTGGATATAATTTCCACAAAAGGGAGCGGTTTAACACTTTTGAACCGAATGAGGAAGATACAAAACAATTATTCAAGAGAACCAGGGTGCAGTCTGCCATTTGTCCACTAGGGGGCGACTGGACAGGCCCCCGGCTGCTGAGAGCGCCTCTGAAGCTGGGTGTCAGGCCCAAGGACAGCTAACGAACCTTTCAAAGAGACTTAAACCACTTCTTAATCACAAGTTATAAACCCAGGAGTTACCAGGGCTGTTGCTTTATAATCCATATCTTACAATACCACATGGGCTAAAGTGCGAGGATTTTAAACGGAACCAAAACATGTGGACGCTGGAAAAGATGCACTTGCTAAGCTGTTTGCTAGGCTGGCTGCTGCCGAGCCTCAGGGGCTCGGTGGGGCCATGGCTGGCTCCAGGAGCGGTCCCTTCTGGATGTGGTGGGGACAGCTTCCTCCCACTGTGGGGGGGAGACTCGAAGGATTTTCTTTTGGTGCTGGCGGCGCTGCAGAGTTTGCAGGACACTGGCAGGGAAGGCAGTTTCCCTGTTGAAGAGGCTGACGAGCATGGGGGGAGCGGTGTAGAACAGATTTCTCCCTGGCATGGCTCGGAATAAGCGAGAGTCACCGATTCCTCTCCGCTTTTTCCGGGGCTTCTTCCCAGGCTGTGGAGCGCTGTGGCTTTGAAAGCAGCTCCTCTTTTCCCAGGCTGGGAAGGCTCCTAGACCTCTGTACACCGGGCTGGCCACAGACAGCTTTCTTTTCCCGTGTCTTAGCAGCTGGCACGGGAGCGGCTGGGCACAGTCCTGGCTTAGCAGCTGGCATGGGAGCGGCTGGGCACGGTTCTGGCTTATCAGCTGGCACGGGAGCGGCTGGGCACGGTTCTGGTTTAGCAGCTGGCACGGGAGCGGCTGGGCACAGTCCTGGCTTAGCAGCTGGCATGGGAGCGGCTGGGCACGGTCCTGGCTTAGCAGCTGGCATGGGGGCGGCTGGGCACGGTTCTGGTTTAGCAGCTGGCACGGGAGCGGCTGGGCAGGGTTCTGGTTTAGCAGCTGGCACGGGAGCGGCTGGGCAGGGTTCTGGTTTAGCAGCTGACACGGGAGCGGCTGGGCACGGTTCTGGTTTAGCAGCTGGCACGGGAGCAGCTGGGCACGGTTCTGGCTTTGCAAGCAGCTTCGGAAGGTGGCTTTGGCTCGCAGGTACTTTGTGCTTACAACAGACACACTTAGAATTGCTGAAGGGCAAGTTCTGCCCAGCTGGCAGGGGCACAGATTTTCTCACAACTCAGGTGAGGTCTTGGTTCTGGAGAAGAGGAGGCTGAGGGGAGACCTCATTGCTCCCTACAACTCCCTGAAAGGAGGATGCAGTGAGGTGGGGGTTGGTGTCTTCTCCCTAGTCTCAGGTGACAGAACAAGAGGAAATGGCCTGAAATTGTGCCAGAGGAGATTTAGTTTAGAGACTAGGGGACCCCAGGGACATTGGCTCTGTGTCAGTACAGAGCAGGGTGCTGGGATCAAGATGCAGGCTGCATAAAGCATCTTCTCACCTTGGTTTTCGACTCTGCTAGGCAGCAGCAGCAGGATCTGATGCCATGTATATGTCAGCAGGCTGAGTCCTCAGCCCTGGCACAGCTCTTTGCTGAGCTCTTGCAGATGTATTTGACAGATTTCTTGCTGTGCAATACCTGTCCTGTTTCCTGCAGAGACCTTTCTGCCACGGCTGAATACAGTCACAGTGATAATGGTGAGATATGGTTGAGAGCTCAGCAGGAAAAGGCAGGTGGCTGTTTAGCTGGAAAATATGTTGCTGATGGAGATGCCTTCACCGCTTCTGCTGCATAGGATGCTGGAGGCTCCACCTGCTGGTTCCGGGCCAGATATTTTCCGTTTTACTAGGGAAAATTGTGAAGCATCCAGTTGTTTTCTAAATAGCCTGCCCACACCCCCAAAAGAATAAATAAAAGCCCCTTAACCACACACACACACAAATAAATCATAGAATTGATTTGATTGGAGACCTCTATGATTGAGACCTCTAAGATCATTGAGTCCAAGCATCAACCTAAGACCAACATGTCCATTAAACCTTCTCTGAGATTAAACCATCAAGAGTTGAATGAAAACGAAACTTTATTTATGTTCTCCCAAATCAGGGGATTGTGGAAGAAAAATAAAATCTCAGAAGCAATGAAATAGATTGGGAAGGCTGCTGGTAGTTTATAGTTCCAGGCTTCATTTAAATCAAAATGTCAACAGGTATAAAGGGAAGGATAAAAGGAAAGATAGAAAAAGGTAAAAAGAAAATATAAAGAAAAATGAAATGAAGGAAGAGAAAGAAAATAGGAGAAGAGAGGGGGAGGGGGAGGGGAGGGGAGGTTCGGAGAGGTTCGGAGAGGTTCAGAGAGGAGAGGTTTGGAGAGGAGAGGTTCGGAGAGGTTCAGAGAGGTTCGGAGAGGAGAGGTTGGGAGAGGAGAGGAGAGGTTCAGAGAGGTTCGGAGAGGAGAGGTTCGGAGAGGAGAGGTTTGGAGAGGTTCGGAGAGGTTCGGAGAGGTTCGGAGAGGTTCAGAGAGGAGAGGTTTGGAGAGGAGAGGTTCAGAGAGGAGAGGTTTGGAGAGGAGAGGTTCGGAGAGGTTCGGAGAGGAGAGGTTCGGAGTGGAGAGGTTCGGAGAGGAGAGGTTTGGAGAGGTTCGGAGAGAAGAGGAGAACTGTCTTTCTGGTGACAAAGCTACATGTGTTCTTCCAGAGGCATTATAAGTTCAGGGATATGTGGAATGAAAGCAATGGGAATGAAAGTGTCTCTGGATTAAAGTTTGCCTTGAGAGGCTTGGTTACCCACAGTCAGCCTCACTGGTAAAGATTCCATGTCAGACTGTTGTAGCTTTTGGGTAGATAAGCTCAACACATATGTTCTCAGCCAACTGCTCTAAAAGCTCCTTACACTTTCTAGGGCTTGTGAAAATGCTGATTGTGGTGACTACATTCTAAATGCCTTTCAATTTACCAATAAAACTGTGGAGTAAGTTTCTAACACGGTTGCCATCTGCTCAGCACTGGACAGATGAGTTTGGGAGCTCTGCTTCTGGGTTATTTTCATAATAACTTAGATGTTGCTTTCAAAACCATCTCACTTCCAACAATGTATTTTCCATCCTCTTTGACAGCTTCCATTGCACAAAGGAGGATGCACAAAGAAGATCTTACATGGAGCAGGCTGCCCAGAGAGGTTGTGGAGCCTCCTTCTCTAGAAACTTTCAAGAGCTGTCTGGATGCATTCCTGTCCTGGGTGATCCTGCTCTGGCAGGGGGTTTGGACAGGATGATCTCCAGAGGTCACTTCTAACCCCGAATGTTCTGTGATTCTATACAAGAAGACCCATTTCAGAACTGCAGATTCAGCTTCTTGGTCTGTCACAGATTTCCTGTGGGATTTGATTGAGGCATTGGGGAACAGTTACCTTTGCTGCTGCTGGTGACCTAAGCTTGCTTTAGAAGGAATTTTCTGGGAAGCACTGTCTGCAGTTTTCTGCCTCTGCATCTGGCTGCAGCTGTAGTGGTGCAGTTCCCTCTCACTCATGGACTGCTGGAGACAGGGTGTGACTCCCCTCCCTGTCTCACACAGCAATTGCAAAAGGAAGTGTACCAAAGCATTGAGGCATCTCCTTCACGTTCCTGGCTGCCACCTTCCCAGTTCTATGTGGATAATAAGGAAAACTACTTCCTGCAGTGAACCAGAATGTTCAAGCACATGCTCAGCACTCATAGCTCCTACTTCCCTCCTCATCACAAGTTGACCCGCTTACGGCCCTGTATTTGGGTTGAGGCCCAGAGTACTGGGACTGTGGCTGTGTTATCCCAGGTCCCTCAACTCTAGAACTTGCACAATCCAAAATTCTGCAACGCTCAATGAAGGCCAAAGTGGAAAGGCACCTGACAAAAGACTTGGACCCTATAAACAGCAATCTAAAATGAGACCCTTTGAGCTATCTGGATCACAGCAGGCTGCATACAGCATCTCCCCTGAGTTGGGATGCATCTCAGGACCATCTGCCAATGAAGCTGGCACAAGACCTGGGCAGGACAACCTCCCTGAGGCTCAATTCCTGCCTGTTGAGAAAGACCAGCTCATTGTGAGTATTTAAACTCAAAGGGGGAAGTTTGGGCTATAGGCTAGCCTCCCTACCCACTTCTTTACCTGTTCAGGTGTCTGGTTTGACTTGGTTCGATATGCTTCATTTGGTATCTTTGGTTTGGTATGTTTGGGTTGCTATCTTTGGTTTCATATGGCTGGTTTGGTATGGTTGGTTTGATGTCTGTTTTGGTTGATATCTTTAAGCTGAGATGCTTGCTTTTATGAGTGTGGGCATTTACATATGTCCTGGTTTGAGCTAGAGCAGAACTGGTCAGTGCTATGGCTTTCCTAATGCATCTCTGTGTAGTCTCTGCACTTTCTGCAGCTCAAGGAATGTTCTGACAGACAGTGGCTGTGCCTAGCAGTGAAAACAGGATGGTTAGATAGCACCAAGGGTTGGGGTGCAGACCAAGGGCACTGCTACATATTGTGTGCTACATGGGGGTGCAGACTGCACTTTCAGGGAGGAATGGACAGTTCAGGTGACCCTAAACTGACCAATAAGGGATTCCATCCCATGGACAGCATATTCAGTGCAAAGATGAGGGATCATGAGGGTCAATTGAGCTCTTTGATCTAGATATCTGTCTGCCACTGAGTTCAATCTGGGGTTTCCCCAGTGCATGCCTACAGCCTCAGTGGTGATGCTGATGTAATTACCATCATAGGGTTTGGGTTCAATACTGAGTTTGTATTGATTTGTATATATTTCATTTTATTATTTTCACTAAAGTATCTTCAGTGTTCTTTCCTAATCCATCAATCTCTCTCCCTTATTCCTTTATTTTTCCCTTTGGAAAGGGCAAAATGTTAATAGAGAGCATCTGCCACTCATTTAGTGGCTGTCACAGACCTAACTCTTGACAAAGAATTCACTGACCAAGTTTTTCTGTGTCTGTATGCTCTGTGAGACTGCATATCTGCATGCTTTGGAAGAGATACCTTGTAGTAAGTTAGTGTGATTCTTGTCAGCATTCTAACTATCGTAGATTCAATGGCTCAGACTAGAAAGGACCTCAGAGATCATCCACTCCAACTGCCCTCCCATGGGCAAGGACACCTCTCAACTAGACTTGCCTGCTCAAGGCCTCATCCAGCCTGGCCTTGAACATCCCCATGGAGGAGGCATCCACAGCCTCCCTAGGCAACCTGTTTCAGTGTCTCACTACACTGAAGAACAACTTCCTAAGACTCAGACTAACCCTCCTCTCCCTCAGTGTCAAATCAATCCCCTTTTGTTGCAGCCATTGTCCTGAGGGCAGCTGCAGGACACGTGTGGATTGCATGATTTTTTAGCTGACCTTAGCGCACTGCATAGAGCAAAACAATAACATTTCATATGTGCCAAGAACAATACCCTCACATTGGCATCCTTGGATTGGGACATGCTGCAGAAGCAACCTCCTTGACATGCTGGCACCTCTTACTGGGAAAAGGTTTCAGCTTATGTATGTGGTTGGACTTTACTGGTTAAGTGATTGATAACAAAGAGTATATAAATAGCCACTCTGAGTGGTAGTTACTTCAGTTAGGGACTTAGGTTAGGAACAGCTTGGAGGGTTAGGGCTGCTAGGGACATCTGTTAGTCAGCTGCTTCTGGCTAGGGCTTCAGTGTAGAGATGCTGCTAGGGATATTCTTGGGGCTTCTGTTTGCTGCTTTGCCTGTTAAGGGCTTCTGGGATTGGTGCTGTTAAGGACACTCTAAGACTCTGTAATGCTAGGAATTCCACAATGCTACAATAAAGGACTTCTGGGAGGAGTTCTGAGATTCTCTGCTCTCTGCATTTCTGGAATCTCTTTGCTATATGGCAGCGGGGTTTGAGCCTTCATTCATCACCCAATGGCCCCCAAATCGGGGAGAGAACAACAGCCTTTGTCCTGTAGACAGCTTTATGAGAAGTCCCTCTGCAGCCTTCCTGTAGGATCCTTTCAGGTATTGGAAGGCTGCTCTGAAGTCACCCTGGAGCTTTCTCTTCTCCAGGCCAAACAACCCCAGCTCCCTCAGCCTGTCCTCATAGCAGAGGATCTAGGAATGGATTATTCATTCACAGATTTTGAATGAAGTAACAGGTCTTACAGCCAAAAAAATAGACCATCAGTTCTAGAGCAAAGGTTTGGGCATCCTCTTGGCCACTTCATTTCACAGATTCACAGCTTGCATTGGGTTAGAAGGACCCTCAAAGGTCATTGTGTCCAACCCCCCTGCAGTCAGCCGGGACACCTCCAACTACCACAGACTGCCCAGGGCCACACTGAGTTTGATCTAGAATGTCTGCAGGGATTTCATGTGTTTTTGGCCTTAATGGAAGAGTAAATGATAGCCACAGGTGCAAGGTGGGATTTGGAGCTGCAAGACACCCGAATTCTGTAGATTTCCTAGAGCTATGTCAGTGATACAGCTGATGGTGATTTTCCCCATGACATACAGCACTTTTTGAATAGAACTGTCAAATAGGCTGGATATTAGGAAGAAAGTCTTCACAGAAAGCGTGATTTGCCATTGGAATGGGCTGCCCAGGGAGGTGGTGGAGTCACCATCACTGGAGGTGTTTCAGAAGAGACTGGATGGGGGGCTTGGTGCCATGGTTTAGTTGATTAGATGGTGTTGGATGATAGGTTGGACTCAATGATCTCAAAGGTCTCTTCCAACCTGGTTAATTCTATTCTATTCTATTCTATTCTATATTCTATTATTCTATGCTATTCTATGCTGCAAGTGAATGCATTTCCCAGATATGCTTTGTTGCTTTTTTCCCTCCTTTCCTTCCTTAATTCTATTCTAATTCTCTGTAGCACTCTGGGTTTTGGTTTAATCCCATGTTGTATGCCAGACATCGAGTCATCATTTGCTCAAGCACATAAAATGGTCTTCAATCTTTATGCTTCTCTAGCTGTACAGCTTTACAGATGATTGTTTTACTGGTTCTTAGGTGATTATATTACCCTTACAATATTACACTGTATGAAACTGTTTTTCTTTATTGGAACATGTACTTGGATTGTGATTCATATTTACAATTATTACCTAAATCCTTCCAATGACTCAAAATGACACAGCTAGTAAAAAAAACAAACCACAAACCAACTCCATCAACAGCATATTTGCCCCTTGTTTTGATTTGCTGGTGAACCTGCCTTGGCATGGGGTTAGCTAACAGAATCACAGAATCACAGAATGGTAGATGTTGGAAGGGAGCCCTGGAGATCATCCGGACTAACCCCTCTGCTAGAACAAGATCACCTAGGGCAGATCACACAGGAACACACCCAGGTGGGTTTTGAATGTCTCCAGAGTCTGTTCCAGGGCTCTGTCACCCTCACAGTAAAAAAGTTTTCCCTTATGTTCCTATGGAACCTCCTCTGCTCCAGCTTGCACCCATTGCCCCTTGCTCTATCATTGGGCATCACTGAGCACAGCCTGGCTCCATCCTCCCAACACTGCCCTTCACATCTTTATAAACATGAAGGACGTCACCCCTCAAGCTCCTCTTCTCCAAGCTAAAGAGCCCCAGCTCCCTCAGCCTTTCCCGAGTAGGGAAATGCTCCACTGCCTTCAGCATCTTTGCCTCTCTGTGCTGGACTCTCTCAGGCAGTTCCCTGAGGTCCTTCCTGAACTGAGGGACCCAGAACCGGAGACAATATTCCAGATGTGTCCTAACCAGGGCAGAGAAGAGAGGGAGGAGAACCTTTCCTGACCTGTTAACTGCAGCACTTCTAATCCTCACCAGGATGTCCTTGGTCTTCTTGGCTGCAATTGCACATCACTGGCTCATGGGCATCCTGTTGTCTGCCAGGACCCCCAGGTCCCTTTTCCCTGTGCTGGTTTCCAACAGGTCAGTCCCCAACCTGTACTGGTCCAGACACAAAACTCTACACTCAGCCTTGTTGGATTTCATTCCTTTTCTCCCCACCCAACTCTCCAGCCTGTCCAGGTCTGTCAGAAGGGCACCACAGCCTGAGGGGATGTCACCATTCCTCCCAGTTTGGTGTCATCAGCAAACTTTCTGGCAGTGCCCTCATCCAGGTCATTGATGAATATATTGAATAGGAATGCTCCCAGTACCAATCCCTGAGGGACCCCGTTAGACACAGGTCTCCAACTAGACTCTGTCCCATTGACCACAGCTCTCTGACTTCATTCTTTCAACAAGTTCACATCCATCTCACCAAGCCATCATCCAGACCATACTTCCTCAGTGTAGCTGCAAGGATTCTGGAATAATAGTATCATCTCTGCTGACCTTGTTGACCCCACAAGACTAGAATAGCTTTTATCAGTGGCTGATTCTCTATGGGAGACCTTCTCAATTCATCATGGAGAGAAAATTAAAAGCCTGGACACTGATTAATTTTGGTCTGCTGCTCTTCACCTTTTCCACAGCTCAGTGTAGCACAGCTGGAATGTGGCTCTAACAGGCTCACAAAGAGCATAATGAGTTTGGGGTAGTGTTTAAAAGTGTTTGGAGCTCAGTAGTTGCAGTGAGTGATGTGTAACTGCAGGATGGTGGTTTTCTTCAGCAGGAGAGAATTATATAGGAGGGACTGGGCTTGCTCCTGAGGACTTGAACAAACTTTTTCTGTGTTGAATCCTGTGACTTCCTGGGACATCTTCCAAAAAGGGCACCCAGTCCCAAACTAAAGTCCTGTGAGGAGTGGCTGGAGTTGTTTAGTCTGCAGAAGAGGAGGCTGAGAAGAGACCACATTGCTCTCTACAGATCCCTGAAAGGAGGTTGCAGTGAGGTGGGAGTTGGTCTCTTCTCCCTAGTCTCACGTGATAGAATGAGAGGAAATGGCCTGAAATTGTGCCAGGCCAAACAGATTTTTATATAAGCTCACTTACTCCATAAAGAGAACCCAAAGCAACCTGACCTGAGATCTGCAGGCACACACTCAATGCCTGCATGTGCCAGGACTGAAAAAATACACAACCCTGAATTCTCTGTGCTGATTAGAAAATACACTGGGAAATGTTGATGTTTATCTGCCTAATTATGCATTTTCTGCTTTAGGCTGAGAGAAGCAGTTAAAATACCAACCATCTGAAGGGCTGTTTTGACAGCATTTCTGATCCATTGCAGCGTAGACGTCTGTAATTGCTATCACTAGAAGGCATTGCTTCTGATGAGTAATGAGGAGGGGGGAGAAAAAAAGTGAAAAAACCCAAAGTTGTACCACTTGTCAATTATATAGTGCAGTATTGCTCATAAAACAGATCTTTAAAACAAATTAATTAGAAGAAAAGAGAGTTTTACCATAAATTTTGCAGCTAAAGGGGGCTTTTTTTCTGGCCAATGTTGTTCATAGATCTGACTCCCATAACCAGCTGCAAAACCAGCGTGACTGACACCTCAGATGGGAGACCTGAGTCAGCATTGTGTAAAAAGTCTCTTCCTGGCTTTCTTGTGGCCTCCTTCAGGCACTGGAAGGCTGCTCTATGGTCTCTCTGGAGCTCTCTCTTCTCCAGGCTGAACAGCCCCAGCTCTCCCAGCCTATCCCCAAACAGGAGGTGGTCCAGCCCTCTGATCATCTTCACTGTGTGTCCACTTGAGGAAAGGGATCCAGAAGGACTTGGACAGGATTGAGAGGTGAGCCCAAACCAATGTTGTGAAGTTTAACAAGGGCAAGTGCAAGGTTCTGCACCTGGATCAGGGGAATCCCAAGCACAAATCCAGGCTGGGCAAGGAGTGGCTTGAGAGTAGTCTGGAGGAGAAGGACTTTGGTGAATTAGTTGATGGCAAACCCACCATGAGCCAGCAATGGTCACTGGCAGCCCAGAAGGCAGCCCTGTGCTGGGCTGCTTCCAAAGCAGTGAGAGCAGCAGGACAGGGAGGGGATTCTGCCCCTCTGCTCTGCTGAGACCTCACCTGCAGCACGCAGCACTGTGTCCAGTTCTAGTGCTCCCAGCACAAGAAGGACATGGATCTGCTAGAGTGGGTCCAGAAGAGGACTGTAAAGATGATCAGAAGGCTGGTGAACCTTCCTTATGGAGACAGGCTGAAAGAGTTGGTGCTGTTCCACCTGGATAAGAGAGGGCTCCAGGGAGACCTTAGAGCTACATTTCAATGTCTTAAGGGGACCTCCAAGAAGGCTGGGGAGGGGCAGTGGTTTGAAACTGGAGTAGGGCAGATTTAGGTTGAACATCAGGAGGAAGTTCTGCACAATGAGGGTGGTGAAATGCTGGAACAGTTTGCTCAGGATTGTGGTTGAGGCCCCATCCCTGAAAACATTCAAGATCAGAATTGATGTGGCCCTGGGCAGCCGGCTCTAGTTGGAGATGTCCCTGCTGCCTGCAGGGGGGTTGGACCTTTGAGGGTCCCTTCAAATCCAATGCAGTCTGTGAATCTGTGATGCCCAGGTTCTCATGACCTTAGTAGTCAAAGCAATGGAGTAAACAGTCTGCTTGTAATCACCAAGGGAACATGCTGGAGGAGCACTGCACGAGACTTAAACAAATGTAATACACTTCTAAAGCTAACAAAACAACAAATTCCTTCTATTAGGATTATTGTCTCCTCACAATTGGTGCCTGTTAGGTCTAGTGAGACATCTAAGTCTTTCTGCATGCACAAAACCCAGGATAATTAAACAA
The DNA here is from genome assembly GCF_014839835.1 of Dryobates pubescens. Classification (NCBI taxonomy): domain Eukaryota; kingdom Metazoa; phylum Chordata; class Aves; order Piciformes; family Picidae; genus Dryobates; species Dryobates pubescens. Next base: position 45,067,125 of record NC_071612.1, read on the forward strand.
TAATTGTATCAGATGCAGAATATATGGTGGGAGGTGGGGGATAAACAGCTTGTGAATCAATAAACCATAAGGCTGCAGGATGAGTTATTTATTGATTTATGACCTGCTTAGCTTGAAGTTTCCTGCACATCTAATGTAATTATACCTTCTGGATTATACTTCATTTAAGAGGAAGGAAAAGTAGATCATTTCATCTGAGGAAACATGCTGGCTGCATTAATAATAATTCTCAGACTTAGATCAGAGAATCACAGAGTGGTTTGGGTTGGAAGGGACCTTAAAGATCATCCAGTTCCAATCCCCTGCCATGGCCTCATCCAACCTGGCCTTGAAAACCTTCAGGGAAGGGGCATCCACAGCCTCCCTGGGCAACCTGTTCCAGTGTCTCACCACCCTCACTGTAAAGAATTTTTTTGCCATCTCCAGTCTAAATCTCCCCTCTTCCAGCTCCCCTCATCCTATCACTACAAGCCTTTGTTGAAAGTCCCTCCCCTGGGGCTTTCTTGCAGGCCCCATTCAAAGCTATTGCTTTGTGGCTGGATGCCTTTTGGTCAGATGTGACATTCAAAATCTGTCTGCTTGACTACAGCTTAAAGAGCCCCAACAAGCCACACTGCAATAGAATTACGGAGAAAACCTATTAGAATCTATCAAATCCTGTTAGCAATGTGGACTTGTGCCGATATAAAACATCATAGAACATTGATTACTCCAACAGCCTTTGCAGCCTATGAGCAATACATGGGCCAAAAGCCAGGACTTCAATGCCTTCAACACTAGACAAGTATGTGGCAAACATCCTGCCTGCTGGGGTGTATCTAGAGCAGATGTGCCTAGTCCATTTCTCAGATAGTTTGCATCCAACAGTTTCATGAGAATCTTCAGGTCTGTCAAGACCACACTGGATGAGAAAATGATTGTGTTGTGAAGCGGGAAAGCTCCCAGCCATAGAACCATAGAATCATAGAATCATAAGGTTGGAAAAGACCTCAAAGATCATCAAGTCCAACCAACCAGCCAGTTCCACTGAGCAGCAAATCTGTTGGAGTTGGGTTCTGGTTTATGCTTTTCTTTTGCTTTGGATATCTGGATATCCTTCTTCAAGGATAGATACCCAAGAGTGCAGAGAGGACAGTCCTCTGGTGCAGATAGAATCATAGAATCATGGAAATGTTTTGCTTGGAAGATACCTTTAAAATCATCAAGTCCAACTATCAAACTAACACCACCATGGACTTTCAACCATGGCCCCAAGTGCCAAGTCCATATATTTCTTGAACACCTCCAGGGATGGTGACTCCACCACTTCCATGGTCAGCCTGGTCCAGTGTCTGGCCACTCTTAGTGCAAAGAAATTTTTCCTCATCTCCAACCTAAACCTCCCCTGGCACTATTTCAGGCCATTTTCTTGGAATAGATACTTGGAATAGAGACCAACCCCAACTTCCTTTCAGGGAGTTGTAAAGAGCAATGAGGTCTCCCCTCAACCTCCTCTTCTCCAGACTAAACATCCCTAGTTCCCTCAGCTGCTCCCCACCAGACCTTTTCTCCAGACCCTTCACCAGCTTTGTTGCCCTTCTCTGGACATACTCCAGCCCCTCAGTGTCCTTATTGTAGTGAGGGCCCCAAAACTGAACACAGTACTCCTGATGTGGCCTCACCAACCTGGCCCTGAACACTTCCAAGAAGGGGGCATCCCCAGCTTACCTGGGTCACAATCAACCAGTACGTTCAAAAAATGGTAAAGATAAGAGAGTTGCTGTCCGGCTGAGTGAGGAATGGCAAGTCTTTGGTTAACATAGAAAGCAGCTCTTCTGTCTCTTGCTGAGTAATGTCATTGCTGTTACCCTACAGGCAGCAGGAAGGTGCTGCTTTTCTTGACTATCTGGACTGCAGATATTGGGTAGAGGGAGATGGGGAGGAAGAGGAAGGTGTTTAAAATGGATAGCTTGACTCCCTCGCCTGAGTCATCTGTTATGTATGTCACTGGGCTGCCAAGCAGGGAAGTCAACTGGTGAGATTGGATCCATCTAGTTCATTTTTTATGAATCAGGTAAAAGGAAATGTCTCCTTGGGGCTGCAGAGGAAGACACAAAACATTTTGTTCCTTGACACAGACTCTGTGAGGCTGCCCGTTAAGAGGGAGCCTGTGCCAATGAAGCCACGTACTCTCCCCAGTGTTGCCTTCCTGCTGTAGCAATGTCTCTAGTCCTGCTGCAGGTTTCTCATTTAAAATCTCATTTTCAAATGATATAAAGTCAGAGCTGTTAGTGACATGCCCTTGGTGCTATAAAGAGTTTGTAAATTAATTCTGCTTGCTTTTGCTTTTCCTATGTGCGGGGCAGAGGAGTCATTACAGCCTGAATTACGATACACTGACAGCAAACTATTACCCTGCATTTTTAACACAACATAATTATACCAAGTTTAGTGTGTGCTATTATGGTTAAATTATTTAGTTCAATGCCTAAAGTCAACAGTGTCTACTCATTGCCTTTAAAAATGGGGAATAACTCAACAGCAGTCTCATGGCACCACAAGTAAATAAAACCATTTGCTCCAAGTTATTTTTCACCTCGCCAGAGAGAGTAGTCTGAGAGCAGAAGAGTTTTAGGGGCAGAGGGCAGGTGAAAACTGTGGAGATGGAAACATATTTCATCAGGTTTAAAGAACTATTCACTGAAAATAATATGGTGGGGTGGTTTTTTCATTTTTTTATTTTTTCCTGGTACATTCTACATTTCTCACTCCAGCTCACTGGGTTCAGATGCAAGACATCTCTCTTTAGATGGCATACGATGGGTTGGATGTGATGATCTTGAAGGCCTCTTCCAACCTGGTCATTCTATTCTATTCTATTCTATTCTATTCTATTCTATTCTATTCTATTCTATTCTATTCTATTCTATCCTATCCTATCCTATCCTATCCTATCCTATAAACCAGGGTACCAGCTGCAGCACACCTTTGTGTCTCCTTTTGATCAGCGTTTTGGGAGGGATGGAAATGACAGTCCTACAGCTGAACCTGAAGAGCCGTGAAGTTCTGTGATATGCATCAACTGGTGTTAAGCCACCTGCATCACTGTGGTAGTGAGAAAGTCCAACTCTTCCCTCCACACAACCACAGCTAACTCAGTCGGAGAAGCAGATGAAAAAGGCTGTATTTTACAAGCAGAATGACATGCAATGAGAATAGAATAGAATAGAATAGAGTAGAATAGAATAGAATAGACCAGGTTGGAAGAGACCTTCAAGATCATCACGTCTAACCCATCAACCAATCCAACCCACCTAATAACTAACCCATGGCACCAAGCACCCTATCAAGTCTCCTCCTGAACACCTCCAGTGATGGTGACTCCACCACCTTCCCGGGCAGCCCATTCCAATGGGCAATCACTCTCTCTGTATAGAACTTCTCCCTAACATCCAGCCTAAACCTCCCCTGGTGCAGCCTGAGACTGTGTATATACAAAATATACAGCATTTATAGGATATACAAAAATACACAGGAAAGAACATAACACAGAAACTCTCTCCAGAGGACGGTTTCCCCCCCCAAAAAAACCCTTTTCCCCCTTCCTCCCTTTTCCCCAAAAAGGATTAAAGAGAGAAAATGGATATTAAGGGAAATTTTGTTAGTTCAAAGCAGTTGTTAAGGGAAAAAAAAGAATTAGTTTCTTATCTCATTAGTCCAAGGTCAGCACCACCAAGAACAGAAGAAAGCAAGCAGCTGCACCGACAGACACAGCTGAACAGACTGAATTCAGACTAAATCCTTAAAGTTACATTCCTACTGATCTACCAATGAAATTAGCTTAGAATTATCTTTGTTTTACTTTTTACACCAAATCATTCAGCTAGAGAATTCTGTAGCTGTCTTTTCTTAAAGGCACAGCCTAAAACTGTCACAATCATGTAAGTGACCACCAATAGCATTTCCAAAGCATCAAAGTACATGAGAAACTCTGCTTTGTGGATAGGATGCAAATACCTCAGGCATACTGGAACTCCATAGTATTTTATAGAATCATTTCAGTTGGAAAAGTCCTTTCATATCATCCAGTCCAACTATTCTCCAACTCTACCAAGGCTGATGCTAAACCATGGCCCTCAGAACCACATCTCTGCCTCTTTGAAACACCTCCAGGGATGGGAATTCAATCACCTCTCTGGGCAGCCTGTTCCAGTCTTTAAAAACCATTTCAGTGAAGAAATTTCTTCTAATATCCAATCTAGACTTTCCCTGGTGCAACTTGAGGCCATTTCCCCTCCTATCATTTGTTACTAGGGAGAAGAGACCAACCCTCACCTGGGTCCAACCTCCTGTCAAGGAGTTGTAGAGAGCAATGAGGTCCTCCCTTAGCTTCCTTTTCTCCAGACTAAACAGCCCCACATCCCTCAGCTGCTTCTCATAAGACCCTTCTCCAGACCAGGTTATGTGCCCTGAGATCAGGTTTGTATTAAACCTCTGGGGGTTATTGCACATTAAATAAATCAGTGGTTTGCAACATCTGCCATCCACCTCTGCTGGGGTTCATGCACTAACAGGACCTGTACCAAAATACTGAAATTGTTCTAGGAGGCCTCAAAACCTTGATTTATTCTATCTGAAGACAGCATGATAATTAAATCTGCAGCACTGATATTTTAAAACCCTTTGTTTTGTCTAAAAGATTGAAACAACAAATCTTGCAATTTAAAAATGCTAGAACAGAATTTCTCAGGATTTCAAATCACAGAATTAGAGAATGGCTCAGACTGGAAGGGACCACAGAAATCATCTACTCCAACCCCCCTGCATGGGCAGGGACACCTCTCAACTAGAATTGGTTGCCCAAGGCCTCATACAACCTGGACTTGAAAACTCTTAGGAGGGAGTCACCCACAACCACTCTGGGCAGCCTATTCCAGTCTCACCACCCTTGTACTGAAGAACTTCTTCCTAAGATCCAGATTAATTCTGCTCTCCCTCAGCTTCAAACCATTCCCCCTTGTCCTGTCTCCAGACACCGTGAAGAAAAGTTCCATTGCAGCCTTCCTGTAGGATCCCTTCAGCTATTAGAAGGCAGCTCTAAGGTCCCCAAGGAATCTACTCATCTCCAGACTGAGAACCCAGCTCCCTCAGCCTGTCTTCACAGCAGAGGTGCTCCAGCCCTTGGATCATCTTTGTGGCCTCCTCTGGACTCACTCCAACAGCTCTGTGTCCTTCTTATGCTGGGGACACCACGACTGGATGCAGCATTGGAGGTGGGGTGTCAGCAAAGCAGAGTAAAGGGCCAGAATCCTCTCTCTTGCCCTGCTGGCTACACAGATTTAGATTTGTTTTCATTTTAACCAAAATTTAGATTATGCAAACCAACCTTTTCTTGGGAAGAAAATAAGTGTTCTCAGGCACTTGTGTTTTCCAATGAAACACATTTCTTAGAGACACTCACCCAGCTGGTCCATTGCACTGAGGTGCAGTATTTCCACAACGTTCAGATGAGCTTTTCTGAGAGGACACCAGGAGAAATGGCTGCAGGCAGAGCATCCAAGATATCTGAATTTTAATAAAGACATGGGAGCCATTTCTACATAATTCACATCTCAAAATCAATTATTGTAGTAATGCTCTCATATTAACTGGGAAACAGTTGATGGATTGAAACACTGAGATAGGGTGAAGAAATTGCAATATACCCTCCAGTCAGGCCCTGTCAGGTGAGAGATTTACTGGTGTCCAGTCAGAGTTCCAGACCTGTTTAAATTCAGTTTATTCACTGCTTTCATGTAATAATAGAAGAATTCATGGGATGCCCATGAAAAATGGAGAGGTCCTGCTGCAAAACAGACAACATAAAAACAATGCAAATGTGATCATACAATTGCAGAATCACAGAATGGAAGGGGTTGGAAGAGACCTCTGGAGATCATCCAGTCCAACCCCCCTGCCAGAGCAGAATCACCCAGGGCAGGTCACACAGGAACACATCCAGGTGGGTTTTGAATGTCTCCAGGGAAGGAGACTCCACTATCTCTCTGGGCAGCCTGCTCCAGGGCTCCAGCACCCTTACATTAAAGAAATTTCTCATCATGTTGAGTTTGAATCCCCTGTGACAAGAAGTTTCTTTTGATCTACAATCTAAACCTCCCCTGATACAACCTGAGGCCATTTCCTCTTGTCGTGGAATCACAGAATCATTAAGGTTGGAAAAGACCTCTAAGATCATAAAGTCCAACCACATCCCAGCTACCATGACCCCTAAACTATAGCCTGAAGTGCCACATCTACAGGATGGTGACTCCACCACCATCCTGGACTGCCTGTTCCAATCCCTGACCACTCTTGCAGGAAAGAAATTTTGTCTTCTCTCCAACCTAACCCTGCCCTGGCACAATGTCAGGCCATTTCCCCTACTTCTGTCACCTGAGACTAGATAACAGAGAAGAGATGTTTGTAGCCTGAGTGTGTTTTCACATGGAAACAACAAGATCATTGGATGTGCATCTTGCATCTTGCACAGTGGATTCATTTTTCTAACCCAGCTCTCTTAGCTTGTGAGAAAGGCATAGCTGTGATGTGAGATACTTGAAAAAGGTGGCTGAGAACCCAGACCTCAAAAAGGGGAAAAAAGAAACAAGCAATCAACCAACTAACCAGAAAGACAATAAACTTCAGGCCATCCCAGATATAAGATATGCTTCACAGACCTTATTATCAATAATGAAACACACAGCTCAGCTAACACAAAGCATAAGAAAACATTTGGACTCCAGGGAAAAGAGAGGGAAAGAACAAACAACATAAATACATAAGGTAGAAGGAACTTCTGAAGGCTTTCTTCTCTGTGCCTGGGTCAACACATCTCACTCCTTTTCTGTTGTGGATCTGATCTAATATTTTGCTTTCTGTGCATAGCTCAAAGCCCTGCAAAGGTGAGCAAGATACTTAATTTACTTGTAGGTTTGTATTTATTTCTGCTACTGTCCCACAGTGCCTTGAAATCCAGAACAGAGTGAAGCTGTTCTGATCACATTTTGCTTTGGTAGGACACTTTGGTCAGAGCCAGCCCTGCTGAAATCCCATCTGCAAATGGACTCAGGTTGGCTATCTGCATGATTTAGGCTGCAGTGTGAACGTTCCTTAGCTGAATGTGTCCCTCACATGCTTCAGATAAGGATCTAAGCAGAATTAACTGACTTCTTGAAGAGTGTTTTACCTTTCCTGTGCCTGCTCCACTGACTGTCTCACCATCAAGTAACAAGTCTGCCCTCCAGGTGTGTAAGTTGAGGGAATTGCCTTTGTCTTTTATTACAAGAGCCCACTCACCTATGTTCTTTTTCCTGAGAGACTCCTAGTTACAAATTCTTTCTGTATGAAATCTGCTTTTTTTGCCAAGACTGATGTCTTCTCCTCTGCTCTGAGCCTCATCACTTCACAATCATAGCTTCACAGATTGCATTGGGTTGGAAGGGACCCTCAAAGGTCATCTTGTTCAACCACCCTGCAGCCAGCAGGGACACCTCCAACTAGAGCAAGCTGCCCAGGGATACATTGAGTCTGATCTTGAATGTCTGCAGGCATGGGGTCTCAAACACATCCACAGGCAACCTGTTCCAATATTTCAGAGCTTCCTCCTGATGTCCAACCTAAATCTCCCCCGCTCTACTTTCAAACCATCGCCCCTTCTCCTATCACCACAGGACCTTCTAAGCAGTCCCTCCCTAGCCTTCCTGTAAGTCTCCTTCAGATATTGACATGCAGCTCTAAGGTTGTCCAGTTTGCCTCTTCCTTTCAGGTCACCCCACAAAAGAAACTATATAAGAAACTGCACAACACTTCTCTGTAAGCTGCTGTATTGTTACCCTAGCAATCATGCCTGAACTTGGTGATATACTCAGACTGAAAGCATCAATAAAAACATCCTATGTGCCTCATTAAAGAGGGTTCTATATGAGGCGACACCTCACCTACTGGATGCAGGTTTGGAACCCTCACTCCAAGAAGGACATTGAGATGCTGTAGCAGGTCCAGAGAAGGGCAACAAAGTTGATGAAATGGCTGGGGAACAGGTCTGATGAGGAGCAACTGGGGGTGTTTATTCTGGAGAAGAGGATGCTGAGGGGAGGAGGTTGCAGTGAGGTGGGGGTTGGTCTCTTAGCAGGTGATAGAATGAGAAGAAATGGTCAGAAATTATGGCAGGGGAGGGTTGGCTTGGAGATCAGGAAAAATTTCTTTGCTACAGGAGTGTTCAGGCATTAGAAGAAACTGCCCAGGGAGGTGGTAGAGTTACCATCCCCAGAGGCGTTCAAGAAATGTGTAGACATGGCACTCTGGGATGTAGTTTGATGGCCATGGTGGTGTCAGGTTGATTGTTGGAATTGATGATCTTGGAGGTCTCTTCCAACTCTAACAGTTAGAATCATAGAATCACAGAATTGTTAGGGTTAGAAGGGACCTCAAGGATCATCTAGTTCCAACCCTCCTGCCATGGGCAGGGACACTTCATACTAGATCAGGTTGCCCAGAGCCACATCCAGCCTGGCCCCAAAAACCTCCAGGGATGAGGCTTCTACCACCTCCCTGGGCAACCTGTTCCAGTGCCTCACCACCCTCATGGAAGAGCTTCTTCCTAACATCCAATCTGAATCTACCCATTTCTATTTTTGTTTCCATTCCCCCTAGTCCTATCACTACCTGATACCCTAAAAACTCCCTCCCCAACTTTCTTGTAGGCCCCCTCAGATACTGGAAGGCCACAATTTGGTCTCCTCAGAACCTTCTCTTCTCAGACTGAATAGCCCAAACTCCCTCAGTCTGTCCTGATAGGAGAGGTTCTCCAGCCCTCTGATCATCCTCATGGCCCTTCTCTGGACATATTCCAGCACCTCCAGATCCTTCCTGTAATAGGGGCTCCAGAACTGGACACAGTACTCTGGGTGGGTTCTCACCAGAGCAGAGTAAAGGGGGAGAATCACCTCCCTTGACCTGCTGGCTATCCTTCTCTTGATGCAGCCCAGGATCTGATTTGCTTTCTGGGCTGCAAGTGCACACTGCTGGCTATGATTCTATGAACTTTCACAGGAGAAAAAAAAAAAATACAACAAAAGCTGCTAAGAACTTGGTGCTCAGCTGTTCAGAAGGTGCCTTCATCTGTGCTTGTGAGGATACCAGCCTCTGTGACTCAAATATCTTGCAAAGGAGTCCTCTGCCTCAGAACTAATAGCCAGGGGTGGAACAGCTGTAAAATAAAATGTGAATTTGTTCTTACATATCTTGTTAAGCTGGGCTACTAGATTCCTTCACCTAGATATTCTACACTATAAATTAATGATAAGGGATGGTTAATTTGGCAGCTGCACTAAAAGGCAAGGCAAGATATTTGAAAGCAAAAAAACCCAAACAGCTGTGGATGCTTTGTGATGTTTTTGAAAGATTATCTGTAATTTTCCAGCTCATCAGCTGGGATTTCCCCTCTACTTCTTCCCTGTGCTGGGAAAAAAAGTACCTCAAGCTCAGCTAAGGGAGATGCTAATGGGCCCTGAGAAGCGTGACAAAGTGACAAAATTCAGTGAAAGGAGAAGCACACAAGGACAGGAAATGGAGAGAAGAACGAGAAAGAAAAATTACATTGGCATCTAATTTCAAAGAAAGGCCTTACAAAAACCCAAGCTGTCAGTTGAAGCTGATCTTCTTCCACCGTGAAGATGCCTTTGAGAAAAGTCACTCTAGGAAGTTCTTTGCCTCCCTTTCCCTGCTGCCTCCAACACAACAGTTCAAAGAATTCTCTTAACAAGACACAAAAAGACCTTAGAGCATCCTCCCAGTACCTGAAGGGGGCTACAGGAGAGCTGGGGAGGGACTTTAGAATAGAATAGAATAGAATAGAATAGAATAGAATAGAATAGAATAGAATAGAATAGAATAGAATAGAATAGAATAGAATAGAATAGAATAGAATAGAATTAACCAGGTTGGAAGAGACCTTTGAGATCATCGAGTCCAAATTACCATTCAACACTATCCAATCAACTAAGCACCCCATCCAGTCTCTAAACTAGGCTTCTGACAAGGGCTTGTAGTGACAGCACAAGGGGCAATGGCTTTGAGCTGAAAGAGAGGAGATTCAGACTGGAGACTAGGAAGAAAGTTTTTGACAGTGAGTGTGGTGAGACACTGGAACAGGTTGCCCAGGGAAGTCATGGATGCCCCACTCCCCAAAGGTATTCAAGGCCAGGTTGGATGGGGCCTTGAGCAACCTGGGCTAGTGGAACGTGTCTCTGCCCATGGCAGGGAGGCAGGAACTAGATGATCTTTAAGGTCCCTTCCAATCTAAACCATTTCATGGTTCTATGAATCTTAATTCACAGGAAACATTTATTTTAAAACATAGCTTCTAAAAAAGCCAAACACCACAGTTTGTCTCAAGCTGTGCCAGGGAAAGCTTAGGCTCGAGGTGAGGAGAAAGTTCTCCACAGAGAGAGTTGTTAGCCATTGGAATGTGCTGCCCAGGGAGGTGGTGGAGTCACCATCCCTGGAGGTGTTCAAGAGGGGATTGGATGTGGCTCTTGGTGCCATGGTCTAGTAGACATGAGGTGTTGAGTGACAGGTTGGACTCGATGATCTCTGAGGCCTTTTCCAACCTTTTTGATTCTATGATTCTACGATTCTATAAAGGCATTGAATGATTGATCACCAAAATACATGGTCATAATTATTTTGAAAAACAAAAGGTCTGTGCCAGCTGGCAGCACTTCAACAAGCAAACAAATCCCCAGCACCTCCAGCCATGCAGTCTGTCTAGGAGTGGGAATGGGAAAAGCCCATCCCTTCCCAAATGTGCTGTAAAGGTGGATTGATGAATATTCATGGACTGCACTTGAGCAGCTGGGGTGCAGAATTAGTAATTCTGTCCCAGGGGAGGATTTGGAAGTACTGCAGTAAATAAGAACTGGTCTGCATTCAATCAGCCCATACCAGGAATGGAAAGAGACAGAAAGAAATAATGAACATTCAGTGAGTGAAATGGAGATTCATGGATTCATAGAATGAGGCACAACAGGTACAAGCTGGAGCACAGGAGGTTCTACCTCAACTTTACAGTGAGGGTGGCAGAGCCCTGGAGCAGGCTGCCCAGAGAGTTTGTGAGTCTCCTCTGGAGACTCCAGCAGCTCCAGCAGTTCCATGTCCATCTTGTGCTGGGGACATCAGAACTAGATGCAGAGCTCCAGGTGGGGTGTCATCAGAGCAGAGGGACAGAACCCCCTCCTTCATCACTTCTTTTGATGCAGCCCAGCACACAGCTGCCTTCTGGGCTACATGTGCCCTTGTGATTCTTGCAGAGGTGAGTGACATCTATGGAGAGAGAAATGTTACACAGCAAAGTGACCCTGTGGTTCTTCGCCTGCTTAGCTGGGGTTTTCTAAAGTTGGAGGGTTTTCAGCAGTTCCTCAGTTCTCGTTGTATGCCTTCAGCTCTGCACATGGATGTCTTTGCTAAGAAGTCCACTTTTTCTTCCAGGGAGGATCATTCTTTCAATTACTGCTGAGAACATTTTTTTTAGAAGCATGTTAAGGCTTTTCATTTCTTCTTGCTTCTCTGGCTTAAAGAAAATACATTCCAAGGCTCATCCACATTCAAGTGATTTTTTTTTTTCAATGACCTTATTATTTATGAAAGCAAATATCTAAAATAACTTCATCTCCTGCTGCTTTGGAGGAAGTGCAGGGACAAAGTCGGTCAGCTGTTACCTCCAGGCATATCTGGGCCTTACCTCATTAATACCATTTTGGCTTCAGGTTATATCTGATATCTAAACTCTACCTAATGTCCCTGATAATGTTTCTTGCTTACCACTGAGGACATGTATCTCAGTCCAAAACCTCCAGCACAGCCTACATACTGCCCTTCCCTAGAAGTGATCTTGACCCAAATTGCTTGCTTTGTTCCCATTGTCTTTTTTCCTGCCTCCCTTTTCCACTGCTTTATTCATTGCTGCCCTTCAGTGGTTTACATTTTCTCTAGCTGTGTTTTAAGACCGGAAACAGAGATTATCTCAGTTTCTATTGACAATCTCCTGCATATCTCTTTCAAGCTTTACTTGCTCTTCTCAGCCTTGCTATCAAGAGGCTGGAATCTGAGGGCTGTTGAGAAGAATACATGCAAGATGACCTCTGTATGTTGAAGAAAGGAACATCGTCATGTGCTCGTCATTCCCCTTAGCTTGTGGGATGTACTTCAGGAGAAAGATGGTCGAACTCTTCTTCCCTTCATATACACATTGCACGGACATGGGCAAATATAGCTTTAAGGCAGGATGAGGGAGCTGATTCTCCAACTCTACTCTGCTCTGGTAAGAATCCCCCTGCAGCACCAGTTCTGGCATCCCCACCACAAGAAGGACATGGAGCCGTTCAAGCGGGTCCAGAGGAGACCATGAAGAAGATCAGAGGGCTGGAGAACCTCCCCTGTGGGGAGAGACTGAGAGATTTGGGGCTGTTTAGCCTGGAGAAGAGAAGACTCCATCACAAGGGTTTGTGATGGTATGCTTTGAGCTAGAAGAGGGGAGATTTAGACTGGTGATTAGGAAGAAATTATTTCTAGTGAGGGTGGTGAGACACTGGAACAGGTTTCCCTGGGAGGTTGTGGATGCCCCCTCCCTGGAGGTGTTCAAGGTCACATTGGATGAGGCCTTGAGCAACCTGGTCTAGTGGGAGGTGTCCCTGCCCATGGCAGGAGGGTTGGAACTCGAAGATCTTTGAGGTCCTTTCCAACCCAAACCATTCTATGAATCTATGAAGTGTTCTGCTGTATTTTAGGAATACAATTGTTCTTTGATTCCTCCTTGTTGCGTTAGTACTCATAGGCAGTTATAGAACCTAGAACCCCACAGTATAAAGTGATAAGATGGTTCATCCCCTAAAGAAGTTATCTTCTGTCAAAGATGCCTTCCAGCAGGGCAGTCTCTGTTGTAGAAAGAAACCATCACAACCTGCAGACACCTTTGTTTGCTATAGAACAGCAGCTGTCACTTCTGTGCCTGGCAGAAATCAGGTGGTAAGTTTGCTACTTGTAGCAAACTTTTTACCTTCTTAAAACTGACAGAGAAAACCTGAATCTAAGTGGCATGTAAGGAGTGCAAAAGCTGGCTACTGTGGCACTCAGCATCGTCCCTGCATTGCCAGTTTGTGTCAGAACAGAGCACAAAGCAAGACAAAGCAAGGATCCTGCTACTGTTGAAGCTGGCCAGATCAGCAGCTGAAATTTCCACCTAGGCTGTATGAACCCAGCAGAATCCATCTGCTGAGCCATCTGTGGGGCAGCTCACTAGAATTATCACCCATCTGCTGTTTCTCTGCCACTAAGTTTGCCAGCCTTACCCTCACTCTTTTCTCTGAAGATTTTCCCCTCCCTGTCTCTTTGGGTTTGTTTTGTTAAGGCATTGCCTCTCCAAACTCTGAAATAAAAAAGCAGGAGGTTAGATTCCTGCTGTCCTCTACTTAGCCAGGGGCAGCATTGCCCAGGGCAGAATTCAGGTCTGTTATGGGAATGTAAATCGTTGCCTGCCTTCAGCTGCTTTCTACCAGCACAGCTCATTACAGGCAAGAGATCTGGGCTGGTTTATACCAGCTAACCATTTAGGCTGTCACATGAAGCTACTAGAATTTTAGATTGTAAGTTGCTTTTTCCTCACTCTGCAGGAAAATCTTTACCTTTCAGCTTGAAAAATCCAACCTTTGCCTTTGATGGCACACTATATTAAATAATAATAATAATAGAGAAATAGACAGTTACATCCTTTCTCCCAACTCCCCCTTTATACTTGGAGAAGGCTTAGCTGGAGGTTTTTCACCAGAGGACTAGTTTTGGCTCGTCAACAGACAGGGAATAGTGCTGGGACAGCAGGGATTAGCAGGAAAGGTTTCTGTGCAGCAGAAGAGGAGGTGCTCTCTTCTACAGCCTTCTCAGGCTATCCCAGGAGTTTTTCACTGCTGGCTCTCAGCTTAGATGTTGAACAAGGAACAAGAGTAGAAATTGGTCTTGTGTGGAAGCATAGAGAAAAGAGGAGACCTCCATCATGTCACAGACCTGGAAAGAGGACTGATGTGCTGGCAGGCATGGGGGACAACAACACTTCAGAGCTTGGCTGTTGTAGGTAGCACCAAAGAGAAGGTTTCTATGGTGTCAGCATTGACATTGCACCAGTCCAGGTTGGGAGGGCAATTTGGACACCCTGGGTCCCACTCACGGAAAACATGGTTTGCAGCAGGCCTGTGTTTGCCCTTCATTTCTCCAGTAGTGTGGTACCTACACCTTGCAGTCAAGACTGTGGCAGTACTGAGCTGCTCCACCTATACAGCAACTTTACAGAGCCATTCAGATCAGTGACGATGTGGGATAAGTGCCCAGGTGGCCGTGGGACAGGGATGTGGGTTAGTTTAGTGCACTTCAGGAGGAAGGGGGAGATGCTGACAACAAAGAGATGTTCATCTCAGCTCTGGGAATGGAGATCTACAGAGCTGGGCTGCCAAGCAGCTGAGGGAGGGAATCTTGTGAAGCAGAAGGAAGGAGTCTAGGGAAGATAAGACAGTCCTGTGTCAGCTAAGGCCGATGAAGCAAGGCTAAAACAACAAAACCAAGCAGCTTCTAAAAAGCTTTTGCAGGCTACAGTGAACAAGTAAAGACCTTTGACTAGTTAACCGCAATTTAAATATGAAGGTTGACCCTCCCCTTGCTATGATAATGAGGCAAAGGACATGTTAAACATCTATCAGGTGATAGCATGAGAGGAAATGGCCTGGAATTGCACAAGGGAAGGGTTAGGTTGGAGATTAGAAAAAAAATCTTCCCTGCAAGAGAGATCAGGGGTTGGAACAGGCTGCCCAGGGAGGTGGTGGAGTCACCATCCCTGGAGGTGCTCGAGAAATCTATAGACATGATACACTGGGACATGGTTTAATGGCCATGGTGGTGGTGGGTTGATGGTTGGACTCAAGGATCTTAGAGATTCTATGACACACATCAAGAAATGTTAGAAGCAGCAGCTATAGCACTTACTCTCTCAGACGCAAAGAGGGGTGATAAGTCAGCTCTGATCTGCTCTGGTGAGACCTCACCTGCAGTACTGTGTCCAGCTATAGGGACCTTAACACAAGAGAGACATGGACATGATGGAGTGGGTCCAGAGGAGGCCACAAAGATGATCAGGGGTCTGGAGTGCCTCTGCTATGGGAACAGGCTGAGACAGTTGGGGCTGTTCAGCCTGGAGAAGAGAAGGCTTCAGGGAGACCTTAGAACTGCATTTCAATATCTGAAGGGGACATACAAAAAGGTTGGGGTGAGACTATTTAGAAGGGCCTGGGGTGATAGGATGAAGAGCAGTGGTTTGAAACTGGAGCAGGGCAGATTTAGGTTGGACATCAGGAGGAAGTCCTGTACAATGAGAGTGGTGAAATACTGGAGCAGGTTGCCCAGGGATGCGGTTGAGGCCCCATCCTTGGAGACATTCAGGATCAGACTTTATGTTGCCCTGAGCAGCCTGCTCTAGTTGGAGGTGTCCCTGCTGCCAGCAGAGGGTTGGACAAGATGACCCTTGAAGGTCCCTTCCAACCTAATGCAATCTGTCAGTCCATGAACGATGTCACACAGAATGGTGTGGTGTCATTACTGTGGGAAAAGTGTCAAAACCACCAGCCTTGGTTGTGGGAGCAGTCTCAGCAGGAAGAGACCTTGCTTAGATCTGGCTTGGTTGTCACACATGGTAGGTGAGACTGGAGCTGGCATTGCTGCATGGCACCACACTGCACAGGAATGTTCTTGTGCTCAGAGCTAGCTCAGGTATCTCTAACACATCACTGTGTAGTCAATAGGTATATATAACAACCATTTTTCCTTTGGGTTGGGTGATTTATCAGTCAAGATGCAGAACTGTCTCAGCAAATGAATCCATGTGCTCACTACTGCAGCCCAGGAGGACCTCTGGTAGCTGTTTGTTCTTGGCTACTAGGCTTGCCCTGGGCTATTCCTTTGATCCTGGTCTGCAGTGTGTCAAACCTGTCTGCAGTTGAGTGAGTTTTGGTGTCTTTTGACTTGGGAAACAGAAGTAGGAGGGACACTGCAGCCTGTCCTGAAATCATCTTGCTCTGCTGACACCAAACTAAGCAGGCAAACATCCCAACACAACAGTTGAGATTAATTCATTAGCTGGTTTGACATCTAGATGTTAAAGTCTAAATGTTAGCATTTTCTGTACCAAGTGGTATTGTACCTGACACAGGAACTGTGCTTGTGGACTGTTTCCTGAGAGATGAAGATGGATGGGTGCCACAGGAGATGACTGTAGTTGCTTAAGAACAACTAGTTAGATTCACCAGGGGAAGGAATGCAATTTTCCATCCCACCACATATGCTTAGTGCTCTGAGAAAATCAAATTTGTCAAAGGTGAGGAATATTAGAGTCAAAATGGACTGGGAGAATGAAAAAGGAATGAAATTTGGGTGTTGTTTAAGAAAAGGTATTCAGAGCACTCAGAATGACCTAGAGCTGTGACAAAGAGGAACTGCTGGCTGAAAGTGTCCTCATCTTCGAAGGCAGTGAATAGAAATTCAAAAGCAATGTATTACAAAAAGCAAGAGGCTACAGAGATAAAGCAAAGTGCCTCCCAGAGCAAGATTTGAAGTGGTGAATCTCATTGGCATGCTAAGAGCCTGTTTTAACTACACTGTGTAAGAACTTCTACATGGAGTATCCACACCTCACAGACTTTTAAATCCAGTAATCAAAATCATAATGAGAATCAATGGCTGGGAGCTGTAATTAGATGCATCCGAATTAGTATTAAAGGCTTGGATTTTGCAAAGGAAAGACATTAGCCTTCAAAATAAAGTTGTTAAGGGGAAGGAGGGGCTCAAGAATACAGTCCCCCAGAACATCCCTCTCTCTAAGCTGGAGAGATGTGTATTTGATGGGTGGGTTGTACAATGGATAAGGAATTGGTTGGATGATGGCACCCAAAGGGTAGTGGTCAGTGGCTCGATGTCCAGATGGGCATGAATGGCAAGTGGCATCTCTCAAGGCTGTCTATTGGAATCAGTGCAGTTCAGTATCTTCATCAATGATACAGACAGAGTCTGAGGCACTCTCAGTAAGGGTGCAGATGCCACCAAGCTGAGTGGTGTGGTTAATAAGACTGAAGGTTGAGATGGATGCTATCCAGAGGGACCTGGACAGGCTGGAGAGGTGGTCTGAGGAGAATTTAATGAGGTTCAATAAAGTAAAGTACAAGGTCCTGCACCTAGGTCAGGGCAACCCTTGGTATCAGTTCAGGCTGGGGGGATGATGAGATTGAGATTCTCCTGCAGAGAAGGACTTGGGGTGCTGGTGGATGAGAAGCTGCACATGAGCCAGCAATGGGCACTTGCAGTCCAGAAGGCAAATGGCAGCCTGGGCTGCATCAACAGCAGTGTGGCCAGAGGTGGAGAGATGTGATTCTTCCTCTGCTCTTCTCTGCTCTGGTGAGACCTCACCTGCAATGCTGTGTCCAGGTCTGGGGCCCCCAGCTCATTAGAGCCATGGACCCATAGAGCCATGGAGTGGGTCCAGAGGAGTCCATAAATATGATCAGATAGCTGGAGAACTTCTGCCATGGGGACAGACTGAGAGAGTTGGGGCTGTTCAGCCTGGAGAAGAGATGGTTCTGGGGAGACCTTAGAGCTGCATTTCACTATCTGAAGGGGCAATGGTTTGAAACTGTGCAGGACAGGATTACTCTGGACTTCAAGAGGAAGTTCTGCACAATGAGGGTGGTGAAGTGAAGCGAAGTGAAAATGAGTTGCTTAGCACAGATTGAGCTTCTTACATGCTCCATAACTGCAGCACAGCATCCATGTGTTACTGTGGGCCTGGAGAATCTGGTAGTGGGAGACTACAGATGACATCCCTCATGACACAGGCAGGGGTAACACTGTGAAGGGCTTTTCTGAGCTGGTATCTCAGATCCTGGCTAATTTCATATCTTATAAACTGAGAGGAAAGGGGAGGTGGGTGTGAAATAATGAATATGAGGCTTTTAAAACTCAGGTGGCTAGAAACATTGTGACAATTGCTGTTTTCTTTTCCTTTTTGAGTGGCAGGAGCAATTTATTTTCTTCTGGACTATGTCTCAGTATTAGATGTTGCTTATGCTATGAAAGTCTTTGACTATAAGGGGAAAGGTTAGCACAGCTCCTTGAAGGGCCAAAGAGGGGAACCAAGCCTATGCAGGGATTTCCACAGGCTTTAGACAGGGCACGTTATGAGATTCCCCACTCTCTACTCTCTGCTTCTGGCTTGGATTGGCTCCTGTACTCAGCAGTGGTGAGGTCACACTTTGAGTCTTGGGTTCAGTTTCGGGGATTGTCTCTACAAGAAAGACATTGAGGGGCTGGAGCATGTCCAGAGAAGGACAACAAAGCTGGTGAAGGGTCTGGGGAACAGGTCTGGTGAGGAGCAGCTGAGGGAACTGGGGTTATGTAGGCTAGAGAGGAGGCGGCTGAGGGGAGACCTCATTGTTCTCTACAAGTCCCTGAAAGGAGGTTGGAACCAGATTGGAGTTGGTCTCTTCTCCCTAGCATCAGCTAACAGGCCAAGAAGAAATGGCCTCAAGTTGCACCAGGGGAGGTTTAGGTTAGACATTAGAAAAAATGTATTGACTGAAAGGTTTGCCAAGCACTGGAAGATGCTGTGCAGAGAGGTGGCTAAATCTCCATCCATGGAGGTATTCAAAAGATGCAGAGATGTGGTGCTGAAGGCCATGGTTTGGCACCAGCCTTGGCAGTTATTGGACTTGATGATCTTAAAGTTCTTTTCCAGCCTAAATGATTCCATGAGTACATTCCTGAGGGAATATACTTGCTGCGGAAAGCAAAACAAACAAACCACAAACAAACAAAAAACCAACAAATGAAACACAAAGCAAAACCCAAAACATAAAAAACATTTCAGGGAATTTCTGAGCAGCTCTGCTTCGAGCTGCTGGTGTTCTGGAAGTTACTTAAAGAACAGAAGTAAACAGCCTCCTACAATATGCCAGCCAATTAATTTGACAACTGATTAAAGAGGAAGGGGAAGGGGGAAAGAAAAAATGATTCACCAGAGAATATTTGCCATTTGCAGAAGCAGTCAAATAATGATAGATCCTAGTCAGAAATAATGTAGTCATAAAAATAAGATTCATTGGATAATTTACTTGAAACAAATAGTGTGTCCAACTCTCCTCCACAGCCACAGGAAACAAATTCACCTCATAACATATGACAAGGAAAGGACAAGGAAAATGCATGGCTCTGCCGTCAGCATGAGCATTTCCAGAGCTGCTGGCTCTGGGGAAAAGCACCTTTCAAGCACTTAACAAAAGAGATTTTTCTTTATGGCTTTCATTTAAAATCCATTAAGGAAATCACTTGATTCTACTTTGCTGCTGCTAGATTTTGAATAATTGACTCTCAAAGCCACCACAGTGCTGGGACTAATTTAATAGATTAAGAGAAAACATTGTCACGGCAGCATGTGGCATCAGTCACACCTGTCTGGACATTTACCTTCGTGTGAAAACTACATCATGAGCTCATGGCATGAGACATGGAGGTTAACACAGGCTCCTTGGCACTGAAGGGGAAATCTCTGTCATTCTTAACAAATCCTGTGGGGACAGGCTGAGAGAGCTGGGGCTGTTCAGCTCCAGGGAGACCTTAGAGCAGCCTTCCAGTAGTTGAAGGAGGCCTAAAAGAAAGCTGGGAAGGGACTTTTGACAAGAGCCTGTAGTGATAGAACAAGAGGAAATGGTTTGAAGCTTAAGGAGGGCAGATTTAGACTGGAGATTAGGAAGAAATTCTTTCCAGTGAAGGTGGTGAGACACTGGAGCAGGTTGCACAGGGGGGTTGTGGATGCCCCCTCCCTGGAGGTGTTCAAGGCCAGGCTGGATGATGCCTTGAGCAGCCTGGTCTAGGGGAAGCTGTCCCTGCCCATGGCAGAGCGTTGGAACTTGATAATCTTCAAGGTTCCTTCCAACCTAAGCTGTCCTGTGAATCTATGAAATTATGAAACAAGTTCAGAAAAAGGTCATTGCTTTATGATTGTCAGCTGAGTGCTTCCCAAAGATGTAGTACATTTCTTGGCTCTAAATAACTAGCTGTGACTGGCCATGGGCTGCTTCAGCTTTAGCTTCCTCTGTCTCTGTGTCAGCAGTAGCCTTGTGAAGGGGTAATGGTGACCAGTTGGGAGCTGTAAGCTAGGAGTAGGGCTTGCATTATCATCTCTTCATTTCCACCACAGACTCACAGAATTTTCTGCGTTGGAAAGACCTCTAAGATCATCAACTCTAACCCAAGACCACCTTTGCCATTAAACCATGTCCCACAGTGCTAAATGCACTTTTTTTCTTGAACACCTCCAGGGATGATGACTCCACGCCCTCCCTGGGCAACACACTGCAGTGCCTGACCGTGACTGCAGCCTTTACAAACAGCATTGGTTGTGTTTTCCAAAGCTGGTAGAAAACCCCAAGATTTTTGTCTTTCTCTGACCTGAAATTCTTAGCCATTTTATTCTGCAGAAGAGGAGGGTCTGCTTCTTAGTGAGTTTGTTTCAATGGCAAATGTCGACTTTATATTTAATCTCTCTTCTCTACAAGGTTATTTGGGAGAAGAAAAGACAAAAGCAAATAAGAAGGGACACACACAAAAAATGTATTTTTACACAGGAAGGAGAATGAAAATATTTATCCATACTCTGTTCCCCAAATCACTCACTAATAGGTAAGGTACTTAAAAAAGCAACTTTACCCATTTAAAGAGAACAGAGTAGCCTGCTTCAGTTTCTCTAATGAGGGAAATATTTTCAATCAAAAGGAGGGCAAAGCATTGCATGACAGGAAATAGACAAGCACTGCGATTGAGAGATGGAGACGAAGCTTGATGCAAGCAAAGTGTCTACTTTATTGTACAAAGTCATTTCTTTATATAGGCTAACATGTTCAGAAGGCTACTTGTGATTGGTAATTAGATGTGTCCGTGCGACAGTTACAGAATCGTGGTTGGCTGCCAAGGAAATGCAAGGGAACACACATTCCTGAGCAAGGCTCAGACAGGTATTAGACAAAAGGCAAATGGTCAAGCATCTCTTATCTAAGTTCAGAGATGAGACAAAAGACTTTCTTGCAATGTTTACCTGAACTCATTAACAGGTAGTTGTGTGCTCCTTCCTGAGTCACAATGGTGGTTGGTAATAGCTAAATGCTTTTTTCTTTTCTACATAATTGCAGTTTGCTCACAGGGTTTGTGGCCCACAAGAGCAAAAACTTTTCCTTCTATCAGCTGACCATTGCTTGAGATTATTCCCTAAATTCAGTGCAACAGACAAGATTCTTTAAAGAAAAAAAATCAAAGAAGGGGTTTAGGTCTTGTTTTGTTTTGGGTTTGTTTGTTTGTTTTGGGGAAAAAAAAGGAGAGATTCATCAAACCACAGAATAGCTCAGGTTGGAAGGGACCTCAGAGATTATCTACTCCAAGCTCCCTGCCATGGGCAGAGAAACCTCTTAACTGGAGTCAGTTGTTCAAGGCCTCACCCAACCTGGATTTGATCACCCCCAAGGAGAAGGCATCCACAACCTCCCTTGGCAACCTGTTCCAGAGTCTTACCACACTCCTACCAAAGAACTCCTACTGCTGTGTCCAGTTCTGGGGCCCCCAGCACAAGAGAGACATGGACCTGATGCAGTGGGTCCAGAGGAAGCCACCAAGATGATCAGAGGGCTGAAGAATCTCCGCTATGAAGTACCTGGAGTTGTTAAATGTGAAGAGGGCAGATTTAAGACGTCCTCATGCATAAGGTGGCTGGGGAACCAATGGAAGATTTTGTCCAGAGGCCCTCTGACGCATTTTCATCTCTGAAATACCAGCCTCTGTATGGTTGAATGAGGTATCTTTAGCTGTTAATCCAATCTCAGGCAGATCACAACTGCATGATCAAAGCACTGTCTCAATATGGTTTGCCTCTGCCACCTAGAGAGGATGGAAGCAAGGAGAGGTAATCCAGGAGAAATCAGAGGGCTGGAGCACTTCTTCTACAGGGACAGTCTGAAAGAGTTGGGGCTGTTCAGCCTCGAGAAGAGAAGGCTTCAGGGAGAGCTTAGAGCTGCATTTCAATATCTGAAAGGGTCCTACAGGAAGGCTGGGGAGGGCCTGTTTAGAAGGGCCTGTGGGGACAGGATGAAGAGCAATAGTTTGAAACTGGAGCATGGCAGATTTAGGCTGGACATCAGGAGGAAGTTCTGCATAATGGGAGTGGTGAAATACTGGAACAGGCTGCCCAGGGATGTGGTTGAGGCCCCATCCCTGGAGACATTCAAGGTTAGACTTGGGACCCTGAGCAACCTGTTCTAGTTGGAGATGTCCCTGCTTCATGGAGGGGGTTGGGACAAGATGAGCTTTGAGGGTCCCTTCCAGCCTGACGTATTCTGTGCATTCTGTGACCATTTTGTGATTCTGTTTGGCAGTATTTCTCAGGGATGAAGCAAAGCATCCTCCTCATATGCAAAGAGAAAAGATTAAAATAAAATTAAAAAAGAAAGAAAAAAGGAAGAAGAAAAATAATATTTTCTATCAGGGCTTTTTACTCTTTGGAAGCTGGGAGCTGAGGAGTGGTGTGATTTATGACACCCATTAACAGTGGTATAAAAACAAGCAAAATAGTAACTGGGTTATATTCCTCAAGGAAAAATACCACTGGCATTTTTTAGCCCAGAGAATTTTTAATCCATATTCATTTGGTGTAATCTCTCTCTGGAGAGGGAGAAGCATTACTAAGTCAGGAGGTTGAATGGTGGGTAAACTCGAGGCTGCTTGGTGGCAGATTTGAGGGTAGGAAGTCCCATGTCACTAAGTCAGGTCTATCTGAACAGTGGCACAGATTTTGTACTGCAGAATCATTTTTGTCAGGAGAAGCAGTGGAAAATAAATATTTCCCTTGTGACACAGAAATATTTTAGTGTTGAAGAGATGATCAATGGTGAAAATTGCTTTTGGGACTTACTAGCCATGGAGTTTCCTTTCTCCTAGTCTTCACTCTTTCTCTTTCCTCCCTGCTGTTTATGTTTAGCCATGGTCCATCAATGGTGAACTTTCTCTTAGCTGTGGACAGAGCTCCAGTGGCAAGGATTTGGCTTCCACCTCGTGTTTTTCCCAGCTGCTCTGGCAGAGGAGGTGGACTTGATGATCTTCAGGGGTCCCTTCCAACCCCTACCATTCTGTGATTCAATGTTACATGTATGTCAGACTGGCCAAAGGTCATCCAGATGAAAGACAAGAGACATGTTGTGCATTGGACAAGTACTTGTGTGTTGGGTGGAAGTAGTGAGGAAAGCCACTTCTTCATGGCAAAGTATAGAGACAGCAGTTAGACAATTAAAATGTGTAGGTGAATTTTTAAGCTTTTGAACAGGAAAAAGCAATCTGCATGTTGTGTGGCACAGGAATTGAAGTTGGAAGAGGGGAGATTTAGACTGGAGATTAGGAAGAAATGATTTCCAGTGAGAATGATGAGACACTGGAACTGGTTGGCCAGGGAGGTTGTGGATGCCCCCTCCCTAGAGGTGTTCAAGACCAGGTTGGATAGGGTCTTCAGCAACCTGGTCTAGTGGTGGGAGGTGTCATTACCATGGACAGGGGCTTGGATGATCTTGAAGGTCCCTTCCAACCTAAACCATTCTCAGTGAATTCAGCAAATTAATACTTTGATTTGCCTTCATGCATTAATGAAGAGGAGGATACAGGTTGGCACAAAGGAAAGAAATCATTCAAAAAAACCCAAAAACTCTGCTTCTACAATATCAGTTAGACAAGTCCCTAGCGGACTCCTGTCAGCAAAATACAAACATTCCAACCACAAACACTCAAGAGGTAATTCTTTTTCCAAATGTTTCCTCCATTTCCACAGATAAGGAATAGTCCTACACCAAAATCTCAACAAAATCACTCTGCCATTGCCATAAAAGTTGAAATTAACTTAGGTGACAATGAGGCAAAAACAATTCCCAGAGGAATATGAGAAACCATCTGCTCAGGCATGCAACTCATCAGGAAGAAGAAGGGGAGAGAGGCCTGGGGAAAGAGTGGTTTGCAATGAAATATTTTCAAGCTTGAAGCATCAAAAGAAGTGTTAATGTGAAATGATGCTCCTCTGTATCACTCTCCTGCCTGCACTTCATCCTCATTTTGGCAACCAACTTGATGACTGATCATAGAATCATGGAATTTAAATCACAGAATCACAGAATTAACCAAGTTGGAAAAGATCTTCATGATCATCACGTCCAACCTATCACCCAGCATCATCTAATCAACTAAACCGTGGCACTAAGTGCCTCATCCAGTCATATTTTAAACACTTCCAGGGATGCTGACTCCACCACCTCCCTGAGCAGCACATTCCAGTGGCCAAACTCTCTTTCTGTGAAGAATTTCTTCCCAACATCCAGCCTAAACTGCAAAATTGTTTTAGAATCATAGACTCATAGAATTGCTGAGGATGGAGGCTACCCCAAGGATAACCCAGCTCCACCCCCGCTGCCATGGGCAGGGACACACCACACCAGATCAGGCCACCCACAGCCACATCCAGGCTGGCCCCAAAAACCTCCAGGGATGAGGCTTCCACCACCTCCCTGGGCAACCTGCTCCAGTGTCCCACCACCACCATGGGGAAGAACATCCCCCCCAACATCCAATCTAAATCTACCCATCCCTGTCTTTTCTCTCCATTCCCCTGAGTCCCATCACTACCCAACCCCACAAAAGTCCTTCACCTGCCCCTTTTTTCCTCCAAATCCTAGAGCACCTGGGCTCTGGTGGAGTCTCCTCCCACTCCAGGTGTGGCCACTTTGCTCTCCCCACCCACTCCCCTATTTAATTCCTCCAAGGAAAAGCAGAAGCCCTAAGCTGAGCCCATCTGGGCTGAGGGATCCTCCTCTCGTCACTGGTGAGTTCCCCCATGGTGCACACTGGGTGATGGTGGTGGTGACAACAAAGGCCGGGGGGCCTGGTGGCCCCCCGGTTAGGTAGGGCAGTGATTGATGACTCCTCCAGTATCATCCACAAGTGCTGGCTGGGCCTCCTTTCTGGGGCTGAGCTCCTCTGGCTAGTGTCTCTTAGGTGTTTAAAAAAGGATTGCATGTGGCACCTGGAGCCATGGCCTAGTTAGTCAGGTGTTTTGTTTGTGTGCTGGGTTACACCCCTCCTGGGCAGGGCAGAGGGTTGCAAGAGCCCTGCTTCCCCCAGGGGACAAAAGAAAACTGATCCAGGTGGACTTGGATTCCCCCTCCCAGGAGGAGGGGTCCCCCAGGTCTTTTGGTCTGTTCCTCTTCCCCTTCCTGTCCAGCAAGACTATAAGGTGCAGGGGGGGTGGGGGCATGGCAGCCATCTTTCTCTTTGCTCCTGCCTCACCTATTTGGAATGACCAACAGCCACTGAAGGCCTCCTGGTTCTGCCACGTGGTCAGGCCTGATCCTCTTCCTGATGCATCCACACTTCTCTAAACAACTGAAATGAACATACATTGAGGGAGATACAAGGCCATCCAAATTTGAGTTTGTATATTTTCCTACTCATCCTTATTCCTTACCCTTGTAAATCCTCCCTGTAATTGCTATATATATATCTATATATTGTTTAAAAAATTACTTCTCCTACTTCCAGACTGACTCCAGATTACTTTTTGGTAGATTTACCTCCAGTCTCTTCAGGGGCGGGGGGAGCATTTTTGGTTTCTTGCTACCATCTGAGCTCTTAAACTCCAGTTAAGGCTCAAAGCACTACACTACTTTTGTGCCCAACATGGGGCTCAAACCCACAATCCTGAGACTAAGAGTCTCATGCTCTACTAACTGAGCTAGGTTTCTTTTGCCCCCTGGGGCAAGCAGGGCTCTCACAACCCTCTCACCCAGGATGGGTCTAACCCAGCACAGGTTGGAAGAGACCTTAAAAATCATCCAGCCCAACCTTCAGCCTTGAGACCACCATGGCCTTTACATCATGGCCCAAGTGCCATGTCCACACTTTTCTTGAACACCTCCAGGGATGGGAACTCCACCACCTCCCTGGGCAGCCTGTTCAAATCCCTGACCACTCTTGCAGCAAAGAAAATTTTCCTGATCGCCAACCTAACCCTCCCCTGGCACAGTTTCAGGACATTTCCTCTTCTATCACTTCTTCCTATGGAGAAGAGACCAACTCCCACCTTACTGCAACCTCCTTTCAGGTCTCCCTTCAGCCTCCTCTTTTTCAGACTAAACAACCCCAAGTCCCCCAGCTGCTCCTCAACAGACCTGAACAATCCACTGAACACATGTTGAAGCATTTGCATCATCCAAACTGGCCTTGAACTCCTCCAGGGAGAGGGCATCCACAACCGCCCTGGGCAACCTCTTCCAGTGTCTCCCCGCCCTCATTAGAAATAACTTCTTCCTGATCTCCAGTCTCAATCTTCCCTCCTCAAGTTTCAATCCATTCCCTCTTGTTCTGTCACTCCAAGCCCTTGTCAAAAGTCCCTGCCCAGCTCTCCTGTAGCCCCCCCTCAGGTCCTAGAAAGCTGCTCTAAGATCTCCCTGCAGCCTTCTCCTCTCTGGGCTGAACAACCCCAATTCTTGCAGCCTGTCCTCATATGGAGAGGATCCTTTTCTATGCAGTGCAGAAACCTGACACTCTTGTTTAGAAACCTGGCATGGATTAACTTGTCTGTGTAAAACTAATATAAAAAAGCCCAGAGCTCCACCAGAGCTGTGAAAATTGGAAGGAAGCTCACTCTTGAGACTGCTCAAGGTAAATAACCAGAAACAGCTTGCATATGAGGAAGGGATGCAGAGATTCCAAGCCCTGAGTTGCCCACCTCTGGTTTTCACTGTATCCCAAGGTGCTATTTGCCAGAAGTAATTCAGTTATTGGGAAGCAATTCTAACAGCCTTACTTCAGGGACTGTCTTTTATGGCAGTGTGATTAATTTGGAGTAGGGTCATCCACAACATGCACCACACTGACCTATGCAGCCAAGATTATGCCTAGAAGCTGCAGAGGTTAAACCTTGGTAACTTTTAGAATGCTCCTCTCTTGTCTAGGTTGGAGCATTTGAGTGGAGAAGAAAGGGCAAACGTGGTTCAGTTAGGTTTTGCTGATGCCTAGCTCAAAATGCTACCCTCACCAACACTTGTGGAGACGTCACAGAATGCCAGGTTGGAGGGGACCCCAAGGATCACCTGGTCCAACTTTTCTAGGCCACAGTACAGGTGAGATGAGCTGGCCCAGCACCCTGCCAAGCTGAGTCTTTGAAGTGTCCGTTGTAGGGGACTCCACTGCTTCCCTTGGGAGATGATTCCAATGCCCAGCTGTTCTCATGGGGAAACATTTTTTTTTTTCTGGAGTCCAATGGGATCTCCCCAGCAGTAACTTCTCCCCATCACCCCTTGTCTTCTCCATGGGACTCCTTGTAAAAAGAAAGTTTCCATCCTCCTGGCAGCCATCCTTTATGTCCTGGTCCGTGGTGATAAGGTCTTCCCTAAGCCTTTACTTCTCCAGGCCAAACAAACCCAGCTCTCTTAGCCTTTCCCCACATGGCAGAACTGCTAGGCCCCTGATCATTCTCCTGGCCCTTCTCTGGACATTTTCCAGTCTCTACACATCTTTTTTGTACAGCAGGGGCCAAAACTGCAGGCAGTGCTCCAGGTATGTTTTGACAAGTACTGAGCAGAGTGGGACAAAGACATCTTTATCCCTGTTGATGATGTCCTTGTTGATGCAGCCCAGCACATCTTTGGCTTTCTTTGCCCCTGCAGCTCACTGTTCACTCTTGCTGAGCTTCTTGTCCACCAAGACTCCCAGGACCCTTTCCACTGGTCTGCTCTTCAGCCGCATGGATCCCAGTCTGAGCTGCATTCCTGGGTTCTGAATTCCCAGGTGCAAGAGCCTACATTTGTCTCTGAACTTCATAAGGTTCTTGCCAACTCACTCCTTCAGTCTATCCAGGTCTTCCTGGAAGGTGGCTCTGCCTTCTGGAGTGTCAACCTCCCCACTTTGATGCTCATGTGAAAAAAAAACAACATTGGTCCTGAGATGTCCCTGTGTTTGGGGGGAGGATAGTCTGTGTTTCTGTGTCTAGTGATAGGCCCTGTAAGGGCAATGACTCATTCCTTTGATAACCTTGTTTGCTCACACAGACTGACCAGGGGGTTGTTCATATTTATAGCATTCTCCCAGACACCTGTGGAGGTGAATCATTGTGTGAAAGTACTTGAGAGTCCCTGAGATGCAGTTTACTGAGCAGATAGATAGAGATTAGATTTTTTTTCTCCTCAGTACCTTGGATCTGTAGGTTGAACAATGAGAGGGGAAGGCTGCTTGGATTTTGCAGCAGCTGGTAATGTTAGTCAAAATGAAGAGGGTCTTACTCTGTCCTCTAGAAGGGTGATAAAGATTTAGTTTCTTTTACACAGATTCACAAATTGCATTGGATTTGAAAGGACCCTCAAAGGTCATGTTGCCCATCCCCCCCTGCACTCAACAGGGACATCTACTAGAGCAGGCTGCCCAGGGACACATCAAGGCTGATCTTGAAAGTCTGCACGGTTAGGACCTCAACCACATCCCTGAGCAGCCTGTTCCAGTATTTCACCAGCTTCATTGTGCAGAACTTCCTCCTGATGCAGCATCTTTTCTTTTCCCAACTGTCTCTCTGTAATACTTGGGTGATACAAAGGCTGAAAGATGACTCTGCAGAAGAGTACAGTGCTGAGTTTTTGTAGCTGCCAACAAGCATAATGCTATTAACTCACTGACCACTGTGGAAGGGGCATTTACCTCTCAAGGAATTTATACTTCAAGAAGTATTGACAGGAAAATCAGACCTGGGGGAAGTTTGGAGAAAAGAGTTTATAGAATCACAGAATGGTAAGTGCTGCAAGGGACCTCTGGAGATTATCAAGTCCAAACCCCCTGCCAGAGCAGGATCACCTAGGGCAGGTCACACAGGAACACATCCAGATGGATCTTTAAAGTCTCCAGAGAAGACTTCACAACCTCTCTGAGCAGCCTGCTCCAGAGCCCTGTCACCCTCACACTAAAGTGTCTCCTTATATTGAGCTAGGTCCTCCTATGTTACAGGTTGTACCCATTGTTCCTTGTCCTATGGCTGGGCACCGCCAAAAAGAGGACATCACCTTCATCCTGACACCCACCCCTCAGATATTTATAGATATTGATCAGATCCCCTCTCAGACTTCTCTTTTTCAAGACTAAACAGCCCCAGGTCTCTCAGTCTTTCTTCCTAGCAGAGATGTTCCAGCCCTCCAGTCATCCTTGTAGCTCTTCCTTGGGCTCTCTCCACCAGATCCCTGTCTCTCTTGAATTGGGGAGGCAAAACTGGTCACAATATTCCAGGTGTGGTCTCAGCAGGGAAGAGAAGGGGAGGACAACCTCCCTAGACCTGTTGGACACACTTTTCTTGATACACCCCAGCATGACATTGGGCCTCTTGGCCACAAGGGCACATTGATTATCTGATTATTTGAGTATTACTGCAAGATGAGTTCTGTTAACTGCTTTTTTGGTCAAAGTTTACTCTCCATACTCCTGCTACCCCCTCAATGATTTTGTTGTTACAGAGCTCAGATACCAATCTTCCACTTTCTGTCTGGGCAATCTGCTTTCTACCTTTCATGACCTTCTTTTTCCTTTCTTTCTGTGCTAGCTGGTGAGTTACCTGTTTTTATCAGCACCAGTGATCAAAACCATGTCCTTGCTGAAGTCAGCCAACAAGCTGTTTATGACTCAGAAACAAACCTTCTGGTTCTTTGGCTCAGTTGGAGCCATATGGACTATCTACCTCCTAAGAGCAAATGGCAATAAGGCTGAGGAAGAGGCTCCCTCCCCCAGTGCTAAGTGGGAAGTGTTGACCTAATTGACAGCTAAAGTCCTGTCAGGTTAAATGGAACAGCAACTGACACAGCTATTGCTTCAAGTGCCTTTGAGCTCTAGGCTTAAGCAAACATCAGGGAGGCCCAATAAGAAATTCAATGGGTTTAATTTATTTTAACACTTTCAATTTATTTGTGATGTGTCAGTGTTGGTGAAGAGGTCTACACCAGAGAAGTTTGCAGTTACATAGGACTGAGGAATGGATTTAAAAACAAACAAACAAACAACCCCCCCACCAGAAACAAAACCAAAACCACAAGCAACTCCCTCACCCCCACCTTAGTATCAACACAAGCAAGATTCAAGGGAGGTTATCCCCACATCTACTTTGCCCTGGTGAGACCACATCTGGAGTACTGGGTCCAGTTCTGGGCTGCCCAGTTCAATAGAGACAGGGACATACTGGAGAGAGTCCAATGGGGAGTACAAGGATGCTGAAGGGACTGCAAGATCTGTGTGATGAGGAAAGGCTGAGAGACCTGGGGCTGCTTAGCCTGGAGAAGAGAAAGCTGAGAGGGGATCTTATCAATGCCTAGAAATATCTGAAGGGTGGGTGCCAAGAAGTAGGGGCCAGGCTCTTTACAGTGATGTCCTGTGATAGGACAAGGGCCAATGGACACAAGCTGGAGCACAGGAAGTTCCACCTCAACATGAGGAGAAGCTTCTTTGCTGAGGGGGTGCTGGAGCCCTGCAGCAGGCTGCTCAGAGAGGTTATGGAGTCTCCTCTGGAGACTTTCAACACCCATCTGGATGTGTTGCTGTGTTACCTGTCCTAGGTGACCCTGCTTTGGCAGAGGTCTGGATAATATCTGAAGGTCCCTTCCAACCCTACCATTCTGTGATTCAAGAATTACAGTGGATAAGGCTGCACAAACCTACAGCAACTGCACAAACACTTTGCAGATGTTCACAAGATGAAGCCATACACACAGAGACTTCTATTCTGGGTCCTACAAAAACTGTCAAGACTTATGCAGGTCAGCTCTGTATGAATTGTACAAGGATCTGTCCATGGTAGCTGCAGTTCTTAGGGACTTCTCTTCATAGTAACCTGTCCACCTAACTGTGGAGTCAGACTCCTTTCCTGGCACTGCTGTGCAGATTTGAGGGATTTGGAGGCTCTTCTTCATCTCCCACAGCATCCTTCTCTCTAAGCTGGAGATAAGTGGATTTGATGGACTGTGCAGTTGATAAGGAATTGGTTGGATGATGGCACCCAAAGGGTAGTGATTAAGGGCTCAATGTCCAGATGGACATGAGTGACAAGTGGTGTTCCTCAAGGGTCTCTATTGGCACCAGTGCTGTTCAATGTCTTTGCCAGTGATACAGACAGAGACTGAGGCACCCTCAGCAAGTGTGTAGATGATACCATGATGAGTGGTGTGGTTGACAAGACTGAAGGATGGGAGCCATCCAGAGGGACCTGGACAGGCTGGAGAGGTGGTCTGAGGAGAATTTCATGAGGTTCAATAAGGCAAAGTGCAAGATCCTTCACCTGTTGAGGGCAATTGTCAATATCAATCCAGGCTGGGGGATGATGAGATTGAGAGCAGCCCTGCAGAGAAGTACTTAGGGGTGCTGGTGAGTGAGAAGATGGACATGAGCCAGCAATGGGTACTTGCAGCCCAGAAGACCAATGGCAGCCTGGGCTGTATCAAAAGTTGATGGAAAGAGGTGATTCTGCTTCTCTGTTCTGCTCTGGTGAGACCTCACCTACAATGCTGTGTCCAGCTATGGGTACCCCAACATGAGAAGGACATGGAGCTGATTGAGTGGATCCAGAGAAGGCAATCAAGATGATCAGAGGACTGGAGCACCTCTCCTATGAGTACAGGCTGAGAGACTTGGGGTTGTTCAGCCTGGAGAAGAAGGTTCTGGGGAGAGCTTAGAGCTGCATTTCAATATCTGAAGGGAACCAACAGGAAGTCTGGGGAGGGACTGTTCAGAAGGTCCTGTGGTGTTTGGACAAGGGACAATGGTGTGAAACTGGAGCTGGGCAAGTTTAGGTTGGTCACTGGGAGGAAGTTTTGCACAATGAAGCTGGTGAAATACTGGAACAGTTTGCCCAGGGATATGGTTGAGACCCCATCCCTGGAGACATTCAAGATCAGCCTTGATGTGTCCCTGGGCAGCCTGCTCTACTTGGAGGTGTCCCTGCTGCCTGCAGGGGGGTTGAGCAGGATGACCTTTGAGGTCCCTTCCAACCCAATGCAATCTGTGACTCTGTAATTATCCTTCAGATACCTGGGCTGATTTTGAGTTCTGAAGCCATAAAGCTTTTCCTGTCAGCTGTCAAAGCCTTACAGGTACTCTAACAATTTTGCTTTACCTGTAGCAGATGCTGCTCAAGCAAACCTGTTTTTCCAACTCCAGTCTTTCTTCCTTGATGTCTGCCTATATTTGTCTCCAATAAAATTCTTGTGGCAGATGCCTTGATAAGTTCTTATTGCAGCCTGTTTCCTGTCTGGTGCAGCATTAAAGTGGTTGCTTTTTTACAGCACTTTGAAAAACTCCACTCACAAATTATGATATGCATATTTTATAAAGCAACTTGGCATGCTAAAATATTCACAAATCAGCCTGATTTTGCCTGAAGGCATCTGCCCAAGTGGAAATGAACTTTCAGAAGTTCATTATTTGCAGTCTTACAAGTGCTGTTTAGGGCTCAGACATGAATGGCGAAATCTCAGCACAAAGATGCAAAGGGAGGCCAAAGGGGATTTTTTTTCCTTTGGCATTTTAAATCAAACTGTGAATTGGGAAACTGTAAAACCAAACCCTGCTCTGATGCAAAGACAGCATCATTCTATGCCCAGAACTTGGACTCTGAATTGATTTAATGAGGGGTTGAGCTTGAAAGAATTGAAGTGTTCAAGAAAACCTGTTGTTCTTAGGAATAAAATAAATAATTGGATCAGTTCTGAGTCCATCTTTGACCCTGGAGCTGTCACTTATTCATTTTGGAGTTCAGCTGGGCAAAACACTGGAACAGATTGCCCAGCGATGTGATTGAGGCCCCATTTCTGGAGACAAAGTCAAACTTGATGGGGTGCTGAGCAGCCTGATCTAGTTGGAGGTGTCCCTGCTGACAGCAGTGGGGTTGGACAAGATGGCTTTCAAGAGTCTCTTCCAAACCATGCACCGTGGCTCTTTAGGACATGGTTTGGAGACCATGGTGATCTTAGGTTGATGGTTGGACTCGGTGATCTTAGAGATCTTTTCCAACTGGAACAGTTCTATGATTCCATTATTCTATGCAAAGGCTTTGGCTGCCAGGCCACAGAAATTCTTACCTGCTCTAACAGAACAGCAAATATAGCAGAAGGACTTGGGAGTTGCTGGAGATCGTAAAATGCTGGATACTCTTAACTTTGGAAGCAGTGGATATTTATGAAGAGAAGAAACAAATGTCTGTTAGATTTTAATTATGCCAGGCTGTTCTTGCCTTGGGCAGCAGGATGGATCAAAGACCTCTTGTGGTCCCTTCCACTCTCATATTTTAATGGCCAAATTGTTTCTTTTGTTTTCAAAAATTATTGAATTATTTCTTTTTGTTTTCTTTTGGGTTTGGTGCTCTGACTTCTTTCCTCTCTTAAATGTAATGCCACTGAGTGTACTTCAGGATTAACTTTAAGAATAAAAATTGTCCCCATATATTTAGTTAACCACATCTGTGGTGCTCTCCTGGTACAGAATTGGTCAGAAGTTGGCTATTTGCTTAGCAATGTATGATAAGATGAATTACACTGAGCTTTGGACATTTCACTTACAATTACCTCATGGTTAGATAACTGTATAGACTCACTGTAAGGAGCCAGAAGCATCTCCACAATCACACTGAATCAAAGAATATATCTGGTTGGAAGAGACCTTGAAGATCATCCAGTCCAACCTTTGACCCAGCACTGAAGGGTCAAGACTAAACCATGTCCCTGAGCACCAGGTCCACACACCAACTGAACACCTCCAGGGATGGTGACTCCACCACTGCCCTGGGCAGCCTGGCAGTGAAGAAATATTTCCTGATATCTAGGCTGAACCTCCCCTGGTGCAGTTTGTAACCATTTCCTCTGGTCCTGTCACTTGGCATCAAGGAGAAGAGACTGGGCGCCTCCTCACCCCAATCTCCCTTCAGGTAATTGTAGAGAGGAATGAGGTCTCCCCTCATCCTCTTCTCTGGACAGAACAAGCCCCAGGTTCCTCAGCCCCTCCTTGTAAGCCATGCACTCCAGACCCTTCTTGAGCCTCGCTGCCCTTCTCTGGACACACTCCAGCACCTCAGTGTCCTTCCTACAGCGAGGGGCTCAGAACTGAACACAGCACTCGAGGTGTGGCCTCACCAGATTCTGTCCTTTGTAAGACAAATATCTGAAATGGTAGAGATTCATCACCCTGGAGGAGCCTGATTCTCTCAGTTAAATACAAAGTGGCTCTCTTAGATCTAAACAAGTCTCTTTCACACTTCTGGGGATAGATTAGGTGAGAGCACCCCTTTAGTGC
Source organism: Dryobates pubescens (assembly GCF_014839835.1). Lineage (NCBI taxonomy): Eukaryota > Metazoa > Chordata > Aves > Piciformes > Picidae > Dryobates > Dryobates pubescens. Next base: position 45,101,604 of record NC_071612.1, read on the forward strand.
CTTTCAGAAGTGATAGACAGACAGCTGATACTCACTTTGTCATCTACCTGATACTTTTTATTTTCTTGTTTTGAGTCAGGAATTTAAGCTGGTGTTCAACTGCCTCTTTGCTGCTTACCTTGCAAGTAATCTCCCTGAAAATTGTCTTTCCTGCTCCATTAGCATGTGTCTGACAGTAGATAAACTTCCTACATCTTGACATGTCCTAATGCCTAGGGATATTACTCGAACTACAGCATCACTGGCTGCTTGGCACTTCCATTGTTAGTCCAACAACCTTCACTTTGTCTTGTCACAATGGAACAAGACACAGTGTGGCATCTTGTCCAACCCCCCTGCAGGCAGCAGGGACACCTCCAACTAGAGCAGGCTGCCTGGGGCCACATCAAGTCTGATCTTGATTGTTTCCAGGGATGGGGCCTCAACCACATCCCTGGGCAACCTGTTTCAGTGTTTCATCACCCTCATTGTGCAGAAGTTCCTCCTGATGTACAACTTAAATCTCCCCTGCTCCAGTTTCTAACCACTGCTCCTCATCCTATCACCACAGACCCTTATAAATAGTCCCTCCCCAGCCTTCCTGTAGGACCCCTTCAGACATCAAAATGCAGCTCTAAGCTCTCTCTGGAGCCTTTTCTTCTCCAGGCTGAACAGCACCAACTCTCTCAGCCTGTCCCTATAGCAGAGGTACTCCAGCCCTATAGCTGGACACGGCACTGCAGGTGAGGTCTCACCAGAGCAGAGGCAGTATCACCTCTCTCCATCTGCTGCTCACACTGCTGTTGGTGCAGCCCAGGCTGCCGTTGGCCTTCTGTGCTGCAAGTGCCCATTGCTGGCTCATGTCCAGCTTTTCACCCACCAGCACTCAAGTCCTTTGAATCTTGTACTTCAGAGCAGGTTACAATTCATGCTATAAACTTCTGAAGATCTGGGAGAACGTTGTAGAAGTTTGGGGTGAATGCAAGGATCTTGATGCTTACTTTTATTGCCTAAAAACTCCTTTGCCCCAGTCCCATTTTTGAAAATGTCCTGGTCCCTGCTTTTTGGGTTTAGCTATTTGCCAAATGAGGGAGAAAGCAAATGGAAAAGAAACTTGCAGAGGTGTTTCAGGGTAGAATGTTGATGGGCTAACTCCTCTGTGTGTGTGAGATCCCGCTCACTGCCAAAGGGACATTGAGGGGCTGGAGAAGAAACATCTGAACATGGCACCCTGGGGTACATGGTTTAATGGCCATGGTGGTGTTTGGTCCGTGGCTGGGCTCAAGGATCTTGGAGGTCTTTTCCAGACAGAAGATTTCTAAGAGTTTACAATCTCCTATGCCAGATAGATCCATGGCACACTATGCTGGCAGCATACCTTCTGCTTGCACAGAATTCTTAACAGGGAGAGACGAACAAGTGGTGCTGCCTCATTACTCAACTCAGCTGCGCATTTGGAACACACCAAGGTTGAGCAGAGACCAGGGCTGCTCTGCTTTCAAGAGAAAGCTTGCTTTTATTTTGCCCCTTTTTTTTTTTCCCCATAGAACAGGGTTTTTTTGAGCTAAAGCCAACACCTTTCATTGTCTTGGTGCTATTAGGAATTCAACTTTGATTCCTTTTGTCTACAAATACCCTAGACAGAGCTGGTAATAACTGTTTTGTAAATACACCTGCTTCGTAAATACAGTTCCACGGAGTAGTCATGGAAACATTTTGTGGCAATAAGCAACTTTATCTTCCTATAAAAGTGCAATGAATTTACAGTCCCTCACACGAGAAAATCTCTCTCTAGGGCCTCCCATTAGAGTGATTTTGTGAGAAAATAATCTGTACTGTCAGCAGGTCTGATCATCACTAATAAGGTGTCAGTAAAAGGTTGGATGGTCATAAGAAGCAGCCATGAGAATTCTTCCTGGCTTTATTACAAAGCACAGAAACAGCTTGGAAAAGCAGGTTCATAGATCCATAGAATGGTTTGGGTTGCAAGGGACCTTAAACATCATCCAGTTCCAACCCCCCTGCCATGGGCGGAGACCCGTCCTGCTAGACCAGGTTGTTCAAAGCCTCATCCAACCTGGCCTCGACCACCTCCAGGGAAGGTTCAATTGTGAATGCAGACAGGTCAAACAGATCCCAGGCTGCTCCTTTTCCCTCACAGAGTACTTCTTGCTTCTATATGAAACAAATAAAAGGCCAAAGGCCTGATCCTTCCTTCCAGAGACTCAGCAGAGTGCTGATGGGAAAGCAAGAGCAAGAAGTGGGGCAGGAAGCCCTTGGCCCTCCCTGCAGGCTTTGCAGGCAGAGCAGAGTGAGGAAGTATCTCCACTGCAGTTCAAGGGTGGGCCTAGGAGAAGATGTGACCTGAACAGTTAGATCTGAGCATTGCTACCCTGGGTTAAAGGGTCCACAGAAAGTGTGGAAATGTCACTAGAGACCTGTACCCACTGCATCCAAGGCACTTCTGTGGGCATGAGCTTGCCTTCTTAGACATCTAAATCCTGTGCTAGTACTTGCACATGGTCTCCATGACCAGAGTTGAGCATGGGCTCAGGTGGTTGCTTGGCCAGTGTTGGCACCTGCTATGTGATAGGATCAACTCCCTTCTCAAACAGGGAATTAGTAGCTGCTGCTCATCCAGATATCCTTGCTCATCACCTTCAGCACCTCTGTGACCAAAGAGTCATGGGCTTTAGGATTTTATCCAATTTCAGAGCAGAGGCATGTAGCAGTCTAGCAGCATCACAGAATGTTAGGGATTGGAAGGGACCTCCAAGGATCATCCAGTTCAACCCCCCTGCCACTCAGAGCAGGTCACACAGGAGTGCATCCAGGTGGGTTTTGAAAGTCTCTGGAGGAGACTCTACAACCTCTCTGGGCAGCCTGCTCCAGGGCTTCATCACCCTCACAGTAAAGAATTCGAGGTGGAACCTCCTGTGTTCCAGCTTGTACCCATTGCTCCTTGTCCTATCACTGGGTACCACCAAAAAGAGCCTGGCACCTTCATCTTGACCCTCAGATATTTATAGACACTGATCAGATCCCCTCTCAGCCTTCTATTCTCCAGACTAAACAGCCCCAGGTCTCTCAGTCTTTGTTCATAGCAGAGACGTTTAAGTCCCCCAATCATTCTTGCCTCTAGACATGTCAGATTTAAGTATGTGAGACAGTAAGAAAACATCAGCTGCAGGCCTCCTTCTGAAAGATCCACAACTATCAGTGTTTACTGGTTTGGCTTGGCAGCTGCTTGCTGGAAATGTAGGCTATAGCCCAAAGGAGAAAATCAAAACCAACTCTCTTCTTTCTCCATTCTCCTTTCCCCAAAAAAGTCTTTTGAAATATTGCCAAGGTACTGCTTAAAAGGTCCCCATGGTGCTGTGAATTTGAATGTCAGCAGATAATTAGTAGATTTAATTACATGCAGAGAGTAAATATATCCAAGAGGCACATTAGCAGAGAAAGCTTCTCAATGCCCCTGGTAGGCAGAACTGCCTGTGGAGGTTGTATTAGGAAATGGAGACTGAGGCAGGAAGGCTTGCAAGAGAAAGAGGAGAACAGGAGAGAAAGGAAAGTGGTGGGATTCTACCCTGAGATAAAAGGAAAAGGAGCTCAGCTTTCACTGAAGAAAAAGCAGCATGCTAGAAAAGTCAGATTGCTAAGGGAGGGGGAGGAAGTTGTGCCCCTCGAGGACCCTAAAAGGCTGAAGACTTTTTAACAATGCAAGGAAGGATGGGATGTATTAGGGAAGAAAAATAGATGGGGTTTGAGGATGAATGCCTAGAACTGTCTTAGGTCTTTAAGAGAAAGAAAGGTCTCCTTGATACTATATGGGTCTCCCTTTTTCTTCCTCACCTCAGCTATAGAATCCCTGGTGGGACGGGTGGATGGTGGGCACCTCTTCCTTAACAAGTGGGCCACAGGACAGTGGAGCTTCTCTGATAAAAGCAGTACAAGTCCTGACCATCAGTACAGTGACCTGCAGGTAGCAGGTTCAGTCTCAGGCCAAAAGTGGTAGGACAAGGAACAAAGGGTACAAGCTGGAACCCGGGAGGTTCCACCTCAACATGAGGAGAAACTTCTTTATTGTGTGGGTGCTGGAGCCCTGGAGCAGCCTGCCTGGAGAGGTTGTAGAGTTTCCTTCTCTGGAGACTTTCAAAACCCATCTGCATGCATTCCTGTGTGACCTGCCCTAGGTGATCCTGCTTTGGCAGGGGGGTTGAACTTGTTGATCTCCAGAGGTCTCTTCCAACCTCTAACATTCCATGTTTCTGTGATTCTTTGGCTGTTTCAGAGCCCAAAGGACCCAGCCCCAAATGTGAGCTGTTGGCTACTTCTGGCCCTCTCTGTCCCATACCTACTTCACTGGGAAAATATGATCCTGGCACTAGGTGGGAAGACTTAAGTAGAAATTAGAAGAGTGATCTGGAGAGTGAATCAAGGCCACATTAAGGAGAGCACTGGAAGAGGGAAATGAGTCATTGCAGAGTTCAGGGAAAATGGAAACACAAGTTTGTAACAAGTTTGGCTCAGTGTGTTTTATCAGCTTGGGCACTGACATCAGAAGGCTGTTTATTTATAGAATAGAATCATAGAATTGTTCTAGATGGAAAAGTCCTCTGAGATCATGGAGTCCAACCATCAGCCTAAGACCACCATGGCCACTAAGCCATGTCCTAAAGTGCCATGTCCACACATTTCTTGAACACTTCCAGGGATGGTGACTCCACCACCTCCCTGGGCAGCCTGTTCCAGTGTCTGACCACTCTTGCAGCAAAGAAATTTTTCCTGATCTCCACCCTAAACCTTCCCTGGCACAATTTCAGGCCATTTACTCTCCTTCTATCACCTAATACTAGGCAGAAGGCTATTTCCTCCACTGGACTGATTTGCTGTTATGATACTCAGAGACCTTCAGTAGCATCCAGAGTTCATTTTAAGGAAATAATGTGTCCCATATTCATTAAAATAAGTGTGAAATGCTAAAAAAAAAAAAAAAAAAAGGGGGGGGGGGGGAGTGAATAACATATTGCAATTAACATCATGGGCATATTAAAAGATGCAAGAAAAGAATAGCTCAAATTACAGAAGCTGGAGGGAGAAGAGAAAAATACAGGTTGCAGATTTTTTTCTGTTTCATTCCTAGAAGTAGCTGATTAAGAAATTAACAATTCCCACCCCCCTTAAGGTTAAAAGCTGGTTCTTCCCTAGTCTTTCACAGGGCTGAATAGCATGGAGCATTAATTGTGCAGAGAAGAGGAAGCAGCAGCACCTACAACCTGCAGTAAATACATATTTGCCAATGAGGTTACAGCAAAACTAAAGCTGTGGAAGACACTTTAGCTGTTAAGCCCAAGGATCACAAAGTTAAGCAGTTCAATTTAAGATGAAGAAGTTTAAGATCAAAAAGTGAAGCAGATCAAAAAATGAAGTTCTGAGAATCCAGCTGTTGGGCTTCTTAGAGCAGAATTTTGTAGGTTAGCTCTAATGAAATGGATCTTTGTGGGTAGAGTGTGGGATAGCTGCCCAGCTTGCTGTGGGACAGGCAGGCAAATTGATTTACTAGCAAGGTTATTTACAGTCAGCAGGTGTTTGTGTTAAATGAATATCTGTGGAGCTGGCTGCCAAAGAGCTGAAGTGATTCTTGGGAAGACAAGATAGCCTTGTTTGGGTTAAAACTGCTGACAAATCAGCTCAAATGACAGAAACACCCAACTTCAAAGCAGATTTTGAGGGGTGGGGTGTCCTGTTCTTTGTCTTCCTAGCCATCAGTTTCAGTCTTAATTAATGGCCAAACCTGTATTGGTTCTGGCATAGGGTCAGGATCCTCCTCTGCATCATTGTCATCATACCAAATGTCTGTGTCCTGTGTTTCAGGATGTTGACAATGTGTCACCTCATGGATCAATATCAGTATTCCCTTCAATATCCAAAGGGGACCTACAGGAAGGCTGAGGAGAGACTGCTCAGAAAGGCTTGTGGTGATAGGACAAGAGGAAATGGTTTGAAACTGGAGAAGGTTGGACATCCAGAGAAGTTCTGCATGATGAGAGTGATGAAATACTGGAACAGGTCACCCAGGAATGTGGTTGAGGCCCCATCCCTGGAGACATTCAAGGAGATACTCATTGTGGCCCAGGGCATCCTGATCTAGTTGGAAGTGACCCTGCTGAATGCAGTGAGGTTTGGAGAAGATGACCTTTAAGGGTCCTCTTCCAGCCCAATGCAATCTGTGACTCTCTGAATCTGAAAAAGAGGGGAGATTCAGAGCAGGAAGGAAGATAAGGAAGATTATTTTCACTCTGAGGGTAGTGAAACACTGGGCAAGGTTGCCCAGAGAGGTGGTGGAAGCCTCATCCTTGTAAACATTTCCGATCAGGTTGGACAGATCTCTGAGCATGTTCATCTAGTTGAAGATGTCCCTGCTCAGTGCAGGGGGGGTTGGACTAGGTGACTTTTACAAGTCCCTTCCAACATAAAGCATTCTGTGATTCTGTTATGTGCTGGACCAAATTAGAGAGGGATCCGTGTGGGATTCTATCAGGTAATTCATCTACCCTTCCCTGCACCTGTTCTGCTCATCTCTGAGCCACAACCAGCAGTTTTTCTAACTGCTCATTTGTCCCTAAAAGAGCATCATTTTCCCTTGAAAGAGCATCTGCTCATTTTGCCAATTTCCCTCATGCCACTTTCTCAGAAGTCACTGACGTTTTACGCAGCTCCTTCTCTGGTTTCAGAGTAGTATGTTCTACCTTTGCAATGTTTTCAGGGAGTGGGGAACTTCAGATTTCTTTTTGCCCTCAAAAGAGCAAGAGCAACTCCTCTCCCTTTTCTTATTTTTATTTTCCATTGACTGCCACATTGCTCTATTCTCACTACTACTTTGTGCTCACCTTTCCAAACTTTCTGGGCTCATTCTGTCCCTGCCTAGGATGGTCTGCACTTGTGTTTCTGCAGCAGTCCTGCGTTTAGTGAAGTTTGGTAAGAGATGAATCTCCTTGGGTTCTGGCCAGTCTTCAGAGATTAGAGGGGCTCAGGGTGACAGGACTTGTCTCCTAAAAGATGCTCCAGTACTTGCCATGACCGTCAGCTTGACACCAGCCACACGAGCAGCTGTCTGCTGTCGGTCAGGCTGCACTCACCAGAAGCAGCTGGGTGCACAAAACATAGAAGAATAGAATTGTTTCAGTTGGAAAGAAGAAAGACATTGAGGTGCTGGAGCATGTCCAGAGAAGGACAACAAAGCTGGTGAGGGGTTTAGAGAACAGATCTGGTGAGGAGCAGCTGAAGGAACTGGGGTTGTGTGGTCTGGAGAAGAGGAGGCCGGGGGGTGACCACAACTCTCTGAAAGGAGGTTGGTGTGTGGTGGAATGTTGGTTTCTTATTAGGTGATAGAAGTAGAGGAAATGGCCTGAAATTGTGCCACAGGAGGTTTGGGTAGGAGATTATGCAAAATTTCTTTGCTGCAAGAGTGAACAGGCTGCCCAGGGAGGTGGTGGAGCCCCCATCCCTGGAGGTGTTCAAGAAATGTGTGAACATGGCACTTTGGACACGGTTAGTGGCCATGGTGGTGGTTAGGCTGATGGTTGGACTAAATGATCTCAGAGGGCTTTTCCAGCTGAAACACTTATATGATTCCACGATTTTACACTTGGCTGCAATGAACTAGGCAGAATTTGGTGTCTTGCATAAGTGTAGTTTTGAGAGCTCTCTCCCAAACCTGTTCCTGGGAAAAGGTTCATTCTGCTCCATCTCTCACAGGTAATGATCTATTCTGTGCAATGGATGTGATTTGTTTGAAAAACAAGCAAGCCATAGGCATGGAAAAGTTTCACTAGCAATGTCTGCAAGAAAGACCAAACATAATTCACAGAATGGCTCAGGTTGGGAGGGACCTTAGAAACTATCTACTCCAAGCCCCCTGCCATGGGCAGGGACACCTCTCACCTAGACTCAGCTATTCAAGACCTGATCCAACCTGGCCTTCAAAAGCCCCCAGGGAGGACACATCCACAACCTCCCTGGGCAACCTGTTCTCACCACCCTCATACTGAAGAACTTCTTCTTAGATCCAGTCTAACCCTAGTCTCCCTCAGCTTCAAACCATTCCCCCTTGTCCTGTCTCCAGACACCCTGATGAAAAGTCCTTCAGCCTTTCTGTAGGATCCCTTCAGCTATTGGAAGGCAGCTCAGGTTCTCCCAGAATCTTCTCTTCTCCAGGCAGAACAACTCCAGCTCCCTCAGCCTTTCTTCATAGCAGAAGTGCTCCAGCCCTTGGATCATCTTTGTGGCCTCCTCTGGACTCTCTCCAACAGTTCTGTGTCCTTCTGCTCTGGACACCAGAACTGGATGCAGTATTGGAGGTGGGGTCTCAGCAGCACAGAGGAAAGGGACAGAATCTCCTCTCTTGCCCTGCTGGCCACACTCCTCCTGATGCATCCCAGGATACAGTTTGCCTTCTGGGCTGCATGAGGACACTGCTGGCTCACGGTGAGCTTCTCAGCAACCTACACCCCCAAGTCTCTTCCTTCAGGGTTGCTCTCAACCCACTCTGTACCAACCTTTCTTTTCATTTCAACTTTCTTGTTCCATTCTGATAAAGGCAAAGGATCATCGTTGGGTTGTGGCTTTGGTTTTCTGGGGACTGATTTGTTTGTTTGTTTTGTTGATTGAGTGTTGGGGTTTTTTCTTTTCCTTTTTGAGTGATTACATGGAGATGATGATATTAAAGGATAATTAGACAAATGTTCTTGGAAACATTTTGGCCATCCTAATCCAGGATTAGACATTTTATCTTTGAGGGAAAAGATGACAGTTTGGCTTCTTGCTTTAGTTTGGGATAACAACAGAATTTGGAGGCTGCAATTCCCTGCAGAGTAAAATGTGGCTTCCTAATCAGTTCTGCTTCTTCAAAGGCAGGATAAGGATTAATTAGCTTAAATTACAACACAGAAAATTAGGTTAGATATTAGGAAGATCTTCCTCCTGATACTGGTGACTGATATGTGGAGAAGCCGTGGAGTATCTGGTGACAGGAGTTTCTAAAATGGGTTTTAAGAGGCACGTTACTGAATGCAGATAGGGTTCATTCTGTCCTAGATTCAGGGGGGACAGGCTGTGACCTCTCAAAGTCCTTGCTTTTTCTTCTTTTCTGCTGTCACTGCCACAACTGTTGCACGACCAAATCTAGTTAGGAGGCAAGGAGTAGGTGTATGAAGCCAGAAGAAATCTCAGACATTCAGGGCAGCATTCTCTAATGACTTCTTTGGGCAGATTTGTCCTCTATAATAATCAAATACTTTGGTTTAGATCTTTTCTTCTTTTCTTGCCATCAGTTAAAGAGCAAGGATAACAATCAGATTTGCAGAGCTGCTTTCCTGATTAGACATCTGTGTTCCAAGCTCTTTTACATTCAGGACATTGATATTGGTAACATTGATAATGAATTATGCTCCTTGAGGCTGTGGTTAATTAAATTGGCGACAATTTTGTCTTTAGCATGGGCAGCTGGGGACTTTGCCTCTCAAAATTGGTAAGTCCTACTTTGAGCACAGACGGTCCTGCTGTCAGACAGTCAAGCAACTTAGATCACAGAGATCCTGCACTTCTGAAAGTTCACCAGCCTTCAGGAGAAGCAGCTCTTGAAGGAGAACTTATTAAATTGCAATGTGATTGTGGGGCGAGGAAAGGTACAAAAGGCATTCAGGAGACATTTTCCAACCTATGTTCACAAAATCACAGAATGGATTGGGTTGAAAAGGACCTTGAAGATAATCTAGTTCCAACTGCCCTGCCATGGGCAGGGACATTTTCTGCTAGACCAGGTTGCTCAAGGCCTCATCCAACCTGGCCTTGAACATCTCCAGGGAAGGGGCATTAAGGACCTCCCTGGGTGTCAAGGTAGGGCCAAATGGCCCCAGCATAAACCCAGACAGACACTAAGGTGTCTAGGCATGGTCCCTCTCTCCCCCCCCCCTCTCCAGTACCCTCACACTGAAAAAGTTTCTCCTTTCGTTCCTGTGGAATCTCCTCCACTCCAGCTTGCACCCCTTGCCCCTTGTCCTATCACTAGGCATCACTGAGCAGAGCCTGGCTCTGTCTTCCTGACACAGCCCTTCACATCTTTGTAAACATGAATATGGTCACCCTTCAGGCTCCTCTGCTCCAAGTCAGGAGAGCACTAGATGTATTCATGTTCTCATCCCTCATGGGGATTGTGGAAACTCCAGAGGAGGATGGGGAACGACTCACATGCCTGGAGCAAATCTGGGACTAAGGCTGTTCTAAGACCAATCTTGTTCAAAGATATTTCTTCCCATGATCCTGTGAGAGTCACAGCAACCATCCTGAAGGAGAAAGTGCTCCTGAACACATAGGAGAACAGACAGAGATGGTGCACCCTTGTGCTAGCTGCCCCTCCAGAAAAGTAGCTGAGTAAACCCAAGGTTAACCTGGCTTAGATGGAGAAGAGCTGTAGCAAAACATTTGGGGAGGGACAGTGTCTGAAGTTCATTGTACCCCTTCTAACAAGAGTTACCCTTTTTCCTGGTACAAAAACTGTGCACAGGACCCCAGCCAGCTGTTCCATCACCTTTCCAGGATGGAGGTGAGGCTGACTGGCCTGTAGATTCCTGGGTTCTCCTTCTTGCCCTTCTTGAAGACTGAAGTGACACGGACTTTCCTCTAGTCCTCAGGCACCTCCCCTGTTCTCCATGACCTGTCAAAAATGATGAAGAGTAGCTTAGCAATAACCTCCCTCAGCACTTGTGGGTGCCTCCCATTGGGGCCCATGGGTGGTAGAATCTCACTGACATTCATGAGTTTGCTGTCTGTGTCAGTTCAAAACCCATCAGAGAAGTTCTCTGAAGTTCAGAAATCAAGTGGTGTTCCATCACAGTCCATGTATTGGTATATATTGCCTCTTCCCACAGTGTCTCTATGTGTGATGAAGCTGGTGGTCTTCATGAAAGAAGAAGGCTCATTGCCCATGCAGGAACTTATTGGAATCTCATAGAGCTGGAGGTGTTGTTTGTAGCTTTCAGACTGGTTGTGGAAAATCTCTTGTGTAGGAGAAGAGAGAAGACACTGCTTTACTGAGGGGAATTTCTAAAGCTTTAAAGTGATGGTGGTGTGGTTTTCCATCAGATCTTGAACATGTCCTCAGCCCCACTTCCTTTGTTCATGGCCACCAAATCCTGGATCTCTCAGCTGGAAGCAACCAGCATGTTCATTTCAAGCCTGAGTACTTTGAAGAATTCCTTTGGAGTTCCCAAATCCCTTTTGTTTAGCCTTCAGAGTCTGTTAAATTTTAAAGAAAGGTGGGGGGTGGGGTGGGAGGGAAGTGACAATGTAAACTGTTCCTTCTGTTCTCCAGAAGAACAAACTGGCATTTCCAAAGTTCATGTTTTCTTAACTAGTGTGCCCAAATAATATGTTTGGATGTTTATTTGTTTTGACTTGTGGTTCTTTCCCTGCTGGTTTTCATGTGCTAGAGTTGCTCAGTGAATTGGGCTTTGATTTGAGGCAAATGATGTGAAAGGTCCAAATCATGCCAATGCAGTTTAGGGTTTCACAGGTGAGAGCTGTGAGTTCCATGACTATACTGGGAAGAATGTTTTGAGAAACACATCCAAAGAAATGCATGGTTTATAAGAGGCTTGCTGAGCCTGTGTCAGTTGAAAACCTGTCAGAGAAGTTCTCTGAAGCTCAGAAATTCAGCTTGATTCATAGAATGTTTTTTTCTTGAAAAGGACCTTGAAGAATAATCTAGTTTCAGCATCCCCATCATGGACAGGGACACATTCCACTAGACCAGGTTGCTCAAGGCCTCATCCAGCCTGGCCTTGAACACCTCCAGGGAGGAGGCATCCACAACCCAGTGTCTCACCACCCTCACTCTCAAGAAATTCTTCCTAATCTCCAGTCTCAATCTCCCCTCTTCCAGCTCAAAGCCATTGCCTCTCATGCTGTCACTCCAAGCCCTTGTCAAAAGTCCTCCCCAGCTCTCCTGGAGCCCACTTCAGATACTGGAAGGTTGCTCTAAGGTCTCCCTGGAGCCTTCTCTTCTCCAGGCTGAACAGCACCAACTCTCTCAGCTTGTCCCCATTGAGGAGGTTCTCCAGCCTTCTGATCACCTTCATGGCTTCCTCTGGAAGCTACTTCAACAACTCGCTGTCCTTCTCTTCTCCCAGCCAATCAGAACAAGAGGACACAGTCTCAAACTGCACCAGGGGAAGTTTAGGCTCGAGGTGAGGAGAAAGCTCTTCACAGAGAAAGTTGTTATCCAATGGAATGTGCTGCCCAGGGAGGTGGAGGAGTCACCATCCCTGGAGGTGTTCAAGAGGGGATTGGACGTGGCACTTGATGCCACGGTTTAGTAGTCATGAGGTCTTGGGTGACAGGTTGGACTTGATGATCTTTGAGGTCTTTTCCAACCTTATTGATTCTATGGTTTTTATGCTGGGGGCACCAGAACTGGATACAGTGCTGCAGGTGGGGTCTCAGCAGAGCAGAGGGGCAGAATCCCCTCCCTGTCCTGCTGCTCTCACTGCTTTGGATGCAGCCCAGCACAAGGCTGCCTTGTTGGCTGCCAGTGACCACTGCTGGCTCATGGTGAGTTTGTCATCAGCTGACACCCCCCAAGTCCTTCTCCCCCAGACTGCTCTCAAAGCACTCCTCACCCAGCCATACCTTAGACAACTTTTGTACCAGCCCTACACAGCATTCTTATTCTGGAGTGGTTACTGTATAACTGGAAAAACACATCTGTTACTCAGAGGGAGGGGAAGAGGTTGTGCTCTGTACCAAAGGATGACAGGGGTGAATGGGTTTAATTTGTTCACCTCAAAAGTCTTTAGAATTTCAAATATGTTTTGAACACACTCTTGATTTGGAATATATATCTAATTAATGGGTTAAAGCTTTGACATCTGAATGTGTAGTGGTTTGACCTGCTCCTCCTTTTGCAACTGGTGTGTTCTGAGTTCAAACATTATATCCTTTGTTAAATGCAGGAGATGTGAAACTGGATCACATCATCACTGAAAACCTTTGATTGCCCTATTAAGTTAATTACTCCTGACATACTGATGGCAGAGGAGGCACCCACTGAGAGTCCAAGGGTAATGGTCTTTACCTTGGAAAGCCAAAAGTGCCAAGAGCAGTGTTTGCATGGGAATTGCTCATTCATCAGGTAAATTCTGCATTTCCTCTACTCACATCCAAATACTTGAACCATCAGGAGTGGATCAAGCAGCTGTGCTCTGTCAGCTTTATTTTACAATGTAGAATCATAGAATCACAAAATGGTTTGGGTTAGAAGGGAACTTAAAGTTCATCTAGTTCCAAAACTCCTGCCATGGGCAGGGATACCTCCCACTAGATCAGGCTGCACAAGGTCTCATCCAGCCTGGCCTGGAACAACTCCAGGGAGGGGGCATCCACATCCTCCCTGGCCAACCTGTTCTAGTGTCTCACCATCCTCACTTTAAAGAATTTCTTCCTAATTTCCAGCCACCCTCCAGGTATTTGTAGACATTGCTAAGGTCTTCTCTCAGCTTTTCCTCATCAGAGAGATGCTCCAGTCCCTTCATCATCCTCATAGCCTCTGTTGAACTCTTTCCAGCCCTGTGTTGCTTGCACTGGGGAGCACAGGAATGGACACATTATTTCAGATGTGGTCTAACTAGGGGTGAGCAGAGGGGAAGGAGAGCCTGCCTTGACTTGCTGGCCACACTCTTCTTAATACACCCTAGTATACTGTTGGCTATCTTAGCTACCAGGACACATTGTTGTCCCTTGGATAACTTGTTATTAACCAGGACTTGAAGGTCCTTCTCTGCGGAGCTACCCTCCAGCAGGACAACCCTTCAGCTGTGCCGGTTCCTTCCAGGTGCAGGACTCCACACTTATCTTCATTGACCTTCATGAGGTTCATCCTTGCCCAGCTCTCCAGTCTGCCCATTCTTAAAATTCTGTTTACAATTCTGTGGGCTATGAAGAGAAGGAAGTTGGAGGAGGTCTTCTGCCCTCAGCTTATACATGCTATCACTGCCTATTTTGCCAGCTTCAGCCTCTTCATTCCCAGGAATTTCTCTGGTTTTTCATCCTTGGTTCAGACAGGGAAAACTTGTATGAAGTAAGACGCTTCAGAGCATAGAGCAATTCTCCATTCAGGAGGGAATTCTGCACTGGATGAGAGGTTATCAGACCTGTATGATTCACTGGCTGGATAAACTAATCTCAGCTCCAGAAGAAGAGACATTTTGCCCCTTGTACCTCACCGAGAGTATCATAGAATGACTTCAGACCTTTAAGATCATCTAATCCAACCATTGTCTAACTCTGCCAAGGCTGATGCTAGACCATGGGCCTCAGCACCACATCTGTCTCTTTGAAACACCTCCAGGGACGGGGATTCAGCCACCTCCCTGGGAAGCCTGTGCCAGTCTTTGAAAACCCTTTCAGTCAAGAAGTTTCTTCTGATGTCCAACCAAAACCTCCCCTGGAACAATTTCAGGCCATTTCTCCAACCTGGTCTGGTCTGGTCTAGTCTATTCTTATTCTATCACCTGATACTGGGGAGACCAACCCCCATCTCACTGCACCCTTCTTTTAGTGAGCTGTAGAGAGCAATGAGGTCTCCCTTCAGCCTCCTCTGGGCTAGACAACCCCAGTTCCTTCAGCTGCTCCTCACCAGATCCATTCTCCAAACCCCTCACCAGCTTCCTTGCCCTTCTCTGGACATGCTCCAGAACCTCAATATCTTTCCTGCAGAGTAAGTGGCACAAAAGTGAATCCAGTATTTGAAATGAAGGCCACACCAGTGCCACTGTAGCTTATTTCTCTTTAATTTATTTTCAAAGAACATGTCTGAGAAGTTCCTGAGACCACCATCATGGCTTGTGCCTACCAGAAAGTCTGAACATGGGGCTGTGAGATATGAATCTTTTAGCCACATTCAGACTCCTCTTCAGCTGGAATGAACAATCCTCTGCTCAGCTGCCATCCTCTCTATCTGCCTGGTGCCATTTTTCTCTCCTGCATGTTCATTAATGAAGATAATTTCAGGCATACAAATCACAGGGTGCAAACACAAGGTGACAGAGGAAGGATTTCATTTATCTTGCCAGAGGGTGACAGAGCTTTGTCACTCTGGTGTCAGCCCAGTTGTAATTTCACTTTGAAGACAGCAGTTATTTGATAATAAGCATTTCAGCTTTCAGATATGTTGGCCTCTGGAGGCTAGCTACTGAGAGACTGGAAAACTCTACCAAAAGAGAAAGAAAAAAACAAGAGGATGTAGATTTTCATGTGAGATATATATATATATATGTATATATATATATACTCTGTCACCTGATTCAAAGACAGAGCGCCAGTCTCCAGGAAGAGCTGGACAGGCTGAAGGAGTGGGCTAACAAGAACTTTATGAAGTCAAAGGGAGACAAGTGTAGGGTCTTGCACCTGGAAATACAGAACCCATGAGTTCAGTTCATACTGGGGTTCATCTGGCTGGAGATCAGCCCTGTGGGAAGGGACCTGGGGGTCTTGGTGGACAACAAGTTCAGCATGAGTGCACAGTGAGCTGCAGGGGCAAAGAAAGCCAACAGGATGCTGGGCTACATCAAACAAGAGCATCACAAGCAGTGATAAAGAAGTCATTGTCCTACTCTGCTCAGTGCTGGACAGACCTCATCTGCAGCACTGCCTGAAGTTTTGGCCCTTGCTGTACAAAAAAAAAAAAAGATGTGGAGAGGCTGGAAAGTGTTCAGAGAAGGGCCAGGAGAATGATCACCTATCATCCAACACCACCTAACCAACTAAACCATGGCACCAAGCACCCTATCAAGTCTCCTCCTGAACACCTCCAGTGATGGTGACTCCACCACCTCCCTGGGCAGCCCATTCAGAAGTTTAGGCTTGAGGTGAAGAGAAAGTTCTTCACAGAGAGAGTTGTTAGCCATTGGAATGTGCTGCCCAGGGAGGTGGTGGAGTCACCATCACTGGAGATGTTTAGCAAGAGACTGGATGGGGTACTTGGTGCCATGGTTTAGTTGGCTAGGTGGTGTTGGATGATGGGTTGGATGCGATGATCTCGAAGGTCTCTTCCAACCTGGTCTATTCTATTCTAATATTTTTTTTTTTTTTGGTTATCCCAAAGTCTGTGAATGTGAGAGGAGCAATATCAAGCAATGGTTAGCTATTGAGAACAACACTTCAAGGGCAGATGGATTATTACCTTTCCAGAAAAGTACTCACGTTTCTGCTGAGCAACCTTCTTAATCTCCTTTTATTACTAGAACTTAATGAGGTAGTCATATAAAACATAATTAAATTTACAATAATTCTCCAATTTACGTGATAACCAAAGGGATATTCTGTCTACAAAGCCCATTTAATAGAATCAGCAAATAGAACGGCTCAGGTTGTAAGGATCCTCAGAGATCACCATCTCCAAATCCCCTGCCATGGGCAGGAACACCTCTCAACTGGACTTGGCTGCTCAAGGCCTCATCCAACCTGGCTTAAATGTCCCCAGGGAGGAGGCATCCACAGCCTCCCTGGGCAACCTGTTTCAGTGTCTCACCACCCTCATACCGCAAAACTTATTCCTAAGATCCAGTCTAACCCTACTCTCCCTCAGCTTCAAACCATTCCCCCTTGTCCTGTCTCTAGACACCCTGATGAGCAGTCTCTCTGCAGCCTTCCTGTAGGATTCCTTCAGGTATTGGAAGGCAGCTCTAAGGTCCCTCTGGAATCTTCTCTTCTCCAGGCTAAACAACCCCAGCTCCCTCAGCCTGTCCGCACAGTAGAGGTGCTCCAGCCGTCTGATCATCTTTGCAGCCTTCATCTGGACTCTCTCCAACAGTTCTGTGTCCTTCTGCTGTGGACACCAGACCTGGAAACAGTGCTCCAGTCCAGTCTTCTCTCTCCTAAAAAATGTCTGCTAATTATTGCCAGGTCCTAATGACAGCCTCTGACCATGAGGGCCCAAAATGATCTCTGCCTTGGTTTCCCCGCTGTATGATATGATTGGGAACACAGATCCCTGAGGCTGCCAGCCCTTTCCCTGTTCCATCTTTTAAGGCTCCAATTCTGCAGTGCAGACCAATCACAACTTTATCACACAGACAGTGGAGCTGTCAGTGGAGCTGCTTGAGGAATAAGGTCAGCAAGTGCATGTGTACAAGGCCAGGGACTGAAAAAATATTTGGGATGAGATTTATTCTCCAGTTAAGAACCTGAACAAGGCTCAGCACAAGAGATTCTTCAACTTGTTTGTGGCTTCCTCAGTAAAAAAGTTTGTAGTAATAGTAGTAAAGCGAGAAGTTCTCTCTCTTCTTTATGGTCTCCTAGAGCTGTCATATTTCACAGCAGGTCCTCTCTTTGACTTTTATTACCAGCTCTGTTAATATATGGTACATCCAGAGGACTGCAGACTCAGAAGATTGATTGGCCATTTCTGATAAATATTAAGCTTCAGTGTTACACACTGGCAAATCCAAAGGAGAGAAAATGCTCCTGCTTTGTAGAGGTCAGGCTTTCTGACCTGCAATTGACCCAGTTGGGCAAAATGACCAGATTGACCTCCCCCTTTGCTCTGCACTGGTGAGGCCTTACCTTGAGTACTCTGTCCAGTTCCAGGCACTCCAGATCATGAAGGACAAAGAGCTACTAAAGAGAGTCCAGAGCAGGGCCACTATGATGCTGAGGGGACTGGAGCATCTCTCACATGAGGGAAGGCTGAGGGAGATGGGGCTGGTTAGCTTGGAGAAGAGGAGGCTGAGGAGGCATCTTATCAATCTTATCTCACTGATCCCCAGTGATAGGACAAGAGGTAATGGGCATAAACTTGAACATAGGAAGCTCCATCTCAGCATGAGAAGGAACTTCTTTACTTTGAGGGTGGCAGAGCACTGAAAGAGGCTGTCAAGAGGCAGTGTCCATCTCCAGAGACATTCAAAACCTACCTGGAAGCGTTCCTGTGTGACCTGCCTGAGGTGATCCTGCTCTGGCACAGGGGTTGGTCCCTTCCATCCCCTACTGTTTGATGATTCTGTGAGATGGACACACAAGTTTCAACCCAAAGCAAATCTATTGACATGGACTATCAGGCAAAAATAAACCCAAAAGACTAAGGATGCTTTCCCTGGCTTTAGGTTTCTTTTCACTGCACAGTACAACTATCAGGTACTGGGCATGGAGCAGCCTTTCATTAGAAGAGGAGGCTGCGAGGAGAGTTTATTGATTCTATGTCTTGGAAAGGTATCATTTCCAGCAGATAGTATCAAATGTGTGGATGGACAAAGCCATGGTCTTGTTGGACCAGGTGGCTGTTAAGAAGCCAACATTTTTTCCAAACACTTTTATCGTTGCATACTGAAACAGTATTCTTAGGATCACAGAGTGCTAGGTTGGAAGGGACACCAAGGACCATCTGGTCCAACCTTTGTAGGTTACAATAGAGTTGAGATAGAATCATAGAATCAATCAGGTTGGAAAAGACCTCAGAGATCATCAAGTCCAACTTATTACCTAATACCTAACACTTCCTGACAACTAAACCATGGCTCCAAATGCCACATCCAATCCTTTCTTGAATGCCTCCAGGGATGGTGACTTCGCCACCTCCCTGGGCAGCACATTCCAATGGCCAGCTCCTCTTTCTGATGACCTGGCCCAGCACCCTGTCAAGCTGAGTCTTCAAACTGCCCAGTGGAAGGGATTCCACTGCTTCCCTTGGGAGATGACTCCAATGTCTGACTGTTCTCATGGGGAAGCTTTCTTCTACAAACACTAATGGGTTTACAGCATATTTCTCTGCTGCCTTGCTTGTAGCTCCACTTCAGGGCTATTCAGAGCCCAGCTGGGCTTTTTGTGTTTGGTTTGGTTTTGTTTTTCCTTTTTTTCACTTTTTGACCCCTGTGAAACTCCAGCAGGCTGGTTTCAAAGAAAGACATCTGTTACTTTCAGCATTGGGAAGCAAAGAGCTGCTATTCTGTGCTTTTGGGATGGTTTTCCTTTGGCTTATCTGAGACTTTATGAGTCAGGATGAGGGACTTGCCACATCCCAGCTGTTCAGGAGCTTTCCATTTCTTCTGCTGTGAGATGAGTCAAAATAAAATAAAGCTAAAACAAACTCAGCCTGACTGCAGAGGATAGAGTCAGGAGCTGCAGTGTCATGCAATGCCTGATAGTTTGCAATATCATTTCTCACTGTGGAAGTAATTAACTGGGAAGATGCTAAAACGTTGCCAGAGCTGAACAAAGTGAGGTCATTAAAACATTTCTATTTTACCAAAGGAAGTTAACATAGCAGCTTTGGCATACATGTGATCTTTTTTTCCCCTCAGATTGAAATTAAAGTATCAATTTGCTTTGCAGTTTTCAATGCAGAAGTGTATTTTTCTTTTCTTTTCTTTTTTTTTTCCCCCTTAGAGGGAATTGCTTGCAGGGCCCCATGTTTCACCTACCCAGTCTGTGGAGAGTGTTTGGCTCACCTGTTGGTGCTTATGTTTCTAAGTGTGCTTTTGGGTTTTTGGGTTGGGTTTGGTTTGGTTTGGTTTGATTTGTGGCAGGATTTATCACTCACACAGAACTTTGCACAATAGAGGCTTTTCTCTGTGCCTGGAGTTGTTAAATGATTTAAGACATCCTCATGCGTGAGGTGGCTGGGGAACCAATGGAAGATTTTGTCCAGAGGCCCTCTGATGCAGTTTCATCTCTGAAATACCAGCCTCTGTATAGTTGTATCTTTAGCTGTTAATCCAGTACCAGGCAGTTCACAACTGCGAGATCACAGCAGTGTCTCAATATGGTTAGCCACCTAGAGAGGATGGAAGCAAGGAGAGGTAATCCAGAAGGAATCAGAGGGCAGGGACAGGCTGAAAGAGTTGGGGCTGTTCAGCCTGGAGAAGAGAAGGCTCCAGGGAGAGCTTAGAGCTGCATTTCAATATCTGAAGGGGTCCTACAGGAAGGCTGGGGAGGGACTGTTTAGAAGGTCCTGTGGTGATAGGATGAGGGGCAATGGTTTGAAACTGGAGCACGGCAGATTTAGGTTGGACATCAGGAGGAAGTTCTGCACAGTGAGAGTGGTGAGACATTGGAACAGGCTGTCCAGGGATGTGGTTGAGACCCTATGCCTGGAGACATTCAAGATCATACTCATTGTGTCCTTTAGGCACCCTGCTCTAGTTGGAGGTGTCCCTGCTGAGTGCAGGGGGTTGGACAAGATGAGCTTTGAAGGCCCCTTCCAACCCAGTGCAATCTGTGAAGCTATGAATACAAAAAAATTGTCCAAGCAGCCAAGGATCAGGTTCAGCAATGTGAGTCAATGCCAGAAGAAAGGCCTGATGTCTGTTTTTGAACAGAGAAGCATTGGACTTGATGATCTTCATAGATCCCTTCCAACCCCTCCCATTATGTGATTCTGTGAAGGAAGAATATTCCACTCTATCCCAATATTGCTGTCTTCCTCTCTGCCTACATTTCCTCCAGTCCTCCATTCACAGCCAAGAAAACATTTGGTGTCTTTATGTGTTTCTCAGCCCTAGCCACCATTCTAATTCTGCCCTCCAGCAAGGAGTATCAGGGAAAATTTATTTAGTGACTTTCATTTTATCTTTTTGTAGCTCAGTTACTTCTCATGGGAAGATTCACAGATTGCATTGGGTTGGAAGGGACCCTCAAAGAGCATCTCGTCCAACCCCGCTGCAGGCAGCAGGGACACCTCCAACTAGATCAGGCTGCCCAGGACCAGACTGAGTGTGATGCAAAAGAGCCTAGTATGTGATGCTAGAGGGTGAAATCTCATCTGGATTGGATAAAAATCTAAATAGATGGACAAAGCAAGGTTATTGCATTTTAGATAGGATGACAGTTCCTCTCTGCTGTGAAGTTAAAAGCAGTTCTAGATGTTCCTTTCCCCCCTCTATTAGAAAGAGGGAAAATGGAGTCTAACCTTGCTGAAATCAATTTTTTTTTTTTCTCCAGTGATTAATTTTCCCTCATCCTGAAGTGACCTACAAGAAGCTTTTGTTATTTTCAGGCGAAATGTTTGAATCTAAGGTTCTGGACTATTTAACAGCGAATTGTTTCCAACTCCAGTTCTAATCTGTTTTCACTAGTACAGCCAGTTTTAAACTTCCCATCAAGGTATAAATGAGCAAACATTTCATTAAAAATGAAGAGGCTTATGACAATACCTCTCCTCCCCGAATGGAACCACCTGAGCTGCTCTTAATAGCCGGTGACATTCATTAGCAGTTCTCTCAGAAATGGAAAACATTTTCCATCTGTTCAGACACCCTCATTACAAAGTAGTTAAGAGCCTGTGGGATCACACAAGCACATTCCTGCAAATTACAAAATATCAAAATGAGTTATTGAAGAAGCAGGGATGGCTTTGCAATAAGCACCTAAAACCTTCAACTTTGTCTTTACTAAAGACGCTGCAGACACCCCAATGGCTGAAACCTGTTTAGCCTGCAGCCTTCCAGATCATGACAGTTTGAAACTCTGTGCTGTACGTACCCCAGCCACCTCTGCCAGGTTATGCTCACAAAGAGCAGAAATCAGTCTTGTTCTTTGACAGACAACATCACTGAGGCAAAGTGACTGAGAGAAGGCCCTGAGGAGACCACAGAGCTGCCTTCCAGCACCTAAAGGGGCCTACAGGAAAGCTGGGGAGGCAGGGGCAAAGGGGGGAGTTGGACTCGATGATCTCTAGAGGTACATTCCAACCCATACCGTTCTATGTTTCTATGACTTTTTACAAGAGCTTATAGTCAAGAGAATGGATCTAAGCTTGAGGAAGGCAGATTCAGAGTGGAGATTAGGAAGAAATTCTTTAGTGTGAAGGTGGGGAGACACTAGAACAGGATGCCCAGGGGAGGTTGTGGGTGCCCCTTCCCTGAAGGTGTTCAAGTCCTTGAGCAACCTGGTCTTAGGGGAAGGTGTCCCTGCCCATGGCAAACAGTTGGAACTTGATGATCTTTCAGGTCTCTTCCAACCCAACCCAACCCATTCCAGGATTCTATATTTGCTCTTGTTTCATTGCAATGATACTACAGAAGAAGTGGAAGTAAGAGATGTATGGCACCATCCTGCACTCCAGCTAACAGCAAAAGGAATGCAGCTCAGTTCTTGTTCCTTTTGGGCACTAATGTATCTGTGTATTAAGGAAGGTAGAGTGCCACTATCAGTTGTGTCCATGAGAGGGTCTGAACATGAGTATGCTCAAAGAAAACGATAAACTGAGCTCATTACTAGTTCCTGCTTGTTTCCTTTAACTAGTGATTTTATAGAATCATAAAATCATACAATCATAGAATGTTAGGGGTTGGAATGGACCTCTAGACATCTTCAAGTCCAAAGCTCTGCCAGAGAAGCATCCACCAGGGCAGGAGACACATCCAAATAGATCTTTAAAGTCCCCAGAGGAGACTCCACAACCTCTCTCTGGTCAGCCTCTTCCAGGGCTCCAGAACATGTAAAACTGGTAGGTCCCACAACTGTCTGTCCCACATGGCAATGCTAAGATCATCAGCCTAGGAGTACTATTTCCATTAAACCCTATCCAAAGGTGCCATGTCCATGTATTTCTTGAATGCCCCCAGGGATGGTAACTCCAAAAAGAGAAGGAGAAGCAAAGCTGAGGGTCCCCCAGTAGCTTAACAGTTTTACAGACTGTGTTGCAAAGCTTGGAAAGAACAGCAGCCAGAGCTTTTCTTCAGGTGGGGTATCTCAGCCAAAGAGCTTGGCTCAAAGAAAGGAACTAACAGCAATTTGCTGTCAAGTCTCTGCTACAAGCAGGAATTGCAGTTGCATTGACTTTTGAAGACTGCCTTGGCTGCAACATGGGCTGGGCACACTGGAAAGTTTCTTGCCTAAATTTGTGTCAAATCTGCTAAATATTCTCATGCCCAGATGCTTTGCTTGGCAACAGAAAGCTCTTTCAAGTACACAGGTATGCCCACGGCTTTAGGAAACCCAGCCACTCATTTTTATATCTTTGAGTTGGCCATTAAGCCTCCCGTTTTTAAAGCTAAGGTTCCAGTTTCGCTGTCCCACACCATTCAGTCATATCACTGTGACCTTTGTGTAGCAAACCTTTGTAAGAAAGATGTTCTCTAACATCTGGGTGATGAAGGGACTGGAACATCTGTCTGATGAGGAAAGGCTGAAGACCTGGGGCTGTTTAGCCTGGAGAAGAGGAGGCTGAGCAGGGATCTTATCAATGTCTAGAAATATCAAGAAGAAGGGGCCAGGCTCTTTTCAGTGATGTCCTGTTACAGGAAAAGGAGCAATGGATATGAACTGGAACACAGGAAGTTCTATCTCAACATGAGGAGAAACTTCTTTGCTGAGAGGGTGTTGGAGCCCTGGAGCAGGCTGCTCAGAGAGGTTGTGGAGTCTCCTTCTCTGGAGACTTTCAAGACCCATCTGGATGTGTTGCTGTGTGACCTGCCCTAGGTGATCTGGTTTCTGGCAGGGGGGTTGAACTGGATGATCTCCAGAGGTCCCTTCCAACTCCTACCATTCTATGGTCTGGGCCAGACAAGACCTTATTCTGCAGGGAATGCATTTGGTGGGGATTGCTTAAAGAGAGAAAAAACACTTGTGAAATTATGAGACAAGTTCACTAATCAGGGCCTAATTTTGTCAGCCTCAAAGTTATAACAGAAATGGAGAGATAAAGAAATGGCCCTTTGAAAGGAGTGCCAGAGAGACCTTGGCAAAGTGCAGACTGGACTTACTACTTTTATCCTGTTGCTATAAACTGTCTTTAGAGAGCCTGCTAATGATTTCAGGGACTGATGGGTTTGTGGTGTTGCACCACACAAGAAGGCCTACTTAAGTTCATTATCAAAGATTGTGGTGATATCTGGGTGTTGGTTAGTTATCAGGCATTGGAGAAGAGGAGGCTGAGAGGAGACCTCATTGCTGTCTACAACTCCCTGAAAGGAGGTTGCCGTGACATGGGGTTGGTCTCTTCTCCCTATCAGGTGACAGAACAAGAGAAAATGGCCTGGAATTGTGCCAGGGGAGGTTTAGGTTGGAGATTAGGAAAAATTTCTTTGCTGCAAGAGTGGTCAGGGATGAGAACAGGTTGCCTGGGGAGAAGTCATAATCCCTGGAGGTCTTGAAGAAAGATGTGGACATGGGACTCTGAGACATGGTTTTGTGGCCATGATGTTGTTGAGTTGATGGCTGGACTTGATGATTTTAGAGGGCTTTTCAAACTTAAACAATTCTGTGATTCTATCCTTAAAATTAGAAAGATGGCTGCCAAATTTGGATATTTGGTGTGACAGTTTACCACTTTTCCCAAGGACACTGCTGCACAGTTTGTGGAGGGGGAACAGAGCTGTTCTGTGACATGTGCAGCAGCCTTGAGGAAAAGGAAGACACAGTTGTGCTGCACTGTGCTGACTTTGCAAGACCTTGCATTACAGTGATGCTAACAAACGAGTGGCTTGGTCCTGAGGTGCTTACTCAAGCAGATTTCCTGTTATTTCCATCAATAGCATAGCAACGGGGAACAAAAGTAAAAGGCACCTCATGTTTCACGTCCTACACAGTCAGTGCTTCTGAGCAGACCACCTGCATACACTGAACACTCCTAGGAAGGAATGGCAGCCCCCATCTTGACCTGCAAGTGTGCTGAGGAACACACACATGTTCACTGCCACATCTCTGCCTAGCTCTTTGATCTCATTCCATCCCAGAGATCCACAAATCATAGCACAGTTGATCATCTTTACTGAAAACAGCGGACGGTGCAGCTGCACCTGTACTGGTGATATGAAATGTGTGATTTAGACATGAGGACAAAGATCACACACCAAGAGGAGGTTCTTTACAATAGGGGTGGTGAAATACTGCAAAAGGTTGCCCAGAGATGTGATTGAGGCCTCATCCCTGGAGACATTCAATGTCAAACTCGATACAACCCTGACCAAGCTGATCTAGAGTCCATCTAAAAGCTTGATCTGGTTGGAGATGTCCCTGCTCACTGCAGGGGGATTAGACAAGATGGAACAGACTACTCAGAGGTTGTGGAGTCTCCTTAACTGCAGACTTTCAAAACCCACCTGGATGCATTCCTGTGTGACCTGCCCTAGGTGATCCTGCTCTGGCATGGGCATTGGACTCAATGATCTCTAGAGGTCCCTTCCAACACCTAGCATTCTGTGACTCTCTGATTATTTCTGTGCTGCCCAGAGGAAAATGTACCAGACAGAGACTTCCCCATACCTTCCTCCTGCAGGCCCCTTGCTTCTGTCTCTCACACTGATTCCCTCCATGTCTTCTCTTTTCCAACCTGGTTAATCCTATTCTATTCTATGGTGGCCCAGCCAAACTTAGAACTTAGGGACCAAGAGAGAGGAAATAACAGCACTTTGTCAGCAGTGCTGCCCACAGCCAGGCACTCTCAAAACTCAGTATCTGTTATGGCAGAATCTGGAAGGGAAAATTCCCTTCAAGGTTTCATGTAGCACATCTTGGGAGAGAGGATAAAAGCCCAGGCTTTACCCCAAGTGCTCCTCCCCAGTCAGCAGCTGCGCTGTGGTTCAGCCAGGGAGGACTAAATAGGCAGGGTCTGACCACATCTCTCTTCACTGGAGTAGAGATCAGAGCTGCTGCTCTGATCTGAATGCCACAAAGCTCCTGTGGCATTCAGAAAAGGGGTTGTGTAGTTTTTCTTTACAGGAAAATGGCTGAGGAAGAAGGAAGGAAGGAAAGGGACTTCAGAGTGTTTGCTCATTGAGAGCCTCCAGGCCTCTTTTTACCCCTAGGGTGCTGCCCAAAGGACAGGATCTTCCCCTTCCTAATTCAAATCTCAAATTTGAGTGACTCACTTGGATTTTTGCCTGATGCACTTCCTCTTCCTCAAATAGAATCATAGCATCACAGAACTCTTTCAGTTGGAAGAGACCTTTAAGACCATCGCGTCCAGTCTTCAACCTAAGATCACCATGGCCATTAAGCCGTGTCCTGAAGTGCCATGTCCCCACATTTAGCCTACCTCCTGCCCACATGTGTAGTATGTCCCAATCCTCTTCAAAAGTGAAGTGTTGCATCACTGTCAGAAAAATAAAGACCAAACAGCAGCTTTGAGAGTTCCCAGTCAGTGTTCCTATATTCCCAAGTCACTCATGCCTTGCTAGGGACCCGAACTGGTGTGAAGGATAAGAAATAAGAAAGCACATCATGGAGCTCCTCCAGGTACATCTGTGCCAGTGTCTGTGGCTTGTGATGCCTGTCCTGGTAGGTCCCCTCTGTTAACAAACATGAGAATAAAGATCATGTCACAAAATTTTCCTGATCTTAGGCATGGGTAGAAGGAAGCAGTGCTCATAACTTGTACTCCTCTCAGCAAACCACTCCTGGCAGCCTACATTACATGCATGACCAGGTGTGAAACACAAAAAGCAAAGCAGAAGGTTGGCTGAGCTTCTGTAGATCCCTATTGCTGCTTTTGCATGGAAGACTGTTAAAGATGTGCTCTTTTTCTTTCTAAAGGTCAGATTGTACTAAGCAATCCCTTCTGCTGCTGCAATGACTTATTAAAAGCAGAGACCATGTGAAATGCCAAGCAAGCTCTAGAACTCAGAAACCTGTTTGTATGTGTTTATTTATTTATGGAGCATTTGCCTTTGCCCAGCCAGCTTAACTCCTGCCTAAGAGACTGAATGAGCTGCAGATGCATAGCTGATGGGGTTCAGCCTAACAGTCTTAAAGATAAAAACTGTTTCTTTGAGAAGGCAACTGTGCAAGGTCCTGCACCTAGGTCAGGGCAAGCCTTGATATCAATCTAGGCTGGGGGATGATGAGACTGAGAGCAGCCCCGCAGAAAAGGCCTTGAGGGTGCTGGTGAAAGAGAAGCTGGACATCAGACAGCAATGGGCACTTGCAGAACAGAAGGCCAATGGCAGCCTGGGCTGCATCAACAGCAGTGTGGGTAGCAGATGGAGAGAGGTGATTCTGCCCCTCTGCTCTGGTGAGACCTTACCTGCAGTGCTGTGTCCAGCTATGGGGACCCCAGCACAAGATGTGGTCCTGAGCAGCCTTGGTACAATTTCCCTTCTTATGCTTTTCGTAGCAGTGCCATCAGGACTAGGGTGATTTACACCAGCTTTGCAGAGACACTAGTGACTGAGCAAGCCAGGAGTATCACAAGATGTGGTGATGGACTGGGGGGAGTTAAAAGAATCACAGAATCATAGAATGGTTTGGGTTGGAAGAGACCTTCAAAGGTTATCCAGTCCAACCCCCTTGAAGTCAGCAGGGACATCCTCCACTAGATCAGGTTGCTCAGAGCCTTGTCCAGCCTCACCTTGGATGTTTCCAGGGATGGGGCCTCAACTACCTCCCTGGGCAAGCTGCAGTGTTCCAGCACCCTCATGGTGCACAACTTGTTCCTAACATCCAATCTGAATCTTCTCTTCTCTCATTTCAAACCATTGCCTCTCATCCTGTCACTGCAGGCCTTTGGAAACAGTCCCTCTGCAGCCCTCTTGCAGCCCCCTTCAGGTAGTGGAAGGCTGCTCTAAGGTCTCCCTGCAGCCTTCTCTTCTTCAGGCTGAACAACCCCAGCTCTGTTTAAAAAGGCTTAAATGGACAGAGGGAATAGTTTTGTTGTTCCTGCTGGTCTCCAGGAGCAATCTGCTGCCTGACAGGTCACTCCTGGCACACTGACCTACCTGTCAGCATTGGGCAACCACCAGATGACTCACTGAGAGGTCTGCAGCTGTCTGCAGTCACCAGCCTCCCTGTGCCCTGCAGTAAGGAAGGAAGCATGGGTGAAATACTTTAAAGACAAAAACCTGCTCATGCCAAGTGGTTTTTTTAATGCCTTATTTAAGCTGATTGCAATTAAAGAATCCAATAGCCAAATTCTGTTGCATGTCGTTCAGTACTGGGCTGTGCTCAGTGCAGCACATTAGGTGGCAGCAGTGACAAAGAGAAAAAGCAAACCAAGCTCTATATACTTGTACCTCTAGGGATCTAACAGAAAGTCTGGAGAGGGATTTTTTATCAGGATGTCTAGAGACAGGACAAGGGGGAATGGTTTGAAGCTGAGGGAGAGTAGGTTCAGACTGGATATTAGGAAGAAGTTCTTCAGTACGAGGGTGGTGAGACAGTGAAATAGGTGTGAGGTGTGTTTTAAGTGAGTTTCTCACTGAAACCAATGGAATGGAGAAAAAAATGTGCAATGAGCAGAGGAAGGGTGAGCTTGCAGGTAGCTGAACTTGAATGTTCATCTCCAGTTTGCAAAGGAGACACTATGAATCAAATCTGATATTTGGATGTCAAAGCCTTTGCTTCAAGTGGTTTATTTGGGTAGAGGGCTTCTCTAGCTGCAAGATGTGGCCTTTCACATTATAGTGATATTACAGCGAGGTAAGCTCAACATCAGGTCACCAGTCTGGGGGGCTTACAATGGTATTCCTCAAGCATGTGTGCCTGGTGTTTTGGGGATCTGCAGGTCATCAGCAGCTCTGAGTCAGCCAGCACAGCTGACATTAGTTGGCGCCAGGTGTGTCCCAGACCATCAGCATCACGCTCACTATGAAGGGAGAATTTCAGGGCTTGAGTCCTCTCTTTTGATTCCTCCTGACCTTGTTCCTACCCATTCTGCTCTCAAGGACTGCCTTCATGTTTACCTTCCTGTTTGGAGTGGCTGCTCTACCTCGGCTTGGTTGAGTAGAATTCGATGTACTTTCTCTTGGCCTTTGTATCAGTTTTGTTATTTCATTACATGTGCTGAAAGATTTGCAGGTAGGGAAGGAGAGAGACATCTTGAAGAAGGGGTTACAAATGTGTTGTGAGAATGTGTAGGAAGAACATTTGAAAAGCCAAAGCCTAGCTGAAAATTCATCTGGATGCTGCTGTTAATGCAAGGGGACAGTTCTCTTTAATGTCTTTGTTAATGATCTACACATGGGGACTCAGGCACCCTCAGTGAGTCTGCAGATGACAACAAACTGGGTAGCAGTGTTGGTCTTCTCAGGGCTAAAAAGGGAACTAGCCAGGCTGTATCAATGGCCTGAGGCCAACTGTATGAGGCTGAACAAGGCCAAGTGCCAGGTTCTGTACTTGGGACACAACCCCATGAATGCTCCAGGCTTGGGACAGAGTGGCTGGAAACTGCCCAGCAAAGAATGTCCTGGGGTGCTGGTTGACAGCTGGCTGAAGATGAGCCAGTGTGTGCCCAGGTGGCCAAGAAGGCCACCAGTATCCTGACCTGGATCAGCAACGGTGTGGACAGCAGGACCAGGAAAGGGATTGTATCCCTGTATTTGGCACTGGTGAAGCTTCAACTTGAACACTGAATTCAGTTATGGGGCCCTCACTACAAGAAGAACATTGAGGGGCAGGTGTCCAGAGAAGGGCAACAAAGCTGGTGAAGGGTCTGGAGAACAGGCCTGGTGAGAAGCAGCTGAGGGAACTGGGAAGTTTAAGTTGGACATTAGGAAAAACATCTTTGCTGCAAGAGTTGTCAGTGATTGGAAGAGGCTGCCCAGGGAAGTGGTGTAGTCACCATCCCTGGAGGTATTCAAGAAACATCTCAACATGGGACCTGGGGAGATGGTTTAATGGCCATGATGGTGTTGGGTTGATGGTTGGACTCAATGACCTTAGAGGTCCTTTCCAACCAACACAACTCTCATTCTGTGATCTCCATAACTCTTTCTACCTGTAGTGTTTTAGAAACAACAGCCTAGAATCAGATTCCTAAGCCCCTACTCAATCACTACAGTAACTGACATAGTTATTGAGCTGCTTCGTGTAGTGTTGGAGGTTTCCTCTGCTGCTTATGAGTTCTCATGGGAATCCTGGAAAAGCTGATTATAAGGAGAGAGGGAGAAGTGGCAGGAGAGAGTAGACCAAACAATTGGAACTCCAAATGATGGAGTTCAGTGGGTTGGGTTTTATCATGGTGATGCCAGTACCTTTCTTAAATTTACAGCTGCATTTAAGCTTCTATTACAAGTCCAGTATAATTTTCTAATTTTATTACCTAAAGAGCTGATAATATTGTCAATTAGATTTTAATCAAGCAAAACCTACTCCTGGGCACTAGACCTCTGACTAATGCAGCAACCCAGGGAAGCACTGAAGCATATGATTTTTGTCCCTGCTTGGCAGTGTACATAAAGTCATGCTTAATTTTAATCCTCTGGAAAGTCCCATTGACTGTTCAAATAAGCATGGCTATAGGTGCTGTGCTTGGAGACAGAATGCAGAATATTCCAGTGCATGAATTAACAGTAAATAAAATGAAATATAGGAAACACTAAAACCAGGGAGATAAACCAACTAGTAACTTTCTCACAAGTTGCCCAACAGCAAATTGTCCTCCAGTCATGACATTAACATCATTAACATGAAATAAACAGTGCCAACTGCATGAGGTTCAACAAGTCAAAGTGCAAGGTCCTGCATCTGGATCAGGCCATCCCCAGGCACAAAACCCAGACTGGATGCAGAGTGAGTTGAGAGGAGCCCTGAAGAAAGAGACCTGGGGGTGCTGGTTGCTGAGATGCTCACCATGAGCCAGCAGTGCCCTCATGCAGCCCAGAGGGTAGCTGTGTGCTGGGCTGCAGCAAGAGGAGTGTGGCCAGCAGGGCAAGAGAGGGGATTCTGCCCTTTTCCTCTGCTCTGCTGACACCCCACCCCCAATACTGCATCCAGCTGTGGTGTCCCCAGCAGAAGGACACAGAGCTGTTGGGAGAGTCTAGACTACAGCCATAAAGATAATCCAAGGGCTGGAACACCTCTGCTATGAGGACAGGCTGAGGGAGATGGGGTTGTTCAGCTTGGAGAAGAAAAGACTCCAGGGGGACCTTAGAGCTGCCTTCCAATAGCTGAAGGGATCCTACAGGAAGGCTGCAAAGGGGCTTCTCATGAGGGTGTCTCAAAACAGGACAAGGGAGAATGGTTTGAAGCTGAGGGAGAGCAGGGTTAGACTGGATTTTAGGAAGAAGTTCTTCAGTAAGAGTGTGGTGAGACTCTGGAACAGGTTGTGGATGCATCTTCCCTGGGGGCTTTTGAAGGCCAGGTTGGATGAGGCCTTGAGCAGCTGAGTCTAGTTGAGAGGCATCCCTGACCATGGCAGAGGGGTTGGAGTAGATGGTTTCTGAGGTCCCTTCCAGCCAGAGCCTTTGATTCTATGAAATTAGGAGTTTGAACAACCAAAAGCATCTTAGTACTAAGTCCAAAATAGTCCAGAAAGCTTAAAACTTTTCTCAGTGAAGACACAGGTGGTGGCAGTCCAATGTCAGCAGGGCAAAAGGCTGTTTTGCATAGTAGACAAAGGGAAATTTCTCTGTGATGTAGGCTATTAAATTCTTTGGAGATAACATTCTGAAGAGCAGCACACAATGCTACAGCATTTATTGTTCACCTGTTCTATTATCAGTGCAGAGAACATAAACCCTTTGCTTTCTGCTCAGGAGTCAGGGAGGCAGAAGCAAGATTTTGACAGATGGGTGCTGTTAACCTTCAGAAAATGCAAGGACATCAGGCACACTTTCACCATTGCATGAGGAAAGTAATTTCATGCTTGCAGCAGTGTTCTTTTGTACCTCTTACCAGTACATTTAGCTACTGATCTCCACACCCCGTTGCTGAACTAAGCACTGCAGAGAGCCCTGCCAGCTCAGTCAGAAAGTGGTGTCTTGCAGATGGCAGAGTGACACATGGATCTGCATCCAAGAGACTAAAGATCATAGCTAGTATGGAATCATGGAATGGGTTGGGTTGGAAGGGACCTTAAAGATCATCTACTTCCAACCCCCCACCATGTGCAGGGACACCATCACAGAATCACAGAATGTTAGAGGTTGGAAGGGATCTCAAAAGATTGTCTAGTCCAGTCCCCTTGCCAGAGCAGGATCACCTAGACCAGGTTGCTGAAGGCCTTGTGAAACCTGCACTTCAACACCTCCAGTCCTCCACAGCTTCCCTGGGCAACCTGTTCCAGTGCCTCACCACCCTCACTGTAAGGAATTTCTTCTTAATCTCCAGTCTCAAAGTCCCCTCTTCCAGCTCAAAGCCATTGCCCCTTGTCCTGTCACTACATGCCCTTGTCAAAAGTCCCTCCCCAGCTCTCCTGTAACCCCCCTTCAGGTACTGGAAGACTGCTCTAAGATCTCCCTAGAGCCTTCTCTTTTTCCAGGCTGAACAGCCCCAATTTCAGGGAGATTTTACAACAGCCTTGGTTTTGCTGCAGGTGTATTCCAAGAAAAGTACTGCCCAACAAAACCTTCTGTCTCATTAAATGCTCCTTAAATTAAACCCTAACCACAATATAGTAAACTGATCTGATAACTACAGTTAAGGAGATTCCTCTCAAATGGTTTTCCTATTTAACTCAGCTTGTCCTCACAGGGGAAGTTCTCCAGCCCTCTGATCATCTTTGTGGTCTCCTCTAGACTGACCCCAGCAGTTCCATGTCCTTCTTGTGTTGGATGCACCAGAACAGGATGCAGTTCTGCAGGTGGGATCTCACCAGAGCATTTTGCAGATTTTTTTCTTCATTTTGATGCCATCATGAGTCCAGAGTGCTGTGCCAGCGTTCAAGCTCCCTGCGGAAGGCATGGGAGAGCTGGACAGCTCTGACTGAGATACACATCAGCTTTTGTGCTAAGCAGAGAGTCATCCACAGACAGCCTAAGGGAAAAGCTGGAGGCAAAGAAACATCTGAAGCCCTATACTTAGGATGCTGAACTAACCAGTGCTACCTCCAATAAATCTGCAACATAAGAGGCTCCTATGGGGTATTAGACAAAGTTTGTTGAGCTACGAAAGCACAGAGTGTAGATGAGAGCTGCTCTTCCAGTGGCTTTAAAGATCAAGAGAGATACCAGAGTCATAGAATTGTTTGGGTTGGAAAGGACTTCTAAGAGCATTGAGTCCAAGAATCAACCTAACACCACCATGGTCATTAAACCATGTCCCAGAGTGCCATGTCCACACCTTTCTTGAACACCTCCAGGGGTGGTGACTCCACCACCTCTCTGCGCAGCCTGTTCTGAGGCCTGGCCACTCTTGCAGCAAAGACCTTAAAGGTCTTTTCCAAGCAAAACTATTCTGTGATTCTAAACTAAAGAATCCAGGTAGAGATGGATGGATGTGTGTCCTACCCACCATACCCAGTTCTCTGATGTTATTTAGCATACAGACAGGACCAGATGCTCTTGATAAAACATTAATTTCTTTCTTAAGTCTCGCTTGATGTTCTGATTTCTAAAAGTGATAGCAGTTATTTCAGGCAGTCCAGCAGGCCATTTGTTCTCTGATTTCAGATATGCATTCTGCTTAGATGGTATTCATCAAATCTTTTCTGTGGTGGCACAAAATGTGTCTTCTAAAATCCCATCCTCTTATCAAACAACAACAACTTAGTGCCGGAACTTAGCCTGAGGTGAGGAATAAATTGAACCTAGCGGTGTTCAACGTGGTGCACAGCGCAAATTCTGCACCAAATTAATACTGAATCCATCTTTGATGTACCCTGCTGCTGTTTGTATTTATACTTATGTTTGCTTTTAACTGAGAAATGGTCCCTGATGTTCAATATTTAATGTTACCTGTGATTCTAGGAATCATACAAAGATGCATTTGTTTATTCTTTAACCAGCAAAAAAACATCTGACAATCACTTTGGGGCACAAATGGATTGCATAACAATAAGGGAATGGAAAAGCAATTTCTTGATTTGTGTTGCTCCTCAGACTTTTTATTTTAGGATAGTAAAATCAGGCCAGGAATTGATCAATTTATTCAGTGCCTTGACAGAGCTTAAGGAGTGGAACAGGTATTAATATTTGATAGCTTCTTCCACTGGCAGCCAATTCAGGAGGCAGGGTGAAATGTGTCATAAACAAGTTTACCCACAACTGGATATTAGGAAGAAATTCTTGACAGCAAGGGTGGTGAGACACTGGAACAGGTTGCCCAGGGAGCTTGTGGATGCCCCCTCCCTGGAGGCGTTCAAGGCCAGGCTCGATGAGGCCTTCAGCAACCTGATCAAGTGGAAGGTGTCCTTGCCCATGGCAGGGGGTTGGAACTGGAGAAGCTTTGAGGTCCCTTCCAACCCAAACCATTCTATGAATGTACAAATCATTGAATCCAACCTTCAACCCAACACCACCGTGGCCATTAAACCATGTCCCAAGTGCCACAGGTCTCTTGCACAGCTCCAGGGATGGTGACTCCACTACCTGCCTGGGCAGCCTGTTCCAATGCCTGACCACTCTTGAAGCAACCTCTCCAACCTAACCCTCCCTGGCACAATTTCAGGCTATTTCCTCTTCTATCACCTGATACTAGGGAGAGGAGACCAACCTCTACCCCACTGCAACCTCCTCTCAGGGAGCTGCAGAGAGCAATGAGGTCTCCTCTTTTTTGTCCAAAACAAACCAGCACGCCTTTACCCTTGGATGAAGTGAGCATGCTCACAAGAGCAAATATTTACTTAACACTTATTTAAGGGTAATGAAAGCTCTTTTTTAAAGATAATAATTTACAAGGCAAGCCAAATCCAAGCAAAGAGGCCTTAAATGATTAAGCAGATTTGTGAAACAGATCTGCTAACATTCCTGCAACACGAATAAACAAACCTGGTATTGATAATTTGGAGTCAGAGTGGCTCTGCACTCTTAGAATCCTAATGATGAGCCTAACAAGAAGATAAATATTCCCTGCCTCTTTTAAATTCTATAGCTCTGTCAGAAAACAAATCTCTTCTGATGCTGATGTGTATCAGCTGCCAAAGCCATGGTGAGAAATCCTATTCTGATCATCATCTGCTTTGCTGGGCATGGAGTAGGCAGTCATGAAGTAAAAGCAGTATCGTGTCCTCGGTGACGCTGTGCTTCTTTAATGACCTGCACACATATTTGGACCAACCTCTCTAGCAGAGCTCAGTTTTCTGTTCCACATCTTCTAGCACACAACTCAAAGGTGAAATAAGGCTCTCTTTAGTCTTGAGCTAAAATGTGGAAAATGACTTCTCTATCTGTTTTCTGGTGAGGGGTTTGGAGAGCATCTCTTATGAGGGAGCTGGGCTTGTTTAGTCTGAAGGAGAGGCTGAGAGACCTCATTGCTCTAGATAGCTACCTAAAAGGAGGTTAGAGTGAGGTCAGTGGTGGCCTCTTCTCCCAAGTAATTAACCACAAGATGAAGGGAAATGACCTCAAGATGTGCCAGGAGAGGTTTAGACTGGAGATTAGGGAAAATTTCTTTGCTGTACGAGTGGACAGGGATTGGAACAGGCTGCCCCAGGGAGGTGCTGGTCACCATCCCTGGAGGTGGTCAAAAAAGGAGTAGATGAGTAGGTGTGGCAGTTTGGAACATGGTTTAGTGGTCATGGAGGTGTTGGGTAGAAGGTTGGACTTAATCTTAGAGGTCATTTTCAAGCTTCATTCTATGATTCTTCCCAGAGCTGTAGTTCAGTTACTGGGGCACACTAACTGTGTGTGAAAGAAAGCAAGTGAGGCAAGGTTTGACAGAGAGGAGGCAGCATTCTGTACAGTACGTAACCACTCTGGGCAGCCCATTCCACAGCAGCAATTAGCCAAGCAGAAGTGTTCCCATTACAGGATTAGGTCTTTACACTGCTGGCAGTATCTCCCGAGTTTCTCTGGAGCAATTCCCTCCATGCTGTGCTAAGGCTGTGAACCCTTTATATGCATCTCCTTGGTGTTTCAGCAGTTAGCACAGATGAGAAGTAGAAGGCAGAAGTGCCTTCAGGACAGGCTGGAGAGCTGGGTTGAAGGGGAACCTCATGAAGTTCCATAATGACAAGTGCAGAATCCTGCAACTGGGGAGGAATAACAACAGGCACCAGTACAGGTTAGGGGCTGTCCTGCTGGAAAGCAGCTGCATGGATAAGGATCTTTGAGTCCTGGTGGACAGCAAATTCTCAGTGGGACAGCAATGTGCCCTTGTGGCCAAGAGGGCAAATGGCATCCTGTGGTGCATCAGGAAAAACATCCAACAGGTCTAGGGAGGTTATCCTGCCCTCTACTCTGCCCTGGTGAGACTGCACCTGGAATACTGTGTCCAGTTCTGGGCTCCCCAGTTCAAGAGAAACAGGAATCTGCTGAGGAGTGTCCAATGGAGGCTATGAGGATGCTGAAGGGACTGGAATATCTGTCTGATGAGGAAAGGCCGAGAGACCTGGAGCTGTTTAGTCTGGAGACGAGAAGGCTGAAAGGAGATCTTATCAATGTCTATAAATATCTGAGGGATGGGCATCCAGAGCCTGCCAGGCTCTTTTCAGGGGTGTCTGGTGATAGGACAAGGTACAACAGGTACAATCTGGAACCCAGGAGGTTCCACCTTTCCATGAGGAGAGACTTCCTGGTCCTACCTAATGGGCCAGGCCAGGGTCTTGTTTCACTTCAACATCAGGAGAAACTTCTTCACAGGGAGGGTGCTGGAGCCCTGGAGCAGGCTGCCCAGAGAGGTTGTGGAGTCTCCTCTGGAGACTTTCAAGATGTGTTCCTGTGTGACCTGCCCTAGGTGATCTGGCTCTGGCAGGGGGTTGGACTGGATGATCTCTGGATGCCCCTTACAACCCTGACCATTCTGTGATTCATTGTTTGAGGCAGTGGAACTCTCATCATTAAACTGTTGTGAAGCTTTGTCTGAGTGCAAAATGTAGGATTTTGAAGAGGACAGATCATTGTCCAAGCAGAGCTGTAGCCATTCACAGCATCTCAAGTACTGACATGTGCAGTGGTATCCTTGTGCAGGCCACTAATATCAAGGCTTTCCATCAGTTTGGTGTTTCCATGTTTGCAGAGAGAGAATCTCTCTGTTAGTCAATTCCTTTTCTTCTGGAGTGTCTGTGTAGGCTGCTTCAATGGGACAGATGGAGCTTGGCTAAAGGCTGCTTCACCACCCCTGGCCCTGGCAGGCCTCCCATGGACATTGGAGCAGACAGGCTGCTGCTTTCTGGTTTTCTAGAAAATGAAGGAATATTGCATTTCATGAAAATGATATTGACCTGTCTGGACATAGGGAATAGACAGTCAGAGGTGTTGCTCTGACCTGATACACCTTTTGCCTGCCAGGCTGTGTGAGATACAGGCAGCTTACAGGATGCAGCGTGAAGGGACAAGGCTTGCATGGAAAGAAGGGATAATGTAGAATCATCACTAGCACTGAGTCTCTCATGTCTTTACACTTCTTGCCTGTGCAATGCAAAGTTGTAATCTCAAACACAGCTATCATAGAATGGCCATGGGTAGGACCACTTCTTGGGTAGACTTGACTGCTCAAGGCCTCATCCAACCTGGCCTTAAACACACACAGGGAGGAGGCATCCACAACCTCCCTGGGCAACCTGTTCCAGAGTCTCACCACCTTCATATTGAAAAACGACTCCCTGAGCTCCAGTCTAACACTGCTCCCTGCAGCTGCAAACCATTCCCCCTTGTCCTGTCTCTAGACACCCTGATGAAAAGCCCCTCTCCAGCCTTGATGTAGGATCCCTTCAGGTACTGGAAGGCAGCTCTAAGGTCCCCCTGGAGTTTTCTCTTTTCCAGGCTGGACAAGCCCAGCTCCCTCAGCCTAACCTCATAGCAGAGGTCCTCCAGCCCTTGGATCATCTTTGTGGCCTTCTCTTGCCTCATTCCAACAGCTCTGTGTCCTTCTGAACTACCTCCATCCAGAGCAAGGCTCCATGTTATTGAGTGATAGATGAATCACTGATGAACAGGAAGAAGCTTCCTGCAGACTTTAGTCCCATGTCTGCTCATTTTTTGAAGTTTCTCATCTCTGGCAAGACATCCCAGAATCAGTGAGGGGAAGTAGGGCTGTGCAGTTCTGCCCTCAGCCCCAGCCTACTGGCTTGGCAGGCATCTCTCAGCTGAGTTTCAGGAAGTGAAGCACAGCACTGCCTCTGGTTCTCACCCACCCATTGCTGCCCATTCCCTGCATGGTGATCAGCAGCTGTCACACAGCAGTAAATGCCACTCCCCTGCATTCTCAAGACAGGACTCATGAAAACTGCTTTATTTCCATCTGGTTTGCCATGAGTAGACTTTAACAAACAGCATTCATGCTCTAACCCTCAACCCTGTACTGCAATTAACAGGCTGCTGAAAGAACAAATTATTTTAACCACCTGTGGGTCTATCAGAAGGAAAGGTTCCTAACTGCCACACCTCTGCCCCCTGCCCTCGGCACTGCCTCCGCTGGCTGCTTCCCTCGCCTGTATGTTCAGCAGCACAAGAGCTAAGGCTTCTCCAGGTGTTCCCAGCCCTGCTCCCAGATGTCCCAGCAGGCTGGCCTCAAGCTCTGCTGGCTGCACTTCTTGGCCTCCTTCACCGCTGTGGTGAGAAACCAGGCTGGAGACAGGCTCAGCTGCCGTTGCAAACGGTTGCTGTCTGGGAGAACAAGACATGGACCATTACTTCCCAACCTCAGCTTATCCCAGGCTCAAGCCATTCCTCAGGAGACCCCAATGCCTCTAGGAAGTGTTGATCTCAATAGTGCCTAGGCCCAGCTGCTGTTCTGGAGACCACTGAGGTGCAGGTTTGCAGGACCAAGACAAGAGCAGGGAGGGAGACAAATGACAGAGTGCTGATGGACTCAGCTCTGCCTTCCAGCACGGCAGGGCTTGGAGCAACGTGCTCCAGTGGAAGATGGGCCTGCTCCCTGCGGGGAGCTTGGGCTAGATGACCTTCAAAGGTCATTTCCCACTCAAATCACTCTGTGATTTTACTTATTCTTCATTTGAGAAGCACTGCAGACTAATTGGAGCAGGTTCTGTAGGTGTCTTTGAGTTGAGCTGAGGAGAAAATCCTTCCCTGGTGCAGCTCTTTCCCTTCCAGCCCTTTGCTCCTTGGTAGATCATCACCTCTGCACATCCATCTCCAGGCTGCACTTCAGCAAGTCCAGCAGCTCAGGTGACAGCTGCTCTGGGGTCCCATTGGTGGCCATCAGACTTCTCACCTACAGAAAAGGCAAACACAAGACTTGTCTGTTTCTCTCATGCCCACCAATGCTCACACAGACCCCTCTCTACATTCTGAAGTTCAGCCTCCAGTGGCAGTTTCTTCCCTGGCACAGGGTGAGATGATGTTTCTAGGCAAACAGAGTCCCCAGTGCAGCCACAGACACTTCATCATCAAAATGACCTCGCCTTGACAGGTGACTGCTGTGGCTGACCCACTATGAACTACATCAGCAGAAGCAGATTTGACTGCCATAAAGCAAAGGTGTCCTGCTCTCTTCTGGATATAAATGGTGACCAGATTTGATCAGAGCCAAGAGCAATCCCATCCCTATGCTGAGTAAGCCATGGGCACTGCTGGCAGTTTGGAAAGACCCCTTCATCTGCAGATAGGGCTGGATGGCTTCTCCTGAAAATTCCCCAGTTAGTGACATTTGCCCCTGGAAAACTCTCGAGACACAGCCCAAGAGGGTTCAAATCCAAGGAGAAATGTCCAGCCTGGCACATTTCTGACCTGCCTGTGTATCACCTGTGTTCTGAGGGTCTCCTAACGTAACCCAAGCTGCATGCTGGTTCTGCTGGCGTGTCCCAGTGCCATTTCCAGCAGCAGGCCTTGGTGGGACTAGTTCTGGCTGCTGAGACCAAGATCTTGCCTCATGGCAGACAAACCATGGGGCAGAGAAGAAAGGCAGTGGCATCTGCTTGTTTGCATCTTACCCTGATGACACATTCATGGGTGTATGATGGCTCTCCTTCTGCCATTTCAATGGCAGTGATCCCAAGGGACCAGATGTTCACCTTGGGACCATAGGGCTCTTCCTTGACCACCTCTGGGGCCATCCAGTGAGGGGTCCCAACATACATCCTCCTTTGGCTGTTCTCTGATGGGAGTTGGGCACTGAACCCAAAATCAGCTGAAAAGAAAAACAAGGTTTGTTAAAGCAGCTAGCATGATGGATGCAGGCAAAAGAAAGGCCCTCTGCACCTTGGGCTGAGAACATGGGGTTGGATCTGTCTGGAGAAGCAGCCAGGCACTGGCTCCTCAGTGCTGTAGCCAAGGAAATGCTGAACTGGCCCCTTCACAAAAGCCTTGAGGCCCATGCAGTGGCTTTTCTTCATTTGCAGCTTTGGACTGTCACTCCCTCACTCTGGAAGGAACTTGCACAAACCAAAGATACTCTGGACACCTTCTTCCTTTCCATCCTTCTCTGCAGGCTGGAGCTGCCCTCTCAGCTTGTAGCAGAGCTCAGGCCATGAAAATGATTGTGAGGCTGGAGCATCTCTCCTACAGGCTGAGGAAGCTAGGATTGTTCCACCTGGAGAAGAGAAGGCTTCAGGAAGATCTAACAGTGGCCTTCTGGTACCCAAAAGGGGTGACAAGAATGCTGCAGAGGGACTGCTTCCAAAGGCCTGCAGTGACAGGATGAAGGGAAATGGTTTGAAATGAGAGAAGAGCAGATTTAGATTGGGTGTTAAGAACAAGTTCTGCACCATAAGGGTGCTGGAACACTGCAACAGGTTGCCCAGGGAGTTGAGGCTTCATCCCTGGAGACATTCAAGGTCATGCTGGACAAGGCTCTGAGCAACTTGATCTAGTGAAGGATGTCCCTGCTGAGTGCAAAGGAGCTGGACTGGATGACTTGTGGAGGTCCCTTCCAACCCCAGCCATTCTATGATCTTTCTTAGAAAGGCTGGCAAGGGTTGGTTGTGATCAGTAAAGTGCTAAAATGACATTTGCACTTCAGTGACACACTGTCTTAATAAAGCCTCTCTGCTTTTCTGTGGTGGTAAAGTGAACTTAAGGTGAAGAGTGCCCTCTGCAGCAGGTCTGGAGAAAGATCTCACCTGTAAAGCCATGCTGCAAAATCAGCAGCATTCTTTACAACCAAGAAGTTCAGCTTACAGGATTTTTGGTTTGTTATTTTTACCATCACAATAATTGTTTCAGGGGGAAAATCCCTCCAAGATCATCCAGTCCAGCCATCAACCCAACACCACCATGGCCACAAACCCATGTCCCCAAGTGCCATGTCCACACGTTTCTTGAACACCTCCAGGGACTGTGACTCCACCACCTCCCTGGGCCGCCTGTTCCAGTGCCTGACCACTCTTGCAGCAAATAAATTATTCCTAATCTCCAGCCTAACCCTCCCCAGCACAATTTCAGGTCATTTCCTCTCCTTACATCCCCTAATACCAGGAAGAAGAGACCAACCCCCACCTCAATGTAGTGTCCTTCTAGGGAGTTCTTGAGAGCAGTGAGGTCTCTCCTCAGCCTCCTTTTCTCCATGCAGCCCCAGTTCCCTCAGCTGCTCCTCACCAGACCTGTTCTCCAGATTCTCCACCAGCTTTGCTGCCCTTCTCTGCTCACCATTAAGAAGTAAAGGAGGCAGCAGGCTCTCCAAATGCAAAGAAAGTGAGGTTGTTTTGAGGCAGAAAGGGAAGAGGTGCATTTTCTATTCATCCAGTACCTGGCTCCCTGGAATTGCAGGAGAGATGTGCCACCTTGTGGGCAGATTTGCCAGGTTTTATTTGCAGCGAAATTTTGCTGCTTTCTATGTGGAGGGGGAAAAAAGAGAAAAAATATTTAAAAAAAAAAGAAAATGAGGGGGAAAAGGAAGAATCCAGAGCTGGCATCCAGCTAAACACTCCCATGCATATGCCAAGCTGTGTGGGGTATGCAACAGTGCACAGTAAACACACTCACTTGTCCATGGAAGGGCAGACTTTGGGGGGGTAAAGCAGAACACAAGAGCTGCCACATTCCTTCCTGGGAGACACGTGAGAGACCTTAGCAACCAACAGACAGAACAAACCATGGCACTGTCACCACTGCAGTTCCCACTGGGAAGCTTCCAGGTCCTCCTAGTGCTACAGCTGCTTCAGACTTTTGCCCTTCCCCAAATCCTCTACCCTGAGGGTAGAGACTGATCCTTTCAGGTGCAGAATGCTCTCGATGGGAGCCATGTCTGGCTCCCATCTCTCGTTCATGCACAGCCAACCTGTTTCAACTGCCTGGGCAGGAGCAGCCCTTCCCCACAGTCTGGGCACCCCCAGCAGAGGTGGCACCCTAGAGACCTCAGGCCCCACCAGCAGGCACAGCACCCCTGCCTGCTCTGGCACCCCTGCACC
Source organism: Dryobates pubescens (assembly GCF_014839835.1). NCBI lineage: Eukaryota > Metazoa > Chordata > Aves > Piciformes > Picidae > Dryobates > Dryobates pubescens. Next base: position 45,143,695 of record NC_071612.1, read on the forward strand.
TTTGGCACCTGCAGTATCCTAGGTCTTGTAGGAATACAATTAGGGAGGCAAAAGCACATTTGGAGCTTAGACTGGCCTCTGCTGTGAAGGACAACAAAAAGTCCTTCTATAAATACATTAATAGTAAGAGGAAGGGCAAGGACAACCTCCACTCCTTGGGGGACACAGAGGGGAACGTTGTAACAAAGGATGAGGAGAAGGCAGAGTTACTTAACACCTTCTTTGCCTCAATTTTTTCTAGCAGGACAGAATGTCTTCCAGACAGCTGGCCTGCAGAGCTGGCAGAAGGAGCCAGGGAGCAGCATAGTTTTCCTCTGTTCCAGAATGGGGTAGTTGGTAATCTGCTTAGCCATTTGGACCCCCACAAGTCCATGGGACCAGATGGGATCCATCCCAGGGTGCTGAGAGAGCTGGCAGATGTGCTGGCCAAGCCGCTCTCTATCATTTTTCAGCAGTCCTGGCTCACTGGAGACATCCCAGATGACTGGAAGCTGGCCAGCATGGTGTCCCTCCACAAGAAGGGCCGGTTGGATGAGCCAGGGAATTACAGGCCTGTCAGCCTGACCTCAGTGCCAGGAAAGATTATGGAGCAGGTCATCCTGAGTGCAGTCACACAACACTTAGAGGATGGCCAAGGGCTCAGGCCCAGCCAGCATGGGTTTAGGAAGGGCAGGTCCTGCCTGACCAACCTGATCTCCTTCTATGATCAGGTGACTGCCTGGTGGATATGGGGCAGGCTGTGGATGTAGTCTACCTGGACGTCAGCAAGGCCTTTGACACCATCCCCCATGGCAGACTCCTGGCCAAGCTGTCAGCCCATGGCTTAGACGGGAGCACACTGCGATGGGTTAGGAACTGGCTGGAGGGCCGAGCCCAGAGAGTGGTGGTGAATGGTGCCACATCCAGCTGGCAGCCAGTCACCAGTGGTGTGCCCCAGGGATCAGTGCTGGGCCCCATCCTCTTTAACATCTTTATTGATGATCTGGATGAGGGCATCGAGTCCATCATCAGTAAATTTGCTGACGACACCAAGCTGGGCGCAGGAGTTGATCTGCTGGAGGGTAGAGAGGCTCTGCAGAGGGACCTCGACAGGCTGGACAGATGGGCAGAGTCCAACGGCATGAGATTGAACACATCCAAGTGCCGGGTTCTGCACATTGGCCACAGCAACCCCATGCAGAGCTACAAGCTGGGGTCAGAGTGGCTGGAGAGGAACCTGGGGGTGCTGGTCAACGGTAGACTGAATATGAGCCTGCAGTGTGCCCAGGCAGCCAGGAGGGCCAATGGCATCCTGGCCTGCATCAGGAACAGTGTGGCAAGCAGGGAGGTCATTCTGCCCCTGTACACTGCACTGGTTAGGCCACACCTTGAGTACTGTGTCCAGTTCTGGGCCCCTCAGTTTAGGAAGGATGTTGACTTGCTGGAGCGTGTCCAGAGAAGGGCAACAAAGTTGGTGAGGGGCTTGGAGCACAAGCCCTATGAGAGACTGAGGGAGCTGGGGTTGCTCAGCCTGGAGAAGAGGAGGCTCAGAGGTGACCTTATTGCTGTCTACAACTACCTGAAGGGAGGTTGTAGTCAGGCAGAGGTTAGTCTCTTCTCCCAGGCAACCAGCACCAGAACAAGAGGACACAGTCTCAGGCTGTGCCAGGGGAGGTTTAGGCTGGCGGTTAGGAGGAAGTTTTACACAGAGAGAGTGATTGCCCACTGGAATGGGCTGCCCCAGGAGGTGGTGGGGTCGCCGTCACTGGGGGTGTTCAGGACAAGGCTTGACAGGGTGCTTGGTGCCATGGTTTAGTTGATTAGGTGGTATTGGATGATAGGTTGGACACAATGATCTTGAAGGTCTCTTCCAACCTGGTTTATTCTATTCTATTCTACTCTATCCTGGCCCCCAGCACTCCTGGCACACCCATCCTCTCTGTCCCACAGCAGTTTTGGAGCAGGGTTCAGTGTGCCTGGGTGAGTGTCCCTGCCCTCAGCTGGGTGATGCATACCCAGTCAATCCAACTCCCAGAGAATTTCTCAGATCCTTGGAGCCACTTCTCCTGTTTTACCTGCTAGGAGTGTGTCTCTCCTCTGATGTGTGCCCCCACCCCACTGGCACAGCAGCTCAGCCTATGGAGCACCATGGACCCAAGTTCCCCACCTGTCTGGTACAGAGCTGGGCGATACTGGAGACACAAGCTGGGCTCAGCAGGTCCCTCTGGAGGGCCCCCCCACAGCAGCACAGATTCCTCTCCCCCACACAGGACTGCAGAGGGATTCAAGCAGCTGTTTCTTTGACCCCTGGATTTTTCACACCAAGCACCACCCTGCCTCCACCATGCCTGGCCACGGCATTTCTTCTCTGCCAGGTGCTGCCCCATGGGATCCTGAAGGCTGCAGGACTTCTGTGGCCTAGGGAGCTGCAGGCACCCTCCAGACCCAACTACTACACTTTTGACTACCCATAGAGGCAACTGTTGATAAGCCCCTAAGGTTCCTCACTTGCTCCTTGGACGTGGTGGAGGTCAGCCAGGACTGTCCCAGCGGCGGGCCCCTGCTTGGGGACCCTAGGGACAATGGTGCAGCCATCCCCCTCTGTTACTTCGCCTCACTCTCGCTGCCTGCCGACCTGCTCATCCCCGACTAGAGTGTCCCCGAGACCAGTGAGGCCATCCTGAGCCGAGAAGAGTTGCACAGGCTGGGGATGGAGCCCCACAAGCCGCGGTGGGGCGCGGCGCCGCAGCCGCGATGCTAGGGCCGCCATGGCGTCTCGCGGGGACACGCCGGGAGCGACGCGCGTCCAATAGCGGCACGCCTTGCTGTGGAGCCAGCCGCCACGCGCGTTACCATGGAGCCAATAGCGGCGCGCGTTGCTGTGGAGCCGCGTATGTCAGGGAGCGCCGCACCGCCCGTGCTCACTGCTGCCACCGCTTGTTGAACTGTCGGTACTGCAGCTGGAAGGGATCTGAGAGATCCCGTTCCGGTCACAGGATGGTAGAGGTTGGAGGGGACCTCTGGAAAGCATCGAGTCCAACCCCTCTGCTAGGGCAGCTGCTTAAGTTTGTGTTGCCAGACCATTGCCCTTGCTCTCCCATGTGAAGGGACTGCAGCTCAGTCTTTTGCTTGGGCTACTTGAGCTAAGGATTTTGTTCATTCTCCTTGTGCCCCATGCAGTTTCCTGCTGATTAGGACTGAGTGTCGTATTTTGCATCATGATCTGATCCTGGGTTTTCTGAGCTTCTAAGGTGTTTACATTGGCAGATGCCATTGGCAATCATGACTGCACCATTTGACACTATCTGCCACAGCCTGCTCACAGCTGAACTGAGGCATTGTGGTCTGGGTGATTGGTAGTGAGGTCAGTGTGACCTGATTGAAGGAAACCTCCAACTACAGCAGGCTGATCAGGGCCATATTGAGTATGATCTTGAATGTCTCCAGAGATGGGGCCTCAATCCCATTCCTGGGCAACATATTCCAGTGTCTCACCACCCTCATTGTGCAGAACTTCCTCCTGATGTCCAACCTAAATCTACCCTGCTCCAGTTTCAAACCATTGCCCTCATCCTATCACCACAGATCCTTCTAAACAGTCCCTCCCCAGCTTTCCTGTAGGTCCCCTTCAGATATTGAAATGCAGGTCTAAGGTCCCTCTGGAGCCTTCTCTTCTCCGGGCTGAACAGCCTCAACTCGTTCAGCCTGTGTTCATAGGAGAGGAGCTCCAGCCTTCTGATCATCTTTACAGCCTCCTCTGAACATGCTTCAGCTGCTCCATGTCACTCTTGTGTTGGGGGCCCCAGAGCTGGACACAGCAGTGCAGGTGAGGTCTCAGCAGAGCAGAGCAGAGAAGCAGAATCACCTCTCTCCATCTCTGGCCACACTGCTTTTGATGCATTCTGGGCTGCAAGTGCCCATTGCTAGCTCATGTCCAGCTTCTCATCCACCAGCACCCCCAAGTCCTTCTCTGCAGGGCTGCTCCCAATCTCATCATCTCCCAGCCTGGATTAATATCTAAGGTTGCCCCATCTTAGCTACAGGACCTTGCACTTTGCCTTATTGAACCTCATGAGATTCTCCCAGCCCACCTCTCCAGCCTACCCAGGTCTATAATCAAGTCCTTTTCTGTGGCTGTTTAAGGGGAAAAGACAGCAACCAGAAATGCAATGGAGAGGTTAAAAAACTGACTTTGTGGGAGAGGGGAAAGCAAAACAAACCAAACAACAACAAAAACCCACCAACACCACAAAACCAGGGATTCATTTATTTATTTATTTATTTAGGGTTCTCCCAAAGCAAGGAACAGGAATAATGGAAGCATTTACAGAGTATATCAATAACAGCTCATTATCCAGCTCTGCTTCAATCCACTGATTTCCATTTTCCTCTGAACAAGCAGCATTTATCAGAGGACTTAGCATATGAATGGGGAAAAGGGAGGGGGGGAGCAATGTAAGTGACACCCTCTAGATTTGCATGTCTTTGGATGCCAAACAACCATCACAACTAATTGTTGCTGAAACGCCCCAGAAACCTTATCTGCTGTGTTGACCCTAATCAGAGCAATTAATTTTGTAATGAATTCTTTATACAGATGCCCTATCTTATTATTATCTTTAGCTTGAATTAATAACATCATGATCATCATTAGGAGATATAAAATTGTCTCTTCACTACTTTGCATAGCATGTGGGCTTAGATAGAAAAAGGAATAATGAGGAGGGCAATTAAGAGGAGAAAGTGTCAGCTGTTTTGGTTGTTGGGTACCTTAACCCCAGCATCTGCAATCCAGGCTTTCTTTAAATGTGAATATCTTTTATACTTCCCCTCTAGTTCTCCTCCTGATTTTATGTCAACAGTTTTCCTTCTTCCCTGCAAGAGGCAGATGTCTCTCCCACCAAACCTCACTACGAAAGTACTAAAGCAGGATTTTAGGGCTTCCTTCAAACTGTGCCAGTGCCAAGCTTTTGACTAAATGAGCAGTAGAAAATCACAGAATTGTTTCAGTTGGAATGGACCTCCAAGATCATCAAGTCCAACTTTCAGCCACCACAGCTATTAAACCATGTCCCCAAGAGCTGCAGCCACACGTTTCTTGAACACCTCTGGGGTGGTGACTCCACCACCTGCCTAGACAGCCTGTTCCAATGCCTGGCCACTCTTGCTCCCCCCAGCCCCAGATCTATAAAAAATCCCCAAATTTCAGACTGGATGTGGCCCTGTGCAGCCTGCTCTAGTTGGAAGTGTCCCTGCTGACTGCAGGAGAGTTGGACAAGATGACCTTTGTGGGTCCCTTCCAACCCAAGGCAATCTGTGAATCTGTGAAACAGAGCAAGGCAGGTGGAAGAATTGCTTCAGAATGTTTTATTCATGCAGCTGACTGATGATGTATGGTTCACAGATTTATCCTAAGAGGGAGTAAAGGATCTGTTGTGTTCTCTGTGTGTGGTTTTTTCCTTTCAAAAAGAGGTAATGATCAAAAACATGGAATATTAAGCACTGAAGTAGAGTCTCTTCTGAAAGACAAGATATAAAGTCACGTTGGTTTTTTTAGTGCAAGCAGAATTGCTCAACCTTGGCGTCTCATTCTGGCAACTGAATTCAGACGACCTCATTCCCTGGATGCCTTTTCAAAACCAAGCAGCTAACATTTCCCCTGCAGAGGGAGATATTGTGGTGTTCTCCAGAGATCGCCTGTGCCGGCCTCACAGTGCTGATGGTCAGGATGAAGGCACAGCCCTCACACGAGGCACAGTCCCTTTTTTTTACTTTCCTTTTTCAAAACCAGCTTCTAAGCTGCCTTTGTGTTTTGGAAGTCAGCATCCTGAAGTGCTGCCTCTATCACAAAACCTGCAGTTCAGTGTGTAGGCTAAAACGTTCAGCACAAAATGTGATCCTGATATTTGGACAGTGAATGTTTCTTTGTTATCAGTGGAGTCTCCTCTGGGGCCATTCAAAACCCACCTGTATGTGCTCCTGGGTGACCTGCCCTGGGTGATCCTGCTCTGGCAGAGGATTGGACTGGATGATCAGTTGAGGTTCCTTCCAACCCTGACCATTCTGTGATTCTGTGAACCAAGTGCATAGTTCCCTTATGCTTTGTGCTGCACACAAAATAGCAGGAAAGACTCAAAGGCCCTCTGCTGAGGACACACCAAGTGCAGATCACAGAATCACAGAATAGTAGGGCTAGGAAGAGACCAGTCAAAGTCATCCAGTCCACCCCCCTGCCAGAGCAGGATCACCTAGGGCAGGTCACACAGGAATACATCCTAGTGGGGTTTGAATGTCTCTGGACAAGGAGACTCTCTGGGCAGCCTGCTCCAGGGCTCCAGAACCCTCGCCCTCAGTGGAAAAGTTTCTTCTTCTGTTCACATGGAACCTCCTCTGCTCCGGCTTGCACCCATTGCCCCTTGTCCTATGATTGGGCATCACTGAGCAGAGCCTGGCTCCATCCTCCTGACACTGCCCTTCCTATCTTTATAAACATGAATGATGTCACCCTTCAAGGTCCTCTTCCCCAAGCTAAGGAGCCTTAGCTCTCTCAGCTTTTGCTCAGCAGGGAAATGTTCCACTCCATTCAGCATCTTTGTGGCTCTGTGCTGGATTCTCTCAAGCAGCTCTTTGAAATGGTGAACAAGAAAATCCTGGCCCACCTCTGGAGAGGCCCATGTCTGCAGCCCGTCCAGATCCCTCTGGATGGCATCCCTTCCCTCCAGGATGTTGACTGCACCACACACCTTAGTGTTGGGAGCAAAGTTGATGATGGTGGCTCAATTCCATTGTTTCTGGTGTGGTTATGTTTGTGGGGTTTTGTTTGTTTGGGGGAGTTTTGTTTGTTTAATAATTTAGATTGCAGATTAGGCAGATTGAGACTGGAGATTAGGAAGAAATTCTTTCCAGTGAGGGTAGTGAGACACTGGAACAGGTTGCCCAGGGAGCTTGTGGATGCCCCCTCCCTGCAGGTGTTGAAGGCCAGGTTGTAATGGGGCCTTGAGCAACCTGGTCTAGCGGAAGGTGTCCCTGCCCATGGCAGGAGGATTGGAACTTCACGAGCCTCAAGGTCCTTCCAACTTAAACCATTCTACAATTCTCTGCACATATGAAAATCTGTCAGACACCCAAACCTTCTCTGCAGAGCTGTAGGAAACCAAAGGTGATTAGGAGTTATGGAGGAGTCACCCCAGAGAATGTTTCTGCTTTCGTTCCACTAGAGTGCAGTTTTGCCACAGCCAAAGCTGAGCAGAGCAGCTAACACTAAGGGTGTGGCGAGCAAATTTTCTCAGCCTGCCCTTCATCATACCTAGCTTGGGCACACTGAGATTAGGATGCAAGCTCTCTGACATGGTTGTGTACAAATCCATATTCAGGGGGTTTGGGGCAGAAGAGACTGAGAAGTCTCATTTAATGCTCTGCCCTGGTGAGGCCACATCTGGAATGTTGTGGCCAGTTCTGGGCCCCTCAGTTCAAGAAGGACCTCAGGCAACTGCTTGAAGGAGCCCAGTGCAGAGCCACAAAGATGCTGATGGCAGTGGAACATCTCCCATCTGAGACAAAGGATGAGGGGGTTTGGAGCAGAGGAGCCTGAGGGGTGACCTCTTTCATATTTATAAAGATGTGCAGGGCAGTGTCAGGAGGATGGAGCCAGGCTCTGCTCAGTGATGTCCAAAGATAGGACAAGGGGCAATGGGTGCAAGCTGGTGCAGAGGAGGTTCCACAGGAAGAGAAGGAGAAACATTTCCACTGTGAGGGTGCCAGAGCCCTGGAGCAGGCTGGAACACCTCCCTTGTTAGGAAAGGCTGAGTCTCTTCTGCTATACTGTGTACAGCACAAAGGACAAGGGAACTGTGCACTTGGTTCAGAGAATCACAGAATGTTAGGGGTTGGAAGGAAACTCAAAAGATCATCCAGTCCAACACCCACCCCACATCCCCCCACCAGAGCAGGATCACCTAGGGCAGATCACACAGGAACACATGGAGGCAGGTTTTGAATGTATCCAGAGAATGAGACTCCACTGATGACAAAGGAAATGTGTGGAGGCTCCAAGCCTGGAGGTGTTCAAGGCCATGAGCAACCTGGTCTAGTGGAAGGTGTCTCTGCCCATGCCAGTGGGCTTGGAAGTAAATGATCTTTAAGGTCCCTTTCAACCCAAACCAGTCATAGAATCATAGAATCAATAAGGTTGGAAAAGACCTCAAAGATCATCAAGTCCAACCTGTCACCCAAGACTTATGACTACTAAACCATGGCACCAAGTGCTACGTCCAATCCCCTCTTGAACACCTCCAGGAAACGTGACTCCACCACCTCCCTGGGCAGCACATTCCAACGGCTAAAAACTCTCTCAGTGAAGAACTTTCTCCTCACCTTGAGCCTAAACTTCGCCTGGTGCAGCTTGAGACTGTGTCCTCTTGTTCTGGTGCTGGTTGCCTGAATCTATGAATCTATGTCAGAGAAGTTAGGGTTTTCACTGCTGCTGCTGAGGGCTGTTAGCTTTGCCTTGGTATTAGCCACACTTGTGAACTAGTTTTGCTACAAGAGACTCTCAGCAGCTGGGTATTTCAGGAAGGCAGTTGTGCTGTCACTTGCATCACTGCTTCCAGGTGACTCTCATTGCCTTCTGATAGACTGCCTACAAATCTCTTTGGCTTGCTGCCTGCCAGAAATGGGACAGTGAAGATAGGTGGCCCAAATTCTGTCACCCTAAACCCTACTCCTTTAAAGGTGTGGAGCTTTAAAAGCTGTGCTGTAGAGCCTGCTTTCTGTAGCAGCTGCCATCTGCAGTAACTGAACACAGGATGAATCGAGCTGACTGTTTGACTGAGAGCAGAGCACAGACCAGCTCAGCAATTTACAGGGTAGCCTGAAATGTCCTGAAGATTCAATAAACTTTTGGGCCAGCTCTAAATTATTCAGAAAGCCAGAAACTCTTCCAGAATGTTTCCTGTGTTGGGGATGCTGCCTGAGCTGCCCAGATAGTGATGTCATGTTTCTGTCAAAATAGGTGTCTCAGCTGGTTGTGAGCATTACTCATCAGATCTGGTAAAAAGGAGGAGAAAAAAAATGTTCTGGAGAAGAAGAGGCTGAGGGGAGACTTTCTCACTCTCTACAACTCCCTGAAATGAGATTGGAGGCAGGTGGGTGTTGGCTTCTTCTCCCCAGTAACAAGTGATAGGAGGAGAAGAAATTGCCTCCAGTTGTCACAAGGGAGGCTTAGAAGCAACTTCTTGGCCAAAAGAGTTCTCAAACACTGGCAAAGGCTCTCCAGGGAGGTGGTTGAATCCCTATCCCTGGAGGTGTTTCAAAGAGGCAGAGATGTGGTGCTGAGGGCCATGGTTTAGCACCAGCCTTGGTAGAGTTAGGGTGGATTTGATGGCCTTAAAAGTCTTGTCTTTTCCAACCACAAAGATTCTATGATTCCATGATTCTATCCTCTTAGAAAAACCTAGCCTTAAAATCTGGCCAGTGAGCAAAGGCAGCTTGGAGGGAGGAATACTCTGAGGTCTTTGCTGAACAGAATGCATATGCACTAATTAATCATAGGATGATGTAAGTTGGAAGGGACCTCAGAGATAATCTAGTCCAACCCCCTTACCACAACCAGGGATGCTTCTCAACTTGACTCAGTTGCCCAAGGCCTCATCCAACCTGCCCTTGAACACCCCCAGGGAGGAGGCATCCACAAGCTCCCTGGGCAGCCTGTTCCATGGTCTCACCATCTTCCTACTGAAAAACTTCTTCCTAAGATCCAGTCTAACCCTGCTCTCCCTCAGCTACAAACCATTCTCCTTTGTACTGTCTCTAGACACCTTGATGTAAAGTCTCTCTGCAACTTTCCTGTAGGAGCCCTTCAGGTACTGTGCTCTAAGGTCCCCTTGGAGTCTTCTCCAGGCTGAACAACCCCAGCTCTCTCAGTCTGTCCTCACAGCAGAGGTGCTCCAGCCCTTGGATCATCCTTGTGGCTTCCTCTGGACTCTCTCCAACAGCTCTGTGTCCTTCTTATGCTGGGGACACCACAACTGGATGCAGTCTTAGAGGTGAGGTCTCAGCAGAGCGGAGTAAAGGAGCAGAATCCCCTCTCTTGCCCCACTGGCCACACTCCTCTCGCTGCAGCCCAGCCCATGGCTGCCTTCTGGGCTGCATTTGAACAGAACTGAAACAGAAGCAGTGAAAGCAAAACCTGCTTCTAGAATAAATCCTAGCTTTCCTTATGCCTCCTAACAATGCTTTGCCCTGACCAAGGAAGGACTTGTGGCTGTGACATTCATGGTACCCTAGACATATTATTGCTGGCTTTAGTTTGTGTACCTAATTAAGGTTGAATGGCTCATGGCTCACTGAATCTTTCCATCACATGAAACCTCTTGACATTATTTATGTGACTGCTAAGTGACACAAAAACACATCCAAGGGAGAAGCAGAGAGGAACAAATTACTAAAGAAAGGTCAGGGCAATACCACATGGCTGCTCCCTAGGAATGGAGAAAAGAAATTCTCCTCCTTTTGAACCCCTCCTTGTCCATTCATTGTTAGGGAGATTAGTTTATGGGTTGTGACACCGAGGGCTTAATTTTCCTTTTATTGCTTTGGAGGGCCACAAATACACACAAAGCAATAAAGCAGAAATATGAATGTAGATGTTCTCCTTTCCAACCTGCCAGCAATTGGCTGTCACACAGACAGCATCATTTCTCTTTGTGCTTTATGCTGCAGACACCCTCAGATCAGGGCAAGACACTTGAACATATTCTGTGTGTTTCAGGAACATCTGCTGGAATATTATCATCTGAGAACAAATTTGCCAACCCCCCCTCCCCCAAATCAGAAATGCTACTAATGCATGTTTCTATCAAGAGCCCAGGCTTGTAGCAGGAGCTCAGTGCTGTCTTGAAGCTTGAAGGGTGTCTGTCATGGTGTAGCAGCTTCTGAAATCTGGCATGCAGGACCAGTGGTACGGAGCAGGTTTTTTTAAGAGGAGCAATGTAATGGCTGAGCAGGTTCAAAGCAAATAAAAGCAAGCTCTTGCTCATACAACACACAGTTAATCTGTGGAACCCATCACATGGGGTGGTGAGCATGGTGTGGATGCTAAGAGCTTACAAAGGTCCAAAAAGTGACTCAATAAATCCAGTGAAAGTAGCAAAAACCCTGCAGAGTGCTAATCCCCATCAGCACATCCCATCCAAGGGGCCTTACCTCTTGGATTACTCTGAGCTTCAGCATATCTGAAAAACACCACTTTGATGACCTCAGTGTCAGGGAAGGTTATGGAACAGGTCATCCTGAGTGCCATCACATCACACATACAAGATAACCAGGCCACCAGACTATGGAGTTCAGTTCTGAGCCCCTCACTACAGGAAGGATATTGAGGGGCTAGAGCATGTCCAGAGAAGGGCAACAAGGCTGGTGAAGGGTGTGGAGCACACAGCCTACGAGGAGGGGCTGAGGGAGCTGAGATTGTTCAGTCTAGAGGGAGGCTGAGGAGGGACCTCATTGCTCTCTACAAATACCTGAAGGGAGGTTGGAGTGAGGAGGGGGCAGCCTTTTCTCCTTGATGACAACCAGCAGGACCAGAGGAAATGGTTTCAAGCTGCACCAGTGGAGGTTCAGGCTGGATATCAGGAAATACTTCTTCACTGAAAGGGTTCTCAAACATTGGAATGGTCTGCCCAGGACACCATCCCTGAGGGGGTGTTCAAGCAGGGTGTGGGCCTGGTGCTTAGGGACATGGTTTAGTATTGACCCTTCAGTCCTGGCTTGAAGGTTGGACTGGATGATCTTGGAGGTCTCTTCCAACCAGATATACTCTGTGATCCTGTACTCTTGCCTTGGTCTTTTCTTCCAACCTAGACATCTGTTACTGGTCACTCTTCAAACCAGCCCCAAAACAAGCAGAGCTTTTAGCATTACATTTCACAGACACTTGTGCTGCAGACACATCCTTAAAACTAAACAAATACTTGTCCCACTTCACATCATTTTCCACACAGTCAGGCAGGAAGCTTTCACATAAACTCCAAGGATTATTGAGTGGCAGGCTCAGGCTGATTGATTTCTTTCAGCATAAGATGCCATTTCGTTTAAATTCAAACCCACCTAAAGATGAAATGTTTGCTTTAGATCTTGTGGGCTAAAAAATATAATGTGGTGACACAGGAATCTGCAGAAAAATTCCACTCAGAATATACTCCCTGACCTGAAGGCTTCTAGCCTTTCACTCCTCAGATTTTCAGATTTGGGGCTCTTCTGAGCAAAGGCTGAGGGAGCTGGGGCTCTTTAGCTTGGAGCAGAGGAGCCTGAGGGGTGACCTCATTCATGTTTATAAAGATGTGAAGGGCAGTGTTGGAAGAACAGAGCCAGGCTCTGCTCAGTGATGCCCAATGATAGGACAAGGGGCAATGGGTGCAAGCTATAGCAGAGGAGGTTCCATGGGAACAGAAGGAGAAACTTTCATTGTGAGGGTGCTGGAGTCCTGGAACAGGCTGCTCACAGATGTGGAGTCTCCTTGTCTGGAGACATTCAAAACCCACTAGAATGTATTCCTGTGTGACCTGCCCTGGGTGATCCTGCTCTGGCAGCAGTGTTGGACTGGATGATCTCTGAAGGTCTCTTCCAGTTCCTACCATTCTGTGACTCCATGACTCTATGTTGGCATGTTTGTGTTAGGTTGATAACAAGTGAACAAAGACTGTGACAAAAGAGCTTAAGTTTTAAGAAGCCCATCATGAAAATAGAGTAACAAATTTTCTTTGGTTGGCAAAGACCTCCAAGATCATCTAGTCCAACCATCAACCCAACACCACCATAGCCATTAAACCATGGCCCTGAGTGCCATGTCCACTCGTTTCTGGAATACCTTCAGGGATGGTGACTCCAGCACCTCCCTGGGCAGCCTCTTCCAATCCCTGACCACTCTTGCAGCAAAGAATTTTTTCCTAATCTCCAACCTAAGCCTCCCCTGGCACAATTTCAGGCCATTTCCTTCTCTTCTGTCACCTGATACTAGGGAGAAGAGACCAGCCCCCACCTTATGGTAACCTCATTTCAAGGAGTTGCAGAGAGCAATGAGGTGTCTCCTCAGTCTCCTCTTCCCCAAGACCAAGATCAAGGGGAAAAAAAAAATCAAAACTATTTTGAGTCTCTCTAGCTAAGGTTAGAAACACAATAAAATGAGGCTTTGAATGGCATAAAGCAAGAGCATAAAAGAAAATGAGGAGAGGAGAGGAGAGTGAAGAGAAGGAAAAGAGTTCAGATGAGGTTAAAGATGTGCTGAAAAAAAAAGTAGAAGCAACACATTAAGAATCATACCGTGAAGAAAAGGCCAATGGCCTTGCTGACAGCCTGATGGTTTCGTGGGGCAGAGGTGGGACTTGCGTCACACTTCACAGCCTTGGCTTGACCTAGGCTGACTGAGTCTTTCTATTAAATATCCCAGCCATTAAGGGTTTAATTTGGTTCATTCTGCCCTGTTCTTTCCTGATGGTTCATTTGGAGTTGTTGCAGACAGTGTGTCTTCATTCTGATAGACAAAAAGTGTCCTGGGCAAGCTAAATGCAGTGTGAAAGTTTTCAGAGTCACAGATTGCATGGGATGAGAAGGGATTCTCAAAGGTCATTTTGTCCAACACCCTACAGTCAGCAGGGACCTCTAACTAGAGCAGACTGCCCAGGGCCACACTGAGTCTGACCTTGAATGTCTCCAGAGACAAAGCCTCAACCACATCCCTGGGCAACCTGTTCTAGGATCTCACCACCTTGACTGCGAAGAACTTCCTCCTGATATCAAACCGAAATCTGCCCTGCTCCAGTTTCAAACCATTGCTTGTCATCCTATCACCACAAGTCCTTCTGAACAGTCCCTCCCCAGCCTTCCTGTAGGTTCCCTCCAGATACTGAAAGGCAACTGGCAGGGCTCCCTAGAGCCTTCTCTGCTCCAGGTGAACAGCCCCAACTCAGCCTGTCCCCACAGGGGAGGTTCTCCAGCCCTCTGATCATCTTCATGGCCTCCTTTGGACACCACCCTCCCCCCTCCCCCCAAAAGTTCCATGTTCTTCTTCTGTTGGGGCACCAGAACTGGACTTAGTACTCCAGGAGAGGTCTCACCAGAGCAGAGGAGGATAATCACCTCCCTTCCTCATCCTGCTAGTCACACTTCACATTTGTTCAGAACTTCTTTGATCACCAAAGTATCACCAAGGGCTGAAGTGCTTAGCAGGGCACAGTATACCTTCTTCTCCTTGCTGTAGAGGATAAAGTGGCTTGGAAAAGATACTGAATTTAAACCCATCTATAAGAAAAGAACCTTCTCTGTAAAGTGTACTGACATCTCCTCATGGAAAGAACGTGCTGTTACTGTTATTAAATCAGGCTTAAAGCTTTTGGATCCTTCTCATTTCCAGTTGCTCGAGCAGTAATATCTTCATCTGATGGGATACTCACCTGTGGTTTTCCCCACATGAAACTTATATTAAGTTCTCCTGGTGGATTCATAAAGCATGCCTCACAATCCCCATTTATTTTGAGCCACTTTGGCTGCTCTGAAGAGCATCATACTTCACAAAGAACATTTCCTTTCATTCCAAACCCATTTGCATTTTATTTGTGCCTCCACCAAAGAACAATCCAGGCTGATTACAATCCACAGCCACTGTACCTAATGAAAAATTAATTGCAGCAATCTTTTTGCTGTAGAGGTCTTAACAAACTCATTTTCAGCTGGCCATTCCTCCACCTGCTCACTGAGGCCCAGGCAGCTGAAGCAAAAGCATCTCTGACACTGCCTGAATACCAATGAAGCTCCTGGATTCCTGGAACTGTTTAAGTTGCAAGGGACCTTGAAGATCATCCAGTTCCAACCCTCCTGCCATGGGCAGGGTCACCTCCCACTAGACCAGGTTGCCCTAGGCTTCATCCAACCTGGCCTTGAACACCCCCAGGCAGGGGTCATCTACAACCTCCCTGGGCAACCTGTTCCAGTGTCTCACCACCCTCACTGTCAAGAATTTAGTCCTAATGTCAAGTCTTAATCTCTTCTCTTCCAGCTGAAAGCCATTGTCCTTTGGCCTGTCATGACAAGCCATTGTCAAAGGTCCTCCCCAGCTTTCCTGTACCTGTACCTTCAGGTACTGGAAGGCTGTTCCCTGAAGCCTTCTCTTCTCCAGGCTCAACAGCCCCAACTCTCACAGCCTGTCCCCATAGGCCCTCCAACCATGTTCATGGGCTCCTCTGGACCCTCTCCAGCACTCCATGTCCTTCGAACTGGGGACACCAGAACTGGATGCAGTGCTGCAGATAGGGTCTCAGCAGAGCAGAGGGTCAGAACCCCCTCCCTGTCCTTCTGCTCTCACTGCTTTGGATGCAGCCCAGCACGGGGCTGCCTTCTGGGCTGCCAGTGACCATGGCTGGCTCATGGTGAGTTCATCATTAGCTGCCACCCCCAGGTTCTTCTCCTCCAGACTGCTCTCAAGCTACTCTTCACCCAGCCTTTATTTGTGCTTGGGATTGCCCTTTGGTCACCTAAGTGTCAAGGAAGTGGGGTTGTGGCAAATAAAACCTCAGTGTTTTGGACTAGCAGCAATCACTGTGTGATAGAAACCAAGGAAGCAAGTGGAACAGAAACGTTAGAGAACACCCACTGATGCAGGCAGGCACGCAGCAGAAGAGTTGGAGAGGGAGGGCAGGATGTGTCTGAATCAGAGCAGCAAGCAGAGGTTGTTCTGGTTGCCTTCCTTGTAGCCATCCCTCAACAAGTGTTGGCAGCAGTCGTCAATCAAGATCTGCATGCTGGCCCCAGTGCCAGCGAGGTGTTCTGCCAGGTGATGACTCTTGCAGAATGTGGATTTATCCAGGCATGGTTGCTGCTTTCTGCAACCACAGCTGTTCAATTACAAAAATGAAAGTAACCACTGTAACCCAATTCTTTACAATGCAGGGGGGGAAGAGGGGGGGGAAGGGAAAGGGGTTGGGGGGCAGAGGGAGGGGCAGGGAATGGCACTGTGTGCCTGCACTGATAGCCATGCAAGGGAGGACTTTCCATCCCATGTCTGCACTGAATAGGTTGTGTGGGTGCAATTCAGTGTGGGCCACATCTATAGGTGTTGTATGTGCAGGGTTCCATGTTGAACCCTAGAATGGCTTGCATTAGAAGAGGCATTAAAGATCACCCAGTTTCAATCATCTGCCACAGGCAGGGTCACCTCCTACTAGACCACATTCCTCAAGGCCCCATCCAGCCTAGCTTTTAACACTTCCAGGCTTGCAGCCTCCACAACTTCTCTGGGCAAGCTGTTCCAGTGTCTCACCACCCTCATGGGCAAGAATTTCTTCTTAATGTCCAATGTAACTGTAACCTCCTCCAGTTTGAAACCATCACCCCTCGTGCTGTCACTACATTCTCTTGCAAAAAGTCCCTCTCCAGCTCCTTCAAATACTGGGACACTACTCGAAGGGCTCCCCAGAGCCTTCTGATCCAGGCTGAAAAGCCTCAGCTCTCTCAAGCCTGTCCTCATTAAAGTGCTCCAGCTCTCTGATCACATTCATGACCCTCCTCTGTACCTGCTCTAGTAGTTGATGTCCTCCTAGTGTTGAGGGCTCTAGAGCAAGCACACTACTCCAGGTTGGATCTCAGGAGAGTGAAGAAGAGGGGGAGGGTCCATTCCCTTGACCTGCTTGTCATTCTGCTTTTGACACAGCCCAGAACAGGGTTGGTTTCTGGGCTGGCAGTGCACATTGCCAGTTCATGTCAACCTTCTTTTGGCCTGTATCAGGAACAGTGTGGCCAGCAGGAGCAGGGAGGTCATTCTGCCCCTGTACACTGCACTGGTTAGGCCGCACCTCGAGTACTGTGTCCAGTTCTGGGCCCCTCAGTTTAGGAAGGAGGTTGACTTGCTGGAATGAGTCCAGAGAAGAGCAACAAAGCTGGGGAGGGGTTTGGAGCACAAGCCCTATGAGGAGAGGCTGAGGGAGCTGGGGTTGCTTAGTCTGGAGAAGAGGAGGCTCAGGGGAGACCTTATTGCTCTCTACAACTACCTGAAGGGAGGTTGTAGACAGGTGGGGGTTGGTCTCTTCTCCCAGGCAACCAGCATCAGAACAAGAGGACACAGTCTCAAGCTGCACCAGGGGAGGTTTAGGCTGGAGGTTAGGAGGAAGTTCTTCATAGAAAGAGTGATTGCCCATTGGAATGGGCTGCCCAGGGAGGTGGTGGAGTCACCATCACTGGAGGTGTTTAGGAAGAGACTGGATGGGGGGCTTGGTGCCATGGTTTAGTTGATTAGGTGGTGTTGGATGATAGGTTGGACTTGGTGATCTCAAAGGTCTTTTCCAACCTAGTTAATTCTATTCTATTCTATTCTCATCACCCAGCACCTTCAAGTCCTTCTCCTCAGCATTCTTCTCTATTCATGTTCCTCCCATCCTGGAACTGTGCTTGGGATATGCCCCACCCAGGTACAGGACCCTGCACTTGACCTCGCTGAACTTCGTGAGGTTGGCTTGGGCCTGCCTCTCCACCCTGTCCAGGTTTTTTCTTTGAAAACAACCCACAAACAAACCCCCCAACACCCTTGAAAATACATTGTAGCTGTCTGTGTAGCAGAAGAGTTTAAATCTTTCTTTTTTTGTTAATTGATTGTAATCATTACTTTTAATTTTCCTCTAGAAAGTGCTTGCTCCGGTTCGATAGCAGAGGGAGGAAACAGCTGGCCTGCACATTTGTGAGTGAGCAGCATTTAATAAGGTAATGTGTTCATTTTCTAGGTGTCAAGAATTTCGAGCTTCTGCCAGGTCAAATTAATGCAGGTGTCTGCAGATAGCGCAGGGAAGAGCTCCAGAAGCGACTGCTGAGATACTTACAGTGCTTATGAAACATCTTCTGCTGCAGGAATCACAGAATGGGTTGGATTGGAAAGCACCTCCAAAGGTCACCCAGCCCAACCCCCCTGCAGTCAGCAGGGACAGCCTACACTAGATCAGGTTGCTCAGAGCCTTGTCCAGCCTCACCTTGAATATCTCCAGGGATGGGGTCTCAAGTACCTCTCCATGTAACCTGTTGCAGTGTTCCAGCAGCCTCACGGTGCAGAACGTGTTCCTATCAACCCATCTGAACCTGCTCTTCTCTCATTTCAAACCATTGTCCCTCATCCTGTCACTGCAGCCCTTTGGAAACAGTCCCTCCCCAGCTCTCCTGTAGCCCCCTTCAGGTACTGGAAGGTTGCTCTATGGTCTCCCTGAAGCCTTCTCTTCTCCAGGCTGAACAGGCCCAGCTCCCTCAGCCTATCCCCACAGCAGAGGAGTTCCAGCCCCCCAAATGATATTCATGGTCCTCCTCTGTACCTGCTCAATCAGGTCCATGTCCTCCTGTGTTGAGGGGCCCATAGCTACACACAGCACTGTAGGTGAGGTCTCAGCAGAGCAGAGCAGAATCACCTCTCTCCATCTCTCGCCATGCTGCTGTTGATGCAGCTCAGGCTGCCGTTGGCCTTCCAGGCTGCAAGTGTCCATTCCAGCTCCTGTCCAGCTTCACAGTCACCAGCACCCTCAAGCCCTTTTCTGCAGGGCTTCAATCTCATCATCTCTCAGCCTGTATTTATAATGAGGATTGGTCCAAACCAGGTGCACAGCCTTGTGCTTTGCCTTATTAAACCTCAAGAGGTTCACCTGGGCCCACCTCTCCAGTTGGTCCTCCTGAAGAGAAGGAGAGTCTCTGTCTTATGGAGCTACAGCCTCTCAGAACAGTAACAGCAGGCCCCATCTGACCCATACAAAAGCCCAAAAGCCAAACCCACCATAAATCTGGTGGCTGTAGAAAATGTGGCTATAGCTTGTATGCAAGCCTCATAGATTCATTGAATGTCTTAGGCTGGGAGAGACCTGAAAGGTCATCTAGTTTCAAGCCCCCTGTCATGGCAGGGACACCTCCCCCTAGGCTAGGTTGCTTAAGACTTTGTGCAGCCTGGCCTGGAACACCTCCAGGGAGGGGGAATCCACAACCTCCCTGGGCAGCTTGTTCCAGTGTCTCACCACCCCCACTGTCAGGAATTTCTTTCTAATCTCTAGTCTCAATCTCTCCTCTTCCAGCTCAAATCCATTGTCTCTCATTCTGGCACTCTCAGCCCTTGTCAGAAGTCCCTCCCCAGCTCTCCTGCAGCCCTCTTCAGGTTCTGGGAGGCTGCTTTAAGGTCTCCCCAGAGCCTTCTCTTCTCTAGGCTGAACAGCACAGACAGCCTGTCCCCACAGGGGAGGCTCTCCAGCCCTGTGGTCATCTTTGTGTCCTCCTTTGGGCCCTGTCCAGCAGGTCCATGTCCTTCATGCTGGAGTCACCAGAACTGGAGGTAGTGCTGCAGGTGGGGTCTCAGCAGAGCAGAGGGGCAGAATCCCCTCCAAAGCCCCACTGCTTTGGATGCAGCCTAGCACAGGGCTGCCTTCTGGGCTGCCAGCGACCATTGCTGGCTCGTGGTGAGTTTGACACCAACTGACAACCTCAAGTCCTTCTCCTCATCCTTCTGCAACTATAAAGTGTCCTGTAGTGTTTCTGTGATATGAATAAAACCCAATTTTCCTTCATCTGCCAAGGCAGCAGGATGTGTTTGGCATGCAGATAAAAACCAGATATCAGACTCTTCACTTCTCCCCCAAATCCAAACAGAACATATTGACTGAAGCAGGTTTATCAATATTTATCTTGAGGGGAAAATAAATCTTCCTGCTTGCAAAACTATAAAGCTGATTTTATTAGGGAGAGAGATGACTCAAATGAGAAGCTTTCCCAATAATCATCTTAGTGCCTTTCAGCAAACAGAGGACATGAGAAGGGAATGATCAGCCAGGGAGCATCCAAAACTGCCTCTCAAAGGCACCGGGGTGCCCAACAAATAGACCCTTCAGCTTTTAGTCACAGTGCTCCTTTCAGAGGTGCCACCTGAAGTTCCCACATAGAAGGTGATGATGTACTTGTGATTGTAGAGAGGCAGGAACTTCATGGTGTGGGCATCTGGAATGCTGCGTCCAGTTTTGGACTCCCCAGCTCAGGAGAGACAGAGAGCTACTGGAGAGAGTCCAGTGGAGAGCTATGAGGATGACTGGGGGACTCAAACATCTTTGCTAGGAAGAAAGACTGAGAGAGCTGGGGCTGTTTAGTCTGGAGAGGAGGAGGCTGAGAGAGGGTCTTATCTATGTCTATATATATCTGAGGGGTAGGTGTCAATGCCTTTCTGAACCTCATGAGATTCTTCTCAGCCCACCTCTCCAGCCTGTCCAGGTCCCTCCAGATGGCACCCATCCCATCCTTCAGTCTTATTAACTACACCACTCAGCTTGACATCATCAGCTTGGTATCATCCTGATAGTATGTGCCAGTTATGAGTCACCTTCCCTTCCTAGAAGGTCTCTCCCTCACCTTTCCCACATCATTGCTCCAATGTTACTTCCTACAACTTATGCTTACATTTGTGTGTGTCTCCTGCAAGGGTGGCATAGCCTGCAGCTCTCACTCAGCTCAGTGGTAGGTAGCATGCTGGTTCAAGACATCTTTCTCACTCCACTGAAAGAGAAGCTTTGTGTCTTCAGAAATCTGTTGTTGTCCCCCCACCTTCTTCCTGCTCCTAGGAAAGGCATCTGGGGTGCTCTTTTCCCCCTGTCTGCTGTCGAATTACAGGCTTTTGGTTTCCCCATTGCCTCCAGAGCTCCAGCCCAATTTCCTCTCCTGGAGACCACACCAATTTTACAAAGTGCTTCCATTTATCAAACTCAGTGTGCTCAGGTCTGGTCTGAAAAGGATATCCAGAGCCAGCAACAATGCTTCAGAGAGTCCTACTTCATTTCTAAAGAAGAAAGTACTGTTACCAGGGAGAGGAGCCACAGAACAGGTAGAAGCAGCAGCACACAGTGCAATGAGGATAAATGTTACAGCAGGAGATGCACCAGCTGAAGGAGAGGAGCTTGTAAAACTGATGTTCTACAATGCAATGGCAACATTGCATATTGTACAGAAGAGCTGCCACAGGGCTGTATGCTGCCATGGCAGCATTTATCTTTGTGAGTGAGTGGAGAGGAGGGACAGCTGCCAGGAGGAATGGCCACAAGTGAGTTATTCTGTCTTTCTGCACTGGCAATGACAAATGGTGGAAGGGAGATCCATCATCCCTGTCTCCACGCCGTGCTCCAGGATTGAAACTGTTTTATGCAGCAGCTGAAGGGCCATGGGAAGGTGATCACACAAGATCCTAACAGCTAAAGTTTGCAAGGATTTTCCCCTAAATGGAGAAACAAGGTGAGGTGCATAGCTGGAAGTCTCTGAAAGTTCAGAGAGCTCATCCTCTTATGCAGACATCAAATGTGGAGGCACTAGGTTTGTATCTGTCAAAGAGCTCTTGGGGTTCAGAGCCAGGACTTTATAGATTCACAGATTGTATTGGGCTGCAAGGGACCCTCAAAAGGCATCTTGTTCAACCCCTCTACACTCAGCAGGGACACTTCCAACTAGAGCAGGCTGACCAGGGACACATCAAGTCTGATCTTGAATGTCTTCAGGGATGGGGCCTCAACCCCATCCCTGGGCAACCTGCTCCAGTATTTCACCACCCTCGTTGTACAGGACTTCCTCCTGATGTCCAACCTAAATTTGCCCTGCTCCAGTTTCTAACCATTGCCACTCATCCTATCACCACAGGCCCTTCTAAACAGTCCCTCCCCAGCCTTCCTGCAGGTCCCCTTCAACTATTGAAATGCAGCTCCAAGGTCTCCCTAGAGCCTTCTCTTCTCCAGGCTGAACAGCCCCAACTCTCAGCCTGTCTTCATAGTTCTCCAGCCCTCTGATGATCTTAGTGGCCTCCTCTGGACCCATTCCATGCCACTTTTGTGCTGGGGGCACCAGGGCTGGACACAGCACTGCAGGTGTGGTCTCACCAGAGCAGAGCATAGGGGCAGAATCACCTCTCTCTATCTGCTGACCACACTGCTTTTGATGCAGCCCAGGCTGCCATTGGCCCTCTGGGCTTCAAGTGCCCATTGTTGAGAATCATAAAGCTCAAGGAAGTTCTTTTCATGTCTGGCAATCATAAAAAGCAATTCCAAAAGTCTTTTCTGGTCCACCTCTGGATGCCTCAAGAACCTTAGCTGGATCCCCAGCATGGGATACCTTGGAAGTTAAAAACATTTAAATCTCTTCCTCTGTAGTGATGCTTTCTTTAGCACCTTTTCCTCCCTTCTGTCTTTTTAACAGGTCCATTCACTGCTGGCATTTTCAAGCTTTCTCCTCAAACTGAATATTTAATTTCTGTAATGTAAAAGTGATTTGTTACAAATCCTTCACACACATAGCTGTGGTATCATCTAAAGGATGGAGACAAGGGAACCTCTTCTCTGGACAAAGGAGGAGCAACTGATGCTTCTGCCTGGACGTCTGTAAAGCCTTTAACAGTGCCCTCCCACAACATCCTATTATCCAAATTGGAAAGACATGGATTTGATGGGTGGAGTGCTCAGTGGATGAGGAATTGGTTTGATGATCACACTCAAAGAGTGATGGTCAGTGGCTTGATGCCTAAATAGAGGGAAGTGACAAGTGGTAAGTGCTCTTGGTAAGACCCAACCTGGAGTACTGTGTCCAGCTCTGGAGCCCCCAACACAAGAAGGACATGGAACTCTTAGAGAAGGTTCAGAGGATGCTGCAAAGATGATCTGTCCCCTAGGAGGACAGACTGAGAGAGTTAGAGCTGCTCAGCATGGAGAAGAGAAGGTTCCAGGGAGACCTTAGATCAACCTTCCCCCACCCCCTGAAGGGAGGCTATGGGAGAAGTGGGGAGGGACTTTTTGCAAAGGGATGGAGTGGCAGGATGAAGTGTAATGGCTTCAAACTGGAAGAAGTTTGATTTAGATTAGGCATTAGGAGGAAATTCTTCCCCATGAAGACAGTGAGACACTGGAACAGATTGCCTGAAGAAGCTGTGGAGGCTCCAACCCTGGCAGTGTTCAAGGCCATGTTGGATGAGGCCTTGAGCAGTGTGGGCTAGTAGGAGGCGTCCCTGCCCGTGACAGGGCGGGTGTTGAACCAGATGATCTTTCAGGTCCCTTCTAGCACAAACCATTCCATAACTCTCTGATCTATGACTTCTCAACAATTCAGCCAAGTCAGTGCCAGGCTTAAGTTGTGCCAGAGGGTAGCAAGAATCTCAGAGGTTGAAATTACTTTTTGTGTGTGTGCTACAAGGGTGAGGGTGGTAGTGGGGAAAAGCTGTAGGGAATTATTTAATGCCATCGCTGGAGATCGAGGGCTTTAATAACATAAAAAGAACAGAGAGAAGACTGTGTGCACTCTGATGATGGATGAATGTGCCTGCTTCAGTACTTCTGGGATGGATTAAGCTGTTGCAGAAGCATTGAACATTGGCTAAAGAACTGTAATATATGTGAAATTCCACACTTAATGCATCATTAAATAATTTGCTGCAACTGATTTATAGGTGCAATATACCACGGCGTGTCAAGCCATGTGGGATAATAAATGGGATCACCAAAATATGCTATTGAAACTTTTGTTCTAATCAGTCTTTGGAGCTTTAGTAGAACATAGCTCTGCAGGATGGCATTGTCCTATTGATCCTGATAGAGCAAGAGGTGAAAACTTCACGCTACATAGATTTTAAGGAGCTTTTCTAAGCAATCTGGGTCGTGGTCCAGTGGAGGAGGCACTGGACTGTGAATTGTGGGCCCCACGCTCTGGTCCTTGCTCTGTCATTGAAGCTCGGAGCTGCTGATCTAAGTCTTTCCAGGCTAAGAGCTGTAATGCTCACTTTGAGATCTGTGCTTCCTCTTGCCATGGACTCACTCCATGATCCCATCACCTGCCTGCAGATATCGTGAGCATAGGAGCAGGGATGTTAGAATGGGAGATAAACGTAGAATTAATCAGAGACTCGTGGAATCACACTTAATGGATGAACTCATGGTGATTAATCATTTACTTGATTCATTTAACCCATTTAAACTTTTGTGTTACACTGTTTGCAGATAGGACTGGTTAATTTTTTCCCCTTCCATCTTCCATAATTATTAAGCAGATATTTTCTGCAGCTATATTTCAGCCTACAGGAAATAATTGCTGATACTCATCTGGATTTGCTCTTCACACTGTGTCACTGGTCATGTTGCAATTAAAAGCTGCCTTCTTTCTACAATATCTATTCTTTAGGGCTGTAACTACTCTGAGAGACGTCACCAGGGTCCCCCATCAGCACTCATTGGCCAGATCTTCCTTTAGGACAAGAGTGAGTGGTCTCAAGTTGCATCAGGGGAGGTTTAGGTTGGAGATTAGGAGCAAATTCTTTGCTGCAAGAGGGGTCAGGCATTGGAACAGGCTGCTCAGGGAAGTGGTAGAGTCACCATCCCTGGGGGTGTTCAAGAACCCTGGGGACATTGCACCTGGGGACATGGTTTAGTGGCCATGGTAGTGTTGGGTTGATGGTTGGACTCAATGATCTTAGAGGTCTTCTCTAACCTTAATGATTCTTTTAATCTCCAGACCATGCCTTCTGTTGTGGCCTGAGCAATGAGCTAAACATATCTGTTCCTGTTCTGTTCCCACATTGTTGCTCAGGTTTCCTGGGTTGACAGTGGACCTGACTAGTGGTTGCTCTATTGTTGATAGAAGTGAGTTGTCATAGTATCAGTCAGGATTGGAAGGGACCACAAGGATCATCTAGTTCCAACCCCCCTGCCATGGGCAGGGACACCCCACACTAGATCAGGCTGGCCAGAGCCTCATCCAGCCTGGTCTTAAACACCTCCAGGGATGGCGCCCCAACCACCTCTGAGCCAGGCTCTGCTCAGTGATGCCCAATGATAGGACAAGGGGCAATGGGAGCAAGCTGGAGCAGAGGAGGTTCCACAGGAACAGAAGGAAAAAACTTTTTCACCATGAGGGTGCTGGAGCCCTGGAGCAGGCTGCCCAGAGAGGCTGTGGAGTCTCCTTCTCTGGAGACATTCAAAACTCACCTGGATGTATTCCTGTGTGATGTGCCCTGGGTGGCTCTGGCAGGAGGGTTGGTCTGTGTGATCTGAAAACAATTCTATGATACTAAGCTTTAGTATCTAAGGGCAAGATTTCCCAAGGCTTCAGAGTTGCATAGCCCCCACTTCCCTTTGAGAGCTGAGAGAAAGGGCTTCAGGGTCAGCCAGCATTCCAGTGGGGAAGGGGAGGTGGACCCCAAAGTACAAGGTGTGGTCAAGAGTGAGTCATGCCCCTTTCAGAATATATGCTGTAGAGAAGTTGATGGGAACACTCACCTGAATTACAATGGGACCAAGAAGTAACCTGGTACCCTGGTGAATCCTGGTGAACAGAGAGCTGTTGGCAAATGTTTTGTGAAATGAGAGCAAGTCTCTGCCAGTACAAAGCAGCTTTACTCTTGCTGAAATCCACAGCCTGGCTTGCAGTCAGCAGCAGAGCACAACCAGCTTATAGGTAAGTACAGTGATTAAGTGCCATCAGCATCTTTGTCAGGGACATGGGCAGTGGCATTGAAGCATCCTTAGCAAGTTTGCTGATGACATCAAACCGCAGGATGTGCTGGACTCACCTGAGGGCAGAGATGACATCCAGAAGGATCTTGACAGGCTTGAGAAATGGGCCAGTGACAACAGCATGAGGTTCAACAAATCAAAGTGCAAGGTCCTGCATCTGGGTCAGGCCAACCCCAGGCACAAATCCAGGCTGGCCACAGAGTGGGTTGAAGAAAGAGCCCTGAAGAAAGAGACTTGGGGGTGTTGGGTGCTGAGAAGCTCCCCATGAGCCAGCAGTGCCCTCATGCAGCCCAAAGTACAAAAAAAGTACAGAATACTCACAGTAGTAACAAGTGACTTACAGCAGATGAAGTGCCATAAAATCTTGTTTTCTACCATAACTGCACCTCCTGAAAATGCTCCAAGTGAAAAAGCTGTGGTGAGTAAGCAAGAGCCAAAGAGGCATGAGCTACTGAACATTCATTTCATTTAGAAACCAGTGCCTTGGCTCCCTCTGTAAATTAATTTAATTTAGAAGTCACATCAATAATTGTGCCAGCATCACAACACTTATGGGCTGAGACTCTGCAAACAGCCATTCCATCATGTCAGAGTTTCTTCTCTCTGGAATCTCGGGCTGCTAATTAGGTGCAACATTTCTGACAATGGACCATAATTCACAGAGGTCCTTTGCAAGGGCCTCTTTTGTCACAGTTATTGCATTCTCGAGGCTTAAAAGAAGAGGGGCTCCTTTACCTTCTCCCTCTTGCAGTAGCTTGCCCTGCACTAGCTGTGTTTTGCTAGGCATGTGGTGCAGTAAAGATTTCTATTAAAGAGGTGATGGGTCTGTTTAGGTCAGAATTTCATCCTGAGAACATTTGCTATCAATCAAGGAACTTAGTTTGTACTCCAGAATGGATTCTCACTTGGAACACATCTTAGAATCACAGAACCATAGAATGGCTCAGGTTGGCAGGGACCTCAGAGAGGAGATGTGGGTCTGATTGTGTTGGTCCCTGATGTATGGGAGCTTGGTGTGCATGGAGCCAAATGTCTGTCTCTTGGGGGTAAAAGAGCATCTACAGCATCTTCACAGCCAACTGCTTACTCACGGTGTGCACAGCAGCTGGAAGTCATCAACTCCTTATCCCATGCTTAGACAATGTACAATTATGACAGCTCATATTCATACACAAGTTATGGCAGTGATTGATTTACAGCCTTGTCAAAAGCCAAGCTTGTTTGAACAAGCACAAATTAACTACTGGAGCTGGTGCTGAAATGCACTGAAAATGAAGAGTAGCTGCAGACAAACTCCAGCTGAAATGAACTGGAGCCATTGAAGAGCTGGACCTCAAACGAGCCAAATCAGAAACACATGGGAGCTCTGAATGAGATGGAGGCAAAACTGAACTGGCACTGTAATGAGCTGCACTCATCCATGAGCTGGAGCTATCCATGAGCTGCAGACATCCATGAGCTGGAGCTGTCCATGAGCTGCAGTCATCCACGAGCTGGAGCTGTCTGTGAGCTGGAGCTGTCCATAAGCTGGAGCTGTCCATAAGCTGCAGTCATCCCTGAGCTGGGGCCATCCATGAGCTGGAACTGTCCATAAGCTGGACCTTCAAACAAACTGCAGCCTCAACTAAACTGGAACCACCTGAAAAGTGGACCTGAAACAAAGTGGGACTGAGCCAGCCAGCCTTAAGCCACAATCAAGCCAGAGCCATGAAGTCCCCTCAGTGTCTCTGAGTGGGTGGGTGAAGGCAAGAGTGTTTCTTATGTGCCAGGCAGGCAGCAGTGTGGTCCTCAGCACAGGCTGCTCAGCTTCTCTCTGGGACTCCACATCTCACCTTGGGCCACTCTGGTGTAGGAGGCTCCTATCATGTCAGGGGATCCTCAGTCCATCCTTGTGGTGGGAGAGATGTGGCACAGTCAGAGCTCCCTGTGGCATGGCATGGGCCCAAGAGCCCCTGGAGCTGCAAACCCTGCTGCCTCATGGGCATGGGCAGCTCCTCCTGGCCCCTCACTGGTGCTTTTGGCAGCAGTTACCCACTGCCAGGAGGGGAAGAGAAACAGGGATGGGACACCAGAAATGTGTCGCACAACTTCCTCCATGGGACTTGGGCTAGCTCAGGGAATTCGAGCTGGGAATGGGAATTACAAGACCTAAAGGAACTGTGATCATTCCAAGGGAGGTCTGGAGAGAGCTGGGTGATGGATTATGTGGCTGTAGACCCTCTAGAAACAAAGGGCATTGCCAGTAGGGTTTAATTTTCCACAGAGGTGATGCTGGCTGTTCTGTGGACCACAACAAACCTTCCCCCCCGACACACACACAGAGGCTCCATGGTGACATCCTTCTCTGTGCTCAGGTGTCAGGCACATAGTGTGATTTGGTTTCCTAATCAGTATTAATATCAACTCAATCACTGCTGAGTGACAGGGCAGACAGAGCACATCATGAGATTCCACACAGAATAAATCCCCAGCACCCAGCCTGCAGTTCTGACTGGCAGAAACCTGCCAAAGCTTGTTGCCAATTTTCATTTATTAATAAAACTGCTATGAGGGAAATGGCCATCCAGGAAACACCTGCCCACTACCAACAATAACATTTAATCTGGAGGAAGCTGGAAGACCCAGAGTTGGCTTTCTGTGGGCATCGAGCTGTCCTTTGCCCCTCCAGGGCCGTGGGACAGAGATGTGACACTCTGCACCCTCCAGAGCTACCTCATCCCCTGAACTCAGTGATATGGCAGAGGTTTCCCCTCTCAACCCCTTCCGCTCCCCTAGCCTTTGGGTCTAGTCATAGAATTCCAGAATTCTAGAAAGATAGAAGCTGGAAGGGACCTCTGGAGGTCATCCAGGCCAACTGCTAAAGCAAAGTCACACAGAGCAGGTTGTCCAGGACTGCAGTGTCCAGGAAGGTTTTGAAAGTCTCCAGAGACGAAGACTCCACAACTTCTCTGGGCAGCCTGCTCCAGGGCTCCTGTACCCTCACAGCAGAGAAGTTTTTCCTCATGTTGAGGTGAAACCTTCTGTGTTCCATCTTGTCCCTGTTGTCCCTTGTCCTATCACTGGGCACTATGGAATAGAGCCCAGCCCTTTCCTCTTGATCCCCACCCTTTAGATACTGATAAGCATTGAGTAGATCCCCTCTCAGGCTGTTCTTCTCCAGCCTAAACAACCCCAGGTCTCTCAGCCTCTCCTCCCAGGAGAGATGCTCCAGTCAGATGTGGGCACAGCCCCCAAGTGCACAGGCAAACAGCAAGGGGTTTCTGCTGCTCACTGACATCACTGACTCTGGCTCTGGGTGGTTTCCAATATGGCCATAGACATCAACACTGGTGAGCACTGGGTGCCCAGCTTGGACCATCTCACATCCTCACATCACTGGTGCCCGATGGTCTCACTGAGTTAGAGGCCAAAGGTCAGCCCAAGGATGGAGGAAGGAGCTCACCCTTTGGCAAGAGGCCTCTGTTCCACCTGGAGAATGCACAGGAGTTCCCCATCTTGTCTGGGATGCCGTCAGCCTCTTTTCCTAGGGGAGAAACGCTCCAACATGAATGCAAATGCTGCTAATGCCTCCTCCTCCTGCTCTGAGGCTGACATTTCCCGAGCACAGCTCTCTTCCTTGACCTCCCTCTGTAAATATTGGCATTGTATTCGCGGGGATAATAGATTTATGTCTGCTTTTACCGCAGCCGAATGTTTCCACCGGGACCGTTACGACTTCTGATGGCTGCAGATGCACCTGCACCAGCTGTGAGGCTCAGCACAGAACCCCCCCAGCACGAATCCCTCAGGCTCTTAACAGACTGTGTTGCCTCACCACCCCATTTGTCTTGAGACAATGGGGACAAAATATTCTCCTGACCCTTGCCCTTCCTTAGGAAATAAGAAACCCCCTCAAATTTGTCTGGCTCCCTCTTAAATCACCTCCACTCCAAAGCACAGGGTCCCAAGGCAAGTACCCAGCCTGAAAATTACTTGCCTACCATACACAACCCACACAGCCCCCCCAAATAACCCCACAGTGACCACTGCACCTCCCAAAGGAGAAATCAGCTCAGGTTTTGGGTTTCCATTAACAATTTATCTGTTTGTAGCTATTTCTCCCCAACAACATCCTGGCCTGGATCAGGAAGAGTGTGACCAGCAGAAACAGGGAAGCGATGGTGCCCCAGTTCTCTCAGCCTTTCCCCATCAGACAGATGTTCCAGTCCCTCCATCATCCTTGTAGCCTCCCTTAGACTCTCTCTAGTATATCCCTGTCCCTCTTGAACTCAGAGCCCAGAACGGGACACAATACTCCAGATGTGGTCTCAGCAGGGCAGAGTTAGAGTAGGAGAAGACCTTCCCTCAGCCTGCTGGCCACACTTTTCTCAATGCACCCAAGTATACTATTTGCATTCTGGGCCATCAGGGCACATTGCTGTGACATGGATAACTTATTATCAACCAGATGCCAGGTCCTTCACTGCAGAGCTACTCTCCAGCAGGTGAGCTCCTCAACTCTGCTGGTGCACGATGTTGTTCCTCCCCAGGTGCAGGAATCTACACTTTCATAGAGTCCTAGAATGGTTTAGGTTGGAAGGGACCTTGAAGGTAATCTGGTTCCAAACCCCTTGCCGTGGGCAGGGACACCTTTCACTAAACCAGGTTGCTCAAGGCCAGAGAGGGAGCATCCACAACCTCCCTGGGCAACCTGTTCCAGTGGCACACCACCCTGTCAAGAATTTCTTCCTAATCTCCACTCTAAACCTCCCCTTCTCAATCTTCCATCCATTCCTCTTGTCCTATCACTACAAGCCCTCGTAAGAGTCCCTTCCTGGCTTTCTTGTAGGCCCTGTTGACCTTTGTTAGGTTCATCTTGGCCCAGGTGTCCAGGCTGTTCAGGTCTCACTGATTCCTCACTACTTTCCCCTTCTCCAAGCTTCCGTGTGGAGGTGGGAGTGCCACTGGGGTGCTAGCAGCCTCCTTCCTTTATTGCCAGCTCTGGCTCCACACAGAGGAATTATCAACCCCTCTCTTTTTTGCAGACATCTGGCATGCACTGATCAGGACAAGTACAGCAAGCTGGAATTGCCTCCATTGGGGAAGGCAGACGCCATTATTTGGGCCGAATCTGAAGTTTTTCAGATATGATTTTTGCATATGAATGGGAATTCAGGCTTGGTCCCCAGTGGGACTGTCATTACATGCATTAGCAGGCAGCTGGGCTTTAGAAAAAGGGGGAAAGCAGACAGAAAAGAGATGTTTATTGTGTGCTTAGGCAATTCACAGGAGGGGAATCAGCTCCCCTTCTTGCTGCGGCAAGCACTTTGCTCTACAGCCTCTGAATGCAGTCGCTCAATGAGGCTTCTTCAGGAGCTGCCTATTGGCACATGTTCAGCTCCCTTTCTGCATGGAAGCCCTCAGCATGGTGGGCCTGGAGAAGTGATTTTGCTTGCCCTTGTTCAGATGAAAAACAAGAATCACATTCCCAGATCAAAGCTCTCACCTGTCTGTCTAACTACCTACCTATCTATCTATCTACCTACCTACCTATCTATCTACCTACCTACCTATCTACCTATCTACCTACCTACCTACCTATCTATCTATCTATCTACCTACCTACCTACCTACCTATCTATCTATCTATCTACCTATCTTTCTATCTATCTATCTATCTACCTACCTATCTGTTGGTATATACTTATGCAATCATGGAGTCACTGAGTGGGCTGGGTTGGAAGAGATCTTAAAGATCATCTAGTTCCAAACCCTGCATCATGCCCAGTGACACTTTCCACTAGACTGGGTTGCTCAAGGCCCCATCCAACCTGACTTTCAATACTCCCTGGCTTGGAGCCTCCACAGCTTCTCTGGGCAAGCTATTCCAGTGCCTCACCACCCCTCTTAGGGATGATTTTCTTCCTAATGCCTGATCTAAATGTAGCTTCTTGCAGTCTGAAGCCATCACCCCCTCATCCTGTCACTCCATGCCTTTCTAAAAAGTCCCTCTTCAGCTCTCCTGCAGCCCCCTTCAAACAGTACAGTGGTGAAATACAGGAACAGGTTGCCCACAGATGTGCTTGAGGCCCCATGCCTGGAGCCATTCAAGGTCAGAGTGGATGTGTCTCTGGGCAGCCTGCTCTAGTTGGAGGTGTCCCTGCTGACTGCAGGGGGATTGGACAAGATGACCTTTGAGGGTCCCTTTCAACCCAATGCAATCTGTGACTCTGTGAACACAGTTCATGGAAAGAGACCCCAAGGCACTGCTTGGCTGGCTGGGAGCAGTTGTTCCCTATCTCCCTTTTCAAATGAATGTATCATTTCCCTCCTTTCCCCCCCAGTGAAATACCATTTCCCCCTCACACACCTTTCATTTTTTTGTTCAGCAGCTCCACACCACTTTGTATTTCTGGAGCAGTCAGTGATTAAAGTTTGGAGCCTGGAGTTTCATGTTTAAATGTCAGGTCTGAAACACAGCACCTCAAGAAGAGACATGGACAGGATTTCAATTTTCTTGTAATAAACCTGGCCTTTCTTGGGAGCTAACCCAGTAAATGCCTGGCTGCCAGCTCAGTTTTGCTGCTTATTTTTGCTTCAGGAGCAGTGCTGTCTTTACCAGCAGAACTCATCCATTGCCTGCTTACAGGCGAACTGGAAGAGTTTGGCAGTCAAAAAAACCCCAACAAAACAACCCCTCTTGGAGCTGCTCTCAAAGCAGCACCTCAGTGTAAGGAAGCATCTTCTCCCCTTGACTATGCTGGATTTGCCAAATATAAGGAGGGCTGAAGAACCTCCCCTGTGGGGACAGTCGGGGAGGGTTAGAGCTGTTCAGTCTGGAGAATAGCAGGCTCGAGGGAGATCTTGGAGCAGCCTTCCACTACCTGAAGGGGGCTACAGGAGAGCTGGGGAGGGATCCTTGACAAGGGCTTGCAGTGTTCAAGGCCAGGTTGGATGAGACCTTGAGCAACCTGATCTCGTGGAAGATGTCCCTGCCCCTGGCTGTCCCTGGAGACCCAGGGGATAATGCATACCTGGACACACTTTCCTTGAACACCTTCATGGATGGTGACTCCACCACCTCCTTGAGCAACCTGTTCCAATGGCTGAGGTGTAAGCCCAAAACAAACTGCAGAGTAAGATGGCCCATGGTGGTCTTAGCTTGATGGTTGTACTCAATGACCTTGAAGGTCTCCTCCAACCCAAACAAGTCTATGACCCCCATGCTGGTGACACTGCAGGGCAGTGACCCAGCTCCTCTGGTTTACTTCTCCTGGGCAATAAAATAAAACCAGGGCTGACCCCCCCCACAGACCTCTGCTAGCCTGGATGTGTTGGAACCCGCAGTGTTGACATTCCCAGAGGGCACTGAGGCCCCAGGGCAGGAGCAGCAGGGAGGCTGCTCCCCATCACCCCATGAAGCTGAGCTGCTGTGCAGAGAGAAATGCAAGATTTATGAAGCTGTGAGGAGAAAAGGGTGAGGGACTCTTCATGTATTTTTCATGGGCTGGACTGCATGAATGGCATGGAATGAACAACATGTGACAGGCTGCTTCCACAGAGAGGGACTAGTGAGCAGAAGAAGAGATGAAAGAATGAGATAGATTTATTCAAGTCAACAGGGCCTGTTGAAAGTCACCCTGGAGTGCATTAAGAAGCAGCCAAAACAGAGTGGCCTGATTCTCAGGCAATTCATCTTTGCCAGCATCAGGAGGAAGCTGGACCTCTGGAGAAGGGCACATGTTGGACGTGCTTGGTAGAATGGATAGGTGGGAGGGTGGATGCTTCATCCACAGTTCCTCATCAGCAGGCTTGGTAGGGTTAGATAATGGTTGGGTGCAATGATCACAAAGGTCTTTTCAATCAAAACCATTCTGTCATGCTATACAACCCATCATCTGCCACAGCATCATAGAATCACAGAGTCACAGGATGGTAGGGGTTGGAAGGGACCTCTGGAGATCATTGCATCCAACCCCCCTGCCAGAGTAGGGCAGGTCACACAGGAACACATCCAGATGGGTCTTGAAAGCCTCTAAAGACTCCACAAGCTTCCTATGACATTGGAGCCCCCTCCAGCCCCCTGATTCATCTTTGTGTTCCTCCTCTGGACTGGCACCCTCAGGTCCCTGTCTCTCTTGTGCTGGGGGCCCCAGAGCTAGACACAGCACTGCAGGTGATTTCTCACCAGAGCAGAGCAGAGGGGCAGAATCACTTCTCTCCATCTCAGGCCATGCTGCTTTTGATGCAGCCCAGGCTGTTATTGGCCTTCTGGGCTGCAGGTGTCCCCAAGTCCTTTTCTGCAGGACTGCTCTCAATATTATCATCTCCCAGCCTGGACTGGTATTGAGGGTTGCCCCAACTCTCCCTTGTCTCAGAGGTTCCTCTGTCCCTCAGGAAGCACAAGATCAGCACCAAGGTCTGCATTTAGGAGAGAGGGGGGAAAAAAGAAAAATACAAGAATTGATTTCCTTTCCAAGGGGAAAATCCTGAGGCTTTGTGGAAGGGTGAGGGGTGTGTATGTGATCCACAGCTGGATGTCACTGATAGTCAAAGGCTTTTAATTTTATTAAAAAATAGACATTTTCAGCATCTTGCACTACAAAGCCAAAGAGAACTGAAAAGAAAAGCAAAAAGAAGCCCAGCCATGTGCACAAACAAAATGCACAGAGAGCACCCAAAGAGGAGTGAGATGGAGGGAGGTGGAAGGGGAGAAATAAATACAGCAAGGCTACAGTCTCCGAGGAGTTAAAAACAGGCAGCACCAAGCTCCAGCCCTACCTGCCCTAAGCCACTGCAATAAAGGATTGAGAAGCAAGCATGAGACTGCTGCTGGCATCCTGAATCTGCCTTAGCAATTAATTTTAAGATGACAGCCATCCAAGGAGTCGCAATTCCCTGATCACTGGGACTTTCAACAGTATCCTCAACACTGAATACAAATATTTACCTTCATTTCCACACCCTTCAACAAAAAAAAATTAACTTCATTTTCATGCCCTGCCCCCCCCCAAAAAAAAAAAAACCAACCCCAAAAAATTATCTTCACTTTCATACCCCCCAGAAACTTTCCCTTCATTTTCATATCCCCTCAAGAAACATACCTTCACTTTTTGGTTCTTCCTGGTAACACAGAAGGAACCCCAATAACTTTTCAAACTGATTTTGGGGGTGTTTTGGGGTTTTTTCAGTCATTCCTTTGTATGCTCAGGTAATTTATTTGTTTTCCTGATGGCAGCTACACAACAAAAAGTGTCCATCTCCACCAGTCATGCTTGGGAAAAACCTTCTTCCACAATGAAAAG
Organism: Dryobates pubescens; assembly: GCF_014839835.1. Lineage (NCBI taxonomy): Eukaryota > Metazoa > Chordata > Aves > Piciformes > Picidae > Dryobates > Dryobates pubescens. Next base: position 45,178,481 of record NC_071612.1, read on the forward strand.
CCTTTTTATCTCCTAGATCTTTTGGAATACCTTCCTCATCATGAGCAGCAAAATATACCAGGAAAAAAAATATATCATTTTTGTTTGGCCAGCTACAACACACTGGAAAAGCAAAGACCTAGGCCTGACCCGAGGCAGGAAAGCCACCTACAGTGCTTACAGAGGATAGCCAGTAAAAGATCACTGTCCCCTCATTCTGCTGCACCTCAAGATAGCTATGATCATGGAACCATAGAATGGTTAGGGTTGGAATGGGACCTCCAAAGGTTATCCAGTCCAACCCCCCTGCACTCAGCAGGGACAGCCTCCACTAGATCAGGTTGCTCAGAGCCTTGTCCAGCCTCACCTTGAATGTCTCCAGGGATGGGGCCTCAAGTACCTCCCAGGGCAGCCTGTTGCAGTGTTCCAGCACCCTCCTGGTGCACAACTTGTTCCTAACATCCAATTTAAATCTGCTTTTCTCTCATTTCAAACCATTGTCCCTCATCCTGTCACTGCAGGCCTTTGGAAACAGTCTCTCTGCAGCCCTCTTGTAGCCCCTTCAGGTACTGGAAGGCTGCTCTAAGGTCTCCCTGGAGCCTTCTCGTCTCCAGGCTGATCAACCTCAGCCTGTCCTCATAGCAGAGGTGCTCCACCCCTCTGATCATTTTCATGGCCTCCCCTCCAGCAGGCTGATGTCCTTCCTGTGTTGAAGGCTCCAGATCTGGACACAGCACTGCAGGTGAGTTCTCACCAGAGCAGAGCAGAGGGGCTGAATCACCTCTCTCCATCTCTGGCTACACTGCTTCTGATATAGCCCAGGGTGCCATTGGCCTTCCAGACCAGAAGTGCTCACTGCTGTCTCATGTGCAGCTTCTCATACACCAGCACCTTCAAGTTCCCTTCTGCAGGGCTGCTCTCAATCTCGTCATCCCCCAGCCTGGATTGATACTGAGGGTTGCCCTGACCTAGGTGCAGGACTTTGCCTTGTTGAACCTAATGAGACTCTCCTCAGCCCACCTCTCCACCTGTCCAGGTCTCTCTGGATGGCACCCATCCCATCCTTGAGTCTTATCAACTATACCACTCAGCTTGATAACATCTGCAAATTTGCTGAGGATGCCTCAGTCTCACCCAAAATATTTGCAGTTCGGGGGTGGGAATCATAAAACCCCTCTCCATTGTCTCTGGAATTTGCTTGTGGACATAGACACTGTTAACTTTTGGACCCTACTGGTTAAAACCCCATTTCATTTCAGTTGTAGCTGGGAGCCATTATGGCCTATTACACAGAGCCCTGTGGCAATAACAGCTCTTGAGGTAAATAGAAAAAGGTCTTTATTTGTTCATTGGAGGAACTGGGAGGAGGTGCCCTATTTACAAACACAGAACACTTTGCTTTCCATTAGTTCATCCTCTTTGGATGTTGCTCTAGCATCTGCTGTGCATCCCAGACAGAGCTCATACACCTTTACAATCCCACAAATGCTGAAAAATGCAAAAAAGGGGTTTTTTTGGCTGTTGTAACCCCATAAGAAAGGGCCAAATCCAACTCTTCCAGCAGAGATGAGGGGCAGGAAGTGCAGTGTGTTTGCTCCTAACATCTCTCTGGGTGTAGCCAATGGGTGTGGCTGGCAACCCAAGGGTTCCTCTTGATGAAATGAGTAGAATAGAATAGAATAGAATAGAATAGAATAGAATAGAATAGAATAGAATAGAATAGAATAGAATAGAATAGACCAGACCAGACCAGACCAGGTTGGAAGAGACCTTCAAGATCATTGTGTCCAACCTATCATCCAACACCACCTAATCAACTAACCCATGGCACCAAGCACCCTATATCAAGTCTCCTCCTGAATGCCTCCAGTGATGGTGACTCCACCACCTGCCCGGGCAGCCCCTTCCAATGGGCAATCACTCTCTCTGTATAGAACTTCCTCCTATCCACCAGCCTAAACCTTCCCTGGTGCAGCCTGAGACTGTGTCTTCTTGTTCTGGTGCTGTTGCCTGGGAGAAGAGACCAACCCCCACCTGGCTACAACCTCCCTTCAGGTAGCTGTAGAGAGCAATAAGGTCACCCCTGAGCCTCCTCTTCTCCAGGCTAAGCAACCCCAGCTCCCTCAGCCTCTCCTCACAGGGCTTGTGCTCCAAACCCCTCACCAACTTCGTTGCCCTTCTCTCGACTTGTTCCAGCAAGTCAACCTCCTTCCTAAACTGAGGGGCCCAGAACTGGACACAGTACTCGAGGTGCGGCCTAACCAGTGCAGTGTACAGGGGCAGAATGACCTCCCTGCTCCTGCTGGCCACACTGTTCCTGATGCAGGCCAGGATGCCATTGGCCCTCTTGGCTGCCTGGGCACACTGCAGGCTCATGTTCAGCCTACCATCCACCAGTACCCCCAGGTCCCTCTCTGCCTGGCCGCTCTCCAGCCACTCTGACCCCAGCACTGCATGAGTTGTTCCTGTCTTCCCAGGGGCTCTCTTCCCCAGTGCTGCATGAAGGGAGGCAATCCCAACAATCCCAAGCCATTCTGCTGACAGCTCTAATAATCTTATTTATTGGATGGCAAATCTCTTCTTAGGCAGCTGAAATTGTGCTGCCTTGATTCCTCCCTGCCTTTTGTGGTCCAGGGAGTGCCGATAGGAAGTGACAGGATGAGAAACCACACCGTCAGACCTCACTGTGGCTCCTCTTCCTCCCATTTCTTCCCATTTCCCAAGGAGTCTGGAAGCAGCTTACAGAGGAGGAGGTCATTTCAGATCAGGCAAATATTGCTTGAAGAAGCCCTGCTGAAATCAAGTCAGCCCTGCTGCTGAGGACAAAACCCCACCCAACCTTCCTCTTTCCCTTCCTCTTTAGAAACAGCTCTGCATCAAATCTCATTCAAAGGCTTGGGGTAAATGGAACAAAGACCTTTGCAAGAGCTGAATGTGGCATTCAACACTTGCTTCTGCAAGGTGTGAAGGACTGGATGAGCTCCTCAGGCTCAGCTCTGCAGCACCAGGAATGAAGGAAGCCACAGGCAAAGTTACCACTAAGAAAGGAGGCTACAAGACGCTTCCCAAGCTCTAAGGAAGCAATGTACCTACAAACCCAGCAAACACCTGCCAGTCAGTTTTAAACCCTTATCTTCACCAAAGCCTTCCTGCAAAAAAAGTTCAAGCTGTGAATCACAGGATCAGTCACAGAAGGTTAGAGGGTGGAAGTGACCTCGAAAGGACAGCCCCAAGCAGTTGCTTGGTGAGTTTTTTCAGGGGATCAGGCTGTCCTCAGATCTCTCTGAAAACAGCATGAGCTTTAATTCACACATACAATCTCAGCTCCAACCAAGTCCTGATCTCAGCCCATGTCAGTCCCAGACAGATGGAACCTGTCTCCCATGGGATGCCATTGATGTGACCACGTTGGGCTGCATTGCTCTTACCTCATCTCTGTGTTCTGTGGTTCATATCCAAACTGAAAAATGCCCAGAGAGACAACCTGGAACAGCACAGTACCCTAAAAAAATCCCACCACCACTTTGGAGGAGTTGCTGCAAAATCTCCGTGCCAGGTGGCCATGACCTCACCTCCACACTGCACCCCAGGACTTAACTCCTGTAATGAGAAGAGGAACAGCAGGATCCCTTCCTTCCAGCTAAAACCATCTTGTGGTTTCTCTCCTGGGCAGGTGGTGAGGGCTGCACCGGGTGGTGGCTACCAGGCTGGAACACTATTCATAGAATCAGAGAATAGTAGTAAGGGATGTAAGGGTAAGGGTAAGTAAGGGTAGTAAGGGATGTCAGAGATCATCTACTCCAAGCCCCTGCCATGGGCAGGGATGCTGCTCAACTAGACTCAGATGCTCAAGGCCTCATCCAGTCTGGCCTTGAACACCCCCAGGGATGAGATACCCACAACCTCCCTGGGCAGCCTATTCCAGCGTCTCACTGTTCTCATACTGAAGAACTTCTTCCTAAGGTCCAGTCTAACCCTGCTCTGCCTCTGCTTCAAACCATTCCCCCTTGTCCAGTCTCTAGATACCCTCATGAATATGTCCCTCTGCAGCCTTCCTGTAGGATCCTTTCAGGTATTGGAAGGCAAGGTCCCCTCAGAGTGTTCTCTAGGCTGGACAACCCCAGCCCCCTCAGCCTGTCCTAATAGCAGAGGTGCCCTTGGATCATCTTTGTGGCCCTCCTCTGGACTTACTCCAATAGTTCCATGTCCTGTTTCCAGGTGCAGGAGGCAATCCCATGCTGTCTTTGAGCAGGACTCATACAGGTGGAAATTGATGTCACATTGTCACTGGAAGCCACTGAGAGCCAAGTGCTTTATTTTTCTTCTTCTAGGTGTCTTCAAGTCCATGGTGGAAAGGAAGATGGGAGCAACATCTTTTAATTAAGCAGACTCCTTCTACCTGTTCTGTAGGACAAAAGCCACTTCTGAAAATGGTCTACATGCCTTTGGCCAAATAAGAGAATCTGCTTGGTTGTGGTCTCACACCAGGCTAATGAGAGAGGAAGCAGAAATTAAAGGTATGGATTTCAAAGGGGCAAACCCTTGCTGTATTCCTAGTCTGGGGCACTTAACATCTTCTGTTTAGCCCACAGACCTGTGTGGAACAGGCTGCTCAGGGAGGTAGTTGAGACCCCATTCCTGGAGATACTCAAGGTGAGGCTGGACAAGGCTCTGAGCAACCTGATCTAGTGGAGAATGCCCCTGCTCACTGCAGCGGGGTGGGACTGGATGACCTTTGGAGGTTCCTTCCAAACCAAACCATTCTATGGTTCTATGATTCTGTGCTGTGTCAGGGCCTCTGTGATCTTTAGCTTTGCAATTAGCCCTGTCTCTTGCTCTGATGAGATGCTGGATGCAGGTCCCCCATCCCAAGTGTCTGTGTGGGTTGGTGGGTTGCTTTCTGGCATCTCCCACCCCGAGGAGAAGCTGCCATGTTTTTCCATGTCTGTGCTGTCTTCTCAGGGAGGTGGTGGAAGGGACCTTAAAGATCATCCAGTTCCAACCCCCCTGCCATGGGCAGGGACACTTCCCCCTAGACCAGGTTGCTCAAGGCCTCATTCAAACTGGCCTTGAACACTTCCAGGGAGGGGGCATAGAGGCCTCTTCCAACCGAAACAATTCCATGATTCCACCTGATCCATGGAACCAAACCTCCTGCAGGCTTCAGACGTTGCTTAAAGCAAACTGCAGAGAAAACAAAAAATAATATAACAAAACAGCCCAAACCAAATCAAAATAAACAGAGCATGGCAGTAACACAAAAGAGAGACAAACCAAAGAGAAGGGGACCAAAAGAAAAAGAAATATATAAGCCAAACCAAGGAAAGAGCCCAGGACTTATAGTTGATGTGTAGGAAACTGTACAGTATATACATCTTCACCATGAATGTCCTCCCAGAAAAGCAAACACAGGGCAGGGGGGAGTGTGTGCAAAAAACCCCAAACAAAACCAACCAACCAACCAAAAAACCCCAACCCTATATTAGCTTTGCCACCCTGGAGCAAGCAACATGTTTACACACCAGCCTCTGGAACTTCATGCTGTGTAACAGCATTTATTATTATTTTCCATCCCTCCCCCCCCTCCCCACCCCCCCTCCTCTTTCCTTTACATTTACAAAACAACATCTCTATGGAGAAATACTCTAATCAATATTGCTCTTCAAGACACTCCTGGAGACACCTCTGACTCCAAGCTGAAACTCCAGTAAACTGCAGCTTGTGTTGGAGCCTGGCGGGTGGATGGCCACAAAACTCCTCTGCTCGAGGCAGTCCTTGGAAGCATGACCGTGTGCTGCTGCAGTTCAGGATGGAAAGGTGCTATGCATATTTATAGCTCTCTCTCTCTCCCTCTTGATACAGCTATCTCCCAGCTCGTGGTGGGAAGGCTTCTGGTTGTCCTTGCTGAAGCTTAAGAGATGGGTTCACCTCACGGGACAGCAGATTCGTTTCCATGTTCCATGCATCTTACATCAACGTCAGGAAAATGAGGACACAAAGAAGGAGGAAAAAAAAGGGAAACCTTTTTGAAGTCAAACACTGCTTTAGAAACACTGAGGCAGAAGCCAAGGTCTTTCTTTCAGTTGTAGAAAGCACTGCATTTCCCTTTTTTTCTCTTTTTTTTTCTCTTATTTTTTTTTTCTAGTCAAAATAAATCTCAGGGCTAGTGTACAAAGTGCAGGACCGACCCACGCCAGGAAGTGACTTTAAAACCCAGTTACAACGGCACCATCCCATTCACCAACTGGACCTTCATCTCTTGAAGGCTGCTCATTATCTTCTTCTGGTGACCAACAAGTGTCACTCCCAGCCGCCTCAAATCCCTGTGGGAGAAAGCAGACGTTGGTTCCAGGGCCTGCCCGGGCAGACGCCACCGCGCACACCGCTGCTGGCGCCGCCGCCGCTGCCAGCGCCTACCTCTGGCCACCGGCAGCTCCCAGGAAGGCTGCAGAGGGACTGCTCATCAGGGTGTCTAGAGACAGGACAAGGGGGAATGGGTTGAAGCTGAGGGAGAGCAGGGTTAGGCTGGAGCTTAGGAAGAAGTTCTTCAGCACGAGGATGGTGAGGCTCTGGAACAGGTTGCCCGGGGAGGTTGTGGGTGCCTCCTCCCTGGAGGTCTTTAAGGCCAGGTTGGATGAGGCCTTGAGCAGCCAAAGTCTAGCTGAGAGGTGTTCCCTGCCCAGGGTGAGGAGGTTGGAGTAGATGGTCCCTGAGGTCCCTTCCAACCTAAGCCATTCCATGAACCTATGAAATTTAATTTCCCCCATATTTTCGTGGGGTTTTTTCTTAATGCTTGACACCATCTCAGGTAGGTGACATGATCTGGCTGAGATCACTGGCCAAGGAGACAAGCTGGGCAGCAAAGTGTCAGCATCACCTTTGGCCAAGGACTCTGCTAGGTGTAATAAGTCCTATTTCCAAGAGAAAAAGCCACCTAAGAAAGGCTGTGTTACAGTTCTCTTCTCCTGGGAGAGGCTGGTGGTTGATCTCAGATATGAGTAAGTGAGGGGTGAGGTCAATCCATGCTTCCTGCCTTTTCAGACTAGGCAAAGGCAAAAGGCACACAAAGAGCAATTCAAGAGCCAGCTCCTAGAGAGAGTTCTACAGCAAAGACCTCCAGCATGGGCCACCACCCCAATGACCCCCTCAAGCCAACAAGAATTGGCAATATTCCCTCTAGGTCTTTGCAAATCTTCCTGTAAACCCACATTTGATGTTATTATTTTTCAGGGGGGTGTGAATTACCCAAGTCAAAGGCATTTGTGTTGAGTCTGTCTACTGGGCTGCCACAAGGGAAATCTGCTGCCCTGTGTACACGACTTTAGGAGCAAGGTCTCCACTGCAAGCCAGCAGGACGTGGCCTCCTCAAGCACAGAGCTGCTTTTTGGAGCTCTCAGAACGAGGATGGTGCATGCAAGGGCTGACAATCAATAGCAACACCCAGGAGCACAACCGTCATCTAAGACACAATGGAAACCTGGCCTAAGCTCACAGTAGGGCTGCACACTGGGCTGGAGGTGGACAGGTGCAATGACCACCAAAGCACTTTCACAGGCTCACAGACTGCTTTGGTTTGGAAGAGACCTTCAAAGGTCCTCTTGTCCAACCCCCCTGCACTCTGCAGGGACACCCCCAACTAGAGCAGGCTGACCAGGGACACATCAAGTCTGATCTTGAATGTCTCCAGGGATGGGGCCTCAACCACATCCCTGGGCAGCCTCTTCCAGTATTTCACCACTCCCATCGTGCAGAACTTCCTCCTGATGTCCAAACTAAGTCTCCCCTGCTCCAGTTTCTAACCATTGCCCCTCATCCTATCACCACAGGCCCTTCTAAACAGTCCCTCCCCAGCCTTTCTGTAGGTCCCCTTCAGATATTGAAATGTAGCTCTAAGGTCTCCCCAAAGCCTTCTCTTTTCCAGGCTAAATAACACCAGCTCTCCCAGCCTGTCCTCATAGCAGAGGTTCTCCAGCCCTCTGATCATCTTTATGGGCTCCTCTGGACCCTTTCCACCAAGTCCATGTCTCTCTTGTTCTGGGGGCCCCATAGCTGGACACAGCACTGCAGGTGAGGTCTTACCAGAGTAGAGCAGAGGGGCAGAATCACCTCTCTCCATCTGCTGGCCACACTGCTTTTGATACATCCCAGGCTACCATTTGCATTCTGGGCTGCAAGTCCCCATTGCTGGCTCATGTCCAGCTTCTCACTCACCAGCACCCCCAAGTCCTTCTCTGCAGGGCTGCTCTCAATCTCACCATCCCCCAGCCTGGATTGATATCAACAACTTTGCACTTTGCCTTATTGAACCTCATGAAATGAGGTTCATGTAATATTTTCCATGAGGTTTCATGCAGGTGCTTCTCTCTCAGCAGCTTCATGTTCTGGACAGAGACTGCTGTGTGAATAGAATCAACTGCCCCTGTCCCTAAACCACACTGTTCTGAATAAAAAGCAATCCTGAGCCAATATTGATAGGTTGACATGTAAGCCAGAGGAAGTCAGAAGTTAGACCTGTTGTCCTCCAAGGACTGTCACCTTTTCAGCCTTTTGATTTGGAAAGCAGCAGATTTTCTGCCTCAGGCTGAACCCTTCATTTCCTCATCACTCCCTTTTTCAGGGAAGTACCTCATCAGAGGGGAAATCACAACAGAAGGGGAACAGAGCAAGGGAGGTCAGCCAGACACAGCAGCAATGCTCCTTACCTGGCTACTGCAGCTGCAGAAGGTGGCTACCTTCTCAGGAGGGGACACACACTTTCATTTCTGCCTCCACTGACTTGTGAAACTACTTCAGCAAGCCACCTTAATAATGACAGCAAATGTGGTGCTGCTGTTGTTACATGCAATTTATTTTATGTACACAGCACAGCTGGAAGTTCACGCCAAAGAAAACCACAGAACAACCCCAGAACCCCAACCCAGTACAGGACCTAATTTTCAGAAGAGCCAACATCCATCTTCCCCCTGCTGAGTGCTGCTCTGCTGGCATTTTCTTTCTGAAAATTCAGCTTTTTTTAACTCTCTGGGTTTTTTTTAATCCCCCTTCCTTTTCTCCAGATATTGAAAAGTGCAAGCTGAGCTCTTTGGAAAACTCAGCACCACAGACTTGGCCCAGATGGATCATTTCTGATACACTTACATGTTATGCCCACCAAAAAAAAAATAAATAGCCTGAAACCACGAGAAAGGCATCACACACAGCTCCACCAGGCTAATAAAAACTCCTCTTCTCACTGCACAGCTCTTTTCTGCCTCTGAGTAGCTCCCTCAACTCAATAGCGTGGAGGAGCAGCTCATTGATTTACAAGAGAGCAAGAAGAAAAAGGAGTTTCTGGTTTCAATCCATTAGCTGCTCGCCAGGGGATCCAGTCTATTACTACTTTTTTAATATAAAATCTTCTCCAGTGTGGAGCTGCCAGCCAAAAGCACAGGGACTCCCCAAAGAGGGGGACAAAAACCCTACCATGGGGGTCTTTCACCTCCACAGACAGACCAGAAGACAGCAGCACCTGTACGCTCACCTAGTATGCAATACGCAGCTTTAATCCAAAGCTGCCCTGCACATTGCAAAAGGCAGCAAGAAGAACTCCCAAAGCCCTCCCATGGAATGCTGGAGGTTTAAGTCCCATTTTCCAAGTGTGACTTGAAGCACATTGCATGGTCCCACACATCCAGCACTGAAGGGCATAAGCCAAACCAGGTGTACAGACCAGCCCCTTTAAGCACAAAACCCCCCCAGAATAAATCAACCCCTGTGCCAAAGGGCTGCTAAACCACTGTTCTGCACCTCCAGTCCAGAGCTGCCTGGCTCATGTCACTGCAGCCAACTAGTCATGTCACTGTGCTTAGCTCCACAGAGGAGCTCTGTGTGGCCATCTACTGGGGCTTTGCAAAGCAAAAGAAATCAGACAGAAATGCTTCTCAATGATGATCAATATCTAAAGGGTGAAGGTCAAAAGCATAGGTCCAGGCTCTTTCCAGTGGTGGCCAGTGACAGGACAAGGGGCACAAACTGGACCCAATAGGTTCCACTTGAACCTCAGAATAAAACTTCTTCATTTTGAGGGTGCCAGAGCCCTGGACCAGGCTGCCCAGGGAGGCTGTGGAGTCTCCTTCACTGGAGACTTTCAAAACCCAGCTGGACACATCCCTGTGCAACCTGATCTAGGCGAGCCTGCTTCAGCAGGGGTGTTGAACTGGATGATCTCTGGAGGTCTCTTCCAACCCCTACCATGCTGAGATTCTTTGATTTTTGCAATTTCCTGCAAGAAAAGGCACAGCTAAGAGCTGGGGTGGTGAGGGCAAGACACCTGTGATCAGGATCCAGGCTGCACCTTGCAGTGTAAGTGACCTGCTCCCTCAGTGCTGGGTGTTGTGTGCATGCTTGTGGCAGCAGCACAGGAGCTCCCCTGGGCCATGCAGTTATGTGCAGCCGTGTGCTGTCTCCCTGCTTCAAAACACTTGACCCCCTCTGGCAGTAAACCCCCTCTGCTTTTCATTTCAGGGAGAAGTCTCCCCTTTTCCATTCTCTTTCATTCACCCAGGGCTCAGGGTGGAAGCAGGCAGGACTGTGAGTCATTTGCCACCACAGTGCTAGGAGGCTGATGAAAGCTGACAACAAAGTCCAGGAAGTAAAGGGGAAAATTGGAGTGGGCTCCCCCCAGACATCCTGTGCACAGCTGCAGCATGCTGCTCCCTTACCGCCGCCTCGCACGAGAGCCAACTGCAATGTGCCAAGGACAGCCAGGTATCCCCCTCTTCCCTGCAGCCTCCTCCATTCATAAGGCTTGAATTCAGGGTCTCCATGTTGCAAGAAGTAGGTTTAAAACATTTTATTTACAAACAGAGCTACTTACACACCATGGACCAGTTTGTCACACACAGTGTCGACTCGGACTGGATTGCCACATAAGACGCAGACCCCACCCGCACAAGTCATGCAAGCAAAAGGGTTAGGGTCCTGAAAGACCTCCAGGGCTGGCAGCCATCAGCCTACCACAGATAGTGTGCATTTCAGCTCCCATCCAGGTCAGATTTCACCACTCTTCTTCACGTGGTGGAACTCTACAAATGACCTATGCAGACTGGGACTACTCAGAGAGTTAGTTAGTTGTCAGTTTGAACGAGGGGAAAGAAGAAGAATGAACTCAAAAGACCTTCAGAAGATGCCAAAGGGAGAGGAATGCCCTTGCCAGGGACTTCTGCATAAAATGAAGACCTGGTAAAAAATATTTGTTAAGAGTTGACCTGCTCTCATTCATTATTCCCACCCTACTTGGCCCTAAGAATTGGCTTGTTGAACAGCAAACAGAGTATTCCAATCTCAGGACTGAGATTTCAGGTTCAGAATAAGCATCCAGAGCAGGTGAACTCTTAAACTGCTCTGCATCCAGTGCCAGCTTACAATAAATAAATATTTTATTTTAGAAGAAGAAGGGAGGGGGGGAGGGAGTACAATGCAAAGCAACACAGCACAGAGTATTACAAATATTCAGAGCTCTTCATCTAAGAACAAACAACAGGGGCTCCTGAGATTCACTGAGTACAGAGCTTTCAAAAGGTGTGTAAGTCCACATGGTTAGGAAGTGGTCCAGCCAAGGTTCAGACTGGAACTCATGTCATGGATCTAACTATTCTGCAGTATTGTCCTGGTATGGTTTTTCTTGCAGTGGATTGAAAGAGCTCCAGACACACTCAAAGTCACTAGGTGGTCCACAAGTTTAAAGAGCAGGTCTGGTCCACTGGAAAAGTTGCCTTCAAGTCTGATATCCAGTTGGAAAGAGGGGGTGGAGGGTGAGGCTCCACTTTTCACAGGGTGATTCATCCCTTTGCAAGAATTACAGCTAAAGGTAGACATCACTGAATACACACACACACACACACATTTTCTGCAGGACGTTTGCTAAAGCAGGCAGAGCTTGGGGCAAGTATATATTCACTGACCTGGGGAAAATCTTCACTGATCTGGGGCAAATCTTCACTGACTTGGGGAAAACATTGACAGATCTGGGGCTATATTCCCTGACTTGCAGCAAATATACACTGGTTTTAGCTTTTTTAAGCTATTTTCATTCCAAAATCCATTCACTAACACCACTCTTGTCTGCAATAACACATGAAGCCATTCAGTGAAGGCAGCAGAGTGCTGTGAGCAGGATTTTCCTGTGGGTGCCAAAGTTGGGGGAATTAAAAGAGCCCCTGCCAATGCTGAACATCTACCACCTCAGCTAGGTCCACAAGATGGGTGCCCACAGCCACCAGTCGCATCAGCATGATGCCAATCCCTCCTACAGCACCACCAATTTTTTTTTTCCTAGTAGATTTTAGGAATTCTTTACATTCATAGAATCAGAGAACATCTCATGCTGGAAGGGACCTCAGAAATCATCTACTTCAACTCCCCTGCCATGGCCAGGAACGCCTCTCAACTGGACTCTGCTGCTCAAGGCCTCATCCAACCTGGCCTTGAACACCTCCAGGGACAAGACATCCACAACCTCCCTGGGCAACCTGTTCCAGACTCTCACCACCCTCCTACTGAAGAACTTCTTCCTAAGATCCAGTCTAACCCTGCTCTGCCTCAGCTTCAAACCATTCCCTCTTATCCTGCCTCTAGACACCCTGATGAAAAGTCCCTCTGCAACCTTCCTGGAGGATCCCTTCAGGTATTGGCAGGCAGCTCTAATGTCCCCCTGGAGGCTTCTCTTCTCCAGGCTGAATTATCCCAGCTCCCTCAGCCTGTCCCCATAGCAGAGGTGCTCCAGCCCTTGGATCATCTTTGTGGCCCTCCTCTGGACTCTCTCCAACAGCTCTGTGTCCTCCTTATGCTGGGGACACCAGAACTGGACACAATACTCAAGGTGGGGTCTCACATCATTGGTCTAAATGAAGCCCTGAAAGCTGGTGCTTCTGGGCATTGCCATATCAGAGTAGATGAGGAACCATGGAGTCCTCAAAAGCCAAAGTAACATGGCATGTCATTGCAGGACTTGGCTGGGACATCATATGTAAGGGTCCCAGGCACCCAAGAAAGCATCTAGGTGGGAATTCATGCACTCTGACTACCTTGACAGCTGCTGGAGGGGATTGAATCCCTAGCTCATGGTTTTCATGTTAATGTCTGAAGATAGACTGGATGAGTCCAGGTGTAAGGGACAGATATTGGTGGTGTGAATGGAGCAAATAAAACCTGAGTGAAAGCAGATAACACACCTGGACTCCCTCCATGCATGTAACACAAAACTGAACTCCATGGAGATGCCACTGACCTGCAGCAGGTGCAGAGGATAAGCTCCAGAGCAAGCCCTGAAGCAGGCAGGAGAAATGCTGCAGCTCTGGGGGGATTTCTCTTGTTTCATCCCTAATGCTGAGGACCAGTTCTGTATGTGCACTGATGATCTGTGTGTGGTTGGATGAGCCACAGCCTTCTCCAAAGCGTCACCTGCTCTAATGCCTGCAGTAAACCAAGCTCAGACTAACCCATCTAGAAAGGCAGGCTTGAGGCAACTCAGAGTAAGTAGCAGAAGAACAACCATAATTACACAAGCAAGGAAGGCAATTAAAGGTGGAGCAGAGCAGATCAGCAGCCTCCAAGGCCTTTACCACGTCATCTGAGCACTGTCACCCCAACTGCAGTCACAGCCATGTGCAAAAAACCAAGGGCACCTTCAGAAGGAAGACACTCAGCCAGGAAGCCTGTCCCCTGGACCTCTGTGGTTTGCTGCTGCTCTTCTGCTGCCATCAGCTGTACCTAAGCTGGTTTTTGTTCATGTTGAATGATACTTCCAGGCCTTACTGGGCTTGGTTGTGTCCAGATCAACTGGGACCCCAGCTGATCTGGTGTCCAGCTGGTATAACTCAGTGGGGACTCCAGCTCTTAACACATTTAGCGGTAGGGTGAGGGTTTCTTTTACTTGTTGGCAACCCCAAATAATCAAATGCTCTTAGAGAGATGATGGCCTGACAATTATTCCAACTCAAGCATGAATTTCTACAAGGAGAGGAGCCAATGTCCTGGCTGCCCACGCAGCGACCCTGGGTTTTAGTCTTGCCTGCTCTTGGTATCAATACAGAAGCAAGAAGAGAAACTGCTGACTGCAAACACAGGGCCATGGTTTCCCCTTCTGCAGCCTCACCCCTCTGAATTTTTTGCATGGTTTGTCTTCCTCCACTCTGCAATTCCAACCAACCAGGTGAAAATGATCCAGGCACTACTCACTCTAGGGTCACCTGAGCCACAGCGTCCATGGAACTGTATCCGTTCTCCATGAAGATCTCCGTGTACCGGCCCATTTTGATGGCTTCCAGCCACTCTCCCACCGACCTGTAGGCACTGCTCCCCACTGGACTGTGCTCTACCAGCAGATTGGACACCCTAAAGGCAAGCAGAGACACAGAAGGTGTCGAGTCATACTCAAAGGGACTCAGTTGCCCACACTTTTAGAAGGTGGAGCTGATTCTCTCACTGTGTTTTCAGTGACTGATGCAGCCTAAAAGCCTCCCAGGAGGCTTGGTGGGGAACTTCAACATCTCTGCTATGAGGAAAGGCTGAGAGACCTGGGGCTGTTTGGTCTGGAGAGGGGAAGGCTGAGAGGGGATGTTATCAATGTCTACAAACACCTGAGGAAGACAAGAAGGGGCTCTTTTCAGTGGTGTCCTGTGATAAGACAAGGGACAAAAGGTACACGTTGCAACACAGAAGGTTCCACCTCAACATGAGTAGAAACTTCTTTGGTGTGAGGGTTTGGAACCCTGGAGCAGGCTGCCCAGAGAGGTTGTGGAGTCTCACTCTGGAGACTTTCAAGACCTATCTGGATGTGTTCCTGTGTGACCTGCTCTAGGTGATCCTGCTTTGGCAGGGAGGCTGGACTGGAGGAACTCTTGAGGTCCCTTCCAACCCCTACCATTCTATGATTCTATACCACCTTGCCTGTAACTTCACTCACTTTTGAGCTAGTTCCTGGTATTTCTGATCCTTACTGCAAGCAGAAGAGGACTACTGCCTGTTCTCATTAGCAGGCTCCTCTTCCATCAGGTTCCCCAGTTAGTCTTACTTCAAAGCCTTTGGTTTCACTTCTCCTGCCTTGTTTTCCACCTCCTCCTTTAAAGCTCCTAATTAACTTAGGACAGTCCAAAGCCCAAATTGCATTTCCCAGCAGAGGCCATCAATGTCAGGCTGTTGCCAATACTTCAGGAGCCAACTGGATGGGGATTTTGAATTACAGACTCATAGCAGAATTGAATTACAGAGTCATAGCTCAGGCTGGAAGGGACCTCAGAGACCAACTACTCCAACCCCCCTGCCGTGGACAGGGACACCTCTCAACTGGACTCTACTGCTCAAGACCTCATCCAACCTGCCCTTGAACACCCACAGGGAGGAAGGATCCAACAAACTCTCTGGGCAGCCTATTAAGTGTCACCACCCTTGTACTGAAGAACTTCTTCCTAAGATCCAGTCTAACCCTGTTCTCCCTCAGCTGCAAACCATTCCCCCTTGTCCTGTCTCTAGACACCCTGATGAAAAGTCCCTCTGCAGCCTTCCTGGAGGATCCCTTCAGGTTTTGGAAGGCAGCTCTAAGGTCCCCCCAGAGTCTTCTTTTCTCCAGGCAGAACAACCCCAGCTTCCTCAGCCTGTCCTCTTAGCAAAGGTGCTCCAGCCCTTGGATCATCTTTGTGGCCTCCCCTGTACTCACTCCAACAGCTCTGTGTCCTTCTTATGCTGGGGACTCTAGAAATGCATCACAGAATCATAGAATCATACTATCATAGAATCACAGAATCATAGAATGCAGTCTTAGATGCAATATTGGAGATGAGGTCTCAGCAGAGCAGAGTAAAGGGGCAGAATCCCCTCTCTCACCCTGCTGGCCACACTCCTCTTGCTGCAGCCCAGCCCCCAGCTGCCTTCTGGGCTGCATGAGGGCACTGCTGGCTTTTTTTTTTTTGGTTGGTTATTTTTTGGCCATGTGGGCAGCATCTGGAGAGCCCTGCAGAGAGCAGCAACGCTCTAAACACTCCATCGTTGAAACCAGAGGTAGAGTCCAGCTCCCACATCCTGGTTCAAGCCCTTGCAGCCTCAATTGCTACCTGCTCAGTGATGCCATGCACGGAAGCAGCAGCTCAGGGAAATAATAACCCTTCAGCACAGCAGAAACACCACTGCAGTGCCTGGCACAAGCAACTTGAGCCACAGACAGGTCTACCACCCTACTAATGATGTGCAAAGAGCAAAGGGGGCCTGTGCAAGGTCAGCACAAGAAAAGAAAAGAAGTTTGTCCTTTCCTTTGTAAATCACAACATGCAACACACATAAGCCTTGCATAAAAATTACTACCACAGGTTAACCACCCCCCTGTTTTCTAGATTAGCTTCTGATGGTAAGGATCACATCTGAAAGACTTCCTACAGCACTGAGAGCTTTGAACTGCTGGAGTAGTCCAGAGGAGGTCACAAAGGTGATCAGAGGGCTGGACCACCTCCCCTATGGGGACAGGCTGGGAGAGTTGGGGCTGTTCAGCCTGGAGAAGAAAGGGCTCCAGCAGGACCTTAGAGCAGCCTTCCAGTACCTGAAGTGGGCTACAGGAGAGCTGGGGAGGGACTCTTGACAAGGGATCGCAGCGGCAGGACAAGGGGCAATGGCTTTGAGCTGGAAGAGGGGAGACTGAGGCTGGAGATTAGGAAGAAATTCTTTCCAGTGAGGGTGGTGAGACACTGGAACCAGTTGCCCAGGGAGGTTGTGGATACCTCCTCCGTGGAGGTGTTCAAGATCAGGTTGGCTGAGGCCTTGGGCAACCTGGTTTAGAGGAAGGTGTCCCTGCCCATGGCAGGGGGGTTGGAACCAGATGATCTTTAAGGTCCCTTCCAACCCAAACCATCCAATGAATCTATGATTCTATAGCACTTTAAGAATCTTCATATGTTTTATGAGCACATTAGGATTATTTGTTTATTTAATGGCAAGGCTGAAGGGCCCAATAAAATGTGAATACTTGCAGTACCCAGCAGATAATGGCTTCCCATAACATTTTATACACATGAGGAATTCAAAACTCCTAAGTAATCATAATAAGAAGTGGATTTTCCATCACTGATGTCAGGAGGCACCTACTGATATGCAGAAGCTGTAATGTAGAGAGTGACTTTTTCCCTTATTTGCATTAATGAGAATTTCCATAAAGAACACATTAGACAGAACCCTTCCATCCTTTACAGCTGCTCTGCACTCAAATTATGACTCCTTTAGAATTGCTGTGGTCTGTGCAGGGCAATCCATGATGCCTAGAAACACTGTCCCAAAGCCTGTCAGTTCAGCTGCTCCATCCATATGGAAAACACCCACAGCAGCTCTGAATTGCCTGAGCCTGTTGGTAGAATAAAACATCAGCAAAGTGCTCAGCTGCTCACAGAAGTGGTTTGCTGCCTGCTTTTCTCTTTTCTCTAGAATCCAGGCTGGGGGATGAGGAGACTGCAAGCAGCCCTGTAGAGAAGGACTTTGGCAGTGCTGATGGGTCAGAAGCTGCACATGAGCCAGCAATGGGCATTTGCAGCTCTGGAAGCCAATGGCAGCCTAAGCTGCATCAAAAGTTGGTGGAGAGAGATGATTCTGTCCTTCTGTTCTGCTCTGGTGAGTCCTAACCTGCAGTGCTGTGTCCAGCTCTGGGCTCACCAACACAGGAGACATGGATGTGCTGGAGTGGGTCCAGAGGAGGCCATAAAGATGAGCAGCAGACTGGAGCACCTCTGCTCTGTTCTGCTCTGGCGAGTCCTAACCTGCAGTGCTGTGTCCAGCTCTGGGCTCACCAACACAGGAGACATGGATGTGCTGGAGTGGGTCCAGAGGAGGCCATAAAGATGAGCAGCAGACTGGAGCACCTCTGCTATGAAGACAGGGGGATGTTCACCAAATTAGAAAGAAGGCTCTGGGGGGACCTACAGGAAGGCTGGGGAGAGGCTGTAGCAATAGGATGAGGGGCAATGGTTTGAAACTGGAGCAGGGTAGATTTAGGTTGGACCTCAGGAGGGTGGTGAAACACTGGAACATGATGCCCAGGGATGTGGTTGAGGCTCTCTCCCTAGAGACATTCAAAATCAGGATCAATGTGGCCTCTTCTAGTTGGAGGTGCTTGCAGGGGCACTGGACAAGGTGACCTTTGAGAATCCCTTCCAACCCAATACAATTTGTGCAGCTCTGAAAGAGTGCATGAAACTGCCAGATAAAAAGCCTGGAAAAGGCCTCTTCTGAGATGAAAGTAAAAGAGAACCATCCCATATTTCTTGCTATCATCAACCTTCTCCTGCAGGTTTGCTGGACTGACGTTACATCTGATTGCTAATAGAAGTCATTTGTTGTTCTTCAGATGGGAAATGAGGCATAGAAAATAGTCTGAGGAGTCAGATCTGTCTTGTATTTGAAAACCAACAGAGATCTGATCTTTCTGCACAAGGACAGGCCAGCACAGGGATGTGAGGTCCTGCTGCAAGATGGGGTGAGATGGCTCACATGAGGCTGTGCAAGACTCACTTGGAAAGTGTGGAGATCATAGCACCACAGAATGGTTTGGGTTGGAAGGGATCTTGAAAATCATCCAGTTACAACCACCCTACCATGGGCAGGGGCACCTCCCACTACACCAGGGTGCTCAAGGCCTCATCCAACCTGGCCTTGAACACCGCCAGGGAGGGGGCATCCACAAACCAAACTGGGCAACCTGTTCCAGAGTCTCACCACCCTCACTGGAAAGAATTTCTTCCTAATCTCCAGTCTAAATGTACCTTTCTGCTTTGGTCCACAGCACCAGTCTAACTTCAACTTACATTCCTCTCAATCCTGTCCAAGGAAAACAAAGTGCCTTGCTTTGACTCCTCTGAGAATAACCTCCTCTAAAGCACCTCTTTCTGTGTTAGTTGTGGAATATAGAATCATAGAATGGTTTGAGTTGGAAGGGACCTCCAAAGTTCATCCCTCAGCCTGTCCTCCACTGCCATCAGTGGAGCACTGATGATTTATATTCTTCTGTCATTCATGATCTTACAGAGACTGAGTGACCCCAACACTAGAACTCACTAAAATAATAAAGCCCCTGTACTTGGCACTAGTGAGGCCACACCTTGAGTCCTGGGTTCAGTTTTGGGCCCCTCACTCCGGGAAGGACATTGAGGGGCTGGAGAAGCTCCAGAGAAGGGCAAGGAAGCTGGGGAAGGGTCTGGAGAACAGGTCTGGTGAGCAGCAGCTGAGAGACCTGGGGGTATTTAGTATGGAGAGGAGGAGGCTGAGGGAAGACCTCATTGCTCTCCACAACTGCCTGAAAGGAGGTTGGAGTGACATGGGGGTTGGTCTCTTCTCCCTAGTATCAGTATCGGGTTATAGAAGGAGAGGAAATGGCCTGAAATTGTGCCAGGGGAGGTTTAGGTTGGAGATTAGGGAAAATTTCTTTGCTGCAAGAGTGGTCAGGCATTGAAACAGGCTGCCCAGGGAGTCACCACCTCTGGAGGTGCTCAAGAAAGGTGTGGATACGGCACTTTGGGACATGGTTTAATGGCCATGGTGGTGTTGGGTTGATGGTTGGACTGGATGATCTTAGAGGGCTTTTCCAGCCCCCACAATTCCACGATTCTCTGGTTCCGTGACATAACAAAGCTGGAGGAACATCCACCCCCAGAGGTGCATGGGCTAAATAACAAGCAGTCACTGGCCCTCAGGGCTGGGTTACTCAGACACCAATCTGACTTGGAGAGCTGTCTGTGGCCCCAGTGCGTACCTGCTGGACGCATTCACCAAGGTCTTCAGGCTGCTGGGGTTCCGGATGAGCTTGTCCAGCATGCTGACGATGTCGTCGAACTTGGGCCGGCTGTTGCGGTCCTTCTGCCAGCAGTCGAGCATCAGCTGGTAGAGAGCAGCAGGGCAGTCCATGGGACTCGGCAGGCGGTAGCCTTCCTCCACAGCTTTAATCACCTACAGGACACAAAACACCATTCTGATGCATTCCTCTCAGCTTGTCTTCCAAATGCAAACTGGCTTCAACAGAGAGCTGTGTGACCAGCAAGGAGATCCCACCACCCCCCCAGCTCAGCACGCAGGCGGCAAAGCAAGTCGAGCCCCACTGTCTTTTGTAGTTTCTACAGGATGGGTGGAATACGTGAAGTTTCAGTGCTGCAAAATGACTCCAGCCAGCCAAGGCACTGCTGCAACCACAGGGGACAAGACTACCAGCATGCACCTAATCAAAGCTCAGCTGAGGTCTGTAGGTTATCACAAAATGGTGAGGGTTGGAAGGGACCTTTGAAGATCATCAAGTCTAAGCCCCTGCTGCCAAGGCAGGGTCACCTAAAGAAGGTCATACAGGAATACATCCTGGTGGGTTTTGAATGTCTCCAGAGATAGAAACTCCACCACCTCTCTGGGCAGCCTGCTCCAGGGCTCCACCACCCTTAAATTAAAGAAGCTCCTCCTCATCTTTAGATGGAACTTCTTATATTCAAGTTAGTGCCCATTACCCCTTGTTCTGTCACTGGGCACCACTGAACAAAGCTTGGTCCCACCCTCCTGACACCCACCCTTGAAGTACTGATCAGCGTTGATAAGATCCCCCCTCAGGCTGTTCTTCTCCAGACTCAAAAGCCCAAATTCTCTCAGTCTTTCCTCATCAGAGAGATGTTCCTGTCCTCTCAGCATCTTTGTTGACCTTTTCCATACCCTCTCCAGCAGGTCCCTGTCCTTCTTGAACTGGGGAGTCCAGAACTGGACACAATACTCCAGATGTGGTCTCACCAGGGCAGAGTAAAGGGTGAGGATGGATTGAATACATAAATTTTTGGTCACTGCAAAATGATTCTGGCCAGCCAAGGCACTGCTGCAATGAGCTTGCACTTAAAGCTCAGCTGAGGTCTGTAAGTTGTCACAGAATGGCAAGGGTTGGAAGGGACCTCTGGAGATCCAATCCCCCTGCTAAAGCAAAGACACCTAGATCAGGTTGCCCAGGAATGCATCCAGGTGGGTTTTGAAAGTCTCCAGGAAAAAAAAACTCCACAGCCTCTCTGGGCAGCCTGCTCCAGGGCTCTGGCTCCCTCACAGCATGGCAGTTTTCCTTATGTTTAAGTGAATATAGAGAGAAGGAAACTCCTCAGCCCACAGAAAGTGGCCTACAGGGTTTTCTGGTATCTTCTTTCAGCTCACTAGTTTTGTTTATTCAGAAGTTGGCTTCTTTTTAAATGAAAAGGCGTGTGCTAGACCACAAATTTGTATTATAGTAATCAAAGCCTGCCTGCATTTCAGAGGGGCCTCTGAGCACTAATTGATGGATTGCTTCAAGGCAGAAGCAGAGGAACCAGCTCATATATCATTCAGTACTGTCTGGGGCCTGGCGCTCCTTAGCGTGGCCACATTTCTGCCAGGAATTGGAAACATCAGCCCAAGAAGATGGAAATTAAAACCAAGGCAGGTTTTGGCACTGCTTCCAAATCAAAACCATCCATGGGTCTATATCCAAAATGAATGGTATGCTGACATGCTGCCTGCCCTCTTAGAATCATGGAATGCTAGTGGTTGGAAGGGACCACCACAGACCATCCAGTCCAACACCCCTTCCAGAGCAGGATCACCCCTGCAGGGCAGGTCACACAGGGATGCATCCAGTCTTGAAAGTCTCCAGTGAAGGAGACTCCACAACCTCCCTGGGCAGCCTGCTTCAGGGTTCCAGCACCCGCACTGTAAAGAAGTTTCTCCTGATATTAAGGTGGAACCTCCTGGGTTCCAGTTTCAGCCCTTTGCCCATTGTCCTATCACAGGACACTACTGAAAAGAGCCTGGCCCCTTCTTGGCACCCACCCTTCAGACATTTGTAAACATTGATCAGATCCCCTCTCAGCCTTCTCTTCTCCAGGCTAATCAGCCCCAGGTCTCTCAGCCTTTCCTCACCACACAGATGTTCCAGTCCTTTCAGCATCCTCGTAGCCTCCACTGGACTCTTTCCAATATTTCCCTGTCCCTGTGGGACTGGGCATCCCAGAACTGGACACAATGCTCTAGGTGTGCCTCACCAGGGCAGAGTATAGGAGAAAGAGAACCTCCCTAGACCTGCTGAACACACATCTCTTGATACACACCAGGATGCCATTGGACCTCTTGGCCAGGATGGCAGATGGCCAAGCCATGGATAAATTCTTGTTCACCAGGACTCCAAAGTCCTTCACCATGGAGCTCTTGAAATGCAGAAATTAATAAACAGGGGCAGAATTGAAGGGAGCAACTTGTCTGAGGCAGATTTACAGCAAGGCACCAAGCCCAGCAGCTGCCATTTTGAACCATTACATTTTCCAGGAGAAGGTAGCTTGAGTTTCAAGCCACATGGGGATGTGCCTGTGCCAAGAGACTCTCAGCAGCACATCTTCACACACTCCACTCCCAAGACTCCTTGACCAAAAGGAGCTGGAAGCAGTTATTTGCTTTGTGGAAAACCACAGCATTTCACTCTTGGGAGTCCCAAGGATCTGCTCAGATGCCTTTCATTCTGAGCAGTGTCTGTGGCCAACACAGAAGTGGTTTTCTAGATCTTTAGTTCCTAGATGAGCAGTAAAGGAAGAACTACGTCAGCCTGGAGCTGCATTTCAGAAGGCTCCAAAATGCAGGGCTACACAGGTCCCTTTCAGATTGTCACCCACTTTTTGCCAAGTGCAAGACTCCCAGGAAACAGAATGGTTTGTGTTGAGAGAGACCTTAAAGATCATCTAGTTCCAACTTCCCTCCCATAGGCAGGGACACCTCCTACAAGACCAAGCTGCTCAAGGGTCCTTCCAACCTGACCTTGAACACTTTCAGGACCTCCATGTCTCTGGGCAACCTGTTCAAGTGCCTCACCACCCTCAGGGGCAAGATGTCCAATCTAAACATAGCTTCTTCCAGTTTGAAGCCATCACCCCTCATCCTGTCATTCCATGCCTTTGTCAAAAGTTCCTCCCCAGCTCTCCTGTAGCCCCCTTCAGGTACTGAAGGGCTGCTCTAATGTCTCAGAGCCTTCTCTTCTCCAGGCTGAACAGCCCCAACTCTCTCAGCCTGTCCCCACAGGAGGGTTTCTCCAGCCTCTGATCATCTTTCTGGCCTCCCCTGGACCTGTTCCAACATGTCCCTCTTGTGTTGGGCTGGACACAGCACTGCAGGTGGGGCCTCAGCACAGTGGGGTAGAGGGGCCGAATCCCCTCCCTCCACCTGCTGCCCATGCTGCTTTGGATACATCCCAGGACATGGTTGTTTTCTGGGCTGGTGGTGCACACTGCTGACTTATGTTGGGCTTCTCATCACCCAGCAGCTCCAGGTCCTTCTCCTCAGCACTACTTTCTATCTATTCTCCACCCTGCTTGGATCTGTGCTTGGGATTGCCCCAACCCAGATTCATTGTTTTGCACTTGGCTTTGTTGAACTTCACGAGGTTGGCACTGGCCCACTTCTCAGCAGTAGCAGGAACCTCAAACTCCCTAAAGATGTATGGGGTAGAGAAGAGGCTAGGCAAGGCTTTGTAATCCTCTCTAAGGGCAGCAAGCATATCTGAAGATCTGTCCCACAAGACCTGCAGTCCTTTGGAACCCATGTGAGATCTCATCTGTTGGTGGAGCACTTGCACTTCTCTCCACCTAACCTGTGCTTGCAAGGTACAGCCTGGATTTTTGCTCTCAGCATAAAAAACCCAGCCCCACCAGGCTATGCTACCTCCAATTTCTGTTGTTCACATCATGAATTTCAGATCAAATTTGCAGCTGTCCTATGAGAAAATAAGCAAACAAATAACAACAAGAAAACCCCAAACAACAAAGCAAGAAAAAGCCCCAGTGTGGCACAGCCAGGAGAACAACATTTGCCATGTCCACGTCTGTATTTATAACAACAATGGATCATCCTCCAGCTGTAGAAGCAAGAAAATAGGAGCAAGACGAGGAGCAGACCATCTGGCACCAGCTCAGAATATCTGAACTCCATCTGCAGTGGGGTTATGGATGTTTGATATTCCTGGCAGTAACATCACAATCAATAGTGTTAACTCAATTTACAGGATGTTCTTCGTTCTGGCCATCCAAGGTAAATGGTATCATAACATTCTGACGAGCTGGGGGGCTGAAACACCCTCTGAAGGTGCCTTCTGGGGTCTGGCAATAAGAGGAGCAAAAAAGCTTTCACTGAAAGGGTTCTTAAAGACAGGAGCAGGCTGCCCAGGGAGGCGGTTGAATCCCCGTCCCTGGAGGTGTTTCAGAGAGGCAGAGATGTGGTGCTGAGGACCATGGTTTAGCACCAGCCTTGGGAAAGTTAGGTAACCATAGAATCATAGAATGGCTTAGGTTGGAAGGGACCTCAGAGACTCATGGAGTTACAGATTGCATTGGGTTGAAAGGGACCCTCAGAGATCATCTTGTCCAACCACCCTGCCATGGGCAGGGACTCCTCTCAACTAGACTTGGTTGCCCAAGGCCTCATCCATCCTGGCCTTGAACACCTCCAGGAAGGAGGCAGCCACAACCTCCCTGGGCAGCCTATTTCAGAGTCTCACTCTGGGCAAGAGATCCTAACTCCTTCTGGCCTCAAAGCTGAGGTCAGGACGGAGACTGTCCCTTCAGGCATCTGTGCTACAAAGGATGGCCTTGGGGTGGGGGACTCAGGCAAACACTGGTGCCCAGGAGCAAGGGGACACAACTCAAAGGGTGCTGTACAAACAAAGTGTGAGAGCTCGCCTTGGCACAGGCTTACAAGATGCTCACGGCAGGAGCAAAATGATGCTCCTGAGGTCAGCAATGAAGAGCAACCAAGAGGCAGCTCTCTGGACTGCTGTCACTAGATCAAACCACCCAGCTTTTGTGCAGGGAGAACAAAGCCCCTGCCATTGCTCCCCTGAGTTTCTGCAGGGGTTTGAACATGCAATTGAAATGCTGCCAGCTGATCAGCATCTATTCCCTGGCAGCCCTTGGTCATTAAGCAGAGGAGGAACAGGCTCCAGCTCTAACAACATTAGTGAAGCTCCAGCAGCCTGGGAAAGAGGGAAGCAGCTTGCCTCCATGCAGACACATTTCCCCCTGTGCACAACCTGTTCTGGGCTGCTGCTGCAAACACCAGAGCAGCAAATAGGAGGATTGTTTGTGCCTGGCATGGGGGAGACAAAGTCATGTTTTCTACAGTGGCTCCCCCTGCCTTGCCCCATCCCTGCCTCACAGAATCACAGAATGTTAGGTGTTGGAAGGGACCTCCAGAGGTCATTGAGTCCCTGCCAGAGTAGGATCACCCAGGACATGTCACACAGGAACACATCAAGGTGGGTTTTGTGGGTTTCTCCAGAGAAGGAGACTCCACAACCTCTCTGTGCAGCCTGTTCCAGGGCTCCAGCACCCTCACACCAAAGACGTTTCCCCTCATGTTGAGGTGGATCCTCCTGTGCTCCAGCTTGTACCTGTTGTTCTTTGTCCTATCACTGGACACCACTGAAAAGAGCCTGGCCTTCTTGTTGCCACTCACCACTCAGATATTTATAGACATGATAAGATCTCTTCTCAGCCTTCTCCAGGCTAAACAGCCCCAGGTCTCTCAGCCTCTCCTCATCAGGCAGATGTTCCAGTCCCTTCAGCATCCTTGTAGCTGTCCATTTGACTCTCTCCAACAGATCCCTATCTCTTTTGAACTGGGGAGCCCAGAACTGGACACAGTATTTCAGGTGTGGCCTCACCAGGGCAAAGTATAGCGAGAGGATAACCTCCCTAGACCTGTTGGACGCTTTTCTTGATGTACCCCAGGATGCCATTGGCCCTCTTGGCCACAAGGGCACATTGCTGTCCCATAGAGAATTTGCTGTCCACCAGGACTCTAAGGTCCTTCTCCATGGAGCTGCTTTCCAGCAGGACAACCCCTAACCTGTACTGATGCCTGCTGTTGTTCCTTCCCAGCTGCAGGACTCTGCACTTGTCGTTGTTGAACCTCATGAGGTTCTCCTTCACCCAGCTCTCCAGCCTGTCCAGGTCTCACTGGAGGGCAGGACAGCCTGACAGGGTGTTAGCCACCAAACCCAGTTTGGTACCATCAGTGAACTTGCTGAGAGTCCACTCAATGCCCTCATCCAGGTTATTGATGAAGATACTGAACAAAACTGGGCTCAGCACTGGTCCCTGGGGAACAATGTTGGCCACAGGCCTTCAACTGGACTCTACACACAACCCTCTGAGCTCTGTTGTTGAGCCAGTTTCCAACCCACCGAAGGGTCCAATCATCTAACCCGCTGGTCTTGAGGTCACCTACAGTGAGGTTTATAGGAGCCAGCATCAAAAGCCTCCCTGGCTGCAGAAATTCTCCAAGTGTTCCCAAGTCCCCTCAGGCAACAGCTCCCCTAACATGCTTACATCTTGGTTTGTCATCTCCCAGTAGGGCCTCTCTCCGTAGGACATCACCTCCCACATCACAATGCCATAGCTCCAGACGTCGCTGGCTGAGGTGAACTTGCGGAAGGCAATAGCTTCGGGTGCTGTCCATCGGATTGGGATCTTCCCTCCCTAAAAGGAGAGGAAAAAGAAGAGTAACATAAATCAAACCCAAAACCAGATTGCAGAGGAAGGGAGACAATCAGGGAATCACAGATCGGTTTTAGTTGGAAAAGGTCTCTAAGACCATCAAGTCCAACCACTGACCTAACACCACCATTAAACCATGTTCCAAAGTGCCATGTCCAAACATTTCTTGAACATCATATAAGAGTTTGGGTTGGAAGAGACCTTTAAAAGTCATCTAGCCCACCCATCCCATAGTCAGCAGGGCCATGGAATCATAGACATGGAATCATAAAATGGCTTGGGCTGGAAGGGACCTGCAAGATCATCTTGTTTGAAACCCCCTGCCATGGGCAGGGACACCTCCCTCTAGACCAGGTTGCTCAAGGCCTTGAACACCTCAGGGAATGGGCATCCACAATGTCCCTAATATGCAATTCCCCCTGCAATTCCATTAACATCCTCAGGAGCTATCTTCCTGCATCACTCTGCAAGGTTTTTGATGAAGACACTCAAGTGTCCTCATGTGTGTCAGCCCACCTCATGAGAGCGAACATCACTCCACCAACAGAGGCCTTCTCGTGGGCACACAGTTAAAGGAGATGCTGTGTGGCTACCTGCTCAACTCCAGACAAGCCATTTGTCACTTTTCATGTCCAATCATCCTCCCCTTTCAGGAAAACTTCTGCAATTAAGAACAAACACCTCAGTTTGTGCAAACATGACATCCTGGTCACCAAACTGGAAAAGCATGAATTTGAGGGGTGACCACTGGCTGGATAAGGAATTGGCTGGATGGCTGCACTCAGAGAGCTGTTGTCAATGGCTCGATGTCCAAAGGGAAACCAGTGATGAGTGGCATCCTTCAGGGAGCAATTCTGTTTAACATCTCTGTTAGAGACATGGGCAGTGGGGTTGAGGCATTCTCAGCAGGTCTGAGATGCCATCAAGCTGTGAGAAGTGGTTGACACACTGGAGGGAAGTGGACTTGGAGAGGATTGAGAGCTGGGCCCATGAATTCCATCAAGGCCAAGTGCAAGGTCCTGCACCTGGATCAGAGCTATCCCAAGCACAAATCCAGGCTTGATGAGGAGTGGCTCGAGAGCAATCTGGAGGAGAAGGACTTGGGGGTGTCAGTTGGTGTCAAACTCACCATGAGCCAGCAATGGTCACTGGCAGCCCAGGAGGCAGCCCTGTGTTGGGCTGCATCCAAAGCAGTGAGAGCAGCAGGGCAGGGAGGGGATTCTGCCCCTCTGCTCTGCTGAGACCCCACCTGCAGCAGTGTCCAGTTCTGGTGCCCACAAGAAGCACAAGAAGGACATGTAGCTGAGTCTGGACTGGAGTGGGTCCAGAGGAGGCCACAAAAAGCATCAGTGTGTGTTCTTCAAACAGCTAAGTTTGCTCAGAGCCCCATCTAACTTGACCTGGAATGTTTCCAGGGATTGGGCATATACCACCTCTCTGGGCAACCTGTGCCAGGGTCTCACCACCATGGAAATGAGAACAAACCATCACCCTTAAGGGCACATAAGGACGTGACTGTTTGAAAGGGCTTGTGATGATAGGATGAGGGGAAGTGGTTCGAAACTGGAGCAGGGGAGATTTAGGTTGGACATCAGGAGGAAGCTCAGCACAATGGGACTGGTGAAATACACATTATTTGAGGCCCCCAGCCCTGGAGACATTCAAGATCAGACTGGATGTGTCCCTGGGCAGCCTGCTCTAGTTGGAGGTGTCCCTGCTGCCTGCAGGAGGTTGGACAAGATGACCTCTGAGGGTCCCTTCCAACTCAGTGCAATCTGTGAAGCTGTGAATGTGTGGATTTTCAGTCTGGAAAGAGACGTTGGATTCTGAAGTAAATCTGGTTGACAGCACAGGGGCCCTTTCCACATTAGCTCAGCCCATAAGCATTTGTAGGCTGCCTACTAATTGGCTGTCCTGAAGGTTTATCGCTGGAATGCTGGGGCATGTGTAGGATCAACATCTCAATTACGTGGCAGGGATTGGTAAGGGAATACATTTCCTGCATCCTGGAGAGCCAGCGGGGGAGGCACAGACAGCTCTGCAGCTGAGGAAGGCTTTGATCTGAGGAGGGGCTCATGCAAATTGCTGCAAAAGTAATGCTCCTTTCTTGTTCCTTTTACACTGAATGCAGTCCTGATTATGGATTCACAGAATGGTTTGGGTTGGAAGGGACCTTCAAAATCATCCAGTTCCACCCCCCACAACATGGGCAGGAGGGACCTTTCACTAGACCAGGTTGCTTAATGCCTCAGCCAACTTGGTCCTGAACACCTTCAGGGAGGGGGCATCCACAGCCTCCCTGGGCAACCTGTTCCAGTGTCTCACTACCTTCACTCTCAAGAATTTCTTCCTAATCTCCAGTCTCAATCTTCCCTCTTCCAGCTCAAAGCCATTGCCTCTCATCCTGTCACTCCAAGCCCTTGTCAAAAGTCCATCGCCAGCTTTCCTGTAGTCCTCTTCAGGCACTGGAAGGTTGCTCTAAGGTCTCCCTAGAGCCTTCTCTTCTCCAGGCTGAACAGCCCAAACACTCTCAGCCTGTCCTATGGGGGTAGGTTCTCCACCTCTCTGATCCTTTTTGTGGCCTCCTCTGGACCTGCTTCAGCAGCTCCATGTCCTTCCTGTGCTGGGGGCACCAGAACTGGATACAGTGCTGCAGGTGGGGTCTCCACAGAGCAGAGCAGACTGGGCTGCCAGTGACCATTGCTGGCTCATGGTGAGTTTGTCATCAGCTGACACCCCCATGTCCTTCTCCTCCAGACTGCTCTCGAGCGACTCCTTGCCCAGCCTGGCTTGGGATAGCACTGACCCAGGTGCAAGACCTCACATTTGGCCTTGTTGAATTTCATGAGGTTGGCCTGGGCCCAGCTCTCATTCCTCTCCAAGTCCCTCCTCACCCAGCCTATAGATCCTGCAGAGAGCTCTGCAGAGCAGGCACATAAATCTGGGGGTGTAAGCACCATCCTGCTTGGCTTCTGCTGTGGGACTGGAAACGATGCCACAGCTGTCAAATGTGCTTTGCTGTCCTGCTTCTTCCTTTCCCCTCTTTTCTACCATTTCAGAAATTAAACTTCAGACCAGCTCTGAGAAGGAAGAGGGGAGGGAAAAGGGAGTTTGGATGAAGGAATACTTTTCTCACTGGCTTCAAAGAGTTGTCTCCCTTGATTTGTATCAGAATACATTTCCCTGTGATGTCCCTTTCCTCTCAGCACTGAGCTAAATATTGGAAGGTCTCCCTTAGTGCCCCCTGACAGTGTTTGTTATGGGGGAAAAGGCAGCATTTGGAACTCATTTTCAAAGCAAAGTGGAAAAGGTGCCATCTCCCAGGAATTATTTCTTCACAGGCTTATCAGCACATGCCTTAAGTGAGGAGCCAGATCCTCAGCAGTGCCAATTAGGAGATAGCAGTCTGCTGCAGCAGGGATGGCCAAGAGCCCTCCAGCCAGCAGGGTGGTTCTGCTCCGGCTGTGTGCCGAGTCCCATCACAGGGCTGTGACTGCCAAGAGCTGAAAGGGCCTTCCCAGACCTCCACAGGAACTGGGAAGGCAACCCAGAGAGCTCCTGTTACCAGTAAAACAATGCTCTTGGACAAACACACTAACAGGACACGTCGAGGCATGCCAATCACTGTCATGAAGAGTGAAGGCACTCTTTGAGCCTGTGCTGCCGAGTAGGGCTCCTGCCCAGCTGTTCTCCACAGTGCTGGGGTCATGCTGGGCATGAAGGCTGACTCCAAGGAATGGACCAAGGATGGAAAGGGGCAGAGCACTGAGGCTGGAGCTGCTCTTTCTCAGGCTGGTGGAAATTACTTTCAACAGTGTCATTTGCAAGGGGCACTACACACTTACCCATGGTTTAAAGGGGTCCAAGTGTCCAGAAGACCGTGGCTTAGATCTCTGCATGGGTGCATAAACAAAGGTGAGAGGAAAAGGGCTTAAGCTGTGCCAGGAGCCATTTAGAATGGACATTAGGTAAAACTTCGCTGCAATAGTGGTCAAGCATTGGAATAGGCTGGCCAGGGAGGTGGTGGAACCACCATCCTTGGAGGTGCTCAAGAAGCATGTGGATGTGGCACTTCAGGATATAGTTTAATGGTTATGGTAACTGGGTTATGGTTAGACTCCATGATCTTACAGGTCTTTTCCAACCTTAATGATTCTGTGATTCCATGATTCTAAGATTCTATGATTCTCTTTCCTCCCTTTGGTTTAATCTAAAAGGACAGAATAGATAGAGTTTGGAGTGTGGCACCTTTGCCAAGTTTGCTATTTTGGCTCAAGTGTCCGAAATGAACTTGGTTTGAGAGCAGCCCTGAAGACTTGGGGGTGTTGGTTGATGAGAAGCTCACCATGAGCCAGCAGTGCCCCTCAGGCAGCCATGGGCCGGAGTGCATCAAGAGGAGTGTGGCCAGCAGGGCAAGAGAGGGGATTCAGCCCCTTTGCTCTGTTCTGCTGAGACTTCAATACTGCATCCAGCTCTGGTGTCCCCAGCAGAAGGACACAGAGCTGTTGGAGTGAGTCCAGAGGGGGTCACAAAGATGATCCAAGGGCTGGAGCACCTCTGCTGGAGAAGAGAAGACTCTGGGGAGAACTTAGAGCTGCCTGCCACTACCTGAAGGGATTCTACAGGAAGGCTGCAGAGGGACTTTTCCTCATGGTGTCTAGAGACAGGACAAGAGGGAATGGTTTGAAGCTGAGGGAGAATAGGGTTAGACTGGATCTTAGGAAGAAGTTCTTCTGTACAAGGGTGGTGAGACCCTGGAACAGGTTTCCCAGGGAGGTTGGAGATGCCTCCTCCCTGGAGGTGTTCAAAACCAGGTTGGATGAAGCCTTGAACAGCCAAGTCTAGTTGACAGGCTCCCTGCTCACAGCAGAGGGGGGGGGAAGTAGGTGATCTCTGAGGCCCTTTCCAACCTGAGCCATGTTATGATTCTATGATTCTCTGAACACAGAAGTTGCTAGTTAAATTCAGTCTTATTTGGCCACCCACACCCCAAACCACCACTGGCAAAATGAATGTGACAATGGCTAACTGCTAACTCCCCTTGTGCAATGTTTATTGGTTCTGGACTTGCAGAAGTCTCTTTGCTAGGGAGTCTGAATACCCAAATGTAGGAGGGAATATGGATTTCTCGAGCTCAGTCAGATCAGCAAGCTCAGAACTCACCCTGGTTGTGTAGGCCGCTTCGGGGTCATCTTCTAGCACTCTGGAGAGGCCAAAGTCTGACACCTTGCAGACTAAGTTGCTGTTGATGAGGATATTCCTGGCAGCCAGGTCCCTGTGCACGTAGCCCATGTCAGACAGGTACTTCATTCCCGACGCAATGCCTCGCAGCATCCCCACCAGCTGGATGACCGTGAACTGTCCGTCGTTCTTCTGCGGAGGGAAGCAGGCATTTCATCAGCAGGGACTCAGCACCAGCAGCACTGCCTCTGCAGGAATCCAAGTGCAAAGGCAAGTCTCCAGGTAAGGAAACTAGGGACATTAATCATTCATTACCCTCCTGCTCTGGCTGTGAAGCTTTGCAAAGTTTCGCTGCTTAGATGAGGATCTCAAGAGAGAAGGCTAAGGAAATACGCTACTGGAGATCAAGGAGTGAGCTGTGTTCTACTGGTGACTGAGCTATGTGCCTGGGGCTCAACACCTGGAGGCATCTCTATAAAGAGATTGGGGTGGGATGGCTCTGAGTCACCTAACTGCATGGCACCAAGTTGCGTAGAAATCATTGATTCATAGAATGGTTTATATTGGAAGGGACCTTCAAGATCATCCAGTTCCAACTCCCCTGCCATGGGCAGGGACACCTTTCACTAGACCAAGCTGCTCAAGGCCTCATCCAACCTGGTCTTGAACACCTCCCACAAGGGGACATCCACAACCTCCCTGAGCAACCTGTTCCAGCATCTCACCACGCCCACTGGAAAGAATTTCCCCCTAAACCCTTCCTGCAGGGGTCTACATGTCAATATTTGGTAGCAGAGGTTCTCCATGCTGCCATACTGCATTAGTGTGATCAGCAGGACCAGGGAAATGACTGTGCCCCTGTACTCAGCGCTGGTGATGTCACACCCTGAGACCTGGCCTCACTACAATAAGGGCATTGAGATGCTGGAGCAGGTCCATAGAAGGGCAACAAATCTGGTGAAGGGTCTGGAGAACAGGGATAGTGAGCAGCAGCTGAGGGAACTGGGGGTGTTTAGTCTGGAGAAGAGGAGGCTGAGAGGAGACCTCACTGGTCTCCACAGCTCCCTGAAAGGAGGTTGCAGTGAGGTGGGGTTTGGTCTCTTCTCCCTAGCATCAGCTGATCAGAGAAGAAATCAACTGAAATTATGCCAAGGGAGGTTTAGGCTGCATATTGGAATAAACTTCTTGGCTGAAAGGGTTCTCAAAGCCTGGAACAGGCTGCCCAGGGAGATGGTTGAACTCCCCCATCCCTGAAGGTGTTTCAAAGAGGCAGAGATGTGGTGCTGAGGGCCATGGTCTAGCACCAGCCTTGGTAGAGTTAGAGAATGGTTGGACTGGATGATCTGAAAGGTCTTTCTCAACCAAAGTGATTCTATGGTTCTATGATTTCTAACCACTTCCCTTATTCTCCCTTCACTTAGGTTTCCTGGAAAGACTCTGACAAGTCTGCTGTTTGCCATGATCAATGTGGGTATGCTCTTGAGACACACCAGAGTTTGCAGGTTCAGTTAATCATTTTCATGCTCCAGATTGCCTTCTAAAAGAACCATCATCCTCTCCAATTTATTCTTATCTCTTTGTACCAGTGCACGCACCAGGTCCTGCTCAGTGCACACACCAGGTCCTGCTCAGTGCATGCACCAGGTCCCTCATGACACTGTATAAACACAGATCAGACAGCTGAGCTACTCCTGCCTCCAGACAGCATCAACAGCTGGAGCAGAACCCAGCAACCATTTTTATTGACGTTAAGCATGTGCAAAGAACTCCAAAGTGTAACCAAGGTCCTCTGGCAGAGGGGTCTGAGTGTTACCTTTAAAAATGTATCCAGAGAGCCATTCTCCATGTACTCAGTCACTATCATTACTGGTTTGCCTGGAAGAGGAAAAGTGTACAAGTTTGTTAGCAATTTACATCAAACCCATGAGCAATAAACAAGTCTTTTCATACTGCATCTGAATGGCAAGAGGCAGCCCTGGAAGAGGACACGTACTCCAAGATGCTGCTGTACCAGAAGATGACCATGGGGTTTGCCAAAATAGACAGAGGGGAATTGAGGAGGAGGAGATGAAACAGTAAGCCTGTATTATGGGCAGTGTTCCAAGCCTGAGAGTGTTTAGGTGATGTTTGAGGAAGAGATTGCAAGTTGAACCCAGGCAACCTCTCTGCTCTGTTAAGACCTCATCTGGAGTGCTGTGTCCAGCTCTGGAGCCTTCAACACAGGGAGGACATGGACCTTATGGAGTGGGTCCAGAGGAGGGCCATGAAAATGATCAGGGGGTTGGAGCACCTCTAATATGAGGACAGGTTGAGGGAGCTGGGGTTGTTCAGCTTGGAGAGGAGAAAGCTCTGGGAAGGCCTAATAGCAGCCTTCCAGTACCTGAAGGGGGCTACAAGAAGGTTGCAAAGGGATTGCTCCCAAAAGCCTGCAGTGACAAGATGAGGAGCAATGTTTTGAAATGACAGAAGAGGAGATTTAGATTGAATGTTAGGAATGAGTTCTGCACCATGAGGGTGGTGGAGTACTGGAACAGGTTGCCCAGGGAAATTGTGGATGCCCCCCTCCCTGTAGGTGTTCAAGTCCAGGCTGGAAAAGCCTTGAGCAATGTGGTTTAGTGGAAAGTGTCCCTGTCCATGGCAAGGTGGTTGGAACTAGATGATCTTCTAGGTCCCTTCCAACCTAAACCATTCTATGAGCCTATGAATTTACAAACAGGAGAAACTGAGGTGATCTGAAATATATGCCTCAGTGGTAGCCATCAAACCCAAGACCAGGAAAGGATGGGATCACAGAATCACAGAATCACCAAGGTTGGAAGAGATCTCAAAGATCATCAAGTCCAACCTGTCACCACAGACCTCATGGCTAAACCATGGCACCAAGTGCCACGTCCAATCCCCTCTTGAACACCTCCAGGGATGGTGACTCCACCACCTCCCTGGGCAGCACATTCCAATGGCCAATAACTCTCTCAGTGAAGAACTTTCTCCTCACCTCGAGATTACGTCCCTTGTAATTCAAGTAATCCCATGAGACTACTCCTGTAAGAACATATGGAAGGAAGAAAAGGAGTTGTTCAGCCTGGAGAAAAGGAGGCTGATGGGAGACCTTCTCACTCTCTACAAGAGAGTACCTAGTACCAGGTGATAAGAGGAAAGGAAATGTGCTCAAGTTGCACGAGGGGAGATTTAGTTTGGACATTAGAAAGAAATTCTTAACTTAAGGGTTCTCAAAGACTGAAACAGGATGCCCAGAGAGGTGACTGAACCCCTCATCCCTGGAGGTGCTTCAAAGAGAGGCAGAGATGTGGTGCTGAGAGCCATATCACAGTACAAAGGTATGTTAAATGTGGGATGAGCATGAGGTGGAAATCCAAAAAACATTCTCAGGAGAAGACCTGGTCTCCTATTGTTGACAGGGATAATCATGGGTTTTTTTTTTCCAAATACATTTGATTAATTTTCATGCCTGACTCATTTTGGTGGTAATTATATGGAGTTTTTGGTGGGGTTTTAGATCTAATTTCTCGCTAGCTTGCCACAGTGACACAGCAATAATTAACGCGGTGCGCTCCAGCCCTTGCAAATTCAATCAAATCTTAGAACAACATGCAAATTATTCTTTATTTAAAGCAATTTCCATGAGCTGGCACCAAGCACCGACAGAAGAGGAGCTGTCAATTATTTGTGAGGGGCACTATCAACGTCTTTTGTAGACAGGATCGACGAGAGCTGCCACGTGGTGGAACACGCATGTGGAGGTAACTGCTCCTCAGCTTGGCACATGTTCTGCCATTTAGATTGATCTTCATCTGCCCACTTTCCCCTTATTTTAACTATTCACCTAATTTACTGCTTAATTGCCTATATAACGAAGATAATTGTAAACTTGCCAATCAAAACACTGATTGCTGTGCAGACACTACCTTTGCAGTGAGAGGGACCTGCACTGCTCCTGCACTTAAAGTATCGTAGCTACCACCGGGGCCAAAGCTTGCCACAAGCGTTGCTTTTGATAGGAGACATGCACCTTGGGGACAGGAAATACAGCACTGAGCCCTAAAGAAAATAATGAGCCCTATCTTTAAGGATGACAGCCATCTGTTTGCACACAACATGGGCTGTATGCAGGAGAAAGGAGTTCAGGTAATATCAATATAGGTTAGCAAACACAGAATCATAGAACTGTTTGGCTTGGAAAACACTTCCAAGATCATTGAGTCTAACCATCAACCCACCACCACCACAGCCATTAAACCATGTTCCCAAGTGCCTTGGCCACATGGTTCTTGAACACCTCCAAGGATGGTGACTCCACCACCTCCCTGGGCAGCTTGTTCCAATGCCTGACCACTCTTGTAGGAAAAAATCTTTCCTAATCTCCAACCTAACCCTCCCCTGGCATGTCAGTGGATAGGCAGGGAAAGGAAATCCCAGGTATATCTCTTTTTTCCTTTTATTTTTTTTTTGCTAATACCCACTAAACCTCCTCTGTAGCACAGGGCCCCTTATCTCTGACACTTCAAGGCAGTGCTGCAGCAAGACTGGCATCTCATTATGCCACCACTGTGGGGAACCCCCTTCAGAGTCCTGCTTTTCATTGCGGGAGGGGAGGGAAAATGAGGGAAGATGTCCCTGCCCATGGCAGAGAGTTTAGATGATCCTTGACATCCCTTCCAACCCAAACCATTCTGTGATTCTGTGAAAAGCAAACCAGATTTCTGGCACTTGTGTTTCATTATCCAGCTGCTGCAGGCTGGCAGCCATTGTGAAATAAATTAGCCCCCTATCCAAGAACATGGAAATAAAGACACCAATAGAGCAGCTTTCAGCAAAGTAAATTAAAAGGAAACCTTAGGTCTTCTGAAGCACTGGGTTGATTCTCCCTGTCAGCAGGGCTTCCTCCTGCTGGTATCACAGGGCCATAAAACATGTGTAGGTGTCATTCATATCAATGTGCCAATGCAACATGCATGCTTATCAGTGCAACCAAGGGGGATGTGACAGCCTTGGGGGTCTGGCAATAGGAGAAGGAAAAAAAGCTCCTTTCACTGAAGGGGCTCTCAAAGCCTGGAACAGGCTGCCCAGGGAGGTAGTTGAATCTCCATCCCTGGAGGTGTTTCAAAGAGGCAGAGATGTGGTGCTGAGGGCCATGGCCTAGCACCAGCCTTTGCAGAGTTAGAGAATGGTCGGACTGGATGATCTGGAAGGGCTTTTCCAGCCAAAAACTATCTTATGAGTCTATGAAGACAGGAGTGTCCTTACCTTTGTAAAGCAGAAATAGCCAAGGGCTTGTCTGAACAGGGACAATGAAGACAATTAATCTAAATTAACTGAGGTGTGCCTTTGAAGTAGGGTAGTTAAATGATATGAAGCCCCAGTGCGGATCTTCTCCTTCAGAATTAAAAATGGCCTAATTGAATTTAGCTTAATTTACTTCCAAAGTAGAATTATGATTCAGCAAGCACATTTTGCCCTAAAGATGTGAAACTACAGGAGGTTGGTGACTAAAACACTGAAGAGAAGAAGCTAAACAAGACTTCAAGACAGCAGCAGAGTTTGGGAGTCATAAAGGTTGTTTCATAGAATGGTTTGGGTTGGAAGGAACCTTGAAGATAATCCAGTTCCAAACCCCTGCCATGGGCAGGGGCACCTCCCATTAGACCAGGTTGCTAAAGGCCTCTTCCAACTTGGCCTTGAACACCTCCAGGAAGGAGGCATCCACAGCCTTCCTGAGCAAACTCTTCCAGTACCTCATCACCCTCACTGGGAAGAATTCCTTCCTAATCTCCAGTCTAAATCTCACCTCTCCCAGCTCAAAGCCACTGCCTCTTGTCCTGTCACTACAAGCCTTTGTAAATTATCCCTTGCCAGCTTTCTTGTAGGCCCCCTTCAGGTACTGGAAGGCGGCTCCAAGGTCTCCCTGGAGCTTTCTCTTCTCCATGCTGAACACCCCCAACTCTCATAGTCTGAGCCCCAGCTGGAGATATTCAAGGTGAGACTCGACAGGGCAACCTGATCTAGTTGAGGATGCCCCTTCTTACTGCAGAGGAAGTTGGACTAGATGACTTTTGGGGGTTCCTTCCAACCCAGACCACTCTATGATTCTGTAACTCTCAGCATGAACATCTCATGGTCTCATTCCCCAAGTCTTCCTCCCCTAACCAATTCTCCCATCATCCAAGGTCAGAAGTCCACAGCAGCTTGTACTTACTTTTTGTGACAACACCTTCCAGGTGGATGATGTTGGGGTGGTCAAACTGCCCCATGATGCTTGCCTCTCCCAAGAAATCTCTCCTCTGTTTCTCTGTGTAGCCCACCTTCAGGGTTTTGATAGCCACAGGGAACTCACGCTTCCCCTGCAGCTTCAGCCGCCCGCTGCAGACCTCTCCAAATTCACCTGCAGAGAAAAATGAGACAGCAGAAGATGACAGCACCTCAAAAGCACACATTGCACATAGTCACCTACAGAGTGCAGCCCAGACCCTAGACATAGGTGACCAAAAGCACACAGGGCTGTCCCACACTCATGCATGGGGAAAGTTGAACATCACAAGATCAGACTTGATGTGACCCTGGGCAGCCTGATCTAGGTGGAGGCACCCCAGCTGACCACAGGGGGGTTGGACAAGATGACCTTTAAGGGTTCATTCCAACCCAATGCAATCTGTGAACCATCTCAAGCAACCAGCCTACAACAAGCTAAGCAATTCCTAAGCACAAGAAAAGTAGGAGGAAAAGTGTAATTTTCCCAGATTCAAAGAGCTCTCCTCTAGATTCCATAGGACTGCTTACTCATTTCACGTTTTTGTCTACTGGAAGAATGAGTTCTGGCACATCACCTACAAGGCTGCAGAGAGGCTGTTTCCAAAGGCCTGCAGTGACAGGATGAGGGGCAGAGGTTTGAAATGAGGGAAGAGCAGATTTAGATTAGATGTTAGGAACAAGTTCTGCACTATGAGTGTACTGGAACACTTCAGCAGGGTGCCAGGGAGGTAGTTTAGGCCCCATCCTTGGAGATATTCAAGGTGAGGCTGGACGAGGCTCTGAACAACCTGATCTGGTGGAGTATGCTCCTTGTGACTGCAGGGATATTGGACTGCATGATCTTTGGAGGTGCCTTCCAATCCCAACCATCCTGTGATTCTAGGATGATATAATTTAGACTGGATATTAGAAAGGAATTCTTGACAGTGAGGGTGGTGAGACACTGGAACAGGTTGCCCAGGGAGGTTGTGGATTCCCCCTCCCTGGAGGTGTTCAAGGCCAGGCTGGACAAGGCTTTGGGCAACCTGGTCTAGGGGAAGGTGTCCCTGCCCATGGCAGCAGGGTTGGAACTGGATGATCTTCAATGTTGCTTCCAACCTAAACCATTCCATGAATCTATGACTTGCACAGTTCTATCCCTTGAAGGTTACCTAACAGCACAAACATTGCACAGCCCTGAAGTGTTAGGAAAGCCAACACCCCATGCTGATGCGCTGCATTTCCATACCAGCTCCAATAACTCTCTCAATGGTGATGCATGACGCTTCAATCTCCTTCGCAAACTCGTGGACAGCTTGGTTAGGGTCCTCATAGGTGTGGGGATCGATATAAGTCCTCACTCCTGGCAGCTTAACTGCAAACACAAATGAAGACAGTTACAGGCAGGCGGCATGAGAGAAGATGGGCAGCACACGCTCCTATCCCTTGCACTCCACTTTGCTGGGAAACACAGCAGCAGGGAAAGCCAGTCTGGTGGGAACAAACGAGGAGTGTTCTTGGGCAGTGATGTTTAGTTTCTGTGACACCAGTCATTGTATTCAGGAAAGCAAACAAGGAAACTGAAAACCCTCTTGGTGCTACCTTATGGGCCGGGCCAGGGTCTTGTTTCTCTTCAACATCAGGAGAAACTTCTTCACAGGGAGGGTGCTGGAGCCCTGGAGCAGGCTGCCCAGAGAGGCTGTGGAGTCTCCTTCTCTGGAGACTTTCAGGACCCCTCTGGATGTGTTCCTATGTGACCTGCCCTGGGTCATCCTGCTCTGGCAGGGGGAGTTGAACTAGATGATCCTTGGAAGTCCCTTCCAACCCCTACCATTCAGTGAGTGATTACAGGTTGTGCAAAAGGATTTCTTTCCAGATCTGGAAAGGGTACAGCAGGAGGCAAAGCACAAAAAGCCAAATGTTAAAAGAATAGTTTACAAGTCAAGCTGGATGGGCAGGGGGAAGGAGGGTGATGGAGAGCTGCAACAAATTATACCCTAGCAGTCCTGCATCAGATAATCACTCAGCCACATTATTGCAGAACCAGCGACTGAGATGTAAATGAACTCTGGGGAGACTTCAGGGCTACATTTCAGTATCTGAATGGGACCTACTGGAAGGCTGGGGAGGGACTGTTTAGAAGGGCCTGTGGTGATAGGATGAGGGGTAATGGTTTGAAACTGGAGCAGGGGAGATTTAGGTTGGACATCAGGAGGAAGCTCTTTACAATGAGAGTGATGAAATACTGCAACAGGTTACCCAGGGATGTGATTGAGGCCCCATCCCTGGAGACATCCAAGATCAGACTGAATATATCCCTGGTCAGCCTGCTCTAGTTAGAGGTGTCCCTGCTGAGTGCAGAGGGGTTGGACAAGATGCCCTTTGAGGCTCCCTTCCAATCTGATGCAATACATGAACCTTTGGAGTACAAAGCCTGTGGGTTGTATCAGTGGAAATATATAACACTAGGCTTTGCCTCCAGGACTTGAGAGAGGAAAAAGTATTTTCATTATCCCTGTTCTAAGTTTGTTTTGACAATGATTAAGGCTACTCCCAGCAAGAACTGCTCATCAGTCTAACGAGACAGGGACATTACAATGTCTCTTAATTGATTTGCTTCCTGCTGCCTTCATTACACTGCAGTAATGGAAATTTCAGTGTCACTGAAGATGTGTTTGCTTTCTCCACCCCTTTCCATCCTGGACTGGATTAGCAATAGTGCAACTAGCAGAACCAGGGAAGTGATTGTCCCCCTACACTCAGCACTGGGGAGGTCACAACTTGAGTCCTGGGGTCAGTTGTGGGGCCCTCACTATAAGAACATTGAGGTGCTGGAGCAGGTCCAGAGAAGGGTAATGAAGCTGGTGAAGTGTCTGGAGAACAGGGCTGTTAAGGAGCAGCTGAGGGAACTGGGGTTGTTTAGTCTGGAGAAGAGGAGCCTGAGGGGAAACCTTATTGCTCTCTACAACTCCCTGAAAGGAGGTTGAAGTCAGGGCAGTTTTGGTCCCATCTCCCTAGGAACAAGTGAAGAAGGAGAGGAAATGGCCTCAAATTGCACCAGGTAAGGTTCAGGTTGGATCTTAGAAGAAGCTTCTTGACTGGAAGGGTTCTCAAAAGTCTGGCACAGGCTGCCCAGAGAGGTGGTTGAATCCCTGTCCCTTCAGGTGTTTCAGAGAGGTAGAGATGTGATGCTGAGGGCCTTGGTAGAGTTAGAGAGTAGTTGGACTAGATGATTTTAAAAGTCTTTTCCAACCACAACCATTTCATTATTCAAAAGGCACCTGACTGCTACCCATCCCCAGATCTCACAGCACTTAATGAAGGCAGGCTTTTCAATCAGTGGCTCTGGATGTACTGGAAGACTGGTAGTGACCATAAGATGGATTTTCTAGCACCCTTGCAGAGGGTTTTTTTGTCTGTGAGGGCATTAACACAACATTTCTGAAAGCTTCCTGAGGAGCATTCCTCACACTTCTGCAGAGATATCCAAGACAAAGAGCAGCTGTGAGCTCGGTCCGCAAAGCTGGCTGGAGTGGAGCAAGGATTTCCAATGTGTATTCTGGACAGGAAAACACAGAGTCTTTGTGGCCATCCAGGCAAAATTGATGGCACTTTGGGTCACACAGCAAAGCAGAGGGACAGAACCCAATGGCTCACTAGAGAGATCTGCTCCAAGCATATAGGTGTGGAGAGCTGCTGACAAAGGAGGGCTGGTCCAAGGCTCAGTTCTCCATAGGGCTTAGAGCAGGGGCAGCTGGACACTTTTGAATGACAGAACAAGCAATTTTTTGGGAATTAGCAGCAAAGCAACACACATTTATTTATTTATGTATTCAACCTCCTCTCAGTTGTGTTTCTCATTACCACAGGGAGCCAAAACCACCCCAACATGCTGGATCTTTACTCACTGTGGCCATTATGAAAATGCATCTTTTCTTCTTCTGGATCTTGCTTAGCCTTGCTATAGCCACATCGCCTGGAACAAGAGAAAATCCAGAACGGTGTTTGTGTCTCTGCTGGGGCAGAAGCCCTGCTCTTCCCTTCCAGTCACACACAGCCCCAGAGCAGCCACGAAGCCACCCTCTCCAGTGGCTCTGTCGCTGCTGTCCCAGTTTTAGCTCATCAAACCACTTGCAATTTCCATAAGGGGATTTGGGGCCTAAGGCCCAACTGAGTTGCAATTGGTCTTGTGCCACCAAATCCCACAGATGCTGCTCAACAACTCCACTCTCCCACAGAGCTAATTCAGCAGTCACTAAGAACAAAAAAATTAAAGCAAGGACAGGAAGGATGATGGAAGGGGAATGGGATGGAGCATTGGAAAGGCAGAAGCAAGGCCTCTTGGGCCACAGAGCTTTTGCAGGCACTGTTGTATGGGTTGCATGCTCCCCTTCTTCCACTGGGCATTTGCACAGGACTTTACATTTGGATACTTTAGAAACAGTCTTGGGTAAGCACCAGGCCACACCTTGAGTCCTGGGTTCAGTTTTGGGGCCCTCACTACAAGACAGAGCTCTAGGGGCTGGAGCGGGTCCTGAGAAGGGCCAGGAAGATGGTGGTGGGTCTGGAGAACAAGGCTGGTGAGGAGCAGATGAGGGAACTGGGTTTGTTTAGCCTGGAGAAGAGGAGCCTGAGGTGGGGAGAGACAACATTGGTCTCTACGGCTTCTTGAAAGGAGGTTGGAGCCAGGTGAGGGTTGATCTCTTCTCCCTAGTATCAGGTGATAGAAGGAGAAAAGGGCCTGAAAATGTGCCAGGGGAGGTTCAAGTCAGAGATTAGGAAAAATTTCTTTGCTGCAAGAGTGGCCAGGCATTGGAACAGGCTGCCCAGGGATCAGGGCACCATCCCTGGTCACCAGCCCTGGAGGTGTTCAAGAAATCATGTTGTAGACATGGCACTATGGGACATGGTTTAATGGCCATGGTAGTGCTGGACAGCTGGACTTGATGATCATAGAGGTCTTTTCCAACCCTAATGATTCCATGACTTACACATTACACACATGCAAAATAATGGCTTATAAGACCCCCAAACCTGCTGCCTTCAAGGGTCTCTTCTGTGCATTCCTGGCTCTGGTGGGGTTTCCTGCACACCTTCTGTCTTTACACAAGGGAGCTAGCTTAACTGCAATCCCCTCTGCTCAGCAGCCACAGACTTCAAGAATCCTTCTGAAGCCTAACATGGAATTGCAACCACAGAGGTGGGAGTTACATCTGCCCCAGGGCATCTTCCCACTAGTCTTGGGCTGCTCTTCCCTGACTCCTCTCTCATTCTTGTCTCTGTTTTTCTAGGTGATTCCTCCTTGGAGGTGTTTAAGGCCAGGTTGGATGAGGCCTTGAGCAACCTGATCTAGTGGAAGGTGTCCCTGCCCATGGCAGGAGGTTGGAACTAGATGATCTTGAAGATCCCTTCCAACCTTCCATTAACTAGCTGATCCAGAGGCACTTCTGAGTCCAGCTTCCCTTACACGATGATGTAAGAAGCAGCAGGGTGACTGCACAGGCAAAGAAAACCGCTATGTTCACACACAGACACATGGAAAAATATGGGGTGAGGTATGCAGGAGGCACATGTATATGTCAGTCTGTCCAAGGGGCCTCCAGAATAGCTGGAGAGGGACTTTTTACAAAGTCATGGAGTGACGGGACGAGAGGCAATGGCTTCAAACTGGAAGGAGCTTGATTGAGATTAGACCTTTGGAAGAAATTCTTCACCATGAAGGTGGTAAGGCACAGGAACAGGTTGTGCAGAGAAGTTGTGGAGTCTCCAAGCCTGGAAGTGTTCAGAGCCAGGTTGGACAGGGCCTTGAACAACATGGTCTAGTAGGAGGTGTGGGTTAGAACTAGATGATCTTTAAGGCCCCTTCTAACCCAAGCCATTCTGATTCTACAACAGTCTACAATAAGTGGATACAGGAACTGGCTCACCCTTCAAGCTAACTGCATGGACTTGAGACAGAGAGACACTGCTTGGTAGAGTGCAAACACTGCAAGAGACACTTGCAAGGCAGCCAGTGCACAGCGGGATCAGCAGCCAGCACACCTCAAAGAAAGCCCTGGGTTGCCAAGAAGCCACTAAAAGCTGAGAAACTTGGGAGTCTTCTCTTTTCCTTGCCCACGACCTTTGAGATGGGGGTGGGGTGAGCACTCCAGTCTCACTCGCAGCAAGGCGCAGCGCACAATTAGCAGAAACAAAACTGCAGTTAGGAGGAGGCACTAACAGGCATCTGCATGAAACATGCCCTCAGCGTGAAGTCCTATTAGAGGGAACTGCTGTCTGCCTGCATGCAAGGGGCCAAGCAGCCTTTTGGCTAGAGGATTTTGGCATTCAGATT
Source organism: Dryobates pubescens (assembly GCF_014839835.1). NCBI lineage: Eukaryota > Metazoa > Chordata > Aves > Piciformes > Picidae > Dryobates > Dryobates pubescens. The sequence goes on from NC_071612.1 coordinate 45,222,752, forward strand.
GTGAAACACTCACGAGCACAAACAAATGCCCCAATGCAATGGGGTGGACACTCTGCTGCAGAGCTGGCCACCAGAGGGGTGAGGAGGGGAAGAGCAAAGAAGAGCTCCCAGGGCTGCTGTGAGGAAGGGGAACAGGAATGGAAGCTTACCTTGGGGAGAAGGTGTGACCTGTGCCAAGAGGAGAGGAGGAAAAAAAGCAGACTGCAAAGGTTGTGCAAGTGCAGGAGAATGGACCAAGACAAGGTGCAGAAGACAAGGTGGGGAGGGTTGACAGGCAGTGTTGGGGGACAAGCAGGGAGATAAATGGGTTGCACTTAATAAACAGCCAGGTTGTCCATTCAGGGCTTGATAGCAACAACAACTAAGCTGGGACCACCACACCTCAAATGTGAAACGCACAAAGGTGGCAGCAAGGTGCCCAAAGACATGGCTCAGTTATCTGCCTGTTTCTTGCTTTGCTCTAGCAGCACAGTAACCCCCCCCACCCCCGCCACCGAGATGAGATCCTGCCTAATTCACTCAAACACTAAGCACTGTGTACACAGAAAGCTTGAGAGAAAGATTCTTTGCAAGGCACATTTTTGGTGTTCACCATATTTGGGGGAAAATGGATCCTTCTCTTTCTTTATCACACTGCCCTCCCGCCCCCTGGTAGGTATATCAGATAGAGGTATGAGCACCAGCACCAGTTTCCACTTCTGGCAGTTCCATGGTGGTTTTTTCTGCTGGAAGTTGTCCAAAGACACAGCAGTTTTCTGCAGCAGTCATTGTCTGGGCTTGAGGCACAGAGAGGTTTGAATTCATCCTTCTGCCAAAGGCAGGCACACTCAAGGGGCCCATGCAAACCCTTTGGCACCAGCTGTCACCCCTCTCTCAAACGTGCTAACCACATGCAGCACCACCTCACATCAGCAGACAACACCAGGATCTGGGACCCCAAAGCATCATTAAACCAAGCCTAGATGAGACAAGCCACAGTGAAATGACAGCTAGTGGGCTTCAGCTGTCAAGCCACAGGTGGTGTCAGCAGCAAAGCTTGCTGTGAATCCTTGCCTGTTGCAACCAGTTGTGCCCTTTGCACATTTACTGCCTTAAGGTGCCCAGAGAAACCAGCCACATACACAATGACTTGAACCAAACCACACTTCTTCCTTTCTTGATCTTCTGGTGCTTCAACACACACAAGCAGTTCTTTCTCCTTTCTTCCCAAACTACACTTAAAGAGCAGGTCCAGAGGAGGGCCACAAAAATGATCAGAGGGTTGAAGCACCTCTCCTACAAAGACAGAGTTGGGGCTGTTCAGACTGCAGAAGAAAAGGCTCCAGGGAGTCCTTAGAACAGCCTTCCAGTACTTGAAGGGGACCTACAGGAGAGCTGGAAAGGGACTGTTTAGAATGGGTTGTAGGGAGAGGATGAAGGGCAATGGTTTCAAACTGGAGCATTAAAGATTGAGGATGGACATCAGGAAGAAGTTCTTTACCATGAAGGTGGTGGAGCACTGCAAGAGGCTGCCCAGGGAGATGGTGGAGGCCCCATCCCTGGAGACATTCAAGGTCAGGCTTGATAGGGCTCTGAGCAGCCTGATCTAGTTGGGGATGTCCCTGTTTATTGCAGGGGTGTTGGACAAGAGGACCTCTAGAGGTCCCTTCCAACCCAGCGCATCCTATGATTCTCTTCTATATCCCACAATAATCTGCAATTCCAGGTTAACAGCCCTGACTCAATACAGAAACCTTCCTGGCAGATACAATGATCTAAATATTGTGGCTTTGCAAGACATCTTGAAAGAAATAGCTCCCACTGCTTTGTGAAATCATCCAGTTCTGTCAGTGCATTTGCTCTTTATATTTGGTGGAAAAGCTGTGAGTCAGAAGCCTCCTGATGGAAGAGTTCTCCTCCAGTCCATTGTCATTTCACAAGCCATAGATTTCCCCTCTCTTTTCTGTATCATCAACAGCATAAATATCCTGATGTTCACTTCATCTCCCACTGAGCTGGAGACACTCAGCCAGTGAGTTAATTCAGCAACGGAACACCTGAATCTCAACTCATTTACTCCTGGTATGGATTAGTCCCACTTTCTCCCTTGTGAGAAAAGGCTGAGGGAGCTGGGGATCTTTAGTTTGGAGCAGAGGGGTGACCTCATTCATGTTTATAAAGATGTGAAGAGCAGTATTGGGAGGATGGAGCCAGGCTCTGCTCAGTGATGTCCAATCATAGGACAAGGGACAATATGCGCAAGCTGGAGCAGAAAAGGTTCCACATGAACACAAAGACAAACTTTTTGCACTGTGAGGGTGACAGAGCCCTGGAGCAGGCTGCCCAGAGAGGTTGTAGAGTCTCCTTCTCTGAAGATATTCAAAATCCACCTGAATGTGCTCCTGTGTGACCTGCCCTGGGTGCTCCCACTCTAGCAGGGAGGTTGGACTGGATGATCTCTGGAGGTCCCTTCCAACCCCTACCATTCTGTGACTCTGTATCTAGAAGGCAGTTCTCTTCCTTGCACACCTCTTCCAACAGAAGAATCAAGAGAAGGGAAAAAATAGATGCCATTAAACACTCTTAAGGCATCATGTCTTATTTAACAACTACTTGCAGATTGGCAGGCAGCTGGTAAAATATTGATGGGGCAGATTATAAAAGTGAAGTTGTAAAATGATCCCTATATAGCTTTATAAAATATACAAAGGACAGGTGGGAAGATGAAGAATCCAGCTGGGAAAGAGATGTGGGCTGCCTGGCATGGCAGAAAGCAATTCATGAAGAAAAACCCTTCAGAAAATGAGGCAAAAGAAGCAGCTCACTCCCCATGGGCCATGGAGATCTTCGTGGCTGACCCTGTACCTTGCAGTGCCCTTGGTGGGTGGGGTGTGGTCTCTTGGCCACACAAGGCATCCCCAAAACCCACAGAGTGCCCAAGAGAAGGAGTTTTCATCTCCCTAATTGAGGCCACCACTCTGGTCACAACCTAGGCAGGACACAGTTGGGGGACTTACAACACAGGAGAGACATGGACCTGCTGGAGTGGGTCCAGAGGAGGCCACAAAGATGATCAGAGGGCTGGAAAACCTATCCTATGAAGACAGGCTGAAGGAAGTGGGGCTGTTCAGCCTGGAGAAGAGAAGGCTCCAGGGAGACCTTAGATTCTTCTGTCTGCTCTCCAAACCTTATAACCGAGAGAAAGAGATCAAAAGAGATGTAAAAGTTCTTGAGACCAGAAGCTAAGATCTCCAGCTCAGTGAGAGATACACTAGACAGCTGGCCCCAGAGGAAGCAGGGCAGCTTTCCTTACAAGGGTTGCAGGCTCACTGTCTTCTCAGATGCTTTCCCAGTCTCTTGCTGTCCCACTCCACATGGTGTGACCTTGCCTTTGACCTCTGATGAATTTGGACACCTTACAAAGGAAGTTTCCCAGTTCCATTGGAGGTATTTTTAGCCTTTAGTCTTTCCCTGCCTTGGCTCTGCATGGTTCCCTGCTTTCCTAAACAACCTCCAGAACAATTAAAAATAATTTAAACAAGAAAGCATTTCCCCCTCCTGCAGGAAGCTCCCTCTCAAGTGATCTCCATAAATCTCTCTAAAGAGCTTGTCGTGCCTTCCCACAGCACAGCTGATGGTGTCCATGCTTCAAAGTCAGTTTTCTCACATCCCCCTCCCTGCTTGCTGCCCCATTTGTCTCTCACAGTTCAGGAGGACACTTGCAGAGGGTGTTTGCCAGATCAGCCAAGTTTACCCTATGCACCTCTCATCTCCGTAGCCATCCAGTCCATCCCCTGCCTCCTCTGAGAAGCATTTTCTATTGTTGCCACTCTCTGCTTGGGAGCCTGGCTGAGGATATTTGAAGAATGACTCCCAGTAAGGGACTACTTGTGCACTGGTGGCACAGGCAGAACAGAAGCACCAGGAAGCTTTCTTTTAGTGCACTCATTGATGAACTGATGGCTCACAGGAATGACCACACATACCTGAAGAACATCCTGCAGCCCAACACTTTGCTTTTAAGGACTCTAAAGTCACCAAAATGGATATATTCAAGGTCAGGCTGGATAAGGCTCTGTGCAACCTGATCTGCTGGAGGATGTCCCTGCTGACTGCAGGGGGTTGCACTGGATGACCTTTGGAGGTCCCTTCCAACCTAAACCATTCTAGGATTCTACAAAAATCAATCTTAAAATGCTCCAGCAGGAAGAAAACCAAAAGCCTTCTCCTTTAGGGCCTTTGGGCTTCTATCAGAGCAAAAATCCAGCACTAGAGGACCCCAAAGCGGTCAATCTTGGTGACTGCTCCTGTCTCACAGCCAGGAACTGCACCGTGGCCTAGCTGCCACTATGCAAGACCTCAGCATCCCTCAAATAACATTGCAAAGGAGTTTCACACCTTGTGCCAGGCTATGCCTCAAAACCTTCCCAGTTTAACAACAACATCTCAGTGCTCCAAGAGTCTCAAGCAGCCATCTGAACAGGGTGGTGATTTCATGAGTCTCCTAGGAGCCCTAGGAAGATCTTTGTCTGCACATATTACAGCTGAACCACCTTCCCTTCCAGCAGCAACTCAGCTGGTGTCCAGTCAACCCAACAGACATGAGAATGACCCTTCCTTAGGTGAGCTAGAAAGAGAGGGGAGTGCACCAGAGAGCAGTAACTGGTGAGGCAACCCAGGCGGTGGCAGAATAGGGCAGCATGCAGCATGGCTGTACAGCTCTTGAGGCCCACAGAGATATGTCCACTGCTGGTGGAGCATATCATTGGCAATCAGCATGGTGTCATTGCCTGGTGTGTCACACATGGGGATGTATGGCGATGACACAGCTCATTTCACTGACATGCAGCTCACATGCCACCAGACACCCTGCCACTCACAGGTCCTTCCTTGGGACAAATGCCCTCTCCCAGCCCCTTTTGGAGACGAGAAACAGAGTCTGATGTTCAGCACACTTGATGTTTTGACACCGTGACATGGCTGGGGTGGTGTCTGCATGGATCACTGCACAGCACGGCGGGGCTGGGTTTTGCCCCTGGGACTCCTGCTTTTGCTGGAGACGAACTCTGCTTTGGGTCATGCTATCTCCCCGTGTTGAGATAGACAAGCTTGGAGGAGAGGTCAGATGAGAAAACAATCTCCAAGCCAAGCAGGGGAGGGGGAGGCAGACTGTGCACAGAAAACATGGAGGAAGGACACAAAAATAGGTGCCAGCACAGGTGGGAACACTGACCATGTAAGGCTCGGATAGGCAACAGCACGCAGAGAAGAAGAAACCCACCCACAGCCATGATCGCAGCAACTGAAAAGTAGAACAAAAAGGCCCAGGATAAGGAATAATCCCACTGCCCTGGCAAGGTGCAAGCACATTTCAACATTTTTATATCCACTTCTTCCTTCTTACTTATTTCTTACTCCTAAAGCCGGGTTGGCTGAGGTCTTGAGCAACCTGGTGTAGTAGAAGGTGTCCCTGCCCATGGCAGGGGGGTTAGGACCAGATGATCTTCAAGGTCCCTTCCAACCCAAACCATTCTGTGATTCTATGAATCTACTGTAATTATTTTCTTGTACCTTATCACCCTGAGCTGCAAGAATTTCATGGCATGTGCTACCTTTGGAGATGTTCAAGGCCAGGTTGGATGAGATGTTGAGCAGCCTGGTCCAGTGGAAGGTGTCTCTGCCCATGGCAGGATGGTTAGAACTAGATGATCTTCCAACCTAAACCTTTCTATGAATCTATAAAAAAGCACCCTGGGGAGAGCATACAGATCCTGGTCCTGCAAAGCAATCAACCATGTTGCACCAGGGGAGGTTTAGGTTGGGCATTAAAAGAAACTTCTTGACTGAAAGGGCTCTCAACAGGGAGGCGGTTGAATCCCCATCCCTTGAGGAGTTTCAGAGTTGCAGAGATGTGGTGCTGAGGGCCATGGTTTAGCACCAGCTTTGGCAGAGTTTGATAACAGTTTGTGTGTGGTACAGTTACAATTTCCTTTCAATCAAAATAAAAGCACTGGCTGAAGGCAAGCCAGGCCTTTGCAGACCCTTGTGCATGTATCCAACTCCCCCATCTGTTTCTGGGTCTCCTTGTGTCAGTGAAGCCCTGCACATTCAGTGCACATCTGCAGAAGCAGGACTTCAGGAGTCATGGGAGAATATTCAGCCTAAATGAATTCAAAGTGTGGCACTGAGTGTCTGCACAGCTCACTGTGAAGGCTGCAGAGGTTTGAAATGAGGGAAGAGCAGATTTAGATTGGATGTTAGGAAGATGCTCTGCACCATGAGGATGCTGAGACACTGCAACAGGTTTCCCAGGGAGGTGGTTGAGGCTCCATCCCTGGAGACAATCATGGTCAGGCTCTGAGAAACCTGATCTGGTGGAGGATGACTGAAGGGGATTTGGACTGGATGGGCTTTGGAGGCCCCTTCCAACCCAACCTATTCTATGATTAGTCTAATCAGGGAAGGGGTTCACCTGCAATGAGTTTGCAACCCAAAGCTGGCTGTGCCTCAGTAACCACCCTTCCTCCTTGTCAGAGAACTTACATGGACAATTTTAATGTTATCAAACCTGCAGCTTAAGTCACCCTGAAAAAGAACACAGTGCAGAAGAAACAACAGGGAAGAACTTCAGGACCATCTAGAAGGGGCCCACCAATGCAGACATACTCCAGTTAAAGTCAGCTTCAGATCTCACTCATCATTTCTTCTCAAATCATCATAATCTGTCATCCTTACCAACAAAAATAATAATAAAACAGCCTATTTAGAGAAAATTAACATTCTGCAACTGCACTGCCTGAAATTCTTGATGTGAAATAACTTCAGGCATGCAATGATCTCCAGAATTACAGCTTGGATTATGTGCTTACTTAAATTAGAACCCATGAAGAATGTCTCCATAAGCTCCTTTCCCACCAGCAAAACAACTTGCTAACACTTGCTAAACACTGATGCCAATTTTTCTTTATGTTCTTTTAACATAATTAACAATATTTTGTGTTTTCATCATGTCCCATTTGGTGCAGTCCAACTGAAGCAGCTCAGCCTTCACTAAGCCTCTGCTTTGTACTCCCCAGAGCTCAGTGCAGGGGCCAGTTCTCTTTCAGGTCTTTAGCAATGCTCTGCGTGAGGGGATTGAGGCACCCTCAGTGATATTGCAGGTGACACTAAGCTGGGTGGCTATGTCAATCTGCTGGAGGGTAGGAAGGCTCTGCAGAGTGATCTGGACAGGCTGGATCAATGGACCAAGGCCACTGGGATGAATAGAACAGAATAGAATAGACCAGATCAGGTTGGAAGAGACCTTCAAGAACATCGTGTCCAACCTATCATCCAACACCACCTAATCAACTAAACCATGCAACCAAGCACCTTATCAAGTCTCCTCCTAAACACCTCCAGTGATGGTGACTCCAGAACCTCCCCGGGCAGCCCATTCCAATGGGCAATCACTCTCTCTATGAAGAACTTCTTCCTAACATCCAGTCTGAACCTCCCCTGGTGCAGCTTGAGACTGTGTCCTCTTGTTCTGGTGCTGGTTGTCTGGGAGAAGAGACAAGCCCCTACCTGTCTACAACCTCCCTTCAGGTAGCTGTAGAGAGCAATAAGGTCTCCCCTGAGCCTCCTCTTCTCCAGACTAAGCAACCCCAGCTCCCTAAGCCTCTCCTCATAGGGCTTGTGCTCCAAACCCCTCCCCTGCTTTGTTGCCCTTCTCTGGACTCGTTCCAGCAAGTCAACATCTTTCCTAAACTGAGGGGCCCAGAACTGGACACAGGACTCAAGGTGTGGCCTAACCAGTGCAGTGTACAGGGGCAGAATGACCTCCCTGCTCCTGCTGGCCACACTGTTCCTGATACAGGCCAGCATGTCACTGGCCCTCTTGGCCACCCTGGCACACTGCAGGCTCATGTTCAGCCTACTATCCACCAGTACCCCCAGGTCCCTCTCTGCCTGGCCGCTCTCCAGCAACTCTGACCCCAGCCTGTAGTGCTGCATGAGTTGTTCCTGTCTTCTCAGGGGCTCTCTTCCCCAGTGCTGCAGGCACTCATCCCAACAATCCCAAGCTATTCTGCAGTGTACAGGGGCAGAATGACCTCCCTGCTCCTGCTGGCCACACTGAGATACAAGACCAAGTACTGGGTCATGCACTTGGGTTACAACAACCCCATGAATGATCCAGGCTTGGGACAGAGCAGCTGCAAAGCTGCTCAGTAATGGAGGACCTGGAGGACTTTCAGCAGCTGGCTGAAGATGAGCCAGGGTGTGCCCAGGTGGCCAAGAAGAACGTGAGCATCCTGGCCTGGATCAGTGATGCCCCTGCACTCAGCACTGGTGAGGCCATACCTTGAGTCCTAGGTTCAGTTTTGGGCTCCTCACTACAAAAAGGACATTGAGGGACTGGAGCAGGTCCAGAGAAGGGCAGCGAAGCTGGTGAATAGGGCTGATGAGGAGAAGCTGAGGGAACTAGGGCTGTTTAGTCTGGGGAACAGGAGCCTGAGGGTAGAGAGCGATGAGGTCTCCAAATGCCTAAGAGGAAGTTGGAGTGTTAGGAGAGGAAATGGCCTCAAGTTGCACTAGGAGAGGTTTAGATTGGCTATGAGAAGAAGCTTCTTAACTGAAAAGGTTCTCAAAGACTGGAACAGGCTGTGCACAAAGGTGACTGAATCACCATCCCTTGAGATGTTTCAGTGAGGCAGAGATGTAGTGCTGAGGGCCATGGTTTAGCATCAGACCTGGCAGAGTTAGAGAATGGTTGGACTGGATGATCTCAAAGCTCTTTTCCAAATAAAATGATTCTATAATTCTACCAATTCAATTTAATCTTGGAGGTCCAAACCCCAAAAGCACAGAAAGGGAACCCAAGCATTATAGATTTGGAAAGAATTTTCCTATTTGGGGTTTACACTTGCAGGATTTGTTTCCAGGGAACTGTTACATCTCCAGAAGATCCCTGTTGCTCCAACTGCTCTGCTTACATTTTAGCTATCAGGCCCTTTTCCCCAAGAAATTTCCTAACAGTTGTTGCCACCAGACCTTCCCACATTGCCCATCATGCATAGTAAAGGCTTTGGAAACAGCAGGTCAATTAACCTGACACCAAACCACTTCCTTACAATAAAGAGAGCTTCTTGTTTTGTACAACAGAGTCTTTTAAACACCTCACCAGCAACTGGGCTGCTTCAAGACCAAATCAGTTCCCTGCACTGAATCACAGAGTTTTTTTGGGTCAGAAAAGACTTCTAAGATCATCAAGGCCAACCATCAACCCAACACCAACATGGCCATGAAACCATGTCCCAAAGTGCCATGCCCACAAAGTTTCTTGAACACCCTCAGGGATGGTGACTCCACCACCTTCCTGGGCAGCCTGTTCCAATCCCTGACCACTCTGGAAGCAAAGGAATTTTTCTTAATCTCCAATCTACCCCTCCCCTGGCACAATGTCAGGCCATTTCCCCTCCTTCTATCACCTAATACTAGAGAGACCAAACCCCATCTCACTGCAACCTCCTTTCAAGGACTTGTAGAGAGCAATGATATTGCCTCTCAGATCTTGCTTGTTGCCTTGATAGTGCAAGTAAAATCTGCCCCAATGCAGCCATGCTCCTGCACGCCCATCACATAATGCTGTTGAAAATACCCCAAGCTGGAACATTAGGGGAAATTCAAAGCTCTTAGAAACAAACTTAACTGAATCAGCAGACAACCATATTTACTTTCCAGTCCCAGGAACACTTGGAGAGGGAAAGGAATGGACTACTTGGTCTGAACACTTAGGACAAAGGAATATTCAGCACTGCTTCTTAAAAGGATGGCTTGATTAGGCAGGTAAACCTCAGAACATCAGAGAATGGCAGGGGTTGGAAGGGACCACTGGAGATCACCCAGTCTAATCCCTGACACCAAAGCAGGATCACCCCTGCAGGGCAGGTCACACAGGGATGCATCCAGTCTTGAGAGTGTCCAGAGAAGGAGACTCTACAAGCTCTCTGGACAGCCTGCTTCAGGGCTCCAGCACCCTCAGTGTAAAGAAGTTTCTCCTGATCTGGAGGTGGAACCTCTTTTGCCCCTTGTCCTGTCACATTAAAAAGAGCCTGGCCCCTTCTTCTTGGCACCCACCCTTCAGATGTTTGTAAACATTGAGCAGATCCCCTCTAAGCCTTCTCTTCTCCCAACTAAACAGCCCCAGGTCTCTCAGTCTTTCTCCACAGGAGAGACATTCAAGAACACCTTTCAAGCCAAGCTGGCTTGAAACGAGATGTGACTTCTGCTTTGAGCTCTGGCCCAAAGAAAGCCCACCTGAACATAGTCCTGTGCAACCTGATATAGGCATACCTCTGTTGGACTAGATGATCACCAGAGGTCCTTTCTAACCCCTGCCATTCTGTGATTTTGTGAAAGGGCTGCAGATGGCCAGAGGCAATGCAGAGGAGCCTGGAGCTTCAGCAGCATCTCCTGGACCTTCCTGGTCTGCTGGCACTGCCCTGCTTCTTAGCTAGACCAACTCTACTGCTTTTGGTTATCTCAGGGACACAAATCCAGCACTCCTCCAGTTGTGGCAGAGGTGACCCCCACAATGTCTCTGTGGTTTCCAAACCCAAATATATGGAGAGTAAAGTTCAATACAGCTTGGCTCAGAGGCCTTACCAACACCCTTGGCATGGGTTCAAACCCTACAGGCTCTTAATGAAATGAGTATCTCTATGATGGGCCCCAACAACTGTGCCTGCAATCAAGGTAATTAATTGACCACAAGCCTGCAGATGACCCAGAGAGCATTTGGAATTCAACTCCATTTCTGGTGGCTAGATGGATCTTGGAAGAGGCTCTGCCAAATATAGCTGTGGCTTTTAAGAGTTTTCTCTTGAAGACTTCTGGAGTCTTGATAAATGAAAGGCTCGTTTGCTGCTTTTAATAAGCTGCTCTAATGGGATGTTCTTCAGAGGCTTGCAATTACAGGCTGAAATACTTGAGGGTGCCTGGGAAGATGTTTCTAATCCTTCACACAGCCTTGTGTGATGGCAACAGTTGCTTCCTTCATCTCCAGGTCGGGAGGCCAGCACTACACTAAGCATTTTGTAAGTCAACAGGCTTCCTACAGACATCAGAGCAGCAGCACTCCACACTGTGAACTGCTAGCAGTGAGTTCCTTCTTTGCCCAGCAATTTATAATATGTAAGGAGTTACCTGCTCTAGCTGAGGAGCTACACCTATGTCAGGCATTACAGCATCTCCCTGTGCTGCTGGAAAAGAACTGGGCATGCAGAAGCCCAAGCAGACCTTATAGAATCACAGAATGGTTTGGGTAGGAAGGGACCTCCAAAGGTCATCCAGTCCAACCTCCCTGCAGTCCACAGGGACATCCTCCACTAGATCAGGTTGCTCAGAGCCTTGTCCAGCATGACTTTGAATATCTCCAGGAATGGGGCCTCAACTCCCTCTTTGTTCAACCTGTTGCAGTGTTCCAGCACCTTCATGGTGTTCCAGCACCCTCATGGTGCACAACTTGTTCCTAACATCCAACCTAAATCTGCTCTTCTCTCATTTCAAACCATTGCCCCCCATCCTATAATTGCAGGCCTTTGGAAACAGTCCCTCTGCAGCCTTCTTGTACCCTTCAGGTAATGGAAGGCCTCTCTTGGGTTATCTGTACAAGCCCTAAGAGGAGGGAGAGCAACGCTTCCAGGGACACTAGCTGCACTGAGAATGAGCTCTGAGGTCATACCTTGCTATGTCTAAGCTGTAAGTGTAGCAGTGCAGCTAACACTACTGGCTGGGAAAAGGAGCCCTGAAGGAACAGAGAGGCTGTTAGCAGAGAGGAGGTCACAGCAACCTTGACCCAAACTCACAACAGGACTAGACCCTGCCTGCTCTTGGCAGCTGGTAATTTGGACTTGGCTTGGCTACTCGTGGGGAATATTTGGCAGCGGGGCAGCATCATAAAGTGGCTCTAAATCATGGGAGACAATGTCCTGTAGGAAGAAGGAAGAGCAGGCAAGAACACAGAGATAAAAATCCTTTAAAAAGCAACAACACAAACCAGTGACTCAGGCTAGAAAAATGCTCTATGAAAAATGTTATCTCCAAGCTGTCTTCCGTTTCCTACGGAAATATCCCCAGAAGCCTGCTTTGTAAAGCCCTGACACATCTTGGAACAGAGCATGAGAGGGAGCTGGTGGAAAAAATTCATTCATTTTAACCTTTCACATCATAGCAGGTTGCAAACACTGGCTCAGGACCTAGGCTGTACACTGCTTTCTGCTCCCTTTTTAACATGATGCAATTCTTTGCGGGCAGAAAGGAGCTCTCTGCCACCACAGGGGCCGGCAGTTAAAAGTCTAAAGCAGCTAAGGTCAGGGATGGATACCCTGGTGCAGAAGCATCTAATTGCCACCACCCAGGTGGCAAGGTTTGTCTTTGGTTTGTCTTTTGAAGGCTCCTTCCTTGCCAGAAAAGAGATTTTCTATGCAAGCATGACACAGGGCAAGGGGCAGTGTTTTGTTGCTTCATAACTTGGTTGTCTTTTTTTTTTCCCCCTTCTATCAAAAGCTCCCTCTGGTTCTTTGGAAGATCACTTGAGATGGAAAGGTCATCCATCTGATGATGGGTAGCCGGCCATAAACGCAGATGCTCAGTACACTTCCTAGTTATTCTGAGCATCTTTTGCAAACATGGACAGCATTGGCATAGCAGCATCCTCATTTGACTCTTTTGGAAGCCCAGGGCTTTGGTTTAGTGCTAATGCTCCAGGGAATGGAGAAACCTGAAGTTTCTTCACACTCACCCTAAGACCATGCCTGCATCAGAATTTCAAACAGGGCTTAGGTTGAAGGACAGAAGAGGGAGAACTGCTCTTGAGCAGTGGCTCTTCTTTCCAGGCTGGTGCAAACATGGCTTCCTACCTCTGTTTGCAGGATGTCATGGGATGACTGCAGCACATCATTGCTCCTTGCAAGACTAAGGTACCTGGCATTGTTCAGCCTGGAGAGGAGCAGGATCTGGGGAGACCTTAGAGCAGCCTTCCAGTACCTGAAGGGAGCTGGGGAGAGACTTTTGACAAGGACTGGTAGTCATATGGTTGGGGAAATGGCTTTGAGCTGGAAGAGGGCAGATTGAGACTGGAGATTAGGAAGAACTTCTTGAAAGTGAGAGTGGTGAGACACTGGAACAGGTTGCCCAGGCTGTGGATGCCCCCTCCCTGGAGGTGCAAGGCCTTGTGCAACCTGCTCTAATGGGAGGTATCCCTGCCCATGGCAAGGGTTTGGAACTAGATGATCTTTAAAGTCCCTTCTGTCCCAACCCACCCCATGATTCTATGGTTGTTTGGCACAGGCTCCACATCAAAGGTCCGTCAGGGTTTTAGATCAATATATCCTTCAATCAGGAGCAGTGATGCTAAGTGGCAGTGAGCTGATCTAAGTTGGAGGTGTCCCTGCTGTGTGCAGGGGGGATTTGACAAAATGACCTTTGAGGGTCTCTTCCAGCCCAGTACAATCTGTGACTCTGTGAATTGAAGCACTGCTGGGAAAGCAAAATTTCCAGCCTTGCTTTATCTGTTGAAGGCATCGTGCTTGCAGGAAGAACACATAACCCTAACAACATACAGACAGTAACAACTCCCTGCTCTTTAATTCAGTGCTTGCAGCTGGTTTAATAATAGATTTTCAATCCACTTCTCTCTTTTATATTTTTTTTCTGTTGATTTAGTGACCCCCTTTGATTTGCAGTCCTGATGGCTATATTATTAATATTGCCCTTGCTGCAAAGAGGGAGGGAACTTTAAAAAGCCATCAGCTATTTTGCCTGGCATCGATGACCTTGTTCAGAGGACACTCTTCAGAGGAAGAGTTTTCTGGAGCATCTGCAAGTAAATCAGCTCTGCAGCACAGCTTAATTGTTTAGGGCAAAGCTTGCTTGTTTTGAAATTCCCAGGAACTTCCAGCTTCAGACAGAAAGCACACTGCCACAGATGGACGCTGGTGTGTGGAAATGCCACTGTGACTACTGCTCAGTTGACCTTTGCTTGAGGGCCAGCTGCCAACGGGAGATGCCAATCTGTTACTTGCAGAGAAAACTGCAGAGATGCTTGAAAGCAAAAAAAAAGGGGGGGAAAGAAAAAAAAAAAAAAAAAAGGAAAAGGCCTGGAAACTTTGGCCTCCAGGGACCTAATGGAAAATAGAAAGCCTACAGAGCCCAGCAAAATTCCCAGTCCTATGAGCACAAGAGGACATCCCCCTCTCACTGCAGGGCTGCTCACAAGCTCCTGCTTGCCTTAGCCTGGCACTTGGCAGCAGAGCCACAAAGAAATGCCATACAGCATCCTAGTGAGCAATACCATCATTCTGGGGTGGCCAGGGCTTCCCAGGGAGCCTGGAAACAGCACAGAGCCAACAGCAAGAAGCCTGTCTGCAGGAGCTGGCCACGCTACATCCTTCCTGTCATGGTTGGATTCAATGATCTTAAAGCAGCCCCCAACACAAGAGAGACATGGACCTGCTGGAGCTGGTCCAGATGAGGCCACGAAGATGATCAGAGAACTAGAGCAGCTCTCCTATGGAGACAGGCTGAAAGAGATGGGGCTGTTCAGCCTATGGAAGAAAAGGCTCCAGGGAGACCTTAGAGCTGCATTTCAATATCTGAAGGGGACCTACAAGAAGGCTGGGAGGGACTGTTTAGAAGGGCCTGTGGGATTTAGGTTGGAGATCAGGAGGAAGTTCTGCATGATGAGAGTGGTGAAACACTAGAAGAGGCTGCCCAGGGATGTGGTTGAGGCCCCATCCCTGAAGACATTCAAGATCAGCCTTGATGTGTTCCTGGGCAGCCTGCTCTAGTTGGAGGTATCCCTGTTGCCTGCAGGGGGGTTGGACATGACAACCTTTGAGGTCCTTTCCAACTGGATGCAATCTGTGACTCCTTGAATTTGTCTTTTCCATCCAAAATGAGTCAGAGCAAGAGTAAAAGGGCTTTTCTCCTTAGCTGTGCTACCAGGCAGTACATGCTCCCCTGCCCTAGCAGAAAGACAGAGTCTGGCCTTTGCATGGCTTGCTTGGTGTGTAAAGCAGTGGTGGTTCCAACTGGAGCAACTCCCGCAGCTCAAAATGTCTGATTATCTGATAGCAAGACTTGAGAAGCATTAGGAAAGGAAATATAACCCTCTGGAACAACATTAACTGCTCCAAAGATGGAGGAAAGCATCTTCCAGGAGCAGGCTAACAGCTTCAGAAAAGGATTATCCCACAACTTGGAATGTGTTTATCACCCCTGCAGCGTCACAGCAGGAGGCTCACTCCAGGAATTGTCTCAAAATCATATCCAAGGCAAAATAGTGAGTGACAAATTTCAGCATCATCTCTGCTTCTTCCCAACAGGAGCTATTTTTTTTGTTTTGCTTTGTTTAATTTCAAATTGGCTGTCAGCTTTCCAGGCTTCTGGGATTTATTTTACTCTTCTCAGGAGTCACTCAGCACATTAGACAGGCTTAAAATTCAGAGGACGTCAAAGCCACCTAGAAGCTTTGTGGTTTTGAAGACAATCCCTTAATGATGGACCACACCTCAGCACTGGCATCTTTTCCACCACCTCCATCTAGTTGAGGGTCTTGGCTCTTGCCAGTTTAGGAGAAGGGTTGAAAAGATAAAAATGGACCAAGAGCTCAGCTCCCTGTGCCTGCCCCTTCCTGTACATCCACCATGGAGAAGCTCCTGGGACTAGATGATCCCCAGAGGTCCCTTCCAACCCTTAGCATTCTGTGATTCTGTAACCTGCAGCTGCCCTGGTGTTCACACAGAGAGGTGTGATTAGAGCAGCAGCAGAGGTGGCAACAAAGCTCTGGCCAAAGGAGACAAGGGCTTTTATAAACACACCAAAAGACAGAGCCAAGAGGAAACACATCCTGGAAAGCCTACTAGGGCAAAGGATAGAAGGGTGTAACTAATGAGAACTGCTGACAAATGGCTCAGGCTTTGCAACCACTTGCTTTGACCAGAGAGGAATATATGTCCCTTTACCAGTGATTCAACATCATCCCCTACTCCCCCAGAATCCGTCTTGCAGAGGTGCCAGGCTACATCCATAGGTTCTCTATAGCCACACATGCATCCATACAAGTGTGCACCCAGGTTGGTGGGGGCCAAGCTCCACATCCGCCTGCTCTGCTCAGGAAGGCTTTGACTCAACACCTTCAGCCTTTAACCAGAGACTTGAACTCTTGCCTGCCAGAGACTTGAACTCAGAGCCAAGTCTCAGCTACAGCTTTCCTGTAGCCCCTGGTGTGAATGGCCCACAGCCATTCAACCTGACCACACCTCTGCATGCTTCTCCTGCATTTATTTTTCCATTTTTCAGCCAAACAAGTCACTCAAAGCAGATGACAGGAGCTCCAACAACTGAGCTAGAAGAGACAGCCAGTCTCAGACCCTGAGCAGAGCTGAACCTGGCAGCACACTTACCTTTTAAGACAGCAAATAACTGTGCCACTCCATGGATGCCTTATGTCTGGGGATGGAGCTGCTCAGCTCTGTGTTTGCAGGTTGGTAGCCTACCTCCTCTGGGAAATAAGATCCTCAGCCAATATGTTCAGTATCAGTGCAGTTCCTCAAGCTCCTCAGCCAATATGTTCAGTATCAGTGCAGTTCCTCAAGCCCCTCAGCCAATACGCTCAGTATCAGCAGAGTTCCTCAAGCCCCTCAGCCAACATGCTCAGTATCAGCAGAGTTCCTCAACCTGTGACACAACACCCTGTCACTTACAGCCACCTTGCTAGACATGAGTGTAAGAGTGACCTGCATCATGAAAGGAGCAGTGGGCTGATGGGTACCTCAGGAGGGTACATGTTTATTCTGCACTGACAACAAATTCAGCCTGATCAACTGATGCACCTCACATTGCTTTGCATAAGGGATGCTGCATCGTTTGACTACTGCTATTAAAAGTAGTAGATGAAAAAAAAGGCACTTTGTGTGCTGGCTGCTACCCAAATCCAGTGCTGCAGGGTAAAGTGATCTTGATCCAAGACAGACTTTCCCCCACTACCACAATCCCTTGTTCCCCACCAACTTCCATCAGCTTCCATTAAGAGTTGTCAAAGATGCTACAGCCCAGGCTTTCATCACTTGCCTATGTTTAAGCACATGAGAAGTCCATGGGATTGCTTGATGGTTTGAAGCTGAGAGTCTCCCACAATGGTGGGAACTCACTAGCATGTGGGGAAGACATTAGTCTCCTACACATGAAAAATGAAATCCAGACTTGACCAAAACTTGGGATGTTTTTAGCCATTCTGGGTTTCTTCTCCTTGTCTTTCCAAGTGTTTTCCTGAAGTCAGGTTTCCTCTGAGAGAAAAGGCTGTTGTGAGCAATGAGTGCAAAGATATGGGCTGCTGGATATTTCCGCCTGGAGAAGAAAAGGCTTCAGTGAGACTTTAGAGCAGCCTTCTAGTACCTGAAGGGGCTACAGGAGAGCTGGGGAGGGACTTTTGACAAGGGCTTGTAGTGATAGGACAAGAAGGAATGGATTTGAGCTTGAACAAGGGAGACTTAGACTGGAGATAAGGAAGAAGCTCTTGACAGTGAGGGTGGTAAGACACTGGAACAGGTTGCCCAGGGAGGTTGTGGATATCCCCTCCGTGGAGGTGTTGAAGGCCAGGTTGGGTGAGGCCTTGAGCAACCTGGTCTACTGGGAGGTGTCCCTGCCCATGGCAGGGTGGTCAGAACTGGATGATCTTTAAGATCCTTTCCAACCCAATCCATTGTTTGAATCCTCTGTGATTTTTTTCCCTGCAATAACACATTCTGCTGAATTTTTTTAAAGGGAAGTGTGAAAATACCCCTGTGAGAAGCAGGTTGAATCAGCAGGGTCAGTCCATACAGAGCTGTAAACCATCAGGAAGTGAACTACACCTGGGAGCAAGCCTCTGCCATTCCTGCCTGTCCAGACAGATCAATCGGCCCATAGCTTCCTCCACAGGCTGCTTTGGCCTCAGTCATGTTCATCAGCTGGTCATCAGAGGAAAGTTCTGGCAGAAGTTGGAGAAGTATAAACACACATCTGCTCCCCTTACCTGCCACTGAGGAGGAAGCCAAGCACCACCGCCAGCAGAATGACTCCCACTGTTACAGACACAACAATTATGGGGATCTGGCTCTGGTCACTGGATGCAGCCACTGCTGAGATGAGGAACAGAAAAATGCAGATTAAAACAAGAGGCAGCACTCACAGGAGTCTTTTGAGCGAGGCTGCCAGAGAGGTTTCAAGTCTTACCAGCCGGTCGCTCCTTTTACAGTTTGTGCTTTCCCCACTTTGCTGTCTGCTTCCAGTTTGGAAAGGAAACGAGTGGAAAGAAACCAAGAACACAGGCAAAATCCAGCCCCAAACCCAACAAAATCCCATCTCACCACTGAATTCAGAAGCCAAAACACTGCAGCCTTTTGGGTTTGCAAAGCCAGGTTTATCACCCTCTGCTCAGTCCTAGTTAGACCACAGCTGGAAGGCAGTTGGAGTAGATGATCTCTGAGGTCCCTTCCAACCTAAGCCATTCTATGATTCTATGGAATATTGTGTCCAGCTCTGGGCTCCCCAATTCAAGAGGGACAGGGTACTATTGGAGACAGTTCAATGGAGGTTGTGAGGATGATGAAAGGACTGCAACATGTGTCTGAGGAGGAAAGGTTGAGAGACCTGAAGCTGTTAAGCCTGGAGAAGAGAAGACTCAGGGGATCTGATTGGTGCCTACAAATATCTGAAGTGTGGCTGTCAGGAGGATGGTGCCAGTCTGCTCTCCATGATATTCAGTGATAGGACAAAGGGCAATGGACATAAACTCAACCACAGGAAATTCTACCTCAACATGAGGAGAATCTTCTTTGGTGGGAGGGTTCTGGAGCCCTGGAGCAGGCTGCCCAGAGAGGTTGTGGAGTCTCCTTCTGTGGAGACTTTCGGACTCATCTGGATGTATTCCTGTGTGACCTGCCCTGAGCAATCCTGCTTTGCAAGGGGGTTGGATTGGATGATCTCCACACCCCCATCCATACTATGACACTATAAACAGTTAAACCTATCTCCTTGTGACACCTGTACAGCATGGCCAGAAGGTGACTTCTGCAAAACAGGAATATGCTAAGACACCTACACTGGTTGGTCTTTGCATGGGTCATGGGAAGCAGAATTCTCCTAGCCCATGCCTTGTAAAAAGCCCTCCTGCCAAGAACAGGAGACAAGTCCTGGGATAAACATGCTAGCAGAAAGGTCATTAAAACTGTTTGAGAACTGAGTTTTGGCAGTGAGCGGGTGAATAAACTCCTGCAGCCTGCAAAATGGAGATGCTAATACCACTTGTTTTAGCTGCTTTGCACTGCATAGGGAAGGAGCCCATCTCTCCCCAAGGCTTTTTCATGGAGTCCCAAAATTCCAGGTTGTAAGGGACCCCAAGGACCATCTGGTCCAACCTTTCTAGGTTATAGTAGAATTGAAATGAGCTGACCCAGCACCCTGTCTTCAAACTATCCAACAGAGAAGAATCCACCACTTCCCCTGGGAGATGATTCCAATGTCCAACTGTTCCCAGGGAAAAACATTTTCTTCTGGAGTCCAATGGGAATCTCCCCAGCAGTAACTTGTCCCCATCACCTCTTGTCTTCTCCACGGGACTCCTTGTAAAAAGGGAGTCTCCATCCTCCTGGCAGCCACCCTTTATGTCTTGGTCCATGATGATAAGGTCTCCCCTCTGCCTTCTCTTCTCCAGGCTGAACAAACCCAGCTGTTTCAGCCTCTCCTCGCATGCAGAGCTCCCAGGCTCTGATCATTCTCTTGGGCCTTCTCTGGACACTTTCTAGCCTCTCCACATCTTTTTGTTTTTTTACAGCAGGGACCAAAACTGCAGGCAGTGCTTCAGGTGTGATCTGACCATCACTGAGCAGAGGGGGACAATGACATCTTTATCCCTGCTGGGGATGCCTGTGTTCATGAAAAACATCCTTTTGGCTTTCTTTGCCCCTGCAAAGACCCCACCAAGACCCCAACATTTTTTCATATGTAGGGTTCCCCAAGTCAGAAATGAGGCCTCCTTCCCCTGCCCTCTCCTCTGCCAGCTTGTTTAGTTGTGTGTATTATTCCTAATCTCCAGTGGGGCAGGGGACAAATCTGGCTCCCTCCCTGCAACAGCATCTCCCTGGCACAGGTGCTGATGCTCCATGGGTTAAAGCCTACAGCTCCTGCCCTTGTGCCAGCTCTGGATGAAGCTTCATCCATCCCAGGGAGCAGCAGGAATCGATTGCACGCTGAAGAAGCCTTTAGCCAAACGACTGAAGTAAAAATGGGTCCTTAGCAGAGGATTAATTTTATGGAGGCTATAAAATAATGGAATATAGCCCCATATTAATTGTTTAAAAGAAATAAAGACCAAAAGGTATGGCATTAAACATTGATCTGTGCTGCACTTCAAGTAGCTCTTTGTACAGGAGCTCTGTAGCCTGCACCACCATTTCAGCTTTAAATATTTAATGTTTAACTTCTCCAAACCCAGTGCCAGCATCCAGAGATGTTTTTTTTTATTAACCTCATGGATTTATGGAAGCTCTTCAAGATGATGCTTGATTGCTGTCTTGAAAAAGTAATTACAAACAAAAACATTTAAAGGAGAACTCTATGCTGTGACTGGTGGGTAGAGAGGGTTTTTTTTTTGTGCAGACTAAGGGATGGTGAATTGAGATAAATCTTGGTGTGATCCATGGCAGCTAAATAGCCTAAACTTGTGAGCCAGGCTGGGACCTTGGTGCCATTACAAAGGCATGGAATGACAGGACATGGGGTGATGGCATCAAACTGGAAGAAGCTGGATGTAGATTAGACATTAGGAAGAAATTCTTCCCCATGAGGGTGGTGAGAAACAGGCTGCCCAGAGAGGTTGTGGAGTATTTGAGCCTAGAAGTACTGAATCCCAGGCTGGATGGAGCCTGGAGCTACCTGGTCTAATAGGAGATGTCCCAGCCTATGGTGGGGGTTGGAACAAGATAATGTTAAAGGTCCCTTCCAACCCATTCTATGTGTCTATGATTTAAAGGCAATGAGGGACCTGCATGACTTGTCCTCAACTATGAGATGTTTCCCTTCATGCTTAGCTGATCAGCTGCATTAGTTCACCAATTCAAGCTGAAAACAAGGCCTTGTAGAGCCAGGACAAGAGGGAGTGCATTGAAGGTGGAAAAGGGGAGATTTAGACTGGAGATTAGGAAGAAATTCTTTTCAGTGATGGTGGTGAGACTCTGGAACAGGTTGCCCAGGGAGGTTGTGGATGCCCCCTCCCTTGAGGTGTTCAAGGCCAGGCTGGATGAGGGCTTGAGCAACCTGGTCTAGTGGAAAGCGCCCATGCCCATGACAGGAGGGTTGGAACTGGGTAATCTTTAAGGTCTCTTCTAACCCAACCCATTCTCTGATTCCATGAAAACCATCTTTTGGCAAGGTTAGTCTGATTAAGGATGGAAAAATTCAGTGGCACTAATAAATGCAGTCCTGCCTACACTGTGATGCTTTGCACAACTGCAGAAGCAGGATGTGAAAGCAGCAGGACAGAACCAAACAGCAGAACATAAACCAACCCCAAAATCTGGAGAAAAAAAAAACAACTGAGCAAAATAAGTTCCACCTTCCCCCCTCCATTGCACTTCTCAGGCTGTTTTAGATTTTCTTCAAGTGTATTAAATATAGCTTTAAAGAAATTGGAAGCAAAACCTATTCTTTGGGCCAAATGGCTTTGGAGGTTAGTTGGTTTTTTTTAACTCTCACAACAGCCACGGCAAGGTTTTCATTTGTGCTTGAATCAAAACAATTTGCTTTGGCTCTGAACAAGAGGTTCAGATCAGAACTGCAGTGGGGCAGTGAGATTTCAATCTGTGCTTGCTGTCAGATTCTCCAGGCTGTGCAGAAACGCAGTGGGTGGCTGGTCACAGTCCTGGCACCAAAACTGACTTTGTACAGGGCCTCAGAAAAAGCAAATAAATCACTTTGTAAAGGGTCTGAAATGTCAAACTGAGGTGGTTTTTTGCATTTGCAAGATACTAAGCCTTGTGCTGTATTCAATTCTACCAAGCATTTAAACATCTGGTTATGTCCTGCTTCAGGCAGAGCTCAACTCCAACAGAGGAACAGTTCCCAGCTACCAAACCAAGAACCATGCAGTGGTTGGACCAGATGCTTCTTTCTAGCCTGGCATTCTGTGATTCTGTGATTCAGTGAGTATCCCACCTGCCCTAACTGGTCCCTTGATGAACTCTATGATCTCTAAAGGCTCCTCCCAACCCCTAGCATTTTGTGATTCTGTGACTACACTGGCAGCTCCTTACTATCAGAGAAGTATCTCTTACCCAGCTTTTACAATGCAGAAAAGTCTTGGGTAGAGGTGTGACTAAATGACCCAAGGGCCTTAAAAGTGTTTCAAGGTATCACCAGTTGATGTCCTCAAAAAGTCCTGATTAACACAGTAATTTCCCCCTCTACTCTGCTATTTCCACCTCTGCTCTGCTGAGACCCCCTACCTGCAGCACTGCATCCAGTTCTGGTGCCCCCAGATAAGAAGGACATAGAACTGTTGGAGTGGGTGCAGAGGAGGCCACAAACATGATCAGAAGAATAGAGAACCTCCCCTATTGGGACAGGCTGAGAGAGACTCCAGGGAGACCTTAGAGCAGCCCTCCATTGACTGAAGGCTACAGGAAAGCTGGGGAGGGACTTTTGACAAGGGTTTGGAGTGACAGGATGAGGGGCAATGGCTTTGAGCTGGAAGAGGGGAGACTGAGACAGGAGATTAGGAAGAAATTCTTTCCAGTAAGGGTGGTGAGACAGTGGAACAGGTTACCCAGGGAAGTTGTGGATGTTCCCTCCCTGGAGGTATTCAAGGCCAGGCTGGATGAGGCCTTGAGCAACCTGGTCTAGTGGGAAGTGTCCCTGCCTATGACAGGGAAGTGGAACTAGCTGATCTTTAAGCTCACTTCCAAGCCAACCCATTCCATGATTCTATGATGATTTACACAATGGGCTTTATGCAAGTGCCATTGTTGTCTGGTAGCTACCAACAGCACTGGATGAAATGTGCAGGTATCCATCTATTCCTCATTAATAGCCTGGAACACTATTACTCTAATGACTCTAAACTAGAAACTTTCCATCTGCAAGCAAAATTTCCTTTGTTATAATCTAGGATAATTTCTAGCTTAACAAGATCTTGTTGCTACTTATAGAGCATGATTAATGGCTAATATAATAAGAAATACATTAAATAGCCCATTCTTAGCCCATTAATGTTTGCACCAGGATGCAATTTGCACTCTATTAGCTCAGTCACTTGGCTCCACAGCTACATCTGCATGTGGATAATGCTTCCCTTAAAAATCTATTACAGCTTCAAAGGTAACAGGCATTGAGAAGAAGACTTGGCAGCTTCTGCTCCAAGATGATCAGGGGGCTGGAGCACCTCTGCTATGGAGACAAGCTGAGGGGGCTGTGGTTGTTCAGCCTGGGGAAGAGAAGGCTCCAGGGAGACCTTAGAGCTGCATTTTAAGACCTGAAGGCCTCCTGACTTTATGTCCCACCTAAGTAAACAGGTTGAAGAAGCAAGCCTATCCTTAAGCCACCTCACCTGGAGCTCCAGGGAGACCTTAGAGCTGCAATTCGATATTCGAAGGGGACCTACAGGAAGACTGGGGCTGTTTAGAAGGGCCTGTGGGGATAGGATGAGGGGCAGTGGTTTGAAACTGGAGCAGGTGAGATTTAGGTTGGAGATCAGGAGGAAGTTCTGCAAAGTGGTGAAACACTGGAACAGGCGGCCCAGGAATGTGGTTGGGGCCCCGTCACTGGAGACATTTGAGATCAGACTGGATGTGGCCCTGAGCAGCCTGCTCTAGTTGGAGGTGTCCCTGCTGCCTGCAGAGGGGTTGGACAAGACGCCCTTTGAGGGTCCCTTTCAATCGACTGCAATCTGTGACTCTAGGTATTTTCAAAATCAAGAGATGAAGTCAGGACAAGGAAGAGCTCTTTCCCAAAATATCGATCTGCTGACTTGCTTCTGGCACACACTGCAAAGCCATGGGTGACAGGAATTAACAGGACTTACAGACAGGGCTGGTTTCAAACTCAAATCTTCGGCTGAAGCCACCGTAGCCAGCAGCCGTCCGGGCGCGGATCTGGAAGACGTAGGCTGAGCCTGGCTTGAGGCCATCCGCCGTGATCACCGTCTCCTTGGATCTGATGATGGTGTAGCTCGTCTCCTGGTCCTATTCCCACCCACCCCACCAAGAAACACAAACACACAACAGTGATTCTCAGAGAGGACAACAAGAGACTCTTAACACCCCACACAGCTACATTACAAAGCATGACCGAAACGTGCACTTTGCAGGATCTCCTCCTTACACCACCCCTCTGAAGGCCCTTTCTGCTGTACAGGATTGGGGCTGGAACATCTCTCTTACAAGGAAAAGCTGAGACACTTCGGGGGTGTTTAGCCTTAAGAGAAGGCTGTGAGGGGATTGTATGAATGTTTCTAAATATCTGAGGGGTGGGTGTCAAGAAGAAGGGGCCAGGCTCTTTACAGTAGTGTCCTGTAGGGGCCTGAAGAGGCAAAGGACTCAAACTGGAACACAGCAAGTTCCACCTCAACAGGAGTAGAAACTTCTTTGGTGTGAGGGTTTGGAGCCCTGGTGCAGGCTGCCCAGAGAGGTTGTGGAGTCTCCTTCTCTGGAGACTTTCCAAACCCACCTGGATGTCTTCCTGTGTGACCTGCCCTAGGTGATCCTGCTTTGGCAGGGGGCTTGGACTCTTTATGATCTCTGGAGGTACCTTCCAACCCCTACTATTCTATGGTTCTAAATATAATTTATTATAAGAGACAAAATCAGATCTCACAGAACTGTAGAAGGTATGAAACAGAGGGACTATCCACCCAAAATGACAATAGGGCGACCAAACTGGCACCTGCAGTAGGAATAGCTTTTAGGATGTACATGGCCCAGTGCAATGGAAATTGGCAGGGGTGCTGGACTCTGTGATCTCTGGAGGTCCCTTCCAAGTCCTCAGATTCTGTGATTCTGTGATCCTACAAAGATCAATCCCAAGGCAGGGGGAAGGGGGAAAAAGCCCCATCACCTTAGGAAGGAACTTTAATTTATAACAAAAGGTAATTATGCCTAAAGGAGGTAAATACACTATGCAATTTGGCATTGCCAGAACCAGAAATTAAACCTTGGGAAAGGAAGGACAACCTACAACTCCAGAAGAACACTGAATTTTGCATTGTTCTTCTGAAGCAAGGAAGTAGGAAGAAAAATTGCTGAAATAAATCTTCATTTGCATCAGTGTGTAATGTGAAAGAGCCTCAGTGCTTTGATTAACATTTCCCTCAAATGCTTGGTAATTACTCTTGGAATTATTTACTGTAACACAATCCAGACAAGAGCTCATAAATTAAGGTCTAGAAATTTGGAAACTGCTTTTCATTTGCTATTCTCTCTCAGACCCAAATTATGATGTGGAAATGGGTAGTGGTCAATGGCTCGATGTCCAGATGGAGACGGGGGACAAGTGGTGTCCATGAATGGCCTGTACAGGGACTAGTGCTGTTCAATATCTTCATCAATGATACAGACATTGAGATACCCTCAGCAAGTGTGCAGATGGCACCAAGCTGAGTGCTGTGGATAAGACTGAAGGACAGAATGGGACCTGAACAGGCTGGAGAGGTGGGCTGAGGAGAATCTCATGAGGTCCATTAAGGCGAAGGGCAAGGTCCTGCACCTATCTTGGGGCAATGCTAGTTATCAGTCCAGGAGGTTCCACATGAACATAAGGAGAAACTTTTTCACTGTGAGGGTGCTGGAGCCCTGGAACAGACTGCCCAGAGAGGTTGGGGAGTGTCCTTCTCTGAAAACATTCAAAACCTGCCTGGATGTGTTCCTGTGTGACCTGCCCTAGGTGACCCTGCTCTGTAAGGGTGTTTGGACTGGATGATCTCTAGAGGTCCCTACCAATCTGTGAAGGAATAGCCAGATGTTTCTGGGAAGGGACATATGCTCCATCCCCAACCTCTCTTATTTTTAGCAGGCTCTCCCTTAATGTGCTATGGCCAGAGAGAAATCTGCCAGGCAGATTTAATGCACTCATCCAAGAGCAGTGGCACGCTGATGGAAAACAACACCCTCATTTCAAGTCTTCCTAATCATTTACTGCAAAATCAATCTGACATTGATTTATGCATAAAAGTGGCTCCATTCCCTTCCCTGACTCAAACAATTCTAAGAAAGAGAATAGGACATAAAGAGAAGGCACTTGGGGTGCTCAGCAATTGCCCTGCCGCACCTTTTCAAAGTACTTGATTTCGTATTCCAGGATGATGCCGTTGGGTCGCTCTGGCTCCTGCCAGGAAAGGGAGATGCTATTTTTAGTGATCTTCCCCTTTTTCACACTACTGACTGGAGAAGGTGCTGCAAGACAGGGAAAGGAAAAAAAACAACCAAACAAAAAATACCAAAAACAACAAACCAACAGAAACAGAAAAGAGACAGAAGGCATGGTTAGTAAAGAGTCAACCTGTGCTGAGGTCAGACCCCACAGTGCACCCTCAAACGCCAGGCAGCTTTCAGCCCCTCCAGGTCTGCTTTCACCTCTGTGCTGTTTGCACATTTTCAGCTAGGCTCACACAGATTTTCATCAGCTGAGGATCTAAACCAACACCACCCACACCCCAGCAAGCTAACAACATCAACTCGTTGGAGTGAATCCAGAGGAGGGCCACAAGGATGATCCAAGGGCTGGAGATCCTCTGCTATGAGATTAGGCTGAGGGAGCTGGGGTTGTTCAGCCTGGAGAAGACTCCAGGGGTGCCTTAGAGCTGTTTTCCAATACCTGAAGGGATCCTACAGAGAGGCTGGAGAGGGACTTTTCTTCAGGGTATCTAGAGACAGGACAAGGGGGAATGGTATGAAGCTGAGGCAGAACAAGGTTAGACTGGAGCTTAGGAAGTTCTTCAGTACAAGGGTGGTTAGAATCTGGAACAGGTTGCCCAGGGAAGTTGTGGATACCTCCTCCCTGGGGGTGTTCAAGGCCAGGTTGGATGAGGCCTTGGACAACCAAGTCTAGTTGAGAGACATCCCTGCCCATAGCAGTAGATGATCTCTGAGGTCCCTTCCAAGCTAAGGCACTCCAGGATTCTATGAACTACCATCAGCAGCTTACACATCAACCTTGTCTTTTCAAGCATTTGTCAAGCCCACCTACGCCACAACCTTGCCTTGTCAAATCTGCCAAATCTGTCAAATCCCTATCAGAATTATGCACTGGTTACCCACTGCTCTCTTTCAGCTCTTTTGAAGGCATGTGTTTATCAGGAGACCTTAGATTATGTGGGTTCCTCAACTATGTCCTTTTTAGCTTGTGCACTAGTTACAGGCCAGGCATCTCTCAGCCCCCTCCTTCCAGAAGCAAGGAGCAGAGTGGCTGAGACCATTACAACATTTCTAATTCAATTGCTCTCCGTAAATATCACCAGGGTGTTGCAGCTCACAGAGTGATGCTAATTTCCTTGCAAATGGCAACTGTAAATATTTTAATGGCAATCAGGGGTTGGGAAGTTCGTGGTGTGCTGGAGGAAGCCACAGCATGAGGGCACCTCCAGCAGCTCAGCTTAGTATTTTAAGATGCAGCCCTGAAAGGTTATCTGCCCTTTGCAGAGCACCACAAACAGGCTTGATCCTTTGTTTTCAGGCTGATATCTGCAGAGACCTTCCCAAGTTGTGGTTGCTACCACTCCTGTCAGTTCCCTAGCAAAAAGTTGCTATGGGCAATGCAACCCTAACACCCCCAGGTATTTCACAAAAAAGAATAGGGAAAAACAAAGTGGAAAAAAAAAAAGGCTTAAGCCTAAGGAGCAGAGATTTAGACAGGAGATTAGGAAGAAGTTCTTTAGAGTGAGGGTGGTGAAGCACTGGAACAGGTTGCCCAGGGAGGCTGGGGATGCCCCTTCCCTGGAGGTGTTCAAGGCCAGGCTGGATGAGGCCTTAAGCAACCTGGGCTAGTATAAGGTGCTCCTGCCCATGGCAGGGTGGTTGGAACTGGATGATTTTCAAGGTCCCTTCCAACCCAAACCATGATTCCATGAACTCCATGAAACAGGGGAGAAATTAATTTTTTAATTTATCGGGCCATGAGCAGCTTCTCCAGAGGAAATCCAGCCCACACTTGGCCTTTCAATCACTCTCTGGACATGTTCATTGTTGGCAAGGATTACAGAGGGGCTGAGGAGACCCACAGAAGAGACCTTTGTGGCCATATGGGGCACTGAGCGCAAGCAGCAATAGCAAATGGCCACTTTTGATCTTCCACAATGTACTGGAAACTAGAAAGACCACAAAGATTTCTGCTACACACAGGACTAGCTGATTACCATAATACTAAAAATATAACCTACCTCACGAAGTAAAATAAAGACAACAAACAAATTAATCTTGCCAGGTTTGAACTTCAGCCAAAGAAAGAGCAAGGGAAGAGCTCCAGACAATTATCCCTGGACTGAAGGCTAGCAGCAAGCCTCCTCTTAAAGCAAACTCCCGCATCTCAGACCCCTTTCAGCCTGTTTATCTCCCTCCTGCTTTACGAATCTTTCCTCTCCTTGACTCTTGGAGGATACTGAAAAGTGTTGGCCATTTCCATATTGCTTTTTGCTGGAGAGCTGGCATCAAGCTGCACATGCAATGCATGCTTTTGAGCTGTGAATCCACCACTGTGCTCACAACTGCTCCACTGAAGCAAGTAAAAACCACCTTGGTGTGAATGATGATTGTGTTATTTATGCAGGCACCACGCTGTGATCACCAGCAATTTCTCATCCTCAAAAGTCACCTTACCCTTGGCTGATGTCCTCCACAAATGCTTGGGCTATGGTTTTGGGCAAATTTTTAAGCTGTCTGGAGAAGAGGAAGCTAAGGGGAGACTTAATTGCTTTCTACAGCAATCTGAAAGGAGGTTGGAGCCAGGTGGGTGTTGGTCTCTTTTCCCTAGTATCAGGTGATAGAAGAAGAGGAAGCAGCCCGAAATCGTACCAGAGGAGGGTTAGGTTGGACGTGAGTAACAATTTCTCTCCTGAAAGAATGGTCAGGGATTGAAACAGGCTGCCCAGGGAGGTGGTGGAGTCACCATCCCTCGAGGCGTTCAAGAAACATGTGGCCATGGCACTTTGGGACAGGTTTTAATGGCCATGGTGGTGCTGGGTTCATGGTTGGACTGGATGACCTTAGCAAGGTTTTCCTACTGAAACAATTCTGAGATTCTATGATACTGAATAACAACTTAGACTCAAATGGCTCTTCTGATGTAGGACTTCCCACTAATTCATCCAGGTTCCTAAATATGCCTTGTGTGTGTGAAACGCGTGGGCATGCAAGTCAGAGCTGAGCATTAAACCTTTCTAAGCTGTTCTTAGCAAAAGCAAACTTGGGAAGTGAAACAAGGGGAGACCTCCACGCTCCCTGGTATTGAGCAGCTCTCAGGAAGGTGAAAACCTTGCAACTCTCAGTGTCAAGATTGCCTGAACAAATAATGGACTTCTTACCCCCCTTACTGGGGCTTCCTGAAGCGTTTAAGTATGGAGCCTCACAAGAGAACAATGAAAGTGCTCCTGAATTCTGCTGCTAAACCTTTCCCTGGGAGGTTCAATGGAGCTTAGCTTTCATTCAATCCAGAGAAGAGCAGGCTCCAGGGAGACCTCAGAGCAGCCTTCCAGTACCTGGGTAGGGCTAAAAGAGAGCTGAGGAGGGACTCTTGACAAGGAATTGGAGTGACAGAATGAGGGGCAATGGCTTTGAGTGGGATAGAGGAGAATTAGACTGGAGATTAGGAAGCAATTATTTACAGTGAGGGTGGTGAGGCACTGGAACAGGTTGCTCTGGGAGGTTGGGGATGCTCCCTTCCCTGGAGGTGTTCAATGCCAGGCTGCATGAGCCCTTGAGCAACCTGGTCTAATGGGAGGTGTCTCTGCCCATGGTAGGGTGGTTGGAACTGGATGATCTTTGAGGTCCCTTCCAGCCTAAACCATTCTATGGTTCTACGTATGAATCTCTTCATGCAGTTTCCCACCACGTTCTGCAGTGGCTCTGCAGAATGCTCTGTTCTACTGGGGATAGAAAAAGGAGGAAAAATAAGACAAGGTGTAACTCAGCTCTGGAAGGAAATGAGCAAAGGAGTCACTGTACCCTTTCTGAATGTCCTTTCAAAGAAGCATTAAAGTGTAACCAGGAGATAAGGGCCAATTAAAGTCACCTCAATAAATCCCAGTGGTGCTGGGCAGGTGGGGCAGCTGCTCTGCATCCTTAGCACACAGAGATTGCCATGCTCTGAGGGAAGGAGGGCAGGAAGGGAGAAGTCTTTTAGAGTTTTCTTTGTCAAACCAAAGGTAATCCAAGCCAGGCCAATGGACAAAGCCTGCAATCATTCCATCTTAAAAGCCTGCAACTGGATACTGTGCTATGTGATCCCAGGAAAAGCAAAGGATGACTTGAGGCTTGCTTTGCAAAGGTCACTGTTTCTGCAAGGGCAGCATCTCTTAAACAGAAGCCAAGCCATGCAGTGCCTCCCACGTGGAGAAAAAATACATTCACATCAGAGTCAAGGTACACAGAGCTGTAATCTGATGTGTTCTTCATGCAAGCAGGCAGAAGCCTTGCTCAGATCCCTGCCTTGCCACCCCAAAGGGTGGATGCACATCCTGAGCTCTCTGCCTGTTGCTTTACAAGGAAGCCTGCACAGATGCACTATTTCTCAGCCAGATACTCCAAAATCCAGGAGGGGCATGACATCACTGCTGGAGAGGTTTGCCATTCTTGAAAGCAGCCAGGAATGTGATTCACAGATTCACTGGTTGGAAGGGACCTCAAAGATCATCCAGTTCCAACCAACCTACTATGGCAGGGACACCTTCCACTATGATCAGGCTGCTCAAGGCCTCATCCAACCCTGCCTTGAACTCCTCCAGGGAGGGGGCATCCACAGTCTCCCAGGGTAACCTGTTTCAGTGTCTCACCACCCTCACAGGAAAAAATTTCTTCCTAATCTCCAGCCTCAAGCTCCCCTCTTCCAGCTCAAAGGCTTTGCCCCTCATCCTGTCACTCTAAGCCCTTGTCAAAAGACCCTCCCCAGCTCTCCTGTAGCCCCCTTCAGATACTGGAAAGCTGCTCTAAGATCTCCCTGGAGCCTTCTCTTCTCCAGGCTGAACAGCCCCAGCTCTCCCAGCCTGTCCCCATAGGGGAGGTACTCCAAAACCCTTGGATCATCCTTAAGGCCCTCCTCTGGACCTGCTCCAGCAGTTCTATGTCCCTCTTATGCTGGAGGCACCAGAACTGGACACAGTGCTGCAGGCGGGGTCTCAGCAGAGCAGAGGAGCAGAATCTCCTTCCTCACCTTGCTGGTCTTCCAAGTGACGCAATTGTATGATTCGATTCTGTGATATTGCACTTGAGACAGAAGTTTGAGTCTAAGTCACAGCTTGACTTTTGCCCTTTAAGTTTAGTGCCACCAAATGTTCTACAGTTTGCCTGATAATGGGTTTCAAAACTTTCTGTGCCCTGAGGACAAGCAGTTGCAAAGCATGCCTGGCTAGGGAGGTGTCAACCCATGGCAGGAGGTAAACAGGTTGGACCTCAATTTGCAGGTGCTTGTAGATGCTTCTGAAACTGTGTCCAGGGAATGGCAGGTCCTTGGACCACATAGAATTAAATGACTTTTCATTGAATTCTATCTTACTTATTGCAGAGAGGTACATTTTAGCCCCAGGATTAACTCCAAACACCTTGCCAACCTTGTCCAACCCTACCCCACGGTTCATAAGTGGAGATCAGCTGCTTTTGAATTATTTTTTCCAAGGTATTTCTTGAGCAGCTGGGAACTTCCCGCTGGTCCTTTTCACACATCAAACATCAAAACCAGAACACAATCTTCACATTTCCTTGGCAACAAATATCTAGTGTTTCTTCACGTCTTCTACCTCCCAAGATGAACACCTGAGGCAAATGCCAGCTCTTAAACCAATTTACAGTCTCTGTTACCTACCTCCACTCTGAATACCTCTGAAACCTGAGCTGCCTTGATCTGTGCCTTGCAACAAAGAGGTCACACACGAGAGGAACTCAAGTCAAGCAGTCAGTGGTCCCATCAGAAGGCAGGGCCTCATCTGTGTAACATGAGTCCATGGCTAACACAAGCAATCAGATTGATCTCCTATGAAAAGTGGTGACCTTTCAGGTGGTTCCCTGCCCAGTCCCTAAACGATTAAATCCTTGAGCTCGTCAGCAGAACATGACTTGAAGCCCAACATGGTCACAGAGCCAAGGTGCTCCTAGACCTTGCTGCCTCCCAGCTGGACACAGGGTAGGCTTTGTGCAAGGTGAAACCCAGTCTGATGCCTAATTCTCATGGAGAGAAACTGTTACTTGAAAAAGCTTCCCTCAGATAACTTATGGATGCCATCTGTCTGGAATTCTGCAAGGCCTCTGACATGGTCCCCTACAACACCCTTCTTGCCAAGCTGAAGACATATGGATGTGATGAGTGGATAAGGAATTGGCTGGATGGTCACATCCAGAGGGTTGTGGTGAATGGCTCTAAGTCCAGATGGAAGTGGGTAACAAGTGGTGTCCCTCAGCGGTCCTCATCAATGACATCGGCAGTAGGATTGGGTGCACCCTCAGCAAGTGTGCAGATGACACCAAGCTGAGTGGTGTGGTTGACAAGATTAAAAGATGGGATGGGTGCCATCCAGAGGGACCTGGACAGACAGGAGAAGTGGGCCCAGCTGAACCTCATGAGGTTCAACAAGACCAAATTCAGAGTCCTGCACCTGGGTCAGAACAATCCTCATTATGAATCCAGGCTGGGGGATGGTGAGACTGAGAGCAGCCCTGCAGAAAAGAACCTTGTGGTGCTGGTGGGTGAGAAGCTGTACATGAGCCAGCAATGGGAACTTGCAGCCCAGAAGGCCAAGAGCAGCCTGGGCTACATCAGAAGCAGTGTGGCCAGCAGATGGGGAGAGCTGATTCTGCTCCTCTGCTCTGGTGAGACCTCACCTGCACTGCTGTGTCCAGTGATGCCCCCAATACAGGAGAGACATGGACCTGATGGAGAGGGTCCAGAGGAAGGACACAAAAATGATCACAGAGATGGAGCACCTCAGCTATGAGGACAGGGTGAGAGAGTTGGTGTTGTTGAGCCTGGAGAAGATTCCAGGGAGACCTAATAGCAGCCTTCCAGTACCCAAAGGGGCTACAAGAAGGCTGCAGAGGGGCTGTTTTCAAAGGCCTGCAGTGACAGGACAAGGGGCAGTGGTTTGAAATGAGAGAAGAGCAGATTTAGATTGGATGTTAGGAACAAGTTGTGCACCAGGAGGGTGCTGGAACACTGCAACAGGCTGCCCTGGGAGGTACTTGAGGCCCCATCCCTGGAGATATTCAAGGTGAGGCTGGACAAGGCTCTGAGCAACCTGATCTTGTGGAGGATGTCCCTGCTGACCGCAAGGGGATTGGACTGGATGACCTTTGGAGGTCCCTTCCAACCCAAACCATTCTATGATCACCAGCAGCCCTACTGCAGAGAAGTGCTCATGACAAGATGACACCAAACAGAACAAACCCTTCAATTCATCTCTGGTAGAGAGATAAGAGAAGTGATCTACAGGCAGTTTGCATTAGAAGGGGCACAATGGTTCAGCAGTCATTTCTGCCCTCTGTAACAGCTCAGCAGATACACCTGTTTGAGTCTGGATCCAGAGTGGACTCCAGGATCTGAAAGGTCTTTTCCAACTGAAAAAATTTCATAATTCTATGATCTATCACTGCCAACTTCTGCTCCAGCAATCCCAGCTGCTTCTTGTGCTGGGCACACTGGAACTGGGTGCAGTGCTGCAGGTGGGGTCTCAGCAGAGCAGAGCAGAGGGGCAGAACCCCCTCCCTGTCCTGCTGCTCTCAGTGCTTCCTTCTGGGCTGCCAGTGACCATTTCCAGATCATTTCTTGGAAGGCCTGTCACAGACAGCTGTGGAATACCAAGCACATTCACCTAGAGCAAAGGGAAGTCTGGCTTCCAGATTCTTCACCCGCCAAACACGTTGGGTGCCTTACCAAGAACATCAGTGCAAGAGGATCTTAAGGACTCTCTATATGAGGAGGCTACCAAGGGCACCACTCTCTGAATGCCTGCAAACACTCACCTGTATTTTGCAGAGACTCCAAAGCCAGAGTCACAGACCCCAAGGTGCAAAATCCCCTTCATTAAGCTACAGAATGTTAATAAACCCCATAAATTAAAATAAATAAATCACAGGCCTGGTAAGACTGCCCACAGCCATGGTCCACTGCTCAGGAAACTTCTTTCCAGTGGCCAGGCTGAGCTCACATGCACCCACACCTCCAGCAGCATCAGCCCTCAGTCCTGCTCAGGCAATTCCTGGTAGGCTGTCACTTGTCACAAAATCACAGAATGGTTTGGGTTGGAAGACCTTAAAGATCACCCAGTTCCAACCCCCTGCCATGGACAGGGAGACCTTCCATAAGACCTTCTCCAACCTTGCCTTGAACACCTCCAGGGAGGGGGCATCCAAAATGCACAGATCTTTATCCAGATCCTGCGAAGGGTCAGAGAGGCAGGCTGCCCAGAGAGGTAGTGGAGTCTCCTTCTTTGGAGTATTTTGAAATCTGCCTGGATGCCAACCTATGCAACTGCCCTAGGTGACCCTGATCTAGCAGGGGGGGTGGGACTTGGTGATCTCAAGAAGTCCCTTCCAACCCCTACCATTGTGTGATTCTGTGATATTAGGGCATCAGGCTTTTCCTGAGCTCAAGCCTTCATCCAAGGCTGAAGCCTAACTGAGATGAAGTGTTGGAGAAGCATGGAAGAGAAGCATCAACAACTATCTCTAAGAGGGACATGGAGCTGCTGGATTGGGTCCAGAGCAGGGCCATGAAGATGATCAGAGGGATGGAGAACCTCCCCTATGGGGACAGGCTGGGAGAGTGAGGGCTGTTCAGTGTGGAGAAGGGAAGGCTCCAGGGAGACCATAGAGCAGCTTTCCAGTACCTAACTGGAGCTACAGAAGAGCTGGGGAAGGACTTTTGACAAGAACTTGTAGGATGAGGGGCAATGGGCTTGAGCTGAATGATGGGAGATTGAGACTGGAGATTAGGAAGAAACTCTTTAGAGTGAGGGTGGTGAGACACTGAACAGGTTGCCCAGGGAGGTTGTGGATGTCCCTTCCCTGGAGGTGTTCAAGGCAAGGCTGAATGAGGCCTTGAGCAGCCTGGTCTAGTGGGAGGTGTCCCTGCCCATGGTAGGGGAGTTGGAACTAGACAACCTTCAAGGTCTCTTCCAACCTAAACCATTCTATGAATCATCCTACAGGGCACAGATTCACAGGGAACTGTATTTTCTAGGGCCTCTGGGAATCAAGACAGGAAGTTATTCTCAAAGCTGGGGAACAGTTTGTGGTGAAGACCAGCACCAGATTCTTTCACACCACAGAAGAGCTGTGATTTCCCTCTGTTCCATTAGTGGTTTAGTTGTGAAGCCTAAGAATAAACACTCTTGACACACGAGGCTCTCATTACCCATTCACTCCCATCAAGGTGATAAGGACTCCAGCTCTGATCCATCAATGTGCTTGGGGAAAATGGACTACCACTGCTGTCAGCACTTTGCTGCATTATAGCCACAGGGCTCAGCATTTTGCAGTAGAATCTCCTCATTATTGACTGCATTTATCAGGTTAGCTTCCAGTACATCTCACCAGCATCCCTCCCATCATTAGGAACTTAATATCTCATCTGCATGTAAGCAAAAGCTTCCTTCTAAACCCCACAGGTCATTAAAACCAAAACTAGAGCTACTGAAGAATCACAGGATTCTAGAATGGTTTGGGCTGGAAGGGACCTCCAAAGGACATCCAGTCCAATCCCCTTGCAGTCACCATCCCTGGAGGTGTTCAAGAGGGGACTGGATGTGGCACTTGAAGCCATGGCTTAGTTAGTCATGAGGTGTCGGGTGACAGGTTGGACTTGATGATCTCTGAGGGCTTTTCCAACCTTATTCATTCTATAATTAGATCAGGTTGTTCAGTGCCTTGTCCAGCTTCATCTTGAATATCTCCAGGGATAGAGCCTCAGCTCCCTCCCTGGGCAACCTGTTGCAGTGTTCCAGCATCCTCATGGTGTACAACTTGTTCCTAAAATCCAATCTAAATCTACTCTTCTCTCATTTCAAACCACTGTCCCTCATCCTGTCACTGCAGGCCTTTGGAAACAGTCTCTCTGCAGCCCTCTTTTAGCTCCCATCAGGTACTGGAAGGCTGCTCTAAGGTCTCCCTGGAAACTTCTCTTCTCCAGGTTGAACAAGCCCAGCTCCCTCAGCCTGTCCCCATGGCAGAGGTTCTCCAGCCCTCTGACCATTTTTGTGGCACAAAACCTGCATCTTTCTGCTCTCCTGCCACAACTCACCTTCTTAATTCCCCTGTTGGCTCCTTTTCTGACACCATCCTTGCTGTATCATTCTTCCAGCTGCTAGCAAACCCTATACACAGGAAATTCATGACCCATTTTTAAACTGTGTGGGAAATTCCCTTCCCTGCGCAGGCTGCCACGCTGGGTGAAGGACCATTCAGTCCTGCTGATGAATTCCAATATTAAAGCCAAATTACTAAAAACTCAGTGAAATCACAGGTGGCCAGATCAATTCCTGCTGTTTTCACTTTAGGAACAGCTACTGAAGAACTGCAGCATGGGGAAAATGGGCAAAGTCCTTCATTCCAGTGGTAGCTAGTTTGAGATTTCCTGTGGTACCTGGTTCCTCCTACCACTGTTCTCTCATACATAGAAGAAAAGCATGAGCCTGTCATAGGATCATAGAATGGCTTGGGTTGGAAGGGACCTCCAAAGGCCATCTAATCCAACCCCTATGTAGTGAGCAGGGTTATCCTCCACTAGATCAGGTTGTTCAGAGCCCTGACCAGCCTGGTCTTTGGCAGGACACTGAGCTGGCCACAGCTTTGCCCAGCCACACTCCATACCTTTTCCCCAGTGAAGATCAGAAAGCTTGAAACTATGAACTCATGGAATGGTTGGATTGAAAGGGACCTTGAAGATCATCCAGTTCCAACCCCCTGCCATGGGCAGGGACACCTTCTACTATACCAGGTTGCTCAAGGCCTCATCCAGCCTGACCTTGAACACCTCCAGCAAAAAGGCATCCACAACCTTCCTGGGCAACCTGTTCCAGGGTCTCACCACCCTCACTGGAAAGAATTTCTTCCTAATCTCCAGTCTCAATTATTAAAAATAATACTGATAATTTTTAAAAACCCAAAAAACCACAAACAACAAAAAAAACATACACAAAGAAAGAAGCAGGTTCTGTTGGAACAACCCCCCAGAACAGTAACAACTCCAAGTGACTAAAACTGAGTTGAAAGGTTTCCAGTGACCCAAAAGCCCACTGCCACCCTCAGTTTCAGCCTGACAGGATGATCCTCAGTCACCTAGGCTGTGGGAGGCTCCCACTGTTTTTAAAGGAAAATGGAGGCAAGAGCTCCCAGATCTCATCCTGGCTGCCAATCCAGACATCCTGCATGGGTTTGTGGTGCTGAAGTGTGACTGTGGGTACCCATCTGCCCTAAAATCTCAGGTTGGCCAAGGTCAGTTGTAGGAGGTTCAACAAGGCCAAGTGCTGGGTGCTGCACTTGGGTCACAATAACCCCATGAATACTCCAGGCTTGGGGCAGAGTGGCTGGAGGCTACCCAGCAGAGAAGGACCTGAGAGTGCTGGCTGACAATGTTGGATTGCTGGTTGGACTCAATGATGACAGAGGTCTTCTCTAACCTGCATGATTCTATGTGTCTGTGTTCCAAGCACTGAAATGAAGCTAACCAGAAAATCTGGCCCAGAACAAAGTGCACTGCAGGTGCTTGGGAAAACATCTCCTGATAGTTCAGCTCCCTGAAGGGTAATCTTCAGAGTGTGAAACACTAGAACAAGGAAGGGAAAGGAAAGTGGAAAAGAGGGAAAGAGGGAGAGGGGGAGAGGGGGAGAGGGGGAGAGGGGGAGAGGGGGAGAGGGGGAGAGGGGGAGAGGGGGAGAGGGGGAGAGGGGGAGAGGGGGAGAGGGGGAGAGGGGGAGAGGGGGAGAGGGGGAGGGGGGGAGAGGGGAAGAGGGGAAGAGGGGAAGAGGGGAAGAGGGGGAGGGGGGGAGAGGGGGAGGGGGGGAGGGGGGGAGGGGGGGAGGGGGGGAGGGAAGAAAGGAAAGAGACAGGCAGAAAGGAAAGGAAAGGAAGGCAGGAAGGAAGGGCTGCAGCTTGAACAGGGGATTTCCCAGGAGGCAGAGAAGTGATTGCTTGGGTCACTGGGGAAAAGCAGAAAGTGCTTGAGGGAGCTGGTGGCTCCCTGCTGTGCCCCATTTCCAATGTCAGGAAAAATACTGTGCATTTTGAAGGAATCCAAAAGGGAACTGGAAAACAGGCATGAGCTGAGAAAGCTATAAGCAGAGATCAAAATGAGCAGAGCTGTTCAGTCCTGGGGAAAAGCAGAGTGAAAGAGAACACGAGTCTCTAAGCAAGTAAAAGATTGTCATATTTGGAGCAAGACAAGCACAGAACTGAATTTTGGAACAGCTTTCTAAGCTGAAAAAATGAAGAAGCACCAGGGAAAAGCATCTGGTGAACCTGTGGCATCTGCAACCTTTGGAGGTCAGGTAGAACATAGAATCACAGAGTGGTTTGGGTTGGAAGGGATCTTAAAGATCATCTAGTTCCTATGGCCATGCCATGGATAGGAACACCTTCCTTAGTCAAGGACTTGCCAAAGAATCACAAAATCACAGAATCACCCAGTGGTAGGGGTTGGAAGGCACCTCCAGAGATCATCCAGTTCAACTCCTCTGCCAGAGCAGGATCACCCAGGGTAGATCACATAGTGGGTCTTGAATCTCTCCAGAGAAGGAGGCTCCACAAACTCTCTAGGCAAGAAAAGATAATATTTTGCTTTCTGGCTCTGCCAGAGACTTGCAGCATGACCATGGACAAGTACTCACTTCACCTGTGCCTGCTGTTACCTCTGCAATAAAGACCCTGGTAATTCCTGTATCTGTTTTGACTCGAGGGGTAGGAGCTAACTATTCAGCTGCTGCCAGCAGAGTCTTTGCTGTGGCCTGCAGGCACTGCTGCAAGGCAAATGAAGAAAAGAAAAATACCTGCAAGCACTACTGCTGGCAGCCAGATCCTTCTGGTTAAATCACAAGCAACTGGGCGACACCACACGGAGCTCAGACGCAGAACAAAAACCCTACGTGAGCAATAGAAAGGAAAAGGACAGGGAAAGTGGTGGGAAAGGCTTCTTTCCATAATTTAATAACTCTCTCCAGCTTCTGTTTCCAAATGGAAGTGCTGGGGGTGTGCTCCAAGAGCAGTGCTGTGAAGCTGCAGAGATCACAGCCCAGCAGCACAAAGCCCAGGATGAACAGCCCCACGGATGCTCCAGACTGGTCCTGCACTTGCATCACAACAGCCACATGAATGCTGCAGGCTTGGGGCAGAGTAGCTGGAAACTCTTCAGGACCTCGTGGTGCTTGTTGACAGCCAGCTGAAGACAAGCTAATGTGTGCTCAGGTGGACAAGAAGGCCACCAGCAACCTGGTCTGTATCACAAAAAGTGTGGCCAGCAGGACCAGGGCAGGGATTGTCCCCCTGTACTCATCACTGGTAAGGTCACACCTTGAGTTGCAAGATCCATTTTGGGGCCCTCACTACAAGAAGAACATTGAGGGGCTGGAGTAGGTCCAGAGAAGGGCAACACAGCTGGTGAAGGGTCTGGAGAACAGGGCTGGTGAGGAGCAGCTGAGGGAACTGGGGGTGTTTAGTCTGGAGAAGAGACCTTAGAGCAGCCTGCCAGTATTTGAAGTGGGCTACAGCAGCGCTGTGGAGGGCCTTTTAACAAGGGCAGGAAGTGATAGGACGAGGGATGGTAAGACACAGGTAAAGGCTGCCCAGAGAAGCTGTGGAGGCTCCAAGTCTAGAAGTGTTTGAAGCCAGGCTGGATGGGGCCTTGAGCAGCTGGGTCTAGTACAAGGTGTCCCTGGCCCATGGCAAGGTGGGTGGAACTAGATGATCTTCAAGGGTCCTTCCAACCCAAACCATCCTATGTTGTTCCTAACACCCAATCTAAATCTGCTCTCCTCTCATTTCAAACCATTGTCCCGTGTCCTATCACTGCAGACCGCTGCAAAATGTCCCTCTGCAGCCTTCTTGCAGCCCCCTTCAGGTACTGGAAGGCCACTATTAGATCTCCCCAGAGCCTTTTCTTCTCCAGGCTGAACTCTCTCAGCCTGTCCTTGCAGCAGAGGTGCTCCAGACCCCTGATTATTTCTGTGGCCCTCCTCTGGACCTGCTCCATCAGATCCATGTTTTTCTTGTGTTGAGGGCTCCAGAGCTGGATGCAGAACTGCAGGGGAAGTCTCAGCAGAATGGAGGGACAGAATCACCTCTCTCCATCAACAAGCTGTACAACACCTTATCTGCATAGGGCCAGGGCTCAGACTACTTAGGCTGAAGAGACAGAAACTGAACCCTTTGGGTTTCTCCACTATCCTACTCCCCAGGACGTTGCCTATCAGGATGACTTTTCTCTCCTTAAAACGTGGCCTGCATAGCTGTGAGCTGCTAACATGATGTGGCATTAAGAAGGTGAATGATGGATGCTGTGCATCAGGCAGGATGATTAAGGAAGTATGTGGTAGATGCTGGGGTATATTAGCTTCTCTGCCTCCTGACATGAGAATTGATCACCCCTAATCCATGGCAGAAACAAACCAGAGGTTAGCTCCTCTCCAACAATTCAGCTCCTGTTCTCCTTTGTTTACACCACCTCCACCCCCTCCCCTCTGTAGAGCAAAGCCCATTAACTAGCACTGGTTTTAATTGAAATGAGATCCTAGCAAGGTGCAGAATTGATCCTGTTTTGACAGGGCTGCCTTCCAAAGGGGAGCAAAGGTGAAGCATTCCCATTATCAAGGGCACAAGAAGAACAAAGGCTTAAGTTTGCAACAGGATTCAATAGCACTGAAGTATTCAAATGGTGCTAAGCTGGAGAGATGGGTAAAGAGAAGCCTCATGCAGTTCAACAAGGATAGGTATAGGTTGTTCGTGCCCTGCATCTGGGGACAACAACCCTCTGCACCAGTACAGATTAGGGGGAGACCTGGAAACCAGCTCCATGCAGAAGAACCTTGGAATCCTGGTGGACAAGAAGTTATCCATAGGGCATAATGTGCCCTTGTGGCCAAGAAGGCTAATGGAGCCCTGGGGTGTATTAAGAAGACTGTGGCCAGCAGCTAAAGAAAAGTTCTCCTCCCCCTCTACTCTGCCCTGGTGAGTCCACATCTGGAATATTGTGTCCAGTTCTGGGCTCCCCAGTTCAAGAGGGACAGGGATATACTAGAGAGTGTCCAACAGACATAACAGGATGATGAAGGGATGGATTATCTGCGTGCCAAGGTAAGGCTGAGAGAGCTGAGGCCATTCGGTCTGGAGAAGGGAAGGCTGAGAGGGGATCTGATCAATGTTTATAAATACCTGAGGGCTGGGTGTCAAGAAGAGAAGTTGTGGAGTCTCCTGCTCTGGAGACTTTCAGGACCCATCTGGATGTGTTCCTGTGTGACTTGCCCTGGGTGACCCTGCTTTGGCAGGTGGGTGGGACTTCCAACCCCTACCATTCTGTGATTCTATGACTGTACCTCCCCAAAACGTGAAATCCTCTCAGAGTGCTACATGGTTCGGCAGCTTCAGCAGAAAGAACAAGATTCCAAATGGTTTAGACTCTGTATAACGAACACTGGCCTCAACCCAAACCTATTTTATGCTCATTTAACGTGAATTTGCAAATTTTTAGGCAGCAGGTAAAGCAAGGTAATCCATTTCAAATCAATCTTCGCAGACTTGAAGGCCAGAAGAGGTAATTTAGCCCTCCCACAAAACACCACTGAGTTTTCATCTTCCTTTCAATCAATACTGATCCTCCCCTGGGGACACATGACCAGCCTGCACCATGCACTGACCTGCTGCCCATCTTGCCCTGGCTCATTCATTACAAAGCCACATTTGTATATCCTAGGAAAGTCTACCTGAGTGAAGGAAGCACAGGGTTTGGAAAAGGGAGCAAACTTGGTTGGAAGAGGGTAAGAATGACCACTTGCAGCCCAGAAGGCCACTCACAAAGCAGTGTGGTCAGCAGAGAGAGAGGTGATCCTGCCACTCTGCTCTGGTGAGCACCTGCAGTGCTTTTCCAGCTGTTATGCCTTCAACACAAGAGAGACATGGAGCTGTTGGAGTTGGTCCAGAGGAGGGCATGAAGGTGATCAGAGGGCTGGAGTACCTCTGCTATGAAGGCAGGCTGAGAGTTGGGGCTGTTCAGCCTGGAGAAGAGAAGGCTCCAGGGAGAGATTAGAGCAGCATTTCAGTATCTGAAGGGGACCTACAGAAAGGCTGGGGAGGGATTGTTTAGAGGGGCCTGTGGTGGCAGGACAAGGGGCAATGATTTGAAACCAGCACAGGGGAGATTTAGGTTAGACATCAGGAGGAGGTTCTGCACAATGAAGGTGGTGAAACACTGGAACACTGCCTAGGGATGTGGTTAAGGCCTCATCTCTGGAGACATCCAAGGTCAGACTTGATGTGGCCCTAAGTAGCATGACCTAGTTGGGGACGTCCCTGCTGCCTGCAGGGGGGTTGGAGAAGATGACCTTTGAAGGTCCCTTCCAACCCAATGCAATCTATGAAGTCTCTACAATTCCCTGAAAGGATGCTGGAGTGGGGTGGGTGCTGGTCTCGTTTCCCTAAGAACAAATGATAGGAGGAGAGGAAACGGTCTCAAGTTGCATCAGGAAAGGTTTAGCTTGGATATGAAAATCAACTTCTTGGCTGAATGGGTTCTCAGAGACAGGAACAGGCTACAGAAGGAGCTGGTTGAATCCCCATCCCTGGAGGTGTTTCAGAGAGGCAGAGATGTGGTGCTGAGGGCTATGGTTTAGCCCCAGCCTTGGTAGAAGTAGAGAATGGCTGGACTGGATGATCTAGAAGGGCTTTTCCAACCCAAATGGTTCAATGACAACTGAAGCCAAGGGATTACTCTACACTGCTCTAGAAATTAGTACTGAAGACAAGAAGTTTGAAAACCCACAGAAATCACTACAAGAGACACTTGCTGAGAATCTGAAAGACAAAGCAGCAAAGGACTCTTGAAATACAGACATAGGCACATGCACACTTCCATGAGTCATCCAGAAGAAAATCAAGAAGAGCCTTAAGCAAGGCTGCACTGCTTCAAGTGTGCTTTTTAAAGCAGAATGTCCCCTGAAGCCTGCCAGTGCATTTCCAAGCAATTTGGCAACATTTAGCAGTCTATATAAATGATGAAACCAGCCTGATTTTACACAGCCTGCAGATACTGAGCTGCCTGAACTACCACATCTGAGCAGGGCAAACTGTCCACCCATGGTATTTGTGCTATGGAGCACCACAGAATTCAGCTCCATGGATTAGCTACAGATGGGCCTTTGTCTACCAGTGATGACTGCATCTGAGACAAGCAGAAATACATTTTTCTCAGTGTTCTCATCTATTCAAAATGTTACACAGCTAAGAAAACAAATGCAAATCCCAGCCAGTTGTAGAGCTGCCAGGCAACTGCTTGTAAAGACCTTAGAGCAGCCTTCCAGTACCTGAAGGGGGTCTACAAGGAAGCCAAGAAGGGACTTTTGACAAGGGATTGTAGTGACAGGACAAGAGGCAATGGCTTTGAGCTAGAAGATGTATTCAGATATTGAAATACAGCTTTAATGTCACCCCAGAGCCTTCTATTGCCCAGGCTGAACAGCCCCAACTCTCTCAGCCTGTCCCCATAAGAGAGGTTCTCCAGCCCTCTGCTCATCT
Source organism: Dryobates pubescens (assembly GCF_014839835.1). Taxonomy (NCBI): domain Eukaryota; kingdom Metazoa; phylum Chordata; class Aves; order Piciformes; family Picidae; genus Dryobates; species Dryobates pubescens. Next base: position 45,266,713 of record NC_071612.1, read on the forward strand.
TGGTGGCCCTCCTCTATAGCCATTCTAGCAGCCCCGTGTCTTTCTTATGTTGAGGGCATCAGAGCTAGACACAGCACAGCAGGTGAGGTCTCAGCTGAGCAGAGGGGCAGAATCAGCTCTCTCCATCTACTGGCCACATTGTTTTGGATGCAACCCAGGCTGCCATTGGTCTTGAGTCTTGTATATGCTGTACAAATAAGGCCCACAGGTTCCCCCCAGCATTATTGGGGTGCTGCTCATTCTAAAGCTGGTGAAGCAAGCTGCGCCCTCTTGTTTACTGTGAGACCATGGACTCTGGAGTCTGGCTGTGACATTTAAAAGGGCCATTAAATGCTCCCTCCTGTCTCGAGCATGAATCTTGTCTAACACACAGTGTATTAGAATCTCAGTGATCTAATTTTCAACATCATCTCTTTCCTGACAAGACCCTGGATGGTCACTATGATAAAGCTCCAGGAACTCAAGAAAAAAAAAAACTTTCACTGGCTCAGTAATAAATCTACTTCTCTCTGCTCCATCTTTTCCTCAGTCAGACACTGACATCCTGCGCCGTGACTATGGACTGAATGACTGAAGTGTAAGCTCCGGCAGCTGGGGAAGTGCAACCCCATGGACCAGTAAAGGCTGGGACTGACCTGTTGGAGAGCAGCTTAGGGAAAAGGGATTGGGGGTCAGGAGCCAGAAATGTTCCCTTGAGACCAAGAAGGCCAAGCACATCCTGGGGTGTATTAGAAGGGCTGTAGTGAGTAGGTCGAGAGAGGTCCTCTTCCCTCTCTCCTCTGCCCTGGTGAGATCATATCTGGAACATTGTGCTCAGTCCTGGGCCCCTCAGTTCAAGAAGGACCTCAAGGAACTGCATGAGAGAGTCCAGTACAAAGCCCTCCAAGGAGGGGGCGTCCACAACCTCCCTCTTTCAGTGTCTCACCACCATCACTACAAAGAATTTCTTCCTAAGCTCCAGCCTCAATCTCCCCTCTTCCAGCTCAAAACCATTGCCCCTCATCTTGTCACTCAAGCCCTTGTCAAAAGTCCCTCCCCAGCTCTCCTGTAGCTCCCTTCAGGTACTGGAAAGCTTCTCCAAGATCTCCCTGGAGCCTTCTCTTCTCCAGGCTGAACAGCCCCAGCTCCCTCAGCCTGTCCCCATAGGGGAGGTTCTCCATCCCTCTGATCATCGTTGTGGCTTCCTGTGGACTCACTCCAATAGCTTCTTGTCCTTCTTGTGCTGGGGGTACCAGAAATGGATGCAGTACACCAGGTGGGGTCTCAGCAAAGCAGAGCAGAGGGGCAGAATCATTGTCATGCTTTCCAGGGTGGGGGGGGGTGGGGGTAGGGGGTGGGGGGGTGTGTGTGATGAGGCCCTGGAACAGGAGGTTGTGGATGCCCCCTCCCTGAAGGTGTCCAAGACCAGTTTGGATGAGGCCTTGAGTAACCTGGTCTAGTGGGAAGTGTCTCTGTCCAAGGCAGGAGGTTGGAATTGGGTTGGAACTGGGTGATCTTTAAGGTCCCTTCCAACCCAAACCATTGTGTGATAAAGATCAGAGACCCCCAATGTTATTTTAACAGGGCTGTGGAAAACATCTGGTGCCTCTCCAAGCACTCTGCCACCACCTGACAGGACAACTGCTCAGATGATAGGAGCATCTCGCTGGCAGGCTCTTAAGTCCCCTAAACTAGATTAATCTCCATGCAGCACAGAGCAAAGCTACAGATACTGCCCATAATGGTCTGAAGTGGCAGCTCCTATGATAGATACCTGCATCCTACCTGCAATTATGGCTGTCTCTTAATAGCATTAAGATGACTGCAAGATACTAATTACCAAAGAAGCATTTTGCCATTGCACTCCATCATCCCTTACTCCTGACAAAGTCACTTTTAAATAAACAGGGATTTGGGGGTTGATGTCACCAAAGGAAAAAGAGTTTTGGTTTTTTTTCCATCTGCTTTCACTCTCCAAGTGTGGTGGAACAACAATTCCCCATTTGTTGCAGCCCTGTCAGGGCTTCACTGCAGCCATTTCACTGCTGTTGAGAAACATTTTAGCAATCAGTGGGAGGAAGCACAGGATCATAAGATAATTTTGGTTGGAAAAGCCCTTTCAGATCATCCAGTCCAGCCATCATCTACCTCTGCCAGGGCTGGTGCTAACCCATGGCACTCAGCAGCACAGCTCTGCTTCTTTGAAACACCTCCAGGGATGGGGATGCAATCACCTCCTGGAGAACCTGTTCCTGTCTTGGAGAATCCTTTCAGTCGAGAATTTCCTTTGAACATCCAACCAAAACCTCCCTTGAAGCCACTTCCTCTTGTCCTATCACTTGTTCCTAGGGAGAAGAGACAAAGCTCTCCTTTCAGGGAGCTGTAGAGAGCAATGAGGTCTCCCCTCAGCCTCCTCTTCTCCAGACTAAAGAACCTCTCTTCCCTCAGCATGGTGTCATGACCTGTTTGCAGACTCACCTCTACTTAAGAGTACCAGCAGATCCAAGCTGTTCCCTGTGCCTCACGCTGATGTCATTAGATAAAAACTCTAACTCCCATTTCCTGTAGAGATACTGATGAACAACAAAAGTTGATAACTGGACCCTGACCCTAAATGTGTCCCTGTCCCTACACCTGACCATGGAAGATGAAAAGCTTCTTTCCAAGCAGACATGTGAGAGGGATCCAATGAGAGAGTTGCACCAGGACACGGAAGGACATCAACAAGACCCTGTCTGGCTGCAGCAGGAAAAGAATGAAGCCAGTGAGAAGCAACTTCTGCCTCTCCCCTTCCAGTGTTACCTCCTGACATTAAAATAAGCAGACCACACCAATTCTGGTGCCCCCAGCACAAGAAGGACATGGAACTGCTGGAGCAGGTCCAGAGGAGGCCACAAAGATGATCAGAGGGCTGGAGAACCTCCCCTATGGGAACAGGCTGGGAGAGCTGAGGCTGTTAAGACTGGAGAGAAGGCTACAGACCTTAGAGCAGCCTTCCAGCACCCAAAGGGGCTCCAGGAGAGCCAGGGAGGGACTTTTGATAAGGGCTTGTGGTGACAGGATGAGGGGCAATGGCTTTGAGCTGTGGAAGAGGGGAGAGTGGAGATTAGGAAGAAATCACCATAGTGAGGGTGGTGAGACACCAGAACTGGTTGTCTAGGGAAATAGCAAACACCCCCTCCCTGGAGATGTTCAAAGCCAGGTTGGATGAGGCCTTGAGCAACCTGGTCTAGAGGAAGGTGTCCCTGCCCATGGCAGGGGGTTGGAACTGGATGATCTTTAAGGTCCCTTCCAGCCCAAATGAATCTACAGTATTGCAAGCCCAGTCCACACCATAGCATGATTCCCTGAGTGGGATCCTGCAGCACTGCAGGCCCCAGGAAAGGTACAGTAATGGCACAGATATTTTTCCACTGTTCACACTAACACAGAGACAAATGTTGGGTCTGCCTCTGCCTGCCTGTTTCTGCAGGGCTGTTTTATGACACAGTTAATGGTTTGGCATTAACAAAACAGCAGCCATAGCCTCATGCTGCAGCAATTGCAAATGATCCTTCCCTTCCCTCTTGGAAAATGAGGAAGGGAGGCCTCTGGGTGACCCCTTTAGAAGCATTTTATTTGTCATGGTGGGGAGGGATGCTGGAATAAAGACCTCAAAGTATAAGTGTGCAGATGATGTCATGATGGACAGCTACCTTGTTTAGCATCAACCTATGTCACAGATTTATGACTGTGCTCTTAACAGATGCTCTTCATCTTCCCTCTTCCCCCCACCATTTCCTTCTAATTGGAGCTCAGTCTGTGAGCTGTAATTAAAGCTCTCAGAAATGCTGCCAGCCACTGCACCTTTTTTTTCTTCCTTCTAAGTTACTACCAGCATCTTCAGGAAGACCTCATCAACCTCTGATAAAATACAGACTAATGAACTGCTGGATGATCAGAGGGCTGGAGAACCTCCCTTATGGGAACAGGCTGAGAGAGTTTGGACTGTTCAGGCTGGAGAAGAGAAAGCTCCAGGAAGACCTCAGAGCAGCCTTCCAGTACCTGAAGGGGGCTACAGCAGAGCTGGGGAGGGACTTTTGATAAGGGATTATGGTGACAGGACAAGGGTCGATGGCTTTGAGCTGAAAGAGGATATATTGAGACTGGAGATCAGGAAAAAGTTCTTGAGAGTGAGGGTGGTGAGACACTGGAACAGGTTGCCCAGGGAGCTTGGGGATGCCCCCTCCCTGGAGGTGTTCAAGGCTGGATTGGCTGAGGTGTTAAACAACCTGGTCTAGTGGGAGGTGTCCCTGCCCACAGTAGGAAGGATGGAACTGCCTGATCTTGAAGGTTCCTTGCAGCCCAAACATGTAATCACACAGAATCACAGAATACATCTGGTTGGAAGAGACCTTTAAGATCATGCAGTGCAACCCTTGACCCAGCATTGAAGGGTCAACACTAAGCTATGTCCCTAAGCACCAGGTCCACATGCTGCTTAGACACCCCCAGGGATGGTGACTCCACCACTGCCCTGGGCAGATCATTCTAATGTTTGAGAAGCCTTTCAGTGAATTAGTATTTCCTAATATCCAGCCTGAATCTCCCTTGGTGGAGCTTGCAACCATTTCCTCTGGCCCTGTTGCTCACCAGCAGGGAGGAGCAGCAGCCCCCTCCTCACTGCAACCTCCCAGTCTATCAATCCATGAATCTTCTCCCACACCCTCCTCAGGATGGGCAGAGTCAATCTTCCCACCTTCCACATAATTAAAGTCACCCTCATGATGTGCTTTCCCTTCACCACTCCCTCTTTCCCGACACAGGCATCACCTTGTCATAAGCTCTGCTCCTTCTAGCTGATTTATTCTGTTCCTAATGGCTAAGCAGCCCCAGCTTCGGGGAAGAGCTGCAGCAGTCCTAGGCACATCTCTGCACCAGGCTGCCTTTTGCTTGCCTCCTCCCATATGACATTAAAAAGCAGCACTGCAAACTCTCAGAGAGTCCCAGATTGCTTTGGGCTGAAAGAGACCCTCAAAGGTCATTTTGTCCAACCACCCCTGCAGGTAGAAGCAATATCTCCAACTAGAGCAGGCTGCCCAGAGCCTGATCTTAAATGTGTCCAGGGACAGGGCCTCAAACACATCCCTGGGTAGCTTCTTCCAGTATTTCACCAGCCTTGTTGTGCAGAACTTCCTGCCAATGGCCAACCTAAATTTACCCTGCTCCAATTTCAAACCATCATCAAGTTCAAGCATAACCTACGAAGTCAAATGGGTTAGGAGCCATGTACAGGCCCCCTTCCCAGAAGCACATCAGTACTTCCATGAGGCAGGAGACTTGAGAGCCCCATACTGCAGATATTTGAATATTCTCCCACCAAACCACCATTGCAACCCTTTGGGCACCTTCCTGGGACTCAGCCATAGGGACCTAAGAGCAGAGAGAGGGCTGTGTGACCATGGACCACAGCATCCCAGGGGAAGAGAGCCTGACACAGCCCCAACAGCCACCCCTGGCTTGGAGGCAGCCTCCTCACCAGCACTTGCCAGATCATAAAAGTGCTTGGGTTGGAGAAGACCTCTAAGATCATTGAGACCAAGCAATGAACCAACAGCACCATGGCCATTAAACCATGCCCCAGAGTGCCAGGACCACATGTTTTTTGAACACCTCCAGGGATGGTGACCCCACTACCTGCCTGGGCAGCCTTTTCCAATGCCTGACCACTCCTGCAGCAAAGAAAGTTTTTCTAATCTTCAACCTAATCCTCACCTGGCACAATTTCAGGCCATTTCATCTCCTCCTACCATCTGAGACCAGGGAGAAGAGGCCAAACTACACCTCACTCCAGCTTCCTTTCAAGGAGCTGTAGAGAGCAATGAGGTCTCCCCTCAGTCTCCTCTTCTCCAGACTAAACACCCCCAGTTCCCTCAGCTGCTCCTCACCAGACCTGCTCTCCAGACCCTTCACCAGCTTCCTTGCCCTAAATGAGATGCTGTGTCATGATCAGGGTTCCAAAGTTAAGAGAGGCAGAGAAACCAGGAGGAGTTGAAATCTTTGCTAAGCTCTCAAGAGAATAAACAAAATGTCAACATCTTTAGCACTTCATTACTGCCATGGCTTGATTTTGTTAAGAGCTTCTTTTGGACCCTCATCAGCAAATGGTTGCCAAGCCACTCCAAATACTGCCAAAGGCCAAATAAAACCAAACTTATTGACTGAAGAGGTAGCATTTGCTGTCCTCCTTCATAAGAATGCAAGAGGATAGGGATTTGAGTCCCATTCCATCACCTGGGCAACTGGAATTTGCAGCCACTTGGAAAGGACACTGTCACAATGTGAACAGCTCTGGTTTCAGCAGATAAACCACAGGTCATCAACCAAAGGTACTGAAGGCAATGCCTTGCTCTCAGCTGGATTTGGATCAAAGATGAGCTCTCCTGACTGATGATAGAAGAGAGGGAAGAAGGGGACTGTCACGGTTGCAGATATGATTGGGGACCCTACTTCTGCTCACTGAACACTTCGGATAAACACGCTGCTGACTGACATTTCTGTTTCTCGTGGTGAATTGAAAAAGGAACCACAGGAACTACAGAATGTTGGGGGTTGGAAGGGACCTCCAAAAATTACCCAGTCCAAACTCCCCTGACAGAACAGGGTCACCCAGGGCAGGTCACACAGGAACACATCCTGGTGGGTTTTCAATGTCTCCAGAGAAGGAGACTCCACAACCTCTCTGGGCAGCCTGCTCCAGGGCTCCAGCACCCTCTCAAAGTTTCTCCTTCTGTCCCTGTGAAACCTCCTCTGCTCCAGCTCGCACCCATTGCCCCTTGTCCTATCATTGGGCATCACTGAGCAGAGCCTGGCTCCATCCTCCCAACACTGCCCTTTACATCTTTATAAACATGAATGAGGTAACCCCTCAGGCTCCTTTGCTCCAGGCTAAAGAGACTCAGCTCCCTCAGGCTTTCCTCAGGAGGGAAATGTTCCACTGCCATCATCATCTTTGTGGCTCTGTGCTGGACTCTCTTAAGCAGTTCCCTGAGGTCCTTCTTGACCTGAAGGGCCCAGAACTGGACACAATGTTCCAGATGTGGCCTCACCAGGGCAGAGTAGAGGGAGAGGACAGCCTCTCTTACCTACTCACCACACCCTTTCTATCCACCCCAGGATGCCCTTGGCCTTCTCGGCCACAAGGGCACATTGCTGGCTCATGAGCATCCTTCTGTCCACCAGGACCCTTTCTCCTATGCTACTCTCCAACAGGTCAGTCCCCAGATTACACTGGGGTTACTCTTCCCCAGATGCAAAACTCTACATTTGGCATTGTTGGATTTCATTCAGTTTCTCCATACCCTACTCAGCAGCCTGTCTAGGTCTGTCTGAATGGCAGCATAGACTGAGTGGGTGTCACCACTCCTCCCAGTTTGGTGCCATCAGCAAACTTGCTGGCAGTGTTCTCTGTGCCCTCATCCAGGTCATTGATGAATATATTGAATAGGGCTGGTGCCAGTACCAACCCCTGAGGGACCTCACTAGACACAGACCTCAGCAGACTGCTGAAACTAAATCAGAAAAAAAAACTCACCACTCAAACTGTGTCCAGTTCTGGGCCCCTCAGTTTAGGAAGGAGGTTGACTTGCTGGAACGAGTCCAGAGAAGAGCAACAAAGTTGGTGAGGGGTTTGGAACATAAGCCCTACGAGGAGAGGCTGAGGGAGCTGGGGTTGCTTAGCCTGGAGAGGAGGAGGCTCAGGGGTGACCTTATTGCTCTCTACAACTACCTGAAGGGAGGTTGTAGACAGGCAGAGGTTGGTCTCTTCTCCCAGGTGGCCAGTACCAGAACAAGAGGACACAGTCTCAGGCTGCGCCAGGGGAGGTTCAGGCTGGATGTTAGGAAAAAGTTCTATATACAGAGAGAGTGATTGCCCATTGGAATGGGCTGCCTGGGGAGGTGGTGGAGTTGCCATCACTGCAGGTTTTCAGGAGAAGACTTGATGGGGTGCTTGGTGCCATGGGTTAGTTGTTTGGGTGGTGTTGGATTGGTTGATGGGTTGGACGCGATGATCTTGAAGGTCTCTTCCAACCTGGTTTATTCTATGTATTCTATGTATTATTATTCTAACCCATCTCTGGTGGCCTCCCATAAGGTCAATTTGGTGAATAGGTTAGAAAATATCTCCAATGCAGCTCAAAGGCTCAGCATGGGCAGAGCCTGCAGCAGAAAGAATCTCAGCCCTGCTCTGTGTCTTCTGGCTGGTCACAGCATGTCTCTGTGCCTCAGCTTCCCATAACCAAACCCAGATGCCTGACCTACCTCCCTGATGAAGGCCAGTGCAGGAGCTGTTGGCAATGAAACAGCAATTTCCCACCACTAGACAGCCCCTCCAATGGTGCTGTACCCAGCAGGTCTGGGGAGCAGAAAGCTGAGCCAACTTGCATTTATTTACTGCACTCATCTGCATAATGACCATGCATTTCCCTTCCACTCCTTGTCCTAAATGCATAAGTGGACACTCTGCAAGCTGCATTTAAAGCAGCAGTCACTCATTAAGATACAGGAGGAGTGTGAGGCCACGACAGACACCCAGTTTTTATCCAAGCACAAGCAACACCTATCAACTGCCTGACTAGTTTATGACCACTTGCTTTGGTTTGTTAGAGAGGTTCTGCAGAAGCTGCAAATGGCACTTGAAGCTCTAGCAAGGCTATCCTGACTCTTGGTTTGAAACTGGAGCAGGGGTGATTCAGGCTGGATATCAGGAGGAAGTTCTGCACAATGAGAGCAGTGAAATACTGGAACAGGCTTTCCGGGGATGTGGTTGAGGACCCATCCCTGGAGACATTCAAGGTCAGACTTGATGTGTTGCTGGGCAGCCTGATCTAGTTGAAGGTGCCCCTGCTGCCTGCAGGGGGGGTTGGACAAGATGACCTTTGAGGGTCCCTTCCAACCCAGTGCAATCTGTGAAGCTGTAAAACTTCCTGTGCTCCAGGCTGCACATGGTAGTTGCACGGACAAAGAGGAGCTCTGCACCCTGAGCTGTGTTCCTACAGCACAGCTCCCTCCCTGCACCATTATTCAACCACAAATGCTTCAAACTGCTCTGGGTCCTCTGCTTAACTGTGGAGGAAGATTACTACCAAGAGCTTACTTGGTAGAGTCAGAGAGGCAAGTGGGACGTTTATTAACTGCCTACAAAATTCCCCTGCCATTTCTCTAAGTAGATTTTAGCCTTTTTTTTTTTTGGCTATTTTTGTGTCCTGGCTGTCTTAAGAGCACTTTCAGAAATACCATCTCCACAGAGTGTAGGAAAATGTGAAATTAATTTTAATGCTACAATTAGAAAGAACTGATCAGACAAAAGAATGATCAGCTTGCAGGCAGAGGAAAGAGCTGAACAGGATTTTACTAGCAGGAAAAAAAAATCTGAAGCTGCATTGATGGAGAGGGGAAAAAAAAAGAGAGAGAGAGAGAGAAAAATCTATACATTGATGTCATCTGGGCAGTGAAACCATTTGAGATGCTTTACTTCTGCTCTCTGCCAAGTACTGTGCTCAGCACAATCCAAAAGAGAGCTCCTTGGCCCCAAAGACTGTTTGAAGGTGATTAGGATGAGATTAATAGAAGATTACTGGGCAATCCTTTAAAAATCTGCCAGCAAAATGGGAAATCAAACTTTAAAGCAGCACTATCACTCCTGCAGGGTGAGCGTCAGGAGTGCTCTGTGACACCACAGCTTTCCTACAGCTCTGACCTTCTGCAGCTCTCGCCACATCTGACTGCAGCACAGCCTGCTCTGTGCTCTTGGGAACAGAGCAAGAATTGCTCCTCGTGCACCTCCAAATCCAGTGCCCTTACAGTGGAGCGTTACAGGCAAGCCCTGCTCACCACCTTGGCTGTGGAAAGGGAGTTTGCAAAAAATAAGCATCTACCTAAGCTTTTTCAGGCCTTGGGTCAGCATTTCTGACTTAAAAGTGGAGCTGGAACTCCAGTCTTGCTCCCCATGTGAGATGCTTACAATATGCTGCATCTGCTCCACCATTCTCTTGGGTGAGTAGAGGCCCTCCCCAAGCCCACTCAGACAACTCTGTGAGACCTGAAAGCTGCAAGAATCAGCCCCTGAACCTCACAGGACTTGAAGTTCCCCATTCCAAGAGGCGGGCTGAGACCAAGCCTAGCAGGGCAGCCATCTTCTCATCTCATGTGATTTCCTCACAGTCTGGGCAGGGCTGCAGTCTATTGGTTTCAAGAGTACACAGCTGCTGACATGAGATATCAATGAGCTCCATGTTGCAGGTTTCCCTTCCTGAACTGCCCTTGGCTGCTTTTCAAAGATTGAATTGAACACTAATCACACAGAGTCACAGAATCCCACCATGGTGGGGGTTGGAAGGGACCTCCAGAGATCACCTAGCCCAACTCCTCTGCTAAAGCAGGGTTACCTAAACCAGGTCACACAACAACATGTTCAGGCAAGTTTTGGAAGTCTCCAGAGAAGGAGACTTTAAATTATCTGGGCAGCCTGCTACAGGGCTCCAGAAGTCTCACAGCAAAGAAGCTTCTCCTGATGCTCAAGTGAAACCTCCTGTGTCCTAATTTGTGTCCACTGTCCTCTTGTCCTACTACTAGGCATTACTGAAAAGAGCCCAGCCCCATCCTTATGATCCCACCCTTTAGCTCTTGCTGAGCATTGAGAAGATCCCCTCTCAGTCTAATCCTTTCTCTCCACACTCACCAGCCCCACAGCCCTCAGCCTTTCCTCCTCACAGAGATGCTCCAGGCTGCTCAGCATCTTTGTAGCCTCCACTGGACTCTCCAGCAGATCCCTGTCTCTCTTGAACCAAGGAGCCCACAGTTGGACAGAATATTCCAGATGTGGTCTCACAAAGGCAAAATAGAGGGGTAGGAGGACGTCCTTAGATCTGCTGGTCACAATCCTCTTCATGCACCCCAGGAGACCATTAGACCTCTTGGCCATCAGGGCACATTGCTGGCTCATAGAGTACTAAGGAGAACAGTTTTCTCTCTTGCCCCCTCCCACTGCAGCATCCCAGCCTGCACACTCAGGGTGAGAATTCACAGATTGCATTGGACTGGAAGAGACCCTCAAAAGTCATCTTGTCCAGCCCTTCAAGGATCACAGTGGTCAGCACACCTCCCTTCTTCAAGTGCTTTCCATCTGCTCCAAACATCTAGTAGGGATTTTTTTGTTCAAGCAGCAACCTAGCCTTGCATCTCAGGCAGCAGGATAGGTAGCCAAGTCCTGTCCTCCATCACTTTTGCTTAAACAGAGTTGCTGTAGCTTGTATTTCTAGTTTGGCCTCAGGCATGCAGACTCCTTGAGGCATTAGACCCCTTAACTCCTCCTGTTAGCATGTCTGGGCCTTTCTTCCACTTCTCCTCCAAAAGGCTCAACAACATCACACAGGTCACAGGAGGGGATTGAACATTGGCTTCCAACTCTTCAAAGAGAAAAAAGGCAGGAGGCTTATCTGGAAACACTGCACAGAGATGGTGTCTAAGCAGAAAGGAGCCCATGGCATTTGGGATACCAGCAGGAGAGCTGCCCTGCTCTCCACCCACCAGCTACAGGTCAGTTCCATGCCTGAAGCCATGCCAGCTCCATGCTTGAAGCCATGCCAGCAGGGGAGGTGCTGGAAATGAAAAGCAAAAGGAAATTGCCTGGCTCTTTAGCCTTGGCTTAAAGTGAATCCTCTGGGCAGCTTTTAAGCCTAGAAAGGTTTTAAATGCTGCATCTTCAAGCTGCACTTCTGAGCAAGTGTAGAGTTCTGCACCTTGGGAGGAACAACCCTCTGCACCAGTACAGGTTAAGGCTTGACCTGCTGGAAAATAGCTCCATGGAGAAGGACCTTGGAGAACTGGTGGACAAGAAGTTCTCCACGGGTCAGCAATGTGCCCTTGTGGCCAAGAAAGCCAATGTACATTAAGAAGAGTGTGGCCAGCAGGTCAAGGGATTTCTCCTATTGCTGCAGCTGGCCTTGAGTCACTTCTTTGAGGGATTCAACTTCAACACAACAGCCTTCCTTGAGAATACAGCCACCATCAGAACACTCCAGAGCTGCCTCTCCTGGTGGCAATTTTGGGGGGAAGATTCACAGACCTCATTCAGTTAGAAGGGACCTTCAAAGGTCATCTTGCCCAACCCCCTGCACTCAGCAGGAACACCTCCAACCAGAGCAGGCTGACCAGCCATACATCCAGCCTGCTCTTGATTGTTTCCAGGGATAGGGCCTCAACCACATCCCTGGGCAACCTGTTCCTGTATTTCACCACCCTTCTTGTGTGGAACTTCCTCCTGATGTCCAACCTAAATTTCCCCTGTTCCAGTTTCAGTCCACTGTCCTTTGTCCTATCACCACAGGCCCTTCTAAACAGTCCCTCCCCAGCCTTCCTGGAGGTCCCCTTTAGATATTGAAATGTAGCTCTAAGGTCTCCCTGCAGCATGAGTGGGATGAGACTCTTTGAAGCCCCATGTACCCTTACTTGAGACAGGACAGAACAAGGTGAGGCTTGTTCAGAGGTATCCAAGCACCTGGCCTGTATCAGTGATAGTGTGGTCAGCAGGACTAGAGAGGTAGTTGTCCCCCTGTATTCAGTACTGGTGAGGCCACACTTTGAGTACTGGGTTCAGATTTGGGTCCCTCATTCCAAGAAGGACATTGAAGGGCTGGAGTGGGTTCAGAAAAGGGTAGTGAAGCTGGTGAAGGGTCTGGAGAACAGGGCTGGTGAGGAGCAGCTGAGGGAACTGGGCACGTTGAGCATGGAGAAGATAAGGCTGAGGGGAGACCTCATTGCTCTCCACAGCTCCCTGAAAGGAGGTTGGAGTAGGGTGGGTGTTGGTGATAGAAGAAGAAATGGCGAGATGTAGGGCAGATGTAGGTTGGATATTAGAAGAAACTTCTGATTGAAAGGGTTCTCAAAGACTGGCTCAGGATGCCCAGGGATGTGGTTGAATTCCCATCCCTCATGGTGTTTCAGAGAGGCAGAGATGTGGTGCTGAGGGCAATGGGTTAGCCTTGGTAAAGTAAGGTGGTGGTTGAACCAGATGATTTGAAAGGGCTTTTCTGACCCAAACCATTCTATGATTCACAAAAGAAAACAGTGAAGAGCATTAGGACCCTGACATTCACTCATCTACATTAAAGAGGTGCCCTCAGCAGATGTCAAACTGCCATTCAGTGATATTCCTCCAGATTTCCTGCCACAGCCACATCAGAAATCCCAGCATGCATTTATTTCCTCTCCTGGAGATATACCCAAAGGATTTGTCCCACACTTCTAGGACCCAGCCTAATTACTATGATAGGTCTCTGATGAAGCGTGGAGCAACCACACTGTCTTGTTGCTGTCTAACAAGCCCATGCATGGACACCAAGGGAGCAGGAAAGAAAGGCAGCCCTGCTGCAGGCAGCCTCTGCAGTGAGGATCAGCCCATCTCCACCTGGCTGTTAGGCTGCATACCACACTGGACTGCCTGGCTAAGCCTTGTCTAGAAGCAGGAGGTAAGGAGTGGTTCCGGTGTGAGTCATCAGGGGCTCATATGCCACCAGTTCACATTCCTGGAGGGCTCCACCAGTCCTGAATTATAGGGTAAGACACAAGCCCAGAAGGCAGAGGGAGAGACCCTAAAACACAGAGCCTGAGGGACAAGAGAAGAACAGAAATGTCTCCAGGGCTTGCAGGAGCTGTGTGATGTGCCTGGTGTGCTGATGTGCATGGAAGGAGATGTAATCATCTTCTTGCCTTCCATCACATCTGCACATGACAGCAGACAATGCAAATTCCCTGCCTGCATCCAAGGCAACAGCACCTTTCAGCTGCTGGGCAAAGGACAGATCTGAGCTCTGGGCAAAGGGACAAACTAGCCTCCTTGATCTCTGCAAAACCAGGACACAGCAAGCAGTGATATCTTGGACCTGCCTGCTTAGAGCAGCAGTGACAACATGCCACACTTCAACAGTCTGAGTCCTGTCCCTTCAGCATCACCATGCAGAAGAGAGATACATTTCCTAAGTCTCTCAAAACTATTTTCTCAGGGCAACTATCTGCAAAGTTAGGATGTTCGAACCACTTCCATTTGGAATTAGAATGATAAAGTGGGTTTGGGTTAGAAGTGACCTCCAGTCCAACCCCCTGCAGTCAGCAGGCACATCCTCCACTACATCAGGTTGCTCAGAACCTTGTCCAGCCTCACCTTGAATATCTCCAGGGATGGGGCCTCAACATCCTCCCTGGGCAACCTGTTGCAGTGTTCCAGCACCCTCCTGGTGCAGAACTTGTTCCTAACATCCAATCTAAACCTTTCCTCTCTCATTTCAAAATATTGCCCCCCATCCTATCACTGAAGGCCTTTGGAAACAGTGCCTCCGGGAAGGCATCTCTAAGGTCTCCCTGGTACCTTCTCTTCTCCAGGCTCAACAACTCCAGCTCCCTCAGCTTGTCCTCACAGCAGAGGTGCTTCAAGCCTCTGATCACTTTTGTGGCCCTCCTCTGGACTCACTCCAGCAGGTCCACATCCTTCTAGTGCTCAGGGCTCTCACAACCCTTACAAATTTCCCTTTCCCAGCAGGAGAGGCAACAGTTTGCCTTTCTGGTTTAGCTGGTGGGTACCCCAAAATGCAGAGAAGTGGGAAGCTCTCTGGGCAGCTGAGAGCAGAAGGGACAAGCCACAAAGCCTCCAAGCGTGTCCTGCTGGAAGGAAGCATGCTGAACACCGCAGTGATTAGAAGCTACGAGACACAGCCACCACCACCGCTCCCACACACGCTCGCCCTGGAAGAGGTCACGCTCAGCCCTCCACGCTGGAGGACTTCCCACCCATTTCCAGAGGCGGTCAGCAGCAGGTCCGCCCGGCCGGGGTTGCCAGCCCAGGCAGCTGCCCGCAGGTCGAAGCTCCACTTACCTGCCTGGTTTGTGGTGACATTGACGGCCACAAAGTGGCGCGCGGCGGGGGTCTGGTCGGACACGCCGTTCACCGCCTCAATCTCAAAGGTATAGTTTGTGTGGGCCAGCAGATCCACCAGCATGACCGAGGTGTTTTTCAGGCCGCTTTGCTGGGGGAGGTACCTGACATGAGTGCCACAGGCCTCACACAGCCCCGAGGGGGAGCTGCACTTCTTGCATGCAATAAAATAAGACACATCTTTCCTTCCACCAGTATCAGCAGGGGGGATCCATTCCAGAAAGACACTAGTCTCGTTAACATTGGAGATGGCACTCCGAGGAGCAGAGGGGGGTCCTGGGTTGCAAAGTGAGAAAAACACAGGGTAAAAACACTATTAGCAGTCAGCCTGCTCGCTGCTACTCACCTGCCAGGAAGCACAGGGGCACCATTTACAGCAGCACCTGAGGGACGGGCACAATACCCACCTCACCCACCTCAAGGTGTTGAGAGGAGGGGGATGCATGCAGCTGGCTCAAACCCAGCAGGAGCAGCACTTCGCCCTGGGGTGTTGCCTTTGGTGCTCTCCTTGCTCTTCCTCTGAAGGGAGCTGCAAATCTTTGCTCTGCCCAAGTCACTGCTGGCTTCTCCAGGGGCAAGATTCTCCTTTCTTGCCCCACTGCCCTGCTATTACCGGATCCTAAGAAGCAGACCCTCACAGGGCTACTCATGATGCTTTGGTACTCAGCTCAGGTGCCAAATCTTTCCTCTGTGTGCATCCGTCTCTCCCCAGCAGCTATTTGGCCACAGTGAAACCTAAGCCTGGACATCTAAATCACCTCTAAGTAGCCCACAACAGATGGTGATCTCCACAGGCCAATGGAAAGATGGCCATATCTGGCCACCCAACAGCATTCTTCTTGGTCTCTGCCAAGCTCTATCATGGTTGGTTAGCCTCAACACGCCTGCTTAACCTCACCACGCCTGCTTATTTTGCCATGCCTCCCTGCTCAGGATGGCAGCATGGTCCTGGCAAGGCTAACTGAGGAGACAAGGCTACTGCAGAGGCACCATAGCTCCTGCAAAAGGCAAGCTGCTTTCTTTTGCCCTGCTGAGAAAGGCCATGGCTGGGCAAGCAAAGCCCACCTGCAGACACTTTCAAGAGTGTTTACTTGCAGAAGATGCTGCAAGCTTTAGGTTTTTAACAGGCTCCAGTTGTAGATGAAGGGCAAACTGCAGATACATCCTGAAGACCAGGTGAAAGGACAAGCAGGAACCTCGTGCAAGAGATCCACAGCTTATATACTCAGGGAATGCTAATGAAGGAAGAAGAAAGGGGATGGATTTTAGTCACAGCAGCAGCAGAAGGCCTACAGCAAAGACTGGGATTTTTCCAAGGGAGGCAGATGAGGGAAGGCAGCAGACTGTCCTTTGGTCTGAATGAAGCTGTCAAATTCCACAAGCAGCTCTATGAAAAGAACCCATCGAGGAGCTTCACCAGCTAGAAATCCATCTGAGTTCTACAGCTTGTCTCAGGCTGTCATCATCTGGTTTTGTTGTGATAATTAAACTGGGTTTGTTATTGAAAACAGGCAGCCTTGCAAAACTGAAATTACCTTCTGAAGCAAGAGCATTTGCCTCTATTTCCCTTCCCTATTCCCTTTCTGAAGTCTCTAACATTAGCGCTGATAAAACACTGCCATGACTTCGACTGGAGATGCTCTGGTTCAATGAGGAATTTGCTGCCAGGGGAAATCAATCATCCTGATAGAGTTTTGTTTGCTTTTACAATTCAGGGAAAAAGCAGCTGAATTAAAAACCTGAAGTCAGTTTAGGAAACGGCAGGTCAGCTTTGGTTAGCCTTGTGAACACTCCAGATGACCACAAATGGGGAGCAAGCCAACCTGGAATCCCCCACTGCAGGCAGCCAGCAATAATTAGCTGATGACACCAAGATACAGCCCAAGTAAGGGCTATTTTCTATCTAATGGAAACTAGGAAACCCATCACTGGAGCTGTGAGGAGGTTTTATGGATATATTGCACACAGGGATGGGGTTTTGCCAGTTAAATTGCCCTACATTTACTTCCACTGGTTGGCCCTGGGCAGCCTGGTCTAGTTGGATGTGTCCCTACAGGGGGCTTGGACAAGATAACCTTTGGGGGTCCCTTCCAACCCAACACAATCTGTGACTCTGTGAATGCCCTTTTATTTCTACCAGTAAGAAGAACCTGGGCATTAGAAAAACTTGCTGGACAATGTGTCTTTAACTGGGGATAAATTATTACTATTAGGAAGCCACCAGAGGTTTTTACTTGCTTTGCAGAGAGGTGTCAGCTGCTCTTCTTGAGGGCTTAAAAACATCAGCTTCAATGGAGCTGCTTTGAAGCTGGCCTTCATAACCTATGAAAGATCTTTAGTAGTCTATGGATATCTAGCAATACCCAGTTTTAGGATTCTTTAAGTAGGTTAAGTAGATATCTAACAAGATAAAGCTTAGATCCACCACAGGTAGAAGAACAAAGCTGGGTTTTACCTTTAGAAAAAGTGTGTGTGGGGGGGGTGTCAGCAAAAACCTGTGGTCTGTGCTACACTCAGTGGGTCTAGCTGGGGGCACACAATTTTTGCCCCTATGTATCTGAAACAAACTAAACAAGAACTTTGCAAGCTGCAGGACAGGTCAGACATGGCAGGAAAAGGGAGAAATCAGGGATTCTGATCCCTCCTTGGACTCCCATTGCTCCCCTTTGCCTTCTACAACAAGGGGAGAAGCTCTACATTTTGGCTGCGGCTCTAAGCTAAGGGCTGGGGGAAACCCTAGCTCTGCTAAGGAGGCCTGGTTTCATTTCCCACCTCCTTTTGCCAAGGACAAATAAATTAGCAAACTAATATCTTTATTTCCTTATAAATGTACTACTTTCTCTCCTAAGCAGGTAAGATCTGGCCCTTCTGCACCACAATTTGGTAGCGAACACTTACTGAAGACAAAGATCTTGATGGGGTTTTTCTTGCTGCTATTTTCAGCTGCACCTATTCTAAAAAGCATAACCTGAGAGAGAGATTACTCTTGAGAGACAAACATCTGTATGTCCACACTCTAAGTTCAGTGTAAACTCTTTGTGGGTAAAGAATTACACTTAGTAGTAGTAAGTAAACCTTTCAGCTTGTCCCATGTTTCTTAGCGTTAAAAATACCTCCCCAATAGGCTCTGAAAAGCAACAGGGCTACTTGCCAGGGAGGGAGGAGAAGGAGGGGGAAAGGAAAAGAGAGAGGGGAAATCCATGTTTTCATTTGAGAGAAGTGCTGTGCAAGGAGATGAAGCTAGGATTAAGGAGAAATAAAGCACTGTGACCTCCTGCCAAACACATCATAATATGAAGAGAACTCTCAACTGCTCATCATGACCAAACAGGTTTGTCAGGTTTCGTTGGGTTTTGTGGTTGTTTTTTTTTTTTGTTTGAGGGCAATAACTACTTCAGGCTGCAGCACAGCACTGTTAATTTCAAAATTGCCAATCATTACTTATAAACCATGCTTAAGGAACTGGAAAAATGAAATAAAACTGTGGTTTATTTCCCACGCACCCCCTGCTGTACTTAACTGAGGGTGGTGTAGAAGTTTTCTTCAGTGCTGCTGCTTGTAGTGGGGAGATTCGTGCAGCCTGGGACTCAAAAGTGTTTACTTTAAACCAGGAAAATGTGAATTTATAGTTATACTGGCAAGGAGGGAGGCTCTGCAGATGCAGAGCAGAAAATGGACATTGATGTATTCTCTGGAATTAACTAGATTTCAAGTTGAGGGAATCCTATGAATATTATTAACTTCTGCAGTAATAAATAATAATAATAACAATAATAATAACATACAAAAAGCTTGCAAAGTTTTCCTCCCAGATATGGCTCAGGTTTGTCCTGCTTTCTGTTTCAGTTCACAGTGAGATGCTTCCTTCCAGAGCTAAGTGGACTGCCAGGGTCATTGCCTACACTTCACTGTCCCTGCCTAAATTTACAACCTGGGGGAGCATGTGAGCCCTCCTCATCACATCCAGGAAAACAGTCATGGATTTAGGATAAAATCCCAAGAAAAGGTGAGTAGAGCAAGCAAGAAGGATGCAGAGAAGACTCAGATGTGGTCTGCTTTTGAAGTGTAAAGTGGAAATGCCATCAGAGAGAATGCAACATCCTCAACTACTCTGGGTGACAGAAACTGGGCAGTGTTTTGGTCAGCAGCAACTCTCACCTGCCCCAGCAGCACTGAAGATCTGGCCAAGCCATATCCTAATAAGAGCTTCAGACATCTGCCTGTGTTTTAAACCACCTAATAATAGGCTTTTAATGTTTTAAACTACCTAATAGTAAGCATTTCATGTTTTAAACTGCTTAATAGTAAGCATTTAATGTTTTAAACTACCTAATAGTAAGCTTTTTAAAACAAAAAGGAAACAAACAGTGGAACAAACCTACTCAAATATTAAAACCACCACCAAGCTTTGCAAAAAGAACAACAACAACAAAAACCCCAACACAAACCCAAGCAAGCACTCTCCTTTACCTATGGTTTTTAAGTCAGGCCAAGGGGCAAAATGGACATCAAGAAGCTCTGGTATCAAAGTTATTCAGGCTGTACCCCACCCTTGCTGCCCTTCCAAAAGACACCAGCAAATCTAATGAACACACTGAGAAGTGCTTCTGTGACTCACTGCCCCAGCCCACTTTGATCCCACAGTACCAGCTACTGCCACAGTGCCCTGAGGCTGTCTTCTCCTCCCCTGCAGCAACACCTCCCAACAGCTACATGCTTTCTGCTCCTTTGGCTGGTAAAAAGGAAATGCAGAGTTCAAGGGCCCAAGTTCTGCTCCTGCAGGCAAGCAGAGACCTGCTGAGGGCAACTCGCTTTGAGAGAGTGCCTCAGCAACAGGAACAGGCTTCTTCTTTGGCTTTTTGAAGTGCAAACTTGGGAAGCTAAGAAGGACACCTGTGTTCACTGGGATGAAGGCACAAAAAGCCACTATTGTGAAAGGCAACAGTATGAAGTCACCTCTGTGCTCTTGCTCCGTGGCAATATGAACATGCATGGACTCACAAACCTACTTTTACCTCCATCACTTCAGTTCCTTCCAAGCTCTGTCTGCTCCTGCCCCAGCAGTTCAGCTTCTCCTGGGTTCTTTCTAACCACTTTTGCACTGCAAAAATCCCATTCAGAGCACAACAGGCCAAGGTCAGCAAACACCCGTGGCCTGAGCTACACTCGCTGGGACTAGCTGGCGGTACACAAATTGTGCCCCAGGTATCTGAAACAAACTGAACAAGAACCTTCCAAGCTATAGGATAGGTCACAGATTGCAGGAAAAGGACAAGATCAGTGATTCTGACCCCACCTTGAACTCCCAATGCTCCCACTGGCTCCCTACACCAAGGGCAGAAGTTCTGTATGTTGACTTCGGGTTTGGAGATGGCATTTCCCCCCACAGAGTTTTGAGGCTACCCTGAAGAACACACATCTTCAGCTGGACTGGACAAGTGTTGCTCTCTGCTTGCTGGTTCACCACCTATGAGCTAAGAGACGAGACTAAGAAGGACCACACAGACTCCATCTATCCATGCATTGTCTCCTCTGCATGTGTGCCCTGGTTAGTACCCAAGCACACACCAGTGTGGAGGGCTGAAGGCCATGCTCTTGGCTGAGTCCACCCATAAAGAGACAGCAAGAGATGGAGCATCCCTTTGCTGCAAAAATTCTTCCTGGGTTTAAGTGCCAGCTTTTGAAGCAAAAAGCTTTGAAAAGTCCTTCTATAATCAGGGATATGGTAGGCAAAAGCCAGTGAGACTACAAGTGTGGTCAAGCCTAGTTCAGACTCCAGCCCAGAGCCCAGGAAAGGACATTCATTTGGATCATGAGGTCTGGTCACAGCACAGGAACAGCTCCAAAGGATTAAACCCAACCCTAGAAGCATCTGCTTACTTGTACAGGCCATGGTAGGTGGGTCTGACTCCTTCCTAAAATAGTGTTCTTCACACAGGCAAGATGTGGATGCTTCATCAAGGGTGTAGCTGTGAGGGGGACATTTGCTGCAGGATGGACTGTGGGGTGAAGCTTTGAAGAACCCAGGTCTGCATACTGTGAAAAGAAGAACCACAAGCTAAGCTCTCCCAGCATAAAATTAGTCTCTTCCCATTTTCTTTTTATTTTTGTTTAATAAAAACACCACCACCACCACCCCCCAACCATACCTTCAGCTAGAAAACAGACAAACAACTTGCAAGCTATTTGGTTTGCAGATTTAAAATCAGCTGTGCAACTACCAGGCAGTGCATACTTAAATATCTGCATGGAAGGAGAATGAGAAGCCCTGCATTATTATTTTATTTATTTATTTATTTTCTTTCCCTTACCATCTCCCTTGCTGGGTATTCATTTTCCTTCCTGAATGCATTAGAGGGAACAACTTCTGCTGGGTTCTGCTTTATAGAAAATGTTTATTGCATTTGGGTTTGCTGATTTTAATTTTTTTTTTTAATTATCATTATGATTTTTTTCACTGAGCCTTAAAAAAAGCCCAAACCAAACCCAAACCAGGTAAAATACATCTGGTGGTTTTCATTTCAGATGTTGCACACCCAGAAATCGATGTCCCTGGCAAACAAACAGCAGCACTGTGGTGGAGGATGAGCTCAGGATTGACAGTTTGAAGACACTGTGATAAGGCTGCTTCCCTAGGGTCTTCTCCCCTGCAAACCTGTGATGAATTTTAAAGTGCTCCACATAAAACAGACTTGTTCTGGGGCCTTAAAAACCATCTCATTCAATTCCCCTTGCAATGGCAGGGACACCTTCCACTAGACCGCTTTGCTCAAGGCCCCATCCAACCTGGCCATCAGCTCCTTTGGTATTGGGCAACCAGTTCCAGTACCTCACAACCCTCACTGTCAAGAACTTCTTCCTAATCTTCTCCAATCTCAATCTCCCCTCTTCCAGCTCAAAGCTCAAAGTCACGCAGACTATTCCTCCCAGCTCCGATATATCCGTGTGACAAGGCACAGAGGCCCTTTTCTCTCACAGAGATAATAGATGGGTAAAGGGAGCTAGGGAGTGCTGTTGGGTTTTTTAATTATTATATTTTTAACAAATTTGAACTGTTACCTAGTTCCAGACTCCTGAAACAAGTGCTCTTGATTCATGGGTTTATAGAATGGTTTGGGTTGGAAGAGACCTCAAAGATCATCCAGTTTTGACCCCCTAGCCCAGGTTGCTCAAGGCCTCATCCAGCCCGGCCATGAACACCTCCAGGGAGGGGCCACCCACAACCTCCCTGGGCAGCCTCTTCCACTGTCTCACCACCATCACTGGCAAGAATTTCTTCCTAATCTCCAGTCTCAGTCTCCCTTCTTCCAGCTCAAAGCTACTGCCCCTCATCCTGTCACTCCAAGCCCTTGTCAAAAGTCCCTCCCCAGCTCTCCTGTTGCCCCCTTCAGGTACTGGAAGGCTGCTTTAAGGTCTTCCTGGAGCCTTCTCTCCTCCAGGCTGAACAACCCCAACTCTCTCAGCCTCTCCCCACAGGGGATGTTCTCCATCCCCCTGATCATCTTTGTGGGCTCCTCTGGATCCCCTCCAGCAGTTCTGTGAACTGGACACATTTCTCCAGGTGGGGGTCTCAGCAGAACAGAGTACAGGCAGGTCCTCCCACACCTTCCCTCAGCTCCCTTTTCTTCCCACAGGAGAGGCAGAGAACAAGTAGTAGGACTGAAAAGATTCATAGAGGTTTTTAAATCCCTAATTTCAAAAACTGCTGATCATCCAACTCGTGCTCCACAGCCAGCTGGCTGTGAGCTCTGCAGGACACAGCTCTCCCGCCTTGTGACCATCCACCAGCACTGGTGAGTAGACCAAGAGCTGAATTTTCTCTTGAAGGCTGCTAACTCCACTGCACATTCCCCAGTCTGCAGCACAGAGCTAAGTTCTTTTATTTACTTCACAGCTACCTTCCAAAGCTGCCCTACCTACATCAAGGACTTTGACAATCTCTGGGAAGCCTTCAGGGAGAGACCACCAAATCATGGTCTCTACTCTGTCCTGGTGAGGCCATGTTTGCAGAAATGCATCCAGTTCTGGGCTCCCTGATTCAAGATGGACAGGGACTTGCTGGAGAGGGTACAGAAAGGGCTACAAACATGAGAAGGGGACTGGAACACATCTGTGATGAGGAATTTGGGCTGTTCACAGTCTGGAGAAGAGCAGCCTGAGGTGGGGATCTCATCAATGCTAATCAATACTTCAAGGGTGAGTGTCAGGAGGATGGAACCAGACTGTTCAGTGGTGCCCAGTGACAGGACAAGGGGCAACAGGCACAAACTTGAACATAAGGAGTTTCATCTAAAGATGAGGAGGAGCTTCTTTAAATTAAAGGTGGTGGAACACTGGAACAGGCTGCCCACAGAAGCGGTGGAGTCTCCATCTCTGAAGACATTCCAAACCCACCTGGATGTGTTCCTGTGTGACCTTTTCTAGGTGACCCTGCCTTGGCAGAGGAGTTTGATTCAACGATCTCCAGAGGTCCCTTTCAACCCCTGTCATGCTGGATTTAGTGAAACGGCTCCTCTCTACCCTCCAATTTTTATTTCCAAACAAATCAAACCCAGTCACAGAGGCAGGGAACCAAGATGGGGGAAGGAAAGCACAAAAGCCCCGTGCCACATAAAATGATGCTCAAGGCCACAACTTGTGTGTGCTGGATGTAATTACCCTTCCAAAGAGGAATTGAATTCATCTCATTAAGTCCCATCATACAGACACAAAATCATTACAGCACAAGAGTTTATTGTGCTTCTGTTTTTCCTGTTGCAAAGCAGCAAATGCAAAGTAAGTCACTTTGCCTTGACAGCCTACCAACGAGGGGCAGCTTGCTAACGGTGGTGGTGACATGGGGCTGAGGTCAAAGGCAGTGTCTGGTTTGCGTGAGGAACTGCAGAGCCAACAGATGCACAACAGCCAATAACCCATCTTTTAATGAGGGGTGGCAAATAAACTGAGCTGCACCAATCTGCCTATCATCTGCAGGCTCACATGGTTCAGACAAGTCCCTCCTCTATCCAAAAAGTCTGAGGAGGAACATTCAAGAGCAAGGTTCCAAGCTGAGGCCTCATAACAAACAGCCAGCAGAGCAGCGTGCAGTCAGGTCCAAGGGAAACAGTCTTGTGTTGGCCAGAAGGGAAGGGGTTGGACTTGATGATCTTCAAGTGGTTCCTTGAAACCCTACCATTCTGTGATTCTGGGAATGCAGGCACAGGAGAAAATAGAATCATACAATTGTTTCAGCTAGAAAAGCTCTTTAAGATCATGGAGCCCAACCACTCACTAACTCTATCAAGGCTGGTAGAGTTACAGGGAGTACTGAGTCCAGCTCTGGAGCCCTCAACACAGGAAGGATGTGAACTTGGTAAGAGCAGGTCCACAGGAGACCACAAAAATGATCAGGGGGCTGGAGCACCTCTGCTATGAGGACAGACTGAGGGAGCTGGGATTGTTCAGCCTGCAGAGAAGGCTAAAGGGAGACCTTAGAGCAGCCTTCCTATACCTGAAAGGGCCTACAAGAAGGACAGAGAGGGGCTGTTTCCAAAGGTTTGAAGTGACAGGATGAGGGGCAATGGTTTGAAATGAGAGAAGAGGAGATTTAGATTAAATGTTACAGAATCACAGAATCACCAAGGTTGGAAGAGACCTCATCAAGTCCAACCTGTCACCTTATTAGGAACAAGTTCTGCACCATGAGGGTGCTGGAACACTGCAACAAGTTACTCAGGGAGGTAGTTGAGGGCCCATCCCTGGAGATATTCAAGGTCATGCTGGACAAGGCTTTGAGCAACCTGATCTAGTGGAGGATCTCCCTGTTGACTGTAGGGGGGTTGGCCTGGATGGCCTTTGGAGGTCCCTTCCAACCTAAACCACTCTATGATTCTAAACCCTCAGGACCACATCTCTGCCTCTTTGAGACACCTCCAGGGATGGAGATTCAACCACCTCCCTGGGCAGCCTGTTCCAATTCTTAACAACCCTTTTGGTGAAGAAACATTTCTTGATGTCCAATCTTAAACCTCCCATGCTGCAACCTGGGATTTAGTGAAACGGCTCCTCTCTACCCTCCAATTTTTATTTCCAAACAAATCAAACCCAGAGGTCTCATCCAACCCCTACCACTCTGTGATTCTATGACACAAAAGATAGGACAGCTTTGATGAGGTGCTTCAGGCAGCAATAAACAGGAATTCTGTGATTGAATGGATGCTGTGAGATGAAAGCTGACCCAGGAACATCTTACACCTTACAAAATGTCCAGCTGCCCTACACCTTCCATCTGCACCCACCTCAGGCTACAAATGTTGGAAGCAAAGACCAGCTCCAAGGCTCTCCATAGCCACATCGCCATGTCACTAAAAACACCTGATTAATAGAGGTGGGAATTGCATTTTTGTCACTGGAGATGGAGAAACTTGGAGACACAACCCTACAAGCCTTGAAACACCAGGAGATATGAACAAGGTCCAACCTATTACTGCTCGCTTTGTACCCCCATGATGCCTGGAGGATAATCTCACAGTACTTAAGTGCTTAGGATCAGCAAAGTGACATTTCATATATCCCAGAAGATAAAGCTCCAACAGAAATCACACTGTCTGCCTTACAGAGCACCAAGTCAGTCTCCACAGTCATCAGGAACGACATGAGCAGCTGCTTAGCCACAAATGAAGCAAGAAAACCTGTACACTGTGCTCAAGGGGCGAAGGAAACTACCAGCATCCCAGTCTGTATCAGCAATGGTGTGGCCAGCAGGACCAGGACAGTGATTGCCCCCTGTAATCAGCACTGGTGAGGCCACACCTTGAGCCCTGGGTTCAGTTTCAGGGCCCCCACTACAAGAAGGAAATTGAGGGGCTGAAGCAAGTCCAGAGAAGGGTAAAGAAGCTGGGGAAGGTTCTGGAGAACAGGTCTGGTGAGGAGCAGCTGAAGGAACTGGTCATGTTTAGCCTAAAAAAGAGAAAGCTGAGGGGAGACCTCATTGCTCTCTACAATTCCCTGAAAGGAGGCGGGAGTGAGGTAAAGGTTGGGCTCTTCTTCCTAGTATCAAGTGACAGAATGAAATTACCTGAAATTGTGCCAGAGGAGGTTTAGGTTGAAGATGAGGAAAAATTTCTTTGCTGCAAGAGTAGCCAGGGATTGGAACAGGCTGCCCAGGGAGGTGGTGGAGTCACCATCCCTGGAGGTGTCCAAGAAATGTGTGGTCGTGGCACTTGGGAACATAGTTTAATGACCATGGTGGTGCTGGGTTGAAGGTTGGACTGGATGATCTTAGAGGTTTTTTCCTACCCACAGAATTCTGTGATTTTATAAGGACTGCTAGTCTAGACAGAGCAGTGGTTATCCAATTGAAGGAACAATGGGTACAAGGTGGAGCACAGCAGGTTCCACCTCAACATAAAGAGAATGTTTTTTTGCATGAGGGTGCTGGAGCCCTGGAGCAGGCTGCCCAGAGAGGCTGTGGATGTTCCCTCCCTGGGGATGTTCAAGGCCAGGTTGGTTGAGGCCTTGATCAACCTGGTCTAGTGGAAGGTAGAATAGCATCCCTGCCCATGTCAAGAAGGTTGGAACTAGGTGATCTTCAAGGTCATTTCCAACCTAAACATTTCTATGATTATCAATAAATAAGTCCTTTCAGTTCCCCCCTTTGAAAAATGCCACCACTTCCACTAAGTGCCCTACTAAATTGTTACAGGGCTATTTATGACATGAGCAGAGTTGCTGGAGAACCAAGAACTGTCCCTAATGACATTAATGGGCTTGTTCTCCACAATTTCAAAGTTCACCAGATGGCATCACTCCAACAAATCCATCAAATTCCCAAGGAACCTACACTGACAAGCCAGAAAAAGACCTAAACCCATGCATTTGGAAACGCCCCTGATGACAAGGGCATGATGACATGATCCTAATGGGCTGCAATTCTGCTGCTCATTCCCACTCTGCTCTGAAGAAGACTCTGAAGCAATCAATTCGACAGAACTCGAGTCAAATCTCAACTCCCAGCAGCACAAGAGAAGAGCAGGGAAGGACACTTACCTTGGCAAGTATGCAAACCACAGAATGTTAGGGGTTGGAAGGGACCTCTGGAGATCACCTAGTCCAAATCCCCTGCTGAAGCAAGATCACCTGGATCAGGTTGCACAGGAACATGTTCAAGCTGGTTTGGAATCTCTCCAGAGCACAAAACTCCACAACCTCTCTGGACAGCCTACTCCAGTTCTCTATCACCCTCACAACAAAGAATCTTCTCCTTAAGTTCAAGTGAAACCTCTTGGTTTCCAGTTTGTATGTGTTGTCCTTGGGATAGGAAGGGTCATTTCCTAGTAAACACATGTTCATTACCAGCAGCTCCATGCCCTTGCAAGCATACCCAAGGGTTCCTTCAGTCAGACTAGACTAGACTGGAATAAACCAGGTTGGAAAAGACCTTCAAGATCATCAAG
This sequence comes from Dryobates pubescens, assembly GCF_014839835.1. Taxonomy (NCBI): domain Eukaryota; kingdom Metazoa; phylum Chordata; class Aves; order Piciformes; family Picidae; genus Dryobates; species Dryobates pubescens. The sequence continues at coordinate 45,294,094 of NC_071612.1, forward strand.
TCCAATCTATCATCCAACACCACCTAATCAACTAAACCATGGCACCAAGTGCCTCATCCAGTCTCTTCCTAAACACCTCCAGTGATGATGACTCCACCATCTCCCTGGGCAGCCCATCCCAATGGCCAATCACTCTTTCTATGAAGAACTTCTTCCTAACATCCAGCCTAAACCTCCCCTGGTGCAGCTTGAGACTGTGTCCTCTTGCTCTGGTGCAGGTTGCCTGGAAGAAGAGACCAACCCCCACCTGGCTACAGCCTCCCTTCAGGTAGTTGTAGAGAGCAATAGGGTCCCCCCATGAGCCTTCTCTTCTCCAGGCTAAGCAACCCCAGCTCCCTCAGCCTCTCCTCATAGGGCTTGTGCTCCAAACCCCTCCCCAGCTTTGTTGCCATTCTCTGGACACCTTCCAGCAGCTCAACATCTTTCCTAAACCGAGGAGCCCAGAACTGGACACAGTACTTAAGGTATGGCCTAACCAGTGCTGATTACAGGGGCAGAATGACCTCCCTGCTCCTGCTGGCCACACTGTTCCTGATCCAGGCCAGGATGCCATAGGCCTTCTTGGCCACCTGGGCACACTGCTAGCTCATGTTCGTCCTACTATCAACGAGTATCCCCAGGTCCCTTTCTGCCTGGAAGGCACCCTCTCAGCCCAGAAGGCACCTGCGCTTCTCCTTGCTCTCTAGATACAAGAGACAGATCCAGGTTACTCCATGCTCCATCCAACCTGGCTTTGAACGCTTCCAAGCTTGGAGCCTGCACAACTTTTCTGAGCAACCTCTTCCAGCTGAGGGTTGGAATCGAATGACCTTTGAGGTCTCTTCCAACCCAAAGCATTCTGTGATTCTGATATCTTCAATGTTTAAGGGCTTGTTTGCTCCTAGCTTTATGATCATCTGTCTCAGGAGGCACATTTTGTAGGTCTGGCTGCAGACAATTTGCTTTCAAATGGTTGCTCTGTAATTTATGGCTGAACATATGTCACCCCAGACACATCTATTCAAATTCCATCAGCAGGCAACAGAGATGGATCTTTTAGAGCCCTTTTGACCAAAAAACACAGAGAGGAAGCATTTATCTGGAGTTGCCTGAACTAAGGATGTTAAATGGGCTGATGCACATGAAAGGGACTCTGGGGAACTGGGGGTTTTGTGTGCAGTTAAGACAGAATCACAGAATGGTCAGGGTTCATAGATCTATAGATTGGTTTGGGGTGGAAAGGACCTTAAAGATTATCCAGTTCCAACCCCCCTGCCATGGGCAGGGACACCTTCCACTAGCCCAGATTGCTCAAGGCCTCAGCCAGCCTGGCCCTGAACATGTCTAGGGATGGGACAGCCACAACCTCTCTGGGCAACCTCCACCACGGCTCCAGCAACCTCACAGTGAAGAAGTATCTCCTTGTGTTGAGGTGGAACTTCCTGTGTTCCAGCTTGAGTCCTTTTCCCATTGTCCTATCATAGGACACCACTGAAAAGAGCCTGGCCTCTTATTCTGGACACCCACCCTTCAGATATTGATAAATATTGATAAGGTGCCCTCTCAGCCTTCCCTTCTCCAGGCTAAACAGCCCCAAATCTCCCAGCCTTTCCTCATCACACAGATGTTCCAGTCTCTTCGGCATCCTCATAGCCTCCATTGGAGCTTCTCCAGTATATCCCTGTCCCTCTTGAACTGGGGAGCCCACAGCTGGACACAATACCCCAGATATGGTCTCAGAAGGGCAGAGGAGAGGGGTAGAAGAACCTCCCTTGACCTGCTGACCACACTCTTCTTAATGCACCTCAGGGCATCATTGGTCTTCCTGGCCACAAGGGCACATTGCTGTCCCATGGATAATTTCCTGTCCACCAGGACACCAAGGTCCTTCTCCATGGTGCTGCTTTCTAGCAGGTCAACCCCTAACCTGTGCTGGTGCAGGTGTTTGTTCCTGAGGAACACCAACAGATGCATTAGAGAGCAGCTCAGAACTTCTGATGCTCTGCTGCTCAGCCTAAATACTAGTCACCATTGGGCTTTGTTTTATAAAAGGTGTTTAAGTGGTGAAAAACCACCACAAAGTTCATCACTCTGCACAGAAATTGCCTCATCCAGCTGAAGTTAGAAATAAATAGCTGCAGTTAAGGATGTCACTGCAATTGTTGATGTGATGCATTCAGTTTGCAGAACACTGCTCTGAAATGTTCCCCTTCTATAGCAGGGGAATTCATTACACTTGTATGGGAGACTTTCTCCTCCCTGCTGAAATGACTCCTGCTCCCTGCCTTCTTCCCCACCCCATGTGTTATTTAAGAAAGCATTTTCCAACCACTGCTTCTCCTTATGCATCTTTTATCTTGAAAGAATTATAGAATGGTTTGGGTTGGAAGGGACCTCCAAAGGTCATCCAGTCCAACCCCTCTGCAGTCAGCAGGGACAGCCTCCACTAGATCAGGTTGCTCAGAGCCTTGTCCAGCCTCACCTTGAGTATCTCCAGGAATTGGGCCTCAACTCCCTCCCTGGGCAACCTGTTGCAGTGTTCCAGCACCCTCCTGGTGCAGAACTTGTTCCTACCATCCAATCTAAATCTGCTCTTCTTTCATTGCAAACCATTGCCCCTCAACCTGTCACAGCAGGCCTTTGGAACCTGTCCCTCTGCAGCCTTCTTATAGCCCCCTTTCAAGTACTGAAAGGCTGCTTAAAGGTCTCCCTTCTCTTCTGCAGGCTGGACAAGCCCAGTTCCATCAGCTTGTCCCCATAGGAGGGGTGTTCCAGACCCCTGATCATTCTTGTGGCCTCCTCAGAACCCTCTCCATCAGGCTGATGTCCTTCCTGTGCTGAAGGCCCCACAGCTAAACAGAGCACTGCAGGTGAGGTCTCATCAGAGCAGAGGGGCAGAATCACCCCTCTCCATCTCTGGCCACACTGCTGTTGATGCAGCCCAGGCTGCCATTGGCCTGGCTGGCCAAGTGCCCATTGCTGGTTCATGTGCAGCTTCTCATCCACCATCACCCCCAAGTCCTTCTCTGCTGGGCTGCTCTCAATCTCATCATCCCCCAGCCTGGACTGATATGGAGGTTTGCCTTGACTTAGGTGCAGGACCTTGCACTTTGCCTTATTGAACCTCATGAGATTCTCCTCAGCCCACCTCTCCAGCCTGTCCAGGTCCCTCTGGATGGCTTCGTGCCCAGCAGTCCCTACCTTCAGAACCAAACATAAATATGTGAAACAAGTGCTAATAAAAACATACCACCTTGCTTCAGGTGTTCCTGTCAGTTTGTCCAGGTGCTATTAGCCCAGGCTGACAGGGAAGCAGAGCTGAGATATTTCAGTTGTGCCTTGACATTTTGATTCTGTTTGTTGGGTGGATTGTGCAGGGATCTGGCTTTTTTTTTCCAAGACCTCTATAGCTGTCAGTCTGTGCAAACAGCATTTGACAAGATGTCCATTTAGCAGGATGGGAGGGCAAAGCAAAGGAGGACACATGAGCTGGAAAGCCCAGGCAGGTGTCTGGGCAGAGCTGCACTGCAGTGCAGAAACTGATGCTCTTCACATACCAATCAACTTGAAAAAAAACAAAAGAGCAGCTTGACATGCAGGCTCTGAGGCAGTTTGCATCCTTTAATCAATAGCTCTTTCAAGAAGAGTGGCCAAGAACAATATAAACAAAGGCAGAGGAGAAAGAAGACAAAAGGCCAGCACTGGAGAAGGAATCAGGAGCACCCTAAGTTCATTCACAGTAAAGTTTTGTTTGGCTGCTCTTATTTCTTTGTTGGAAGGAGAGAGGAAACCCAAGAAAGCTTTGATTACTGCTGAGAAATTAGATTGGAGAAGAGATCTTAACAGGAAGCTTTGCCTTCCAAGGCTGCCCTTTTCCAGCCTGAGGAAAGAAACAGAAAGTGATGAAGCTGTCTCTTCCAGCTCTCCTGTAGCCCCCTTCAAATACTGGAAGGCTGCTAGAAGGTTTTCCTGGAGCCTCCTCCAGGCTGAAGAAGCCCAGATCTCTCAGCCTTTCATCACAGGGGAGGTGCTCCAGACCTACGATCATCACAGAATCATAGAATTGTTTGGGTTGGAAAAGACCTCTAAGATCATCACCTTTGACCTGAGACCACCATGGCCATTAAAACACATCACCAAGTGCCATGTAGGGACACAGCACTTGAGCAGCCTGGTCTATTGGCAGGTGTCCCGTGGCCTTGGATTTAGAAGATGCCTCCAGGCTTGTCTCTCCCTGGAAAGAGCTTTGGGTGATGGGCTACAATGAAACCCAGCCAGAATTAGATCCAAAGGTGAAACAACAGCAACTAGATCTTGTTGTTGGTCTTGTGCTTTAGGCCAAGTCAGCTGCTTGTTCATTCCCAACCCTCCAACAGATGGGGAGAAGAATCAGAAGAAAAATGGTAAAACCTCACAGGCTGAGATGACAGCACAAGATCAGACAGTGCTGAAGCCACCACATGTAATGACAGCCACCAGACAGGTCTAGAAATGACCAGACATGCCCAAAAGGGAAAGGTGTGAGAGAGGCTGTGTCAAAAACCACCTGAGACAAACATAATCACAGAATAGCAGGGGTTGGAACGCACCTCTGAAGATCATCTAGTCCAACTTCCCTGCCAGAGCAAGGTCACCTAGAGTAAATCACAGAGGAACACATCCAGGCAGGTTTGAATGCCTCCAGAGAAGGAGACTCCACAACCCCTCTGCGCAGCCTGCTCCAGGGCTGTGTCACCCTCAAATGAAGAGTTTGTTCTTTATGTTTACATAAAGAACTATGTTCCAGTTTGTGTCCATTGCCCCTCATCCTGTCACTGGACACCACTGAGAAGAGTCTGGTGCCATACTCCTGATACTCATCATTGATAAGATCCCTTCTTAGGGATCCCCCCTCTTTTCCATGCTAAACAGCCTCAGGTCTCTCAGCCCTTCCTCATAAGGTAGAAATTCCAGGCCCCTAAGCATCTTAGTAGCTCTTGACTTGACTCTCTCCATCAAGTCCCTTGTTCTTCTTGATCTGGAGAGCCCAGAACTGGACACAGTACTCCACATGAGACCTCACCAGAGCAGAGGGAGAGGAGAACCTCACTAACCTCCCTCAATCTACTGACCACACTTCTTGAGGCATCCTAGGATGCTATTGGCTTTCTTGGCCACAAAAGCACATTGCTTTACTTATGGTGACCTTGTTGCCAAAAAGGACTCCCAAGTCCTTTTGCTCAGAGCCTAGCCTGTCCATCCCTGGTCAGCTCTTACCTCCACAGTATTACAGGAAGGCTGCAGAGGGACAGGTTCCAAAGGCCTGAAGTGATAGGATGAGGTGCAATGGTTTGAAATTGAAGAGCAGATTTAGATTAGATGTTAGGAACAAGTTCTGCACCTCAAGGCTGCTGGAACACTGCAACAGGTTGCCCAGGGAGGGATTTCAGGCCCCACCCCTGGAGATATTCAAGGATGCGGCTGGACAAGACTCTGAGCAAGATGATCTAGTGGACGATATCCCTACTGATTGCAGGGGGTTTGGACTGGATGACCTTTGGAGGTTCCTCCCATCCCAAATTCCATGATTCTGTGATTTCTGGACATAACCTCTGGCATGAAGAAATGAAAGGTGACCTCAGTCAAGCAAAGCCACCCTGCTGACCTCCTTCCCTCGCTGTTCCATTGAGGTAGAAAATCAGTATTAGTGGAGCAGTAAAGTGCTTATAACTGTGGCTGCAGACCCAGTGATCTACACTGATGTAGGTAAATTGCTGACCTCTCTATCACTGCTATTCACCATGCAAAAAAGCCCCTGGGCTTGCTCTGCAGCTTAATAAAACCTGTGGGGAATTGGCAGCAGGCTTTGCTTGCTTCCAGCCAGCCTTTAATGTGGAAGCCTGGATTTCCTGGAGGGAGAACTGCATCGTTTAGAATAATTAGTGATTTACATATAGAGTTGTCAACAAAGATACAGGGGATGAAGTTACCAAGATGAAGGCTTGCACCTAGCTCAGCTGCTAAGTTGGATTTGGATTTCATGTCAAAACTCTGTGGTTTTTAATTCTGCTCACACTTAGGCAAGTGGCCTGAAGCAGCCAGCTAGAGGAGAGCACTAAATCCAAGGATTTAAATCACTGCTTCCTCCCTTCCCTGGCAGATTTAAAGAGCAAGCTGGCACTAAGGCTTCCAAAATAATATACTGCTGAACCTGACACAGCAGAGGACTCAGCTTCCAACCTCACACTAGTCCAGGTGACTGCACAATTACAATTAACCTCCTGCCCGCTGTGCCTAATGAGGAATGAGCAGCTGAATGGCAGGCTCAGAAGAGCACACCGCCACACCCCCCCAAAAAGGCATTATTTCTGATTCTCACAGATGTAAAAAAAATCCTTCTCAGTTAGGAAAAAAGCCAAGAGATGCTAATTTTAGGTTTGCTTCCATGAGAAATTAATAACCCTTGCTAATCCACATGCAGGCAGGTGCTGTCAGGCTTCTAGCAGCAATAGGATTCATGGAAGGCTCCTACCCCCACAGCACTGTAAGCAGGAAAGTGCTAAATGTCCTCTGCTCCTATAAATCTGGGTGCAGAGCACAGAACATGAATTTTGTCCGTGCTGGAGAAAAACAAAGGTAACAGAACCTCAAAATAGCATGCAGGAGGTTTTGGCACACTTACAGAACCATAGAAAGGTTGGAAGGGACCTCTGGAGATCATCCAGTCCAAGACCCCTGCCAGAGAAGGATCACCTAGGGAAGGTCACACAGGAACACATCCAGGTGGGTTTTGAAAGTCTCCAGACCTGCTCCAGCCTGCCTTTACACAGAGTCTCTTTATAGAAAAGAAATAAACACAAACAGAATGTAACACAAATGGGCTAAGGGGGCTTCCCCTGCCCCTCTCCTCTGCCCTGCTGAGACCACATCTGGTGGATTGTGTCCAGTTCTGGGCTTCTCACTTCAAAAAGGACAGGGATATACTAGAGACAGTCCAAAGGAGGCTACAAGGATGACTGGGGGACTGGAACATCAGTCTGATGAGGAAAGGCTGAGAGACCTGGGACTGCTCATCATGGAGAAGAGAAGGCTGTGAAGGGATCTGATCAATGTCTATAAATATCTGAGGGGTGTCAAGAAGAAGGGGCCAGGCCCTTTACAGTGGTGCCCAGTGACAGGACGAGGGGTGATGGATACAAGCTGGAACACAGGAAGTTCCACCTCAACACGAGGAGAAACTTCTTCACTGTGAGGGTGCTGGAGCCCTGGAGCAGGCTGCCCAGAGAGGTTGTGGAGTCTCCTTCTCTGGACACTTTCAGGACCCATCTGGGTGTGCTCCTGTGTGACCTGCCCTAGGTGACCCTGCTCAGGCAGGGGGGTTGGACTGGGGTGATCTCTGGAGGTCCCTTCAAAGCGCTTGCATTGGTTCTGTGTTCCTGTATTAGGACAGTTCAACCTGCTGCCTGATCAGGGAATCAGCTCCATGAATTCTAAAGCCATGACATTTCCACTAATCTCCCCTTTTCAGCAGCAGAGGAAGCCACGGCTTTGCTATCTTCGTGCTGATCATTTGCAAGCTGAGTTTATTATCTGCTAGGCTCTGGATTTATCTGGGAGCTTTAAAAAAAAAACCACAACCCAAAATATACTGCCATGCTCTAGGAACTTCTGTGTGGCTTCCTCAGAGAGCTGTGTGTCATCCTGGAGATGGAGATGAACAAATGGGGAAAGTAGCTGTCATCTCTTTTAGAGCAGAGCAAAAAAAATATAAATAACCAGATTGCTATCTCTGATTTCCCTTCAAGGAGGCTGCTGCTTAAAAGGTTATAAACCAGGACACTTCAGCTCCTGCCTTCAACTTCTCATCTTGCCTTCTGCAGGTCAAATGTTCCTTTTGTTGTCAGATTGCTCAAGCTTGCCCTTCTGGATGGTGGGATCAAAAGCATCCTGATGAAAGTTGCAGATGACACCAAGATGAGTGGGGAGGTTTGCACCAGAAGGGAGAGACAGAGACACCCTCCTCCAGATATACCCAGACAGGCTGAAGGAGTGGGCTAGCAAGAACATGGAAGTGTGGACGTGGCACTCTGGGACATGGTTTAGTGATCATGGTGGTGGTAGTTTGGAGGATGTACTCAATGATGTTAGAGGGCTTTTCCAACTGAAACACTTCTGTTATTCTGTAGGGAGAATAAATAATGAAGTTCGCCAGGGACAAGAGTAGGGTCTTGCAGCTGGGAATGCACACAAGGGAGAGGATTCTGCCCCTCTGCTCTGCTCTTGTGAGACTCTACCTGGAGAACTGCACCCAGTTCTGGTGCCCCCAGCATAAGAAGAACGTGGTCCACATGAGGTCCACAAAAATGATCACAGGGCTGGAGAACCTTCCCTATGGGGACAGGCTGGGAGAGTTGGAGCTGTTCAGCCTGGACAAAAGATTCCAAGGAGACCTTAGAGCAACCTCCCACTACCTGAAGGAGGATACAGGAGAGCTGGGGAGGGACTTTTGACAAGGGCTTTCAGTGACAGGACAAGGGACAATGGCTTTGAACTGGAAGAGGGGAGATTGAGACTGGAGATTAGGAAAAAATTCTTGACACTGAGGGTGGTGAGACACTGGAACAAGTTACTCAGGCAGGTTGTGGATGCACCCTCTCTGTAGGTGTCCAAGATTTCCCTCTCACTCTGCTCTAGATTAACAGCCCCAGGACTCTCAGCCTCTCCTCCTCAGAGAGATTCTCCAGACCCCTCAGCATCTTTGTTGCCCTCTGCTGCAGTCTCCAGTAGTTCCCTGTCTCTCTAACACAGATGGAGCCTCTACTGTAATTAATTCTAAGTTCTGTCTAAAACAATCCTGAGCTCTTCTCTGCCATTGTGCACCCCTGCAGTAGTCTCTGTGATGTAAGATCTGCAGATTCATCCTGGAATTTGCTTTACAATAGCTGTCCTGCTCCAAAACTTGCCAGCTGTCTCAGATAACCAAACATCACTCTGATGTTTGCAGCTTCACCTAGAAATTCCGTACAGGAGCTACAAGGAATTCTGCCAGTTGTGAGCCAAATCAACCACTTCCCAAAAGCAAAGCTGACAAGAGCTGCAGGGTTGATTTGGGGTTTTTTTTTGGTGTGAATCCATGGTTTGTTGCTTTCCAGCCCTATAATGACACTTAGCTTTTTCATGATCCATGCATGAAGATGTAGTTTTTCAGCTTAATGACAACAGCATTACAATCACTCCACATGTTTAAGGGAACAGTCCCAGTTCAGTTGGTAGTAGGGGCAAGAAGAAGTGGCATGCTCTGTTAGGAAGCCACACACCATGAGCCTGCACCCAAACCCTCCTTTATTTCATAGAGTGGTTCAGGTTGGAAGGGACCTTAAAGATCATCCAGTTCCAACCTCCTGCCATGGGCAAGGACACCTCCCAGTAGACCAGGTTGCTCAAGGCCTCATCCAGCCTGGCCTTCAACACCTCTGGGCACAGGGCATCCACAACCTCCCTGGGCAACCTGTTCCAGTGTCTCACTATTTGCTTACCCAAATTTCATTGTCCACCAGCACAAGGAAGAAAGCTTAGCCTCTGATGCCAGCTCCTTGGGGCAAAGCCCACACAGCTCCTTTCAGAGCCTGACTGTGGATTTTCCCTTTCCATTCTCAAAGCAATACTTTAGCAGCTCCTTGGCCTGTGGTTATACTAAGCTCTGGCACTGCAGTCACCTTCTTCCTCATAAAATCAACCTTCTGGGTCACATTTTCACATCCTGGGCTGCATCAAAAGCAGTGTGGCCAGAGATGGAGAGAGGCGATTCTGCCCCTATGCTCTGCTCTGGTCAGGGCTCTGCAGAGGGACCTCGACCGACTGGACAGATGGGCAGAGTCCAATGGGATGGCATTTAACAAGTCCAAGTGCCGGGTGCTGCACTTTGGCCACGGCAACCCCATGCAGAGCTACAGGCTGGGGTCAGAGTGGCTGGAGAGCTCCCAGAGAGGGACCTGGGGGAGCTGATTGACACCCGCCTAAACATGAGCCAGCAGTGTGCCCAGGTGGCCAAGAAGGCCAACGGCATCCTGGCCTGCATTAGGAATAGTGTGGCCAGCAGGAGCAGGGAGGTCATTGTGCCCCTGTACTCTGCATTGGTTAGGCCACACCTTGAGTACTGTGTCCAGTTCTGGGCCCCTCAGTTTAGGAAGGACATTGAAACACTTGAACATGTCCAGAGAAGGGCAACAAGGCTGGGGAGAGGCCTTGAGCACAAGCCCTATGAGGAGAGGCTGAGGGAGCTGGGATTGTTTAGCCTGGAGAAGAGGAGGCTCAGGGGTGACCTCATTGCTCTCTACAACTACCTGAAAGGTGGTTGTAGCCAGGAAGGGGTTGGTCTCTTCTCTCTAGCAACCAATACCAGAACAAGAGGACACAGTCTCCAGATGCACCAGGGGAAGTTTAGGCTCGAGGTGAGGAGAAAGTTCTTCACCGAGTGAGTCGTTTGTCATTGGAATGTGCTGCCCAGGGAGTCACCATCCCTGGAGGTGTTCAAGAGGAGATTGGACGTGGCACTTGTTGCCATGGTTTAGTCATGAGGTCTGTGGAGACAGGTTGGACTCGATGATCTTTGAGGTCTCTTCTAACCTTGGTGATACCGTGACCTCACCTGAAGTGCTGTGTCCAGCTATGGGGACCACAACACAAGAGAGACAAGAGAGACATGGATCAGAGGGCTGGAGTATCTCTGCTATGGGGACAGGCTGAGAGAGTTGGGGCTATTCACCCTGGAGAAGAGAAGGCACCAGGGAGAAATTAAAGCTGCATTTCAATATCTGAAGAGGACCTACAGGAAGGCTGGGGAGGGACTGTTTAGAAGGTCCTGTGGTGATAGGATGAGGGGCAATGGTTTGGAACTGGAGCAGGGCAGATTTAGGTCGGACATCAGGAGGAAGTTCTGTACAATGAGGATGGTGAAACACTGGGACAGAGTGCCCAGGGGTGTGGTTGAGGCCCCGTGCCTAGACACGTTCAGTATCAGACTGGATGTGGCCCTGGCCAGCCTGCTCTAGTTGGAGGTGTCCCTGCTGCCTGCAGAGGGGTTGGACAAGATGACTTTTGAGGGTCTCTTCCAACCCAGAGCACTCTGTGACTCCGTGAATTTTGCAGGCCATCCTCTAAAAACCCCAAAATTGAGCCTGGCATTTTAAAGGTCTCAAGCCACAGGGTATTCTCACTACTTAAATGCCAAAACACTTTGGCCTCTGATGCCCCCCAGGAAAGTAATTACCCCACAGACCTCTCGGGATGCAGACTCCTCTTGGCCTGAAGGACAGGAGAAGGCTACCAGAGGGTCACCAAAGTCAGCCCTATACATACAGCAGCACAAGGCTGCAGTTAATAGCCTGCCCACAGAGAAGCTGCCACTCTAGCACTCAGTAACCCAACCACACTCAGCCACACACAATCCATTATCCTGCCAGCCAATTTCCTAACCTCTCTTTCAGGGGAGAAGAGAAAACCCCAACACAAAAGCATGTAATGGAATAAAAGGGTGGGCACATTTGGGTGCCACAGCAGAGCAGAATTGATGCTGCCCACACAAACCTGGGGTTGGGAAATAATGTATTTATAGAAGTACATTAAGACCAATTTAGAAGAGGTTGATTAGATAAAGTAATGCTCACTCAGGCAAGCCTAAACAATTTTCTGATTTCATTGAATCAGCAATAATGTACTCCTACAAATGCAATAAATATATATCCAATCATCCTCTCGTTCAGTGACTTCTCCCTTGTTCCTTTTGCAGTTGACAGCATTTGGTTTAGGTTATTTTCAGAAAGGAACGAAAAAAACAACAACCAACAACAAAACCATCACCAAAACCCAAGCAAACAAAATAACCCCCACAAAAAAGAAACAACCCAAAATAAACCCCACAACAACCACCACCAAGCAACCACAACACACCAAACCCAACTCCCCCCATTTATAAACCTTTCTCTTCCTGGTCATTTTATTTTATCTTCGTGCCCTGAGGCAATATTGAAGCAGCAAATGTTTACTTGGTAACACCACCCAGAACGCTTCCAGATGGGACCACAAAGGAAAACTATTGTTCTCCTGGAAGACCTGGTATAGGATGAGAGGGAACAGCTTTGAGCTGGATGAGGTGAGATTTAGACTGGAGATAAGGATGAAATTCTTGACAGGAAGGGTGGTGAGACACTGGAGCAGGCTGCCCAGGGAGGTTGTGGATGTCCCCTCCCTGGAGGTGTTCAAGGCCAGTTTGAATGAGGCCTTGAGCAACGTGGTCTAGTGGGAGGTGGCCCTGCCCATGGCAGGGGGCATGGAACTGGATGATCCTTAAGGTCCCTTCCAACCTGAACTATTTTATGATTCTATGACTGTCAGACACTGGGAGAGCCTACTGTGAAAAATGCAAGAGGTTCCTTCTCTTTTCACCCATGTGCATGGGGAAATCAAGCTGCTCTCCATGCACAGCAAGGTCTGGTGCTGCAGCTGGAGCCAGCTCCCCTCACACCTGGCTCTAAACCAATGAAATAACATTTTAAAAATCACTGCAATTTGTCATCCAGAAAACAAAAGCAGGTTTCCCAATCATGACTGTTTGATTGTCATGACCTCATCTGCAGCACTACTCCAGCTCTGGAGCCCTCAGCACAGGAAGGACACGGACCCGATGGTGCAGAAAAGGGCCAGGAAAATGGTAAGAGGGCTGGAGCACCTCTGATGTGAGGACAGGCTGAGGGAGCTGGGGCTGTTCAGCCTGGAGAAGGGTTCCTCAGCACTAACTGCAACTAAGTCTAGTTGAAAGGCAACCCTGCCCATGGCAGGGGGTTGGAGTAGATGATCTCTGAGGTCCCTTCCTACTTGAGCCATTCTGTGATTCTATGAACAGGATTCTGCACCAGCAGCCCCCAGGCAGTGCTGGTTTCCCTGCATCCCACAGCCCCTGGGTGAGCCCCAAACACAGGATTCAACCAGCTGGCACTCGGATAGACTGAGAAAATGAGGGGCTGCAGGCAAATGAGGGTCCTAGCAAGTCACCTAAGCATGCAAAATCCTTTTGTTTTCTGCTGTGCAGAGGCAACGTTTGCTATCAGGCCAGCAAGTGCTCCCCTCTGGGGTTCATGGCACTGTGATTACTTCTGATCCAAGACTGCCTTCAGCTCAGCTCCCTGCCACGCAGCTATTTGGATCACAGACTCCCCTGGCCTCCCCCCTCTTGTCTCCACTCTCTTCCATTATTTATTTCTGCTTTACAAGCAATTAATATTTCCTGATAGCAACCTGGAGTGGGGGGCAGAATTGTATTTGTCATCTGCTTTCCCTGCAAGGATCTGCTGCTGAGGTACAAAGGCAGGTAAAATGTTGCTGCAGTGATTTCACAGAAGATAGGCATGGGGACATTTCTGCTGAAGGCCAGAAACTCTGCAGCTGCATCTGTGCCCAAACTCAATTCACAAGGGTACAAATCTGCTACAAGCCTGCATCATAGAAATCACAGAATGACAGAATCAGTTTGGTTGGAAAGGATTACAGAATCATAGAACAGTTTGGGTTGGCAGGGACCTCCAAAGCTCATCCAGTCCAACCCCCTTGCAGTCAGCAGGGACATCCTCCACCAGATCAGGTTGCTCAGAGCCTTGTCCAGCCTCACCTTGAGTATCTTCAGCTATGGGTCCTCAATTCCCTCCCGGGGCAATCTGTTGCAGTGTTCCAGCAACCCCATAGTGCAGAACCTGTTCCTAACATCCAGTCTAAATCTGCTCTTCTCTCATTTCAAACCATTGACTCTTGTCCTGTCACTCCAAGCCCTTGTCAAAAGTCCCTTCCCAGCTCTCCTGTAGGCCCCATCAGGTACCTGAAGGCTGCTCTATGGTCTCCCTGGAGCCTTCTCTTCTCCAGGCTGAACAAGCCCAGCTCCCTTAGCCTGTCCCCATAGCAGAGGTTCTCCAGCCCTCTCATCATCTTCATTGCCTTCCTCTGGACCCACTCCAACAGGTCCACATACTGCCTTTGTTGAGGGCTCCAGAGCAAGATCATTGACTCCAACCATTACCTACTATCAAACCATTTAAGAGGAGAGACATTTTTCATCTCATGATACGAATTCAAATTTAATAAAGGTCATTACTGCAGCAGGCATTTATTATTGTTTTTTTTTTTTGTCCCAGAACCAAGGCTAGCAAATTTCTGGATTCAGTAACAGGAGGTTTCTGAGATGCTACCCAAGCTCTCTCTATGCTAGAAAGAAAATGGGCAACTTTCTTTCCAGTGAGGGTGGTGAGACACTGGAATAGGTTGCTCAGGAAGGTTGTGGTTGCCCCTGCCCTTCCTCTGGAGGTGTTCAAGGCCAAGTTGGATGAGGCCTTGAGCAACTTGGTCTAGTCAAAGGTGTCCCTGCCCATGGCAGGGGGGTTAGAACTGGATGGTCTCTTCAAAGCCAAACCTTTCTATGATACTTTCTCACAGACAAGGAGTGACTGCAGAAAGCACAAAATCCATAGTGAGGGAGAAGGAAAGTCCTGATGGGAAGGTCTGGGGGGTTTGCCGGAGGGGATAACCCCCACCCACCCACCCCAAACAAAAATAAAGAATCAAAACCCCACAACTTTGCATAGGAAAAAAAAAAAAAAAGAGAGAGAGAGAGAAAGAAATGCAGGAGCAGGAATTGCTGGTGCCAGTTAACACAGCAGTGCTGTTCCCTGGAACTACACTGACCTTGCCAGGGAAATTAACATAGTTCCTCCTCCTGCCTGCTTTTTGCCTGCTTTTGAAGGATTTTATGACAAGCAGCAGCCCATAATGACTCATGTGTGTACAGAGATGAAGCCCAATATAAAGCTCTTACCATTACTGGGCAAAGGTGTGAGGAGGGCAGACAATTGCCCTGTCCTAACCCCTCCTGCAGCCAGCACAGCAAGCAATTTACCGGCACTACACAACTTCATTCACTTCCCTTGCTGAGTGACAGCCCTCACAAGTCTTGTTATTGGCCTGCTACCAGGTGGCAAGGTAATCATCTCATCTAACAAGGGATAAGGAGAAGAGAAACTTCCTCAATTCCATTACCTGCAGGACCCTTCCTCCCCCAGGATGAAGATTTGAGTGTGTTTGTGGCACAGATGTCAAAAGCATTTCTGACCCTTTTTAATAACTGGCAACCCTTGCCTCTAGGTGAATGCAGTGGGACAGTTCTCCTGCAGACACACAGATTTGCTTCCAGGAGCTCAAAACCATCAACAGCTGGAATTTCTGGAAGTTTTGAGGTCTAACCCACCTCCCTGACTACCAGGCAAGGCCTCTGGGCAGAGCATGCCGTCATTCAGCCCAGGTGCCTCCAGCACGCTGCTAGGAGAGGTTTTCTCTACAATGACAAAAGGTTGCTTTCACACAGGATAACACAGGATCACAGCATGTTAGGGGTTTGAAGGGACCTTTGGAGATCATCAAGTCCAACCCCCCTGCCAGAGCAGGACCATAGAATCTAGTGCAGGTTGCACAGGAACACATCCAGATGTGAGGAGGAGATTCCACAATCTCTCTGGTGGGCCCATTCCAGTGTTCTGTGACCCTCACAGTGAAAAAGTTCTTCCTCATGTTGAGGTGAAACCTCCTGTGCTGCAGTATGATTCTATGATTGCCCCTTGTCCTACCACAGGGCACAACTGAGCAGAACCTGTCCCCTCCCTCTTGACACCCAACCCTCAGGTATTTATTAAATGCCCTCTCAGTCTGCTCCAGACTAAAAAGCCCCAGGGGTCTCAGCCTCTCCTCACAGGACACATGCTCCAGTCCCTTAATCATCCTTGTAGCCCTTCAATAGACTCTCTCAAGTATATCCCTGTCCCTCTTGAACTGGGGAGCCCAAAACTGGATGGAATACTCCAGGTGAGGTCTCACTAGGGCAGAGTAGAGGAGGAGAAGAAAATTCCTTGATCTGCTGTTCTTAATGCACCCCAGCATCCCATTTGCCCTCTTGGCCACAAGGGCACATGCTGACCCATGCAGAACTTGTTATCCACCAGGACTCCCAGGTCCTTCTCCACCGGGCTGCTCTCCAGCAGATCACCTAACCTGCACCAGTGCAGTTTATTATTCCTTCCCAGGTGCAGGACTCTGCACTTATCCTTGTTGAACCTCATTAGGTTCCTCTCTGCCCAGCTCTCCAGTCTGTCCAGGTCTCACAGGATCACAGACTGGTAAGGGTTGGTTGGAAGGGACCTCCAGAGATCATCCAGTCCAACCCCGCTGTTAGAGCAGGATCACCCAGGGCAGATCACACAGGAATACATCCAGGTGGATATTGAATGGCTTCAGTGAAGGAGATTCCACAACCTCTCTGGGCAGCCTGCTCCAGGGCTCCAGCACCCTCTCAGTGAAAAAGTTTCTCCTTCTGTTCCCATGGAACCTCCTCTGCTCCAGCTCGCACCCATCGCCCCTTGTCCTATCATTGGGCATCACTGAGCAGAGCCTGGCTCCATCCTCTCAACACTGTCCTTCATATAAACATGAATGAGGTCACCCTCCCAATCTCCCCTTCTCCAAGCCAGAGATTCAGTTCCCTCAGCCTTTCCTCACAAGGGAGATATTCCACTCCCCTCCAGCATCTGTGCTGGACTCTTTCAAGCAGTTCCCTGAGGTCTTTCTTGAACTGAGGGGACCTGAACTGGGCACAATATTCCAGATGAGGCCTCACCAGGGCAGAGTAGAGGGGAAGGAGAACCTCCTTTCAGGGAGCTGTAGAGAGAAATTAGGTCTCCCCTCAGCCTCTTCTTCTCTAGACTAAACACCCCCAGCTCCTCCTCACCAGTCCTGTTCTCCAGACCCTTCACAAGCTTCAGACCTAAACAAGCTCCAGACACTTGATGTCCTTCTTGGAGTGAGGGCCCCAAAACTGACCCCAGGACTCAAGCTGTGGCCTCCCCAGTGCTGAGACTGTTCCTTTCTCTCAAGATTTTAGTTACAATTTTCTGTATCTGGTTGTGCTGGAAGAGGAGAAGTTTTCATCCCCTGTTTTTTGTTCTTGGCTGTGGTGTGACAGGATTTTTGTGATGAAAAAGGTTAATTTATGCCTTGTAAACTGTTCTCATGGCTTGGCTTAGTTTCAGTCCTTGCCCTGCTCTCCCTTCTCATTTGCACCCCAGGAGAATTTTGACAAGAAGTCCCAGATGCTGCTATAAATTAACCTAAAGGAGCAGCTGTGGTGCTGTATGGGAGATTTTTTGAGGCTATCTGAAGTATGTGCATCAGAGAATCATAGAATGGTTTAGCTTGGAAAGGACCTTAAAGATCTTTTGACTAACTCAGAGTGAAAAACAAGCAATGTTCTTACTAAGGTGGGAAGAGGATGCTCTCCAGACCAAAATCTTTGGAGGGAATCTTATTTGAGCACCAGTCCCTGAGCCAAAAATGCACAAAGGAAAGAATCCATCAAAGTATTTCTCCAGAAATAGATTCACAGAACGGTTTTGCTTGGAAGTGACCTTCAAGGTCATCCAGTTCCAACCCCCTGCCATGGGCAGGGACACCTCCCACTAAGCCCAGGTGGCTCAAGGCCTCACCCAGCCTAGCCTGCAACACCTCCAGGGAGGGGGCATCCACAACCTCCCTGGGCAACCTGTTCCAGTGTCTCAACACCCTCCCTGTCAAGAATCCTTCCTAATCTCTAGTCTCAATCTCCCCTCCTCATGCTTCAGGTTACATTCTGACTCATTTTTAGAACGCCCAAAGTTCAGCTTTTGCCAGGTCTCTTCCCCCCGCCCCCCACCTCATTAAAAGTGAAACTGCATTCCAGGTACAGATCAATGATACAGAGCAGTCAGCTCTTGTTAGAAGGGGACTTTGTACTTAACTTCACCCTGTCATCTTCTGTTGCTGTATTGGATTTGAGTGCATATGGCTTAATAGACACAGCAGATGCTGCTTCACTAGGTGGTTTAGGAGCTGATGCTTCATCATCTGAAGGGGTTCAAAAAAAACCAAACAAAAGAAAGGCTCACCTGGGAAAGAACAACCCCATGGACCAGTAGAGGCTGGGGACTGACCTGTTGGAGAGCAGCAGATGGGAAAGGGGCCTGGTGGACAGAAGGATGCCCATAAGCCAGCAATGTGCCCTTGTGGCCAAGAAGGCCAAAGGCTTCCTGGGGACTATTAGAAGGGGTGTGGCGAGTAGGTCAAGAGAGGTTCTCCTCCCCCTCCACCCTGGTGAGACCACATCTGGAACATTGTGTCCAGTTCTGGGCCCTTCAGTTCAGGAAGGACCTCAGGGAACTGCTTGAGAGAGTCCAGCACAGAGCCACAAAGATGCTGAAGGCAGTGGAACATCTCCCTCCTGAGGAAAGGCTGCGGGAGCTGGGGCTCTTTAGCCTGGAGCAGGTGAACCTGAGGGGTGACCTCATTTATGTACATAACGATGTGAAGGGCAGTGTCAAGGGGATGGAGCCAGGCTCTGCTCAGTGATGCCCAATGATAGGACAAGGGGCAATGGGTGCAAGCTGGAGCAGAGGAACAGAAGGGAAAACTTTTTCTCTGAGAGGGTGCTGGAGCCTTGGAGCAGGCTGCATAGAGAGGTTGTGGAATCTCCTCTGGAGACATTCAATATCCACCTGGATGTATTCCTGTGTAACCTGCCCTGGATGATGTTGCTCTGGCAGGGACAGTTGGACAGTACAATGCCTGGAGATCTCTTCCAACTTTTATCATTCTGTGATTCTTTGATGATCCATTATTTTGTGGATCTGCCCCTGATCCAGAAGAGGAAACACTCTGGAGGAACTAAGTTGCCTGGCTCTAAACCAAAGAAGGGGCTCTGCTGGTTCTTCACTGGAGAAGGGAACAGGGCTCCTTCCTTTCAAGCCTCTATCAGAAAAGAGTGAAAACAATATTGAAATTGTATCTTGCACAAAGAGCATCATTTGCCCTCCACCTTTCTCCTGCCATGGGGAGGACTGAACCCAACGCACTCTGACTCCTTCCAAGGCTGCCCTGCCAGCCTCTTCATGCTCTAGTCATTTGCTCTCCATTTCACTCTCCCATAGGGTTTGGCAGGTGGATAGAGATATAAAAACACAACTTAACACACATTAGCCTTTAACAGCTGCCTCTGCCACCTGCAGAGCTACCAGCAGTCACCCAGCAGGGATATCGGAGGCTCAGGAACATGACAGATGTATCACTGAGTATGGTGCTACTCATCCTTGAGTAAGGGCAACCCTCAATATTGATCCAGGCTTGGAGATTATGAGATTGAGAGCAGCCCTGCAGAAAAGGACTTGGGGGTGCTGGTGGGTAAGAAGCTGGACATGAGCCAGCAATGGGCACTTGCAGCCCAGAAGGCCAATGGAAACCTGAGATGCATCAAAAGCAATGTGGGCAGCAGAAGGAGAGAGGTGATTCTGCCCCTCCACTCTGGTAAGACCTCACCTGCAGTGCTGTGTCCAGCTCTGGGGCCCCAAAACAACAGGGACATGGACCTAGTGGAGAGGGTCAAGAGGAGCTCATAAAGATGATCACAGGCCTGGAGAACCTCTGCTGTAGGGACAGGCTGGGAGAGTTGGTGTTGTTTAGCCTGGAAAAGAGAAGGCTCCAGGGAGACTTAGAGCAGCCTCCCAGTACCTAAACAGACTACACAGGAGCTGGGGGGACAACCAAGTCTACTTGAAAGGCATCCAGGGGAGTTTGAACAGATGATCAATATCTTCAACACCTCCAAGGAGAGGGCATCTACAACCTTCCAGAGCAACCTGTTCCAGTGCCTCACCACCCTCACTCTAAAGAATTTCTTCCTAATCTCCAGTCCAAATCTCCCCTCTTCCAGCTCTAAGCCATTGGCCCTTGTCCTGTCACTCCAAGTCCTTGTCAAAAGTCCGTCCCCTGCTCTCCTGTGGCATCCTTCAGGTACTGGAAGGCTGCTCCAAGGTCTCCCTGAAGCCTTCTCTTCTCCAGGCTGAACAGCCCCAACTTTCCCAACCTGTCCCCAGAGGGGAGGTGCTCCAGCCTTCTGATTTCTTTGTGGCCTTCCCTGTATGCTTTCCAGTAGCTCCATGTTCTTCTTGTGCTGGGAGCACCAGAGCTGGATATAGTAACACCAGGTGTGGTCTCACCAGAGCAGAGGGGCAGAATCACTTAAAAGTCTTTTCCAACCCAACCAGTTCTATGGTTCTATGAAGCTCCAGCCTCTCCCTGGAGAGAGTGTTAAATATCAGCTGCTTTAGACTTCTGCTTCTGGAAACATGAGATGCTGCCACCAACATGAGGTGAGAGAAGAAATTTGTGCAGAAATAGCTCACTGGAGCCCAGCCAAGCTCTGACAGAGTTTGTCTCTGTAGTGCTATCAGAAAGGAACCTGCACTTTTCAAAGGAGAGAATTAAAGGAGAAAAAAAGACACACAGAAGATCTTCAAGGCTGATCATGGTAGCAATACAAAGGGACTAGAAAGAATCCCAAAACATAACCCATGACAAAGTCTTCCCAGAAGGTGCAGTGGCCCTGGGAAGTTCCCTATCTGGGTCTTCACACAGGCCAAGCCAACAGCACAACTCAGCCCAGAGAGAAGTTCAGAAACATCTACGTAAGTCCCTCTACACTCTGCTCCTTCAACACCTCCCTGATCTAGGGTCTCCCTGAAGCTCCAGGCTGAACCATGCATTGCCACATATATATAGAATCACAGAACTGATTTGGTTGGAAAGGACCTCTAAGATCATCAGCCCTCCACTCTACAGCACCAGCCCGCCAAGCCACCAAGCCTCTTCACGCCATGGCGTTGTTTTGTTGCGGAGGGTTTTGATTCTCCGAGTCACAAACTCTCCATAATGAAGCTGTTCAGCATTATGTTTGAACAACCAAGGCAGGGGCTGCCTTCACCAGTGCTGTAGGGATACCGGGGCCTGCCAGCGTGTCCTCCCCCAGCATCCACCCCAGCTCTCTGAACCAACTGCCACAGGCTCCAGGAGCTTGCCCACACCACAATTTTCACACTTAGCAGCTGTAAAATTGTTGAAGCGCTCTCTTTCCACACGGCTGCTCTGTTATTAGTGCTCACTTTGCCATGCCACCTTAGTTACGGGCTTTAAATGCCACTTTCAGCACTTCCCGGGGTAACCTTGGCCATGAAATCGGAAAATCAGATCATTTTCTGGTCTGTTTTCTTCTTTTTTCTCCGGATGAGATTAGATTTTGCCACGCTTGACTGACAAACCTCATTTGGATTCTGGAGGAGACCAAAGCCCTGACCTCCTTAGGAAGTGGGAGGCAAAGATGTCTCAAGTAATGATGAGAAAGAAAGAGCTAAATTCAACATACCACATAACAGGCAATTAGTAATTAATTTGCACTGAGAGACAAACAGGCTTGCAAAATATGTTCTGAGAGAGCCTCCCTGTCAAAGCCTAACTGGCTCAGGTTGGAAGGCACCTCAGACAGCATCTATGCCAAATTCCCTGCCATGGGCAGGGAGACCTCTTAACTAGACTTGATTGACACAAGGCCTTAAATACCTCCAGGAATGAGGCATCCACAACCTCCCTGGGCAACCTCTTCCAGAGTCTCACCATCCTTGTACTGAAGAACTTCTTCCTAAGATCCAGTCTCACCCTGCTCTCCCACAGCTTCAAACCATTCTCCCTTGTCCTGTTTCTAGACACCCTGATGAAAAGTTCCTCTCCAGCCTTCCTGTTGGATCCCTTCAGGTATTGGAAGGCAGCTCTAAGGTACCCCCAGAGTCTCCTCTTCTCCAGGCTGAAGAGCCCCAGCTCCCTCAGCCTGACCATACAGCAAAGGTGCTCCAGCCCTTGGATCATCTTTGTGGCCTCCTCTGCACTCTCTCCAACAGCTCTGTGTCCTTCTTATGCTGGGGACACCATGACTGGATGCAGTATTGGAGGTGGGGTCTCAGCAGAGCAGAGGAAAGGAGCAGAATCCACTCTCTTGCCCTGCTGGCCACACTCCTCTCGATGCAGCCCAGCACACAGCTACCTTCTGCGCTGTATGAGGGCACTGCTGGCTCATGGGGAGCTTCTCAGCACCCAACACCCCCAAGTCTCTCTCTTCAGGGCTCCTCTCAACTCACTCTACACTCAGCCTGGATTTGTACCTGGAGTTGGACTGACCCAGATTCAGGACCTTGCACTTTGACTTGTGGAACCTCATACAGATGGTACTGGCTCACTTCTCGAAGCCTGTCAAGATCCATCTGGATGCCATCTCTGCCCTCAAGTGAGTCCAGAGCACCGCACATCTTGGTGTCATTTGCAGACCTGATGAGGTTCCCTCATTGCCACTGCCCACATCCCTGACAAAGACATTAACAGCACCAGACCCAGTACAGACCCTTTATGAACTCCACTTGTGTTTGGTCTCCACCTGGACATCAAGACATTGATCACAACTCTTTGAGTGCAGCTATCCACCCAGTTCCTTGTCCACCCAGCAGTGCTTCTATGCAGTCCACTTCTCTTCATATTAGAGACAAGGACGCGTGAGAGTCAGTGCCAAACCCCCTGCACAATCAGGATGCCTGGTTTCCTTTCTCTTACAGTGATGCTAATCCATCTCATCTGTGTTATCTATTTCTGTTGGATTTATCTCAGCAAACCACAACTATGACAACCAGAGAGGTGGGGGTGGGCTCTTAAACCTTTTAACTCAACCCAGCAAAGCAGGAGCCCGGCAGTGTTTGCAAGCCTTATTTTCTAAGCATGGTTAAGTGATTATTTGACCTTTCTGTTGCTATTATCTCCCGACAGCTCATTGTGTTCCAAGCATGTTATCAGTGTCGCTTCACAAAGGCTGCCAGGCTGCACATCAGCCATAATGAACAACAGACAAATGTCAACAGATTTCATTTCCAGGCTTTAGTCATGCTCCTGCTGAAAACTTAACATCACATTCAAGAGAGCGATGGAATAGCATTCGAAGTGACAGGGCAAAAGCACATCTGCTCCACCAAGGAATGGACTTTAAACTGGTACATACTCAGGCTTGGTCCACAGATCTTGAGGAGAAAGATTTGGGGGTGCCAGTTGGTGACAAACTCACCATGAGGCAGCAATGGTCACCTGCAGCCCAGAAGGCAGCTGGGTGCTGGGCTGCATCCAAAGCAGTGAGAGCAGCAGGACAGGGAGGGGATTCTGCCCCTCTGCTCTGCTGAGACCCCATCTGCACCACTGCATCCAGTTCTTGTGCCCCCAGCATAAAAAGGACATGGAGTGCTAGGGAGGTTCCAGAGGAGGCCACAAAGATGATCAGAGGGCTGGAGTACCTCCTCTACAGGGACAGGATGAGGAGTTGGTGCTGTTCAGCCTAGAGAAGAGAAGGCTCTGGGACGACCTTAGAGCAACCTTCCAGTACCTGAAGGGAGCTACAGGAGAGCTTGGAGTGACAGGATAAGGGGCAATGGCTTTGAGTTGGAAAATAGGAGATAGAGACTGGAGATGAGGAAGAAATTCTTGACAGGGACAGTGGTGAGAGAATGAAACAGGTTGCCCAGGAAAGTTGTGGATGCCCCCTCCCTGGAAGTGTTCAAGCCAGGTTAGATGAGGCCTTGAGCAACCTAGTCCTAGGGAAAAGTGTTCCTGCCCATGTCTGGGAGGTTGGAACTGGATGATCCTTGAGGTCCCTTCCAGCCTAAACTATTCTTTGAATTTATGAATCTATTAAGTGATGACCTGGAGGTAGCAGCCACTGACACCCTGAAGCTTACTGCTGGTTAATCAGGAATAAAAAAAAAAATGCATGAGAGCAGCAGAAGTGCTCAGCACTCAGATGCTCATTAAGATAATTATTCTCAATACCATCAAAGAATCATAGAATGATAAGGGCTGGAAGGGACCTCTAGAGGTCATCCAGTTCAACCCCCTTTCAAAGCGGGACCACCTAGGGCAGGACATCCTCATCCTCTAGATCCCTACCATTTAGATACTGGTAAACAATGATAAGGAGTCCTCTCAGCCTTCTCCAGGCTAAACAGCCCCAAGTCTCTCAGCCTTTCCTCCTCACACAGATGTTCCAGTCCATTCATTGGAAAAGGGTAAAAAGTCAAACAATATGCAGAGCCTGGAAATATTAGCAAGAGGAGGACTAAAACAAAAGCCCCAAGAAGGCTTATTCAAAGCATCACAGAGAAGTGTGGCAGAGAAGAGAAAGCTTGCAATGGGGCATCATCAGCTCTCCAAAGCCAGCTTCAAAAACCCCCTCCAAAGCTGCCATGCCACTGCCACAGCAGGACAGGAGTCCAAGAGGCCATATTCCTCAAGTGCCTGGTCTTCTTCATATCCTTCCAGACAAGAAACAGGATAAAGCACTTCCACAGTGTCCTTCCAAGCCCTTAGCTCTTCCTTCCTTGTTTTGACTTCTCTCTTTCCCAACCAACTCATCCTCCCTGCCTCCAGTAGAGGCATATTAGGAGCATGACATTTCCTATTTGATGCTACAAAGTCCTTTATCTATGCTGGCCTTGTGTTTGATCTTCACCTTTTCTGCTTATCCTATGCTTTTGTTATGAATAAAATAAAAATTAAAGCCAGTAAAGGTAATAAAGTAAAATGAGCTCAGGAATGAATATCTTGGGCATTGCTCACAGAAGGAAATTAGAACAAGTTCTGTAGAGTTGCATTTTTTATTGAGCAGGATATTAATCCACAGATGCCTTCAAGACTCAAATTGAAGCATCTTTTTATCACTTGCAGTGACACAGGGGACTGGCAGGAGAAAGAGATGTGGATAGTCTTGAAAATAAAGCCTTCAGATACTCCAGCGATGGAGGACATCAGTGGGCGAGTAATAAACACCAACCTGACCATGACAAAGTTCTGCTCATTCTCAGATGTCTTCATAAAAATCATAGAATCAATAAGGTTGGAAAAGATCTCAGAGATCATCAAGTCCAACCTGTCACCCAACACCTCATGACTAACTAAACCATGGCACCAAGTGCCATGTCCAATCCCCTCTTGAACACCGCCAGGGATGGTGACTCCACCACCTCCCTGGGCAGCACATTCCAATGGCTAACAACTCTCTCTGTGATGAACTTTCTCCTCACCTCGAGCCTAAACTTGCCCTGGTGCAGCTTGAGACTGTGTCCTCTTGTTCTGGTGCTGGTTGCCTGGGAGAAGAGACCAACACCCTCCTGTCCACAACCTCCCTTCAGGTAGTTGTAGACAGCAATAAGGTCATCCCTGAGCCTCCTCTTCTCCAGGCTAACCAATCCCAGCTCCCTCAGCCTCTCCTCACAGGGCTTGTGCTCGAGGCCTCTCCCCAGCCTCATTGCCCTTCTCTGGACACATTCAAGAGTCTCAATTTCCATCTTAAACTGAGGGGCCCAGAACTGGACACAGTACTCAAGGTGTGGCCTAACCAGTGCTGAGTCCCCTTGACATATTGAAATGTAGCTCTAAGGTGACCCTGAAGCTTTCTCTTCTCCAGGCTGAAAACCCCCCAATTCTTTCAGCCTGCCCCCACAGCAGAGGTGCTCCAGCCCTCTGATCATCTTGGTGGCCTCCTCTGGAGCAGGTCTATATCCCTCTTGTTTTAGGGACCCCAGAGCTGGATACAGCACTGCAGGTGAGGTCTGAGCAGAGCAGAGGGGCAGAATCACCTCTCTCCATCTGCTGCCATGCTGCTTTTGATGCAGCCCAGGCTGCCATTGGCCTTCTGGGCTGCAAGTGCCCATTGCTGGCTCATGTCCAGCTTCTTCACCACCAGCACCCCCAAGTCCTTTTCTGCAGGACTGCTCTCAGTCTCATCATACAGCCTGGACTGATATTGAAGATTGCCCTGACCTAAGTGCAGGACCTTGCACTTTGCCTTATTGTACCTCAAGAGAGTCTCCTCAGCCCACCTCTCCATGACTCTCTGGATGGCACCTATCCCACCTTTCAGTCTTATCAACCACACCACTCAGCTTGGTATCATCTGCACACTTGCTAAGGGTGCCTCAATGTCTGCCTGTATGATTGATGAAGATACTGAATAGCACTGGTCCCAGTACAGATCTTTGAGAGACACCACTTGCCTCCCACCTCCATCTGGACATCAAGCCACTGACCTCTTTGAATGCCATCATCCAACCAACTCCTTACCCACCACACAGCCCACCCATCAAATCCACATCTCTCCAGCTTAGAGAGAAGGATGTGTTGATCTTCAGAGGGACTAAGTAACTTGCACTTCAGCTTTTTATCTACCCAACCTTTCATTTTGGACACTCATAAAATTAAAACTCTCTGCTTCTGCCTGTAGCAGAGTGCTGTCTTTTCTTCTCTGAATTACAAACAGCCTGCTTTACAAGCTGCATAATTCATGGATATGGCAAAGGCAAAAAAAAAAAGAAAGAGAGGGGGAAAGGAGGGGAAAAAACAGAGGAAAAAAAAGCACCTTAGCATGATTAATAAGTTTCCCATTCTTACTTAGGTCACAGTCACTCCTGCAAAGACATCAATAAAATGTTTTAGAGTTAAGGAACAAATCAGTCACTGACAAGATAAATCACAGCAACAGCCAACTGCTTCCCAATTACACTGGAGTTTTGCAGAAGTCGTCCTGGAGAGATGCCCTTAATTGGCATTTGGAGTTGAGAGCACTACCACCAAGCTGGCAGAGCAGTCTACCTTGACTTCAGCAAGGGTTTTGATGATGTCTCCCCCAGCACCCTCATAGGTAAATTCAAGGACACTGGGTTAAGTGGTTGGACCCTTTGGTGGGTTGGAAATTGGCTCAACAACAGAACTCAGAGTTGTGATCAGCAGCACAGAGTCCAGCTGGAGGCATGTGGCCAGTGGTGTTCCCCAGGGGTCAGTAGTGGGTCCAGTTTTGCTCAGTATCTTCATCAATAACCTGGATGAGGGGACTGAGTGTACCCTCAGCAAGTTCACTGATGGTGGCTAACACCCTGTCTGGCTGTGCTGCCCTCCAGTGAGACCTGGACAGGCTGGAGAGCTGGCTGACGGAGAACCTCATGAGGTTCAGCAAGGACAAGTGCAAAGTCCTGCAGCTGGGAACAACAGCAGGCATCAGTACAGGTTAGGGCTTGTCCTGCTGGAAAGCAGCTCCATGGAGAAGGACCTTGGAGTCCTGGTGGACAGCAAATTCTCTATGGGACAGCAATGTGCCCTTGTGGCCAAGAGGGCCAACACATGAAGACAAGTGTCCACAAGTGTTCTGCCCTGGTGAGGCTACACCTGGAATGCTGTGTCCAGTTTTGGGCTCCCCAGTGCAAGAGAGACAGGGATCTGCTGGAGAGAGTCCACAGAGAACTAAGAGGATGACTGGGGGGACTGGAACATCTCTGCTGTGAAGACAGACTGAGAGACCTAGGGCTGTTTAGTCTGGAGAGGAGAAGTCTGAGAGGGGATCTTCTCAGTATCTATAAATACCTGAGGAGTGGGTGTCAAGATGCAGGTGCCAGGCTCTTTTTAGTGGTGCTCAATGATAGGACAAGTAACAAAGGATACAAGCTGGAACACAGGAGGTTCCACCTCAGCACAAGGAGACACTTCTTTAGTGTGATGGTGCTGGAACCCTGGAGCAGGCTGCCCAGAGAGGTTGTAGAGTCACCTTCTCTGGGGACTTTCAAGACCTATCTGGATGCATTCCTGTGTGGCCTGCACTAGATGATCCTGCCCTAGATGATCCTGCTCTGGCAAGGCTGGACTGGATGATCTGTGGAGGTCCATTCCAATCCCTCACAGTCTGTGATTCTGTGAAATGTTAAAGCCAAACAGGCTTTATCATCCTAATCTCATCTCAGCCAGTCATGAACTTGAGCCAGGAAAACCTAACCAAGTTATTCCTGGAACAAGCCCCTCAGCTGAAGCACTGAGCACTTGGTCTCATCTGCACAAGGTTTGTTTCTGCTCTCCTGCCACTCTTGCTAGGTCTCCTCTTTTCATCACTCTGGGTATTTTACATTACATGACCCAGGAGGATTCACAACCTCCAGCCTTCTCAGCCTTCTTCTCTTTTTTTTTTTTTTTCCCTTCTCTTCTCTAATTAGCTTTGCAGGCTTCTCATTTGCCAAGCAAAGCTTGGAAATGAAAACCAAAGGCTCACAAATCTGTGAGGCAAGTCAAGGAGCTCCACAGATAATCAGGGATTGAAAATTCGTAGTTATCCAGCAAACTACACAACTTCTGCCTGCCTCCATCTGCAGCACTGCAGCACCACTAACTGCCAGGAGCAACAACACTCAACTAACCCTCCACCCATCTCCTCTCCCTCTTTGCCCACAGTCCCATAGCTCCTTCTACATGACCACCATATGGTAATTCCAGCTGGTCACTCTTGGCTTGAGCCAAAATGGAGCCCATCAGTTGGAAATGATCCCCAATCCCTTAACAGGCTACCCAAGGAGGTTGCTTCCCTGGAGGTTCAAGGCCGGGTTGGATGAGGCCTTGAACAACCTGGTCTAGTGGAAGGTGTCCATTCCCATGGCAGGGGCTTGCAACTGGATGATCTTTAGGGTCCCTTCCAATCCCAACTATTCTGTGATTCTGTGATCTTAAAGGTTTCTCCCAACAGAGACCATCTGTGATCTTCCCCTCCCACAACCAGAAAGCCTCACAAAGCCACAGGCTGGGTTAGCATGGAAACTGTGAGCTCTACAGGAGCCAGGCTCACAACGTTTGCCGCATGAATTCTTTATGTCCCTAGTTAACAGGGGAGAAGCCTTCCTGAAACAAATCAGCTCCTGTTCAGTTCATTACTTCCCATGAAAACAAAAACAAAAGAAAATTACAGCTTTTCCCACAAACACCAGCAAATTCCCATCCATTGCTGCCTGTGGAGGAGATAAAGTCAAGGATATTTTGATGTAAGCAGGCGCACACCAAGCCACCTCCTGGTTTCCACCACTCACTCTTCATTCTCCTATGTTCTATCTGATTTCCCCTCCAGCAGGACCCCTCAGCAGTGTATTATGCAAAGCAGGATCATGACTGCTGTTTGCAGTGTCCCAGGCTCCTCTGCTGATTTATGCAGCCTCCTCTTTCTGCACAGACTCACAGCCATAATCGAGAGCAGCAGCTCCTAAGGGAGCTCCCCGAGCCCTGCAAACAAACCTAATAAC
Source organism: Dryobates pubescens (assembly GCF_014839835.1). Taxonomy (NCBI): domain Eukaryota; kingdom Metazoa; phylum Chordata; class Aves; order Piciformes; family Picidae; genus Dryobates; species Dryobates pubescens. The sequence goes on from NC_071612.1 coordinate 45,323,127, forward strand.
CTCCCTCTCACTTCCACAAGCTCACCCAGAAAGTCATGGAAGAGTATCCACTACAAGGCTCTCGTGCTGCTTTTATTTCTGTGAGGAACCAAAGGAAGGGTTGTGGATTTCTTTCATAAAATGCTTTTGGTTGTAAAAGCCCATTAGGGCCATAGGTGTAACCCAGCACACCACCTGAGCACACTGCTGGGTCCTACTGAACTATCTGCTGAACACCCCCAGCTCCTTTTCTGCTGGACAGTTTCCAGCCACTCTGTCCCAAGCCTGAAGCATTCATGGGGTTGTTGTGACCCAGGTTCAGGACCCAGCACTTGGCCTTGTTGAATCCCATACAATTGGCCTGGCCCCATCAATCTAGCTTGTCCACATCTACCTGTAGAACTTTCCTAACTCCAAGCAGCTTGCTGCTCCCTCCTAGCTTAGGGTCGTCTGCACACTCACTGAGGTTGCCTCAGTCCCCTCACCCAGATCACTAATAAAGACATGAAAGAGAACTGGCCCCAGCACTGAGCCCTGGGAAACATCACTTGTGAATGTCCACCAACTGGGTTTAACTCCATTTCCCACCACAATTTGGGCTACTTCATCAGCAATTCCCAAGCAATGTGGGAATAGTTCCTGAAGCCAAGATACCAACAAAAGGAGTTTCCTCCAAAATTCTGCTGATTTTCCCAAAGGTACAAATGGATCCTGTCAGCTCCAGAGATCAGGACAAACATCATTATGCACCTCAACGCAAGAACATTCACCAACTGTCTGTTAACCCCCCAAAACTCAAAGAAGCTATTGAGAAGCAAACCAGCAGTCCAGAAGCATTGGTAGTGCCACCTTTCTGTTAAGAGCAGAGGACTCAGCATCCCCAAAGGTCCAGACCTCACTCAAGGTCCTCACTCTCACATGCAGCTGTGAGAAAGCTCTGGAGAAGCAAACTCAGATGCTTGGTAAAGTAAAGCCTTCCCTCACCCAGGTGGAGCTGTCTCTTTCTTCTCTCACCCCCTGGAGCTCATCTTGCTGTGCACATCCTGTCCTGCAGCCTGGAGCTTTCACAGAATGGTTTTGCTTGCAAGGGACCTTAAAGATCATCCAGTTCTAATCCACTGCCAGGGGCAGGGACACCTCCCACTAGACCACCAGGCTGATCAAGGCTTCAGCCAACCTGGCCTTGAACACCTCCAAGGAGGGGGAATTCACAACCTCCCTGGGCAACCTGTTCCACTGTCTCACCACCCTCACTGGAAAGAATTTCTTCCCAATCTCCAGTCTCAACCTTTCCTCTTCCAGCTCAAAGCCATTGCCTCTCAACCTGTCACTACAAGTCCTTGTCAAAAGTCCTTCCACATCTCTTCTTTAGCCCCCTTCAGGTACTAGAAGGCTGCTGCTCTAAGATCCCTAGAGCTTTCTCTCCTCCAGGCTGAATAGCCCCAGGTCTTGCCTCTTCCTTCCCTTCCAAAAGTCATAATTCCAGCTGCCAGGGACCCCAGGGACACTGCAAACCATTATCTCAGGGCAGAAGGCAACCTACATTCTAGCACATTGCTCCTCCTCAACATGGATCCCACAGAAAAGCTTCCCCACCAGTGGGCTTGGGAAGGTCTTTAAAGGCTGGAGAGGGTTTCTCCCCCAGACAGGAGTAGTGAGAAGGAGGGAGAGGGGAAGTATAAGCACTAGGAGTGAACAAGGGGGTGTGCAGGGAAAGGCAGGGCCCAGTGGAAGGTAGCAGAGGGTGAGTGGGAGGGATAGAGCAGCTGTGTGCTTGCTAATTATAGCTGCATCCCAAGCAGCTCCTGCAGCATGCCATGGAGCAGAGCTGAGAGCCAGGCATGCCAAGGGAGCTGGGCTTCAATCACCAAAATCTGATGGGGGACAGCAGCAGAAGATGGACATGGGAAGCAGTGAAATTGAGGGATCTATTTTCAGACTTTAGGAGGGGCTGTGAGTAAATCATTTCAAGACATGCAGGGCACTGAGCTTGTGACCCCCTGCCTGGGGAAGGAGCTGCATGGTCTCCACTTCTCTATCACCAAACTCAGCACCCATCCTGCAGCAGCAGCCACCTCTCTGTGCCTCAGCATGCTCCTACTCCTGCAGCACCACACCACTCTGCAATCTTCCCCAGGTGGCCAAGAAGGCCCCCAGAATCCTGGCCTAGATCAGCAACAGTGTGGCCAGCAGAAACAGGGAAATGATTGTGCCCCTGTACTCAGCACTGGTGAGACACACCTTGAGTGTCAGGTTTAGTTTTGGACCCTCACTCCAAGAAGGACACTGAGGCGCTGGAGCAGGTCCAGAGAAGAGCAACAAAGACAGTGAAAGGTCTGGAAAACACATCTGGAGCACAGATCTGGAGCAGCTGAAGGACCTGGGGTTGTTTAGTCTGGAGAAGAGGAGGCTGAGGGGAGACCTCATTGCTCTCTACAGCTCCCTGAACAGAGGTTGCAGTGAGGTGGGGGTTGGTGATAGGGGGAGAGAAAATAGCTTCAAGTTGCACCAGGGCAGGTTTAGGTTCAGAAGGTTCTTGACTGCAAGGGTTCTCAAAGACTGGAACATGCTTCCTCGGGGGGGGGGGTGGTTATTGAATCCCCATCCCTGCAGGTGTTTCAAAGAGGCAGAGATGTGGTGCTGAAGACCATGGTTGGTTTAGCCCCAGACTTGGTAGAATTAGAGACTGGTTGGACTGGATGATCTCAAAGGGCTTTTCCAATGATTCAAATCACTCTTCCCTCAACTTTTTTTTTTTCCCTTCCAGGAGCAGCTTTCATACTGGGGGCCACCATACCCAGCAGACAATATGCCAGTTGACAGAGACCAAGTGCCACGAGGCAGCAGAACATCTACAGCTGCTCATTTCTCATGGCTTCAGAGTGGCACTGCCAGGAGAACACACACCCTGACTGCTGTGCTCTCTCTTTTGATTATTAGAAGGGCCTACTAGCAAAGAAATGAAGCTGTGAATGCTGAAAGGGATTTGAAAGCAGCAATAATTAAAGAGCAAGGCCTGGGCTCCAGAGCTGCCCTTTGTCTGCCCTGGCCCTGCCTGCCAAGATGGAAGTAAAGCAGTGGTGCTTTACACAGAGTTGTGTGTCATGGCACCCAGTAGCATCCCAGGTACACCAGCCCCTCGCTTGGAATCATGGAGTTGTTTGGGTTGGAAAATACCTCCAAGCTCCTAAGATCATCAAGTCCAACCACCAACCCAACACCACCATGGCCATAGAACCATGTCCCCAAGTGCCATGACCACACATTTCTTGAACACCTCCAGGAGTGGTGACTCCACCACCTCCCTGGGCAGCCTGTTCCAATACCTAATCATTCTTGTCACACAATTTCATGCCATTTCCTCTCCTATCACCTGATACTAGGGAGAAGATACTTACTCCTACCTCACTCCAACCTCCTTTCAGGGAGCTGTAGAGAGCAATGATGTCTCTCCTCAACCTCTTTTTCTCCAGGCTGAACAGCCACAGCTCCCTCAGCCTGTCCCCATAGCAGAGGTACTCCAGCCTCCTGATAAATTTCATGGCCCTCCTCTGGAGCCCCTCCATCAGCTCCATGTCCTTCCTATGTTGAGGCCATAGAGCTGGATGCAGTAGGGAAGCGGTCACCTGGCCAGGAAGAGCAGAGGTGCCAATGCTCAGCCCTGTATCCATTCCCTGCTTTGCCAGCCACTGCCAAATGAAGAGGAGCTGATGGCAAAGGCTGCTGTCAGAGCTTAAGCTGCTCTCCCAAGGAAACCATTAGCATCTTTTATTTACAGACTTCAGAAACACCCCAGGGAAGGCCATGCAGCCTCCTTCATGGACCATGGGAAGTGTAGATCTTTTTAATCACCACCACACCACTTCATCTTCCAGTCTGGGACAGCTTCCTCTCTTTGTTCCTCTGAAGCAGCTGCAGTGATTTAGCTACCCTGTGGCCAGCACTGCCTCTCAACCACAATATTTACTATAAGCATGGCTACAGACAGGCACTGAACACACAGGCAGCTCTGTCCTGACCCTTGGAGTAAGGCCTCCTCAGCTTTGTCAGACAAGGAAACTAAACAAGGAAAAGAAATTCCTCTGGGTCAAATGATGACAGACCCACAGAAGCTGTATCAACAGGAGCTTAATGAAGAAGCCACCAAGATTTCTATACAATAGAAGACCACCAAGATGATCAGAGGGCTGGAGCAAGTCTCCCATGAGGACAGGCTCAGATGTTTGGAGCTGTTTAGCCTGGAGAAGAGAAGGCTCTGGGGAAACCTTAGAGCAGCCTTCCAGAACCTGAAGGGGCTACAGGAGAGCTCAGGAAGGAATTTTTACAAAGGCAAGGAATTAAAGGATGAGGGGCAATGGCTTTGAGCTAGAAGAGGGGAAATTGAGACTGGAGATTAGGAAGAAATTCTTTCTAATGAGGGTGGGGAGACACTGGAACAGGCTGCCCAGGGAGGCTGTGGATGCTCCTTCCCTGGAGGTGTTCAGTGCCAGGCTGGTTGAGGCCTTGAGCAACCTGGTCTAGTAGGAGGTAGGAGGTAGATGGTAGACTGAACATGAGCCTGCAGTGTGCCCAGGCAGCTAAGAGGGCCAATGGCATCCTGGCCTGCATCAGGAACAGTGTGGCCAGCAGGAGCAGGGAGGTCATTCTGCCCCTGTACACTGCACTGGTTAGGCTGCACCTCGAGTCCTGTGTCCAGTTCTGGGCCCCTCAGTTTAGGAAGGAGGTTGACTTGCTGGAACGAGTCCAGAGAAGAGCAACAAAGTTGGTGAGGGGTTTGGAACATAAGCCCTACGAGGAGAGGCTGAGGGAGCTGGGGTTGCTTAGCCTGCAGAAGAGGAGACTCAGGGGGTGACCTTATTACTCTCTACAACTACCTGAAGGGAGGTTGTAGACAGACGGATGTTGGTCTCTTCTCCCAGGCAAGCAGTACCAGAACAAGAGGACACAGTCTCAGGCTGCGCCAGGGGAGGTTCAGACTGGATGTTAGAAAAAAGTTCTATACAGAAAGAGTGATTTCCCATTGGAATGGGCTGCCTGGGGAGGTGGTGGAGTCGCCATCACTGGAGGTTTTCAGGAGAAGACTTGATGGGGTGCTTGGTGCCGTGGGTTAGTTGTTTGGGCGGTGTTGGATTGGTTGATGGGTTGGACGCGATGATCTTGAAGGTCTCTTCCAACCTGGTTTATTCTATGTATTCTATGAGGTGTCCCTGTCTATGGCAGGGGGCTTGGAACTAGGTGACCTTTGAGGTCCCTCCCAAGCCAAACCATTCTATGATTCTATGCTTCACATACATAAATTCAAACATGAAATTCTCTGCTTTCATCACATGAAACAGAACATTTTGATTGTTTGTTATGAACAGCATGTTTGGTTTGGAAAAAGAAATAATAATATTAAATAAATAAAGGCGAAACAAAAATGGCACAAGAAAAAAAAGGCTGGAGCTTATTTAGGAATAAACAAATGCTCTCATGAAAACAATGGCATATTTCTACTCCATTTAGCACTGCAGGAAGCCTCAATGTGCCAGGCTAATGCAGCTACGAAACTCCATCTCTCAATGCCTTGCAACTAGCAAGATCCAAGTAGTGGCACCAACAACAGCTCCGTTTACAAGATCAAGAAGCAAGGCACAGGCTGTGACACAGAAAATCCCCCAAACTGAAGCTCAAAACTCTCCTGTGAGGCTTAACAGACAGTAAGACTCTACCTGCAGACTACTTTGAGCAGAATGTAGGCATCAAGATCTAGGGCATTGTCCAGTTCTGGTGCCCTCAACACAAGTCAAAGATGAAGCTGTGGGAGCAGGTCCAGAAGAGGACACAGAGGATCACAGTTCTGGAGAACGTCCCCTACTGGGACAGGCTGAGAGAGTTGGGGCTGTTCAGCCTGGAGAAGAGAAGGCTGCAGGAAGACCTCAGAGAAGCCTTCCAGTACCTGAAGGGCCTACAAGAAAGCTGGGTCCTGTAGTGACAGGATGTGTGACACTGGCTTTGAGCTGGAAGAGGGGAGATCGAGACTGGAGATTAGGAAGAAATTCTTTCCACTGAGGGTGGTGAGACACTGGAACAGGCTGCCCAGGGAGGTTGTGGATGTCCCCTCCTTGGAGGTGTTCAAGGCCAGGTTGGATGAGGCCTTGAGCAAGCTCTGCCCAGAGCAGGGGCACTGGAACTGGATGATCATTAAGGTCCCTTCCCATCCGAGCCATTCTCCGAATCCACGAACTAGATGATCTTTGAGGTGCCTTCCAACCCAAACCATTGTATGCTTCTATGATAATAGAGCTTGGGGCTTTTCTCTGGTACTTCACAGACCACGCAGGACAATCCAGACCATACAGAGACTGTCACTTCAGCTCCCTGATCACCTCTGCTGTAAATAACTTTTAATAACAAAAGTGTGAGTCCATCAAATTCCTGCAGGCAGTAAACAGCTTGGAAATGAGGGTGAGCCAGGTTCCCTTGCAGGGAGGTACATGCTTGGGAGAGACAATCACACAGGGGCCGAGCAGATTTATAGCAGCTGCTTTGGCATTAAATCACCCCTGAGCATTTAAAAACATTAAGTGGAGTCCCTATTAAAAACCCTTGGCGTTTTTATTTCTCCAGATTAACAACACTTCCAGGACCAAATTCAATCTAGAGCTTCAAACTCCACCACTGACACAGCTCTATCTAAGTGTCATTAAGGAACTAGGCACCACTTTTTGGAGAGGGAGCACACCATCAAGCATGAGGAATTCCAGGAACTCACCCTGGAATGGCAATTCGAATCATGTGCAGTTTACTCTTCCCTTCTCTTTCTGCCTACAGTCTAATATGGGACATGAAATATAGAATGTGTGGCCAGGGAGGTTGTGGATTCCTCCTACCTGGGGGTGTTCAAGACCAAGTTAGATGAGGCTTTGAGCAATCATGTCTAGTTGAGAGGTGTTCCTGCCCATGGCAGGGGGACTGGAACTAGATGATCTCTGATGTCTGTTCCATCCTGAGCCATTCTGTCATTCTAATGAGTACAGTCACTGGATCTTCTAGGACACGTGGTTTTGCAAGAACAAGACTGGGGAGCTTGATTTCCCCCTGAATGTTACATGACTTGGGCAATTTCTTTCTTTGCTTTGTTTCCTCACCACCAAAATAAGGACAATGACATCACCTATAGACAACAGAAATAGCTTTGGCAAGGACTTGCAGTGACAGGACAAGGGGTAATGGCTATGAGCTGGAAGAGGGGAGATTAGGAAGAAATTCTTGACAGGGAGGGTGGGGAGACACTGGAACAGACTGCCCAGGGAGGTTGTGGATGCCCCCTCCCTGGAGGTGTTCAAGAATCTATGAATCCATGAACAAACCAAGTACTTCAAAAAGCAAAACCTAACAGCAACAGAAGAAAAATGGCTTTTGCTATATTCTGGTGCAGACTGAACATTTCTTTTTCTAGCAGTGCTTCATGTCATGTAAACCTGAGAAGAGGGAGGGGAGGGAGCCAAACTCTTCTATTATTTATCAGGCACACAGTCTTGTCTTTGCCCCTATGAGCTGTTCCAGAGATCTATGGACGCAGCATCCACAGAAGATTTTCTCTCATTAAGACTTTCAACCACGCTGATCTACACCACAACACCGAATTCACACACCACTGACTGCTGTGAGCTTTTTGTCCTTGTTTTTATCCCAAGAAAGCTTTAAAAAGACCTAAATCTCCTTTGCCTTCATGTCCTCAGCAGCGTGCACCAGAGCAGTCGATGCGTGGCGCACGTTTGCTGAAGCTCATCAGTTATTGATGAGGCTCTTAAGGACCAAGCTGACAAAGCCCCTCCACTTCTGGTGATCTACATAATTATATCTTAGGTACAATTTACCTTATCATTCTGCTGCCTATAATCAACTTTCAAGCAACCACTGTGTGGATACCCCTCTGTTTTCACCTGAAGCAATCCAAATGACTCTCCAAATGCAGTTTTCATGGAAGAGCAGAGGTCTCCTGAAAGGCATCTCAGCTGCTTGTTTGAAAGCAGGGGGGTAATCAGCAGGGGGAAAGAATAACACCCATTGGATGTCCCCTCCAACTCAAACCATTCTATGATTCATTGTCACCTCTTTACATTCCTGTGACTTCTCCTTGGTCTACTTCCTGACAGCACCTAAAGCAAGGATCAGAGACATCTCCTAAATGCTTTACAGACATGTGGAGTCTGGGTCTTTATCCACCTGCCTGATCACAGGATGGTAGAGGTTGGAAGGGGCCTCCAGAGATTCACAGATTCATAGAATGGTTTAGGTTGGAAGAGACCATCAAGATCAACCATTTCCAAGCCCCCTGCCGTGGACAAGGACACCTCCCATTAGACCAGGTTGCTCAAGGCCTCATTCAAACTGCCCTTGAACACCCCCAGGGAGGGGGCATCCACAACCTCCCTGGGGAACCTGTTCCAGTGTCTCACCACCCTCCCTGTCAAGAATTTCATCCTAATCTCCAGTCTAAATTTACCTTCCTGAAGCTTAAATATCATTGAGTGCAACCCCTGCTGCCAAGGCAGCTTCACCTAGAGAAGATCACACAAGAACATATCCAGGCAAGTTTGGAATGCCTCCAGAGATGTCTCCACCACTTCTCTGGGCAGCCTGCTCCAGGACTCCATGTGGTCGTTTGAGGCTGTGCCTTTAAGAACAAACACTGCTGGAACACACTGGCTAATGTTTTTGGTACTAGAACCAAAACATTCTGATATTCTAAACGAATTTCATTGGTTGATAAACAAAAATTCAGCTTTAGATTGTGAAGCGGTTGGAAAATTTTTTCCTCAGTTCAGTTCGGTTTGGGAGTTGGGGGGAGTTGGGTGTTTTCAGCCTGTTCTCCCTGCCTGCTTCTTCTGCGAACTGCTGGACTTGGCCTTCAGATAAGCAAACACTAATCCTGCATGGGCTTTTGAAGCTTGCTAACAACTCTTTTCCTTAGTAACTTGCCTTTCTCTCTCTCTAACCCCTTTTTGGGGAAAAAGGGAGGTAAGGGGGGGAGAGAGGGGGTTCCAAAGAGGGGATCCCTCCCTGAGGGAGGGATTTTTGTTGTGTTATTTGTCTTTGCTGTGTATTTCTGTATATATATTGTAAATACCTGTATATATTGTGTTATATATAACCTGCTTTCCATATATGCTTGTAAATATATAGCTTTTGCTCTTCGACTGAGTTAGCTGTGGTTTCTTACTCTGTGGAGGAGGGAGAGCTAAGCCCTCTCTCAACCTACCACATTTATTGGCTTCCCAACTCGGGGCTTGCTGACAAATTAGTTTGATTTATTGCTTGCTTAAGTCGAACGAGCAAACATGAAGGTGTTTTGGCTTTTTGAGCGTCTGTTCTTCTCGGTCTTTGGTGTATTGATCTACAAGTATTGCCTGGGTATGATTATCGATAAGATAGGTAAATATATAATGCAAAAATTATATTTGTGGTTTAAGTACAAGATTCGGCTTCTGTATGATCAGTGCCTGGAATTCTTTTATGTTAAAAAGTACAGGAATGTTACATCTAGCACACTCCCTATTGAGATAAAAGAGTTTAAGATTCCGCTCGGTGAAAGGGTAATTTTAAGTGATGGCTGGGATCCAAAGCTGATTTTCTTGATGTGTGTAGTCCTGCTGATGATGATAATTAATGTGTATTTGTTGGTAGCACTGTACCGGGAGAAAAAAGTGTCCAAGGCATGTTTTGTTATAAAACGGAGGGTTAAGAGACGAAAACGCCACTCTGGCTCTGTTTCAGGAACATCCAGTGAGGATGATAATGGAGAATCTGTGTCAGTTAAAGATAAAGCTAAAAAGTCAATCGGCAAGGCAGCTCTGAATAGCAATGGTGATGATTCTGGCAAGCAGCCAGGGGCTACAGTAGCCCCAAACATGGCGGCTCCTGTGTCCCAGGCAGCCACCATTAACGAGGCAAAGTCATTTCCTCCTTCTTCCATGGCAGGAGCGGAAGCGTCCTCCAAAGCAGCTAATCTGTCTCAAAGCTTATCAGCTTCTGATAATAAGGCAGCTGGAAACCCAAACACAGCTCCAGTAAAGCAAGTAGCAGTTTTAACAACAAGGAAGGGTAAGACTAAAGCTGATTCAGGAGCTGACGGGGATGCACAGCAAGGTTCTTCTGCTGGGGAGGAAGAGAAAATCTGTCTTAAAAATATAGCTGAGTTATTGAGATCATCAGAGGATCGAGATGCATCTCTTGGTAGGACAGCAGCTAGTGGTGGTGCTTCTCAGCTTAAAGGGATCTTTGAGAGGTTGTTGGGACCACAAGTTGAGGAACAGGAGGCAGAGGAGCAAGAACAAGATGACATAACCGACTGCTCTTCACCCCGGGAGGAGCTTAGAAATGTAAGAAAAGACTATCTCAGAGCAGATAAGGAGCCAGTTCTCGCTTGGCTTGGTAGATGCTATGATACAGGTGCTCCAGCTCTAATGGTTGGAGACAAGTCAGCAGCCCAGCTAGGAACTCTCTCAAAGGATAATGGAATAGATAGACATCTAGGCAAGGCTCTCGGTAAGGTTAATCTGTGGATACGCCTTCTAATGGCGGTTCTCATGAGATACCCTTCCCGAGATGATCTTCCATGGAATCCTAAGCCCTGGACTACCATAGATGAGGGAATCAAGCGTCTGAGAGAATTTGCTGTTAGAGAGGTACTCTATGGTGAACATGAATCTCTGAATCCTGATGATGTTCCTGTAGGAAATGGTCTTACTAAAAAGCTCATCAAGCTTGCTCCTTCCAATTATGCAAACATTCTGGCAAGCAGAATTGTAGCAAGAAATTATGGTGGAGCTCCTCTTACGGTTGGCCAATTCACTGATCAATTGAGACAATTGGATGATAGCATGACACGTGTTTCTTTGGTTTCAGCCATTGAAACTCTGTCTGGAAAACTGGAGAATTGCATGAAAGAGCTAAAGGATGAATTTAAAAACACCATCTCCCAATTGGCACAAAGAGATGATTCCAATTCTTCCTCCAGGTGGGTACAGGTTTCATCTGTGAGGAATAGACATCCTCCAAGGAGGTCATTCCAAAACAGATCAAACCAAAACAGACCACCAAGGCAGTCACGTAGGACTATTTGGATTACCCTGCGTGATCAGTTTGGTGAGAACATGAACAGGTGGGATGGTCAACCAACTTCTAATCTTTTCAGGAGACTGAGAGAACTGCAAAGTGGCAGAACCCGAGGTAGCAATACCAGAAGGGTAGCTGTTACTTCTACAGTTCCCCAGGACAACTCTAGTAGCTCCAACAGTGGCTCCAGTTCTAACACTGCACAGTGTGCTCGTTGCACCTGTGGACATGTTCCCCATAACTAGGGGTGCCCTGCCTCCCGCCAGGGGGAGGAGAGGGGTAATACAGATAACAGAATCTATTGGGATGTGTACATCCAGTGGCCTGGCACTTCACACTTTCAGAAGTACAGGGCCTTGGTTGACACAGGAGCTCAGTGCACCATATTGCCATCAAATTATCAGGGATCAGAGTCCATAACTATTCTGGGAGTCACTGGTGGATCTCAAGAGTTAAGTAAAGTGGAGGTTAATATAAGCTTAACTGGTAAACAGTGGAAGAAGCATACAGTTGTGACCGGACCTGATGCACCTTGTATTTTGGGAATTGATTTTCTGAGAGAAGGGCGTTTCAAAGACCCTAAAGGTTACAAATGGGCTTTTGGAGTAGCTTCTGTAGAAATTGATGGACAAAAACTGAAGCTGTCTGCTAGACCTGAGCTTTCTGATGAATCTGCAGTTGTGGGACAACACAAGATTCAGGACATTAAGTTGCCGGTTGCTTCTCGGACTGTGCATCACAGACAATACAGAACCAACCGTGACTCTTTGTTGCCCATTCAGAATCTGATTCGTCAGTTGGAGAGTCAGAAAGTCATCAGCAAAACTCATTCACCTTTCAACAGTCCAGTGCGGCCTGTGCGAAAGCCGAATGGAGACTGGCGTCTGACAGTGGACTACCGAGCCCTGAATGAAGTAACTCCGCCTATGAGTGCAGCAGTACCAGACATGATGGAACTCCAGTATGAGCTGGAATCCAAAGAGGCCAAATGGTATGCTACCATAGACATTGCTAATGCCTTCTTCTCTATTCCCATAGCAGAGGAATGCAGGCCTCAGTTTGCTTTCACCTGGAGAGGAATCCAGTACACTTTCAACAGACTGCCAATGGGCTGGATCCACAGCTCCAGCATCTGTCATGCAGTAATCCATGATGCTCTGGAGGAAGGTGGTGCTCCAGAACACATCCAGTTCATCGATGATATCATCGTCTGGGGTAAAACTGCTGAGGAAGTCTTCGAGAAAGGTAACAAAATCATGGACATTCTCCTGAATGCAGGTTTTGCCATCAAGAGAGACAAAGTGAAAGGTCCTACCACAGAGATCCAGTTTCTGGGAGTGCAGTGGCAGGATGGACGCCGACACATTCCAGTGGATGTGGTAAATAGAGTCTCTACCATGGCAAATCCCACGAACAAGCAAGAAACTCTACGTTTCTTGGGGATAGTGGGATTTTGGAGACTACACATTCCTGGATACAGTCAGATTGTGAAACCTCTGTATGATGTGACTCGAAAGAGGAACAGTTTCCACTGGGGACCTGAACAACAAGCAGCCTTTGACCAGATAAAGCAAGAAGTAGTCCAAGCAGTGGGTCTGGGACCTGTGCGAGATGGTCCAGACATTAAGAACATTTTGTACACGGCTGCAGGTGACAATGGTCCAACCTGGTGCTTGTGGCAAAAAGCTCCAGGTGAGACACGTGGACGACCTCTTGGTTTCTGGAGTCGAGGTTACAGAGGTTCAGAGGCTAATTACACTCCAACAGAGAAAGAGATTCTAGCTGCCTATGAAGGAGTGAAAGCAGCTTCTGAAGTAATTGGAACTGAGTCACAACTTCTCTTAGCTCCCAGATTGCCAGTTTTGAATTGGATGTTCAAAGGCAGAGGTTCCACACCACATCATGCCACAGATTCCACCTGGTCTAAGTGGATGGCCCTGATAACACAGAGAGCTCGAATGGGAAATCTTGAAAGACCTGGTCTGGTGGAGGTGATCTCAAGTTGGCCTGAAGATACCAACTGTGCTAAACCTCCAGAGGAGAGAGTAACTCGTGCTGAGGAAGCTCCTCCTTACAATGACCTTTCTGATGATGAAAAGAAATATGCTTTGTTCACAGACGGTTCCTGTCGTCTCGTCGGGAACAAGCGAAGGTGGAAGTCTGCCGTGTGGAGTCCAACACGCCGAGTTGCAGAGGCGAAGGATGGAGAAGGAGAATCCAGTCAGTTTGCAGAGGTAAAAGCTGTCCAGCTAGCTCTCGACGTGGCTGAACGTGAGAGATGGCCAAAGCTTTATCTCTACACCGACTCATGGATGGTAGCCAATGCTCTATGGGGTTGGCTAAAGAACTGGAAAAAGAATGGCTGGCAGAGGAAAGGAAAACCCATCTGGGCAGCTGAACTGTGGCAAGACATTGCTGATCGAATCGAGAGAATTCCAGTGAAAGTGAGACACATTGATGCTCACATTCCCAAGAGCAAAGCTACTGAGGAACAGCAGCACAACCATCAGGCAGATTTAGCTGCAAGAGTTTCTCAAGTAGACAAGGACTCTGAACTTGATCTCGACTGGAAACACCGAGGTGAGATATTCTTAGCTCGGTGGGCTCACGATTCATCAGGACATCAAGGCAGAGATGCAACCTACCAGTGGGCTCGTGACAGATCCATAGACATTTCCATGGATGCTATCACACAAGTCATCCATGACTGTGACATTTGTGCTGCTATTAAGCAGGCAAAGCGAATTAAGCCCTTATGGTATGGTGACAGATGGTCCAAATACAGGTATGGTGAAGCTTGGCAGATTGACTACATCACTCTACCACGTTCTCGTTCTGGTAAGCAGTACGTGCTTACTATGGTAGAGGCAAACACTGGATGGCTGGAAACTTACGCAGTCCCACATGCAACTGCACGCAACACCATTCTCGGTCTGGAGAGACAGATCCTGTGGAGACACGGAACTCCAGAGAGGATTGAGTCAGACAACGGATCTCACTTCAAGAACAACCTTGTAAAGAGCTGGGCAAAAGAGCACGGTATTGAGTGGATTTTCCATATTCCTTACTATGCACCAGCTGCAGGGAAGATTGAACGCTACAACGGTTTGTTGAAGACCACTCTCAAAGCCATGGGAGGTGGATCTTTGAAAAACTGGGAGAAACATTTAGCACAAGCAACCTGGCTGGTGAACAGTAGAGGTTCAGTGAACCGAGCTGGACCTGCACATTCTGATCTGCTACAGAAAGTAGAAGGTGATAGAGTTCCTGTTGTTAGGGAAAAGAATCTGTTAGGTAAAACTGTTTGGGTATTTTCGCCCTCAGGAGAGGCTAAACCTGTCCGAGGGGTGGTTTCAGCAGAAGGTCCGGGTCACACTTATTGGGTAATGCAAGAGAATGGTGAAATTCAGTGTATTCCACAAAGAGATTTAACTTTAGCTGAGAGAGTTTAATTTCAGAATGTTGTACAGCTACAGCGCGTCCAAAGGAAAGAGTCCCTGAGGAATCTACGGTGCACGAACCCTGAGAACCCTGAGAGCCCTGAGTCAACTGAGAGAGTCCCTGAGTCCCTGTTTCCCTTTTTCTTCGCTTCGTCTGCGGAGAGACAAACTGTTTTCCATTTTCTTGATTTTGGATTTTCTTGGACTTCTGAATCATCTACATCTGAGTATAGCCGGAATGGACGATGAACTTAACTTACGAACTGTAAATATTGTTCTGGATTGGATGGACAGTACGAACAGCCAATGAAATTGTTTAGAAAGGGGTGGACTGTGGTCGTTTGAGGCTGTGCCTTTAAGAACAAACACTGCTGGAACACACTGGCTAATGTTTTTGGTACTAGAACCAAAACATTCTGATATTCTAAACGAATTTCATTGGTTGATAAACAAAAATTCAGCTTTAGATTGTGAAGCGGTTGGAAAATTTTTTCCTCAGTTCAGTTCGGTTTGGGAGTTGGGGGGAGTTGGGTGTTTTCAGCCTGTTCTCCCTGCCTGCTTCTTCTGCGAACTGCTGGACTTGGCCTTCAGATAAGCAAACACTAATCCTGCATGGGCTTTTGAAGCTTGCTAACAACTCTTTTCCTTAGTAACTTGCCTTTCTCTCTCTCTAACCCCTTTTTGGGGAAAAAGGGAGGTAAGGGGGGGAGAGAGGGGGTTCCAAAGAGGGGATCCCTCCCTGAGGGAGGGATTTTTGTTGTGTTATTTGTCTTTGCTGTGTATTTCTGTATATATATTGTAAATACCTGTATATATTGTGTTATATATAACCTGCTTTCCATATATGCTTGTAAATATATAGCTTTTGCTCTTCGACTGAGTTAGCTGTGGTTTCTTACTCTGTGGAGGAGGGAGAGCTAAGCCCTCTCTCAACCTACCACACTCCACCACCCTTAACTTAAAGAAGTTCCTCCTCCTGTTTAAATGGAACGTTTTATGTTCAAGTTTGTTCTCAATGAAAAGCTGTTTCCAAACTGCCTCAGAAAGACCCAGACACATCAGGGTTACTCATTTTCACAAATTCACAGATTGCATCTGGTTGGAAGGGACTCTCAAAGGTCATCTTGTCCAACCCCCCTGCAGGCATACGGACACCTCAAACTAGAGCAGGCTGCCCAGACATCAAGTTTGACCCTGAATGCCTCAAGGGACAGGGCCTCAACTACATGTTTGGACAACCTGTTCCACCACTTCACCACCCTCACTGTGCAGAATTTCTTCCTGATGTCCAACCTAAGTCTCCCCTGCTCCATTCTCCAACCATTTCCCCTCATCCTATCACCACCTTCTAAAGAGTCCCTCCCCACAGCTTGTGTTCATTTCATCTTCTCTGACACAACCAACACCATGAGTTCTGCACCAGACTGCAGAAACCCTGCCCTTCAAATCCCTCCTGGTCCCAGCTGGGAGGAGACCAGTAGAAAGGCAGTCACCTAAGCCGGGTGCTCTCTTCCTCCAAAGGGGAAGGCTGGGAGGGAAAAACAATGCAGAGAGCAAAACAAGAGGGGTGGAAGGGAAGTGAGTCAGGGTGGCCGGAAACCATCGGCCGGTGGATACGAGCACAGCGGAGACTGGAGCACTCCTGGGCAGCTGAGGGTGGCTGCTGGTGGAGCACAGCAGTGTTTAAGGCAGGACCCTGTCATGCTGTATCCTCCAGCCACCTCAGGGCACGATAATCCCCTGGGGCACCACCAGCACAGTGTCACTGGGGAAGGTGTGCCCAGCTGTGTGAGAAGGCCACACCATCTTATCAGAGAAATGTGGAATTGTTTGGGTTGGAAAATACCTTTAAGAATCACGGAGCAATAAAATTGTTTGGCTTGGAAAAGCCCTCTAAGATCATCCAGTCCAAACATCAACCCAAGACCACCTTGGCCATGTCACAAAGTGCCACATCCACACACTTCTTGAGCATCTCCAGGGATGGTGACTCCAGCCTGTTCCAATCCCTGACCACATTTGCAGCAAAGAAATTTTTTCTAATCTTCTCCCCTAGCCCAATTTCAGGCCACACTCATCAAGCTCAACCATTCTCTAATTCTGCCAAGGCTGGGGCTAAACCATGACCCTCAGCATCACACCTCCACATCTCTGCAACACCTCCAGGGATGGGGCCTCACACCATATCCCTGGGCAACCTGTTCCAGTACTGCACCACTCTCATTGTGCAGAACTTCTCCTGATGTCCAGCCTAAATCTCCCCTGCTCCAGTTTCAAACCACTGCTGCTCAGCCTATCACCACAGGCCCTTCTAAACAGTCCCTCCCCAACCTTCCTGTAGGTCCCCTTCAGATACTGAAATGCAGCTGTCAGGGCTCCCCAGAGCCTTCTCTGATCTGGGCTGAACAGCCCCAACTCTCTCAGCTTGTCTCCATAGCAGAGGTGCTCCAGCCCTTGGATCATCTTTTGTGGTCCTTCTCTGGACCTGCCTCAACAGGTCCATGTCCTTCTTGTATTGAGGGCCCCAAAGCTGCACAAAGCACTGCAGATGAGTTCTCACCAGAGCAGAGAGGCAAAATCAGCTCTCTGGATCTGCTGGCCACACTGCTTTTGATGCAGCCCAGAGGGCAGTGAAAGGCCTGGCAGAGCTCTTTCAGACTCACCTTTTCAGGCAGGCAGTGCGGCAGAGAGCGATCACTGCAGCTCTCCCGGCTTTCCAGGTGCTGCTCTGAAAGCTGTAGGCACCTGCAGCACTGTAATCTCAGGGTATGGGAGTGATTCAACCTCCTGCATGCTGAACAAGGAAGGCAGCAGCATCTCAGAGGTGAAAGGGCCTTGCCTTTAGAGAAAAGGAGGGTCAGAGAATCAGTCTTCTCTAGTGGACTCATTACCAGCTGAGAACACAGGAGTGCTGGTGTCTTGAAAAAGGCCAAACTCTCTGCACCACAAACAGGCTCTACAAGGTAAAGCCACCACTCTCTGGACCTTGTGCAAACTGGTCAGTCAGCATCTCCTCTGCTTGCAGCTTCAGTATTCAGGATACTCCAGAGCAAGTGGCAGGAACCCTAGGACTAGAAGGTAGCCATGGCCACCTCATATCTCACCCTTATGCTTGAAGGAGCCTTGCTAGAAAGAGCTTTCTTCAGCATCAACCTTCAGGGTGGGAATAGAGATGCCTGAGATCTATGCTGGGATGCTGTAAGCAGCCACAGGGTTATAACAGCAACATAAGGTCAGGACTTCAAGGCTGAGTGGGCTGTTGCTAAAAACTTTGGTAACTCTTCAATCCCCTGCAAGGAGACAGGAGCCAGGTGTGGGGTGGTCTCTTCTCCCTAGCTACACGTAATAGGAATAAAGGAAGTGGCCCAAAGTTGCATCAAGGGAGGTTTAGGTTGGACATTAGAAGAAACCTCTTGGCTGAAAAGGTATTCAAAGACTAGAACAGGCTGCCCAGGGAGGTGTTCAAGAAATGTGTGCACATGGCATTTTGGCACATGGTCTAACGGCCATAGTAGTGTTGGGTTGATGGTTGGACTCAATGATCTTGGAGGTCTCTTCCAACCAAAACAATTTTATGGTTCTAGGAAAATCATTTGTACCACCTATGGTCCTGGAAGCCCCTGCCCAAGCAAGACAGAAGTTAAATGTCAGAACTGGAGTCCTTTCGACACTTCAGCAGCATCAGAGGGCCCACATAATTTATGTATCACAACCATGATGTGGCAGGATGAAAAATACTACAGCAAGGATTTGTTCTTGCAAGGGAAAACATTTGCAGCAGCACACAACAGCCCCACAGAAGAAAAGCAGGATTGTTGTGATGAATAATGCATATTGCCTATGGTACTAATTAACCTTCTACTCCACCAAGATATTATGGAACAATGAGGCTAATTTGAATGTGGCCCCACACTTTTCCCAATGGCATCTGGGAAATCAATCATTGGAACACCTGAAAAATGGAATTCCTACAAAACAGAAGCCTTTACTGCACACAATGTTTTTGTTTCTCTCTGGTCACAGCCCAGGTTGGTTTTGCATCCACACACACACATGGACAGAGACTCCGCAGCCAGAAGTGCTCCTGCTTGGCTGTCCACATCTCCTCATCCATCTGCCAGCACCACTCAGGCAGTGATAACCTGCCTCCAACTAAAGCCCACAAGGTCTCTACAGGCTCTAGATGTCCTACAGACGTAACTGCAGCGCGACTGTCACAGAATCACAGAATGTTAGGGGTTGGAAGGGAACCTCTGGAGATCATTAACTCCAACCCCCCTGCCAGAGCAGGATCACCTAGGGCAGGTTACACAGGAACACATCCAGGTGGGTTTGGAATGTCTACAGAGACGCAGACTCCACCACCGCTCTGGGCAGCCCACTCCAGGGCTCCATCACCCTTAAATTAAAGAAGTTCCTCCTCATGTTCAGACAGAATTTCTGATGTTCCAGCTTGTGCCTGTTACCCCTTGTCCTGTCACTGGGCACTACTGAAAAGAGCCTGGTCCCATCCTTCTGACATCCACCCCTTAAGTATTGATCAGCATTGATGAGATCCACCCCCAGCTCTTCTCCAGACTAAAAAGCCCCATTTCTCTCAAAACCCCCTGGGTTCCTCCCCCATCAGAGTGGCAAATCATAACAAACTTGCTGAAAATCAGCACTGAAGCTTCTAAGCAAAACTTTCTGTGCCTCCACCTGAAAAGCCTGACTGTAGTTTGGGCTGCTCTTGCTTTTCATGTACAAGTCATTTTCCTGCTAGCTCAAGGTTACAGCTGGTATTAGAGTAAGCACAGATACCACATCAGATGCACTGTGCCCTTAGTTGTGTACACAAACTTAGCCACACAGGCATGGCCAAAGACACAAAAGAAGGCATCATGCACAAGCATCTTAATAAAAACCTTCAGGAAAGAAAAACATCCAAAGGTTACAGTCACAGGATTCACAGTCAGAGATCACATTGAGTTGGAAGAGACCCTCAAAGGTCATCTTGTCCAACCCCCCTACAGGCAGCAGGGACACAGCCACTAGAGCAGCCTGCCCAGGGACACAGCAAGTCTGATCTTGAATGGCTCCAGGGATGGGGCCTTAACCACATCCCTGGGCAGCCTGTTCCAGTATTTCACCACTCTCATTGTGCAGAACTTCCTCCTGATGTCCAACCTGAATCTCCCCTGCGCCAGTTTCAAAGCCATTGCCCCTCATCCTGTCACTACAAGCCCTTGTCAGAAGGCCCTACCCAGCTCTTTTGTAGTCCCCTTCAGATACTGGAAGGCAGAACTCCAGGCAGAACAGCCTCAACTCTCCCAGCCTGTCCCCAGCCCTCTGGTCATCTTTGTGTTCCCCCTCCAGATCCACTCCAGGAGGTCCATGTCTCTCTTGCGTTGGAGGCCCCAGAGCTGGACACAGCACTGCAGATGATTAAGGAATAAGTTTTCAGATCAATACTTAAAGGGTGGTTTCAGGAGGATGGGACCAGGCTTTGTTCAGTGGTGCCCAGTGACACAACAAGGGGTAACAGGCACAAGCTGGAACATCAGAAGTTCCATCTGAACATGAAGAAGAACTTCTTTAATTTAAGGGTGATGGATCACTGGAGCAGGCTGTGCAAAGAGGTGGTGGAGTCTCCATCTCTGGAGACATTCAAAACCCACCTGGGTGTGTGGTCTTCTTTACGTGAATCTGGCTTGTCAGGAGCGTTGGACTAAATGATGTCCAGAGGTCCCTTCCAACCCTACCACTGTGATTCTGTGGTGTGGCAGAAGGCACTGTCGCCCCATTTACCCCTGCACTTTGCAGACACCATCTCCGAGGCAGTGCGTGACTGGCGGCCTTCCCCATCAGGGTGACAGAGCTGCTGTCAATGCCATCAGCCATGCTCAGAGCTCACTCAATAACAGACTCACACAATCATTGCGCTTGTCCCCAGGCACCACATTTCCAGCTGGCAACCATCCCACACACCACAGAGTGAAACCCCCACGTAGCACAGCAGCAAAAACAGGCCCAGGAGATGTTTGACCTGACTGCTGAGTATTGAGTTAGTGGCGCATCGAGAAGATGAGATCCAGACCTGCTGAGGATGCCAAGTGCTGAGCACACAGCACTGCAGCAGCACCTTGAGAATGGCTTCTTAACATGCACCAAGTCCTCCAAGCAGGATCCAAGAATTGACAAGTCATTTTGAACTGTAGTAGGAGTGAGGAGTGACTGAAAACTTCTTCCCTACTCCTTGCACAAGGAGCACACTGTAGAATCATGAAACCACAGAACCCATGGGGTTGGAAAAGACCTTTAAGATCATCCTGTTCAACCCCTCACTCCAAGAAGGTCATTGAGGGACTGGAGAAGCTCCAGAGAAGGGCAACAAAGCTGAAGGGGCTGGAGAACAGGGCTGGTGAGGAGCAGCTGAGGGAACTGGGGGTTTTTAGTTTGGAGAAGAGGAGGCTGAGGGGAGACCTTATTGCTCTCTACAACTCCCTGAAAGGAGGCTGCAGTGAGCTGAGGGTTGGTCTCTTCTCCCTAGTAACAGGTGACAGAAGGAGAGTAAATGGCCTGAAGCTGTGCAGAGGAGGATTAGGTTGGAGATTAGGAAAAATTTCTCTGCTGCAAGAGTGGTCAGGCACTGGAGCAGGCTTCCCAGAGAGGTGGTGGAGTCACCATCCTTGGAGGTGTTCAAGAAACATGGACATGGCACTTGGGAACATGGTTCAGTGGCCATGGTGGTGTTAGGTTGATGGCTGGACTTGATGAACTTAGAAGTCTCTTCCAACCCAAACAATTCTGTGATTCTAGACTCTCAGGTCTGGACCAAACTAGCTTTGCACATGAGTGATGGATTAAATCTGTGGAGCCTACAGTTGCCTGAATCTGCCTGTGAGGGCCCACAGTGCTGTGACCCCAGCCATGACCACAGGCACTACCCCATCTATGCTCCCTGCTGTGGGCTCTGTCAGAGGATGCTGTGGCTGTCACCACAGCAGAGCAGGTCCTGGCTGCTGTGACACTTGATTCGTCTGGGCAGCAGCATGCCTGGAAGGTTGAGTGCCCTCTTTTAGTGGAAGTATGCAAGACAATCAAGGGCAGCTAAGCAAACGAGTTTTGACAGATTAAATCATGCTTGAACTGTGAGAGCAGAGAAAAAATCATGTAAAAGCCCTGCTAAAAATAAATAAATAAAACAACCCAAAGCAAACAGAAACCCACAAAGGCTTCACAAATAAATAAATAATGGGGGCCAGCCTCGTGCACAGGAAGGGGAGAAAAGCTTTTAGCTGAGCCTGACTGAAAACTTGGGTAGGTGTGGTGGTTTGGCTCTGGCCTGGAGGCCAGATGCCCACCAGAGCTGCTCTATCACTCCCCCTCTTTAGTGAACAGGGGAAGAAGGGAAAGAAAATATAACAGAAGCCAGGAATAAGATAGGAGCAATTTAGTAACACTAATAAGCAAACAGCAATAGACTGCACAGAAGCAAAAACCAGAGAGAGAGATGTCAGTCTCTGCTTCCTATCAGCAGGACGGTGGTCGGTCTCAGGAAGCAGGGCTCTCTAAGCTTGGTGGTTCCTTGGGAGGACAGATGCCATGGACCAATCCCCCCACTTCCCTCTTTCACTTCATTCTTGTACCTGAGCTGACGTCATATGGTCTGGAATACCTCTTTGGCCAGTCTGAGTCAGCTGGCTCAGCCATGTCCCCTCCCAAGATTTTGCCCACCCCTCAAGGTACTCTTGGGGCAGGGAAATGTTGAAAGGACACAGCCTGGATACTGGATTCAGCCGCAGCCAAAACACTGCTGTGTTATCAACTACTGCGGCAAAAACCACAGCACTAGAAAGACGCTGTGAGGAGAATTAACTCCAGCTCAGTTCAACCCAATACAGTAGGGAAGAGAGAGATCCTTTTGCAAGGCAAACATCTGCCACCTTCTGCAGAGGTCACCCAGGGAAGCAGCGGAGTCACCATCACTGCAGGGGTTTAAGAAATTCATGGACGTGGCACTTTTGGACATGGTGTAATGGCCATAGTGGTGTAGGGCTGAAGGTTGGACTTGATGGTCTTGGAGGGCTTTTCCAACCCAAACAATTCCATGCTTCTAGGTTTGTAGTCATTTCCATGCTTTTCACTTCAAGGATGAATCTCCTGCCACTCACCTGCTCTGCCACTGAGAGACCATCAATTGTTCAGGCAACAAAAGCAGTCCCCAACCCAGGTGGGACAGGAAGTGAAATCCAATTATCAGGACAGTTGCCCTTATCAGCACACAGCACTACAGCATGGTGGAGGTTGGAAGGGACATCCAAAGATCATCCAGTCTCCTCTGAAGTCCTTCAAAACCCACCTGGACATTGTGATCCTGGGCAACCAGATTTAGGGGTTTTGAAGGACTACAGAGAAAGAGACTCCATAACCTCTCTGGGCAGCCTGTTCCAGGGTTCTAGCACCCTTGAAGCAAAGAAATTTCTCCTCATGTTTAAGAGAAACCTTCTGGGTTCCGGTTTATGTCCATTGTCCTATCAATAGGCACCACTGAAAAGAGCCCAGCCCCGTTCTATTGATCCCCATTCCTTTAGACACTGATCAGCATTGACCAGATCCCCTCTCAGGACGCTCTTCTCCAAGCTAAACAGCCTCAGGATTCTCAGCCTGTCCTCCCAAGAGAGATCACACTATCACCAAGGTTGGAAGAGACCTCAAAGATCATCGAGTCCAACCTGTCTCCACAGACCTCATGACTAGACCATGGCACCAAGTACCACATCCAATCCCCTCTTGAACACCTCCAGGGATGGTGACTCCACCACCTCCCTGGGCAGCCCATTCCAATGATGAAACAACTCTCTCAGTGAAGAACTTTCTCCTCACCTTGAGCCTAAATCTTGTGCTCCTCACAATCTTTGTAGCCCTCCATTTAACTCTCTCCAGTAGTTCCCTGTCCCTCTTGAACTGGGGAGCCCAGAACTGGACACAATAGTCCAGGTGTGGCCTCACCATGGCAGAGTACAGGCAGAGGAGAACCTCCTTTGACATGCTAACCACACCAATATGCATGCAAAAGCCCTGAGCAGCATCTGCTTTGGTCCTGGAGGATCCTGTGAGTGGCTTTCCCACAACACTCTGAACCTTCAGTCAATTTTACCTCAAATTACCTCCACAGACACTTGGCTCAGGAGCTTTCCTCCTGGATAGATAATACTCAATCTGTTGTAAGTCAACCATAGCAATGAAGGAAATCCCACCAGGTCATGGGGCATCCATGGACCTTGGCAATTAACCATGGCACCTCCCTATCCTCCCAAATTCTTTCTTCCCTGCTGTGGATTTCTTCCAGTAATTAACATGCCCGATTGCCTTGGATTTACATGAATAAAAGGCTGGCTCCTGTCCCAAATCCCATCATCACTGCTGCTCCTCTAGCCAACATAGAGCCCCAGCACTGATGAAGTCCACAGCCCTGCGTCTGTCACTGCCTGCCTTGCAGTCGCTCTGCAAAGCAGCTGGGAGCTGGGAAGCTGCAGCCCACAGGCTGCTTCTACTGAATACCAAATGAGCTGGTCAGGAGCAGCTTTCCCTTTGGCTCTGCAGTAATTAAAAAGCTTCCTTTCTAGGCAGCTTTTGAAGGCTATGCTGTGACCCCTGGTCACCACTGTGATGGAATGACAGACTGGCTAACCCTGGGTAAGACCTCAAATGGCATTATTTGGGGAATTAAAAACTACAGCACAGGAAGTTCCACCTCAACATGAGGAAGAACTTCTTTACTGTAAGGGTCACAGAGCACTGTAACAGGCTGCCCAGAGGGGTTGTGGAATCTCCTTCTCTGGAGACTTTCAAGAGCCATCTGGAAGCATTCCTGTGTGACCTATGCTAGATTCTATGGTCCTGCTCTGGCAGAGGGGTTGGACTCAAAGATCTCCAGAGGTCCCTTCCAACCCCTAACATCCTCTGATCCTGTGATTGAAGCACAGCTGACCATTTCACTTGGTGGATGATAACCATGGTTCTGGTGATCAATAAAGATTATGGTGGCTCCACATACAGGCTGAAGAGCCCCAACTGTCTCAGCCTGCCTTTGCAGCAGAGGTGCACCAACCCTCTAATCATCATAGAATCATTTCATTTAGAAGAGACCTCTAGGATAGAGTCCAACCATCAACTTAAGACCACCATGGCCATTAAACCATGTCCCAGAGTGCCATGGCCACATGTTTCCTGAACACCTCCAGGGATGATGACTCATCATCTTCACACAAATTATACCATCTAACATAAATAAGGTGGAATGAGGGTTCTGACAAACAAGCTTTGGCATAGTCTGGGCAGTCAGAGAGGTTGTAGCCACCTTTCTGTTACAAATCCCCAATCAGGCACAGAACTCATGGCTTATTTGTTCCCAGGTTAGAAGAGCATCTGGACAAGCCCTTCATTGGACATGTGAGCTCATGGCCAAACTATCCAGTTCTGCAGAGGCAACAACAGGACAGAGGGAACAGCTAGGGACAGCCACATCTTAAATCAAGACAATTAAATTCACAGCAGCCCTGTACTTTAGCCTTAATATTGCTCTAGAGTCCTTAAATATTTGGAACTCCCACAATTCATAAGCATGCTGGGTCTGAGCAAGGCAGCAGCACAGGAGGCCAATGGCATGCAGAGGAGTGCCACAAAGATGATCAGGGGCTTCAGCACCTCTGCTATAAGACAGGCTCAGGAAGCTGGGGTTGCTCAGCCTGGAGAAGAGAAAGCTCCAAGAAGACCTTAAAGCAGCCTTCCAGTACCTGAAGAGAACCTACAAGAAGGCTGCAGAGGGACTGTTTCCAAAGGTCTGCAGCGATAAGATGAGGGGAAGTGGTTTGAAATGAGAGAAGAACAGATTTAGATTGGATGTTAGGAACAAGTTCTGCACCACAAGGGTGCTGGAACACTGCAACAGGTTGCCCAGGGAGGGAGCTGAGGCCCCATCCCTGGACACATTCAGGGTCAGACTCGACAAGGCTCTGAGTCCAGCCTTCAACTCAAGACCACCATGCAGATTAAACCATGTCCCAAAGTGCCATGCCCATACATACATGCCTGTACACCTCCAGGGATGGTGACTCCACCACCTCCCTGTTCCAATCCCTGACCACTCTTGCAGCAAAGGAATTTTTTCCTCAACTCCAACCTAATCCTCCCCAGATGCAATTTCAGGCCATTAGGGTTACAAATGTAGAAGGTAGTGCAGAAGGTTCCAACTCATTAGCCAAGCATGATACACTGCACACCCACAGATGCCGTGCCTCTGATCAGGAAGGCAAACACACAGCCAAGATAAAAGCAATACTGAATCAATTCTGCTGCAACACAGCTTTGATCTGTAGAAAATGCTTTCCTGCTCCTGTTAATGATTGCAGGTGCAGAACAGAACACCTCAACAGGTCCAGATCAGACAAGAGAAGCAGGGTTTTGTTTTGAAAGGAATTCTAAGATCATCTACTCCAACCACCATCTAACTGCCAAATCTCCTCCTGTCATTTGTTCCTAGGGAAAAGAGACCAACCCCCACCTCACTGCAGCCTTCTTTCAGGAAATTGTAGAGAGCAATGAGGTCTCCCCTCAGCCTCCACTTCTCCTGACTAAACAACCCCAGTTCCCTTAGCTACTCCTCACCAGCCCTGTTCTCCAGACCCTTCATCAGCTGCATTGCCCTTCTCTGGACCTGCTCCATCACCTCATAGCCTTTCTTGGAGAGAGTGGCCTAAAACTAAATCCCTGACTCAAAGTGTGGCCACACCATTGCTGATCCAGGCTAGGATGCTGCTGGCTGCCAATCAACACCCCTAGGTCTTTTTCTGCTGGGCAATTTCCAGCCACTCTGCCCCAAGCCTTAAGCATTCATGGGGTGGTTGTGACCTAGGTTCAGGACTTAGCACTTGGCCTTGTGGAATCTCGTACTGTTCACCTTGACCCATCGATCCAGCCCAGCCAGGTCCCTCTGCAGAGCCTTCCAACCCTCCAGCAGATCAACACTGACACCCATCTTATTGTCATCTGCAGACACAGTGAGGGTGACTCAATCACCTCACCCAGATCTTGGATAAAGACATTAAAGAGAACTGTTCCCAGCACTGAGCCCTGAGGAATGCCACAAGTGACCAGTCACCAACTGGATGTAACTCCACTCTCCAGCACTCTTTGGCCCCAGCCATGCTCACAGCCCTCTAGAGAACATCCCCATTTCCCCTGCAGTCCCAACTGCCTGTTGCTGAGATGCAGCATCCAGGTGCTTTTCCATACCTCTGGACAGACACCACACAACCTGCCGCCAAAAACTGCAGCTACCTCTGACACTGGCTGCTTTTGTGTCTAATTAAAATCAACCAGGCACTCCAGCTGATAATTATCTAAACACCTTCCATGCTCCACTCCCAGCCAATTTGGTTTTAATCAGCAAAATGCATGAGAAGTATGAACGATGGGCACAGATCTCCCTGGAGGGGGCAACTCTAGTTCCAAATTCAGTATTTTCCATGTACTGAATATTTCCATCAATGTTTTGCTTGCCATGTAATCACCTCCCAGTAGAACAATTAAAAAGAGATTTTTTTGTTGTTTATTAATTTATTTATATCCCTGGCTTTTTCTTGTTTTCCACTCCACCACAAAGGTAACAGCAGGCTTGCCTTATTCACCTGAGTCCTAGCTGGGAAGTCTCCCAGAAGACAAACAGGATTTAGCAGCAACTAGCATCCATAACAAGGAGTTTAGAGAGAGACTTCCCAGAAGCACAGAACAGTGGGGGTTGGAAGGGACCTCAGCTACTCCTCATCTACTCCAACCTCCCTGCCAAAGCAGGGTCACCCACAGCAGGTTGCCCAAACCTCACCTGGATTACTGCATACAACTCTGGAGCCCTCAACACAGGAAGGACTTGGACCTGATGGAGTGGGTCCAGAGGACAGCCTAAAATGATCAGAGGGCTGGAGCACCTCTGCTGTGGGGACAGGCTGAGGGAGCTGCAGGCTGCAGAAGAGAAGGCTCCAAGAAGACCATAGAGCAGCCTTCCAGTACCTGAAGGGGGCTACAAGAAGGAAGCAGAGGGACTGCTCCCAAAGGCCTGAAGTGATAGGATGGGGGACAATGGTTTGAAATGAGAGAAGAGCAGATTTAGATTGGATGTTAGGAACAAGTTCTGCACCAGGAGGGTGCTGGAACACTGCAACAGGTTGCACAGAGAGGGAGCTGAGGCTCCATGCCTGAAGGTATTCAAGATGAGGCTGGGAAAGGGTCTGAGCAACCTGATCTAGCGGAGGATGTCCCTGCTGACTGCAGAAGGGTTAGCCTAGACAACCTTTGGAGGTTCCTTCCAACCCAAACCATTCTATGATCACAATGTCCAGGCAGTTTTGGAATCTCTCCAGAGAAGAAGACTCCACAAGTTCTCTGGGCAGCACCTGAGGGGAAGAGACAGGCAAGCAAGTTGTGGATGAGACTGAAGAAAAGTTGCCCCACATCTGCACCTACATCAGATGCAAAGCCCAGAAGCACTGGATGCTTTGGAGCAAAATTCAGGCTCAAAAGAAGTATTCCATTTGCAGCAGCACAGTTCTGTTTCCTAAAAATAAAGGACCAGGGAAGGCAGATGCTGAGCTGCAGCCTCCCCACCTGAGGACAGCACAGAGTGATTTGGTCAGGATGCAAGTTTTATTTGTGGTACCAGCCCTGTGTGTCACTCAAGTCATGCCCCTGGGACAGCTGCTGTGCAGACAGAGAAGCACCATGGTCAGCAGCCCTGGCTCTGCCATCAGCATCTCTGTCAGCCCTCACTTGCCTCCCAGCCCTGCCCAGATGGTGCCTTCTCCTACTCACCAGCTGAGGAGAGTGCTACCTCTGCCTGCCTGCTCCCACACAGCTGAGAAAACCAAAAATCAACCCGAGCAATTCTCTCCAAATAGCCCTGCAAGAGCTGATCAACAAGAGGACAATCACAGCTCTGAGAAAGGGCCTTCAGCATCTGCACTGATTGCACCACTCTGGGAGGAAGATGAGAACCTCTGCTTCACCCCCATCAGACTCACAGATTGCACTGGCTTGGAAGGGACCCTCTAAGGTCATGTCCCCTGCACTCAGCAGGGACACCTCCAACTCAAGCAGGCTGTCCAAGGCCACATCAAGTTTGATTTTTAATGTCTCCAGGCACAGGGCCTCAGCCACAGCCCTTCTAAACAGTCCCTCCCCAGCTCTCCTGTAGCTCCCTTCAGGTACTGGGAAGCTGCTCTAAGGTGACCCAGGAGCCTTCTCTTCTCCACAATAAACAGCCCCAATGCTTTCAGCCTGTCTCCAGAGCAGAGGTGCAGAGTCCTCTGATCATCTTGGTGGCCTCCTCTGGACCCTCTACAGCAGGTCCATGACCCTCTTATATTGAAGGCTGCAGAGCTGGACACAGCACTGCAGGTGAAGTCTCACCAGAGCAGAGGTAGAATCACCTCTCTCCACCTCTGGCTACACTGCTTTGGGTACAGCCCAGGCTGCTGTTGGCCTTCTGGGGTGTAAGTGCCCATTGCTGGCTCATGTGCAGCTTCTCACTCACCAGCACCTCCATGTCCCTCTCTGCAGGGCAGCTCTCAATCTCATCATCCCCCAGCCTGGACCGATATTAAAAAGTCACTCCAACCTAGGTGCAGGACCTTGCATTTTGCCTCATGAGATTCTCCTCAGCCCAGCTCTCCACCACCTGCCCAAGTCCCCCTGGGTGGCCCCACCCCATCCATCAGCCTTATCAACCACACCACTCAGCCAGAACAAAATCACCCCAAGAACTGCTTTGGCATCTGAACTTCTGTTCTATGTCAGCTGACCTGTGTCAATCAGTTTTCATTCCATCCAGAATAAAAGTGGATGTGTGGACATGGCACTTGGGTTCATGGTGTAATGGCCATGGTGGTGTTGGGTTGATGGCTGGACTCGATGGTCTTATGTTCCAACCCAAACAATTCCATGATTCTTTAAGCAGAATAAATAACATGAGGAACTCTATGTGCTGGTAGATGCTCTGTGTTTTTCTTTCCTGGACTGCCTGACTGGTGTTTGGGAAAGGCTCTCCCTGCTCCTGGCTGACACAATGATGGTCTCAGCACTCTGTGGTTGTAGCTCCGACAAACACCTAAATAACTTCTGACCTTTGCTTTGTAAATCACTTGGGTGCAGCTCACCAGCAGCCTCCCTGTTTGCTTCTGCTTAGGCAGAAGCAGCTTATTAGTGACTGTGCTTTGGGGAACACTCAGGCCTGACTTTGTTTATTCAAATTTCTCCCTCAAAGATGACATTTTCCAAGCTCCAGTGTCGCATCTGGACAGAGCCAGGCTACACTCTCTTATTAGAGATGAGGTAAATCCCAGTTACCCTCACAAATATGTGCACCACTGAAATCCCTTTTGCCTACAAATCATTAATTGGCACTGATGTTCTGAATTCATCATCTTGTCAGCAGGGTTCCTGTTTGAAGAAGGCACTGACAGACACAGCTGAGCAATTCCTCTCGCTGGGGACAGTGAGGTTGTAAATATGACATGGTCTGATCTCCCTGTACAATGTGTTGGCTGTACAGACAGCAAGGAAGTGCTGTTAAGAACCCAAACTACATGGATTTTTACAAGATCTTGCACCTGGGTTGGGGCAATCCCAAGCACAAATCCAGGCTGGGTGAGGAGTGGCTCAAGAGAAGCCTGGAGGAGAAAGACTTGGGGGTGTCAGCTGATGAGCCAGCAATGGTCACTGGCAGAAGGCAGCTGTGTGCTGGGCTGCATCCAAAGCAGTGAGAGTATCAGAACAGGGAGGAGATTCTGCCTCTCTGCACTGCTGAGACCCCACCTGCAGCACTACAGTTCTGATGCCCCCAGCACAAGAAGGACATGGAGCTGCTGGGGGGAGTGCAGAGGAGGCCACAAAGATGATCAGGGGGCAGGAGAACCCCCGCTATGGGGACAGGCTGAGAGAGTTGGGGCTGTTCAGCCTGGAGAAGATAAGAGCAGCAACACAGTACCTGAAAGGGGCTACAGGAGAGCTGAGGAGGGGCTTTTGACAAGGGCTTGAAGTGATAAAACAAGGGGGCATGGCTTTGAGCTGGAAATTAGAATATTGAGTCTGGAGATTAGGAAGAAATTCTTTCCAGTGAAGGTGGTGAGACACTGGAACAGGTTGGCCAGGGAGGTTGTGGATGCCTCCTTCCTGGTGATGTTCAAGGCCAGGCTGGATGAGGCCTTGAGCAACCTGGTCTAGTGGGAGGTGTCTCTGCCCATGGCAGTGGGGTTGGAACTGCATGATCCTTGAGGTCATTTCCAACCCAAACCATCCTATGAGTCTCTTTTGGCAGCATGGCCTATTTCCCACAAGTGCCCTGGGACATCTGAAGAGGTAAATCATGGCTCTTTGGGGATGTTGTAGTGAAGGAGCAGTGTCAGGGTTCATTATTCCCAACAATCAGTTGCTGTGCCAGGTAATAAGAGAAATAGGAGGAGCTGCTCTGTGAATTTTTACACTACCTTCTGGAGCTGTGACTTGGTGCCACTAAAGAGCTGATGGTTATTTGCTTTGGTTCAGCTGGTGCTGTCTCAATGGCTGCTTGAGGAAAATGCCTGGTTTCAAGTACCCTTGTCATGGTGGGTCTCCTCCTTGTCAGGCAGAATTCAGCTAGAGATGAGGGCCAGAGATAAAATCCTATGAAACTTGATGTAGCACCACTAAAGTTTCTGTCATTACCAGTTAAGAATTTTGACCAAACAACTTCTTCTGTGCCTCTGTCTGTGGCCCTGCACTGCCTGAGGCTGGGTCTCTGTAGCTTCAGTTGGGTTTGCTTGCCTTATAGAGCAGGGCTCATCAGCAAGCTGCTGCTGCAAATTAATAAAGCTACTGTGAAAAGGCCACCTCCTGGTACTTCTTTTTGTATACACAGAATTGTTTGGACTGGAAAAGCTCTTTCCGATCATCCAGGCCAACTGTTCTCTAGCTCTAGCAAGGGTGGGGCTTGGTTGAAGGCCAGGCTGGATGAGGCCTTGGGCAACCAAGTCTAGTTGAGAGGGGTCCCTGCCATAGCAGGGTGGTTGGAGTAGAGGATCTCTATGGTGCCTTCCAACCTGAGCCATCTTTGAATTTATGATCTGACCCACACTTATCTGGGACAGCCTGGATTTCCTGAACTTTGGCTAGTGTTAGCTCCCCTTGTGCATTATCAAACACTAAATCATAGAATCACAGAATCCTAAAGAGTTAGGTTGAAAGGGACCTCTAAAGGTCATCTAGTCCAACCCCTCTGCACTCAGCAGGGACATCCTCCAATAGATCAGGCTGCTCAGTCTTGTGCAGCCTGACCTTGAATATGTCCAAGGATAGGGTCTCAATTCCCTCCCTGGGCAACCTGTTGCAGCGTTCCAGCACCCTCATGGTACAGAGTATGTTCCTAGCATCCAACTCGTCCTGCTCCAAAATAGGAGCAGTATCTTTATTGGCACAGGAAAAGTAAAGCAAAGGTGGCTTTTTGCTACACCTTCAGGTGAAGGAGACTCCTGATCAGGAAGCACACCCCACAAGCTGTTCCTCCAAAAATAACCATCCCCTGTGTTTCTCTCCAAGTCAACCCTTGAAGTGTGTTATCCTCAGGGGCACAGTGTGTGAATAAGGACTAAAGGATCAAGGCAACAGTTTGCTCTGGAGGTACAATGTGCTCTGCTCTGCACTAACACTGCAAACACCACTCAGGAGGGTCTACAGCCAGGTGAACAGAAAAAGCAACCCTGAGTGTACTGCTTCGTTCAAATATTTCCCTTCAGTTTTCCCTTCCTGTTTATTTTTAATTTTAAATGTCCAAACACATTTTAAGATGAACCTTTCACGACAGGAGGGCAACATTTATAAGCAAGCATGTAATAAATTAAGTGATAAAATGAGATAGGATCACAGAATCCCTGTGGTTGGAACAGACCTCGAAGACTGTGTCCAACCACTCCTTAACTCATGCTAAACCATGGCCCTCAGCACCACATCTCTGCCCCTTTGAAACACCTCCAGGGATGGGGATTCAACCACCTTTTGGGCATCCTGTTCCAGACTTTGAGAACCCTTTCAGTTGCTTCTCATATCCAACCTAAACCTCTCCTGGTGCAAGCTGAGATCATTTCCTCTCCTCCTATCACTTCATACTAAGGAGAAGAGACCAAACCCCACCTAACTCCAACCTCCTTTCAGGGAGCTGTAGAGAACAATGAGGTCTCCCCTCAGCCTCCTCTTCCCCAGACTATACACCCCTCATTCCCTCAGCTGCTCCACACCAGACCTGCTCTCCAGACCTTTCACCAGCTTTGTTGCCCTTCTCTGGACCAGCTCCAGCACCTTAATGTCCTTCTCAGAGTGTGGGGCCCAAAACTGAACCCAGGACTGAAGGTGTGGCTTCACCAGTGCTGAGTACAGGGGGACAATTCCTGCCCTGGTCCTGCTGGCCACACCATTGCTGATCAAGGTCAGGATGCTGGTGGCCTTCTTGGCCACCTGGGCACACTGTGGCTCATCTTCAGCCAACTGTTAATCAACACCCCCAAATCCTTCTCTACTGGGCAATTTTCAGTCACTCTGCCTCAAGCTTGCAGTGTTCATGGGGTTGTTATGACCCTGATTATCCACCCTTAGAGGATCTTGTGCTTCTTTGAAAGTCTTCCTTTCCCAGTTCTGGGCTTTACATACCACAGCTCTCCTGCTCAAAGTCCCTGATGGTTCAGGAGACCTGTGTTAAGTAGCAACTCAGGAACCTTGGCCAGCTACTTGTGTGAAAACCTCAGCATACATGGAAGCATTTTTATCAGCAGGGATTTAGGCTTAACTCTGAACAGCTGAGCAGCTTTGAATTCAATTATTTACCAGAGAGGAAAATCAATCACCTCACACCACAGCAAATCCTCATTCCCCCCACAGAGTGAGAAAGGGAGAAAAACAGACTCCTTTAAAAAGAAAACCAAAACACATCTTGCACAGGGAAACAGATTTCAAACATTTCATAGCACAGGGAATGGCACAGGAGAAAATCAAGCTGAAGTAACAGAGCTTCTATAATTCCTAAGGAACCCCAATATTGAGGCAAAATAATACAAGGATTTAAATAGCCCCTAAGATTGCAACTGCCTCCTGAACTCAACAGCACAGTGCTCCGCAGGGAACAGGGACATGCCACATTCTCCTCCTCCACAGCCCGGCACGCACCAGAAAGACCTCTACAGAGGCATCAAGTCCCACCACATCCAGCCAGGGCCTCTGTCTTCATCCTGGCACAGCCAAAGGACCTCAGTGGAAGTGAGGAGCCAGCCCATCACCGCCCACTCAAGCAGGCACCGATGCCACGGGAGCGCAGAAAGCCAAGGCGGCGCACAGCGCCGGGCAGCCCCCGGGGCAGCCCCTGCAGGCCCTTACCGTGGCAGGTGTTGTTCTTCTCCTCGTAGCCCGCCTTGCACAGGCACTTCCCGATGGGCACCAGCCACTCCCCCTCAGCACTGCAGTGCATCCTGGGGGCCTCCTCAGTCACTGAGTGGTCAACGCAGACCCCGGCCACCTCCAGCAGCTGCGAGGAGTCGGCTCCCGTGATGGTGTCGGGGAAGCGAGCCAGGTTGCGGACCACCGAGGGGCACTTCTTGTAGTACACTCGCACGGAGACCAGGGCGATGCAGGCCCCCACGTCCTGGAAAGCCAGGTAAAAGCCCTTCTTGCTCAGGGGCCCAACGTCTCTCACCTCCGTGTTCAACTTCATAACTCTGTCACCAAGGTCCAGCTCGGTGAAGCTCTCGTCGGCGGCGATGGTGTCGATCTTGATGTACTGGTTTTCTCTGATCTTCCTCCCGTCCTCGTCGTCTGACTCAAAGTAATACATGTTGAAAGTCTCCTTGCACGTCCCAAGTCCTCCTGGAAGGCTGTTACAGTCCCTCAGGGTGAATTTGAGCTCGATGAAGATGCGGGATGCCCCTTCATTAGAGATCCAGCTGGTCAGAAGCCAGTTGTTCTGATTCTGTTCCATCACCTTGCACACTTGGTAGGTGTGTATGGGAGCGTAGTTCTCATCCACCTCACCGATCTCTTCCCACTGTGGGGAAAAAGGGAAATGTGTTAAAGTCACAGCTCCCACAAAATCTCAGCTTTCCCATCTAAGAGGGCCTTGAGCTTCAGAAAGACTGACATAGAATGGGGAAAATAAATAATCCCAGCATGGTAGTGGTTGGAAAGGACTTCTGGAGAACATCAAGTCCAATCCCCCTGCCAGATTCACCTAAAGAAAGTCACACAGGAACACATCCAGGTGGGTTTTGAATGTCTCTGTAGATGGAGACTACACCACTTCTCTGGTCAGACTGCTCCAGGACTCCAGTACCCTTAAATTAAAGAAGTTCCTCCTCATCTTTAGACGGAACTTCTGATGTTCAAATTTGTGCCTGTTAACCCCTGTCCTGTCACTGGGCACCACTGAACAAAGCCTGGTCCCACCCTCCTGACACCCACCCTTCTAATTACTGATCAGCATTGATGAGATCTCCCCTCAGGTTGCTCTTCTCCAGAGGAAACCACCTCAATTCTTTCAGTCTTTCCTCAAGACAGCAATGTTCCAGACCCCTCATCATCTTTGCGGCCCTTTGCTTCTCCAGTAAGTCCAGAACTGGAGCCCAGAATAGGACACAACACTCCAGCTGTGGCCTCACCAAGCCAGAGTAGAGAGGAAGGAGAATCTCCCTTGACCTGCGGCCCACATTGCTCTTGATGCACCCCAGGATGCCATTGGCCTTCTCGGCCACAAGGGCACATTGCTGGCTCACGGTCAGTCTGCTGTCCATCAGCACACCCAGGTCCTTATCCCCATTCTCTTCAGACAAAGCTGCCTCTCCCCAGAGACTTCAGGCAGCTGCCCCCTTCTGCTTTTACATCCCTCCCCAAGCAGGGGATGGGAGCATGAGTCAACACACCTTCTGCCTGGTCCCACTAGAGACATCAGACAAGGATGCCACAGAATGGTAGGGGCTGGAAAGGACCTCTGGAGAACACCGAGTCCAACCTCCAAGCTAAAGCAGGGTCATGTTGACCAAAAAAGGAATACAGAGTACAGGATGGAAGGCAGCACCTGATGGTTACTGGAAAAGAAAACTCACCAGCTTAAAGAGACAGCACCCAGCTGAAAATACGGGCATGGGAAAAACCAAGTACAAGCAAAATCTGTGCAATGTCAGAATGCCTCTCTGCAGCACCCCATTTCTTAGGTATAAATCAACCCCATCTGCAGGATTAAAACAAAAATGCAGGTGTTGATTTGCGCTAAATGCTCTCCCTCTGTCTTTTAGAGCCCTAAGAAGAGAAACACAAATGCATTCCAATGGCCTGGTGTTAAATTATTTATAGGAGACCTATTTCTGAATCAGGGATTTCCAGCAAACTGCTGCTGGTGAGTTAACAGAAGCTAAAGGTTGCACTCAGCTCCATCAATAGGAAGCATGCAATTCATGCAGGCTGGCTGCCTAGAGAGAGGCCCAAGATCTCACACATCTAACTACAACTCCAAGAGCTCAAAAAGCACTCAGTGGAGTGGCCTTGGGTTAAATGGACAATTTTAAACCACATTCACCAGCTGTCTTGATACTCAGCCTTCTTTCTAATCCCCAGGATTCCAGGACTGCAATTTGCTACCACAGCACAGCGCACACACACAAAAAAGCTGCTGCTCCACAAAAACAAATACTGACAGCAGGGATGAGCATTTCAAAGCTTTTGTTTATTTGGTTTGCAGGAAGCATTCTTTTTTTCTTTTTTTTTTTAGCAAGGAGAATTTCTGTTACTGGTTTTCAGTAACTCAGTTCAACTCTTTAGTGTCTGCAAAAGAAGGTGTGGAAATTTCAAGCCTCTTTCATAGAAACATTGAATTGTTTTGGTTGGAAAAGCCCCTAAGATCATCAAGTCCAAGCATCAACCCAACACCACCATGGCCATTAAACCATGTCCCCAAGTACTGTGTCACAGAACCACATAATTGCTCATCCCACACAACCTGGCACTGCTGAAGGCAAAATTATGCTGTTAGCAAAATACTAGGAGTCTTAAAGGGCAAAAGGGAGCTTAAGATTTACCTGGAGCCTTCCCAGCTGGACTCCTTCCCTCCTCGGACCACAGAATCATAGACTCGTTTAGGTTGGCAAAGCCCTTCAAGATCATCCAGTCCAACCATTCTCTAGCTCTGCCAAGACTGCTGCTAACCCAAGGCCCTGAGCACCACACCTCTGCCTCTTGGAAACAACTCTAGGGATGGGGATTCAATCACCTCCCTGGGCAGCCTGTGTCAGGCTTTGAGAACCCTTTCAGTCAAGAAGTTGCCTCTAAAATCCAACCTAAACCTCCCCTGGTGCAACTTGAGGTCTCCTTCGATGCCTTGATCCTAGGGAGAAGAGACCACCCCCCACTGCACTGTAACCTCCTTTCAGGGAGTTGTAGAGAGCAACATCTCTGTGTCATGCAACCTGCTGCTGTTCCCACCACTCATTTCACAGACTGCCTGGGTACAAGAAGCCTCCATCCTTTCCTATTTAATTTTCCACCCCACCACATGGAGCTCAGCATCATGTGCAAATTAATTCTGGTATCTGCTGGCACAAAAAAGCAATATTGAGAATGCATTTATGCATTTTCACCTTTTTTCTTTTTTTTTTTTCCCCTTTTGGGCACAGATCCCAGGCTTTGAATGAGTGAAAGCATCTGAGATACCCCACATAGAATGGTTTATGCTGGAAAAGACCTTTAAGATCAAAGTCTAATCCAGCACTGACAAGTCCACCTTTGCACAACCCCCAACTGGTTCCAACCTCCTTTTAGGGAGTTGTAGGTCTCCCCTCAGCCTCCTCCTCTCCAGTCTAAATAACCCCAGTTTCCTTGGTGACTCCTCAGAGGACCTGTTCTCAAGACCCTTCACCATCTTTGTTGAACCTTCTCTGGATATGCTCCAGCCCCTCTAGGTCCTTCATGTAGTGAGGGGCCCAAAACTGATTCCAGCATTGAAAGCCTGGCCCACAGCCAGCAGAGGGTAATCTTACCCCCAAAACCTGCTGCTAAACCCAGCAAGAGCACAAAGTGCAGCAGAGAGCTCACCATGGGATTATGCAATCCCCAATCCAAGTCAGAAGAGGAGCCCTGCTGCCCTTCCAGAAGGACAGCCCAGCCCAGGATCCAGCTCTCTGCCATTTCTCCTGTCTTCCATCCCAGGAAGATTTGGGCAGTCTCTTTGATTTCCTTATATGCAGCTGGTGTTAAGACCTGGCTGCCAATCAGTGGCCTCCAGCCCCCTCCCATACACACGCTCCCTAACGCTCCTCAGCTTCATCTGGCAGCCTGCTTCTCCCATTCCCTTTGCTGCTCTGCTCCCATCACAAAGCCCAAAATCTTGGTTGTTTTCTTTTTTTAGCTGCCTGCTGGCTTTCCACCTGCTCTCCTATCACAGAACTAATGCAAATAATAAGCAGGCTCTCCTCTGCACTGTCTCAGTGACTTCAGCGAGGTCACCTAAGGCTACATCTCCAGTGAAAGCCAGGCAGAGCACTAAGCATTCCTTTTTTTGCCTCTGCACTGCAGAGGGTTTTGCAGGGCTGTGCCTGCTGTAAAATAGGCTGTATCACCATCTCGCCTCTTCCATCCACCACTCACAGACAGGCCAGTCCCGAAATTCAGCTCCTTCAAAGCCTGCCAAGTTTTATCAACACCTCCTGCCATGTACAGCATGGCTCAGACATTCAGCTCCAGAGCTGTGTGACTAAAGGACAATCTTTCCTTTGCCTAGGGGTGGTTCAGTCTTCAATAAAAGAAGTTTTGGATTATAGAATTGTTTCTGTTGGAAAAGATCTTTTAGATCATAAAGTCCAGCCATTCTCCAGCTCTACTAAGTTGGGTAGTTTGGTAGACAAGGAGTTGGATATGAGCCAGCAATGGGCACTTGAACCCCAGAAGGCCAATGGCATCCTGGGCTGCATCAAAAGCAGCATGACCAGCAGAGGAAAGAGGCAATTCTGCCTCTCTGCTCTGATAAGATCTCACCTACAGTGCTACATCCAGCTCAGGGGCCCCAGCACAAGAGAGACATGGACCTGATGGAGCGGGTCCAGAAGAGCCCACAAAGACGATCAGAGGGCTGCAGAACCTTTGCTATGGGGACAGACTGAAAAAAAACAGGGCTGTTGAGCATGGAGAAGAGAGACCTTAGAGCTGCATTTCAGTATTGGAAGGGGACCTACAGGAAAGCTGGGGAGGGACTGATTAGAAGGCCTGTGGTGATAAGGTGAGAGGGGATTGAAACTGAAGCAGGTAAGTTTTGTGCCAGAGGAGGTTTAGGTTGGATTTTAGAAAAAACCTCTTGACTGAAAGGGTTCTCAAAGCCTGCAACAGGTTGTTCAGGGAGGTGGATGAACACCCATCCCTGGAGGCAGAGATGTGGTGCTGCAGGCCACAGTTTAGCACCATCCTTGGTAGAGTTAGCGAATGGTTGCACTGGATGATCTTAAAGGACTTCTCCAACCAAAAGGATTCTATGAATCTATGACTTTGAGAGAGAAGAGCAATTAAAAGTTGAAGAAATAGATTTCAGTGCATGCTTCTGATGAAATATATATGAAATGTACATGACTGAATTTATTGCCTGTTCAAAGAGCTGCATGATCCAAGCTGTTGAAAAATGAAGAGACAACAGGACAAAGTCACCTCGGACCGTGCAGTGCTACACACGAAGGTGCAAAGGGAAGAGAAATGAGGATGGGACGGAAGTTTTGCTCAGACTTTGATCATTTGCATGATCAATGAAAGGTGTCAGCAGCAGAATGCAAATGGCAGGAGAACCCAGCTGGAGGTGAGCACAAGCAAATTGAAAAGGAGCAGCAGAGCCCCTCTCCAACATCTCTAATCAGAGACTGCTCTGACCACTGCACGGAGCATAGCCATGGGGTATTTGCAAACCCCTCCTGTTCCCCACAATCCTGTGGCTTTTTTGTGTGTGCAAATGTTTGAAATTCTCTGTCCATCTGCATTCACAGACTCAGAGAATGGTTTGAGTTGGAAGAGACCTCAACGGTCATCCACTTCCAACCCCACTGCCATGGCAGTGACACCTCCCACTAGACCAGGTTGCTCAAGGCCTCATCCGACCTGGCCTTGAACATCTCTAGGGAGGGGACATCCACAACCTCCCCAGGCAACTTGTTCCAGTGTCTCACCACCCTCACTCTCAAGAGTGAATCTCCCCTCTTCCAGCTCAAAACCATTGCCCCTCATCCTGTCCCTATAAGCCCTTGCCAAAGTCCCTCCCCAGCTCTCCTGTAGTCTTCTTTAGGTACTGGAAGGCTGCTCTAAGGTCTCCCTGGAGCCTTCTCTTTCCTAGGTTGAACCACCCCAACACTTTCAGCCTGTCCCCATAACAGAGGTTCTCCAGCCCTCTGGTCATCTTTTTGGCCTTCTCTGGACCTGTTCCAGGAGCTCCATGTCCTTCATGTGCTGGGGGCACCAGAACTGGATGCAGTGCTGCAGGTGGGGTCTCAGCAGAGCAGAGAGGCAGAATCCCCTTCCTGTCCTGCTGCTCTCACTGCTTTGGATGCAGCCCAGCACGGGGCTGCCTTCTTGGCTGCCAGTGACCATTGCTGCCTCATGGTGAGTTTGTCACCAACTGACACACACAAGTCTTTCTCCTTGAGACTGTTCTTGAGCCACTTCTCACCCAGGCTGTATTTGTGCTTGGGACTGCCCTGACCCAGATGCAGGACCTTGTTGAAGTTCATGAGGTGGGCTTGAGCCCACCTCCAGTGTATCAACCACACCACACAGCTAGCTGTCATCTCAAACGGGCTAAGAGTGCCTCAATCCCACTGCCCCTGTTGCTGACAGAGATGTTAAACAGCATCTTTTTCACAGCAGCATCCATTTCTAATCACCATCCAGCAATTGAGGGGAAGACAAGGCAGATGAGCATGAAAACGGCAATGAAGGAACACAAGACTATTAAATCACTTTTCCCTGAATCATGTAACACTCCGTGCAGAACAATCTCACAAGTGCCAGAACAAACGGCACTGGCATCGCATGGTTTGAACACCGAGAGTCCAGCAGAACTGGATCTGCAGAAGGACTCACAGCATGGCAAAGATTTTGGAGTCATAGAGTAGTCCAGGCTGGAAGGGGCCTCCCAAGGATGTCTAGTCTGACCTCCCTGCAGTCAGCAGGGACATCCCCAACTGGACCAGGCTGCTCAGGGCCTTGACAAGCCTCACCTTGAATATCTCCAGGGAAGGGACCTCAACCATCTCCCTGGGCAGCCTACAAGGAAATTCTTGGCTTCTTCAAAGCTTCTGGGATACTGTCCATGCTGCTCATAGAATTATAGAATGGTTTGGGGTAGAAGGAGCCCCCAAATATCATCCAGTCCAAGACCCCTGCACTCAGCAGGGACACCTTCCACTAGATCAGGTTGCTCAGAGACTTGTCAAGCATGACCTGGTCTAGTGGAAGGCATTGCTGCCCATGGCAGGGGAGCTGGAATTGGATGACCTTCATGATTCTTTCCAACCTAAACCATTCTATGAATCTATGAACCAAAAGAATTTCATGACTTGCTACAATGAGAATAACACAAACCGCTCCATTTATTTTTAATTCAAATAAATCACTTATTATTGTCCTCAGCTGCCTAGGCTCAGAGAATTGTTTGGGGTGGAAAAGCACTCTAAGATGACCCAGTCCAACCATCAGCCCAACAGCACCATAGCCATTAAACCAGGTCCTGAAGAGCCATGTCCACACATTTCTTGAACACCTAATTTGCTGAAAGTGAGGAAATATTTCTTTTTAAGAGTTTTCAGTAAAAGAGAAAGGAAAACTTCATCAAAAGGTACATTTAATGAAAAGAAACCAGATTGAGGTGCATTTAAAGCACATAAAGCAGGACTAAGGTGCGTTTAATGAAAAGAAACCAGACTGAACTTCTCAGGTGTCTGCTATTTCAGGCAAAGCCACGTAACTGTCCGTGTGCTGTGCTGGCAAAGGCCAATCTCTCCAGGCATACCCCAAATTTGCCTTGATTATAGATGGCCCCATTCACCATATCAGACCCTTGAGCAGCTGCATTATTTTGCCTCTGCTCCCCTGGTCTCTAATCTCCCCAAAGCTTTTCACAGCCCTAATATTCCATTGATGGCTGAAGGCCCTGACAACTGCACACATAAATCAATTTTAAATCTTCCCATTAATCATCTTTCTGTAATCAGCAGCTATTCAGCACAAATTTACATCTCATTTCTGTTGGCCAAACAGCCACATTAGAGCTTTGAAGCTTATTCAGGCTTAAATGATTATATTCCCCTAATAAACACTGAAGTCCTCTCTCAGCCCAGCCGCTGTGAGCTGCATTAATGACACAGCACAGCAACGGGGGCCATCTGAAGTCAGCCTTTGGCCGTGCCAGAAGCAGTAGCAGCAGCCCCCACACCAGGCACATTTCTCTTTTTTTTTTTTTTCCCTCTTTTTTTTTTGCATTTCCAATACAGTCAGCCAGAAGGGGGGGGCGGAAAATCAGAATGAGAAGGCTACTCTGCCTGTGCAGCCTCTCTTGTGGGAACTGGCGTGCACAGCAGGCACATGCACCATGCAATTTATTGCACCTCCTCTTAACAGCTCCATTTGCCACCTCTTGAATATGTGAAGTTAGCAGGAAGAAAAGTGAAAACTCAGATTTGCTGATTGCTGCATGCTGAGCACCTTACAGCTGTCACCAAAAACAAAGCAGGCTGCGGGAGCTGAACTCTATACAAAACCCACTTCCCCCATTTGTCAGGCAGGTGGAATGCTGTTCCCAGCACCACCAGACTGAGCCTGAGCTTGCTTTCCTTCCATCACCTCAGAATGGAGCAGGACATTTTTCATATCTAACTATCACTTTTTTCATAGGATCATAGAATGATCTGGGTTGGAAGGGACCTCAAAAGGTCATCCAGTCCCAACCTTCCTGCACTGAGTAGAGACATCCTCCACTAGACCAGATTGCCCAGAGCCCTGGGGTGCTCTCAGCGCTTTGTGCGACAAAGAGTGTCACAGCACCTGCACTCAGCACTGGGGAGGCTGCATTTTGCATCCTGCATTCAATTTTGGGCCCTTACTAGGAGAAGAACATTGAGGGGCTGGAGAAGATCCAGAGAAGGACAACAAAACTGGTGAAGGGTCTGGAGAACAGAGCTGATGACGAGCAGCTGAGGAACCTAGGGGTGTTTAGCCTGAAAAAGAAGAGACTGAGGGAAGTCCTCTCTACAACTCCCTGAAAGGAGATTGAAGTGAGGTGGGGGTTGGTCTCTTCTCCCTAGAAACAAGTGACAGGATTAAGAAAAAAAGGCTTCAACTTGCACCAGGGGAGTTTTACATGTTAAAAGAAACAACCCCAGCTCCCTCAGCTTACCCTCATAGCAGAGGTGTTCCAGCCATTGGATCATCTTTTGGCCCTCCTAAGAACTCTCCCCAACAGCTCTGTGCTCTTCTTATGCTGGGGACACCAGAACAGGATGTAGTATTCAGTAATGGAGGTGGGGCCTCAGCAGAGCAGAGGAAAGGGGCAGAACCCCTCTCTTGCCCTGCTGGCCACACTCCTCTTGCTGCAGCCCAGCACACAACTACCTTCTGGGCTGCATGAGGGCACTGCTAGCTCATGGGGAGCATCTTAGCACCCAGCACCCCCAAGTCTCTTCAGGGCTGCTCTCAACTCACTCTGCACCGAGCCTGGATTTGTGCCTGGAGCTGGTAGATGCAGGACCTTGCACTGTGACTTGAGAAGCGAGCCAGTGCTAACTGCAGGAAGTTCAGCAAGCCTGCCAAGATCCTTCTGGATGGATCCCTGCTCTCAAGTGAGTTCAGAGCACCACACAGCTTGGCATCATCAGCAAACCTGCTGCGGGTGCCTCAGTGCCACTGCCCATGTTGCTGACAAAGATGTTAAAGAGCACTGGACCAAGGGCATATCCCTGAGAAACTCTACTTGTCACTGGTCTCCATCTGGACATTGAGACACTGACCACAACTCTCTGAGTGCAACCATTCAGCCAGTTTCTTATCCACTGAGTGGTCCATCTATCAAGTCCATGTCTCTCCACCTCAGAGACAAGGACAGCATGTGGGACAGTGTCAAATGCCTTGCACAAGTCTATGTGCTCATTTGTTAGTGATGGATGTTCGATATACTAACCCTCTCAGAAAAGATGCATTGCTGGAGACATTCCATACTTCATCAGCTTTTTTTTCCTCACCTGCACCCTCCTGCTACCCCAGCCCTCCTCCAGCATCTGACAATCACTGAAAAACCAAGTGAACATCAACAAGCCAGGGGAAAGAAAGGAAATACAATGGTCTGCTAAATACTGAGCTGTCTGCAGTGCAAATGTAACTGCTGCTTCAGCAGCCAGCTGTGAGGACACCAAGTCTAGGAGAGCTGCTTAAGTGATCAGAAGAAACTGAAAAACCTATTTACCTAACCTTAGGAGGCAGGGAGAGATACACAGGTAGCTAAACCATGAGCTAACTGGATAGCAGTGCTGTGACACCTACATGTTATTAGATTGCTCTTCATCTAACCAAAAAAAGATCCAGGAATTGAAACTAAGTAGTTTTGAAGAGAACAGAATGTAAATAACATCCTGTGCTGCATCAGAAACGGTGTGGCCAGCAGTCTTCTCTCCAGGCTGAACAAGCCCAGCTCCCTCAGCCTATCCTCACAGCAGAGGTGCTCCAGCCCCTGGATCATCTTTCTGGCCTCCTCTGGACTCACTCCAACAACTCTGTGTCCTTCTTACGCTAGGGACACCAGAACAGGATGCAGTATTGGAGGTGGGGTCAGAGTAAAGGCACAGAATCCCCTCTCTTGCCCTTTTGGCCTCACTCCTCTTGCTGCAGCCCAGGATATGGTTTGGAGGCCAGATTGGATGAGGCCTTGGCCAAACAAGTCTAGTTGAGAGGCATCCCTGCCCATGGCAGGGGAGTTGGAACTGGATGGTCTCAAACCATTCTGTGAATTGCAGCAAGAACCTTTTACTGCTCAGCAAGATTATCCTTGTCTGCTGCCTGAATTTCTAGTTAGAAAAAAGTTTTAAGTC
The DNA here is from genome assembly GCF_014839835.1 of Dryobates pubescens. Taxonomy (NCBI): domain Eukaryota; kingdom Metazoa; phylum Chordata; class Aves; order Piciformes; family Picidae; genus Dryobates; species Dryobates pubescens. The sequence goes on from NC_071612.1 coordinate 45,367,792, forward strand.
TAGGAATTCCCAGGAGGAAATGCACAGGAACTAGAGATGACATTCAAGGTCAGGCTGGACAAGGCTCTGAGCAATCTGCTGTAGTGGAGGCTGTCCCTGCTGACTGCAGGAGTGTTGAACTGGATGACTTTCAGAGGTTTCTTCCAACCCAATCCATTCTATGATTCTGTCACTAATTAGCTATGCCTGCACTCATTCTGCAAACTGGACTCACTGACCACTTCACACAAACATGAAATTACAGCCCCAATCTCTTCATTCTTTAGCAGTTACACCATGAAATCAATTTCCTTTCCATCTTTCTCTCCTTCGCTTCAGGCTCTTTCAGTGAAACTGGACGCATGCTGCACAAAGTTGAAGTCTAAAAGGAAAAGGATGAAAGAATGCACTTTAAACCAGTGCAATTATCAGAGAAAGAGCTCATGAGCATGGGAACCAGCACTTCTAGGCTTAACTGACATCTTCCTTCTTTCTGAAACACATAGCCACTTGTAGGGAAACAGCTGAAGAAATAGCCCTCTAACATTGAGGAGCTGCCCACACAGTACATCATACATAAAGCTCTGCAATAATGGCTGCTCTCATCCATAACTTACTGTGCACACAAACACCTCAAACAGGAAGCAGGAGAAGAAATGGGCCACCCAAGGAATGGAGTAAGCCAGTGAGGGGAAGGGCACAAACATCTGCTCTTGCATCTCCACAGCTTTCCCTTGCCTCAGGTGTAGATGATGGAGGACCAGACCTGAAGAATTCTACCAGTCACACACACACACAAGGGGAATGTTCATGTTTGTGTGGACTGAAGTAGCTGGAGTCAAGGTCACCCAAGCACACAGGTGACTTAAGTGAAGTCTCCTCTGCTCAGAGATGCAGGATTCTGAGATGCTGCAAGGTACTTGGCTTTGCAGGCATGATGCTTTCACTTGCACTGAAGCTGCTGCTGAGCCAGGACTGAATCACAGAATGGTTTGAGTTTGGAAGGGACCTTAAAGATCATCTAGGTCCAGCCCCCTGCCATGGGCAGAGACACCTCCCACTAGACCATATTGCTCAAGACACAATCTATGAAAGGTCTCATCAGACAAGCAAGGCTAAATCAAAGAAGAGATCTTTCTCCAGATGCACTGTAGGTCAAGGCTACTGACTTGAGAGAATTGTGGCTTTTTAGTCTAGACAAGAGCAGCCTGAGGGGGGACCTCATCAATGCTGATCAATACATAAAGGCTGGGTGTCAGGAGGATGGTACAGGCTTACCATAAGCCAGCAATTTGTCTCTGTGAGCAAGAAGGCCAGTGGCATCCTGAGGTGCATTAAAAAGAGTATGGCCAGTAGGTTGCAGGAGGTTCTTCTCTACTTGGCCCTGGTAAAGCCACATCTGGAATATTGTGTCCAGTTCTGGAATACCCAGCTCAAGAAGGACAGAAACTTGCTGGAGTGGGTACAGCAAAGGGCAACAAAGATGTTGAGGGGACTGAAACACCTCTGTAATGAGGAAAGATTGAGAATTGGGGATCTTTCATCTGAAAAAGAGCAGCCGGGGGGGATCTCATCAATGCTGATCCGATCAGTACTTAAAAGGCTGGATCTAGGCTTTGCTCAGTGGTGCCCAGAGGCAGGACAAGGGCTGATGGGCACAAACTGGAACATAAGAATTTCCATCTAAACATGCAGAGGAACTTTTTAATTTCAGGATGATGGAGCACTGGCACAGGCTACCCAGAGAGGCAATGGAGTTTTCATCTCTGGAAACATTCAAAACCTTCCTGGATGCGTTCCTGTGTGAATTTCTTTAGGTAACCCTGCTTTGGCAGGGAAGCTGAACTCAACGATCTCCAGAGGTCCCTTCCAACCCCTACCATTCTGTGATTCAGAGTTACAGGACTGCAAGGACCCTGGATCAAGATTCTGCACTGTGGAGACCACAAGAGAGAACTCCACAACATTAACAGACCCAGTGGCCCTCACTCTTATCAAGCTACACCACCGGTACCTTCCATTCACACAGTCACAAATCTGCTCTTATTTCTTGAATAACCAGCAAATCCCATAATATTATGCTTATTTTCAACTGATTGTTTTACTCCAGCAGCAAGGAAATTGTAACTCGGTAAGAAATAGCACGTCTGGAATGTCAATGGTTTGCAATTAACATATTTGAACAGCAGGGAGTTGCCCAACTTTCTTTCTTTCTTAATATCATTGTGATTACTTCTGTATTTAACTGCAGTGGGGGAGAAAATGAGGCCACTTCTCACATTTAAATCTGTGCAGACAAGAGAAGAAAAGAAGTTTGCTAAGTAACAGCTTTGGTCACAGAATTGGGGGGGGAAATCAACAAAACTGTTTTCATAGAAACATAGAAGGGTTTGGGTTGGAAGGGACCTCAAAGATCATCCAGCTCCAACCCCCTGCCATGGGCAGGGACACCTCCCCCTAGACCAGCTTGCTCAAGGCCTCATCCAACCTGGCCTTGAACACCTCCAGGGAGGGGAAATCCACAACCTCCCTGGGCAACCTGTTCCACTGTTTCACCACCCTCACTGTCAAGAATTTCTTTCTAATCTCCAGTCTCAGTCTGCCCTCTTCCAGCTCAAAGCCCTTGCCCTTGTCAAAAGTCCCTCCCCAGCTCTCCTGTAGCCCCTTTAGGTACTCAAAGGCTGCTCTAAGGTCTCCCTGGAGCCCTTTCTTCTCCAGGCTGAATAGCCCAAATTCTCCCAGCCTGTCCCCATAGGGGAGGTTCTCCAGCCCCCTATCATCATTGTGGTCTCCTTTGGACCCACTTGAACAGTTCCATACCCTTCTCCTCCAGGCTGCTCTTGAGCTACCTCTCACCCAGCCTGGAATTGTGCTTGGGACTGCCCCAACGCAGGTGCAGGACCTTGCACTTGGCCTTGTTGAGCTTCATGAGGCTGGCTTGAGCCCAACTCTCCAGCCTGTCCAAGTCCCTCTGGATAGATCCCTTCCCACTAGTGTGTCACCCACACCACACAGCTTGGTGTCTTCTCAGACTTGCTGAAAATACCTCACCATCCATGTCGCTGACAAAGATGTTAAACATCACTGGTCCCAGTACTGACTCAAGGGACTCCACTTGTCACTGGTCTCCATTTGGACATTGTTTCATTGACCACAGCTCTCTGAGTGCAGCCATCCAGCCAATTCCTTACCCCTTTGCTGCTTTATTTTTGAACAGACAAAAGAAAGTCAGGAAAAAAAGCAGGGGACAGCCTGAGTTTTCAAGGCAATGATCAAGACTCTGCTGATTTAGAGTCATTCCCAGTTCAAGAAAGCACAGGACACCAATGGCATTGGGACCCATTTGGAATCTCAGCTGCTTGCTTTATCTGTGGTTAAAAGGGACACTCTGTGGTCTTCCAGCATGGACAGATGGACCAAGGAATTAATCTGTGAAAAGCCCCTCACATACAAAAGAAGCTCAGCATAAATTGTGGCTAGTGCCAAAGACCCTCTGCAACACTTACAGATTGCAGATCATTATTTCAGTTGGAAAAGCCCTGTAAGATCATTGAGTCCAATCATTCTCTAACTCTACCAAGGCTGGTGCTAAGCCACGGCCTTCAGCACCACATCTCTGCCTCTCTGAATCACCTCTAGGGATGGGGACTCAACCACCTCCCAGAGCAGCCTGTTCCAGTCAAGGAGTTGCTTCTCATATCCAACCTAAACCTTCCCTGGTTCATCCTGAGGCACAGAGACTTGTGCATATCCAGCTTCAGTGAAGTCAACCTCTGGGGAAAACCATCACATGTTAGGACTGGAGGAGCTAACCCAGCAAGCACTCAGGGGTAGCACTGTGCTCAGGAGGGGCAGGGAAGAGAGGAGACCAAGAGGTTTACCTGGGCAAGCTTTACAAACACCAAGTGAGGGCTGCATAAGATTCCCTACTTCCTCTCCAACACCTTCACAGCAAAAGCCTTTCACAAGCATTATCCAGGCAGCATCATAGCCAACCCCCCTGGGGGCTGAAGACATTTGCCAGTTCAGTGCTCTGAGAAACAGGCTCTGCTAGGCTTAGTTACAGTGACTCCAAACAGAGCAGTAGGGGTTGGAAGTGACCTCCAGAGATCATCCAGTCCAATGCCCCTGTCAAAGCAGGGTCACCTAGAGCAGGTCACACAGGAATGCATCCAGGTGGGTCTTGAAAGTCTTCAGAAAGGAGACTCCATAACCTCTCTGGGCAGCCTGCTCTAGGGCTCCAGCACCCTGACACCATAGAAGTTACTTCTCATGTTGAGGTGGAAATTCCTGTGATTGAAATTACCTCCATTGCCCTTCATCCTGTTACTGAAGCATTTTGAGGCTCAAGCATTTTGAAACTGGTTGCAGAGGCCTTGGGAAGCTGAGCTTGCAGCTAGCCTCACCAGCACACAAATTCAATCAGCATTAAAACTAATAAAGTAGGACAACAAACACATCCCCTTGCAGTCTTCGATTGCCTCAGCCTGGGATTTATCTGAGTTGCTGAGACTCGCGGAGCCATCAGGCTCTGGCCGACAGGCACGAGGCGCTCCCTGGCTTACTCAGCTGCCCTTGCACAGGGAGATACAGAGCCATAGCACTGCTTGGGCTGGAAAAGCCCTCTAAGATCATCCAGTCCAACCATCAACCCAACACCACCATGTTCACTAAACAGTGTGCCCAGGTGCCATGTCCACATAATTCTTGAACATCTCCAGGGATGGTGACTCCAATGGTGACTCCACCACATCCCTGGGCAGCCTGTTCCAATGCCCTGGATGATCAGAGGAAGAATAGTTTCTGCAGAAGAGTGACTGAGTAGGCAGGAACCATCCAGCAGGGGAAAGATGTGTTTTAAAAACAATTATCCAACTCTAGCCATTCTCTGAACCTATAAATTTGGAGAAGAGTGAATTAATCATGGAATCATTGCAGTTGGAAAATCCCTTTTAGAGTAAGTTCAATCACTCTCTAACTGCCAAGGCTGATGCTAACCCATAGCCCTCAGCACCACATCTCTGCCTCTTTGGAACACCTCCAGGGATGGGGATTCAACCACCTCCCACTTTCAGTCAAGAAGTTTTTTCTTAATATCCAACCTACACCTCCCCTGGCACTTCCTTTCTGTTCCTCCTACCACTTGACACTAGGAAGAAGCAGCAAAATTAATTGTCACAACAGTCACCATCAGGAAAATGCAAGCTCCACACAAGGAAGGGGTCAGATACCTGAAACTGCAAAAAAGGTTTAATTTGGTCAAAAACCCATTTCCACTTTGAACTATTCCATTTGTTCCCACCAGCAGCTGCACTCTGCGTGGTGTAATTCTGCAGCAGAGCAACTACAGTCACTCCTTTTGCAGTGATCTGTTCAAAGCCTCCTACACCATCACCTGATACTACTTCTCAATGACCACAACATATTCATAGCTTTATATATATGTGCGTGTATCTTAGAATAGAATAGACCAGACCAGACCAGGTTGGAAGAGACCTTTAAGATCATCGTGTCCAACCCCTCAACCAATCCAACACCACCTAATCAACTAAACCACGGCACCAAGCACCCCATCAAGTCTCCTCCTGAATGCCTCCAATGATGGTGACTCCACCACCTCCCCGGGCAGCCCACTCCAATGGGCAATCACTCTCACTGTATAGAACTTCCTCCTGACATCCAACCTAAACCTCCCCTGGTACAGCCTGAGACTGTGTCCTCTTGTTCTGGTACTGGCTGCCTGGGAGAAGAGACCAACATCCGTCTGTCTACAACCTCCCTTAAGGTAGTTGTAGAGAGTAATAAGGTCACCCCTGAGTCTCCTATTCTCCAGGCTAAGCAACCCCAGCTCCCTCAGCCTCTCCTCATAGGGCTTGTGCTCCAAACCCCTCACCAACTTTGTTGCTCTTCTCTGGACTCGTTCCAGCAAGTCAGCATCCTTCCTAAACTGAGGGGCCCAGAAATGGACACAGTACTCCTCATCCTGTCAAAAGATGTAGCTGTACTGTAGCCCCCTTCTGGTATTGGAAGGCTGCTCTAAGGTCTCCCAGGAGCCTTCCCTTCTCCAGGCTGAAGAGAACCAACTCTCCCAGCCTATCCTATAGCACAGGTTCTCCATCCCTCTGATTACCTTAGTGGCCTCCTCTGGACCCTCTAAAGTAGGTCCATGTCCCTCTTGTGTTGAGGGCTCCACAGCTGGACACAGCACTGCAGGTGAGGTCTCAGCAGAGCAGAGGGGCAGAATCACCTCTCTCCATCTGCTGCCATGCTGCTTTTGATGCAGCCCAGGCTGCCATTGGCCTTCTGGGCTGCTAGTGTTCACTACTGGCTCATGTCCAGCTTCTTACTCACCAGCACCCCCAAGTCCTTCTCTGCAGGGCTGTTCTCAATCTCATCATCCCCCAGACTGGATTGATGTCAAGGGTTGCCCTGACCTAGGTGCAGACCTTGCACTGTGCCTTGTTTAACCTCACTGGATTCTCCTCAGCCCACTTCTCCGGATATTGAACAGCATTAGTCCCAATACAGATTCTTGAGGGACACCACTTGCCTCCCATCTCCATCTGGGCACCCTTTGGATGCCATCATGAATAAAGCCCTCACCCACTGCACAGCCATCCATCTGTATTTTTAGGGATGTAAACTAAACTCCAGAATTAGCACAGAGAGAAAAAGCATTTTGAAGGTGAGTACAGAGGAACACTCAGCTCCTCAATCTGGCATCAAAACAAAGCCAAGAGGAAAGCAGAAGGAGGTGGTACAATGAAATGACTTCATCTCACAGGATTATACTCATGATTATGACTTGAATTGTGTCACTTGGGAGGATTTGGTGACAAACTGAACAATCTGGTGGTGCTGTCGTGACTTGTAATCACAACACTGGCTCCAACTTAGGGGCTTACTGCACATTTGCATTGCAATCAGCAAAGCATTCAGAGCATGGCTTCAAATCAAGTCTTGCAAGGAGGTCCAACAACTGCCCAACAAGCCTTTGGGAAGTTTGAGACCAAGGCAAAGCTCTCAAGCGTGAGACCTCACCTGCAATGCTGTGTCCGGCTATGGGGCTTCCAGCACCAGAGGGGCATGGATCTGATGGAGCAGGTCCAGAGCAAGCCATGAAGGTGATCAGAGGGCTGGAGTAGTTCTGCTTTGGGGACAGGCTGTGAGAGCTGGGGCTGTTCAGGCTGGAGAAGAGAGGGGAGACCTTAGAGCTGCATTTTAGTGTCTGAAGGAGACCTATAGGAAGGCTGGGGAGGGACTGTTTAGAAGAGCCTGTGGTGACAGGACAAAGGGCAATGGTTTCAACATGGAGTAGGGCAGATTCAGGTTGGACTTCAGGAGGAAGTTTTGCACAATGAGATGGTAAAGGCTGCCCAGAGATGTGTTTGAGGCTCCATCCCTGGAGACACTCAAGATCAGAGTGGATGTGTCCCTGGGCAGCCTGCTCTAATTGGAGGTGTCCCTGCTGACTGCAGGAGGGTTGGACAAGATAACCTCTGAGGGTCCCTTTCAACCCAATGCAATCTGTGAACCTTTACAGATTTTGAAGAATCTAAAGCTAAAATAAAGCTAAAACAAACTAAAGCTGAACAGCCAGCAATGTGCCCTTGGTGCCAAGAAAGCAAATGGTATTCTGTGGTGCAACAAAGTTGGTGAGGGGTTTGGAACACAAGCCCTATGAGGAGAGACTGAGGGAGCTGGGGCTGCTTAGCCTGGAGAGGAGGAGACTCAGGGGTGACCTTATTGCTGTCTACAACTACCTGAAGGGAGGTTGTGGACAGGCAGAGGTTGGGCTCTTCTCCCAGGCAACCAGCACCAGAACAAGAGGACACAGTCTCAGGCTGCACCAGGGGAGGTTTAGGCTGGAGGTTAGGAAGAAGTTCTATACAGAGAGAGTGATTGCCCATTGGAATGGGCTGCCCGGGGAGGTGGTGGAGTCACCATCACTGGAGGTGTTTAGGAGGAGACTGGATGGGGTGCTTGGTGCCATGGGTTAGTTGATTAGGTGGTGTTGGATGATAGGTTGGACACAATGATCTTGAGGGTCTCTTCCAACCTGGTTTATTCTATTCTATTAAGAAGAAGAAGAGTGTCATCAACAGGTCAAGGGAAGTTCTCCTTCCCCTCTACTCTGGTGAGGCCACATCTGGAGTAGTGTGTCCAGTTCTGGGCTCTGGAGGTCAAGAGAGTACAACTGAGGACCTCGATGCTGAGGATCTTGGAGCATCTCTCAAGAGGAAAGGATGAGAGGCTTAGGGCTCTTGAGCCTGCAGATGAGCAGACTGAGAGGGGATCTTCTCAATGCTGATCAGTACCTGAAGGTTGGAGATCAACAGGATAGGGCTGAGCTCTTTTCATTGCTGTGCAGTGATAGGACAAAGGGCAAAAAATGGAACCCAGGAGGTTTCACTTTTATGAGGAGAAACTTCTTTGCTGTGAGGGTGCTGGAGCCCTGGAGCAGCCTGCTCAGACAGTTTGTGGAGCCTCCTCTGGAGACAATGCTGAGCAGACATTAACCAGAGCAGAATTTATTTTGAGGCTGAATATGGACCATAAAGCCATCCAAGACCCCAAGTAGAAAACTGCATTTCCAATGAAAAAAGGCCCTTCTGCCTATGCTGGCATCCAGTTTGCCTAAAAATCTGGAGGGAAAAATTCTAAGTCCTCTTTTTCAGAGCCAGAGAGTTTTCCCACCCCACTTGGTATCTGCTGGGTACAGCTTGGTATTAGGGATATCATCCCAAGGCCTCATCCAACCTGGACTTAAACACCTCCCTCAGCTTCAAGCCATTCCCCTTTGTCCTGCTTCTGGACATCCTGATGAAAAGTTCCTCTCCAGCCTTCCACTAGGCTCCCTTCAGGTATTGAAAAGCAGCTAAGGTCCCCCTGGAGTCTTTTCTTCTTCATGTTAAACAACCCCAGCTCCCTCAGCCTGCCCTCATAGCAGAGGTGTTCCAGCCCTTGGATCATCTTTGTGGCCTCCTCTGGACTCTCTCCAAAAGCTCTGTGTCCTTCCTCTGCTGGGGACACCAGGACTGTATGCAGTATTGGAGGTGGGGTCTCAGCAGAGCAGACATGAGCAAGAATAACACCAAGCCTGCAGCTCTTCCTCACAGTTCCAGTAGAGCTGTAAATGGATTAACAGTGTACAGCAGCATCTGAAATCAGATTAAGAAACACTCCATGCTCTCTTCTGTTGCCAACTCCATCTTCTGCTCAGCATTATGAGCTGTCAATATTACAGGAATAATCATTTCTGTTATAGGAAGAGCATAGAAGGCAAGCCCCAAAATATTTTTGATGAAAACAAATGAGAGTTATACAGCTTAAAGGTTCAGCCCTTCCCTGGCTTTAGAGCTGCAACTTGCAGCCCAGAAGGTAGCCATGTGCTGGGCTGCTTCCAAAGCACTGAGAGCAGCAGGACAGGGAGAAGATTCTGCCCCTCACCTCTGCTGAGACACTACCTGCAGTTCTGGAGCCCTCAGCATGGGGGACATGTAGCTGCTAGAAAGGGTCCAGAGCAGGCTACAAAGATGATCAGAGGGCTGGAGAACCTCTGCTCTGGGAACAAGTTGAGAGAATTGGTGCAGTTCAGCCTGCAAAAGAGAAGGCTTCAGAGAGACCTTGGAGCAGCCTTCCAGTACCTGAAGGGGGCTACAGGATAGCTGGGGAGGAAACCAAGTCTACTTGACAGGCACCCCTGCCTACTACAGAGGAGTTGGAGTAGGTGATCGCTGAGGTCTCTTCCAACCTGAGCCATTCTGTGGATCCTGTGATGATTCCAGTACCTGAAGGGGGCCTACAAGAAGGCTGAAGAGGGACTTTTGACAAGGGCTTGTAGTGACAGGACGAGGGGCAATGGCTTTCATCTAGAAGAGGGGAGATTGGGAAGAAATTCTTGACAGTGAGGGTGGTGAGACACTGGAACAGGTTGCCCAGGGAGGCTGTGGATGCCCATGCCCTGGAGGTGTTGGAGGCCAGGTTGGATGAGGCCTTGAGCAAGCTGGTCTAGGGGGAGGTGTCCCTGCCCATGGCAGGTAGTTGGAACTGGATGACCTTTAGGATCCCCTCAAAACCAAACCCTTCCATGACTCTACAATTACACTTCAAGGTAGCATCCCAAGGAGCATCATTATTCCCAGAAAGCAGCACAGCTGTTTCATGGCTCCTGGTTTATCCTGTTTCAGCCCAGGACCAGATCCACAGGATATTATTTTCTGTGTCTCAATACACAGATAGATCACACACACTGAAATCACTATGATGGGCAGTCTTAAATTGAGACCAAGCTTGAGGAAGGGATAACTTGTCTAACCACTTCAACTCACCAGCCTAAAATAGAATCATTTGGATTTTTTTTTTCCCCTGCTCATTTTGCTCACTCAAGAATTTAATAGTATCAGAGCAGTGGCCTGGCACTTGTGCAGTAATGAACACAAAGGGACACGAGTAGGAATGCACAACTCAAATGCTTTTCAGAGCTTTTGGCATGGAGCAGGTATGTAATAATGCCTTTCTTCTTGGAAGCAGCAAATGGAGGCAATCAAGGGCTGTGTTGGGGGTGTTTTCAGCCCGGTCTGACAGATGCAGTTTGTACAAAGTCATCAGCAATCTCTGCTCCTTGCCATCACCACCAGTCTCCTGGGAGCTGCCCCAGAGCTGCCCAGCTCAGCAGGCAATTTCTTGTCCTCCTCCTCCATCACCATGCTGATGCGCAGCCCCCACTCATGTGGAGGCAGGGGGGCTTGTTTCCCACCAACCCTAAGGCCTGATCCTGCCTCCACTATAGCTACCTGTCAAATCAGCCATGATCCAAGGTGAATCCATGATCCAGATCTCCCTTATTAAGATCCCTAAGCCCATGGAGGGGTAGGTGAGGAACAAATTAACATGTCATTCACTCCTAACTCTAAATCACTGCCACATGCTTGGTGTGTTTGTAGTCAACCACCTCGAAGCAGAAAGGAGGAACAGTGATTTCCCATCTATAGATGGGAGAAGCAACTGCTGTCTCCCACATGCTCACAGCTCCCCATGGCCTGGAGCAGGCTTCAGTTCTGTGAGGGTTTAGATTAGTATTTTTTTTCATAGAATCACAGAATGGTTTGGGTTGGAAGACCCCTCCAAAAGCCATCCAGTACAACTTCCCTGCAGTCAGCAGGGACATCCTCCACTAGATCAGGTTGCTCAGTCTTGTCTGGCGTGACCTTGAGTATCTCCAGGCATGGGGCCTCAGCTCCCGCCCTGGGCAACCTGTTGCAGTGCTCCACCACCTTCATGGTGTAAAACTTGCTCCTAAGAGCCAATCTAAATCTTCTCTCATTTCAAACCATCGCCCCTCATCCTGTCACTGCAGACCTTTGGAAACAGTCCCTCTGCAGCCCTCTTGTAGTCCCCTTCAGGTACTGGAAGGCCACTAAACTCAGCACTTGGGGTCCCTTCTCTGGTCCTGCTGGCAACGCTATTGCTGATCCAGACCCAGATGCTGGTGGCCACACACTAGCTCAAATCAGGTGGCTATCAATGAACATGCTCAGTTCTCTGCTGAACACTGCCCAAAGCCTGTAGTGCTGATAGGGGTTGCTGTGGCCAAAGTGCAGAACCCAGCATCTGCCCTTATTGGAACTCTTCCAATTACCCTTAGCCCATCCATCCAGTCTGCCTAGATCCCTCTGCAGAGCCTCCCTAACCTCCAGTAGATCAACACTTCATTTGTCATTATGTGCTCTCCTGAGACCCTACCTGGAGTACTGCATCCAGTTCTGGTGCCCCCAGCATACGAAGGACATGGAGGAGGCTGAGAAAAGATCTTTACAACTCCCTGAAAGGAGGTTGGAGTGAGGTAGGCATCCCTCTGTTTGACCACATAACAACTGGCAATGGCCTCAAGTTGCTCCAAGGGAAGTTCAGGCTGGTTACTAGGAAGAATTTCTTCACTGAAAAGCTCTCAGACATTGGAACAGGCTACCTAAGGAGGTGATGGTGTTCCTCTTCTAGAGAGATCTAGCAGAGGAAGCAGCAAGTTGTACAGTACAAAATTTCACCCACATCAGCTAAAAAAGCCTGATGCATGTTATATAAACCCCAGGCTGCTGCACACTCCTGCTGCAATGGCCACATTGCACTCTGCAGAACTGCAGGCTCTCCAGGACAGCGCCACACTTCCCTGTTTTCAGCACACCCTTACTACCAACAGTGCTGCAACTGGCAGCAAAGCAAGAGGGAAAACAATGGGTTTAGAAGAGAAAGCTCTTCAAAGCTCTTTTATCCCCAAACGTAATTCTTAGACACTAGAGACACACACACACAAAAAAAAAGACTTTTAAGCATGACAGGAGATAATTGCTTGCCCAAAGAGCCTGTGAGGAGGAACCTAATGCTGACAGCTGTATTTGCAACATGAGATATGGAGGACTGCTTTCGATTATTTTTTCTGTGCTGGATTTTCCACCCCAGGACAGGAAGATATTATTGCAGTGATACTGCTCTAGCTGAGAGAAAAATTTGCTCTATTCTTAACCTTACCAGTATGGAGTAATTGGGACAGGCTGGGAAAGGTGGGGTTGTTCAGCCTGGAGAAAAAAGGGCACCAGGGAGACCTTAGAGCAGCCTTGCAGTACCTGAAAGGGGGCTACAGTAGAGCTGGGGAGGGACTTCTGGCAAGGGCTTGTAGTGACAGTATGAGGGGCAATGGTTTTGAGCTGGAAGAGGGGAGACTGAGACTGGAGATTAGGAAGAAATTCTTTCCAGTGAGACACTGGACCAGGATGCCCAGAGAGGCTATGGATCCTCCCTCTCTGGAGCCAGGTTGGCTGAAGTCTTGAGCAACCTGGTCTAATGGCTGGTGTCCCTGCCCATGGCAGGAGATTGGAGCTGGATGATCTTTGAGACCCCTTTCAACCCTAACCATTCTATGAATCTAAATTTATTTAACGGCTCCTAAGGGTACTCCAGGCATATTAGATCTCCTTTTATAAGGGCCATCTCTGGCCAGATGTTGCTCCCAGGAAAGTCTTGATTAGTATCAGTGGACAACCTACAGGTACCTAGCTGAGAGGACAAGTAAAGACATTTTCCTCATGGTGAGCTGGAACCCCCTGTGTCCCAGTTTGTGTCCATTGCTCCTTGTCTTGTCAAGGCTTTCTTGGCACATGCAGCTTTGCCTTTTATCTACCAATCTGTCTTCATCTCAACCCAGGAGTTTTCTTCCCCTTCCGATCCTCCCATCCCACTTGGAGTAAGTGAAAAAGCAGCTGCAGAGTGCTAGGATTAATCCACAACAACACATCCCCCTGATTCCTCTTCTCCACTGGTCACAGCCAAGCAGCAGCAAAAAATACCAACACCACCAACCCCAAACAAAACCAAGCCCACAAAAAATAAAAGAAAGGAAAAGGCAAGCAAAATCCACACAGGCTGCCAAAAGCACTGCCCTGAAAATGCCAATTATAATCATAGCTACATGACACAGCTCACTGGTGCCAAGAATCTTCCTTCTCCTTTCACTACCAGCTATCCCTCTCCCTTTATTTTATTTTTATTTTATTTCTGTCCCTGAGGGCAAAAGAGGAGGAAAAAAAAAGCAAGCAGCCTGCCTTCAATTGCAGGATTCCTGGATAAAAATCTCTATCTGAATTAAGATGGACAGAGAGCAACATAAATCTATTCACAGCCTTACTGAGTAATCTAACCCACTGTTATTTTTAACTTCAAAAGAGGCACCCTAGGGTACCTGTTCTCAAAAGAAAGAGAAACAGAAACACTGCTCACAAAAATAAAATGATAAAAAATTACAAACATCAAACCCTCTGCTGTCCTACATAAAAGAGAAGCAACTCGCAGGATCAATCCGGGTGAATTTACCCCCCAGCTTTCAATATTTGGCCTTAGTAACCAGCAAAAGCAGGGGCAACTGACTTCCCTCCTGCTATTCATAGATTAATAGAATAGTTTGGGTCAGATGGGGGCTTAAAGATCATTCAGTTCCAAGCCCACTGCCATGGGCGGGGATACCTCCCACTAGCCCAGGTTGCTCAAGGCCCCGTTACAACCTGGCCTTGAACATCTCCAGGGAGGGGGCATCCACAACCTCCCTGGGCAACCTGTTCCAGTGTCTCACCACCCTCCCTGGAAAGAATTTCTTCCTAATCTCCAGTCTCAGTCTCCCCTCTTCTAGCTCAAGGCCAGGTTGGACAAGGCCTTGAGAAACCTGGTCTACTGGGTGGTGTCCCTGCCCATGGCAAGGGGTTGGAACTGGATGATCTTCAAGGTCTCTTCCAAGTCAAACCACTCTATGAGTATATTTGATGAGGAGAAGATGGGAGAGGACCCATTACACAAAAGCAAAGCAGGTGTGTGGTGCTTCAATTTGGATGGAGAAAGAGCATTTCTAAGGTATAAAGAAAGGAGTTTTAAAATAAACCCTGAGAGGAGGGAGAGCCTGAAACAAGTCAGTCAGTGCTGTTATAGCACTGATTCTATGAGTCACCCAGTCCAACCATTCTCTAACTCTGCCAAGGCTGGTGCTAAACCACAGCCCTCAGCACCACATCTCTGCCTCTTTGAAACACTTCAGGGATGCAGATTCAACCAGCTCCTTGGGAAGCCTCTTCCAGGCTTTGAGAACCCTTGCAGTGCAGAAGTTGCTCCTGAAAGATCCAAGCCCTGGTGCAACTTGAGAGCATTTCCTCTCCTCCAATCACCTGTAACATCAACAGGCTGCAAAAGGGCCATTTCTATGCTGACCATGCTCCACTGGCATGGAGACAGACGTTCCTCTGAACTCTGTGGCCATGTGGACCTCCAGGGCTTGGCTCATGCTCTAACAGAGCTAAGTGCAGGTTGAAGAGCTGACTGTACAACTGCTGCAAGCTGCTCAGCCTGCACAGCCAGGGAAGGCCTCCTGGGGCAGCCAGGAAGGCAAGCTACCACAATTCAGAGCAAAGCAGCAGAAAGAAGAAAGAATCTCCTCCTGAACAACAGCTGGCTCTTCAGTCCAGGAGACACCCTTTCAATCCCTGCTTGCCCACAGGTCATTTCAGTCACATCATTTCCTTTCCATTGGTCATTCAATACTTGCCTGTGAAGCAAAGGGGGAGCTTTCTTTACCTTCTGTTTCCATGGGGGAAATTGAGGACAGCGAGGACACCACCACCTAGCTAGATAAAGCTCTGCAGAGACACCCCTTGGCTCAAGAGCATCTCTGCCTTCCCTTAAAACCCACTGTTGACAAGATGAGCTGGCGTGCAGTGTTGAGCAGTGGACAAAAGGTCTGAAACTGAGGCAGGCTAGGCTTTGGTCGGACATCAGGAGAAATTTCTTCACAATGAAAGTGGTGAAACACTGGAACAGGTTGCCCAGGGATGTGGTAGAGGACCTGCTCCAGCACCTCAACATCCTGCTTGAAGTGAAGGCCCCAAAACTGAGCCCAGATACATGGACCTTCCGAAAGCCTCCCACAAAAAACATTGAGATAACAAATTTGGAAGAGAATGCCACAAAACCCAGCTTGCACGTCTCCACTTGCAATTAAACCTCACTCCTCTTGCAGATTTAAATCCTCAAGTGAGTGCTATTTATCATATTTATAAAGTACAGCCCATTTTAAAAAGCAAAATAACAACAATTAAGCAAACAGAGTGTGACTGCAGCAGAGCTGAGAGAAGGGAGCCCGCAAAGATATTTTTCAGCACTTGTAAAATACTGCAAATACATTAAGCCAAAACACAAAAAAAAAAAAAAAAAGAAGAAAAAAACAAAAAGGAGACAACTGGACCAAGCTCCTGAAATTTGATGATGTCCCATGAAAACCAAAGAAGATTTCTGGAACTCCAAAAGCTTTCTGCCTGATAGACTTTTTATTTCTAGAAGTTAATTTAAAGGGGGGGAGGAGGGGGGGGGGAAGTGTTGCTATTGAGTCAGTAACAATTAATTTGGCATTCATGAGTGCACTTCCAGGTGCTGTTTGGAAATTACTGAGCTTGTAAATATAGAAAGGTCTCTCTAAATAATTGAAAGACAGCTGAGGCTTACGTAGAGGACCTTTAGTTTTTCATTTACTCATCTGCATACGCAGACTCCAAAGTCTTCTCAACTCCTCAGACCCAGTGATTATGATATCAGTGGTCACAGAACGAATTTGTAGGCTGGTTTGGGTTGGAAGGGACCTTAAAGATCATCTAGGTACAGCCCCTCTGCCATGAGGCAGGGACACCTTCCACTAGACCAGGCTGCTCAAGGTCCTGTCCAGCCTGGGCTCAAACACCTCCAGGGAAGAGGCATCCACAACCTCCCTGGGCAACCTGTGCCAGACTCACCACCCTAATACTGAAGATCCAGTTTAACCCTGCTCTCCCTCAGCTTCAAACTATTCCCCCTTTTCTGTCTCCAGACACCCTGATGAAAAGTCCCTCTCCAGCCTTACTGTAGGATCCCTTCAGGTATTGGCAGGCAGCTCTAAGGTCCCCTTAGAGCCCTCTCTTGAGGCTGGACAACCCCAGCTCCCTCAGACGGTCTGCAAAGTAGAGGTGCTCCAGCCCTTGGATCATCTTTGTGGCTTCTCTGGAGCCTTCTCCTCTCCATTAATCCATTTATACTCCAGAACTTACTTCAGGCATCAAATTAGGAGGCCAGGTTATCTCGGTTTCCAACATAAGTGATGGTAGTAGGAGGCAGAAGCTCTTCAAGGTGATTAAAACACCGGACCAGGAGCTGAGTTATCAGCTCCCAGACTTTTATCACAAGCCTCAGAAGCATTTCTCAGCACCCCTCCTCTTTCCAAGCCAACATCAGTGTCCCAGGCCCTGCCTTTCAGAAGAAAGCTTCTAGAAAACTGTGCTGTAAAATTACCCCAGGGGCTCCAGGACAGAGCAGGGATTTATAATTATTAAATAAAGAAAGAATAACGACAATATCCTCATGGATTCTTTTGGTGAGGGGAGTAGTGCAGGGGGCTGACTCATGATTATGGGGGTTTTAATCCTTGTGGTTGACTCTGCTGCATAAATAAATCAATCCCCTAGCCACACTTCTGCATTTTTCCAGTCATAGCTTGGTTTTTTGTTTTGTTTTATTTTGTTTTCCCTTCCACTGCTGACAAATCACTCCAGGGAGTTTATAAGCCCAGTTGTCTGCTTTGCAAATGGAAACAATCAGGATAATTTATGAGAGGAAGCAAACAACAACAGAGACTTACCCCGTTTTTTGGGTAGGCAACCCAGCCCAGATCCCCCATTACCGTGCGCGAGTCCAGTAAATTCACTGCAAAGAAGAGCAAAAAGGAAGAAAAAACAACACAACAGCTGTTAAGGAAACACAGAAACAGAGGTTTGGTCAGGTTGGAAGAGACCTTTAAGATCATCAAGTCCAACCATTAACCCAGCACTGCCAGGGCAGCACCAAAGCATGTCCCTTAGCACCACAACTCAGAGAGACAGCGCTTGCTCCATTCCAACCCCCGCCATGCTGTTTTCAACACAATCAGGCCTTCAATACAAAAATGAAACAACAGGCAGAGTTTCCTTGACTGTCATGAATTCTACCACCCTCATGGTGCAGAACTTGTTCCTAACATCCAGTCTAAAGCTGCTCTTCTCTCATTTCAAACCATTGCCTCTCATCCTATCACTGCAGGACTTTGCATACAGTCCCCTGCAGCATTCCTGTAGCCCCCTTCAAGTACTGGAAGGCTGCTCTAATGCCTCCCCAGAGTCTTCTCTTCTCCAAGCTGAACCCCAGCTCCCTCAGCCTGTCCCCACAGGAGAGGTCCTCCAGTCCTCTGATCATCGTGGTGGTCCTCCTCTGGACCGGCTCCAGGTGGTCCATGTCCCTGTTCGGTTGGGGTCTCCAGAGCTGGACACAGCACTTCAGGTGGTCTCAGCAGAAGCAGAGGGGCAGAATCACCTCTCTCCATATGCTGCCCATGCTGCTTTGGATGCATCTCAGACTGCCATTTGCTTTCTGAGCTGCAAGTGCTCATTGCTGGCTCATGCCCAGCTTCTCACCCACCAGCACCCCCAAGTCATTCGCTGCAGAGCTGTTCTCAATCTCATCATCCTTCAGCCTGGACTGATATTGTGGTTTGCCCCAAGCTAGGTGTAGAGCCCTGCACTGTGCCTTATAACGCTCCAGCTGAAGTCAAGTACTCGTACCAAGCTCTCTTGCACCATCCTGTATTTTCTTTTTATGGGATGAATAGAACTCCAAAATTCCTCAAAATAAAGCACACAGAGATGATCACTTTTTATAGCTGTATCCAGCTGTAAAAAGCAAGAGACAGGAGTGCCACTGCCAGAGGGGCAGGTTTGTTCAAACCCTTTCTATCACAGTCACCACAGATAATCTTAAAGACCTTTTCCAAGGGGCCAACTCCAGGCACCAACCCAGGCTCAGTGTAAAGTGGGTTGAGAGGAGCCCTGAAGAAAGATTTGGGGTGTTGGGTGCTGAGCAGCTCACCATGAGCCAGCAGTGCCCTCATGCAGCCCAGAAGGTAGCTGTGTGCTGGGCTGCACCAGGTGAAGTGCAGCCAGCAGGGCAAGAGAGGGGATTTTGCCCCTTTACCCTGCTCTGCTGAGACCTCACACCCAATACTGCATCCAGTCGTGGTGTCGCCAGCATAAGGAGGACACAGAGCTGTTGGAGAGAGCTCAGAGGAGGACACAAAGATGATCCACGGGCTGGAGCACCTCTGCTATGAGGATAAGCTGAGGGATCAGGGATTGTTCGCCTGGAGAAAAGACTCCAGGGGGAGTTTACAGCTGCCAACACTGGAAGGGATCCTACAGGAAGGCTGGAGTGGGACTTTTCATCAGGGTGTCTAGAGACAGAACAAGGAGGAATGGTTTGAAGCTGAGGGAAAGCAGAGTGAGACTGGATCTTAGGAAGAAGTTCTTCAGTACAGGGGTGTTGAGAGTCTGGAACAGGTTGTCCTGGGAGGCTGGGATGCCTCCTCACTGGGGCTGGATGAGGCCTTGAGCAACCAAGTCTAGTCAAGAGATGCCCCTGCCCATGGCATGGATGTTGGAGTAGATGAACTCTGAAGTTCCTTCCAACCTGAGCCATTCTATGACTCCATGATTCTCTTATTAAACTGTGCAGAACCATCTATTGCTCTCCTAAATTGCAAGAGATGCAAACCAAGTATTGATCTACATGGTACAACTTAATTAAAACTTGTCCTGGAGATGCTACTAATGAATGTAATTAGATGGTGTGTTTGATGCCACAAACTTCTCCCTGACATGCTAATTAAGGAAGAAACCAGGAAAAAAAAGTGTTTTTATTCAAAGATCAGATCCTCCAAAGAAGTTGTCACAGCTAAATATTGGATTATCCTCCTATCAACAGCAAGTTTTCAATTGCTGTTATTAACTTCAATTTCAGCACAATGCTCTACCTCTGAAGAGATGACACAACCCAGCCAACTCTAGCTCCAGGCACTGGGAATCTTCTTACTACTGAGGCAGCCAGCAGAGCTGGGTACTAAATCTCCAGATCAAAAAGAATCACAGAATGGCAGGAGTTAGAAGGGACCTCTGGAGACTGACCCAAGCCCCCTGCCAGAGCAGGATCACCCAAGGCAGGTCACACTGGACCACATCCAGATGGGTCTTGAGAGTGTCCAAAGGAGACTCCACAACCTCTCTGGGTAGCCTTCCCCAGGGTTCCAGCACCTTCACTATAAAGCAGTTTCTCCTCATGTTGAGTCGGAACTTCCTGTGTTCACTGCGTGCATTCATTGCCCCTTGTTCTGTCACAGGACACCACTGAAAAGAGCCTGGCCCCTTCTTCTTGTCCCCCCACCCTTCAGATATTTGTAAACATTCACAAGATCTCCTCTCAGCCTTCTCATCCCCAGCCTAAACAGCCCCAGGTCTCTTAGCTTTTCCTCATAACACAGATGTTCCAGTCCCTTCAGCATCCTCGTAGCCTCCACTGGACACTCTCCAGTAGTTCCCTGCCTTTCTTGAACTGAGGAGCCCAGAACTGGACACCATACTCCAGCTATGGTCTCAGTAGGGCAGAGTAGAGAAGGAAGAGAAATTCCCTTGACCCGCCAAGCTCTTCTTGATGCACCCCAGGAGACCACTGGCCTTCTGTCATTGCTGTCCCATGGAGAACTCCATTTCTCCCTTTCTTTAGGAGAATTCTGCACAGAGTAAATCAACCAGGAGAGGATGGGACACATCTGTGGACAGGTACTGCACAGCATCCCACAATACACACTCCAGGAAGACAAAAAAGTAGCATGTGACTTAGAGCTCATTCTGTCCCTTGGACTGCTCTGGAGACCAGAGAGGCTCCCAGCAGAGATAGTTGCTTCTTGAGTATCTTCTGAAGGCCTGCCTTACATCAATCTGCTCTGAGGGGTGCCTTTACTCAGCAGTTACTCCAAAGTGCCTGCAGGGACTGAAATGCTTTATGTTGTGAACCCTCACACATCTGGCACAAACACCAATTACCTCTGTTCCATCCAGAGGTGACCTACCTCCATCCTCACCATCAGCACCCTACCCTGTCATTTCCAGCACATCTGTCCTTGCACCATTGCCAGGTCCCAACACCACCCCAATCCAGCTTCAAACCAGGCCAGAGCCCCATCATCCCTTCTCCAGTGAGTTGGCTTCTCCACTGTCCCAGCAACCAGATGTGGTGGTGCTACAACACTTTCAGGACACTCTCAGGCATCTGTCCCATCCCATCAGAGAGGCCACCAGCACATGGACCCAGTACAAAAGTCCATACAGGCTCAGCACCACCTCCCTTCCCACCACCTTCCAGGCTAGCAGGATGGTTATTTTTGCTGACATGGCTCTCACCCAGAAGCTGCAGATTAGGCAGGCTGGGAAAGAACCAGTAGGCAAACAGCAGGGAGCAGTGAAACCATTCCAGCAGGGAGCTCACAGAAGGGTTACTACCATCCCATACAGATCATAGAGCAGTTTGGGTTGGAAAAGCCTTTCCAGATCATCCAGTCCAACCATCCTCTAACTGCCAAGGCTGGTGCTAAGCTATGGCACTCGGCACCTAGTCTCTGTCTCACTGAAACACCTCCAGGAATGGGGCCTTGACCACCTCCCTGGGCAGCCTGTTCCTGTCTTTGAGAACCCTCTCAATCAAGGAGTTTCTTCAAGATGCTTCCTTAACTCACCATATGGCTACTTGGGAAGAGATGCAGCTTTTTTTGCACCTGAATAAAAAAACAAACAAACAAACCAAAAACAAAACCCAAGCAACCAAAAACCAAATCCATCAGAAATTTTCTTTGGTTTGAACCCCAGCAAGGCAGAGTAAGAGATGAGATCAGAGGTCTTCTCCAGAGCAGCAGACTCAGTTCTTCCCCATCAAACCTGTGACAGCCACCAGCATGAACTTGGCCTTGAGTAATAACTAACTAACCAACCCAAAGACTCACAGATTGCACTGGGGTCTCAACCACATCCCTGGGCAATCTGTTCCAGTATATCATCACCCTCATTGTGCAGAAGTTCCTCCTGATGTCCAACCTAAATCTCCCCTGCTCCAGTTACAAATTACTGTTCTTCATCCTGTCACTACAAGCTCTTGTCTAACATCCTTCCCCAGCTTCCTGTAGCCCTCTTCAGATATTGAAATGCAGCTCTAAGGTCTTCCTGGAGCCTTTCTTTCTCCAGGCTGAGCAACCCCCATTCTTTCAGCCTGTCTCCACAGTCAGTCCTTGTCTCTCCCCCTTGTTGGGAGCCCTGGAGCTGGACATGGTACCCCAGGTGAGGTCTCACCAGGTCACCAAAGGAGTTAAATGAGGAAAGGCTCCAACTATAAGGTTAAGGCATACTTCAGCAGCTTTATTGTCAGCTCCTGGCTAGCCTGGCACTCCTGGAGTAGCCCAAATGCTGCAGATACTCTACAGGCATAACCCTAAAAGGTACTCAGTGGCCCTTGGGTCACAGAGATCTTTCTCCACTGAAGAAGTCCCTGTGCTCAGCACATCAACTTAAAAGCCTAACAAAATACTAGAACTCATTTATTCCTACTTCCTTTCTCCTCAGCACTGGCCAGGTAGGTCACAAAGACCAAAGAAGAAACCTCAGAGCCCATAAGCAGACACTTATCCCCTGTACCTCTGCCAGCAAAGCTTGGAAGAAGCCCATGCAGACTTTCCAAAGTGCTTGCTGCTCATCTCCACCCTCAGCCCAGCCACCCCGCAAGCCCTAATTATTTCTAATGCTCAGTCAAGAGGAACACAAACCCACACAGATCTATATCATCATTAACTCCCATGCCTTCAGGGGAGGATAAATGATGATTAAAGTCTGAAGTCACACCACAGCCTTTTTCTCCTCTGTTTTTTTGCTACAGAATTGCAGCCTGGAGAGTCCACAGACACTCTGCCTCTCAGACAGCTTGGTTACTGCAGGTGAGCAAACAAAAGCAGAAGTGGCCTGAACCTTTGTCTTGACCTCCAGTTGGTGAATTAAGAGGAACCTGACAGGAAGACTGGAAATGACTTTGGTGTGTGTCCACAGGGGGGAGATTGAGAAGGATTGGAAGCCCTGCCAGATGTGAAGGGCAGTGTCAGGAGGACTTAGCCAGGCTCTGCTCAGTGATGTCCAGTGACAGGACAAGGGGCAATGGGTGCAAGCTGAATCAGAGGAGATTCCAAAGGAACAGAAGGAGAAACTTTCTCACTGTGAGGGTGACAGAGCCCCAGGGCAGGCTGACCAGAGAGGTTGTGGAGTCATGGACATGGTTTAGTGGCCATGATGGTGTTGGATCTTGGTCTTTTCCAACCAAAACGATTCAATGATCCTGTAAATACTTGCAAAGTAGCACATTTTGAAACCAAAACATTCAAAGCAAAACCTTTTGTTTAAACAGCCAAAGCAAAATCCTCAAATCATAGAACGGCTCAGGCTGGAAGGGACCTCAGATCATCTACTCCAACCACCCTGCCGTGGGCAAGGACACCTCTCAGCAAGACTTGGTCACACTCGCACAAGGCCTCACCCAAACTGGCCATAAATACCTGAAATTAAAACTCTGCTTGCATCCCTTTGTTCCAGAGTGACCAGGAACCTTTGCTCTTGCGTGACAAAAGGTGTGGCTCAAGTGCTCCTACACCCTCCTCAAGGCTCCTCCTGCAGCTCCGGCCCCTTCGCCCAGCGGTCCCCAGAATGTAACCACCCTTGGAAAGGTCACAGCTACATCAAGGTAGACCACACTGAGCTTATGAGAGCAACTCTGTTTCAAAAGGCCGGTGAGAAACCTCCCGTGGGAATGCTCACACGCTGCCAATTAAGCGGGAGCTGAAACACTCTGCTGGATGGAGGGTCAAGGTGCATGACGAGAGGTGACAGCAGTGCTGTGCACTGAACCCTCACCAGGAGGCCTCCTGAATAGCATCACAGGCTTTCCAACAAGCTTCACGCCTCTGCTCTCCTCCTCCTTCCCTCTGCCCAAGGCAGGGGGTAGAGCTGTCAAAGACATCATCATTAATGGAGCTGCTTTCTCCTTATGCTGCAAACCTCCCCAGCCTTCCTCTTGCACTCCCAGGCTTCGAAACACTACCAGGACACACTGACTGCAGAGGACTCTTTCTATTCACAAGTCCAAGTTTTCCTGCTCATAAATCTTCATTGGTTTTACTGCAGTATGGTTGCCATTCATTTCCCAACTTTTTTTCCTCCCTTTTGGGCCAAGTATTTCTTCAAACAGGATCAGTTCAAGGCACACCAACACGTGACAGCCAAAAACAGCCCAAGGAAGCAAAAACAAATTGAAAAACAACAACAACAAAACAAACAAACAAAAAATAAAGGACAAAAAATAAAGAAAACCTACAACCAAACAAAGTAAGTCTTGAAAGAATTCAAAGCATTCAGGGAGCAGATGCTTTGTATTCAATATCTAGGCTGACTTGGGACAAAACTCACACAGCAAAGAACCTCTGAAACATCTCTACTCAGCTCTGCTGAGACCCCACCTTGAGCTCTGTGTCCAGTTCTGGTACCCCCAGTATAAGGACATGCAACTGTTGAAGAGTGGGCCCAGAGGAGGCTATAAAGATTATCAGAGAGCTGGAGAACCATCTCTGTGAGGACAGGCTGAGAGCATTGGGGCTGTTCTGCCTGGAGAACAGAAGGCTCCAGGGAGACCTTAGAGCAGCCTTCCAGTACCTGAAGGATGTTACAGGAGAGTTGGGGAGGAACATTTGACAAGGGCTTGTGGTGACAAGACAAGGGACAATGGCTTTGAGCTGGAAGAGGGCAGATTTAGAATGGAGATCAGTAAGAAATGCTTTCCAGTGAGGGTGCTGAGATCCTGGAACAGATTCCCAAGGAAGCTGTGGATGTCCCCTTCCTGGAGGTGTTAAAGGCCAGGTTGGATGAAGCCTTGAGCGACCTGGTCTAGTGGGAGGTGACCCTGCCTATGGCAGGAGGGTTGGAACTGGATGATCTTTGAGGCACCTTCCAACCCAACCCATTCTATTATTTCCATCAGTGGAAACCAGCTACAGCAGAATGCCAGCTGAAGCAGTACCTGTTATTGATAGCCCCCAGGAGGCAGAAGGTATTCACCACTTCATGAACTCACAAACTAACATTAACAGCAGAATGAGTTTTTATTACACTGGCTTCACTCAGCTCCAAGTATTCTCATAATTCCCCTTTCAGAGCAAGAGCCAAAGCATCAGAATCTGCACCACAGATCCATACTTTGTAAGGTCAGGTGGACAACTGTAGCTGCAACATCAGCCAGAGAATTCCACCCGCTAATTTCCGAGTTAATTCTACAAGGGACTTCAACCTCCCTGGGCAACCTGTTCCACAGTCTCACCAGCCTCATACTGAAGAACTTCTTCCTAAGATCCAGTCTAACCCTGCTCTGCCTCAGCTTCAAACTATTCCCCCTTGTCCTGTCTCTAGATACCCTAATGAAAAGTCCCTCTGCAGCCTTCCTGTAAGATCCCTTCAGGTACTAGAAGGCAGCTCAAAGGTCCTCCCAGAGTCTTCTCTTCTCCAGGCAGAACCCCCCCAGCTCCCTCAGCCTGTCCTCATAGCAGAGGTGCTCCAGTCCTTGGATCATCTTTGTGGCCTCCTCTGGACTCACTCCAATAGTCAGTAAAATGCTTCCAGCCTCACTCCTGAGATGCACTGCAAACAATGCTGCACCAACACCACCACAAAGCCCCAGTCTGGCTACAGGACAAATCTTTTGAGGAAGCTATCTGGGCAAGGACCAACCTGCCATTAGAACAAAAAAGACACTTCCACTGAAAGCACCTGCAACCAGCAATCTGACAACAAGGCTGCCTGTAAAAACAAAATAGCAGTGCTACCTGCAGCCCCAGGACCTCAAACCACTTCCACGGCATCTGCAAGCCCTTGAAGGAGGCAGGCAGTTTCTTCAACACCCCGCCTTGGTATCAGTGATCTTAAAAGTCTTTTCAAAAGTAAAGGGTTGCATGATTCAATACTTAAAGCAGGCACTTTATTGAGCGCAGGCACAAAGTCAAGCCCTGAAATCCCAACAGCCTCCCAACATCTGCTGGCAATGTTGAGCCAAAACCTCACCTTCTTCCCTAAATCAGAGCACTACAGAATCCTAGAATGGTTTGGGTTGGAAGGATCCTCAAAGATCATCCAGTTCCAAACCCCTCTCCATGGGCAGGAACACCCCCACTAGACCAGGTTGCTCAAGGCCTCATCCAGCCTGGCATTCAACACCTCCAGGGAGGGGGCACCCACAACCTCCCTGGGCAACCTGTTCCAGTGTCTCACCATCCTCACTGTCAAGAACTTCTTCCTAATATCCAGTCTAAAACTCCCCTCTTCCAGCTCAAAACCAATCCCCCTTCAGTCACCTCCTCTCCAAGCTGAACAGTCCCAGCTCTCTCAATCTTTCTTCACATTCATAAAAGGTATCCAGAAAGCCATGGAGATCAGATTCTGCAGTGCATATAACCAACCTCAAAAGAAGGAAAGCAGCTTGGCACAGGCGCATCCAGAGCTGTCAAGGCTGTCAGCTCTCTCCACCAGTGGACTCCAGCCCACACTGCCCAGCACCACTAAAGCCTTGCTGTTGACAATAATGACTGCTCTGCTGCCACTGAGCTCACTCAAGTAGAAAAACAAGGAGCTGACATAATGCTGGGATAGCATTCAGGAGCAAAAAGATGTTTTCAGATGATCTGTTGGCTTTTCAGGCTTTTCAGACACTTTATGCCTTCTAGTTCTGCTCAAGGAAGAGGGCAGAGGTTGTGACAGGGAACAGCACATGGCCACCAGACTGGGGGGAAACTACATATGGTAGTAAAGCAAAGATGGACCAACTAAACTGACATGGGGGGTTGGTGAGAAATCAAGTTAAAGGGAAGTGTACAGCTAATTTCACAGCTTCAGAGGTTGCATTGGGTTGGAAAGGACCTTTCAAAGGTCATCTTGTCCACTTTCAAACCATTGCCCCTTGTCCTATCACCACAGGTATAAGGCTC
The DNA here is from genome assembly GCF_014839835.1 of Dryobates pubescens. Classification (NCBI taxonomy): domain Eukaryota; kingdom Metazoa; phylum Chordata; class Aves; order Piciformes; family Picidae; genus Dryobates; species Dryobates pubescens. The sequence continues at coordinate 45,394,244 of NC_071612.1, forward strand.
CAAGGTCTCCCTGGAGCCTTCTCCTTTCCAGGCCAAACATCCCCAATTCTCTCAGCCTGTTCCCACAGCAGAGGTGTCCCAGAACTCTGATCATCATCGTGGCCTCCTCTGGAGCCGGTCCATATCCTTCTCATGTTGGGGGGTCCAGAGCAGGACACAGCACTGCAGGTGAGGACTCAACAGAGCAGAGGGGCAGCATCACCTCTCTCCATCTGCTGGTGACATTGCTTTTGATGCAGCCCAGGTTGCCATTGGCCTTCTGGGCCCATTGCTGGCTCATGTCCAGCTTCTCACCCACCAGCACCGCAAGCCCCATCTGCAGGGCTGCTCTCAATTTAGTTTCACTGATTTAGCTCATGCAAAACAATTCAAATGATTCAAGTCCACCCAGAAATACACCACCATGAAATGCACTTTACTGATACTGAATGATTAATTTCTTCCCAGGTGTTTGTCTATCCACTCAGAGAACCACAACCCAAGGAATCTTTGGATGTCCCCTTCCTGGAGGTATCACAGTATCACTAAGGTTGGGTGTTCAAGGCCAGGTTAGATGAGGTCTTGAGCAACCTGATTTAGCAAAAGGTGTCCCTGCCCATGGCAGGGGGTTTGGAACTGGACGATCTCCAAGGTCCCTTTCAACCCAAACCACTCTATGATTCTGTGAATCTACACACATAGCTCAGGGCAGCCTTGCTTGTTTGGTTTTGGGGTTTTTTTTGTTTGTGGTGGGTTTTTTGTTTTGTTTTTGTGCCAGGAGGCAGAGCCTCACTTCCCTGACATCCCTGAGTAATACTGAAATCTCATCACTGTTCAAGACCCGGGAATTTACAGGAACAGACCACTGCAAACAGAGCTCAAAGGCTGAAAGATTGGGCAGGTCTCATCTGACCCCACCTACATCACTCTGTCCAGCTCTGGAGCTCCCAGCACAAGGAGGACATGGAAGTCTGAGACCAGGTTCAGAGGAGGCCACAACAATGGTCAAAGGGATAGAAGCATTTCTCCTATGAAGACAGTCTGAGAAAGTTGGGGTTGTTTAGCCTGGAGAAGAGAAAGTTTCAGGGAGACCTTAGAGCAGCCTTCCAGTATCTGAAATGGGGCTACAGGAGAGCGACTTTTGACAAGGGCTTGCAGTGACAAGATGAGGGGCAATGGTTTTGTGCTGGAAGAGGGGAGATTGAGACGAGATTGGAAAAATTCTTGACAGTGAGGGTGGTGAGACACTGGAACAGGTTGCCCAGGGAGGTTGTGGATGCCCCCTGCCTGGAGGTGTTCAAGGCCAGGATGGATGGGGCATTGAGCAAGCTGCTCTAGTGGAAGGTGTCCTGCCCCTGGGAGGGGGTTGGAACCAGACATTCTTTAAAGTCCTTTGCAACCCCACCCATTCTCTGAATCCATGATTCTATCAGGGATAATTCCCTGAGGGTCCTAGTGGATGGAAGGTGACCATGAGCCATCAATGTGTTCTTGGGGCCAAGAAGGCCAATGCCATTCTGGGAGGGGTCTTACAAGGGGTGTGGTTAGTAGGTCAAGAGAGTCTCTCCTCCTCTACTCTACTCTGGTGAGGCCACATCTGGATACCGTGGCCAGTTCTGGGACTCTCAGGTCAAGGAGGACCTCAAGGAACTGCTTGAAAGAGTCCAGTACAGAGCCACAAAGATGGTGAAGGCAGTGGAACATCTCCCTTGTGAGGAAAAGCTGAGGGAGCTGGGGCTCTTTAGCTTGGAGCAGAGGAGCCTGAGGGGTGACCTCATTCATGTTTATAAAGATGTGAAGAGCAGTGTCAGGAAGATGGAGTCAGGCTCTTCTTGGTGATGCCCAACGACAGGACAAGGGGCAATGGGTGGAAGCTGAGGATAAGAAGTTCCATGCAAACATGAGGAAATCTTTTTTCACTGTGAGGGTGACAGAACTCTGGGATAGACTGCCCAGGAAGGCTGTGGAGTCTCCCTCTCTGGAGGTATTCAAAACCCACCTGGATACATTTCTGTGTGACCTGCCCTGGCTGACCCTGCTCTGGCAGGGGGGTTGGACTGGATGGTCTTTCGAGGTCTCTTCCAGTCCCTAACATTCTGTGACTGTTCACTGCCCTTTTATAAACCCCTACCATTAGACAGCAGAGCTCTCACCCATAAACTCAGCTGCTGGTTTCCATTTGAAAGCCATGACTGAGTCATTTTACAGCCTCCTGAAAAGCCATCTATCACACATCAGGCTGATCCCAAAAAGACCATTAGACACGAGCTGTCCTTCCTCATACCTGTAATTTGACCACAGTAAATTTAGAAGCTAATGGGATTACACCTGTGAGTAAAATAAACACAGGGCTGTGAGGCTACATTCTGCTGGCACGGAGAGCACACAGGGAACCATCCCAACACACAGGAAAAAAGAGCAGATAACTCCTCAGAGCCTCTTCACAAAGCAGGAATGTCCAAACTGACCCCTTCTGCACACACAAGGTATGGGCATGCTAGCAGTGTTGGAGTCACACTCCATCAGGTCCATGTCTCTCTTGTGCTGGGGGCCCCAAAGCTGGACACAGCACTGCAGAAATCCTCCAGAACGACACAAAACCCAGCAGCTCTGTGAATCCATGGCAGCCACTGCCAATCATACTAAAAGCAACCCAATAAACAAAACCTTCTGCTCATGAGTGATTTTATTCAAAGCACCAGACAAATTGACACAAAAATTAAGGCTATTTTCACCTGCTTCTATTAAGTACTCCAAAATACTCCTTGAAAAAGACTTTACTCACTGATTAAAGCCAAACATTTTGATGTTATACCTAAATATGCCTTTCTGCAGCCAGACACAGAACAGCAATTATACAATCAGTATGAAAACAACACACACAAGGCACAAGCTGAGAACAGGGAGGCTCATCCCAGGCCCTGCCATGAATAATCTGCAAAGACCAACCTTCCCTTATTCTTGCCTGCACTAGACCCACACATTGAAAGTGTGCTCATTAATTCATTCATTCAAACTAAAAATGATACATGAAGAGAAAGATTTTAAAGGGGAAAAAAAGGCAACCCTCAATATCAATCCAGACTGGGGGATGATGAGATTGAAAGCAGCCCTGCAGAAAAGGACTTGGGGGTGCTGGTGAGTGAGAAGCTGGACATGGGCCAGCAATGGACACTAGCAGCCCAGCAGACAAATGGTAGCCTGGGCTGCATCAAAAGCAATGTGGCTAGAGGTGGAGACAGCTGATTCTGCCTCTGCTCTGCTGAGACCTCACCTGCAGTGCTGTGTCCAGCTCTGGAGCCTCCAGTGCAAGAGACACAAACCTGCTGGAGAGGGTTCAGAGGAGGGCCACCAAGATGATGAGGGCTGAAGCACCTCTCCTATGAAGACAGGCTGAGAAAGTCGGGGCTGTTCGGAGTGGAGAAGGCTCCAGGAAGACCCTAGAGCTGAAAAGGCCCTACAGGAAGGCTAGGAAGAGGCTGATTAGAAGGGCTTGTAGTGACAGGACAAGGGGCAATGGTTTGAAACTGGAACAGGGGAGATTTAGGTTGGATATCAGGAAGAAGATCTGCACAATGAGAGTGGTGAAACACTGGGACATGTTGCCCAGGGATGTGGTTGAGGCCCCACCCCTGAAGACATTCAAGATCAGACTTGATATGTCCCTAGTCAGCCTGCTCTAGTTGGAGATGCCCCTGCTGCCTGCAGGGGGGTTGATCAAGATGATCTTTGAGGGTCACTTCCAATCCAATGCAATCTGTGAATAAAGTAATCTTCAAAAAATCCTAAAAGTAATTAAGAGGGAGAGGACCAAACAGAGGAGTTTGTATCTAAAGAATCATAGAATGGTTTAGGTTGGAGGGGATCTTGAAGATCTTCTATTTCCACCTCCCTGTCATGGGCAGGGACACCTCCCACTAGACCAGGTTGCTCAAAGCATCTTCCAACCTGGCCTTGAACACCCCCAGGGAGGCATTCAAGGCCACACAACCTCCCTGGGCAACCTCATCCAGTGTCCCACCAATATCCTTCTAACCTAAAAATAAATACATTCCAAAGTCAGACTTTAATTTTGTCTTTCTCACCTTTCTATTGAAGTCAACATCATCATTTCAAACTTTTTTTTTCCCTCTTCTGATGTGCTTAACAACACAGCTGGTTGCTCCTGCACTGCCTCATCAGCACACACACTGCTGCTGAAAAGCCCTAACATTCAAACCACTTTGCATGCAGTGACAATTATGCAAGGAGTTCCTGTGCTAGAAGCCATCAGATGGAACATGCCCCATCCTTGTAATAATTTGCCCACATGACACTTTTTAAGGTCATCTGGGTGACGTCCAAATGAGAATTGCAAACTAATCCAGAGCCACAGGCGATGCGTAACAAATCACGGAGTTCAGAGGGGAGGAGAGGAGGGAGGAAGGTCTTTAAACAATTACTTCATTCTGGCTTTTACAGAAATTATTTGTATAATTAGGCACCCCTGCCCATGGCAGGGGGTTGGAATAGATGACCTCTGCTCTTGTGAGACTGCATTTCAAATACTGCATCCAGTTCTGGTGTCCTCAGCAGAAGGAGGATACGGAGCTGCTAGAGTTAGTCTACAGGAGTGCCACAAAGATGACCCAAGGACTGGAGCATCTCTGCCATGAGGATAGGCTGAGGAAGCTGGGCTTATTCAGCCTGGAGAATAGAAGACTTTAGGGCCACCTTAGAGCGGCCTTCCAGTACCTGATGGGATCCTGCATGAAGGCTGCAGAGGGACTTTTCCTAAGGGTGTCTAGAGACAGGACAAGGGGGGATGGTTTGAAACTGAGGGAGAGCAGGGTTAGATTGGATCTTAGGAAGAAGTTCTTCAGTACGAAGGTGGTGAGACCCTGGAAGAGGTTGCCCAGGGAGGCTGTGGAAGCCTCCTCCCTGGGGGTGTTGAAGGGCAGGTTGGATGAGGCCTTGAACAGCTGAGTCTAGGTGAGAGGTGTCCCTGCCCACGGCAGATGATCTCCGAGATCCCTTCCAACCTAAGTTATTTGATGATGCCACCTCCCAGACCCTTGTAACTGTAACAAAGATTTCAAGCATGTCTCTTTAAACTGTAGGAGGTGCAAGCAGCCCTATCACATACTGCCGGCTCGCCTCTCACACCCTGGTATCATAAGAAATTAAATTTTCAAGCAATAATGCACTCCTGGAATAGCAGCACTTCAGAATTCTGTAACACTTTTGGGTGTGCTCATGAGAATCTCTCTTCCCAACTAATTCCTGAATTTGTAAAAGCAAAGGGAAGATGGAAATGCCTGGTTCCCATCAATGAGCTCTGCTAAAGAGTTAAAAATAGTGGCCAAAGAATACTGGAAAAATGCATGAGGCAGCACTGAGCTTCCATTCTTCACTACATGCTTTAATACAGAAGTGATTTTGGTATTAATTTTATATATAAAGGTGCTTTTAATATGTAAACTGAGATTGAAATTAAAAGCCATTTTATTTCCCTATTATGAGAAAACTGGGGGGGGGGGGGGAGAGCCTGTTTTCCCAATGTATATCCTTCAATCCTTAACAGAAGGTATCTCTGAGGGTGACGAGGGTTATAAATGGGCTGGACACTCAATAATTCACCATATTGCTTGGACTCAATGATCTCAAAGGTGTTTTCAACCCAGTGCTATGATTCTCTTAGTGACAAGAGCTTCTGAATCTCAGCTACCTTGCAAAAAAGCTATTTTGATGCTAAGGAACTCAAAACATTGAATTTACATTTTTTTTTTCCTTCTCCTTCCAATCTTAACCTAGATTTTCAAAGCCTTTTCTCCTACATGTCCCTCCACTAGAGGGTAAAACAGAAAATCTTGCACTGGGAATTGTTCACAGCATAGATCTCATCCTGTGAAGTCATTCTGGAGTACAGTAAGAGACACAAAAACGTGATGTGAGGTGAAAGGAAAGGAAAAAAGAGCAAGAGAGAGAGAGAGAGAAAGAGAGGAAAAAAGAAAACAGTAAAGGTAGGGGTTTGTAATTCTCTATGCTGCTACATATGTGTGAGATGCCCACACAGCAGAGGGTACCAGCTAGGTAGTTTAACTGTGGTGAGTGGAATCCTGGAATCTCAGAATCCTGTAATCATTCCGGTTGGAAACTCAGATCGATCTGGACTCAGATCAAGTTCAGTCATCAGTGTAGGATTTGGGAGAATAAAAACCAAAATGAGAAAACAAAACCAAACACCACCACCAACTTTTGAAATCGTGATTCCCAGGTCTAAGATGGCCACCTCCAGCCGAGCAAAAGTAAAGTTCCCAACCAGCTGAACAGGACAACTAACCTCGGAAGAGGCTCTCTCTCATCCAAGCCCAATTGAACTTTCAGAGCCCAAACTGGTGATGAGCCTCAGTGGCACAGAGCGAGGCAGGGGGACCATCAGCTGCGCTCAGCCTCACATACTGCAGGGCTGAGCCGTTCCCAGAAGCGGAGCTGCTCAATAGTAACGGGCAGTGGAGATCTGCTGCGAGCAGCACTTGTCACAGAATGCTTGTTTACAAATAAATCTCCCAGCAGCGAAGGGCAGCGGGCACCCAGGAAGTTCAGGTCTATGTTCAGAGCCCTCCCCTACCAGCAGCCTTTAGCTTTGCATTCACCGAAGAGCTAGAAATTAGAGAGCAGCAGTCAGAAGAATAAGGTGGGAGAGAGCGTGAGGCAAGCCCTCACGCTGCTCGTCAGTGCCGTAATGCTCCTCTGCAACCTCCCTGTGAAGATGCCACCAAACCCCTTTGCTGGGCAGCTTCCTTAATCCTTCCCAGTCCCTATTTCCCAGCGTGTATGAGTCCCCTGCTCATGCAGAGTCACCTTTTCGCTCGGGGAACGGTCCCTTTAGACTCCCTCAGCGCTACCCAGAGATGTTCCGAGAACTGGCAAGGCTGATGGAGACGGGGCTCGGAGCATCTCCCAGCCCGTAGCGGGGCAGCGGGGAGGGTGCAGGACAACGTGCCTCCCAAGAGGCGGGTAGGTAACAGGGAAAGCCCTTCGGAAGCAGCCACGCCACCTCCCCAGCATCCCTCCCACGGGTGAAATCATTCGAAATCGCGACGAGAGCAGAGGAATTGGGCTCACCATTACCTAACCATCAGCCAAAGCCGTTTCCATCACCTCCCCAAGCCAGTGCACTTGTGCTATTTTCACACACACAGGAGCAGCATTTCCCCCCTTTTTCCAGACCTTAATTTTAAAGAAAACTGTGATTATTTTCGCTCTCCAAAATAAATTCCACCTCAGGCCATATCTTTGAAATTCTGGGACGCTTTTGCTTCCCTAAGCCCTGCCATCCTTCCTCTTCTCCCCTCTAAAGGAGTTTCACAAATAATAAGGGGGCACCACGAAAGCCAGCCCTGCTGCTACCCAAGCCGCTGGCATCCCCTTCGGATGCTGAACTTCACCCATCGCTGTCACATTACAGACTGCCCAAGGATCCACAATTAAGGAGATTTAATAAAAAAGCCCCCCAAGCAGTTCCCGAGCACCACGGACAGGGAGGCTGGGGGGAGAAAAACGTAAAAAATCAAAACCCCACTTTGGTTTGAAAGCCTGAAAGCACCCTGCTAGACAAGAAGCCTGAACACGTTGATGTCCACGGGGGACGAAAAAGGGTTTAAAAAAACCCAAAACCCCTCGCCCCCAGCAGCCCGACTCCGCTGCGTTGCGGGTTATAGAGCACCGCTGCAAGCCACTAGCTACCCACCCGGGCAAACCCACCTGGGAAACATCGCATGTACCCTCCTCCCCAAAAAAAACAGAACCCACCCGTGCCAAAGCATCTGTGTAAGCCTCCTCCGAGCCTGCCCGCACCCTACGGCACCGCTCCCTGCCCCGGGACCTCCTCCCCGAGCCCTATCGGCCGGTGCCGGCTGCCTTCCCCCAATACTACATTCACCTCCCAGCCGGCTGAGCGCCCCCACCCTGCACCCCCACCCAAAATGTTCCCAAACGGGGCCGGGTGAGCTGGAAGCGGCGCAGCATCCCCGTCCCCACCAGCCCTGCCACCCCGTTCCCGCCGCTCACCCTCACTGCCGGGGCTGGCCAGCAGGCTCCGGAGCGCAGCGCACAGCAGCAGCGGCAAGAGGCACGTCCAGCCGGCAGCCGGCTCCCCAGCGCGGCCAGCCCAGCCGCCGGCGCCCCGCGGCCCCATCCCGCCGCCCCCTCAGCGCATGGGGCGGCGGCTCCCACCCGCACCCCGGCTCGGTTCAGGACGGGGCGGACGGGCAGGCAACGCCGTTCGGATCCGCTCCCGTCCAGCCGCGGCCGCGACTGGGAAGCCGAGGGGCGGGGATAAGGGAGGCGGCCCCGCACCGCCACGGAGACGCCCCCGACGGGGCGGACCCGCTGCCAGCATCCTTGCCGCTGCCATCCCGTGAGGGCGGAGGTGGGGAAATGGTGCTGGCCGCGCCTCGGGGCATGGAGGGGACCGCACCAGAAATGGCTGCTCTATGAGAACCCCTCCTGGGGATGAGCGGGGAGCAGCGCTCGCCCTGCCAGGTGTCCCTCGGGGAACTGGGACCCCCCAGTGCCCCCCTTTCATCCCCCAGACGCCACGGGTCACCCCCAGCTCAGCGCACAAAGCCGGGGAAGACCGAGGGCAAGGCTCTGTCCTGGCCAAAAAAGCCCAAGTGCCCGAAATTCCCTCATGGAAGGGGTGATTTTCAGGTGTGTTTTACCCGCAGATGGCCAGCAGAGCACGGATTTGAATCCAGCATTGACAACGAGCTTCACAGAAATTGTCACTGAGGATTTGGGGGTTTTTACCACTCAGAGCCCAATGACATAGTGATTCCCAGAGATTTACACAGTTACATACACACAAACCCCAGTCAGTACCTCCCCTGAGGAAACTACCTCCAGATAAGGCAATAAACACAAAATCCCAGCTTGGCAGGTGCACAAGCAGCAAGTTAATGTTGACCCAAACCCATCTCACCTGGTGCTGCCTCCTCCATTTCACCCAAATGTTTTGTCCCTGACATTTTATATTCTAAAAGCTGTAACCTCAGAGTGAGCACCCACAAAAGAGTTACTCCAAAGGACAAGGCTTAGGACCAAGGCTCCAAGCAAGTTGCAATTAAAATTACAAAATGCCCACAGCCAAGTTGTCTTCAACTGGGGAATTGTCAACAAGACATCTTTCTACACCACCAACACTCAAGTAGCCAGGTGAGTAATGCATTTCCCTGTGCTTTTGCACCACCCCCAACCTCAGATGCTACCAAAATCTGACCAGTCCTGAGCTGTAGATGAATATTTTCAAAAATGTTGGCTAGCTCAAGGCAGAAAACCTTCTTGCAAAAGGAGCTTTGCATTTTTACTGCCACCCGGAGGACAAGGAAGGGGCTTTGCTTTACAGAATCACAGAATGGTGAGGGTTGGAAGGGACATCTGGAGATCACCTAATCCATGCCCCTTCCTAAAGCAGGGTCACTGCGATCAGGTTGCACAGGAACAAGTGCAGCTGGGTGGATGTGCTGAGGGGGCTGGGCTTGTTTAGTCTGGAGAAGACTCTGGGGGGACTTTACAGCTGCCTTCCAATACCTGAGGGGATCCTTAAGGAAGGCTGCAGAGGGACTTTTCATAAGGGTGTGCAGTGAGAAGACAAGGGGGAATGGTTTGAAGCTGAGGGAGAGCAGGGTTAGACTGGATCTTAGGAGACAGTTCTTCAGTATGAGGGTGGTGAGACTCTGGAACAAGTTGCCCAGGGAGGTTGTGGATGCTTGCTTCCTGGGGGCATTTCATGCCAGATTGGGGTTGTTTCAGGCCAGAATGGGGTTACTTCAAGCCAGGCAACCAAGTTGAGTTGAAAGGTGACCCTGCCCATGGTGGGGGGAGTTGGTGCAGATGATCTCTGAGGTCCCTCCCAACCTGAGCCAGTCTATGATTCTATGAACATGAGGTATATCAGCCAAATGAAATGCATGGCATGCTTCTGCTTACAGCAGTGCATCAGATCTTCACTAATTAAACTGTCTTGCTGGTCTGTAGTTCAAAAGGCACCAAGGTTTGCCATTTGACCACTCCTGCAGCATGCTGGCATAGCCAGATTTTCAGCTGGGATAAATCAGAGGCTAATGCCAGGCCTGCATCACCTTTAGGATGGGAGTAGCACTATGTGGTACACCCATTCCTAAGGATTCGCCATCTGTGGAAGCAGCAGTAAGTTTTGGCACCCAGAAATCTGGGCAGGAGAACATCAGCAGAACCAGCACCTTGCTGGCATAGTAACAGAGATCAGATGGCAAAGAACAAGTGAAGTATTAAGCTTGGATGGGAGTCTCCCCTGACTGAGGGGCAAGATTGCTGTAAGCTAGACAAGTCTCTTATCACAGTCTCATGTCAAAACTGTTGTTTGCTCCTGATTTTCGACTGCTATTTGACAGTCATTAACTGCTGTTTGGACTGCTAGGCTGATAATTTAGAGGCATTTCAGATGATATGTTAGTGACATCTTAATTTTCTGGGAAATACTGAGATGAGCTTCACATGATTCATGAGCTAGTTAAGAATAGCCACCATGCTCTCAATTTCATGCTAGCTGCCTCTTTTCCTGCAGGAAACCACCTCTTATTTCAAGAAGTTTGGTTCGTTCTCCACACTGCTTGTGGCACAGGAAGAGTGTCTCACCCTCATCTCTCAGGACATCAGGTCAGTACTGATTAAAAAACCCAAACAACTAAATACACCTTTATAAAAGGATTATTGCCTCTTCCCCAGGAGGAGGGGGACCTTAGGCACTATCTAGTAGAACCTATTTGGTGGGGGCTCAGTTTTCTACCACCCTCCTGGTTTTGCCACCAAAACCAAAGCTATCTGCAGCAGGCAAGGCTCTGCTGCCTCTTATCTCAGCAGTGCATGCAGTGGACAGAAATTTGAGCAAACTCCTGCAGAATTCCTGGTAACCTTTTTGGGTGATCAGAGAGAAGCTGGTTTGTCTGATGGGATCCCTTCCTATCTCCCACTAAAGAATGCATCTTTTATTGCTTTGAGTAAATTCACTCTAAAAATCACAAAGTGTGAGCCACAGACTATTCAGGATCCTTCTGGAGCAGGTCCAATGGAGGCCACAAAGATGATCAGAGGGCTGGACAGCCTCCCCTATGGGAACTGACTGAGGGAGTTTGGGCTGTTCAGCCTGGAGAAGAGAAAGCTTCAGGGAGACCTTAGAGCAGCCTTCCAGTATCTGAAGGGGGCTCTAGGAAAGCTGGGAAGGGACTTTTGACAAGGGTTTGTAGTGACAAGGGGCAATGACTTTCAGCTGGAAGAGGGGAAATTGAGACTGGAGATTAAGAAGAAGTTCTTGACAGTGAGGTTGGTGAGACAGTGGAAGAGGCTGCCCAGGAATGTGCTTGAGGCCCCATCCCCAGAGATATTCAAGGTCAGACTTGATGTGGCCCTGGGCAACCTGCTCTAGGTGGAGGTGTCCCTGCTGCCTGCAGGGGGGTTGGACAAGATGACCTTTGAGGGTCCCTTCTAACCCTGTGCAATCTGTGAGCCTAAACCATCTCAGGCTTGTGCTATTTCTCCCTATATGCAGCCTGGTTCTGGTGTTAGGTTCAATTTTTCTTTCCTGCAGCTCTGCCCCTCACATTTATGCTTCTTCACCTATGCAGAAACTATTTCCTCTTAATCATCATTCAATTAAGGTCTATATTTCATCCTTTAAAACTTTTTTTTTTTGTCTTGAGTCATTTCTACAGAGTTTTAGCAATACTCCTATACTCCAGACTCCCTCCAGTTCTCCCAACCTCTCCCTCATAACAGCTTGCCCAAAAGAGAAGAGTCATTGTACTAAAGCCAGAATAAACAATGATGTTTAAAATGCTTTTGCATATCATAGAATCACAGAATGGCTCAGATTGGGAGGGACCTCAGAGATCCTCTACTCCAACTCCCCCACCTTGGGCAGGGACACCTCTCAACTTGACTTGCTTGCTCAAGGTCTCATCTAACCTGCCCTTGAACACCCCCAGGGAGGAGGCATCCACAACTTCCCTGGGCAGCCTATTCCAGAGTCTCACCACCCTCATACTGAAGAACTTCTTCCTAAGATCCAGTTTAACCCTGCTCTCCCTCAGCTTCAAACCATTCCCCCTTGTCCTGTCTCTAGACACCCTTAGGAAAAGTTCCTTTGTGGCCTTCCTGTAGGATCCTTTCAGGTTTTGGAAGGCAGCTGTAAAGTCCCCCAAGTCTTCTCTTCTCCAGGCTGATCAGCATCAGCTCCCTCAGTCTATTTTCATGGCAGAGGTGCTCCAGCCCTTGGATCATCTTTGTGGCCTCCTATAAGCTAACACCAACAGCTCTTTGTCCTTCTTACTCTTATCCAGAACTGGATGCAGAGCCTGAAACTAAGCAACAACTTTCCCCCTGTAACTTCCTACGTCATATCTAATTTGCTGTCATATATTACACATATTTTGAACTATTTCTTAAAGCAGACACCTATTCAGTTAGTGCAGCTGAGATTATTTCACTTAGATATGCAAAAGATCATTTCCCCCCACCCACACCAAGTTTAATATAATTTCTCTCCTGTCTACATAGTTCCCATCATAAAATTTCTGTGTTCTGACTGGTTCCTAACTCTGCACAGCCAATTCATTTTGTTAGCCTGCTGTTTATCCTATCATCCACAGGATACACTTGAACAATAAATGAGTCCATCCTTCAGAGCATTTCAGAAAACAAAAAACTGCCAACCAAATCTATTCTCTCTATCATTATCCTTTACTGAAGTCTAAGGGCATAATACTTATTGCATCTCCATATTCAACAGAGCCACCATCTGAGCAAAGACTCCACTTCAATGCTGAAAGCAAAGTATAAACAGCCCCACTACATCCTTCCCTTCATTGCATTAATGGAAGAGAAGCCCTCCTGTAATGCAATAAACTGTTTAGTTAGTTAGACATGCCACCATTTCCACTTTCCTTTGAAAATCCCAGAATCACAGACTGGTAGGAGTTGGAAGGGACATCCAGAGATCATCCAAGTCCAACCCCACTGCCAGAACAGGGTCACCTAGGGCAGGGCACACAGGAACACATTCAGGTGGTTTTGGAATATCTCCAAAGAAGGAGACTCCACAATCTCTCTGGGCAGCCTGCTCCAGGGTTGCAGCACCCTCACAATGAAAGAGTTTTTTCTTCTGTTCCTGTGGAACCTCCTCTGCTCCAGCTTGCACCCACTGCCCCTTGTCCTATCATTGGACTTCACTGAGCACAGCCTGGATGCATCCTCCCAATACAGCCCTTCACATCTTTATAAACATGAATGAGGTCACCTCTCAGGCTCCTCTGCTCCAAGCTACAGAGCCCCAGCTCGCTCAGCCTTTCCTCACAAGAGAGATGTTCCAGGCCCCTCAGCATCTTTGTGGCTCTGTGTTGCACTTTCTCAAGCAGTTCCCTGATGTCCTTCTTGAACCAAGTGGTCCAGAACTGGCCACAATATTCCAGATGCAGCCCCACCAAGGCTGAGTAGAACCTCTCTGGCCTAAGGTCCACACCTCTTCTAATCCACCCCAGGATGCCCTTGGCCTTCTTGGCCAAAAGGGCATATAGCTGGCTCATGGGCATCCTGTTGTCCACCAGGACTCCCAGGTCTGTTTCCTCAGAACTGCTCTCCAAAATAAAGTTCTTTCATTTCAACACCACTAAATGCATATTAAAAGCAACAGCACTGAGAGGCAGCTATGCAGCTCTGTGCAGTAGATATATTTGGATTTGTACCATGAAGGCAACTCTAATTTTAACACAAAATGGCTGTGTGCAGCAAACGCCACAGCAGCCTCAGCAAGGCTGCAGAAAACAACAGTCAGAGCCTCAGCAGACAGCAGAAAAAAGCCTGTACCAAGGGCCAGCAAGGGGACAAGGAAGTCAAATGCATCAAGTGCAGGAGTCCACCCCTTGGCCAGCTGTGGTAACTTAGTGATTGTGCCCCTCAGCCACTGCTGGAACCACACAGATTCACAGACTGCACTTGGTTGGAAAGGACCTGCAAAAGTTGTCTTGTCCAAACCCCCTGCAGGCAGCAGGGACACCTCCAACTAGAGCAGACTGACCAGAGACACATTTGAGTCTTAACTTGAATGTCTCCAGGGATGGGGCCTCAACTACATCCCTGGGCAACCTGCTCCAGGATTTCACCATCCTCATTGCAGAGAACTTCTCCTGATGTCCAACCTAAATCTCCCCTGTTCCAGTTTCAAACCATTGCCCTTTGTCTTATCATCACAGGCTCTTTTACATAGTCCCTCCCCAGCCTTCCTGTAGGTCCCCTTCAGACATTGAAATGCAGCTCTAAGGTCTCCCTGGAGCCTTCTGTTCTGAACAGCTCCCACTCTCCCAGCCTCTCTTCACAGGAGAGGAGCTCTAGTCTTCTGATCATCTTTGTGGCCCACTCCAGCAGGTCCATGTCTATCTTGTGTTGGGGGCCTCAGAGCTGGACGCAACACTGAAGGTGATGTCTTAGCAGAGCAGAGGGACAGAATCCTGTCTTTTGACCTGCTGGCCACACTGATTTTGATGTGGCTCAGCAACTGTGCAGATGATACCAAGCTTAGTGGTTTGGTTGATAAGATGGGTGCCAGCCAGAGGGACCTGGAAAGGCTGGAGAGCTGGACTGAGAAGCATCTCATGAGGTTCAATAAGGCAAAGTGCAAGGTTCAGCACCTAGGTCAGGGCACCCCTTGATATCAATCCAGGCTGGGGGATGATGAGATTGAGAGAAGCCCTGCAGAGAAGGACTTGGGGATGCTGGTGAGTGAGAAGCTGGACATGAGCCAGCAATGGGGACTTGCAGCCCAGAAAGCAAATGGCAGCCTGGCTCTTCATACTTCAGTGAAGAGAAAGATAATTAACCAAGAAAGCAGCATGTGCATGAAAGAGGAGTAAGCAGCAAAAAGAGCAGTGTCTGTGCAAGTTCACAACCCTGGAGCTCGTATGGTCTCAGCACCAATTTGCCTTTTGCCACCCCCACAAGATGCAGGAGCTACTGGCAACTGTGCACTTGGGAAAATCTGCTCACTTCATTTGCAGCCTGAAATTACATTCAAAGCCGTGAAAATCCATGGGAAAATCATGGGAATATTTGTTTCAGTCAGAAAAGGCTTAGACAAAACATGACATTTCAAACATGACATGAAAGACCTTGAGGGGCTGGAAGAGGTCCGGAGAAGGGCAGCAGAACGGGTGAACAGGTCTGGTGAGGAGCAGCTGAGGGAACTGGGGGTGTTTAGTCTGGAGAAGAGGAGGCTGAGCAAAGACCTTATTGCTCTCTACAACTCCCTGAAAGGAAGTTGGAGCCAGGTGGGGGTTGGTCTCTTCTCCCTTGTATCAGGTGATAGGAAGAGAGGAAATGGCCTCAAATTGCACCAGCGGAGGTTTAGGTTGGATCTTAGAAGAAATGTCTTGACTGAAAGGGTTCTCAAAGACTGACACAAGCTGCCCAGTGAGGTTGTTGAATCCCCATCCCTGGAGGTGTTACAAAGAGGCAGAGATGTGGTGCTGAGGGTCATGGTTTAGCACCAGCCTTGGTAGAGTTAGAGAATGGTTGGACACAATCATCCTAAAGGTCTTTTCCAAGTGAAACAATTCCATGATTCTCTTTTGGAGCCCCTCACCAGCCCTCAGTCATGATTACAGATCTTCCCAACACCCCTGATCTGGCAGCACACCATCCTCTTTGTAAATGTTCTGTCACTACTCCTCTCTCTTACTGCTCTGAGCCAGACCCCAGGTGTTAAAACCCCACTGCCCATCTACAGTCAAAGGAATGGTTCCTGCCCCACTGTCCATCTACAATCAAAAGAACGGTTCCTGCCTTGCAGGGTTCAATGTAGATCACTTCAGATGCCAAGGTGGCTTAAACTGGCCAAAATGGAAGCACACACTGGTGAGCAGCAGCAGATAGAGCTGGCTGGTACTCACAGCCCACCTGACTGCAAGTACTGAGACGTTTCTTCACATCCCATAAGAGGAGAGCATTCAGAGGAACAAATGAAATGGCTTTGGAGAGATTTATAGAGATTTCTCTAATGCAGAAAGTGGAGTAGAGGAGAAAGTGCAAAGGCTAATTTGATTACATCGTTAGCCCTGTACAAATTTAATAATGGCCTCACTTCTACATCTCTCACCCTAAGCTATTTACAGGCATCCACTGACTGCAGTAGCTCAGAGTTTCACACTCTTCAATCATCTTCCCAACACACCCTTGTGAAGAACAGAAGCACCTCTGTGCCAGGGGAAGCTTAGGTTGGAGATTAGGAAAAATTTCTTTGCTATGAGAGTGGTCAGAGATTGGAAGAGGCTGCCCAGGGAGATGGTGGAGTCACCATCCCTGGAGGCGTTCAAGAAATGTGTGGACATGGCTCTTTTTAGGACATGGTTTAATGGTCATATGTTGGTGGATGGACTTGATGATCTTGGAGGTCTTTTCCAACCAAAAGAATTGTATGATCCTATGAAAATCATCCTGTACTACCTATGGTTCTGGAGGCCTCTACCCAAGCAAGACAGGAGTTAAATATTAGAGTCCTTTTGACACCTGAAATGTTTTCCTCACCAGCACAGATAGACAGAAGCAAATGAGATGTTTAAGATCCAGATAAAAATTACTTAATTGATTATGGCTCCACTAGATCAGGGATGAGGTTCTTAAAATATTAATGAAATTATCTTATTCTTGTATCAGAATTAGAATCAGCAGATATGAAGACAAACTAGCTTATCTCCTCAGGACATTCAGTCACAAGCTTTAGCAGACTCTGCAGAAGCTCAGGCAAGTGACAGGGGTACCAGAGTGCTTTGGGAAGAGCTAGCTCTCCAGTAACTTGCTCAAGGTCACACAGCAGGTATGCAGCAGACCTGACCAAGCTCCAAAGCTATTGGAGTATCCATTTGTTTTTCATCCTCACTTTTCCTTTTCCAGCATGTCATTTCAGATCAGGATCTGCACTAGCAACAACAGGCATGACTGTACTTCAAAGGTTCACATTCAGCACTTCATAGAATGATTTGGGTTGAAAGGGACCTTAAAGATTATCCAGTTCCAATCCCCCTGCCATGGGCAGCAACACCTTCCTCTAAATGAGGTTGCTCAAGGCCTCATCCAGCCTCGCCTTGAATACTTCCAGGGAGGGGGCATCCACAGCCTCCCTGGACAACCTGTTCCAGTGTTTCACCACCCTCACTGGAAAGAATTTCTTCCTAATCTCCAGTCCCAATCTCCCCTCTTCCAGCTCAAAGCCATTGCCTCTCCTCCTATCACTGCAAGTCCTTTCAAACAGCACCTCCCCAGTTCTCAGGTAGCCCCCTTCAGGTACTGGAAGGCTGCTCTAAGGTCTCCCTGGAGCCTTCTCCAGGTTAAACAGTCCCAAATTTCTCCCCACAGGGGAGGTTGTCTAACCCTCTGATTGTCTTCGCAGCCTCCTCTGGACCCTCTCCAGCAGCTCCATGTCCCTCTTATACTGGGGGCACCAGAACTGGATGCAGTGCTGCAGGTGGGGTCTCAGCAGAGCACAGGGGCAGAATCCCCTCCCTGTCCTGCTGCTTTCACTGCTTTGGATGCAGCCCAGCACACAGCTGCCTTCTGGGTTGCCAGTGACCATTGCTAGCTCATGGTGAGTTTGTCAGCAACTGACACCCCCAAGTTCTTCTCCAGCCTGCTCTCCAGCCACTCCTCACCCAACCTGCATTTGTGCTTGGGATTGCCCTGACCCAGGTGCAGGACCTTACAGTTAGCCTTGTTGAACTTCCTGAGGTTGGCTTGAGCCCACCTCTCATTAAATGCATATTCTTTCAGGGTGCAAAAAATTATGGACATAATGATGAAAGTCCTTCTATTAGTGCATGGTTTCATGGTGAAGTACAGGAATCTCCTCCATGCAGCACTGTCCAGAGCTCAGTTCCTTTCTGAAACGTGCTTCATGAGGTCAGTAAAGCCAGCTTTGATTTCTCAGGGCAGTCTGGATGGCAAACCTGAGCTGCTTTGATTACTGGCAGACTGGTTTTGTTAGCCCGAGCTGTGTTCCACCATGAGCCCATTTCAGCTCGCTTCACTCCTCCAAGCAGAGCTGTTTGATGCAGACTCCTAGATTTCAACCTGCCCCTAATGATCTCCTAAATAAATCCCATCATTGTCAGTCACTTCATATCTCCAGTACTTGCAAATGCTTAGCAGTTTCAGCTGCCAACACATTCATTTATATTCTTGTGAGATGGCATCTGGATCACAGCTATAGTCTTTGAGTCCTTTCCATCAGCTAATTGCAACTGGTTTTGAAATGCAGGAGCATATTTATTTCTCTCCTGCCTTTGCAGTGTTCAAGTTGTGCCTTTAGGTAGGTCTTGTGTTCCAAACTCAGAAAGAGTTGGCTTGCAAATCTCCAGTGTGTGCTCGGAGAAGTGCTTCAGCAAGTATAACCGTATTTATTTTTGGTATGTGCTTGAGGTAATGTTTAAACAACAGGATGACAAGGGGCGAGCAGGGCCAGCTTTGGGGACAGGCTGCCTCACACTGGACTCAATCTTAAAGGTCTTCTCTAACTGGATTGATTCCATGACTCTATGTGGCAAATTCAGATGCAAATAATCATGGAATGGTTTGGGCTGGAAAGGAGCTTCCAGATTATCCAGTTCCAATGCCCCTGCCATGGGCAGAGACATCTCACCAGACCAGCTTGCTCAAGGCCTCATCCAGCCTGGCCTTGAAAACCTCTAGGCAGGGGGCATCCACAACCTCCCTGGGCAACCTGTTCTAGTGTCTCACCACCCTCACAGGAAAGAATTTCTTCCTACTCTCCAGTCTCAGTCTCCCTTCTCCTGACTCAAAGCCATTGCCCCTTGTCCCACCACTACAAGGCCTTGCCAAAAGTCCCTCCCCACCCTTCAGGTGTTCCATGATTCTGTGAGACAAATTAGAATAGAATAAACCAGGTTGGAAGAGACCTTCAAGATCATTGTGTCCAACCTATTATCCAACACCACCTAATCAACTAAACCATGCAACCAAGCACCCCATCAAGTCTCCTCCTGAACACCTCCAGAGATGGTGACTCCACCACCTCCTCAGGCAGCCCATTCCAATGGGCAATCACGCTCTCTGTGAAGAACTTCTTCCCAACATCCAGCCTAAACCTCCCCTGGTGCAGCCTGAGACTGTGTCCTCTTGTTCTGGTGCTGGTTGCCTGGGAGAAGAGACCAACCTCTGCCTGTCCACAACCTCCCTTCAGGTAGTTGTAGAGAGCAATAAGGTCCCCCCATGAGCCGCCTCCTCTCCAGGCTAAGCAACCCCAGCTCCCTCAGCCTCTCCTCATAAGGCTTGTGCTCCAAACCCCTCACCAACTTTGTTGCCCTTCTCTGGACACCTTCCAGCAAGCCAACATCCTTCCTAAACTGAGGAGCCCAGAACTGGACACAGTACTCAAGGTGTGGCCCAGGGACTTAGAATCCTACTCTCATTCAGCTTCCAGCATTTCCTCTCATATTCCGCCCAAGAGTTGCTAACAAAATACTACTCAGGAGCTTTGTTGTGCTAGGTTTTGAACAAAAAATTGAAAGAAAGGGCAAATCCAGCAGCCAACAAATTTCAAAACTGAGGTTTGGGCCAACCCTTGAGATCAATCCAGACTCGGGGAAGAGGAGATTGAGAGCAGCTCTGCAGAGAAGGACTTGGAGGTGCTGGTAGATGAGAAGCTGGACATGAGCCAGCAATGGCCACTTGCAACCCAGAATGCCAATGGCAGCCTGGGCTGCATCAAAAGCAGTGTGGCCAAAGGTGAAGAGAGGTAATTCTGCCCCTCTGCTCTGGTGAGACTTCATTGGGAGTGCTGTGTCCAGCACTGGAGTCCTCAGAACAAGGACATGAACCTGCTGGAATCATTCCAGAGGAGGGACACCATGATTGTCTGAGGACTGGAAGACCTCTGCTATGGGGACAGGCTGAGGGAGCTTGGGCTGTTCAGCTTGAAGAAGTGAAGGCTCCAGGGAGACGTTAGAGCTGCATTTCAATATCTGAAGGGGACCTACAAGAAGGATGGGGAGGGACTATTCAGAAGGGCCTGTGGTGATAGGACAAGGGGAAATGGTTTCAAACTGGAACAGGAGAGATTTAGGTTGGACATTCTGCACAATGAGAGTGGTGAAACACTGGGACATGTTGCCCAGGGATGTGGTTGAGGCCCCATCCCTGGAGACATTCAAGATTAGACTCAGTCTGTGCAGCCTGCTCTAGTTGGAGGTGTCCCTGCTGAGTGCAGGAGGATTGGACAACATGATATTTGAGGCTCCCTTCCAACCCAATGCAATCTGCAATTACTAGTGTACTGGACAGTACTGTGGTGTAAACACACCATGCACCATGACATGGCTATAAATGAGCTCTGGCACCTTGTTACCCATTATTTGTCCTTTTTAAAGTACTCCTCTTTGCTCTCTGAGCTTCATTCCCTTCTCTGTCTCCTGTAAGATGTTTTGGGCTGTGGCACTTTTGCTTAGAGCAACTGAATATATTGGTTGGAAGAGACCTTCAAGATCATCCAGTCCAGTCTTTGACTCAGCTCTGAAGGGTCAACACTAAACCATGTCTCTAAGCACTAGGTCCACATGCTGCTTGAATGCCTCCATGGATGGTGATTCCAGCACTGCCCTGGGCAGACCATTCCAGTATTTGAGAACCCTTTCAGTGAAGTAATATTTCTTAATATCCAGCCTGAACCTCCCCTGGTGCAGCTTGAAACCATTTCTTCTGGTCCTGTCTCTTGACATCAAGGAGAAGTGGCTGGCTCCCCCTCACCCCAACCTCCCTTCAGATGGCTGCAGAGAGCAATGAGGTCTCCCTTCACCCTTCTCTTCTCCAGAGTGAGCAACCTCAGCTCCCTCAGCACCTCACCTCCTTGTTCCTGCTGGTCACAGTGCTTCTAATACAAGCCACCATGCCGTTTGCCTTCTCGGCCGCCTGGGCACTCTGCTGACTCATGTTCAGTCAACTGTCAGCCAGTACCCCCAGACCCCTCTCCAGGTTGCAGCTTTCCAACTACACATCCCCAAGTCTGTAGCTTACCATGGGGTTGTTGTGACCCAGGTGCAGGACCTGACACTTGTCCTCCTTGAACCTCATCCAATTAGCCTTGACCCATCGGTCTCACCTGTCCAGATCCCACTGTAAAGCTTCCCTTCTCTCTAGCAGCTTGGTGTCATCTGCAGACTTACTAAGGGTGTCTCAATCCCCTCATTCAGATCATTGATACAGATATTAAAGAGGACAGGCCCCCAGTACTGAATCCTGGGGGACACCTCTAGTGAGCAGACCACAAGTGATCTCCCCTTGATTCACCGTTTGGTGGCTTCTGTCATCCCACATGCACATTCCTGGCTTACACTTCTGGCTGCCTTTGTTTTCTGGCTCTAGTTCTGCCCCCAGCTAAACAGAAGAGTTAGGTGATTGCAATTTCATTCAGTCAGGAGGTGCAGGAGATGGGTGCACACAAACAGCACGTCAAGAAAGGAGTGGCAATCAGATTACAGCTATAGCCTGCAGCAAAAGACTTCATAATGGGAACTTGGAATAGGTCTCTGGTATAGGGCACATAATAAACATTCTACCCTGAGTGCAATAGTTACCCAAAGACATTTACTGCGGGAAATAGAGCCTGGTATCAACATTTAAACTTTAATAAAACCATTCCAAATGGACAGATTGCAGGCCTCCTTTAGACAGTGAAGCTAGAGAGGGAAGTGAATAATGAAAGAAGCAAAGAGAGCAGAAGTCATTTACATAAAGATTTACTGAAAGCTCACCCTTAGCTTGGCTTTTGGACAATGTGTCATCCACATCCAAGAACTAGCCAGAGAACAATAAACATAAACCCTCTGCTTGAGGACAGGAAGGCTCTACGAGGGACCTGGACAGGCTGGATCAATGGGCTGAGGCCAGTTGTATGAGATTCAACAAGGCCAAGGGCTGAGTCCTGCTCTTGGGTAACAAGAACCCTGTGAACACTCCAGGCTTGGGGCAGAATAGGGGGCCACTAAGATGACCAAAGGACTACAGAACCTCCCCTGTGGAGACATCTTGAGAAAGTTGGAGCTGCTCAGCCTGGAGAAGAGATGGCTCCAGGGAGACCTTAGAGCAGCCTTCCAGTACCTGAAGTGGGCTACAGGACAGCTGAGGAGTGATAGGATGAGGGACAATGGCTTTGAGCTGGAAGAAAGGAGATTGAGAATGGAGATTAGGAATTAATTCTTTCCAGTGAGGGTGATGAGACACTGGAACAGGTTGCCCAGGGAAGTGCTCAAGGCCAGGTTAAGGTTAGGATGTGGGTTGGGTTAGGGGTAACAGTTAGGGTTCAGGATAGGTTATGGTTAGGATTAGGGGTTAGGGTGGTCTAATGGAAGGTGTTCCTCCCATTGCAGGGGGATTGGAACTAGACGTTCTTTGAGGACCATTCCAATTCTGTTAATCACTAAATGTCTGCTTTTAATCACACACCACGTAGGGTTGGACTCTAAAGTAAAGGCTTCAAAGTCACTTAGAAAACAGTGCCCTCAAGCTGACCCAAATAGTCCATTTCCAGGAATTCAGCTCCAGTAGAAGGCCTGAGCCCTTTATTCAGCTCCCATTTTTCTACACTCAGCAGAGACCTTTCTCACTCCCTCCCCAGCTCTATGACAGTACTAGGGTGAGGGCAGGATGCAGCAGAACAGATGCTGTGGCAGGAGTGTTTACATGAAGCTGCTGACAGCAGATGCCAGCTTGTAAAAATCAGCCAATAAAAAGCACCAGCAGCACTGTTTACAAGCACTCTGAGCAAGGTGGGCTGCCAGCAAACTGGAACTCACACTGCACTGACAAGCCAGGTTGGGACACAGCCTTTGGCAAGGCAACGTCAGCTTGAGACCACCACAAGGGCGATTCTCATTCAAGCAGAAGGGAGTCCACAAAGAGATGCCCAGCAGCCTCAGTCCTTCACACTTCCACATTCCAAAAGAATCTTTAAACAATGGACAGGCCACACCTTGAGTCCTGGGGCCACTGTTGGGGTCATCATACAAGGACCTGGGGTGACACTTGACAGCAGCACAAGGTAAGCCAGTGTGTGCCCAAGTGGCCAAGAAGGCCACCAGAATCCTGGCCTGGATCAGCAATGGGGTGGCCAGCAGGACCAGGGTAGTCATTGTCCCCCTATACTCAACACTGGGGAGACCCCAACTTGAGTCCTTGGTTCAGTTTTAGGGTGCTCACTGCAGGAAGGACATTGAGGTGCTGGAGCTGGTCCAGAGAAGGGCAAGGAAGCTGGTGAAAGGTCTGGAGAACACGGCTGGTGAGGAGCAGCTGAGGGAACTGGGGGTGTTTAGTCTGGAGAAGAGGAGGCTGAAGGGAGACCTCATTGCTCTCTACAAGGTGGTGGAGTCGCCGTCCCTGGAGGTGTTTAAGGGGAGATTGGACGTGGCGCTTGGTGCTATGATCTAGTTGTGAGGTCTGTTGGAACAGGTTGGACTTGATGATCCTTGGGGTCTCTTCCAACCTTAGTTACTGTGATACTGTGATACTGTGATACAACTCCCTGGAAGAAGGTTGGAGTGAAACAGGGACTGGTCTTTTCTCCCTTATATCGGGTGATGGTACAAGAGGAAAAAGCTACATGGTGCACCAGGGGAGGATTAGGTTGGAGATTAGGAGCATCTTCTTCACTGAAAGGGTTTTCAAAGACTGAAACAGGCTGCTAAAGGAGTCCTCTTCATCCTGGGAAGTGCTTCAAAGATGCCATGGTTTAGTACCAGCATCAGGAAAGAGAGAATATGATTAGACTGGATGATCTTAAAGGGCATTTCCAACCCTAAAGGATTCTGTATCCAAGTGGATGCATCAGGTTTGCTCAACAAATATCACTTGAAGAATTTTATTACTGGGCATCTAAGAGGGAAATCATAACTCCTTCCTCATGCCTATTCTATACCCAGGTCTAAGCAGAAGATTGAGTTCAGTGGTCATTTGCTACAGGACTCAAACTTCACACTCAGAAGCCATGAGGCATTTTCAAGGGCCTGAGCTCATCACATACCATGCACTGCAAATTCTCAACTGGGTATTTCTTAGCTTGATTAAAAAGATACAAGTTTGACCTCAACACCATGCTACAGGAATTAAATGCTTAATTTAATTATTTGCATGTTGACAGACAAGATTTATACCACCACATACAGCACCAGCAGGAGGGAGGGGAAAAAAAGGTCCATAGGACCAGTACAAAACAGTGAGACTGTAAAACCAACTAGCCACAACAGCTCTGGTAGAAGAATATGGCCAAGCTGATGTTAGCTCATTTCCATGATCTTTTTGTTGTTGTTAGAGTACCTCCTATAAATTGGTGTCTTCAGTAATTCTGTAAGAAGGACAAAGGAAATGTTACCAGCAAGGAAAGAGAAACTCCCAAAGAAAAAGCTAAACCCATGAAGAGGCTGGTTTTCCCTCCCATGAACAAGCACTTCCCGACCACTGAAGATTTTCTTCAGATGCTGCATGTGACACAGCTACAGGCACCAAAAGTCATTTTTTTTGCACTGTCTCACATAGTTCACATATGTTGCTTTTCCAAATCCTTCAGGTATGATCCATATTTGTATTTTAGAAGCTTTGGAGAAGGTCTTCATTTCAACTCCCCCCTCTGCTCTGCCCTGGTGAGGCCACAGCTGGAGTAATATGTCCGGTTCTGGGCTCCCCAGTTCAAGAGGGACAGCAGGAGAGTCCAACAGAGGATATGAGAATGCTGAAGGGACTGGAACATCTGTGTGATGAGGAAAGATTGAGAGATCTGGGGCTGTTTAGTCTTGAGCAAAGATCTAATGGATGTTTACAAATATCTGAGGGGTGAGAAGCAAGAAGAAAGGGCCAGGATTTCTTTGGTGGTGTCCTGTCACAGGACAAGGGGCAAAGGACACAAACTGGAAACACAGGAAGTTGCACCTCAACAAGAGGAGAAACTTCTTTGGTGTGAGGGCACTGAAGCCCTGGAGTAGGCTGCCCAGAGAGGTTTGGCATCTCTTTCTCTGGAGACTTTCAAGATCCATCTGGATGCATCCCTATGTGGCCTACCCTAGGTGACCCTGTTCTGGCAGGAAGGTGAGACTGGATGATCTCGAGGTCCCTCCCAACCCCCAACATTCTGTGATTCCATGAAGTCTAAATAGCTAAGGAAACAACTCTTCAGAAGTGGGTGGATGCCAACAACTCCCATTTGACATGAACACCTATAGTGGTAGCATGGATAGAACAAGTCCATCCTATCTCTAGTATAACCCCCACACAAACTATGCTGCTGGTGGTGAGACAGGTAGGTTCAGAAGTCTTTCATTTGGCCAAGACCACTCTTTCCCTTCTGGGCCCTATCCTTTCCCCATGAGATTAGAATCTGCCAATTATGGTGTGAATGGCACAAGGATCCTTAGGGATCCTAGAAAAGGACCATAAGTCCCACCTTTCAAAAGGAAAACCAGGATGACCCAGGGAACTGCAGGCCAGTCTCATCTCTATCTAGCAAGATAATGGAGCAGATCCTCCTGGAAACTCTATTAGAGCACATAGAAAATTAGATATAGAGCAGCTCAGGAAAAACAAACAAACCAAGCCCCAAACTAAAACAACAAAAAACAAACCAAACAAAAACCCCCACAACCCAACAAACAAGCAAAGCCACATTACTTCTCAAGCATAAAGTAAAAAAGGAAACCACAGAGAAGTCTTTACTCCTCACTGAAGTATTTTTTTCAGCTCCCCAAAAAGATAGATCTTGTTGTCCACATGGTGTTTTAAGCATGCTGTGGTAACAGAGAAGCAGAGCTAAAAAACCCTAAGCTATCCATGGAAGAGGGTTACTTAGGGAAAAGAAACCAAAAGGCTTAGTAACATGACTGTCACTAGCTAGAGACCTCTGGTAAAGCTTTGCATAACAGCACCTAAACCCAGCAATGACACCATTCACAGCTCAGGCCTATAGCTTACTGCTTCCAGCAAAACAAAAGAGAAATCATTTATCACAAACCTTGAGCTGAAAACACCTCACTTTTCCCAAGCAAACAAGAGTTTATTTCTCCATCTCCTTCTCACAGGGGGGAAAGAAGAAAAAACCCCACCCCACACCACATGCAGAGCTTATATAGCAATTACTCCTAATTGCTGCTTGGTCACAGCTGGGAGGTCTCAGGCACTATATATTGCTTGGGTGCACAAAGGAGCTTCTTGTTTGTTCCTTATAAGAGACTTGGAGAGTAGAGGGTGGTTTGTTGCTCTTTTGGTGTTAAATGTTGGAGTGAGTTATAGAGGGTTGGTTAGAAAAGGCCTTTGAAATCATAAAGTCCAACCATTGCCTACTTTCATATACTCTAGTGCTAAACCATGACCCTCAGCGCTGCATCTCTGTCTCTTTTCAACATCTCCAGAGGATGTTAATTAGTTTTTCCAACATGTTGAAGAAAATCCTGGTTTAGTTTGAAGCCTTTGGCTTCTGGTTTATTCCACTCACCAGCAAGAGGATTTCAGCACTTTGGATGTACGTTTTTATTTATTAATCTTCTGCTGGTTCATCATGGAGGAGGCTGAAGCTGTTGTGGAGAAGGCACTGTGGTTCACCTAGCATTGTGGATTCCTGGATACAGTCCAAAGGTATGTGATGTTGTTGATTCATATTGGGTTTGGATTTTAGGGGGAAAGAGGCTACTCCTAATCATGGCTTATAATATCTCAAATATTCCTGCCTGCTTTCCTTACCTTTTTTTAACTCACTTTTTTGCTTTGAGGCTTGCAGAAATTCTTGAGAGCCTAGTAGCCACTGATGAAGGGAATGATTTTTCTTTTTCCAGAGGCCTGAAAACGTGTTTGCTTAAAATAAAAGTCATAACTGATTAAACTTGCTCTCAAGCTTAGTCTCTGAAATACCTAATGTTCCTTTAATGTCTCCCTTTATAATTCCAGTTTCGTAGCTGAGATTATTATAGAAGGTACTAATTGAGGTTTTAATGAAGGTTGATCTTTTTCTAGTGTAGGAGAATTAATAGACAGGGAAAAAAAATAATTAATCGAAGCCCAGGCTTGATGTGGCACTGTGGAAGGAGATTGTTCTGACTGTAGGCAGTGTTGTGTTTAAAAACATAATTTAAATTGTTTTCTTGAAGGGTTGAGATGTCTTTAGGGTAGCTCCTGATGTCAGGAGTGTTTAAATGGCTCAAAAGGATTAACGATAGCCAACTTGGAAAATTTTAGCCCTGCTCTAAGTTTTGAAAGCATCTGAGCATCTCTGGGTCTGGGTGGGCAATCTGTAGACAACAGTCTGGCATGAAATCAGGATTTCTTTTCTTTTTTGTAATTTGGTTCTGCTAGCAAAAAGTGCTGGAGGGGGTTTAACTTCAGGTAACAGCTTCCTGCTCTGTAACATAGTTGTGTACACATGTTGCTCAATTTCTAGGTTGACCAGAGCAGCAGGTTAAAAAGAGCATTCAGTAGACTCATTTCAGATGGAAAAGCCTTTTAAGATCATTGAGCTGGCTCCTGTACAGTGGGCTGTTTGTTTGTGGTTGGGGAATAACTTCCTTCTTCTGCAGTCCTGCTTTTCAGTGCGGTGCAATGGTGGTTCAGCTCTATTTCGTGTACTTATACAACATTTAACTGTCTATCAAGGGCAGAAAGTCATGTGGGGGCAGGTAGGGAGACACCAAGTAGTTAAGCAGTGGTATGATTGAGGTTGGTGTTTGTCTGTCTATGACAGATATTGGCACTGCTTTGTGGAAGTGGGATGAGTATTTGAGTGGGACGGGAGTCAGTCCTTTCAGGTCAAGAAAAACAGAAGTTTTTCTCCCAGTGACTGTGATATACAGAGTTCACAGGTTTATGGAATGGCTTTAGGTTGAAAAGGACCTTAAAGACTGTCTAGCTCCAAACCTGTGCCATGGGCAGGGACACCTCCCACTAGACCAGTCTGCTCAAGGCCTCAGCCAACCTGGCCTTCAACACCTCCAGGGAGGGGATATCCACTATACCCACTATATTCCTGGGTAACCTGCTCCAGTGTCACCAACCCTCACTCTCAAGGATTTCTTCCAAATCTCCAGTCTCAATCTGCCCTCTTCCAGTTAAAAGCCATTGCCCCTCATCCCATTACTCTTTGTCAAAAGTCCCTGCCCAGCTCTCCTGTAGCCACCTTCAGGTACTGGAAGGCTGCTCTAAGGTCTCCCTGGAGCCTTGTCCTCTCCAGGCAGAACAGCCCCAACTCTCTCAGCCTGTCCCCATAGGGGAGGTTCTCCAGTGCTCTGATGATTTTTGTGGCTTCCTCTGGACCTTCTCTAATGCTATGATGTTCCTCTTACACTGGGGGCACCAGACATGGATGTAGTGCTGCAGGTGGGGTCTAAGCAAAGCAGAGGGGCAGAATCCCTTCCCTGTCCTGCTGCGCTCAGTGCTTTGGATGCAGCCCAGCACACAGGTGCCTTCTGGGCTGCCAGTGACCATTGCTGGCTCATGGTGAGTTTGTCATCAACTGACACCCCCAAGTCCTTCTCCTCCAGACTGTGCTCAAGCCCCTCTTCACCCAGCCTGCATTTGTGCTTCATGAAATAAATGGTTGCAAGTATTTCCACTTGTCAGGCTTCTGGTATTTTCTACCTTTTTTTGGGGGGGTTTCTCTATCACTTTGTGGTCTTGCTTCAGGCAGAATATTCAGTCACTTTCATCTCAGATAGTGAAAATGCTCGTGGGGTCTCCCCAGTCTCCATACTCCAAGTTGAGGAGAAATTGCAGGAACAGAGCTAGTAGTAGCTGTACAATATACTTAAGTTCATAGAACTGTTTAGGTTGAAAGAGACCTTTAAGATCACCGAGTCCAACCTAAGACCACCATGGCCATTAAAACATGTCAAGTGCCATGTCCATGTTCTTCTCAACTTTTTCCTAACCAACACGGTCTACTTAGTGAAATTACTTCTTAGTCACTTATTTCTCAGCGAAGTAAGAAGAGATTTGCCTTGGCTTAGGAGGTTTCCCTGCGATAAATGTTGTTTGAGCAGTGCATTGGACTTGTGCTCTAGTTGTTCAGTGGCTGACTCAGATACTCCTGGTTTTCCAAATTGGAGGGGCCTGTAGCTAGTGGTCAGTGGGTGGAGAGAGGTTCTCCTTCCCCTCTACTCTGCCCTGGTGGGGCCACATTTGGAATATTGTGGCCAGTTCTGGGCCCCTCAGGTCAAGAAGGACCTCAGGGAACTGCTTGAGAGAGTCCAGCACAGAGCCACAAAGACGCTGAAGGCAGTGGAACATCTTCCTTACAAGGAGAGACTGAGGGAGCTGAGTCTCTTTAGCCTGGAGCAGAGGAGCCTGAGGGGTGACCTCATTCATGTTTATAAAGATGTGAAGGGCAGTGTCAAGGGGATGGAGCCAGGCTCTGCTCAGTGATGCCCAATGATAGGACAAGGGGCAATGGGTGCAAGCTGGAGCAGAGGAGGTTCCAAGAGAACAGAAGGAGAAGCTTTTTCACTGTGTGGGTGCTGCAACCCTGGAGCAGGCTGCCCAGAGAGGTTGTGGAGTCTCCTTCTCTAGAGACTTTCAAAATCCATCTGGATGTATCCCTGGGTGATCCTGCTGTGGCAGGGGTTTTGGACTGGATGATCTCTGAAGGTCTCTGCTGACCCCTATCATTCTGTGACTCTCTGATATGGATGATTTGACTTGGAAAGGTCAAAATAAGACTATTTTAAGTGAATTCTGGCTTGCTGTGCAGGTCACTCAGACTTTGGTCATAGAAGGTGAGTTAAACTGCAGGGGTCTAGCTCTTAGTTGAGAACTGCATAAGGCATTTTAACTTTGTATGCAAAAAAAACCTACTTTGCAGGAATACAGGATATTTATTTGGTTGTTAGGGTGCAGGCAAGCTGCCAGCAGCCTGAGGGATGCCAGACTGGTGTGTAAATGTAACTGCAGGACATGCTTGTTCTTAATAAAATCAAATTCTTCCTATGCTTTTTCTCATTCAAGATGAATGCTAATCCCTTAAAATCTTAAGGCATTCAGGTGTGGGATGCTGCACATGGGTTAACAACAAGCACCTGAAGCAAATTTAGCTGTGCTCACACAGGCCAGCAGCATTGCTTGGGTTTGAATTTCCTCCAAGACTTCTGAAGCTTCTGAAAAAGCTTTGTGTTGTCTTTAGCAGCAATTCTGTTCCTCATCTTAAACATATTGGAGGCATCTATAGCATATGAGATGAGCAGAACAGATTGTGGCCCACCTACCCCCTGATTTGAATAGGATTCTTACAAAGTCAGTTTCTAGCCAGGGGATTAAAATGGTGTTCTTAGCACTCATGTATGTTAATTAGATGTGAGCATGCTGTGGAGAAAACAAAACTGTGCCCGATATGTACGTTCCCTCAAATGCCAGCAGAGTTGATTGGTGGTGCTTCCTCTTGATGGTGGCTGGAGAAGTCTTGCCCATTATTTTTCCCCCTCCCTATTAGGTTTCTTTGTCTTCTGAAATGAATTGTAAGCTCTTTGTGTTTCACTGGAGAGCTACTGAAGGTGAGGGTGGTGAGACACTGGAACAAGTTGCCCAGGGAGGTTATGGATGCCCCCTCCCTGGATGTGTTTGAGGTCAGCTTGGATGAGGCCTTGAGCAACCTGATCTATTGGAAGGTGTCCCTGCCCATGGCAGGGGGTTTGGAACTGGATGATCTTTGAGGTCCCTTCTATCCCAAATCATTCTATGTTGTGGTCTGTGGTGTGATTTTGTCCTTAAGATCTACAGGACTTTGGTTTGTCTGAAGGGTTCCACAGGTCCTTACTGAGTGCAGAGCAAGGGTGACCTGATCTCTTGTTCCCATCCCAAGACCTGAAAGAAAATGTTTTGGGTGGGTTTTTTTGTTGTGTGGTGGTTTGGGTGTGTGTGGGGTTTGGGGGGGTTGGTTTGTTTGATTTTTTGGAAGGGTGTGGTGATGCTTGTTTTGGTTTTGTTGTTTTCTCTCCTGTGGTCAGCCATTTGACTCTAGACTTGACCACAATCGGTTGCATGGTTCAGCACTGCTGTGTCATGGCCAGTCCCTTTGCAGGATGGTGGTCTTTGTTTGCAGGATGAGCCTTTGAATGAGGCTCAATAAGGCAAAATGCAAGATCCTGCACCTAGGTCAAGGCAACCCTAGATATCAATTCAGGCTGGGGAATGATGAAATTGAGAGCAGCCCTGAAGAAGAGGACTTGAAGGTGCTGGTGGATGAGAAGCTGCACATGAGCTAGCAGTGAGCACTTGCAGCCCAGAAGGCCAATGGCAGCCTGAGCTGCATCAGAAGCAGCATGGCCAGAGATTGAGAGAGGTGATTCTGCCCCTCTGCTCTGGTGAGACCTCACCTGCAGTGCTGTGTCCATCTATGGGACCACCACCACAAGAAGGACGTGGGCCTGCTGGAGTGGGTCCAGAGGAGAGGGCTGGAGAACCTCTGCTATAAGGACAGGCTGAGTGAGCCAGGATTGCTCAGCCTGGAGAAGGCTCCTGGGTGACCTTAGAGCTTCATTTCAGTATCTGAAGGGGACCTACAGCAAGGCTGGGGAGGGACTATGTAGAAGGGCCTCTGGTGATAGGACAAGGAGCAATGGTTTGAAATGAGAGAAGAGCAGATTTGGGTTGGATGTTAGGAACAAGTTCTGTACCATGAGGATTCTAGAACACTACAACAGCTTGCCCAGGAAGGGAGCTGAGTCTACATCCCTGGAGATATTCAAGGTGATGCTGGACAAGGCTCTGAACAACTTGATCTAGTGGAGGATGTCCCTGCTGACTGCAGGGGGTTTGGACTGGATGACATTAGGAGGTCACTTCCTACACAACCCTATGATTCTATGGCCAGTCCTTTTCATGCTGGCAGGCAGCTTTCTGCCATCACTTGCTCCTGCATAGAGCCTCCTTATGTCAGGTCCAGCCTATTTGCCAATTTTCAACTAATATCGGATTTAAAACCATTTTCAGCCTGTAATTGCTAGAATGAAAATACCAAAGAAATTGATTTCTGCTGCTCCTCACATTATATTACTCTGGATTCTTGTCTAAGTGCTGAGGGGTTAAATATGATTCATGTAATCTACTTTCCCACTAATCATTTATTCAATTTCCTATTAGAACTTGGGCACGAGAGCCCAGAAAAGGAAAGGGAAGAGAGGACAACCTGGGCTGTCTATTAAATTGAATGCTGCAAACAACAACCAATCATTAATTATCTAATCAGCATTCTGTGGGTTGTTTTTTAGCCCTCATCTCATTACTGTAATTAATTGCAAGAATCATCTTGTGAAGTGGAGCACAATGAAAGTGTGTGCAACATAGCAGCACCCAATCTGGGTCTAAATCCCAGCATGAATACCAGAGGAAACTGGGAGATATTGCTAGGAGAAGGTGTCATTACAGAAGATCATCTTTCAATGTCACAATCTGGTGGGCTATGGTGCTGCAGGAGTAAATCAATAGTGTTGCACTGCAAGGACTGGGCTAGATCCATCTTGGTGCAATTAATCACAACTCCATTAAAGCTGGGAAGGAGGGGAGTGGCTCTTTAGCTGGCAAAAATTAATCTTTTCTGGAACTTACTAGGGGCTGGAGCATGCTGGCAAAGCTTCTTCACTCTGCTGTGTTTTGTGGACCTGGTAAGTAAGGATGTCTTACTGCTTAAAGCATTTAGGACTGTTAAGTGGCACCTTGAGTTCTGGGGTCAGTTTGAGGCCCTCACTCCAAGAAGGACATTGAGGGGCTGGAGTATGTCCAAAGAAGGACAACAAAGCTGGTGAGGGGTCTGAAGAACACAGCTGGTGAGGAGCAGCTGAGGGAACTGGGGGTGTTTAGTCTGGGGAAGAGGAGGCTGAGCAAAGACCCCATTGCTCCCTAAAAGGAGGTTAGAGTGAGGTGGTGTTGGGCTCTTCTCCCTAATATCAGGTAATAGGAGAGGAAATTGATTGAAATTATGCCATGGGAGCTTTAGTTTGGAGATAAGTAAAAATTTCCTTCCTATAAGAGTGGTCAGGGGTTGGAACAGGCTGCCCAGGGAGGTGGTGGAGTCACCATCCCTGAAGGTATTCACGAAATGTGTAAACATGGCACTTGGCAATGTGGTTTAATGTCCATGGCAGTGTTAGCTTGGCCATTTTACTCAATCTTGGAGGTACTTTCCAAACCAAACAATTCTATAATTCCATCCTTTTTCCGTTCAGTGGCAAAGATGTCCCTGAAGGACCGTGACAAGCTGTTGAACTTTGGCCAGGTTTTTGTAGCCCTTCTCTTCTCATAGTTGTAGCCCTACTGCCTGCCCTGTCCTAGCTTCCTACTCCCTCCCCCCCCTCTTTTTTTTTTGGCTTTTTACACAAAACCCCAAATTTGCAGAGAGACCCCACAATATCTGCTGGGCTCACAGCAAAGTTGGTTTATGACGTTAGCAATGCTGTCCATCGAATATTCTAGCAGCACAGCACGTTACTGTCCCTGCCCTTACGAGCCTCCCAATTGCAGCAAGTACTTTGTCATTTCTTTCTCTTTTTCATTTAATTTTTCATTATATACTTTTTTCCCTCCTTAGGATCAATGCCAGGATTCATTTAAAAGCTGTAACACGCAACATACAAGCCAAGGTCTCAACAACCATAGCTTGTGCCATTGATTTTTGGGTTTTTCCTGAACAGAATTCCCTGCTGACTGACTGCAGTGGGGAGTTGCTCAAATATATTGATAGCCTGTGTGCCTCTACAGAGAATTTAGATTAAAAGCACAATACCTTCTAGTTAAAAAAGGTCTCTGTGGAGTGTATTAACTTTGGGGGAAGGCTGGATTATACAAAGAATCCACAGAAAAAGCTGGCAGGCTCTAATATAGCTCTGCTGGTGGAATAGGGCTGCAGATAGAACAGGGAATGGCCTCGAGCAGCACCAGGGAAGGTTTAGGTTGGAGATCAGGAAAAATTTCTTTGCAAGTGTGGTCAGGGATTGGAACAGGCTGCCCAGGGGGGTGGTGGAGTCACCATCCCTGGAGGTGTTTGAGAAACATGTGGATGTGGCACTTCAGGGCGTGGTTTAATATTGTCGGCTTGATGGTTGGGCTCAATGACCTTAGAGGTCTGTTCCAAGCCAAGCAATTCTATGGTTGTAAGAATGTTGCAATGTAAGGGAAAACCAACCTAGTGCCTCCACCCCTCCCTGCTGAGACTTGGCAAAATAGTTGCCTGTTGGCCAACAGAGCCCCTTAAGATCGGGTAGAAGGCAGCTGTGCCTGATGGTAGCTTTCATGGATGATGTCCTTGAACTGCTGTTCAAGCCAGTGCTTAGCTTACTGGGACAGGTTGGCCCACATCCAGATTTTGTCAGTCTTAGAATCATAGAACTGTTTAAGTTGGAAAAGCCCTCTAAGATCATCCAGTCCAACCATCAACCCAACACCACCATGGCCAGTAAACTGTCTCCCAAAGTGCCATGTTCCCATGTTTCTTGAGCACCTCCAGGGATGGTGGCCATTCCCTCTCCTTCAGATGATATTAAGTAGAAGTGACCAACATGGCCTCACTGCAGCATCCTTTCAGGGAGCTGTAGAGAGCAATGAAGTCTCACCTCAGCCTCCTCTTCTCCAGGCTAAATACCCCCAGTTCCCTCAGCTGCTCCACACCAGACCTGTTCTCCAGACTCTTCACCAGCTTCCTTGATGTTCTCTGGACAAGCTCCAGCCCCTCAGTGTCTTGCCTTGCTGGCAAGTGCTCCAAGCCTGCCTTGGTGGTGATCCATGCCATTGTGTTGGTTCAGATGTGCTTTGGAAGGGTTGCCATGGCATTTTAATATTATTTATTGCACTCCTGAGTCCAGAGCATCCCTTCAATCCTCCCTCAAAGAAAATTCTACAGAGTCAATGCAGAATGCCTTGTTAATTCAGTTTTTAATGATGAATGCCCTGTGGCTCTCCCTTTGATAATCACAGTTTGCTTCCATGAGCAGGTCACAGCTCTTTTAGCTCACTGTGCCCCTTCTTAAGGCTGCAAATGCCTGCAGGTGACACTGAGTGTTAGCCAATGCTCTAAGTGAGCAGAATACCAAAAAGTGGAACTTTGGCCAGTGCCTGTTCTGTGAGTCTATAAATTAGTGGAAATACAGCTGAGCCAGAGAATTGCATTTAATTGTGATTCATAGAATGTCTTGGGTTGGAAAGGACCTTGAAGATCATCCAGTTCCAACCCCCTGCCATGGGCAGGGACACCTCCCCCTAGACCAGGTTGCTTAACACCTCCTGCAATGGGACATCCACAACCTCCCTGGGCAACCTGTTTCAGTGTCTCACCACCCTCACTGGAAAGAATTTCTTCCTGATCTCCAGGCTAAATCTCCCCTCTTCCAGCTCAAAGCCATTGCCCCTTGTCCTTGCTAAAAGCCCTTTCCTGGCTTCTTTGTAGGCCCTGTTCAGGTACTGGAAGGCTGCTGTGCTGTGTCCCTGGAACCTTGTCTTCTCCATGCTGAACAGCCCCAGCTCTCTCAGCCTGTCTTCACAGGATTTGTGCTTGGGATTGCCCTGAGCTAGGTGCAGGACCTTGCACTTGTTGAAGTTCATGAGACTGGCTGGAGAGCCCAGCCTCTCCAACCTGTCCCTCTGGTGTGTCAGTTGGGCCACACAGCTTGGTGCCATCTCAAACTTGCCAAGAGTGCCTCAATCCCACTGCCTGTGTCACTTACAAAGATCAGAAGATGTTTCAAGTCCCTGGCTAATTGGTTTTAAAGACTTAAATGCCCTTAAAGTATTTTTTCCTTGGAAAGGTGATTCTGATGTTTTATGTAGTCAGCCTGATGTTTAAAGTAATTTGTCTTCAGCGGTGCTCTCCTGCTATATTTAGCAAGTGTATTTTAATGCTAGGGTTAAATTATATGCCTTTTTCTGTTCTTTTTTTCCCCAGTAAGAATAAAGTGCAGCAGCTGTATGAATTACTAATTTCCAAAGTAATAAATATTATGAACTTACTCAAAGACACACAGGATAATATTTCTCTAGTTCTTAGACCATTAGCCAATTTTTACATATGCTGTGCTTGGCATGCTGTGGAGATGCCACAGAGGTGCCTGTGTTGTCTGTGTCTAGTGCAGCTGTTGGATCAGTGTCATTGCTTCATTTGTAGCTCACGGCAGCAAGCTCTGGGGATGTGTCCACTTCTGGAATTATCATAGAATGGTTTAGGTCAGAAGGGACCTCCAAAGGTCACCCAGTCCAACCCCTCTGAAGTCAGCAGGGACATCCTCCACCAGATCAGGCTGCTCAGAGCCAGAGCCTTGTCCAGCCTCGCCTTGAGTATTTCCAGGGATGGGGCCTGAACTTCCTTGGCAGCCTGTTGCAGTGTTCCAGCACCCTCACGGTGTGGAACTTGTTCCTAACATCCAATCTGAATCTGCTCTTCTCTCATTTCAAACTATTGCCCCTCGTCCTGTCATGACAAGCATTTCTAAACAGAAAATGACCTTCAGGTGGAACATCTGCTTGTTTGGATTGTAAAATTCATAAATTGTTTTGGTTGGAAAAGACCTCCAAGATCAAGTCCAACCATTGTCCTAACACCATGGCCATTAAGCCGTGTCCTGAAGTGCCATGTCTACACGTTTCTTGAACATCTCTAGGGATGGTGACACTGCCACCTTGCTCCTTGTAAAACCTGTTCTCCAGACTCTTCACCATCTACTTTGACCTTCCTGGACCTGCTCCAGCACCTCAATGTCCATCTTGGAGTTAAAGGCCCAAAACTGAACACAGTATTTGTGGTGTGGCTTCTCTAGTACTGAGTACAGAGGGACAATGATGTCTCTGGTCCTGCTTGGCCACACTATTGCTCATCCAGGTCAGGATGATGAAAATTCCAGAATTTCACATAAGCACAGAGTGCCAGGTTGGAAGGTACTCCAAGGGTCATCTGGTCCAAGCTTTCTAAGTAACAGTAGAGTTGAAATGAGGTGGCTCAACACCCTGTCAAGCTGAGTCTTCAAAGTGCCTGGTGTAGATAAATCCATCACTTTCCCTGGGAGATGATACCAATGTCCAACTGTTCTTATGGGGAAGTATTTTATTCTGGAGTCCAGTTGGCCTCCTGTCCAAATTTCCTCTTGTCTTTTCCATGGGACTCCTTTATAAAAGGAGTCTCCATCCTCCCGGCAGCCACCCTTTATGTCTTGGTCCTTGGCAAAAAGGGCTCCCCTAAGCCTTCTCTTCTCCAGGCTGAACAAACCCAGGTGATATTCTGAGTTCCCTTCCAACACCTATCATTCTGTGATTCTGTGGTGACTCTGTGACAGTTTGGTGACAATTGAGTTGTGATTCTCTAAGTTGTAGTTTTATTGAGCTGTTCTCTCTTTTGCTTCTGTGCAGTGGCTGAAATGAGATGATTTTTCAAGCTGAGGTGTTGAGGAAAGTTTTGAGTATTGTTAGCTGACATAAAGTGCAGGGTGTTTGGTACTGGCAGGAGATCTTTCCTTTCAGGGAACACTAATAGCTGCTGTTCCTCAGTGAATTGCATGGCCCTTTCCATTGCCTTTAATCCTGAACCTCAAAGAATAGATTTTTACCGTGTGCATGATCACTGAGTTTGAGAAATAAGCTCCAGAAGGACTAGGAGCTGCATCATCTCTCCATGTGGGATGATTAAACTGAAACAGCTCCATGGTGTTTTGTCAGTTGGCTCCCATCTTCAGTTTGAAAACCCAGACAGCATAGTCTTTTCACTTACGGCTCTGAATGTACTGGGGGGAGCTAATAAACTGTCATTTAACAGGTACAGAGGGGTTACAGGATAGCAGGCAGTGTTTTCCAAATGGGGTAACAACTGCTAGGAGAAAAACCCACCAATATTTCCTTGTAATAATGAAAGTTATCTTTTTACATCTGCTTGCTGGTCTGGAATCACCAAGGAGATGAGAATCTCTCCTGCAGCTAAAAGGCAGCAAACCTGCTGAGGGATATCTGCCAGTGGTTTGCACTCTGAATAACTGATGGAAATAAGCTCCTCACTGTGAAATATTGGATAGAACACTCCTTGCTGCTTAGGCTGATAGGAAGTGGAGGCTGAGGGGAGACCTTTAACACACTGTATAACTACCTGAAAGGACAATAGGGAGGTGGGTGCTGGTCTCTTCTCAAGTCACTAGTGATAGAACAAGGGGGAATGGACTCAAGCTGCATCAGGGGAGGTTTAGGCTGGACATCAGGAAAAATGCTTTCACTGAAAGAGTGGTCAGGCATTGGAACAGGCTGCCCAGGGAGGTGGTGGAGTCACCATCTCTTTGTGTTTAAAGGTCATTTAGACATGGTGCTAAGCAATATGGTTTAGTGATGGACTTGGTAGAGTAGGGTTAGTGGTTGGACTTGAGGGCGTTTTCCAGCTTGAATGATTCTATGAA
Source organism: Dryobates pubescens (assembly GCF_014839835.1). Taxonomy (NCBI): domain Eukaryota; kingdom Metazoa; phylum Chordata; class Aves; order Piciformes; family Picidae; genus Dryobates; species Dryobates pubescens. The sequence continues at coordinate 45,432,667 of NC_071612.1, forward strand.
TCTTTCACCTCTCTAAAACCTCACTGTTTTGCTGCACCTGTGTGAAATTGGTGAGTCTTGAGCAACCTGACCATGCTCTGGGACAGTGATCAGAGAATCACAGAATTGTTTGGGTTGGAAAAGCCCTCTAAGATTGTTGAGTCCAACCATCCAACCCAACACCACCATGGCCATTAAACCATGGTGACTCCACCTCCCTGGGCAGCCTGTTCCAATGCCTGACCACTCATGCAGGAAAGAAATTTTTTTCTAATCCCCACCCCAAACCTCCCCTGGCACGATTTCAGGCCATTTCCTCTCCCCCTGTCACCTGATATTAGGGAGAAGAGACCAACCTCCACCTCACTGCAACCACCTTTCAGGTAGTTGTAGAGAACAATGAGGTCTCCCCTCAGCCTCCTCTTCTCCAAACTAAACACCCCCTGTTCCCTCAGCTGCTCCTCATCAGACCTGCCCTCCAGACCCTTCACCAGCTTCATTGCCCTTCTCTGGACATGCTCCATCCCATCAATGCCTTTCTTGCAGTGGCCCAAAACTGAAAGCAGCACTCAAGGTGTGGCCTCCCCAGTGCTGAGTAACGGGACAAACGCTGCCCTACTCCTGCTGCTGAAGCCATCAGGTTTGCTGCCTGAATTCCTCCAATATTTGTGTCCCTGTGAGATGTTGGCTGAAATTAGAGGGCAGAATTGGTGGCTGTGCAGAGTAATCCCTTCAGAAGCCCCCATGGCATGTATGGATACTGACTCATGAACCCTTGCTGAAAATAAATGAAGGCTGAGGTCAGAGTCAGCTGAGCTGCTGTGAGTCAGAGGATGTGAGTGCAAGAGGTGCTAGCAACAGCCCTGTGGCAAGGGTGTAAACAAGGCAGGGCATCTTAACACTGAATTACTTGGGAAGTGCTCCAAATACACACTAGAGTGTTTTACTTCGTAGGAGACTTTCATCTTTTCTAGGCCATGTTCCACTTAGAATCTCAGGACAAGAATACTGCTGTCTGATCTTCTTTGACCAAAGTCCAGTCTAGAAATGGCCTTTCTGAGCAAGGGTGACCATGAGTTTCCTTTCTTCATTGTCCCTGGACCTGTCATTCAGGTAGGGATGAAGATTAACACAGCATGAAACTACATAAAACCTCTCATGAGATTCAATAAGGCACAGTGCAAGGTCAGAGCAACCCTGGATATCAGACCGGGCTGGGGGATGATGAGGTGGAGAGCAGCCCTGCAGAGGAGTAGTTTGGGATGCTGGTGGATGAGTAGCTGGACATGAGTCAGCAGTGGGCACTTGCAGCCCAGAAGGCCAGTGGTGGCCTGGGCTGCATCAAAAGCAGCATGGCCAGAAGGAGAGACGTGATTCTGCTCTGGTGAGGCCTCACCTGCAGTGCTCAGGTGCTGAAAAGATGCAGAGATGTGGTGCTGAGTGCCATAGTTTAGCACCAGCCTTTGTAGAGTTAGAGAAGGGTTGGATTTAATTCATATATTCATTGAATGGTTTAGATTGGAAGGGATCTTCAAGAACATCTAGCTCTAAATGCCCCTGCCATTGGGCAGGGACACCTTTCCACTAGACCAGGTTGCTCAAGGCCATGTCCAACATGGCCTTGAATACCTCTAGGGATCTGTGAGGTCTTTTCCAGTCAAAGCAATTCTATGATTTAGATGACTGCAAGTAAGCTTTATAATAGCAGCTATCTTTCAAATACCAAATTCAACAGACAACTGTCACCAAAAAAAACACTAACAAAACAGTATCCCTCCCACCTTAATCCTCCCCTCTGTGTGATAGTTAAAATCTGCTTCAAAGCAGGACAAGGGTTGGAGCCAAATCTGTGCCAAGTGTTGGCATTGGCAGAGTGCAGTTCCTGGAATAACATTGCATCAGCAGGGGAATTGCTCATAGTAGATACCAGTCTGAATTTCTGTATTTCTGGAATTTGCTGAAGTGCACAGCTTGGAGAGGAGAAGGCAGGCTGTTGATATGTGTGACAATAGTTGTCTGTATTTCAGAAGCAACATGCTGTCCCTTTCCATAGCATCATCTCCCTAGCTCTAGCTAATCACTCCCAGGTTAAAATTAGAACAGGAGCCTGTGGTCAGACAGTTTTAACACTTCTGCAGCACTTAAACAGTCAACATTTGGTGGGGGGGAAGCTCAGGTGATCCATAGTGCACGCACTTTGCTAGCTGTCAGGAGGTTAATGGTGTGCCTCAAGCACCAGGCTAAATTAGGATGTGAACACCTTAATCTGTAGTTGCAAATGTCGACAGCAGTGGCACTTCATCAACTATTTTTGCAGTCTTATTTTGCTGCATACCTCCTGGATTTCTCAAGCCTGTGCCACCAACCCTCCCTCATCTCCACATAAATTAGCTAAATGACCTCTTCTAGCCTTGCTTGAAATGAAAATTGTCATCTGAAGGAGAAAATAGCTGCTCTAGATGTTTGCAGGGAAGGGGAGAGGGTGTTGAGGATTGCAAGCTGTGCTCCAATACAAAACCTTCCCCCCAAATAAAAATAAAACAAAAACTGTGTCAGAAATGAGCCTGCTCTGATATGCAGAGCGAAGAAATGAATAATTTTCCCTCCAGGAAAATAAATGAAAAAGGGAAAAAAACAACCCAGCAAAAGGCAGATGCCTTCTTTACATTTGCATTTACCATTTTTATGTCTGTAACACATTAACAAGCTTGTTAAAGGAGACAAAGAAAAGTTGCTGTAGCAGAGCCGGGATGCACCTGCACTTGTTACGTGTGCCTTGTAACACAGGGGCTGTGCCTTACAGATGAAGAAAGCTGACAGCCAGGTGGCTGAGTGGCCACTGTGTTGTGGAGGGTGCTGTGCCCTTAAAAGCTTGACTGCCAGGAAAGTATGAAAGCTGCATGGCAGAGACAGCTTCAGCATTCCTTTGGTACTGGTTGAGGGCGAAAGAGAAACTGAAATCAGAAACTGGGAATGAAGATATTGGCCTCAACAATTGGTGTGGAATCTGACTGTTGTTTCTGTTGGAAAAGCCCTTTCAGATCATCCAAGTCCAAACATTCTCTAACTCCACCAAGGCTGCTGCTAAACCATGGCCTTCAGCACTGCATCTCTGCCTCTTTGAAATACCTCCAGGGATGGAGATTCAACCAGCTCACAGAATCATGAAGGCTGGGAAAGACCCCTAAGATAATCAAGTCATCTGAGTAACACCTCCATGACCAGTAGACAGTGTCCTGAAGTGCCACATCTACTTGTTAACACATCCAGGGATGGTGACTCCTCCACCTCCCTGGGCAGCCTGTTCCATTCCCTGACCAGTGTGCCCCGGGGTCACATCAGAGCCAAGTCTTGCGGCCCTCCAAAAAAGCTGGGAAGAGTCTTTTTGCAAGGGCTTTTAGTGCTAGGACAAGGGGGGATAGATTTGAACTAGACCAGGGGAGATTTAGGTTAGACATTAGGAAGATTTTATTATTTTTTTTCACTGTGAGGGTGGTGGAAAACTGGAGCAGAGTGCCCAAGAAGATGGTATAGGCCCCATCCCTGAAAAATCTCATGAGGTTAAGTAAGGCCAAGGGGTAAGATCCTGCAACTAGGTGGAGGCAACCCTTGATACCAGTCCAGACTGAGAGATGATTAAGGGCAGTCCTACTTCCAATGCCCTGCCATGGGCAGGGACACCTTCCACTGGACCAGGTTGCTCAAGTTCTTATCCAGCCTTGCTTTGAACACCTCCAGAGAGGGGGTGTTGTAGTTTGAGTTGGGTGCCCCCCTGGTGCATTCACTTCCTGTGTCCAGAAGTCCAGCCCAGAGGGATGGACACAGGAAATTGTGTATTTCCTACCATAATTCTTTGCACCACTATAAGATCCAGTGCGGAGTCTGGCACTTCCTCTTTCCTTCCCTCTCCGAGACTTGGTAACTGGGGGAGAGATCTCCCGGCCATGGCCTGATTGGGCCCAAGGCCACAGGGGGATGGGCAGTCTCAGGCCTGGCCAGCTGAGACTAGCCCAGCAGAGGGAGGGGGAAGAAGGAGCCCTGGGGGTTTTGGATGCACCCTCAGGTGGGGATGGGATCTTTCTTTGTCACTGCGCTTTGGGTTTTCTGTAACATTCACTGCTTTCTATTTAAACTTTCATCACTTTTGCAATCCGTTTGCCTGAGTCGTTATTTCTGCCCGTGGTGGGAAGAGAGGGGGCTGCCTCAACCCATTACAGGGGGCATCCACAACCTCCCTGGGCAACCCATTCCAGCATCAGGTAATTAATATATAGTTTGAAAATGAAGACTATGTTAAGCATTTAGGGAGAGCAAACTCTTGTAGCTGGAGCTTTTCAAGTATTCTAAGACAACCATTAAGATTGTGATCAGTGAGGAACAGGAAACAGGAGTGTTTTGTAAAGTGACATGGAAACTGGTTTTGACATTGACAGATGTCTCAGGTCAGCAACCCACAGTACAACCTGCATATTAATAGAATCATAGAGGTCCCTTCCAACCCAGTCCATTCTAAAGGTCATCTAGTCCAAGTTCCCTGCACTCAGATCACCAATTAGATCAGGTTACTCAGAGCCTCATCAAGCCTAACCCTGAATGTCATAAAACCATAGAATAGAATCAGAGAATGGTTTGGGTTGGAAGGGACATCCAAAGCTCATACAGTCCAGCCCCCCTGCAGTCAGCAGGGACATCTTCCACTTGATCAGCTTGCTCAGACCTTGTCCAGCCTCACCTTGAATATTTCCAGGGATGGGATAACAGCTACCTCCCTGGGCAACTTGTTGCAGTCTTCCAGCACCTTCATGGTGCAGAACTTGTTCCTAACATCCAATCTAAATCTGCTGCTCTTTCATTTCAAACCATTGTCCCTTGTCCTGTCACTGCAGGAAGCAGTCCCTCTGCAGCCTTCTTTTAGCCCCTTCAGATACTGGAAGGCTGATCTAAGGTGTTCCTGGAGCCTTCTCTTCTCCAGGCTGAACAACCCCAGCTCCCTCAGCCTATCCTTGCAGCAGAGGTGCACCAGCCCCTTGATCACCTTTGTGGCCCTAGCCCTCCTCTGGCCCTGCTCTATCAGGTCCATGTCCTTCCTGTGTTGAGGATGCCAGAACTGGACACAGCACTGCAGGTGAGGCCTCAGCAGAGCAGAGGGGCAGAATCACCTCTCTTCATCTGCTGGCCATTCTGCTTTTGATGCAGCCCAGCATGTGATCCTTTCTTGGAAACCCAATGAGTAGCTCTGCTGAGTAGTAGTACCTGCAGAGACAGTGCAATCATTACAGCTGTCAGTAAAGCCGGCATCAGGGTGGCTCTGAAGAGTGATTAATAGGTTTTGACAATATCATTGCATCTCAGATTTAATCAGATTATGCATCTGTTAGGAATGGTGTGCTCCTAACATCTGCAGTCAGAGCCCATGATCTGCATCCAGATCATTAGTTTGGCAGCGGTGTGCAGCATGGTCTACAGCAGGCTGTGGAGAACTTAAAGCTTTGTGCTGTCTATGGTGGGTTTACAATCAGGTGTGTTCCTCTGCATGCCTCCTCTATGTGTAGGGATGCTCATAGGTGAAAACTTCCCCTATGGTAGAGCATGTAGTGCAAACACAAATCAAACTGCGTTTTTCATTGGGCAGGTACTTCCTCTCTACTCTGCCCCTCTGGGGCTGCACCTGGAGTATTGTATCCAGTTCTGGGCACCTCTGTTCAGGAGGGACAGGGAACTACTGGACAGTGTCCAACAGAGGGCCATGAGGATGATGAATGGACTGGAGCATCTCTCTCATCAGATGTTGAGAGACCTGGAGCTGTTTAGTCTGGAGAAGAGAAGGCTGAGAGGGGATCTGACCAATGGTGATCATAGCTGCATAGAATGATTTGTCCCTGGGCAGCCTGCTCTAGTTAGAGGCGTCCCTACTGAGTGCAGGGAGGTTGGACAAGATGACCTTTGAGGTCCCTTCCAACCCAATGCAATCTGTGAATCTTTGCAAATGTGTCTCAGGGCTTAAAAGCAAACTCTAGAAGTACACTGCAGGGTGAGAATGAGCAGGAGCTAGCTGTGAGCTTTAGTGCACAGTTTGACGCTGCCTCCCTAGGATTTGTTAGGCTGTCATCATTGCTACAGGAATGCTCCTCCTTTGCTGCCCTGCACCCTGGGATGTATGGGAGCAGAGTTTGGAAGCTACTTGCAGCTTTTGTGGAGAAAGAGGACTTCTAGTTTTGCCTCACTTATTTCTTCTTCCTCTCAGTGATTTCGTGATACGCAGAGTGTTCAGCAATCTCACACTTCCTTTGGAAGATAAGGTCCCTGCTTTGACAGGCTGAGAAGAATTAATTTTCCATTTAAATACCAGCTGTCACCCCAGACTGGTTGCATGACCATCTATATCTGCAGGGCAATTTTCTTCTCAGAAAAAAAAAAAAATAGAAAAGAGAAAAAGAAAAGAAGACACAGCAAAACAAACACCCAAGAAAGCCCACAGTGCTCTTATTTGCTCCCTGCATCTTTACAATGAAGGATTATTGTTGTCTGTTTAAAGAAACAATAGGTAGTTAAAAGCCATTATACCCATCAAACCAGACTAACAGCCTACAATTCTCTTGGCTGGTGTGAAAAAACTCTTAGTTACTAGGCAGACTTAACTCTCTCTTGGTGTCTCTTTGCTCTCAGAAGTGTTAAAATGTGGCCACATGTCTGCAGTTGAGGAATAATTGCACACTGCTGCAATGAAAAGATACCAGGGCTTCATCATTTGGTTAGCTAAATCATGTTGAGAATCTCTTGCTCAACAGTGTCATCTCCAAAATGATCTGAAGGCTTTACCATAGAATCACAGAATGTTAGGGACTGGAAGGCATCTCCGGAGATCATCCAGTCCAACCTCCCTGCTAGAGCGGAAGCACCCAGGGCAGGTCACACAGGAACACATCCTGGTGAGTATTGAATGTTTCCAGAGAAGGAGACTCCACGACCTCTCTGGGCAGCCTGCTGCAGGGCTGCAGCATCCTCACAGTGAAGACATTTTCCCTTCTGTTCCCGTGGAACCTCCTTTGCTCCAGCTTGCACCAGTTGCCCCTTGTCCTATCACTGAGCAGAGCCTGGCTCTGTGCTCCTGACACTGTCCTTCACATCTTTATAAATATGAATGAGGTTACCCCTCAGGCTCCTCTTCCCCAAGCTATAGAGCCCCAGCTCCCTCAGCCTTTGCTCAGCTGCAAGATGTTTCACTGCCTTCAGCATCTTTGTGGCTCTGTGCTGGACTCTCTCAAGCAGTTCCTTGATAATGAATAAGCTGGAGAAATTCTTGGAGGACATAGCCTGGCTGCATTTGGATCTGAGTAGACTCCGCTCTAGTGAGTCAGCAAAGACTCCAGGTAAACATTGCCTCAGTGAACACTGTTGGCTAGGAAACCATTCCCCTTTCCCTGGCATTTTGTTTGCCAGCAGGGAAACTCATCTGTGTGAGCTGGCCTGAATTTTGACAGTTGAGTTCTGGGACTTGGTGTGGGTACTGTGCCTGAAGGGCTTTCAGTATGTTCCCTACATGCTGTTAAGAGTGAGAAGTGCAGCTGGATTTCTTCTCCTTGAGCACCACATTTCACTGGTCAGGAATTTCAAAGCTCTCACAACTTTTAATAGAATGTGTGGAAAAAGCATGTCCACAAAGGCCTGCTGAACTTCAAAGCCTGAGAGCTGGTATTATACTGGTGCAGGGATTCATTAATTGTGCTTCATCTATTAACCTCTGTACCCAGCTTGCCATAGGGCACCACTAAAAGCCAAATTCTTGTGCTTTAGACACAGACTTTTCTGTTTGCCTGCTCTGTAGTCACCCAGCACCTCAGAGAATAAATCAGCTTCAGATTTTCCAAAGCCTTAGACATGGAAGCTTCTAAATCAATAGTTAGCCCTTCAAATGGGGACTTAGTAGTTAGTGTCGCTCAGGGGTCAGTACTGCGTAGCATCTCTGTCAGTGACATGGACAGTGGGGTTCAGCTGCCCTCAAAATCTGTGGATGACACCAAGCCGTGTGGTACCTCCTCCCTGGAGGTGTTCAAGGCCAGGTTGGATGATGCCTTGAGAAACCTGGGCTAGTGCGAGGTCTCCTTGCACATGGAGGGGTTGGAACTAGATGATCTTCAAGGTCCATTCCAACTGAAACCATTCTGTGAATCTATGAATTCTTGAGTCCAACCATTCCCTAACTCTTCCAAGGCTAGTGCTAAATCATGTCTCTCAGAACCACTTCTCTGCCTCTTTTCAACTCCTTCAGGGATGGGAAAGTTTTAATTGCTAAATAGCAATATTAGTTTCCAGTGTGGCTGCTATGCTGCTCAGTGACAAACTGGAAAGCCCAGAAAATACAGAAGAAGTCATGGAATACACATTGAATACATTTGGCTGCAATTAGGGAGCACAAACCTCAGATTGTAGATCTATTTCTGTTCCCTGAGGATGATCTAAGCTCACAAGGGATGCAGAATTCCCTGCAGACATAAAACTTACACGATCTGGAGAAGCATCACATCTCAGATTTTTGGCTGTGATGTTCAGACAAGCCTAAGTGAGTCTGTTCCAAATAGCACTGCAATTAAATCCACACAGAGAATTCCATGGCTGTGAATGAGCACTTGTGCAGAGCTACTAACAGCTCGGGTCACCAAGTCAGTGCTGCTAAAGCTTTGCTGACATAGTGCTGCACAGGACAAGGAACACTTGGGTCCTTCAGAGAGTTTCATAGAGTAAGACCCCTTCCAACCTAACCCATTCCATTAAAGATCATCTAGTTCCACCCCCCCTGCCATGGGCAAGAACACTTTCCACTCGACCAGGTTGTTCAAAGCCACAACAGCTGGCCTTCAACACCTCCAGGGAGGGGACATCCACAACCTCTCTGGGTGACCTGTTCCAGTGTCTCACCACCTTCACTGTCAAGAATTTCTTCCTAATCTCTAGTCTCAATCTCCCCTCTTCCAGCTCAAAGCCATTGACCCTCATCCTGTCACTACCAGCCCAGTGTGTCAGCCAGGTCACCCAGCTTGCTGTCATCCCAAACCTCAAAGTCACTGCCAGAGATTTTAAAGAGCACTGGTCCCAGTACAGACCTTACAGGTCTTTTCCAACCAAGATGATTCTGTGATTCCAAGCTGCCTGAGCTCTCCTATGGGCCTGCAAAGTCCATCAGCTGCTGTTGTACTTCAAACTACATCTTAGCCAAGCACTGCAGTGAAGATACAATTCCCAGCCTTGCTGATCTTTGACATCTGTTGGATTGATTGCTCTGAGCATTACAGGCAGAAGTGTACAGATGTAAAGAAACAAAGAGATGTGTGGCAGTTAGGAAGTGTGCAAGGTTCCTGTGGAAACCAGCCAGCATAGCAATGTGCTGTGGAAAGGCTGAAATTCACTACAACAGGGCACAGCTGGGGGGTGGGGGATGTTAGTTATTGTATCATTTTCTTTCCTTTTTTCCTGATTTTTTTTTTCTTCTGTTGTGGTTCCCTCCACCCCCTTTCTTTTTATTCCTGTCCTTCTGATTTTTCTTCTCCTTCCTCTTGGCCTTTCTCCTTCTCCTTCCTCTTGGCCTTTCTCCTTCTCCTTCCTCTTGGCCTTTCTCCTTCTCCTTCCTCTTGGCCTTTCTCCTTCTCCTTCCTCTTGGCCTTTCTCCTTCTCCTTCCTCTTGGCCTTTCTCCTTCTCCTTCCTCTTGGCCTTTCTCCTTCTTTGCCTTTATGTTGTTGGGTTTTTTTGATGGGAAATTTTCCACCAAGTTAGAATTGTTTCCTTTTATTATGCAGCTACAGTACTTACCATGCTGGAATCTTTGAAGAAGAATACAGACTACATTTGACCTTAGGAGGGAACACGATAAATTAGAGTTGCTTTAAAGAATTCAAATGAGATTTGCAATCTGGTTGGTTTGATTGAGCCAGGATGATCTTGTAAAGGATGGAGAGGGTGATTGTAGCAAGTTAGATGTTTGGCCGTTAAATAGTGCAGAAAAATCTTCTTTATGTCCTGTTTTTTCCCCTGTTGTAGAAACCATAACAAGTGATATCTTTGCACTCTGTTAGGAGAGAAATATTTATTTTTTGAGAGGATTTCCTCTTAGAGGGTTTGCATTTGCTCACTGAAATGCCTCAGAACACTGAACATGGGGTCTGTAAAGTTTCTTGTTTCTAAAGGCTACAGAAGTTGAAGGCTGAGTTTGACCAGCCTATGAGAAGTAGCTGAGTTTAGTCTGGAGAAAAAGAGGCTGAGGGGAGACCTCCTTGCTCTCTACAACTCCCTGAGAGTTTAGTGTGAGGTCAGGGGCAATCTCTTCTTTGTAGGAACATTAGGAGGAGAAAAAGTTGCCTGAGGTTGCACCAGGGGGGTTTAGATTGGGTATTAGGAGCAACTTCTTGACTTAAAGGGTTCTCAAAGACTGGAACAGGCTCTCCAGGAGGTGGTCAAATCCCATCCCTGGAAGTGTTTCCAAGAGGCAGAGATGTGGTGCTGAAAGTTTAGCTCCAGCCTTTGTAACATTAGAGAATAGTTGACTGGGTGATCAGAAAGGACTTTTGCAACCAAATCTGTTCTGTGATTCCATGATAGTAAGGGACGTTAATGGAGGCAGCCTTACTTGCAGGGATGACACAGGAGGACTGAGGGCAGAAGCCTGATATATTCATTGTGAAGGGACAGGCAATGGATAGGCTGCATGAGTTGGAGCTGTTCAGCCTGGAGAGGAAAAGGCTCCAAGGAGACCTTAGAGCATCCTTCCAGTATCTGAATGGGGCCTACAAGGAAGCCAGGAAAGGGCTTTTGACAAGGGCTTGTAGTGAGAGAATGAGGGGCAATAGTTTTGAGATGGAAGAGGGGAGATTGAGTCTGGAGATTAGGAAGAAATTCTTTCCAGTGAGGGTGGTGGGACACTGGAACAGGTTGCCCAGGGAGGTTGTGGATGCCCCCTCCCTGGAGGTGTTGAAGGCCAGGTTGGATGAGGCCTTGAGCAGCCTGGGCTAGTGGGAGGTGTCCCTGACCATGGCAGGGTGGTTGAACTGGATGATCTTTGAAGGCTTTTCCAGCCCAAACCATTCTGTGAGTGTATGAATGGTAGTCAACACTGGATGCTTCAGGGGAATTCAGAAACATCCTGCAAGCAAGTTTCCTGTAATGAAAGTTTCCTTCCATGTCTGAGTAGCTGTTGATTGAACTCCTAAAGTAACTTCATTTACTTAATCTTTTCCCTTTGCTCTGGCAATGTTCTGTAGATCGAAACAAATGCTGCTCTTCTGAATGCTGGTGCAGTTATCTTCCACTGGTATCTTCTGGTGCAGCTCTGAAGATTTGTGATGGGGGAAAGTGTTTTATCAGTTCTGCATCTAGCATTTGTTATTTTCACATGGGTCTGCAGTCTGATTCAGAATGGGAACAATAAATCTCAGAGGAGCCCCTTTAGCCTTATCCTCTGTGTAGCTCCTTTAAAGATATCCCATTTTCATGTAGCAGCAATTCTCATGAACAACAACAGCAACATTTCTTTTGGCATATTCTTCTTAAATTTGTGTTTATCAGATCCCTGGAGTTGTGTTGTTGGGAGTTGGTATGAACACTTATTTATGGGAATTGCCTTTTTTATGTTGAAAAACTGCATCATAAAACAGGAACTTCGGGAACTGCACTCAGTTCAGACTTCAGCACCTAAAGGCAGAAGATAATCTCAGAAGCCACACACTGTGGTAACCAGTACATACCGGCCTCACTGCTTTTAATGTGCTTGGGATGGGAAGTGTGAATGGTTCCCATGAGGTTAAATAAGCCCAAGTGCAAGGTCCTGTACCTAGGTCAGGGCAACCCTGGATATCAATCCAGGCTAGAGGGTGATGAGATTGCAGGGCTGCTCTCAGAAAAGGCCTTGGGATTGCTGGTGGATGAGAAGCTGGACATGAGACAGCGATGGTCATTTGCAGCCCAGAAGGCAAATAGCAGCCTGGGCTTCATTGAAAGTAGTGTGGCCAGCAGATGGAGAGAGGTGATCCTGCTCCCCTGCTCTGGTGAGACCTCACCTGCAGTGCTGTGTCCAGCTCTGGAGCCATCAACACAGAAGGACTGGGACCTAGTGGAATGGGTCTAGAGCAGGGCCATGAAAGTGATCAAGGGGGTAGAACACCTCTGTTATGAAGATAGGCTGAGGTAGCTGGGGTTGTTCAGCCTGGAGAAGAAAAGGCTCCAGTGATACCACCTAGCAGCCCTCCAGCAGGTCCATGTCTCTCCTGTTGGGGACCTCATAGCTGGACACAGCACTGCAGGTGAGGTCTCAGCAGAGGAGAGGGGCAGAATCACTTCTCTCTATCTGTTGGACACACTTCACCAGTGCTATTTACAGGGAGACAAGCAGTTCCCTGGTCTTGCTGGCCACAGTTTCAGATCCAGGCCAGGATGCTTCTTGGCCACCTGAGAACTCTGCTGGGTCATCTTCAGCACACCTGAGGTCAGGCTGGCAGTGTTTGCTGTCACACTTGTAAAGTTAGCATATTTCCACAGAGCACCTGCATTTATCATCTAAAGGGGGGATAGCCAGATCTTTTCAAGTACTTCTAACCTCTTCCTGTGCAGTTCTTCCATGTCATTCATATTGCTTTTGAGGTGAGGTTCCAAAGATAATCTTGGGAGCTCTTTTAGTGACCTCAATAGCAGTTCACCTCTCTCTCTTCATGTGTCTGTTACAGAATCACAAAACTCTTTTGGTTGGAAGGTACCTTAAACATCATCCAGTTCCAACCCCTCTGCTATGGCCAGGGTCCTGCAAGACCACATTGCTCAAGGCACCATGCAACATGTTTTTGAACACTTCTTAGCTTGGAACCTCCACAGCTTCACTGTTCCTGTGCCTCACCACCATAACATGAAATGTTAGGATGGAATGAGCGTATTGGCTATTTAACAATACCATAGAATCATGAAGTGGCTTGGGTTGAAAGGGACCTTGAAGATTATCTCATTCCAACCCCCCACCATGGGCAGGGGCACCTTCCACATATCAATGCTTCTCATGCTGCCTTGAGAACGAGACTGTTTCTGTGTCCTAATCTGGCAGTTGTTATGTGCTGAATAGCAAAGAAATGTTAGAACTGGTCCAAACTTGTGGTAAAACTCCAGTTTAGCTAATCCTCCGTCACTTTGACTAAATGCTGACTGCTTGTAAAGTCCCATCTGTTAACATTCAACTTCAGTAGAAGTCTTCCATATGTTCTCCTTGCAAGACTAGATTACTCTGTTAACTAATTAGAAGCACTGTTAAAATATTTACTCTCTGAACTTTCAAACACATGAAAAGATTAATGAAATTCTGATGATTTTTATTCCTCTCTTCAGAGTTCTTTTTATCAGAGAAAAAAAAAATGAAACTTAACTACAGCTTAATAAATCCACTGAAGCAGTGCTTACCCAAACCTCAATTCCTGTCCCTTAAAATGTGGAGCAGCTGTAAAGAACCTCCCTTCATGCCTGGATATCTGAACACTTGTGGAAGGAACCTTGAGTTAAATGGCAGAGACTCTTGAGTTTTTCACTCTAAATCTTCAGTAAGTGAAATCCAGCTCCTGAATCATAGAATCATTTTGCTTGGAAGAGACTTCCAAGATCATTGAGTCCAGCCTTCAACCTAAGACTGCCTTGGCAATTAAATCAAGCCCCATTCAACATAACATCACTACAGCCATTAAATCATGTCCCAGAGTGCCGTGGCCACACGTTTCTTGAACACCTCCAGGGATGGTGGCTCCACCACCTCCCTGGGCAACCTGTTCCAAACCCTGACCACTCTTGCAACAAAGTGTTTCCTAATCTCCAACCTAACCCTCCCCTGGCACAATTTCAGGTAATTTCCTCTTGTGCTATCAAAAGAGAATCTAGGGGTAGAAGCCCTGGTGTTGGTTGTTATAAATCCTTTATGTCCTTACCTTAGTTCAGAGTAGGAAATAGGCTCTAGCAGGCCATGGTTTGTGCTCTGGAGTAGATCATTGTGAGCTGTTCCCAAGCTCTGACTCCAGGAAGAGTTCCTCAGTCTCTGTGTATCTTAGCCTGTGCAGTTTATCTGAGCCTGCAGCCATTGCCAACTGGACCCTCAGTTTCCAATCTGCTGGGCTGCAAACAGCATTAAAAAATGTTATTGAAGTAGGTTCAGACTAGGCCACAAAGGTGGGCAGAGGGCTGGATCACTTCTCCTGTAAGGACAGGCTGGGGGGTGGAGGGGAGGTGTTCAACCAGAAGAAGAGAAGGCTTTGAGGACAGCCTTCCAGTATCTAAAAGGGGCTGTGGGAGAGCTGGAGAGGGACTTTTGACAAAGGTGTGGAGTGACAGGATGAGGGCTGATGGCTTCAAACTGGAAGAAGCTGGATTGAGAGGAGACAGCAGGAGAAAATTCTTCCTCGTGAGGGTGGCGAGGCACTAGAACAGGTTGCCCAAAGAATTTGTGGAGGCTCCAAGCATGGAATCGTTGAAAGCCAAGATGGATGGTGCCTTGAATCAACCTGGTCTAGTAGGATGTGTCCCTAGCTGTGATGGGAAGTTGGAACCAGATGACTTTTAACATTGCTTACCATTCAAACCATTCCATGATTCTGAGATTAAAAAAACCAACCAAAATAAACTCAAATTCCAACCCCTACTACTTGAAGGATCTGGTGAACTTGAAACTCTTCTCCAATGTGTAATGTTGCAATACCATTTGTTTTCCCAACCTAATGCATATGGTATTTGTTGAAATTGATTGTAAATGACATTCTCCCTGAGTGGCAAAAGCACTGAAAGCAGCCAGATGGTGAGCAGAAATGTAGAGTGTATTAACAGACCATGACAACTTGGGCCTCTAGCTTTTCTCATTGGCAAGGGAAACAACTCCTTTTCCAATTGAACATCTAAGTGCATTGGGGGGAAAAAAGGAGGTGGATTGTTGGGGTTTTTTTCGTGGTGAATTTACTAGCAGAATTATTGTATTTAGCTGGGTGGTTGGTTATTGTTTTCTCTTCCAGCTCTCTGGATTACTACCGCTTCTAATATACTGAGTGGAGGAGAAATGCACAGCATTTAAAGTCCATAGAGTTACAGAATGGCTCAGGTGAGGGAATCTCAGAGATCATCTACTCCAACACCCCAGTGATGGGCAGGGACACCTCTCAACTAGAGTCAGTTGCTTAAGGCCTTATCCATCCTGGCCTTGAACACACCCAGGGAGAAAATAGCCACAGCCTTTTGGGCAACCTGTTCTACAGTCTTGCCATCCTTGTACTGCAGAACTTCTTCCTAAGATGCAGTCTAACTATGCTCTTCCTCAGCTTCAAACCTTTCCGCCTTGTCCTGTCTCTAGACACCCTCAGGAAAAGTCACTCTGCAGCCTTCCTGAAGGATCCCTTCAGGTATTGGAAGGCAGCTCTATGGTCCCCCCCCGAACATTCTCCAGACTGGACAAGCCCAGCTCCCTCAGCCTGGCCTCACAGCAGAAGTGATACAGCCCTTGCATCATCTTTGTGGCATCCTCTGGGAGGAGGCTCCTCCAACACCTTTGTGCCTTTATGCTGGGGACACCAGAACTGGATGCAGTACTGGGGGTGGGGTCTCAGCAGAGCAAAGGGGCAGAATCCCCTCTCTTGCCCTGCTGGCCACACTCTTGCTGCAGCCCAGCACACAGCTGCCTTCTGGGCTGCATGAGGGCACTGCTAGCTCATGTTGAGCTTCTCAGCACCCAGCAACCCCCAAGTCTCTTTCTTCAGTGCTGCTCTCAACCCACTCAGCACCCAGCATGATCTATGCCTGGCTCAGATGCAGGAACTTGCACTGTGACTTGTTGAACCTCATGCACAATAACAGTTGGGACTGTTGCTAAATTATATCACAATATTTTAGTCTAATCTTCTTTGAGGGATCTGGTTCACTCCTGTAAGCTACAGAACCATCGAACTGTTGAGTTTGGGTGAGACCTTTGAGATCATCGAGTCTGCCCACTCACCTAGAGCTCACAGTCCTACCACTATTGCTAAACCCTGTCCCTCAGCAGCACATCCTGTAAATCTCTGTGAAACTGGTTTCACCAGGAAATGTTTGAAATTAGCTGCGACCTGAAGGCAAAGTAATTGTCATTTAATCTAGCATCTAGGGTTTTTTCCCTCTGGGTTGACTAACCTATGCTCTCCCAAAGAGAGAAATGCACTGGCATAATGGCACTAGTTAGGTAGTTGTTGAACTCGGTGATCTTCAAGATTTTTTCCAACAGAGACAGTCCTGTCTAGCTGTGGAGCCCTCAACACAGTAAGGATATAGACCTGATGGAGTGGGTCTTGAGAAGGGCTGCAAAAACGGTCAGAGGGTTGGAGCACCTCTGCTATGAACACAGGCTGAGAGAACTGGGTTTATTCAGCCTGGGGAAGAGAAGGCTTTGGGGATAACTCAGAGCAGCCTTCCAGTACCTGAAGGGAGCTACAAGAGGGCTGCAGAGGGACTGTTTCCAAAGGCCTGCAGTGATGGGTCAAGGTTTGAAATGAGAGAAGAGCAGATTTAGATTGGATGTTAGGAACAAGTTGTGCACCATGAGGGTGCTGGAACACTGCAACAGGTTGCCTGGGGAGGGAGCTGAGACCCCATCCCTGGAGATATTTCAGGTGAGACTGGACAGAGCTCTGAGCAACCTGATCTAGTGAATGTTATCCCTGCTGACTGCAGGGAAGTTGGACTGGCTGAGCTTTGGAGGTCCCTTCCAACCCAAACCCTCCTGTGATTCTATGATTCTGGCCCAGGATATCAAAAGACACTTAGCAATTCATAGGCTTTGGAGCTGGCTTAGAGTTTAAAATATTCTGATGGCACACTGGGAGGTAACAAAGACAGCCTGAGCTTTAGCTGGAGAGCTCACTGCCACATCAAATCAACAGGGGGGATGCTAAATAACTCAGAAAATCATTAACCTGCTGCAGTTAAAAGCAATAGCAAGATGAGTCCCACTTGGAGGGGTTTGTTGCAGAGACTTAAACTGATACCTTTTAGCTTTTACAATGAAGCCAAAAAGAAATGAAGAATTAGAAAGAAAGGAGGTGGGGGGAAAAGGAAGCCGGGTCTTTAAATAATTCAGTCATCTCAGACACCTGCTATGAATGCTCCGAGTCCTACAAAAAGAGAGGATGAATAAAGACAGAAGGGCTGTGAGGAGCTTGGTGTTTTCCTGCTGGAGCTAGAGCAATTCCACAGGAGATGACATTATAGATTAAGAGGAGATGAAGCTTTAGGCCATTGGCTTTCGCTTCCAATGCTATTACTTCACTATCATGCTAAGTTTATTCTGGTTGCACCTACAAACCCTGAGTGAAATCAGAGCCAGGTCATCCTCCACACATCCTAGAACAAAGAGCATCTTTGAACCAGCTGTGTGCCCTCATGGCCAAGGATGCCAGTGCTGTCCTGAGGTGCATTAATAGAAGTGTGGCCAGCAGGTCAAGGGAGGTTCTCCTGCCCCTCTACTCTGCCACATCTGGAGTATTGCATGTTCTGGGATCCCCAGTTCAAGACGGACAGGGAGCATCCAATGGAGGGCCATAATGATGCTGGGGGGACTGCACCATCTCTCTGAGGGGGAGAGGATGAGACACCTGGGGCTGTTTAGCCTAGAGAAGAGCAAACTGAGGGAGGATCTTATCAATTATTACAAATACCCAAAGGGTGGGGAACAAGAGGATGGGGCTGGGCTTTTTCAGTGGTGCCCAGTGCTAGGGGCAGCCCAGGAGGTTTCACTTAAACATGAGGAAAAACTATGTTATGAGGATGGTGGAGCCCTGGAGCAGGCTGGCCAGAGTGGTTGTATAGTCTCATTCTGTGGAGACTTTCAAAACCTACCTGGATGTAATGCTGTGCCACCAGACTGTGCTTTAGCAGGGGGGTTGGGCTAGATGATCTCTGGAGGTCCCTTCCCATCGCTATGGTTCTACAGTAGTGCCACAAAAGGGAATAAAATAGGACAGAATTGCACAAAGCTGCACCAAAAGCACTACTGAGTCCCAAAGCAGCAGTCTCCTGGTAGCCAACCTAAGTCTGTTTCAGTAGATCACAGTAAAACCAAGGTTTGAGCTAGGTCTGCTCAGACAAATAGACCACATCTCTGTGTTTGCTGCTGCAGTTAGTTACAGGGGAGCCATATCAGCAGTAAATGGTCTCTTGAGGTCCCCTTCAAACTGCATTTTCTTATGATCATAGGACAGGGTTTATCTTGGTTTATTTGTTGCAAGCCTGTAGGGACAAAATAAAATGGAAGAGATTTGCTGCATTTTCTGTAGCAGGCAGCACTGAAAAAAAGGAAAATATCTTTTCAATGGCTTGGCTGTAGAGTGGCTTTTAAAAAGCTGGTGCTTGGCATATCTAACAGAGGGTCAAACTTCAATCACATCTGCACTCACCATTGATTGGGCTGCTGCCAAGGATTTGTCCTGTACTCTTCATTATTTAGGACTGTCTTGAACAGCTGTTGAGATTCTGTTGGAAAGGATGTTGAAGAACTTTAAAAGACCTAGTACTAGAATCCAGCACAAATCCAGGCTGGGCAAGGAGTGGCTCCAGAGCAGTCTGGAGGAGGAGGACTTGGGGGTGTCAGCTGGTGATAAACTCACCATGAGCCAAAAATGGTCACTGGCAGCCCAGAAGGCAGCTGTGTGCTGGGCTGCATCCAAAGCAGTGAGAGCAGCAGGACAGGGAGGGGATTCTGCCCTTCTGCTCTGCTGAGACCCCACCTGCAGTACTGTGTCCAGTTCTGGTGCCCCTGGCACAAGAGGGACATGGAACTGTTGGAGCAGATCCAGAGGAGGGCAGGAAGATGATCAGAGCACTGGAGAACCTCCCCTGTGGGGGCAGGCTGAGAGAGTTGAGGCTGTTCAGCCTGGAGGAGCTCCAGGGTGACCTTGAGCAGCCTTCCAGTACCTGGAGAGGGCCACAGGAGGGCTGGGGAAGGGCTTGTAGTGACAGGATGAGGGGCAGTGGCTTTGAGCTGGAAGAGGGGTGATTGAGACTGAAAATTAGGAAGAAATTCATTAGGTTGAGGGTGGTGAGACACTGGAAGGGGTTGCCCTGGGATGTTGTCGATGTTCCTTCCCTGTAGGTGTTGAAGGCCAGGCTGGATGAGGTCTTGAGTAACCTGGTCTAGTGGAAGGGGTTTGGAACTGGATGATCTTTAGGTCCCTTCCAACACAAACCATTTTATGACTTTATGTATACAGCCAGTAATATAGGGTGGGACCTGAGCTCTGTGGTGCCAAGGGATCAGCAATCCAAGAGACAGATTTGTTGCAGATCTGCCTTATCCATCAATCTCTGTTCAGCAAAGTCTGTAAGCCTTGCTGAACTCCCAACTACATGCAGATGATTTCTTGCTGCTCCAAGAGATGAATCTAATTAGCTTTCTGCTCGCAGTCATTTAGAGAAGCCCTTCCCATTTGTCCACACTCAATATCCAAACACTAGATACAGGGGCTGGGGGAGAAATACTGCATAAGGTTTGTTTTGCTGCTGGTGGATTAGCCTTCAGTGGTGGGTGATAAAATGCAGTGTGACACAGAAAGACCTCACATCCCACAGCCATGTGGAATGTGTTGCCTAAGTGACTAGGGTGAATTCCTGAGGTTGTGCAAGAGCTGCTGAGCAGCACAGGAGTCTGTTGTGTTCTTCTTACACTGCAGCCATGGCACTCTGGAATTTAGGCAGAGAGGAGCAATGGCTGCCTGCCAGAATGAGCTATCTGCATGCACTTAAAGGAAACACATCCCCTGCTGAGCAGCAGAAGCTCTGGCACTACAAAGGGATGTGATGGCCAGGCCCAAAGAGTGGTGGGAATGGAGTTAAATCCAATTGTTGAATGGTCATCGGTGGTGTTCCCCAGGGCTCAGTGCTGGGCACAGTTCTTTTAAATGTCTTTATCAATGATCTGGACATGGGCATTGATGTGAGTGAGTTTGCAGATGACACCAGATTGGGTGGCAGTGTTGATCTGCTGGAAGGTAGGAAGACTCTGCAGAGGGACCTGGACAGGCTGGACTGATGGCCCAAGGTTGGTTGTATAAAGTTCAACAAGGCCACGTTCTGGGTCCTAAACCTGGATCACAACAATCCCATGAATGCTTCAGGCTTGGGGCAGAGTGGCTGGAAACTGCCCAGCAGAGAAAGGAATTGGGGGTGTTGGTTGACAACATTTAACATGAGCCAGTAGTGTGCCCAGGTGGCCAAGAAGGCCACCAGCATCTTGACCTGGATCAGGAATAGTGTGGCCAGCAGGACCAAGGAAGTGATTGTGCCCCTGTACTCAGCACTGGGGAAGCCACACCTTGAATCCTGGGGTCAGTTTTGGTGTCCTCAGTCTAAGAAGGACATAGAGGGGTTGGAGTGGGTCCAGAGAAGGGCAACAGAGCTGGGTCTGGAGAACAGGTCTGGTGAGGAGCTGCTGAGGGAACTGGGGTGGTTTAGTCTGGAGAAGAGGCTGAGGGGAGACCACATTGCTCTCCACAACTCCCTGAAAGGAGGTCGTTGATATCTTCTCCCAAATAATGAGCAATAGGTGGTTGTTGATATCAACATCAAGTTGCCCCAGGGGAGGTTTAGGTTGGGTCTTAGAAGCAATTGCTTGGCTGAAAGGGTTCTGAAAGGCTGGAACAGGCTGCCCAGGGAGGTGGTTGCATTCCCCCATTCCTGGTGGTTTCAGAGATGTGGTGTTGAGGACCAAGGTTTAGTACCAGCCTTGGTAGAGTTAAAGGAGGATTGGACTGGATGGTGTTTTACCACCTGGAATGGTTCTATTCAGGATAAGGGAGTTACAGTCAGTGGAATCCCATTATTCAGCCCAGTGTTCTGATCAGACTACAGAACATGGAAGTATGAATTGCAGGTAGTTGTTTCTGGTACTTTATGCTTGTAGCAACATAATAATATAAAGCATTGTCCCAAGAGGTTTTCCAGATGAAACCCAGCCCTGCCAGATGTGAAGAGCAGTGTCAGGAGAGCAGAGCCAGGCTCTGCTCAGTGATGTTTAGTGATAAGACAAGGGGCAATGGGTGCAAGTTGTAGTAGAAGGAGGTTCCACGGGGACATAAGAGAGTTTTCACTGTGAAGGTGACAGAGCCCTGGAGCAGGCTGTTTAGAAAGGTTGTGGAGTCTCCATCTCTGGAGGCTCTCAAAACCCACCTGGATGTGTTCCTGTGTGACCTGCTCTATGTGATCCTGCTGGGTTGGACTGGATGATCTCTAGAGGTCCCTCTGTGATTGACTGTCTTACCTATGCACCAAACAAGCACAGAAATTAGAAGAGCTTTTTCAGGACAAAAATCTTGAGTAAAGAAAAACCAATTACTGTCATGCTGGGCAAGGTATCTGTTCCTGGAGATGCTGTGGGGTTTGAAAAGCCTTCTGATTTATCTCATCTGTTTTTGTAAGCCACAGGGGACTGCACATCATGCTGCAGTTCTGCTTGCTGAGACTGAAGCTCCACCACTCTGCTGCTCCTGTCTGCTTGACAGTATCTTAGGGAGCCAGGTTTGGGTTGTGCATTTGGGCCATAGAATGAGGTCCCTCGGAAGAGCATTTTCAGGGCTAAGCAGATCCTTGGGGTCCCTTCCAATCTGGCATGCTGTGGTTCTGTGATTCTTCCAGCAGCATTTCTACGTAACTAATAAGGTCTCTGCATGGTTTTTGAGCATGTAGCCCACCCCACACACACCCACAAACACAAATGAACAGAATATTTATCACCACTCAGTTCCTTCTGGCCTTACAGCAGCCTGTGAAAGTCTGCACCAGTCCCTGAGCTCTGGCAGCAGCCTGTTTGTGCCATTCCACAGAGTCAACAACAGCTCTAACAGGCTGAGTCCAACCTGCACTGCTGCTTTTGCTGCCAGCAGGGAAGGACAAATCCTTTGACAAAATGGTCCCCTTCAGGGGCATGATGTGCTTTCAGTTCAGCTTGTTGATAGGGCTGGAAGCCAGACCTGCATTGTGTGGATTCATGGAGGCAGAATTTGACCTCTGAAGAGGAAGCATTCTATTGCAGAGTCACAGAATGCCAGGTTGGAAGGGACCCCAAGGATAATCTGGTCCAAGCTTTCAAGGTCACAGAGTTTAAATGAGGTGACCCAGCCCAGTAGCACAGTATAACCAAGGTTGGAAGAGACCCCAAGGATCATCGAGTCCAACCTGTCACCACAGACCTCACAACTAGACCATGGCACCAAGTGCCACGTCCAATCTCCTCTTGAACACCTCCAGGGATGGTGACTCCACCACCTCCCTGGGCAGCACATTCCAATGACGAATGACTCGCTCGGTGAAGAACTTTCTCCTCACCTCAAGCCTAAACTTCCCCTGGTGCAGCTTGAGACTGTGTCCCCTTGTTCTGGTGCTGGTTGCCTGGGGAGAAGAGACCAACCCCCTCCTGGCTACAACCACCTTTCAGGTAGTTGTAGAGGGCAATGAGGTCACCCCTGAGCCTTCTCTTCTCCAGGCTAAACAATCCCAGCTCCCTCAGCCTCTCCTCACAGGGCTTGTGCTCAAGGCCTCTCATCAGCCTTGTTACCCTTCTCTGGACACGTTCAAGTGTCTCGATGTCCTTCTTAAACTGAGGGGCCCAGAACTGGACACAGGACTCAAGGTGTGGCCTAACCAATGCAGAGTACAGGGGCACAATGACCTCCCTGCTCCTGCTGGCCACACTATTCCTAATACAGGCCAGGATGCCATTGGCCCTCTTGGCCACCTGGGCACACTGCTGGCTCATGTTTAGGCGGGTGTCAATCAGCACCCCCAGGTCCCTCTCCGTTTGGCAGCTCTCCAGCCACTCCGACCCCAGCCTGTAGCTCTGCATGGGGTTGCCGTGGCCAAAGTGCAGCCCCTGGCACTTGGACTTGTTAAATGCCATCCCATTGGACTCTGCCCATCTGTCCAGTCGGTCAAGGTCCCTCTGCAGAGCCTTTCTACCCTCTAACTGACCAACATCTGTTCCTAACTTGGTGTCATCTGCAAACTTGCTGATGACTGACTCAACCCCCTCATCCAGATCATCAATGAAGATGTTAAAGAGGATGGGGCCCAGCACTGATCCCTGGGGCACACCACTGGTGACTGGCCACCAGCCGGATGTGGCACCATTCACCACCACTCTCTGGGCTCGGCCCTCCAGCCAGTTCCTAACCCAGCACAGAGTGTTGCGGTCCAAACCACGAGCTGACAGCTTAGCCAGCAGTTTACTGTGGGGGACGGTGTCAAAGGCCTTGCTGAAGTCCAGATAGACTACATCCACAGGCCTCCCCACGTCCACCAGACGGGTCACCTGATCATAGAAGGAGATCAGGTTGGAGAGGCAGGACCTGCCCTTCCTAAATCCATGTTGGCTGGACCTGAGCCCTTGGCCATCCTTCAGGTGCGCAGTTATTGCCGCCAGGATAATCTGTTCCATCACTTTCCCTGGCACTGAGGTCAGGCTGACTGGTCTGTAGTTTCCAGGTTCCTCCATCTGACCCTTCTTGTGGATGGGGACCACATTGGCCAGTTTCCAGTTATCTGGGACCTCTCCAGTGAGCCAGGACTGGAGGAAAATGATGGAGAGCGGCTTGGCCAGCTCATCTGCCAGCTCTCTCAACACCCTAGGATGGATCCCATCCGGTCCCATGGACTTGTGAGTGTTCAAGTGGCCCAGCAGGTCCCAAACTAATTCCACATGGATTTCCGGGGCATCACACTGCTCCCTGACCCTATTGCCCAGCTCAGGAGGCCACTCATCCTGAACTCCTGCCTTGCTGTTAAACAACAGCACCCTGTCCAGCTGAAGTCTTCAAACTGTCCCATGGAGGGGAATCCACTGCTTCCCTTGGGTGATGATTCCAATGTCTAACTGTTTTCACAGGGAAGCATTCACCCCTTGTGTTCTCCATGGAATTCCTTGTAAAAAGGGAGTCTCCATCCTCCTGATAGCCACTTTTTATGTCCTGGTCGGTGGTGATAAGGTCTCCCCTCAGCTTTCTCTTCTCCAGGCTGAACAAACCCAGCCTTTCCTTCATGTACCTGGTCATCCAGCCTTCTTCCAGCCCTTCTCATCTTCTTCTACCAGGTGATCTGTGAATGCTGCCCATGTGTCACCCTGGTGCTGGGACAGCACCGTGTCATTTGTATCAGCTGCCTAGGTGTGTTTCTCCCCTGACTGCAACCATGGAATCTCATCACTGACTTTCTAGACATGTAACACAAATCTCTCTTCCCCTTCTGACTTGGCTTCTTGTGTGTTTGTGCATTGACAGCATAGAGGATGGTAATTTCCTCTTGCCCAGCTCATTCTTTGCTGCTCCCAGAAGTATCTTGGTACTCCACTGCTGAGAAGACTCAAAATGTCCAGCTTTTTTCTTCTTTGCTCCTATCAGATTCATAGGATGGTTTAGGTTGGAAGGGACCTTGAAGATGCTCTGGAATTAACACCCAGGTGCCATACAGGACAGGGTGGACTCTGCCATTGAGTGAGAGCATGGAGTGAGAGTCTGGCCACTAAAGTCTGTAAAGCAATTAGTAGCATGAGCAGCAGGCTTGCTCATGCTGTCTCCAGGAAAGCATACACCTGCAGATCCAGAGCTAGCATACAGAGGAAATGTGGCACTGTGTTGATGCACAAGCAAATCTCTCCTGAGGGCACACCTGATCTTCTGAAACCAGGCTTACCTGACAGGGAAAATGCAAATTCTCTAAGAAACTCTTAGATGCTTAATACAAAGTCCAGTTTGAAGTCATTAGCAGGTCACAGTGAGCAGTCTACATCTCCTAACACAGCCAGTGCTTACCCAAGCAGTCTAGAGAGAACTGCAGAGGAAACTCTGGGGTTCAGTGAGGTCTGATTATGGATGGCTCAAAGGCAGAAAGATTTGATTCAAAGTTTTGATTCCACAAGGCCAAGTGCTGGATCCTGGATCACAGCAACCCCGTGAACATTCCAGGCTTGGGGCAGAGTGTCCAGCAGAGAGAGATCTGAGGGTCCTAGCTGACAGCCATCTGAAAATGAGCCAGAATGTGCCCAGGTGGCCAAGAAGGCCACCAGCATCCTGGCCTGGATCAGGAAGTGTGGCCAGCAGGGGTAGGGAAGTGATCTTCCCCCTGTACTCAGCACTGGGGAAGCCAGGCCTTGAATCCTAGGGTCAGTTTTGGTGCCCTCAGATCAAGAAGGACATAGAGGGGTTGGAGTGGGTCCAGAGAAGGACAACAGAGCTGATGAAGGGTCTGGAGAACTGGTCTGGTGGGGAGCAGCTGAGGGAATTGCGGTTGTTTAGTCTGGAGAGGAGAAGGTTGAGGGGAGACCTGGCTCTCTGCAGTCACTTCTCTGGTCCTGCTGGCCACAGAATACCTTCCTATCCACTGGTACAGCTAGGAGAAACCCAGGGGTTTGTCCTTTCCTACATGAAGAATTCTGAATCCCAAATGGACCTTGTTGGAAAGCATTCAATGATGGGGCACTGATCATTTGTGGAGTGGATATAGCAATCCTCCTCCTTCCACTGTTGTAATGCACAGGGTGGCCAAGGGTCACAGAGGGAGAGAAAGCTTCACCCTAGGGAGAGGGCTGGCTGTGAGGAATTGGAACTAGGAAGAACTGTAGGGTTGAAATGTGGCCATGTGCTCTGAAGTTTACCACATGGCTCACCCTTCCCCTCAGCACATGCTTCTCCAGCTACAACCACCCTGGACTTTTTAGTCATGGTGCGGTTCCCTGCCACCGAGCTGATCAAATTATGGCAGTGTCTGGTTTACAATAGCACTGATTAAGCCACAGAGGAGGAAGCTAATTATAGAGGAGCAGGCTATTTACACACAGGGATGCTGCAGCAAGCACTGCAGGAGGCAGATGGAAGATTTGGAAAGGAAAAGAGGGGGGAAAAAAGAAAAAAGAGGAAAGGGCATATGGCAGCAAACCAGCATTTCTGTGGGGAGTGCTACAACCCTGCCCTCCTCCTCTCAGGGAAGGGCAGAGATGGTCTAAGGAGTGCTGTCAGCATTTGAGAGTACAGCTATAAGATCACAGGATCATTGAACTGGTTCATTGGGAAAAGGAATTGTTTAAAACTGGAGGAGAGCAGATTGAGGATGGAGATTAGGAAGATGTTTTTACAGTGAGAGTGGAGAGACACTGAAGCAGGTTGCCTAGGGAGGTTGTGGATGCCCCCTCCCTGGAGAGGTGTTCAAGGCCAGGTTGGATGAGGCTCTGGGCAACCTGCTCTAGTGGAAGGTGCCCCTGCCTATGGCAGAGGGATTGGAACTAGATGATCTTCAAGGTCCCTTCCTAACTAAACTATTCAATGATCCATGAATTATTGAGTCCAACCTTCAACCCAACACCTCCATGGCCATTAAACTATGTCCCCAAGTGCCATGTTCACATATTTCTTGAGCACCTCCAGGGATGATGACTCTACCACCTCCCTTGGCAGCCTGTTCCAATCCCTGACAACTCTTGCAGCAGGGAAAATGTTACTAATCTCCAACCTAAATCTCCCCTGGGACAATTTCAGGCTATTTCCTCTCCTTCTGTCATGTGAGACTAGGGAGAAGAGACCAGCCCCTACCTCACTGCAGCCTCCTTTCAGGGAGTTGTAGAGAGCAATGAGATCTCCCCTCAGCCTCTTCCAGAAGATGCCATGTTGGTGGGAATGTGATCATTCTGCTACAGACCAGAATAGCTCCAAATTGGTTTGAATGTCAACCTCTCAGCATATTCATCACTGAAGCAGGATTACAGAATTACACTGAGTCACAAGAGCAGAATAGAAGAGGTTGGGGGTTTGGGGGGAGGGTTATTTTAGTACAGAATGATCTCATTTGTATCGATCCTCAGCTCTGTAACATGTTTAAGGGTGAGCATACTTAGGGCCCAACCACATCGTAAAACCGAGGTCTGGAGTCAAATGGAGAGCTGAGGCACAGCCACACAGTGGGTACTTGTTCAGACAATTTATTGCAGCAAATGGATCTGATGATTCCCACTTTGAACACTGTATCCAGAGCTGTTGGAGTGAGCCCAGAGGAGGCCACAAAGATGATCCAAGGGCAGTGATCATCCTCTACTATGAGGACAGGCTGAGGAAGCTGGGGTTGTTTACCCTGGAGAAGAGAATACTGCAGGAGTGACCTTAGAGCTGCCTTCCAATATCTGGAGGGATCCTACAGGAAGAGTGAAGAGGAACTTTTCATCAGGACAAAGAGGAATGGTTTGAAGCTGAGGGAGAGCAGGGTTAGACTGGATCTTAGGAAGAAATTCTTTAGTATGAGGGTGGCAAGACTGTGGAACAGGTTGCCCAGGGAGGTTGTGGATGCCTCCTGCCTGGGGATGTACAAGAGCAGGTTGGATGAGGCCTCGAGCAGCTGACTGTAGTTGAGAGGTGTCCCTTCCCATAGAAGGGAGTTGGAATAGCTGATTTCTGAGATCCCTTCCAACCTGAGCCATTCTGTGACTGTCCTCAGCACACCTGCAGTGAAATATTTTCAGTACCAAGCAATTTAATATTCTACTTACAACTGACATCATTTTCCCCAGTGATCAAGGATGCTGCTGCCTTCCAACTTTAGAAAGGGAAGCATAAACTTCCAGAATGTGAATCTGACATTGCCTGGATTTGTGTCGTCTGTGACAGTTTGCAAAGGGGGTGTAATAAAGAACTGCTGCAGCAACAGTTACTGCACTCCTTCAGCAGGTGTGTTAAGGTCAGAGAAAGATTTGGGTTCAGTCAGGGCTAACCAGCTTGCTAAACTCCCTGGGAGAAAGGTTTTTGACTTGTCACCAGAAGGTGAAAACCAAAAAATATGTTTGTTGACTGGAAATTCATGGAAATGCTGCTTTGGGTCTCCAGGAAGCCTGCAGTGGAATCTGAAGCTGTTTGAGTAGGATGGCTGGCAAGCAGTATTATACAAGCTGAGCTTTTCCAAGACTGGAGCAAGCCAGACTTGCTCCTTGTGTAAGCTGGCACAGAATCATAGAGCTGTTTTGGTTGGAACAGACATTGAAGATAAGTCTAACCCTTCTTTAACTCTACCAAGGCTGGTACTAAACCATGGCCCTCAGCACCACATCTCTATCTCTTTGAAACACCTCCAGGAATAGAAATTCAACCACTTCCCTGGACAGCCTGTTCCAGTCTTTGAG
Organism: Dryobates pubescens; assembly: GCF_014839835.1. Taxonomy (NCBI): domain Eukaryota; kingdom Metazoa; phylum Chordata; class Aves; order Piciformes; family Picidae; genus Dryobates; species Dryobates pubescens. Next base: position 45,460,809 of record NC_071612.1, read on the forward strand.
AACCCTATCAGTCAAGGAGTTTCTTCTCACAATTAACCTAACCCTGTCCTGATGCAACTTGAAGGCCTTTCCTCTTGTCCTGTCACATATTACTGGGGAGATCAACCCTCACCTCACTCCGGCCTCTTTTCAGGGAGTTGTAGAGAGTGAAAAAGTCTCCCTTTAGCCTTCTTTTCCCCAGATTGAACAATCCCAGTTCCTTCAGCTGCTCCTCACCAGACCTGTTCTTCCAACCCTTGAAGAGTTTAGCTTGCAAATTACCACGTGATGCTTTTCTTGTAGGAGCTTAACAGGCATCTATGTTAAGAATGAGTTCTGCACCATGAAGGTACTGGAACACTGCAACAGGTTGCCCAGGGAGGGAATCGAGGCCCCATCCTTGGAGATATTTAAGGTCAGCATCTGAACAACCTGCTGTAGTGGAGGATGTCCCTGCTGAGTGCAGGGGTGTTGGACTGGGAAGACTTTTGGAGGTCCCTTCCAACTCAACCAATTCTGTGAGGGGCCATAGGGACTTACCTCTGGGACACAGAAATCCCTTGTAGTCACATCAGTACTTCAGCTCAGCAGAAGTGCAGATAGCACAAATAGGAGGAATCAGATTACTCCCCTTTGACTGGTTCTTGAAGGGCATTTAGCAGAGCATTTTCAGCTCAAGAGGATCAGTTAGCACAGCAGGAAGGGGGGGAAAGCCATAATTTCCTCTCTGTGGGAATGACCATTGAGAAGTCAGGTGGTAGGAGAGCTATCAGCATTTGCTTTGTGAGGGTGAGCTTTGAAACAGGGGTCATCTATTTAGTCTCTGCTTATAGAGAGCCTAAGTAGCACTCAGCTGGATTCTGAGGTGTTTTTCTGGCTGCAGCCCGGTAGGTAATTTTTTTGAAAGAGGAATGAGACTGAGGAGCAGGAGACGTTGTGGGAACTATCTCTGGGCTATCAGTAATTCCACCTCTTCCACACCATTACTAAAAGCCTGAGCTATCAGCAGATAGTTGCTGCTTGGGGTCCAACACCTCTGACTGGGATGCAGATGAGTCTGAGAGACAAGTTGTCAGTGTATGTCTGCAGAGGGGAAGGAACAAACTGCGTGCTCTGAGATGTTTGCCTTCAGCTGGCACAAGCTTGGCTTTCTTTGGACCCACAGGATCATTGAATGGCTTAGGTTGGAAGGGACCTCAGAGATCTACTCCAACCTCCCTGCCAACTAGACTCAGCTGCTCAAGGCCTCATTCAGCCCGGTCTTGAACACCCCCAGGGAGGAGGCATCCACAACCTCCCTGGGCAACCTGTTCCACAGTCTCACCACCCTTCTACTGAAGAACTTTTTCCTAAGATCCAGTCTAACCCTGCTCTGCTTCAGTTTCAAACCATTCCTCCTTGTCCTATCTCCTGACACCCTTAGGAAAAGTCTCTCTGCAGCCTTCCTTGTAGGATCCCTTCAGGTATTGGAAGGCAGCTGTAAGGTCCTCTCAAAGTCTTTTCTTCCCTAGGCTGAACGACTCCACCTCCCTCAGTATGTCCTTGTAACAGAGATCCTCCAGCCCTTGGATCATCCTTGTGGCCTCCTTAGGAGATCTGGAGAGGGATGTTTTACAAGGGCTTGTAGTGACAGGGCAAGGGGCAATGGCTTTGAGCTGCAAGATGGGAGATTGAGACTGGAGATTAGGAAGAAATTCTTTCCAGTGAGGATGGTGAGACACTGGAACAGATTGCCCAGGGAGCCTGTGGATGTTCCCTCCCTGGAGGTGTTCAGGGTCAGGTTGGACGAGGCCTTGAGCAACCTGGTCTAGCAGGACGTGGAACTGGATGATATTTAAGGTCCCTTTGAACTCAAAACTTCCTGTGGTTCTATGATTGAATCTCTTCTGAAATAGTACCAGAATCAGATTCTTCCAGCTGCAGCTGTAACACCACCTCTGATGTTTAACAAGCCACAAGAAGTGGATGAGGAGAATAATTTACTTGCCCCATAAAAGAGCAGGAGTAGTTACACAGAATGAACACATCACTCTGATGGTATTCCCATTCCACACAGTTCCCTGTGGCTTATTTCATTTTAGATTATTTTTTTCTTTTGAGGGAAATTAATTCAATGATGATACAGTTTCTTCTGGGTCAGAGAGACCAGGTTAGGCAGAAAGAAATGACTGCTCAGCAATAGAAAGATGATGCTTTCCTGGCTTTCAAGCCTGTTACCAGGACAAAAGATGGGTATAAATTTCAACAAACAGAAAATAAGGCAAATTGGAGAGCTGCTCCAGAGGGACTTTGAAATGAGACAAAAACAAATGGGTTTATGGAAGTGGAAACCAAAATACTGCATTTCTTAGATCACGTTTCCTGAAGGCATAAAAAGATATTAAGAAGTCATTAGCTATGCAGGCTTAGCCACCTGAGAATCTCTGGGAATGGCATTTCAGTTCTGCTTCTTAATGACCATGTGGGTTTGGGGAAGTGAAAGGACAACAGAATTAATTCTTCTGAAGGAGTTCTGTGCAAGGAAGAAGGCAAAGTGCTTCTAGCAGCTCCAAGATGAGCTCCTCATCCAAACACACACTTAAAGGTCAGGCCCTGTGTCAGATCTACTCATGGTGGCTGATATTTCAGCCTGTGCTGAGGCTACAGAGGTGCTGCTAGCAGCTTCCGTGGATGCCTTGTTATCTGTCTAGCAACCTTTCCAGCTGTCTGAGAGTTTTGTGTCTTCTACTTCTGTAAAGCTGTGGATTGCACCTCTCTCATTTTATGCTCTTTTGGGCAACGGCAAAACTTGTGGGGCAGGATGAAGACTACGTCCAGCTGGCTGATAGTATTGCTTGGCAGGCAGAGGGCTGCCTTCCCAGCAGGGGACACTTGCTCTGCATTCAGGAAGAATCTTACAATGCTAGGAGTTGGAAGGGACCTCCAGATATCATCTAGTCCAACCCCCTTGCCAAAGCAGGGTCACCTAGGGAAGATCACACAGGAACACATCCAGAAAGGTCCTGAAAATCTTCAGAGAAGGAAGCTCCACAACCTCCCTGGGCAGCCTGCTCCAGGGCTCCAGCATCCTCATAGGAAAGAAGTTTCTTCTCGTGTTAAGATGGTGCTTCTTGGGTTCCAGTTTGTATGCATTGCCTCTAAGATCGAGTCCAACCTTCAACCTGAGGTGACCTTGGCTGTTAAAACATTTCCACAAGTGCCATGTCCACACATTTCTTGGACACCACCAGGGGTGGTGTCTCCACCACTTCCCTGGGCAGCCTGTGTCAATCCCTGACCACTCTTCCACCAAAGAACTTTTTCCTCATGTCCAACCTAAACCTCCCCTGGCACAATTTCAGGCATTTCTTCTTGTTGGATGATGGCACCCAAAGGGTAGCAGTCAATGGCTTATTGCCCAGATGGAGATGGGTGACAGGTGGTGGCCCTCAAGACTCTTTACTGGGACTAGTGCTGTTCAATATCTTCATCTGTGATATAGACAGAGATTGAGGCACCCTCATTAAGTGTACAGAGGATACTAAGCTGAGTGGCGTAGTTGATAAAACTAAAGGATGGGATGGGAGCCATCCAGATCTTCTCTAGCTCAACCTACCTTGTTCAAGGAGGTTGGACTCAATGACCTCCAGAGGTGCCTTCCAACTCCTACCATTCTGCCTTCTGTAAAGGCAGACTTTCAGCAATAGGCAATAGCATGAAGGTCAGCAGGGCTGCTGGCTTCTGAGTAAACTCCCATTTCCAGCAACTCATTATGCAGAAACCATCTGAGCTGAAAAAAACCCAACCAAAAACAAAAAACCAAACCAGGGAGAGAAGGAGGAGGATACCAGACAATAAGGACATGTCTCTGGGGGGCAGCTAAGTTCTAAATCACTCATGTGGTGTTCTTGAAATGCCAGTGAATGTTTCCAAGCATTCTATTAAAATTTCATGATCAATAAGGCTGCAAGTGGCACAGTGCACAGCCTAAAATACCTGCTGACAATTCAGCAGCATATGAATGGAACCCAAAGTTATTCTGCAGCATCCAATGCACTGCCCTGTCCAGATCATCCCCTTGATTAGAAGTTACCTGTCAAAAGAGTGCTGAATGTGAGCTGAGTGTAGAGCAAGGGCAGCATTGCTTATTCTCTGAGGTATTTGCTGCCAGAAATAGGTGGCTGCTTATTCAAACATGGTCTAGCTACTCCAGAACATAGCCTCTCAACAAGAACTGGATGCTCAATGCCTCATTCTATCTGGCCTTAAACACCTGCAGGCAGGGGGTATTCACAAATTCCCTGGACAACATAATCCAGATTTTCACCACCCTCATACTGAAGAACTTCATAAGATCTTCCTAAAATCCTGCTCCCCCTCAGCTTCAAACCATTCCCCCTTGTCCTGTCTCTAGACACCTTGATGAAAAGTCTCTCTGCAGCCTTCCTGTGGGATCCCTTCAGGTATTGGAAAGCAGCTCTAAGGTCCCCCCAGAATCTTCTCTTCTCTAGGCTGAACAACCCCATCTCCCTCAGCCTGTCCTCACAGCAAAGGTGTGGCCTCCTCTGGACTCCCTCCAACAGCTCTGTGTCCTTCTTATGCTGGGGACACCAGAATTAGATGCAGTAATGGCGGTGAGGTTTCAGCAGAGCAGAGTAAAGGGGCGGAATCCCCTCTCTTGCCCTGCTGGCCACACTCCTCTTGCTGCAGCCCAGCACACAGCTGCCTTCTGGGCTGCATGAGGACACTGCTGGCTCATGGGGAGCTTCTCAGCAACCAACGCCACCAGGTCTCTTTCATCAGAGCTACTCTCCAGCCCCTCTGCACCCAGCCTGGATGTGTGCCTGGGGTTGGCCCAACCCAGATGCAGGCCCTTGATTTACACAAAGGTGCTGCTTGTTTCAGTTGAGTGTTAGATGCATGTTATGCCCTGTGAAATAGCACAAGCTCAGGAATAAAGAATGAGAGCATACTGTCACATCTTCTTATGCCTGCAGGTATGCTGTGGTTTAATGGCAATGCACTCTCCTGAGGTATGGGAAAACTGGATTTACATCACTTTTTATTCTTACAAGTTGTTGTGCTTATTAAGCAAAAAATAAGGGAACAGTTGGGGCGTACCAGCACTGCTGTCTTCATCAAGGCAACACGCTGATGTTCTCTCAGGCATTTCATCTTCACTGGGTTGTAAGAGCTTCTGGTAATTCTGCAGCAGCTGGAGGATTTGTGGGGACAGGCTTGTCCAATTTTGTGGATAAAAGGAGGTTGGAGTGAGGCGGGGGTTGGTCTCTTCTCCCTAGTATCAGGTGATAGAAGAAGAGGGAATGGCCTGAAATTGTGTCAGGGGAGCTTTAGGTTGGAGATTAGGAAAAATTTCTTTGCTGCAAGAGTGATCAGGCATTGGTACAGGCTGCCCAGAGAAGTGGTGGGGTAACCACCCCTGGAACTGTTCAATAAACCTGTGGCCATGGCACTTTGGGACATGATTTAATGGCCATGGTTGTGTTGGGTTGAATTTGGATTCTTAAAGTGATCTTAAAGGTCTCTTCTAACCCAAACAGCTCTATGATTCCAGGATGATATTTGAGTCATATTTTGTACTAGGAAAATCCTTCATTAACTCTCAGTGCCTCTGACCATCGTAATTTTCAGTGCACTTCCACAGCTGCTCTGTGTGGCTTTGCACACGTTCAGTTAATCGATTCCTTTTCCCTTAGAATGATCTAAACCACCTCCTCTTAATATCCTTTTTTGTGTGTGTGTGCTTTCAAATACTTTTGTGTTTCTTATCTGGCTGGATAGCTTCCCAGGGTTTGCTTGGAACTATGACACATTAAAAACCAGACATGGGGTTTATTGTATTTATCAGGGAGATGGTAAAGCAAAACAATATAACACGTTGTAGGGCCACACTAACTCACAGTAATGGCCTTGAAGCCTTCTGTGAGAGAGCAGCTCTTACAAATTAGCAAGTAAATGTGTAGTATCTTGCTCATTTATTTGCACAATTGCTCTTTAAATAATTTATGACAGCACTTCATAGTGATCAACTAGGAGAGATACTGTGGTTGTATGTCTTGCAAGAGGAAAGAGGGAACAGTAATCACAGAATCACAGAAGAGTAGGTGTTGGGAGGGACCTCCAGAGATTGAGTCCAATCCCCCTGCAAAGCAGGATCACCTAGGGCAGGTCACACAGGAACACATTCAGACTGATTTTGAATCTCTCAAGAGAAGGAGACTCCACAGCCTCTCTGATCAGCCTGCTCCAGGGCTCCAGCACCCTCAGAATAAAGTTTTTTCTCATGTGAAGATGGAATTTCCTGTGATAGAGTTTGTGTGCATTGCTGATTTTATTCCCCGCTGCCCTTCCACCAGCCTGCCTGACCCCTGCAGAAGACACACTCTGAGGACATTGTCTGTTCTTTCTGATTAATAGTTTCTTCATTTTGCAATGGAATTTTCAGTTCACCAGAAACCTCTTCTATACTAGGTGAAAAATTGATGTAAATTAGGTTTGGTCAGTGTGGAGGGTTGAGAGAGGGCTTAGCTCTCCCTCCTCCACAGAGTAAGAAACCACAGCTAACTCAGTCGAAGAGCAAAAGCTATATATTTACAAGCATATATGGAAAGCAGGTTATATATAACACAATATATACAGGTATTTACAATATATACACAGAAATACACAGCAAAGACAAATAACACAACAAAAATCCCTCCCTCAGGGAGGGATCCCCTCTTTGGAACCCCCTCTCTCCCCCCCCTTACCTCCCTTTTTCCCCAAAAAGGGGTTAGAGAGAGAGAAAGGCAAGTTACTAAGGAAAAGAGTTGTTAGCAAGCTTCAAAAGCCCATGCAGGATTAGTGTTTGCTTATCTGAAGGCCAAGTCCAGCAGTTCGCAGAAGAAGCAGGCAGGGAGAACAGGCTGAAACACCAAACTCCCCCAACTCCCAAACCGAACTGAACTGAGGAAAAAATTTTCCAACCGCTTCACAATCTAAAGCTGAATTTTTGTTTATCAACCAATGAAATTCGTTTAGAATATCAGAATGTTTTGGTTCTAGTACCAAAAACATTAGCCAGTGTGTTCCAGCAGTGTTTGTTCTTAAAGGCACAGCCTCAAACGACCACAGTCCACCCCTTTCTAAACAATTTCATTGGCTGTTCGTACTGTCCATCCAATCCAGAATAATATTTACAGTTCGTAAGTTAAGTTCATCGTCCATTCCGGCTATACTCAGATGTAGATGATTCAGAAGTCCAAGAAAAATCCAAAATCAAGAAAATGGAAAACAGTTTGTCTCTCCGCAGACGAAGCGAAGAAAAAGGGAAACAGGGACTCAGGGACTCTCAGTTGACTCAGGGCTCTCAGGGTTCTCAGGGTTCGTGCACCGTAGATTCCTCAGGGACTCTTTCCTTTGGACGCGCTGTAGCTGTACAACATTCTGAAATTAAACTCTCTCAGCTAAAGTTAAATCTCTTTGTGGAATACACTGAATTTCACCATTCTCTTGCATTACCCAATAAGTGTGACCCGGACCTTCTGTTGAAACCACCCCTCGGACAGGTTTAGCCTCTCCTGAGGGCGAAAATACCCAAACAGTTTTACCTAACAGATTCTTTTCCCTAACAACAGGAACTCTATCACCTTCTACTTTCTGTAGCAGATCAGAATGTGCAGGTCCAGCTCGGTTCACTGAACCTCTACTGTTCACCAGCCAGGTTGCTTGTGCTAAATGTTTCTCCCAGTTTTTCAAAGATCCACCTCCCATGGCTTTGAGAGTGGTCTTCAACAAACCGTTGTAGCGTTCAATCTTCCCTGCAGCTGGTGCATAGTAAGGAATATGGAAAATCCACTCAATACCGTGCTCTTTTGCCCAGCTCTTTACAAGGTTGTTCTTGAAGTGAGTTCCGTTGTCTGACTCAATCCTCTCTGGAGTTCCGTGTCTCCACAGGATCTGTCTCTCCAGACCGAGAATGGTGTTGCGTGCAGTTGCATGTGGAACTGCATAAGTTTCCAGCCATCCGGTGTTCGCCTCTACCATAGTAAGCACGTACTGCTTACCAGAACGAGAACGTGGTAGAGTGATGTAGTCAATCTGCCAAGCTTCACCATACCTGTATTTGGACCATCTGTCACCATACCACAAGGGCTTAATTCTCTTTGCCTGCTTAATAGCAGCACAAATGTCACAGTCATGGATGACTTGTGTGATGGCATCCATGGAAATGTCTATGGATCTGTCACGAGCCCATTGGTATGTTGCATCTCTGCCTTGATGTCCTGACGAATCGTGAGCCCACCGAGCTAAGAATATCTCACCTCGGTGTTTCCAGTCGAGATCAAGTTCAGAGTCCTCGTCTACTTGAGAAACTCTTGCAGCTAGATCTGCCTGATGGTTGTGCTGCTGTTCCTCAGTAGCTTTGCTCTTGGGAATGTGAGCATCAATGTGTCTCACTTTCACTGGAATTCTCTCGATTCGATCAGCAATGTCTTGCCACAGTTCAGCTGCCCAGATGGGTTTTCCTTTCCTCTGCCAGCCATTCTTTTTCCAGTTCTTTAGCCAACCCCATAGAGCATTGGCTACCATCCATGAGTCGGTGTAGAGATAAAGCTTTGGCCATCTCTCACGTTCAGCTATGTCGAGAGCTAGCTGGACAGCTTTTACCTCTGCAAACTGACTGGATTCTCCTTCTCCATCCTTCGCCTCTGCAACTCGGCGTGTTGGACTCCACACGGCAGACTTCCACCTTCGCTTGTTCCCAACGAGACAACAGGAACCGTCTGTGAACAAAGCATATTTCTTTTCATCATCAGAAAGGTCATTGTAAGGAGGAGCTTCCTCAGCACGAGTTACTCTCTCCTCTGGAGGTTTAGCACAGTTGGTATCTTCAGGCCAACTTGAGATCACCTCCACCAGACCAGGTCTTTCAAGATTTCCCATTCGAGCTCTCTGTGTTATCAGGGCCATCCACTTAGACCAGGTGGAATCTGTGGCATGATGTGGTGTGGAACCTTTGCCTTTGAACATCCAATTCAAAACTGGCAATCTGGGAGCTAAGAGAAGTTGTGACTCAGTTCCAATTACTTCAGAAGCTGCTTTCACTCCTTCATAGGCAGCTAGAATCTCTTTCTCTGTTGGAGTGTAATTAGCCTCTGAACCTCTGTAACCTCGACTCCAGAAACCAAGAGGTCGTCCACGTGTCTCACCTGGAGCTTTTTGCCACAAGCACCAGGTTGGACCATTGTCACCTGCAGCCGTGTACAAAATGTTCTTAATGTCTGGACCATCTCGCACAGGTCCCAGACCCACTGCTTGGACTACTTCTTGCTTTATCTGGTCAAAGGCTGCTTGTTGTTCAGGTCCCCAGTGGAAACTGTTCCTCTTTCGAGTCACATCATACAGAGGTTTCACAATCTGACTGTATCCAGGAATGTGTAGTCTCCAAAATCCCACTATCCCCAAGAAACGTAGAGTTTCTTGCTTGTTCGTGGGATTTGCCATGGTAGAGACTCTATTTACCACATCCACTGGAATGTGTCGGCGTCCATCCTGCCACTGCACTCCCAGAAACTGGATCTCTGTGGTAGGACCTTTCACTTTGTCTCTCTTGATGGCAAAACCTGCATTCAGGAGAATGTCCATGATTTTGTTACCTTTCTCGAAGACTTCCTCAGCAGTTTTACCCCAGACGATGATATCATCGATGAACTGGATGTGTTCTGGAGCACCACCTTCCTCCAGAGCATCATGGATTACTGCATGACAGATGCTGGAGCTGTGGATCCAGCCCATTGGCAGTCTGTTGAAAGTGTACTGGATTCCTCTCCAGGTGAAAGCAAACTGAGGCCTGCATTCCTCTGCTATGGGAATAGAGAAGAAGGCATTAGCAATGTCTATGGTAGCATACCATTTGGCCTCCTTGGATTCCAGCTCATACTGGAGTTCCATCATGTCTGGTACTGCTGCACTCATAGGCGGAGTTACTTCATTCAGGGCTCGGTAGTCCACTGTCAGACGCCAGTCTCCATTCGGCTTTCGCACAGGCCACACTGGACTGTTGAAAGGTGAATGAGTTTTGCTGATGACTTTCTGACTCTCCAACTGACGAATCAGATTCTGAATGGGCAACAAAGAGTCACGGTTGGTTCTGTATTGTCTGTGATGCACAGTCCGAGAAGCAACCGGCAACTTAATGTCCTGAATCTTGTGTTGTCCCACAACTGCAGATTCATCAGAAAGCTCAGGTCTAGCAGACAGCTTCAGTTTTTGTCCATCAATTTCTACAGAAGCTACTCCAAAAGCCCATTTGTAACCTTTAGGGTCTTTGAAACGCCCTTCTCTCAGAAAATCAATTCCCAAAATACAAGGTGCATCAGGTCCGGTCACAACTGTATGCTTTTTCCATTGTTTACCAGTTAAGCTTATATTAACCTCCACTTTACTTAACTCTTGAGATCCACCAGTGACTCCCAGAATAGTTATGGACTCTGATCCCTGATAATTTGATGGCAATATGGTGCACTGAGCTCCTGTGTCAACCAAGGCCCTGTACTTCTGAAAGTGTGAAGTGCCAGGCCACTGGATGTACACATCCCAATAGATTCTGTTATCTGTATTACCCCTCTCCTCCCCCTGGCGGGAGGCAGGGCACCCCTAGTTATGGGGAACATGTCCACAGGTGCAACGAGCACACTGTGCAGTGTTAGAACTGGAGCCACTGTTGGAGCTACTAGAGTTGTCCTGGGGAACTGTAGAAGTAACAGCTACCCTTCTGGTATTGCTACCTCGGGTTCTGCCACTTTGCAGTTCTCTCAGTCTCCTGAAAAGATTAGAAGTTGGTTGACCATCCCACCTGTTCATGTTCTCACCAAACTGATCACGCAGGGTAATCCAAATAGTCCTACGTGACTGCCTTGGTGGTCTGTTTTGGTTTGATCTGTTTTGGAATGACCTCCTTGGAGGATGTCTATTCCTCACAGATGAAACCTGTACCCACCTGGAGGAAGAATTGGAATCATCTCTTTGTGCCAATTGGGAGATGGTGTTTTTAAATTCATCCTTCAGCTCTTTCATGCAATTCTCCAGTTTTCCAGACAGAGTTTCAATGGCTGAAACCAAAGAAACACGTGTCATGCTATCATCCAATTGTCTCAATTGATCAGTGAATTGGCCAACCGTAAGAGGAGCTCCACCATAATTTCTTGCTACAATTCTGCTTGCCAGAATGTTTGCATAATTGGAAGGAGCAAGCTTGATGAGCTTTTTAGTAAGACCATTTCCTACAGGAACATCATCAGGATTCAGAGATTCATGTTCACCATAGAGTACCTCTCTAACAGCAAATTCTCTCAGACGCTTGATTCCCTCATCTATGGTAGTCCAGGGCTTAGGATTCCATGGAAGATCATCTCGGGAAGGGTATCTCATGAGAACCGCCATTAGAAGGCGTATCCACAGATTAACCTTACCGAGAGCCTTGCCTAGATGTCTATCTATTCCATTATCCTTCGAGAGAGTTCCTAGCTGGGCTGCTGACTTGTCTCCAACCATTAGAGCTGGAGCACCTGTATCATAACATCTACCAAGCCAAGCGAGAACTGGCTCCTTATCTGCTCTGAGATAGTCTTTTCTCACATTTCTAAGCTCCTCACGTGGTGAAGAGCAGTCGGTTATGTCATCTTGTTCTTGCTCCTCTGCCTCCTGTTCCTCAACTTGTGGTCCCAACAACCTCTCAAGGATCCCTTTAAGCTGAGAAGCACCACCACTAGCTGCTGTCCTACCAAGAGATGCATCTCGATCCTCTGATGATCTCAATAACTCAGCTATATTTTTAAGACAGATTTTCTCTTCCTCCCCAGCAGAAGAACCTTGCTGTGCATCCCCATCAGCTCCTGAATCAGCTTTAGTCTTACCCTTCCTTGTTGTTAAAACTGCTACTTGCTTTACTGGAGCTGTGTTTGGGTTTCCAGCTGCCTTATTATCAGAAGCTGATAAGCTTTGAGACAGATTAGTTGCTTTGGAGGACGCTTCCGCTCCTGCCATGGAAGAAGGAGGAAATGACTTTGCCTCGTTAATGGTGGCTGCCTGGGACACAGGAGCCGCCATGTTCGGGGCTACTGTAGCCCCTGGCTGCTTGCCAGAATCATCACCATTGCTATTCAGAGCTGCCTTGCCGATTGACTTTTTAGCTTTATCTTTAACTGACACAGATTCTCCATTATCATCCTCACTGGATGTTCCTGAAACAGAGCTAGGGTGGCGTTTTCGTCTCTTAACCCTCCGTTTTATAACAAAACATGCCTTGGACACTTTTTTCTCCCGGTACAGTGCTACCAACAAATACACATTAATTATCATCATCAGCAGGACTACACACATCAAGAAAATCAGCTTTGGATCCCAGCCATCACTTAAAATTACCCTTTCACCGAGCGGAATCTTAAACTCTTTTATCTCAATAGGGAGTGTGCTAGATGTAACATTCCTGTACTTTTTAACATAAAAGAATTCCAGGCACTGATCATACAGAAGCCGAATCTTGTACTTAAACCACAAATATAATTTTTGCATTATATATTTACCTATCTTATCGATAATCATACCCAGGCAATACTTGTAGATCAATACACCAAAGACCGAGAAGAACAGACGCTCAAAAAGCCAAAACACCTTCATGTTTGCTCGTTCGACTTAAGCAAGCAATAAATCAAACTAATTTGTCAGCAAGCCCCGAGTTGGGCAGCCAATAAATGTGGAGGGTTGAGAGAGGGCTTAGCTCTCCCTCCTCCACAGAGTAAGAAACCACAGCTAACTCAGTCGAAGAGCAAAAGCTATATATTTACAAGCATATATGGAAAGCAGGTTATATATAACACAATATATACAGGTATTTACAATATATACACAGAAATACACAGCAAAGACAAATAACACAACAAAAATCCCTCCCTCAGGGAGGGATCCCCTCTTTGGAACCCCCTCTCTCCCCCCCCTTACCTCCCTTTTTCCCCAAAAAGGGGTTAGAGAGAGAGAAAGGCAAGTTACTAAGGAAAAGAGTTGTTAGCAAGCTTCAAAAGCCCATGCAGGATTAGTGTTTGCTTATCTGAAGGCCAAGTCCAGAAGTTCGCAGAAGAAGCAGGCAGGGAGAACAGGCTGAAACTCAACTCCCCCAACTCCCAAACCGAACTGAACTGAGGAAAAAAAAAATTTTCCAACCGCTTCACAATCTAAAGCTGAATTTTTGTTTATCAACCAATGAAATTCGTTTAGAATATCAGAATGTTTTGGTTCTAGTACCAAAAACATTAGCCAGTGTGTTCCAGCAGTGTTTGTTCTTAAAGGCACAGCCTCAAACGACCACAGTCAGGTTGTTTGGGTTGGGTTTATGTTGGTTGAGGTTTGGTGGATTTTCTTTGTTGTTGATTTCCTTTTTAATTTGGATTGCTTGGTTGGGTTTTTAACCAGTGGAACCTTTGAACAGTGCACTAGCTTGAGGTTTTCTGGCTCAGATTACAAGTGGGTAGCAGTGCCTGGAGGTGTCTTTGCTTGACCAGAGCACAGAGCATCACTCCTACGATAACAAAAACCAGTGTCATACAAAGCAGGCTGTGAATTTGTCAGGTTGACACAGAAAATGTTAACTCCTTTTATCTGCTGGTCTAAATGGAAAGCTCCACAGCTCCCCTTTGGAGCTTCATATCATGTCCAGTATTTGCTAATTCACAGCTGGTCTAATACATGCTTGGGTTCCAGGCTATCATTTGTTTGGATTTAATGTCCGTTTTTCTCTCCCTGGAATGCTTCCTGGGGGTGAGCTAAAAAAGCTATGGCATGTGTGGTTCCTTCTAGGAGCAATGGTCATCCAAAGCCCCTATCCTCCCCTTTCCTTTATATCAGTAGCCCTCCTTTGTACCTGAAAGGGAAGATTGATTCTGAGTTATTGCTATCAGGAAGGCTCTTGGTCTCCAGCCAGCTTCCACTCTCCATGTAAGTGGTTCATAGGAGGATTTGGGCATTGATAGCCAAATTATGTGGCACATAGCAAAGCAATCCTGGGCTTCAGCACTGCATGGATTATTCATCTGTGATAACTCTGCTTTCATGAGACCTCACCTACAGTGCTGTGTCCAGCTATGGGGACCCTGACATAAGAGAGACATGGACCTGCCAGAGAAGCTCCAGGGAAGAGCCACAAAGATGATCAGAGGGCTGGGGCACCTCTGCTATGGGGACAAGCTGAGAGAGTTGAGGCTGTTCAGCCTGGAGAAGACAAGATTACAGGGAGACCTTAGAGCTGCATTTCAGTATCTGAAGGGGACCTACAGGAAGGCAAGGAAGAGGCTGATTAGAAGGGCTTGTAGTGACAGGACAAGGGACAATGGTTTGAAACTGGAACAGGGGAGATTTAGATTGGACATCAGGAGGAAGTTCTGCACAACAAGAGTGGAGAAACACTGGAACAAGTTGCCCAGAGATGTGCTTGAGGCTCCATCCCTGGAGACACCCAAGGTCAGGCTCAATGTATCCCTGGCCAGCCTGCTTTAGTTGGAGGTGTCCTTGCTGAGCACAGGGGTGTTGGACAAGATGACCTTTGAGGGTCCCTTCCAACCTGATGATATCTGAGAGTCTGTGAATCCTGGCAAGATGAAGTTCATTTTTGTGTTAGCCATGGCGTGTGGTGGTGTCACTGCAGAGTCAGTGCTTGCTTGAGGTTACTGTGCATTGGAGAATGGACAGTTTTCCTCTTTTTTCTTTCCTTTTTCCTTCCCATTATGCTAAAGGCAAGGAAATATCCATGGTAACTGTGTGTGATATGATGGCAAATGTGTCATTTCTCTGTGTGTGTGAAGCAGTGACAGCTGCATGGTACCATTTCTAAGCATTTTCAGCATATGCGTGTTGGGCAAGACAAGAAAGTTCCCTCACACATTGCTGACTTGAAAGCATCAGAGATTCAGTCTCCTGTGTTTGTTCTTCTCCTCATGCTTTACTTTAATCTGTAGCCGTGAGGTGCTGGAGAAATGCACCTTGCCAGCAAGCTCTCCAAGCTTGTGAATCTTTGGAGAGTGTAATTAATGTCCTTTGAGACCCTTCCAAGTGAGGAGAGAAACGAGTGTAAATTTACTGCTACTTCTTACTATTTCTAGGCTCCAAATCTCCATGTCCTTCTGGGTTTAGTCAGGATCCAACATCACTTCAAAACTCTTTAGAATTATTGACAACTTCCAGGTTTCTGAGCAGGATTGTGGCAAGTTCTTAAGCTGTTTTCTGTAGCTCAAATGCTAACAAATCCTGGGGGCAGCCCCATCTGCTGCTCTAAGAGAGACATTTGCTCTGACTGAATATTCTGGAAGTTCTCAGGCAAGCCATTCATGTGCCCTGAGATTTGTTAGGACATGGTTTAATGGCCTTGGTGGTCTTAAATTAATGATTGGACTCAATGATCTTGGAAGACTTTTCCAACCATAACAATTCTGTACTGTGTCCAGTTCTGGGCCCCTCAGTTTAAGAAGGACATCGAGACACTTGAACGTGTCCAGAGAAGGGCAACAAGGCTGGGGAGAGGCCTTGAGCACAAGCCCTATGAAGAGAGGCTGAGGGAGCTGGGGTTGCTTAGCCTGGAGAAGAGGAGACTTAGGGGTGACCTCATTGCTCTCTACAACTAGCTGAAGGGTGGTTGCAGCCAGGAGGGGGTTGGTCTCTTCTCCCAGGCAACCAGCACCAGAACAAGGGGACACAGTCTCAAGCTGCACCAGGGGAAGTTTAGACTCGAGGTGAGGAGAAAGTTCTTCACTGAGCGAGTCGTTCGTCATTGGAATGGGCTGCCCAGGGAGGTGGTGGAGTCACCGTCCCTGGAGGTGTTCAAGAGGAGATCGGATGTGGCACTTGGTGCCATGGTCTAGTCGTGGGGTCTGTGGAGACAGGTTGGACTCAATGATCCCTGAGGTCTCTTCCAACCTTAGTGATACTGTGAATTCAATGATTCAAGTAACTGCCTAATGTGAGGCTGAAGGGTTCCTGATTCTCTTTATAGTGGACACCTCCACATGGTGGTCCAGCCTCCTGGAGTCTGAAGGAGTGTCCCTTGCTTTTCTCGTTTGTGCTAGGTGGCCCTCGGATGACTTGGCTCTTAGCTTAGGCACTTAGCAGGAATGTTGTCACACAGTCTGTACTGGAGGCATCATAGCTTGGCTGGGCTCTTCTTCTAAAACTTCTTTGTTATGGAGTCTCTCAAAACTTTCTGGTAGATCAGAAACTGAGACATCATGTTTGAGAAGGCTGATTCAGTTCCTGCCCACTGCCTGGCTCAGTTCTTTGTGCGTCTGCCTTCTAACACGGATTTCTTCCAGGCAGTGCAAAGAATTCAAAGATCTGAGTATTTTGCTTTGCTTTGAAGGGGGGCAACGCTGCAAGTTCTACCGATACGGTCTCTTCCCTTAAGTAACCAGTGAAATGGCCTCAAGCTGAACCAGGGGAGAGTTAGGTTGGAGATTAGAAAAATTTCTTTGCTTCAAGAGTTGTCAGGGATTGGAACAGGCTGCCCAGGGAGGTGGTGCAGTCACCATCCCTGAAGGTGTTCAAGCACATGTGGCCATGGCACTTTGGGAGATGGTTTAATGGTTGTGGTGGTGTTGAGTTGGAGGTTGGACTCAATGATCTTAGAGGGCTTTTCCAACTGTAATGATTCTATGAGGTTTTTAAGTCTGAAGGGAGAAATGGATACTTTCTGGGGGAAGATCACAGAATCATAAATGCTACCACATTTGGTAGCCAAATGTGACATACCTTGCAAACTCAAGACAAGTCTTCTATGGAGATGAGTCAGAATCTGTGAACTCTCAGTCTCTGGGCCTGGTGAGCTTTTCCTCTGGGATGTGTGTGAGAAACACAGTGCCAGCTGATGCTTCCACTGAAGGGTGTTTTTTCTCCCCAGTGACTCATGTAAAAGTTGATGAACTTTTTCTGCTGTCACCACTGAAGACACTCAAGGTTTGGGGATGTGATGGAATCACAGAATCACATCTGCCCCAATCTTTGGAGATCACAATAGAGTTGAAATGAGCTGCCCCAACACCTTGTCGTGCTGAGTCTTCAAACTGTACAGTGGAGGGAAATGCATTTCTTCCCTTGGGAGGTGATTCCAATATCTGACTCTTGCCATGAGGAAACATCTTATTCTAGAGTCCAATGGAAAACTCCCCAGCAGTAACTTGTCCCCATCACCCCTTTGTCTGCTCCATGGGACTCCTTGTTAAAAGGGAGTCTCCGTCTTCCTGGTAGCCACCCATTATGTCCTCCTGGTCCATGGTGATAAGGTCTCCCCTCTGCCTTCTCTTCTCCAGGCTGAACAAACCCAGCTCTCTCAGCCTTTTCTCAAATAGCAGGGCTGCCAGGCCATTCTGCAACTTCCCTGGACACTTCCAGCCTCTCTACATCTTTTCTGTACATCAGAGACCAAAACTGCAGGCAGTGCTCCAGGTGTGGTCAGACCAGCACTGAGCAGAGTAGGACAAGAACTTCTTTTTCTCTGCCGGTGATGCCCTTGTTGACGTAACTCAGCATCCTGTTGGCTTTCTTTGCCCCTGCAGCTCCCTGTGCACTCATGCTGAGCTTGTTGTCCACCAAGACCTCCTCCTGGTCTCTTTCAACAGGGCTGCTCTCCAGCCAGGTGGCTCTTCTGCGCCAGGGCACTGCCGATTGCTGTGGTGCAGGTTTCAGAGGCAGGCACATGTCTCTCCTGCTGTTTTCAAGGACGTTGTTCATGTCCTTTTAACATTCAGCCTGCCTGCTTTCCTTCCCATTTATTTGACTGTAGGTTCTGCAAATTTAGCTAGGACCAGAAACCCTCCAAGTTCAATAATCACTACACACACTTTATTAGCCATGTTCACACTTGTGTTTTTCCCAGCCCAACACTTAAAACCTAGGCAAGCAATGAATTTAATTATCTTGTAAAATATTGGAATTCTTTCCAGACATAATATTGAGGCTCTAGGGACAGCAGCTTTTTGATTCTTGAAATATGACATGTCCTATTTAAGTCCTAATTTCTGCTATAGTGTTGATTGCTCCTTAGGATAGACTCCAAGGAAGGCCCAGCTTCTTTATTTAGAGGAGTATTTGGGTGTGCTTTGTAAATGATGGTAGGTGTGTTTGGGAAGAAGGTAGGACTTAAGGGTGCTGGTTGACAGTCACATGAACATGAGGCAGCAGTGTGCTCAGATGGCCAAAAAGGCCAAGAGCATCCTGGCCTGGATCAGCAATGGTGTGGCAAGCAGGTGTAAGGAAGTGACTGTCCCCTAGACTCCTACACTGGGGAGGCCACACTTGAGCACTGGGTTTAGTTTTAGGCACCTCACTCCAAGAAGGACAGTGAAGTCCTGGAAAAGGTCCAGAGAAAGGCAAGGAAGCTGGTGAAGGGTCTCGAGAATAGGTCTGGTGAGGAGCAGCTGAAAGGACTGGGGGTGTTTAGTCTGAGAGGTGACATTACTGGTTGCAATGAGGTGAGGTTGGTCTCTTTTCCCTTGCATCAGGTGATAGAAGGAGATGAAATGGCCTGAAATTGTGCCAGGGAGAGTTAGGTTGGAGATTAGGAAAAACTCCTTTGCTGCAAGAGTGTTCAGACATTGGAACAGGCTGCCCACAGAGGTGGTGGAGTCACCATCCCTGGACACGTTCAAGAAATGGGTGGACATGGCACTTGGGGACATGGTTTAATGGCCATGGTAGTGTTGGGTTGCTGGTTGGACTCAATGATCTTGGAGGTCTCTTCCAATGGGAACAATTCTACGATGACCCAAAAGCTGGGGGGTCAGGATTTAACTTTCTTTGGTGGCATTAGTGAATTTTCATCTTGGCATGAATGCAGCATTGATTTGCTTGTCCAGAGGATGCATTCAGAGTTAACTTTGAAAAGAGAGCAGCCTGTGGCCTCTTCATGACTCTTAATGCTTTGGTTATAGGGGAATGGCAAGGCAAAGACCACCCACAAGCAAACTAGGCTTGGTGAGATAGGATGAGTGTTACAGCCATCTGGGCTGTGCTGCTAGAATGAAGAGCTGGAAGTGCGGGCCCCAAGGTGACTGGAATTTCAGCCTTCTTTGTGGCAGAGTGTTTGTGTAAAAGAAACTGATTTGGAATATGACAACCACAGATGTCTTGCTTAAGGTCTGCAGCACTGGAGGCTCCTGTTCCTACACTGCCTGGTGTTCAGGATGTGACTTGTGTGTGTACAAACTGACTGCACACATAGAGTGAGACTGATGGTCACTTGTTGACTTCATTGCCACTGAAAATCATAGAATCAAAGAATGTCCTTGGTTGGAAAAGCCTTTTCAGATCATCCAGTCCAACCATTCTCCAACTCCACCAAGGGTGGTGCTAGATGTGGCCCCCAGCACCCCATCTTTGCCTCTTTTGAAACACCTCCAGGGAGAGGGGAATTCAACCACCTCCCTGGGCATCCTGTTCCAGTCTTTGAGAGCTGTTTCAGTCAAGAAGATTCTTCTGATATCCAACCTATACCTCCCCTGGTGCAACCTGAAGCTATTTCCTCTCCTTCTGTCACGTTTTGCCAACTCCCACCTGGCTCCAATATCCTATAATGTCTGGAAGGATTCAAGATGAGATTTGATGTGGCCCTGGGCAGCCTGATCTAGTTGGAAGTGTCCCTGCTGAGTGCAGAAGGGTTGGACAACATGACCTTTGAGGGTCCCTTCTAACCCAATGCAATCTGTGAGCTGTAGGGTCTCCCCTCAGCCTCCTCTTCTCTACACTAAACAACTCCAGTTTCCTCAGCTGCTCCTCACCAGACTTGTTCTCCAAAAGGAGGAAAAGTATTGAGAGGGAGAACTTCTGGCTGCTGCTCATTCTGGGAAATAAAAGCAATACTTTGAACTGCCATGAGAAGACGACCAAGTGTGAGCCTCTTGAATCTCTTGATGAATAAGTAAATTATGTGCATGTGTGTAAATGGGTTACTCAGAATTATGTGGTGAATTTAAATGAAGTTGATCTTCAAAGGGATATCAACAAACTGTTCCATTTGTCAGGGGAAATCACCTTTTATTGTTTTTAAATGAGAATGGTAATTAGAAGGAAGTTTGGGTGAAAATTGCTTCTTGGGCTGGCTTGTTACTTTTCTATTCACTACACTACCAAAGGGAAATAGACATGTCCCCATCTAATCTGATCTCATCAACAAGTCCTCAAAACCACATGTAGCTCCTTAGTTAAGTCTATAATTAAAAGGAGGAAGGTGAATCCCTAAGACCAGCCTAGAGTAAGACCTGATAGAAGGGTCAGCTTCCTCTTGGCTGTCCATTCCTTCCAAGGTCCACATGGTCTAGTCCCAACTCAGAGCTGCTGCTCTTGTCATAATGTTTGCCCATGAAGCATAAATACAAACTGAGATCTGTAATCTGAAGAGGCTTAGGAAACTAATGCTGATGTCTATCAAGAATCATAGAATGGTTTGGGTTGGAAGGGACCTCCAAAGGTCATCCAGTCCAATCCCCCTCCACTAGATGATGTTGCTCTGAGCCTTGTCCAGCCTCACCTTGACTATGTCCAGGGCTGGTGCCTGAACTCCCTCCCTGGGCCACTTGTTGCAGTGTTCCAGCACCCTCATGGTAAGCAGATGCCCTCCTCTAAGCACTGGTAAGATTCAACATGATCAGTTAGCAAGGTCACTGTTCCCTTAAGTGAAAGACCAAAGCTGAGCCAGCGATGTTCTCTCATGGCCAAGAATGCCAACAGTATCCTGGGGTATAGCCAGCAGCTCAAGAGAGGTTCTCCTCCTTCTCTACTCTGCTTTTATGAGGCCACACTTGGGTTGTTGTGTCCAGTTCTGGGCTCCTCAATTCAAGAAATACAGGGAACTACTGGAGAGAGTCCACTGGAGTGCCACAAAGTGGCTAAGGTGACTGGAGCATCTCTGAGAGGAAAAGACATATGGAAGAAGTTCTTTACAATGAGAGTGGTGAAACACTGGAACAGGCTACCTAGAGATGTGGTTGAGGCCCCATCCCTGGAGACATTCAAGATCAGACTTGACGTAGCCCTGGGCAGTCTGACTTAGTTGGAGGTGTCCCTACTGCCTGCAGGGGGTTGGACAAGATGCCCTTTGATGGTCCCTTCCAACCCAATCTGTGACTGTGAGAAGCTGAGAGACCTGGAGCTGTTTAGCCTGGAGAGGAGCAGCCTCAGAGGGGATCAATATTGATGGCAGGAGTCAAGAGGATGTGGCTAGGCTCTTCTCAGTGGTGAGACAAGGGACAATGGGCACAAACTGGAACCCAAGAGGTTTGACTTGAAGTTAAGGAAAAGCTTCTTTGTTGTGAGCTGGAGCATGGAGCAGGATGCCCAGAGAGGTTGTGGAGCCTCCCTCTCTGGAGACTTTCAAAACCCACCTGGACACTGCAATCCTGTGCAGCCTCATCTAGGTGACCCTGCTTTAGCAGCAGAGTTGGACTGGATGATCTCCAGAGGCCCCTTCCAACCACCATCCATGCTGTGACTCTGGGATTCAGCAGGTGTTCATAACTAGCAGGGTAGAAGGGTAAGGGGCAGAGCGTAACTCAAACCCCACAAAGTAACCACAATGTGTCAAATATTTAGCACTTACTTTTTGGAGGCAGCTGGACACTTAAAGATAGGGAACATTTAATATCTCAAAGATCTTCATCTTCCTTTTGAAGTGTACCTATGATACTCGGATTCTGAAGTTTGAGATGGCCTGAGGTGGTCTCTGTTGGTAGGGCTTTGTGGGATAACAAGCCGATGCCTCAGGCTTGGTTTGATATTCCTGCTCTCAAACATCCCTTGTCTATTTCCACAGCAGCGCACAGACATTTGTCTTTAAGAGAAAATGAAGTTCTAGGCTTCCAGGGTTGTTTTTCAGTATTCATGGGGAGGGGAGGGGGAGGTAAGGAGGAGGAATTAGCATGGGCATCTTAACAGAGACAGCTGTGTGGCAAAGCAGCTTTGTCTTTCACACACAGTCCCTCAGTCCTGTCAGGAGTAACCATCTGAGTCATACACCGAGGTGGAAAAAGTGTTTGAGTAGGTGTGGATTGCTACCAGAAAATGCAGGGTTTGAAACAGCAGTGATGTGCCTAGGCTGAGCCTACTCAGCACAGCATATTCCTTCCTGGTTGTCTCCTCTGCTCGTTCTTTTAGCCGATTACAGCAGTTTACAGGGGGGTGGATATGGAACAAAAGTAACTCTCAAAAGAGCTGTTGTTGGGGGGTTTGGTTTGGTTTGGCTTGGTTTCATAGAATCATGGAATGGTTTGGATTGGAAGGGACCTCCAAAGGTTATCCAGTCCAACCCTCCTGCAGTCAGCAGGGACATCCTTGAGGACTGTGTTAAGTTCTGAGGCACTCACTGCAAGAAGACATTGAGGTGCTGGAGTCTTCAAGCTTTACATTAGCTGGAAGACCACCTAGCATAACCACTCACTGATAGCACCTTTCACTAAGTAGCTATATCTGACCTGTTGACAGCTCAGATGGCCCAGCTGCCAGCAGTGACACTGGAATTGCCTCTTCTTGGGCACTGTTGCACCACAGAAGCAGCAGTGTCTTAGCTCATTAGTTTTTGTTGTAGTCCTGATGGACACAAGCTTGAAGTAAAACAGCAGGAAGGGAGGAGGTGAGCAGTAATATCATAGAATGGTAGGGCTTGGAAAGGACCTTCAAAGACCATTGGGTCCAACTGCCCTGCCAAAGCAGGGTCACCTAGGCAAGGTCACACAGGAACACAGCCAGACAGGTCCTGAAAATCTTCAGAGAAGGAGGCTCCACAACCTCCCTGGGCAGCCTGCTCTGTCACCCTCACACCAAAGAAGTTTCTCCTCATCTTGAGGTGGAACTTCCTGGATTCCAGTTTGTGTCCATTGTCCTTTGTCCTATCACAGGACAACACAAAAAGGAGCCTGGCCCACCCTTCAGGTATTTATAAACATTGATCAGATCCCCTCTCAATCTTCTATTCTTCAGACTTTAAAGCCCCAGGTCTCTCAGCCTTTCCTCATCACACAGATGTTCCAGTCCCTTCAGCATCCTCATAGCCTCCCTTGGTATCTCTCCAGTATATCCCTGTCCCTCTTGAACTGGGGAGCCCTGAACTGGATGCAATACTCCAGATGTGGTCTTAGCAGGGCAGAGTAGAGGGGGAGGAGAACCTCCCTTGACCTGCTGGCCACCCTCTTCTTAAAGCACCCCAGGATGCCACTGGCTGCCTTGGCCACCAGGTCTCATTGCTGTCCCATGGAGAACTTCTTGTCCCCCAGGACTCCCAGGTCCTTCGCCATGGAGCTGTTTTCCAGTAGGTCAATGCCACACCTGTATTAAGGAGCACAAACAGGCTGAAAACATCTCAAAGACTTTTAAAAGATAGAAAACCAATGAAAGCTGGAGACAGCCTATAGGCATAGCTGATTTGTCTCTAGCACAAACCTTGTCTGGAATTTCATCATCCCTCTGATTGAGGAAAGAAAGGCCAATTATCCCAGGAAAACACGGATTGCATTACGGATGCATTGACTGCCAAGGGGGAAAGTGTTGATTACTTAACACAGAAGTGCTGAAGCCATTAGCAGAGCCTTTTAGAGCTGAAATAAACCTGTCTTGTATGCCTGTAAATCCCAGGGGACAGCACAACTGGTGTCATCTTCCACCGTGGATCCATTAGCAACAGAATGTCATCTCACCACAGGCCATGCTAATGCTTTAAATTGGGGGTGTGGGCATTTGTTAATTTAGAGAAGACACTGCTGCCTGATCAGGCCAGAAGCCTGAGCATGTGCTGGGCTGCATCCAAAGCAGGCAGAACAGCAGGACAGGGGGAGGGGATTCTGCCCCCCTGCTTTGCTCTGCTGAGACCCCACCTGCAACATTGCATCTAGTTCTCAAGCCCCCAGCACAAGAGGGACATGGAAGTGCTGGAGAGGGTCCAGAGGAGGCTGCAAAGATGATCAGAGGGCTGGAGAACCTCCCCTACAGGAACAGGCTTGGGGAGTTGAGGCTCTTCAGCCTGAAGAAGAGAAGGCTCCAGGGAGACCTTAGAGCAGCTTTCCAGTACTGGAAGTGGGCTACAGGAGAGCTGGGGAGGAACTTTTGACAAGGGCTTGGAGTGACAGGACGAGGGGCAATGGCTTTCATCTGGAAGAGGGAAGATTCAGATTGGAGATTAGGAAGAAATTCTTGACAGTGAGGGTGGTGAGACACTGGAGCAGGTTACCTAGGGATGTTGTGAACACCCCCTCCCTTGAGGTGTTCAAGAACATGTTGGATGAGGCTTTAAGCAACTGCTCTAGTGGGAGGTGTCCCTGCACACAGCAGTGGGGTTGGAACTGGATGATCTTTAAGGTGCCTTCCAACCCAAACCATTCTAGGAGTCTATGAATCAGAATAATTCTCTTCAACATAAAGCTGCTGCTTTTGTTTTAAATCCCTCCTGATGCATCACTCCAACATGAGTGAAGGGGAAGGTGTGAAACAAAGCTTTCTGAGCCTGCAAGAACTAACAGGGAGTTGAATCTGGACAGCAGTGACTGGGAGCCAGGGAGTCTGTCTACAAGTAAGGGTCTGAATGCACTTATAGAAGCATAGACCTGTTGAAGTTGGAATTGACCTTTGTGATCATGAAGTCTAACTGCTCAGCTAGAGCTCACAATCCCAGAACCCTTGCTGGAAAGAATTTTTTCCTGATATCCAACCTGAACCTGGCACAACTTGAGGCTGTTTCTCTTGTATTGTCACTTGTTGCACATGAGAGATCATAGAATTGTTTGGGTTGGAAGGGAGCTCCAAAGGTCATCCAGTCCAACTCCCTTGCAGTCAGCAAGGACATCCTTCACTAGATCAGGTTGCTTAGAGCCTTGTCCAGCCTCACTATCTCCAGGGATGAGGCCTCAACCACCTTCCTGGGCCACCTTCTTGCAGTGTTCCAGCAACCCCTTGGTGCAGAACTTGTTCCTAACATCCAGTGCAAATAATTGGCTCCAGCATCCCTATAGGCAGCAATTCCCTGGTGACAGTGGTGTTGCTAAGTGCTTGGGTTGGAGCAATGAGCTGTTGTCCTGGGCCTAAATGGAGGAAAGCATCTGGGCAAAGCAAAACTTCAACAATTCCAGCCCTGGCCTCGGCACAGAAAATAGAAAGATGTGTGAGCTTGGAGCCTGCTGCCCATCTTTCATGATTGCTTTAGATGCTCCTGCCAGAAGTGTGGAGGCTACTGCTGGGGTTTCAGACCTCTTCAGAAAACACAGCACTCAGCTTCCCACTTAATTTCTTCCTGGAAGCATTTCAGCACTAGGACAGCAGTAATTCCTGCTGTCCCATGATGCTGGAGGGCAGACTGCTAAGGTTGATGCAGCACGGCTCACTAATAGTCCTGCTGGCAGCGCTTCTCTTTGAGTCTTCTCTCTACTTACTCCTCTTTCCTTCAGAAAATGCAGGCCTAAGGACTCAGGTTGCACTTAGGAGGATCAATTTAGAGTAGCTTACAAAAACATGTGTCATACAGATTGGTTGAGGAAGAAGATAGGTGATTAGGAAAAATGCCTGTCCTGCAGGGGTGGTCAGACATTGGAAGAGGCTGCCCAGGGAGCTGGTGGAGTCACCATCCCTGGAGGTGTTCAGGAAAAGTGTAAACTTGGCCCTCTGGTGTGTGGTTTAACGGCCATGGTGGTGTCAGGTTACAGATTGGACTCGATGGTATTAGAGGTCCTCCCCAACTGAAACAATGGCACGCCTCTGCTCTGTGCATCTCAGCAGCAGCAGCATTCAGGGGGATGTTTTAACTTCCTAGCTGTGTGCAGTTAGCCCTCCCACCCACTGTTGTTTAGAAAGCCAAGCACAGCCAAGGAATTCACTCTGATGCCTGTAGCTGCAGTGCTGGCCCCTGACTACAAGATGGAAGGTGATACCAGCTGCCTTTTAAACACTTCCCTCAAGCTTAAACCCACTCACAGATTGTTTGTCTTTTCCCTGACGGAGCTGAAGGAAGCTGAAATATTTATTTAGTTTTCTTCAGTGCTTTTTCTGAGGACTGATAACAAAGGCATTTTAAACACTGCCCGCAGCTGGCATCAAGCACTCTGTGATTATTTTTTTTTCAGACAGGCCAAGAAGCTTCAGTGGTGTCCCCAGGGCTCAGTGCTGGGGCCAGTCCTGTTCAACAACTCTGTCAGTGGCCTGGACAAAGGCATTCAGGGACCTTCACTGAGTTTGTAGAAAATACCAGGCTGGATGGGAGTGTTGATCTGCTTGGGAGTGGGAAGGTTCTACAGAGGGACCTGGACAGACTTGATAGATGAGCCAGTGCCAACTGTATGAGATTCAGCAAGGCCAAGTGCTGGCTCCTGCTCTTGGGTCATAACAACCCTGTGAATGCTCCAGGCTTGGGGCAGAGTGGCTGGAAACTGCCTAGCAGAGAAAGACCTGGAGGTGTGTGTTGACAGCAGCTGAGGATGAATCAGCAGTGTGCCCAGGTGGTCAGGAAGGCCACCAGAATCCTGGCCTGGATCAGCAATGGTGTGGCCAGCAGGACCAGGGCAGTCATTGTCCCCCTATACTCAACACTGGGGAGACCCCAACTTGAGTCTTTGGTTCAGTTTTAGGGTGCTCACTGCAGGAAGGACATTGAGGTGCTGGAGCTGGTCCAGAGAAGGGCAAGGAAGCTGGTGAAAGGTCTGGAGAACAGGGCTGGTGAGGAGCAGCTGAGGGAACTGGGGGTGTTTAGTCTGGAAAAGAGGAGGCTGAGGGGAGACCTCATTGCTCTCTACAACTCCCTGAAAGGAGGTTGGAGTGAGGTGGGGGTTGGTTTCTTCTCCTTAGTATGAAGTGATACAAGGAGGGGAAATGCCCTCACGTTGCTCCAAGGGCAGTTCAGGTTGGCTATTAGGAAGAATTTCTTCACAGAAAGGGTTCTCAGACATTGGAACAGGCTGCCCAGGGAGGTGGTGGAGTCACCATCCCTGGTGGTGTTTAAGAGTTGTGTATATGTAATGCTGAGGGATGTGGTTTAGTGAAGGACTTGTCACTGTTGGGCAAGTGCTTGGATTCAGTGATCTTAAATGGATTTTCCAATCCAGGCAGGTGATAGTATGAGTGGATATGACCTCAAGTTGCCCCAGGGGAGGTTTAGGCTGGATCTTAGAAGCAACTTCTTGACTGAAAGGGTTCTCAAAGACTGGAACAGGCTGCCCAAGGACGTGGTTGAAACTCCATCCTTGGAGGTGTTTCAAAGAGGCAGAGATGTGGTGCTGAGGGCCATGCTTTAGCACCAGACTGAACAGAGATAGTCAGTGGTTGGACTGGATAATGTTAAAAGCTTTTTCCAACCCAAATGATTCTGTGAAATTCAAAGGTAACTTTTGCTTAATTAAGGAAAATATAGGAATGTGCCTTTCTTAAGCATCCTCACACAACTGTGAACCGTGAGACTGATTTCCCCTCTCAGTTAAAGGCTTCAAGCCACACTGAATGCTGATGATGTGCTGAGGTCAGAGGGAGCAGATGGCTTTAGCTGCTTTGTGAATAGCAATCAAGCATCTTTAGAAAGTGAAGTTTTGAATATTCCTCACTTAAAAGGGAAAACTGAGACTCAAAGCCTGCTCTGTAGTCTGTTTCTTTCAGAAGGTGCAGCACTTTTCCTGCCCCTCTACTCTGCCCTGGTGAGACCACACCTGGAATGCTGTGTCCAGTTTTGGACTCCCTAGTTCAAGAGGGACAGGGAACTGCTGGAGAAAGTACAACAGAGAGCTGTGAGGGGACCTGAACATCTCTCCTGTGAAGACAGGCTGAAAGACCTGGGGCTGTTTATCCTGGAGAAGAGAAGGCTGAGAGGGGATCTGATCAATGTCTCTAAATATATGAGGGGTGTCAAGACGTCAGGCTGTTTACAGTGGTGCCCAGTGATAGGACAAGGAACAACAGGCACAAGCTGGAGCAGAGGAAGTTCCACTTCAATGTGAGGAAGAACTTCTCTGCTGTGAGGGTGCTGGAGCCCTGGAGCAGGCTGCCCAGAGAGGTTGTGGAATCTCCTTCTCTGGAGACTTTCCAGACACATCTGGATGTGTTCCTTTGTGACCTGCCCTAGGTGATCCTGCTCTGGCAGGGGGGTTGGATGATCTCTGGAGCTCTCTTGCAATCCCTACATTCTCTATTAGCTTTGTTAAGCATTTTAAGAAGCTGGGGTCTAATTCCTGTTGCAGCTTCCTTTGGTAATTTTGAAAATGTCAAGCATGTTGTAACACTCTGAAGTAGGAAGTGTATGTAGTAGGTGGTGCTGGAGAACAAGGTCTGTTGCAGGAGACTCTTCATAGTTGTGTGATAAACCCCACAACAGAGACAGCAAATGGGAAACCAGAGCTTCCATCAGCTAGCTCAGTGAGTCCTCTTACAGGGGATGTTAACACTGCTTATTAGACTCACAGAAAGTTTGGGTTGGAAAACCCTTTCAGATCATCCAGTCCAACTGTTCTCTAACTCTGCCAAAGCTAGGGCTGAACCATGGCCCTCAGCACCACATTTCTGCCTCTGAAACACCTCCAGGGATGGGGATTCAACCCCTTCTCTGGGCAGCCTGTTCCAAATTTTGGAACCCTTTCAGACAAGAAGTTGCTTCTAATCTCCAACCTAAACCTCCCCTGATGCAACTTGAGACCATTTCCTTTCCTCCTACCACTTGCTCCTAGGGAGAAGAGGCCAAACTGCACCTGGCTCCAGCCTCCTTTCAGGGCATTGTAGAGAGCCAGAAGATGTCCCCTCAGCCTCCTTTTCTCCAGACCAAACAACCTCATTGTTCTTGCTAATTTGCATTTCCCCACTGAAGGAATTTGTCTTCAGTTGGGGTAAGACGACAAAACTTCCAAAAGTGTGTTCAAGAACTTGGGAGTGCAAACTAAAAATTGGCAGCTTGGCAGAGTTTGCTCATTGAATTTTTCATTATCAGGCATTAATGTGGGAAGTAGCAGAGGTGAAAATAAAACACTCAGAGGGAACATTTGGTGTTGAAATGTAGTCGAGATAACATCTGAACCATCTTTTCTGGAGTTGTCATATTTATGCAGTGTTTGAATATTCACTCCTCAGGGGGGAAGCCAATCCAGCAGAGAAGTTTGGGGTGGCTTGCAATAAAAGGAAATGCAAAATAGATTTCTTTGGAGGAACCCCAGTTTGCCATTTGTGACAGCTCTCATGGGTTTTCATGTTCAGAATGCCTGTGTTACTTTCCTCAGTTTGTAAAGCTCCGGTGGGAAATCATGGAACCATGGAACGGTAGGGGCTGGAATGGACCTCGGGAGATCACCCAGTCCAAGTGCCCTGCCAAAGCAGGGTCGCCTAGGGAAGGTCACACAGGAGCACAGCCAGACAGGTCTTGAAAGTCTCCAGAGTAGGAGACTCCACAACCTCCCCAGGCAACCTTCTCCAGGGTTCTGTCACCCTCGCACCAAAGAAGTTTCTCCTCATCTTGAGGTGGAACTTCCTGGGTTCCAGTTTTTGTCCATTGTCCTTTGTCTTATCACAGGACAACACCAAAAAGATCCTGGTCCCTTCTTGGCACCCGCCCTTCAGATATTTATAAACTTTGATCAGATCCTCTCTCAATCTACTCCAGACTAATCAGCCCCAGGTCTCTCAGCCTTTCCTCATCACACAGATGTTCCAGTCCCTTCAGCATCCCCATAGCCTCCCTCAGTATCTCTCCAGTATATCCCTGTCCCTCTTGAACTTGGGAGCCCTGAACTGGATGCAATATTCCAGATGTGGTCTCAGCAGGGCAGAGTAGAGGGGGAGGAAGAATCTCCCTTGACCTGCTGGCCACCCTCTTCTTAAAGCACCCCAAGATGCCATTGGCTGCCTTGGCCACCAGGGCTCATTGCTGTCCCATGGAGAACTTCTTGTCCCCCAGGACTCCCAGGTCCTTCTCCATGGAGCTGCATTCCTGCAGGTCAGCCCCTAATCTATACTGGTGCAGGGGGTTGTTCCTCCTTGGCCTGGGATGGTTTTAGCCTGGATAACCAGACTTACGTAGTCTGAATGGGCAAACCAAGCAAGTATTTGGCTTGAAACACCCCAATCAGTCATTGAAAGGATGCTGGAAGGGCAGTAAAATTCTCTTCTTGTTGTTATTCCCTTTTTGAAGGAAAGAATAGGTTTTTTTCTCAGATGTCTCCTTTGGCACCTATGGTAATAGATCCTTGAGGAACTTTGTGTATAGAAGCAGCAAGAAGAAGTCAAGGGAACCTAGGCTTTGAAACTGCAGCAAGAGCCTAACGTAGAGGGGGGTTGAGGTACAAAGCTGATCTCTTTCAGCTTGAGGGAAAATGAACAAGTAAACTTTGGAGAAGCTTGGGAAGCTAAAACAAATTTCATTCCCTGGGCTTTGATCATTTTGTAAACTGGCTCAGAGAAGCCTTCAGAGACTTCACTTTTCCCTCTGATACCCTCACTAAGCTTTTAGGCTTGGGTTGTCTCAGCTCCAACAATAAAAAGTGAGATCATCTGTACTGGTTTTTGACCATTTATCTTGGTGGCTTGGCCTCCAGAGTGATAGATGAGACTGTCTCTTCCACAGTAGGTTCCTTTCAGCATCCAACTTGGGCAGCCTTCAGTGCCCCTCGCTGCAGCATTCACTGGGATACCAACTTAGCAGAGGCCTCTTGGTTTCAAATGGGATGATAGATTGCTGTGGGGACAGTGGTGTAGCGCGCAGCTGCCAGCAGGGATGAGTTAGGCTTAAATGAAATTAATTAAATTCAATTAAAGCAGTGCAGTGTCTCAGTTTCACACTTATGAGTGACAAAGCAGTTCCATTTTGAAGCCTGACTCTGTTCAAAATGAGTGCCAAAGGTCTGGCATTCTTTCACAGGGTGCCCATAATGGAGTTCTTCATCAAACAATCACTGTTCTAGTTGGAAAAGACCTTTAAGATCATGGAGTCCAGCCAGTATCATGTTTGTGCTTTCTGTTTGGAGCAAAGGCAGAATAACAGAATCATAGAATGGTTTGGGTTGGAAAGGACCTCCAGAGGCCATCCAGTCCAACCTCCCTGCAGTCAGCAGGGACATCCTCCACTAGATCAGGTTGCTCAGAGCCTTGTCCAGCCTCACCTTGACTGTCTCCAGGGATGGGGCCTCAACTTCGTCCCTGGGCACCCTGTTGCAGTGTTCCAGCACCCTCATGGTGCAGAACTTGTACCCAATCTGAATCTGCTCTTCTCTCATTTCAAAGCATTGTCGCTTGTCCTGTCACTGCAGGCTTTTGGAAACAGTCCCTCTGCAGGTACTTCAAAAAGCACATCTTGTGAGACTTGGATTAGTTATAGAAATAGTCAAATATCAAACATTAAACTGTGTGCTTTCATTTCTAAGGTGGATTTGCTCACGTTTGGTTTCAAGACCTTCACTGACTCCGCTAGGATCTATTCATGCAGACGTTTAGGAGACTCTTAATGGGCACAAGCTTGAACACAAGAAGTTCCATCTAAACATGAGGAGGGCCTTCTATAAGGGTGGCAGAGCTCTGGAGCAGGCTGTCCAGAGAGGTTGTGGAGTCTCTATCTCTAGAGGTGTTCAAAATCCACCTGGGTGTCTTCCTGTGTGACTGTCCCTAGGTGATCCTGCCTTGGCAGGGGGTTGGACTTAATGATCTCCAGAGGTCCCTTCCAACTCCTACCATTCTGTGATCCTTCCTTCCTTTCTGCTTTCCCTAGACCTTAGCTTGCTTATGTGGCTTCTTTTCTGGAGTTTTTATGATATGGTTCCCCTTGTCTCTCCCTTCTCCTTGAGTAGGGACACTTGGACTACCCAGAGCATTTCAGGGGATTCTCTGACTGCTTTCTCAATCCTGCTTCAGAGCTTGTGCTTGAAGGCCTGTCAGTAGGATTTTCCCTCTGCCATGACATGGGAAGCCTTCACTATGGGGAATTCCTGTCTCTCAGCCCTTAGTCACTCACTGCACTGTACCTCAGGATCTCATGTTCTTCCTCGATCCTGCAAGCACAGCTTTACACCTAAGATGTTTTGTCATGTATTTGATTTGTTTAACAACCTCTGCTGCTCAAGTGACTCATCTGATTCTGAGCTCAGGTTTCTCTCTGTAACAGACCCATTGTCATCATGATTAGTAACAAGGCTCCCAGTTTTCAGTGTGGCATGCAGCCTACTTGCAAAGATTTAATAACCCTCAGAAAGAAAATGCTGCTGTGTTGCTGGGTGCTTCCCCCTATGGTTTTTTTCCTGTGCTTTACTCATGAGGGGGTAACAGACTTTCAAGCTGCAGGTACATCACAGGGTGGTAGGGGTTGGAAGGGGGAACCGCTGGAGATCATTGAGTCCCTGCCTAAGTAGGGTCACCTAGGGCAGGTCACACAGGAACACATCCAGATGGGTCTTGAAAGTCTCCAGAGAATGAGACTTCACAAACTCTCTGGGTAGTCTGATCCAGAGCTCCAGCATCTTCACAACAGATTGTGACTAGCAAGTTGAGGGAGGCTCTTCTGCCACATTGCTCTGCCCTGCTGAGGCTGCAGCTGGAGTATTGTGTCCAGTTCTGGGCTCCCAGTTCAAGAGGGACAGGGAACTACTGGAGAGTGTCCAAGGGAGATGCTGAGCGGCCTGGAGCATCTCTCTGATTAGGAAAGGCTTAGAGACCTGGGGCTATTTAGCCTTGAGAAGAGCGGCCTGAGAGAGGGACCTGATCGATGCTCAGTAAAAGCTGAAGGGCCTGTGGGGGTCAAGAGGATGAGGCTGGGGCCTTTTCAGTGGTGCCCAGTGGCAGGACAATGGGCACTGAGCACAAACTGGAACCCAGAAGGTTTCACTTGAACCTAAGAAGAAATGTGTTTACTTTGAGGGTGCTGGAGCACTGAAGCAAGGTGCCCAGAGAAGTTGTGGAGTCTCCTTCTCTGGAGACTTTCTAAAATTACCTGAACACTGTGATACTGGGCAAGCTGCTCTAGGTGATCCTGCTCTGGCAGGGGGACTGGACTGGATGATCTCTGAAGGTTCCTTCCAGCTCCCACCATTCTGTGATTCTGTGGCAGTATGCTGAGCATGGTCTGTCATATCTGTGTGATTTGCTTGTTTTCTTTTCAAGGAAAATGACATTAGGTGAAGAAAAGCCACCTGAAACAGTCCTGATCTGCTTTGTTTCACCTGCTCAGCAGCAGTGCCAGCTGTGCTGTCACACATCTAGATGTAACTGAAGCGTTTATTGTGGTGTTCTCCCCAGTGCTGCTAGAAAACTGAGTTCAGATAAATTTGGACTGAGACAGGGAGTATTGAAGATTGTCAGGAAGCCCACAAATATCAAAAAGCAAAGAATGGTATAGAATGAAGGGAAGAAGAACAGTCAGGGGCTGCTGTGAGGCGAGGTGCTTCTCAGCTTTCATTAATGACCCATAAAAAGAAGAAAACAAAATGTGACTTGGTATCACTGAGGCTCCTCTGTTCTGAAGGACTGACAGTGATGGTCACAGTACAAAAACAACACAGCAGGGAGAGGAAAAGAGGTGATTCTGCCACTCTAGTCTACTCTGGTGAGACATCACCTGCAGTGCTGAGTCCATCTGTGTGGCCCTGAACAGAGGAGGCCATGATGATCAGTGGGCTGGAGAGCCTCCCCTGTGGGGACAGGCTTAAAGGGTTGGGGCCCTTCAGCCTGGAGAAGAGGAGGCTCCAGGAAAACCTTAGAGCTGCATTTCAATACCTGAAGGGGTCCTACAGGAAGGCTGGGGAGAGACTGGTGATAGGACAAGTGAATGGTTTGATAGTGGAGCAGGGGAGATTTAAGTTGGATATCAGGAGGAAGTTCTGTACAATGAGGATAGGGAAATACTGGAACAAGTTGCCCAGGGATGCGGTTGAGTCCCTGTGCCTGAACAGATCAGACTGGATGTGTCCCTGGGCAGCCTGCTCTAGATGGAAGTGTCTCTGCTGAGTGCAGGGGGTTTGGACAAGATGCTCTTTGAGGGTCTTTTCCAACCTAGTGCATTCTGTGAAGCTGTGAATCTCTGAATCTGTGGATGACCTGTGAGGCTGCATATTCAGGAGCAAGTATAAGGTGATGGGGAGCTTCATGGCTCTGTTCTGCATAGCTGCAGAACCACCTCCTAGAATCACAGAACCATTTTAGTCAAAAAATCCCTTTCAGATCATCCAGTCCAAGCTTTCTCAAACTCTGCCAAGGCTGATGCTAAACCATGCCCCTCAGCACCACATCTCTGAAACACTGCCAGGGATAGGGGAATTCAACCACCTCCCTGGGCAGCCTGTCTCAGGCTCTAAGAACCCTTTCAATCCAGGAGTTTCTTCTGATCTCCAGCCTAAACCTCCCCTGGCACAATTTCAGGCCATTTCTTCTCATTCTATTTGATACTTCTCATTCTATTCTGATACTAAGCAGAAGAGACTGATGCCTACCAGGCTCCAACCTCCTTTTGGGGAGTTGTAGGCATCAATGAGGTCTTCCCTCAGCTTTGTCTTCTCCAGACTAAATAGCCCCAGTTGCCTCAGCTGCTTCTTACTAGACCTGTTCTCCAGACCCTTCACCAGCTTTGATGCCCTGCTCTGGACACTTCTTTGCCTGGGTAGCTTTAGAGGCAAGGGGTTACTCAGCTTCTTGGTGACTTTCAGCACTGCAGGTCTTCCTGGAGGGTGGCTCTGCCTTCTGGAGTGTCAACCTCCCCATTCATCTACAAACTTCATCTGGTGTAACTTGAACATAAGTTCCATCCAAAGATGAGGAGGAACTTCTTTAAGGGTGCTGGAGCACTGGAGAATACTGCCAGGAGAGGTTGTGGAGTCACCATCTCTGGAGACTTTCAAAACCCACCTGAACATGTTCCTGTGTGACCTTTACTAGATGACCATGATTTGGCAGGGGGTTGGGCTTGATGATCTGCAGAGGTCTGTTCCAACCCTACCATTCTGTGTGGAAAGACAGGGGAAGGGGTTTTGGTGCATTGCAGCACAAAGTTTGAAGCCAACAGAGATCCAGGCTAACGTTTTTCTGGGTAAAGATAGTTATGTGGGGAAGTCCTGGTGTGGAGAATGCCAACACTGATGGATTCTTCCTGTGGCTGTGCCAGACAGGGATCCACTTATGCCAGTTTGTGGCATTGCAATAGGTTACCTAAGAAAGTGGTGTAGTCTTCATCCCTGGAGACATTCCAAACCCACCTGCACATGTTCTTCTATGACCTTCTTTAGGTGACCCTGCCTTGGTGGGGGGGTTGGACTTGGTGATTGCCAGAAGTCCCTTCCCACCCCTACCATTCTGTGATTCCATGAATTACCTGAGAAGCAGAAAAAATAAAACAACATAATAACGGCACCCTACAAGTTCTGTGGTCCTGCTGCTTCTAAGGGCTTCATCTTTCCCCTTACATCCAGGGAGAGAGGTAATTGCTCTGCAGCAGGCTCTTGCAGCAACCTTTGGCAGCTGTTGGCCTCACAGATGCTCTTGGTTCACTTTTTCTTACAGATGGGAATGGAGGTTCCCTGCACACTGGTGTCAAGGAACTGACACTTCACATTTCTGCCACCTCTTGTCCTGGACTGGGTTTTTAAGGGCTAGCAGAGTCCTGGTCTCAAACAGCCCGTCTAAAGCACACACCAAGCTTGTGCTCTGCGTGCTCAGCTGTGGGCATGTGTGGCATACTAACATTGTTCCTCTGCCTGCTTTGGAGATGATGGGAAAAGCAGTAAGGGCTTCAACTAAGACAACTTATTTTTGCTCTCTGTTTTGCCACCTACTGCAAATATATTTAGCAAACCTGCTAATCAATGTTGACTGGTCTGCTGTGTGCTGTCTTATCTGTGTTTGACTATCTTGTCTGTTATGATTTGTTGAATATAATTTTGTTTTGTTATAGCCTAAAGTTTGATGAAATTTCTTTAACGTGTCTGCTCACTCAAAATGAGATTTATTGAGGGTGATGGGAGAACACATAGAGTGTGCAGCGTGGTGAATGAAAATGCACTCATCATAATTGCTTTTGGTTTATATCTGCCTTGGTAAAAGATTGTCAAAGAGTTTGAATTGAGGGAAGGAAAGTGCCACAAAAGGGGACAGGGATTATGAAGGGATGGGGGAAATTTTCTTTAGCTTTCTCTTATTTCTCCCCAGACTGAGTATTTTACCCACAAGCTGCACAACATTTATGGGGTTTCTTCTGAGCTCCTGCTTTTTGTGAAGAAAAGTAGTCCACATGTCAGTCAAAGTCCTGAGATGGAAGCCTTGAACAGGGAACCACTTCTCTTTATTAATTAAAGGCAGAACTGGCATCACGGTTCTGCTCTGCACTCACAGCTCTGCTGGATAACCTTAGGTAGGAGCATCTAGCACTACACTTGTCTGTCTTGTCAACAGCTTCTTAAGCTGACTGGGTCTTGCTACTTATTTGATGTTTGCATTTCTGTCCCTAGATGCACTGTGACTTTTCTGTCTTGTTAGAAGAATAACATTGTGATCTGCAATGGCTGAAAGCAGGCTGGCTGCAGCTTCTCCCCCTTGACTCAAGTCAGCAAGGCCTTGCTAAAATGACTTGGACCGGTAATCTGTTTAAGAAGACAATAACCTGATGATTTGGTGGTGGTGGTGTGTGTGGTGGTGAGCTGTGTGGTGCTCCAGACTCACTTGAAGGTAGGGATCTATCCAGAAGGATCTTGAGAGGCTTGAGTAGTCAGCCATCGCATGAGGTTCCACAAGTCAAAGTACAAGTAGATGTACAAAGTACATCTAGCTGGGGCCAACCCCAGGCACAAATCCAGGCTGGGTGCAGAGTGAGTTGAGAGGAGCCCTGAAGAAAGAGACTTTGGGGGTGTTGGGTGCTGAGAAGCTCCCCATGAGCCAGCAGTGCCCTCATGCAGCCCAGAAGGCAGCTGTATGCTGGGGTGCAGCAAGAGGAGTGTGGCCAGCAGGGCAAGAGAGGGGATTCTGCCCCTTTACTGCCTGGGGATGTTCAAGGCCAGGTTAGATGAGGCCTTGAGCAGATGAGTTAGCTGAGAGGAGTCGCTGCCCATGGCAGGGGGGTTGGAGTAGATGATCCCTGAGGTCCCTTCCAACCTGAGCCATTCTATGGTTCTGTCACCTGCAGAGACTCTGCTTCCATGTCTAAGTCCATCACAGGGAAGGAACAAAAGGCTCTCACAGCCTAAAGCTTAATTAAACCAATGTCTTTCCAGCTAATATACTGGAGAGAGGAACTGCTGTGTGTAAGTGATAATAAGAGACTTTCCTGTTTAAAAAAACACCAACAAAGAAACCCCTCCCCCAAACCACGCAGCAAACCAGAAGAATGCTAAAGAAAAAGAGCTGTCAAATCCTTCTGAGAGCCACGGGTTTGAGTGTCACTCAGAGGATCTTGCTGCTCATGGCAACAGCCTTTACTGACACAAGATTAGAAGCTGCTTTTCCAGCTGTCAGCCAGGACTGTACAAGTAATTGATTTTTAGGTTCAGCTGCCAAACTAAAAATAACAATAATAATAAAAAATGGCTTTGAATGGGTCACAGGTAAGGATTCCCTCCCCATCCAAGTAAAAAAACCTGGCATGATTTTCCATGAGTTAAACACTGCTCTGCTTATTTATTTAAAATAAATGGCAAAAGCAAATGGATGAGCTCCTTGAAGGTGTGCTGATGGGGTTCTGCTCTGATATGGCATTGATATAGGGGACTTAATGTTTATTAATATCACTCAGCTCTGTTTCTTCACGTCAAGTGCTCAGTCTGGCAAGCTATGTGTGGCTATGTGTTGTGTTGATCTCCAGGGAGGCAAGATTAAGAAGAAATTCTTAAAGTGAGGGTGGTAAGACACTGGAACAGGTTGCCCAGGGAGGCTGTGAATGCCTCCTCTCTGGAAGTGTTCAAGACCAGGAAAGATGGGGCATTGAACAACCTGGGCTAGTGGGAGGTGTCCCTGCCTATGACAGGGGGTTGGAACTAGATGATCTTAAGATCCTTCCAACCTAAACCGTTCTGTGGTTTTATGAACAACCCTGCCAAGGCAGGTTTACATAGAGAAGGTCACACAGGGACATGTCCAAATGAGTTTTGAAAGTCTCCAGAGTTAGAGACTCAACCATCTCTCTGTAACCTAAAGGAGGAAAGTCTTTTGTCTTTCAATGTCATTCAGCTGTGAGCCTGGCTTCAGACCAGAGCTTTTGCTCCTCTTCATCCCATCAGCCACCTGTGATGATGCTGTCCTGGTACTTAGTGCTTTTCCCTTGCCACATGGCAGTGTTCACACCTCAGCTGTTCCCTGCCCATACATATTCAGCAGGAAGTAGCAAGAACTTGGGCTGGGTTTTAGTTGGTTTTTTTTTCTTATAGCTGCAGTTGGATTTTATTTTTTTTTCATGTTATCACAGGAATCCAGCAGCAGCCTTAAGAATTGTGAACAGCTGAGTCAAGCTTGTGATGGTTTTTTGGAAATATATGCTGAAGGAAGGGGATATTTTTACCATGTGGACATATTCCACTGAGACCTGAGAGCAGCCTTCCAGTACCTGAAGAGGGTTACAGGAGAGCTGGGGAGGGAATTTTGACAAGGGCTTGTAGTGACAGGACAAGGGGCAATGGCTTTGAGATGGGAGAGGGGAGACTGAGACTGAAAATTAGAAAGAAAATCTTGACAGTGGGGGTGGTGAGACACTGGAACAGGTTGCCCAGGGAGGTTGTGGATGCCCCCTCCCTGGGGGTGTTAAAGGCCAGGTTGGATGAGGCCTTGAGCAACCTGGTCTAGTGGAAGGTGCCCCTGCCCATGCAGGGGGGTTGGAGCTTCCAATCCAAACCCTTCTGTGGTTCTATGATACTTCAGCAGGGACTTGTAATAGGGAAGGCTTTCATGTAATGAGCAAATGTCTCCCCTGGTGATGGGGATATACTGCAGGACACAACTGCAGTTTGCTCTGCTCTTGCCCTAAGCCCTGCTGATGTTTCTGTTTGGGTACAATGTGGATAATTTCATCTGTGACAGGTGACAGCCTGTGACAGATCCTTTCAGAATAAAGGGCAGTTTCTCCTGAGGCTCTGTCAGATCTTGTCTCTTTGCAGAGAAACTTCAGGAAGCTCCCAGCATTTTCATCTTAAGTTGCATGGTCTTCTCTCCCACCTTGCTTTTGCTTCGGGATGATTTCTGCTCATCACCGAACATGAACTCACCTTGATGCTGTTCAGTGCTAACCAAAAGAGTCTTGTCCTGAGGAGACAGCTGGGAGGAGAGATGCCAGCGCCTTTTCTGGCCTCTGAAGAAGCAGCTCATGTGATGTGAGACCTTTTCTTTATGTTCTGTAGCAAATGGAGCTGTTAAGTCATGGTATTACCTGAGACCTAACCAAATAGCTCCACAATCTAGAGACCCTTCCAGGAGGCAGAACTGGCAGGCTAATGCATGGGGTGTCATGAGGCCCCTGCTGCTAAAGGGAATCTTTCTATGGAACCTACCAGCAACAGACGAGGCTCTCATCTATCTGCTGAGAGGATTTGACAGGGCAGAGCTCCAGGCAGCTTGGTGTGGGTGTGGAAGGTTACAGCTGCTCTGTGATGTGAAGCTTGGTGTTGCGTGTGCAGAACTAATGGAAGGGAAAAAAACTTTTATCCCTGCAGGTTCTCTTTCTGATTCTGGTCTGTGCAGTCTGAGCACCTCCTGCAGTAATAACATCTTTTGTTTTACAAGTCACAGATTGTATCAGGTTGGAAGGGACCCTCCAAGGTCATCTTGTCCAAGTCACTTGCAGGCAGTAGGGACACTTCCAACTAGAGGAGGCTGCCAGGGCCTCATCCAGTCTGATCTTGAATGCCTCCAGGGACAGGGCCTCAACCACATCCCTGGGCAGCCTGTCCCAGTGGTTTGCCACCCTCATTGTGCAGAACTTTCTTGTGATGTCCAGCCTAAATCTCCCCTGCTCCAGTTTCAAACCGTTGCCCTTTGTCCTATCAGTTTCCTATGAGGTCCTGAGAAAACACGGGCTTGGGGGACAGCTGGATGCTTTTTCTTTGCTTCACAGTGACACTTTAAATACAGAGATGAGGAATGTAGAGCATCTGGCTCAGAATGGAGGTGTGGGCCACAGACTGTGGGCATGGAGGCTGCCAGAATCATTGAAACAGAATCATAGAATTGTGTGGTTTGGGTTGGGTAAAAAAACTCTTGGAACACCAAGTCGAACCATTATGGATTAGGAAAAAAACCTGAAACTATGTTAATGAAACTAAAACAACAAAATGAAATAGATACAAATAGATACAAACCAGTATGGAACCCAGCCCCTCATGGCAATTGGTCACTGTCACCATGGATGCTGTGGCAGAAGTCCCAGACTGGACTCAGTGGCAGATGG
Organism: Dryobates pubescens; assembly: GCF_014839835.1. Lineage (NCBI taxonomy): Eukaryota > Metazoa > Chordata > Aves > Piciformes > Picidae > Dryobates > Dryobates pubescens. The sequence continues at coordinate 45,501,133 of NC_071612.1, forward strand.
GAAATAGATTCAGGGACTGGATTTTGGAACTGGATTGGGATCAGAGGCAGAATGGATTGAGTTCTCCTTGGATGGTGGCCGTTGAAGAAGAGGAAAAAGAGCTTGACCCTGGTGATCCCTCAGCTTTACACCAAATATGGCATCCAGCAATGGAATCCCTTCAGTTACCTGAACTGTCCACTTCTTGCAGGTGTGGCCTTTCGCTCTGCACCCTCACACAGCACACAAGCTGTGCCCCCGGTCTGCACCCCAACCCTTAGTGCTGACTCTGCCCATCACCTACTCACTGCTGGCAGCAGCCACAGTCAGTGCGAACATGACCTGAGCTGCAGAAGGTGCAGAGCCTGAGCTGGGAAGGGACAGCACTGACCAGAGCCTGCTCTGTTCTCATCCCAACCAGGACAGTCTGTGACATGGTCTGATGAGAGGAGAACTGGTGAATTTTTGATTCTTTCTTTCAGACCAAAGAGAGTGCAGCCATAAAATAGAAGCAGGGAGATGGATGGTGGATCACACCATCTGCAGGATGTCTCTAGCTGTAGAAAGCTTTTTTGTAACTGTGTGATTAATGTCCTCAATTGTTATCTCTAATTGAACAGATATGGAAAGAGGCCACTTTGTAAGCACCAATAAGCCAACTGCACAGCTGCTAAGGAGAGCACTCAGACCTGGTAGGATCAACTGGATGGCATTTTTGTTTTTTAGGCATAGAGTGTTGTGGAGTCATAGAATCATTCCTGTTGGGAAAGCCCTTCAAGCTCATCCAGTCTAACCATTCTCTGACTCTATCAAGGCTTGGCTTAAACCATGGTCCTCAGCACCACATCTCTACCTCTTTGAAACACCTCCCAGGATGGGGATTTGACCACCTCCCTGGGCAGCCTGTGCCAGTGTTTGAGAACCCTTTCAGTCAAGACGTTGATTAGAAGATCTAACTTAAACCTCCTTTGGTGCAACTTGAGGCCATTTCCTCTCCTCCTGTCACATGTTCCTGCAGAGAAGAAATCAACCCCCACCTGGCTCCAATCTCCTTTCAGGGTAGAGAGCTATGAGGTCTCCTCTCAGCCTCCTCTTCTCCAGGCTACACACTCCTAGGTCCCTCAGACCTGTTCTCCAGACTCTTCACCAGCTTTCTTCTTGGAGTGAGGGCCCCAACTGAAAGCTGAGCCCAGGACTCAAGAGATGGCCTCACCAATGCTAAGTACAGGGGCACAATCCCTTCCCTACTCCTGCTTGTCACACCAATTCTGATCCAGACCAGGCTGCTGGTGGCGTTCTTGGCCACCTGGGCACACCCTGGCTCATCTTCAGCTGCTGTCAGCCAGCATCCCCAGTTCTATCTCTGCTAAGCAATTTCCAGCCACTCTTGCTTCATGCATGTAGTGTTGCATGGGGTGTTGCTGAAGCCTAGCAGAGAAGTCTGAGTGACTGTTGAAATGCTGCTCCTGTAGTCTGCTGTGTGCTGATGGCTTGGAGACAGAAAGGCTCTTCAGGAAACCCGCCCTCGCATTGTCATTAGTGTTAACTAATGGGACTTTAAGATATTTAGATCATAATAATCTATCAGCTTAATATCTAATACTCAGCACGGAGTCCTCAACCACAGTCCTACCTCCTTTTCTTCATTTATCAGCAAGTTCAATAAATAGAAGCCTGCCACAGTGTAAATACAGAACTTCTTGAAGGATAGAAGCAGCTTGCAGCCCATATCTGATGTGAAAACTGAAGTCAATTTTTCAGAAGAAAATGCAAGTTTGAGAAGCAAAGCCTTTTTTTTTTCTCTCTCCACTCAAAAAGTAGTTTTGATACAATTCTGGCACTTTTCCATTTGCAGACTTTAGCTTCCCATTTAGTCCTGCTTTATGTCTTAAAGCACCTACTCCCTGCTCTTCCCCCCATCTCCCTCCAGGTTTGAAATCTCAGATGGGAAAAAAAAGAAAAGAAAACAAAGAGCAGGGAGACGTTTTGGGAGGCAAATTATCTGTGTGCAACAGGGAGATAATTTTTCAAGCATGTCTCAGTGATTTGCTTGTGTTTGTAAAGCAATGGCAAGGCAGGCTTTGCAAATGACATCTGCTGCAGCTCAGCTCCACGTTCCCGATGCAGTCGGCGCTTCTCCCAAGGTGGCACAGTCACTGAAGTCTGAGATGGTATGAAAAAGGGAGAATGCAGTGGGTTTTGGTGTTGTGGTGGATTGATATTACCCCCCAAAATAAAATTGCCAGACTAGCTCAGATAACAGGAAATGAAGCTATATTTACAAGCACAACTACAATCTAGAAATATGGAATGCAATGAATATGTACAAAAAAAATACTGGCAGTACTTTAGCTTCAGCATCACAGTATCATGGAATTGTTTTGGTTGGAGGAGACCTCTTGAGATTGTCGAGTCCAACCATCAATCCAACACCACCGTGGCCATTAGACCACGTACCAAAGTGCCACGTGCATACATTTCTTGAACACCTCTAGAGATGGTGACTCCACCACCACCCTGGGTAGCCTTTTTCAATCCCTGGCCACTCTTGCAGCAAAGACATTTTTCCTAATCTCTAACCTAAACCTGCCTTGGTGCAACTTGAGACTTTCAGACTGGACATGAGGAAGAAGTTCCTCACTGTGAGAGTGGTAAAGCCCTGGAATGGGTTGTCCAGGGAGGTGGTTGAGGCCCCAACCCTGGAGGTGTCTAAGACCAGGCTGGTGAGGCTCTGGCCAGCCTGATCTAGTGTGAGGTGTCCCTGCCCATGGCAGGGGGTTAGAACTAGATGATCTTTGTGGTCCCTTCCAACCCTGACTGATTCTATGATTCCCTTTCTTTCTGTCACCTAGGCAGAAGAGACCAACCCCTGCCTCACTGCAACTTCCTTTCAGGGAGTTGCAGAGAGCAATGAGGCCTCCCCTCAGCCTCCTCTTCTCCAGGCTGAACTACCCCAGTTCCCTCAGCTGCTCCTCACCAGCTTCTTTGCCCTTCTCTTGACATGCTCCAGCACCTCAATGTCCTTCTTGTAGTGATCATGAAGAGTCCAACCATTCTGTAACTCTACCAAGGCTAGTGCTAAACCATGGCCCTCAGCACCACATCTAGTGAGAAGCTGGGACTGAACATTGCGGAGAAGGCTGGGAGAGGGGGCAGTAATTTAGCTTCAACAATTTCTGCAGGTGTAAAAGCACAGAGACACACATAGTGCTGGTAGCCTGAGTGCTGAGATACATCTAGAGATATTTGTAGGAGGATGGGATGCAGACAGCAGTGATTTTACCCCTTGGCCAGTGCCAGCAGCAAGGCCTTTAATCTACATAGTAAAAGAGATAATGGTCCAAACATTAGGACTTGTCACTCAAACAGGCCTAAACCAAAGACATTTGCTTCAGTGCAATTATTTACTTCAGTCCTGGTGGGAGGCTCTAGCCCTGCACCTTTTGTTTCTATGAAGGAGAGAGAGCAATCACTGGACTGACTCAGCAAGGCATGTGGGGTTCCAGCTTGCAGTAGTGAACACAGGCAGATGGCTGTTCCCCACGGGTAGTTACAATTTGGCAGCAAACATCAATGCAAAGAAAAGTGTGGTCTGGAGAAAACCTCTGTGGGCTGTCCACTTAGTGGTACTTCCACTCTTGAGTCTGAGGCTGTGAGACTTAAATATCAGACTGACAGTGAGACAGGGTGAGAGGACAGACCCTGTTTCCTGGATGTGAGGGGGGAGCCCCTTGTGTTTTCTCTTCACTGGTAAAGCTTACCATCAACAGAATCATGAAAGGACCTTGAAGATCATCGAGCCCAACCACCATCTAACTCTCTTCTCTAGTCATGCTTCCTTGTGTGGCAACTCTTCTGGAAAGAAAGCTGATCTTCCAGCTTACAAAGGGCTGCATAAGCTGGAGGTGCTGCAATATATCCCTGGGACAAGCTGCCAAGTTTAGCAGTTATCTCAGCAGAGGTGAACACACAAAGGTGCTCGAGTGCTGCTGATGACTTGGAGGTGTTGGTGCGGCAGAAAGATACCAACCCAGCTTTTGAGGTAGTAGGGTTGGTTTGTTGCTCATTAAGTTTAATCTCCATAGAAATATAATTTCCCAGGGGCCTGGAAGCCCACTCATGACCACACTGGGCCACCAAAATGATCAGGGGGATGGAAAACCTCTGCTACAAGTTCAGGCTGAAGGAGGCCTAACCGCGGCCTTGCAGCACCTCCAGGGGCTACAAGAAGGCTGCAGAGGGACTGTTTCCAAAGGCCTGCAGTGACAGGATGAGGGGCAATGGCTTGAAATGAGAGAATTCTATCACTCTGTGATTCTGTGTTTCTGAACAGAAGAATGACTTTAACATTTAGAGATCACCTAAGCACCTCCTTATAGCAATGACTGCAGGAGATGAGAGCTGCGTTTCTAATGTCAGCTCATTAACAGAGGCCTCTCTGCCAAGCTACACCTATTGGAATGGATTTTTCACCATGGGTTGGCATCACAGCAGGAAATTTAGTAGTTGTAACCTCATCAGAGAGGAGAGAAAGGTGGGCAAAGGTGATAGAGTGATGAACTCAATTTGGGCAGGCACAGCTGATATTTAGAGAGTGAATTCTTTTCATGTGCTCCCTATTTTGCGTGAGATGCCTTTCCATAAGGAACCATTTACTTCTGACTTGCCTCCCAGGGACTGAGTTCTAAGAACTGGTCTCAAATTACCAAAAAGCGAAGCAATCAGCAATTTGATTTGGTGACCCCTGTGTGTCCTGTCCTGTCCTGTCCTCATGCTCTCTGCCTCCCACCATCACTTCCCAGTGAGAGGCAGAGCTGGACTGCTTCAGAGCCTGAGGGAATCACACTCTTGCTCCAGTGGGAGCACTTTCTGCTCTGTGTAAAAAAAGACAAGCATCTCTGTGTCCAGCTCTGGGGACCACAACAGAAGAAAGACATGGACCTGATGGAGCAGGTCCAGAGGAGGCCACAAAGATGATCAGCGGCTGGAGCCACCTCTCCTATGAGGACAGGCTGAGAGAGTTGAGGCTGTTCAGCCTGGAGAAGAGAAGGCTCCAGAGAGACCCAAGACCTGCATTTCAATATCTGAAGGGGACCTACAGGAAGGCTGGGAGGGACTGTTTAGAAGGGCCTGCGGTGACAGGTTGAAGGGCAATGGTTTGAAACTGGAGCAGGGGAGATTTAGGTTGCACATCAGGAGGAGGTTTCACAATGAGGGCAGTGAAACACTAGAAGAGGCTGCCCAGGGATGTGGTTGAGACCCCATCCCTGGAGACATTCAAGGTCAGATGTCATATGTCCCTGAGCTGACTGCAGTAGCTGGAGGTATCCCTGCAGAGTGAAGGGGTGTTGCACAAGAGGACCTGTGAGGGTCCCTTCCAACCCAGTGCAACCTGTGACTCTGTGAATCATGTCCAGTATGCTTGAGAAGGTCTTGAAACTGAACCTTCGTCCATGTCTTTTCTCCTTCACAGGACTTTGGCTGTTGTTTTCATAGTGCTCTCTGTGGTTTCAGCTGACATCCTACAATGAAATTGCACAGCAGGAGACAGGGATTTGTGTGCTTCTCTTAGTTCACTTTTTTCTCTGTAGTGTGTTTTTAAAATACTTTTTCCATGAAATAAATATCCCAGTCTGAAACTCACCTGTGCAAAGGTTGGAACAGACTTTCAAGATCGTTGAGTCCAACCTTCAACACAACTCCACCATGGCCAATAAACCACGTCCCCAAGTGCCATGGCCACGTTTCTTGAACACCTCCAGAGATAATGACTCCACCACCTCCCTGGGCAGCCTGTTCCAATGCTTGACCTCTCTTGCAGCAAAGAAATTTTTCCTAATCTCCAACCTAAACCTCCCCTGGCGCAATTTTAAACTAACCCCCACCTCACGGCAACCTCCTTTCAGGGAGTTGTAGAGAGCAATGAGGTCTCTCCACAGCCTCTTCTTTTCCAGACTAAATATCCCCAGTTCCCTCAGCTGCTCCTCACCTGCCCCAGGCAGGCCTGGTGCAACAGGGAAGAGGATTTCCATGGCTGGGCTTTCTTGGGCTGTTTAATAAAAACAAAACGGCTATTTTTTTTTTCTTTCTTTCCTCAACTCTTTTATTCTCAAGAAAAGAAAAAATAAAAGAGAGAAAAAAAAAAAAAGAAAAGGAAAAAAAGAAAGTGAATGCTTTCTTATAAGAGCTTCTATTTTCTCCTACACAGAAGAAAAATACCCACAGAATTACTAGATTTTCCCCATTCAATAGAAATGTTGATTTCTCTCTGCCCTCTTCTGCCTGCCCCACAAGGCAGAAGATTATTCTTGAAACCGGTAATAAAGGGCAAGGAAGGGAACACTCAATTACAGCAGAGGGCCAGAGCCTCGTGTCAGCATTGCAATTTAACCGTGGGGGCTGTGGAAAAGGAGTGCTTGCTTTTCCATCTCTGCAGCTGCTGGTTTGCCACCGATGCTGGGATGTATTTTTGCCTCTAGTATCTTCTACTGAGATCTGTTTTCTGTGTTGGGTATGTCTGAAAGCTTCATCTTTTCCAACATGCAAGTTAAAGGAGAATTACGCTTTTCTGGAGTGCTGGTTGAGGCTATGAGTTTTGAGAACTTTCCAGAAACATGAACTAAAAAGGTTCAGGAAGCTTCATTTTAACTTGGGAAAGGAGATAGGAGTGGAGAGAATAAGTGGAGATAAAGGAGAAGATAAGGGTGAACTTAATGAGCCATGCATGGCATCCCATCTCTGCCTTTTGGAAACACCTCCAGGGATGGAGATTCAACCACCTCCCTGGGCAGCCTGTGCCACTCCCTGAGAAAACTTTTAATCAAGAAGTTTCTTCTAATACCCAACCTAAACCTCCCCTGGCACAATTTCAGTCACTCAGTAGAAGAGACCAGTCCCCACCTCACTGCAACTTCCTTTCGGGGAGCTGTAGAGAGCAATAAGGTCTCCCCTCAGCCTCCCTTTCTGCAGACTAAACAACCCCAGTTCCCTCAGCTGCTCCTCACCAGCCCTATTCTACAGACCCTTCACCAGTCTTTCTCTGGACGTGCTCCAACCCCTCAATGCCTTTCTTGGAATGAGGGCCCCAAAACCGACCCCAGTACTTCAGGTGTGGCCTCTCCACTGCTGAGTACGGGGGAAGAGGGTACTTACCTTCAAGGCTAATACCTTAGAACAGCAAGGTAACATCATTCTCTTTCTGTTTTTTCTCACAGCCATTAGATTAGAGTGTGTTCCACACTTGTAGGAATGAAGAGAGCTCTGCAGCTGCTGTAGGACTCCATGGTGCAGGTATGTCTGAATGCGGCTCGGAAAACAGACAAGCGTTAAAACCAGCGGTATTGTGTTGTCTTGTTTTGTTGGGTTTGTGTTCATTTGGAAGGTTCTTTCTTAGTGTGGAGAGTTTAAAAAAAAAAAAAAAAATCCTAGGTTGAAAGTTCCATTTCTTTAAGTAATTTTCTATCTGTGCAGAGGATTGAGCAGGACTGGAGGAGATCACCTGCTGTTTCTGACATAATCCCTTGGGATTTGAAGGTGTGCAAGCAGAGTCTATTTCAGTTCTTTGTTGCTTTCAGCAGCTGAAGCAGCACTTGGAACTGAAGGACTGAGGCTCAGTTCCTGGAGTCCTGGCTGTACTGAAACTGCTGCAGTTTACTTTTTCCCATATCCAACTCACTGCTAACGAACTGCTTGGAGGGTGTCCTAGGGTGTTACCAGGGAACACCTGTGCTGTGGTGGGGTGCTGTGGTGTGGTAGCCAAAAATGGACTTCTCAATTGCTAAATTCCTTCCTCTGAACTGCTTGGATAGGATGTGAGAGCTGGGGCTATTTAGCCTGGAGAGGGCTCTGGGTAGACCTTAGAGCAGCCTTCCAGTACCTGAAGGAGGCTACAGGAGAGCTGAGGAGGGACTTTTGTCAAGGGCTTGTTGTGACAGCATGAGGAGCAATCACTTTGAGCTGGAAGAGAAGAGATTGAGACTGGAGATTAGGAAGAAATTCTTTCCAGTGAGGGTGGTGAGACACTGGATCAGGTTGTCCAGGGAGGTTGTATATGCCCTCTGCCTGGAGGTGTTCAAAGTCTGGTTGGGTGAGACCTTGAGCATCCTGGTCTAGTGGAAGGTGTCCCTGGGCAGGGGATTGGCACTGGATGATCTTTGAGTTCTCTTTCAACCCAAGCCATTCTATGAATCACCAGAACAATCAACCTGTGCCCAGCTGCAGCCACCTTCCAGCAGTGGGTAGTTAAAATTTGCCTGTGTGCAAGACAGGTTTCCTGCTGTGGGACAAGCAAGCTGTCAGGAGGAACAGGCTGTTGGAAGGACTTTAGCTAGGGTCCCAAAGCTGAGCTGCTGTAGACCATGCTAATAAAAATAAGTAATCAAACCCCAACAGTTGCAGGACCAGCTTCTTGCACAGAAGGCAATGCAGTGGGGAACAGACAAGTTCTTCCCAAGTGGGAAAAGGGACACTGAGTGGCAAGGAGAAATGGTATTTGCTGGTGTAAGGGACAAACAGGTGGCACAAACCCAAACTGCTTCCTCTTCATCAGAAGGGGAGGGCATGGAAATTAGTGGTGGTAGTTTGTGGCTGACTCTTGACCATGAGAGGTCTCTTTAAATTTAGTGATGACCCCTGCAATTTTTCCTGGCCAAGCTTGGAGTGACTTTGCTTCTGTGTTTCCTGTGTGAAACCTGCTGCTGCTGCTGGGCAGATTGCTAATTTCAATCATCAGCCCAAGGGGACCAGGGAAGTGTGGCAGCAATAAGTTGAACTGGCTGCTTAAAGCAAGGAGGCTAACAAAGAGGTACGAGCAAACACTGGCAAGTGTCAGCAAATATTTGTTGGTAGAGCTGCTGTTCCACTGTGCAGTGTGAGTTCCAGCCAGTAGTGGAGAAATCTCAGAACTCTGCTGGGACAAATCAAAGAGTGCTAATGGAAAGTTTGGAACCCAGCTGTTGGAGAATAGCTGGACCAGTGTGACAAGATGAATTACAGTGGGATAGAGTGCCTGACATTAAGATGATGATAGGTTGGACACGATGATCTTGAAGGTCTCTTCCAACCTGGTTGGGTCTGGTCTGGTCTGGTCTATTCTATTCTATTCGAAAATCCCAACTAAAGATGCTGTTTCAGGTTTGTTTGAGCTCTGCATGTAGCACGGGTGTGTTCTGCCCTTGCTCTCACCAGAGGAACTCTGCCAGCCTTGTTTGCCAGCTTCTGTGAATGCTGAACCAATTCATTTGGCAGATGTTGGGACTGGCCTCAGAGCAGTTATGCTTTAACATGGAAAAGAAGTATCTTTCAAGTACCACATGTTCTAGTGTCACCACCAGTAAAAGAGTGTAGGTAGGGTCATAGCAAATAGCAGGAATCCAGATGTTGGATATCTGCTTTATGGGTAGAGGCTACAAGTTTCCATGCTTCACCCCATGAGGACCATCAAATTCTACAGGCATCGAGTATCAAATTAATCCATGGAATTCAGAGCTATTCCTGGAATGTGCAATCAGATTCTTCCATCTATTTATCACCCAGCACTGGATATCTCTTTCATACATCAAAGACACAATGAAGAAATGTGGGAAGATTGATTTGATAGAAATCAAGAGAGGTGATTCTGCCACTCTACTCTGGTGAGACCTCACCTGGAGTACCATGTCCAACTCTGGACCTGTTGGAACAGGCCATAGAGATGATCAGGGGAGGTTTAGATTGGATTTTAGAAGCAACTTCTTGACTGAAAAGTTTTTCAAAGCCTGGCATAGGCTGCCCAGGGAGCCAGATGAATCCCCATCCCTGGAGGTATTTCAAAGAGGCAGAGATGTGGTGCTGAGGGCCATGGGTTAGCACCAGCCTTGGTAGAGTTACAGAATGGTTGGATTGGATGATCTGAAAGGGCTTTTCCAGCCAAAACAATCCTATGATTCTGTTGCTGCTCGTTCTCCTTGGGTCCCGTTTTTCAAAAGGGCAGATCTTGAAACTGTTTCAGAGAAGATGTGGTGTGTGCATCTCACATGTGTACCTGCTGGTATTTAAAGATCTATTGCCATGATTAGTTAAAAGATATAAACAGAAGCCCTGCAGGCAATGCAAAGAATCACATACACGAATAGGCTCTCACAGATCAGCTCCTGAGCTGCCTCTGCAACCCCAATTTCTGATGTTGGTTAAGGAGGGTGACAGTGTTTGGAATATTTACAGAGTGAGACATGCTAATTATTCCTTCTCAGTTGCTATGAGGTCAGATTTGGAGGTTACCTCTGAGATACTCACACCGAAATGCAGAAGACCCGATATTTCATTGCCAGGAGCTTCCTCGGGTCATTTAATCTCAAGTAACATAACTGCCTTGATTTGTTAGTGCTCTAAACCTATTTTGCACTGGCATAAATTAGGATGTCAGCTATGAAACAGTCAAGTGAGGACTGGAGAGCTGGATTTCTGCATGGGAAGTGAACACTGCAGTAAAAATAAACACTACAGCCTGCCGTGGGGGGTACAGTGAGAGAATGTTCTCTCTTCAGGTTTTAATTACGGTGGTGTCAAGCCTGAGAAACTCCTCTGAACCCTTCAGTTTCTCTGTATTTGAGCAGAATTCCATCAGCCATAGCTTGTATCTCTGATGTGTAATCCTGTTGTAGGTAATTTATGACAGACATGTTCCTGCTAAGCACTGCTAAAGAGGCTTACAATAAATAGCAACATTCATCGGTCCTTCAATTGACGAGAGAAGTTTAAGTTCTCCTTTGCTACTATACAATCTTGTCCATGGAGGTGTTGGAATGGTGTCTTCTGCTACTCAAAATATCTTCATAGATTCATGGAATAGGTTGGCTTGGAAGGGACCTTGAAGATCATCTAGTTTCAACCCCCCTGCCATGGGCAGGGACACCTTCCGCTAGACCAGACTGTTAAGGCCCCAACCAATCTGGCCTTGGACACCTCTAGAGAGCAGATATCCAGGACCTCCCTGGGCAACCTGTTCCAGTGCCTTCCCACCCTCACTGGAAAGAATTTCTTCCTTATCTCCAGTCTCAATCTGCCCTCTTCTAGTTTAAAGCCATTGCTCTTCGTCCTGTCACCACAAGCCCTTGTCAAAAGTCCCTGCCCAGCTCTTCTGTAGCCCACTTCAGGTACTGGAAGAAAGCTCTAAGTTCTCCCTGGAGCCTTCTCTTCTTCAGGCTGAACAGCCTCAATTCTTCTATCCTGTTCTCCAAAGGAGAGGTTCTCCAGCCTCATGGCCTCTTCTGGACCCTCTCCAGCAGCTCCAGGTCCCTCTTATGCTAGGGACACCTTCCTACAGTTCTTCTTCTTCTTTCTGGTTTTGAAAGACTCACTGGTGCTCTCAACCAGGTATGTTTTAGATGGATTTGTCCTCCTCTGCCAAAAGGAACACAAAGGCTCTAGGAAACAGTCAGCAGGTGCAGAGCCTGAGGAGAAAGCTGTGAGAGGGTTTCTGACTAGGAAGAGAGGTGCAGAACAGAGACTATGTGGGAAAAAGATGGTCTGGGCCAACACTAAGGAAGAAGAGGCAAATTTGGATGTGTGCTGAGCGGTTGTTGCAGAGAAAGGATCTTGGGGAAAAGAAGACTTGTTGAACAAGTGGGTAGAAGAGCCTGAGACAACCTCCCCTTTATTAGATGGGAGATGTGGCTGTGACAAAGGGCCTGTAAGGAAACCAGATGAGACAGTGCAGGAGCCTGGAAAGAGAACATGGAGAGAGTGTGTTTACACCACCATGTGCACAAGTGCCTTTTTGAGTCTTGGTTCTGCTGCTATGTAAGAAGACGACAACTGGATTTATCATTATTTACTATTAATCAGTTTCTATTGACTATTAATTTAACTCTGTTTACTAACTCTGTTTACTGTTTGTCACCTTTCCCTCACTCAGAAGAGCAATGGGTACAGAATAAGCCTAGACTTCAAGTAGAATCAAGGAGATGATGTTTGGGATTGTCACAGGCCAAACCATTAGCTTCTCGTTCGGTTTTGGGTTGAAAGCATCCTCTCAAGAAATCATCTCCTGATCTCTTCACCTTCTCAGACTTGTGGTTTTGTTTGCACAGGAAACGGAATTAATTTGCTAAGCCAAGTAGTCATGAATAGAAGCTAAATGAAAAGTGATCTTGGATGATATTCTAATTGGGCCTGGCCTCCTGAGGCCATGTGCTGTGCAGAAGCCTGCCATTTTTCAGAGGCACTGCAGCAGCTCCTCCTTGCCTTCATGCTTTGCATAACAAATACCTGCTATCAGCCACAGCTTGGACCTGCCCATATGCAAGGTTGGTGGAGCTAATCAGGGTGTGGGGGAGGGAAAGGAGTCACAGTCACAGATTGCACAGGGTTGGAAGGGACCCTCAAAGGTCATCTTGTCCAATTCCCCTGCACTCAGCAGGGACACATCTAACCAGAGCAGGCTGACCAGGGCCACATCCAACCAGAGCAGGCTGACCAGGGCCACATCCAATCTGATATTGAATGTCTCCAGGGATGGAGCCTGAACTACATCCCTAGGCAGCCTCTTCCAGTGTCTCACCACCCTCATTGTGCAGATGATGTCCAGCCTAAATTTCCCCTGCTCCAGTTTCAAACCATTGTCTCTCATCCAACCTTCACAGACCATTCTAAACAGTCCCTCCCCAGACTTCCTGTAGGTCCCTTTCGCCTTCTCTTCTCCAGGCTGAACAGCTCTAATTCTTTCAGCCTGTCCCCACAGGAGAGCTGCCCAGCCCTCTGATCATCTTGGTGGCCCTCCTCTGGACCTGCTCCATCAGATCCAAGTCTCTCTTGCATTGGGGCCCCACATCTGGATACAGCACTGCAGGTGAGGTCTCACCAGAGCAGAGCAGAGCAGAGGGGCAGAATCACCTCTCTTCATCTCCTGGCCACACTGCTTTGAATGCAGCTCCGGCTGCCATTGGCCTTTTGGGCTGCAAGTGCCCATTGCTGGCTGATGTCCAGCTTCTCATCCACCAGCACCCACAAGTCCACGTTGCCTAAGGAGGAAGGGCAAGATGTCAGCAGGAGCTGAGCATAGAGAGACTCACAACATCCAGCTCTGTTTCCCTGAAACCAGGAGGGGGAAAAAAAACAACTAATCCACCCTGTGGTGACTCCCTGCCCTTCTGAGTTTTAGTATGCAGTCCACCTGCACACAGCCCTTTCTTCTGCAGAGGCTGGCTGGAGAGTCTGTCTTGATTAGATCCTGTAGCTCTGGCCTTATTTCAAATTCTTTCAATGCCCATCTTGTCAAAGCTGTCAATTCATCCTTCAGATACTAACAAAAGAGGGAAGAGAAGGTGATGTGTCCAGCCTAGTATTTAAAGCCTGCTTTGTTTTGATGTGCTATTACTCCTCATTCTTCTCCCTCTGAGAGACACAACAGTGGAAGAATAGAGACCAGATCAACAATCAAGTTTCAATGACTACTTTTCAGCAGTCCCTGCTGTCATAATTCACTGCAATCAGCTGTGGTATTCCCAGAGCAGGCAAGGAATAGAGATGACATGATAAAGGACCTCTGCTGTATCTAGGCATTATCTAGCCCAAGCTTTTGCTTCCTTCATCCTTTAATTTACACTAGGATGGACCCTCCTTATAGGAGATCAGCTGTGATGCTTTTCACATAATCACAGAATAGTAAGGGTTGGAAGGGACTTCTGGGGATCATCAAGTCCAACCCCTCTGCCAAGGCAGGATCACCTAAATAGCATCACAGAGGAACACATCCAGGCAGGTTTTGAATGTCTCCAGAGATGGAGACTCCACCACCTCTCTGGGCAGCCTGTGCCAGTGCTCTATCACCCTTACATCAGAGAATTTCCTCCTCGTGTTTAGATGGCACTTCTTCTGTTCAAGTTTGTGCCCCTTACCCCTTGTCCTGTCACTGGGCACCATTGAACAATGTCTGCTCCCTTCCTCCTGACACCCACCCTTTAATACTCATGTCTGTGGTTTACTAACAGTAGTGTAGCAGGTTAGTATGGGTCAGCTGCAGCCCAGAAAGTCAACCAGATCCTGGGCTGCATCCAAAGCAGTAAAAGCAGCAGGACAGGGAGGGAATTCTGACCCTCTGCTCTGCTTTGTTGAGACCCTACCTGCAGCACTGCATCCAGTCCTGATGCCCCCAGCATAGTAAGGATATGGACCTTTAAAAATCCCTTCCTACCCAAATTAGTCAATGATTTTGTGATTCTGTGATTCTATGCCCTGCCTGTGACAGCCAGCCATCCTGCACCCCACTTTTAACTCTGTGGCTCAGAAGAGCAAGAGCTTTCAGACTGGGATTGCACTCCATGAATATCTGAGGGGTGGGTGTCAAAATGAAGGTGCCAGGCTTTTTTTGGCGCTGTCCATCCATAGGACAAGGGCAGCAGGTACAAGCTGGAACACCTCAACATGAGGAGAAATTTGTTTGTGGTGAGGGTGACAGAGCCCTGGAGCAGGCTGTTTAGTGAGGTTGTGGAATCTCCTTCTCTGGAGACCTGAAGACCCATCTGGATGCATTCCTGTGTGACCTGCCCTAGGTGGTCCTGCTTTGGCAGGGGTTTGGTCTGGATAATCTCCAGAGTTCCCTTCCAACCCCTAACATGATTCTGTGATTCTCTGCTTGCATGAAGGAAGCAGTGTAGCTTTAAGGGTTGCATAAATCATGCCTAGAACTTCAAAGGTTGGAGAGTGAGGAAGCAGGCTGAGGACATTCTGCCATTCATGAGAAATGTTTATGCCTGCCACAACCATTTAGTGACTCTGCTAACAGCTTTGTTAAGGTATTTATCCCACCAAGACAGTTCATAGCTGTGGGCATTCAGGGGAATGGAAATGAATTCAGGCTAGGCCAAGCATGCAGGACAATGTTTCTGAGCCCAGCACAATGTTGTGGCTCATCTGCATAATCCCCGCATCCTGCTTGAGATGGAGGAGAAGGGGAAAGAGGTGGATACTCTGTGTCAGCCCTGACAGCTTTATTAACACTAGAGCCTGGTCTGGTCCTTAAGACTTTCTCCTTGGCAAAACACAGGCAGTAAAGAGAGGGCTGCATTGCCCTCTTTGGAGACTCTGGAAAATTCTGGAGGAGTGGGAATCACAGAATCATAGAAAGGTAGGGGTTAGAAAGACCTCTGGAGATCATTGAGTCCAGTTCCCAGGATCACCTAGGGCAGGTCACACAGGAACATATTCAGGTGGGTTTTGAAAGTCTCCAGAGAGGGAGACTCCACAACCTCTCTGGGCAGCCTGCTTCGGGGCTCTGGAAGGATGCAGGGATTTTTCTTTATATTCCCCCTCACTGCATCTGAAAATACTGACAGGTTGTCTTTATCACACTGCAGGTAATCACAGAATCACAGAATGGTTCAGGTTGCAAGACACCTCAGGGATCATCTACTCCAAACCCCCTGCTGTGGGCAGGGATACCTCTCAACTAGACTCAGCTGCTGAAGGCCTCATCCAAACTGGCCTTGAGCACCCCCAGGGAGGAGGCATCCGTAACCTCTATGGGCAGCCTATTCCAGTCTCACCACCCTCATACCGAAGAACTTCTTCCTGAAATCCAGTCTAACCCTGCTCTCCCTCAGCTTCAAACCATTCCCTATTGTCCTGTCCCTAGGCACCTTCATGAGAAGTCCCTCTGCAGCCTTCCTGTAGGATCCCTTCAGGTATTGGAAGACAGCTCTAAGGTCCCCCAGAGTCTTCTCTTTTCCAGGCTCCAGCCACTGGGTCATCTTTGTGGCCTCCTCTGGACTCAGTCCAACAGCTCTGTGTCCTCCTTCTGCTGGGGACACCACAACTGGATGCAGTATTGGGGGCAGGGTTTCAGCAGAGCAGAGTAAAGGGGCAGAATCCTTTCTCTTGCCCTGCTGGCCACACTCCTCTTGCTGCAGCCCAGCACACAGCTGCCTCCTAGGCTGCAGAAGGGCACTGCTGGCTCATGGGGAGCTTCTCAGCAACCAACACCCCCAAGTCTCTTTCTTCAGGGCTGCTCTCAACCTGTTTTGTACCCAGCCTGGATTTCTGCCTGTCAATGACATTGAAGAGAGAACCTGTGGCTGTGTGGGATGGCCTGGGTAAGGCAGGGTGCCCAGCATGTTAGCAGGGGAAGCCAAGGGCAGGTTTCCAAACCTGCCAGCTCTGATTTCAGCATGTCCATGAAGTGGTTGGAGCTTGCTATAGGCTGCTGCTCTCAGCAGGACTTGCTGGGTGCTGAGTCCTCCTGAAAATTTGGCTTCTTGACAGTATGATGCATCACTGGGTTGAAAAGATTGCTTTCAGCACCCTGTGAATGATCTGTTCAGTTTGAGTGTAAATAATATCTCTAATATTTCCTTTCTGGCTTTTGCAGAATATTTTTGCTTTTTCTTTTTCTCTGGAAGAGCAGAAAGTCTGTCTCTGTTGGAGCTGAGTGACTAATTTGCAATGAATAATTTATTCATGAATCAAGTCTTTTTCTACTTGTAAAAATCTCTTCTCTTCAGTTACTACAAGAAAGACATTGAGGTGCTGGAGCATGCTGAAAGGAGGTTGAAGCTCGGTGGGGCTTGGTCTCTTCTCCCTAGTATCAGATGATAGGAGGAGAGGAAATGGCCTGAAGTTGCACCAAGGGGAGGTTTAGGTTGGATCTTAGAAGCCAATTCACGACTGAAAAGGTCCTCACAGACTGGCACAGGCTGCCCAGGAAGGTGGCTGAATTCCCATCCCTGGAGGTGTTTCAAAGAGGCAGAGGTGTGGTGCTGAGGGCCATTTGCAGCAGCCTTGGTAGAATTAGAGAATATTTGGACTGGATGACTTAAAAGGCCTTTTCCAACAGAAACAATTCTCTGCTTCTCTTACTCACATAGAAGTCATTTTTTTTCATTTTTTTTTTTTAGTGATTATCTCTATTTTCCTCCCAACCTCCACCCCCCCCACACACACACACACTCCCTCCCTTCTCATGTGGTTGGAACCCACCCCTCAGATATTTACAGACATTGATAAGGTCCCCTTTCAGCCTTCTCTTCTCAAGACTAAATATGCCAAGGGACAGCTTCTGCATCTAGTCCAGAGTTCCTGAGGAGGAGGGGCGAGATCAGACTGAACAGTATTTCCAACTGCTTTAATTTCATGGAGCTGCTTGCTGAGCGAAGTGCAAGGTCTCTGGTAGCAGAATGAGTCAAAAGACTGAGCTGAGATCTGTGGCAGAGAGAATTCACACTTCCTGCTCCAGCTGGCAGAGGGGACATCTCTGTCAGACACTGACATGGACCTGGCAGCCTGACTGATGCTTTCTGGGACACCCTCTGGCAGCCTGATCAGTTGAATAATTTTGGCACCTAAATTAAAATGCTTCAGATGAGATGGTGTGAACATGTGCCTTCAATATGAAGTGGTTGGAGATGCCTCCTACTTCTCTTTCTCAGTCAGTAGACACCTGCAGTATGAAAGACTGGAAGATGTAATTGGGTTGTGGCCATGCAAAGAATGAGGAAGGTGAAGAGGAGAGAAAATGGCTTCAAGTTGCACCAGAGGAGGTTTAGATTGGATGCAAGAAGAAAAAGCTTAATTGAAAGGGTTCTCAAAGCCTGGCACAGGCTGTCTAAGGAGGTGGTTAAATTTCCATCCCTGGAGGTGTTTCAAAGAGGCAGAGATGTGGTGCTGAGGGCCATGGTTTAGCCTCAGCCATGGTAGAGTTAGAGACTGTTTGGACTGGATGATCTGAAAGGTATTTTCTAACCAAAACAGTTCAGTGATTCTCTAAAGCTACATGAGGATGAATTCTCTTGGCAGTATTCTGTTGTCTGCTCAAGCCAGTTGCCTATCTGTGCTGCCTCGCTGCTGGCAGGAAGATTCACACTTCTGAGGACTGCTTTCTTCTGAGGCCATGTCTGGGACTGCTGGGATGGTGTCAGGGAACTCAGAAAGTCTCTTAATAATCTTTATTTCCTGTGGCACCCTTGGAGCTGCAATTCTTCTCTTCAGCAGTCAACCCTGCAGCAGAGGAGCTCAGTAGCTACCTTGGTGGAAGCAGCTTGCATTGGTTAATGCAATCTAAATCAACAGCAAGCCCAGCCTGCTAAACCCAGCTCATTTCCTGCCTTCTCTATCAGTGAGCAAATGCTGACATGCTAAGCTCACAAACCACAGACCAGTGGAAGGTGTCCCTAGCATGAAAACCATAAGCAGCTGGGCCATCAGTGAGTTTTGGAACCAGGCATGTAGTGAGAGAAGAGCGTGACAGGGGCACCCTGGAAGATGCTGGATCAGATTATGTGTCTCACTATGGCTTATGTACCCAGAAGTCCCAAAGCAGCCTTTGGGACTTCAGCTTCCCCTTATAAATTGTCATGAGTGATATAAGTTGAACAAAGAACTGTGCTCATGAGGAGACAGAATCAGAGAATGACAGAACCATAGAATGGTTTGGGTTGGAAGGGACTTTCAAAGGTTCTGCCAAGTGATGAGGAACAGGGTGAGTGGAAATGGCCTCAAGCTGCTCCAGGGGTGAGGTTAGATTGGAGATTAGGAACAATTTCTTTGCTGCAATAATGGTCAGGGATTGGAACAGGCTGCCCAGGGATCTGGTGGAGTCACCATCCCTGGAGGCATTCAAGAAATGTGTGGCCATGGCACTTTGGGACACGGTTTAATGGTCATGGTGGTATTGGGTTGATGGTTGGACTTGATCATCTTAGAAGGCTTTTCCAGCCTTAACAATTCTTTGATTCTGTAAAGTCCTTCATGTGCTTAGCCACTTAGTGGAACACTGTGGAGACTTGTATCAACTTGTCTGTCTCTGTCTGTGCCTCTTAGCCAGACCAGACTCCATGCCTGTGTGTTGAGGCTGTTAGTCCTTCCTTCTGTTCCATCAGAATGATGAATTAAGGCCTTTCTAACACAAGAAGTGTAAAGATTCAGGACTATTGGAGCCTTTGGAAAAGAGATGATGTAAAATCACCATAGTGTCAGAAGTCACCTTCTGTGGAAATGCCTGAAGGGATCCTACAGGGAGGCTGGAGAGAGACTTTTCATCAGGGTGTCTAGAGACAGGATAAGGGGGAATGTTTTGAGAGAGAGCAGGGTTGGCCTGGATCTTAGGAAGAAGTTCTTCAGTACAAGGGTGGTGAGGCTGTGGAACAGGTTGCCCATGGAGGCTGTGGATGCCTCCTGCCTAGGGGTGTTTAAGGCCAGTTTGGATAAGGCCTTGAAAAGCTGAGACTCATGGCAGGGCAGTTGGAATAGATGACCTCTGAGGTCCTTTCCAACCTGAGCCATTCTGTGATTCCATAAAAATGTTGTGCCTCTGGGGGAAAGTAAATAGGAAAATAAATTCCTGAGGGAGAAAGAATCTGATAAGTGAAATGAGTCATAACTTGGGGGAAATGGAAAGGGAAAGAGCAAAGCAAGATGTCATGCAATAATCTGGTAGTTTTTTAGGATGCTTTTTTCTAGGTCAGGTTTTTCTTCTGGAAGAGATTGCCAGTGTTTATCCAAAATTGTAACCTACTAATGGCTTCCCAAGGTTTTCCCAACTGTTTGGCTGGGAGGTGTTTCACAGAGAGAAACCTGCTCTGCTAAAGATTGCTGAGTGCAGCAGGTGAAAAATGTCTGCTCAGACCACAGCCAAGGCAGTCAACTTAAAAATCAGGGCAGGAACTTGACTGTAACTAGATAAAATGCTGCTGGAATCCCCCTATAAAGTAAACTGCAAGGGTGCAAACTCCATTTTGATGAGATGGTTCCCCAAACAGCAGTTTTGTAGCTGCACGTAACCTGAATGTGCCTTTCTGCAGACTTTCCGTGGTGATTTGTATCAAGCTTGTTGCAGCACACAGATGCAGCATTAAACAGAGCAGTTCTGTTAGAAAATATTCCCTGGGGAGCCAGAGCAGGCACCTGTGGGAGCCCTGTTTATTTGCACTTAGTGTCTGCATTTGTTGCTGTAAATGTTTAAGGCACGCCTCTGGTTTGGGATTGCAGGAACCCTTCAGCTGGCTTATCCAGCACCATCTGTAGTTACAGAATCACAGAATCATACAATTGTTTGGGTTGGAAGAGACCTTTGAGATCATGGAGGTCACCCATCAACTCTGCTATGGCTCTCAAACTGTGGTTCCAATTGCCATGCCCACGTGTTTCTGGAACACCTCCAGGGACAATGCTGTGTATCTGCCATTTGAAAATGAGAATCGCTTTCAAAGGGTCCCACGCTGATCTCAGAAATGTGACCACAAGATTTTGGGTCTGCAACAAAATCGCAGCTGTGACTCCCACCTTTAAACTAGTGATTGTCTTCTGAAGGGTTCAGCCCCAGTTGCCCAGCTCAGCTATTGAGAGGAAAATGTAAAAAGTATGAATTTTCATTTCTGTCACATGGCAGCCTCTGTAAATGGAAGAAATCTTAGAATCATAGAATTGTTTGGGTTGGAAAAGCCCTCTAAGATCAGTGAGTCCAACCAGCGACCCAACACCACCATGGCCACTAAACCATGTCCCAAAGTCTACACGTTTCTTGAACACCTTCAGGGATGGTGACTCCACCACCTCCCTGGGCAGCCTGTTCCAATCCCTGACCACTCTTGCAACAAAGAAATTTTTCCTAATCTCCAACCTAACCCTCCCCTGGATCAATTTCACGCAATTTCCTGTCCTTCCATCAGCTGAGAGAAGAGGGTAGGCAGTGCTCTGGCTGTTAGAAGAGCTACATGGAGTTTTGGTGTCATTTTTAAACACATCACACAGATGCAGAAAATGAGGCATCAGACTCTCTGCCAGCAGTGTTTACCAGCATGTAGCTGTTGACCATTGGGAGCTATCTGGTGTCAGAAAGTTGTCCATGAGAAAAAACAAAACCACCTACGGAGCAAACCAACAGCAAGAAACTCTCCTGCTTCCCCAGGCCAGCAAATGCAGGCTAGAAGTTGAAAGTGAGTCCATTTATTGTTTTAAAGGAGAATTGTGGGGGGTTGCTGTATGGGACAGCCCAGGTTCATGGGTACTTCACTTAACAGCTGAAAAGTGAGTTATGTGAATTAAAACTCTGCAGCGTGACGAGTGCTGTGTTGGTACCGGAAGCAGCAGAGGGTAGGCGCAGGTTAGCGTCTTTCTGGTCTGTGATACATACCCAGTGTGGGGTTTAGAGGAATTGTGGAATCACAGAATGGCTCAGGTTGGACAGGACCTCAGAGATCATCTAGTCCAACACTCCTGCCATGAGCAGGGATGCCTCTCAACTAGTCTTGGTTGCTCAAGGTCTCATCTAACCTGGCCTTGAACATGCCCAGGGGGGAGGCGTTCACTCTCTTCCTGGGCAACCTGTTCCAGAGTCTCACCACCCTCATACTGAAGAACATCTTCTTAAGATCCAGGCCACACCTTGAGTCCTGTGTCCAGTTCTGGGCCCCTCAATTCCAGAAAGATGTTGAGTTGCTGGAAAATGTCCAGAGAAGGGCAACAAAGCTGGTGAGGGATTTGGAGCACAAGCCTTATGAGGAGAGGCTGAGGGATCTGGGGTTGCTTAGCCTGGAGAAGAGGCTTAGAGGAGACCTTATTGCTCTCCACAACTACCTGAAGGGAGGTTGTAGCCAGGTGGGGGTTGGTCTCTTCTCCCAGGCAAGCAGCACCAGAACAAGAGGACACAGTCTCAAGCTGTGCCAGGGGAGGTTTAGGCTGGATGTTAGGAAGAAGTTCTTCACAGAAAGAGTGATTGCCCATTGGAATGTGCTGCCCAGGGAGGTGGTGGAGTCAACGTCACTGGAGGTGTTTAGGAGGAGACTGGATGAGGCACTTGGTGCCATAGTTTAGTTGATTAGATGGTGTTGGATGATAGGTTGGACTCGATGGTCTTGAAGGTCTTTTCCAACCTGGTCTGGTCTGGTCTGGTCTGGTCTGGTCTGGTCTGGTCTGGTCTGGTCTGGTCTATTCTATTCTATTCTATTCTATTCTATTCTATTCTATTCTAACCCTGCCCTCCCTCAGCTTCAAAGCAATCCCCTTGTCCTCTCACTATTTGTCCTTATTTGTCTTGCCTCTGACATGGAAATAAGAGGACAATGAAGACTGCAAGGTTCACAGTGTGTCAAAGAACTGAAAAAATTGTTGGAAGGTTGTGTAAATTGTCTCATGGACACTCTGGATGTGTCTGCAGGAGACAAAAATGGGGAGAGAAAAAAAAAAGAAGCATTTCCAATAATTTGGAGGCCAAGAGATTCAAAGGAATCTCTCCCTCTTCTCTCAGTTAATTTAAAGATAATCAGGAACAAGTCCAAGCCAAAAAATAATTAAGCAAAAGGAGATAGAAATCTCTTACAGTTTGGTTCTGCCAGAAATAAATTTGTTGTAATATGCCATGAGTGACCAGTAAAGGAAATGGAAAGGCTAAGCCATGCCAAGATTGCAGATTCACAGCTCTGCCTACTCTTCCCTCGGTGCCCAGAAGCGTGAAGGCCTGGAACAACACCATTTTCAACATGAAACTAAATCTTGTCAAGTGAAGTGGAAGATGAGCTTAGATAGATGACAAATATAGTCCTTCTGCCTCAGAGAAGAGCGTTCATAGATTCATAGAATGGGTTGGGTTGGAAGGAGCCTTAAGGTTCCAACCCCCCTGCAATGGGCAGGGACACTTCACACTAGACCAGGTTGATCAAGGTCTCATCCAGCCTTCAACATCTTCATGGAGGGAACATCCACAACCTCCCTGGGCAACCTGTTCCAATGTCTCACCACCCTCACTCTAAAGAATTTCTTCCTCATCTCCAGTCTCAAGCTCCCCTCTTCCAGCTCAAAGCCATTGCCCCTCATCCTGTCACTACAAGCCCTTGTCAAAAGTCCCTCCCCAGCTCTCCTGTTGCCCCCTTCAGGTACTGGAAGGCTGCTCTAAGGTCTCCCTGGAGCCTTCTCTTCTCCAGGATGAACAGCCCCAACTCTCTCAGCCTGTCCCCATAGGGGAGGTTCTCCAGCCCTCTGATCATCTTTGTGGCCTCCTCTGGACCCACTCCAGCAGCTGCTCTGCTGGAGGGTAGGAAGGCTCTACAGAGGGTTCTGGCCAGGCTGGATGGATGTGCCAAAGCCAACTGTAGGAGATTCCACAAGGCCAAGTGCTGGCTCCTGCACTTGAGACACAACAACCCCATGAACACTCCAGGCTTGGGGTAGAGTGGTTTGAAACTGCCCAGCAGAGAAAGACCTGGGGGTGTGCCCAGCTGGCCAAGAAGGCCACCAGCAGCCTGATCAGGAACAGTGTGACTAGCAGGACTAGGGCAGTGGTTGTCCCGTTTTACTCAGCTCTGGTGAGGTCACGCCTTGACTCCTGAGACAAGGACATAGAGGGGCTGGAGCAGGTCCAGAGAAGGACAGCAAAGCTGGTAAAGGGTCTGGAGAACAGGGCTGGTGAGGAGCAGCTGAGGGAACTGGGGTTGTTCAGCCTGGAGAAGAGGAGGCTGACAGGAGGCCTCATTGCTCTCTACAACTCTGAAAGGAAGTTGAGTGAGGTGGAGGTTGGTCTCTTCTCCCTAGTAACAGCAATAGAAGGAGAGAAAATGGCCTCAAGTTGCAGCAGGGGAAATGCAGCGGGGATTTAGGTTGGATACAAGAAGCAACTTCTTGACTGAAAGAGCTCTCAAAACTGGTACAGGCTGCCCAGGGAGGTGGTTGAATCCCCATCCATGGTTGCACCAGCCTTGGAAGAGTTAAAAGAATTATTTGGCCTGATAATCTGAAAGGTCTTTTCCAACCAAAAGGAGTCTGTGATCCTAAGTCAGTCCAAGATTGCCAGGTATCATGGCATCTCCTCATGCTCCTGGTCAGTCTGCTATGAGCAGCAAAGCCTCTGCAGCAGCATCTGTAGTATGATTTTGGTCTGAGTTAGTGGCCCTGCAGACCTTCGGATGAGCAGGAAGTTTTTTCTCCTGCCCCATCAGTGCTCCAAATGAGTCCTCACAGTCCGTAAGGCAAATATCTCTTTGTTTAGGCTATAGTTTAGAAATTGATTTTTCATCCTCTGCATGGTAAATGCTCCTGAGGTGCCAGCTATGTAAATCCTTCCTTAGCTGTTTAAATACTGTCTTTATTCTCTCTGTAGTTAACTTCCATGTGATGACACAGAGGATGAATGATGATTAGCTGGAATCAGTGCTCAGGAAAGAGGGAGGACAGGGAAATGGATTCTATTTCATAAATTTCCTTGTGAGACTCCAGTAATTAAACACTTTGCAAAGGGGGTAATAACCAGCATGGTATTTATCCTGGCTCTGCCACTCAGACTGGCTCAGTCATATCACCTCCATTTCCACATCTGTGCAATGGGAATCAAAGCATTGACCTTCTTAATAGTATCTGTGACAGGGACACGGGGGCTGCTACTCTCTCAGATCTGCTTAATTATTGTTAACTTCAAGCCACGGAGCAGTTCCCTTGGAGTTGATGGGATTGCTCATGTCTGGGGCTGGTTACACTTCTAGAAGCTGCTGATGGCTGAAAGCCACAGAGAATTTCCTTGCTGAAGGAACAGCAAGTCTGCTTCTGTACATGTTGAGTCCTAGGTTTAGTTTTGGTGCCCTCACTCCACAAAGGATATTGAGGGGCTGGAGGAAGTCCAGAGAAGGGCAATGAAGCTGGTGAAGGGTCTGGAGAACAGGGCTGGTGAGGAACAGCTGAGAGAACTGGGGGTCTGGAGAAGAGGAGGCTGAGGGGAGACCTCATTGCTCTCTACAACTCCCTGAAAGGAGGTTGGATCAAGGTGGGGCTTGTTTTTTTCTCCTTAGGAACAAGTGACAGGAGGAGAGGAAATGGCCTCAAGTTCCACCAGGGGATGTTTAGGTTGGATCTTAGAAGCAACTTCTTAGCTGAAAGGGTTCTCAAAGACTGGCACAGGCTGTGCCCAGGGTGGTTGAATCCCCATCACTGGAGGTGTTTCAAAGACGCAGAGCTGTGCTACTGAGAGATATGGGTTAGCCTCAGCCTTGGTAGAGTTAGAGAATGGTTGGACTGGGTGATCTGAAAGGGCTTTTCCAACCAAAGCAATTCTGTGATTCTAAAATTATGGAGAACTGATTTTGTTTGCCATGTGGGCTGGGGCTTTCAGTGATTCTTCTCAAATTGAATTTCTGGGAGTTTGTAGGCCTCACTCCTTCAGACTTCGAAATGAAAATGAAAACTGAAGGAAAACTACTGGCCTTTGCAGAGGAATTCTGGATTTGCTCTTCTAATGGGAGTGTCAAGTTTTACAGGAAAAGGGACACCACTGGGTAGGGAGCAATCCTGAAGCACAAAGTGCATGGAAAAATTCATGCTTCTTTTTGTTTCTTAATTGGGTCTGTCTTAAATTCATGGAACCATAGAATCACAGAAAGGTTTGTGTTGGAAATGTCACCCAGTCCAACCCCCCTGAAGTCAGCAGGGACACCTCCACTAGATCAGGTGGCTCAGAGTCTTGTCCAGCTTCATCTTGAATATCTCCAGGGATGGGGCCTCAAGTACCTCTCTTGACAACCCATTGCAGTGTTCCAGCACCCTCATGGTGCCAAACTTGTTCCTAATATCCAGTCTAAATCTGCTCTTCTCTCATTTCAAACCATTGTCCCTTCATCCTGTCACTGCAGGCCTTCAGAAACAGTGCCTCCTGCAGCCTCCTTGTAGCCCCCTTCAGGTACTGGAAGGCTGCCACTGGAACCTTCTCCTCCCAGGCTGAAAGTCCTCTTTGGATGGACTGAAATACCAAAATAAGCAGCCTGATTTTCAGCAATGCTTTGAACAGTCTCGCTGAAAGTCGAAACAAGTGACCTGACCTAGTGGGAGGTGTCCCTGCCCATGGCAGGGGGGGTTGGAAATGAATGATCTTCAAGGTCCCTTCCAACTTAAACTATTCTAGGAACCTATGATTTCTCTTCCATTTCAAGTGGGTGACATCCCTGTGCAAATCTTCTAGAAAAATCTCTTGGCAAATGTAGGGGCAAGGTGGGGGGAGGAATGGAAAAAAAGAGAAACAAAGCTGGGAAGATCATCAAGAAGGAATCTTTTTTTCCTCAGCCTTGGAAACATGTTGGCACTCACATCTCTGCTTGAGCTGTGTGCTTAGGACTTCTCTTTGAGCGCAGACATGCTGCCCAGATCCAAGCACCTGCTTGTCCCACATGCTTTGTTGTTATTTTAAGACAGAGCTCTCTGCAGGTGCGTGCTGCAGCACTGCTCCAAAGCTCAGGCTGGGCCTTGCTGTGTGTCTTTACTTCCACCCTCTTCCTTCTGAGTCCTCGAATCCCTCTGGTTTCTCCCTGTTGCACAGACTGATCCAGAATGGCTTTGTGCTTGAATTTCAAACACTTGGTACTTGTGTGTGGTCTGAGTCCCGTGGCCTTCTTGGGGAACTCTTGTAAACATTAGTTTGCAAGTGGAGAGCCACACAGGCATAGCACACCGTGCTCTGTTCTTGCTTTTGACGTCAGTATGGTGCAGGGATACTGGGAGGATGGTCACCAGCACTGGGCTGCAGTGAGGGCAGCCATGAGAGGAATTTTCAGCCTGAAATGCAGAATGATAGAAACATGGAATTGTTCCAGTTGGGAATGACCCTTAAAATCACCCAGTCCAACCACGCTCTAACTCTACCAAGTCTGGTGCTAACCATGGCCCTCGGTGCCACATCTCTGCCTCTTTGAAACACCTCAAGGGATGGGGATTCAACCACCTCTCTGGGCAGCCTGTGCCAGTCTTTAAGTGCCCTTTCAGTCAGGAAGTTTCTTTTAACATCCAATCTAAACCTATTCTGGTACAACCTTTCCTCCTATCACTTGCTACTAAGGAGAAGAGACTAACCCCCACCTGACTCCGACCTCCTTTCAGGGAGATCTCCCCTCAGCCTCCTCTTCTCTCTCCAGACTAAACACCCCCAGCTCCCTCAGCTGCTCCTCACCAGCCCTGTTCTCCAGACCTTTCACCAGCATTGTTGCCCTTCTCTGGACACATTCCAGCACCTCTATGTCTTTCTTGGAGTGAGAGCCCCAAAACTGAAAAACTGAGCCTAGGACTGAAGATGTGGCCTCCCCAGTGATGAGTCCAGGTGGTCCTGCTGGTCACACTATTCCTCATAGAAGGCAGGATGCCCTTGACCTTCTGACCAAGCTCTTGGCCTTGTTGAATCTCATACAGCTGGCCTCAGCCCATAGATCCAGTCTGTCCATATCCCTCTGTAGAGCCTTCCTACCCTCAAGATACGAGATGTTTGTTCCTCTTGTTAGCACAGAAGTCCAGGAAGACGGCTCTTGCAGTTCCTGGATCTCAGCTCTCTGTCTGCTGTCAATCACTGTAACCCATGCACACTTGCCATGAGTCCCCTCAGTGGGTGTGATTTCAGAGAAGGAACAGTCCATCTGCTTTATCCAAATGCTGCTTGAAAGGAAGATGACTGACAGGGTTTTTTCAGACCCAGAGTGTGCAGCAGACTGCCTGGAGGCTGCTTACTTACCAGCTTGGGTACAAAAGAGCTCTGTATGAAGCATGCTGACAGATTAATAGTTGCTGGTGGCACCAGCTAAGTAGGCAAGGAGGAGTGGAAACGTTGTGGCCGAGGAGGTTAGGCAGAGCTCTGCACAATGTGGTGTGAGGTGACTCACCTACAGGGACAGAAGAAAGGCCCGCTCCTCTGGAGGGACAGTGATTTTGGGAAATAACTCTAATTTGGCAAACCTGCAGGAGAGATTGAGGCTGTGCCTGGCAGCAAAAGAGGTTTTACAGGGGTCACCAAAAGGAAGAGTAATCAGGAGTAGAATTGCATCCTCCTTTCCTGCCCAACACCGTGGTGCTTTTCTTCTGGTCTAGCTGTTCTGCTGTTATCATTCAGAATAATTAAAAGACAATTGCACCCATTTTTCTTCTTCAAAGTTCCCAAAGCTGCTGCTAAATATGTTGTCTTGCATATTTGTCTGCTTAATTTGTGCCTAGAGATGCTTTCTCTTTATTTTTCTTTCCCCTCCTTGAGTTTTCAGATTATTGGTCTGGAGAGAATGGGCAGTTTGCCCTTCCGTTGTATGAATAGCAGAGCAGGATCCTGTCACAGCTGAGAGTCCTGTATTTATAGCTCATTATACTCCATTCAGTGCTCCACGGACCCAAAGCCCTCCAGGGAGTGCCACCAACCCACAGCATTTTTCCCGGGTGCTATATTATGCATTTGGATCTTTGGCGCACTGACAGCTAGGGAAAGGCAAGGAAGGCAGCAGTGCAGGGAGGCAGAGAGTCTGTGACTGTGGGCTACAGATGCTGAGCAGTGATAGCAGCAATGTCAGCTCAGACCCATCCTATCGTGCTCCTGCTCCTCATCCCCAAAGATTCAACCAGATCCTGGGCTGCATCCAAAGCAGTGAGAGCAGCAGGACAGGGAGGGGATTCTGACCCTCTGCTCTGCTCTGTTGAGATCCCATCTGCAGCACTGTGTCCAGTTCTGGGGCCCCCAACACAAGAGAAACATGAAACTGCTGGAGAGGGTCCAGAGGATGCCACGAAGCAGATCAGAGGGCTGGAGAATCTCCCCTATGGGGACAGGCTGCGAGAGTTGAGGCTGTTCAGTCTGGAGAAGAGAGACCTTAGAGCAGTCTTCCAGTACCTGAAGCAGCCTACAGGAGAGCAGGGGAGGGACTTTTGACAAGGGCTTGTAGTGACAGGATGAGAGGCAATGGCTTTGAGCTGGAAGAGGGAAGATTTAGACTGGAGATTAAGAAGAAATTCTTGACAGTGAGGGTGGTGAGACACAGGAACAGGTTGCCTAGGGAGGCTATGGATGCTCCCTTCCTGGAGGTGTTTAAGGCCAGGTTGGATGAGGCCTTGAGCAACCTGCTCTAGTGGAAGGTGTTCATGCCCATGGCAGGGGGGTTGAAACTGGAGGATCTCTAAGGTTCCTTCCAACCTGACCCCATTCTATGAATCTATGAATCTGTGAGATGGCTTCATTGGGGTCAAAGTGTCAGCTCTGTGGAACAGGGAAGGAGAACAGATATAGCATGTAAAGATAAAGACAGACTGGGGTAAATGAGTGAGGGGTTAAGAGATTTTTGCTTCCACATACAAAATCTTTGTCTTGCTTTTCTTCTAACATGATTTGCAATCTCAGCTCTGGAGTCTGAGGAATTGCTTGAAGGCTCTTCTTTGGCTGGTGACTTCCACAGTTCATTTCTCTCCTCTTTTTTTCCTCCAAGCCTTGTGTTTTCAAGCCAAGAGGAGACAGTGAGTCACTTCTGATCACTTTGTGGCACCTGATAATTTTCTGCTGTTGCTTAATGGAGCCCTTCACATAAATGTGCTCCATCCATTCTTGCCCCACTGTGAAATATTGGCAGGCTGCTTGTGCTGATTAGGGCAAAGAAGAAGAAGAAAATATCAGAACTCTTTCTCTAGGAAGTTCATTGCCACCTAGCAGTGATTGTGCATCGGCCACAAGGGCTGTGAAGGGATACCTGGGGAGTGCTCTGCTGTCTGAGGCAAAGAGGTTCTGCAGCAGAGACAGAGGAGCACTCCTTACCCTAGAGTCACAAAGGAGGGATTGCCCTTAAACCTGGCAGCTTTCAGAGCAGATCAACTCTTCCAATGGTGGTTCAAACTCTGTGGCTCCACAGGTTTCCCTGGAAAGCCACCTGCTGAGCCTTTAAAGAAATGTCTTAATATGATTGATAGGATCTGGGTAAGATGTGATTTAGAGAACTGTTCAGGAATTCAGGGCACTTATGCATTGAGTGAGTATGGATTTAATGGCTTCATTTTAAAGCATCCAAGTTATGAAATGTAGACTTATAGAATCACAGAATGGTTTGGAAAAGCCCTTTCAGACCATCTAGTCCAATCATTCTCTAACTCTATCAGGGCTGGTGCTAAACCATAGTCCTTAGCACCACATCTCTGCCTCTTTGAAACACCTTCAGGGATGGGGTTTCAACCACCTCCTGGACAGCCTATTCCAGATGTTGAGAACCCTTTCAGTCAAGAATTTTCTTCTAACAGTCAATCTAAATCTCCCCTGGTGTAACTTGAGGCCATTTCCTCTTGTCCCTGTTGTTTGTACTAGGAAGAAGAGACCAAGTAAAATATAAGAAATATAAAACTTTGACTAATATAGAAACACATAATAGATGCTAACAGGGACTTCCTGGGTAGAACACATAATATCTAGATATTTTCAAGAGGAATTTTCACAACTGAGAGTGAATAATGGCTCTGCAGTGCTGTTCTCCTGCCTTTGAAAAACATAGCTAGGCAAAAAAAGAGCATTTTAATAGACTTTAGTTAGGCTGAATGCCAAGATGTGCTTAATAATGGTTAGTCTGAACAGGCCTGAGAATTCAACCTGGAAAATGTGGACTTTTGTTTTTACTTGCAAGACACTGAGGTGCTGGAGCAGGTCCAGAGAAGGACAACGAAGCTGGTGAAGGGTCTGGAGAACAGGGCTGGTGAGGAGGAGCTGAGGAAACTGAGGGCGTTTAGTCTGGAGAAAAGGAGGCTGACGGGAGGCCTCATTGCTCTCTACAACTCCCTGAAAGGAGGTTGGAGTGCGGTGAGGGTTGGTCTCTTCTCCTTTGTAACAAGTGATAGTAGTAGGGGAAATGGCCTCAGTTTGCACCAGGGGAGATTTAGGTTGGATGTTAGAAGCAACTTCTTGACTGAAAGGGTTCTGAAAGACTGAAACAGGCTACCCAGGGAGGTGGTTGAATCCCCATCCCTGGAGGTGTTTCAAAGAGGCAGAGATGTGGTGTTGAGGGCCATGGGTTAGCACAAGCCTTGGTAGAGCCTAGAGCATGGCTGGCCTGGATGAGTTTAAGGGTCATTCCCAACCAAAACTATTCTGTTCTGCATTTGGGCAGGTTTGGAGTGATGTGGGGTTTTGAGGTGTTGATGGCTCTCTCCGAACCTCTCCAAACCAAACCTCTCTGAATCGAACCTCCCTTCCCCTCCCCTCCCCCAATTTGCTCAGCCTTTCTTCACTTAGAGATGTTCTAGTCTCCTAATCATCTTTGCAGCCCATTGCTGTACCCTCTCAAGCAGTTCCCTGTCCCTCTTGAATTGGAGAGTCCAGAACTGGACACAATACTCTATATGAGGACTCACCAGGGCAGAGCAAAGGGGGAGGAGAACCTCCCTTGACCTACTGGCCACACTCTTCTTGGGAATGCCACTGGCCTTCTTGACCACAATATCTTTGAGCTGTCCATCTTTCTTTCAAATGTTGGATGAAAAAAGTTCAGAAGGTTTGGTAAAGGAATAGTAGACAAAGGAGTAGAGAATGCTTCCAGTTCCTCTAGGACAGCAGAGCATTCCCAGGCAGGGAGAGTCACTGCCTCTGGAAGCAGCCTGCTTTTAGAAACACTTGGCTGAAGCCTGCCTGAAAATGAAGCCACCCTTAGAAAATGAGATTCTGCCCTGGCATATGCCAGCATATTTCTGATGAGCTCAGCTAACTGACTACCCTTCTGGAGTTATATATTTAGCCCCTTTCAAATTATTTAGATTTTTAATTAGAAACTCGATGGCATTGAGTTCTGGCAACTTGATAGCAGAAGTAGCTGCATCTTCTTGAAGGGAACAGCTTTCCAATTGACATAACCCTGCGTGAGAGGGAGGGGGGAAGGAGGTGGGAACAGCCTTTCCCGTAGTATCCCAGGAAGAAAACAACTTCATGGATTAGGAGCTTAATTAAGACTGAAATCCATAGCAATAAGTGGGGAACAAATATAGTTAATTTGATTAAGCCCCAGAGTGAATGAGTTGCACACTGCATTGATTGCTTTAAAGCAAATAACAAAGGCAAGGCTGTTTGCTTTATGGTGCTATTACTGCAAATGAAATCAGTATCAAGCAGGTTGCTGGGGAGTGTAGCTAAGACAACCTCATAACCTCATCTGCTGATAAATGAATCTTTGGCTAATCAGTAGACTCAGCATGGAGGCTGCTCCAGCAGACTCACAGCAAGGCAGGTACCCTCCTGAAGAAGACTAAGAAACAAACAGGCCCTGGCTATGCAGTAAAGGTCAAGCAGGCTTTGTGTTTGAGAGCATTCTTCAGAAAAACACAGGCTGGTGAGGGCAAGAAGCAGTGGGATTGATTATGTCCAATGCAAGAAAGCCATTTGAAGGGCTTTTAGGGGAATTTACATCAACAGATGGACACCAGAGTAACCTACTTACAGCAAACCCTGGGAGTTCTGCTGCTGACAGGGAAAGGGTGATGGTTCTGTTGAACAGTGGGAGGAATAGGCTCCAGGGAAGCGCCTAAGGAGCATGATTTAGTACCAGCCTTGGTAGAGTTAGGGAATGGCTGGACTCGATCATCTTAAAGGGCTTTTCAGACTGAAATGGTTCTGTGATTCTACCTGGAGAGCAACTCCCTGAGGGTTCATGACAATCTCAGTGCTCTCATACACTTCTCTGTGGGGCTGACTGGCTAGAGATGTCTTGCAGTGCCATTGCCTCTGCATTCGGTGTCACACAGAAGAGAAAGCAGGGTGCTTCCTCCCATTCCTCTCCTCACTCCTCTCTCTTCTCTCTTATTTCTCTCTTCTTTTCTCTCATTTTTCTCTCTTTTCTCTCCTCTCCCCTCTCTGTGTTACCTAGAAGACAAAGCAGGATGTTTCTTCCCCTTCCCCATCTACTCCATGCTCATGAACCAGATCTACACCTATTCAACAGCAGAGAAGACACAGTGCTTGCTAGCTGCAGGTTTACTTTGAATGGATGCTGTGCTGAGAGTCATCCACAGGAAGAGTGAAGGGACCACTTCTCCTAAGCTCCTTCAGCTGGAGTGAGCACTTCAGTACAGAACAGTGGACCTTAATATGCCACTGTTGGCTTTTAAGTGACACCCAGCAAAGCCTAACCGTGCAACACTCCCTGAGGAGCAAAGAGCTCCCTGCAAAGCTAGTAGATATGCACATGTGAGCAGTCCCCAGAGAGCCTTCTGCACCTGGCATTAGCACAGGAGGAATAGCTGCCCTTCCACCCACTGGAAATAATTCCTGCACCTTTGAAGGTGTGACAGTCGACTGACTGAAATTTGGAGACAGGAATCCTTCACAAGCCCCTGCAGCTGTTCTCAGTCCAAGCAAGCACTCTCCAGGGGCCAACTTCCCATAGGCCATCATGCATAATGTGGCTGAAACCTCTTGAATTATTGATCTTGCAGAGGCATATAATTGTAGCTTACACAGTGTGTTTACTCTCAGGGCTTTGATTTATAAGATCTTATAACAATGTTCTCACTTTTGGCGCTGGCAAAACGCAACTGGCTTGCAGTTTAATAAATATTGACTCCTAGCCATTTGCTGCTCTGTGATTACTCTTCCTAAAGGACAAACTGATTGCTTCCTTCACTCAGCTCCCTGGGAATGCTGCAGGAGTGGAACACCTCTCACACTGCATTTTCCCACCTGGGAAAATTCCCCCACTTGATGCAGCGGTGCCCTTCCAGCCCTTTCAAGATCAGGGCACTGTTTCTATAGTCAATGGGCACCTGACGGAGTCTGTGGTCAGCCTAAGGGGCACCATGTGTATCTTCTTCAGTGCTGGTGAGGCCACACTTTAAGACCTGGAGTCAGTTTTGAGCTGGTGTGAGGTGGGGGTTGGTCTGTTTTCCCCAGGAACAAGTGATAGGAAGAGAGGCCTCAAGTTGCAGCAGGTGAGGTTTTGGTTGGATGATGGAATCAACTTGTTGACCAAAATGGTTTTCAAAGCCTGGACCAGGCTGCTCAGGGAGGTGGTTGAATCCTCATCCCTGGAGGTGTTTAATGGACGCAGAGATGTGGTGCTGAGGGCCATGCTTTAGCACCAGCTTTGATAGAGAATGGTTGGACGAGATGATCTGAAAGGGCTTTTCTAACAGAAACAACTCTACAGCCCTTTTGTGGTGGGTTAATGCCCATTCTGAAAACAGGGTGGAGAGCTTGTGAGTGTTTTGCCCTCCCTGCAGGGCATTTTCCCTCTGAGAAACTGAGTCTGTTCCACTCCCCACACCCTGCCCAGCTAGGGTATAAAATATTGTTCTAAACTTTTAACAAATGGAGACATTCCCTGTTGCCCTGGTTAGGATAAGGAGAACCCTTGTGGTCTACCTGGTAGCTCTTGTCTTGGACCCTCTCAGCACTGGATTGTTGGTGTGTGCAGGACACTGGGCCAGGGATGCCTGGGGCATTCCTGCCAGAGGGAGTGATGCCAGTCTGAGTGGGTATTTGCTTTAAGCAAAACTGTCATCCAGCCCCATCTTGCAGCTGCTGCTGCCATTCCAATGTTGACAACATATCTTGAAGAACATTTGAAGTCCTACCCAGTCTCTAACCTGAGCTGCTCCTTTTCCAGTTAACATCTGAGCAGTTTATCTCTGTTAGATGTTGTCGTATACCCACACTCCTTCCATGACTGATAACAATCATAACCCTAAACTGAATACACAGTGGAAGTATGTAGCAACTGACAGTCCCAGGAATGCCAAATGCTCAAGTTTCTGATACAAATCCAAGAGGATAATGAGTTTTTATCATCTGAGGGGCTCCCGCTGTCCTTGAAGCTTTTTTTAACCTAGGCTGGAGACTCTTTGTGGTAGGTGGAATGGAGGCACACAGTGGGAGCTTGTCAGTCACGCTGCTTGCATCTCAACAAGCTGGAGAGGAGCGATGGGAAAAGGAGCAGAGATGATATCTTAGGGTCACAGCCTGACTGAGTGAATTCCCTTGGCTCCTGCAGCAGGGCCAAGTCAGATCCATGCAAAGAATCCACATGCCCTAGGCATCAGTCACACACTATGACCCACAGGCTCATCTGTCAGCTTAATAGTCAGAAGGAAGATTAACAGTTTTCATGGAATAATAGAATCATGGAATTGTTTGGGTTGGAAAGACCTCTAAGACCACCATGGCCATTAAACCATGTCCCCAAGTGCCACATCCACAGGTTTCTTGAACAGCTCCAGGGATAGTCACTCCACCACCTCCCTGGGCAGCTAAACTGCACAATATCCTGAGTTCCTCTTCTGAGGACTTGTGCCCTTCAAGACCCAGAACAGGAACACAGTGTGTTCAACAGAGCTTCCACAAAGCCATGGGAATTCACAGAGTCACAGATTGCATTGGGTTGGAAGGGACAATCCGAGGTCACCTTGTCCAACCACCCTGCAGCCATCAGGGACACCTTCAACTAGAGCAGGCTACTCAGGGCCACATCAGCTCTGACCTGAATGTCTCCAGAGACAGGGCCTCAACCACATCCCTGGGCAACCTGTTCCAGTGTTTCACGACCCTGATTGTGCAGAACTTCTTTCTGATATCCAACCTAAATCTCCCTTACTCCAGTTTGAAACTATTGCCCCTTGTCCTATCACCACAGCAGTCCCAGCAGCCCTTCTAAGCAATCCCTCCTCAACCTTCCTGTAGGTCCCCTTCAAATATGGAATTGCAGCTCTAAGGTGAGAGCCTTCTCTTCTCCAGGCTGAACAACCCCAGCTCTCTCAGCCCAATTCACCAAAAAGGTTGTCAAGCCCTGTAGCAGGCAAGCCATGGAAGTAGTGGACTGCTCATGTCCAGAGGGGTTTAAACAATGTGGTGCTGAATGGCTTGGTTCATTGACAGCCCTGGCAGTGGCAGGTTCATGGTTGGATTTTATGATCTTAAGGGTCTTTTTCAGTCAAAATGCTTCTATGATTCTTGCATTTGCACTCTGGAGTTGCATTTGCAGTGCTACCAGCACTGAGCTCCTTTCCCACTTCCCTGTGAATCAGCTGACAACACAGCAGTCAGCTGCAGGACAAATCACCTGCTCTGCCCTCTTTATTGGAGTATCCTCTATCTGCTCTGGTGGTAGCTGCTGCCAGACAGCTCTTGGGATGTGATTATACTTTTAAATTGGTTTTATTTAATTTAATTTATTTGATCAAGAGATATAAATTAGAAAAGATGAAAAGAAAACATTAGCTATTTTTATTTTTCTAATTGGGTTTATTTTTGTGCTTTATCATCTCTTTCCTTCCTCTTTGCCCACTGCTGAAAGGTAGATGCATCCATCCCAGAAAATACCAAGCTGGATCCTCTCTTAGCAGTGTGTACCTTACACCAGGTCAGAATTCAACCTATAAGCACATCACCCACTT
Organism: Dryobates pubescens; assembly: GCF_014839835.1. Taxonomy (NCBI): domain Eukaryota; kingdom Metazoa; phylum Chordata; class Aves; order Piciformes; family Picidae; genus Dryobates; species Dryobates pubescens. The sequence continues at coordinate 45,537,196 of NC_071612.1, forward strand.
TCTGGTAGCAAAGGGAAGCTTGTTTCTGTGAGCATCTATTGCTCAGAGAAGATTTGCCAAGCACTTGTAGCTGAGTCCTGGTGAGGAAACATCTCCCTGCAAGCCGTTCTGGTTCTTGTCTTGACAGTTCAGGATCACAGAACGGCAGGGTTGGAAGGGACCTCTGGGGATCGAGTCTGAGCCCTGTGCCAAGGCAGGGACACCTAACAAAGTCACACAGGAACATGTCCAGGTGGGTTTGGAATGTCTCCAGAGATGAAGACTCCACCACCTCTCTGGGCAGCCTGTGCCAGTGCTCCAGCACCCTTAAATTAAAGAAGCTCCTCCACGTGTTTAGATGGAACTTCTGATGTTCCAGCTGGTGCCTTTTACCCCTTGTCCTGTCACTGGGCACCACTGAATAAAGCCTGGTTGCTTCCTCCTTACACCCCCCCTGTAAGTATTGATCAGCATTGATGAGATCCCCCATCACACTGCTCTTTTCCAGACTAAACCTGCCATTCTGTGCTTCTGTGTGATTCTGAGCAGATGAGAGACAGCCCTGGGTGCTGTACTTACCACATTCTTGTCTTCTGCAGCCCTGCCCAGCCCCACTATGATCTGAAAAAGGTGTTCCATGCAGCTGGGTGCCCCTTGGTGTCACCATTCTCTCAGATGACAAAACTGTGCTTAGCCCTGAGTCTCTTTCCTCCTCTTGCATTCTGGATGAAAATTTGCTCTAATTTAGAATATGAGGTACAGAAGTATGCAGAGCTTGAAAAGAAGGGAAAAGATGTTTGACTGTCACCAATTTGGAGATCTCTCCTGGTATCTGTGAAGTTGGTGTCAGTTCCTGTTCTGGTGTAACAGGGCTGCTGTGTTCTCAGCAAACACAGAGCTCCACACCTGCTTTCTGCACCAGATGAATGGCACAGAGCAGCTTGCTTTCCAGAGAATGCTTTATGCCCTCTTTAATCTGAAGTGTGTTTCTGCAGGCTGCCATAAGCCCTTCAGTGTGGATTTCTTGTTAGGGCAAAAGTATGTTTGGAAGCCTTGATCAGTGCTGCAGAGAAAGATTTGTCTGAACTGAAGAGCCTGGTGCAGATAGATGTTGATCTAATTGTGGTAGGAGCCCCATACATCTCAGCATGTGTCCACAAGTTGCAACTGCAGAACAGCCCAGGAGCTCCATAGCACATGGAGTGGAGAGGGCAGCTGACTTCATTGCCTGTATCTGTGCCCATCAGCTGCCTGCCAGCCTCCCTGCAGTATTTCCAAGTTGTGATACCCAACCCCTGGTAACAGATCCTTACCACCAGATAATGAATCCAAAAGCTTCTTCCACCAGCAGTGTTAATGGGCCTTGGGCATTCAGATCTCATTTAGAACAAATGCATTTTCCTCTGGGGAGTCACCTGGCTATGGCCATCCATGTGGGTGCAGTTTCCTTCAGCTGATGCCATCATGTATTTTCACATTGCCAGGCATTGCCCCAGCAGGATCTTTGCAGGTTAGCTCTGTCATCTCAGGGTCAGTAACATTTTGCAAACAGACCTCGTCAAATCAGAGGAGTATTTCCTTCCCTGTTCATCAGCCAAAGAGTGACCTGAAGCACACTGTGTCTCTTCCCCCTTTCCTGGCGGGTTCCTTTTTGGTTTTAACCTCTGCCTCCAGTTTTCATAAGAGATACCATGTTATGAATATACCAGTGATTCTGTGATTTGTGTTAAAGGTATAGAATTCAGAGTGCACAGAAACTTTTACCTACAGTCATCTATAACCTACCACATGTACATTAGCAGCAAATTTTGTCTTAGATGCTTGTTAACAAAGATATCAGCCAGCTACAGCAGTTTCAGGTAGCTTTTTGAAGAGCCATGCAGTGTCACACAGGTGACATTTTGCAAGCCTTACACACCCCTGGGGAAGGTAGGAAGGTTGTCTCCTCATCTTATGCAGAGGAAAATGGAGGAAGAAAGATATTAATGAGAAGTCATAAAGGATACCATCAGCTGGGCTGCCCAGACATCTTCCTCTTGGGAATAAAGAATGGGTGTGGTTGGAAAAGCCCTTTTGGATCACCCAGTCCGACCATTCTCCAACTCTACCAAGGCTAGGGTTAACCCATGGCTCTCAGCACCACATCTCTGCCCCTTTGAAACACCTTCAGAGATGGGGATTCAACCACCATCCTGGGCAACCTGTTCCAGTCTTTCAGAACTCTTGAGAACTCAAGAAGTTGCTTCTAAGATCCAGCCTAAACCTCCTCTGGTGCAACTTGAGGCCATGTCCTCTCCTACTATCACTTGTTACAAAGCAGAAGAGACCAACTCCCACCTCGCTCCAGCCTCCTTTCAGGGAGGTATACAGAGAGTAATGAGGTCTCCCTTCATCCTTCTTTTCTCCAGACTAAACACCCCCAGTTCCCTCAGCTGCTCCTCACCAGCCCTGTTCTCCAGCCCCTTCACCAGCTTCGTTGTCTTTCTCTGGACCTGCTTCAGCCACTCAATGTCCTTCTTGTAGTAGGAACCGAATCCCTTCTTGAATCCCTCCCTTCCAGCTAACCCACAAGGGCTGTGTGCCCTCCTTTCTTGCCTCAGGGAAGAGCTGTGGTGCACAAATCCCCTTCACAGAGCTGCAGGTCCTTAATAAAATTCCGCTCTGGTTGTGGCCCTGTGAGATGATTAGTGAATTAGAGTTCTTAATTAGCATTTTGCATAATTCATAGCAATTACAACATTCTCATAGATACGATTGTCAAGGTGCAGATGTGCAAACGTGCAGCTCTCATTTTCTTGTCTAAAGAACTCTTTCTGGTGGAACCTCTAATTTTTCCAGCTCCATTGTGCAGGGACCATTATTGCTGCTTGTTGTTTTTAAGGCATTTGGAAATGGATGCGAATCTCACTTCAGCTTCAGCCACTGTGACCAACTGCTTTTTTTTTTTCAGAAGCTTTAAAAGCCATCATTGGAGTTTGCTCCTGGGTGGGAATTAGGCAATTGAATTTTCTGAAGGACCCATACTGCCCGTTTTTAACATCCCACAGGGAATTGTATTGCAGTGTTTCAGTTACTACAGGAAAACAAAAGCTAAAGCCAGTGTGTGCAGCAGCCAAGATTTATATGGCTGGGTTGTTAATGGACTTGAGCTCTGACTCCTTCTTCAGATGGAGATGGATTTCAGAGTTCTTTCTGCTCTGTAGATACTTTCCTTCTGTCATCCTCAGTCCTGGGGCCAGTTCTAGTTAAAATATTTATCAATTATCTGAATGAAAGGATAGAGGGAACCCTCAGTAAGTTTGCAGATCACATTAACCTGGCAGTGCAGATCTACCAAAGGAAGGCTATGCAAAAGGTCCTGGACAGGTTGTAACAATGACCAGGGTCAGTTGAAAGAGGTTTTACAAGGCCAAGTGCTGCACTTGGGTCACAACAATCCCATGAATGATACAAGCTTGGGGCAGAATAGATGGAAACTGCTCAGAAGAGAAAGGCCTGAAGGTGCTGGTTGGCAGGCAGCTGAAGATGAGCCAGCAGTGTGCCCAGGTGGCCAAGAAGGCCGCTGGCATCCTGGCCTGAATCAGCAACATTGTGGTCAGCAGGAGCAGGAACTAATTGTTCCTCTGTACTCAGCACTGGGGAGAGCACAGCTTGAGTACTGGGTTCAGTTTAGGGCCCCTCAGCTCAAGGAGTCAGAAGCCAGCAGCAGGTTGGTTTCTTCTCCCTAGGAACAAGTCATAGAAGGAGAGGACGTGGCCTCAAATTGCACCAGGGGAGGTTTAGGCTGGATCTTAGAGGTAACTTGTTGACTGAAAGGGTTCTTAAAGGCTTGCAAAGGCTGCCCAGGAAGGCGGCTGAATCCCTATCCCTGGAGGTGTTTCAAAGAGTCCACGATGTGCTGCTGAGGACCGTGGTTTAGCATCAGCCTTGGCAGAGTTAGAGAATGGTCAAACTGGATGATCTTGAAGGTGTTTTCTTACCAAAACTGTTCTGTGGTTCTATCATTCTAAATGTACAATGTATGATGTGTTTGTGGTCACTAGGAGTAGTTTTTTGAGTACAGGAAGATCTGACAATTACATAGAGTCAGGGGCAGAAATAGGATGAAGACAGTTGGAGCAGAGCTAGGACCCCTAATTTCCAAACCAGAGTCCCTCAGAAATCCTTCACGATGTTAGAAAAAGCCACGAGCCAGGAGATCAAACCACAGTGGCACCCAACTCCACACTTCCAGGTACAGTTCCTGTTTGAAAACAATTACTGGGTTCCAACTGACAAATTTGAATTTCTAGTTCCTTCATTAAGTGCCTCCACAGATGGTATTAAATGTAATTAATTTTAGTTTCATAATTATAATCTAATATGTAAATCCACTTATAGAATTCCATTCTATTAAAGGCACAAATCAAAAAAAAAATGATCATTTCTAAACAAAAGTTATGAATTTCCTTAAAGGAAAGGCATTTGTAATTTCCCCCAGGACATTTTAATCACTTTTGGATTTGCAGTCACGGAGCACACAGGAGTTTCACGCAGTCATGATCTGAGGGGAGGAAATTGCAACCCTCACATTGTTATTAGAGGCAAACGGCACCCAGAGGAACCTGGTGGGATGCGTTCGGATGTACAGAGCCCTGAGCAACTCATCTTCCTTCCAGCATCACCTAAAGCGACTGGGTTGAAGAGCAGTTCTTATCCAGATAAGGATTTCTAACAGTTCTTACCAAGATAAGGATTATCACAGTCACAGAATGCCAGGTTGGGAGAGACCCCAAGGATCATCTGCTCCAACCTTTCTAGATGACAGTAGGATTGAGATGAGCTGGCCCAGCACCCTGTTAAGCTGAGTCTTCAAACTGTCCAGTGTAGGGGACTCCACTGCTTCCCTTGGGAGATGATTCCAATGTCCAACTGTTCTTGTGGAGAAATATTTTCTTCTGGAGTCCGATGGGAATCTCCCCAACAGTAACTTGTCCCCATCACCCCTTGTCTTCTCCATGGGACTCCTTGGAAAAAGGAAGTCTTCATCCTCCTGGCAGACACCCTTTAAGTCCTGGTCCATGGTGATAAGGTCTCCCCTCTGCCTTCTCTTCTCCAGGCTGAACAAAGCCAGCTCTCTCAGTCTCTCCTCACATGCAGGGCTGCCAGGCCTCTGACCACTCTCCTAGCCCTTCTCAGGACACTTCCAGCCTCTCCACATCTTTTCTGTACAGCAGGGGCCAAAACTGCAGGCAGTGCTCCAGCTGTGGTCTGTCCAGCACTGAGCAGAGTAGGACAATGACTTCTTCATCTCTGCTGGTGATGCCCCTGTTGATGCAGCACAGCATCCTGTTGGATTTTTTTGCCCTTGCAGTTCACTGTGCATGCATGCTGAGTTTGTCCACCAAGACCCCCAGGTCCCTTTCCACAGGTCTGCTCTCCAGCCTGGTGGATCCCAGTCTGAACTGCACTCCTGGGTTAGATATTCCCTGGTGCAGGACCCTACATTTGTCACTGCTGAACTTCATAAGGTTCTCGCCTGCCCACTCCAGCAGCCTGTCCAGGTCTTCCTGGAGGGTGGTTTGGCCTTCTGGAGTGTCAACCTCCCCACTCATCTTGGATTCCTCTACAAAATTCATCTGGTGCAACTTGAAGCCATTTCCTCTCCTCTTATCACTTGCTACAAAGCAGAAGAGACCAACCCCTACCTGGCTCCAGCCTCCTTTCAAGGAGTTGTAGCAAGCAATGAGGTCTCCCCTCATCCTCCTCTTCTCCAGACTAAACACCCCCAGTTCCCTCAGCTGCTCCTCACCAGTCCTGTTCTCCAGATCCTTCACCAGCTTTTTTTCCCTTCTCTGGACCTGCTCCAGCCCCTCAATGTTCTTCTTGGAGTGAAGGCCCAAAACTGAACCCAGCACTGAAGCTGTGCTCTCCCCACTGCTGAGCACAGGGGAACAATTAGTTCCCTGCTCCTGCTGGTCACACTATTGCTGATCCAGGCCAGGATGCTGGTGGCCTTCATGATTACCTAGACACACTGCTGGCTCATCTTCAGCCAGCTGTCTTTCCATGCTCACCAGCAGGACAGAAACAAAGAACAAGATCCAGAAAAGCCAGTTCCTCCTTTTTATTCCAAGTGAGATGTTGAAGAAGCTGCTCTATGTTTACCACCTCCTGTTAATGTTGTTGCCTTGAGAGCTCTGATACTGCTTACAGAAGCTCACTAATTGTCATTAAAGCAAATGTTGCCTTCAGCAGGCTTCCTCTGTTCCTTTCTCTCTGCAGCTTGTTTCTCAGTCCTCAGACAACTTGTGCAAGTGCATGGTCTTGGCCATGTGCTTCTCTCTTTGCCACTCTCTGAATTCTCAGTGTCCCCACTCAATATCCTTTTATTATGAAAGCTTTCCATGATTTTTAAGGATATGTGTTTTCAATTGCCCACCATTAGAATTAGTGTAAAAGAAGGAAAAAAAAAAGGAAAGCGAAAACACAAATCACCAAACAAAACCCCAAAACCCACAAACCAAAACAACAATCCAGTGAAATGAAGGGCTGGCTGGAGAGGGACTTTGTCTAACAACAGGACAAGGGGGGATGGTTTGAAGCTGAGGGAGAGTAGGGTTAGACTGGATCTTAGGAACAAATTCTTCAATGCAAGGGTGGTGAGATACTGCAATAGGCTGCCCAGGGAGGTTGTAGATGTCCCCTCCCTGGAGGGGTTCAGGGCCAGGTTGGATGAGGCCTTGAGCCATTGAGTCTAGCTGGGAGGTGTCCCTGCCCATGGCAGCAGGGATGAAGGAGATTATCCCTGAGGTCCCTTCCAACTTGAGCCATTCTGTGATTGGTATCATAGTATCAGTCAGGGTTGGAAGAGACCACAAGGATCATCTAGTTCCAACCCCCCTGCCATGAGGGGATTCTATGACTTTGTTTCCCAGCACAGGAAGAAAGCTGGGTGAATTAGTCACCTTGGAGGAGAGTCAGAGGACACAGCTCTTATCCCAGAGAATGCATGATGGCAGTTTTGCCTCTGGCTAGAAACAAGGAAACTCTCAAATAAAACTTATTTTCTTTATGTTTTGGGGGGTTTGTGTGGTTTTGTGGTCTTTGTTTGGTTTTGGGGGGTGTTTGTGTGTGTTGTGTTTGGGGGGTTTTTTGTCTATTTGTTTTTTTGGGCTTTTAGATTGATTTTGTTTTTACTTCCCCTGATAGTAATATTTTGTTGATGTTAACCAAAAGCATTTATGAATTTGGGTCAAATACTTTCAGCTGACAGAAGGGTAAGGTTGATAAGAATTTGGGAAAGCCTTGAAACATTTCAGGTTCTCTTATCTGAATGACATTTTGCTGAAGTTAATTCCTAACTTTTAAAGGAGGAAAAAGACCTCCCCTAGAGGACAGGTTTCTATTCTCAGCTAAGTGAAATATTTGTACAAATCAAGAGTGGATTAGATTTTCTCCCCAAAATGAGAGAAGGAGGACCAGAGGAAAGGGGAATTGGTTTCTGTTGAGGACAAATGTTAGAGTTTTGGGTTTGTCAGCCAAAGAAAAAAAACTCTCACTTCAATTCTTGCTGCAGGAGTGGGCCCGACATAGATAGCCATGGCAAAAAGTATTTGAAACACTAAATTATACAGCAATTTGATGCAGTTTCTGCCTGTAACCTTGAAAAATCTTATCACAAGCAAGCAGTGAAAAAAATAAGTAAGGAAGTGATGGCTTCCAACCAAAATCTGTCACTAGGGATTGATCGGAGTGGTCTGCTGGCTTGCTCCAGTTCCTGGTCAGCTTCTCTTGAGCTGAAATACACTGGGAGGCCTTTTCAAAGTCACAGGGGACAGTGGAATACCTAGTCCACACAGAGGGAGCCTAGAGGCTGATCTGGTACCCCTTGAAATTAAACGCCTCTTGAGCTAGCTCTTCTTCAGTCAGTGAGTAGCATGGCTGGCAGGAATCCTGACTGCTCCTAGGATATGATCATGAGGATGAGGCCTTGAGCAGCCTGGGACAGTGGGAGGTGTCCCTGACAATGCCAGGGTTGGAAGTGAATGACCTTCAAGGTGCCTTCCAACTCATACCATTCTCTGAAGCTACGAATCCTGTGGCTGTGAAATGCATCTCCTGGGCCCTCTGGCTGGTGAAAATAGCCTCATTCCTTCCCATGCTGAAAGGGCACACATCTGAAGACAGTTGTGTGACAAGTCTTCACCTGGTGTATGCTTCAGCTAGGGTAAAGAGCTGTGGTGTTGGGCTTATTTTCATTTTATTTCTGCTGCTGCAGCTTTTGGTCTCCTGTGCTGTGAGTGCTCTTAGCTGTATGTCAGCAGAGTGTTCTGTGGCCTCTGGCGTGTAGGGGTGGCAAAGGCAGCAGGCAGCATTTTGGATTCAGCCTCTTCTCATAATTATTTCCATTTGTGGGATGACAGCCTGGTGACCTTGGAAGTCCCTCCAGTTCAGTGATCCCACAATTCTGGTTTCCTCCCAAAATTTCCAATATATCAAAGTCTTCTTGTCAAATTAATTTCAGAAGCTGCACTTCAACAGAGGGTTACTCAGTTGAGTTGTTTGACCTTCAAGATCCGATAAGATTACACCTGGTTTGTGCCTATCTTTGCCAATGTGGAAAGAGCTAATGATCATCATGATCAGTCATGAGAACCACAATCCATCATGAGAGCAAGCATTCAGAAACTATTTAAGACAAGTTTTGGATGTGTTGGCATCCTGTGACTGTATGCCAGTATCCCTGTTAACCCCTGCCTGCCAGTCCTCTGGAGGGCTTTGCTCAGATTTGTCTCCCTCAAGGCAGAAACTAAAGAGGAGGCTGACAGAGGAGAAACAGAGAGAGTGTGGGAGAGCTGAATGGCAGAGGAAGAAATCTCTCTTCTGCTAAGTGGGTGATAGGGAGTAAACAAACGGGTAAGGGATTGTAGCAGGGTAAAGAACTTCTTGAACAGAAGGAAGCATGGATAGCAAATTCATAGAATGGTTTGGGTTGGAAGGGACCTCAAAGATCATCCAGTCCAACCCCCTGCCATGGGCAGGGACCCCTCCCACTAGACCAGCTTGCTCAAGGCCTCATCCAGCCTGGTTTTAAACACCTACAGGAAGAGAACATCCATGACCTTCCTGGGCAACCTGTTCCAGTGTCTCAGCACCCTCACTCTCAAGAATTTCTTCCTAATCTCCAGTCTCAATCTCCCCTCTTTCAGCTCAAAGTCATTGACCCTCATCCTGTCTCTCCAAGCCCTTGTCAAAGTCCCTCCTCAGCTCTCCTGTAGTCTTCTTCAGGTACTGGAATGTTGCTCTAAGTTCTGCCCAAAGCCTTCTCTTCTCCAGGCTAAACAGCCCCAACTCTCCCAGCCTGTCCCCTTACAAGAGGTTTTCCAGCCTCTGATCATCTTTGTGGCCTCTTCTTGACCCTCTCCTGCAGCTCCTTGTCTCTGTTGTGCTAAGGGCACCAGAACTGGACACTGCTGCAGGTGGGGTCTCAGCAGAGCAGAGGGGCAGAATCCCCTCCCTGTCCTGCTGTCCTCAGTGCTTTGGATGCAGCCCAGCACAGGGCTGCCTTCTGGGCGGCCAGTGACCATTGCTGGCTCATGGTAAGTTTGTTATCAGCTGACACCCCCAAGTTCTTCTCCTTCAGACTGCTTTTGAGCCGCTCCTTACCCAGCCTGGATTTGTGCTTGGGTCCAACACAGATGGCAGGACTTGCACTTAGCAACAAAACCAGGAGCAGAAGGACAGTGGACTGGAAAAGCCATGACAAAGGGCAGACATGAGCAAGAAGCTACAGAGAGTTAATTTTATGTCTACCAGGAGCACTTCATGAGCAGAGTAAATTTTATTGACCTGTCTACGAATCCTAAAGCAGCTCTCAATTTCCATGCTTTGAAGGCAGTGCACTCGTTGTTCCTGACCTCTCGGGTGCTGCAGACTATTGGATTTTACCCTCTGATTATTAGATCAACTTTTATGCTTTTCTCTCCTAGCTTCACAAGTAAACTTGTTTTCAAAGCTTCCCCTTAGAGGCAGCATCTTCAATTCAGCACTTGAACTATCTCCTGTATTGCTTTGCTCTCTGCAGGCATTTTTAGGCAAGACAGAGTGTTAGGGACAAAATCAGAAGCTGGGAAGAGTGACACAAAAGCTGAAGATGATTCAATCATAGCATGGCTCATGTTGGAAGGGACCTCAGAGGTCATCTACTCCAACCTCCCCACCATGGGCAGGGACACCTCTCGACTGGACTCAGCTGCTCAAAGTCTCATCCAACCTGGCCTTGAACACCCCCAGGGAGGAGGCATCCACAACCTCCCTGGGCAATCTGTTCCAGAGTCTCACCACCCTCATACTGAAGAACTTCATCCTAAGATCCAGTCTAACTCTGCTATGCCTCAGCTTCAAACCATTCCCCCTTGTCCTGTCTCTAGACACCCTGATGAAAAGTCCCTCTCCAGCCCTCCTGTAGGATCCCTTCAGGTGTTGGAAGGCAGCCTTAAAGTCCTTCTAGAGTCTTCTCCAGACTAAACAACCCCAGGTCCCTCAGCCTATCCTCACAGCAGAGGTGTGATCATCTTTGTGGCTTCCTCTGGACTCACTCCAACAGCTCGGTATCCTTCTTATGCTGGGGACACCAGAACTGGATGCAGTATTGGAGGTGTGGTCTCAGCAGAGCAGAGGAAAGGGGCAGAATCCCCTCTCTTGCCCTGCTGGCCACACTCCTCTTGATGCAGGCTAGGATATGATGTGTTCACTGGACAGGCTGAGAGCACGCCTGAAGGCTTCTGAAGATCATCTAGTCCAGTTCTCCTGCTAAAGCAGGGTCACCTAGATTAGATTACACAGGAACTCATCCAGAGGGGTTTTACTGGTATCTTCTGGACTGTTGGTGCCTCGCTGTGTTGTGTTTCCAGCAAATGTCAGGGTGGCTGAAGTCCCCCTTGAGAACCAGGGCCTGTGATTGGGAGGCTGTTTTCTGCTGTCTGTGGAAGACTGCGTGGACTTCCTCTTCCCTGTGATAATGTTGTGGTTTAAGCTTTCCCAGAGTCCAAAAGCCCAAATGGAACAGATTTCGATTGCTTCCCCTCTCCCTTTTTCCCAGTAGGGTAAAAGCAGATTAGGAAGGAGGTAACAAAAAAAAAAAAAAAAAAAAAAAAAAGAGGTAAAATCACAAAAGAAACTATCTGGAATCGATTTGGAAGTAAAAAGGGAAGTGTAACAAAGAATACATGGCATTTGAGTAAAAGGGAAGTTACAAAGGAATAAGGAAAAGGGGTAAATGAAAGCATATACAAAACCAGGCCCTGCTAGCATAGGGGTCCCTTGATGTAGATGTGGATTCTCTCTAGAGGTAGTCCTTAGGAGTTGGGATGCAGCATGAGCATGCCTCACCACATGGTAACTGCAGGAGCAGGAGCAGCAAAGAGGTCTGGCAGGCAGGCAAGGCACAGGAACAAGAGAAAGAAGCAGGAAGATGGCTCCCCTGAAATAGGCTTGCTGGACAGGAAGGGGGAATGGAATGGTTCTCTGAAGAACTTCTTCCTAAGATCCAGTCTAACCCTGCTCTCCCTCAGCTTCAAACCATTCCCCCTTGTCCTGTCTCTAGACTCCCTGATGAAAAGTCCCTCTTCAGCCTTCCTGTAGGATGCTTTCAGGTGTTGGAAGGCAGCCCAAGTTCTTCAGAGAACCTTGACCTGAGGACCCCTCCCCATGGGAGGGGAAAACAAAGTCTCTCTGCCCACCTGGGTCAGGTTTCTTTGTCCACCTGGGGGCTCGGATCCTGGTGTGTATTTGTAAGGTGGGTGTAACTACAAGAGCCAGGAAGTGCATTTTAGCTTTGAAGAAGAGCATACAGGGGCTGAAGGTTTAGGCTGAGATTAGGAAAAATGTTTTTCCTGAAAGAGTGGTGTCCCTCACTCCAAGAAGGATATTGAGAGGCTGAAGCACATCCAGTGAAGTGCAATGAAGCTGGGGAAGGGTCTGGAGAACAGGGCTGGTGAGGAGCAGCTGAGGGAACCTGGGGTGTTCAGTTTGGGGGAGGCTGATGGGAGATCCCTTTGCCCTTTACAGCTTCCTGAAAGGAGGTTGGAGTGAGGTAGGGTTTGGTCTCTTCTCCCCAGCATCAGGTGATATAATGAGAGAAAATGGCCTGAAATTGTGCCAGGGGAGTTTTAGGTTGGAGATTAGGAATAATTTCTTTGCTGCAAGAGTGGTCAGGGATTGGAACAGGCTGCCCAGGGAGGTGGCAGAGTCACCATCTCTGGAAGTGTTCAAGAAGTTGTAGACGTGGTGCTTCAGGCCATGATTTGATGGTCATGGAAGCTGGGTTATGGTTGGACTCGATGATCATGGAAGCGTTTTCCAACCCTCGTGATTCTCTGATACATGTCAAGGGCGGTAGTTCTGACTTTGTAGCTTTTCACTTTTGTTTACAGCTCACCTCCTTGGCAGGTTTACAGCACAAACCCTCCTCCCCTTTGTGCTCTGGTCGTGGTTATTTTATTGGGCATGTGTTTCACTTCATCAGTATGTTAGGGTGAACTCTTCCTCCTCCTTCTCCTCTTCCTCTCAGTAGAGCTCTCCAGGGCCCTGGCCAGCATTGGTCATTTATTTAATGAGCCTGTGCAATCAGCCTTCTCCTTCTGTGGCAGGAAAAAGGCGCAGAGAGCACTGCTGGCCCTGGCAGCCGGGTGATTTAGCAGCAAAGCCCCACAGAGAACGAGCAGCTCTCTGTTTTCCACCAGCTGCATGTTTGAGGAGGGCTGAACACTGTCCTTTTTCTGCATGGCTGCCAATGCATGCACCACTGCCAGTACCTCCCACAGCTCCTCAGTGCCACTCAAATTGACCAGCATGACATCTTTGGAACAGAATTAATTTTGACTGAAGGCTTTGACAAATAGCAACACTGGATTTGCCTGGGTGTCTCTTTAGATATTTCTCATTTCTGAGTGTTCTGAGAGTCAGGTGGGTATCAGTTTAATGCAGACACTTGTCAAGGCCAGAGGCTGCTGGGATATAGAGCACAAAGCATTGTTGCTATCCTTCATACTGAGACACTTGAAGAAATTCAGTGTTCCCTTTGTTGGTCATTCCAGCAACCTACCTGAGGTTTGGAAACAAGTCTGAAAGACAAATGTAAAGGCTGAGATGAGACCTTCTCACTCTTTACAGCTCCCTGGAAAGAGGATGTAGCCAGGTGGGGGTTGGTCTCTTCTCTCTAGGAACAAGTGATAGGAGAGGAAATGGCCTCAAGTTGTACCAGGGGGTGTTTGGCTCAGATTTTAGAAGCAACTTGTAGACTGAAAGGGTTCTCAAGGGCTAGAACAGGCTGCCCAAGAAAGTGACTGAATCCCCATCCCTGGAGGTGTTTCAAAGAGGCAGAGATGTGGTGCTGAGGGCCATGGGCTAGCACCAGATTGGGTAGAGTTAGAGAATGATTGGACTGGATGATCTGAAAGGGCTTTTCCACCTGAAATGATTCTGTGATCCTATGAGAGATCATTGTTGTGCACACTGATACTGGGGTGGTTGAAGACCACAGCCCTTCACACTATTTCTCTAATTTTAATCATATCTTTAATACTCCAGTAATTACCTGCGTGCAGTGGACAGCAAATAGTGGGAATAGATATGTTATGAGATGAAACTTCTTTCTGAAATACAGGCTGGTACCCGGGAAGAGTGCTCCAAGACATCAGTTTTGATTTGCAAACTGCGTGCTGTTTCCTGGCTGAAGATGTGGTGATGGTTGACCAGCCTCACTGACAGCTTTACTGAGAGGGGAGAGCAGGGTAACTGGTGGAGCTGTTAGTCTCTACTCAGACCACTGTACATATGTGACTTGCTGGAAAATTGCACTTTCCAGCAGCTGTTAGCTGTGCTCTGTGTGGGCAGAACCATCCACATGTTCTCTAGCTGCTAGGTCTTTATGCTGCTCTTAATAAAGGGATTGTCCCCTGGATAACCATTTGGTCTGAGGCAATGACATTACAGCATGGCTACTGTTACTTTGATCAGTAAATCAGTGTCTGCTTTTCCATCCTACCACTGAGCTGTTTGCACAGACCCTGTACACTGTGGGGCTTTCAGGGCAGAAAAGCCTTTCTGATGCACGACCAGAGCACTCTTGATAAATTGATGGAATCATAGATGGATGACCTTTGGAGGTCCCTTCAAACCCAAACCATTCTAGGATTCTATGAAGTGGAGCTGGACTGTTACAGAGTGGGCTTAAGACTGTACTGGGCATGGCACTCACCTTGAGAGGGTCAGGGTGTGTTCCCATCAAACCTTGCTATAGAGAGACCCATAGCATAGGCAGAAGAGACCCAACCCTCTCTGCTCAGGTAGAAGGGATTGTTTCTTACTGCAGAGGGGTTGGACTAGATGACCTTTGGAAGTCCCTTTCAACCCAAACCATTCTATGATTCTGTCATTCTGTGATGTATTTTCTGCTTGGAGGGTTTCCACTCTGCCAGGGCTTACCACAGGATCACAGATCCCATTGTGTTCACAAATGAGTGAGACTGGACAATCACAAAGGTGTGTTTATAGTCGATGCTTAGCTCCACCTGGGTGAGCAGCACCTCAGCAGTTCCCTAGGAATGGATATTCTCTAACCACTGTGAGAACTGTTGGGAGCACTGAGCTGGTGAAAACAGACAGGGTTTTTTGCTTAGATTATAAATCAGTCTTTCTCCTTATGGCTTGTTTTCAGTTTTACTCTGATACATGTGGTATCCTGTGGAAATAAGGCATCGAGGACTTCACCTCCCATCAAAATTTCTTGGTCTTCCACAACACCTGTGCTTCTCTGGCAGCAGTCATGCCGTAGCCTTGGCTGGTTGCACAGAGGGGTTTTCCTGCTCTCAGGCTGTAGGGTACTGAGAGTTTCTCCAGCTATGAGTCCTTCTTGAAGCTGAAGAGGGCAATCATGGCCATTGAGCTTGGGCAGAGATGATCAATGTATTGTTAGGAAGAGCATGTCTGAGGAGCTCATTCAGCACTTGCTGTGTCTTGGAGAAAACAGGATTTCCTTCTTTGGCTCACCTGTCTCAGTTGGACTAGGCAGGGTTTGCTTTTGCTTGGTCGAATGCAAAACACTATGGAGTGTCCCTGCTGCCTGCAGCGGGGTTGAGCAAGGTGGCCCTTGGGTTGGACCTTTCCAGCCCAATGCAATCTGTGAATGCTTAAGCAGCAGGGCAATCCCCACTGCATCATCACCAGTGGATCCCTCAGGGAGAGGTTGGAAATCACAGCTCAGTCAGAATGTTTGAGCACATTAAAAAAGTGTTTCCTGAAGACTATGATTTTATTGCTACAGGCAGCACTGGCTGGATTTGCAGTTAAATAGATGATTTAAGGTACATCTTGAGCTGGCTTGATTTTTCATGCCTGAGATGGGAAGTTCAAAATTGCCCTGGGAAAGTGCAGCCTTTCTGTAACAAGCCATGGCCTGTTCTGAGTCACAGCAGTACTTTTCTTCATAAAACATTGCCAAAGCACCTGTTCAAAGAGGCCTTTCCATGATGGATCGTGCTTCTGCTCCCTGCTGCTCGCTAAAGATCTGAATCATTCCTGCACAGTCACCACAGAATCCCAAATTTGAATGCTGGGGTGGGGAACTAACCTGAAATGCTACTGTTTATGATGGTTGTTCTTGATAGCTGGTTCCAGCAAGAGAAAGATTCCCTTACTGTAAAAAATCCAAATATGCCTTTCTACCATGATATCACTGCTCTCATCTTCACAGAGTCACAGAATGCCAGGTTGTAAGGGACCCCAAGGATCATCTGCTCCTGCTGCTTTCTAAATCACAGTAGTCAAAATGAGCTGGCCCAGCACCCTGTCAAGGTGAGTCCTCAAAGTATCCAGTGTAGGAGACTCTACTGCTTCCCTTGGGACATGATTCCAGTGTCCAGTTGTTCTCATGGGGAAACATTTTCTTCTGGTGTTCAATGGGAATCTCCCCAGCAGTAACTTATCCCCATCACCCTTTGTCTTTTCCTTGGGACTCCCTTAAGTTCAAATCATTCCCCTTCCCCCTTGTCCTGTCTCTAGACACCCTGATGAAAAGTCCTTCTGCAGCCTTCCTGTAGGATCCCTTTGGGTATTGGAAGGCAGCTCTAAGGTCCCCCCCAGACTCTTCTCCTCTCAAGACTGAACAGCCCCAGTTCCCTCAGCCTGTCACAGCAGAGCTGCTTCAGCCCTTGGATCATCTTTGCGGCCTCCTCTGGACTCCCTCCAACAGCTCTGCGTCCTTTCTTCTGCTGAAGACACCAGAACTGGACGCAGTGTTGGAGGTGAGGTCTCAGCAGAGCAGAGTAAGGCGGCAAGAAACCCCTCTCTTGCCCTGCTGGCCGCACTTCATGCCCACCTGCTCTTTATGTTTGCTATAAGCAGCCACAGCTTTGTGTAACAGCAACGTGCTTTTGTCCACCACAAATTGTCACCAAAGCCCTCGCAGGAAGCATTTGCTCTCAGAAAGCCATTCTAGGAATATCTTGGCTAGTCTGTTATTGCAGGTTTTATTTCTCTGTCGATTCACCTGGCTCAGGTCACAGCTTTTAATTTCCAAGATATTCACATTTTCAGAGCAGAAAAATAAATGCTGCTCACTAACAGGCTGAAAGACAAAGGGCTAAAGTTCCTCAAAATTTATTAACTGCTCCTCAGCAGGCAATCAATAGATAGACACAGCCATCTGAAATGAGAGGGTATCCAGTGATAAGGAGGCAATGATCATAAAGGGAAGCAAACAGGCAGATTTAAATAATAGCAGGAGGTCCTGCCTTAGTTTGTTAAGCACTTAAGCCTGTGGCTAGTTGTAAACACATGAAACAGAGAAATGCTATCTCTGGTGTACAAGTGTGGAGCAAAGCTTAAACCAAAGCTTGCCTGTTGCCTGTTCTGTGTGAGAGGAGAGCACCTCTGAGAGCTGCACCTCAGTTGCATCTCCAGGCAGTTCCTCCTCAGGAAAGAGAAGTTATACTTCAATTAGATTCCTGGTTTTCAGCTCTTGGCCGAAAGCTCCCCTGAAAGCAGGCGCTGGGAAAGCAGCACATATCCTAGCAATCGACTTGGGTCCCAGTGGTTGGGTAGAATATTTGGTCTTGGGCAGAAGGGACCTCTGCGTCCGTGAAGTAATATTGGTACTACCTGCACATTCATATTGAAAAACTTGTGTCTGTGCCTGCAGATCCCTCTGGGATTGCAGAGCCCACTCCAAATGAGAGCTGATCTCCTGGTCGTGGCCTGTGTTAGCTTGCTGCTGTCCATATGGAGGTGTTGGCCGAGGCTTCCCCTCTTCCCTCCCACTACCTTGTGTGAGGAGGTTAAATAAAAACACAATAAAACTCTGGGCCTGGCATTTTTCACTGTAGCTCAGACAGACATTTTATTCATAGTAATTCCTTTATTTGTGTCATAAATCCTTCTTCCCTTTGTGCTCCTCAAGAAGATTAAGATCAAGGGCATCACCTCTGCCATCGAGGCCTAGACCCCCGAGGCAAAGTGACAGTTCTGCAGCTTCTGCCTCTTCTCTCACCCACCTCTTCTTTGATGCCTCATCCTCCTAGAGCATAGATTGCCTTTACCTTTTCAACTTGTACTCTGGCCTCCTTCTGCAGCCACAAATAATAATCTCCTTCTCCCGCTCTCCTGGCACTCACTAGCAGGTGGTGTGCGTGAGGCAAGGAAAAAGAAAGGCAGAGGAGGCTCAGCAATAACAGCAGAAAGGCTGCAAGAATGCATAAAGTCTTAATACATTTTGCTATTGTTTCTGAGAGCAGGGAGCAATCTGCTGCACTCCTTCCCATGCCAGCTCCCGGGAGCTGGGGACTGTGAAAGTGTCAGGCTCCTTTAATTTTGTTGTGGGGTTGTTCTGGTTTGGTTTGTTTTCACAAAATGATTTATTTGTTTATTTTTGTTCACTGTATTTGGTGATTGATTTGTGTAATGATTTATTTATTTTAGCCGGCGAAGCTGCAGAGCAATTTGTTTCTTAAAGACTTAAAACCAGAAGGTAAATAAAAAACAAATTGGATCCTTCTTATTAAAATCTCATGGAGGTTTTAGCCAGTTACAGGATTTTAGAGGGAAGGAGAAGCTGTTTATATTCATTCTCAGTTGTTCTGGGCTCCTCAGAATGAGGGATGGCAGCCTGGCATCAGCGGAAGAAGAGAACATTAACGAATCGCATTCTTTCTCTGCATTTATGTTTGTGGGTCTGTAAAACAGGGGGCCAGTTTGTGGCAAAACACCTCTTTCTGTCAGCAATAATCTGGACTGTCAGATTCTTCTGGGTAAGTTTCAGTTCCTTTCAGAGCATTCTCACGCCTCAAAGGCAGGCAGTGTAAAAAAAAAGTAAATCAGAGAAGGGACAATGCCCTGGTTGTCACTGCCCCCCTGGAGTCCTGGTTACCCCTGTGTGACATCCTCGCTGTGTCACGCTGCCTGGGGCTGCAGGGCAGGTAGCCCTGGGCTGTGTCTCTTATCACATGCATGTCCTCGTTGCAGACCACTGCCTTCCAAAACTTGTGCAGACTAAGGAGATAGGAGCATATGCCAGGCAGTTGAAGATGGGTGCTTCCCAGCCCCTTGATTTCCTTCTCTGGCCAAGGAGGGTGATTTTGCTGATTAGCCTTTGGGACCTGCTGACAGTCATCTACAGAGGACTTTTTGTTTCAGACCAGAGCCATGCTGTCCCCAGTTGATCTCAGACTTGTACTGCCTCATCCTAGCTCAAAACAATGTTTGCTTCCTTGTCCCCTGGCTCTTCCCTTGCTGTTCAGATGAGGCATGAAATGCTTTCCTGCCTGTTTGGATGTATTTGTTCTGCTGCCTGTGTAGTTCTGTTCATCCCACAATGCTCCCCTCTCTTTTACTCCCAGGCTAGGGCAGGCTGGTGGGAGAGGAACTGGGAGTTGTATCCTGCTTCCTGGCCTTGCTTACAAACATTCCCATGCGGCGTTACCAGTGGTCATGGTTCCCTTCAGTCTGGTATGAGGTCAGAGAAAGGCACTGTGCTGAGAGCAGCCCAGTACAGGAGTGCCTTTGTGTCCCATCTATTTCCCTGCCCTCTCTGGAGATCCACATCTACATCGACCTCCCTCCATCCTCCCAGTCTTTTCTAATCTATCTTTCTGTCACAGACTCTCTCCCGTGCTGTATCCGGGGTCCGGGGAGCGCTTCGTTTTGTCCCAGCCTACAAAGCCAGCGAGCAACGGCCCGAGTGAAAGGGCTGCTTTTTCCATAATGACTTTTGGTGACTGTGGAGTCATTCTGACTTCCAGAGGGTCTTTTGTGGCTCCTGGGAAGCCCGTCCAGGCTCTCGCTCTCATGCCGCAGCTGTACAATGGGCCCTGCCTGCGTGCTGCCATGCCCCGGGTGGCACAGAGGTGTCTGCTGTCAGGGAGCCCAACAAGCCTCCCAGCCAGGCCGCCATTCCCAGGGGCCCTTGGCGCACAGATAGCAGCCGAAGGGCAAAGCCTCCTGGAAACCATCTTTTCTTGTTCTGCTGCCCATCTGCTTGGGAAGGTGATTGACAGCCGAAGGTTGCGGGGCCAGAGTCTCTGCTAATTGTCTGGGGCCCTTGCTCAAACATGGCTGGAGAAAGAGGGGGTCTCTGTAGGCAAAGGAAGAATGGGAACCTTTGTGAGGCCTGACACAGTAAATGCCACCTTTGTGAAAATTTAGACTGGCTGAGGTCAGATTTTAACAACGTGGGATGCTCCAGGCTTTTCCTCTTTCCTTTGTCCCAAAGGTTCCTCTTCCTCCTTTATTTCTGCTTCATCAACAAGCATTGTTTCAGTCAGACTCACAGCCCCTTTCAGTGGCTTAGCCGAAGAAAAGACATGGCACCCTCCTAAACAAGACTCTTTTGGGAGCTGCTATGGTTTTTTCCTTTCCTCCTCCTTGTCTCGCACGCTGTAAAGAATGCCTCCTGGTATTCTCGGGGGAACGGGGACATTTGCATATTAATTTAATTGTGTGTATTCATGCAAAACTACTCAACTAGCCACAGTTATTAAAATTAATTTGCAAAGGAAAGGCGCTATTGTTTTTCCAGACAAGAGTTGTCAAAGCTTATGTTTTCCTGTGTGCTAAAAGCACCTTCTACTTGCTTACAGCCCTGATTGTCATTAGAGAGTAGCTGGAGAACCATAACAAGGCTCATTGGAGAAAAAGGTGAGCAGAGAATATTTTGGGCAGACAAGAAGGTTTTGCCCCTGTGACTCCTATCCCTCTTCTCTGGTAAGGCCTCGTCTGAAATATTGTGTCCAGTTCTGGGCTTCCCAGTTCAAGAAGGATAAAGAACTACTGGAGAGTCCAACAGAAAGCCACTGAGGTACTGAGTGGTCTGGAGCATCTGCTTTATAAAGAGAGGCTGAGAGACCTGGGGCTGCTTAGGCTGGAGAAGAGGAGACTGAGCAGGTATCTTATTAATGCTGATCAATATCTAAAGGTAGAGTGTCAGAAGAATGGAGCCAGACTCTTTTCAGTGGTGTCCAGTGACAGGACTAGGGACAACGGATGCAAATTGGAACACAGGAGGTTGCACAAAAACATAAGGGGAAAAAAATCTTCCTGGAGGCGTTCCAAAGCTGCCTGGATGTATTTCTGTGAGATGACTCTGAATGCTTCTGCCCTAGAAGGAGGCTGGACTAGATTCACAGATGTATAGAATGGTTTGGGTTGGAAGAGACCTAAAAGATCATCTAGTTCCTAGCCCATTGGGCTTGATCAGTACACCCTGCACTACAACCTGACCCCCCAACACCTTCAGGGAGGGGGCATCTACAACCTCCCTGGGCAACCTGTTCCAGTGTCTCACCACCCTCAGTCTCAAGAATTTCTTCTTAATCTCCAATCTCAGTCTCCCCTCTTCCAGCTCAAAACCATTGGCCCTCATCCTGTCACTGCAAGCCTTTGTCAAAAGTCACTCCCCAGCTCTCCTGTAGCCCCTTCAGTTACTGGAAGGCTGCTCAAAGGTGTAAAGTGTTAAGGTCTGGCAGGATCAGCTAGAAGTCAATATATGTTGCTATTATATATGTGCAAGACCAAATCCTAAATGCCTTCCAGTGTTTGTACTTGTTGGCACTTTATAATTCCAAATACTATCACAGACTTGGCTACCAGCACACAGATGTGTGCACAAAGCAGCAGAAGCTTTCCTGGAAATGTTGACAGCTCCATACATAATCCATGGATGTGACATGACCCCTGCCTGGTCTCCAAAGGTATTATCAGAACTATCACTGGCACAATATCTAAAGTAATTTAGTTCCAGACCCTGTAGTGAAGCATAATACAGAGCTGCTTTTGCGACATTTGCTCCTGTGTCTGTGATAATCAAACTGCCAGAGTGACCTTGGGGAGGTCATAACTGCTCCTTGATTTGGATGTAAAGCTTCCATAGTGTTTTTCTCACTGTGTGATAGTTGTTAAGGGGGGGGCGGGGAAAGTACAAAAATGAATCTTGTTTCCACAATGTCCTTTAAAAGACATTGATGGTGGTTATAGAGATACAGAATGTTTATTGGGTCCACAACCCTCTGGGAAAACCCAGAGACTTTGAATTTCCTGGCCCTGGAAACTCCATGGGAGAGAGGCACTTGAGGTATACACAAAGAAAATTCTGGTGTCTGTAGTAGCCACCCTGACAAAGTGCAGGGTGCTGAGCCAGTCTCAGTGGATTTTGTTTACTAGGGTGAGTTCATGCAAACTGTGTCAACACAAATATTTTGATTTCAGCAAATATCCAGATTCACAGATTCAGAGAATGGGTTGGGTTGGAAGGGTTCTTGAAGATCATTTAGTTCCAATCCCTCTGCCATGGGCAGGCACACCTTCCACTAGTGCAGGTTGCTTAAGGCCTCATCCAACCTGGCCTTGGCCTGGTATCCACAACCTCCTTGGGCAACCTCTTCCATTGTCTTACCACCCTCACTGGTCTCCAGACTAAATCTCTCCTCCCTCTTCCCTCTTGTCCTCTCATCCAGACCCTTTGGAGTGCATCTATTCTACTTTTGAGACTTAAGTTCAGCTGCAAGTTCTGGATGCTTCAAGATAAGCCTCTTGTAGGTGTTTGTTGTGTGATACTTTGGACAATGTATTGGTTGGTGGTGGCTGCTTGAGACTTTGGACAATGTATTGACCAATTTACAGATCTAGTGTAGAGTTCAAAGGGAGCTGCAGGATGGATGGCTTTGACAGTCAGGGCATAGAATTACAGAATCAAAGAGTCACAGAATCAAAGAATCAGAATCAAGGAATCATACAATCATAGATTAGTTGAGGTGAGAAGAGACTTTTAAAGGTCATCCAGTCCAAATGCTCTGCAGTCAGCAGGGACATCTGCAACCAGAGTAGGTTGCTCAGAGCCCCAGACAACCTGACCTGAAATGGTTCCAGGGATAGAGTTTCTAGTCTGAAACATCCTCTTCTAGTTTAAAACCATCAGCCCTTGTCCTGTCCCTACATACTCTTGCAAAAGTTCCCCAGGCATGCATGGCTTGTCCCCAGACTACTACACATCATGCCTCTGACCAGTTGGGAAATCTGGTGGATAATCCTGATGGTGCCATGCTTAAGGAATTCTTTCCAGCAGCTCTGAACTGGACATTTTCATTTCATGTGACATTTTATAGAGTCATAGAATCATTTTGGTTGGAAAAGCTCTTTCAGATCATCCAGTTTGACCATTCTCTAAATCTACCTAGGCTGGGGCTCTACCGTGGCCCTCAGCACCACATCTCTGCCTCTTTGAAACACCTCCAGGGATGAGGCTTCAACCACCTCCCTGGGCAGCCTGTGCCAGTCTTTCAGAACACTTTCAGTCAAGAAGTTTCTTCTAAGATCCAACCTAAACTTCCCCTGATGCAATTTGAGGCCATTTCCTCTTGGAGAAGAGACCAAGCCTCAGCTGGCTCCAACCTCTTTTAAGCAATATTAATTGCTTACAGTATTTCAGCAGAGATTCAGCCTGCAGAGGGACACATGGCTCTAAGAACACAAAGGAAATGCTAGTTTTTGTGTCCTGACCATAGTGGCTTTTAATCTCTTACATGAAATTATATCATATAACCCTGTTTCTGATTTCTAGCTTGCTGCATACTGCACTCGAGTCAATCATAGCTGGATTAATTAATTTGAATTAACTGCAGGGATACTTTCCATTGATTTCAGTGGACCGTGGATCACACTGGAACATCATACAAATTACTGCTTCTTAATTAACCCCTCTACTCTTATCTGATCTCTTTGAGTTACTCACCAGGTGTGCAGGAGGATAGGGACTGAAACTTTGGTCTTGTGTAGCAAGGAATGTCATCAATAGCCAGCTCCTTTTTCTCTTGCCCTCCAGCCAAGCTGGTGCTTGGGGCTCCTTTTGTGTGCTGGGGATTTTTTAATGCTAGTGGGAGACTGTGAGAGAAATAGAAATGAACTTGTTCTGTAAAAGCAGGTACCTGCCACACAGTGGGGGCCTAGGACAGGCTCACAGTGCAGGAATCTGATTCTGAAATGTTTTACCCTTGTCAGGGCAAGTCTGCCACTAGCTTCTACCAAGTTTTCTTTTCTTCCTCTGATTTTCAGTGAACTGTAAAGTTTTGTGTTTGACCAGTTGGGATTTGGGGACCTGGAATCATGGTGATGAGGGCTAAGTGCGTGTCTAAGACAGAACCTGAGCGGGTTTGAATGAGGAGAGGATGTCCAACAGAGGTAGAGAATCTCAGGGAAGCTTTTGTAAGTGGAATTGTAGATGCAGAAGATACTGGCTATGCAAAAGTGGAACACTGCAGCAGGTTGTCCAGGGAGGTAGTTGAGGCCCCATCCCTGGAGATATTCAAGATCAGGCTGGACAAGGCTCTGAGCAACCTGACCTAGTGGAGGATGTGCAGTGGTCCTTGGAACATATTTTCCACGTTTACTAAGGACTATACAACCCTAAGTGTGCCACTTTTACAGCTATGATGGATTTAGTTCCTCACAGACATCTCACTTGCCTGGATCTCAGGCCATACTGAGACTGTAGGTTCCTGTGGAATTCATTGAATAACAGCCAAGAGCTGTTGCTCTTTTCAGTGCTGAATGGCACTCCTGCAATTCAGTTCTTTTGGTATTGCAGCATGTACCTACCTGCTTCAGCTTGGAAAATGGTAATTAGGTTGGCAAGGACATGCTGAAAATGCTGCCTTTCATATCTCACAATGCTAACAAAGACCTGTCAGAAGTTTTTCAGAATCATAGAATGGCTCAGGTTGGAAGGCACCTCAGACAGCATCTACTCCAAGCCCTCTGTCATGGGCAGGGACATCTTCCACTACACCAGGTTGCTCAAGGTTTCATCCAACCTGACCTTGAACATCTCCAGGGAGGGGGCATCCACAACCTCCATGGGAAGCATATTGTAGTATCTCAGCACCCTTGTACTGAAGAACTTCTTCCTAAGATCCAGTCTAACCCTGCTCTCCCTCAGCTTCAAACCATTCCCCCTTGTCCTGTCTCTAGACACCCTGATGAAAAGTCCCTCTGCAGCCTTCTTGTAGGATCACTTCAGGTATTGGAAGGCATCTCTAAGGTCTCCCTGGGGTCTTCTCTTCTTCAGGCTGAACAACCCCAACTGCCTCAGCCTATCCATAGCAGAGGTGCTCCAGCTTTTGGATCATCTTGGTGGCCTCCTCTGAACTCTCTCCAGCAGCTCTGTGTCCTTCCTACACTGGGGACACCAGAACTGGATGCAGTATTGGGGGTGGGGTCTCAGCAGAGCAGAGCAGAGGAAAGGGGCAGAATCCCCTCTCTTGCCCTGCTGGCCACACTCCTCTTGATGCAGCCTGGCACACAGCTGCCTTCTGGGCTGCATGAGGGCACTGCTGGTTCATGGGGAGCTTCTCAACAACCAACTTCCCCCCAGGTCTCTATCTTCATGGTTGCTCTCAATCCACTCTGCACCCAGCCTGGATTTGTGCCTGGGGTTGGCCTGACCCAGATGCAGGACCTTGCACTGTGACTTGTTGAACCTCATGCAGTCAGCACTGGCCTACTTCTCAAGACTGTCAAGATCCTTCTGAATAGATCCCTGCCCTCAAGTGAGTCCATTGCACCACACAGCTTTGTGTCATTAGCAAACCTGCTGACATGCCTCAGTGGCACTGTCCATGTCACCGACAACATGTAGAGGTGCATGGGGGTGTGCAGGGATACCTACTGCAGGCTCGTGGCTTCCTTTTCTCATGGGAGATTGAGCCACAGTCCCTAAGTTGATGCATCATCACACAATAACAAAGCTGCATATGGGAGGGGGGGAAGAAAAAAGCAAAGTTATAGAAAAAGCTCAAAACTGTATTTAGCCTTCTCTGCAGTGAGGAGCTGCAGGAAATTGCTGTTGCCAGCCACCTGTGTGCATCCATTCTCTTAAAGCAAAGGATGCATTATTGATAACCCATTGCAGAGAAACAAAAATTGATGTCATGTTCTCTTTTGTCATTTTTCTTTTTAATTAATGGTGGGTTTGAGAATGATGTTTTAGAAACAACTGCATGCTTTCAAGGCCAGCTTCTCTCATTGCTTCCCCACGACCTAAGAGTCACCAAGTGACATTATCTGTCTGACATCAGACTGGGTGATCTTCCAGCCTTGATGTCAACTTCTTTGGGCTAAATTATGCATCCTCTTTTAGAGATAGCATTACTTAGCCATGTCCTCCACTAAGTAAACTGGCATCCCAAGCAGGACAGCTATGTAGCCAAGTGAAGGATCAGTCATGTGGGCTGTCAGGAAGGCAGAGTCCACAGTTTCTTCATGTGCCAGTCCTGTGCACAGTGATACCATTTTTGCACCTCTTGGTTTCATGCTGTGAAGGAAGAAAGGCAAAGAAGGTTGAAGAGTAGTTGAAGGAGGAACATCCCTGTGTTATTTGAACACCCCCAGGGATGAGGAGTCAACCACCTCCCTGGGCAGCCTGCTCCAGTCTTTGAGAACCCTTTGAATGGTGTATCCAACTTTAAAGTCCACTAGTGCAACACAAGGCCATTTCCTCTTGTCCTTCTTGTGTTCAGACAAAACAACCCAATTCCCTCAGCTGCCCCTCAGAGGACAACAGCTCTGGTCACTCCCCAAGTAGAAAATGCTCTCAAGTCACTCTGCACCCAGCCTGGATTTGTGCCTGGGGTTGGCCTGACCCAGATGCAGGACCTTGCACTGTGACTTGTTGAACCTCATGCAGTTAGCACTGGCTCACTTCTCAAGCCTGTGAAGATCCTCTGGATGGATCCCTGCCCTCAAGTGAGCCCAGAGCACCACACAGCTTGGTGACATGAGCAAATTTGCTGAGGGTACTTCAATGTCACTGCCCATGTTGCTGACAAAGATGTTCAAGAGCACTGCACCCAGGGCAGAGCCCTGTCCCTCAGCACCACATCCATGCATCTTCAGGGATGGTGACTCAGCCACTTCCCTGTCCCAACTGAAGTCTGTGATCCTGTGATCTAATGCTGTGACTGCAGCTGAGAAGAGAAAACAATCTTCTGTGTGGAATCCTACACACTTCACAGGGCCAGAAAATGTTAGAAGACAATGACAGCCTAGGAGAGAGGCCAAAATGTTGTGCACAGTATCAAGCTGAGGATGTGCACTTCAGCAGTATGATGCTGGATGACCGAGGGGCTAAACTGGGAAATGTTAATACAAGATTAGGAAATTATAGTGGTGAACATAGTTGGATGCCACCTGGCACTAACTCACTTCCCAGGGCACCTCAGACTGACAACACAGCTTCTCATAGGATTGCTGCCTTGGAAAGCTCTGGTGAGGAAGGCTGGAGAGGGACTTTTCTTAAGGGTGTCCAGAGACAGGACGAAGGGGAATGGTTTGAAGCTGAGTAGGGATAGACTGGAGCTTAGGAAGAAGTTCTTCAGTACAAGGGTGGTGAGACTGGAACAGGTTGCCCATGGAGGTTGTGGATGCCTTCTCCCTGAGGGTGTTCAAGACCAGGTTGGATGAGGCCTTGATCAGCTGAGTCTAGTTAAGAGGTGTCCCTGCCCATGGTGGGGAGGCTGGAGTAGATAATCTCTGAGGTTCCTTCCAACCTGAGCCACATGGTTCTATGATTTGTTCACCAGAAATTGCTGATCTGAGGAGCACAGGGTGGCTATGATTCAGAATAGCTCAATCTCCTGATGGTACAAATGGCCACTGGAGCCTCACCTGTCTCAGTTAAGTGAACATGTGTGGTTTGAAGTGCTGCTAAGTGCTCCTGTGGTCCTCCTCTCAACAGTTCCCTTCAGGCAAAGTGAAGGTGTGTCTGAGAATCAGACTGTTCTGATAAAACTGAAAGCTGGGATTTTGGGAAGCCAGCAGTGGTTTGGAGAGCCTTCCTTCTGACACCTGTCTAAAGGCATCGTTGGGAGGGCTTGAAATTTGGAAGGAGAAACTGAGAAAAGGAATTGTGAAAGGTCTTTTTATGAAGTCTTGGTTTTCCTTCATTACTCCCTGCTCACAGACCACTCTTGCCCTTAAGGAATGTTTTGGTAGCTCTCTTTCTAGAGCCTGTTCTAAAATACAGAGAAAAGGAAGAGAAGGCAGCATGTGCTTCTTTGGACACTTTCAAAACCTGTCTGGATGTGTTCCTCTGTGACCTGCTCTAGGTGATCCTGCTCTGGCAGGGATTGGACTGGAGGATCTCCAGAGGTCCCTTCCAACCCCTACAAATCTGTGATTCTGTGTGTGCATCACGGATGGGACAAGTGTTAAGAAGTGTTCCTCTGGGACAATGTTTGAGTAAAAGGCTCAGGAGATCAGTTCACTTAGTCCCTTCAAACCGTTGCTTCTGATCTGTCTGTTGTATGCCTCTTGCCAGACACACTCCAACTTTCCCACTGGTTGCACTTTGTAGTTTATTTCTTAAAATCACAGAACCATTTCAATTGGAAAAAGCCTTTTAATCTCATCCTCCAAACATTCTCTAGCTTTGCCAAGGCTGGGGCTAAACCATGGCCTTCAGCACCACATCTCTGCCTCTTATAAACACCTCCAGGGATGGAGATTCAACCATCTCCTTGGGCAGCCTGTTCCAGTCTTTGAGAACCCTTTCAGTCAAGAAGCTGCTTCTAAGATCCAGCCTAAACCTCCCCTGGGGCAACTTGAGACCATTTCTTCTCCTCCTATCACTTGTCACTAGGGAGAAGAGACTAGCCCCCACCTCACTGCAACCTCCTTTCAGGGAGTTGTAGAGAGCAAGGAGATCTCCTCACAGCCTCCTCTTATCCAGACTGAACACCTCCAGTTCCCTCAGCGGCTCCTCACCAGCCCTGTTGCCAGACCCTTCACCAGCTTTGTTGCCCTGTTCTGGACGCTTCTTTGCAGTGTAGCTATAGAGACAAGTGTGGGGGTGATGGGCTGCCCAGGGAGGTGGTGGAGTCACCATCCCTGGAAGTGCTTAAAAAGAGACTGGATGAGGCACTTGGTGCCATGGTTTAGTTGATGAGATGGTGTTGGGTGATAGGTTGGACTTGATGATCTCAAAGGTCTTTTCCAACCTGGTTAATTCTGTTTTCTGTATAAGTGGTTACTCAGCCCCTTGGTGAATTTCAGCACTTGTTTTAAATCCACTTCACTTCAAGGCCAGGTGCTTTTCTCTTGGGACCCTGCCTTTCTGGGGCACTGAGGCACTGGTGGCTTTTTTCTGTACCTTTTAGTGGAGCTAATGTGACTGTTCTGCCCTTTCCCTCCCTTCTCTCTCCCCCAGTCCCTCCCCAGTCCTAATGCTTTTGCTGTGCTCCAGGGCTGTGATAAATGGCCCAGAGTGGAGTTTGATGAGGTCAGGTGTTGCTGTCAGCTGTAAATCACTGCTGCTTGTTGCATCAGCAGCAATCTCTGGCCTTGGGCTTCTATGGCTCCTCCAGAGGAGGAGGGACAGGAATGCTGTAGACTGTCAGCATGCCAGTGAGAACTGCAGAAGGATTTGATCTGAAAGCACCATGGACCTGCAGAAACTCTTTCAAGCCTCAGAAACAGAAGGCAAGCTTCTAACCAGCAATGCATTTGTATGGCTTGAGCTCTCCTGCTCACATAGATCAGTTAGTTGTGGAGCTTGAAGCTGAGTGGGGCATCAGGAGGAGATGATCTCTCAGCATGGACAACTGAGATGCAAATATAGGTACGTGAAGCTAATTTGCTGTGTTAGCAGCTGTAGCTGTGTCTGAAGCAGCACTAGATGTTCACAGATGATTCACAGATTGCACTGGGTTGGGGGGGACCCTCCAAGGTCCAACCCCCTGCAGGCAGCAGGGGCAACTCCAACTAGAGCAGACTGCCCAGGGACACATCGAGTCTGACCTTGAATGTCTCCATGGATGGGGCCTCAACCACATCCCTGGGCAACCTGTTGCAGTATTTCAGCACCTTCACTGTGCATCAGCTTGGTGAACGTGCATTACTTTATTTGGTACTAAATGTGGTAGCCCAGTACATGCTGCAAACTCTAGAGTGTTTGGATACTGTGAACTTGTAAATCCAAGGGAGTTGGTGCCTACCTAAAGTTCCTCTCTCCCTGTGTTAATTCTGGTGGCAGTAGTAAAAGATAAGGGTATGGCACTGTGGGAATGGCAACGGATGGCTATGTGTAGTTACCCTGTGGGTACCTGTGCTGCTGTTGCACACAAGAGAGGAGAAAGGAAAAATCACAGAATGGTGGGGGTTGGAAGGGACCTCTGACCTGCCAGAACAGGGTCACTTAGGGCAGCTCACACAGGAACACATACAGATGGGTCTTGAAAGTCTCCAGAGGAGACTCCACAACCTCTCTGGGCAGCCTGTTCCAGGGCTCAAAGTAAAGAATTAAGTTCCTTCTCATGTTGAGATGGAACTTCCTGTGTTCAAATTTATTCCCATCACCTCTTGTCCTGTCACTGGGCACCACTGAGAAGACTCTGGCCCTACTTCCTGACGCATACCCCTTAGATACTTGTAAGCATTGCTAAGATCCCTCCTCAGCCTCC
Source organism: Dryobates pubescens (assembly GCF_014839835.1). Taxonomy (NCBI): domain Eukaryota; kingdom Metazoa; phylum Chordata; class Aves; order Piciformes; family Picidae; genus Dryobates; species Dryobates pubescens. The sequence continues at coordinate 45,567,156 of NC_071612.1, forward strand.
TCTTCTCCAAGCAGTGACAGACACTTGAACGTGTATCTTGGCCTGTACCCTGAGCAGGTTTCAGAGTCAGTCTGTCATCCTGCATGGATTGGAGGATACAGGCTGGATAGTAAGGGAAAGTGCTTCCCTAAAAAGCAGCAAAATCAGTATTTCCATGGGCTCTGCATGCAGCCTGTGATACTCATTCTCCCCAGCTACCATTGTCATCAAATGATCAAGAAGTGATGGATGTCTTGAGACAACACTTGAACAGCAAATGGAGCACATCCATTAGTGTGGGGGGGATAAATTTCTCCTCCATGCAGACATTTGTTTGAGCTTTGACAGAAGAGCAGAGAAATGGTTTTAGTGATTGTTATTTTTTTTCAGTGAGACAAATCAAGCCATCCCAGATAAAGAATGCTTGCTCAGAAAGGGTTTTATCCTGAAATGAGCCCCTTTAGAGAGACTGAATTTACAGTGCTCCAGCAGAGAAGCTGATCACAGGCAGTGGGATCAAGGCACCTGCAGCAAGTTGGCCAAGGACACCAAGCTGTGTGGTGCAGTCTTCCTGGAGGGAAGAGATGGCATCCACAGGGACCAGGACAGGATGGACAGGCTGGCTTCATGAAGTTCATCATGGGTAAGTGCAAGGTCCTGCACCTAGGTCAGGGCAATCCCAAGCACAAATTCAGGCTGGGTGGACAATGGATAGAGAGCAGTGCTGAGGAGAAGGACTTGGGGGTGCTGGGTGATGACAAGCTCAGCGTGAGTCAGCAACACGCACTGGCAGCCCAGAAACAACCCTGTCCTGGGCTGCATCCAAAGCGACATGGGCAGAAGTTCGAGGGAGGACATTCTGCCCCTTGGCTCTGTTCTGCTGAGACCCTACCTACAGCATTGTGTCCAACACAAGCAGGACATGAAGCTGCTGGAGCAGGTCTAGAGGAGGCCACCAAGATGATCAGAGGGCTGGAGAACCTCCCCTGTGCGGACAGGCTGGGAGAGTAGGGACTGCTCAGCCTGGAGGCAAGAAGATTCCAGGGAGACCTCAGAGCAGCCTCTCAGTACCAGAAGGGGGCTACAGGAAAGCTGGAGAGGGACTTTTTACAAAGGCCTGGAGTGACAGGATGTGTGGTGATGGCCTCACACTGGAAGAAGCTTGACTGAGATGAGACATTAGGAAGAAATTCTTCCCCATGATGGTAGTGAGGCACTGGAACAGGCTGCCCAGAGAATTTGTGGAGGCAAAGGCAGGCTCGACAGGGTCTTGCTCAATGTGATCTAGTAGGAAGTGTCCCTGTTCATGGCAGGGGACTGGAACTAGATGATCATTAAGGTCCCTTCCAACACAAACCATGCCATGCTTCTATGAAAATACAACCACAGAATCACAGAATGGTTTGGGTTGGAAGGGACTTCCAAAGGTTTTCCAGTCCACCCCCCTGCAGTCAGCAGGGACATCCTCCGCCAGACCAGATTGCTCAGAGCCTTGTCCAGCCTCACCTTGAATGTCTCCAGGGATGGGGCCTCAACTACCTCTCCATGCAACCTGTTGCAGTGTTCCAGCAGCCTTGAGGTGCAGAACTTGTTCCTAACATCCAATCTAAATCTGCTCTTCTCTCATTTCAAACCACTGCCCCTCATCCTGTCACTGCAGGCCTTTGGAAGCAGTCCCTCTGCAGCCTGCTTGTAGCTTTGGTTTTGTTGACACCATTTCAGTAAAGCCAAAACTCTTCTGGTTGGCTTTTCTGTGTTTTGTGACGTTCTTGAAATGCAAGGAGGAGAGTCATGAGAAGAGTGACATCAGGAATGATGTTTGCCGGTTTTTTGATTGCTGCAAGGTGTCGATGCCTCCTCCCTTCCCTCTCTTGTCTCTTTAAACCTGCTGGATCATACAAAGGAAGATGAAGGGAAGAAATTGCCTCCAGAACTTTTCATTATTAATGATGCTCTATGACTAAATTGGAAATCTGCTCCTGTACCCCAAGGGGGTGATTAATTTAGCAGCCTAGGAGTTTTGATTAAAAGGCAGTGAAATGTCTGACACACAGTCTATTTATCAGTTATTACGATATTAAAACACTCTAATCAGCACGGGGCCTCAGTGAAGGCTTCACAGCCCAAATGTCACCTCTCAGTGCTCTTTCAGATCTGGCTCTCTGATACAAGCCTGTTACCAGTGGGCATGTGACAACATGAGTGAGTGGAGAGCTCGTTGACAGGAAGGCAGCAGTTTGGTTTGCTTTTGCTCCTTTACAGAGTCACAGATTGCACTGGGTTGGAAGGCACCCTCAAAGAGCATCTTTTTTCCAACCCCCCTGCAGGCAGCAGGGACACCTCCAACCAGATCAGGCTGCCTAGGGACACATTGAGTCTGATCTTGAATATCTCCCATGAATGGGGCCTCAACTGCATTCCTGGGCAACCTGTTACAGTATTTCACCACTTAGCATTTAAAGATGAGGTAGCTTTGAGCTGGAAAAGGTCAGGAGGGACCTTCCACTACACCAGGTTGCTCAAGGCCTCATCCAACCTGGCTTTCAACACCTCCAGGGAGGGAGCATCCACAACCTCCCTGGGTAACCTGCTCCAGTGTCTCACCACCCTCACTGGAAAGAATTTCTTCCTAATCTCCAGTTTCAATCTGCCCTCTTCCAGCTCAAAGCCATTGCCTCTCATCCTGTCACCACAAGCCCTTGTCAAAAGTCCCTCCCCAGCATTCCTGTAGCCCCCTTCAGGTACTGGAAGGCTGCTCTAAGGTCTCCCTGGAGCCTTCTCATCCAAAGCCTGAACAGCTCCAATTCTCCCAGCCTGTCCCCATAGGGGAGGTTCTCCATCCTCTGATCATCTTCATAGCCACCCACTGCTGTCTGACTAAACTTCAAAAAGGAGAGGCTAGGGGAGGCTGAAAGAGTTAAATCATAGCAAGCTACATAAAGACTATTTAAAGCCCACAGCAATGGAATCCCGGAGCAAATGTATCCCATTTATCAAAAATAAATCACCTTGAGAAAAAAAAATCAAGCAAAGCAGCAGGAAGCTGAGATGGCTGAACAGCAGGTAAAGCACATTACTGAGAGTAAGAAGGCATCCTTCAAATAGCTGGGGCCTGACAGATGAGAAAAGCAGAAAGGTTCATAAACTCAGGCACCTAATAGGGAAAAATATGATAAGGGAGGCAGGAAGAATTGGAGAATCTTGGAGAAAGCACACAGAAAAATTCCTAAGAAGTCCTGGAATAAACAGAAAGCTTGCTGGGGTCTGTAGGAGCAGTAAACAATAACAGAAGGGATGCTCAGGAACATGAAATGGCTTGTGATTTTTGCTGTGGAAGAGCACAGGGAGATTCTCATGGCAGAATGCCTCTCCTGGCAAAGCAGGAATGAAATAAGACAACTGGTGTATAGCATCCCCAGCTTGTCTGCTGGGACCAGAGAGCAAGGGCCACAGCAACATCACTGAGCATTAGTTTTTTAACTGTTTGCTGAGAGAATCCTAGAGCTCCACAGCCTGAGAGGGAATCTTATCAATGCTGATCAATAGCTAAAGGGAGCATGGAGCCAGACTCTTCTCAGTGGTGTCCAGTGACAGGACAAGGGGCAATGGATGCAAACTGGAACACAGGGGGTTGCAAAAAAACATAAGGAAAAAAATTCTTCCTTTTGAGGGTGGCAGAGCCCTGGAGCTGTCCAGAGTGGTTGTGGAGTCTCCTTCTCTGGAGACTTTCAAAACCCATTTGGATGTGTCCCTGTGTGATTTACTCTAAGTGCCACTGTTCTAGCAGAGGTGTTGGACATGGTCTTCAGAGGTCTCTTACAACCCTTGCCACTCTGTGATTCTGTGGTCTTCAGATGTCCCTTCCAACCCCTGCCATGCTGTGGTTCTGATTCTCTACAGTAGCTACATTGATAGAAGCCATAATAATAACAGAATATACCCAGAAGTGAGTGAAAGCATCAATAAATATCGTAGTGACAAAGAGCCAGGCAGGGTTTCTGATGAAAGTCATGATTTGCTAACCTGTTGGGTGACTTCAGAGGAGTAATGGATGGATGGAGAAGCTCCCCTAGCCCTTTCTTCAGTTTAGCCTGGGCACAGCTCCAGGAGTTGTGCTTGTTTTGATGTCCACACTGTCCTGCACTGCGCAGATACATCTCCAGATAGTCTTCAGACTGCAAGAGAGGCACAGCATTGAAAGCCTTACCGAAAAAAAAGAAGAGAGAGAGAGAGATCCAGAAATGTAAATAATTGGCAGTTTGAAGCTGCCTGGAGATCAGGCTGTGTTTGAGAGAGAAGCAGGATGTGAAATAGAAGGGGGAATTTCAGGGAATGGAACCAGATGTTAGCAGACCTATTATCACAGAGAACAGCACTTTGCAAGCCATGCTGGTACAGCCGCAGGAGCAGAAGGGAAATGTGCCCTCTGAATTTATGGCAGGTATGGGAAAAGGGAGCCTCATCCGTCTCCATTCTCTGGATTGATTCTTCCCCTATTAAAAAGAAACAAACAAGGGGATCTGTGGGAGCCAGAGATCTTCAGCAGAGGTTTTGTTTGTAAATAACATGAATAGAAAGCAGTCAGAAGAGGTGATTTCCCCCTCTGCTCTGCTGAGACCCCACATGCAGCATTGTGCCCAGTTCTGGTGCTCTCAGCATAAGAGGGTCATGGGACTCTGGGAGCAGGAGGAGGCCAGCAGAGGAGGCCATGAAGATGGTCAGAGGGCTGGAGAGTCTCCCCTATGGGGACAGGCTGGGAGAGTTGGTGCTGTTCAGACTGGAGAAGAGAAGGCTCCAGGGAGACCTTAGAGCAGCCTTCCAGTACCTGAAGGAGGCTACAGGAGAGCTGGGGAGGGACTTTTGACAAGGGCTTGTAGGGACAGCGTGAGGGGCAATGGCTTTGAGCTGGAAAAGGGGAGATTGAGACTGGAGATGAAGAAGGAATTCTTTCCAGTGAGGGAGGTGGTGAGACAGTGGAACAGGTTGCTCAGGTTGTGGATGCTCCCTCTCTGGAGGTGTTGAAGGCCAGGCTGAATGAAGGCCTTGAGCAACCTGGTCTAGAGGAAGGTGTCCCTGCCCATGGCAGGGGGTTGGAGCTGGATGACCTTTGAGGTTCCTTCCAACCCAAACCATTCCACGATTCTATGATACACAATTCCCTAAACAGAGCAATGCAAAACAAAGCTCAGAAAACAATCCAGCACACATTGAACAGGTAGCATTTGCCTCCCCTCTACAAGGGCAGGCTGTCTTGCTGAAGCTGCTGGAGCTGCAGGTGAAGATGTGTGAGAGGCTGCCTCCCAGTCCCCCAGGACCCATGCATCTGTGTGCTTGCTGCATCAGAATAAGGAGGACATTGCACTGTGTGTGCCGCTTCCTCAGTAGGGTCTTTAGGAGAGCTTTTTACAACTCATCTTCTGAGTCCTGCAGTCATCTGCAGCCTGGGCAGGCAGTGCTGGTGGGCTCAGCATTTTCCTCTCTTTTATTTGCCTCTTGAGATACAACATTGCCCCTGCCTGCATGGTTGCTTTGAAATGATGGAGAGCAATAAAGCACCAAAACAAGCAGCAAATGCTCCCTGCCAGGATCAGGGAGGTACCTGTGCAGAAAGAGAGCAGCTTTACCTCAGCCAGTCCTGCCTGGGTGTACCAAACCCAAAGGACATCACCGGGTTGTGCCCTGCAGAGCATTCCTGATGGGGTGCAGCCAGCCCAGCAGCCAGCCCATTGGGCAGTGACCAGTATGTGTGCTCAGCTCCTGGTGAGACAGTCTGAACGACTCTCTGACCATAGCTGACATCCCTGCCTGGACTGGTCTGGGTGAGAACAGAGCAGATGCTGGTCAGTGCTGTCTCTTCCCAGCTCAGGCTCTGCATCTTCTGCAGCTCAGGTCATGTTCTTGCTGACTGTGGCTGCTGCCAGCAGTGAGAAGGTGGTGGGCAGAGTCAGCACTAAGGGTTGGGGTGCAGACCAGGGGCACTGCTACAGTTTGGGTGCTGTTTGAGGGTGCAGAGTGAAAGGCCACACCAGGGAGGAATGGACAGTTCCAGTGACCCTAAACTGTCCAGCAAAGAATTTCATCATTGGATGTCATATTTGAGGTAAAGCTGAGGGATCACCAGGTTCAGGTTTTTCTTCACTCTCTTCCTCAGTGGCCAGCATCCAAGGAGGACTCTGCCCATTCTGCCTTTGTTCCTCATCCATGAGTTCCTGAATTCCAGAATCCAGCTCTTTAATCTGGTTTGCATCTGCTCTCAAGTCCTGTCTGGGACTTCTGCCACAGCATCAGTGGTGACAGTGACCAATTGCCATCAGGGGTTGGGTTCTGCATTGATTTGTATCTCTTTGTATCTATTTCATTTTATTGTTATTAGTTTCATTAAAGCAGTTTCAGTTTCTTTCTCAACCCACCAGTCCCTTGTTGCCTTTCTCTTCCCTTTGGGAAGGGAGAGGGGCTGGTAGGGAGCATCTGACGCTTGGTTAGTGGCCAGCCCAGGCTTGATCTCTGCCACTGCACCTCTGCTGGAGTTTGTACAGAGGGATTTGGATCCTAGTGTCTCAGCCATTGGACTTGCAAACTCAGTGATGACTTAAACCAGCAGGGACTGTGATGCTGAGTGTCTGAATGCAGGAGACTGGATCTTCTTCCCTGGTTCTAGCACAGAAATTCCTAAGCAAGAATCTTAACATCTGTAGCCTCCTGAAGATCTAATCAGAAGGTGAGACAGCCCCATATGGGGACCCCATCCCTGCACTTCACCTTATACCTTATTTTCAGTAGGATTTAACACTGGAAACCAAGCAACTGTGTGAGTGAGACAGAAAAGTTCAGGGCCTGATGGAGGCCTAGGGTTAACCAAAACACAGAAGGAGCTTCTGCCTTTCTCTGAGAAGGCTGGGTTTTGTGTGATCTCTTTCAGCCTTTAATTCATGGTGCTGGATATTGTTTTAGTGACCCAGAGCTTTGCCAAGGTGGAAATTGTTAGAGAGGAAAAACCTGTCCATGGGTTAGTGATAGAAATATTGCTAGCCTTTGATCTGCTTCCCTGCTTTGATTTCTCCAGAGCTCACCTGAACTGTCTGTTGTCCAAAGGACATTTTTATACCTGTGCCAATAATTGGTGGAGAGCTCACAAAGGGCAGTCTGCAAGGAGGGATGCAGTGCAGGGCTTTCTTGCACACCACCATAGCAGGCAAAGCCAATTTCCAGCTGTAAATGTCAATGTGGCGAGTTTCCTTGTTCCCAGTCAGCATGCTACAGGGTAATTGAGAACACAGCTTATTGCAGGCTTTTGTTTCTCCTCCAAGACTTGTTCCCTTTTCATCCCTTTCTGTGCAGAGTATAATAAACAGAACAGGAGCTGAAGGCACTTTGGCTGCAAAAACAAGACTCAATAATTAAAAAACAACAACAACAAACCTAACCCCACTGAAAATAACAAATAAAACCCCCAAAAAACAAACCACCACCACCACACAACCCCAAGTCAAGAGGTAGCTTTGTTGACAGAGGAAGGGGGGAAAGTATAACACAGAAAAGAAACACCTGAGCTGTTTTGACTCACAGAATGGTTTTGGTTGGAAAAGCCCTTCCTGATCTTCCACTCTGACCACTCTCTAACTCTACCAAGGCTGCTGCTAGCCCAGGTGATACTAGGCCCAGGTGGCCAAGAAGGCAAACAGCATCCTGGCCTGCATTAGGAATAGTGTGGCCAGCAGCAGCTGGGAGGTCATTGTGCCCCTGGACTCTGCATTGGTTAGGCCGCACCTTGAGTACTGTGTCCAGTTCTGGGCCCCTCAGTTTAAGAAGGACATCGAGACACTTGAACGTGTCCAGAGAAGGGCAACAAGGCTGGGGAGAGGCCTTGAGCACAAGCCCTATGAAGAGAGGCTGAGGGAGCTGGGGTTGCTTAGCCTGGAGAAGAGAAGGCTCAGGGGTGACCTCATTGCCCTCTACAACTACCTGAAAGGTGGTTGTAGACAGGAGGGGGTTGGTCTCTTCTCCCAGGCAACCAGCACCAGAACAAGGGGACACAGTCTCAAGCTGCACCAGGGGAGGTTTAGACTCAAGATGAGGAGAAAGTTCTTCACTGAGCGAGTCATTCGTCATTGGAATGTGCTGCCCAGGGAGGTGGTGGAGTCACCATCCCTGGAGGTGTTCAAGAGGGGATTGGACGTGGCACTTGGTGCCATGGTCTAGTCATGCGGTCTGTGGTGCCAGGTTGGACTCCATGATGCTTGAGGTCTCTTCCAACCCTGGCAATACTGTGATACTGTAAACTGTGGTCCTCAGCACCACATCTCGGCCTCTCTGAAACACCTCCAGTGACAGGGATTCAACCACCTCTCTGGGCTGTCTCTGAGAACACTTTCAGGCAAGAATTTTTCCTGATAACCAACTCAAACCTCCCCTGGTGCAACTTGAGGCCATTTCTTCTCCTCCCATCACTTGTTCCTAAGGAGAAGAGACCAAGCCCCAGCTCACTGCAACCTCCTATTAGGGAGTTACAGAGAGCAAGAGGGTCTCCCCTCAGCCTCCCTCCCTCTCCAGCCGGTCTGAACGGTGTTTGGGAATAACAAAACACAGAGATATCTCTGTTTTCTGCTCAGGCAGGCCATGCCTTTTCAGAATTCCCTTCTTATTTTCAACCCTGTTAAAATCAGAATCTCTGACAGCAGAGTGTCCCTTAGCAGTGCCTCTTGTGAATAGTAAGGAGGTTAGAGTTCAAGGTGGATGCTTTGCTCTCAGAGGTCTCCCCTATGAAAATGATTATCAGCATTTGGCCCTTAATACCATAAGCAGGCTGGGGAAATATCTAGAGAGCTGGAGTACAGTGAGGAAACAAGGAAGGAGAGAAACTAAACAAGGAAAGTGTCCAGAGAAGGGCCAGGAGAGTGATTAGAGGGCTAGAGGACCTGCCATGTGAGGGCAGGCTAAGAGAGCTGGGTTTGTTCAGCCTGGAGAAGAGAAGGCAGAGGGGAGACCTTATCACCATGGACCAGGATATAAAGGGTGGCTACCAGGAAGATGGAGACTCCCTTTTAACAAGGAGTCCCATGGAGCAGACACGGAGTGATGGGGACAAGTTACTGCTGGGGAGATTCCCATTGGACTCCAGAAGAAAATATTTCTCCCTGGGAACTGCTGGGCCCTGGAATTATCTCCCAAGGGAACCAGTGGATTCCCCTCCATGGGACAGTTTGAAGACTCAGCTTAACAGGGTGCAGGGCCAGATGAACCTGGGGCTTATGAGCTCCAGTGATTGCAGTGTTTCCATACCTCACCTGGACTACTGTGGCTATCTTAACATGGGTCAGACTACCTGGAAAGGGCTACGTGGTGTTTGGTGCCTGACTAGTGGCCTGGTTTTGCTGCCCAATACCTGCAGGGTGCTGAAGGGCTCCTACCCAGCGGTGATGATTTGCTGCCTGTGACCTCATTAAACCAGCCTGACTGGGGCTGCTAATCACATAAATAAAGGATTAAACCACAGCATTAACCTTCTACAGGGAAACCTGCCCTGGCAACACTGACAGAATTAGAGCTATTAATTATTTACAGGGTCATTCGATAGCAATGTATAGAGATTGCAGATGAGGAGCACTTGAAGTAATAAGTTATCCATAAATTATTGCTTTGATAAGAATCTTTTAATATGTCCCTTCTAATGCCCTGGATTAAAAGCCACCTTGCTTTTCTCTCTCTGAGACAGCAGCACTAGATAAATCAAACACAAATACTACACCAACATGGAGGATTGTTATGGCTGTCAAGGTTCCTTGTTTCGTTAGGAATTCCTCTCGTGCACACAGAGTGTCCATAACTGAATTCAGGGCCAGTTCTTCACCTGCTATAAAGACTGGGGCTTCCTTGGTGGCCAGAGAGTTCAGAGAACTTGAAAGTGTTGCCTTGCCACCACTGTACTAAAAGTCAGTGCAGAAAATCTGTCTCAGCAGGGCTGCAGAGTGTTAGGACGCTATGGAGAGTGGTTCTCTGCTGCTGCCCATGGAGGTATTCAGTTCCAGCAAATGCCTTGTGGATTTGCCTTTCCAGCTCAGAATGGCTTGGAAAAAACCCCACTTTTGAATGAAATGGGATGATGAGTTCATTGTTTTACTGATTCTACTGGGCTTACAGGAATGACAATGGTCCTAGATGGGCTTGTTTGCTGACCAGAATTTGAATGCGTATCTGCAGATAGCACACAAAAGGCCTGGGCATGTGGAGTGGAGGAGGGTGGGGAGACTGGAGGGAAATCTGTCATTATTTATGGAAATATCCAGTATTCATGGAGCCATCTGCTGTGAGTGATTCAAGTCTGAGACATGTCATAAAATGAGAAAGCATAATGTAAAAAGAAAGAAAGAAAGAAAAAAAACACAACTAAAAAAAAAACTTCCCAACCCCCTAAATTTGCATCACTCAGAAACCTGAATCAGTGAAACTCAGAATCTCCTTTGCTGAAGGGGCTTGGTAAATGCTCTGCCAGACTGGGAGATAAAGATAGATGATATTTCTCAGGTTCCTTTCTTCACCCTTCTTGGAACAATTAATTCCATTTGTTCATTTCCAGCCCTTTAATTATTGATCACATCTTTCCCTTGTCACTTTCTTACTGTTTCGAGCTATAAGGCAAGAGAGGTAGTTAAAAGAGTGGTGTTTGGGAGACTGCTTGGACCTTGCAGCACTGAGAAAGGCTTTACTGGACCCCAAGGGTGTGTTTTTTTCCCCCTGATAATGAAGCATCAACTTTGCTGCCAAAATGTCATCAGTATTGAGACATTTTGTTAATATTAAAGGTAGAAACCTCACAGCATTCCTCTGGAGTAAATCTCAAGCACGGAACATCCTGCTTCCCCCCGTGTTATGCCCTCTCAGATAGGTCAGGTGCTTCATTTGTTGATTTGCTCATGATGAACAGGTTGCCCAGGGTGGTTGTGGATGTCCCCTCCTTGCAGGAGTTCAAGGCCAGGTTGGATGAGGCCTTGAGCAACCTAATGTGGTGGAAGGTGTCCCTGCCCATGGTAAGGGGGTTGGAACTGGATGATCTTTAAGGTCCCTTCCAGCACAACCCATTCTATGAATCTCTGGATCTCTGTTCTCTGTGTGGTGACCGCAGACAGTGGGCAAACCCAGAGATGGTGATTTGCTCAAAACTCTTCTCCCAAAGGTTTTCCACATGACAAGCTACTGGCAAAATTGGGAGTGGACTTTATCTTTCCTGATTATATCCCTATGAGCAGAGACCTGGCCCAAGCCCTTCCTTTGGGAGCAGCAGGGAATCCCCTGGAAGTGTTGGTTTGGTTTGTGTGTGTGTGTCTTTCCTGCCTCTGTGTATTTTGGTTACATTTTTGAGGAGCACAATGTATTACCAGCAGGTGGCTTGGATGGGAGCACACTGCGATGGGTTAGGAACTGGCTGGAGGGCCGAGCCCAGAGAGTGGTGGTGAATGGTGCCACATCCAGCTGGCAGCCAGTCACCAGTGGTGTGCCCCAGGGATCAGTACTGGGCCCCTTGCTCTTTAACATCGTTATTGATGATCTGGATGAGGGCATTGAGTCCATCATCAGTAAATTTGCTGACGACACCAAGCTGGGGGCAGGAGTTGATCTGCTGGAGGGTAGAGAGGCTCTGCAGAGGGACCTCAACAGGCTGGGCAGATGGGCAGAGTCCAAGGGCATGAGATTGAACACATCCAAGTGCCGGGCTCTGCACATTGGCCACAGCAACCCCATGCAGAGCTACAGGCTGGGGTCAGAGTGGCTGGAGAGCAGTCAGGCTGAGAGGGACCTGGGGGTGCTGGTCGACAGTAGACTGAACATGAGCCTGCAGTGTGCCCAGGCAGCTAAGAGGGCCAATGGCATCCTGGCCTGCATCAGGAACAGTGTGGCCAGCAGGAGCAGGGAGTTCGTTGTGCCCCTGTACTCTGCACTGGTTAGGCCACACCTCGAGTACTGTGTCCAGTTCTGGGCCCCTCAGTTTAGGAAGGATGTTGACTTGCTGGAACGAGTCCAGAGAAGAGCAACAAAGTTGGTGAGGGGTTTGGAACATAAGCCCTACGAGGAGAGGCTGAGGGAGCTGGGGTTGCTTAGCCTGGAGAAGAGGAGACTCAGGGGTGACCTTATTACTCTCTACAACTACCTGAAGGGAGGTTGTAGACAGACGGATGTTGGTCTCTTCTCCCAGGCAAGCAGTACCAGAACAAGAGGACACAGTCTCAGGCTGCGCCAGGGGAGATTCAGGCTGGATGTTAGAAAAAAGTTCTATACAGAAAGAGTGATTGCACATTGGAATGGGCTGCCTGGGGAGGTGGTGGAGTCGCCATCACTGGAGGTTTTCAGGAGAAGACTTGATGGGGTGCTTGGTGCTGTGGGTTAGTTGCTTGGGCGGTGTTGGATTGGTTGATGGGTTGGACGCGATGATCTTGAAGGTCTCTTCCAACCTGGTTTATTCTATGTATTCTATGTATTCTATGTATCTTGCCACCTCTCCTTTCCTTTCTACCACCCCATATTCCTTTATCTACCACCTGACCTGTTAGAGCAGAAATTCCTCTTCAGCCTTAGTTTTGCTCCTGCAGTGCTGCAGTCTGGGGCTATGGGTCTGAAAGCCTCCTCACTATTGCACTGGCTTTTAAAAACGTTTCCTGGCTTTCCCTTTGCTCAGTCACTGACAGCAGTGCAATGTTCCTGTTCTCCATGCAGGGCTCCCTTTCTTCCTCCAGTATTCATGCCAACAAGGTGTGAGGTGCTGGAGTTCACCTAGATATCTCGGGAGGTCCCTTCCAACCTCTGTGATTCTGTATTCCAGCATCACGCCTTAAAAATTGCATCTCCAGCCTGGCACAGTGCATAATGATGTGCAGCACAGGTTTGAGTTGATGAGATTAAGTCTGCTCTTAAATGCTTGCTCTTCACAGTATCACAGTACATTAGAGGTTGGAAGGGACCTCAATTCACCCCCTTCTTCCTACTTTGAGCACACACACTGTTGCTCACGAGAAAGCCAATGGAGCAGCAGTGCAGATGTGCTTCTTAACAGGGATTCCCGTTCTCCCTGGAGGTGAAATTTGTGATCTCCTGGGGCCAAGGCTTTACCAGCACAATCCTAGATCATAATCAGAGGGGGCAAAAAACATGGGAAGGTATCATGGAATCACAGAATGCCTTAGGTTGGAAGGGACCTCAGAGATCCAACCTCCCTGACTTGGCTGATCAAGGCCTCATCTAACCTGGCCTTGAACACCTCCAGGGAGGAGACAGCCACAACCTCCCTAGGCAAGCTCTTCCAGAGTTTCACCATCCTTGTACTGAAGAACTGCTTCCTAAGATCCAGTCTAACCCTGCTCTCCCTCAGCTTCAAACCATCCCCCCTTGTCCTGTCTCCAGACACCCTTAGGAAAAGTCCCTCTGCAGCCTTCCTGTAGGATCCCTTCAGGTATTGGAAAGCAGCTCTAAGATCTCCCTGGGGTCTTCTCTTCTCCAGGCTAAACAACCCCAGCTCCCTCAGCCTATCCTCACAGCAGAGATGCTCCAGCCCTTGGATCATCTTTGTGGCCCTCCTCTGGACTCACTCCAGCAGTACTTCAAAGAGATCACCTGGTGTCTTTTTGTTCCTCAAGGCAGGATCAGCTCTACCTTTTTCTTGTCCAACACATTTGTCTAGCCTTGAAAAATGAGCTGTAATGGAAGTGCGGCAATTATTCTCTGTCATTCAAACTTGTCTAATCTAAATCTCTCTCTCCACCATGACTACTTGGTCTGTTTCCTATGGATATAAGGAATAGACTCACCTTCCATTTTTACTTTTTGCAAACCTGCAAATTATTTGGTCATCTTTTTGTCTGCTCTTCCCTAGACTTGTTTCACTCCTTGAGGAGCTTGTGCTTAGCCCAGCTGCTCCTACAAGCAGGTTTCACATCTTTGAAGAAAGATTTCCTTGCTCCTGCCTCAGGAGACAGGTTGTTGTAGGTTTTTTCCCCCCTCACTATCTCCTCAGCTCTAGAAACACCTCCTTCCTTTTGGGTCTGCAGGGGTTTCTTATCACAGAGAGAAGCTGAGGGAAGAGCACCTGGCTATGAATTATAATGCTATGGGGTAGTCACCATAAGTTTTTGGACAGGTCATTTGTTCTTGTGTTTAATTACATAGAACTTGTTCCATCCACACTCATGCCGAGTAGCACCTCCTTCAGTCAGCAGCCCCTTGGTAACTGATAGGTCTGCAGGGGAGGAAATGTTGTGTGTGGCTGGTCAGGTACCTTTTGCTTCCCACCACAGGCTACTCGTTTCTTTCAGCACTATCAAGAGTTATGTTAGGCCTGGAACAGGTTGCCCAGGGAGGTTGTGGATGCCCCCTTCATGGAGGTGTTTAAAGCCAGGCTGGATGAGGCCTTGAGCAACCTGGTGTAGTGGAAGGTGTCCCTGCCTATGGCAAAGGGCTGGATCTTTAAGGTCCCTTCCTGCCCAAACCATTCTATGTGCCTATGACTGCAAAGCTGATTGTGTGAAGACATCTGTGAAGCACACAATGGTGCTGTCTGCAGTGCACTGGAGAACAGTCCTTTGTTCACTGGGACCCCCAGCCCATCGCAGAAAGCAATATTCACAGCTAATCACCACAGCGATTTGGATTTGCATTTAACTATTGTGCTAATAGAGGCAGCTGGAAAGAGGAATGGGGGGGGGGGGGGGAAATCAGCACAAATAAGCACAGCCGTAAATACTGTCAGTTCCCAGCACCAGGAGCTGCTGGAAGTAAGGCTGATGTCTTCAAGCCAGTAGATGTCTTTCAGGTGAAATGACACACATGAGGTCAGAAGAGGAACCTGGTTTGTCTTGTGTGCTTAGCCTTAAGAGCAGCTCTAGGAGTCCCTGCATGCACTGATTGCTCAGGCAGTCACTGGCCATCACCTGCTGAGCAGCTGATTCATTGGCTGAGTGGATGGAAGCCAATTTAGCCAGCTGGAATCTGTAATATTGACTTCAGTGGTGTGATACTGATCTATGGCACCCAGAGGGTTTGGCCCTGAAACAAAGGGAGGTAGAGTGTCCTTTGGGTGGCATCTCTTCTGCTAGAGAGCACAGTATCTGTCTTCTGCAGCCTGGCTGTCCTAGAAGTGGTGTATGGGAACACAAGGTGTAGCCATACTGTGTGCCCCTTGGACATAGGGTAGCAATCAGGGACCACAGCTCCTTTCTCCAGGCTCTGTCCCTCTGCTTCACAGCTGGTGTCATCTTAGGACAGCTCTGGGACTGACTCTCTGAATGCATAGATTTCCACAAGTGCTTTTGCTCCTGGGAGAAGGGAAGAAGGGTCCTGAACCTCAAGCACAATGACCCCATGTATGTGCCAGGCTTGGGGCAGAATGGATGGAAACTACCCAGCAGAGAAAGACCTGAGCGGGTTGGTGACAGCAGCTGAAGATGAGCCATGATGTGCCAAGGGGGCTAGGGGCCAACAGCATCCTGGAATAGTGTGGCCAGCAAGACCAGGGCAGGTACTGTACTGTACTGTACTCAGCCTGGTGAGGCTACACCATGAGTACTGGGGTCACATTTGGGGCCCCTCACTACAAGAAGGACATTGAGGACCTAGGTCCTGAGAAGGGCAACAAAGCTGGTGAAGAGAACACAGCTGGTCTGCAAAACAGGTCTGGTGAGGAGCAGCTGAGGGACCTAGGGTTGTTTACCCTGGTGAAGAGGAGGCTGAGGGGAGACCTCATTGCTTTCCACAACTCTGAAAGGAGGATGGATCCAGGTGAATGTTGGTCTCTTATCCCTAGGAACAAGGGCTAGGAGGAGAAGAAATGGCCTCAAGTTGTAGCAGGAGAGGTTTAGATTGGATATGAGAAGCAACTTCTTGACTGAAATGGTTATCAAAGCCTGGAAGAGGGTGCCCAGGGAGGTGATTGAATCCTCATTCCTGGAGGTGTTTCCAAGAGACAGAGATGTGGTGCTGAGGGCCTTGGTTTAGCACCAGCCTTGGTAGAGTTAGAGAATGGTTGGACTCAATGATCTTACAGGGCTTTTCCAGTCAAATGATTCAGTGATTCTCTGTAGGCATGAACAGCAGCAGAGGACAGCCTGATAAGACCTAACTGTGTGAGTGCTGTGACAGCCCTGGTGCTTGTTCCTGTGGAAATTAGAGTTATGACACTACTGTGCTGGTGCTCATCATCATTTTCTAGCTAAGCAACTCAATTTCACTAAATCTCTCCAGCTTTCTGTATCTCCATAAGCAAGAAGCAGGAGGGACAAAAGGCTAAGCAGAATTTATTACTGCTCTTTATTATTATCACATCTTTTGCCTTCTTTTTAAGATTGATGAACCTCTATTCAATTAATTCATCAGAAGCCTGAAAAAGCTAATTACAGGTTCATGTATTTCCATGGGCAGGGCTCATTGCTCTGCCAGGTGTCAATAAAACCTGATCTGTGCCAGGGGAGCTGGGCTTGGGGCAGCCTGCTGCCCCAGCTAATTAACATGGTGACTCCAGCCCAGCCTGAGCAGGAATGGAGTTGGGGTTTTGCATAATTAACAAGGCTAGGGGTGGGCAGGATAAGAAATCAGGATCTGTACTCCAGTGTCTGGAAGGTAGGAAACTGAAACACCAACACTCCATTCCCTGGGGGCAAGGTATAGGAAAGCAGTGCAAGAAGCTGGCTCTTTGCTCAGAAGGTGGCCCAGGAGAACCTGCAGTATACTGCTCAGCCCTAGCAACTGCTGGCAGAGAAAGAATCACAGAACATTAAGGGTTGGAAGGGACCTCCAGTGGTCATTCAGTCCAACTCCTCTGCCAGAGCAGGGTTACCCAGGAACATGTCCATGTGAGTTTTGAAAGTCTCCAGAGAAGTCAACTCCACAACCTCCCTGGGCAGCCTGCTCAAAGGCTCTGTCACCCTCATATCAAAGAATTTTCACATGTTGAGGTGGAACTTCCTGTGTTCCAACTTCTGTCCATTGCCCCTTGTCCTATCACTGGGCACCACTGAAAAGAGCCTGGCCCCTTCTGAATAGAACAGAATAGAATAGAATAGAACAGAATTAACCAGGTTGGAAAAGACCTTTGAGATCATTGAGTCCAACCTATCACCCAACACCATCTAATCAATTAAACCATGGCACCAAGCACCCCATCCAGTCTCTTCCTAAACACTTCCAGTGATGGTGACTCCACCACCTCCCTGGGCAGCACATTCCAATGGCGAATCACTCCTTCTATGAAGAACTTCTTCCTAACATCCAGCCTAAACCTCCCCTGGTGCAGCTTGAGACTGTGTCCTCTTGTTCTGGTGCTGCTTGCCTGGGAGAAGAGACCAACCCCCACCTGTCTACAACCTCTCTTCAGGTAGTTGTAGAGAGCAGTAAGGTCTCCCCTGAGCCTCCTCTCCTCCAGGCTAAGCAGCCCCAGCTCCCTCAGCCTCTCCTCACAGGGCTTGTGTTCCAAACCCCTCCCCAGCTTTGTTGCTCATCCTTCAGATATTTATAGACATTGATAAGATCCCCACTCAGCCTTCTCTTCTGCAGACTAAACAGCCCCAGAAGGGCTTAATGACTTGAACTCAGGATCACTTTGGGACCCTTTTTGACTTTCTTTGATCTTTCTAATGCTGTGGCTCCCCCTGGCTCAGGTAGTTCCAGCCTGCCCACCCCAGAGCACTGATTCACATGCTGGGTTTTCTAAGCTAAAATCAGGAATTTGGTTGCCTTTGGCAGTGATGCTTGTTGGTAAGTCCACAGGCCAGGACCATGTGGCCTGCACCAGGAATAGTGTGAGCAGCAGGACCAGGGAAATGATTGTGCTCCTGTACTCAGCACTGGGGAGGCCATGCCTTGAGTACTGGGGACACATTTGGGGCCCCTCAGAAGGACATTGAGGGGCTGGAGTAGGTCCAGAGAGGGTCAACGAATCTGGGGAAGGGTCTGGTGAACAGGGCTAGCAAGGAGAAGCTTAGGGACCTGAGGTTGTTTACTCTGGAGAAGAGGAGGCTGAGGGGAGACCTCACTGCTTTCTACAACTCAAGAGGAGGCTGGAGTGAGGTGAGGGTTGGTCTCTTCTCCCTATTATCAGGTGATAGAAGGAGTGGAAACAGCCTGAAATTGTGCCAGGGGAGGTTTAGGTTTGGGTTAGAGATTAGGAACAATTTCTTTGCTGCAAGAGTGGTGAGGGATTGGAACAGGCTGCTGAGGGAGCTGGTCGAGTCACCCTCCCTGGAGGTGTTCAAGAAACACCCATGTGTTTCTGGTGGCATTTTGGGACATGGCTTAATGGCCACGGTAGTGTTGGGTTGATGGTTGGACTGGATGATCTTGGAGGTCTTTTCCAACCCAAATCATTCTATGACTCTGTGATTCTCTCTGCATCATCACTTCAGGGTCTGCTCCAGGCTGAAGAAGGCTCCTTTCTCTGGGGAAGGTGCTTTATTTGCAGGCCTGGCTGAGATGTTATTTTTCGCCCAGAGCAGGCCTCAGCCAAGCAGGGATTGCTGTTTGGTTTTGTTGTTCCCAGCATTATTAGCACACAGCTTGTTTTCCAAGATAAGGATGTGAGAAAGCAACAGCATCTTGCCAGACTCCTTCAGTGCCTGCTGGTTGCAGGTTGTGCTGTTTTATCAGGGTCTTGCTATGCACCATGGAATGGTTTGGAAACTCTGTCCCGTGAGCTACAAAGGGAGTAGGAAGGTTGAAACAGATCCTTCCCTCCCCTGCCACACAGCTACCATCTTCTGCTACTGTTTTCTGCCTTGGTGCTGTATTGCAGGGATCTTGTTTAGCATTTTAACAGCTCCTGCTGCTGCACTCTGCTATCAAAGCCATATTTGTTAAAACATGCCTGTGAAAGGCTTTGTAATTGAAGCACAGCTTTGATATATTTAATAGGATGTAAACCTGCCATCCCTTTTTAATAGGAGATGCTTTATGTGCATTACAAGTAATAGAATAATGCCTCTCTGCTGAGCTCTGCCCATTAGCAGACTTTGCTCTCCCTTTCTTTTGCTTAATCTTAAAACTTTAATGTAATCTAAATACATTAACATCTTTTTTCTTTCCTTCCCCCCCTTTTTCTGTTCTTGGAAGTGCTTTCAATACAACTTTGTTCCAAAAGAGAGGTAGCTGCAAATATTTCATCAGTGCCTCAGTGCTGCCTGACAGATGGTCCACAAACCAGCACATCTCCTTACCTTGTGAGGAGCAGCTGAGAGAGCTGGGGTTGTTTAGTCTGAAGAAGAGGAGGCTGAGGGGAGACCTCTTTGCTCTCTACAGCTCCTTGAAAGGAGGTTGGAGCCAGGTGAGGTTGGTCTCTTCTCCCTATGAACAAGTGACAGGATGAGAGGAAATGGCCTCAAGTTGCCCCAGAGGAGGTTTAGGCTGGACCTTAGAAGAAATCTCCTAACTGAAAGGGTTCTCAAAGACTGGCACAGGCTGCCCAGGGAGGTGATTGAACCCCCATCCCTGAAGGTGTCTCAGAGACACAGCTCTCTAACCCTGGTTAAAAGGAAGGTTGGAGTGAGGAGGGGGACAGCCTCTTCTTCCTGGTGGCAAGCAACAGGACCAGAAGAAATGGTTTCAAGATGCAAGAATGGAGGTTCAGGCTGGATGTTAGGAAATATTTATTCACTAAAAGGGTTCTCAAACACTGGAACAGAACTTCTTCCTAAGAGCCAGTCTAACTCTACTCCCCCTTGTCCTGTCTCTTGACACCCTGATGAAAAGTCCCTCTGCAGCCTTCCTGGAGGATCCCTTCAAGTATTGAAATGCAGCTCTAAGGCCTCCCTGGAGCCTTCTCTTCTCCAGGCTGAACAGCCCCAATTCTCTCAGCCTGTCCCCATAGGGGAGGGGCTCTAGCCCTGCAGGGAACCTCCAAGAAAGCTGGGGAGGGACTTTTCACAAGGGCTTTTAGCCATAGGACAGTGGGCAATGATTTGAATCTGAGCAAGGTAGACTTAGGTTGGACATCAGGAGCATGTTCTTTACTATGGGGATGGTGGAGTGCTGGAACATGTTGCAAGGGGGGACTGGGGGGTGGGGGGGTGGTGGTGTCCCCACCCCTGAAGACATTCAAGGTAAAGCTTGAAGGGGCTCTGAGCAGCCTGATCTGTTTGGGGATGTCTCTGCTGACTGCAGGGGTTTGGACAAGATGATTTCTAGAGGTCCCTTTCAGCACAGTGCAATCTGTGACTGTGTGATCTCAGCAAGGGGACACATTTACTCAAACAGCTCAGGTGTCTGCAGGAGCTGTAACGCTGTGTATGTAAATATTTGAATGTCAGGATGTATTCTGCTGGTACAAATTGATATTTCATGAACAGAGAGAGAGAAAACTCCAGTTCCTGGAGGGAATAACGATGCCTTCCTCCTGTGAAGAGAGGCAGTGCAGTGCATTTAGAGATTGCCATTGCTGCAGTGCATGCTGTGTGTTTGGGTGCATCCAAACTGCAACCAGCACACAAAGCAGGTTCAGTGTTTGCTACAGCTGCTTCCCTTTGCACATGGAAGTCGAGCTCCTGTCTCTTCCAATATCTGAATTAAAAACCAACCAACCAAATGAAACACCTCAAAAACCAAACAGGTATATTAATACAGTCATAGAATGGTTTAAGTTGGGAGGGACCTTAAAGACCATCCATTTCCAACCCCACTGCTATGGGCAGGGACACCTTCACCTAGACCAGGCTGCCCAAAGCCTCATGCAGCCTGGCCTTGAACACCTCTAGGGATGTGCTCTAGGGCATCTACAGCCTCCCTGGGCAACTTGCTCCTGAGTATTACCACCCTCACTGTCAAGAATTTCTTCCTGATCTCCAGCTTCAATCTCCCCTTTAACAACTCAAAGCCATTGCCCCTCAGCCTGTCACTACAAACCCTTATCAAAAGTTCCTGCCCAGCTCTCCTGTAGCCCCCTTCAGGTACTGGAAGCCTTCTCTTCTCCAGGCTGAACAGCCCCAATTCTTCCAGCCTTGCTCTTGTAAGGGAAGTTCTCCAGTCTTCTGCTCATCTCCTCTGGACTCTCTCCAGCAGCTCCATCTCCTTCTTGTGCTGGGGGCACCAGAACTGGACACAATGCTTCAGGTGGGGTCTCAGTAGAGCACAGGGGCAGAATCCCCTCCCTGTCCTGCTGCCCTCAGTGCTTTGGATGCAGCCCAGCACAGGGCTGCCTTCTGGGCCATTGCTGGCTCATGGTGAGTTTGTCACCAGCTGACACCCCCAAGTCCTTCTCTTCTAGACTGCTCTTGAGTCAGTCCTCACCTGTTCTGGATTTGTGCTTGGGATTGCCCTTACACAGGTGCAGGACCTTGCACTTAGCCTTGTTAAACTTCATGAGGTTGGCTTGAGCCCAGCTCTCCAGCCTATCCAAGTCCACCTGGACGGATCCCTTCTTTCCAGTGTGTCAACCACATCACACACCTTGGTGTCACCTCAGGCTTTCTGAGGGTGCCTCAGACCCACTGCCCATGTTGCTGCCAGAGATGTTAAACAGCACCGGTCCCATGCTGACCCCAGAGGGACTCCAGAAGGTGTGAAGTGTAGGAACAAAACACAGCTTTTCTATGGTGATGAAGCTGCTGTGGAATTTGGACTGATGTAAGAATATAGGAATGGAACAATGAATAAGAAATAGAATAATAAATAATAAATGTAAAAATGTATATACATAAATCACACCACAGTGCAGGGCTGTTGTGGCTGTTTTCAGTGTCAGCACACCACTGCAGCAAGCACAGTTTAAATGCCAAGTTAATTGATTGTCATAAACTCCTGAAGTGTAACTAAGCGAAAGACCAAGGTGGTAGAAGAAATGAAGTAGCTCTGCAGTCAGGGCATCATAAAAATTCTGCTCTGGTTTTTGTATTCAAGAAGGAAAAGAAAAAAAAAAGAAGAAGAAGAAGGAGCAGCAAGTCAAGCCCAGTGAAGTGCTGGACCACGCTAACTGCCTGCAGTGCGAGCTCCATGTGAAACCTGAGTTCATCCCAGACCAAGCCAGACTCTGCTGGAGAAAATGAAAAGTTATTTACCCATTTCAGTCAGGTTTTGGATTATGTCTTTCCTGCATAAATTAGCTCTTACCTCCTTCTTGCAGGACAAAGCCGCTGACCTGGAGCACAGCACTAAGCAGAAAATAAATTGCTGCTGTCTGCTGGATGTAGAGTGGATGTCACTGGCACTACACCCAAAGAACCTCACAGATCTCCAGGACACCTGGCACAGGTGAATCACTGAATCATGGAACTGTTCCAGTTGGAAGAAACTTTTAAGATCATCCAGTCCAACTATTCTCTAACTCTGCCAAGGTTGGTGCTAAACCATGGCCCTCAGCACCACATCTCTGCCTCTTTAAAACACCTCCAGGGGTGGGGATTCAGCCACCTCCTGAGGAGACTGTTCCAGTCTTTGAGAGCTCTTTCTGCCAAGAAGTTTCTTCTAATCTACCACTTGTGTAAGGTATTAACTGCACTTTATATTTTTTCAGTGGTAAAAGCTTGTTACCTCTTGTTTCTCTTCACAGACATGTCACTGGAACACTCCCTCTTCATGCTGTGTCAGCCACTTGAAGACTTCTGGATGCTGAGCTCTAGTCCTTGGAAAAATGAGCACAAAAGCAAAGAGAAGCAAGACAGGATGAATAAAGGTCTGTGATGAAACAGCCCAGGTAAGGTATGGCAGAGCAGGTGTCCAGCACTGCCAAGGGACAGTCTCTGAGAGACCTGAAGAGTAGCAGTGGGTGTCAGAATAGACTAGACTAGACTAGACTAGACTAGAGTAGAATAGAATTAACCAGGTTGGAAAAGACCTTTGAGATCATCAAGTCCAGCCTATTATCCAACACCATCTAATCAACTAAACCATGACACCAAGCCCCCCATCCAGTCTCTTCCTAAACACCTCCAGTGATGGTGACTCCACCACCTCCCTGAGCAGCACATTCCAATGGGCAATCACTCTTTCTGAGAAGAACTTCTTCCTAACATCCAGCCTAGACCTCCCCTGGTGCAGCTTGAGACTATGTCCTCTTGTTCTGCTGCTGGTTGCCTGGGAGAAGAGACCAACCCAGGGGGGTAGGCCAACTTCCAGGGGCAGGCCCTGCCCTTAGCTGCTCCATGTGGCTGCTCCTGCTCAAACTCCCCCAACAGAGCAGCCCAGATCTGCTTGCTCTGTAGACTTGATGTGGTTTGGAGCCATGCAGCAGCCAAACACCACACAGCCACTCACTGCACCTGCCCCAGGGAGGTAGAGATGAGGGGACTTGTAGGTTGAGACAAAACCAGTTTGATGATTGATATGGAATGGCATAGTTGGAATGTTGCTCTTAAAGGCAACATCTTAGAGGTGTTAAGGCTCACTTGGACTCCAAGGCGGTTCTGGCAAGTTCCTTGGTGCTGGAGATGTTTATGAGCAGTTGCTGTCCTTCAAAAGTGACTCTCTCAGCTACTCTCAGCATGCTGCTGGCAAGGTGACAGAAATTCAGTGTCCCACCAAGGCAGTGGAGGGAATCACAGAATCACAGAATGTCTTTGATTGGAAGAGGCCTTCAAAACCATCCAGTCCAGTCTTTGACCCAGCACTGAAGGGTCAACACTAAGCCTAAGCACCAGGTCCACATGCTGCTTAAACACCCATAGCCATGGTGACTCCACCACTGTCCTGGCCAGACCATTCCAATGTTTGAGAAGCCTTTCAGTGATGAAATACTTCCTGATACCAAGGTGGCTCTTTTCCAGCCACAGTCTGCTCAGGTCCCTGGGAGTATGGCTGGGATTTGGTGCAAGTCCAGGCCCTCTCAAGGACTTTCTGTTCACACTTCTTCAGTGCTCCAAGTCCTACAAATGCAACTCAACACATATGTAAATTATGGAAACCTGCCCATTAGTGTGGAAATCTGCCTGCACTGGGTGCCAAGACAGAGGACAGGCAGCAGCTTGTGTAGGATTTGGGGAAAAGTCCATTGCTGTTCATGTGCACATGGAAACAGAGGTCTCAGAAAATAGGGCATTGATCTTTGTCAGCAACATGGGCAGTAGCATAGAAGCACCTTCAGCAAGTCTGTTCACGACACAAAGCTGTGTAGTGCAGGGGACTCACTTGAGGGCAGGGATCCATCCAGAAGCATCTTGACAGGCTTGAGAAGTAGGCCAGTGCTGACTGCATGAGGTTCAATAAGTCACAGTGCAAGGTCCTGCATCTGGGTCAGGCCAACCCCAGGCACAAATCCAGGCTGGGTGCAGAGTGGGTTGAGAGCAACCATGAAGAAAGAGTCTTGGGGTTATTGGTTGCTGAGACGCTCACCATGAGCCAGCAGTGTCCTCATACAGCCCAGAAGGCAGCTGTGTGCTGGGCTGCAGCAAGAGGAGTGTGGCCAGCAGGGCAAGAGAGGGGATTCTGCCCCTTTCCTCTGCTCTGCTGAGACCTCACCTCTAATACTGCATCCAGTTGTGGTGTCCCCAGCATAAGAAGGACACACAGCTGTTGGAGAGAGTCCAGAGGAAGCCACAAGGATGATCCAAGGTCTGGAGCACCTCTGCTGTGAGGATAGGCTGAGAGAGCTGGGGTTGTTCAGCCTGGAGAAGACTCCAGGGAGACCTTAGAGCTGCCTTCCAATACCTGAAGGGATCCTACAGGAAGGCTGCAGAGGGACTTTTAGAATACATAGAATACATAGAATAAACCAGGTTGGAAGAGACCTTCAAGATCATCGCGTCCAACCCATCAACCAATCCAACACCGCCCAAGCAACTAACCCACAGCACCAAGTACCCTGTCAAGTCTTCTCCTAAAAACCTCCAGTGATGGCGACTCCACCACCTCCCCAGACAGCCCATTCCAATGTGCAATCACTCTTTCTGTATAGAACTTTTTTCTAACATCCAGCCTGAATCTCCCCTGGCGTCAGGGTGTCTAGAGACAGGACAAGGGGGAATGGTTTGAAGCTGAGGGAGAGCAGGGTTAGACTGGATCTTAGGAAGCAGTTCTTCAGTACAAGGATGGTGAAACTCTGGAAAAGTTTGCCCAGGGAGGTTGTGGATGGGAGTGTTCAAAGCCAGATTGAATGAAGCCTTGAGCAATCAAGTCTAGTTGAGAGGTGTCCCTGCCTATGGCAGGGGGGTTGGAATAGATGGTCTCTGAGGTTTCTGCCAGCCTGAGCCAGTCTATAGTTCTATGGTCTGGGGTGTTACACAGAAGCTGTGGGTCACTCATAAGAAGTGGGGAGCTGTGGGCAGTACCTAGAGAGCACTGGCAGTGGAATAAAAGCATTCAGACAATGACAGACTTAGGTTGGCATAGTTTAAAATGGGAAAACCAACAGTCTGAAGGGCTCTGCTGCTGATCCTGCTGATCTGTGGAACATTAAACTATGACTTTATGCTGATGATATCCTACTGTTAATTAAGGCCTCACCCACATCCCCTCCTGCTCTAATGAATATTGCTCTCTGAGTTCAAAGGTATCATTGCACAAAATTAATGACTCTGAGACTGCAAGGATGCAGCTTGCTGCAGTTTGTCCTTCAGCCCTGTTCACCTCATGTAATCTGAAGAGGGCACCCAAAAAAGATAGTACAAATACTTTGGGGCTGGTGTTAACAAAGGCCCAGATGATGTAATTAAAGATCATTTAAATCCAATTATCAAGCAGGTAGGAAAAGATTTGGAGGGATAGTCAGAGCTAAATAAACACAATTGGCTGTGAACAGTAGGCCACATTCTGTCCTCCTTTGCCATCCTACCAGGGTTGTTAATGTAGAAATGAAGACATTGTGTAAGTCAGCACAATCAGAGTTACTGTCATCAATGACCTCATAGCAACTCCAAATTACACCAAGAATAAGAATCACAGACTTGTTTGATTTCAGAAAGCCCTCTAAGATCATCCAGTCCCAGCCATGCTCTAACTACCAAGGCTGGGGCTATACCATGGCCCTTGGCACCAAACCTCTGCCTCTTGGAAACACCTCCAGGGATGGGGATTCAACCACCTCCCTGAGCAGCCTGTGTCAGGCTTTGAGAACCCTTTCAGTCAACAGGTTTCATCTAATGTCCAATCAAAACCTCCCCTGGTGCAACTTGAGGCCATTCCCTCTCCTCCTAGCCCTTGTTACTAGGGAGAAGAGACCAACTCCCACCTCACCCCAACATCCTTTCAGGGAGCTCTGAAGAGCAATGAGGTTCCCCTCAGCCTCCTCTTCTCCAAACTAAACTACCCCAGTTCCTTCAGCTGCTCCTCATCAGACCTGTTCTCCAGACCCTTCACCAGCTTCACTGCCTTTTACTGGATCTGCTCCAGCACCTCAATGTGCTTCTTGTAGTGAGGGTCCTAAAACTGAACCCAGAACTCAAGATGTGGCCTCCCCAGTGCTGAGTACAGGGACACAATCCCTGCCCTGGTCCTGCTGGCCACACCATTGCTGGTCTAGGCCAAGATGCCGGTGGCCTCCTTGGCCACCTGGGCACACCCTGGCTCATCTTCAGCCAGCTGTTGGCCAACACATCCAGGTCTTTCTCTGCTGGACAGTTTCCAACCACTCTGCCCCAAGCCTGGACATTCATGGGGTTGTTGTGGCCAACTGCTGTGCACGTGCTGAGCTTACTTTGAGCACTAGTGTACAGAAATAGCTATCAATACTCAAACAATTACTAATAATTACATTCCCAAGTCACACCTGAAAATACATAAATAAAAGACAGAGAGAGCAGAGTGCTTCAGCTGCTGCTGAAACCAAGCTGGTGTTTTAAGGGTCACACAAGTACCCTGTTAAGCATGACAGAATTTGGAGGGTAAGCTGTGCCACCAAGCTGTGATGCTTCTGATGCTCTGACAAAGCAAGCGTCCTCATAAGTCACTCTGAAACTGCCTGGAGAGCTGCAACAAACCCAGCACATTTCAGGTGACAGCAGTCTCAGGGTGTGAGGATGAATTAAAGATGCCAGAGCAACCATTTCAAAGGTATGTCTAGCTCCTGGGATGAGGAATGTTACCATCCCCCCCTAGATGTCATACAATCAGCCCAGTTTCATACACTCAGATCCCGCAGATCTTTATGCCAGGGTGGCACTTTGTTGGTTTTTGTTGTGTTGTGGTTTGGGTTTGTTTTTCTTTTCCTAGAAGGCATAATTTGGAAGGAAAATGGCTGCATTTTAGAGAAGTTTGTCTTGCTGATGGTTTTTTTTTTTTCCTCCTGCCTCATACTGTAAACTAATAGTGCTGCTAAGTAGAAGTTTTATTTCAGTAGAGGCTCGACTGGAAATCTCTTTCTGGAAAGCACAGGAAAATCCTTTGTGATGAAAGGAATTATATAAATATAAACCAATTCTTTCTGGAGTGGCCTGACAGATTCAATGCTGACAGACAGTCCTGTTCAGGCACTTTTCTAAACCACAAGATGTTTGGCCATTCAAAATGCCCTGTGCCATTGATTTTATCTCTGGAAAAAAAGGCAGAGAAGATCCATTCCAAGAGATGTGCTCAGGGTTGGGGTCTTTTTTTCAGCCTAGTGTGGGATTAGCTACATGGGGCAGGACAGTGGAAACCATGGGATCATAGAATGGTTTAGATTGGAAGTGACCTCAAAATTCATCCAATTCCAACCCCCAGCCATAGGGCACCTTCCACTAGACCAGGTTGCTCAAGACCTCATCCAGTTTAGCCTTGAACACCTCCAGGGAGGAGGCATCCACAATCTCCCTGGGCAACCTGTTCCAGTGTCTCACCACCAGTGCTGTCAAGAAATTCTTCCTAATCTCCAGTCTCAATCTCCCCTTTTCCAGCTCAAAGCTCAAAACAAGTGATTGTTGTGAGTGGCACTGTAGTGAGGTTGCCCAGGGAGGTGGTGGAAGCCACGTCCCTGGAGGTTTTTAAGGCCAGGCTGGATGTGGTTGTGAGCAACCTGCCTTAGTGTGAGGTATCCCTGCCCACGGCAGAGGTGTTGGAACTGGATGATCCTTGAGGTCCCTTCCAACCCTGACAATTCCATGATTCTATGGCCTGAAGCTGTGCCAGGGGAGGTTTAGGTTGGATATTAAGAAGCACTTCCTCACAGAAAGGCTGACTGGGCACTGGGATGGACTGCCCAGGGAGGCGGTGCCATCCCTGGAGGTCTTTAAGAAGAGCTTGGATGTGGCACCTGGGGCAGGGTTTAGCTAATGTGGTGGTATTAGGTCACAGGTTGGACTTGATGATCTCATAGGTCTTTTCCAGCCTCAATGATTCTGTGATTCTGTGAGGTGGCATTGGTATCTTCTCCCTATTACAGTGATAGGAGGAGAGGAAATTGCCTCAAGCTGCACCAGGGAAGGTTTAGGTTGGAGATTAGAAGCAACTTCTTAACCAAAAGGGTTCTCAAAGACTGGAGCAGACTGCCTAGGGAGGTGGCTGAATCCCCATCCCTGGAGGTGTTTCAAAGAGGCAGAGATGTGGTATAGCACCAGCCTTTGTAGAGTTAGGGAATGGTTGGACTGGATGAGCTTAAATGGCTTTTTCCAACAGAAAAAAACCTATGACTCTATTGTATGATTATTGTTTAAGGACTTTGCAGCAACTTCAAAAGCCTCAAGGCCACAGTACTCTCTCTTTCTGATCCATTGCATTAAACAAAAGATCCTTCCAGAGATTATTGCCTTATAGTAGCAGAGAAAATAAGTAGGAATGAATAGAGGCAGGTTAGTGGTAGAGTTCCTCAGAGCTCATTAGGGTGAACTGGTTCAGCTTGTTGGAGAGAGGTTGTGCACAACAAGGAAACAGATTCTGCTTGTGTTTCTAAATTATTCAAGGTTTCTCAAGCAAAAAGTTAACCTTAAGTAGTGGCATAAAGATCTGTCAGAAACCACCAGATAAAATCAAAGCTGAAGGTCAGGGTCAATAAACACAAAGTAAAGCATATAGAAAAATAGTAGCAACCATAAATGTTCAGTGGTGTGCTCTAAATCAGAAACACTTCCTCGGGAAGGCAGACATCAGCGTTGGTCTACAAAGTCCATAAATTAGAGGAGAGGCAAAAGGAACAGAACAAGAGACATCACTGTGCTGCTGTGCCTGCACCCTGAATGCCTGCTGCCTTTCTGGTCCCCCAAGAATAACTGGGCAGGGCTTAGAGGTGGGTTATGAGAAGTCAAAGCAAGACTCAGCAGAGCAGAGGGTCAGAATCCCCTCCCTGTCCCACTGTTCTCACTGCTTTGGATACAGCCCAGCACACAGCTGCCTCCTGGGCTGCCAGGGACCATTGCTGCCTCACGGTGAGCTTCTCATCAACCAACACCAATTTCTGCTGTGCTAAGGACATGATGCAGTAAAGCACTGCCTAAACCCAGACAGCTGAACTTCAATGGAGAACTTTTTTCTCCTCTCATTTAAATCAGGGGGCAGTAGTGAAGCCAGGGGTTTGGGTCTTTAAAAGCTCTTCACCAAAGTCAAACCCCTTTGATGCTGACACACCTAAATCACTTGGTGTTAAGAAATTAGTGCAGCTGTGTTAGGCTCTATGCACTTCAGGCAGTCGGCCTGGGTTGGATTTATTTCACCAAAGAAACCAACCAACCACCCTCTAAACTGTCTCTCAAAAGCCTCATCAGAAATGTGAGCTTTGTTTGCTCTTCTGGTGGTTTATGACATTGTGAGGAACTAAAGTTACTGCAGATTAGACTGCAGTGGGTTTTTTAAGCACAGAGTGTAGTTTAGAACCATTAATTAGCGTGTTTCAGAGTTTAGAATGAGTATTTTAGAGTGTTTTCTAGTTTAGAATGAGTACTTTTAAATGTTTCCATCAATAAATGTCACTGCTGGAGCTCTCTTTGGTAGCCACAACAGCATGAAGCCATGTTCCTCTTGGCCCTGCTTCTTGAGCCAACTTTAACTCTTCTCACATGTTTTGGAAGTTAAATTCTCCTGCTCTATTTTTTTTCCCATCACCTGGCTTGCTGACTTCAGCTGCAGGTTCTCCAAGGCAGGGTTCATTTGTCTTTGTACAGTGCCTGTCTCTCATTTCTGTCCCATCACCTGGCTTGTTGCCTTCAGCTGCAGGTTCTCCAGGGCAGGGCTCATTTGTCTTTGTGGCCTTGCCTGCGTCTCTGGGTGCTCCTGTGCTACAAAGGCTGTGCCGTAATAACTTGGTGTTTGATCAGCTGCCTTCTAATGGCTTTTTTTTTTTTTACTTCTGGGCTTTAAACTTTTTTATTGGATTGCATCCTTGCCCTAATTTCAAAGGTGGAAAATAATAGATTTCCTGGAGAACAATCCCAGATGTCACATCTACAGCTGATCTGCAATTCACTAGAAGGGTTCTTGCCTTTTGGAAGACGTCCTCCCCCTCCCCCCGCTTCCTTCCAGATCTGAATAATATCATTTGTGTGATGTCACTCAATCTCTCTGTTTTAATTTGAAATCCTATTTTTAATCAATTAGGAAAAAAATGACCTAATTAAGGAGTAATTTAGGCCAGAAACTTAAACATTGTTTTATAAAGTAGGTGCATTTAATTGGAAATGTGCTCAACTGCTGCATTGCATTAGCAAGTCATTTGGAGGACTCAGCCAATGAGAGCTCCCAACTCCTAGTCCAGGAGTGATAGTGACAAAGCTGATGTCCAAGGCAGCCTGATGAACCTGGGGTTTATTAACAGCTTTGCAAATGAGCCTTAAGGTCCAAGCAGCTAGAGCCTCTCATTATTCTAGACACAAACACAAGGCAGGTGACTGCTGGCTCCCAGGAGTCAGCGCTGAGTCGGTGTGAAATGATGTGATGGATAAAAAGCTCAAGAAGCAAGAACACAGAGAAGGGAGGATTAGATTAGAGAGCAGGAAAAAATTCTTTCCTGCAAGAATGGTCAGGCATTGGAACAGGCTGCCCAGGGAGGTGGTGGAGTCACCATCCCTGGAGGTGTTCAGGAAATGAATAGATGTGGTACTTTTGGACATGGTTCTGGGCAGTTCTTCCGTGGCTTGGATTCAGTGAGGGCTTGGTCCATGTTTTGCCAGCTGGGTTTTGGAAAAGATTCTCTGCTGCCCATTCCTCTCTCGGTTTAGGGAGAGAGGTGAGGTTTTTTAATCCAAGGAGCAAAGGTTACCCAGGGAGGTGGTGGAGTCCCCATCCCTGGAGGTGTTCAAGAAACAGGGGGACACGACACCTGGGGACTTGCTGGTGTTAGGTTGATGGTTGGACTGGATGATCTTAGAAGGCTTTTCCAACCCAAACAATTCTATTATTCAGTGACTTGGTGACACTGTGGTGATTCTGTGACTGTGGTGACAATGTCAGCAGCTCTGTCCATGGCAAAGCCAGCAATTACCCTTGGCTTCCAGAGCGCCTCCACCCACAGAGCCAGGTTAATGAAAACACCTAAAAGCTGCACCGCCTTTTTGTCCCCTGCATTTCCCCTTAGCTGGTAGAGATTCTAGCACAGGGCTTGTCAGAACTTTGCTAAAAATACCTCCATGCCACAAAAGGCAGAAGATGTTAAGGAGCTCTCCAGCCATTCCTAGGACAGAAATTCAGCTTTGAGGACACATCACAGCTCTGCACTGGCAGCCATTAACACCAGCACTGCTCTGCCCCTTAGAACTAGCCTCATCTCTGCACTATTGCCTTTCAGTGGAGCAACAGCACCACACAGATGGTTTCAGCCTCAGACAGAGGGAGGCACAGACCTGCCTAACATTTTTGTCCTATGCCACATTTCATTCCCACTTAGCCTTTTTGCTTGTAGCTATTATTGTTGCTTTTAGCATTGTGTGCTTGCCGTTGTGACTCTTCTCGGGGCATCAACACACTCTTGAGGGGCCACTGAGTTCCAGCTGATCACCTGAGGCTGCTTTACTGCAGAGTAGGTATTGCTGGACAATCTTATCAGCACATTACTTATTCATGTTGGCTCAGAGTTTTTTCCCTCAGATAACAGCTCAAAGGGAAAGACTTACAAAGGCTTTCTGTGCTAGCAGAGCCCTTGCTGCATGTTACTGCTCTGTGGCTGAGAGCAGCAGCAGTGTATTGCAGCAAAAGAAACTCCCCAGAGAATGCTCACAGGCTCAGATCACTTCACTCTTACACTAATACTTTTCGTCATGAAATTTCACATTGGGCTATTATTTATTTTCTGATTCTTTTGGGTGAAATCTGAGCTAGGGAGTAGGCAAGAGATGTTGCTATGCACTCAGTATCTAAGTGGCTGTAACACAAAGGAAGATCCAGAAGTCCAAGAGTTGCTAGTCCAAGGCATGGACATGCACCCTTGTGTTAATAAATTCTCCCCCTCTAATGTGACCAGCAGGACAAGAGAGGTGATTCCCCCTTTTGCCCTGCCCCTGCCCTGCACTGCCCTGCCCTGCCCTGCACTGCCCTGCACTGCCCCTGCCCTACACTGCCCCTGCCCTGCCCTGCCCTGCCCTGCCCTGCCCTGCACTGCTCCGCTCTGCTAAGACCCAGCCTGCACCACTGCATCCAGTTCTGTTGCCAGAAGTAACAGGAGGGACAAGGAACTGTTGGACCAAGCCCAGGGGAGGCCATGAAGATAATCAGAGGGCTGGAAAACCTCCCCTATAGGGACAGGCTGAGAGAGTTGGGGCTGTTCATCCTGGAGAAGAGAAGGCTCCAGGGAGACCTTAGAGCAGCCTTCCAGTACCTAAAGGGAGCTACAAGAAAGAGCTGGGGAGGGATTTTTGATGAGGGCTTGTGGTGACAGGATGAGAGGCAATGGCTTTGAGCTGGAAGAAGGGAGATTGAGAGTGGAGATTAGGAAGAAATTCTTGAGAGTGATGGTGATGAGACACTGGAACCAGGTGCCCAGAGAGGTTGTAGATGCCTTCTCCCTGGAGGTGTTGGAGGCCAGGTTGGATGAGGCCTTGGGCAACGTGGTCTAGTGGGAGGTGTCCCTGCCCACAGCAGGGGGTGTGGAACTGGATGACCTTTAAGGTCCTTCCCAACCCAAACCATTTCATGATTCTATGATAATGCAGAGAGGATTTACTGTGGAGGGGACTTTTGGCATGTGGGCCATTTTGTCCAAAGCTCCTGATGCTTTACAGAGTCACAGATTGCCTTGGGTTGGGAGTGTCCCTCAAAGGTCATCTTTTCCAACCGCCCTGAAGTCAGCAGGGACACCTCAGTGACCAGTCTCACTTGGCCAAGCAAACCTCTGAGGAGCAGCCACATCAAACCCCCTGCAGTTGAGCTGTACAGCAGGACTGGTGCTCTGCCTATCACCTCTGAAATCAAGTGTGCCTGGATGAAAGAACTCAAGGCTTTTGTAGTCAAATATTGAGTTCCCCAGGAGATGTCTGTGAGGAGAGCACACCTCCTGCTCCTTCCTTGAAGTCAATAGCAGCAACACATTATCAGATTGCCTGTTTTCCCAGATACATTAAATCCAGTTTGACAAAGGTGAAAATGTTCTCTGTTTGCAGCCTGACATAGCACTGGCAAAATCCTAGGCCCTGGGAAAGGATCAGCTTTGATTGGAAATTGTGTCATACTTCAGGAGAGAGGACCCACTGTCACCTAGCCTGGGTGGGCTCCTCCAGTGACAGCTTCATTGCAGCTTTTTGGCAGCACAGGCTCTGGCAGCAGCACTGCAGAATCCCAGTCTGCAGCTACACTTCCATAGCTGCATTTCAGTATCTGAAGGGGACCTGCAAGGAGGCTGGGAAGGGACTGTTTAGAAAGGCCTGTGGAGACAGGATGAGGGGCAATGGTTTGAAACTGGAGCAGGGTAGATTTAGGTTGGACATCAGAAGTTCTGCACAATGAGGGTGGTAAGACATTGCAACAGGTTGCCCAGGGAAGTGGTTGAGACCCCCATCCCTGGAGACATTCAAGATCAGCCTTGATGTGTCCCTGGGCAGCCTGCTCTAGTTGGAGGTGTCCCTGCTGCCTGCAGGGGGCTTGGACAAGATGACCTCTGAAGGTCTCTTCCAGCCCAGTGCAATCTGTGAATACTGCTAAGCCATAGTCATCTCTCAAACCCACCACTAGCAGCAGGATCTCTAGATTGTCAAAGAGATGTTCCCTGCTATCATCACGAGCAGTACATAAACCAGGCAGAGCTTGCCAGGATGGGTGGATGGCTGTCTGGGCATTGGCCAGTGGGTGATGAACAACTGCACTGCACATCACTTGCCATTTGTTGGGATGTGAGGTGATTCTCCCCTCTGATCTGCTCTAGTGAGACCCCCACCTCCAGCACTGCATCCATTTCTGAGAACCCCAACAGAAGACATGGAGTTGCTTGATCAGGTCCAGAGGGAGCCATAAAGATGATCAGAGGGCTAGAGAATCTCCCCTATGGGGACAGGCTGAGAGAGTTGGTGCTGTTCAGACTGGAGAAGAGAAGGGTCCAGGGAGACCTTAGAGCAGCCTTCCAGTACCTGAAGGAGGCTACAGGAGAGCTGGGGAGGGACTTTTGACAAGGGCTTGTAGGGACAGCATGAGGGGCAATGGCTTTGAGCTGGAAAAGGGGAGATTGAGACTGGAGATGAAGAAGGAATTCTTTCCAGTGAGGGAGGTGGTGAGACAGTGGAACAGGTTGCCCAGGGAGGCTGTGAATGCTCCCTCTCTGGAGGTGTTGAAGGCCAGGCTGAATGAAGGCCTTGAGCAACCTGGTCTAGAGGAAGGTGTCCCTGCCCATGGCAGGGGAAGGGGGAGGGGTTTGGAACTGTATGGTCTTTAAGCTCTCTTCCATAACAGAGCTGCTGCTTCTACCACCCATGTGAGGGACAGCAGTTAGTGATGGGGCCATGCTCAGCAGGCCCAAGCTGTGTGAGGGGGGTGGTGCCACAGGTGTCAGGCCCAGTCAATGTGCTGTGAATGCACTGAGTTAAGAGGTGAAACAAAACCAACAGGAAATCAACCCAGAGGAGAAAGGATTAGATGGAGGGCAAGATTGTCTTAGAAACAGGCCCTTGCTTTGCTTCCCTCAATAGAGGCAGGGGCTAGGCAGCCCATGTTTGCAGTGCTAATGGGCCTGGTTGGAGGCATTAAGACATTTTATAAAGAATGAGAGGGATTAGGGGTGATGGGAATTCACTGAGTGTTTGTGAATTGGCATCAAAGGATGTCTGACTCCATGGGAAGTTTGAAAGGCAGAGGTAAATGGAGATACCATTATGGGAGGAAAATAGCAGGAGGTTTTCCTGGTTCAAGACAATGCTGTGAGTATTTAAATCTCCCTCATTAGCCATGTATGTTAATTTCTCTCTTGAACTTTAAGATATAGGGCAGGCTGAGAATTTCTATTCACTGTTGCTTATCGTGGAAGCGCAGGGGATATTAACTTTGGTAAGAGGATTAGTGGGTGCTCAGAGTCTGGGTCTAGAGTGGGACTTTGTGGTGTGACAGCAGCTTACACAGCCCATACAAACCCTGAATGCTGCAGCTGTGTGTGCTGAAGAAAGGCAGCTGAAGAAAAACAACTTCATTTCAGGAGAAATGGCTGAGCAAAGCAGGCTCGTTGGCTAGAAGAACAATTCTGTGTGAGTGCAAACTGCTCCACAGCAGTGGAGTTGCTTGACTGAAAAGCCCCATGCCCACAAGGGCCAAGCAGAGCCACAAAGATGCTGGAGGCAGTGGAACATATCCCTGCTGAGCAAGCTGGAGGTCTTTAGCCTGGAGCAGAGGAGCCTGAGGGGTGACCTCATTTGTGTTTATAAAGCTGTGAAGGGCAGTGTCAGGAGGATGGAGCCAGGCTCAGCGATGCCCAGTGATAGGACAAGGGGCAAGGGGTGCAACTGGAGCTGAGGAGGTTCCACAGGGACAGAAGGGAAAACTCTTTCACTGTGAGGGTGCTGGTGCCTTGGAGCAGGCTGCCCAGAGAGGTTGTGGAGTCTCCTCTGGAGACATTAAAAATCCACCTGGATGTGTTCCTGTGTGACCTGCCCTGGGTGACCCTGCTCTGGCAGGGGGCTTGGACTGGATGATCTCTGGAGGTCCCTTCCAACCCCTACCACTCTGTGGTTCTGTGAGGACTCTTGCTGTCAGTGTGAGGAGAATGGGAGGTTTTGGGGAGAGCTCAAGGGCCTCTGCAGCATGAGACAGAAAATTAATTCTGCTGTGGTTATTTCTCACACTCTTTTAGCTGCCTCCATAAAAAGCCTCTTTGATTTCCCCCAGAAGTGCAAACGATTGACCACTGCCATTTTTCATCAGTGTGTCGCTGGGGTTGCTTCAGCACTTTTCCCACCATCTAGAACACCACCATTCTATATGTGAGAAGCTGCCTGAGCCACCTTCTGCCCAGCGGTCCCCAAGAGCCCTGCAGCAGCCGTGCTGGCAAGCTGCTGTGCACGCACTGCTTTTGCCAGTGTCCTTCAGAGGAGGGGCTTCCAGCAACTTGGGTAAGAGAGAAAAAAAATAGAGCGGGATCCCAGGGGAGGGTGGGGTAAAAGCCAGCTATTTCCCAGGCAGAGACAAAAGCCGAGGGGATGCAGGAGCCAGGTTAAAGGCACAGGAGCACTGACGGGGTGACGACTTGTTCACAGGGCTCCTGGGCACAAAGGTTTGCTACCCTGCCCCCTCTGCTGCAGGGGAAGGTTTCAGACTCAGCAAATTCAGATTCGAATACAGCTCTGCTCCTCCTCCCTCGCCTTTGGCATGGCGAAGGCAGAGGCTGCTGCCCACGAAGCAGCCCTTCCCATGGTCTGATCTGACTCCGTGTTTGATGCTGCATCTCCTGACTCTTCCTGCAGCCCAGGTTTCCGCCGCAGGACCTGAGGCTGACAGCAGTGTTTAATCTTTCATACTGGCCACAGTGATAACTTCTTAGTAAATATTTCATATTGCTGTACTGATAAAAGAACAGAGGACAAAAATTGGCATGAAGGCCATCCAGAGGAGCAGCTGCTACATAATAACGCTTGGGAGCATGTGGGAGGAAACAAGTAGCCATGGGGCTGCAAACAAAACTAAATGCAAGGTGAGCAGATCGCGCAGACTGAAGCTCTGGCAAAGAGAGAGAATCCAAACACTTGTAGCAATCATCACCTGTTTCACAAGCACCCCCTAAACATACACACAGAGTGGTTTGAGGCTGTTCTGCTTCCCAACTTCTTCTGCTATCATTTTTTTTAAGCAAGTACATGGCTCCAGAGGGCTGAAATACAGACAAACACAAGCTTGTGGGGCCCTCACTACAACAAAGACACTGAGGTGCTGGTACAGGTCAAGAGAACAGCAATGAAGCTGGTGAAGGGCCTGGAGAATGGGTCTGGGGAGAAGCACCTGAGGGAGCTAGGACACAAGAGGTTTCTCTTGAATATGAGGAGAAACATCTTCGCCATGAGAGTGCTGGAGCCCTGGAGCAGGCTGCCTGGAGAGGTTGTGGAGTCTCCTTCTTGGGAGACTTTGAAAACCTTCCTGGACGTGTTCCTGTGTGACCTGATCTAGGTGAACCTGCTTTAGCAGTGGGGCTGGACTAGATGACCTAGAGCTGGGTTCGGTCTGTCTGGAGTAGAGAAGGCAGAGGGGAGACCTTATCACCATGGACCAGGATATAAGAGGTGACTGCCAGGAGGATGGAGACTCCCTTTTAACAAGGAGTCTCATGGAGAAGGCAAGGGGTGACTGGGACAAGTTACTGCTGGGGAGATTCCCATGGGACTCCAGAAGAAAATGTTTCCCTCTGAGAACAGTTGGACATTGGAATGATCTCCCAAAGGAAGCAGTGGATTGCCCTCCATGGGACTGTTTGAAGACTCAGCTTGAAAGGGTGCAGGGCCAGGTCATTTGACTCTAATGTGACCTTGAAATGTTGGATATTATCCTTGGGGTCCCTTCCAATCTGGTATTCTGGAGATCCCTTCCAACCTCTACCACTCTGTGATTCTGTGAGTCTGTGCTTCAGATCCCTCAGTGGTGAAAAAACCACTGTTGCCAAGTTTCAAAGGAGTCAGAAGGAAGCTGAAGCCTCCTCTGCAGAGGCAAAGGCCAAAAGCAAAGAAAAAGCAACCACTAAGCAATTAATTGAAAAATTATTGGCAGGCCAGGCCAGAGCAGTGCTGCTGCCTTTAATGATAAATGATAATAGGAGCAGTCAATGCTCTGCAGCAGGATAATATAAACACAGGCTCTGGAGTGAGAGCACAAAAATGAGACACAGCATTACCAGCAACAGATTAATTAACTAGAGAGAGACCGTTAAAGAGCAGGGGTCATTAGCGTGCAGCCAGGAGCCTGCTCCTCGCGTTCCCGCTGATGGATACAGGTAGCCAGAAACACGGCACACAGCACGGAGACCAGAGGAATGGTTTGGAATCTGCAAGGCCATTGTCTCCTCCTGAGGCTCTTCAGGCCTGCCTGGAGTGATGCTCCAGAGCCCACTGGGCTCCAGCGCTTCACTGGGAGCTTTCTCTTTGCATGCAGCAGAAGGTCGAAGTCAGAACTTGGCCAAAATGCAGGTAAAGGCAAAATTTACTGAAAGAAATCTCACAGAGTGCATTGGGCTTAAAGGGCATCTTGTCCAACACCCCTGCAGGCAGCAGGGACAGCTCCAACTAAAGCAGACTGCCCAGGGCCACATCAAGGATGATCTTGAATGTCTCTAGGGATGGGGCCTCAACCACATCCCTGGGCAACCTGTCCCAGTGCTTCACCACCCTCGTTGTGCAGAACTTCCTCCTGATGTCCAACCTAAATCTCCCCTGCTCCAGTTTCAAACCATTGCTCCTCATCCAGCCTCCAAAGGTCCTTCTAAACAGGCTCTCTCTCAGCCTATCCCCATAGCAGAGGTGATCCAGCCCTCTGATCATCTCGATTGCCTCCTCTGGACACTCTCCAACAGGTCCCTGTCTCTCTGTGTTGGGGGCCCCATAGCTGGACACAGCACTGCAAGTGAGGTCTGACCAGAAGATTAGGAAGAAATTCTTGACAGTGAGGGTGGTGAGACAGAGGAACAGCTTGCCCAAGGAGGATGTGGATACCCCCTCCCTGGAAGCATTGGAAGCCAGGTTGGAGTTTCACCTTGAGCAACCTGGTCTAGTGGGAGATGTCCCTGCCCATGGCAGGGGGGGTAGAACAGGATGATCTTTAAGGTCCCTTTCAACCCAAACCATGCTATGATTCTAAAATTACAATGAGACTTCCACCTGCCAGCAGAACACAGCTGCCTGGTAGGAGGCTTCAGTTTGTGCTGAGGAATGACTCCAGAGATGGAGCTGGAAGTTATTAAAGTTTCAGAGTGAAATACTCTGAGAAATGAGGAGATGTCATCGTTTATTCCTATTAAGAGTTCTGCTGGTGAAAATCAGGCTGCCTTCCCCCAGCACTTTGTCAATTCTACATTTCCCATCAAGAGAAATGTTTGTCATGTAGAAATATCGACCAGAGCTCCATGCCAGCTACAGACAACAAACAACACACACAAAGACAGAATTTGCTGGAAGACATCTCAGTCATCTCCTGGCCACAGCTGGCATGACAGAAACACCTAGAAAGAAGTGTAGGGATTGAGGGGAGTTACCCATGCTTCTCCCCCAGCCCTCTATAAATTCATGGGGTGCTCCACAGCAAGGGAAGTTGGAGATGTTTGCCCTTGCAGAGAATACAGATAAAAGGTACAGATCATTCCCAGCTGAAACAAGGGACTTCAGTTTATAGAAACACTGACTCTGAAATTGTTTTGGTTGGAAGAGAACTCTAAGATCATCCAGTCCAGTCACCAACCCAACACCACCATGGCCATTAAACCATGTCCACAAGTGCCACATCCATGTGTTTCTTGCACACCTCCAGGGGTGGTGACTCCACCACCTTCCTGGGCAGCCTGTTCCAATGCCTGACCACACTTGCAGCAAAGAAATTTTTTCTAATCTCCAACCTAAACTTCCCCCAGCACAATTTCAGGCCACTTCCTCTCTTTTTATCACCTGAGACTGAGGAGAAGAGACCAACTGTCACCTCACTGCAACCTCCTTTCAGGAAGCTCTAGAGAGCAATGAGATCTCTCCTCAGCCTCCTCTTCTCCAGATTCAACAACCCTCAGCTGCTCCAGACCTGTTCTCCAGACTCTTCATCAGCTTTATCACCCTTCACCTGACTTGATTTGGGGAACCTCTCAAGAGGCAGAGGTTTTCCCCAAAAGACCTAGTTCTCTTCAAATAACAAGGGGAGAAGGGGAAGGGGGAAGGGAATAGTGAAGGAGAAAGGGGAAAGGGAAGGAGGAAGGAGAAAGGGAAGGAGGAAGGGGACATCTGAGTGCATGGCCCTGGGAAGGTCCATGTAAGTTTTATTCCTGATTTAGGAATGCAAGTTCAGAGTACTCCTGAGGCTCGTGCAGCAAGCAGGGCCTTTGCTCTCAGTGTAGCATGGTGATCTATGTTAACAGCAGAATGATGTACTTAGCGTGCTGGGAATAACACTCACATTGGTCCTGGAGCATGGCAGCATTTCTGACAGGCTCCTGGGGATTCCACTTCTATTCATGGAGACTGAGCGGATTCTTTCCATCACCTTTTCTCACCCAGCACTTTTTGCTGACGGTGAGTCAGGGCTCAGCATCCTTCCATGCCAGAACTGGACTCTGCAATGCAGAGCCAGAGAGGAAAAAAAAAAGAAGTAAAAAAAAAAGGGCAAGCATTACATTTTCCCAAAGTGCAAGGGAAATAAAAAGGCTTCCAGTCCCCATACAGCTGCCTTGTTTCCTCAAGCAGATTCAGACCAACAGGAAGCAAAGCCACACTGGTATGAAGCACTGAGGCTTTGAAAACCGAATGCTGCCATTATTAGTACTACAGCAGTTAGAATTCCAGCAGCAATCAGGACCCTCCTTGATGTCAGACAGCCTGCATGGCCTTTATGGAGACAGATAGATACAGATATAGATAGAGATAGACACACACATGCTTTTTAATATAGATGTAACTTGTAACATAGACAGCACAGCATAAATACCTAGAGACTTTACCACATGCCAGAGAAATACATCACCCAGGCTGTTTTAATCTCATCTTTAATTCTCTTTTTACCTTCCACAGAATTTATGAGAAGATTGCAGAGATCCACAGCATCTCATCAGATATTTATTTATTCATTTAAAATATTAATATGGGAGAATCCCATTACAATCTTGCCAGGCAGGAAGCACCAGACAGATGCAGGAATGTGCTGCAAACGGGTAGAGGTGGCCGTACACAGCAGCCCTTTAACATCTGCCTGGGCTTCAGTTCCCCATTTCTTTGATGCAAGCCATGGGGAAGCCTTCAAGTGGCTTCTGGTCTTGCTAGGCAAACTGATTTGTGCTGATGGTCAGAGGTTTGAGAGGGTTTTTTGCAAAGATTTCTGTCTGGCAGGGATACAGAACAGGACTGAGACCTCTGGTTTCAGCCTCTTCAGGTTTTGAGTGCTCACTTGGAAAGGTCTCCAAGGAGAAAAGCTCTGCTGAGCATACTGAATATTTGCCCTCTAACCATCTGATCTCTTTTGCTCTTTCTTACTTCAAGAGGATGTGGACATTTTAAAGGGACAGGGGAAAGTTAGATGTTTCAGCAGAGAGAGGATCTCTAATCCATATTTCTCAAGAGGATGCTACTCACCAGTCTTTATTCTCTGGGCTACTAAGGTACTTCAAGCTGATTTTCCCCACCTCAAAACACTCTGGTTCACCAAGCTCTCTCAGAAATATCAGCTGCAAAGTTAAGGTAAAAAAGGAATGTCACTGCCTAGTAGCTGACCCTGCAAAGCCCCTTCCTCCAAGCCAGCTGTGGTACCCATAGCCCCTACATCTACAAACTCATCCATAGCACCCTGCTGGTTTCCACAAAAGCCCTTTCCCCAGTGGCACATCCAGCACCACTTTGCCAACCATCAAAGCAACTAAAGCTATGAAGTAGTATCTGCATCTTGCAAATGCAGTTCACCTGCAGCAGAAACAGGCTGGGGATCACTCATGGGGCTTGTCTCTGTTGTGCCAACACGCTCATGACACAACTGTGATGACAGGCTGGAAAGTGTCCAGAGAAGGCCAAGAGAATGATTGGAGGAGCTGCCAGGCAGAAAGAGCTGGGTTTGTTCAGCCTGGAGGAGGCAGCGGGGAGACCTTATCACCATGGACTAGGACATAAAGGGTGGCTGCCAGGAGGATGGAGACTGCCTTTCAATAAGGAGTCCCATGGAGAAGACAAGGGGTGATGGAGACAAGTTACTGCTGGGGAGATTCCCATTGGACTCCAGAAGAAAATGTTTCCCCATGGGAACAGTTAGACATTGGAATCATCTCCCAAGGGTGGCTGTGGACTTCCCTGTACTGGACAGTTTGAAGACTCAGCATGACAGGGTGCTGGGCCAGGTCATTTCAAATGTACTGTGACCTAGAAAGGTTAGACCACGTGCTTCTTGAGGTCCCTTCCAACCCAGCAGGTTGGGACCAGGTTTTGTTCAGTGGTCCCCAGTGACAGGACAAGGGGTAAGGGGGAACAAACTGGAATATAAGAAAATTCATCTAAACGTGAGCTCTGTGAGAGCTCTCAGGGCTGGGGTGGAAAAATGCAAACTCATTTTGAGACCCAACCAAACATGCCTCCCTCCTTCCCGGCAGTGAAGAGAGTTGCTTATTTTCACAGACAGCAAGCACTTGCCTTCCCTGAGGAGATGTGGTGGGAGCCTGGTGTATCACCAGGGGACCCCTCAGACACCTTCACCTCTGCCTCCAACCAAAGGCAAGCGGTGCTGCTGGGGTTAAGGGCAGCAGAGCCCCTCTGAAAAACTGATCGTTGCAGCAGAGAAAAAGCCAGCAGGAGAGGGAGAAATCTGCACACTCTCCATCTGAGCAGAAACCCTTCACCTCGTACTGTCAGCACAAGAGCAAATATCTTCCACTCCAAAGGGGGATAGAAAGTGTAGCTCGAAGCAATTAACACAATAGCAAATGTCCCCAGCACTGCCCCATATGGTGTCTAATTTAAATCATCCATCTTCTGCCCTATAAACGCTGCTGAAATTGATACATGACAATTTTAAAGCCAACTGAAGCTTAATTAATGTAAATTGTCTCCACAGCTGAGATTTAAAATATTTTTTTATCAAAAAAATAATTAGGATCAAATCAAACATGTTCCATTTCCTGCTGAGCCACACAAGGTAAAATTGAGGGGGGGAAATTGATAAATTATGACATACAGAATCAAGGAATGGGGTGGGTCGGAAGGGACCTCAAAGATCATCCAGTTCTGACCCCCCTGCCATGGGCAGGGATACCTCCCACTAGACCAGGTTGCTCAAGGTCTCATCCAATCTGGCTTTCAACACCCCCAGGGAGAGAGTATCCACAGCTTCCCTGGGCAACCTCTTCCAGTGTCTCACCACCCTCACTGGAAAGAATTTCTTCCTAATCTCCAGGTTCGGTCTGCGCTCTTCCAGCTCAAAGCCGTTGCCCCTCATCCTGGCACTACAAGCCACTGTCAAAAGTCCCTCCCCAGCTCCCCTGTAGCCCTGTAGCTTCAGGTATTGTAAGGCTGATCTAAGGTCTCCCTGGACCCTTCTCTTCTCCAGGCTGAACAGCCCCAACTCTCCCATAGGGGAGATCCTCCAGCCCTCTGATCATCTTCATGCCCTCCTCTGGACCAACCCCCTTGGAGGTGCAGTCACTCTCCGGGGTCTTCTGACAGCCAGGGTCTGACTAACCTGATCTATTTCTAACTGGAAACATCAGAGCAAAGTGACAATGAGCCACACCGGGAGAGTGGATCTGCTGCCACTAAAGAGCATCTTGAAATTACCAAAGCAT
Organism: Dryobates pubescens; assembly: GCF_014839835.1. Taxonomy (NCBI): domain Eukaryota; kingdom Metazoa; phylum Chordata; class Aves; order Piciformes; family Picidae; genus Dryobates; species Dryobates pubescens. The sequence goes on from NC_071612.1 coordinate 45,610,822, forward strand.
GCTGCAAAGCCTGCATTTGCCTGCTGGTTATCAGGTGTTGATCTGAGCCTTCCCTGTGTTTCCAGCTGCACATTTGCCCCCTCTTTTCTAAAACTATCTGCGTTTGTTTCTCAGGTTTTGGAAGATGGCTACAGCTCCCTGAAATCCAGATTGCTGTCAGTGGCTGACATGTCCCTTAACTCCTTGCATTGCTTCTCTCAACGGAGCTCTAAGCTGCGAGCTGCTTTCGTGTCCGTTTGACAATGTTTTCGTTTCCCAGCATTTTCCTCATGCAACATTTTCAGTTTGCAGCATTTTCATTTTCCAAGCCCTTGGACTGTAACTCTCTTTTGTTGCAGGAACAACAAACACACCCCATCATAATCAGTTTTCTTGAAGGGTTTGAAGTTATGGGAGGGGAAAAAACAACAGCAGAATCATGCCAACATGCAAATAAAATACTGACTTTGTAAACCTCCTCCCTGCCTCCCCTCTCAGTTTTCATTCTCCCATGCAACGCACTCCTGCATCTCTTATTAATGAAGGGTTTGCTGCTGCAGTGTGCCTTATGTGGGGTAGAATGTATACAATTTGACATTTAATAACTATTATTAATGCAACTAAGCTCAGTGGAGATAAGTTTCTCTTATCTCCAAGGTAAAAATGTGTTTCTGATGTGAAATGTGCAGCTCTTTAAATCTGTCCTGCACCAGGATTGCTATTGATTTGAAGAGGGTTTCGTCTGAGTGCCTTGTGTTACTGCTAATGATTAATCAGCCTGTGATGCAGCCTCCCCTCCCCCCAGATGTGGCTGCAAGTTCTGAACACTGAAACTCAAATTAAAAGCGCTGCCAGCTTGGGGTGGGGAGGGGTTCTGTTTTGGTTTGTTTTAAACTGAAACACCACATTCAGGAGCTGCAGAGAAACAGCTCCTGTAAAAACGAAAATGTTTACATTTTGCCTGAGCAGCACAAAAAAGGGGCTGCCGGGGTTGGTTTGGTTTGGTTCTTTTTCTGACACTGGCTGAGTTTTTCCAAGCCCAGCGCTGCAATCCTAGAGGATTCAGCTCAAATGCACCTGCTGTCTAGGTGCAGCAGCCTTTCTTGCGAGCTGTTTAACAACTCCCAATGATTTCCAGGCAGATTTGCCTTTGCTGCAGGTGTGGGGATCACAAGTGTAGACAGATAAAGGTACAAATTACTGCGTGCTCCTCTCTTTCGTTAATGACCAAGTTCACTCCAGCAAAATGTAGGTCATTTCCTTCCTTCTCGCTTCTCCTGCTGTCAAACCCCCCCTCGCCCCCATCCCCCCCCCCCCCCCCCCCCCCCGCAGCCCTTTCCTCAAGCCTTCTCCTCTGTGGCCATTTGCATTTTTGCTCTAGTCCCCAGATCTTCAGCTGCGAGAATATTAACCCTGCCCATCAAGTGCGAGGCAGAACGGCACCGTCCCTACTTCAGAATTAATTTAAAAGCATCCATTTTTTGACAAGGTAAATAGTTCTGTGCAATATTGACTAGCAAACACTGTCAGCTACATACAAAGGGGAGGGAAAAGAAAATGCAGACACTGTCTGTGCAGACAGGACTGGCAATTACACATGAACTCATCTTCAATTTCAACACCGGCACTGCTGACAGCCCTTGCAAACACACTGTGGCATTCCAAACTTCAGGGTGCTGGTCTTCACCCAGGCAATCTCCCTTCTCAAAAGTGGCTGCATGCAGGTGAGAGGCAGCTAACACACACATCCCACCCCACCCCCAAATGCCTGTCACCCCCTCTATTTCTGTTAAAACGAGCACATCACCCACTGCTCTGGAGAGCTGCTTTTGATGCTGCCTGGCACAAGAGAATAAGGCAGAGCCCTATGTGGTGCAGCCGGGTTTCTATCCTCTTCCTCTCCCCCCCCCCCCCGCCTCCCCCCAATCAAAACAAATTTACAAAGACAAAAGGAAGGCTTCTAGTGCTTGGTATTCACCCTCTGCCACCCATGTATCACACTTAATTAGCATGTTAAACCTATAAATTAGATGCCATAATTTGGTAATTACACCACAATCTGGTACTTTTAACCTCTTTTTGCCCGAACAAGAACATTCCACCTTCTCTTGTGCTGCCATAAGAATGCAGTCCATTCATCTGCCCTTCCTGATAATTTTTCATTCTCAAGTGAGAACTTGGAGGAAAGTTGGAAGTACAGGAGTATGGAGGTTTGATTTTGCTGCTGCTGTTGTTCTGCTTCGCTTAACATCTGCAGCCGAGACTGTCATCCAAAGGTGCATGCAATGTGCCCACAAGATGCAGACACGTTCCCCCTCAGTCCACACGCAGCACAAGAAGTAAATGCTTTTAGGAAATGCCTTTTGGGGAACTCCCTTACTAACTGCTTATTTTGCAAAGCCTTCTTAAAGTAAATGCCTTTCTGTAAACTTCAAACACAAAGTGCAGAGAACTTGCTTACAGAGGGCAGTGGTTGTAAATGTCCTAGAAGAAACCCACTCCTTTTATTCTCCTCCCAAACCACCCAGATTCTCTCCGTGCAGTGTGCAGCCCAGTTTTAGATGCACTTTCAGCTGCCAGAGTGGAACTCTAAAATATTTGCTCCTGTTACGCACTTAGGGAATGACTCTTTAAAAACACCTCTAATCTCTCGAAGGAGCTTCGCAGAACAAGCAGCCAGTTCAGTGAGTTCCTCACTAAAGAACAAAAGATGTTAGAAAAAAAAACTACCAAAGTGCAAAGCTCCTACGGGCACAGTCCAGTGCTGCAGGAAAGTACAAAGGTGGAAAGGCTCATTTGGAGGAGCTCTCCTTCTCCCTGACTTCGTAATCAGCCCTTTGTGAGCACCTCTTGAATCCCCCCAGCTCCTAAGCAGTGAGCCCGATGCAAAAGTAGATAGTTGGAGGTAGGTAGTTCTCTTTTTTAGCCCAACCTTCAAGAATCTCCCCATATGCTGAAACGATTATTTAAGGGAAAGGAAAGGGAGGACTCTGCCCAAAGCTTTCTTGTGGAGGGGGGATGTGGGGAGCAGGAGGAAGTCTTGAAATGAAGTGTAAGTGCCTGGTAAGTCGGGTAGCGGCAGGGTGCCGACCGCTCCTGCTCTTCAGCTTATTTCCTGCTGCATTTCCTATCAACATCATTATTATTCCTCGGCTGCGGCTGTGTCTGGGGAAGGTACTCGAGCAGGCACCTCATTTTAAGCACATGAGAATTCCCAAAGGGATTAACGGGGGGCGGAGGGGGGGGCGGAATTTTGGCAGCAGTGCCTGCCCTTGCAGAGCCCAATGGTGCTTCCCCGCCGCGTCCTGCGGAGCTTCCCGGTGGAGCAGTTCACTTAAGGAAAGGTTTGTAAACGAAATAATCACCTCCTAGCTTCGCTGCCCCACTGCACCGCCCAGCACCGGCGGCTGAGCAGCTCCCCGTGGCCGGCTGCTGGTTGGGCAGTGCTGGACGGGCAAGGAGTGCAGGGGGATTGGGGTTAAATGTTGCTGTTGATGAGCAAATGCTAACTAACCAGGGCGAGGGGGTTACAGTCACTCTGGATCTACCAATGCAATCAGCAATCCAAGTCAGGATTTTGCCTACTTTTTGAAGCACCCTAACTGGGAAAATGTGACAGAGAGACTCTGCTTGGTTTGCTTTCGATAGAAAAATGCTCGTTCATTCCTTTGATGGAGTCTCTAATGGCACAAGTAAATCAGGATCACTTTTCCCAACCCTGATGAATAGCTGACAGCACTTCCTTTGCCATGCTTCCAATGAGCCAGTCTGCAAAATGTCAGGAACCATGGCAGGAATTGGGGGGGAGGGGGGGTGGAATGAGAGAAAGTCAAACTCCTAGATTCATAGAACGGTTTATGTTGGAAAGGACTGAAGCACAAAGGAAGCTTTTGCCTGATTAAACTGTGTGATAAAATGTGCATGGAAAGGTGGGGAGATGGGGGGGGGGGGAAATAAAAGGCTTCTAGGAAACATTCCACTATTTTGTGGTGGGGTTTTTTTTCAGTTCTAGGTTAAGGGCAATGTGCTGCTGGAAGTTATTGGGTGGGTTTTTTTCCTTAGAACGCTTCAGTCTGTTATCTTAAGATGTTTTTTTGAATGCCAAGTGTTTGACTTTATGGAGGAGCTTTTGGAAAACAGAGAGAGCAAGTAGAGTCATAAATAACAGCACTGCAGGTGGCAGGGCTCTGGCTTTCCCACCTATTTCATCTCCAGAATTACCCAGCGCCGCGGCAGTCAGCGTTAGCTGGCACGCCTAAATACAAACCCAGATCATATTTGCTGGCTCTTTTTAAATGGTTATTGTCAGTCCCCTGGTAACAAGGAGGGAGAGAAATACCCGTCAGTGTGAAAATGAAAACCAATACAGGAGAGAAGCTGTCGTGTTTGATTTAGGGATTACAGGAGCCTGAGCTACCTGCTGGGGAGTCTGCGATAATGAGAGCGGAGAGGCTTTCAATAATTTTTCCAAAGCTCCTGAGCCACTGAATAAACTTGCCTGAAGCTCAGTGGGTCCTGGGACCACAAGAGCCACCTGCTTTTGGAAAGTTTCCCTTCTATCAACCCCCCATTCTCAGCAGCAGCAGCAGCATTTTCCCACGTGCTTTGCTGCAGCACAGACAGCTGTGGAAGGAGAAGGCGCTAACGAGAGATTAAATATTGGACCAAGAAGATGCTGTGAAAGTCAGTTCCGCAAACACGCTGCAAACCAAATCACCACGAAACAGCTGCAGCCTCCTCTCTGGTAGTGGCACTCTCCTCTCCTGCAGTTCCCTTGCCCTGCAAACTCCTCTAAACCTCCCCAGGTCTCAGCTCCTGAAAGTTTCCAGCATTTCTCCTGCGGTGACCTGCTTCAGCATCAACTTGCAGCTTGGTTCCCTGATTTACCTCTCCTGCATGGTGCAGGGAAACAAGAGGGACAGCCCCTGGAAATAATTATCTAGCCCAGCTCTCCTCTCCTGTGCTGGTGGGACAATCTCAGCCTGTTTTTTAAACCCCCAGAAAGGAGTTGTAGGAAGAACTACCAAGAGGCACATTGATACAATTACTCCTCAGTTTGGGTGCATGAATACTGAATCACCTTAGTGTGCAGCTCCACCAGCTCCGAGGATCTTTGTCATGACAGTGGGTTTTTTCTCTTCACTATGGGCTTTTCATGTGCATCTCTACCCTGAGCGTGCTGTGGAGCCTTCTCACATGTCCTCACCTCCACAAACCATTCCCATAAACCACACAACCTGGGTAAAGCCAGAAGGTGTTTTTACATGGCATGCAGGATCCCCATCGTTTCACCCAGATATTAATGTGCTCTGGGCAAAATTCCACAGGCTGGCAGGAGCTGCAGGACCTTAAGGACATTTCCAGCACTCCATGCTACCAAAGAGTCAGGGTGGCCCCAGAGCAAGGAGGAGTTTACCAGCCCATAATTAAGAGCAACAAGACAGAAACATTAGCCTCATGAAACAGAAAAAAAAACAACAGGAGGATTTACCACATGCTAAAACTAACTTCATAGAATCACAGACTGGTAGGGCTTGGAAGGGACCTCTGGAGATCATGGAGCCCCTGCCAAAGCAGGATCACCTAGGGCAGGTCACACAGGAACACATCCAGATGGGTCTTCACAGAATCAACCAGGTTGGAAAAGACTTCAGAGACCACCAAGTCCAGCCTACTCCCTAATACCTAACACCTCATGACAACGATACCATGGCTCCAAGTGCCACATCCAATCCTTTCTTGAATACCTCCAGGGATGGTGAGTCCATCACCTCCCTGGACAGCACATTCTGCTGGTCAATTACTCACCATCTTGAAAGTCTCCAGAGAAGGAGACTCCTGGATACGTTCTTCCCCCCACTACTTTGGTATTTCTTATGGATTTTCAGTCATTTCAGCTACAGAATGACCCACAGACCTTCTGCACCTCCCAGGCTCCAGAAGCAAACTGGCTGTTTTATTTGCATTTTATTTCTTCATAGCTGCAGCAAGTGAGGGTGAGAAATCAGGACTTTAAAGAAGGGGAACAGGGCCTATGAGGGGTGTTTCAGGAGGTTAGAAGAGAGGGACAGGGCTTCTGTGGTGTTTCAGGGGGTTAGAAGAGAGGGACAGGGCTTCTGTGGGGTTTCAGGGGGTTAGAAGAGAGGGACAGGGATTCTGTGGGGTTTCAGGGGGTTAGAAGAGAGGGACAGGGATTCTGTGGGGTTTCAGGGGGTTAGAGGACAGGGACAGGGCTTCTGTGGGGTTTCAGGGGGTTAGAAGAGAGGGACAGGGCTTCTGTGGGGTTTCAGGAGGTTAGAGGACAGGGACAGGGCTTCTGTGGGGTTTCAGGGGGTTAGAAGAGAGGGACAGGGCTTCTGTGGGGTTTCAGGGGGTTAGAAGAGAGGGACAGGGCTTCTGTGGGGTTTCAGGGGGTTAGAAGAGAGGGACAGGGATTCTGTGGGGTTTCAGGGGGTTAGAAGAGAGGGACAGGGATTCTGTGGGGTTTCAGGAGGTTAGAGGACAGGGACAGGGCTTCTGTGGGGTTTCAGGGGGTTAGAAGAGAAGGACAGGGCTTCTGTGGGGTTTCAGGGGGTTAGAAGAGAGGGACAGGGATTCTGTGGGGTTTCAGGGGGTTAGAGGACAGGGACAGGGCTTCTGTGGGGTTTCAGGGGGTTAGAAGAGAAGGACAGGGATTCTGTGGGGTTCCAGGGGGTTAGAGAAGAGAAGGACAGGGCTTCTGTGGGGTTTCAGGAGGTTAGAGGACAGGGACAGGGCTTCTGTGGGGTTTCAGGGGGTTAGAAGAGAAAGACAGGGATTCTGTGGGGTTTCAGGTGTTTAGAGGAGGGGGACAGGGTCTCTGTGGAGTTTCAGCAGGGAGCAAGATTTGTGTGTGTCAAACCTTCAACAAATACTCCCACAGCTGAGTTTGCTCCAAAACTTTGTTTCAGGGCTGCACCCCTTACCAGACACCACAGACCATCTGCTCCTAGTGCCTCTGAACCAGCCCTCCCTGCTTCCCAGGCAGGGTGAGAGGTGGGAGGGAAGGGCTCCCCATCCCTCATGACTAAAAGATGAGCCCGTGCCAAAGGGCCGGCAGCATTACCCCACCGAGCCCCACGCGAGGCTGCGCCTGGCGGCTGCGGGAAGCACTTTCGCCTGAGCTGGCTTCGGTGGAGGCCATGTTTGCGTGCAAGCCTTCCCCCGCAGCATCACAGGGGCAGCCCAGCCGATGTTCACACGAGTGTAAACGTACAGGGGGAGGCAGGAGCCGCCCGAGACCTCGCAGCGCTTCAGCCGCTCAGCCAGGCGCGCGGCCTCATCTTTTATTGAAGGCCTCTCCTCAGAGGAGAGCTAAAAATGCACTCGACGCCGTTGGGGAAGTGTCTGTTTTGGCTGCAGAGAATGGTTCCCGATCACGGAAAGATAAAAACATCAAAATAAGCTAATAGGGACATGCCTTGAAGTGTGGTCCCCCAGGGTGGTGGGGGCAGGTTTCCTGGGGACGCATTAAGCATGGCTCAGGGCACTGCGGCACGCAGGCGCGGTGGAGCGAGCGGCGCTGAGGAGGTGGGGAGAGGATGCTCCAGAAAAGAGAACTGGTAAGGGGAAAATCAGAAAAGATAGGAAAAAGAAGGAAAAAAGAGGCGGGCCCCCAAGATGATCAGGGGGCTGGAGCACCTCTGCTACAACAACAAGCTAGGGGAGCTGGGGGTGTTCAGCAAGAAGAGAAGGCTCCAGGGAGACCTAGTAGTGGCCTTCCAGTATCTGAAGGGGGCTAGAGGAGAGCTGGGGAGGGACTTTCCACAAGGGCTTGGAGTGACAGGATGGAGGGCAATGGTTTGAAACCAGAGAAGAGCAGATTTAGATTGGATGTTAGGAACAAGTTGTGCACCAGGAGGGTGCTGGAACACTGCAACAGATTGCCCAGGGAGGACGTTGAGGCCCCATCCCTGGAGATATTCAAGATCAGACTGGACAAGACTCTGAGCAACCTGATCTAGTGGAGGATGTCCCTGCTGACTGCAGAGGGGTTGGACTGGATGACATTTGGAGGTCTCTTCCAACCCCAACCATTCTATGATTTCACACAGGCCAGAAGCTCAAGTCTCTCCCAGGAACAGCTTCCTATCTTAAGTAGCTATAATCCCATTAATGTCTGTGCTGTGATGGTTAAAACTGAAAGGGAAAAGAAAAAAAAGGAAGAGTGAAATGGAAAAGAAAAAAAAGGAAGAGTGAGATCAGCCTTCAAATCCACGGGTGAGGAAGCTGCTCACACAGGGTAAGGCTCAGGCAGAGCCGCTGCCCAAGTCCTCCCATCCACCACAATCCTACACAATAGATTTATCTTCCTTTTCATCTCTAACCCTTCTGGCCATTAATGGTTTGTAGAGTGCAGTGGGGGTTTTTTCAAGCTGACCTAACTCCCAAGCAACCCTCTTTGATTATATTTACCCAACTGACCTATTTTAAATAAATCATTTAATACAGCACCCTGGCAGCACCAAGCACAAGAGGTTAAGGAAACACAGGAAGCAGCTTTCTGAGGCACACTTAGCACTCACTGTGCAGCAGCCCAGGCTCTCCCCAGCACTCATGGAGCATCTCAGCATTTAATTACTGCAATGTGAAAAGTCATGGAGAGCAGGATGAGGCTTTTAGACGATATCTATGAGCACATCGAAGTGTTGGATGAGACAGCCCCAAAGCAGATCTCAGTGAGTGAATCTGCCCACTGCCCACCAGTGGTACTCATTTTCACAAGTCAATTGGCTGTAATTCTTTGTGCCTGTCGATCTGCCTGAGTTTATTGGACTCTGCTGGATTTTGAAAGAGGAAAAACCCCATCTCCTTGTAATGACTGTTCTTGCTCTAAGGCATCCTCACAGCAAGCTCTGAATGAAGCATTTTCAAGCCCTGAATGAACTGTTTTCTAGCCTTTATCCACTGGTTGTTCAAGTCGGGGGTTGGTCTCTTCTCCCTAGCATCAGGTGATAGAAGGAGAGGAAATGGCCTCAAATTGTGCCAGGAGAGGTTTAGGTTGGAGATTAGGAGCAATTTCTCTGCTGTAAGAGCGGTCAGGGATTGGAACAGGCTGCCCAGGGAGGTGGTGGATTCACAGTCCCTGGAAGTGCTCGTGAAATGTGTGCACATGGCACCTGGGGACACGGTTTAGTGGTCATGGTGGTGTTGGGTCAATGGTTGGACTCAATCATCTTGGGGGTCTTTTCCATCTGAAACAATTCTGCGGTTAGCCATGCAAGAACAGTCTGAAAACTGTGAGCCTGGACGTGTGACCTACATTGGGACCTGCCTCTTTCACCAGGGTTGCTGCAGGATGTGAAGGGCAGAGTTTCACATTCCCTGTTGTGCCATACGAGGGCTGCACATCACCCCACCTTGATTTGGTAGAGAAAGAGTTGCCAGCTGCTGCACTAACTGCCACCTCTCTTTGCCATGATGATTCTGTGGACTTCCCACTCTGCTTCCTGATGCTCAGGTGGAAAGTGCTCTCACTGTGTGTTTATCATTATTTCCTTGGCTTCCAAAGCAGTGTAACTTGGCTCAGCCTCTGTGAAGCCTGCTGAGCTCTCAGCCAGCTTACACCAGTCAAGAACCTGGACCAGATTATCCTGGCAGCTCCTGTGAAAGCCAAGGATGGCTGATGAAAGAGAAGTATAAATAGAGCTGTTTCTGCCCTCAGCCATAAAGCAGAGCTTCCAGTCCTGAAAACCTCATCACAGGGAGGGCTTTCATTAACAATAAAAGCATCTTAAATTATTTTAATTGCATTTTGATTTGTTTGCACTGTGTCATAGTTTCAAGGCTTTTCTCAGGGGATCTGGGCAAAAATTTTCCTTTCTGTTCATGAAAGCTGGGGTTCTTCAGGACCTGGAGGTTGCCAAGTCCCACAACTTATGAGAAGATCTCCAGAGCCAGCTTCAGGGCTGCCATTTACCAGCAACACAGGAAGGGAAACCAAGCCAATACAGTCCACTAGCCAAGAGCCTGGTGGTAAGAAACCCAGCCAAAAAACGCAGTGCCAAAAGGCTTGCAAACCCAGTCCAGGCAGCAGCAAGGACCCACCTCCTCAGGGCTGGGACTGAATGATGACTGAATGGCGATTTCCTCAACATGGGACTCTTCCTTTTCTTTATTCCAGAAGAACAGCTTCTGCAGAGATCTCTGCCACGCAAAAGGGAAGCTTTAAAGTACTGCTGACACCTCCTGGAAAACTTTGAAAAGCCTCCCAGCTCACCTGGAAAGCAGACAATGCTCTCTGCCCCCCTTTCACCTGTTCTCTCAATTTCTGCTGAAGGACACTTCTGTGGGGATGGCAGCCAAGGGGAAAGAAAACTCAGAGAAAGATTATTATTCCTACACTTAATAATTTGTTTCAGCTCTTCTACCTGCATTGGCCATGATTCCTTTAAACAAGAAGAAAATTAATTGTAAAATCATTTTTTTTTCATGCTTGTCAAGCTCTCCTCTGCCAAGGCAGCAATTTTTAGCCCTTTCCCTGGATTCTGGGGCACCTGGCTTTGGAGTGTAGGGCTGGAGGAAAGCAGAGGAAAGCCAAGGACCTGCCTTGCCCCTTTGGGCTGTGGCTACACCAAGCATGACCTAAGGGCTCCTTTAGACATCTAAGATTAATTTTTTTAAACTTGCCTATATGTTGACTCAGCTTCAATTCCTGGTCAATGCAAAAAGTTTTCCTCCTAGACACAGCACTGGGTAGGCTGCACTTGGAGTCTTGGGTTCAGTTTCAGGGCCCTCACTGCAAAGACATTGAGGTGCTGGAGCAGGTCCAGAGAAGGGCAACAAAGCTGGTGAAGGTTCTGGAGAACAGGGCTGGTGAGGAGCAGCTGAGGGAACTGGGGGTGTTTAGTCTGGAGAAGAGAAGGCTGAGGGGAGACCTCATTGCTCTCTACAATCTCCTGAAAGGAGGCTGCAGTGAGGTGGGGGCTGGTTTCTTCTCCCCAGGAACAAGTGATGAGAGGAGAGGAAATGGCCTCAAGTTGCATCAGGGCAGATTTAGGTTAGAGATTAGAAGAAACTTGTTGACTGAAAGGCTTCTCAAAGCCTGGCACAGACTGCCCAGGGAGGTGGTTGAATCCCCATCCCTGAAGGTGTTTCCCAGAGGCAGAGATGTGGTGCTGAAGGCCATGGGTTAGCACCAGCCTTGGTAAGAGACTGAGAGTGGTTAGACTGGATGATCTTAAAGGACTTTTCCAACCAAAACAGTTCTATGATTCTTGTCTCTATAAACACATCTGGGGAGTGCCTCCCTCCTCTTTTATCTCTGGAAACATCTGCAGGTCAGCCTGTAGCAAAACACTCTTGCAGGCCTGGCTGAGATTAAGCCATTCTGAGACATTGAAAGATGCTCAGTGGACAAACAGAAGTCACCCAAGTCCCTGTTATTTTCTGACAGCCTTTGCTGGTTTTCTCTAGGTTTGAACACCGCTTTAAGCATCACGTACTAAAAACATTAGGAGGCAAGCCCCGACATCCACTTGCCAAAATCAAGAGTAAAACTCAAACCATTTACTTCAGAGTAGAACTTGCTGCGTTTCTCATTCAGTTTCCCCTTTTAGATGATTTCTTTCCCATTTTCAAGCTCATGCACAAGAAACATCAGATGATATGTGAAAGCTGAGACTTATCTCGGAGAAACACACACTTCTCAGAGAGGAGCTTGTCAGAAGCACCAACTATTGAGCAGCTATTTACTGAAATCAGGAAAACTCAAAAGCAGTTTCTGTACCCGTGCACTGACTCTCCCAGGTGAGCTGCCCAGAGCTTTTTGAGAAGGTCTAATTAAAACCTGACCCATCTTACAGAGCGCCCTGACAAGTAGGTGTGTGCTGGTTTGAATCCCTTACTCATCCAACCACTGACATAGTGGGCAGAACAAACCCCCAATTCCCCTTCTAGCTCCATCACCATCAGGTCAGCTCCACAGTTTTCTCTCTTTTAGCTCTTGGCTGCTGCTGAGCCTCCCAGGGCTCAATTCACCCCCTGATGAGAGAAAATGTTAGGTGGAAATGAGAGCAGAGATGAGAGGATGGGAAATGGGCCTCTGTCCTGTTTCAGAGCTTTCAGCCCAGCCATGAACCACCCCTTAAGAAAGAAAAGGCTGGAGCCCACAGACATGCTCCCACCATGTCACCAGGAGCTCTGCTAAACAGATCCACTTTTAATTCCTGTTTTGCTGCTTTTATTTCTTTCGCTTCAGAGAAACGCTCTGGCCCTCCCTGTGAGTGCACACACATCATTTATTTATCACCCTATGAATATCAATTTGATTCTTGCCCATAATTAAACTCTGCTGCTCTACATCAAACACACCCTGCCACAGGCCTGCAAATAGCTGCCACTGCCCTGCCAAGGCTGCATCGCAAACAACCCTGAAAAACAAACAAACAAGCAAGCAAGCAAACAAAAAGATCTTTTTGGACACTCCTTGAGCCCAGGGCTGTCACCCTGGCTCCTGTCAGAGTTGGATTTTTCCCTCTTGGGCTCACAATATCTCCTTCCTTCCTGAGTTTCAAATATGGAGCACTGCATCCAGCGCTGGTGTCCCCAGCACAAGAGGGACATGGACCTGCTGGAGTGGAACCAGAGGCCACAAAGATGATCAGAGGCCTGGAGAACCTCCTCTATGGGGACAGGCTGGGAGAGTTGGGGCTGTTCAGCCTGGAGAAGAGAAGGCTCCAGGGAGACCTTAGAGCAGCCTTCCAGCTCCAGGGGGGCAGATATTTCAAGAAAGATCCACATGTACAAGTTTGTCAACTCCACCTTTCCAACCACCCCAAAAAGGAGCAGCCCAAGTTTGAAGCTGCAGGGGAAAATGTTTGCCTCATCCAGCATCAGACAACTGATTAAACACCGATAAGGGAATCCTGATAACAGGATTGGTAGGATTGCCTGAGTAAATATTGAATCAGAAGAATTAGTTGCTTTGATTAATGTTACAGGGGAAAAGGTGGGGGGAGAGAGAAAGGGGTTAATTTGTGCAACTCAACATTTCTAGAGAAAGAAAAAGAGAATCAAGAGAAAGGAGAAAGGAAGAACTTCCTTTGTCTCACTGCATTTGCAGCAGCAGAGTGGGGGGTTGCTTTTTTGGGGGTGTTTTGTTGCCAGCCAAAGAAAAGGGCTGTAATAGCTCCTTGTGTAGGTGCCCATCACATTGAGCAACCTGGTCTAGTAGGAGGTGGCCCTGTCCATGGCAGGGCGATTGGAACTAGATGATCTTTAAGGTCACTCCCAACCCAAACCATTCACAGAATCTATGATTTAAGACACTGAGTTGCTGGAGCAAGTCCACAGAAGGGCAGCAAAGGTGGTGGGGGGTCTGGAGAACAGGTCTGGTGAGAAGCAGCTGAGGGAACTGGGGTTTTTCAGCCCATAGAAGAGGAGGCTGAGGGGAGACCTCATTGCTCTCTACAACTTTCTGAAAGAAGGCTGGAGTGAGGTGGGGGGTTGGTCTCTTCTCCCTAGCATCAAGTGACAGGATAAGAGGAAATGGCTTCAAATTGTGCCAGGAGAGGTTTAGGTTGGAGATTAGGAAAAATTTCTTTGCTGCAAGAGTGGTCAGGGATTGGAACAGGCTGCCCAGGGAGGTGGTGGAGTCACCATCCCTGGAGGAGTTCAAGAACTATGTGAGCATGGCACTTGGGGACATAGTTTACTGACCATGGTGGTGTTGGTTTGATGGTTGGACTCAGAGATCTTTTTCAGACAAAACAATTCTATGATATATCCTAGTAGGACCTGCTCATGCCCTGCTCCTCTGTGCTCATTTCCAAGCTCTCACCCCTGTGCTACCCCTCAAAAGCAAACGCCCAGAACAATTTTGGCACAGCTTGCACTCAGCATTTTGTGGCTCGTCCTTTGCCATGGGATCAGAGAGGGTTAAGCTGAAATAGCAAAGCAACAGCACCTGTTTATTGGGAGCAAGCTGCCCTCTCCACTTCAGCTTTTTTTTTTGTTGATGTCCTGGCATACAACATGGCAACCCACATGGATTAGAAATTAAACTGCAAATGAGCCTTTCCCATTTGCTGCCTAAGCAAGGATTAGCATATTTTAAACCATGCTCAGGGGTTTTGCTCTTTCTGTAATGAAACCTGTTCAAACAGATCAGTGATACACAGCCACTCAGTAAGCAACTGGCTGGAAGAACAATGTTCCCCCTTTTTCATTCTGTTGTTTTTATTCTAGCTAAATATATTTCCTTCTCTTCATAAACATTTCCCACCAGTGACACTCTCCGTTGCTCTGGGCAGTCTTCACAACAAATGTGGAGCAGGTAAGAGAGCAGGCTGAGTGTCCAAGCCCAAGTAAGAAATACTGCAATCCTCCAAGAGTGCAGCAGAGAGGGGAAAGAGCATCTAAGCAGCACCTCCTACCCTTTTATTCCATTGGGGGAAAAAAAAAAGAAAGAAGGAAAACAAAAAACAACCAATTTGTCCTCCTTGCTGTAGTACAGAAACCTAGAAAATGGAGGCATGGAGGAAAAGTCCCTGTGCATCCTTTATGAAGCCACTCTGTACCAAACAGGTATGCCCATGCACAGAAACACAAGCCAAGGACGCCTCTCCTTGGGTTTGTCATTATGAAGATCCTGTATGGATTAACCCCCTTCAACAAAACACCTCTTGTAGCCCCCTTTGGCCTGCCAGACCTGAGTGCCACCCCCCAGAGATGTCTTCTGCGCACCGGCTCACCCGACCCCCTCACCAGCAACTCTGCCAATAACACTTCCTACCAGCTCAGGCTGAGCCGCGCGAGCTGGCGAGTGCATTGACAAACATGATCTATTGCATGGGGAACGGGGCACCTGCTAGGCCACCATGTCCTCTGCTTGGCCCAGCTCCAAGAGTTAATTAACCTGTCATCTTTCATTACACCACTATGAGGCATGTAAGTATATTCCGAGTCCCACATCTAAAGGAACAATGTCACCGCACCGACGCAAGCTTTGGCAGCTTGGCCTTGACAGTCTCTAAATATCCACTTTGATTCAAAGCCACTTCAGCCTCCAATTAAAATGGGATGGTGAGCCAAGATTATTAGTTTGAATACAGCAATGAAGCATTTGTTCTTCAGGTGATGATGCACAGAAGCAGATGAGTTGCCATCTGACTGCGGTTTAGAGTAGGAATCAAAACGGGACATGCTTGGTTCAAAAGTGTGTAGCTGAAACAGCTCTCTCTAAAATGAAATAACCCCAAAATTCAATCCAGGCATCTCTGACATCCCTAACAGCACCTTCCTGGGAAAGCCTCCCTCCCCCCCTCAGGCTGAAGCAACATGCAGCATGGCCAGAACCTTCTGGGGAGGGAAAAGGGTGGGTTTGTGTGGACGCAGCAGCGCAAATCGTGGATTTTCAGATGTCAGCTTGCTCAATGACAGCACACATCAGCTGACAGTGGTGGCAGGTGAAAAGGCAGATAATTGCCTTTCAAAATGCAAAGAAGGGCTTGATGTAATTTGTGGGGGGAGGGTTTTTTTGTTGTTAATCAAAAAGCATCTGCCATTCTGTCACCAGCACTAATGGCCCTCACTGCTGAGGTCACCTCATTTACATGGGGAGCTGTGCTTGCTTCATCCCCAATCTAAGGGGGTTCGCACCTAAAGCCTATTTTTTGATGTACTTGCTGCTGTTTCAAACTCTTTGCTTCATACTAGAGAGGTATAATTTTGTCCCTTTGGAAAAAGAGCACATAGAAGGAGAATTTTGTTTTGTTGGAAGTGGAAAGCGGAAAAGAAAGCCCTGGCGGATCCAGTCAGAGCCTCGCAAGTTGAGCAACGTCAAGTCCCACAAGCCCCAAAGCATTTTGGCTTGCTAACAGGGCACAAGACAGCCTGAAATACACTTTGGTCTTTGTGTTGTACAGAAACAGCTTCTGATACTGCTGTGGTAGGAATATGCTGGTTTGGGCTGAGGCAGAGCAGGGTTAGACTGGATCTTAGGAAGAAGTTTTTCAGTACAAGGGTGGAGAGACACTGGAACAGGCTGCCCAGGGAGGCTGTGGATGCCTCCTCCCTGAGGGTATTCAGGGCCAGGTGGGATGAGGTCTTCGGCAACCAAGTCTGGTTGAGAGACACCTGTAGAACTTGGATGAACTCAGCAGCAGCACAGAAGGGGTTAATCCAAGATGCAGAGGCTAAGACCTAGCTTGCTGGCAGCTCACACAAAGGCCATTTGGCAGATCATGCTTCCAACGGTTACTTAAGGGAAATTACATGTAATTAATTCACCACAGCTCTCTTCCCTCACGCTAATTAAATGTCTGAACGCTTCTTTTAATATAAGTTTTTTTGTTAAATTATCACCAGTTCAGGGTATTTTCTCAGCAGCAGCAATACCATGTTTATTACTTACGTAAATTCCCTTAATTATCCCCTAACTAGGTTATCTCCTTTATTGCATTTCCATCCTTCTAAGAGGCAGCAGCTCTTTAATTAAGTTGAAAGAGTAAGAGGTGCCTTGTTAATTGTAAATTAAATAGACTTAAATAGGCAATAGATTGTAAGTGGTAGATTTACTTTTAAGTGCTGTTGAGAAGTCACTGGAACCATCTCCCTTGGTTTGTTGGCATAAAGGAAGGCTACCTTTGCTTCAGAAAGATTTCAGCACACTGGTGGCCTGTCAGCCTTCAAACAGCTTCTCAGTGATAATTTCAAGATTAAAAAGATAAGAATTCCTGTACTAAGCCCAGAATTGTGACAGTGGTTTGAGCAGTGCAAGAAGCCTCATGAAACATGAAGCTCAACTTTGAACGCGGCTTCATTAAGTTTTTCCGCAGGAGATTTGCAGGTCACCACAGAATCACTTTGGCAGGAAGGTGAGAGCTTGAAAATGAGCACCGAGGAACAGGACATCAACAAGTTTTTCTTTGATGTATCATAGAGTTGCTTTGGTTGGAAAAGGCCTTTGACATCATTGAGTCAAACCATCAAGCCAACACCATCATTGCCACTAAACCACGTCCCCGAGTGCCATGCCCACATGTTTCTCAAACACCTCCAGGGGTGGTGACTCCACCACCTCCCTGGGCAGGCTGTTCCAATCCCTCACCACTCTTGCAGCAAAGACATTTTTCTTAATCTCCAACCTAAACCTCTCCTGGCACAATTTGAGGCCATTTTCTCTTATCCTGTCACCTGATGCTAGAGAGAAGAGACCAATGCCCACCTCACTCCAACCTCCTTTGGTGTAGTTGTGAGGTACCTCAAGCCTCCTCTTCTATGGGCTGAAAAACTTCAGTTCCTACAGCTGTTCCTCATAAGACTTATTTGTTTCTGACAGAATAGACCTTTAGAATCATAGAATCTTAGAATTGTTAAGGTTGGAAAAAACCTCTCAGATCATCAACTCCAACCATTTACCCAATACCGCCATCACCACTAAACCATGCCCTGAAGATCAATGAGGCCAACTGTTATTAACTCCTCAAGTCTGGTGGTAAAACATGTCCCTTAGCACCACATCTCTGCACCTGGCACAGGTAGGTCAGACCAAGTTAATCTTTTTGTGCAAAACTTCTTATGCCTCAAAAGGATGTTGGGATGCCCTGAATTACAGATACATTGAAAGATGAACATAGTGTCCAGTTCCAGGCCTCTCAGGTCAAGAAAGGACCTCAGGAAACTGCTTGAGAGAATTCAGCACAGAGCCACAAAGATGTTGAAAGGAGATGTGAGGAAAAGCTGAGGGAGCTGAGTCTCTTTAGCTTGGAGCAGAGGAGCCTGAGGGGTGGAGGATGGAACCAGGCTCTGCTCAGTGATGTCCAGTGATAGGACAAGGGGCAATGGGTGCAAGCTGGAGCAGAGGAGGTTCCAGAGAAGGAAAAACTCTTCTACTGTGTGGCTGCTGGAGCCCTGGAGTAGACTGCCCAGAGAGGTTGTGGAGTCTCCTTCTCTGGAGACTTTCCAAACCCATCTGAATGTGTTCCTGTGTGACCTGCCCTAGGTGACCCTGCTGTGGCAGTGGGGGTGGACTGGATGATCTCTGGAGCTCCCTTCCAACTCTTACCATTCTGTGACCTTTGCTGGCACTAGCTCTGAGGCCACTGAATCAGATACATTAAGATAGCCTGAAATAAATAACTGTTAAAAGTCATTACTGTTGACCACAACTACTAATGTTTCAATGCTGCCACAAAGAGGAGCAGGACTCTTAATGTGTGCCAGGGCGAGGTGTGCTCCCTGCATGTGCTGGGTTTTTCCTTCCAATTAGAAATCAGATTGATCCTGGCTGCCAGGAGGAATTTAGGGCTCATGGAGTTTCAGCAGTCCTATAATGTGCTCCGGAAATGCAGTAAGGGAATCACCCAGAGCAGCAGCTTACAGTAATTCGTTATGAAAAGCCCCACGATGGAACGTGTCCAAAGCGTATTGACGAACAGATCCATTGCCACAACCCCTGCGTGTTCCCACCATGCTGGAGTTAATCTTCCTACAACCAATTTCCCTCCCAGTGCACTGGGGAGGCCAGATGCACAAATCCCATCAGCATGAATGGGAACTGAGGGCAGAACTGTGACCAGAGTCAATCACTTCTCCTCCCAAGGGCAGCAGGCCTGCAGTGGCTCACATGGGCTTCTGCACAGCCATGGGCTTCCAAACATCCCTTGGCATCTCTTCCTTCAAGAACAGGGATTTGCTGCAGAGGGTACACAAAAGGAATACAGAGATGCTGAGGAGACTGGAACATCTTCCATATGAGGAAAGGCTGAGAGAATTTGGGCTCTTTATATGCCACATGAGGACCAGCTGAGAGAGCTGTGTTTGTTCAGCCTGGAGAAGGCAGAGGGGAGACCTTATCACCATGCACCAGGACTTAAAGGGTGGCTGCCAGGAGGATGGAGACTCCCTTTTTCCAAGGAGTCCCATGGAGAAGACAAGGGGTGATGGGGACAAGTTACCACTGGGAAGATTCCCATTGGACTCCAGAAGAAAATGTTTCCCCATGGGAACAGTTGGACATTGGAATCATTTCCCCAGGGTGGCTATGGACTTCCCTGTACTGGAGAGTTTGAAAACTCAGCATGACAGGGTGCTGGGCCAGGTCATTTCAACTGTACTGTGACCTTGAAAGCTTGGAACAGATGATCCTTGGGTCCCTTCCAACCTGACATTCTGTGACTGTGATTTTTAGTCTGGAGAAGAGCAGCCTGAGGGCACATCTCATTAAAGCTGATCAATACGTAAAGGGTGGGTGTCAGGAAGATGGACCAGGCTTTGTTCAGTGGTGCCCAGTGACAAGTGCTAATGGGCACAAACGTGAACATAAGAAGTTCCATCTAAAGATGAGGAGAAACTTCATTAATTTAAGGGTGATGAAGCACCGGCACAGGCTTCCCAGAGAGGTTGTGGAGTCTCCTTCTCTGGAGACATTCAAAACTCTCCTGGATGTGTTATGTATGACCTGCCCTGGGAGATCCTGTTTTGGCAGGGCAGTTGGACTAGATGCTCTCCAGAGGTCACTTCCAACCCCTACCATTCTGTCATCTTTCAGTTTGTGCCTCTCAGCACGATGGAGCAGGAGAGCAGCGCTGGTGTGGACTGGTAATGCCTTAGACTGTTACTGAGCAGCATTAAAACTAATGCATACATGCATTAGAAAACCACAGCTTAAGATATCCCTAAATGCTTTCACTTGATGATAAAGAAACAGTCTGCTTGAGAGGGATAAATAAGCTCAAGAGACATAATCCTTTTTTTTTCCCCCATATCTAGATAAAGATGAGCCTCAGGAAGCACAGAGAGCCATGCCTGTGAAGGGTCCTCAAAGAAGCCACAGCCAAGCAACAGCAGTCAAGGGAGGACAGGCTCTGAGCACAAATCTGTTCCTCAGAATTTAGAGCATCTTGAGCACCTGTGGAGATGAGGGTGGGCTGAGCAAAATCTCTGTTTTATAAGTTCTCCTCTAAGTACCTGCTGACTTTTCCTAGCCCCCCTGCAGCTTGCATCCTCCTGGGCTGCTCATTGCAGAGGTTTTCCAGTTCATCCAGAAACCTTTATAAATGAAAAACTCAGCTTTTCCTTGGAGCACCTCAAGGAGAAGCAACACAGAGATGACTTACTAACATTCACAGCCACACAAAAAACAAGAGCCCAACAGTCTCCACACTAAGGGTTAATTCAGCAGAGAATGTAGCATCTGCCCTGTGAAGGAAAGGAGCCGATCATAGTTCATAGAACCACAGAATTGTTTGTATTGGAAAAGCCCTTTCAGATCATCTAGTCCCATCCTTCTCTAACTCTACCAAGGCTGATGCTAAACCATGTCTCTCAGCACCACATTTCTGTCTCTTTGAAACACCTCCAGGGATGGAGATTCAGCCTGTGCCAGTCTTTGAGAACCCCTTTCAGTCAAGAAGATGCTTCTAAGATCCAACGTGGCTCCAGCCTCCTTTCAAGGAGTTGTAGAGAGCAATGAGGTCTCCCCTCAGCTGCCTCCTCTCCAGGCTGAACAGCCACCAGCCCTGTTCTCCAGACCCTTCATCAGCTTTGTTGCCCTTCTCTGGACACACTCTAGCCCCTCAATACCAATACCAATAGAACAGAATAGAATAGAATAGACCAGGTTGGAAGAGACCTTCAAGATCCTCGTGTCCAACCTATCATCCAACACCACCCAACCAACTAAACCATGCAACCAAGCATCCTGTCAAGTCTCCTCCTGAACACCTCCAGGGATGGTGACTCCACCACCTCCTCAGGCAGCCCATTCCAATGGACAATCACTCTCTCTGTGTAGAACTTCTTCCTAACCTCCAGCCTAAACCTCCCCTGGCGCAGCCTGAGACTGTGTCCTCTTGTTCTGGTGCTGGTTGCCTTCTTGCAGTGGGAAAAGTAATCAAATGATTCAGCATCTAACACAAGAAACCTTCCACACTGAAAAGCAGCAGTGCCCAGGGCCATGTCTAACCCACATGTAATGACACTGCACTGATGAATGCTGAGACATTTTTCTGAGACTTCTGGGGAGACAGTGCTCCTAGCTGAGGAACATAGCTACCCCACACCTGTTTCTCTTGTCTCAAGACTCCTAAAATCCAGCTTTTGCCCTTCCTGAAAGCAGTGACCTGGCTGGAAGTGCCTCAGTAATATAGGGACCTAGCTAGTCCTGCACAGGGACATCGTGGAGCAGGGCTGGGTTAGCACTTAGGGATCTTTCCCACCAGAACTCCAAACTAGCTAATATTTTTCTACATCTCCATAAAAGGCAAGAGTGCATTTTCCAGCCTTTTATTCAGCTTCAGTGTTGGAGCTCTTACTTGAGGAGGATTGTGAAATGAAGATGATGACAGTGCTATAAGACATGTGATTTTGCAGCTGACAGTTTCCCTTTCATTTTCAGGAGCAGAAAAACATTTCCAGTCTCAGACAGATTGAGTTTTAACAACATGACAAACAGGCCCATTTGTTGATCTCAAGTTCTCACTATCCATCTTCAATTAACATGGTAAAAAGGTGGCTTGCATCCAGTGTCAGACGTTTGTACAAGCAGCACATGCCCTGGCAGCTGGAATCGATGCTTGCCATTGATAGATCAGAAGGGTAATTTATGGTGTGACACTGGGATCACATCATCAGAGGCAATCAAGTACCCTGGGAGAACGCTTCACTTGTTCCAAATCCAGAAGTCCCTCGGATTTATAGTGAGGAAAGTCAGCAGGCTGCTCTCAGGGCACGGGGAGAACTCTGTAACAAATAGCCATGGAAAAAGTGCAACTGATCTTGGAGGCAGCACAGAGCACACAAAGCTACTGAGACAGCTGTGCCGAGGCCACTTCTGCCCAGGGCCTGGCCACAAGGGGCATTCGGATCTAACTTCTTTCCTGTTTCCTGGTAAAATAAGGATTGGGCTAGTCCTGATGTAAAAACTCCTCATGTGTCAGGACAAGAAAAGAGACACAGCAAAACAGAGCACACCTCAGAAGAAAGGGAGGAGCGAAGCAGGGAGGAGCAAAGCTCTGCCTGTGAAGACTTCAGGATTAGCACCATGGAAGCCTGTGCTGAAGCTGGGCGACTGCAAAGCAGACACACAAGTTGCAATCACCATAATCTAGAGAGTGACACTGCAGCAATTGCCCTGATTGCAGCCTTCTCCAGTGTGTCACATCAAATGGGACAGTGCTGCTCACTACAGCAAGGTGGTCTGTGAGAGGTAGTGCAGTTAGTGGGGGCAAGCTCATATAAAAGTCCAACTCTTTAACTCCACTACATATTGAAAATGTTTTTCAAGGGAGGATGCTTAGAAGGCCACAAGCATCCTGGAATGGATCAGCAACAGTGTGGCCAGCAAGACCACAGTAGTGATCATACCCCAGTACTCATCCCTGATGAGGTCACACACTGGGTTCAGCTTTGGTGCCCTCACTCCAAGAAGGATGTTGTGGTGGTGGCGCAGGTCTAGAGAAGGGAAGCAAAGCTGGTGAAGGGTCTGGAGAACACAGCTGGTGAGGAGCAGCTGAGAGAACTGGGAGTGTTTAGTTTGGAGAAAAGAAGGCTGAGGGGAGACCTCATTGCTCTCTACAACTCCCTGAAAGGAGGTGGAAATGAGGTGGGTGCTGGTCTCTTCTCCCTAGGAACAAGTGATAGGACAAGAGGAAATAGCCTCAAGTCGCACCAGGGGAGGTTTAGGTTGGAGATTAGCAAACATTTCTTAGTTGCAGGAGTGGTCAGGCTGCCCAGGGAGGTGGTGCAGTTACCCTGGAGGTAACATGGATATGGCACCTGGGGACATGG
The DNA here is from genome assembly GCF_014839835.1 of Dryobates pubescens. Classification (NCBI taxonomy): domain Eukaryota; kingdom Metazoa; phylum Chordata; class Aves; order Piciformes; family Picidae; genus Dryobates; species Dryobates pubescens. Next base: position 45,633,550 of record NC_071612.1, read on the forward strand.
TTTTGTGGCCATGGTGGCATTGGGTTGATGTTTGGACTGGATGACCTCAGAGGGCTTTTCTAACTTTTATGATTCTATGCTTCTTTGATATTTTCTCATCCTTGTGTGACCTCCTCTACAGACCAAAGCAGCAAGAAGATGAATGAAGCTATTCCCCTATCGCAAAGATGATTTTAATGGTACTATCAACTCCCATACTACCACAGCCTCTCAAATGCTAGTTAAGATTAAGGTGCATATTTGATAGTTACAGCTAAAAATGGCCAAACTTTCCTGATGGAGTCAGCAAACCCTGAGATCTTATTTATTTTAAAAGACCTGAGGGCTGCCTGGATAATTGGAAAGCCTGCAATCATCGAGCAACACAGAGCAGTGCAGGAGTGACAAATGTATGCTCTACATCCAGATTTTCTGGGGGAAAAACCCAGGAACTCTCCCTCTGAGCACAGACAACACAGGAAGGGTTTAGAGGTAGTGAAAGCTGTCCTCTTTTTTTTTGTACAGTAGTGGTGACTTGACAGACATTTTACATCAAAGAAGAACTGGGCAATGCCTGGCATACACTCCTGACAAGCGCCTTACCCAGCAAACGGAGCCAGCTGAACGTTCAGATATCCCTGTCTGCAGAAAATATTTCAGACCAGACTGTTTCGAGCAGAAACCAAGAGGCGCTCCTTAAACCAGTGCTCCCAGTTACCACTGTCTGAGCTGACGGCTCCTCCACTCCACAGTCACCCCAAAGTCCCCGAGGATGACATTTCCCAGTGTGAAACACAGCATTTGGCTATCTGCAACTCAGGGATGACTTGGGGACAGCCTGGCTGCTGGCCCCTGATGGCAGCCTTGCCTAAACGTGGACCACAGACAGCCTACCATGGTGCAAAGGTACCTTAGCCTTTCCCAGGGGAGACACTGCTTTTCCTTCTCAGGAAGTGGGCACCTCGTATCTGCTCTCAGTGAGGCTTTGTCCTTACAGTCCCAAAGAGGAAAAGAGCCTGAATGAGCTGGTCTTCACCTGAGCACTTCCAAATGCTAGAGCAAGAAAGCTACCCTGAAGTGATAGGTGCAGGGGAAGGGATTTGTTTTTAAGTTCGAGGAGTGTAAAGCCACTTCCTTGACCTCTTTTTGCTCCCTCTCTCCCTCCTTTGCTGCCATGAGCTTGCCCTTTACCTTCAGTGCCATTTTATTTTATAAAGTGATTCCCATGAGATCACTAAACTAACAGAAAGGAATTTTATTACAGCTGGCAACTCAGGCTGGTGTCACAAGACTGAAAAACATCAGTCTGCTGAGCACAGAAGTGAGAAAGATGTGCGAGTTGGAGGCAATTACAAAACGTTAATCTGCCGGGAGAGGTACAACTTCTGAAGGAAAGAACAATTGCAGGCAGACAAACAGAAAAGGGAAAAAAAGACAGAAAAGCACAGAGTGGGCTTCCCAAAGAGAGGTGGTAGAAGGCTTGGGTGGCAGTGTTCTCCACAGACTCATTTCCTAAGTAAAAGAATTTCCTAAGTTCAAGAATGGAGACTATTCAAACTTCAATAAAGCCTTGGTTAATATGTCACAGAGGGTGGGCATGGAGAGAATGGGGATTGTCAGAGGGGTTGGAAGGAGCTATGAAACCAGCTAAGAGGCAGCAGATTGCACTTGGGGAGGGTTCAACCAGTCTGGAAGGTAAAAATTGGTTTGGGGAATAATTTTCTGTATTAGTTAAATTAATCTCCTCTGCATGACTTGTGAAGCATCCCGACGTGAGTGACTGCTGATATAATACTGGAATGAGCTGACAGTCCCTGGCAAAGCTGGCAGCCATGGTTAGCTGGGGAAAAGCCCAGGGGGACAGAGCTGCACAGGGTCCTGGGGGGTGATTTGGTATCACTGAAGTTTTCATCGCCTGCTATGAGGGTGCTGAAGCCCTGGAGCAGGCTGCCCAGAGAGGTCATGTAGTTTCCTTCTCTAGAGACTTTCAAAACCCTCCTGGATGTGTTCCTGTGTGACCTGCCCTAGGTGACCCTGCTCTGGCAGGGGGGTTGGACTGGATTATCTCTGGAGGTCCCTTCCAACCCCTAACATTCTATGATTCTGAGAAACAGAGCAAGGCTGAGAGCTGTGCTAAGGAGTGGAAAACTCAATGCAGGTATTGGTTTCATGGAGCAATACAATCTCTGCCTTCTCTAACCTTGGTGTGTTTCACAGGCTATGAAGGACCTCTTGCTTCCTTCCAGGAGATCAGACACTTATCACCTATCTATTGCTCTGCCAGTGCTCCTAGGCTATAGCACCCATTTTCTTTCAAAGACACTAACTGGTACATATCTAAGTGAACTTTCAGCAGCTGCTTTGAGTGTATATCTAACTTTGCAAAGGGCTTTGGCACCCAGAAACCCTCTACTATTTTTCAACTATGGTAGCTGGTTTCTATCCTGAAAGATTGGCCGAGCATAGCAACAGGCTGCCCAGGGAGGCAGTGGAGTCACCATCCCTGGGTGTGATCAAGAAACATGTGGACATGGCACTTGGGGGCCATGGTTTAATGGCCCTGGTGGTGTTAGGTTGATTCCTGGACTGGGTGATCTTAGAGGGCTTTTCCAACCTTAATGTTTCCATTCTGTGGTTTAGCAAAAGATGCCATTTCTCTTGCCAGCATCCTTTCACCATCAGGCAGGCTAAGAGGTTTAGGTTGCTGAAGGTGATCTCTCAGAGTCTGAAAAGTCCTAAGGTCATCCACACAAAGGTGTGGAATATGATGGGAGTTTCCTCCTTTCTCAAAAAACTCAACACCACACACCAAAAAACCACAATAAAATGCACAGCTGCCTGGAGAATTTTGAAGTTCTAATCATCAGATTCCAGTAGCTCAAGTAGACTTAGCTCAAATTGTTTCTTCCCATCACAGAGCAGGTGTAACGCCTCTAATGCTGTCCAAATACACAGGATGTAAAATAAACCCACAACAAGTTAGACAGCTAACAACAAAACTTAAATCCAGCCTTCTGAACTTCATCTCTTGGGAGCTTTCAAACGTAGAGGAATAAAACACAGTAATAATCCTCCTAGGATATGTAAAGCACAGCAGAAGTCTCAGATGCCAGCACTCATTTCCTGCTTCATTGCAGCAGAGTTGCTTCAGTTCTTGCTATTTATGAAATGTCTCCCCATATATTTTGATGGTTTTCTCATGACCAAGCCTTCAGAGGAGCTGGCAACAATGTCCTGACTCAACAAATCACCCTCATGAAAAAAAATGGAGCTTCAAAAAAAAAAAGTCAATCAATCAATCCATTGCTATCCAAGAAAATGTCCCTTCTGACAGGGTGGTCAGGTTTGCTGTTGATTAATGGGGGGAAAAAATGAAAACAAAACACTTGTAAATAAATTCTGGGGTGGTTTTTTTTTTTTTTTGGTCATTACATGTCCTAAGCAACAGAAATTTGGGGCTGCTTCCCTTTTGCAGTATCAGGACAGAACCAAGGAAGGCAAAGAGGAGAAGCAGCGCAGAGTAACTCTCTGCCTCTCCCACACTGTGCTTCAAGCTGTTCATGACAGGAGTTAGAGTAGGAAAATTAATTACCAGGAACTTACAAAGCTCTAAAATTTCCACCTTTAAAACCCACGAAGGCACAGAATTAAATGAATCCCACTTCTCATGCTGTCCATTTCCCAAGTGCAGAAAGCAAAAGACACCTAGGAACATTGGTTCATTTCAGCAATAAGGAATGAGAAGAGGGTGACCAGCTCCAAAAGACAAGAGGAGAGAGGGAAAACTTCAGTCCCTCCATTTCTCTTTCCCTTTCTGCACACACACTGCCACATTTGAAGACGATTATTATAAGAGTGCAGCTGTAGATGTGGGTATTAAGCTACAACACAGTCCCTGTATCTTGCCTAGATCATAGAATCATGGAATTGTTTGGATTGGAAAAGCCCTTTATGAGCACCCAGTCCAACCACTCCCTAATGCTACCAAGGCTGGTGCTAAACCATGGCCCTCAGCACCACATTTCTACCTCTTTGAAACACCTCCAGGGATGGGGATTCAATCATCTCCCTGGGCAGCCTATGCCAGTCTTTGAGAACCCTTTCAGTGGAGAAGCCTCGTATCCAACCTAAACCTCCCCTAATGTAACCCAAGGCCATTTTCTTTCATCCCAGACCCAGAGGCCTTACAGATCTTAGAGGTCTGTTCCAACTAAAACTAGTCTCTGAAAAGTTGGTTTGCTATTAACAGGTCTCTGTGGACTGGTGGGGAAAAGTCAGTAAAATCCCCTGAAGTGCCTGATTTCTGCAGTTAGTTTACCTAGTGTAGTCTTCTGCAGATGGAAGAGAAGGTATTCACTGAGACTTGAACTTCCTTCCTGCTCCAAATCCCTCTAAAGAGTTATTTTTCTCTGCCCAAACTACAAATTAACATACTGAAAAGAGCAACTCTGATGGGATGAAAAGACCAGGTTTGTCTAGCCAGCCCCAAACACTCTTTCCCAAACTGTATGTGCAAACTAGCAGCTGGAGAAGGGCAGGAGGAGCCCGAGAAGTGTGCAATAATTACAGCGCAATCGCTGCTGGCAAACGCCCATGGGCCTGCCACCACCCTAATTGCACCTGGGGGTACTGATTGACAGCCAGCTGAACATGAGCCAGCAGTGTGCCCAGCTGGCCAAGAAGGCCAATGGCATCCTGGCCTGCATTGGAAATAGTGTGCAGGAGCAGGGAGGTCATTGTGCCCCTGTACTCAGCACTGGTTAGGCCACACCTTGAGTACTGTTGTCCACTTCTGGGCCTCTCAGTTTAAGAAGGACATTGAGACACTTGAACGTGTCCAGAGAAGGGCAACAAGGCTGGGGAGAGGCCTTGAGCACAAGCCCTATGAGGAGAGGGTGAGGGAGCTGGGGTTCTTTATCCTAGAGAAGCGGAGGCTCAGGGAAGACCTTATTGCTGTCTACAACTACCTGAGGGAGGTTGCAGCCAGGAAGGGGTTGGTCTCTTCTCTCTAGCAAGCAGCACCAGAACAAGAGGACACAGTCTCAAGCTGCACCAGGGGAAGTTTAGTCTCGAGGTGAAGAGAAAGTTCTTCACAGAGAGAGTTGTTAGCTATTGGAATGAGCTGCCCAGAGAGGTGGTGGAGTCACCGTCCCTGGAGGTGTTCAAGAGGGGATTGGACATGGCACTTGGTGCCATGGTTTAGTAGTCATGAGGTGTTGGGTGACAGGTTGGACTCGATGATCTTTGAGGTCTTTTCCAACCTTATTGATTCTATCATTCTATTATTCTATGATTCTTCTAGTACCAGGTGACAGGATCAGAGGAAATGGCCTGAAATTGTACCAGGAGAGGTTTAGGTGGGAGAATAGGAAAAATGTCTTTGCTGCAAGAGTGGTGAGGGATTGGAACAGGCTGCCCAGGGAGGCAGTGTAGTCACCATCCCTGGAGGCACTCAAAGAAATGTGTGGACATGGCACTTGGGGACATGGTTTAGTGTCCATGGTGGTATTAGTTGATGATTGGACTGGATGATCTCAGAGGGCTTTTCCAACCTTAATGATTCTGTGGTCTCTAGCTGCCACAGAGGACAAGGACCCAGGACCAAACCCAGTGAAATGTCTACACTGCTTTAACCTGAGCTTGAAAATTTAGGATGTGGAATGGGTGGATGGTGTTACCTGATGGCACTGTGCAGTGTATCACAGTCACAACTGGTAACAGGGTTGGTATTACCAATGGCAGCATTTCCCAGCACACAGGCCAGAAAGGAGCTTGCTAGGGAACCACCATCTACTAACCATCCCACACTGCTCCCCATTTCTACATCCCTCTCTAGACAGGAAGTTTTACACCCCAAATCCAATTCTTGCCTACAAATTAAAATCAAATTGCTACAAGTACCACAAGATAGCTGCTCTGCACCAGGAGTAGAAGTCACCAGAGCAGGGCACATGTTCAGGCTGTGAAATAACTCAGGAGCAGGTTCATTTCTTGGCATCTCAGCAACAATTTCAAAAATCATCCAGGTGAGATTCCTGTATGAATTGCAGGCAATGAACAACAGCAATGGCAGGTCAAGGCAATTGACTTCTTTACAACTTAAAAAATCCTGTCTGGAAATGACTTGGGATATTATTTAAGCATTTTAAAACCAGGTAAGATATCAAAATGAAGTGGAACATTTTGTAGATGAAGCCTTTGCAGACCCTGGGTGATTACTTTCCCTCCCCTCATTACTGGCTTCTTTAGAAGGCAAAATTACTTCATTTTACAAAACTGGCATCCAAAACTTCTTATTTTAAAGTGAAAGCAAAGTGAGTGGAGGGTGCCTGTGCATGAGTAGTCTGCAGGAAGCACAAGGTACCTGACTGGCAGGTCAGGCTGCCAATTCATTTCTTCCTTCCCTTGACCTTTCAAGAAATGATCCTCAATAGCAAGGCCCCCAGCAGCCCCACTCTACTAACAGGGCTGGAAAACCAGGGGTAGAAAACCTGCAGCACAGTGGGCACTGACCAGAGGCACAGCTTGACAAAGGCAGCCTTTAGCACCACCACACAGAGCAACCTGAAGTGATGCAATGAGCTATTACTGAGTTAATGCACTCCCTGTTTGCTGTGCTGTCCTAACTGCCATCAGATATTCATTACAAATTGCAAGCTGCTGTTCTCATTTTTACCATTTGAGCTTGCAACCCCACTTACCAGCAGCCACATTAAATATAGGCAGGCTCCAGGCAGGCAGAAAAGCCCAGCTACTTGGCCTGAAGTGGGAATGAGGCCTGTGATCCTGGAAAGAAGCTAAAAAGCATCCTGGTTTGGCAACAAACCCCCACATGCTTCAGTGTGACCACAAGCCTGTTCTGCCTAATCTCAAGCACATGTTCAAGGGCTGTGCCAAACAAAAGCTAACATCCCATCCTGCAAGCTCTCTGGGCATGTTGCATGATTGCAGAATGCATCAGGTTGGACGGGACCCTCAAAGACCATCCTGAAGAAGCTTTGTTGACATCAAGAGGAAAGAAGCAGCTTCATCAGCATCAAGAGGAATCAGGACATTAGGAAAAAGTTCTTTACTATGAGATGCTGGAACACTGCAACAGGTTGCTCAAAAAGGTGTTGCAGTCTCCATCCCTGAAGAAATTCAAGGTCAGGCTTGATGGGGCTCTAAGTAACCTGATCAAGTTGGGGATGTCCCTGCTGAATGAAGAGGGCTTGGATTAGATGACCTTTAAAGGTCCTTTCCAACACAGTGCATTCTATGATTCTATGGTTCTGCTTTTGTCACATGGGATAAAGTATTCATGAGGACATTTGCTGGACTGGGTCCTATTCAGCTGCAGACCAAGGAGAGATTCCTAATGCTGATATTGCCTTCAGAGTGTATCCCCTGTAGGCTGGGCCCATTTCCATCACACATGGACTACATTTTATGAGGAAAGTATTGGCAACTTTGATATGAAGAAAAATCCTCTGGGCTATATCATTCCCTGCAATGAAACAAACCAAGACAGAAATGAAATGGAGGCCTGGAATAAGTAATGCAACTGAGCTGCATCATAAAAGCTATTTACAGGCATGAAACCATCAGACCAACACCCAAGTCAACAAGTTGTGCAGTTAAAGCACAGATGTGTAACCAGCTCAACACAGGAGCTGGAAAGACCATCCTAAATGAGCTCAGTCCTCATCTGAAGCTCATATACAGAAGGCTACAAAAACGATCAGAGGGCTGGGACACCTCTCCAATGGAGACAGGATGAAAGAATTTGGGCTGTTCAGCTTGGAGAAGAGAAGGCATCAGGGAGATTTCAGAGCTACATTTCAATATCTGAAGGGGACCTACAGGAAGGCTGGGGAGGGACTGTTTGGAAGGCCTTGTGGTGGTAGGATGAGGGGCAATGGTTTGAAACTGGAGCAAGGGAGCAAGGTTGGACATTAGAAGGAAGGTCTGCACAATGAGGGTGGTGAAACACTGGAATAGGCTGCCCAGGGATGTGACTGAAGCCCCATCCCTGGAGACATTTAAGATCAGGCTCTGGGCAGCCTGCTCTAGTTGGAGGTGTCTGCTGACTGCAGGGGGGCTAGACAAGATGGCCTTTGAGGGTTCCTTCCAACCCAGTGCAATCTGTGAATATTTGGTCCTCAGCTCTCGGCACGATGGCCGCTCAATGCTGAACATTTCTGAAGACCCAAGGGGGCCTGAAATAGTAGTCCATCCTTCAGATACAGTATTTCCCTGCATACTTACATGTGTTGGAGCTGGTAGAAAAGAATAATGTTCTCATTGAAGGTTGTCACCACTAATGCCACCCTCTCTTCATTTGTGCCTCTAACCCAAATCTATAGACTATAGCCTGCCCTTTCTAAGGCTGAAATGGCAACTTCAGTTTCTCCATCCAGCAAGCAATAAACCACCAGCTCAGAAATAGCTTTAATATCATTAAGAGGAACACCAGCTGAATAAGCAGCCCCTGGACTGTTACGACTTGAATACACTGCTGGTGCCATACATATGGATAGCATCAACAAGTGAGGAGCAGCCGAGGGAACTGGGGGTGTTTAACCCAGAGAAAAGGAAGCTGAGGGAGAGACCTCATTGCTTGCTACAACTCCCTGAAAGGATGTTGGGGTGAGGTGGGGGTTGGTCTCTTCTCCCTAGTATAAGGTGATAGGAGGAGGAGATTAGACGTGGCACTTGGTGCCATGGTCTAGTCATGAGGTCTGTGGAGACAGGTTGGACTCTATGATCCTTGGGGTCTCTTCCAACCTTAGTTATACTGTGATACTGATACTGAGGAGAGGAAATGGCCTCAAGTTGCACCAGAGGAGGTTTAAGTTGGATCTTAGAAGAAACTTCTTGACTGAAAGGGTTCTCAAAGACTGGAAAAGGCTATCCAGGGAGCTTGCTTGTGATACAGTCAAATTTCAGAGGTGCTGACACAACCACAGAGAGGATGAAGGGCTTTTGTGTATAACTTTGTGGTGTTTGGGAGCAGAAATCAGAAGCTCCTTGGAAAATCCAGTAGTCATATGTGCAGGCACAGAGCCACCAAATCTCCAATGCTCTGTGCAGATATTGCTTCCCCAGTCCAGCTGTAGTAAGAGTTTGTTATCCTTATTACAGGCAGGCCTTTCCCATCTACAGAACAGTAGGGGTTGGCAGGGACCTCCAGAGATCACCCAGACCAACACCCCCTACCACAGCAGGGTCACCTAGGGCAGGTCACACAGGAACACACGTAGATGGGTTTTGAGTGTCTAGAGAAGGAGACTCCACAATCTCTCTGGGCAGCCTGCTCCAGGGCCGCAGCAACCACACAGCGAAAGAGTTTTTCCTTCTGTTCCTGTGGAACCTCCTCTGCTCCGGCTTGCACCCACTGCCCCTTGTCCTATCATTGGACTTCACTGAGCAGAGCCTGGCTCCATCCTCCTGACATTGCTCTTCACATCTTTATAAACATGAATGAGGTCACCCCTCTAGCTCCTCTCTCCCCAGCTATAGAACCCCAGCTTCCTCAGCCTTTCCTCAGAAGGGAGATCACAGTATTGCCAAGGTTGGAAGAGACCTTGAGGATCATCAAGTCCAACCTGTCACTACAGACCTCATGACTAGACCATGGCACCAAGCACCACGTCCAATCTCCTCTTGAAGACCTCAAGGGATGGTGACTCCACCACCTCCCTGGGCAGCCCATTCCAATGACTAATGGCTCTCTCGGTGAAGAACTTTCTCCTCACCTCAAGTCTAAACTTCCTCTGGTGCAGCTTGAGACTGTGTCCCCTTGTTCTGAGATGTTCCACTGCCTTCAGCATCTTTGTGGCTCTGTGCTGGACTCTCTCAAACAGTTTCCCGAGTTCCTTCTTGACCTGGGGGTCCCAGAACTACACACACTATTCCAGATGTGGCCCCACAAGGGCAGAGAAGAGGGGGAGGAGAACCTCTCTCAACCTGCTAACCACAGCCCTTCTAACACTTTCAAAACCAGAAATCAGGTTGGGAAATCAGTTAAAAACATTTGAAGCAAAGTACTGGATCCACACATGATCAACATGTGCAAGTTAGAGCAGCCTTTATTCCTGGGGGTGCAGACCTGCCCCATGCAGGTTACCACCACTTGAAACTTGAGTGTTTTCCAGCTCATCTTGTGAGTGAGGCTGGCTGGCAGCATGCTCCAGCTGGAGAACAACCTGTGCCTTACCATGGCTGGGAAATTTCCTTATGAAGGAGAAAAAAAAAACCCCAAGAACCCACACCCACCCAGAATCTTTTCAAAATCTTTCATTGCAAGAAGGGAGGTAGAGCCCCTTTGAGTTGGCACCAGCCTCCTAATTAATCAGTGTAAGGATTGTGGAAAGCCTGGCAGAAGTCCCCAGACCACCTGGCTTCCCCCTGAAGGTTTTGAACTGGAAATGGAAAACTCCTCACAATCTGGATTGAGCTGGTTCCCCCTCCAGTCAGGTGAACTCAGAATAAACAAGCCTTTAAAAAGCCTGTTTAAAAGTACTGCACACGAACCACATGCACACACAGGCTGTAGCTTCTACCTAAACCACACAGACCAGTTTTCAGGATATTGCTTTGGGGCTGAATCCTGTAAAGTCAAGCAAGGAAAGAGAGAGAATGCAAGCAGGAGGACTGGCTTGTAAAGACAGCATTTGATGAGCAGGAAATTATGACTCCAGCCTGGATATGTTGTTTATTGGTCTCCAGTGCCCAGGCAGCTGAAGAAGAGCTTTCTGGGAAGCTACAGAGCCTTGAAACATCATCTGCATGCAGAACTTCCATTTTGCATTTAAAAGCTTTCCCCAAAGGCTGCCATTGTTTATATCAAAGCCATTTCTGTCAGATGGGAATTTTCTTCTGGATTCCTTAGGCCAGTTATGACCAAAAAAGAGGTTTTTTTCACACCTGGCTCAAATGTTTTTTGTTTGGGGAAAAACCAGGCCAAGAAAACTGGTTCTATGCACCCATCCATAGAGCTGGTCTCTGGAATTCAATTTAACTTCAGCCCTCACTTTTAATAACTCTTCAGATACCAGAAGAAGTTTTTTTATTTCAGCTGATCCTCACTTCAGAGTCACATTATTTCCTCCTGGCCATAAGGATGGTTTGGGTTTAATATACAGCTGCTTTTTAGCTGCCTTTCAGGACCCCAGGCCTTGGCAAAATATGGCTGTGATTAACAAGACACTCTTCACTTGCCCTCCACCCATGGATGAGTCAAGCTCAGATTTTTCACTCTCACTTTTCACTGTTCTTTGGGGTTTTTTTTCAATTTAGCAAATCATCTAACTCTGCTCTAGATGCTACAACACCTTACAAACCTAGAAAGCAGTTGGTTTGTTTTCCCCCATGACTTCACTCTTTGAGATGATTAAGCCTGGTGACTGTTGTGTGTTCAGATGGTGCAGTATTCAACACAGTCAGAAGGTTTTTCCAAGACAACTTGAAATCCTGTTGAGCAGCTGTCACATCTACTAGTGTTTCTGGTGACAATCAGCAATAGCAGCCCTTGCCACCTCCAACAACACATGTTCATAGACAAAGGCAGATCCATGCCGCTGGCTCCATAATGTCAGGGAGTTAAAAAAAAAAGCCACCAAAAGATAGGGGAGTGCAAATTGGGAGACTGGAGCCATGGGCACCACCAAGGGAAATTCAAATTGACAAAACCTAAGTGGAGGCTTTTCTTTTAGGGGAGAGGAGCTGCTCCTTCTGGACCTTCCTGCCTCTAAACAGGCACCAGGGAAATGCCAGTGCTGTTCATTTTGCTTCTTGGCCAAGCACAGCTCAGCTTTCAATAAACCCACAGGACTTCAAGTGACATCCAGTACCAACGCTTTTTTTCCTCCTCTTTTTTTCTCTCCCCTTTGTCCTTTGTCCATAAATCAAAGGAGAAAGGATCAAATGGTCAAAACAACAAAGCAGTGAAGTGCTCACTTCAGGGTTGTAGCCAATCTAATTAATTTTTCATTTAGGTCTGATGTATTAGAGGCCAATCAATCAAGGATTATGTTTACAGAGTTGTAGAAAGAGAGGAGACCAAGCCCTCATTTGTTGTCTAGGCTGTCCAAATTAGTCAGTTAAATGATCCTGGGGGAGATCATAAAGGGTATGAATAGATTCTTGTAAGTACCTTTCTTTTAATTACAGGCCAAGCAGTCAACACTTCCTGCAGTCCTTGACTTCCCCTCTGAAGGGCAGAGCTGGCTTCTGGAAAGCCAGATGGACACTGGTGAGTTCTGCCTCTCACCTGTGGGACAATAGAGAGTTTCTTCATCTCAGAGAGCATCAAAGCAGCCTATCAGGCTCAGGACATCCATCCCGCGGCAGCATGAGGTAGCTTGCTCCCAGCAGGCCTCGCCAGACTCATTAGGCTCCAGCCTTTCTTAATTCTTCAGGAGCAGAAAAAGGAAGATAAAACTGCACTCAGGCCTCATTTTTGGGGCTGTTTCTATTTTCAGAAGGCTCTAAAGTGGTTTTAGGGAAATAAGAGCCAAATTTGGCTGTGCAGAGCTTTCACTTTTGACTTCAAAGCCCTTCTGGGGAGCAATTGCTCAGGTCCTGTTCACAGCAGTGACAAGAGTGCTTTGTGACTGCAGCTTCCGCTGCTTGACTTGAAATGACAGCATCAACAGAGGCCTCCTGGGCTCATTCCCCCCAAAGTGTGAGACTTTTGCAAGGTACCCATTTTATCTTTTAGAGTTATAATTAATTCTAATTTGTCTTTTATAATTTTTAATATATAAAAATTACATAATGAGGTCCTTTGGAGCAAAGAGTCAGTGCGAGGACAACTAAGTACACCATAGGATCATGGAATGGTTTGGGTTGGAAGGAACCTTAAAGATCATCTAGGTCCAAACATGGGGCTCTGGGCAACCTGAGCTAGTGGAATATGTCCCTACATACTGCAGGGGGATTGGACTCGATACCCTTTGGAGGTCCCTTCCGACCCAAACTATTCTATGGGCAGAGACACTTCTGGCTGGACTCAAGGCCTGGCCTGATAAACACAGGAGGAAGATGAGAGGAAAAGAGTTTGACTCATGATCTTTACCTGCAATCATTTCACATGGTGGGTTCCCAAAGACTTTTGGCCCAGAATGGTAAGCATTGAAAGGTCACTTTGCATGTTCAAGAGCTAAGTGGTATTCAGGGCTCCTACTGACACACACTGCTTGAGTGGGAGCAATACAGAATGAGTCCAAAGGCAGCTCCCCTCACCCTGAAGTGTGAGTGTTGGAACGCCAACCTGGCAACTGCAATGTGCACTTCACACAATAGATGCCAGACACAAAGGTTAGAGCTTTCTGCTGTAGTTGTGCAGAACAGAAGCAGTTCTGATGGCTCCAAATATTCCAAACTCTATGATAAAGAGCCATAGAATGGACTGTAGAGCCTAGAAGGGACCTGAAAGGTCATCCAGTTCCAAACCCCCTGACATTCACACAAACACCTTCCAGTAGACCAGGTTGCTCAAGGCCTCATCCAACCTGGCCTTGAATACCTCCAGGAAGGAGGCATCCACAACCTCTCTGGGCAACCTGTTCCAGTGTCTCACCACCCACACTGGAAAGAATTTCTTCTTAATCTCCAGTCTAAATATCTCCTCTCTTCAATCTTCAATCCACTCCCTCATATCCTGTCTCTACAAACCCTTGTCAAAAATACTCCCCCAGCTTTCTTGTAGCCCACTTCGGGTACTGTAAGGTCACCCCACAACTTCCCCAGTTCTATTTCAGATATTCTGGCACAGCCATCCTGTTCCAGGCATGTCAGACCAGTGTCTGTCTTGTTTTGCAAGGCAGTATCTAATTTTGAAGCAATTCAAGCTTTCACACAGATAGACCCTAGCTTGAGAGATACTGAAGCTCTTACAGAAATGTCTGGCTGCATAATTGCTCTAAGGAATGTGAAAAATAAGGAAACTCCTAGAATGTTCTCAAAACACCATGTCTGTTGTAATCAAATCAGCTTTCCCAGCAAGGTGACTGTACTTGCTCTAAAAAGACTACATTCTTATACAGAGGACACAGTAGTGTCCTCTGTATAGTAGGACACAGTAGTGGAGGTGGGGTCTCAGCAGAACAGAGCAAAAGGGACAGAATCCCCTCTCTTGCCCTGATGGCCACACTCCTCCTGATGCATCCCAGGATACAGGCTGCATGGTGCAGCCCAGCACACAGCTGCCTTCTGGGCTGCATGAGGACACTGCTGGCTCATGGTGAGCTTCTCAGCAACCAATAGCCCCACGTCTTTTTCTTCAGGGCTGCTCTCAACCCACTCTGCACCCAGCCTGGATTTGTGCCTGGAGTTGTCCTGACCCAGATGCAGGACCTTGCACTGTGACTTGTTGAACCTCGTGCAGGTGGTGCTTGGGGGCCCAAGTCTGTTTGGAAGGGAATAGGTAAAAATGAATAGCTGTTCTCAAAGGGATAGCAATGCCATGGTGGAAGGCACCTACCCAGGGCTTGCAGTGGTTTTATTATCAGGTTTGTTTGGTTTGCTGCTTTTTATGGTTTGCCTTCCCACTTTAAGTGAAGATGCAGTAAACATACTGACTGGTCCCTGCTCTGGGGGGCAAGTTGTATTTGTGCCCTAAAACTGGACCTTGTGTGGCATAACAGTGGTTACTGGTAGACTTATCTAGGCAAGAACAATGCTTAAGGCTTCTATTGCTGTAAGGTGAATATTCCAAGCTGGAGATGAATGAGCCTCTGGTACTCTCTTTCTACAAACCTCAGGAGTCCAAGGCTCATAATCACACCCAATGAACTCCAGAGATGTTTAAGCAAGCAAAGAGAAGAGAAGCAGCTTTTCTTTGCCCCCTACCACTAGCCACCAGTAATAGCCAATGACTAAGTAGCTTTCCCTGGTAGCCTGTGCTGGGAAATGGGGGGGTCTGGAAATTCAACCCCTCTCCAGGGGCTGCATGAGCTGTGGTGTGGTTTTCTTCCACTAAATGCGTGTGTCGAACCTGATCTTAGAGGCAGGAATAATTGCTCTGCTGCAGATGGGGATGTGTTTTGGGCTTAGGCAGGTGCAGCCACACGAGCATTTGTCTGGCAGGGGGAAATGTGAACCCACAGTTCCACGCTGCGAGATAGCACCTGCTCAAAATCATGCCAGCAGAGAGCTGCAACACGATGCTGTGTGGTTTGGTGCCTGCTGTAACAGGAGTCATGATGAGATGGGTGGCTATCGGTCCCTAAAGCCATCATAGAAATCCCTCTGGACTCTAAGAAGCAATCCTCTTCCAGTCACATTAGAGCTGTAATGCTCTAGATGGGATTTAGCCTTTTAATTACCAGTTTGGAATAAAGCTTTAATCCAGTGCTCATGTTCCTCAACGGGAACTGCTTTTGAAGTGACATAAAGCCAAACTGTCAGGCTGAGAGACTTATTTTAATCCTTCAGCATTTATCCTACCCGTTGTCTTACTAAGACAAAGAACAATTATTACAATAAAGCACTTTAGAAGAAAAATCATCCAAACAAACAAAGCAAACCAAGGAGATGGCAGAGTATTAACTCCCTCCCATTTGTGCAGCTATTGATCAAAAACATTAAGGTGCCAGTAAAAGAAAGAAAAAAGAAGAGAAAAAAAAAAAAATCAATCTAGCCCTTCCTGGCAAGGGCTGTCTGCAATGCCTTGAGAAACAGAGGTTTGTTCCCTCTGGGAAAAACCATGGGAACATGCAGGATAGGAACCAAATACAGTTGCAAAGCCATGTGCTTCGTTCTTCTGCTTTACCCAGTCCCCCATGCACACCTTCTCCTCTGCAAAAACAGTTAGGTACTTTCCCCTCAGTTTAGGAAGGATGTTGACTTGCTGGAGCGTGTCCAGAGAAGGGCAACAAAGTTGGTGAGGGGCTTGGAACACAAGCCCTATGAGGAGAGGCTGAGGGAGCTGGGGTTGCTTAGCCTGGAGAAGAGGAGACTCAGGGGTGACCTTATTGCTGTCTACAACTACCTGAAGGGGGGTTGTAGACAGGTGGGGGTTGGTCTCTTCTCCCAGGCAACCAGCACCAGAACAAGAGGACACAGTCTCAGGCTACACCAGGGGAGGTTTAGGCTGGAGGTTAGGAGGAAGTTCTACACAGAGAGAGTGATTGCCCATTGGAAGGGGCTGCCCGAGGAGGTGGTGGAATCACCATCACTGGAGGCCATGGTTTAGTTGATTAGGTGGTGTTGGATGATAGGTTGGACACGATGATCTTGAAGGTCTCTTCCAACCTGGTTTATTCTATATTCTACTTCCTACCTGTCTGCATTTAGCCTTGATCTGAGGCTAAACTCCAGCAGTTACTCTGCCACCCCTTGACCCACCCTCAGCAGAGAAGGGGGATAAGGAAAAGGAGAGAAGCCCCTTAGGCTGAAATAGATTTAATAAACAGCCAAATTAACACCAGTGTCCACACAAGCTATGTAAAGCTTTGCCCAGCCCAGCACAAGTGCAACACTCACCCTGTCCAGGAAGGCAGGCCACAGGAGACGGAAGAGGCACAGGGTCAGGAAAAGTCCAAGCAGGAGACTAACAAGCATCTCTCCTCACCAAACTCCCCCCTTTATCCTGAGTGTGATGCTGATGGGCTGGGACACACCTGGAGCCAACTCAGGTCAGCTGTGCTGGCTGACTCAGAGCTGCTGATGGGCTGCAGCCCATGGCTGGCCTGGAATTCCAGCCCAGCAGAACCAGGACACCACCAAATTCTTCCAGAAAATACCTAGATCCCTTCCTGCCTTGCATACACCTTTGCTGGGGGGAATATGAGGGCAACAGAAGCAGATTCTGTCTAGATTACATTCTTATTTACTAGATACCTGGAACTAGATACCTGGAATTGATGATCTGGATGAGGGCATTGAGTCCATCATCAGTAAATTTGCTGATGACACCAAGCTGGGGGCAGGAGTTGATCTGCTGGAGGGTAGAGAGGCTCTGCAGAGGGACCTCAACAGGCTGGACAGATGGGCAGAGTCCAAGGGCATAAGATTTAACACATCCAAGTGCCAGGCTCTGCACATTGGCCACAGCAACCCCATGCAGAGCTACAAGCTGGGGTCAGAGTGGCTGGAGAGCAGTCAGGCAGAGAGGGACCTGGGGGTGCTGGTTGACGGTAGACTGAACATGAGCCTGCAGTGTGCCCAGGCAGCTAAGAGGGCCAATGGCATCCTGGCCTGCATCAGGAACAGTGTGGCCAGCAGGAGCAGGGAGGTCATTCTGCCCCTGTACACTGCACTGGTTAGGCCACACCTCGAGTACTGTGTCCAGTTCTGGGCCCCTCAGTTTAGGAAGGATGTTGACTTGCTGGAACGAGTCCAGAGAAGAGCAACAAAGCTGGTGAGGGGTTTGGAACACAAGCCCTGTGAGGAGAGGCTGAGGGAGCTGGGGTTGCTTAGCCTGGAGAAGAGGAGACTCAGGGGTGACCTTATTACTCTCTACAACTACCTGAAGGGAGGTTGTAGACAGACGGATGTTGGTCTCTTCTCCCAGGCGGCCAGTACCAGAACAAGAGGACACAGTCTCAGGCTGTGCCAGGGGAGGTTCAGGCTAGATGTTAGGAAAAAGTTCTATACAGAAAGAGTGATTGCCCATTGGAATGGGCTGCCTGGGGAGGTGGTGGAGTCGCCATCACTGGAGGTGTTCAGGAGGAGACTTGATGGGGTGTTTGGTGCTGTGGGTTAGTTGTTTGGGTGGTGTTGGATTGGTTGATGGGTTGGACGTGATGATCTTGAAGGTCTCTTCCAACCTGGTTTATTCTATGTATATGTAACTAGCAGCACAAAACACAGAAGCCTGTCTTCTACTGATCCAAAGCAGTATTTTCTACCTCAGTCTCTTGCAATTCTTGGCTGGCCTGCAACTCACCAAGTTTCTTGTTCCTGGAGCGCCAAAAAGACCTGGAGCAGACCTGGTGTGGGGAAGCACTGGCAGCAATAGTGCATCAGGTGTGCTCAATCATCAGTGGTGAGCCACAAAGCCAGAAGGAAAGGCTAAATGATAAGGTGAACCCTACAGCAGATGAGTTTGAGCATATGAAGGTAGATTGAACTCCAACAAAGGTGGCAGGGCACAGAAGGGAGGGATTAGCACAGCAGGACTGCATAGATCTCCTGACCATCAATAGAAATGGAGTTTCAAGTGTTGCTTGAGTTCTTTTTCCCAGTCCTGCACTGTCCCACTCCTTAAGCCTTGAGCCTCCAGTGGTGGTTTTTCTTCTGGAAGTCCCAAGGGAGAGGGGAGGAGAGAGTTGTACTTCCCTGGGGATATTGCACGGCAGTGAGAGTGCAAGCCCAACACAGGGCCACCAAGACCAGTGGCGACCTGGAGGTAGGCCTTATGTGGTCTGAGGCCAAGAAGCCTCACAGGGGATTGTAGTCTTCTGCTACCAAATGCCTGGCTGAAGGTGGACTTGGATCCCTTCACCACCCCACAATGGTGCAAAACAAATAAAGAAACTATGCAGAAATGGAAGACAAAAAGGAGAAAAGGTCACAACAAACTCTCTCTGCTACACGTCTGTCGCTGCCAGCCCCAACAGCACCTCCACCATGCACAGCCTTGCTAAGGCCCTTAAGCAGCAAACACATAAGCAGCAGCAATGCTGCTGACTTTTAAAATCCAGTTTAAGGTACAATAATCAGCTTTGAGCCCTCCAAGGAGCAGAGGAAGGGGGCTTGCTTGGGGAGACATCCTTTACTCTTGGTCCACATCTGAAAGGTACTTCTTGCAGCCATGAAGCCCAGGAACTTATTCTTCTTGAGGATAAACAAGCATTAAAGACTCATTTGTGAAACATCTGCATTTTTCACGCTGTGGCCATACCAGCGGGCCAAGCAGGCCCTGCGCTTCTGGGCAGACAGCTGATTGACACTTCTGACAGAGGACCTGCTGCAGCTGCCCACATTTGGCACATCAGACTTCTTTAGCTATGGTTTGAAGTGGAAACCTGCATAACTTTATTTCTTAGACCAGCATCTGACACTACACAAAGCTAAATTGTTTCAGGACACCTTTGCCTGCTGCTCTTTCATCACAGCCATTCAATCCATGTGCAATTGGAAGAGGGAGGGGAAAAAAAGGCATGGAGATGAAAGGAAGAAGGAAACCCATTCCACAACAGGATAACCCACTTCAGTGTTCAATTCAGAAAAGAAATTGCTGCCCACCAATAGCAGATGTTCCTCGCTGTTCATAAGCAGCCATCAAATGCTCAGTGGCTGGTCACACACACACTTCCTTATGGCCTTGATCTCTAATGGTCCCCACCTGAGTCATTTCAGTTCCTCATAACACACCATAAACAGGCACCTGTTGGCATTTGAGGCAAAGCAGCATATACAGATTCCAGGCAGGGATCAGGGCTCAGCTCTGCTGGAGTTATAGATAAGGCACCTGCAGACACACACAGAGTGGACTGAGTTCCCAGGGCTGTCAGCTACAGGGTTTTCCCTTCAGTTCCCATAGGACAATGAACTTCATCTCATCTGTCACAACCTCATCCACCCTGAACAAGGTCAGAGGACCCCATTTTCACTGCTACTTGAAATAGTCAAGTAAACTGAAAAGCCTTTAAAACACCTTTGAGCCCCTGCACAGCATTTCCCAAAGAACCTGGCTCACACACATCCTGCTGCACTTGGGGACAGTGTGGCCAGCAGAACCAGGGAAGCGGTGGCTCCCCTGTACTAAGCACTGTAGAAGCCACACCTCAAATCCTGGGTTTGGTTTTGGGCCATCACTACAAGAAGGACATCGAGGTGCTGGAGCAGGTTCAGAGAAGGACAACAAAGCTGGTGAAAGGTCTGGTGAGGAGCAGCTGAGGGAACTGGAGGTGTTTACAACTTCCTGAAAGGAGGCTGGAGTGAGGTGGGGGTTGGTCTATTCTCCTTAGGATCAGTTGATAGGAGGAGAGGAAGGAAATGGCCTGAAATTGTGCCAGGGGAGGTTTAGGGTGGAGATTAGGAAAGACTTCTTTGCTGCAAGAGTGGTCAGACATTAGAACAGGCTGCCCAGAGAGGTGATGAAGCACTTAGGGGCATAGCTTAATGGCCAGGGTGGTGTTGGGTTGATGGTTGGACTCAATGATTTTGGAGGTGTTTTCCAACACAAACAGTTCCATGACTATAATTCTACTGTGTCCTCTGGCTGTGGCTCCCTATTACTCTATCTGGGAACAAGTCCTGCTGCTCATTACACTCGATATCACATCTGTCTGGGTGCCAGCCACTGTGTACTTCAGGACTGAGTCAGTTCTCCTGTAGTATGGTAACAAAATAGCTGAGATTTTGCAGTACCTCTACCCCCAGGGCAGTCCAAAGGACCACAAGTGCAGCAGCTCCTAATATCTGCTCTGTGTCTAAGTGAGGGCTGAGATCCCAAATGGCCAGACCCTGACAGGACCACCAAATTTACCTTGAATTCTGACCCTGATCATATGAGGAAAACTGAGCTCCATTAAGCCAAACAGATGTATGTCATGGACTGGTGCTTTATACAATTTTTAATCACAGAAGAAGCCTCTTCTATTCTTAATACAGTTTTGAAAGCCAGCTTTTAAGGAATGAGAACTTGGACAAAGGAAGCACGTTTCAAGCCGTTCACCATATGCAAGCTGTCATCAGAAGTGATGGATTAACCAGAACATGCATTTCTTTGACAGCATAGCTTGAAGGGCTTGGTGAGCCCAAGTTCTTTTCCCCTCAATCATGATGGCCTCCATGGGAGATTTCTTCTTTCTTCCCTCAGCCACATTTACGGCGTGACTTGCAAACTCCACTGCAGTCAATGAATTGCTGTTGTGCTCCCAGTCCAGAACTCATCTGCTCCCAATGGCCAAACTGATTGTGCCACCACCTAAATGAAGCAGTTCATTCATCTGGCTTTAGTGCCATCAACACACTGCCTGATTTCTTAAAAGCCATAGTAGAAGGACTGCCACTGTAAGACTATACCTGTGTCTACATCCCATGTTAAAAAGCTTTCCTGATGCTGGAAAGCAAGAAAGTTTCAGACATAATTACCCATCTGAGGTCATCCATTATTTTAATGAGTCTGTTTTCTAATAAATTGTAGGTGGAAGATGGGAGCACTCATCATCTCTCAAACAGATGCAAATTGCAAAAGGGGCAAAAAAAGTTTTTGCACCAAACCCAGAGCGATGTCAACTGCCTCTGATGACCTGTTTTAATCCTGTGAAGATAGAGGTGATAGTAATGCTGCCATGATGGAAACTCTTCTCACTGATGTTAAAGGTGGCATAGTATCTGAAGCTACAGGCTTTGACAACCTCCACCCATTTGCAGAAGTCATTTCTTAGGAGAGAAAGTTAGAGCAAGGAGCACAGAGGCTCACTATCAGCAGCAGAATTAATTGCCCTTGGCAGGGCTGACTCCCTCCTCTTCAGTCCTGCTCTCCATCGAAGACAGATGTCAGGCTTTCCCCTCTGACAGCATCTTTGCAAAGAGATGTGGAAAGTGCTCTTAGCAAAGCCAGCACAAGCAGCAGATCTCCAAGGACAGGGGCCCTAAACCACAGCCAGGCATGATGCAGGACACAGCAGCACTGCTCACCACCCTCAGCTGCCTAGAGAGGCTCCCACTGAGCAGCTGCCACCCAACACACAGGGTGGGCAAAGAACTGCCAAGAAATAATGCAAGTGCAAGTTCAGATCCCCAGTGCAGAGGAGATAAGCCAGTGTGAGAAACATCCTTAGGCAGGTACAGAAAGGAGGGAGTTGAGGAAGGCAAAACAAAGACGGAAGCAAACACGAGCATTAACAGACTTAAAGAGGTGGAAAGACCACAGATGGTGACCAGAAGAAAGGCCCCAGGAATCTGTGAATGTGCAGCATTTCAACAAGCTGACTCTGTGTGGGGACCTCTGAAGTTTAACACCTCTGGCCTCCCAACACCACCAGACATCTGGCCAGAGGATTAGAGAGATTATGGGCTACACAAAACCCAGCAGCAACACGTGCCTGCAGTAGAATTGCTCTGGTAGCAGCCAAGAGAAACACAGGCCACTCTCCCCACGTGCCCAGCCTGGCAGAATCCCTTCAATAGCCCTCTAAGGTAGGCTTAAATGCTTTAGAGACCCTTCTTGTCAGCTATCAACCTTACCTAGTGAGCCCCAAACACCATGTGCTGCATTCTGGAAAAAAGCAGCTGGGAAAGAGTCCAGGGGTAAGGGCTGAAGAAGGCTCTGGAGTTGGTTGCAGCTGTGATGAAATGATAATTAGCCAAAATTAATAAATTCAAATGCCTGTTTTGTTTGCAGCAGACCTGCAGTGGGACTCAACCCAAGAGAGTCCCCATCCTGGCCTAGATCAGTAATTGTGTGGCCAGCAGGAGTAGGGAAGTGATTGTGCCACCATACTGGAGAGGCCACACCTCGAGAACTGTGTGCAATTTTGGGGCCCTCACTACAAGAAGGACATTGGGATTCTGGAGCAGGTACAGACAAGGGCAACAAAGTTGGTGAATGGTCTGGAGAACAGGTCTGATGAAGAGCAGCTGAGGGACCTGGGGTTGTTAAGTTTGGAGAAGGCTG
Organism: Dryobates pubescens; assembly: GCF_014839835.1. Taxonomy (NCBI): domain Eukaryota; kingdom Metazoa; phylum Chordata; class Aves; order Piciformes; family Picidae; genus Dryobates; species Dryobates pubescens. The sequence goes on from NC_071612.1 coordinate 45,656,087, forward strand.
AGGGGAGAGCTCATTGCTCTCTACAACTTCCTGAAAGGAGGCTGGAGATGGGTAGGGATTGATCACTTCTCCCTAGTATCAGGTGACAGGAGAGGAAATGGCCTGACATTGTGTCATGGGAGGTTTAGATTAGATATGAGGAAAAATTTCTTTGCTGCAAGAGTGGTCAGAGATTGGAATAGGCTGCCCAGGGAGGTGGTGGAGTCACCACCCCTAGAGGTGTTCAAGAAACATGGCAACTAGGGAATTGGTTTAATGGCTGTGGTGGGGGTGGGTTGACAGTTGGACTGGATGATCTTAGAGGTCTTTTTCAAGCAAAACAATTCCGTGATTCTGTGAAAATGGCAATCAGTGTGCCCAGGTAATTGTGCTGGGCTGCTGTCTGGCTGAAAGGTTAGGCAAGCAGGAATAGTTCTGAGGAGAGGCAGCAAAATAATATGTTACAGAGGTCATAAAAGCACTGAAGCTATTATCTCAGTCTGTAGCAAACATCATCCAAAGCAAAGAGATTATAATGTGTAAGAAGAGCAGAACACCCTGGTGTGCCAAGCTCCCTGCAGCTAATCTGAGTTAATACGGCAGAGCAGCACATTAGCGCAGGGGATTAAAGAGGAACCCCAAAGCCTGGTGTTGGGAGAGCAAAGATGATTGTTCCCAGCATCAGAAGAGCAAAACCAGCATGGCCTGCTGAGGTATAGTCCTGTGCTCCTACCTCTGAAATGGCTTGGCTGCTGTTCTCCAATGGGTGTTGAGTAAAGCTGGATAAGTGCAGAAGATAACCTTATAAGCCATCAAGACAGAGAGGCTTGCAAATGAACTCTGCAGGCCCAGCCTCTCTTGCTCACTCCAAAAGCTTTCATATTGTCACTGTGGCTTGCTCAAGACCCTGCCCCTAGCCACAATTCCCTTCACTGTTTTGGCCACCAAAGCTAAAAAGTCAGGAAAAGACTGGGAAGGGACATGGACAAGCTGGATTAGAACTCAGCAGAGTGAGATCCACCCCCATTTCCATTCCTAACCAGAAGCGGTCAGGTATCAAAGTGACAGAGTACTGCAGAGCAGCCTTTTCTCAGCTTGCAAGCCATACACCAAGGTACTAAAGCAAAGCATCCAACAGATCTCTGCTCTGGTAAGACCTCACCTGGAGCAGTGTGTCCAGCTCCAGAGCTCTCAACAAAGAAGGACTTGGACCTGTTGGAGTGGGTCCAGAAGAGGGCCATGGAAATGATCAGGGGAGTTGGAACACCTCTGCTATGGGGACAGGCTGAGGGAGCTGGGCTGTTCATTCTGGAGAAGAGAAGGCTCCAAGGAGACCTAATAGCAACCTTCCAGTACCTGAAGGAGGCTACAAGAAGGCCCCAGAGGGACTGTTTCCAAAGGCCTGCAGTGACAGGATGAGGGACAATGGTTTGAAACGAGAGAAGAGCAGGTTCAAATTGGATGTTAGGAACAAGTTCCACACAATGAGGGTGCTGGAACACCTCAAAAGGTTGCCCAGGGACATGGTAGAAGCCCCATCCCTGGAGCTATTTGAGGTCAGGCTCTGAGCAACCTCATCTGGTGGAGGATGTCCCTGTTGACTACAGAGGGATTGGACTGAATGACCTTTGGAGGTCCTTTCCAACCCAAACCGTTCTAGGATTCTATCTCTTGCCACTAATGCCAAGCCAACAATATATCTCCAGCAGTAACCTCTGGCAAGGTAAGAGTCAAAAATTCCCTGAATTTTTGATCATGGATCCAGCTCTTCCTCCTGCAAAGTCTCACATGAAATTTAGGCTCTGCAAAGGGAAAATGAGTGCTAAAATACTGTTATGCAAACAAGACGAACAGAGAAGATGACAGGTCTGACGAGAGCGCCGTGGCTGCGTGAAGGCAGGGAAGTTCACCTAATCTATTTATGATTTCAGCACCCAAGCATGTTATTCTGATTTCACTCCTATTAGGCATTCAGACAACTTGACAACATCAGTATCTGTTCATCCATCCTCCCTGAGCAAATGAAGAGCTGAAGTTATTCATAGAATCGTGCATGTCCCACTCTGCTCAGTGCTGGTCAGGCCACACCTGGAGCACTGCCTGCAGTTCGGGTCCCTGCTGTACGAAAAAAAGATGGGAACAGGCTGGAAGGTGTCCAGAGAAAGGTCAGGAGAATGATCAGAGGCCTGGCAGCCCTGCATGTGAGGAGAGGCTGAGAGAGCTTAGTTTGTTCAGCCTGGAGAAAACACCTTATCACCATGGACCAGGACATAAAGTGTGGCTACCAGGAGGATGGAGGCTCCTTTATCACAAGGAGTCCCATGGAGAAGACAAGGGGTGATGGGGACAAGTTACTGCTGGGGAGATTCCTATTGGACTCCAGAAGAAAATGTTTCCCTGTGGGAACAGTTGGACACAGGAATCACCTCCCAAGGCAAGCAGAGGAGTCCCCTACATTGGACAGATTGAAGACTCAGGTTGACAGGGCGCTGGGCCAGCTCATTTCAACTTTACTGTGACCTAGAAAGGTTGGAGGAGGTGCTTCTTGGGGGCTCTTCCAAGCCAGCATTCCATGATTCTATGATTTCAGTTGGGAAACACCTTTGAGATCATTGAGTCCAACCATTCTTTAATTCCTCCTGGAGTGCTGTTCTTGCTTTTAAAGACAGAACAACAAGCCTGTGATGGAAAGGTTTGCACACAGAGCCCACAGACTGTAGCATGAGCAGTTTATGAACTAGCTATGAGCTTTCCAATCACTGTCTGGATTCATCTGTTACTGCTTAGAATTTGTACTCTGGGAATGAATAGATCCCCTTCTGCTCTTTTGGACTCACCTGCTTCTGTGTAATCTTCCAATATTTGTTTCTTATGTTGCCTCAAGGGGACGTGCAGCATGTCAAGAAGTCTGCTCTTTGATGGTTATTGGCTAGGCAGGAGTTCAGGCCGAGAGCAGATCCATGATTGCCTTCTGCCTGCTCTACAAAGGAAATACCATTTATACTGCACATTAGACTCAGCAGATGTTCCTTTTAATTAACTAAAATACACAGATCCTGTTCCAGATGTGACAATAACTAACTGGTAAGTTGGAAAGCAGTTCTGATAAAGATGAGGAGCACTTTGATGTCCCTGAATCACACCCTTTGCAAAACATAAAAGAGAGGGGCAAGTGCAAAACTGCAACCCAAACTCCCCTCGGTGCTCACTCACAGAATCACAGAATCTTCAGGGTTGGAAGGGACCTCCAGAGACCATCCAGTCCAACTCCCCTGCCAGAGGAGGTAGGTCACACAAGGTAGGTCACACAGGAACATATCCAGGTGGGTTTTGAATGTCTCCAGAGAAGAAGACTCAACAATCTCTCTGGGAAGCCTGCTTGAGGGTTCCAGCACCCTCATCAAAATTACCTGGGGAGTTCTCATTCCAGTAAGTAAATGAAGGACTACTGACTGGGCTGCTCTGAGTTTTGCTTTATTGCTGGGACTCAGTCAGATATTTTTCCTCAGAGGCAAGGCTGAAACTCTTCAAAACAGCTAGGAGGGCTTTATTGTCAGAATATCTCTGTGGGCAAGAGGGCCTGAAACAAGTCATAGAACCATAGAATTGTTTGGTTGGAAGATATCTCTAAGATCATCAAGTCCAACCATCAACCTAAGACTACCATGGACATTAAACCATGTCCCCAAGTAGAGTCTTTTCACAGTGAGACTGGTGAAACACTGGAACAGGCTGCTTAGGGATGTGGTTGAATCCCCATCCCTGGAGACATCCAAGATCAGAGTCGATGTGCCCCTGGGCAGCCTGCTCTAATTGGAGATGTCCCTGCTGCCTGCAAGGGGCTTTGGACAAGATGACCTTTGTGGGTCCCCTCCAACCCAATGCAATCTGTGAATCTGTTCCATGTCCACAAGTTTCTTGAACACCTCCAGGGATGGTGACTCCCCCACCTCCCTGCGCAGCCTGATCCAGTCCCTGATCACTCTTGCAGCAAACAATTTTTTCCTCATCTCCAACCTAAACCTTCCCTGGCACAATTTCAGGTCATTTCCTCTCTTTCTATCAACTGATATTAGGGAAAGGACACCAAACTCTGCCTCATATTGACCTCCCTTCAGGGAGTTGCAAAGAGCAATGAGGTCTCCCCTCAGCGTCCTCTTCTCCAGGCAACCCTATTTCCCTCAACTGCTCCTTGACACAGGCTAGATTAGCAAACAAGATCTCCAGCAGATAAAGAAAGAGGCTGCAAAGGATTTTTCCCTGTATTAAAAAGAAAAAAAAAAAAAAAGAGTAAAACCTCCTCCAGGGCTGTGGATGAGCCTCCAGGTGCAATGCTCAGAGCAGGCAAATGGAGAGATGCAGGAGGTATCCACCATGTCCCAGGATAATCCCAGTTCCCTTGAAGCTAGGTGGCATCTCAGTGCCATGCAGAATTTTTAGTGCTATTTTTCTTACTTTGTGCTCTGTTTGTCTACAGGGATATGAAAGAAACAGGAACAAGATGGTCTGGATGTAGCCTTTGTGGCATTCTGCCTAATGATTCACCTGTCTATTACTCACCTAATTTCACAGTTCATAAACTTTAAAGATTTCAGTTATGAACAGGTCCAGTGGTCCTGGGCTAAGAAAGTACTCATCTGCCACAAGGAACAAGAAAACAGGCTGATGTGCTGATGCTCTCAGGTAGTGTAATTGTCAAATGCAGTTCAAGGGAGACAGGGAACTACTCGAGAGAGTCCATCAGGGGCTGCATCTCCATCAGAGACTGCAAAGATGCTGAAGGGACTGGGGTGAGTCTCTCATGAGGAAATGCTAAAAGCCCTGGTGCTGTTTGGCCTGGAGAAGGGCAGCCTGAGTGGGGATCTTCTCATTGCTCAGCAGGTGCTAGAGGGTGAGGGGCAAGAGGAAGGGGTTAAGCTCTTTTCAGTGGTGCCCCATGACAGGACAAGGGCCAACAGACACAAATTTGAACTCAAGAGGTTTCTTTTGAATATAAGGGTAAACTTGTTTCCTGTGAGGGTGTTGGAATGATGGAGCAAGCTACCCAGAGACATTGTGGAGTCTTCTCTGGAGAGATTTCAAACCTATCTAGATGCTTTCCTGAGTAATCTGCTCTGGGTGACCCTGCTTTAGCTGTAGGGTTGGACTAGGTGATCTCCAGAGACTCTCTCCAAGCCCCACCATATTGTGGTTCTGTGCATATTAGAAGAGAGGCAACCCATTCAAGAAACCTTATCAGCCCCAACACTGCCATTCAAAAGAGAGACACCTGCCTGCACCAGCTTGCTCGCTGAGAGACCCAGTGTGTCCATTTTCATTTAGTTTCATAATGAAATTGTCTTTTCTTAGAAAGAACAGCCCACAGCTGCAGTCTGAGCACCAGACCCAATGCAAAGCTGGGTCCTACGCCTGGGTCACAACAGCCCCACACAACACTATAGGTGTGGGGCAGAATGGCTGGAAAGTTGCTCAGCAGAAAAAGACCTTTGGGTGCTGGTTGCTAGCACTGAAATACGATGCCCGTGGTGGTGGACTCACCATCCCCAGAAGTGTTCAAGAAACAGGAGGACATGGCACTCCGAGTCAGTTTCTTGGGCTTAGGTTGATGGCTGAACTGGATGATCTTGGAGGTCTTTTCCTACTAGAACAATTCCACGATTCTATGATTTATGTCACCACTCCCATGCTATGGAAGTTTTTCCTTCACTGGGGAAGCACTAAGTGTGTTTCTTTGCTGTTTATGTATCTAGCCATGGGGTTTGAGCTGCACATTTTAAAAAAATCTGTGTTTCAAGAGCAATGTAACTGGAAAAATTAAATGCTAGCATTCTTAGCAGACAGTGATCCCATGCCACAGATGCCCATGGCATGAGGCTTTCTGTAACCGCTGAATACAAATACAGAACTCACAATAGGAACTCATCGAGTTCACTACTTCAGTTCCTCACGAGGATTCCTGCTCCTCTCTAATCAGCAGGTTTATGCAAGCAATGTCTAAATAGGAAGAGTTAAAAGACATTTTATTCCAGAAATGCTTTTTCAACCCTAGTAACAGTTCACTACTAATTTCCCTGGGCACAGGAACAAAATTACTTTGAAAAGACAAGAATCGGCTGGCAAATGTCACTGGCACGGTGATGGATACACCCTGCAATGTGCCCTACAGGCAGGAATTCATTGGCTGCCACCCTTCCAGCAAAAGCCTGAGTAAGCAGATGGATTAGTACGGTAAAGGTCAACATCTGTGTTCTGCTTTGGGACAAACAGGAGAAAGCTGAACGCCTGGGTGACCCCAGACGTTTTAAGTATATCCTTACCTTCAGTCTATATCAGCTGCCGTGGCTGGGGGAGGCACAACAACCCCAGAAACTCCCCAGTCCTAGGGCAGAGTGGATGAAAAGTTGTCTGGCAGAAAGGGAGCTGCGGGTGCTGGTTGAACTGATCATGAACCAGCAGTGTGCCCAGGCAGCCAAGAAGGCCAATGGCATCCTGGCCTGGATCAGCAATAGTGTGACCAGCAGGAGTGGGGAAGGGATTGTGCCCCTGTACAGGGGCACACTGCACTTTGGGATATGGCCTAGTGGGTGTGGTGGTGTTGGGTTGAGTGTTGAACTTGGTGATCCTAGAGATCCACCAGCACCACTTGGAGAGGAGAGTGAAATGAGATTTCTTCTTTCTTTCTTCTTAGCTAACAAAGGATGAATATGCGCTGCTGACTACAGCTCAAAGAGTATCTGCCATTTAGAAGCTGAGTGAAATGTGAGCTTCCAAACAACCAGCTTAATTCCTAAAAACAGTCAACCCTTTGGTAGGACAGACAAGGCAATGAATCACAGAATGGCTCAGGTTGGAAGGGACCTCAGAGATCATCTACTCCAACCCCCCTGCCATGGGCAGGGATGCCTCTCAACTAGACTCAGCTGCTCAAGGACTCATCCAACCTGGCCTTGAACACTCCCAGGGAGGAGGCATCCACAACCTCCCTGGGCAATCTGTTCAAGAGTCTCACCACCCTTGTACAGAAGAACTTCTTCCTAAGATCCGGTCTAACCTTGTTCTCCCTCAGCTTCAAACCATTCCCCCTTGTCCTGTCTCTAGACACCCTGATGAAAAGTTCCTCTGCAGCCTTCCTGTAGAGGTTCCCTTTTCAGGTATTGGAAGGCAACTTTAAGGCCTCCCTGAAGTCTCCTTCAGGCTGAACAACCCCAGCTCCCTCAGCCTGTCCTCACAGCTGAAGTACTCCAGCCCATTTCTTCTAAATGAAGCCTGTTAGGTTGGCCTCCTCAAGCACTATTTCGATTTTTGAGAGCCATTAGAAACCTGATGAAAGCTATACCTTCTAGTCCACCAATAGCTGCTAAGTCCTAATCATCTTCTCGGGTGGGTTAAACCCTTCAGCAGTGCAATGCAAAACAAATCCTCTCCCAGCTGAGCCCCCAAAGGTTACAGGAGATGCAAGATGTCAGCAACGTCACGAGCGATTCCCTGAAAGCACATGCAAAAACTACCAGGAAAGAGCCCAATTCCAGGAAGAAAATAAACTGCAGGGAGGAATGCAAATTGACAATTGTCATCATTCTTTCCTTGACCAGTCCTTGCTAGCTCTCAATTGTCCTATTTTTGTATTTTAGGGGTTTTTTTTTGCCAAAGGATGTTGCCATAGTGATATTACAGAACCTGCAAAACTGTCCCAGCTATTCATCAGCAGAGATTAAAATATATTATGAGATGGGTTTAATATATTATAAATGATACCTGCTGCAGCACCCAATTCCATTACAAACCAGGCTTTAAATAACGGATTGTGGGGCTGCAGTAGCTGTCCTGTAGTTCAGGTGGAAGATTGCTTTGTACTACAAAGCCTGATTTCTCAGTCTGGCTAATGGCCCTGAGAAGGAGTCATCCACTATGAAATTTTATCTACAGGCTTTTATCCATGGTCACAATTCTTCTGAGCAGCTGGGGCCAGCCTGAGACACAGGGTTAGATTCCATGCTGCTGCCTGGGTACCCAGTGTCAGTCAAGATGCTACAGAGCAGTCAAGTCTTTCATGTGGGGCCAACACAGGCAACAAAAGAGCTATGGGAGAACTTTGCTTTCCTGGACAGCAGCTGGAAGCCAGGAGTGGTGCCACAGGGCATCTCTAATGGCACTGGATACCTGTTTTAGACTGAATTGAGCCAAAATAATGTATTTTCATTTACTCCATGGAAAAGTGAGTTTAGAAAACAAGACCAGACTGCTTTTAGCAAGGTCTTGCTGTAGCATTTCTTTACCCCGTATTTTAGGGAAAGCAATGGGGAACTACACAGGGAAAAAAGCCTGAAATTCCTCCTTGAGTTATTCCTTCCATCCCATACAGTAGCGCATTTAGTAACTACAACACCAGGTTCAGTTTCTTGGCTGGAGAGAGACTCTCCAAAGCTAAAGTCTGACAAGGAAGCTCTCCTCAATTCCAGGTCCAATCCACAAAGCACCTGATCCTAAAGTACTGGGAAACCTTGGTATGCACTAAAAGCAGAAGCACTGCTTCAGAGATAGCTGGTATTGCACCCCAGTGCTACAGTCTGATGAAAGCATTCATTGCTCCAACGAGATTTTATTCCTGCAAGTAAAGCAGAAACGTTCCCTCAAGTCCCCAAACTAGTACAGAGCTGCAGTCACTCGTGTAGAACAGAATCACACAATCATTTTGGTTGGAGAAGACCAACTGTCAACCCAACACCACCATGCCCACCAAACCATGTCTCAAAGTACCATGAAGTAGAGATGCTTGCAAGAGTAACAAAGGCCTCAGCTTGGACAGTGGCGTCAGGTGGCTTATTGTGCACAATTTACACCATATCATTGGGGCGCAGAGGTCGTGGGGCGCAGAGGCACCAGTTGCAAAGCACACTATGGTGCCTTACAGACACAGGCTAGGAGCTCCTGGGGAGGCAAATCCTCTTGTCTTGCAGAGCAACATTCAGCAGCTGACCTGGGTGCAGAGCCAACACCTCCACTCTACCACAGAGCAAACTATTCAACAAGTAACAATATTTTTTCACAACAGTTCCGTTTTCTGAGCACTAGCTCTGAAGTGCCCAAGCAACTTCATACCCCCTTCACGGGGATATTTTGACCTTAAAAATTGCTGCTTGCAAGAATTTAGGCTGTTAAAGTGCGAACACTTGCCTGCAGCCAAGGGAACTGGGATTGTTTAGTTTGGAGAAGAGAAGGCTGAGGGGAGACCTCATTGCTTTCTACAGCTTCCTGAAAAGAGGTTGGAGTGAGGTAGGGGTTGGCCTCTTCTTCCTAGCATCAGGTGACAGAATGAAGAGAAATGGTCTGAAGGCGTTAGGTTGGAGATGAGAAAGAATTCCATTGCTGCAAGAATGGTCAGGGATTGGAACGGGCTGCCCAGGGAGGTGGTAGAGTCACTGCCCCTGGAGGTGTTCAAGAAATGTGCAGACTGGGGACATGGTTTAATGGCCCTGGTGGTGTTGGGTTGTTGGTTGGACTTGGTGAACTCAAAGGTCTATTCCAACAGTTACGATTCTATGATCCCAGGAAATGCAAAGAGCGACTCAAGTGTCTCACCAATTCAGAGCCAGCTCCAAGGTGTTTTCACTGGCAGCAAACTCTTCTGGGTGCTTCTCAGAAGCTGGTGGCCAGCCTGACACACAGGTCACTGCTTTGTGCTGCAGGATTCTTCCACACGTTGTGTCAGGTCCAGCTTTCCTGATTGTGCTTTGGGATTGCTGCTTTGAAGCCTGCAAGCAATAAGAACATGTACACAAAACAGACTGTGTCTCATAGCGAGCAAGTCACAATCACTGTGACTATTGTTACCTCTTACTCTGAGACACCAGGGGCTGGGGGCTGCACCAGAGCCAAGTGGTGACCTCTGTTCCCCACAGAAGTTCAGTGTCTAGTGCAGAGATGGCTCACACGGCTCTGGAGTTGCACCAGAGCTCTGCATATATCTCTGTGGCATTTGCAGCTTCTCCAAGCAGCAGACAAGGTTTTTCCCTGCCTTGCTAGTGGAGCAGCACATTTCATTAACCTGGCTTATACTCGTGCCAACTTGAAAGGTCAAACCCAGCAGCCTGCAATAGTTTCCTCATTTGAACAATGAGGTTTTCCTGCTGATGAGCGCCAGGTACTGCTGAAACCTAGAAAAATAAACATTATGCTGATAGGTCCCTTAAGCATGGTAAACTCTCAATCTATCTTGCAGCTGCCAAGTAGGAGAATTTCACAGAGTCCTCCTCTTGCTACTACAGATACAGACCTTTGCCAGCCTTATCTCCAGTTCTAATCACACATCTTGCACACGTGACACACGAGAGCCCTGACCTTATCCGAGCTCATCCTAAGTCTCTTCAGCAACATGTACTTGGTTTGTGTGATCTGCAGGTTGTTTGTGCCCATATCAGACACTCATCCTAAATAACCTCTGAGCCTGAGGTTTTTATGCTCTGACACCATCCAAGGGTTCAAATAGGCAGCAGCTTCTCATTCAGAAGATGACGAGTAGAGTCAAGACATTCAACCATTTTGCTTTGCTATGCGGCCCAGTCTCACGAGAAAGACTCATGCTTGCTGCCTTAGACCTCACGGCACTGCAGGCAAGCATTTCTTGCCTGATGAGATGTAAATTTATATATAAACTTTATAGGAAGCTCAGTCTACTTCTGGATAGACAAACCCCCCCAAAATCCATCCCCATACTAGATCACAGTTTAGCCTATGATAGTCTTGTCCTGCTTGACCCTCTTTCTGTGCTACCACAGCATTACTGGGGTCCTCTGTCTGGAAGCAGCACCTACTCCAGGTAACAAAACCTGTCACTTCTGGGAGATGCCCGATTTCAAACGCAAAGTCCTAATTCAGGTAAATCAGGAGTTATAGCAGCCTCAAATATGAATGCTCACTCAGGCCCCAAACATAGAGGCACCTGTGATAAGGATCAGGCCTGCCTTTGGTGTGCTGAGCCAGGCACCCAAACATCCCAAGTCCATGTGGAAAACTCAGGCTTGTTTTACTAGTACTATCCAATGCAGGGAGAAATCAACCTATACATTCTCCTGATTCTCTCCAGCGTCACTAAAAATCCCATCTCCATTGAATTAGGAGTCTCCTGGAGTGGCTGAAAAGCCATACAGCTGAGATGTTGAGGGATATAGCTTAGTCGTGACCTGGCAGTGCTGGATTAAAGGTTGGACTTCATCACATAATCATAGAATCATAAACTCATAGAATCACTGAATCAGAGAACTGTTCCAGTTGGAAAAGCTCTCTAAGATCTTTGAGTCCAACCATCAACCCAACACCACCATGGCCATTAAACCATGTCCCCAAGTGCTATTTCCACACGGTTCTTGAACACCTCCAAGGTCAGCGACCCCACCACCTCCCTGGGTAATCTATTCCAATGCCTGAGTGATCTTGATGATCTTAAGGGTCTCTGCCAATGAGAACAATTCTGTAATTCCACAAGGAAAAACAAAGAAAAAGATGAATCAGCATTTTCCTGACACAAAAGAGAAAAACCACTAACTTGAACCCATGTAGATCTGATAAAGCCTCAGCGGGGAGCGCTGACTATCCGAGATGAACTGCTTGACATGCTGGCTTGATCATCTTTTCATACACACTAAATAAACCCACATGAGTCTGCTGATATTTAAATTGAGGCAAGTGCCATTTAAATTGCAAACTGACTTCTAGTCAAGCATGTACTTTTGAAAAATCTGAGGAGTTTAGCCAAAAGAGATAAGCGATGAAGCCAGCAGTGATTTCTGGAGATGTAAGGCTGACAAGGCTTCCAACAGAATGTCTCGATCATGTTTGAACACTTGGAGGAGGATGGGAATGGAGCCATCTATTTTCAAGGCAAAGAGAAAGAGCACAGAGGGGAGTGGAAAAAAGGATCATCAGCATGTGCTGCTTGGCTTGGGGCTGTCATCTCATCTGAGTGCACAGAAGGGTGCAGCCTGGGCAGGGTGCTCAGCTCTCCAGGCTGTCACTCAGGCTTGCAAGCCATCAGCAGTCCTCTCCTTTCCAAATGTAGAAACAAGCACCAGGAGACATTATCCTGTGAAGACATGAGTCCTACAGTGCTACTGCAGCCTGTTGGTGTTTGGAGGGGCACGGCTTACAAAGGTGGGTAGTGACAGGACCAGGGGGAACACCTTCAGATGGGAAGAAGTTGGAGTGAGATATTAAGAAGAGAATTTTTCCTGTGAGGCTAGTGAGGCACTGGAAGAGGTTGCCCAGAGAAGTAGTGAGGGATTCAACTCTTTTCAAAGCCAGGGTGGATGGGTCTTTGAGCAACCTGGTATAGTAGGAGGTTGGAGCTAGATGGCAGCGGGTTTGGAAGCAGATGATCATTAAGGTCCTTTTCATACATTCTGTGTTTCTCTGAGGGGAGACCAGAGAGGGACAGCACCTGTGGATTTCTCTCACTGTTGCTCACAGAAGGCCTGAATTTCACCTGCAGCTCTCTTGCGCAGTGTTACAACTGAAAGAAGAAACAGGGCCCCTGTTGTCAAGACCCCACTCCCACACCCGAACTGAAAAGCGTGTCAGCACCAATGCTATGGGAAGTCTCTCCTGGCATTCTAGCAACAAAGCTGACAAAGGGTAACCTCAAAGTGCCTGCACTGCAGCCTGCCTTACAACTAGTCCAAAAGGCACACAGGGTAAGCTGCTCTCAAACTCATTTTACAACACCAGCAGAGCTTCTTAAAGGTTGGACCAGATGATCTTTGGAGTCCCTCCCAACCTGGCCTTCTGTGATCCTTGAAAGGTTCAGTTACTGAGATTGCAAATAACCTAAGCGTTCAAATAGGAGAGGCCAATGGCTCCAGTCTTTGTTCTCTCACATGTGTTCAGTAAGTGACATTCAGAGCTGTGGCCTTTGCAATGTCCTGTAACCACAGAATGGTTTAAATTGGAAGAGACCTTAAAGATCATCCAGCTCCAACCCCCTGCCAGGGTCAGGGATACCTTCCATTAGAGAAGGGTGCTCAAGACCTCATCCATCCTGGCCTTGAATTCCTCCAGGGAGGGGGCATCCACAACCTCCCTGGGAAACCTGTGATGTTACTATTGAGATGATTGCAACAGGCATAGAAGAAACACAAACTGTTGGCCAAGTAGCTCTGAAAACCAACAACTGAAGCAGTAGAACAAGTTATTTTCCCAGAGCCTGCTAAGCATCCAAATTCCCAGTGTCCCATTGTTTATAGCAAAGAGCATAACAAGCATTCAAATGACACAAACATGAATCTATCCAGTGACAGTGATTGACAGCGAGCTGTGGAAGGACAGCCTCGAAAATGGATCTGTGAAGAGAACACAAAACTAATTCCTTTTGTGATATAATCCTGACTCTAAGCTTGAGTTAGAAATGCTAATACATTAATCTATGTCTCTAGTGTCACCATTTTCATTTAATACATTACTGGGGAGATAAATCTCTGCATACACCCCTGCATTGTTATGACTTCCTTAATAAACCCTGGAAATTAACATAGGCACTGCTGGCAGCTCCGTGTCCTAACGCAGCCACAGCTCACTGCTGGGGGCTGGAGTGCTGCACAGACACAGCCCAGTTAGGACATTACACTAATTTCTGCAGACAGTCTTGAGACAGCTGACAAACTGGAAATGTGATGTGCTGTCTGGTCCTGTCCCTTCTCAGTGAAGCTCTTCAGCGGGAAGCGCAGCAGCACTGAGGCAGGACCAGCAAAGGAGGCTCCTAGCTGAGGAAGCAGCAGGGAGATGGCAACCTGCCTTCATGCTGGTGTGGCGGCAGGGGGATGAGTTTGAGAGGCAGGGGACAAGCACACAGACCAAGCTATTTCCTGCTTCCTGGGGAAACACTGCTCAGATCCTTCACAGAGTCACAGGCTGGTTGGATTGGAAGGGAGCCTCAACATTCGTCTTGTCCAACCCCCTGCATTCAGTAGGGAGAACTCCAACTAGAGCAGGCTGCCCTGGGCCCCTCAAGGCTGATCTTGGATGTCTCCAGGGATGGAGCATCAATCATATCCCTGGGCAGCCTGTTCCAGTATTTCACCACTCTCCTTGTGCAGAACTTCATCATGATGTCCAACCTAAACCTACCCTGCTCCAGTTTTAAACCATAGCTACAAAATGTGTCTGGTTGTGCTGTACAGCTGAGCCACAGGAGACTACAGATGCCAAAACCTTTCTGGGAATTTGAGAAATTAATGGAAGAAAAATCCTTCTTGGGTTAGGAAAGACAGAGACACTTACCTGTGGCTCAGGAAATTCCTGAGGCATAGACTAGTGGAAGTGGTGGAGCTTCCTGCCCTGCCCAAGTGCCCTGAGGAGCCTGGCTGCACCAGTCTGACCCAGACAGCTATTGCAATCTGGCAAGGGATGCTCCTCTGCCACCACACTGAGCAATATCTGACTCTCCACACATGCCTGAGCCTCAGCTCACGTGGAAAATGGAATGCCTGCCTACAGAGCTGTAAAAAGTCACCACCCTGCTTCACACAATTCATTTGCATGTGGAACAGCAAAGCTCAGTTCAAGGGCAGTGCTGAGATGTTGGCACATATTCTGTGGTGTAAATCACAACACTGAGAATCATAGAATGATCAAACTGATTTGGTTGGAAAAGCCCTTTGAGATTGTCCAGTCCAACCATTCGCTAACTCTACCAAGGCCAGTGCTGAACCATGACCCTCAGCAACACATCTCAGCCTCTTTGAAACACCTCTTTCAAATGCCCCCATCCCCAAAAAACAAATTACAAACCTCCAGCTCTAGCTCAAGGAAAAGACCCAGCCTATCTTTAAAAGTACATTTAGGCTCAGTTGCCCCTAAGGGCTCGGCAGTCTGGTGATGGGAGCAGGAACATCTCTTGGGAGGAAGCCGGTTTACATTAAGCAGCTGCACCCATGCTGCCCATTTGCCTCCCTGACATCTGTTTGAGGCTGAGCTCACAGCCCAGGAAGTGGTAACAGGGAAAACTATGGCAAGGGCAAGCACCCTCAGTGCCTTTTTGCCCTGCTTTCCACCCCCAGATCCAAGAACAAAGTATCTCCTGCAGGGCAGCCCCAGCCAGGGGGAAAGGCTCCGAGCAGAGCCTGGAGCTGTGCAGCCCTGATCTTTGTGCGCTTGCACCTTGCACCCTTTCTGCTCTTACATTCCCATGCTCTGGAGCTACAGCATTGGGGAGGTGCCCAGAAATGCCACCAGCTAGCATCTGAAAACAGGCCTGGAGCAGAAGCACCCCTTGAGCAGTACCACAGGGAAAGGACCCAAAAGGAACAAGGAGAAGGAGGGTCAAATGCCAACCTGCTGCTCTTCCAGGAGCTAGAGCATGATCCAACCCCTGAGTTAGGAGTTATTTCAGAGGCAGGACACCATAAAACAACAGGGGCTGAATTTTTGGTGCCTATATGTTTGATCTTCTCTACACCAGTGAACTTCTCTTGAAAAACCTCCCTGTATTGCAACCCAGCTGCTGGCCTTCAGCTGACTGCAGTGTTTGCAACAAGTAGCCCTTTAAATGCAATGCTGCCAGCCCTGCTCCACTGCAGCCTTGTGAATGCTGTTCTCCAGGCCTGATGAGCTCAAGTCCAAAAGGTTCACTGCCAAGCACCATTGAGATCCTCATGGTGGGCAGCACAAGGTGGCAGATTGATACCTCCTTTTCTCAGGTGAGGAACTGCAGAAAGGACCCATCCACAACAACAACTCTGCTGTTTTTGGGTAGCTCAAGCCTGGCTTTGCAGAGCCAAGCTCTAGTAAGCAGCTGGCTGTGAAGGACCACAACAAGTCAGAACTTCCCTCCACCAAGATGCATGTGCCAAAGAATTAATCTGCATTTGTTTTTGCTTTCTTTGACCAAGTGCTGTGCTGCCATACTGCACAGAGCACAAGTCAGCAGGGCAGACTTGAGCTTTGCCAGGACTATGGCAGGTTTGATTTATTCTCAGCTACAACACACACTCAGACTGTGGCTCCCGGCAGCTCCCTTTACCTCCAGATCAATGAGAAATTATTATTGTGGAGAAGCAGGCCTGGGGACTGGATCCCAAGGGCTCTCAGGCCCAGAAAACTCAGATTGCTCACACACAGGCATCTCTGAGTCAGTGTGAGGAGGGGTTAGGAACACTTCTACAACTGAGTCTAGGCTCGGAGATGACCTTATTACAGGGGGCCCCTGAGATGGATCTGCCCCTCCATGAGGGTGATCCAGAGAGCACCAGGCATCTCAAACTGTCCTCTGTGTGTATACAGAAGCAACTGGATGACAGCTGGTTATGCTCTTGAAAAATGTAATTTCCATTTTGAAAGTCTGTGCTGTCTTCCTTTTCTCCTGTGCTTTACCTAGATTCTTTCCAGAGCCATTATGTACTCTTGGAATCACAGAATAAAAGCACTGCCTCACAGAATCACTAAGGTTGGAAAAGCCCTCTAAGATCATCCAGTCCAAGCATCAATACACCACCACCATGGCCCTTAAACTATGTCCCTAAGTGCCATGTCTGCCTTTCTTGAACACCTCCAGGGATGGTGACTCCACCACCTCCCTGGGCAGCCTGTTCCAGTCCCTGACCACTCTTGCAGCAAAGAAATTTTCCCTAATCTCCAACTTAAACCTCCCCTGGCACTATTTCAGGCCATTTCTCCTCATCCTATCCCTAGTTACCCCTAGTTACTTTGGGGGTGCACAGTGGGGGTGCACAGCTGGTTGAAGTGTGGATTAATGACTGCAATGAAGTTAAGGGCTATCTTGGGGATTATCTCAGGTGGATGCTCTTTACTAATAACTATATAATTCAAAGCCCCTGGATTTTCTGTCTCCTTAAAGCCTAAAGTTTAAGAGAGAAAAATATTTGGTAGAAGATGTGACAAAAAACCACAAGACTGTATTTCTGCTTTGTGGGTGACTCTGTGATTCCAGCATTCCATTTCTGTTCAGAGGAAAGCATGGTGTGATGAAGTTTGGAATGGAACATGCACAAAAAGCCTCTCGTGTTGCACTGAGAGTGGGGCTGAAGCACTTAATCAGGCTTCTGAATGTTTAGCTGCCAGCACACAAAAGAGAAAAGGCAAGGGGAAATTTCTAAGCAGGAAATCATAGAATCATCACAGATTGTCTCAGGTTGAAAGGGACCTAAGAGATCATTTATTCCAACCTCCCCACAATGGATTTGGTTGCTCATCCAACTTGGCCTTGAGCACCCCCAGGGAGGAGGCACCCACAGCCTCCCTAGGCAACCTGTTCCACAGTCTCACCACCCTCGTGCTGAAGAGCTTCTACCTCAGATCCACTCTCAACCTTCTCTGCCTCAGCATCAAACCATTCCCCCTTGTCCTGTCTCTAGGCACCTAGATGAAAAGTCCCTCTGCAACCTTCCTGTAGGATCCCTTCAGGAATGGGGCTCCTAAACAGAACAGCATTTAAAAATAACTAAATAAAACAACAAATAAACAAATGAAACCAAGATTTGACTTGCTAAGAATCTGTTCTGGAGGAAGATTTTTTTTTCTCTCTCTCTCTTCCCTTTTTTTTTAATAGATATGTGAAAAAATAAGGTTCTCAAATGGCTTCTTTGAGAATCAATTCTAGATGAACATTCTGAAACCACAAGCAGCATGATAAACATGCAAGCCATGTCTGTTCTGCCAGCTGCAGCTGGGAAACCCAGCAATAAATACTATTTATTTATTTTAATAGTATGCTTAGTGAAAGTATTACCAATATTTCCTAAGCTTAAAATCACCCAGGAATGTATTTTACCATGAGGCTCAGCATTTTCAGCCTAATTTACAGCTTTAAAAGGCTAAACTCTATTGCTGCCTGTCAAGCCTACAACTGGGGAAGTGCAGAACGTTGCCATATGAAGCATGGTGAATTGATTGCTGCAGTCATTAGCACACATTGATTGTGTTTACACCAGCCCAAGGGGAATGCTAAACCCATTATGCCGCTGCTGGGCTCGCTCTCGCTCTCTGACAGGACACAGGCAGGACACAGGCATGGCAACACCAGCCTGCAGACCACCACTGCTGCTCCCTTTCCTCTGAGGATGCCTCCTTTGGCTAGCATGAGGGGTTTGCTCCATTTTCTGGCTTCTTCATGCATTGCTTCTTTACAGAGGAATTAGCCGAGGCACAGTAATGTGCCTTTGTGGCCAAGAGGGCCAAGAGTATCCTGGCATCAAGAAGAGTGTGACCAGCAGGAAAAGGGAGGTTCCCCTCCCCTTCTACTCTGCCCCGGTGAGACCACATCTGGAGTCCTGTGTCCAGTTTTGGGCTCCCCAGTTCAAATGGGACAAGGAACTGCTGGAGAGAGTCCAACAGAGTGTTATGAAGATACTGAAGGGACTGGAACATCTGTCTGATGAGGAAAGGCTGAGAGACCTGAGACTATTTAGTGTGGAGAGGAGAAGGCTAGGAGGGGATCTTACCAAGATCTGTATATATCTGAAAGGTGGGTGTCAAGAACAAGGGGCCCTTTTAAGTGATGTCTTGCAACAGAGCAGTAAACACAAACTGAAACCCAGGAAGTTCCTCCTCAACATGACAAAAAACTTCTTGCTGTGAGGCTGCTGGAGCCCTAGAGCAAGCTGTCCAGAAAGGTTCTGGAGTCTCCTTCTCTGGAGACTTTAAAAACCCACCTGGATGTGGTCCTGTGTGACCTGCTTTGGGTGATCCTGCTTTGGCAGGGGGGTTGGACTGGATGATCTCCGGAGGTCCCTTCCAACCCCTAAGATTCTGTGAGTCTGTGATTCTATGAATGTGGAGCGCTCCGACAGCCCAAGCAGCACAAACACTGGCCCATCATCAGTTAAAACATGACTGAAACATACCAGCTCCTGGTTAAGCACAATGTTCATTAAAGCATGATTTCCATTTAATCATTAAATCACTAAGTGTGATTTCCATTAAATCACAGTTTGGGTCCTTTTACAGTGTCACCAATCCTTGAAACAGGAGTTCTGACAGTCATGGAATGGGTTGGGCTGGAAGGGACCTTAAAGGTCATCTAGTCTCAACCCTCCCTGTCATGGGCAGGGACACCTCCCACTAGACCAGGCTGCTCAAGGATTTTAACACTGCCAGGCTTGGAGCCTCCACAACTTCTCTGGGCAACCTGCTCCAGGGCCTCACCACTCTCATGCGCGATAATTTCTTCATAATGTCTCAATTCAATCCAGCTTCTCCCAGTTTGAAGCTATCACCTCTTGTCCTGTCACTCCCTGCCTTTGTCCTTGTCCCAGCTGCTCTGATGTCTCCCTGATTCCTCCCAATCTCCAATTTAAATCTCCCCTGCTCCCATTTCAAACCATTGCCCCTTGTCCTATCACCACAGGCCCTTCTAGACAGTCTCTCCCCAGCCTTACTGTAGGCCCCATGAGATATTGAAATGCAGCTCTAAGGTCTCCCTACAGCCTTCTCTTCTCCAGGCTGAACAGCCCCAGCTCTCACAGCCTGTCTCCTTAGCAGAGGTGCTCCTGCCCACTGTGATTATCTTCGTGGCCTCCTCCTCCTCCTCTGGACCCAATGTGCCAGCTCCACATCCTTTTTGTGTTGGGGTCTCCAGAGCTGGACACAGTGTTCCAGGTGAGATCTTGACAGAGCAGTGGAAGAACAGGTCAAGGACTTTTCTTAAAGTTACTTGATGATTTCTGCAGAATTCAGCCATGAAGAGTCTGGCACGGGACAGTCTGCAGCATGATGTGTCCTGCTGGCTGGACTTGGATGGTGAAGCAGCACTTCAGACAGACTCTAATTGATCAAAGCCAAGACATCTCATACTTGTGCAGGAAAACCAAGTATGAAATTGGATTTAGAGAATCATAGAGTTGCATTTCAATATTTAATTGAAAAATATGTAATTATTTTCACTCTGCAATTAGGACAAAAGAGCTGCTGAAATAGAGTTTCCCAGATTCAGATGATTTTAAACACTGGGGGTAGCTCAGAAGTTTCCCCTAATTAACCTGAAGTGGCTGACACAGTTATTCTGCCCTTTCTCCCATTTTTACTTAAAAGGTATTTCTTTAATTGAACAGAAAAGCAATTTCAGTCTCAATCACGTGAGTCTGGGGAATGCAGCATTATAAAAATGCTGATTTAACATGCAAGTAAAGGGGAAAGTACCCAGATTGCCACTGCAGGGTCAGCTTTGGAAGCGCCTTCCCCCAGCCAGACTCAGCGGCAGGGAGGCTACAGATGTGCTTTTCCAGTTTTGGAGTTGCAATAAAAGTATCTCAAGGTGTTGACTTGGCCTTTTCAGCCCCATTATTCCAGAAGAGGGATGTAACACAGCCCAACCCACACCTGCACCACCCTGCCAATAAGGGTCAAGAATAGGGTAAGCACAGGAGAGCTATTGACTCCAGCCGGCTCAGCAACGGTAGCCAGCAATGCCAAACAGCACGGAACCGAAGAGAAGAAAGCAACTCCAGCAAGAGGACCTCGGCAGTTAGGACAGGCCCATGCTCCTGCATCAAAGAATACTTCTTGCACTTGCTTCCCTCCCAGGCCTGTCCCATGCAAGTTTCCCATCACAGACTCGTGCTGCAGCACCCTCCCTTGGCACAGCAAACACACAGCGCCCGAAAGTGGCCAACAGCTCCTTCAGGCGGTGGGTTTAGGATGGGTGGCCTTCATGTGAAAAAAAAGGCCTCTGTCTCAAAGCCCCTCACCTTCAGGCACTTCTCTTACTCACCTTCAGCCACTCCATTTATTTCACTTAGTGCAAACAACATGTTAGTAGCCATCAGTGACAGAACAATAGAAATTGCCCTCAAGTTGCACAGGGGAGGTTTAGGTTGGATAGCAAAAGAAACTTCTCGACTGAAAGGGTGCTCAAAGATTGGAACAGGCTGCCCAGGGAGGTGGTTGAGTCCCCACCCCTCAAGGTATTTCAAAGAGGCAGAGATGTGGTGCTGAGGGATGTGATTTAGCACTAAACCTGGAAGAGTTAGAGAATGGTTGGACTGGATGATCTTAAAGGGCTTTTCCAAGCAAAATGATTCTATGATTTGTTTAAACTATCCCATCTGCCTCCACTGTAGCTATTGCAAGAGTTCACTAGATACCACTAGGATGAGAGACCACAGAAAATGAACAAAACAAAACCCAACAAAACAAAAACCCCAACAAACAAAGACCAAAACCACATCAAGTGCAGAGCTACTTTTTACAGACCATCTCTTCACACAGTCTTGGTGCTCACCACATCACTCTTGCACAGGCATCAGGAGCCAAGGCACACAAGCATCCCAGTGCACTGTCTCTGGAAAATTTCCAGTTCCTGCCCTTGGGCTGCCTTATCTTACTGCACACAGCTGTTCCTGATATGTTTCTAAGGAGGGGGCAGAAGCCTCAATTCATGAGGTAGGAACTCAGCTCACACAACTCTGGGAAGCTGAAGAAGCTCCCCATGGGCAGCTGAGGGTTGAAATTTGTTGTTCTCTATTTCATCCCTCTTCAGGTTGTTTTCCCCACATTGTGCAGCAATTCAAACAAGATCAAGGGAGGTTCTCCTCACCCTCTACTCTGCCCTGCAGAGGTCATATCTTGAGTATTGTGTCCAGTTCAAGGCTCCCTGGTTCAGAAAGGACAGACACTTGCTGAAGAGGGCACAGCAAAGGGCTACAAAGATACTGAGGGGACTGGAACATCTCAGTGATGAGGAAAGGCTGAGAGTCCTGAGGCTGTTTAGTCTGGAGATGAGATCCTCCCTCAGGAGGATCTCATTAATGCTGATCAATACTTCAAGAGTGAGTGTAAGGAGGATGGGAGCAGGCTTTGTTCACTGGTACCCAGCAACAGGACAAGGGGTAAGAGGCAGAAACTTGAACAGAGGAAGTTCCATCTAAAGATGAGGAGAAACTTCTTTAGTTTAAGAATGGTGAAGCCCTGTAGCAGGCTGCCCATAGAGGCTGTGGAGTCTCCATCTCTGGAAGCATTCCAAACCCACCTGGATGTAGTCCTGTGTGACCTTCCCTAGGTGACCCTGCTCTGACAGGGGGTTTGGATTGAATGATCTCTGGAGGTCCCTTCCAACCCCTAATATTCTACGCTTGTGAGGGATCCAGCAGCTTGTAACAGGAACTGTGCAACAACCCTGATATGCTGTCTCTGCAAGGCTCTTACTTGGCACCTACAATAAACGTGTCCAACTGAGTACACCCCTTTGATCACATTCTCCCCTGAGGATCAGCTAGCACAGCAATTCTCCCCCTACCATTTTTCACTGCAGCTGAGCATGCTCCTGTACCCTCCCAGGAAGCATCCTGCAGCAGTGGCAGTGACCACGGGATACCGAGTTACAGCTCTGAGGGGGCAGGCACCTGGGGGAGTGGAAACCACAAGCTGTGGAGCAAGCAATCAGCTTAAGCCCTGCTTTTAAAGCCAGGTCCATCTGTGTCCCTTGCTTCACACACATAATTTCTTTATCACAGGTGCTCAGGCCAGGCCATAACCATTGAGACCCTTCAGATAGTCTGGCCAGGTGTACTTAAGGCACAGGCCTTCCCACACAGCTCTCCTTCCCAGGGATCAGCTGGCATCCTCGAGGGAATACCAAAGATGGGCTTCACTGGGAATTATCCAACTCAGTACATTTGGGGCAGCATGTGCATGGAAACCTGGGAGCTCTGGAAGGGTCCTGTGCTTTCTACAGAACCTGCTCTTATCTAGCAGAAACACATCTGCCTTCACAAGCAGAAATCCCAGACATTTACCATTCTATCGAATTCTGTCAGTTGGTTTTTTTCCCTTCCCTTTCCCTGGCCTCACTACACAGCAAGGTGAGCAGGAAGTCCCAACGTGACCCCACTGCTCACTTCCCATCTGGCAGCACTACAGCCTGAGAGGCTACATGAGCAACTGGACAAAGAGACAGTGGGAGTCTAGGAAAGGTGTTGAGCCTGCAGGAGAGGTGACCAAGTGCTCAAATACACTAAGGGATGCATGTCCTGTAGGATGGAGGGGGACTGTAAGTGCAGCAGAGAGTACCAAGGCAGAACATTTAGATACAGCTACCTTTAAGGCCCCCAGCACTAAAAAATGGAGAAATTCAAGTAAGGCAAGAAAAATAAAGGCAGGGGTAGGGAGGGGGTAGTTTTAAAGGTTCAAAAGCCACTTACCACAACTTATCCAGGACTGGCACACTGTGGACCATCTTGCTTTATTTTCCTGTTAGCAGGAGCCTTTTAGTCGAGGTACCGGAGCTGGTACTCCTTGGATAACAACCACCTCAAACCAGGTTACCCGTCACTCAGGAGATTTGCATTTTCCACCCATCTCATCTTCCCAGATGTATTTCCACATCGTGTGTGTGTGTGTGTGTTTTGTTGCGGTTTGGGCTCTTTTTTGTTGTGTTGGGGTGTGTTTTTTTCCCTCATTTGTAGTCTTCTTTCCTTCTAAGCAGCAACCAACTGCTGGACACTACATATCCCTCATGAAGTCACTAAGTACTGTCACCAATCACTGCATTCCCATCAGCACTAATTATAGCTCCCATAAATTAGTTAATTGGCGACATTTAAATGAAGCCATTTATAAACTGCAGTGAAGGTGTGCAGCCCAGCTCCCCGGTGCAGGCAGTGACCACAGGTGAGCATCATCAGACTACACAGTGTTGAACTCACCACTGTAACAGTCCAGCCATGATGGCCAGAGGTAATGTTCTCTCAGGTATATGGGATCTGCCTCTGCTCCTCACAGCACAGGATGGGTGCTTGGATTGCCAGTGTTCCCTGCCTTCAACACCAGCCAAGGCAAAAGGGGGAAAGCACCCTGCAACTTCAGAGCTTCAGCATTTAGCTTTCTCCAAGAAAGTGTTTTTTAGATAGTGACTCCACCACCTCCCTAGTGGTGGAGTCACCATCCCTGGAGGTTGTCAAGAAATGTGTGGGCATGATATTTCAGGACATGGTTTAATGGCCATGGTAGTCTTAAGTTGAAGGTTGGACTTGACAATCTTAAAGGTCTCTTCCAAATGAAACAATCCTATGATTCTATAAGCACAGAAACTGGGGTTTGGTTACACACAGTGCTCCCCTCCCACATGGAGATGCCTCAAAAGGCAAAAGCACAAAGCAGGGCAAAAGCCCTTGTGACCACAAAGCAGGATAGCCAAAGAAAAATGATTTTGTGGCCTCTCTGTAAGATCTGGCACAGAACTAGATGTCTCTGGAGGCCTGAGTCACTCTGTAATGGGGGCAGGAAGCCTTTGCATCCTGGTTTCAGAAGGCTCCATTAATACATTTCCAGCCAGCTAACACCTGTGAGATGAAACCAGGCTATAGAATAGAATAGAATAGAATAGAATAGAATAGAATAGAATAGAATAGAATAGAATAGAATAGAATAGATCAGACCAGGTTGGAAGAGACCTTCAAGATCATCGTGTCCAACCTATCATCCAACACCACCCAACCAACTAAACCACGGAACCAAGCACCCTGTCAAGTCTCCTCCTGAACACCTCCAGTGATGGTGACTCCACCACCTCCCCGGGCAGCCCATTCCAATGGGCAATCACTCTCTCTGTGTAAAACTTCCTCCTAACCTCCACCTTAAATCTCCCCTGGCGCAGCCTGAGACTGTGTCCTCTTGTTCTGGTACTGGTTGCCTGAGAGAAGAGACCAACCTCTGCCTGTCTACAACCCCCCTTTAAACCCTTGGCCTTCTTGGACACACAGGAATATTGCTGACTCATGGGCACCCTTCTGTCCACCAGGACCCCCAGGTCCCTTTCCCCTACACTGCTCTCCAACAGGTCAGTCCCCAGCCCCTACTGGTCTGAGGGGAGGTTTCCCAGACTCTACACTTGCCCTTGCCACTGGATTTAATTCAATTTCTCCCTGCCCAACTCTCCAGCCCATCCAAGTCTAGATGAATGGCACAGACCTACAGGAAGAATATGACAGAAAGGGCAAGACAAAACTCAGTTGAAAGCCCTGAATGCCAGCTGTGCCATGGGTTCTCTTCTTAGAGCTTTAAGTGAGGTGCTTTTGGAAAACAGTTCTTCCCAGTGCATTGATTGTTCCGTGCTTGCAGAAAATCCTGAGTTAGGGCTGCCATTGATTTATGTCACATTTAAAAGCCTCCTTACTCCTCTTGAGTTCTTCCACTACATTTCAAGCCAAGCAATTAATTCTTGCGTGCTTTAAAAACTATCCAGAGCATAGCAAGCTTCTGGAGTGACACACACAGCACCACAGACATGAGGCTGGGAGAAAAGTGCTCAAGCATTCCTACGCCAGCATCTGTCACAGCGAGCTGCTCTGCCATCAGCAGCCTTCAGAGCACATCCAGGGTCACAGACGAGGTGTCTGGAACATTCTGTGACTTCAATGGGGTTTGGATGTCTAGCTGAAGAGATGTCTTGGCAGTCAGTCTGAAAGCACAACCCATTCACATGGCACAGCAGTGCTGTGCATGCAGAGGTAACCCACAGAAGAATCACAGCAGGGTTGGGGTTGGAATGGACCTCTAGAGATCATTCATTCCAATCCCCCTGCCAAAAAGCAAGGTCACCTAGGGCAGGTCACACAGGAATATACCCAGATGGGTCTTGAAAGTCTCCAAAGAAGGAGAATCCACAACCCTCCAGCACCCTCACACCAAAGAATTTTCTCCTCATGTTGAGGTGGAACTTCTGGATTTCAGGACAAGAGGCAAAGGACACAAACTATCACAGGACACCACTGTAAAGAGCCTGGCCCCTCCTCTTGACACCCACCCTTCAGATATTTACAGACATTCATAACGTCCCCTCTCAGCCTTCTCTTCTCCAGACTAAGCAGCCCCAGGTCTCTCAGCCTTTCCTCACCACACAGATGTTCCAGTCCCTTCAGCATCCTCATAGCCACCGTTGGACTCTCTCCAGTATATCCCTGTCCCTCTTGAACTGGGGAGCCCACAGCTGGACACAATACTCCAGATGTGGTCTCAGCAGGGCAGAGTGGGAGGAGATTTCCTTAAATTTATCTCTTAGAGTCACATATTTAAATCTCTGCTCTGCACTACAGCATCTAGAAGCACATCTCTTGGTTTTTTGCTGACTTTTGGTGCTGGATTCGTCTGCATTTGGAGGAGTCCATCAGGCTCTCAGAAAAGCAGCAGACACCATGAGAGCATGAGAGCTGCCAGGACCACAGATCTGTCACAGCAGTAACTGGTTTGTCCTCTGTGGCTGTCCTAAAAGCCATGAAGTTACAGGAAGGCTGAATTTTACTTCTTGTGTTTCAATTTGTTTATGAGAAATAAGGCTGGAAATGCAGCTGCAGGCAGAGGTAGGGCTGGCTGCCTCTGGGACAGGACTGCTGCTCTGTTCACAACTGCTGCATGACCAAGGACTATCAAGCTCAGTGTGGCTCTTTCCAATGGAGAGCAAGTCCTAGGACTGTGCTCCTCAGTCTGCCCTGGCCATTTCTGGATATCTCTGGTGAGTTTTGATTGAATCATAGAATCATTTCAGTTGGAAAAGCCCTTGGACATCAAGTCTAACTACCAATCTAACACCACCATGACCATTAAACCATGTCCTGAAGTGTCCTGTTTATGATGTTGCAGTTGAAAACACTCTCACCCATGGAGGATTGCGCTGGAGGCACCCCCAGGTACCTTCAGGAGTAGAATTAAAGCTGCTCCCAGACCTCAGTCTTTCAGTATAAATATTCCATCTTCTTTTCAAGCACCAGCAAACCCATCTCTACACCTTGACACCAGGTTGTGACCTGGGGCACTTGAGACACTTCAGCAACAGTGTGTGGGTAGAAAAATGCAGAACCCACTCAGCCTTCCCTTCAGGAACACAAAACACAGGTATAATCACTTCCCATTTGGATTCAGGCTTTCATGTGCAGAAGGGTGACAAAAGGAGAGGGTCAAGAGTATGAACTCCTGTCCATGGGCAGGGGGGAAGCCTCTTGCAAAGGAGAGCAAAGCCTAGCAGCAAAGCTTCCCTTTGAAATTCTTCACAATGAGTGTGGTGAAATACTGGAACAGGCTGCCTAGGGATGTGGTTGAGGCCCCATCCCTAAAGACGTTCAAGATCAGACTTGATGCGGCCCCAGGCAGTCTGATCTAGTTGGAGCTGTCCCTGCTGACTGCAGGGGGCTTGGACAACATAACCTTTGAGGGTGCCTTCCAGCCCAATGCAATCTGTGAATGATGCTGAGATACTTCTCTCTGCCTTTTTTATTCCTGAGCCCTTCAGCCATGTTGGAAACACCTCTTGGAAAACAAGTCAAGACACTTTTGCCAGTGACACTAACCAGTAAGCAACTTCCCTGTCTTTAACCCAACCCACAAGTTTGGGTTATTTTACCTTGTCCTGTTGGGGGTGGAGTGAGCAGCTGGGTGGGCACCTGGCAGGTGGCCAAAGCCAACCCACCACAGCAATATCACAACCACAACACCACAAAGAGTGGACTCAGAAGGAGCTTCCACAAGTGGAGCAAAAACCAGCCTAAGAACAAGTCAGTGACAAGCTCTGGAGCTCTACCAGCCTCCAGCCTACTACAGGGACATATGTTCTTGTAGCCCCAGTGGCCACTGTATCTGATTGCAGGGGGACAGCATGCAACCTGCCCTGGCTTACTCTGCATTCCAGGACTGTGGAATAAAAATCATTTGCTGTTAGTCAACCAAAGCTGTCTTTTCTCTCTCTCTCTATTGATTACTCCTGAATAATCAATTGACATTTGGCACAGTCTTATTTATAATAATTCAAGTCAGCAGCAACATAATTTAGAAACTGGCTACTAGGCATGAGCTGGTAATGAATCGAATCCATGGATAATTCAAATTCATAGACTAAAAAATTACATTTAAATAATGTTCAGGTTCTGACAACCTGACAAAAGACTGCAAATTCAATGTGAAAACTTTTCCTCCCTACGTGGCTGTGGGGAAAGTTTGGAGAAGACATGAGAATGGACTGGCATCGGCTGCCTCCCTCCTGACCATTCACAGTCACAGACTGCATTGGGTTGTAAGGGACGCTCCAAGGTCATCTTGTCCAGCCACCCTGCAGGTAGCAGGGACACCTCCAACTACATCAAGCTGCCTGAGTTTGACCCTGAATGTCTCCAGGGATAGAGCCCCCACCACAACCCTGGGCAACCTGTTCCACAGCTCTCATTGTGCAGAACCTCCTCCTGATATCCAACTTAAATCTTTCCTGCTCCAGTTTCAAACCATTGCTCAACCCATCACCACAGGCCCTTCTAAACAGTCTCTCCCCAGCTTTCCTGTAATCTCCTTCAGATATTAAAATTCAGCTCTAAGGTCTCCCTAGAGCCCAAACTCTCTCAGCCTGTCCACATAGGAGAGGTTCTCCAGCCCTCTGATCATCTTTGTGGCCTTCTCTGGACCTGCTCCAGCAGGTCCATGTCCTTCTTGTGCTGGCAGCTCCAGTGCTGGGCTCAGTACTCCAGGTGAAGTCTCACCAGAGCAGAGCAGAGTAGCAGAATCACCTCTGGATCTGCACCTTTGGCTTCACGTTGAAGTGACATCACCTAGGTGTTGAGCAGAGCTGCACCTCTCCTCCTCGTTTACTCACTTCCAGTGGTGTCGTTTCATCCCACACCAAGGCATGGATGGATATTTTTACACAACAGAGAGCTTATCCTGGCTTGGTATGAAGCCAACAGAGTGTGGTGTGTAAACCTCCCATAGTTCTGCAGAACCAGCGGACCTGTGGTGTGTTTTCCCAGCTCTTGTGTGGCAGCAGGAGAGACCAAAGCCCCCAGCCATGCCCGGCTGGGCATGAAGGAACCACTAACACCCAGCCCCTGTCACCACCCCAGAAATGGCCTTTTCCTCCTTCTTGCATGCTGGGCTGCATTTTACTGTGAATAAAGTATGAACATGGCCTGGGGAGTCACCCTGAAACCTGCACCAGAAGACATCCAGAAACTGTAGATAACTTCACAGATTCACAGAATGGTGGGGATTGGAAAGGACCTCTGGAGAATATCTAGTCCAAACCCCTGATCAAGATGCCCAGGAACATATCCAGGTGGATTTGGAATCTTTCCAGAGAAGGAGACTCCACAACCTCTCTGGGCAGCCTCCTCCAGGGCTCCAGCACCCTGACAGCAAAGTCTTTCTGCATGTTCAGACTTCATGCTGACCAAAGTCCTTAAACCTCTCCCTAACAATCTGGTTGACCTGCTCATTATCCCTCTGGACTTAAGAGCCACAGGAACTCATAAAGATGGCTGGGTGTACCTACAGGCAGTCCCAAAATGACACACCCTCCTGAGACCACCAGCTCCTGGCACCCACCCACCACCCACATGCCAAGGTTTACCCTTTTGAATTATCGAGGCCAAAGACAAATTCTTCCTGTTGACTCTGAAGCCATTCCAACAAGTTTGTATTTCTCCAAATGGGACCCAGAGGGAGCGCTAAAGATTGGCCAGTGTCTGTTTTTTAGGACAGGATTAAACAGCTAACACTTCTTTAAAACCACCACGCAGCCAGGTCAAAGTAGCCTGGCTGGGCTGAAGGCCTCACCCCAAAGCAGCAGCACCCAGGATTCAATGATCCTCTGCAGATTGCCTGAGGCCATGTTACTGGCACCCAAACTCTCAGAAGCACACAATCCACAAACATCTTCTGTTAAAGAAGTGGTTTTACCTAACAAAAGTTCTCCATCCAGCATTCAGGAGGCTTTTCCCCCTTAGAGGGTCAGAGCCAGAGACTTTGAGGTGAACACAAATCCTCTCCCCATTCCCACACAAACAGGACTGACGCGCGAGTTTCAAACCCACAGCACCAGCATAGAATCACTTCAGCTGGAAAAGGCCTTCAAGATCATCCAGTCCAACCATTCTCTAACTCTGCCAAGGCTGCTGCTAAACCACATCCCTCAGCACCACATTTCTGCCTCTCTGAAACACCTCCAGGGATGAGGCCACCTCTCTGGGCAGCCTGTGCCAGTTTGTGAGAACCCTTTCAGTCAACAAGTTTCTTCTAAGGTCCAACCTAAACCTCCCCTGGTGCAACTTGAGGCCATTTCCTCTCCCTCTATCACTTGTTCCTGGGGAGAAGAGACCAAACCCCACCTCATCCAACCTCCTTTCAGGAAGTTGTAGAGAGCAATGAGGTCTCCCCTCAGCCTCCTCTTCCCCAGGCTAAACACCCCCAGTTCCCTCAGCTGCTCCTCACCAGCCCTGTTCTCCAGACCCTTCACCAGTTTCATTGACCTTCCCTGGACCTGCTCCAGCCCCTCAATGACTTTCTTGTAGTGAGTGTTCCAAAGTGAACAAAGGACTCGAGGTGGCCTCATCAGTGCCCAGTACAGGGTGACAATCCCTGCATCTGATCCTGCTGGCCACACTATTCCTGATCCAGGCCAGAATGCTGGTGGTTTTCTTGGTCACCTAACCATCGTCTCCCTCCCTGCGCTGTTAAGACTGAACTACACAGATGAAGACACTGAGTTAATGTCTAGGTAATCAGCAGCAGGTTAATAAAGGGAAGGCCTTCAGTTACCTTAGGTAGATATTGCCACCTCAAAAAGCAGAGCAAGTTGATGGCTGTGTGCTGGATTGCAGACATTGTGAGGTTTGCAGCGGAACTTTACGTATGGGAAAATGCACTGTCAAGCCCTCATGCAAACCATTAATTACCAGCTCTTAACCACCACATACTCCTGAAGGAAACTAATTCATTTTGAAAAAGACCTGGTCTATACCTATAATTAAATTAATCATAATTAATTGCAACAGCTACTGCTGGAACTACTGAAGGCTAGAAATAGTGAAGAAATGCTTTGCCAGGGCTGCTCTTTTGGAAACATGGGTGTGCTGCTCCAGGTGGTCCACCACTTCTGTATCCAGGTATTTAGCAAAGGACACTGAACTCTTTATCTTCACAGAATCATAGACCGGATTTGGTTGGAAAAGACCTTTAAGCTCACCCAGTCCAATCAGTCCCTAACTCTACCAAAGCTAGTGTTGAACCATGGCCCTCAGCACGCACCGCATCGCTGCCTCTTTGAAACATCTCCAGGGATGGAGATTCAACCACCTCCCTGGGCAGCCTCTTCCAGTCTTGGAGAACCATTTCAGTCAACAAGTTTCTTCTAAGGTCCAACCTAAACCTCCCCTGGTGCAACTTGAGGCCATTTCCTCTCCCTCTATCACGTGTTCCTGGGGAGAAGAGACCAAACCCCACCTCATCCAACCTCCTTTCAGGAAGTTGTAGAGAGCAATGAGGTTTCCCCTCAACCTCCTCTTCTCCAGACTAAACCACACCAGTTCCCTCAGCTGCTCCTCACTAGCCCTGTTCTCCAGACCCTTCACCAGCTTTGTTGCCCTTCTCTGGACCTGTTCCAGCATCTCAATGTCCTTCTTGGAATGAGGGCCCCAAACCTGAAACCAGGACCCAAAATGTGGCCTCCCCCAGTGCTGAGTACAGGGGTAATTTCACTCTTGGTTTTTTGGTCTTCTCCCCTCCCTAGTTCATAACCATATCTTGGGCATTTCCTATGTAACATTTCTAAGGTCTTCTCTCTGCCCAGCCCAATTCATCCTTTTCTGGAGCTATCCTGTCTCCTCTCCAAGTTCCAATGCTGCCCAGGAATCATCTCTCCAGCCTTTTGTTTGGAGCAGTATCGCTTCCCCTTGGCATGCTTCAGCTGGACCCTAGAGCCCCTGCAGAGGACTCTTTTCAGTACTAATTTCCTCCCATTTCCTGCTGCCTTGCTGCCTCTGCTGCAATTGTTGGTGTGTTCCTTCCAGCCGCTCTGCATCCTCTCAGCAGCCAACTGCCAGGAAAGCCGGGCAAGAGGAGAGCTCTCAGGGAGCAGCAGTCAGGGCTGGGGCCGTGTAATCAGGGACAAGAGGGTGCAGAAAGGCTTCTCTTTCTTTCAGCAAAATGCCAGGCAGGCCGAAGGGAAGGACAATAGTGCCCTGCCCATTCCGGGTTGCAGAGGCAGTGCTGGGAGCTAGCAGATTACAGCACTTCATGGCAGAGCTCTGTTGAGCAGCAGGAGGCTTGTCAGGCGCCCTGTCAAATGTTGTGTAATCTGCTAAGTAATAAACTATTAACAGCAGACGGAGCACATCCGTTGCTTGACTTGCACAGTTTGCTCACTGCCTTTTATACATCTCTGCCTTCTAATTTCACCAGCAGAACACATCAAGCTGCTTTTATCCCTTCCTTTCACAGGGCTGCCTTCGTTTGTGTTTGAAAGGCAGTCCTTTTTAAGCCTCTGTGTTCATATCCCTCAGCAGCCTTCAAACAAACCCAAGTCTTTGGGGCTTTTCATACAGCAGCAGCAGCAGGCAGAGCTGCCTGCCTTGTTTCTCCTTCCTTCTCGCTCTGTGCATTGCTCCTCTGGCTTCAGCTGCAGCGAAACCAAAATCTTATTTGTTCTGCCAGGATTCTGGATTTTTCTCTGCTCAGAATCACAGAATGGTAGGGATTGGAAGGGCCCTCTGGAGATCGTTCAGTCCAACCCCCCTGACAGAGAAGGATCACCCAGGGCAGGCCCCACAGGAACACATCCAGGTGGGTTTTGAAAGTCTCCAGAGAAGGAGACTCCACAACCTCTCTGGGCAGCCTGCTCCAGGGCTCTGCCACCCTCACTGTGCCTGATTTTTTAACAAGGTTGTGCTTTAAGACCATGTTACAGGGCACAGATAAGCAAACTGGACTTCTTTGAAGATATGATTATTCATTAATGTCAAATTAAAGATGAGATGAGATCCTTTACTTCATCAAGCCCTAAATTGCCTGTACTGGCCTCTCCTGATGAGCAGCTACAACCTGAAGTGCCCGATAGAGCTCTTCCATCTTTTGCTAGTGGAAAGATTATTGCAGCTGACAGAGAAAACCAGAAGTAAAATTCTTCTAGTAATTTAAAGGAGATGTTGTCTCAAAGGTCCTGTTTGTCCCAGGGTTACCATCTTCTTGTTCCCAGGACATACTGCCCTCATCATACATTTGCTTTGCCTGTGCCTAAACCCATAAATTTCAACAGTCTTTGTTGAAAGGATGGGGGGGTTATTGCTTTTCCCACCCAAGTTGGGACCTTTTTATTCCTTCTGCTGAGACAAGATCAAACACTTGAACACCCTAGTTTCAGAATCAGATGGCTTTCACCTTTGTTATGACTTGGGAACACACTGCTAAAAATAAACATCCCCTAAAGAACTGTTACCCTCTAGAAAGCCTTGATAGCCACACCTGCTGTGCTAATCCTACTCAGAAACCCAAAGAAGGAGTCAGAGTCCTTCTGTTTAAAAATCACAGAAGCACAGAATAGTAGGGGTTGGAAGGGACCTCCAGAGATCATCAAGTCCAACCCCTCTGCCAAGGCAGGTTCACCTAGAGAAGGTCACACAGGAACACATCCGGGCAGGTTTGGAATGTCTCCAGAGAAGGAGACTCCACCACCTCTCTGGGCAGCCTGCTCCAGGGCTCCATCCTCTTACATTAAAGAAGTTCCTCCTCATGTTTAGATGGAACTTCAGATGTTCACGTTTGTTCCTGTTACACCTTTTCCTGTCACTGGGCACCAATGGCCTCATCTTCCTGACCCCCAGAAAATGATTCTCCTAGAATGCATTCCTGGATGCTTCTGGAACAGTTTGCCCAGGGAGGTTGTGGATGTTTTTTCCCTGAAGGTATTCAAGGGCAGGTTGGATGAGGCCTTGAGCAGCCAAATCTAGTTGAGAGGTGTCCCTGCCCATGGTGGGGAGGTCAGAGTAGATGAACTCTGAGGTCCCTTCCAACCTGAGACATTCTGCGATCTTGTAGCTTCTCATTCTGTTGCAGTTATTACTGCCACATCTTGAACAGATCCTGCAAGCAATGCCTCCAAGTTGTTTAAGAAAACAAAACAAAACAACACAAAACAAAACAACCCTTAGGAAACACATTCGGTTCTCCCTACTGTTCCCTCCAAGACTCCAAGAACAGAGCCTAACCTGACTCAAGACACCCTGCAGGTAGTTGTACAAGCCAACGAGTGAGATGTGTTAGGTAAAGAAAACAAACCCTCCACCAGTTAGCTGCACCTTTTCCCAAGGTTTGGGAAGAGAGAGAGGTTCATTAAGAGGTAATAAATCAAGGTGAACAGCATCGCTTAGTGAAGTGTGAGGTCCCTGACTTCCCAGGGAGCTGCACATATGCAGGTGAGGGATTTCAGCCTCTCTGCTGTGGCCACTACAGGCAGAAATCAAAAAGTCCATCATAGTCTTTCCCAACAGCCCAGCAGGCCAAAGCTAATCTTAGGCTGCCACTGTTACAGAGAACCATTTGAAAGCAAACAGCACAGACACTCAAGCCTGGGCTAGCAGACCAGGAGCGTGCTGGTCACCTCTCCTGGGGGGCACAATTTATCAGCACTATCAACAGGTCCACTCTCATCCCCTGCCAGGAGGGGTGAAAGGATGCAGAAAATGAGCACTCTTCCCGCTGAGGTGCAGCAGCAGCTCACCTGTGTTTGACACAGTTTGTGATCTGCTTTTAGCTGTGGGTGATGCTTTATGGTGACAAAGCAGGGAGCTTTTTAGCTGGCCCACAGAACTTTGCATCTGCAGCAAGGGCAGATTTCAACACCACTCCTCTAGCCTTGGCCCATCATTACCAGGCAGAGGGTCTCAGAGAAGAGCCTGTGGTGCAGGTACCAAAGCTGAAGGGCAGCAGCTGACCCTTTCTGCAGTGCCATTTTGATTTTAAAGTGCTATTAACCTGCCACCTAGAGCTCTTGTTCTCTTAACTCAGAGGATACTCACAGGTACCCCCAAGAGCTGTAATGATCTGCTGGCAGCGACTACTTAGCTACAGCAGGTCTGCAATACACAAGTGCATATAATATCCCATTTACCAGGGACATAACCACCTTTTTGCAGCCCACCATCAGCCAGGTGAAAAGACCCAGGATGTGTTGGCAATGCCTAAAGCACTCAGCATGGGCAGGTCTTCGGCAAGTAAGGAGGCTGCTGTTCTAAGGAGGTGATTCATTAAAACCACAAAACCTTCAGCTCCGTTCTGTGCCCATCATGCTCTGAGCACCTTCAGGGAGCAGCCTGCTTACAACCAACACATCAGATGTGGGATGTGAAGGGCAGGATGCTTGCCACAGATGGAAGAACCATTTGCTCATCTGCCATCTATATCCCTTCCATTTCTCCATGGGCTCCAGTGGCCAGCCAGAGCTGCAGGTCGTGCTGATGGTTTCTCTAATGTAGCTATTTATATGAGGGGTCACACAAGAGCTCCAAGGGCACCAAGGCTCTGATTAGGCGGTAGAGCAGCCTGGAGCCAGCAAAGCATCTCTGAGTTTCTTTCCAGCCTGAGCCATTCAGTGATTCTGTGATATTTTTTTGCCATAAACTGGACTACCCTTCCAAGATTGGAGCCTTACACTGTATTCCTTCCTTGATGACTAAGCAAGGAGGTTATTTTTAATGTGTTCTCTCTCATTTTCCTTTTGTTTTGGCTGTTTGGGTTTTTATTTAGATATATTTATTGCAGGGGTACATTTCAAAGCAAAAAATATCTTTGAAGCACCTGCTCTGAAATACCTCATTTATTTTGCTTTTTAAGGTGTGATCTAAGACTGGATGGAGACTTGATGGAGAGCAAAGGGCTTGTATTTTGCCACTTGAGTGAACTCCGGAATCAAGGTTTCATCTGAGTGACTTTACATTTTATTTTGCCTTATATCTGTCTACATAGGATGGAACATCCTGGGTTCAACACTTCACTCCTCCCTTCTTTTTCCCTGATGAAATACACACGAAATGTTTTAAAAGAACAAAGATCCTGGGGAAAAAGAAGAAAAAGCTCCAGAGGAGAGGACTGGTGTGAGAGAGCTGCTGTCTGCAAACAGTTTAACTCCTGGCTAACCCAGTGCACAAGGTGAAAACACCTAACGAAGGAAAGGGACTGTAGAGCTATTTTGTGGTGGGTCAGTGACCTGGTTTGGGTTATTGACTTCTGCCACGGATGCCAAGGCAGGTAGACAAATGCATGGATAGGACTTGGAGTAGGAAGGCCTCCCTGTTGGGCACATGATCAAGAGACCAACTCAGTCACCTCACAGAAGGCTGCCTCTGGGCTCCAAATGCTGTGAGTGGTTTCTTTATGCTGAGGGTTACCCAAAAGGTCTCTTGATATTTAAGCCACTCTCATCTGACCTCACCAGCGACACAAACAGGAGTCACATGCCAGAGAGGAAGAACAGCTCATGGCAGAACCAAGGAAGGTCCCCAAATGGGTGTGCTTTGAAACCTCATTAATCCAGGGCACTTTATGACAGTGTAATTAGCACTAGAGGCTGAGAGGAGTGGCAAAATACATTTATCTCAACAAAGGTGGAGAAAACCTGCAATTCTCACCAGAATGATCGTTTTCAAAGCCCTCTCTAAGGAGACAGATGTTGTGTCAGAGCTCACTATTATAGATTGCAAATAGCTAATTAGCTCTGAGTACCTTTGCAAACCAGACAAATTTACTGGGGAGAGAAGCTTCCATCACAAAGAAGTTTTTTGTTCTAAGGTCAGCCCTTTGTCCCTCTGATGTGCTCTTCCCAACTCAGGAAGATCACAAATCACACTTAATCATCACCTCCTGCAGAAACTCACTGCTCATGGCTTGGATGGGTGGGCAAGTCACTGGGTTAAGAACTGGCTGATGGCTGGGCCCAAGGAGTGGTGGGGAATGGAGTGGACTAGCCGGTGAACAGTCACCAGCAGCATTCCTCAGGGCTCACTGCTGGGTTTGGATCTCTTTAATGTCTTTATCAATGGTCTGGATTGAGCCACCCTCAGTGAGTTGGCAGATGACACTAAGCTGGGTGGCAGTGTGGACCTGCTGGAGGGTAAGAAAGCTCTGCAGAGGGATCTGGAGAGGCTGGATCAGGGCTGAGGTCAGTTTAATGGGCTTTAACAGAGCCAAATGCTGAGTCCTGCATCTGGGTCACAACAACCCCATGAACCCTCTGGGTTTGGGGCAGAGTGGCTGGAAATTGCCCATCAGAGAAAGACCTGGGGGTGGTGGTTGACCGCAGTTGAAGATGACCCAGCAGTGTAGGCAGGTGGCAAACAGCATCCCAGCCTGGATCAGCAATGGCGTGGCCAGAAGGAGCAGAGCAGGAATTGTCCCCCTGTACTTAGCACTGGGGAGGCCACACCTTGAATCCTGGGTTCAGTTCTGGTGCCCTCAGTCCAAGAAGGACATTGAGGGGCTGGAGCAGGTTCAGAAAAGGGCAACAAAGCTGAAGGGTCTGGAGAAGAGGTCTGGTGAGGGGAGCAGCTCAGGGAACTGGAGGTGTTTAGTGTGAAGAAGAGGAGGCTGAGGGGAGACCTCATTGCTCTCTACAACTGCCTGAAAGGAGGGTGGAGTGAGGTGGGGGTTGGTCTCTTCTCCCTAGTCTCAGGCAATAGAAGGAGAGGAAATGGCCTGAAATTGTGCCAGGGAAGGGTTAGGAACAATTTCTTTGCTGCAAGTGTTGTCAGGGATTGGAACAGGCTGCCTAGGGAGTCACCATCCCTAGAGGTGTTCAAGAAATGTGTGGACATAGCACTTGGGGACATGGTTTAGTGGCCATGGTTGTGTTGGGTTGATGATTGGACTCGATTATTTTGGAGGGGTTTTCCTAGTCAAAACAATTCTGTGATTCTATTGTGAGGATCCAGCCAGGGCAGAGCTGCCATTCACTGAGAAGATCTCAGGACATGAGAACTGGTGAGTATCTGTGGAAACTGGCAGAGCTCGCTTACAACAGGAAATGAACAAACAAAAACAATAAAAGCAACAAAAACAGCGACAAAGCCACACACAAAAATCCCCAAACACAAACAAAGCAAGTCCCAGAAGCGATCAGACAGATTCACAGACAAGATGTGAGTGGTGCAGTCTGTGAGGACCATGTAAGAGCAAGATCTTGCCAACATGCAGGGCTACCACCTTAAATAAGCCCCAGCTAATGAAGCATCCCTGTCCCCTTCCCCCAAACACTCACGTGCACATATTCCCACCTACCAGTAGCTAATGACAGATTTGTTAATTAACAGCACGAGGCAAAGCCAAGGTTGATGTTCTAATAAACAGGTCATTAACTTTGGTAACGACCAATTGGGGAGGATGATTGCTCCTACAAACCATATTCCGAGGCTGGCAAAAAGCAGCAGTGCAGCTCTGCGGTACATCTGGCAGGCAGGACGTGAGCAGAGCAGTTGGTCTACAGCCCTGCTCACTCCCTGGGAAGTCACCAGCCCCATTTGTCACCAGACATGCTGTGTAACCAGGAGAGATGTGTCTCAAGCACAGCAATTAAAACCCATACAGATGTAAAAACCAAATAAAAATTAAGCAGACAACTGCCTGCCTTTGCCAAGGTCACTCGACAAAGGGGCTTGTGCCCTGTCACCAGCCTTCCTGACACCAGTCTGCTGCCCTGTCAACTACACTTTTGACTCTCGTTCTTCTCTAGGAGGCCAAAGAGACTTGGACAGGCTTGTCCAAGAGACTGGGCTACTGCAAGGAGAGAAGTCTTCATCAGCTGGGATTTGGTCCCTCCCTGCAGAGGGAGGCAGGGTGAACATATGAGTAAAGACTCAGGTTAATGGCCAAGATATCTAAAATAGCTGTGGGGGAGCAGTCTTAGTACAATGACCCAATATTCCATGAGACAAGAGAATAGAAGGCACCTGCAGCTTGAGAACATCACAGAAGCACAGAATGATTTTGGATGGAAAAGACCTTTAAGATTCATTCTGCTCTGGTAATATCCCCCCTCAAATACTGCATCCAGCTCTGGTGTCCCCAGCATAAGAAGGACACAGAGCTGTTGGATTGAGTCCAGAGGAGGGCACAAAGATGATCCAAGGGCCGAAGCACCTCTGCTAGGAGGACAAGCTGAGGGAGCTGAGGTTGATCATCCTGGAGAGAAGAGTCTGGGAGGAATCTTAGAGCTGCCTTCCAATACCTGAAGGGATCCTACAGGAAGGCTGCAGAGGAACTTTTCATCAGGGTGTCTAGAGACAGGGCAAGGGGGAATGATTTGAAACTGAGAGAGAGAAGGGTTAGACTGGATCTTAGGAAGAAGTTCTTCAGTAGGAGGGTGGTAAGACTCTGGAATAGGTTGCTCAGAGTGATTTTGGCTGCCTCCTCCTGTTCAAGACCAGGTTGGATGAGGCCCTGAGCCACTGAGTGTAGTTGAGAGGCATCCCTGCCTATGCCAGGGGTGCTTGAATAGATGATTTCTGAGGTACCTTCCAATCTGAGCCATTCTGTGATCTTTGAGACTGGAACACGCTGCCCGGAGAGGTGATTGAATCCCAGTCCCTGTAGGTGTTTCAAGAAAGCAGAAATGTGGTGCTGAGGCCCATGGTTTAGTACCAGCCTTGGTACAGTTAGAGAACAGGTGAACTGGATGAGCTTAAAGGGCTTTTCCAACACTATGATTTTATGATTCTTTGAAAATGGGCTGAACAGCCTCACATATTGTGGTGGGTTGAAAACTCCCCCCCAACCAACTACCACACACGTTCAGTTTTCTTCCCACAACTCCCTGGAGATGCAGAGCCCATTTATGAGCACTTTCTGTTCTGATGGAAATGCTTTCTCCTTCCACAAACACAGCATCATTCCGGGAGCAAACACACGGCTGAAGCGAGACGCAGAACGCCGGGGCTGGGGCTGGGTTTCTGCGAGCAGAGCCCTGCTGCTATTTGCGACACACAAGAGCCGCGGCAGCCGGCGCAGATGAGGACTAAACGGACAGAGACTGACTGTATCCATCTAGCCGTGCAGCACCGAAAACTCATTCTGGGTGCAGATGGGAATTTACCAACAGAAGACAAACGATCCCTTAAAGCAGAAGAGAACGTTACTGAAAATCAAAGTTCGAGATGACGAAGCACCTGCTGGCGCCTGATGTAGCAATCAGGGCCGGCACATCCCCATTGTCCCGCCAGGAAAAATGGGCTTCAGCGCCACAGAAGGTCTCAATCCATTATTTCTTCATTGATGTTATGTCAAATATGCAGGGCGCATCATCAGCCTGCTACCTAAGAGTGAGGAAAAGCCAGAGAACACGGGTAAGGACGAGGAATGAGGAAAATTTACTGGGGCCATGGCATTATTTTTAAAAGTCACCGCCAAGTGGAAATAAAATTGGGCAAGAAGAGGAGCAAAGTGAGCAAACATTCCCTCGTTATAGTCCTCAGCTCCTGACTGTAGAAATTGGCCTAATATTTCAAAGTGACTGGCATCTGGAGGTCTTTTCAGCTCCGTGGGCTGAACTTGACAATGCCATGAATAGACCCAGGCTTTGTAAAGGGCTCCTGACAGAGGCTGAAGTAGCTGAAGCTGGGAATGTTCAGGATACAATGAGAAATGCAGCAGTTAACATTTGCAGGTGGCTCTCCCCTGAAGAACACCCAAGGATGGAGACAGCTTCAGCCTCCTTGGAGCGGCTGGTGGGGTTTTGGGCAGACAGATTTTTCCGCTCTTAGTGCCTTTGATTTTGCTCCATGTGAATCCTTTCTTGTCATCAAGTGAGGGAAGGACTAACCACAGAAATTTAGCCTTACCAAGACCAGGCCAAGACCAGAATTTACCTACCCTGTGAACACCAA
Organism: Dryobates pubescens; assembly: GCF_014839835.1. Classification (NCBI taxonomy): domain Eukaryota; kingdom Metazoa; phylum Chordata; class Aves; order Piciformes; family Picidae; genus Dryobates; species Dryobates pubescens. The sequence continues at coordinate 45,696,682 of NC_071612.1, forward strand.
TGCTGGCTGAAATCAGAAGCAGAATCCAACATCTTGTACACCCCACGAAGCTCTGAGCAGTGGCTTATCTGTGGTCATATGGAAACTTGTATCAATGTCAATGGAAAGAGAGTCAAGACACTACCATGCCCCAGCTCTCGTGACTCACAAATACTTATTGTCTTTCTTAAAACACCAGCTCCTGGACTCAGGTGGTCACACAAGAATCTCAAATGTAAATCAACTGGGCTATGAAGAAAATCTTGAAAATCAACATACTCAAAAAGAGCAAAAGGCAGCAGAAAAAGAACCCCACCCAATGTAGGGAAGCTGTGCTTTCAAACCCTCAGATCTACTCTCTCCTTCAATCACCTTCATCCAAGACAGGCAGAAGGGTGTGAGGCACTTGGCCCAGCCAGGAGAACAGAGGGCAGTTTGCTACCCAGCACCCAGAGCCCATCATTTTGCATTATACAGAAAGTTACTGCTTCTGTGACACAAGGAGACCTGCAGCCAGATGAACCCAAACAAAAATGCTGGGGGAAGAGGCATGGGACACACTGGTTCAGTAAGAGCAATGGCTGGGTCCTGCATCTGGAGAACAGCCACCCCATGAATGCTCCAGGCTTGAGGCAGAGTGGCTGGAAACTGCCCAGCAGAGAAAGGCCTGAGGGTGCTGATGACAGCAGTTGAAGATGAGCCATGGTGTGCCCAGGTGGCCAAGAAGGCCACCAGCATCCTGGATTGGATCAGCCATGGTGGGACCAGGAGGACCAGGGCAGTGATTGTCCCTCTGTACTCAGCATTGGGGAGACCCCACCTTGAATCCTGGATTTAGTTTTGGAGCCCTCACTCCAAGAAGATGTTGAGGTATTGAAGCAGGTCCAAAGAAGGGCAACAAAGCTGGTGAAGGGTCTGGAGAACAGGGCTGGTGAGGAGCAGCTGAGGGACTTGTAGTTGTTTAATCTTGAGAAAAGAAGGCTGAGGGGAGACCTCAATTGCTCTCTACAACTCCCCAAAAGAAAGTTGTAATTAAGTGGGAGAACAAGTGACAGGAGGAAAGGAAATGGCCTGAAGTTGCACCAGAGGAGGTTTAGGTTGGGTATTAGAAGAAACCTCTTTACTGAAGGGGTTCTCACAGTCTGTAACAGGCTTCCAAATGAGGTAGTTTAATCCTTGTCTTTGGAGGTGTTTCAAAGAGGCAGAGATGTGGTGCTGAGTGCCATGGTTTAGCCCCAGCCTTGTTAGAGCTAAAGAATTGTTGGACTGAATGATCTGAAATGATCTGTGATACTATGGTTTGGAGAGGAAAACAAAAAGCACCCTCTAGATTCCACCCAGACTGGAAAAATACACATTTGGGTCAGAGGCTGGGTCCAGGCTCTTCACTATTAGCTGTGGTATCTGCTCAAAGCCATTTTCAGCCAAGAGAGCAGGGAAGAATCCAACACCATGGAACACCAGCAGCAGGTGCAGGGAACAACAGTGACCCTGCTGCCCAGAGGAGATAAGCCCTAAGCCTGGTGACACAGCAGTGATCCTTCTGTGCCTCTATCTTATAAGTTTCTTCTGGCTTCAGATGGTAAACCCCTCGGAGCAGGAACCACCTTTTGCTGAAGGGCACCGGACTGTCTCTTATAGATCCCTGTCTCTCTTGAACTGTGCAGCCCAGAACTGGACCCAATACTGCAGGTGCAGCCTCACTAGGACAGAATAGAGGGGGAGGAGAATCTCCTTTGTCCTGCTGACCACACTCAATGCACCCAATGACAAGGTCCCGTGTATAGGTGCAGAGAGATGGCTCCATAGCTGAAGCAGTCAAGTGGCATACAGAAGTTCCTACAGCCACCCTGAAGAACACATTGCCCAGGGAAGGGAGACACCCCAACACCCAGCAGTGCTAATGAGGTCTCCTTGCAGGCTGTGCTTGGATGTCAGTCTGGCATTGACAAGAGCACCTCCATGAAAGGGAAATCTTTTCATTTCATCTGTGCCAGAATCCTGTCAGTTTCCAGACATCTCTATTTCTCCTCTCACAAACCCTCTTCAAATTTGTCCCCCTGGGAATATTGCTCAACTGCAAAGTGCCAGCCAGGAATGGGAAAGTCAAAGCTGAATGAAAAGCACACAGACCTTCAAAGGACACAGGGAATTATGCTGCTGGAAAGAAGGAAAAAAAAAAAAAAAGCCAGCTGTGACTTATCTGAACAGAAGTCCTGGGTGTATTCTGCCAGTCTTTGCTCACCCTGATCAGCAGTGTGGCAGTTTAGGCTGGGTGCCTCCTGTTCCTGCCACACAAGCTACACCTCCGGTGTCCCGAGGGTCCAGCCCAGCAGGTGGACACAGGAAGCTGCGTATTTCATACCCATAATGTCCTGTGCCCTATAAAACTATCTGCAAAGTCTTTCTCTTGCCCTTTCCTCCCTCTCTGCTCCTGTGGGAGATGCTCAGGGAGAATCTCAAGGCCTCTTAGGCCTGGCTAGGCCTAATGCCAGGAGGAGAAGGGGTTGGGGCAGTCTCAGACCTGGCCAGCTGAGGCTAGCCTAGCAGTGCGGGGAGGGAAGAAAGAGCCCTGGGGGGTTTGGGTATACCCTCAGGTTGGGAGAAGGGAAGTGTTGGGAGGTTTTTGGGTGTGCTATAGGGGACTCTATGCTTTGGGATTCTTTTCTCACTGTGCTTGTAGCTTCTGTAAAACATTTACTGCTTTCCATTTAAACTTTCCATCACTTCTGCAATCCAATTGTGTGAGTGTCATTCTTTTCCCCCTTTCAGGGGCAAGAGAGGATCTGCCTGGCCTCAAAACAGGACAAGCAGCTAAGTGCAGAAGTGCTGATGGTCTTGGAGGCACTACAAAGGGCTTCAAAGATCAAGACCTGGCCACAGCCAATGCACCCAGCTATGTTGTTGCATACGCTGGGTCTGAAGCTGCCCCTGCTTCTTTCAGCTGTGGTTTTGCAGTTGCCAAGACCCCTCTGTGGTGGAGACAGAAGCAAAGGCTCGATATCCTTTCATCAGCAAACCCCCCAGCTCTCCTTCAGTAACTGCAGTCACTCACATGTGCAGGGTCAAGGGGAACAAGTCACTACCAAATGAAACAAATTACACAAATGGAGCAAATGTGCTCCATTAAGAAGCACACCACCCACAATGCCCTTGCAGAACAGATATGAGGCTCTGCAGGGGGAACTGGATGTGGACAAGGATGAGGGCTCACAAAGGCCAAAAGTGCCACAGGGGCCACAAGTGCCACCAAAGCTGATTTGCCTCAGGGCAGCCATAAAAACTGACCCTGAAAAGAAAAATTGAAGAGTCATTGTAGGTGACTCCCTGCTGAGGGGAGCAGAGGGCCTGATATGCAGACCCAGCCCACTTAATAGAGAGGTCTGTTGTCTGCCTGGTGCCCAGGTAAAGGATGTCCTAGGTAAACTTCCCACCCTTGTGAGTACCTCAGACTATTACCCACTTCTGGTTTTTCAGGTGGGTAGTGATGATGCAGCAGTGAGAGGCTCACAATCAATTAAAAGAGACTTCAGGACCTTGGGGCAACTGCTAAAGGGATGAGGAGCTCAAGTCGTGTTCTATTCCATCCCTCTGACATCAGTGGTGGATGAGGGGATTTAGGAAGATGGTGATTTAGAAAGAGCCACCAGCTCAATTCATGGCTCCAGGACTGGTGTCTGGAGTCAGTATCTTAAGGGGACCTACAAAAATTCTGGTGAGGGACTGATTAGGGTATCCAGTAATGATAGGACTAGGGGGAATGGAACAAAAATAAAAATGGGTAGATTCAGACTGGATGTTAGGAAGAAGTTCTTCACCATGAAGGTGGTGAGACACTGGAACAGGTTGCCCAGGGAGGTGGTGGAAGCCTCATCCCTGGAGGATTTTAAGGCCAGGCTGGATGTGGCTCTGAGCAACCTGATCTAGTGTGAGGTGTCCCTGCCCATGGCAGGGGGGTTGGAACTAGATGATCCTTGAGGTCACTTCCAACCCTAACCATTCTATGATTCTACAACTGAGCAGCCAAGTCTCGCTGAGTGACATCCCTGCCCATGGCAGGGAGGTTGGAATAGATGATGTCTAAGGCCCCTTCCAACCTGAGCCATTCTAGGGAAGGAGGATTCAGACACAACTCAGTTTCAGACAGGTCACTAAACTGGCTGCTGTCCTTACCCTTAAGGGTAGGAGCTACAATAGAGATGGTTACAGAAATGCTGGGAGCCCAGACTCCACTTGCTGACTGTCACGAGTGGAAACACAAGACACATGGACAGACACAAACAGAACTGCAGCTAACTTGAGACATCCACAACGTTGACAGCCACAGATGGGCTAAAGTAAGTGCCTGTCACAGCCAAGGAAACAAGCCCAGCTGCTTTTAGGATGCAATTCAGCTGAACTAGTAGGGCAGCTAAACGAAGGCAAGATCATCTGGAGATGCTTAGGAAAGTATTTTCTAGACTGATGTGTGGGGACAGACATGGATCTGTTACTTCACCCCCAAGAACACTTTTCTAGGATGGATTTCTTAATGTGGACAACCCATAGATGCCCAAATGGTATCCTTGCACCTCTGCTGGTCTCTGCCCTTTATGAACTCTTGTGGGTTCCACCTCTGTCTATGTTGATTGAAAAAGCCATCAAAGCCCTGCAAAGCCAAGGGATGTCTGTGGGTAGGCCAAAGGATGCCACTTGTGTGCTTTTTGTCAGGTGGGAGACAGCTGAGGGCCAAGTCCAGGTTGAAGGGTTGCATGCTTAATGGAAGTTTTGAACCAAGCATTACTTCTGTCAAGGTAAGCTCCTGGCTAGTTCAGTGGAAACAAAACATTTTAAAGATATCATGAACTGATATCTTACTTATTACTAATTACTAATTAATTACTGTGTGCCATCACCTTCCAAAGTACTTTCTAGAGTTGATGTGTTATGAATGTTATCTAGCTGCTTTCTAGAAGCCTGGAGGCAATGATCTCCCTTTTTAATTCCACAAAGGAGGAAGCATTCCTCCCTTCGGATAAAGGTGCTCTCGTAGTTTCCAAGAGAACTCTGTTTTCCACAAGGTGGGTTTTTTAGGTTTTGTAACATTGTGACCTAAAATAAGGCCTAAAATGGCCTTGAGTTGCACCAGGGGAGGTTTAGGTTCAAGACCAGAAGAAACTTCTTGACTGAGAGGGTTCTCAAATACTGGCACAGGCCAGGGAAGTGGTTGAATCCCCATCCCTGGAGGTGTTTCAAAGAGGCAGAGATGTGGTGCTGAGGAAATGGCTTAGCATCAGCCTTGGTAGAGTTAGAGAAGGGTTGAACTGAATGAGCTTTTCTAACCAAAACCATTCAGTGATTCCTTGCAGGGGTGGGAGAGAAACTAACAAGGCCTGATCCCCGTAGGTGAAGAATAAAGAGCCACCATGCCTTTGTCAATAATGCAGAGGGCAAACACTCCCAGGGAAGACAGGTTACAGGCAGAGGCAGAGGACCTCGACTGTGGCCCAGAGGTCCTTCTTCACTGCAATGTCCTACCATAGCACTGAATGAGAAATGCAGACCAGCCTTCAAGATCGTTATGTCCTAGTCAAGGTCGGACTGCTCTGAGGGGTTTGATTAATGCATAAAAAGCAATCAAATTAGCTGAGCTGGCACCCAGCTCTGGCGTTCGTTAAGGAAGTTCCATGCGCATTAGATGGAAGCAGGCCACCTAAAAGGTCAAAGCCGGTTTGAAAGCCCAGCTAAGACTCAGGGCAGCAAAGCAGGGCAAGCTTGGCATGGCAAAGAGAAAGAGAGAGAGATGTCCCAGCTCTGGAGTGCTTCTCTTGGACTCCATCATCTTGGCTCTCAGTGTGCTGCACGCCCAGTTGTATTTATCCCACTGCAGCCCCTAAAGTGGGGTTGTGTGCTCCCCATGAGACCTCCTCATTGTTTTTTAGCTCAGGAAATCCTCAGGCTGTGACTGAGGGCAGAGTTAGTCCCAGCTCACAAAATACAAGGTGAGAAAATAGGATTAGAGGAAACACAGTTTGGAATACTTGCGAAAGCAAAAGGGAATCAAGCGCCTGTTGTCCTTCGTTCCAACAGTGACAGGAAGCAGGGTAGCAGCAGAGCTGCTGTGGCTTTGGTTTGACTACACATTTCATTTAGCTATAGCTATAATTATGGATGGAGCTCGTGAAGAAATTACTCAGAACTGCCATAAGTAGTAAACTCACACAGACAGGTGGGAAATCACATTTCTCAGGATTTCCATTAAGCTTTGAACAGCAGACACCAGCCTAGGAATAATAAACGGCAAGGAACTGAAGGATCAGGAAAGGTTTTTGCAGGAAAAAAAGGTGAGAAAATTGCTGAATTAATGCTGACCTTTGTACAATAATAAAGCCACAAACCCACAGAACAAAGATCATAGCAGTAACATTTAACTACCACTGAGAGCACTTCTCCCTATTGCATTTCATGAGTAAAACCATCATAGAATCACAGAATGGCTCAGGCTGGAAGGGACCTTAGACATCATCTACTTCCACCCCCCACCATGAACAGGGACACCTCTCAACTACACTTGGCTGCTCAAAACCTCAACCAACACGGCCTTGAACATCCCCAGGGAGGAGGCATTCACAACCTCCCCGGACAACCCATTCCAGAGTCTCACCACTCTCATACTGAAGAACTTCTTCCTAAGATCCAGTCTAACCCTGCTCTCCCTCACCTCCCTTGTCTTGTCTCTAGACACCTTTATGAAAAGTCCCTTTGCTGCCTTCCTTTAGGACCTCTTCAGGTACTGAAAGGCAGCTCTAAGGTTCCCCCTGGAGTCTTCTCCAGGCTGAACAGCCTGCAGTTGAGGTTATGTCAGTTTTGTCTTTATATAGTCAAATGATACTGAGAAACACAGACTGGACAAAAAATTACTCCTGAAATGGTCCACTGGAACACCACAGCCTCTAAAACTGGAGCAAATACCTGCTGAGGTCACCTATATTTTGAAATGCTACTGGAAGGCTCCCCTTCTCCTTTCAGGTTCTTGCCAGTCCCCAGTGGAAAGCAATATGCAGTAGCCAAACCTTCCCAGCTGCTCCACTGAGGAGTTGAGGCACTTCCCCAGCCTGATGTGAAGCTAGGTGAAATATTTCCCCCAGTTCACTGCAAAGGCAACAATGTGCTGCCGCCTGCAGGTTTAAGACCTAAAGCAATTTGGCTGTGGCAACATCAACACATACACACACACATACACACACAGAGAATTACAGGCTGGAAGGGACCCCAAGGATCATGTGGCCAAACCTTTTTCAGTGATGGTGGAGTTGAGGTGAGCTGGCCCAGCACCCTGTCAAGCAGCATCTTCAAACTGTCCATTGCTTGCCTTGGGAGATGATTCCAATGTCCAGCTGTTCCCATGGAGAAATATTTTCTTCTGGAGTCCAATGGGAATCTCCCCAGCAGTAACTTGTCTCCATCGCCCCTTGTCTTTTCCATGGGACCCCTTGTAAAAGGGAGTCTCCATCCTCCTGGTAGCCACCATTTATGTCCAGGTCCATGGTGATAAGGTCTCCCCTCAGCCTTCTCTTCTCCAGGCTGAACAAATCCAGCTCTCTCAGTCTATCCTCATATGCAGGGCTCCCAGGCCTCTGATCACTCTCCTGGCCCTTCTCTGGACACTTTCCAGCCTGTTCCCATTTTTTTGTACAGCAGGGACCAAAGCTGAACATCATGTTGAAGCTTTTCCCCTTTCTAGTAAAACAGGTCAAAGAAGACCAGGCTGAAACCTGCCCTGTCCTTATTTAAGACTTCCTGCAGTGAGACCACACTGTCCTCAATGGATCAAGGACCTCCTGCAGCGAGATAACACTGTCCTCACTGGATCAGGGACCTCCTGCAGCGAGATCACACTGTCCTCACTGGATCAAGGACCTCCTGCAGCGAGATCACACTGTCCTCACTGGATCAGGGACCTCCTGCAGCGAGATCACACTGTCCTCACTGCATCAGGGACCTCCTGCAGCGAGATCACACTGTCCTCACTGGATCTGTTTTAACAGAAAGTGGAAAAAAGAAAAAGAAAAAAAAAAAAGGCAAGCAGGTTATTAAATAGAAACCCTCCTTCTGCTCATTTTTATGTTACAGTGCTTGATGATGCTATGTTTAACAGAACAGTTTCCACTTCTTCATGCACATTTCTGCTGCGTTTCCACATGAACCTTGCTGGGGGAGGGCAACAACTCATTTTGCTATTAAAATGCTAATAGTCTGGAAGCCTTGTTTCTGATTCCTCCAGTTCTCCCAAGATTGCTTTGCTTAAATTGGAAACATAGCCAAGTCAAGTCACCAGCTGAGACATTCACAAAATGAGCTCCCTGGCTTTGGAAGGCTGTCACTTCCCAAGGGGACACGTCCCAGGCCTGTGTGTGTGCAGGCACAGGAAGGACTGCAGGCACAGCTCTGTTCATACAATGGTATGCACAGATGTACAGAGAGCTCAGAGAACAAGGAGGAGGAGTAACAGTTGTGTGGGGAAAAAGAATGGCAGTTCTTCCTACCCTTTGCTCACCATAGCAACTCTCTCACACATACATGAACACACAGAAGCAGGAAAAGAGTTAAAAAACAAATATTCTACCTCATTTTCAACCTGGCCTTCTCCAACAGCAAGAGCAAAGCTTTAATCTTCTGGGTAGGGATAAAATACTGCTCATAGAATCACAGAATTGTTTGTTGGAAAAGCCCTTTCAGATCATCCAGTCCAACCATTCTCTAACTCTGCCGAGGCTGGTGCTAAACCACGGCCCTCAGCATCACATCTCCGTCTCTTTGAAACACTTTCAGGAATAGGGGTTCAGCCAGCTCCCTGGGCAGCCTGTTCCAGTCTTTAAGAGCCCTTTCAGTCAAGAAGTTCTTCTCATAACCAATCTAAACCTCCCCTGGTGCAACTCGAGGCCATTTCCTCTCCTCCTATCACTTGCTCCTAGGGAGAAGAGACCAGCCCCCACCTCACTGCAGCCTCCTTTCAGTGAGTTATAGAGACCAATGAGGTCTCCCCTCAGCCTCCTTTTCTCTGGGTTAAACAACCCCAGTTCCCTCAGCTGCTCCTCACCAGCCCTGTTTTTCATTCCCCTCTCTGGGAATTCAGCACAGCCTGTTCAGAAATGCCTGAGTGCTTCCCATCACGAACATTCCCCTGCCTTTTAATGGTTGTCCCACCAACAGCTTCCTGCTTCCTAGGAAGCTAACAGCTTCCTCCTACAATGCTACAGGTGCCATGTACACACAACATGCTCCTAACCAACTCATACTTCAGTTTTCCACCAAAGCCAAAGCTCAGATAAGAAGGTAAGAGGAGAGGTGATCGCATCCTGTTTTACTGGGAAGTGACTGGGAAGACACTGCAGCCTGAGGATTTGAGCAAGGTCTGCTGAGGTCTCATCAAAGACAACCACCAGCACCAGCAAGCCCAAATTAAACAGAAAATACCTGTGGTTTACAAACAGGTCACTGCACCACAGGAAGGTTAAAGGGCCCGTTCACAGGCAGGCACAAAGCTGCTTGTGGAGAGGCTTGAACATAAATCTCTCAAGTCCCTCCTGACATCTCAAGCATGGCCTCTGTGCCCTCTGAACCTGTGCTGCTCTGTCTGCTGCTCTGCTTCCTGCCTCTCTTTCCCTTTTTTCTAGAGAAAGCAGCTCCACTCTTTGAACCCTGCTGCTGGTATTAGAAAAGAAAACAATCTGTTGTTCACTCTCTATCAAGGCCTGATGTCAGAGATGTTCCTTCACAACAGCTGCACCTATAACACTTGGAATAGCTGCAGAAAAGCTGTACGTAGGCTATGACCGAGATGATAATGTCACTTCTTCTGTGGAAGGAATCTAATTTGCCAGGGTTTTCCCCTAGCTTCAAGCTGAAACTCCACTGATTTTTGGGATAATAACAATGTGTGCCAGTCATCAAGAAAAGTCCTGAAGGCCAGAACTCACTCCAAGAAGGACATCAAGGTGGTGGGGAGAGTCCAGGGAAGGGTAACAAAGCTGGTAAAGTGTCTGGAGAACAGCTCTGGTGAGGAGCAGCTGAGGGAACTGGGATTTAGTCTGGAAGGAGGCTGAGGTGAGACCTCATTGCTTTCTAAAGCTCCATGAAAGGAGGTTGGAGCCAGGTGGAGGTCAGTTTGCTCAACCAAGAAATAAGTAATAGAAGAAGAGGTAATGGCCTCAAGTTGAACTAAAGGAAGTTTAGGTTGGATATTACAAAGAATTTCTTCCCTGAAAGGCTTCTCAGACATTAGATCAAGCTGCACAGGGAGGTGGTGGAGTACCCATCTCTGGAGGTGTAGAAGAGCTGTGCAGACATAACACCTAGCAATGTTTTAGTTGAGGGCTTGTCAGTGTTAGGCTAATGACTGGATTTGATCTTAAAGGTCTTTTCCAAGCTAGGTAGTTCTGTGATTTTATGTGAAAAGATGGGCACAACTTGCATCACCTCCTTCCAGCCCATCATCACTCTAAGTGCCCAGTGGTCCAAGGAGAATCCAGTGGTGAAGATGCAGAAGAGGCAAGGTGACACTGAGCAGATCTCATGACTCAAAAACAATAACTTGTGCTGCAGCCAGTGAGGCTGAGGTAAGGGGGAGACATAACTCCCTACTGAATAAGCCTCATGTCCTTGCAAGAATCACAGAATGGTAGGAGCTGGAACAGAACTCTCAGGATCATCCAGCAGGATCCTGCCACAGCAGGATCACCCAGGGCAGGTCACACAGGAGCACATCCAGGTGGGTTTTAAATGTTTCCAGAGAAGGAGACTCCACAACCTCTCTGGGCAGCCTGCTCCAGGGCTCCAGCACCCTCACAGTAAAAAAGTTTCCTTCTGTTCCAGCTTGCACCCATCGTCTCTAGTCCTATCACTGGGCATCACTGAGCAGAGCCTGGCTCCATCCTCCTGACACTGCTCTTCATATCTTTACAAACATGAATGAGGTCACCCCTCAGGCTCCCCTGCTCCAAGCTAAAGAGCCCCAGCTCCCTCAGCCTTTTCTCAGGAGGGAGATGTTCCACTGCAACGCTGTCCAGCATGTTACAAGGGGACTGACCAGAGCCAACACCACCTCAGTACTTCCCTATGTTCTGTTGGTTTCTGTGGACACTGCTCAGCTGCTCACCTACCTTTTACTTCTCCTTCACAGACTGACCATGCCAGCTTGACAGGCAAGGCAAACCACCCTTGTAGCCTGGAGAATACTGCTTGTCCTGCTGCTGTCCTCGCCCTCAGGAGCGCCTGCTCATTCACAGAGCCATGATTGATGACAACAGAAACACATTGTCTTTGGGTTGCAAGGTCAGGAGACACGTCTAGCTGGCATGCAAATACCTGAAGAAGGACCAGATCTATTTTGAGGCACACACTAAATTCATGTTTTACACTTTCAAACTGCAACATTCACAGCAAGGCTAAGAAATTCCATGGCCTTACACGCTCTTATCTCACAGGTTACTTTGCACTGCCCTCTGCAGCTGCAGCTGTGCCCAGGAATTCCTGAGCTGTGCATACAGCAGGATCTTTGGCACAGCCACCCAAACTGCATTCCCACACTGAGGTGCAGATACACACTCACAAAGAGAATCAGCCGATGTGCTCCTCCACTTTCTGGACACTGAAATTTTAGTTTCCTTTCCTAGAATGCTGTGGGGGGTTTCTCCCCAACACCCCCAACTTCCACATCTTTGATTCAACACCAAATTAAATTCATAGATTCACAGAATGGTTTAGGTTGGAAAGGACTAAAAGGTCATCCAGTTCCACTCACCCTGCCATGCGCAGGGACACCTCTCAACTAGATCAGATTGCTCAAGGTCTGATACAACCTGGCCTTCAACACCCCCAGGGAAGTGGCATCCACAACCTCCTTGGGCAACCTGTTCCAGTGTCTCACCACCCTCCCTCTCAAGAATTTCTTCCTAATCTCCTGTCTCAATCTGCCCTCTTCCAGCTCAAAGCCATTGCCCCTCATCCTGTCACTCCAAGCCCCTGTCAAAAGTCCCTCCCCAGCTCTCCTGTAGCCCCCTTCAGGTACTGGAAGTCTGCTCTAAGTTCTCCCTGGAGCCTTCTCTTCTCTAGGCTGAACAGCCCCAAATCTCTCAGCCTGTCCCCATAGGGGAGAGGTTCTCCAGCCCTCTGATCATCTTGGTCTCCTTTGGACTGACTCCAACAGTTCCATGATGTCCTTCTTGTGCTGGGAGCACCAGAACTGGAGGCAGTGCTCCAGGCAGGGTCTTAGCAGAGCAGAGGATCAGAATCCCCTCCGTGTCCTGCTGTTCTCACTGCTTTGGATGCAACCCAGCACAGGGCTGCCTTCTGGGCTGCCAGCAACCATTGCTAGCTCATGGTGAGTTTGTCGCCATCTTGCCCTGGATTTTACTTCTTGCACTTCTGGCAAATACATCTCTGCTGTCAGGGAGGGGTTGGTAAAGGACAGCACAGTGCCACCATGCCAGGAAGGGTGCTGCTGCGTTTAGAGAGCTCAGACTCAGCCCTTGTTTCTACACTGTCACTCCTGCTCCTGTTCAGCAGAGCTGGAGCATTTCTGGCAGTCAGAGTGTGTGTGTCCTCCTTACTGAGGCACACACGGGAGCACAAGGTCTCCTTGAGGATGTAAATTCATTTTCCTGTCTTTTTAGCAGAGTGGCTGCTTTTGGTGTCATTAGCTGATCCACACTGGAACTTCCCTGGGCCATTCGTTGAGGTAAATGTCCAGGCAGGTGAAACTAATGCTTTTCTTTCCCAGATGGGATGAACCACTTCATTTACTCAGGTCAGACACATTAAGAGCAGTAGTCTGCTTACTCCATAGCCAAGAATTTTTTACAAAGGTGGCCAAGGGGCACTCAGGAAAAGCAGCATTGATTTTCGAGCACTACATGGAACACAGCCAGGTCTCACTGGGCCAGAATAAAATAAACTGAGGACCCCAAGCCTTAAAATGGTTAACAGGAATAGCAGGTACAGGCCTGTCAGTCACAGTCAGTTTGGGCAGGGGAGAAGGAGTGGGTTAGTAAAGAATGAAAGGACAGGATAATTAACCTCACTCCGCATGGGCTTATGAGGCCAAAAGACTCTGTCACACGGAATCACAGAATGGCAGGGGTTGGAAGGGACCTCTGTGGATCAGCCAGTCAAACTCCCCACCAGCCAAGGATCACCCAGAGCAGGTCAGACAGGAACACAACCAGGGGAGTTTTGAATGTCCCCGAGAATGTCCACAACCTCTCTGGGCAGCCTGCTCCAGGGCTCAAGCACCCTCACAGTGGAGAAGCTTTTCCTATGTTCACATGTCAAGGGAACCTAATGCTAGTTTTGCAAAACTCCTAAGATCCTGCTCAGGGATGCTTGGGACCACAGGGCATTTCAACCACTAACATTTGGAAGCAGCAGAACAGATTGGATGGATTCAAAGGGCGTTAATTGATGAGCTTTGATGTGGGGGGGAACCTTGCAGGCTGGGGGATGCTGCTAGTGGAGCCCTAATGCATATTTGTTTGCAATTCTGAGACACCCTGAAGACAGGAGCAAAGCTGCAACGAGAAGCTTCCTCCTGCTTTTCTCTCCAGCCAGGCTGAAGTGTCAGCTTGTGTGGCTAAACCTGTCAGCATGAAACATCCAGCTTGTTTTCTCTGCCAAAGAAGTTATGGTAAACCTGAAAACAACTGGAACGTCTCCAGACTGCTGCTGTCCCAGCAGACCTCCCTCTGCTATTCAATTCTGGCTATTCTTAATAATTTATCTCTCTGTCTTGGGTTTGATTAACACTAATTGACTGTCAAAAACACAGCTGAGTGCCCAGAGCTCTCTCTGCTGTCCCTAATGGAAATGTGCTGTATGGAAAAGAGTTCATTTCAGTGAGCTTCAGCCTCCACCTAAAGCACCAGGCCCTCACAGAAGTCTCAGCCCCATGGGGTGGGCAGTGGGGTTGCAGCCAGGACCACTCCATGCACCCCTGCAAACTAAAGTCACAGCAAGATGCAACTTTTTTTGTGCCACATTCCCAATGCCCAGTCCTTGCCAATGACCTGGCCTTTGCTGCTGCCTAGTTATTTCCCCAGCCACCGTCAATAAGCAATGACATGGGGTCCTTAAAATGCCCAGAAGGTGCCACATTTGGACAGATTCAGCTGGGCTCATTTGCAGTTGTCACAAAATGTCCCTTTTTTGGGTTTGTTTTCCTTCTTTTTATGTTTTTTTTTTTGTTTCCTGCAAACAGCTGGAACAAGTTCAATTGAATTTATGTAAAGAGTAGGTTTGTTTCTGAGCTGGTGATTCGTGTTCTTGTCTATTTCTGATTAAATATTATCCCTGGAAATGGCACAGACGTTTTTTCCCTATTTAATTGTCACGGCTGAGGGGATTTAATCTATGCACCAAGTCAATAAAACCTTATCATCGGGAGGCCACGCGCAATGCAATCAGGGTGCCACGGCTGTGAGACGTGGATGTGCTCTGCTGATGTGGGGGGGAAGCACTCAGGGTGGGCCTTGCTGCACTGGAAACCAAACCAACAGTCCAGGTGATGCTCACATCCCCCCACCCCCAAGCCAGCTCTTACCTGCCAGCAGGAGTCAGGAGGCATGGCAGAGCCCTCCCAGCACACGCTGGCTGGCTGGACGCGAGGCTGATGCTCAGGGACCAGCAGGAATTCCCGCACAGCCAGGTTCACCAACAGGAGGAGGAGCAGCTGGGGTGCTAACGGCATTATCCCAAGCCTTCCAAAGGCAACAGAACTGATTTCCAGCTGCATCTCTGGGATTTGACTCATGTCAAAAACTGAAGGTTTTGAGGCGCTCAGGGGTGGCTTTTTTGGCTGTTTTAATTCTCACCAGTGAGGCCAGGTATCCAAAAGAGCTCAACTCCACCTAATGCAATTCTGACAGATTCTTTATCGTGCCTTTTTCTTGATCTGCAACACACTGAGAGCCACTGAAGATTTGGCAGTTGTGTTTGCTGTTGGAACCTGGTAGCTTTAGCAGTGTCATCATTACTGCTGCCCTGCAGGAGGGCCATTTGCTCCAGCTACAGCAGCAGTTCGAGCTCCTGAAGTGCTTCTGAGCTGACCAGGTTGCTCATGCTGAGGAAAACCACTGCCCTGGGGTCACATTAGCACATCTGCACCACAGATCACCTGTGGGTTGCCCACAACCCACAGAGAAACCTCCAATCACTCATCTCTAGTGATTGTGGGACCTGAAGGTTGCCTACAAGAAAGCCAGGAAAGGACTTTTGACAAGGGCTTGTAGGGGTAGGACAAGGGGGAATGGATTGAACCTTCATGGGAGCAGATTTAGACAGGAGATTAGGAAGAAATTCTTTACAGTGAGGGTGGTGAGACACTGGAATAAGGCCAGGCTGGATGAGGCCTTGAGCAACCTGGTCTAGTGTGAGGTGTCCCTGCCCATGGCAGGGGGTTGGAACTGGATGATCTTCAAAGTTCCTTCCACCCCAACCCATTCTATGAATCTCTGTGAGAGGCTGGAAGAAGAAACGCTGTTGCCTCTGCATGAAAACAAATCAGAGCATATTCCTCCCCCAAACCATCTACTACCCAAACAAAATCAGATTGTTCAGACTCTCACACATCAGGGCCTGAGCTCTGCAACAGCAATGAATCAGGAGCTAATCGTCAGTTAATGTAAAGCAATGGTAATGAACAATAAAGAGTGTTTGATATAGCTTCATAATCATCATGTGGCACTACCATTCCCAAACACATCCATAAATCTGCCAAAAGAGGCAGCTCCACAGCAGAAACACTTCTAGATGTATTTAAGAAACAGGATAAAAGTCCTATCAAGCCATGGCAGACCTAATCTAGCAGCACACAACATTCATCATACTACCAGTCACATTAAACTAGATGCCCACTGCACCATGAGCAGGCAGCACTTTACTGCAGGCCAAGGAGGACTGGCACACTGGCCAGACAGGGACTTCACCAACAAGCATAAAGCACTTGTGAAGTGAAACAGGGAACCTTTAATCTCCCACTGTGCCAGGAAGGTGGTCGAATCCCCATCCCTGGAGGTGTTTCAAAGAGGCAGAGATGTGATGCTGAGAGTCATAGTTTAGCACCAGCCTTGGTAATTAGATAATGGTTGGACTCAAGAATCACAGAATGTTAGGGGTTGGAAGGGATCTCCAGAGACCAACCAGCCCAACCCCCCTGCCAAAGCATGATCACATCCAGGAGGGTTTTGAATGTCTCCAGAGAAGGAGACCCCACAACCTCTCTGGGCAGCCTGTGCCAGGGCTTCATCACCCTTAAACTGAAGAAGTTCCTCCTTATCTTTAGATGGAACTTCTTATGTTCAAGTTTGTGCCTGTTACCCCTTGTCCTGTCACTGGACACCATTGAAAAGAGCCTGGCCCTATCCTCCTGACACATCATTGATGAGATCCCCCCTCAGTCTGCTGTTCTCCAGACTAAACAGCCCCAATTCTCTCAGTCTTTCCTCGTCAGAGATGTTCCAGTCCCCTGATGACAATCCCGATGACCTTAAAGGTCTTTTCCCACCAAAACCATTCTATGATTCCATAAAGAAAGCCAACGGAGTTCCAGATGCCTCAGAGATTTCCACTGTGGGCTGCACAAAGCCCTCAAAAATCCAGATGACTTTTAAGAAATGCAGGGTAAGCTGGGATGCAGCTCCACTGGCAACGGGAGAGCGTACCTCAAAGGTTCTGGCTCCTAGCTAGCAAAGTGTTTGTGGCACAACTCAGCCCCCATAGCAGGAGTGTCAATCACGCGTGCTCGGAGAAAGTCACATCAGGGATGTTTTTTTCAGCCCAGGCTTTCATAACCGAATACCAGAGCTCACTGCCAGAGCAATCATAGAGCTGAGAGCTTGAGTTTCCCAGGGTGCAAAGAGGTGGTTGAAAATTTCCTCACAAGCTATTACCTGAGAAAAGTGGGACTTGCAGCTAATGACAGGCTCACACACAAAGGTCTGCTTTCAGTGGGAAGCTCTGATTTCTTGTCTTAGAAACTCAGCAAACGGAGAAGTGCATAAAAAAAACCATCCCCAGCAGGAAAACAGAGCCCTCAAGTGCCAATTCCCCTGGGCCCAGAGGTGGCACTTCGAGGGCTTTTGCCTGCCTTAGTATTTGATGTTTCTGTGTTTCATATAAACCACAACAGCATCTGGAAAGTGTTGAATCATTTTTCCCCTGCACTGGCCACTCTCAGCAATGATGTGCCCAGCAGGGCCAGGGCAGGGACTGCCCCTCTGTATTTAACACTGGGGAGGCCACACCTCAAGCCCTGCATCCAGGTTTGGGGCCCTTGCTCCACAAAGTATATTGAGGTGCTGGAGCAGATCCAGGGCAGGGCAATAAAGCTGAGGAAGGGTCTGGAGAACAGGTCTGGTGAGGAGCAGCTGAAGGAACTGGGGGTGTTTAGTTTGGAGAAGCAGAGGATGAGGGGGGACCTTAGAGATCTTTTCCAGCCTTAATGACCCTCTGATTCTATGATTCTCCTTTTGAAAGTGAAGGTGTGAACAGCACAACTGGTGTGCATGGGCACAGGGATGCATCACTCTTCCAAACATGACTGAGGGGCTCACCCTTGAGGCTCACACCCTTCTGCCTTGTGGTGCAGTCACAACCACTCACTGACTTCTGCAGGCTTCCAGTGTGAGCAGAAATCCTCATCTCTGACTTCTCAGAGAGGTCCCTGTTTGGGTTTTAGGTTCTTTTGCAAACACTGCTGTCTGGTGCTAAAACACCTTAGGTACTTCTGACTAAATATTGTCGCTCCCTAGTTTGTGACCTAAGCCAGAAACCTGGGACTATTTGAAGCATTTATCTGGTAGCTGAGCAACCTTCAGAAGAGCAACAGAAACAGGAGAGCTGGAAGAAACCAAGCCCAGTTTTAAAAATGGAAACCAGAAAACCAAAGTCCCTGCTAGTATCGCTGCAGGCAATCCAAAAGGCATGTCTGAGCTGCTTCTAATCATACCAGCCCTGGTCCCCAGCAGGAGGTGAGGGAAGAAGCGTGACACAGAGCTGACAAACATACCTTTAATTCCAGACTGCCATGCTGGGGGACGTGAGCCAGGCTGTCCTCAGGAAAACTCGCTCTGGCCTGTCGGAAGCACCACTTCAGCAACTGATCAGTGTGATCCCAATTAGAGAGAGCAGTCAAAGCTGGCCACAAGCCCCTCAGGGAGGGTCTGATTCTGCACCACAGCCTGCAAACACGACTTCCTGTACCATTGCTGTCCCACCTAGTGGCACTCCCCCTCCCCTCCAAAACCTGCCTGCCTATATGGAATCGTAGAATTGCTTAGGCTGGAAAAGCTCTTGAAGATCATGGAGTCCAACCATTAACCCAACACTAACAAGTTCACTGCTAAACCATGCCCCTCAATACCACACCTCCAGGGATGGGGATTCAACCACCTCCCTGGGCAGTCTGTTCCAGTCTGTGAAAACCCTTTCAGTCAAGAAGTTTCTACTCATAGCCAGCCTAAACCTGTTTTCTTTATTCCTTCAGTGAAGAAATTGTTTGTGGCAGCAATGTGTCCCATGGGGTGCTGGGCAAGGAGGATGTGCCCTCAATGCCCCACAGAGCAAAAGGAGACTACAGAGAAGGGTCCCAGGCCTACAGAAGGCTCCAGAGTCAGCCTGCAGTAAATGGTTATATGCAACAGCAGAGACATCAACAATAATTTTAATTTAAATCACACAAATCTGTAACAGCTCAGCAAGTGAGAGTGCACATGAGCCAAATGGCCCAAATCCAGCCTGAGCAAGACCACATGTTGCACAAGATGCCTGCAGCTACCACGCCAGGCTGCAGCTGGAAAGGAGACCTTCCAGTAAGAGCCACCTTGCTGTGACTTTTAATCAGAGCATGCATCAACAACCTCACCTTTGTGAGACAAAAGGGAACTTTGTCAAGATGGACCAAGCTGGCCACTTGATCACTTCATTGCCCTTCTTTAATTATTACAGGTTGGATCACAGAGGTAGTGATTTTTCAGCAAGGTTCTCCAGATCCTTCACTGGCAGGCCTCAAAGTGCACTAACAAGTGCTAGGGGGTGGTCTACAGTATCAGGAATATAAAGCAATATGTGGCACTTGGTGTCATGGTCTAGTCATGAGGTCTGTGGTGACAGGTTGGACTTGATGATCTTTGAGGTCTCTTCCAACCTCGGTGATACTGTGATACTGTAATATCACCCAATGGGCTCCAGGAAAGAGCAGTGCAGGGGGGACAGGTGCACCAGGCATGGCAACAGCAGCAGGGAGGATGAGCTCTCACCTTGGACTTTCCTACAAGGTAGTGGTAGGGAGTTCTTTAATGGTCCAGTTCCAGTTCACACAAGAACCAAAAAAATAAAAAAAAGGAGAGAGGGAAGAGGGAGGGGAGAGGGGAGGGGAGAGGGGAGGGGAGAGGGGAGGGGAGAGGGAGGGGAGAGGGAGGGGAGAGGGAGGGGAGAGGGAGGGGAGAGGGAGGGGAGAGGGAGGGGAGAGGGAGGGGAGAGGGAGGGGAGAGGGAGAGGGAGAGGGAGAGGGAGGGGAGAGGAGAGGGGGAGGAGGAGAGGAGAGGGGGAGGAGGAGAGGAGAGGGGGAGGAGGAGAGGAGAGGGGGAGGAGGAGAGGAGAGGGGGAGGAGGAGAGGAGAGGGGGAGGAGGAGAGGAGAGGGGGAGGAGGAGAGGAGAGGGGGAGGAGGAGAGGAGAGGGGGAGGAGGAGAGGAGAGGGGGAGGAGGAGAGGAGAGGGGGAGGAGGAGAGGAGAGGGGGAGGAGGAGAGGAGAGGGGGAGGAGGAGAGGAGGAGTGCAAATGAAAAAAAGGAAAGAAAAAGAAAAGAAAGGAGAAAAGAAAGAAGGTCCAAACCCAAAGAACTATTACCCTGAGAAACCAACCAAGTTTGTTATACCCAAGCTATGATTTTTCCATCTTTCTCTGAGACCTGCAGGGTGAGAACATTGTTATAAAGCAAACCCAGTGCTGTCCAAGTCCATCACCTGCTCAAGAAGTCTCAGAAAATTTATCAGACTGGATGAGAAGGAGCAAGATGCTGAAAGTAGCAATTAAAGCATCACAAAATTCCCCTCTTGGTGTGTGTTATTTTATAAAGATCCTTACTGCTTTAAAAAATAACTTGATTCCCCACAAGGATGCAGTGGCAGGATTACTGCATGCCAACCGAAATTACAGCCTGTCAGCAAAAGCAAAAGCCCTCAGGCAGGAGAAGACGTTGCAGCCTGCAGCAGCAGGATGCAGCCACGGTGGTTCCATGTGGGAATGTAGGTGGTGCCCTGCACCCTTCGAGCTGAAATCCATGAGCCTGAAGTTCAGAGATCCACCCAGAACGCAGCACCAGTGGCAACGCTTTTCAGCGCTGAGGTTCCTAGTTGCACTAGAGGTTCCACTTGATTTTAAGGAGAAATTTCTTTGCTGTGAGGGTGCTGGAGCCTTGAAGCAGTCTGCCCAGAGAGGTTGTGGAGTCTCCTTCTCTGGAGACCTTCAAAAGCCAGCTGGACATGATCCTGTCTGACATGCCCTGGGTGATCCTGCTCTGGCAACCCCCCACAACTCTGTGATTCCATGAATGGTGCTAACACCATGTCAGGTGTCCACAATGCATAGTCCAGTAGAGCTTGGCAACCTTCACAGATACAACCCTAGCAACAGGACAAGGGGGAATGGTTTGAAGCAGAGGGAGAGCAAGGTTAGAGTAGATCTTAGGAAGACGTTCTTCAGTATGAGGGTGGTGAGACTCTGGAATAGGCTGCAAAGGGAGGCTGTGGACGCTTCCTCCTGGTGATGTTCAAGGCCAGGTTGGATGAGGCCTTGAACAGCCAAGTCTAGTTAAGAGGTGACCCTGCCCATGGCAGGGGGGCTGGAATAGATGGTCTCTGAGGTCCCTTCCAACCTGAACCATTCTGTGAATCAATGGGAAAAGGAGCATGCAAAGCCATGAGACAATCCTTAACCATTTTGCTCACAGTTACATACCAACCCTCAGCTTGGTTTTCAATTGCCAGTTCTCATTATGACAAAGTAATGTCAGAAATGTCAAATGAATGACACCTGGCAGCTTGGGAAAAGGGAGAAACATTTTAAAACCTCAAAGATTTGGGCTTAGTGGTCGATGGGTTTGTCCATGCTTTCTCATCTCCACATTTTGAAAGAACCACCTCAGGACCTTTCCTCTCAGTGTGACACCAGTGTAAATTGGAGCCTATTTCCTTCAGCAGACCTCGTTCTCTGCAGAACGGTGCAGCATCCCAGCTCTTAGATCTGCAGAGTCACAGCCGAGGAGCGTGTAGTGATTTTTAGGCATGGTCTGAGCCCCACTCAATGGGATTAAGAGATGTTTTGGTTCCCCTACTTAATGGAATTAAGAGATGACATGGTTCCCTGGATTGCCACACATGTGGGGGGAAAATAACTTTTGCTTTGATCTCAACTGACTCCCAAGGGACTTAGAATAGAATAGAATAAACCAGGTTGGAAGAGACCTCCAAGATCATCGCGTCCAACCCCTCAACCAATCCAACCCACCTAAACAACTAACCCACGGCACCAAGCACCCCATCAAGTCTCCTCCTGAAAACCTCCAGTGATGGCGACTCCACCACCTTCCCAGGCAGCCCATTCCAATGGGCAATCACTCTCACTGTATAGAACTTTTTCCTAACATCCAACCTAAACCTCCCCTGGCACAGCCTGAGACTGTGTCCTCTTGTTCTGGTACTGGTTGCCTGGGAGAAGAGACCCTCATCCATCCGTCTACAACCTCCCTTCAGGTAGTTGTAGAGAGCAATAAGGTCACCCCTGAGTCTCCTCTTCTCCAGGCTAAGCAACCCCAGCTCCCTCAGCCTCTCCTCACAGGGCTTGTGTTCCAAACCCCTCACCAACTTCATTGCCCTTCTCTGGACTCGCTCCAGCAAGTCAACATCTTTCCTAAACTCAGGGGCCCAGAACTGGACACAGTACTCGAGGTGCAGCCTAACCAGTGCTGAGTACAGGGGCAGAATGACCTCCCTGTTCCTGCTGGCCACACTGTTCCTGATGCAGGCCAGGATGCCATTGGCCCTCCTGGCTGCCTGGGCACACTGCAGGCTCATGTTCAGCCTACCATCAACCAGCACCCCCAGGTCCCTCTCTGCCTGACTGCTCTCTAGCCACTCTGACCCCAGCCTGTAGCTCTGCATGGGGTTGTTGTGGCCAATGTGCAGAACCCGGCACTTGGATGTGTTCAATCTCATGCCCTTGGACTCTGCCCATCTGTCCAGCCTGTCCAGGTCCCTCTGCAGAGCCTCTCTACCCTCCAGCAGATCAACTCTTGCCCCCAGCTTGGTGTCATCAGCAAATTTGCTGATGATGGACTCAATGTCCTCGTCCAGATCATCAATAAAGATGTTAAAGAGCATGGTGCCCAGCACTGATCCTTGGGGCACACCACTAGTGACTGGCTGCCAGCTGGATGTGGCACCATTCACCACCACTCTCTGGGCTTGGCCCTCCAGCCAGTTCCTAACCCAAAGCACTGTCCTCCCATCCAAGCCATGGGCTGACAGCCTGGGCAGGAGTTTGCTATAGGGGACGGTGTCAAAGGCGTTGCTGAGGTCCAGGTAGATCACATCACAGGCCTCCCCACATCCACCAGGCAGGTCACCTGATCATAGAAGGAGATCAGGACTTCAAGCAGGCATTAGGGAATTCCTAAATGGTTTTGGGTGAGTGTTTTCTCACCTCTGTGAAACTGGTTCCTGTCAGTATGGCAGGGTGAGAAGCTCAAACACAAGTGGAAGAGGGAACTACATCAATACCTTATAAGCAACTCTTCCTGCCTCTGTTGCCACACAGCTCTGTTAGCCCAGCCCAAAAGTTTAACTCCCATCCCAGGGAAGAACAGGCACCTTGAGGTTGGTGATGCCTTCTCCACCTGCACAAACCACACAAGGGACAACCCCTGCACTGTGATCAGCCCAGCCATTACTCCTTTTTTTCCTTTTTGCAGCTCTGTGCCGGGTGTGCAAGGCAAGCAGGTAGCAGGGAAAGAGAAGATGCAGTGTCCGTGATGGGGATGGGACTGATGAGACTGATGTCCCTGCTGAGAACAGGATGGGACCTGTTCTTAACAGAAAGTTTGAAGGCTTTCGTGGAGATGAGTGTTGCACAAACTCTAAAATCTCAACATACATTTCTCTTCCTTTAATCCCTATTGAAAATGATGCATTCAGAGCATTTGGAATGTTTGTATCAACAGAAACATTTCTTGTAAGTGACTGCTGTTAGAAAGCTTAACAAAAAAAAAACCAGGGAGGAGGAGGTTATTACTGGAATCCATCTCCTGAAAAAGCTATAAACAAAAAGTTGTTTGAGCTGTACACCCTCTTCCTTACAAAGACAGTGAAAGTCTCTATGCTTTTATGTCTGCTGCAGCAAGCTCTGTGGGAATTGGAATTAAAATAATGGTTTGATCGTGGCAAGGTGATCAAAATGGTATCACAAAGCTGTAAATAAAGCTAACAGAGGAGGGAAAATGTAGATTTTTTTTTTTTCCCCAGTTATGGAAACTAGTCAAATAAAATCCAGCAAAGTGTTATTATTTTTTCCTCCTATGGGAGGCATGAATTTCAAACCCTGTGCGTTTTAAAGGGATGTATTTTTCCATAGACGCCTGAGTCAAGAGTGGGCACAAAACACTCCAAACATACCTGGCCACCAGCTGGCACCTTCCAGTGATCCGTGCTTCAGGCAGCAAGATGTGAACAGCCAAATGAAACAGCTCTCCCACTTGGCTCAGAGTCATTTTTTTTCCAAACATCTAAGCCTCTCCTGTCATGACATGTGGGAAACAACTGCATCCATGATAATTACGATCAATTTATTATTATTACCAATTGCTGTAATCAACACCAAATTGGAAGCTTTCCTTCCTGCCACTCAGCCACAGCTTTGCTAAGGAAACAAGCAGCACACAGCACCTCCTGCAGCAATGCAACAACAAATGCAATCTGTTACTGCCTTTGGCACAAGGTCTCAGTGCTGACCTGCTCAGGTGCTCTGGACTAAAACCAGGCAGTGGTGAAAATATTGCTACCTCAGGTCTCTCCACATCCACAAACTGAAGTGATCCACATATAATAAAATCCTTATATAAAAGACTTTGAGACACACAGAGCTCCACACTTGGTTTCATCTTGGTGCTATGAAAAGGGAGCTCATGGCACATAGGAAACAACCAAGTAAATTACCTCCAGGAAGCATAAAAAGTTATCTGGCTCAAAGATTTTGTTGTGTTTGGAGTATGAAGGATGAACTGGAAAAGGCAGGTTAGGAGAATCAGGACTAATATAGAGATATGAGGAGTAGAACATGTTTGTGTTGGGGTTTGTTTGCAAGAGTTGCCTTTAATGGAAATAAAAGAGCACAGGGAAGGCCATGAAAGTGGGACTGATTTTGCAGGAATTAGATGGAAACTACCAATCTAAGGACTAAAAGATACAAATAGGTTCCATTTCAGACTGCAAACCATCCAATACAGAAGATTCGCTTTAAGACTCAAAAGACAGCAAGATGGTAATAGAAGGATGAAATAACCTAGCTACGTATTTTGTCTGTGTTCTGACGTCTATAGTATCATATTCTCTATTTTAGATCTCTATAGTTACATAAAAGATGATGAAAACTCATGGTCAGCTTTTTGCTCACTGTAGCTAACAGAGCTGAATGGACCGGAAATGAGAAGCAAACCTCACTGAGGGCATTCCATGCAGTGAATTCCTCCCCCCAAAAAAAGCTGGATTCTAGAAGATTCCTCACTGTTCTGGTTTGAGAAGAACACAAATTAACAGCAGAGGTAACAGAAATGCTTGAGGCATTCAAAATTCCTCTTGTACCACTACCCTTCAGCTCCTGAAAACAAAACTTTCATTTCATGGGACTTTACCTGATCTGGATAGTCCCAAACACAAACACAGGCTGGATGGAGAATGGAGAGCAGTCCTGAGAAGGACTGAAGGGCTGCTGGTTGATGAGAAGCTCAACAAGCCAACTAAATCCTGGGCTGCATCAAAAGCAGTATAGGCATCAGGTCAAGCAGGAAGATTTTGCCCTTCTGCTCTCCTGAGACCCCATGTGCAGCACTGCATCTGCTCTGGAGTCCTCAACATAAGAAGGAGATGGAACTGTTAGAGTAGGTCCAAAGGAGAGCCACAAAGATGATCAGAAGGCTGGAGGACCTCTCCTATGGGGACAGGCTATGAGAGCTGGGGCTGTTCAGCCTCAGAAGAGAAGGCTCCAGGAAGACCTTTGAGCAGCCTTCCCATTCCTGAAGATGGCTACAGGAGAGCTGGAGAGGGACTTCTGACAAGGGCTTGTAGTGACAGGTTGAGGGGCAATGGCTTTGAGCTGGAAGAAGCTGGATTGGAGATGAGACATTAGGAAGAAATTCTTGTCCATGAGGGTGGTGAAGCACTGCAACAGGTTGCCCAGAGAAGTTGTGGAGGCTACAAGCCTGTCAGTGTTGAAAGCCAGGCTGGCTGGGGCCTTGAGCAACCTGGTCTAGTGGAAGGAGTCTCTGGTTGGAAGTGGATGATTTTTAATGTCTCTTCCAACCCAAACCACTCTAGGATTCAGCTGCAATAGTCACCTTCCCAAATAAGGTTCCTCTTCCTCATACACTCCCACTGAAAGCTGCCTGTATCCCCAGTAAAGACTCACAGGCAGAGACATAAGGTAAACCACGCAGAGTTTTTAAAGCTGATCCTGTGGCACCTCACTCCCCCTGCTCAGATTTCATTCACCCTTCATTTGAGGACCTGGCCAGATAAGGTGTCTGGCATTTGGCAGGAAGAAGGCTGTGCCTGTGAGTGAAGCATCAGTGGTGCAGGTGGCCTTTGTAGGTAGAGGCGGCTGTGCCTTGACTGCTGATTGCCATTCACAGCCTGCAGCTGAATGCCAGCATAGAGCTGCTTTCTGCCCCCTGAGGAAAAGCCTCACGTGCTCTTGCTAGGAGCAGGCCAGGCAGCAAAGTCTGCAGCAGCTCCTGGAAGCCAGGAAACTGGAGCTCTCACACAGGAGACAGCTCTGATGCTCTTCTGCAGTGAACAAGGATTATGCCAAACCCTAACATTCCATATGAAGGAAATTAAATCCCTCAACACATTTTACAGCTCAGGGGAAAAATGTTGCTTCATTATTCCTCCAATGAGGTTTTTAGCTCTGTTAGCAGGACATTATCAGATTGATTACTGTGGCAAATCCAAGGGAGCTATCAGTTTAACCCTGAGCACAAAGAGCTGTTTGGAGGCAGTGGGAGAAGGGCAGGAATTCTTAAAAATGTGTTAACAGCATGAAGCCAGGATTCACAGAGTACAATCAGAGAACTGTTTGGGTTGGAAAAACTCTTTCAGATCATCCAGTCCAACCATTCTCTAACTCTACTAAGGGTGGTGCTAAACCATGTCCCTCAGCACCACGTCTCTGCCTCTTTGAAACACCTCCAGGGATGGGGATTCAACCACCTCCCTAGGCAGCCTGTCCCATTCATTGACATCTCTCCATTCAAAAATATCAACAGGAAAAGCCTTGTTAGTCTGGAGGGAACCAGGAGGTTAGAAAGTACCACTGCAGCTTAGAAACCTGCACCTACTTCAGTGCAGGAAGGCTAAGAGAGGGCAGCTCAGTGCTACAGCTCCCATTTCTCACCTAAGGGCCAGTAAAACTGTGTGGGGTTCTACACAGGTTGGAGTCACATGCAGTGCTTTCAGAGGTTCCTTGGGCTCTGGATTGGACCAGATTTATGTCCCCCAGTGCACTGAAGAGTTGGGGCTGTTCAGCTTGGAGAAGAGAATGCTCTGTGGAGAATTTAGAGCAGCCTTCCAGCTACAGGATAGCTGAAGAAGGGCTTGTAGTGACAGAAAGAGGGGCCGTGGCTTTGAACTGGAAGAGGGAAAACTGAGACTAGACATTAGGAAGAAATTCTTTTCAGTGAGGGTGGTGAGACACTGGAACAGCTTGCCCAGGGAGGTTGTGGATGCCCCCCACCTGGAGGTGTTCAAGGCCACATTGGATGATGCCTTGAGCAACCTGGTCTGCTGGAAGGTTTGGAACTACATGATCTTTAATGTCCCTTCCAACCCAACCCATTCTAGGATTCTATGACTTACTTCAAGAAGCAAAGGGAATGACTCTGCTGTAAAACCACAGGACTCAGGTGCTTTGCCTCCTGCACAGTGCTGCCAACAGGCCCAGAGAGCAGATGCTGGGCTGCTAACCCATCTGAAAAGCAAACATCGCCAGGCGCAGGGAGGTGGGGGAACCAGGACTAATGAAATCCTGCAAATGTGCTTGGTTTCCCCAGCCAGGGCATCTTCCTGAGTGACAGATCATTCATCTTCTACAGCTCCCACTGCCTAGAGATCAGCTTCTTGGTTGTTTTCAGCTAAACCTACACAAACCAAAGTATTTTCAACCAGGAAACCAGATGCGACAGGGCTTGCCCCAGCCTGTGACAGGGACGTGCAGGTTAATGATGATTGATGTCACATCAGTCTTCATAAAGCACCCACTTGCCACATCAGGAGTTTTCACTGTCATTTATGGAGTGATGTTGGAGATGCCAGCAGCTGAGGTCTAGGGTCAAGGAGAAAGGGACAGCAGGATGAAATAGCCAATTAAGCCTCCCCCGCCTGCCAGCAGTAGGAACTAGAAATAGACATGGAGCAAAAGCCAGGGGGGGAAGTTGTGTTCTTTTGTGTTTTCATGCTGCCTGTGGCCCCACAGTGCCAGCACTGCTCATACTGAGCAAGCCCTGGATGAGGAGGCAGCAGCCCAGGTTAAGCTGCAGTTGACAGAATCATCAAATCATTTTGGTTGGAAAAGCCCTTTCAGATCATCCAGTCCAACCATTCTCCAACTCTGCCAAGGCTGGTGCTAAACCACAGCCCTCAGCACCACATATGACCCAGCAATGGTCGCTGGCAGCCCAGAAGGCAGCTGTGTGCTGGGCTGCACCCAAAGCAATGAGAGCAGCAGGACAGGGAGGGGATTCTGCCCCTCTGCTCTGCTGAGACCCCACCTGCAGCACCGCATCCAATTCGGTAGCACAAGAAGGACGTGGACCTGCTGGAGAGGGTCCAGAGGAGGTCACAAAGACAATCCCTGGAGGCGTTCAAAAAGGGATTGGACGTGGCACTTGAAGCATGTTTTAATAGTCATGAGGTTTTAGGTGACAGGTTGGACTTGATGATCTTTGAGGTGTTGTCCAACCTTACTGATTCTATGATTCTATGATCAGAGGACTGAACATATCTAAGGCACTTACATGAGCCAGTGCTGCTGTGCTGGAAACTGGAATGGAATCAAAGAATCATTTAGGATGGAAAAGCCCTCTAAGATCATCCAGTCCAACACCACCATGGCCACTAAACCATGTCCCAAAGAGCCATATGAGCACATTTCTTGAACACCTCCAGGGATGGTCACTCCACCACCTCCCTAGGAAGCCTGTGCCAATGCCTGACTGCTCTTGCAGCAAAGAATTTTTTCCTGATCTCCAACCTAAACCTCCTCTGACACAATTTCAGGCCTTTCCTCCCCTCTTGTCACTAGTCACTCGGGAAAAGAGACCAACCCCTACCTCACTCCAACTCTCAGCCTCCTCTTCACCAAACCAAACAATCCCAGCTCCCCCAGCCACTCCTTGCTCTAGGTAAGAGGAAGAAATGTAGTGATTAGCCAGGGAGGAAAGACAAGGTGCTGTTGTCTGCTGTAACCCTTTCTGGTTGTGTAGCACTTCTGAAGTGGGTTTGATAGCTGCGGTTGTTGTCTTCTGTGAGTTACAAATACAGATTAGTGGTAACAAACTGTGGTGCTTCACTTGATCTATGAGTTAGGCCAATTTATTGTGTTGTAAGGACTAAAAAAAAATCAAGATAATAAAGCTCAGAAATTAACCAAAGCAATGGGATCTGCAGAGCTTGGTACTGCAGGAGCTGGGAAATCTCATGTGTGAGGTTATTTATCCTCCAGTTCCAGAGCCACGTTTTGGGTCTTTTTCTCTCCACTGTTTAAACAGAGCCATTTTAGGGGAGAAGCAAGGTAAAAAGGAGTCCTGAAATTGGTTTGCTCAGGCAGTTTTGCTGGCTGGGGTTCTCAGACCAATTCCAGAACAGAAGCAGTTCTCAGGTAGGATTCTCAGCCCAGTTCCAGGACAGAAGGAGCCATTAGGAGCTATCAGACAGTCCATAAAGCTTTTGCACAATTTGGAAGTCATTTGCCTGCCATTAAGAACAAACAGAGCCCAGCTGGAGAACACCTTTCACTACCTCCTACGTGTCCTCACGGGAATGATCCAGCTCACCTTGACAAATTCTATGTCCAGCAGGAAGTGTTTGCAGAAGTGCTTGAAAAACAGCTGGCTTCTGACTTGAGGCTGTCAGACTCAAACAGCCTCTGCACGCATACAGGGTCCTCAGAGCAGGAAGCTCCTCTGGGTGTTCCTCCAAGGTGAGAGGAGAACTCTGGAAAGCGCTTGATGCTTCTGCTGCAGGGAGACAGGGCAGTCCTGGGTGAGCCCAGGGAGAGCAGAGGGGGATTCATAGATTCATTAAATGGTTTGGGTTGGAAGAAACCTTAAAGATCATGTAGTTCCAACCCCCATACCATGGGCAGGGACAAATCCCACTAGACCAGGCTGCTCCAACTTGGCCTTGAACACCTCCAAGGAGGGTGCATCCACAGCCTCCCAGGGCAGCCTATTCCAGTGCCTCACCACCATTACTGGATTGCAAATGGTGCCCATGTGTCTTCCCAGCTAGCTCCACACACCCCAGCACCTAAAGCGTGGGTGCAGATGCCACCATGTGGCATCATCTCACCTACACCAGGAGTGCATGAGTGTCTTCATTTCACTTTTCATTCAGCAGTTCAGGGGCTGGGTTGGCCAGCTCCATGAACAAAGAATCAAGCCCACATCTCAAAGTGTGGCTTGTCCAGCTAACTTTCCAAGCCTTCCTATCCCAGCCCTGCAGCCCTGATGCTGCTCTGCAGTGAAACTACCAGCACTGGAACAAGGGATCATTGTTAGCAGATCATCTGGGTGGGTGCATGTGGGATAATAAACAATTCTGGCATTAGCTGCAGAGAAGTGCACAAATGAATTACCTGCTGCTTCCAGCCAGTCGTGCATAATTCAAATTCCCCTGTGCTGGGGATCTAATTAGTAATCATCCAAACCATTCCTAAATTACCCAGGTTTGAGTTACTGGCATAGCAACGCCAGTCATTTCCGATAGGATTATTAATCCATTTGCCAGTGTGAGACTGCCAGGGCAGAGGCAGTGGGAAGCCACAGCCCCAGTTAATGTTATTAATGTTTCTTTGCCAATTAACCTATCTGGTGTTCAGGGACAAACAGCAGATGTCACACAGAGAGATATTTTTAAAGCTCTGTGGATGCATGCCACATGTCCTGCTGGTTCGGCCACCTTGAAACGCAAGAAGCTGGCATCAGACCTGCATGTGCAAACTGCACAAGAACCAAGAGACAAGAGGAAAGAGAAGAGCTACTGAGGTATCAGAGCAGAGCCACTGAGGTAGCAAGAGCAGAGCTACCAAGGTATCAGGATAGAGTTACTGAGGTATCAGACTAGAGTTACCAAGGTATCATAGCTCAGGTGGGAATCCACTCCAAAAAGGGTCTTAGAAAGCATAAAGCTCACCACAGTGCCTTTCAGTGATTCCTGCTCCAGTAAAAGATGTCTGTAATTTGTTTTCTTTATTGATAATAATTTAAAAGCTTCCTCAGAGTGATCTCTGAGGATCTCTACTCCAACCTCCCGATGCCTTTTAACTAGACTAAGATCCAGTCTAACCCTGCTTTCCCTCAGCTTCAAACCATTACTATTTGTTCTGTCCCTAGACACCCTGGTGAAGTGTCTCTCTGGAGCCTTCCTGTAGGATCCCTTCATATATGGAAGGCAGCTCTAAGGTCTCCTTGGAGTCTTCTCCAGGCTGATAAACCCCAGCTCCCTTAGCCTGTCCTCATAGCAGTACTCCAGCCCTTGGATCATCCTTGTGGCCTCCTCTGGACTCTTTTCAACAGCTCTGAGTCCTTCTTATGCCAGGGACACCAGAACTGGATGCAGCATTGGAGGTGGAGTGTCAGCAGAGTAAAGGGGCAGATTCCCCTCTCTTGCTCTGCTGGCCACACTCCTCTTGCTGCATCTCAGCACACAGCTGCCTTGTGGGCTGCATGAGGGCACTGCTGGCTCATGGTGAGCTTCTCAGCAACCAACATCCCCAAGTCTCTTTCTTCAGTGCTGCTCTCAACTCATTCTGCACCCAGCCTGGATTTGTGCCTGGGGTTGGCCCAACCTGCATGCAGGACCAATTCTGAAGGGCACTCAAGAGGTCCTTCCCCATGACTGTACAGTCAGTTCTGTCGAAAAGCAAACTGTCTGTTTAGTGTGCCCTAAATGATTTATAGATTCATATTCATTCATGGAATGGTTTAAGTTGGAAAGGACCTTAAAGGTCATGTGGTTCCAACCCCCTACCATGGGCAAGAACACCTTCCTCTAGACCAGGTCTGGAAGCTGTATGTTCATCCTGAGCCTTCCCTGTCCACCATGGCTTCACAGCAGAACACCTTCTCTAGGACTGATATGTTACTAGGTAAGGTCAGGGTGAGGCCTTTGTTTAGGGCAAATGATCCTAGAGCCATGGCTGTGGGAGTTCCAATCTGCCACTGATGCCTCTCACAGATGGGACACTGGGTTAGACAAAGCTCAGATCACATGAAACCATGTTCCCAAACTTGACTCACTTTTAAAGGGGCTTTTAAAGTTACTGATCCAAAGCTCCCTTCAAATACATCCTTGCAGAGGCAGTGCCTGCTTGCAGAAGCCCTGACAGTTTGATGTCACATAAAGCCTTTGCTCTCAGCCAAGCAGCATTTGGGTCCCTGGGTATCTCAGTGCCACAGCCCAATTCCCTGCATAATCCAAAATTGTCACTAAACCAATTACATAGCAGGAGGGATGTGCTTGGATCAGCCACCAGCACTAACTCTGTCACAGGCTGGAGCTTGGCCACTTAAGGAAGCCACTCTGGCACCCCAGCTACCATGGCTGTAAATACCAGCAGCTCCCTCTGCACCCTTCAGTGCTTTCCATATCATTTTTAAATGAATTAACTAATTGGAAGTGAATTTTGTTTTCCCAGTCACTTTGAGAGCCTCACTGGAAAACTGATATTTGCAAACATGCTACAGAAAACATTTCTGAAATCAGTGAAACCTAATAATCAAAAGCCAAAGGAGAGCTGAATTTTCACCAGCCCAGGAAAATCAAGAGACCTGGAATTGAGTGACAGCATCCAGAGAAGGGCAACAAAGCTGATGAAGTGTCTGGAGAGCAGGGCTGGTGAGGAGCAGCTGAGGGAACTCGGGGTGTTTAGTCTAGAGGAGGCTGAGGGGAGACCTCCCTGAAAGGAGGCTGCAGTGAGGTGAGCGTTCATCTCTTTTCCCTAAGATCAAGTGGTAAAAGAAGAGGAAATGGCCTCAAGTTGCACCAGGGGAGGTTAGATATGAGAAGAAACTTCTTGACTGAAAAGGTTCTTAAAAACTGCAACAGGCTGCCCAGAGAGGCAGTGGAGTCACCATCCCTGGAGGTGTTTCGGAGAGGCAGAGATGTGGTGCTGAAGGCCATGGTTTAGCACCAGCCTTGGCAGAGTTAGAGAATGGTTGGACTGGGTGATCTGAAAGGGCTTCTCCAACCCAAACAATTCTACACTTCCATGATTAAATAAACTGTGAATGTTTTCTCACTTTGTGCTGGGGCTCCCCATGTAGAAAAGCTCTGCATGACAAAATAGCATGGGAGAGCGCACTGCACAATTCTTATTAAATAACCAAAACAAAAAACCAAATCCGAAGGGCAGGAATAAAGTTGTGGACAGATTTCCCAGCCATCAGCTAACAGAAGGAGTTTATATTTTTTTGCAGTGGCTCAGGATAATAAAATTGATCTGTTGACTACACAGGCCCATAAAACAGTTTACACAGAGCTAGAGTTATTGCCAGATGGATCAGAAACAAAACCCGTCCACGAGAAAATGGCCTTCCAAGCATTCCTTTTCCATCACACATCATGGCAACTGCAGGGTAAATGAGGACCAGGTTTCCTCCAGGTTTGGCACTTTGAGATATTCTGCACTTAAATGTGGCTCAAGGATGAAGTGCAGGGTGCTGGGTGTGCTGGAAAGGACTGTTGAACCCTTGGATGTTCTCCTCCTGAGGGCAAATGCAGGTTGTAGCCTGGCCCAGGCTTGCTCTGGTAAAGGAAACTGGTTTATAGAATGGTCAGATTGTTTCAATTTGAAAAGGCCTCCAAGATCATCAAGTGGAACCTCCAAACTAAGACCACTGGGGCCATTAAACCATATCTCCAAGTGCCATGTCCACAGGGCACTTTGAACACAAGGCTGATTTTTATCCTTGGCAGGACAGGCAGTGGGAGATGCTCTTTTCTAAACCCCACAGGAAGATGATTGAGCTGAGAACTTCAGGTGCAAACAGATTAAAATACCATAAGCACCATGCCCTCACTAGTGGCACTTAGACTCCAGATCTCTTTGACTTCAGTCTGAAACAGATGTCCTCCTCAGAACTGTGTCATAGAATGGGTTGGGCTGGAATAGACCTTAAAAGTCATCTAGTTCCACCCCCCCTGCCATGGGCAGGGATAACTTCCACTAGACCAAGTTGTTCAAGGCATCCTCCAACCTGGCCTTGAACACCACCAGGGAGGAGGCATCCACAACCTCCCTGGGCAACCTGTTCCAGTGTCTCACCACCCTCACTGAAAAGAATTTCTTCCTAATGTCCAGTCCAAAACTCCCCTCTTCCAACTTAAATCCATTCCCTCTTATCCTATCACAAGAAGCCCTTCCCAGCTTTCTTGTAGGTCCCCTGTCCCTTGGATAAACCCCACCAGCTCAGGATTTCAGCATTGTCATGCTGTGTAATCAGTTCCACTTTATGATTAGAGAACAAACAATTGAACTCCAAAATTCTAAAAAAGTCATTATAAACACCTCACTTAAGAACTCAAAATTAGCATCCAAACTTGGGTGACAAAGATGAAGAGATGCGGGGCTGAGGAGCATGGCTCAGCACCAACCTTGATGTACTTAGATACTGGTTGGACTCAGTGATCTTGAAGGTCTTTTCCAACTGAAATGATTCTATGATTCTCTGGTTGCTTCTTCTGATTGCCATGTATAGAGGTTCCCTTAACAAAAAGGAGACTTGGTCCTCAAGTGTGTTTATCTCTGTTGCTGAACACTCTTTGGGCTGGTTCTTAGCATCACTGCCCTTGGATGTCAACTGCCACTTGGTCTTTGAAGCTGTGGATTCCTGCATGATCAGAGCCAGGGCTGACAAGTGGGGTTTTGATGTAGTTTCCTGAGGGCCATGGTTTAGCACCAAAGCTGGTAGAGTTAGAGAGTGGTTGGACTGGATGATCTTCAGGTCTCTTCCAACTGAAACAATTCTATTCTATAAATGGTTCATACTCTTGATCCAAGAAGCAGATGACTGCAAATGAATACCCTAGTAACCTGGGAATGGAGGAGCTTTTCTTACAGAACCTAGGCAAAGGGAGGTTTGGAAAGAGCAAAGGAGAGTTATCTTCTCCCAGGGCTACAAATCTGCTCCTGGGAGGGTTGCATCACTCCTGTTTCCACTACCCAGTCAAGGTTAAAAGACCTGCAGGAAGCCAATGCAGAGCAAGAAACTGAACCTGAGGTTCCAAACTGTCTGGCTAATGCCCTAGTCATTGGAGAATCCAACATCCAACATCAGTTTCATGACTGCTAAAGACAGTCAGGATACAAAGCAAGCAAAGCCCTCAATTCCCTGCTCCACAGAGCAGTGTACACCGCAGCCTCGTGCCACACCGGTGCTGGTTTGCAATCTGCCAAGGTTAACAATAGCTCTAACGGAAAACCCTTATCTGCAGCAGAGTATTAATTAGGGCCCTCATGCACAATGCAGCCCAAATTTGCATGCAAAGAGGGCTGCAGAGGTTCTCCACAGGAGCATGTTAGAGCCCACAGAGAGCTGGGGAGCTTCAGGAAAAGCCTGGCACTGAGCTGTCTAACACCCAAAGAGGAGCGTTGGGCCAGCACCAGATAACCTCCCTCTTGCACTGAGGCCAAAGCAGTTCTGGACCTCTCTGCACTACTGAGCAGAACAGATGCAATCATCTGGGCTGGGACAATTCTCAGCATCAGTCCAGGCTGTAGAGTGATCTGATAGAGAGCAGCCCTGCAGAAAAGGACTTGGGGATTCTGGTGGATGAGAAGCTGGACATGAGCACTTGCAGTCCAGAAGGCCAATAGCAGCCTGGGATGCATCAAAACCAGCATGGCCTGAGATGGAGAGAGGTAATTCTGCCCCTCTGCTCTGCTCTAGCAAGACCTCACCTGCAGTGCTGTGTCCAGCTATGGGGCCCCAATGCAAGAGAGATGTGGGCCTGGTGGAGCAGGCCCAGAGGAGGCCACAAAGATGATTAGAGCACTGGAGAGTCTCTGCTATGAGGACAGGTGGATGCCAAGGTCCCTTCCATTCTATGCCTTCATGGACTTTCCATCAGACTAGCAAAGAAACGGAGGTGCTGTCCCAGCAATTTGCACATCTTTTGTCATCTTCCAGCTAAAATAGGCCATCTGGGACAGACTCATGGCTTGGCAGTGGTGACTCTGAGCCTCTTTTTAACATGATCCTTCACCAAGCCAATGGTTAACAGATCAGTCTTTTTCCAGGGGCTGTTATCTTGCTGCCAAAGTCCAGAGCTAAGTGATGGCTACGTGACTTGCAAATTGCTGGGTACAAAAATCAATAGTTCCTCTGGAAAATTCTTGCTCTTATCAGGCCTGGATTTTATGCAGTGAGGACAAGAACATTTTCTTCTGGTGTTTTCAGGCTAACTTGTGAGAGCTCTCTCATGCTACAGCAGGGACAAGAACGTTTGCAAATGCTGCTGACAAAGTGGCTCCAAGGTTTGCACAAGGCCAGGAGCGAGCCGTCCACTAGTTTAAGATGGAGACTGATGGCTGTATCAACAGGATGGTACAACAGGGTTGTGTGCAACCAGAGGGGACAAAGCATGACCTTGGGGTGGGGGAGGGTCTTGTGAGATGACTGTGTTGAGTTCTGATCTCCCCAGCATAAGAATCACAGAATTATTGAGGCTGGAAAAGACCTCTGAGATCATCAAGTCCAGCCTATGACCTAACACCATGACATCAGCTAAACCATGCCACATTCCAGTGCGTAAGAAGGACACAGAGCTATTGAAGAGAGTCCAAAGGAGGGCCACAGAGGTGATCCAAGGACTGGAGAACCTCTGCTGAGGATAGGCTGAGGGAGCTGGGCTTGTTCGGCCTGGAGAAAAGAAGGATCCACGGACACCTTAGAGCTGCCTTCCAATTCCTAAAGGGATCCTATAGGAAAGCTGGAGAAGGACTTTTCCTAAGTGTGTCTAGAGACAGGACAAGGGGGAATGGTTTGAAGCTGAGGGAGAGCAGAGTTAAACTGGATCTCAGGAAGAAGGTCTTCAGTATGAGGCTGGTGAGACTCTGGAACAGGTTGCCCAGGGAGGCTGTGGATGCCTCTTCCCTGGGGGTGTTCAAGGCCAGGTTGGATGAGGCCTTGAGCAGCCGAGTCTAGTTGAGAGGTGTCTCTGCCCATAGCAGGGAGGTTGAAGTAGATGATCTGAGTTTTCTTCCAACCTGAGCCATTCTGTGACAACCACTCCACAGCCCTGCTCCCCACATAGATTCAGCATTTTTAAGAGCAACAGAAACAAACATCAACTGTCAACTGCATTCTGCTCCTAGCAGATGCTACAATATTTTTATTCAAACACTTTTCCTCCCTTTTAATCACCACCAGAGCTTCCTCCTGGGCTGCTCTGGAGCTCCTTTTCCTTCCCAGCCATGACCTGCCAGACAGCAAGTATTAGTGAGGCTGTAGCCAGGGCTCTAAGATGCCAGCGTGGGAGAACTGGTGAGAAAGCAGGGGAAAAAAAATCAAGTCTCTGCATGTGGGTGCCTGCCCAGCTGGTCATCTGCAGAGCTCTGCCTCTCCAGGACCCACTTGGACTCATTATAGATTTGCTCTGTTTTTCCAATACTGCATATGCAGATGGTCCAGTGTTCACTTCTGCACTTGGTGCCATGGTTTAGTTGATTAGATAGTGTTGGATGATAGGTTGGACTCCATGATCTCAAAGGTCCTTTTCAACCTGGTTAATTCTATTCTATTCTCTTTGGGCAAGGCAAGCACTTGGCATGAAGCAAAGCCACCAGCCACTGGCCTCACAGCCTTGTACCCCAGAAAAGGAAGGTACACTCCTTCAACACTGCTCCCCCTCGATGGCAGAACCTTTCCCCTCTTTGGGCCATGACCCCTCTGTACCCTCTCTCACCCCTCTGACTCCTTGCGTTACTCAGCATTCCCAGACTTCAAAGTCCCTGAGGTGTCTTTGATCCTCTCAGCCTTTTCCTACCACTTCCTTCCCTCTTCATCCAAAAATGAGGCATAAGATGAAAGATGTGGAGATAAAAGAGCAGAAGACAGCAAGTTCAACCCCAGACAAAGGTGGGACACAGCAAAAACGTCAGGCCACAGCCACTGGTGCAGGCACGCAGAGCAAACACAACTGGCTCCCAGTAAGACACTGCAAGTAGTTGTTCAAAATGCAGGGATGTGATGCAGGCAACAGAGCTCTGCCAGCTAATGCCGCACCATTCGGGGGGGTGAATCTGCAGGAGGAACAAAGCACCACACCACCCTCACAGCCACAGAACTAAATCCTCAGAAACTGCAAACTGCCAGAGCTTGCTGAAGTCCATGACTGTCACACGATTCTCACCAGCTACAGGATTTTCCAATCACTCAGTCTCCTGAGCCTCTGAAACACAGATCCTTTCAAAGTTCCCCAAACAGAAAATCATAGAATCATTAAGACCTCCAAAATCATCCAGTCCAACCCTCAACTTAAGACCACCATGGCCACTAAGCCATGTCCCCAAGTGCCATGTCCACAGGTTTCATGAACACCTCCAGAGATGGCGACCCCACCACATCCCTGGGCAGCCTGTTCCGATGCCTGACCACTCTTGCAGCAAAGA
This sequence comes from Dryobates pubescens, assembly GCF_014839835.1. NCBI lineage: Eukaryota > Metazoa > Chordata > Aves > Piciformes > Picidae > Dryobates > Dryobates pubescens. The sequence continues at coordinate 45,734,852 of NC_071612.1, forward strand.
AATTGTTCCCAATATGCAATAATCAGGTTGCAGAGAGAGAAAGCTTGTGGGAAAGAGCAGAACAGCAAGCCTGGAGCATTCACTGCCTGTGGAATAGGTTGTTTGGGTAGAACAGAGGATGTTTTTTTCACAGCCATGTGAGCATCTCTTATCTCCTACCAGCAGAGAGCAAACTGCCTACAAAGGGGCTTATCAGGGTCGAAGATGATTACAGCTGCGTGGCTAATTGTGATATGACACCACAGAGAGGATCATTGGCTCTGATCTTGATGGGCACTGACCAAGGAAGGTTTGCAACACTTGGACAGAGCTCAGAGGGTCACTCTAACGGATCAGCTCCTTCCAGGAGGGCTCCTCTGGAGCTTGGTATCTTCACAGCTCTCTGGCTGTGATGGAGCATATTTCATATGTTTAATTCAGGAATCCACACATGGAAAGTAAACAAAACCAAAGTAATAGTCTCAGAAATACCCTGGGAAATATGTATGTAAATCTGGAATGCATTTGCAGAGGGGTTTGAGGGCAGTAAATGCCACAGATACTTGTAGCCCTTGAGGTCACAATATTGAATCCGAATGTTCTCTCCTTCAGTGGTTACCAGGCTTCCTGGCCTCTTATTTCTTTTTGCTTGTGAAGCAGGAAGAGTTGCAAGTTTCATCTTTGCCGTGATCATAGGTCAGGGATTTAATAAGGCATCTAAGCAAGGCTGGAGATGGGAAGTGTTTTAAAGCAGAATGCAGCTTTTCAAATATTTCAGGAGGTTGTTCCCCAGTCGTTGCCCAAATCTGTCAGGAAATTGTAAGGCTTTGAATAAGTTGTTTGGTTGGTTTTGCTGATAGCATCGTTCAGATGATTATCAAAATGCTTTTCTCACCAAAAAAAAAAGAAAATAATTCAAAACTGAAACAGGATGAATCCCCATCCCTGCAGGCATTTAAAAGAGGCAGAGATGTGGTGCTGAGGGCCATGCTTTAGCACCAGCCTTGGCAGAGTTAAAGAATGGCTGGATTCATGATCTTGAAGGTCTGTAAACGTACCAGATATCATTCAGGGCTGTCACACAGAACCACAGAACGTGTCTGTTTGGAAGAGACCTCCAACATCATCCAGTCCAGTCTCCAACCCAGCACTGAAGGGTCGGCACTAACCCACGTCCCTAAGAGCCAGGTCCGCATGCCACCTGAATGCCTCCAAGGAATCTTGAGCCTCTCTCTACCTTGGCTGTCACCTGGCTTTTGGAGATCAGAGTTTCTGAAATCAAAGCACTCCTACCCAAGCTGCAGCACCAGCCAGTCAGCCCACTGTCATCATCCTTCCACTGCTCATAAACAGTCTCAAGTAGAGCAAAAATAAAAGCTAACGACTGGTGAACTTCAATAAATCCTTTTGCTCATTACTCACCAGCTTCATCAATCTCTCACCATTAGACAGTCAGACTAACAGGACACAGAACTGTTGCACTCCTGCCATAAATCTTTCCTGCTCCTGCTGTGGTTACAACAGAAATTTACCATTGCTTTTGTTTCCTTCCATCCCCTCTATAATTCATCTCCACACCTCACCACACATGCTCAGTGTGCATTGCTTTGTGCCTGCCCATTGGGGTCTCCTCCCCAGCACGTCCTCCCTGAGCTCTGTGCTGTGTGGTGTCACAGGTAACCACTGCTCCAGCTCAGGGACCATGGCCTGTTTGTGGTCTCTCCCCAGCTCTCCCGCGATGAGCCAATATGCCGCGAGCTGAAGCCTGCCTTGCTCAGCACTTATTGATCTGGTGCCTTGCTCACTGCTTACATCAAAACCCCACTTGTCAGCCCTGGCTCCACTATCATCATCTGATCATGCAGGAATCCACAGCCTCAAAGACTAAGTGCCAGTTGACATCCAAGGGCAGTGATGCTAAGAACCAGCCCAAAGGGTTTTCAGCAACAGAGACGAGTAACTGACACTTGAGGACCAAGTCTCCTTTTTGTTAAGGGCACCTCTACATGGCAATGTAAAAGCACCCAGAGAATCATGGTCATAGAACCATTTCAGCTGGAAAAAAACCTTCAAGATTATCAAGTCCAACTGGTATCTGAGCTTGCCAAGGCTGGTGCTGAACCATGGCCCTCAGCACCACATCTCTGCCTCTTTGAAACACCTCCAGGCATGGGGATTCAATCACTTCCCTGAGCAGCCTGTTTCACGCTTTGAGAACCCTTTCAGTCAAGTTTCTTCTAAGACCCAACCTAAACCTTCCCTGATGCAATTTGAGGGTATTTCTTCTCACTTGTTCCTAGGGAGAAGAGACCAAATCCAGCATCATTCCATCCTTCTTTCAGGGAGTCGTAGAGAGCATTGAGGTCTCCCCTCAGCCTCCTTTTCTCCAGACCGAACATTCCCAGTTTTTTCCAGCTGCTCCTCACCAGACCTGTTCTCCAGACCCCTCACCAGCCTCTTTACCCTTCTCTAGACCTGCTCCACCACATAAATATCCTTCTTGAAGTGAGGGTCCCAAAACTGAACTCAGTACTGAAGGTGTAACCTCACCAGTGCTGAGTACAGGGGCATGATCACTGTTATGGTCCTGCTGGCCACACTATTGCTGATCCAGGCCAGGATGCTGGTGGCCTTCTTGGCCACATGGGCACACAGTGGCTCATCTTCAGCCAGCTGTTGATCAACTATGGAAAATGGAGCACTTCAGCTGGCTCTTGCAGCAGTGAGGCTCAATGACGGTACAGTCATAGGATTCCAAAATAAGAGGAACCCTATGGACCCCATATTATAGGCAAGTTGTCTGGTATTTTGGGTAGAAAAAGGGGTATAAAGTACATCAAAACTTTGTCCACCTTGCTATAAGGAACACTGACCTAGTGGGAGATTTCAGTGGAGCAAAGATGTTACACATTGGTTTGGACTCCTCAGCAGATGCCCTGTCCACTGCAAATCCCAAACCCTGCTTGATGCTGAGGACACCCAGACAGGTGCATGTTCATGCAGCACATCGATATCACTTTGGACCAGGACCAAACGACCTCTGTCTCACCTCTCTGAATACTCAGTGCACCAAGACAAACACAAGGTGTTCATCCATCTCACCCTCACCTCATACAGTGCCATTTGAGCAACAAAAATCACTGCACGCCCTGTCCTCCATGGTCCTAAAGGACAGACTTAATCAACCTCCCCTGAAGACCACTGCTCTTAAGCTGCTGGAGAGCTTTGAAAACCCCATTTGGAAAGGCAGCTCTGCTCTCTGTGAGCATGCAGCAGGGCAAAGCCTGAACAAATGACACTGCTGAGTGACCCTCAGCCTAGCGTATCAATCACTTTGCCTCTGTGAAGAAGAGCTGTGGAGGGACAGATGCCAGCAGCCAGTGTGCTGATACACTCGCTTCTGTCATCATGGGGGAAGGTGGGGCTGTAAGTGACAGCAGAGCCTCTGTGGGGTTTGGGCTACAGTATCTTGAAAATCCAGCCAGGAAAGATCAAGATTTATAGTCGGATTTCTGACTGACTGAACTCATCTACCTGCTTACCCAGAAAACGGCAGAGGTCCACCAGCAACCTCTAGTGTACAGCTGTCCTGCTACACACGTTGCTAAGCTCATGGGGATGAGCCTGCAGCGCTCTGGAGGAACCTGGTCTCTTAAGGCTTTGCAACCTCTGCAGAGAAAAGAATTTACTTACAAGGTGGTTCAGAGAAAGAAACCTAAGTACCTAACCATGAGGAGGAACTTCCTTAATTGGAGCATGACAGAATGCTGGAGCAGGCTGCCCAGAGAGGCAGTGGACTCTCCATGTCTGGAGTCATTCCAAAACCACCTGGACATGTTCCTGTCTGACCTTCTCTAGGTGACCCTGCCTTGGAAAGAGGTTTGGACTTGAGCATCTCCAGAGGTCACTTTCAATCCCTACCATTCTGTGATCGTGACCCATGACAAAGAGGCAGCATGCAGAAAAGGAGGAAACCTTCCCACACTACATAGGCATTACCTACTACCAAACTATCACTTGCCTCCAGCACATGAGGCACCAGGTGAGATCAGCTAAGGATGACAAGAACCACAAGCACTTCAGAATGCTCCAGAGCAGCACAACACAAGGGTTTGCTTATGGTACTTGGCATCATCCTCCACCAAGCACCCTCTCTATTTTTGCCATCTCTGTGAAACAACAGCAAAAGAGAAAGCTCTGGGACAGCAGCATGGGTTGGCACAATGGCTTGTGGAATACACAGAGAGCTCCATCACCATCTGAGTCTCCATGCAGCAGGAGCTGTGTGGAGCACACCATTTTTTTTGCATCTCTCAGCAGGAGGCTGCAAGGCAGGTTTAGACTAGTTTACAGCTGCCCAGTTGCAGCACCCAGGAACTCAGCAGCCCAGGTGAGGATAGAGGCAGATCAGGTCTTGTAACACACTTATGGAGAGGAACTTAGGCGCATTTCCATGCTCTGCATGGCTTGCATTACTGGTAGCGTAATCCAATCCATTGCAGCTAACTCTGGTGAGGAAACAGCTCACTGCAGTCCCCAGGGGACTGTTTCCATGTGCTCCTGATTTGTAACTGCTTGGTTTCACTTTCATCTGCTGGATTTCTGGTGGCAACCAACCCACAGCCAAGTTTCAGCCCACATGCCATGCACTGCCAGTTACACAGCAAAGGGGACTCATTCCTTCCCTCAGCTGCTTCTGCTGCCTGGTCCTGCCCACCGGTGCTCTGCAGAACTCTCTGCTTCTCGCTTTGGCACATACACAGTTTGCCTGCCACATCTCACCCTTAAACTTCCCAGCTTCAGCTTCTGAGTTTCTTATTTTCCAGAGTCCCATTTCTCTATCAGATGGCTTCTGACTTCAAGGTCACCTTACAGGTACCAGAAACATTTCACAGAATGGTGGGGGTTGAAAGGGACCTCTTTAAATCGAGTCCAACCCCACAGCTAAAGCAGGGTTACACAGGGCAGATTGCACAGGAAAGCATCCGGGCAGCTTTGGAATCTCTCCAAAGGAGACTCCACAACCTCTGTGAGCAGCCTGCTCCAGGGCTCTGGCACACTCACAGCAAAGAATTTTTAACTTGTGTTCAAGTGAAATCTCCTGGGTTCTATCTTGTGCCTGTTGCCTCTTGTCTTCTCACATGGTGCCACTGAAAAGATCCCAGAACAATCCTCTTGACCCTCAACCTTTAGACATTGATCAGCATTGAGAAGATCACCTAGTGTCATAGTATCAGTCAGGGTTGGAAGGGACCACAAGGATCATCTAGTTCCAACCCCCCTGCCGTGGGCAGGGACACCCCACGCTAGATCAGGCTGGCCAGAGCCTTGTCCAGCCTGGTCTTAAACACCTCCAGGGACGGGGCTCCAGCCACCTCCCTGGACAACCCATTCCAGGGCCTCACCACTCTCATGGTGAAGAACTTCCTCCTCACGTCCAGCCTGAATCTCCCCACCTCCAGCTTCATTCCATTCCCCCTAGTCCTATCACTACCTGATATCCTGAGAAGTCCCTTCCCAGCCTTCTTGTAGGCCCCCTTCAGATACTGGAAGGCCACAATTAGGTCACCTCAGAGCCTTCTCCAGACTGAACAGCCCCAACTCCTTCAGTCTGTCCTCATAGGAGAGGTGCTCCAGCCCTCCGCTCATCCTCATGGCCCTTCTCTGGACACGTTCCAGCACATCCATATCCCTCTTGTAATAGGGGCTCCAGAACTGGACACAGTACTCCAGGTGGGGTCTCAGCAGAGCTGAGTAGAGGAGAATCACCTCCCTTGACCTGCTGGCCACACTTCTCTTGATGCAGCCCAGGATCTGATTGGCTTTCCAGGCTGCAAGTGCATACTGAGAGCTCATGTTGAGCTTCTCGTCCACTAGCCCCCCCAAGTCTCTCTCCTCAGGGCTGCTTTCCAGCCAGCCACTGCCCAGCCTGGATTTGTGCCTGGGATTGCCTCCACCCAGATGCAGGACCCTGCACTTGGTCTTGTTGAACCTCATGAGGTTGGCTTGTGCCCACCTCTCCAGCTTGTCAAGGTCCCTCTGGATGGCATCCCTTCCCTCCAGTGTGTCTGCTGCACCACACAGCTTGGTGTCATCAGCAGACTTGCTGAGGGTGCACTCAATGCCACTGTCCATGGCACCCACAAAGATGTTGAACAAAACTGGTCCCAGGACCTCTCAGGCTGCTCTTCTTCAAGCTAAAGAGCCCCAAGGTTCTTAGCCTCTCCTCTTAAGAGAGATTCACAGGCTCATAGTTTTGGTTGGAAGGGACCTTGTGGGCAGGGACCATTTCCATTAGACCAGGTTGCTCAAGGCCTCATCCAACCTGGTCTTCAACACCACCAGCACAGGGGCATCCACAACTTCCCTGGGCATCCTGCACCAGCGTCTCACCACCCTCACTGGAAAAAGTTTCTTCCTAATCTCCAGTCTGAATCTCCACACTTCCAGCTCAAAGCCATTGCCTCTCATCCTGTCACTATAAACCCTTGTCAAAAGTCCCTCACCAGCTTTCTTGTAGCTCCCTTTAGGTACTGGAAGGCTGCTCTAAGGTCTCCCTGGAGCCTTCTCTTCTCCAGGCTGAACAGCCCAAACTCTCTCAGCCTGTCCCCATAGGGGAGGTGCTCGAGGCCTCTCAGCATTTCTGTGGCATTCCATTGGACTCTCTCCAATAGCATCCCTCCTGCAGTTTGCAGACAGCATGGGTGATAGCCTCTAACCCCACTTCTCTTTTGCAATGCAGAAAGATTCCCTTCTCCACCCAGACTGTGAGGGACTGTTGGCAGTAAGCTGCTCCCCACTGTACTGGAGCACTTCAACACCAAAATCCATGTTGGGAATGAGCATGCTGGAGCACTCAGTCAGTTGTGGAGAGCTGGACTGGCTGAGCTCATCATCACAGACTGAGAAAATCAGGTAGAGGGGAGCTAAGGAAGAGAAGTTCCTGAACTGAGAGGAATTCTGTCTGGATCCCAGAAGAGCCTAATTGATTTCCTCTGTTATTCCTCATGAGGTCTGTGGTGACAGGTTGGACTTGATGATCTTTGAGGTCTCTTCCAGCCTTGGTGATTCTGTGATTCAAAAGCCATCCCAAGTCCACCCATCTCTGTGCAAGGAAGGAGAAGTTCCACCCAGCCTGTAGCATGGTTTAATAGTCATGAGGTGTTGGCTGACAGGTTGGACTTGATGATCACTGAGATCTTTTCCAACCTTATTGATTCTATGATGTTTTGGGATGATTTGGTTCCCAAAGCTGTAGCTGAGGGCTTCTGATCCCAACACTCCTCAACATCCTGTGGAGCTGGCATGGTTTGGGGAGCCTCCCCTAAAATGGAACTTGCCTGTAAATCAGTACAAGGGACTGCCAGGCTGTACCAGCCACTGAAGGTCTGCTGCTGTCCTGTATTCCTTAACCTCATCTCTGCAACAGGGTCAGCTCCAGCCTCCTGGGGCTGCTGACACCAAGGTGGTCAGAAACCGCAGCCCAGCTGCCAGAGTGCAGCTGAGCCTTCATTTGAATGCTCACAAGGGAGGGAAAGAAAAGCTCCTTTATTCAGCTCATTCTTCCCATTATTCTTCTTTTCACATGCTGCGTTTGTTTTTGTCATTAGGGTTCCAGTGTCCCTAATAAGATATTAATGAGATGCTAATTCGACATGCAAATTACAGGAGACTGGCATGGAAGGGTTGCTATATTTAGAGCCAGAGCAGGATTTTAATGGCTGTCTTCACCCATCTTGTGCCTTTTGTCAATTGCTTCCTTACTCTGGTGAGCAGCCTCGCATCCCTAAGTGTCTAGGTGACCTTGGAGGTTAGGAGAAATGACAACATTTCTGGATTATATTACCATAGAAGTACAAAAAAAACCATTCCACTATGTTCCAGAGACACCATCAAAAGGAAGCCCTCTCCTTTTACAAAAAAAAAAGGACAACCTGGGACTCTTGCCTGCTGAGGAACAATAGCAAAGGGAAGGGATGCCCTGGGAAATGCCACACTACAGAGTTCAGGAGCGATGCCAGGATCGAAGTGTGCCCCTAAATCATATAACCTGGTCTGGAGGAGCAGAGGGAGAAGAGAAGGGTACATCTACATCCTGTGGTCCAGCACAGCCTGTCCCATGTCCTGACCCATAGACAGAGACTCTCTTCCTTCGTCTGTACCCTCAGCAGGGCTTCGTCTGGAGTGACTTCATTGCAAGCATGGCAGTAGCTTGGTCTCTTAAAACAAACGCTACTGGAAACATTACCCTAAGGAAGCAAGCCAAGCCCTCAGGTACTGAGAGATGGGACTCACCATAACCACCACCTTCATATCCCTGTGGCATGCCTCTCTCCCACAGCCAGTGCAAAACAACACCTTCTCACACCAAACTTGAAGACCAGGTCTGCAAGTCATAGAATCAATAAGGTTGGAAAAGACCTCAGATATCATCAAGTCCAACCTGTCAGCCAACACCTCTTGACTACTAAACCATGGCTTCAAGTGCCACATCCAATCCCCTCTTGAACACCTCCAGGGACGATGACTCCACCACCTCCCTGGGCAGCACATTCCAATGCCTAACAACTCTTTCTGTGAAGAACATTCTCCTCACCTCAGGCCTAAACCTCTCCTGGCACAGCTTGAGACGGTGTCCTCTTGTTCTGGTGCTGCTTGCCTGGGAGAAGAGACCAACCCCCGCCTGGCTACAACCTCCCTTCAGATAGTTGTAGACAGCAATAAGGTCTCCTCTGAGCCTCCTCTTCTGCAGGCTAAGCAACCCCAGTTCCCTCAGCCTCTGCTCATAGGGCTTGTGCTCTACACCCCTCCCCAGCTTTGTTGCCCTTTTCTGGACACATTCCAGCAACTCAACATCTTTCCTAAACTGAGGAGCCCAGAACTGGACAAAGGACTCAAGGTGTGGCCTAACCAGTGCTGAGTACAGGGGCACAATGACCTCCCTGCTCCTGCTGGCCACACTGTTCCTGATGCAGGCCAGGATGCCATTGGCCCTCTTGGCCACCTGGGCACACTGCTGGCTCATGTTCAGCCTACTATCAACCAGTACCCCCAGGTCGCTCTCTGCCTGGCCACTCTCCAGCCACTCTGACCCCAGCCTGTAGCACTGCATAGGGTTGTTGTGGCCAATGTGACACTTGGATGTGTTAAATCTCGTGATGTTGGACTCTGCCCATCTGTCCAGCCTGTTGAGGTCCCTCTGCAGAGCTCTCCTACCCTCTCACAGATCAACTCCTGCCCCCAGATTGGTGTTGTCTACAAATTTATTGATGACTGACTCAATGCCCTCATCCAGATCATCAATAAAGATATTAAAGAGCATGGGGCCCAGCACTCATCCCTGGGGGACACCACTAGTGCCTGGCTGCCAGCTGGATGTGGCACCATTCACCACCACTCTCTGGGCTCGGCACTCCAGCCAGTTCCTAACCCAATGCAGTGTGCTCCCATCCAAGCCATGGGCTGACAGCTTGGCCAGGAGTTTGCTGTGGGGAACGGTGTCAAAGGCCTTGCTGAATTCCAGGTAGACTACATCCACAGCCTGCCCCACATCCACCAGGCAGTCACCTGATCATAGAAGGAGATCAGGTTGGTCAGGCAGGACCTGCCCTTCCTAAATCCACGTTGTCACACCAGAGCTCAGGGTTTTGTCACCTGGAAACTGAGAGCAAGGATGCAGCCTTCCAGTCATAACTGTTGCAGCAGCACTGATTACAAACAGAAATTTTCAACCACAGTGCCTCAAAAGGTGCTCAAGCCTGAGAGAAGAGCTCAGTACTGAGCACAACCTGTCCTTGAATGCTAGAAGCTGGTATCAGGCACTCTACCCCAGAGGTCGTTACGAGAGGCTTGATAACCATTGCTCACTGCAGTATTATTGTCAGAGTGTTGGGATACCCTGCCCTGAGCAACAGAATTATGCTTGTCACCACACCAACTACCAAGCCCTTCAAACTGACAAATTTGGAATGCTTTTGAGAAGAAAAAGAAGTCTTTTTTTTTAATTATTCTTATTGCTGAAGTGTGCCAGCAGCAAGCTCATTATCTCATCTGCTGTCACCAGGTTATCATGTGCACATCAGATGCCCACAACTTCATGACAGGGCACCCCCAGCTCCTGCCAATACTAGTTACTCACAGCAAGATGTTTTTGTGACTCACAAAAGCCCAAGCCATCTTTTCTTTCAGTCTGCAAGGAAGCAGGACTGGTTTACAAAGTTATGGAGTCCTCTAAACTGGATCCTCAATTTGAGGAAACCAGTTGCAGCCCATGGGCCACACACTTGCTCAGGCAGGCATTAACTCATGTAGTGTTTGCAGGCTGCCTCACATAGCAGCTTCTGGCCCACAAAGAGCATTTTGAACACTACTCTGTTTTAGAGCAATATTACTCTGAATTTCTGGCTGGACCTAAATGATAATATTCAGGATAAATATCATTCTAAAAATGGTCTCATGGCTCTGATGGTTCAATGAGTTCCATCAGGCTCAAGGAGTGGGACAGCGCCAACTGCATGAGGTTCAACAAGTCACATTGCAAGATCCTGCTCTGAGTCAGGCCAGCTGCAGACACAAATCCAGGCTGGGTGCAGAGCAGGCTGAGAGCAGCCCCAAAGAAAGAGAATTGGGGGTTCTGGGTGCTGAGAAGCTCCCCATGAGCCAGCTGTGCCCTTGTGCAGCCCAAAAGGCAACTGTGTGCCAGGCTGCAGCAAGAGGAGTGTGGCCAGCAGGGCAAGAGAGGGGATTCTGCCCCTTTCCTCTGCTCTGCTGAGACCTCATCTCCAAGACTGCATCCAGTTCTGACGTCTCCAGCAGAAGAAGGACGCCAGAGAGATTTGGAGAGAAGCCAGAGGAGGCCACAAGGATGATCCAAGGGCTGGAGGACCTCTACTGTGAGGACAGGCTGAGGGAGCTGGGGTTGTTCAGACTGGAGAAGAGAAGACTTGGGGGACTTTACAGCTGCCTGCCAATACCTGAAGGGATCCCACAGGAAGGCTGCAGAGGGACTTTTCTTAAAGGTGTCCAGAGACAGAAGAAGGGGAAGGGTTTGAAGCTGAGGGAGAGCAGGGTTAGACTGGATCTTAGGAAGAAGTTTTGCAGCACAAGGGCTGGAACAGGTTGCCCAGAGAGGTTGTGGATGCCTCCTTCCTGGGGATGTTCAAGGCCAGGCTGGATGAGGACTCAAGCAGCTGAGTCTAGTTGAGAGGTGTCCCTGCTCATGGCAGGGGGCTTGGAGTAGATGATCTCTGAGGTCCCTTCCAATCTGAGCCATTCTATGACCAGATGAGAAATTGGGTCTTTTTTTATGTTTTTTTTTTTCCTCTCAATCACAGTCTCCAGATGAAAAATGCTACCAGAATCTCTGCAGACTTCTCCCTCCCCCAGTGATCTCAGCTGTTTTTATTGCTCTGAGGCAGCAGACAGTTTTGTTAATAACGGTAAATCCTTTTAGCCTCTGGTTAGAGCAGGTTGTGCTGTGATTGACAAGGTAATAAAAGTGTTAATGAGAGAAACTGGCACAGCCAGAGATCAATAGTTGCCAATAAGAAAAACAATTCTGATACTTAATTTTGTAGAATTCCCCCAAAGCGGTTGGAAATACATCACAATAGGTCTGTTTGATTGTTTAATGGATGTTCCCTCCCCAGTGCCCTCAGAGAGAGATCAAATTAACTGGGATTGGGCAAAATGGCAAAGAAGGGGACAGGATCCTCCTTCCTCCGAAGTTTGCAGGACTGGTGGGACATGGAGCTCTGGGGCAAAGCCATTTCTGAGATAAATGCTTTTGTGGCCACCTTTCCCAGCCAGCTGACTTCTCCAGATCACTTTTCCTCTGTGCAAGTTTTACTGGCAGAAAGGTGGGGGCAGATAACACAGAAGATCAGCTGTGGTGACAGTGATCACATCTAGGGAACGTGTCCAGAGAAGGGCAACAAAGCTGGGGAGGGGTTTGGAGCACAAGCCCTAGGAGGAGAGGCCGAGGGAGCTGGGATTGCTTAGCCTGGAGAAGAGGAGGCTCAGAGGAGACCTTATGGCTCTCTACAACTACCTGAAGGGAGGTTGTAGCCAGGAGGAGGTTGGTTTCTTGCCCCAGGTGGCCAGCACCAGAACAAGAGGACACAGTCTCAAACTGCACCAGGGGAGGTTTAGGCTGGATGTTAGGAAGATGTTCTTCATAGAAAGAGTGATTAGGCATTGGAATGGGCTGCCCAGGGAGGTGGTGGAGTCACCATCACTGGAGGTGATTAGGAAGAGACTGGATGGGGCACTTGGTGCCATGGTTTAGTCTATTAGTGTTGGATGACAGGTTGGACTCGATCTCAAAGGTCTTTTCCAACCTGGTTAATTCTATTCTGTTCTAGGTTATGGCCATAAAAATAAACCCCAGGCAAAAATGCTGGGTCAGTTGTGCTGTCCTGAAGACATGGACCTGTTGGAGCATCTCCAGAGAAGGGACACAGAAATGATCAGAGCAGGTTGGGGAACTTCTTCTATGAGGACAGGCTGAGGGAGTTGGGATTGTTCAGATGGATGAAGAGAAGTCTCTGGGAAGAATTTATTGCAGCCTTCCAACACTTAAAGCAGCTGATAAGAAAGCTAGAGACCCATCCCTGGAACCATTCCAGGACAGGCTGGATGAGGCTCTGAGCAATCTGATCAGGTTAAAGATGTCCCTAATATAGGGATGCTGAGGGAACAAGGGCCAATGCAGTGTTCAGATTAGTGCCAGTTTGGCTGCTGAGAGTTAATCAGGGCGGCAGGAGCAGACGAAGCGCACACAACTTGCAGCATGGATTAACATCAGTTGCTTGCTAAGAGGCCCTGTACATGGCACAGCCCTGTGTGGCCCTAAATACCCTGTAATACCCTAAATCTCCTCTCACAAATCTATCCCAGGCCAGATGCATGTAAAAGCCTAATCCCATTTCAAGGGCAGCTGTTCACTGCAGGAGAGCGTGTGCTGGCAGAAGGAAGCCCTGCCAGACTAGGATTGCAGGGAGAGGAGGGAAGCGATTTCCAGAGGAGCACAGAGGCTGTAAATCAAACAGAAGAGAGACAGCCATGCATTCACGAAATTACTGAGAAGCACCAACCCTTTACAACACAAACTACAAACACATTTCTACAGAGGCTGGTTGGTTTAGTCTGGAACAGGAGGAGGCTGAGCAGAGACCTTCTCACTCTCTGTAACTCCCTGAAAGGAGGTTGGGGCCCAGGAAGGGGTTGGTGTCTTCTCACTAGCAAGTGACATAACAAGAGGAAACATCCTCAGGCTGCAGCAGGGGAGGTTTAGAAGAAACTTCTTGACTGAAAGGGTTCTCAAAGACTGGCACAGGCTGCCCAGGGAGGTGGCTGAATCCCCATCCCTGGAGGTTTCAAAGAGGCAGAGATGTGGTGCTGAGGGCCATGGGCTAGCCCCTGCCTTGGCAGAGTTAGAGAATGGTTGGACTGGATGATATGAAAGGGCTTTTCCAACCAAAACGACTCTGTGATTGTATTTTATGATTCTATGCATGCATTGTAAGACTATTTGGGGAGTAAAAAGATGACACTTGTTGTACACAGGGTGCCCTAGCAAAATCAAACACCAAAGGAGGCCTCTCCACTTGAGCCGTGCTCCTGGAGGGCACTGCTGTGAAGCCCTTTCCTAGGAGCAAAAAGAGATCTCTGGCTCCACTTCTGACAGCAATATTTTTTTAAATAAACACATTATTACCTGCCAGAAAATATCCATTTCTACCTCTGCATTGTGAGGGGTTCAAGGCATTTTGATGAACTGGGGAACACAGAGGGACAGCAGAGGATACTGGTACAGGGCTGACTTTGGACTCCAAGCCCAGCTAATCACCAAAATTGGTGGCAAAACTTCACTTTGAGTAACAGCACTTTGGGGAATGTTGAAGGCTTCTAGAAATCCCTGCAACCATTGTGTTTATGTCCAGGAATACTATGCAGGCTCTAAGGCAGACTCCTGTAGACACCTCAGAGGTGTCTGTGGGCTCTGTGTGCGGGGGCACCGGGGAATGCACTACCCAAGTGTGCAGGTAGAGTACCAGAGGGCTCCTCTTTCCTGAAAGCCTTGGTGTGAGCTTAGAGGTGCTGTGAGCTGCACTCTCCAGCAGAGTTGTTGGGCCTGTGTTCTCCAGCATGAGCCCATCAGCTTGCAGCTAAAACTGCATGGAGCCAATCTGCAGGTCCAGTCAGGCACACTAGGTCTCCAAATGCAGGCTCTGCCAAAGGCAAGTACTGATTTCTCCCGAGCAAATGCAGCCAAAAAAGGGTTGCCAGATGCAAATCTGTTCTTCCTTTCCCCTCCCATCCCAAAGCATAATTAAACAAATATTCCTGCCTGTAAAGAGAGAGAATAATTGGAATCAAAGAGCATGAACGGGGAGATCAGTGTGAAAGGATACCCAGCTGACACCAAGGGGCTTGGCTTATCCCTTTGGCTTTATCCCCTTTTCTCCCCCTGTCTGCATTAATGTGGTGCTGAAGCCTTGCATTGTCTGGCTGCATCATTAATCAGAGCTGGTACCCCAGAGGTCAGGGTGGCACTGTAGCTTGCCACTCACTTTAATTATCCACGCACATCATCAGCTTCAGAAATAAGAAGAGATAAGGTGAGGATTATTGGATCCCATCTCAGCTGTCTGTTATCACACCCCCTACATCCAGACTGGTTCCTATCAGTCTCTCTCCACTCGCTGTGGGAAGGGAGGGAGAGGCAAAACCCCCTCCCCTTTACATCATAATTTTGCCCACATCTTTACAGATCTGGTCAAAACACATTCTGACCATCACATTAATGGCTGCATCTGCCCAGGGACTGGGCTTGTGGCCACAGTATTCAGATGTTTAGCTCTTTAGATATCCAAATATTGAGGCATTGAGCTCTTTAGAAATCCAAATATTTAGATGTATCTGCAGGAGCTGTTGTGCTTCAGCACTTTCACTGAGACTGGTCCTGCCCCAGCTCCACAGCTTAGTAATGTTTGATAGGATCAGATCAGACTGAAGAGAACTTGGAGATCATAAGATCACAGAATGGTTTGAGTTCACAGATCCATAGAATGGGTTGGGTTAGAAGGGACCTCAAAGATCATCCAGTTCCAGCGCCGCTGCCATGGGCAGGGACACCTTCCACTTGACCAGGCTGCTCAAGGCCTCATCCAACCTGGCCTTGAACACCTCCAGGGATGAGGTGTCCATAACTTCTCTGGGCAACCTGTCCCAGTGTCTCATCGCTCTCATAGTAAAGACCTTCCTTCCTAATGTCCAGCCTAAATCTGCCCTAGTTTAAACCCATTGCCCCTTGTCCTGTCACCATCTGCTCTAAGGTCTCCCTGGAACCTTCTCTTCTCCAGGTTGAACAGACCCAACTGCTTCAACCTGTCCTCATAGGAGAGGTGCTTCAGCCCTCTGATCATCTTTGACCCACTCCAACAGATCCAACTCCTCCTTATGTTGGGGGCCCCAGAGCTGGACATAGTGCTCCAGGTGAGGTCTCACCAGAGCAGAGGTGCAGAATCACCTCCCCTGATCTGCTGGCCAAGCATCTTTGACACAGCCCAGAACACAGTTGGCTTTTTGGGCTGCCAGCACATATTGCCAGCAATGTCTCATCACCCAGCATCCCCAAGGCCTTCTCTGCAGGGCTGCTCTCAATCCACTCATCCCCCAGCCTGGATTTTTGCTTGGAATTGTGCCAACCCAGGTGATGCAGATAAAATGCACTGATCTCTGATAACATGCCCTGTTCACTCTTATTCTATCCAGCCTCCACACTGAGCTAAGCAAGCTGAAAGAGAACAGGGGAAGGGGTGGATTTTCCCATTGAAGCAGAACAGGGGAAGGGGTGGATTTTCCAGTCAGCAAAAGAGATGAGCAAGGTCTCGAGTGCAATATAACGTTTTCCCAGCAGGGCCCTCCCAACTCAAAGAGCAAGCTGTTATGAGGTAGATTCTAAGAGAGAGAATTGCTGGGTTGAAAAAAAACTATTAAGAGATTCCCTGCACCTGCAGAACGTGCCCTCCACATCGTGGTCATTGACACCAAACTGATAATGTCTGATTTATGGAAATGTATGCATGAGCTAAACAAGAGGAGCTATCCACATGTGCTAAGCACCTATGCTGATTTCCAGAGGCAGCTCAGAACAAAATAGCAGCAATTTTATCTATCCTGTCATTTACAAGCCACATAACTCAGCTCTTGGGTTCCAAGAGATTGCACACTCCCAAACGTAGCTCGCTGGTGACAAACCAAGACCAAGAGAAAGAGGCACTGAATAAAGCTTTCTTCAGGGAGCACTGCAAGAGCCACTGTAGGGCATCTTCATGCAAGGCACACGTACCTTGTTAGCATTTCTTTTAATACTTCCAGTCACCATCGTGAGGCAGGTAGGGCCACCACATGGCTTGAAGGAAAGCTCTCTGACAAGCCTATTTCTGTGCTGAGGCAATGAAATACATCCACACGGCCCCAGCACTTTGCTCCCTTCAGAGCACAATGATTGCAACGACGGGAGGCGCCCGTGGCAATCCCACGGTCCCCTTCTTCTGAGAACTGACAGAATCAGAGGGAAGAAAAGCCCAGAAGCCTTTTTTAGCCTCCTTATTTTTCTTTCTCACATCATTAAGGGTTCAATGAATCTCCAATTAAATTCCCCTGCCTGCTGTCACCATTTTGATTGATAGATGTCCTTGGATCAACCTCAGTAGGGCATGTTGTTGCACAGAGCCCCCCTTTCCCCTCACCATCCATTATCAGCCCCTTGTCATCGTTACCTTCACATGGCAGTTCATTTACCACAGGAACAGCGTCCCCAGCTAAGAGGGGCAATGGAAAAACATTTGTTACAAATAAGGCAAAAAACCCTCTAATAGATCAGGGCATGCTTCAGTCTCAAACTCGTGGAGTTTTTCCTGCCTGCTTGTTCACAAGTCTCCCTTTAAAATATCTTTTTCCTGTCCTTACATAAAATTCTAAAGAACACACACACAAAATAAAGCAGACTCACTCTCAGAAGGGAAACACAGAGCAGAGCTGTGTGCAGAGGAAGTTAAACCAGCTTTTACAGCTGTGGATTTTCTTGATTTTGAATTAAAAACAAAATCTGGGCGTGGGGTAAGTTCAAGTCTATGGAACACTAAGAGGATTGAAGCTACAGAAGGTCCTTGCTGCTGGCACTAGCTGGAGATTCTTATTACTTTTTTTTTTTTTTTTTTAACCAAACCAATTTTCCATCAAAAAAGGCAAATAGTTTGTCAAAAATGAAAGGAAAGGGTCATTGGTGATGAATTGCTGATTGAATAAAAAAGAAATGAGGAAGAAAGGGAGTGAGGTATTTTCAGACCCTTGAAAGGTCACTTTTTTTTCCCCCCCCATTTTGCCTGGTTTGAAAGTAGACTTTAGTTTAAAAAAAAAAAAACAAAAATAGAATTAAATGAAATTAAAACCAAAATGCCCACTTCATAATGTAAAATTTATCAAAGAAAGTGTTTACATTGATTTGATGGGAAAGTTTCCTTCCGCGGTCCCAAGACAGGATTTGGCTCTGTTTGGGATGGTCCCTGAAGCTCACAAAATCTACATGGGGTGGGAGAACTGTTCTGTGCTGGGCACCAGCACAAGGAGCAGTGCCACAGGCTTCAGCTTATGCATTCAGCATCCTTGTGACCTGCTTAGGACAGCAGCCAGGGTTTTGCTCCCTTGTGGAGGAGCCTGTCTAGGACAGATGTGTCCCTGTCCTTGCAGTGATTTATCATACAGAAAGGTCTTCATATGTTACACACCAAGGACTCACACACAAGCATTGCTGCAATCCCTCTTCTCTTTCTTCCCCTCTGATCACCATTAAAGCCTGGAAACACCCCTAGATGCCAGGCAATTGACAACCCAGCAGGAAAGAGCTGTCCTTCAAGAGTAAATAATGAAAACTCAAACAGCCCTATGAAATGAAACCTAACTACAAGTGTGCAACACACCATCACCATTATCCCAGCAACAGCTTCTGACACAGTACAAGGTCATCACACACTGCTCCAAAGCCCCTAGGGCTTGGGGAGCCACAACTGCCATCCAGATGAAGAAGTTTCATCCTTTGCTAGAAATTTCTTCACCACAGTAAGGGGCAAAGGTGTTGGTGCAACATACTGGGCAGTTTTACTCCAGTTTTGGTCCAGTGTCACCCCTAGGTGCCACAAGCTCCATCTGTTCCACAGGATAAAGCCAGCCTCACAACAGGAGAAACCTGGCTTTTTCCCTTAGCGGGGATTTGGAGGAATATCTAAGCAATTAAAACACTTTGCTGCTATTGAAACCAAGAGGATTAATGTTCTTAAACCCCAGGGAGCCTTGGTTCATCCATCCACCAGCACACACTCTTCACTCTCTGCTTCTAGCTGATGTCAGCTGATGTGTCCAGGAGCAATAGGACAGCGGGGTCCCAAGGGGCAGGGGCTGCGTGGTGAGAAGGGGGTGAAGGTTTGCAAAGGCACCAAAGCACTGTGCAATCTGCACTGATCTAGGACACAATTTGCAGTGCTTGCAGCCCAGGGCACTCACCAGGAGAGACAATACTAGCAATGACTTTGGATGCAGGCACTGAAATAACCACCCCAATTTTCTTAACTGATTACAATAAAAGCTTTATCTGGAAATGAGTGGAACTTCTACATATCCCCATTGCTGGATATCTCCCTCAAACCCCACAAAAACTAGGAACCAGGGATGACTTTCATAGATTCACATAGGATGGTTTGGGTTGGAAGGGACCTTAAAGATCATCCAGTTCCAACCCCCTGCCATGGGCAGGGACACCTTCCATTAGTTCAGGTTGCTCAAGGCCTCACTGAACCTGGCCTTGAACACTTCCAGAGAGGGGGCATCCACAACCTCCCTGGGCAACCTGTTCCAGTGCCTCACCACTCTCACTGTCCAGAATTTCTTCATAATCTCCAGTCTCAGTCTCCTCTTTTCCAGCTTCAATTCATTCCCTCTTGTCTTATGACAACGACCCCTTGACAAAAGTCACTTCCTGGCTTTCCTGTAGTGCCTTTCAGTTACTGGAAGGCCTTCATGTACTGCACACCACCCAGACACAGAGCAGAGACCTGGCTTGCTCCACCCCAGTGCAGTGGAGATGCACAGACAAACCAGAGAGGCAGGAAACCAAATCATGTTCTAGCCACAAAACCGACTTCCGTGGTCTTCCCCCAGCATACGGGCAAGGTTTTCACCACATGTACATGGACCTTGAGAAATGCCAGGCACATGAGGGCTGGGTGGATCACATCTCCTTCCCATACAGGTAGGATGCATGCTCTCAGGTGGCAAAAATCTGGCCTGAACAGCACCTTGCAAAAGGCAGTGCAATTTCAATTTTGTCTACAACTTCCTTCCTCTTGGTTGAAATCCCCTGCTTGCTGCACAGCTCTCCGTTGCTGGAGCCCTCACAACGTGGATCAGAGAAATAATGAAGTCACCTGCTGTGTTTCTATTGAATATTTGTTCCAGTGGTTGCCACTCGCTCACTGGATACAGAAAGTGAGGGCCAGACAATTCCTGCCTTGTGTGGGGTTTTTCAGATGGCCATTCCCTGCAGCAAACTGGATGTGCCCTCAAGGCAGCTGCCCTTCCATCTGTCATTCACAGATGCACACTTGTTCTAATTCTCCTGTGCACTACTGCAAGCCTCTGACCAGGCACAAGGTTCTGTGGTGTAGAATCACTTGCCTTCAACTAAAGCAGCTTAGACTCTCATAGAACCATAGAATAACTTTGATGATCATCCAGTCCAACCATTCTCTAATTCTACCTGCTCAAGCTGGTGCTAAACCATGTCCCTCAGCACCACATCTCTGCCTCTTTGAAACACCTCCAGGCATGGGGATTTAACCACCTCCCTGGGAAGCCTGTGCCAGTCTTTGAGAACCCTTCCAATCAAGAAGTTTCTTCTAATCTCCAACCTAAATCTTCCCTGGTGCAACTTGAGGCCATTTCTTCTCCTCCTATCACTTGTTCCTAGGGAGAAGAGACCAACCGCCACCTGGCTCCAGCCTCCTTTCAGGGAGTTGTAGAGAGCAATGAGGTCTCCCCTCAGCCTCCTCTTCTCCAGAGTAAATGTCCCCACTCCCCTCAGCTGCTCCTCACCAGCCCTGTTCTCCAGACCCTTCACCAGCTTTGTTGTTCTTCTCTGGACCTGCTCCAGCTCCTCAATGTCCTCCTTGGAGTGCGGGGCCCAAAACTGAACCTAGTATTCAAGGTGTGGTTTCACCAGCACTCAGTACAGGGGGACATTCACTACCCTGGTTCTGCTGGCCAGGCTATTCCTAATCCAGGCAGGTTGTTTTCTGCTACCTGGGCCACCTGGGCACACTCTGGCTCGTTGTCAGGAGTCTGTCAACCATCATCCCATAGACATTCTCTAATGGGCAGCTTTCCAGTCACTCTGCCCCAAGCCTGGAGCATTCATGAGGTTGTTGTGATCTAAGCGCAGGACCTAGCACTTGACCTTGAACCTCATACAATTGGCCTTGGCCCCTTGATCCAGCCTGGCCAGGTCCCTCTGCAGAGGATTCCTACCCTCCAGCAGAAAAACACTTACTCTCAGCTTGGCATCATCTGCAAACTTGTTCAGGGTGGCCTCGAATCCCCTGTCCAGGTAAAAAGAACAAAGAGAACTTCTCCTAGCCCTTGTAGTAGCAGATAAAACACAGGTGCAAAGAAAGGAAATGTTGACGTTACTCCTAGAGGAGAATGTCCAGAGATAAGCAGGAGCTTTACACAGTCAAGAATGGGATGTGGGGCTGCTGTTGCTGTCACAGCGTGCAGCAGTTTAGCCCGGGTGCCTTTAAAAAGAAACACCACATAGCTGAGACCTCCAGTTTCCTCTTCTGCCTCCCTTTCCCCTCTCTCTGCTGTCATAATGTGCCTTTTCCCAGCATTTGTACCTTTCCTTCCTTGCTTGCTAGCAAAGTAAGAAGATTAAGATACCAAAATGCCAAGCCACTAAGAGGGCCAAATCAGACATCAAAGACATAAAAACGCAATAAATCCTGACTGCACATGGCTCTTGGTGATACTGCTTGTACTGTCTGAGCTGCCCTAGCAAAAGGTAGCTGAAGGGAGAGCCCTCCCCAGCGCTGTAGGCCTTCAACAGTAGGGGAAACTGCCCTGCAAGCACTGAGGTGAGGGAAGGAAGAGGAAGAGGTGGAAGTGCTGGAGGCACAGGAGCAGAGATGGCCCTGCAGCCGGTGGAGGAGAGGCCTCATGCCTGAGCTGAGGGATGTTTCCTGAAGGTGTGACTTCTTTAAATTAATAATCATTAAATTCATCATCTCTGAGAGAGGAGAAACAATCAAAAGATTATTCCTGACGACTAAGCAAGCCTAAGTGCCATGAAAATGGGTTGTTCAGCATCATCACTATCCAAAATGAACTTAGCTTTGGATGTGAAATGTGCCTGATGAGCACAGTTACAACAAATGGAGAATTCATTTGTGGATGTGAGCAAAACAGACATTTCTGACTCTCCAGCAGCTGTTTAATAGGGTATCTGCCACCAACTGGCGATTAAGAAATGTAAAGGGGAGCAAATCCAGAGGGGCAACAGGAGCTGGTAAGTTTGGCATAGCTCAGCTTTCCTAGACCTCACTTCATCCAGCACAGCTCAAGGCATGAAGAGAAACCATCAGGAACTACACAAAAATAATTAGCAATAGAGGGCAAATGACTTCTGAAAGTATTCCTTAAGGAGAAACTTCTCTGCCTTGAGGGTGCTGGAACCCTGGAGCAGGCTGCCCAGAGAGGTTGTGGAGTCTCCTTCTCTGGAGATTTGCAAAACCGTCCCGAATGTGTTGCTGTGCAACCCAACCCAGGTGACCCTGCTATTTTGCAGTATTAGAGCAAAAGGAAGTTTTGTATTTTCTCCTCACACACATCACAAAATAAAGCTCAGTTAGGGGAAAAAAAAATAAGGGTCAGAAAATACAAACAGCAAGCAAGGAATTTCTTTTTACCCGGCTAAGCCTGCAGCTACAACAGAAACTTTTAGTCAAAGCCATATCACATACTTTTAGGAGGCAAACACAGTGAAGACTAAAGGCAAAAGAACACCCACTGTGGCTCACAGGGAGCTGTTCCAAGAGTTCACTCCTGCTTTGCTAAAATCCATCCTCAGCTTCACAGCCTTCAGCCTTCAAATCTGGTTGCACCCTCGTGTGCTTGACTGAAGAGTTCTTTAACTAAAGCAAACATGGCTACAGTCAGTCTCTGATCACTTTGTGCTTTGCATTTTGTCAAGATGAAGGGGCAGAGCTTCGGGGCAGCCCCCACAGCTTTCATTTTGAAGGACAATCATGGGAAACAATCCAGGCTTGGGGCAGAGCGGCTGGAAAACTGCCCAGCAGAAAACACCCTGGGGGTGAGGGTGGACAGCAGCTGAATATGAGCCAGTGTGTGCCCAGGTAGCCAAGAAGGCCACCAGCATCCTGGCTGGGATCAGAAACATTGTGGCCAGCAGGGCCAGGGAAGCAATTGTCCCTGAGCACTGGTGAGGCCACACCTCAAGTACTGGGCTCAGTTTTGCAGCCCTCACTCCAAGAAGGAGACTCCACAACCTCTGTGGGCAGCCTGCTCCAGGACTCTGGCACCCTCACACCAAAGAAGTTTTTTGTCACATTGAGGTGGAACTTCCTGGGCTCCAGTTTGTGTTCATTGCCCCTGATCCTGTGACAGGACACCACTGTAAAGAGCCTGGCCCCTTCATCTTGGCACCCACCCCTCAGATACTTACAAACATTCATAGTATCTCTCAGGCTGCTCTTCTCCAGCCTAAAGAGCCCCAAGAACTCCACTTTGAATCACTGCTTCATTTAGTGTCTGAGGTGGGTTTTTCTCCCCCCCCAAATCACTATGCTTCCAAAATAACTAAACTGAAAAGCTCACTTTGGATATGATAGAAGGCAGAGAGGAACTGTTTGCTGTACATTTCCCTGCAGGAAGTGGGTACAAAGGCAGATAGAAATAAATGCTGTCTAATTGTTCTCCCCATCAGCACCATCTGTCACCACCCATGTGCTGGTAGTTTTGTTATGTCCTTTTTTGTGGAGATATACACCCAAATACACACAAAGCTGGATGGAACCACCCCAGACAGCAAATCCTCCAGGACACAGCATTTCTCTTTGCAAACAGCAGCACCACAGCCTCAGCCCTCTTTGAGCTGCTAGCTGCTGTTGTGACATACACACCAGCACTCAGGGGAGACAAGAGGCACAAAGCAACTGCCTGGAGAAGAAAAGGTTCTAGGGAAACCACAGAGCAGCCTTCCAGTACCTGAAGAGGGACTCTGCAGCTTGTAGCGACAGGGCTTGTAGTGCCAGGAAGGGGGGCAATCGTTTGAAATCGGCACAGGGTAGATGTAGATCAGACATCAGGAGAAGTTCTTCACTATGAGGGTGGTGGAATGCTGGAACAGGTTGGCCAGGGAAGGGGTGGAGGCCCCATCCCTGGACACATTCATTCAAGAACAGGTTTGATGGGACTCTGAGCAACCTGATCTAGTTTGGGATGTCCCTGCTGACTCCAAGGGTGTTGGTCTAGATGACTTTTAAAGATCCCTTCCAACCTAGTACATTCCATGATCTCCCAGCCCCTCCAGTCTTCTGAGGGGGCAGGAGGGCTCTGTAAGGCAACATCAGGCCCAGAGCCTTCTCTTAACAAAGGCAGAAACAACAGTTTCAATACAGGATATGCAGCCCCTCCAAGGAGAGGCCTCCTGTTTTATGCTTACTGCCACAATGTTCCACAGCTGTGCCTTTGAGCTAGACCTTTTTGAACACTGTTGTGACATGTGCTTTATTTAGCACTTGAGGTTTTGTTTAGAAATATGAACCATTAAATTGTAAATCTTAACCTGGAACTGGGAGCATCTGTGCATGCTTATAAAGCACTCTGGGCTGGAGAATGCCCATGGTGGAACATGGCACACATGCAAATTCTGCAGGGGATATCTTTTTTTAAATGCTCCTTTTTTTGTCTACAGAGGACAATAACTGATTTCTTCTGTTCTCTGGGTGCCTGAAGAGCATTTCTGCTGTTCTGCCTCCATTCCTAGGTGCTAAGCCCATAGCTGCACAATGAAGATGAAGGAATACACAAAAGGTCATGACTTTGGCACCAAATACCTTGCTCCCACTTTGCCCTCATTCTAGGTAATATCAGGACTAATTCCTGCATGTCAAACCATCCCAGATGTTTCATGATTTTCACTTTGCAAAAGGAAATCAATCTAAACACATGGAAATGAATCCAAGGTTAATCACATTTCTGCTATGACCCCAACTTGCCTACCACACACCTTCAAAAACAGGGGGCAGAGCCCACGTTCCCATCTCTTCCAACCCCAGTTTTAGGTGTCTAGAGAGTTACCCAGCAGTAACTGAGAGAGTGGCCTAGCCACTGGGTCTGTACTCACTTGGAATCCTGGTCACAAACTCAAAACAAAGGGTACCTCACCCATTTTCCCTGGGCTTGCTACAGGGTCTACTATCATGCCGAATGCAGTGGAAGGTGTTCTACAGTGGGCAAGATGGAGTTACAGACCTCATCCTGCTGTGGTGGATCAGATTCCTTCACCAAGAATCCCAACACTAGGGAAAAGCATCACTGGCCACCCTTCCAAAGGGTGTAGCTGTGCTGGAAGGATGCAGCAAAAGTGGTGGAGCCTCCATCTCTGGAGTCAATCAAAGCCCATCTGGACATGTTCCTGTGTGACCTTCTCTAGGTGAACCTGGCTTGGCAGTGGGGTTGGACTGGATGATCTCCCTTCCAATCCCTCCTATTCTGTTAGACTGTGAAAGATGCCTTTAGGCAGGCAGGTAATCAGAAAGATCCCATGTCCCCCCTTCTATTCCACAAATAAGTGTATGCATGGAAAAATAATGCATGATTGGGCTGATCCTTTCCAGCTCATTGGCTGCAGAAATGTATCTGGAAAATTACTTTAATAGATATTTACCCAATGGACCAGAATGAGCCACTTGGGCACAGGAATATGCCTTATTAAATGCTGCTTACACACAGCCTACTCAAAGCAGCTCTTTTTTCCACCTTTCCCAGGCACCTCCAAGGTACCAGGTAAGCCTAGGAGGCCCAAGTTATTTCTCCTACCTCCTGCTAGATAATAGGGAGTGCTTTTTAAAAAAGGCATAATAAAAATGGTTACAATCAGTGCTGCAGAAGCTATGAACTGTCGTAAGTCTAACTGTAATTGAAACCAAGGGATGAGACAGCTTTGAGGTGGCAAGCCTTCAGCAGGGTCTGTTGTGACAGGGCAAGGGGTAATGGTTTGAAATGACAAGAGGGGAGATTCAGACTACATACAAGGAGGATATTTATTGCAATGAGGGTGGTGAAACACTGGCACTCGTTGCCCAGAGAGATGGCAGAAGCTCCATTCTCACGAGGTTCATTAAGGCCAAGTGCAAGGTCCTGCACCTGGGATGGGGCAGTCCTCAGTATGTACACAGGATGGGGTTGAAGGGAATGAGAGAAGCCCTGTGGAAAAGGACTTAGGGTACAGGTGAATGAAAAGGTGGCTATGAGGTGGCAATGTGTGCTCACAGTCCAGAGCCAGCCCTGTTCTAGGCTGATCCTCATCAGCAGGGGCAGGGAGGGGATTTTGCCCCTCTGCTGCACTCTGCCACACTCTGCTGAGACCTCCACTGCAGTTCTGGGGCCAGCTCTGGAGTCCTCAGCAGAGACAGACTTGCTGGAGAGGGGCCAGAGAAGGCCACAGCAATGATCCAAGGTCTGGAAGCCCTCTGCTGTGAGGCCAGGCTGAAACAGTTGGGGTTGTTCAGGCTGGAGAAGAAAAGGTTCCAGACAGACCTTCTGATGGCCTTTCAGTACTTGAAGGGGACCTACAGGAAATCTAGGGACACACATTTTAGCAAGCCCTGGGTGACGGAACAAAGGGATGATGGTTTAAACTGAGAGAGGGAGATTCAGATTAGAATTAAGAAGAAACTCTACACTGAGGGTGGTGAGACACTGGCCTAGGTTGTCCACAGAGGTGACAGATGCTCCACTGCAGAAAACATTCAAGGCTGGACAGGCTTTGAATAGCTTGCTCTAGTTGCAGATGCCCTTACTCACTGCAGGGCACTTGGACTAGATGACCTTTAAAGGTCCCTTCCAACCCAAAACAGTCAATGATTCTTCCACCCTCCATTATAAAGCTCCCTGCAGAGGGTACAGCCATCCAGGGTGCACAACCCTGGAGCATTCTGGAAGGCCAATTTTTCATCAGGGTAAGAAAACCTACCCATTATCCCCCAGCTCTGTGACAGGGCAGCCCTGTTATGTGAGCCTGCATGGCTGTGCTGGGGTCAGGTAGCACCCCAGCAGCCCCAGGGAACAGTGCCAGTAACACAACACCTCCACTTAGCACCCGCAAGGCAATTAAACAGTGGAGTCAAACATCTTCTGCCACACATCTAGGGAGCAGCAGGCTGTGTTGGCATCTCACTCCATTACTTAACCATTGGGTCATGTATCTGTGACTACAGATGGCTTTTACATCCACACCTCTTAAGCAGCATCCGATACCATCACCACACCCTGGCCCAAGGGGACCGATGCATCCGTTCTGACCAGAAGGACTTTTTCCTTCTCAGACAAGCAATCAAAAGGGGGTTTTGCTGACCCATGGAAGCAGTCTTACTCATCTTCAGGATGGGAAGCAATACCCAGCTGCAAGTCAGCCTGAGCACTACCTTGCAAAGGACAACAACTGGTAAACAAAATGGCATTCCCCCACTGATCTCTCACCAGCGCCCCAGGACACCCACACTGCTTCCCACCTACTGATGGGCACAAACATAAACTTAAGAAATTCCATCTAAATATGGGGAGAAACCTTTTTAAATTGAGAGTGATGGAGCACTGCATCAGGCTGCCCACAGGGGTTGTGGAGTCTCCTTCCCCAGAGACATTCAAAACCCACCTGGATGTGTTCCTGTGTCACCTGCTCTGGGTGATCCTGTTCTGGCACAGGGGTTGGACTGGATCATCTCTGGAGATCCTTTCCAGCCCCTACCATTCTGTGTTTCTGTGATGCCTCTTAATAGTCTTCCTCCAACTCCCCTTCACCTGGGTCTTTTCTTCTAGGCATCTCTGAGGCACCTGCAGCCTCCAGAAATGATTGCAGAAACTTCACCACACAAGTATTTGGGCTGGGCTTAGTGCTGACATGGCTACAGCAGCTTAGCTGTTGACTGCACAAGGAATGAAACGCAGAAACACAGCAAAAAGCACTTTGGGCTACGCAAGCCAATACAACAGCAAAACCACTACTAGTAGTAGTAGTTCAAAATATAAAAGCAGAATGGTCTTACAATAAGACCCAGAAGCTAAATATCCAAATGCCTCAACTATATCAGAACTACTCAGCTGCTCGAATGGTTTGATGCCTGAGGTTACACAGCAAAGAAAACAAAGATGGGTGAAAATTGGATCAATCTCCTTATTTGCACACTTCCCATGCAAAAGGAACTACATATGGCTGCAAATTGTGTGCAAAATCCACTCTACTTTTAGAATAATCCACCAGATGATTCCTTGTTATTATGGGACCATGATGGATAAAATCAGATCTGAGCAGTACCATATGACACACTTCAGGTTAACCAACACAGTGCAACTCAAAATTACACTTTTCCTTCCATGTTTGAGGCCAGGCTTTTCATCTTGCTGAGAGAGCTTGCTCCTAAAATTAAAAACTGAGGCATTTCTTCTTTAGTTCCCAATTTTCACCTTGTTTTCATACACTTCTTGTCAATACCTGTCCTCCTTTCTTTCACCCAAAACAGCTTCCACACCTCAGCACATGTCGCAAACGGGACACCTGCCCAAATCCCACATTCATAGTAAACACTGATCCTCTCTCCAGCAGCTCTGTCATACAGGAGCCAAGGATTTGTTCTCTCCTCATATCAATACTTCCCTGGCTCACACCCAGTTTGCCTGGCAAGTCTGGCCTTCTCTTTTCATTGATTACCCTGCTAACTTCTTATTAGTGCTGAAGATCATAGAATGGTTTGGGTTGGAAGAGATTCCCAAAGATCACCCAGACAAACCCCGCTGCAGTCAGCAGAGACATCCTCCACTATAGATCAGGTTGCTCAGAGCCTTGTCCAGCATGACCTTGAATATCTCCAGGGATAAGGCTTCAACTACCTTCCCAGGCAACCTGTTGCAGTGTTCCAGCATCCTCATGATGCAGAACTTGTTCCTAACATCCAATCTGAATCTGCTCTTCTCTCATTTCAAACCTCTGTCCCTCATCCTGTCACTGAAGGCCTTTGGAAACAGTCCCTCTGCAGCCTTCTTATAACCCCCGTGAAGTACTGGGAGGCCACTGTTAGGCCTCCCCAGAGCCTTCCCTTCTCCAGGCTGAACAGCCTCAGCTCCCTCAGTCTGTCCCTGGAGCAGAAGTGCTCCAGCACTCTGCTTATCTTGGTGGCCCTCCTCCGGATCCACTCCATCAGGTCCATGTCTCTCCTCTGTGTTGGGGGCCCCATAGCTAGACACAGCAGTCCCGGTGAGGTCTCACCAGAGCAGAGGGACAGAATCACCTCTCTCCATCTGCTGGTCACACTGCTTTTGAAGCAGATCATCTCAATGTCTTTAGGAAGAAAATTGGAATAAACATTTGGAAATGAAGAAGCATTTAGTGGGGAGAAAGAAGAGGGAGGCTTGGATGCTGAGAGCAGACATGAAATTTTCACTCTAAAGCACAATGGGTAATAGGAAGGTTCCTGTTATGTTTTTTAATGCTCCCCACCAAACATTTGTTTCTTCCTATGGTCCCCTGAAGCTATGAAATCACTTCAGTACTACACTTCAGCACTTCAGGCTATCTCTCACTTCAGTAACAGGCCCACAAAAAGAAAGAAAGGCTAAAGAAGATGCAGGAGAAAGGAAAAACCAGGCCCTTTCAGAAAGCTCTCAAATGAGAGGCAAAGAATGAATATTAACCTTGTGCAACAAGAACAGGACTCTTCCTGTGCAACAAAAAGGAGACAGACTCATTTTTCCAGTCAGAAGGCACAATTCCACAACTCTTAGTTGCCTACCTGGCCAGGACTGCCCACAGAAAGAGCCACAATCCTGAAGAAATCCAACTCCCACCTTGTCAGCAGCAGAAGCCTCCATTTGAGCACGAGGCGACTGCGCTGAGGGCCTAATGAGCCCTAATGAGGCACAGGTGATGCTGCCTGGGTGGAGCTGGCACGCTTACTGCTCAGTTTGCTTAGGGTCTTTACTTCCATTCCAGCATTTCCCAGCGTTGTAGCTGAACCAGTTCAGAGTAAAGAAACAGGCAGTAATGAATATGACTCTGTTTAGAAGGTAACATTTCTTGCAGCTCACCATGATTAGAAAAGTGTTTAACCTGCCACCAGTGCTGAGCAGTGCAGCGTCCCAGCGAGAAAAGCAAGTTGGGTTAATACCTCCTGTCTTGAAAACTCCTTCACAGATCCATCAGCTGGAACAATGTTTCTTGCTCAAGGAGGGAAAGAAAGAAATTAACCACATCCCAGAAATGAAAGAAGGGGAATGCAAACTTTGTGGTAAAAAAACAAAGCAAAGCAACAACATTCAGGTTAAGATTTTGAGCCCCAGCATTAGAACAAACAAAGTTATGGTTGCCATAGCAACTCCGAATCAATTACTTTACACACAGCTATTACAATATTAAAGTAAACACAGCCACAGTCAAAACTATTCTGTAGCCTCATGGGGACGAAGTTAAAATTGTTGTGAAGCCCAGAGCAGGGCAGAGATGGAAATGCTTTTTGCTTTGCATTTCAAAATTTCAAAGCCCTTCCTCAGCACAACAGTGCAGTCATGGTGGGATTTCTCCTGTCTAAAACCTGTTCAGTTTGGCATTACCCAGGCCTGAACAGCTACAGGGACCACAGGAGGTGGAGACTCAGAGGAAGAGCAAGGCCAGAGCTGCAAGACATCAACTTTCATCAGGTCCTGCCACTCATGAGTCTCACCACACAGCTTTAAGGATTGTGAGGGTGATGAGCCCCTCCAAAAAGTCGCATGCAAGGGTGAGCACGGCTTCCCTCTGCAGTGTGCCTGTGATGGGATGCCATTTGCACAAGCCCTAGACCCACACCACTACCCACTAGGAGCTAACACGTTGTCATCTGCATCCTAATGGCTCTCGGAAGGTGATCTCTACCTGTGTTGAAACAAGAGCACCATAATGCTTGCATACTGTTACAGCTCAGGCCATTTTTTCTCTTAATAAGCATCCTTTGGGGGACAGCAATGATGACAAAAATCCACATTTCTAAGCCAGGTACATCCTGTTTGGTGGCACTTTGGACCTCTGTGAGGCCAGAGAGGGATGAGCTCAGACCTGTCCATGTAACCTAATCATTTGCAATGACATTCAGAAAGGCTGAAAGCTTATTGATTCGGTTTATAATCATATTGTACGTCCTTCAGAGCCAAACAAGTGCCTGATTTAAATGCTTGGCTGGATTTTTTTTGTTCCCTCCAGTTCATTTCAGCAACGGGTGAAAGGCACTTACTGCCATTAACAGAGGCGCAATTTACATTTGGGCTTTCAGGTCTTTTACCCTGACAGAGGCAAATGTCAACTCAAAAGGGGATGATGCCTGAGAACCCACTTGATCTGCATTCTTCTTCACTGTTAAGCTGTTTTACATCTTTTTCTTTAATGTTTCTTCCTGCTGGAAGGCAACAGTCCTGTTTGCTTCTGTCCTGCCTCCCTCTGTGTTACCCTCTCTCCACACAGGAACAAGCCAGGACAGTGAGCACCAGCCACCATTTTGGTTTTAAAAGCTTATCTCGTAAGCAGATGCTCTCCTCCCACTGTAGCCTGGCTAGGCATCAGCTTACAAACAAGCAGGTAAAATGTTGGGCCATGCACTGCCACCCAACATCATTAGGGAGGAAAATACATTTAGAAGAAAACAGAAGCCCTATGCTACAAAATTGTCACTGGAAAGCTCCAGCTAGAAACTTGGTTTCCCCATTTTAGAGAGTCACATATCATAGAATGGTTGGGGTTCGAAAAGACATCTGGAGATCATAGAATGCTGGAATGCCTCTTGTTGGAAGGGACCTCAGATATTACCTACTCCAAACCCCCTGCCATGAGCAGGAATGCCTCTCCACTAGACTTGGCTGCTCAAGGCCTCATCCAACCTGGTCTTGAACACCCTCAGGGAGGAGGCATCCACGACCTCCCTGGGCAACCTCTTCCAACTATTCCCCATTGTCCTGTCTCTAGACACCCTTAGGAAAAGCCCCTCTGCAACCTTCCTGTAGGATCCCTTCAGGTATTGGCAGGCAGCTGTAAAGTCCCCCTGAAGGCTTCTCTTCTCCAGGCTGAACAACCCCAGTTCCCTCAGCCTGTCCTCAGACCACAGGCGCTCCAGCCCTTGGATCATCTTTGTGGCCTCCTCTCAACTCTCTCCAACAGCTCTGTGTCCTTCTTCTGCTGGAGACATCAGAACTGGATGCAGTCTTGGAGGTGGGGTGTCAGCAGAGCAGAGGAAAAGGGCAGAATTCCCTCTCCTGCCCTGCTGGCCACACTCTTGCTGCAGCCCAGCACACAGCTGCCTTTTGGGCTGTGTGAGGGCACTGCCAGCTGCCAAAGCAGGATCACCCAGGGCAAGTCATACATCCAGATGAGTCTTGAAAGTCTCCAGATAAGGAGACTCCACAACCTCTGTGGGCAGCCTTCCCCAGGTCTCCAGCAATGCCACAGCTTTTCCTCATTTAATTAAAATTTTTAAAGTATGCCTGGAAAATCCTCTGTTGCCATTTTGTGATGAACTGTGCATCACCTCCTCCAGCACTGCTGGAAGTGGGAAAAACAGAAGTCTGGGAGGAGCAAGAGGAACAGGCGCACCCATCCCTCAGCCCTGGAGGATTGCCCAGGATACAGGTGGGTGCTCTGGCAAAATGCCATTCAGACCCTTGAGGATATTGGGTTCCAATGAAAATGGAGTGTCCTGCCAGGTTAAAAAAAAAAGGAAGAGGATGAAAAGAGAGATCTTTCACTGGAAAACCGATGGCTTGCTCCAGCACTATCACAGTGACAGGAGCCTCTGTTCACCACAGAGCCAAGCACCACTGCTTGCCCCACCTCTTTTCCCTTCCCTTTTCTCCCCCTCACATTTCTCAGCGATGCACACAAAGGACACTGGTTTCCAGTGAACAGCCCCATCAACGTGCTTTAACCACTGCTGCCTTTAAATCGCTGCCCCCAAAGCTCCAGAGGCATTTCCCAGATTAAAAGGCTCATTCCCCTTTTAACACAAACAATGCAGAGGCAGCAGGTAGGAGGCAGAGATAGAGGAAAGCCATTTCCAAAGCTGAAAGGGATTCGGGAGATTTAGCCTGAGCCTATCCAGCTTAAAATAAAGTTCCAGTGCCCATCCCTCCCTGCAGCGCCTGTCTCTGACAGCCAATGTCATTAGAGCCATCCAGAGGCACCGCTGCGTGCTGGGAACCGCTGAAACCCGACTGAGGAAGTCACGGCAGCCAACGCGGCCCCCCGGGGCCCAGTCCTGCAGCAGGTTTTGATTTCACTCTTTTCTCTCCATTTGGGCAGGGAATAGTGCTAAGGGGAAGCAGTGCAGCAGGAGGAAATGTCTCCAGGCACTGGCTACACACCTTTGGTGATGGTTTAGAGCTCGCCCTTGCTCTGAGGATTCAGGCAGTTTTCCGAGGGTGCTAAATGTCATTTAAGCTTTCAGATGCTTTAAATCAAGTTCCAAGATGTATCAGAATGATCTCCTGGTTCATTTATCTGCAATGAGCCTTAAACCTGCCTCTGCATACACACAAACCCCAAGTGCTTCCCTCTTCTTAAAAAAGAAGAAAAAAGGCCAACTGTTCATTTTGATGTCAGACCATACATAGGTGACTTCCACATGAGGTCAGCTTTTCCTGCATAAAAGTCTCTCTTCTTTTCATTTTTCCAGGGCAGTCATAGAATCATGGAGCGGCTTGGATTGGAAGGGACATTAAAAATCATGCAGTTTCAACCCCCTGCCATAGGCAGGGGCACCTTCCACTAGACCATGTTGCTCAAGGCATCATCCAAGCTGGCCTTGAACACCTCCAAGGAGGGAGCATTCACAGCTTCCCTGGGCAGCCTGTTCCAGGGTCTCACCACCCTCACTGGAAAGAAATTCTTCCTAATCTCCAGTCTCAATCTCCCCTTTTCCAGCCATTGCCCCTCATCCTGTCACTACAAGCCCATGTCAAAAGTCCCTCCCCATCTCTCCTGTATCCTTCTGCAGGTACTGGAAGGCTGCTTTAAGGTCTCCCTGGAGACCTCTCCTCTTCTCCAGGCTGAACAGCCCCAACTTTCCCAGCCTGTGTCCATAGAGGAGATGCTCCAGCCCTCTTCACAGCCCTCTTCAGAAGCCAGTTCAGGGTCCAGCCTCCCAGTACCTCACGTCCTCTTTTTGGGATTCCCTGCATAGCTGCTCCTGATTTAACCTCTAAGCCCATACAGGTGGGGCTGAGGAATCATTCCCAGGACCTCAAAGCTCTGCCTGCTCCCAGCCTGTGGTGCTTGCTGTGCCTCTCCAGAGCCATGATGAAGCTGTTAGCTGCAAGCAGCCTTTGTGGACTGCCTGTGCAGGTCCTGTCCCTGCACAGCCTCGATTAAGGAGGCCATTCAGTGGTGCAGATTTCAGGCAGGACCTTGGCACCACAGCTGCCTGCACAAGGAAACTGGGACACTGTTGCTGTGAAATTGCCTGCAGCTCTTAAGCACAGGAGGCAGCAACTGGCTAATGGTTTCTTAGACAGCCCTGGCATATGTGTCAGGTTGCCTCGCAACTGCGCACCTCGTGGGACAGCAGTGCAGAGATGCCCCCCTCCCTGTGTCACCAGCTGTAATCAGTCTCCAGCACCATTTCTGTGGTGTCAGCAGCACCACATGGACCAAAGCACTGCTTTGCAGGACTAACCAGGGTGGAGGAAGATGGCAGTGATGTGTCTGATCATTCTCTAGGGCAGCCACAGGGTGTTCCATGGAAGGTGGGAGATAGGAAAGGGGTGGGATTGCCACAGATGTGCCCAAAAAGATTGTAGCCCAGGTGGTCAAGAAGACCACCAGCATCCTGGCCTGTGTCAGGAACAGTGTGACCAGCAGAACCAGGGAAGAGGTTGTGCCCCTGTGCTCAGCACTGGGGAAGCCACACCTCAAATCCTGGGATCAGTTTTGAGCCACTCACTACAAGAAGGACATTGAGGGGCTGGAGCATGTCCAGAGATAGGCAACAAGGCTGGTGAAGGGTCTGGAGAACAGGGCTCACCGGTGAGGAGCAGCTGAAGGAACTAGGGGTGTTTAGTTTGGAGAAGAGAAGGCTGAGGGGAGACCTCATTGCTCTCTACAACTCCCTGAAAGGAGGTAGCAGTGAGGTAGAGGTTGGTCTCTTCTCCCAGGGAACAAGTGATAGGAAGAGAGGAGTTTCTTCATGTTGCATCAGGGGAGGTTCAGGTTGGATATTAGAAGAAACTTCTTGACTGGAAGGGTTCTGAAAGACTGGCACAGGCTGCCCAGGAAGGTGGTTGAATCCCCATGCCTGGAGGTGTTTCACAGAGGCAGAGATGTGGTGCTGAGGGACACAGTTTAGCACTGCTTCCATTCTTGCCTACAACATGAAACCAAGCTCTGAAATAAAACATCTACCTGGCATTCATCTCACCAAGCCACCCACAGCATGGCAGGCGTTAAGCAAGCAGCTGAGTGCAAGGACAGGTTACTTTGATAACAGCTTTCACTTCCCAAAGCTCAGAAAGGGCTCCAGGGAGTTCCTAGTCAGAGCCAAGTGCCTGGTTCCTCACAAGTACTGGTATTTAAATGTGTAGCATTTCTGAACCTTTGTAGGTGTAGGTTTGCATGCAAAACTCCTTTAATTGTCTTTGAAGGCCTGCCCTAGGAGAAGAGAAATACTTTTGAAGGCAGAACAGCTCCTCTAACCCTCTGCTAAAAGAATTTTGTTGGCAGTGCCATTATTTACCAATTATCTACTTAATTTCTACATCTATATTATACAGATAATTAGATTACATGTAAGCTGATTTACTCAAGGAGACAACTGAGAAAGATTAAACACTGTGTTTTCCCTTGTGGTATCAGCACTACAACAGCAAAACTCATTCCAGAAGCCTGAAGGAGAGGTCAATGGGTCCTCATGTTTCCACCAGCAGCCCCAAACCAGCCCATGGGCACAAAGTGTTAGCCCTGCCCTGGTCTGTCAGGCAAAGCACAGCAGCTGCTTCCAAGGCCCTATGAAAAACCTACCAAAGTGAATGAGAGCACCATTTCCTTCCTTCCTGAATTCCTTCCTTCCTTCCTTCCTTCCCTCCCTCCCTGTATTTCTTCCTTCTTGAATTCTTTCCAAATTCCTTAATCCCTTCCTTCCTGAATTCCTTCATTCCTTCCTTCTCTCCCTTGCTGAATTCCTTCATTCCTTCTCTCCCTTGCTGAATTCCTTCCTTCCCTTGCTGAATTCCTTCCTGTGTTCCTAAATTCCTAGATTCCTTTTTTTCCCTGAATTCCTTCCTGAATCCATTCCTTCTCTCCCTCCTTCCTTTCTTTCCTTCATCAGTTCCTTCCCTTCCCTCCCTCAGATCTGCTGACACTCTTGTCAGTTCAGTGCAGGAAGCATTTAGTTACCAAATCAACCTGCTGGTATTTGAGTCCTCCTAGCAGAGCGAGCTGAGTTAAAGCAGCTGTGCTCTCCCTGACAGTCCCCGCTGCTACTGCCTGCCATAAAGGCCAGGAGGGAGGCAGATAGGCTGATTTATGGTGCAGTGTTGCTCCCATAGATCTCCTTTCTAATAAAACTTCAGTGGAATCACTGCTTACACGGGACTGCACGTGTCTCTAGATGTACTGCTAACCACTCCTGGAAGCTTTCAGAGCTGTATTTATGGGAGGCTTTTAGCTACCTGCAGGAAAAGAGCTCACCACGGGAGCCAGCCTGCCCCCGAGACTGCAGCCTGGTAAGAGCACAGATTTATACCTCCCCAGCTCCCGGGGGACAGCCAGGCTCTTTAGCTGAGCTCTCAATTAGAGCATGGCTCTAGCCCATGCTTGCTGGCACTGAGGCTACTGATAGCTGGAAATTTTTGTACCGGCACCACAGAAATCCTCCAGCAACACCTCTTCAGGCAGGACCATGTATACCACTTCAGAGCAAGTCTTCCTTCTCAAACACTTAAGGTCACAGCCATGGTTTCCCCCTCCCCTTGCATTGCTTTCTTACCTGCTTTTTTGTCTTAATGTTTCTCAGACTTCAGACTTTTAAAAATTCTTTCTTTCTATCAGATTTTCCTCCCCACACACAGCATGGGCTGAGAAGAGCAACAGGTTATTTTGAGCCCACTTATCTTAACTAGACTCTTCAGGACACAGTGCTCCCCTATCTTTTCTCTACAGCTCTTGCAGATTATGATGACTTTTGCTAGATTTAGTAACCAAAGAAACATACCAAATGCCACAGCTATGAGCTACAAGGCTGTGAGATGAAAACTCATAGACTCAGAATGATTTGGATTGGAAGGGACCTCCAAAGGGCAGATTCTTTGGAGAAAAACATTAGTATTGTAGCCAGGAAGGGGTTGGTCTCTTCTCTCTAGCAACCAGCACCAGAACAAGGGGACACAGTCTCAAGCTGCGCCAGGGGAAGTTTAGGCTCGAGGTGAGGAGAAAGTTTTTCACTGAGAGAGTTGTTTCATCATTGGAATGTGCTGCCCAGGGAGGTGGTGGAGTCGCCATCCCTGGAGATGTTCAAGAGCGGATTGGAAGTGTCACTTGGTGCCATGGTCTAGGCATGAGGTCTGTGGTGACAGGTTGGACTCAATGATCTTTGAGGTCTCTTCCAACTTTGGTGATACTGTGACACTGTATTGTCCTTCTGAGGTCTGCTTGAGGATGAAGGTGGATGCAGCAAGAAGCTAATTCCTGTTTTCAGCAGCTCTTAGGATCTGTGTCCATGCTTAAAGCACTGAGAGCACAACACCTATATCCACCTTCAACTGGCATGTTGTCACAGCCTTGACTCTTCATGGAGAAAGATCAGTGCTGAGCCAGTGTGGCTGCTTTGGGGCCAAACATCCTGAACTAGAGCTATCTCTGTAAATTGCTCTTTTCTGGATCCTTTTCCAGGTCCAGGACACCTCATCACATCCATCTGTTTGCAAAAGCAATCATACAGCATTTGACCCAGTGGGCACAGTTCTGAAGGGGACACACAAAGCATGACATGCTGGATACATGGTACTACCTAAGGGGCAGGTTTGTGTAGCACCCAGCAAGAGTCATCTTCAAAAAGTAAACTGCTGCTGTTTTCTGGCTTGACACCAAACTGCAGCCCCCTGGTAGCTGCTCTGGGCAGTCAAAGAGCAGAGAATGGCCTTAGCTGGGGATGAAGCACAACTCTGAACAAAAAGTAATTAGTATTGCCTAACTGAGCTGATGACTTGGGTGTGGATTTTCCAAAACACCCATGGGAAAGCAAGGACAAGGATGCACAATTGCTCCCCAAAAGAGGAGAGGCACTAATCAGCAAAGTCTTTGCCTCAGGATAGTGCTGGTGCTGTTAACAACCTCCTGTGAGGTGTTTTCTGGAGTATAACAGAAAAATTCAGCCATGCTTAATGAAAAAGCAGCAGAATCGGGGCCAGAAAATTATTTTCCTGCTTCTTCCACTTATTCCCTGATGACAAAACGTTCACCATAAACTTTTGTATATCATCTTTCCCTCTTGAAATCACACAAGCACAAGATGGAGGAAATCGCACAAGCACAATATGTTCCCCCTGTGGAAGACATAGGGATTTAAAACTTTGGGTTTGACAGTTTTCCCCTCAAAACATTTTGATCCTTGTTTGTTTTCCTCTCTCCTGAATTTCTTCAGACCCTACCCACCCAAAGAGGACTGTAGCAAACCCACCTGCTTTCATTCTCTTCTCACAGAGTAGACCAGGGGCAGTTTGGTTTACAGCTCATACAACAGAATGAGAGCAATGGATGGGAAGGATGAGCTGACTTTCACAGGGTGTCCTCCACCAGTCTCCCCTGAAACACTGACAGGCCCCACTGAACAGGACCCAATCACACCTCAGACCATAAAGCACAGCTGTGGGTGCACGCTGGCATCTCTCCATGATCCTCCTGTGGCAAGCAGAGCCAGAACTGCCTTCGAGGCAGCATCGGCCACACCAAAGGCCCAGTGGAAGAGGGGAGGCTGAACTTCACCTGAGATCTCACCATTTTCACTGCTCTCTGGCCCAACACAACATTTTGATGAGAGTGCAAAGAGGATGAAGGTGCCCAGATTGGCTCTTTACACAGAAAAGACAGAACTTCTAATGAACCTCACACCAAACAAACCTTGGTGGCCCCAGGAGTGAAGTGCACTTGCTCAGTAACACCAGCAGCGTGATATTCTATCTTAGCTGAACTCAACACACCTTCTGCTGTTGGCTTCAATAAGACCTTGAGATTTCTGTTTATCCTTTAAATCACACTTTGCTGGGGCTGGATTTGGAGAATCACTTGAAGACTGTGGTTAGGTGAAGAGTGAATTCTCATCTGTTTGTAAGAAAAATAAAGATATGCACATGGAAAGTCTCAAGAGAGTAACAATGTTATTCCACCTCACCTCTCCAAACCAAAATGAAAAACAGTTCTAACTCAGAGGGGTTTGTGTAAATGTCAAACCTACTGTGTAGAGGGTGGGGGGCAGAAGGAAACATAAACAGGGGGAAAAAAATCAACAGGTTCTCCCAGACAAATTTTCATTTTTGATGAAATCTATTTCTGATGCACTCAAGGGTGAAACATATCCAGCCTAGGAAATAAGTGTGTGAGCACCTTCCAGAAATAATCAGGAGTCAGAATGACCTTTGATTGCAGGCAAGCAAAGGCAACTGGCATGATGGATATAGAATAAAAAAAAAAATATATTACTGAAAAGCAAGGAGATTTGCATCCAGCCCCAGCAGCAGTGAAAGGGGCACTGAAATGTGCTCGTTTTACACGGAGGGCTACGGGGCCACGTTCCAGCAGACAAATGGAAGGCTTGTATTAAAAATGCATAATTTAATCAAGAGGAAAACTACTAATCAGATGGAAATATTCAGACTGATATTGGGGTTTTAATATTAGTGTTATTAAATCCTGCTATAGTTTCTCACAGATTCACCCAAGTGTAAATTAATATAAGAAGGAACAGTTAACAACCTTACAGGGACCAGATCAAACAGCCCTGCTTGGCTGCAGGCATCCCACGGGCTTGTGGCATTAGGGCTAGCATCAAGGGCTCGGCATCAATGCCACCTGCTGATCTAACAGTGCCTTCCCCACAGGTCCTGATCTCATGATACCCTCCCCATATGTTCTGATCTAATGGCGCCATCCCCACACCTGCTGATCTCATGGTGCCATCCCCACATGTCCTGTCCTTCTCACAGCGCCTTCCCCACAGAACAGACTAAAATAAGCCCCTGTGCAATTTCTGGCACTAGGTGAGTAACAGCTGAGGACCAGTGCCAGACCAAGACTGTGTGTTAGCCCAGCACTGAGCTACCACCTCTGTGTGCCACAGCCTAAGCGTGGCCACAGGGCTGCCAGCTGCACCTGAAATCAGCCCATGCCACAAAGAGCAGGAAGCCATTCCTCAGACAGAATCGGCCTCCAGAAAACAAGGCTGAGCATTCTAGTTTAGCACACTGGGTCTAGTTGTGGACTCTCCAGCTGAAGAGGGACAGGGAACTGCTGGAGAAAGTCCAGCAGGGGGCCATGAGGATGATGAGGGGACTGGAACCTTACAAGGAAAGGCTGAGAGCCCTGGAGCTGTTTACCCCGGGGAAGAGCAGCCTGAGAGGGCACCTGATCAATACTGATCAATAGCTAAATGGTGAGGCTGAAGAGAAAGGGCTGGGCTCTTTTCAGTGGTTCCCAGAGATAGGACAAGGGGCAATGGGCACAAACTGCAACCCAGGAGGTTTCAACTGAACATAAAGAGAAAATTCCTCCTTGTGAGGGTGCTGGAATCCTGTGCAGGGGCCCAGAGAGGTTGTGGAGTCTCCTACTCTGGAGATTTTCTAAACCCACCTGAACATTGTGATGCTGTGCAACCTGCTCTGGGTGACCTTGCTTTAGCAGTGGGGTGAGACTGGATGATCTCTGGAGGTCCCTTCTAACCCCCAACATAGTGGGATTCTGTGAAACCTTCATCTGAAGGGTACCCAAAATATACACTTGCTAATTGAGGGGTGAAGACTCAGTCCATGGAAGTATCCTTCAATGGCATCCCGTTCCAAGGGGAGAGGATCCAACTGCCAGTCCTTTTACTGCATGAGGAACAACTCAACCAGTCTCTGTAGCAGGGCTCTATTTATACCCTAAGTTGAGGGTGCCCTGTAGTCAGTTCTAAGCCCACACAAAAGCAGGGTAAGAGCCTGGGCACACCACTGCAGGTTGATGCCTGAGGCACCAAGATGACCTTTATCAGGCCTTGGTGTTTGTCAGGGTGGTTGTACCTGCTATGAGTGGGTATCTGGCTGAAAGGGCTGCTTTGAGTTATGCCACGATGCAACCAGAGCTGGCTCAGGTAGTATCCTGAGCCACAATCTCACCTCAGGTTTGCTTCCTACCATAGCAGCATGTCCTCCAAAAGGAGAAGCCCAGCTGCCTCCAATGCTCAGTCCCAGAGAAATCCCCCAAGTTAAAGCAGAGGAGCAGCTGAGGCCCAGTGCTCTAAGCAGGCCCAGCAGTGGAGGGAACCTGTGACCATTTGAGGCTGTGCCTTTAAGGAAGGGACACTCTGGCTGAACCCACATACCAGCACTGCTCACACAAGACCCCTGCCAGGCAGCCACCAAACCCCAAGAGCCCCTAAAGCCTGCTGTGAGCATTTCTGGCTGTACCCAGCATGTGAGGCAGTCACTCCTACCTGATCTGAGCCAGGACTCTTGGAGTAGTTCCCAGGCCAATGAGCACTAACAGATAGTTTCTCCTGTCTGTGACACAGAGCTGACACCCCCCACCCTCATCTCTGAGGGCTTTTGCTGCCCAGACCTCCGTATTAACTGTGCAGTAGAGCATTGCTGGTAGTCAAGACTGGGATATGACTGAGTGGTGAGCAGGCAAAGGCACTGAGACAGACTGATGGCAGAGTGAAACCAGGAGCCTGCCCCTCAGCTGGGAGGAGATGGCATTGGCTCCGTCACTGGTAAGCGTGAAATTCAGGAAGATGCCTGGTAATAGGCAGCAGCTAAAGGCACACCATGTCCTGAAACCCTTAAAGACCCAAGCACTGCTATCACCCACTCTGTCTGCTTTGCCCTTTTGGTGTCCCCTTGATTCTGAGGAGAAAGCTCAAGAGTTCACAGCTGGCAGCTGAAGCCATGGAAGGAATAGGGATGAGGAAGTCAAGAGGACAGTTCTTCCACTTGTTGGAGGCACTGGAAACCAAACACTGGAAGGAAGACTCAGCAATTGAATTTCACTTCATTAGAGGGAGGATTGTTTCTAAAAGAAGAAATCATCCAGCTGGAAATACAAGAGGTGAGTAACGAGCCTGGGAGGGGGAAATCAGACAGGGCTTCCTGCTGCAGGCAGTGCAGCAGGCTTGGCCTACACTGGATGGGCCTCTAGTGGAGAAGAGAAGCCACGGCTCGCAGCCACACATACAGAGCACAGGGGAAGCCAGCCCGCTCCTCACGCAGCCTCCCAGTGCACAGCGGGCAAGGGATCGCGGGGCATGCCCCTAAAGGGGACAGCTCTTCTGCACTGCCTACAGAGACCAGCATGGTGCTGCTGTGATCCAGGGAGGACAGCGAGATGAACATTACCTCTTCCCTACCTATGTTCTCATCCAGCTGGGACAGAGGTTCCTACTCGACTCTTTGCCATAAAAGCAACACAGTGCCACCTGCAGAGGCACTGAGTTTGACCTGCATGGGCTGGAAGCTGCAAGCATTGGATGTGCTCCACTGGTTGTTAACCCTTGCAGCACTCTGATGGCAGCAGTTTGACTAGAAAGCAAACTCCAAAACAAGGAGTTCCATTAAAGCTGCTCTCAAAACAGGCTCCCAAAGTAAAAACTTGGAGCCCACGATTAGGCATTAGGAAGAAGTTCTTTAAGGACAGTGAGACACTGGAACAGGTTACCCAGAGAAGTTGTGGATGCCTCATCCCTGGAAGTGATCCCTTCCAGCCCAAATCCAAAGGATTCTATGTAGGATTTACAGATGGGGGTTCATCCAGTACCAAGAGCTCATAGAACCACAGAATAGTTTGATCAGATACCATCCAGTTCTGACCCCACTGCATGGGCAGGGACACCTCCCACTAGACCAGGTTGCTCAAAACCTCAACCAGCCTGGTTTTAAACACTCCCCGGTGTCAAGGGGCAGCCACAGCTCAGCCTTTGGCTTTCTTTGCACAGCATAATGAGCTGCACTTTACAGTGTGAATTCCTCAGGCTGCCAAACATTTGGCACTGGTTTGCTGCGTATATCACAGAATTGTTTTGCTTCCTGAATTATTTTCCTATTGATCCAGGCTCCCAAGCTTTAAATGCTGGACAGCTCTGCAACACTGAGCTTACAAAAACAGGGAGTTCAGATGGGATACTCTAAAAACCCCTCCCAGCCACCACCAGAAGGAAACCCCACAACACCCACCCAGCACTAGGCACTGGAGTCCAGTTTAGAGTTGGAATAATTCCTGGTCCTGGTGAGACCATGTTCAGTGAAGAGCTCTGAGAGGATGAGCTGGCTGCTGTGGAATTAACAGATCTATGCAGAT
The DNA here is from genome assembly GCF_014839835.1 of Dryobates pubescens. Taxonomy (NCBI): domain Eukaryota; kingdom Metazoa; phylum Chordata; class Aves; order Piciformes; family Picidae; genus Dryobates; species Dryobates pubescens. The sequence goes on from NC_071612.1 coordinate 45,777,735, forward strand.
TGGTATTCCCAAGAGAGAAAAGGGAAGGGAAAATATTAAAACCTGATGCTCCTGGCAAATGAAAAACTAATGGGCCATGTTTTCCCCAGGGGATGGAAGCCCCTCTCAGCAGATTTCATCCTGATGACTACATGAGATGTGCCTCAGCAGAGAGCTCTCAGGAAGCACCATTCCAGCTAAAGAGAAACACCTGGAAAATTTCAGAAAGGAGGTGAAGGAGTGGAAGTCATCACACGCCAAGTCACCACGTACCTGAAGAGGTTTGAAAGGTCACAATGCAGCAGTGCAATGCAGCTCTTTTTGTGGGACACCAGAAACCTAAATAATTCTGCAACATTCCAGCCCTGAGTTTCCACAGAACAGTGTCAGGAGTGGCACAGATTGGAACTGGAAGAGCAGCCTCTCACCACTGTGAAGCTTGTTTGACTAAACTGCATTGGCACCTGATGTTCAGCCAGGCCAAGGGCTGGGTCCTGCACTTGGGTCACAACACCACATGAATGCTCCAGGCTTGGGGCAGAGTGGCTGAAAACTGCCCAGAAGAGCAACACCTGGGGGAGCTGGCTGACAGCCAGCTGGAGATGAGTCAGTGTGTGCCCAGGTGACCAAGAAGGCCATCAAGAGTGGATCAAGAGTGCTGTGGCCAGCAGGACCAGGGAAGGGATTGTCCCCCTATGCTGGGCACTGGACAATGCACACCTTGAGTCCTGGGTTAAGTTTTGGGCCCCTCACTCCAGGAAGGACATTGAGGAGCAGGAGCAGGTCCAGAGATAGGCAATAAAGCTAGTGAAGGGTCTGAAGAACAGGGCTGGTGAGGAGCAGCTGAGGGACCTGGGGTGGTTTAGTCTGGAGAAGGGAGGCTGAGTGGAGACCTTCTGGCTCTCTACAACTCCATGGAAGGATGTTGGAGCCAGGTAGGGGTTGGTCTCTTCTCCCTAGTAACAGGTGGGGTGCTTGGTGCCATGGTTTAGTTGATTAGATGGTGTTGGATGATGGGTTGGACGTGATGATCTCAAAGGTCTATTCTATTCTATTGGGGGAGAGGAAAAATTCCACCCAAAAGGTTGTCAAGCTCTGTAAGTGGCTGCCTAGTGGTGGAGCCACTATCCCTGGAGGTATTTAATGCATGCAAAGGCAGCACTTAGGGCCCTGGTTTAGTGGTGGACTTGGCTAGGTTTACAGCTGGACTCGGTGACCTTCAGGGTCTTTCCAAACCTAAAGGATTCTCTGATTCTATTCTGTGAAAAACACTTTCCCCTCACACTCCTTTTGAAGAGCTTCAACAACTCCAAGGGAACAGCTGGAAGATTTCCCTGTTGGTGACATCCTTGAAGCCACTCAAGTGACTTGCACTGTTTATAAACATTTATAAGTCAAACTCATGCAATTACCTGCATTTTCAAACCCACACAATTAGCAAATTACTTCCTAAATGATGGAAAAATCAAAGAACTCACAACTGATTCACATTTAATATTTACTAACACAAAAGAAAAATATTGGCCCAAAGCAGGTATTTATAACTGACACCGGGGAAGGAGCTTTTAGGAGCTGTGTCACAATCTGCTCTTGGTCTAAATTATAAGAACACAAATTAGCTCTAATTAATAGAATCACAAAGCCATAGAATTGCTTGAGTTGGAAAAGAACTCCAAGACTATCCAATCCAACCATCAACCAAACACCACCATGTCCCAAAATGCCATATCCATGTGTTTCTTGCACACTTCCAGGGATGGTGACTCCACCACCTCCCTGGGCAGCCTGTTCCAATCCCTGACCACTCTTGCAGGGAAAAAAAAATTTCATATTTCCAACCTAACTCTCCCTGGCACAATTTCAGGCCATTTCCTCTCCTCCTATCACATGATACTAGGGAGACTAACCCCCACCTCACTGCAGCCTCCTTTCAGGAAGCTGCAGAGAGCAATGAGGTCTCCCCTCAGCCTCCTCTTCTCCAGATTAAACATCCCCAGGTCCCTCAGCTGCTCCTCACCAGCCCTGTTCTCCAAAACCTTCACCAGCTTTGTTGCCTATTTCTGGACCTGCTCCAGCCCCTCAGTGTCCTTGGAGTGAGGGCTTCAAAACTCTCTAGTGCCCAGTACAGGGGACAATTACTGCCCTACTCCTGCTGGCCACAGCATTGCTGATCCAGGCCAGGACACTGGTGGTTCCTGTTTCCTAATGCAAGACAGGGTACTTGCAGCAGCGTCAGAGCATGCCCCTACTCCAGTGATAGATCACTACAAACAGTAGTAGCACTACAGTATGTCAAGAATTTCTTCCTAATCACCAGTCTAAATCTCCCCTCTTCCCAGCTCAAAGCCAATGCTCCTCTTCCTGGCACCCCCAGCCTTTCAGCACACCCCACTGTGGTGCAGCAGATGAGCAGCAGAAGCCATCTGACGACACGTCTACGACTTGTGTGAACTTCAGCAGAGGTAGCACCTGAACAAAAGAAGGCTGCTCTGGGTTCTGGTCTTTCACCCCAGCTCATCCGGCTGGCAGGTTAAACAGGATGCTAAAGCAGACTGGGTGTGTCCCGAAGTGAAGAGGCAGACACAGTTACATTGTGTTCAAAACACAGCGGCGCTTCACCAGCCCAAAACCTGTCCAGGCCTGGCAGCTCTGCTGGAGGCTGTCCCTGCAGCCACCTCTGTGCTTTAGCTACGAGCAGGGCACAGCACAGCTCAGCTGCCAGACAGGCAAATGCCTGCTTCCACCACCGTGAAGAAATCAGCCACAAGGCAGAGAACATTTGCTGGATGCAAAAAGGCCTCTGCAATTACCACTTAATTGTCCTTCATGGGCCAGCACTGGGAGTCTCCTACTTTCCCCTTAAGGTTGCTCCCTCCTTCAGCAATTTTTCTTAACTGGCTACTTAATTAGTCTTCCTTCCTGGGCTTAATTGTAAATTTGTTTTGATTAATTAGCCTCAGAGCTGACTTGGCACTAACTGAAATACAGGAGCAGAGCTTAGTTTCTTCAGCACACAGGCTACTGCACCCTAGGGGAGCCTCCTCTTTGTCAGCAACAAAATTTCAAGTTCAGGCTGTGTTTGAACAAAACTTCTCCATAATTAACTCTCATTCCTTTTGATTGTTCCCCCTGTACTACAACACCAAGAAAGAAGTGTGAATATAAAGAAAATGCAGTGAGTTGAGGCCTCAGGATTGCACACCATGTTCACCAGCTGAATCCTGCTGCTGGAGATGACTTCATGGTCTTCAACACAAGCTACCACAGCACTAGAAGCACCTCAACCCAAGAGTGCAGGTCACCAACACAGACATCTGTGCTCTCGTGGCACACACAGCAGCAAGGTTTCCCTCGTCGACCAGGGGTCACGTTCTGCTCCTCCAAAAAGCTCCTGGCTTTTGTTGAAACTCTTTGCACAAAACTAGACAGGGAGTCTGCAACACCTCTGGGCTGCCACCCAGCACCTCTCACATCATTCCTTTCCTCTCCCTCTTTAAGGCACATTGATTCCAGAAGACACCAACAGTGGTGCCATGCCTCTGCCACCTTAATCAATCCTCCCTTTAACTTCTGCTACTCAAACCACAGGAAAAGGCAAAGAGCGTGACCAGGAGAAAATGCAGTAAGCTGTCTAAAGCAATGCCTGTTAAGAGCTGTTCCATCATCTTCTCAAAGAGCTGTCAAGAGTTCTGCACCTCTGCAGTTTTCAAAGTTCACAGAACACCAGGCTGGAAGGGGCACTGATGATCATCTGCTCCAACCTTCAAGTTCTTACCTGTCAAGCTGCAAAGAGCAGTCAAAGGTCTTCCTTGGGACATGATTGTGGTCTCCTGTGGACACTTTCAGGTTTGCATCTCAGGCTGAGGAAGCAAACACTTGGCTTCTTTCAGCTCCTTGTTTCAGTTCTCATCCCTCTTTGTGCTCCAAACAAGACTGCAGAAGTGCAACATAAATGTGGGCTTACAACCTTTTTATGGAATCACAGAATTGTTTTGCTTAGAAAAAACCCTCTAAGATCATTGAGTCCAACCATCAACCTACCACCACCATGGCCATTAGACCGTGTCCCCAAGCGCTGTGATGTCTACAAAGTACCACAGGAGCTGCACAACGCCAGCTTCCAGGACATGCTCAAGCAGGGTAACTGGAGACAGTTTCTGTGCACAGGGCACAGCTGGCTCTGCAGCTCAGGAAGGAGAGGCAGAACAGACAGTGCACAAGCCAGACCTATGTGCTCAGTGTCAGTCCCAGATCTCTCCAAGCTGGGGGTGGCAGCTCCATGAGCAACATCAATTTCCAAAGCAGCATGTTGTAGGGAAAAGGCTGTGTTAAACCATCACACCCAGGCCTCACAGGAGCTGCTCACCCCTCTGCTTGCTGAAGCCAAGCATTTCATAGTGCTGCTGCCTGCTGTTTGCATGTGCCTTGCTGGGCTTTAGAAGGCAGAGCAACTCTGGGCGCTCCTTGTCACAGCCCTGCTCCCCAGTAATCTGCAGCCAGCTGTTCTGACTGCTGACCAGCTACTGGTTTCATCTTAGACTTGAGCCATGGGGAATCCTTCTGCCTGTCAAACCCTAAGGGGAGCTTTTCCATGCAATAGGAGAAACATTTGGCTTTGGGCAACTACATGTCTGAGCATCCACAGAGCAAGAGGATACTCTGAAGGGTAAGGGTAGCAGCTTGGGAAGACATTGAGCTACAGCAGCTGTCAATGCCATTACAGGGGCATGCTCCATACCCTTCAGTCGTGGATTATCTGCACTCAGTCACCATTTACAGTAAATCCTGCACAAGACACCATGCAAGCAAGACTGCACTTCAGCAGAGGTGTAAGAAATACCCCTTCCTGCTGAAATGCCTCTGCAGCTGAGCTGGTGAGGAAGTGGCTCTTCTGTGTTTACTGCACTGCCCAAGCGCCAAGCAGAAAGCATCTGCAGGTACCCAGTTCAGCTGTGTACTTCAACAAAACAGATGACACTGTGTGTGCCTCAGCAGCTTGTTTTATTGGTGGGCTAAATCTTCAGCAGTCACTTAGCCCACATCCTCTTCATCTTATTTTTCAGGTAGGGCGGTACCCACACGTCCAATAGCTCTGCAGCTGTTCTGCCAGTTTAAGCTGCAAAAAGGTTGTGTTTGGTAAAACAGGAACAGCTTTGCAACCACATGGAACTACATAAGAGAGACTCTAAATAAATCCTACTGAACCAGGAACATTTTGTTTGTTTTTTATTTATTGTTTTCAAAGGGAGCAAAAATCTTCACAAATCTGACTTTTTATTGTGGTGAGACATTGTCAGGTAAGCTCCTTAAAATAAGTCTCTAGTCGTCACCACAACCCCTACCAGAGAACACAAACATGTACCTACTAACAAAAAGCAGACGAAATACGTGACCCAGCTTTTGCTTCCAGCTCTCCCAGTGGCTCTTGACAGAAAACAATGAACTGATAGCCTCCAGGACCAGGATGTGCACCACACAGCCAGCAGAAAAGGCTATGTCTCTTTCAGGAGAATGACCTCAGCTTCACTCCACAGTAGGGAACCCTTTGGCCCAGTTTAGCACAAATCTAGCCCAGATCTCTGCTACTTGTGAAGGTGCTGTGCTCCAGTATAAGCAAAAAGTGGTGCCACCTGAGCTGAATTTAGAAGCCATTAGAGCCAGATGCTGGTTTAAAAGCCCCAGCTTTTAGAGCAACTCTAAGAATTGATATTGAAGCTACAGACCTCAAGGTGCTCTGCACAGGCACCTACTTCAGCTTTTCACCAAATGGTATTGCCACAGACCTGTGTGAAGCAATGGCAGCAGTGGGTAGAAGTTGGATTGCTCAGCAGCACAGCCAGTGTGACAATAAAAAGAATCAGCCCCAGGCAGGAAGAAGCATGCTAACTCTCACTTTTCACAGGGTGCTTTCTTCTTTGCTTCTCTCCAATATCCCATTTGGTAAAGGGAAAACACTAAGACCATCACCATCCAAGGTTACCCATGGCTACTACTAGCCTGCTAGACACAGAACTGGAGGAAGTGGGAGCCAAAGGAGGTCCAGGAAGAGGTGAAACATCACCAACTCCTGTTCTTCACACTGCACAACTCCACACCCACAGGAGGCCTGGAACTCAGAACATTCTCCTGCTCCTCCTCACATTACATTCAGGCCAAGGACACAGAAAGGAGCTTTTTTCAGCTGTCAAGCTGAACAAAAAAATGCAGCTAAGGCAAAGGGTGAACAACCTAACTCAACACCTGCTGTGCACTAGTGTAGTAGAAAAGAGCTCTAAGCAAGGGGCTGCAGCTAGCAGCACAGAAATGGCCTCAGCAAGGGTCACAGCAAAGCCCTCATGTCAGTGGAAGCTGATTTGCATCTCCCTGTAGCAGAAAGCTACTGAATTTACCTCCATCTGCACATACTCTTCCTCTCAAAAACCAAGCCCTGCTGAATGTGGGTACCAGCAATGACAAAGAGCTGTGCTTGAAGCCCCATCTAGTGAGAACTGGTGGAACTGTTGCTAAACTGCAGCAACATCCTGGATATTCACACAGCTGGGTTTGGTACTTCAAAAACCCAAACCAAACCATTTTGAGATGGAGTCCAACTACAAAACATTCTCTGCAAACTGTATAGGATGTTTGTCCCAAGAAACCGACTAGCCAGGAAGACAACAAAACCATCCAGCTTGAAGTTACAGATTTTATCAACTCCACCCTGTTTGTGGCACTCCTAACAGCAGAAGTAGGAAAGCAGAGGCATTCATGGCATGCTGACCTTACACCTGCATTTGAACATCTGCCCCTTTCCAGCCTATGTCAGGAAGGTCTGCACACACATTTCTTCTGCCTAGGCAAACATCCTGAAGGACACATTTTCTTCCCATTTACTCATGACCCAAAAGAAATCCACTCCAAACCTTGCTGCCAAGTTGCAGTGGGGGGAGACACATTAGTGCCTAACACAACATACCAGATCTTACCAGAGCCCACCTAACCAGAACACAATGATGGGCTGCAGCAGGCTGTCCTGAGCTCTGTCACAACATCCATCCACACTTCCCTTAAGGGTCATGAGCTCCATAGTCCAGACACGTCAGTAACCTCTTCACAAAGTGTCCTTCTGCTACCCAATCTGCAGGCAGGTAACACAATGCAGTCTCTTCCTTCTGAGATCCCTGGCTTTTGACATAACTGAGAAGTGGCCTCATTCTGACTTTCAGCTGGAAGCAATGAGCTGCTGGGCTTAGAGACCACCATGTCCACGCCCTGACCACTGAGAAACACACTTGGGTGAGGAGTGGAGGAATTTTGGTCTAACATTATCCCTGTACTATTTTCCAGGTGGCAAACGTGCAGAGCTCTGCAGGCCTGAGGAGCTGAAAGCCTTCCAAACTAAATGTGCAGGTGGGTGGGATGTCCTCAAGCTGTGCAGACAGCATGCGTGCCCAGCTGGTAGCTGGTATGGCTCCAGCACAGAAGGGACAATGTTTGAATCCCGCTGACCTTGAAGACACCATTCCAAGCCCAACATTTAGAAAAGCTGCCCCCCTCAAATTATTGTGAATTGTAATCATTTTTATTTTTTAACTCTTCAGCTGCTTACAAAAATTGAGCTTGGGAACCAAAAAAAAAAAGGTCAAAAGATCTTTTTGCACAGTCTGAACTTTGACAGCCAACAGTTTGCATCCAGACAGAGGAAGAACTAAATGGTACTGCTCCTCTGCCCTATCGTCTCAGTTAAGCACAACCTAGCCATGAAAGACCTTCCACAGAACTTCTGTGAAGTGTTTTCACTCTCAGTCTGTGTGTGCACTAACCACAGGAAACACTGCTTGAAAGACAAGGAGGAAACCAATCTCCAATACTATCTCCAGTTCCCCAGTCTAAAAGGTCTCTCACAAAGGTGTGGTGATCTTGGTGTCCGAGCCCTTTCCTCTGACTGGCAGCTGAAGGCTCAAGAGAAGCAGTAAAGCCAAGTGTCTTTCCTAATGCATATTCTGGATTTAGCATAAAGATGATGGCCATCTGTTTGCAAGATCAGTATTCAATGAAGTCCCTACAGTTCACAATCCAATTTTCCTTATCTCCTCCTCTTCTAGGATAGCAGTGACCATGGAGAGAAAGCACCCTACCAGAATAGCTTAGTTTATCCTTATCTTCAGCCAGAAGGAACCTTGAAGAGCTTGGAAGACAAATGCTATGGATACCATCTGCTGTCTAGACTTGGCTTCTGGAGTACTCAGTATAATTACAGTTTTCCCAAAGCTCTTCATTATTCTTCAGGAACACAGCAAGCAAAACTAAAGGAGATACTGAAGTGTTAGACTTGGCTGTGACCTATGGCTGTGATACAAGATGAAGCCATCCCCAACTTTCAGAGCTAATCAAGCCACAGCTTCCACGCAAGTGATCTTCTCGTCCTCAAGAGCCCCCGCTTTGCAGTCAGAACTTGAGGCACTAATCATACATCTGCTAGACAAGAGACTGCTATTAACATATTAGAAGAAGGCTAGGCACAAGTATTCCAGAAGCCCTCTCCCAGACAACAATTACTGGAATGGGAACAGCATGTAAGAATATTTCAGTAGAACTCTTCTGAACAGTCTTGCACCAGACAGACATTGAGAACAGCAGATGTTAGCTGAAGACATCAAAAATGCTTCAAGTGCTAAGCATCTTCAGGGAGACATGGCATATAAATAGGGTTTGGAACAAAAACAACGTGTTTTATTCACAAATTTGTACATATATCTTTGTGTCATTGGACTGCACAAGACCAGTAACTGATGAAGAATGAGGCCCCTCAGTATGTCGTTTGTTTGACACCAGACTACTGAGGTTCTCTTGGGTTTGCTCTCTACTGATCTCAGTTGCTCTATATGAGTTTGCAGTGTTAAGCTGGGCCCACTCAAAACAGTTCTTGTATGTAAAAAGAACTTCAGAACATACAACAGCTTCAGTGTAGTTCCAGCAAACCTCTCTGCACCAAGCTCTTCACCTGTCCCTTTTGAGTTGTGTGAAGAGAAGAACACTTTCTTCATCCAGAAGATTTCGGATGTTGTATCTGTTTCCTACAAACAAAAACAGAGGTGGTTTCCTTTAGAAGCCACTAGGAATTCTTGACAATGAGAGTAGTGAGACACTGCAACAGGGTGCCCAGGGAGGCTGTGGATGCTGGATGAGGCCTTGAGCAACCTGGTCTAGTGGAAGGTGTCCCTGTCCATGGCAGGAAGGTTGAAACTGGATGATCTTTAAGGACTTAGAGCAAAGTGACTGGAAACTGCCCAGCATAGAAAGGCCTGGGGGTGTTGATGGACAGCAGCTGAACATAAGCCAAGGTGTGCCCAGGTGGCCAAGAAGGCCACCAGCATCCTGGGCTGGATCAGCAACAGTATGCCAAGCAGGACCAAGGCAGTAATTGTCCCCCTGTACTTAGCACTGGTGAGGCTATACCTTGAGTCCTAGGTTCACTTTTGGGGCTCTCACTACAAGAAGGATATTGAAGTGTTGGAGCAGGTCCAGGGAAGGGCAAAGCTGGTAAAGGGTCTGGAAAACAGGTCTTGTTCCAGCATGTCCAGGTCCCTCTGCAGAGCCTTCCCACCCTCCAGCAGATCAACACTCCCTCCCAGCTTAGTGTCATCTGCAAGCTCACTGAAGGTGCCTCAATCCTCTCATCCAGATAATGGATTAAGACATTAAAGAGAACTGGATCCAGCACTGAGCCCTGGGCAACACCACTGGTGACTAGCCACCAAGTGGATTTAAATCCATTCTCCACCACTCTTTATGCCTAGCCATCAGCCAGTTTTCCAGGCAGCAAAGTGTCCACCCATCCATGCCACAAGCAGCCATCTATTCCACACCAGAAGAGCAAAATCAGAGATGCTTGAATTCTCCATAGCTCGCATCAAGTGACCAACTCATACAACAAGACATTCTAAACCTTCTCTATATAAAGCACAAAGCATAAAAAATGTGGAACTGATCCAAATGTTTTTTCATAATTTAAGGTGTTAAGCAAAAATTATGAGGCAGAATCTGAACACCAAGAGAATACCACTCACAGAACTTGGTAGAGTCATCAGAACCTTAGAGGTCAGCTCCCACATCAAGCAGCATTTGTATCACTGCAAAGGCCGGGTCATCAACCCAATATCTAGTGTCGGATCACTTTCTTTACAACCCTACACCTTCCCACTCTCCACCCAAACTCATCTCTTCCTAGTGTTTGGCTGGGTTTTTTCTTAGCTTGCTAATCAGCTTCATCCATCTCCAACCAGGTGGTTTTAAACATGTACACTTACCTGCTGGAACATAGAAGTAGTCCCCTGTAGTCAGGTAGTACGATGTCTTATGTAAGGTAGTGATAATTTTGCCATAGATAACATGGAAAACCTTAAAGAAGGCCAAAAGGTTCTAAGATTAGCAAACATCTCAGAAAGTCAGCCAAGAGAAGACACTCTCCTGCATGTGTTGTAACAAATGATTCATTCATGCATCATGTCTTTATTTGCATTATAGGGGGGGAAAAAACACTACAAAAAGCTGTCAGCCGCATGTGCCGCTTCTAAGCAGCCTAGGACTTGCTGTTCCCATGACCCCCTCTTGAAAGAAGAGCAGAGCGAGCTTACTATGGTATCCATGTGCACAAACTGGTGCCCCTTCTCCTTGAGTGGTTTCAAAACCAGTTTCCCAGTGGCAAAAGCAGATGTATTCAGGTGTTTGTAGATTTCTACTGTTTCGTCCTTGAAGAAGCAGGAGTGACATGTTCCAGTGGTGACACAATCTGCAAAAGAAGCCCAGGGGATGGGGATGACAAGGCAGGATGAGTCTTTCCTGCTCAGTGACTACCTGTCATGAGGAGTGTCTGAGGGAACTGGGGTTGCTCACCCCTGACTCCAGCTTACCACCCTCAGACTCCTGTCTGGGGAGACTGGTTTCAGCCCCTTCCCCCTTCAAATCTAGTTTAAAGCCCTATTAATGAGTCCTGCCAACTCCCTTCCTAGAACCCTTTTCCCTCTGTGTGATAGGCTGTTCCCATGTGCTGGGTTCTTTCTTCTCTGGGACAGATGTACTCCATCTGTTGCTAGCAGACCTGCTTTCCTGTTCCTTTCAGTATTCCTTCCTGCAACTAAGGGTATTGGTGAAAAAATTACCTGTGACCCTGGCCCCTCAACCAGTTTTCTCAGAGCCTTGAAGTCCTTTTTGATTTGCCTTTGGACCTCTGGTTTCAACCTCATTGCTCCCTACCTGCATAACTATCAAAGGATAGTAATCAGAGGACTGTACCAGACTAGGCAGCCTTCTGGAAACATCTCTGACCCAGGCCCCAGGGAGGCAGCAGACTTTCCTGTGGGAAGGATCCAGCTGACAGATGGGGCCCTCTGTTCCCCTCAGGAGGGAATCACCAATAACAATTACCCTCCTCTTTTTTTCAGGGAACAAGTCCTGATGTGGGGGGGACAGGCTGTTTTGCTTTAGGCAACATCTCAGATGGTGTGTCTTCTGTCTTCTCATTCACCTCACCCTCAACTTTCAGTGCCCCATACTTGTTTTGCAAGGGCAGTTGGGAAGGTGAGGGGAGCTGTGACGGTTTCACTTTGCCTCTCCTAACAGGGACCTGTATCCATTTCCTGCTGCATCTTGGGTCACCTCCCTCTGCTAGGGGAGCCTGCAGTGCCTGGCTCCTCAAATCCAACTCCCTTTCACATTCCCTTACAGTCCTAAGTCTAACAATTTCTTCCTTCAGTTCAAACACTAGATTAAGCAGATAATCGAGCTGCTCACACCTCATGCATGTGTTCTCTCTATTGCCCTCCATTTCAGGTGCCAGGCTCCAGCACTCTCTGCAGCCAGTTGCCTGGACACCTGCACGCTCAAGAGTTCATTGTTTTACACCCAGTTTTGTATCTCACCAATCTAAACAGTCAGTAGATAATTCAGCCAGGCCCTTGGTCACATCCCCCCAACTCACCTAGATGTACTTCCTCATTTGTGACTGGGTCCAGTACAATGGTTGGTTTAGCAGTATCACCTAGGCTGTGGTCCAAAACTGGAGGTTCCTCCTTTCCTGGGGAGACAAAAACAAAACAAAACAAACACCAAGACATAACCAGGTATTATTTTTCACATGTAGAGTGATTATTTAACCACTACTTTCTCACAATTGTAGATTTAGTAGATTTCACATAGTGAGTACTTGAATTTGTTCAAGTGACTATAAAGACTGAATGCACTTTCTTCAAATAAAGGAAACCATCCATAGCAATGCTTTGAAAATGTCATTTTATTGGAACTAGTTCTAATAGTGTAATAAATAATGGGGTCTCCAAATCCTAAAGAACTTGCCAACTATTTGTCCTCTGCCATTAGTGGCAGTATAGTCAAAAGTATCTGTGTTTTAGGAGAAGTGATTTTGTAAGAGAAGATATTAAGAGAGAATAAAAGCCCCACAGTGATTTCTGAAGAGCAGGTTATTTCCCTTTCACCTGCTGCTGACTTAAGAGATCAACTTCACAAAATCACAACCACAGACTCAGTTTTCCTTTTTCTCAGCAATACTACAGGAATCTCACTTTAACTTGTAAATCAGAAAACTCTTTCTTTAACAAAAAAGATTCTTCCAGAGAAGGAATAGCCTAGGAGCTGATGAGAACCTCATGCTTTCAAATAGAAGAGATGCCAGAGAATGTTCAAGACAGAAGACATGAGCCAAACCTCTCCTGCAGAAATCTGCAAAGCAGGCAATTTCAGCTCCATGCTGCACAGGACATTTTCTCAAATGCAGTCAAAACAATCATGTTTAAAGTAAATTTTAGAGGTTGTTCAGCCTGGAGAAGAGCAGGCTCCAGCGAGGCCTTAAAGCAGCCTTCCAGTACCTGAAGGAGAGCTGGAAAGGACTTCTGACAAGGGCTTGGAGTGACCAGAACAAGGGGCAATGGTTTTGAGCTGGAAGAGGGGAGATTAGGAAGAAAATTCTTGACAGTGAGCGTGGTAAGACACTAGAACAGGTTGCCCAGGGAGGTTGTGGATGCCCCCAGCCTGGAGGTGTTGGAGGCCAGGTTGGATGAGGCCTTGAGCAACCTGGTCTAGTGGAAGGTGTCCCTGCCCATGGCAGGGGGGTTGGAACTAGATGACCTTGAATCTCCCTCCCTACCCCAACCAACCCATTTCATGAGTCTATGATTATAGGTTTTTTTTAAGTATCCAAATGGAAAAAAAATAAGTCTGTATTCATACTTCTTTTAGCTCTTTTCTGCTTGCCACCATCCTTCCTATGTTTAATCTTGGTCTGAGGTTCTGTTTCTGGACACACTACTCCAGTAACCACAAGATTTCCTGAAAAAAAAAGCAAGTTAAACAGAGGTCACTAACTCAACACAACCAACCAGCCTTCCAGCTGCAAAGAAATTTCCTTTGAAGCTGAACTCTTCAGATAGCTTTACAAAGCCAGAACCAAACAAAAAGCTTTTCAATACGAAGTATACTTTGGAGTGCAATGCAGCTTGAGCCTTTTTGAAAAGAATTTGATCATATTTCTGCCAAAGAACATTTCAGAGAGTCACGACATGAGAGTCAATTTTCAAGGCAAAACATCAATTTACCAACACAGGGAGATACTATTTTCCAGCAGACTAATCAATTAGGAAAGGACTAAATTAGGCTGGATTGTTAGAAAAAAATCCCAAAAAACAAGATCTATTCTCTCACTTCAGGAATCTACCAGTGAGACTGGATAAATTACAGTATCTGTTGTGGAGAATAATCAACACACAGAGAAACGCCTCCACGAAGGATCCAGCAAATTGCTGCGTTTTCTGCTACCATACAGAATCTTTGATGTAAGAAACCTCCCAGCAGAAAGAAGCTGGTTTGATTCTTCCTAAACAGTTCAGACAAGGGCACTTCAGATGTTCTCCTGATACTATTTCTAGCTGACACAGGGGTACGAGGAGAGAAAAAGACTACATGAAAAGCTGCCTGAATAGCTGGAGACCATAAATAATCAGTGCTTTTTAACTGACTGAGTGGCAAGCATCTCAAAGCTTGATGGCACAGCAAGCCACAGATTTCTCCTCACTGCCCTGGCAGAAGCAAGCCAATAGGTTTTGTGGAGCTCCTACCTGAAGGACCTACTTCATAGTTCACCCGCTCTCCTCGCCAGTACTCGAGAGGCTTCAGTCGGATCCTCTTTGTCCGCCGCATGTTAGGCGTGTTGGAAGGCATTACTAGTTCAGGGGATGGAAGCATCACAGAAAGCATGAAAGGCTAAATCAGACATGGAAAACATTTCAACAGCCTTCTCCTCTTGCTCTCTATCAGGGGGCAGCACTTCCCAGCTGATATTTGTACTATGTTGCTATCAAGACAGGAAAAGGGAATCAAGTACTGCCAAAAGCCTTTTTTTTTTCCACATCAGGCAGTATTTCACTCCCTCCACTCTTCATCACCACAGTGACTTCAGAGTAGATTTCGTTCTGGGTATCTTACTGAATCCCTTCTCAGGGGCTCAGGCACAAGAAGCAGCAGAAGATGCTACACCACTGAAAGCAAGCTCTCAACTAAGACTAAGAGCCCTGCCTAAATCCCAGGGATTCCAGTGAAAATGCACTGCCTTGGCTGTGGCAAAAGGAGAGCAACAGGCTACAGAAGCAGCCCCTCCTCTCCCCAGGTCCCATCTCCAGGGTCCAGAAGAGAAGCACTTTGGCCAGCAGACACCTCATGTATTTCCAAGCTTTCTCACTTATCTTCATGCTTACTTGCTGTTAATCTCAGCTTCCAATTGTTCTAAGCTGCCACATATGAGTACAGCAAGATTGAATATTTTACTACCTGTCAGAAAGTTTATTCTTAAGAACAAAGCCCTTAAGAGCTGGGAGCACACCAGTCAAGAATATTTAAATGCTGTAAATAAAGAAGCTTGCTGAAATTAGTTTTCAAAGGTAGACAGCTCTACTGCTGTGCATAAAATAATAATGAAGGAGATAAAACACAGCTGAACCAGACTAAAGTGGGGTTACACTGAACTGGATGCAGATTGCTGCACCTTTTCTAGGGTCAGGCCACCACAGAAGGCAGGCTACTTGCCCCCCTCAGTTACACTGTGCAAAACCAATTCAGACTCTCACTGTGCTGTAAGCAACGTCTTGGCTCAGTATGAAAGGAAGTTCTGAAATGTGAGAGGTAATGGCAATTATTAAGTTCAGTAATAAAAATGGCCTGAAATTGTTCCAGGGGAGGGTTAGGTTGGAGATCAGGAAAAATTTCTTTGCTGCAAGAGTGGTCAGGGATTGGAACAGGCTGCCCAGGAAAGTGGTAGAGTCATCATCCCTGAGGGTGTTCAAGAAATGTGTGGACATGGCACTTGTGAACATGGTTTAATGGCCATGGTTAAGGTGAAGGTTGGACTGGATGTTCTTGGAGGTCTTTTCCAACTGAAATAATTCTATGATTCTAAAAATCAATGCAGGGTTACATCACCCCAAAGAACCTAACAAGCCTTATCTGTAACCGCTTACTAACATAAGAACCTGTTTCTAGAGGTTCTCTTGTGTCTCCTTCAGCAAAGCTCACATCAAGCTGGAAATGCATTTGAATTTATGCTGTCACATTAAGATATTTGACAATATCTTACCTATCTTACGGTTTGTTGATTTGTTTGACAACAGAGCTCTTGCTTGAAAATCCAAGTCCTCAGAAATATCTGAAAATACAAAAGCCCCACCAGTACAGGTGTTTACTATTCCTGACTTTCATCAGATAGTCCCACTAGAAACAACCAAATGTATTACAAGCAGAAGCTCAACATGTCCCCAAATAAGACTTTTTTCTTTAAGCAGTTATGAAACTCACTGTAGATAAACAGTGTATGGAATTCACTTTGTAAACAGTGCAAGCTGAAAAATGTCATGAAAATACCTGAAGTGGGCTACAAGAAAGCTGGGGAAGGACTTCTGACAAGGGCTTGGAGTGACAGAATAAGGGGCAATGGCTTTGAGCTGGAAGAGGGGAGACTGAGACTGCAGATTAGGAAGAAATTCCTTCCAGTGAGGGCGGTGAGACACTGGAATAGATTGCGCAGGGAGGTTGTGGATGCCCCCTCTCTGGAGGTGTTCATGTTGAATGGGACCTTGAGCAAGCTGGTCTAGTGGGAGGTGCCCCTACCAATGGCAGGGTGTTGGAAATAGATAACCTTTAAGGTTCCAGCCAACTCAAACCATTCTCTGTTTCTAAACTCTCCTACACACTTGGGCAGAAACATGGCCACAGCCAATGCAGTCTGCATGTCTTACTCTGAACAAACTGAACACAACAGGAATTGCTGTACCGTCAATAACAGCTTCTAGGAAGCCTCTACATCAAAATACAGAAAACACCAACTTTAAACATTACCTGGAGATAAACTATCCTGTTCAGAACACTGACAGCCAGAAGGAAATCCATCACCATCTTCTAGGAAAGGCCCACTTCAAAGGTAAAGAGAAACAAAAAAAGTTCAATGATTCAAAGGAGCATTACCAAGGACAGCAAAGTTCAGGTTTTTCCAGATTGTGTGCTGTTTGTTTTTCTTTTCCTTCTAAACATCTGCCTGTAACAATGAGGCACTGAAATAAGTGACTGAGTTTGGATTGCATATCAAGCTCTGTACTTTCTTTAACAGCAGCTTCGTCAGTACAGTTGCTGGTATTTTTTGTTGCAAAATCACACACTAATGTGGAAGAAAGCCTCCAAGGAAAATATAAAACATGCCCAAAGGCAAGAAACTTATTATGACTCCTCATTCATGGCAGAAAGAAGAGTTTTATTAGACTATGAACTGTATTAGCATGGTATTTAAACACCTGGGGCTTGAAGCACAATCCCTGTCCTACTGGATTCTTTGCTAGTAGAACACAGAAGGCAATAGCACCAAAGAGCTAACCTGTCTCAGAGGGGCAGAAGTGGGATTCACTGCAAATGTTACAAACAGCTCAGGAAATTACCTTGTACAACTCCTGGCGTTCTCAGCTGCTAAGGAATCTTTAGAACAGGAAACAATTGTTTGCTGTTAAGTCAGTTTTACCTACTGAAAGGAACCTGTAAGCCAATTTTACCTCGGGAACAGTTCCATAATAGACACTTTTAAATACAATTTTTAAAAGCAAGGCACAGAGCAGTGATTTTAAAGTTCAATTAGGCTAGTTAAAGAAGCTTCCTCTTTTGATTACCACCCATTAGGATAGTTACTGCCACAAAATTGTGGTAGCTCAAGGGTTAAGCACTGTATTTTCTCAATTTCTCAACAAAGTAACAAGCCTGACAGGGAAGTTATTCTAGGTGGGGTTGTGTGAGTGTATTCCAACACCTAAAAAGGGCCTACCAGAAACTTGGGGAGGGACTTTTGACAAGGGCTTGGAGTGGCAGAACAAGGGGCAACGGCTTTGAGCTGGAAGCAGGGAGATTTCGACTGAGTGAGCGTGGTGAGACTGGCGCAGGTTGCCTAGGGAGGTTCTGGATGCCCCCTCCTCCCTTGAAGTGTTCAAGGCCAGGCCAGATGGGACATTGAGCAGCCTGGTCTAGTGGAAGGTGCCCCTGCCCATGGCAGAGGGGCTGGAACTGGATGATCTTTAAGGTGCCTTCCAACCCAACCTATTCCATAATTCCATGAATCTCTTTTCCCTTGTTCTTAAATTGGATTTGCTACTCAAAAGAAAACTTCAAGACTCTAGCTCAAGTTTCCTTATGTAGAAACGGACACTAAATTTGGCACCCACCTTTGAGGACAGGATGCTGACTACAGCACTTGGCCTCTCTATTCAACCATTCTGAAACCAGCACATAGTTGAAGTGGGCCATTGCTGCTTAAAAGCTAACAATCTGTGTTTAACTGCAAGCCTGCCGAGGTACAGCATGTTTGTGAGGAATGACATAAAAAGCTTACTGTGGTCCACGCTGCACGTGACGCTTCCTTTTGGTGCTTTTCACTTTCACATCTGCTAACTTCTCTTTCTCCCTCGCTGTGCCCTGCAGAGAAGTGCGGTCAGAACGCATGTGAGAGACAGTGCTCTCAGCGTCTGAGAAAGCACCTTTACGGTCTCTGTGACGGAGCTTTTGGGGAACTTTCTCTGAAGACTTGGCTGGCAATTGTTTCACTTCAGAACTCTTCACACTGTCTATGAGACACTGCAGTGCTTGTACAAGACTTCTGTTAGTTGCATCATCAAGTGACTCCAGTACCTGCAACATATTTTCAGACTTGGTCAACTGCTGGCTGGTGGGAGTCTGTAATTTCTGGTGGGGGAGTGATCCGACCTCTTCAGCCGGTTTTGCAGGCTCTCTTTCCAGCTCTTCTTCACCAGGTTCACTGTCAGAACTCTCCTCTCTCTGTAACCGAGGTTTTTTATTGCTACTTTTCTTGGCAGATATTTTAAGCTTCTTCCATGGACTTTCTGCCCCTCTCTTAGCCACTGGAGCTTTTGGAGGTTTCTGCTTAGCAGTTTGTTTCTTGGGAACAACACGCTGAGAAGATTTTGAAGCCGACTGCAGATTCTTGGAAGACTTGAGTTTCCTTTTAGAAGACACAGTCTGCTCTTGCTGATGCCCAGCTGAGGGCACAGGTGAATCCCCATCTGGAGTCCCCCTTGTTTTACACTGTTCTGCATCAGATGCTTGTGTTTCCAGTTCAGGCTGGGGCAATGGCAGTTTGTCAGCTCCTGGCTTCCTGGACCTCCCCTCTTTCTGCTTTGGAGTGCCTTGCCTAAGTGCATCTTTTTCAGTCTCTCCTATCAATACACAAAACACTTGGACATTAGTATCTTTTCTCATTTAACCCGGAGATGTGTTGACATCTGAATGCGTAAAAATAAACCACATTGTAATAGAAGTATCACAAAAGCAAGTTTTCCCTGATGGTTAATAGAAGGCTTTCTCTGAACTATGGTGTACAAAAAATTCAAACCAGCATTTTTTGTGTCCTTCCAGTATTTCCTAACAGACAACAACAACAACAAAGGACAGGAATGTCACAATCAGACTGCTTTCCAGTTTCCACTGCTTCCTGCTACAAAGTCCTTCTCAAGTGACTCCCCAAAGCAGTTCAAAGCATGCCTTTTAACCTCCTTTCTACGGAGAAAGGAGCAAAAGCTGTTGGGTACCTACCTCCTTTGTCTGCTCATAAGCAAAGGTAACACTCTTAACTTAATTGTTAATGTCCCAACAGGAAGAGGCCTGCAGGAGAATTAAGACAATCTGTCTGTCTTATATACACCAAACTTAATAGTGCAGCTGAATGATAAATCAGGAATCTAGCAAAGTCTTTCACTTACTTTATCCTTATTTTCCAGTAAACCACCACCAAAAAGTCCAGTGATCTGACCTGGAAGGAGAGGTTGAAGACCTCTCACATAACTTACCCGTACATGTACTGCTTTTCCGTGGAGATTTAAGGACTTTTCCTTTACTGTTACAGTCTGCCTCTGATTCTGATGCTTCTCTGAAGTCCAGTACTCTGACATCCAACCCACCTGCTTGCCGTTCAGTAGGTACTTCAGCCTGTACTTTTCTCCTCTTCCCTTTCCTGCTCTCTGTCTTCTTTTTGGAGGGCTGAGGCTTGGAAACAGGAGTTGCAGCGGTGTCTTTTTTTAATTTGCTGCTCTTACGGGGTATTGAAAACCAAAACTTAGAAGACCTATCGTCCAATTCATCAATTAAAAATTCACACTCATCTTCTATTTCAACATCTTCACCTTCCTTAGGAGGAGGTGGTGGTGGTTGTGATGATATTGGGGCTGAATACCTAAAGAAAAGAGGGCACAAATAACTCACAGCATTTGGAAGGGAAAAATGGATTTTCAGCCTTGCAAATCTAGTGGTGACTCCAAAGCATCTAAATATGATGCAGTGTGTTCCACAGATCAGCTGAAGTTCACCATTCACTGCCCCTTAGCTTCCAAAAAGAGCTTCTCCTTACTTTGGCCTCATACTCACATCTTGTCATTTCTCAGGTGCTTGGCAGTCACCCTCCCATATAATCAGTCGGATCGGTTTTAGCTCTGAGAAAGACTGCTTGATCATTGCTAGCTTCAAAGCACTTAAGGCTCTCCTGAATCCTTCAGGGCCTACTTAACAAAACATCTGAAGAGCAGAGGGCTGGAGAACCTCTCCTGTGAGCACAACCAAGAGTTGGGGCTGTTCAGCCTGAAGGCTCTCAGGATTTGAAGGGGGCTACAGCAGAGCTGGGAAGGGACTGTTTACAAAGGCATGGAGTGACAGGACAAGGGGTGATGGCTTCAAGATGGAAGAAGATGGATTGAGATTAGACATTAGAAGGGAATTCTTCTCCATGAGGGTGGTGAGGCACTCAAACAGGTTGCCCAGAGAAGCTGTAGAGGTTCCAAGCCTGGAAGTGCTCAAAAGCAAGTTGGATGGGCTCTTGAGCAGTTTGGTCTAGTAGGAGGTGTCCCTGCCCAGGGACTAGATGATTTTTAAGGTCCCTTCCAACCCAACCTATTCCATTATTCTATCATCTCTGGATGATTCTGAAACCTTATTCAGGAGCTACTTACTGGCAGACAAAAGCAGCAGCACAAACATCCTAACAGTACAAAACTTTGGAACAGCTATTCAAAGTCTTTCTGAAGCAGCATTTTTCAGTAATGTTGGACCGTCCCAAAGCACTCTCTCGGACTATGTTTACAGACAAAAGGGTGTTGTGCCAGAACTCAGGACTGAGTTACTTTACTAGCAAATTTTGTTCAGGAGAATGTCAGGACAAACCTTTTTCCAAGAGCTCCTGTTGCCACAGCTGCAAAGACAGCTGAAGCGAAAGAGTTTCTTTTTGCAGGAGACTTAGCATTGCTTTCTCGCTCTTGCACAAAGACAGCATTCTTATCTCTCCCAGTCTGGACCCCAGCAGGACTCTTTTGGTCATCAAAACGTAATCTGTGCAAGAGAAACAGCATTCAAATACAGTGCTAGAAGTGCTGAGTGCATACTACAGTCTCATGTGGATGGACAGATGCTCTCATTTTCTCTTGCTGACAGTGTCTCAATTCTTATGAATGAGCTTCCATTTGGTGATCTGCTGCAACACCAGTTAGCAGCACTACTTCCCAGTACAGCAGCAAGTGTACAAACCAATGAGGTGACAGCTTCTGACTCCAGATCAAAGCAAGGGCTGCTCATACAAGCAGCAAGACAAACCCCCAATTTTCAGAGAATGTGCTTCAGAAATTGATGTGTTTCCTAGGTGCACTCCCTTCCTAATCTCACTCCATTCATGAGAGTCAATGGGATCAGGATCAGTTACTACTATCTCCCACAAATTTGGCCCTGCACTTGGGCACTACCCTTTATCAGGAGACTATCTAATGAAAAACAACTCTGACCTTTCTAAACCCAGACATGGCCATTTGTTAAAATGCTTGGATTTCATTTTTATGAGTTCACACTTCTGAGTTCAAACTCTTAATCACCATGTTAACATACACTAAGGAGGACTGACAGCACAAGGGACACAGCATCACCACTACCACATTCAGCCCTACTTACACAGGTCCTGGTGAAGGCTTTGGTTCCTCCAAAGGAAGGGGTGATTTAACAGACCCACGATCATCCTCAGAGTCTGAAGACACAGTAGGACTTATGCACAGTATATCAACATCATTTAATCTGTTACTTGTTTCTCCTTTAGACACAGGAGACTCTGTCTTCTTAGAAACAGCTATGTAATCACATGTTCCAGGCTTCAGGGTTGCCGCATGGGACCGTTCTGCCATATATATAGGAAAGGTTTAATTCTTTATTCAAAACCTTTCCCCAGAAACAGTTACCCCCAAAAAACATTAATTCAATAACAGTGCTACCAACCTCTGCTCCTGACTGCTTTTAGTGGTGATGCAGGTAAGGACTCTGGAGAATTACAGGTTTCTTTTAACCCTGCCTTTAGCTGCCATCAATAGTGAATGATGAAACAAAACATACTGGTTAAAGCAACAGGTTTTTGACAGGAACACAAATTTCTGCAGAACACGGTATGATTTCCTTCCCTTAGCTCTCACTCCTTAGAGGGACAGCTCTATTTTAATTGAACACTTCAACCCAGCATCATAAGACTTGTAAAGCTACCTGTAAATTTCCAGTCACAGGTCAAAGAATGCGTGCAGTAAAAATCAATCTGCAGCTCTGAACAGACATGCTGCTAGCCCACAGGCAAGCCACTGACTCTTTCATTAGGCTGAATTAAATTACTTGGTTCACCTTTGTTAAGTCAGATCAAGGGCTTGCAAGAACTACTTCAAGATTATGGAGTATTCTAACATGACACTAAAGTAGGCATCGCTATAAAAGAAGCCTGTTCTCAACACTACTATGAAGAGAACACCCTGTTTTTACCAAAAACTATTATAACCACAATACTGAAGCTAAACACACAAACTAGATTACTTTCATCATCCCCTCTGCACGTTAAACAAGTCCTTCTACCTGCTACAGGTACGGTTACCATACAGGTAACTTTACCGTGAGCTGACAAACTGCTTTCGTGCAAGAACCACCTTGCTACCCATCACACAGCTAAGAACTGTGTCCATGCATCTGGCAAAGTGACTGAAATCAGTGGAGTCAAAGACAGTCACTCAGCCACCACCATAAGGCAGCAAGCTTCAACCTGAGACTGTGAGAAATTTAACTACCCTGGACAAAAAGATGGAAAAGTTTTTTTGTTAGCAAAACCCAAGAACACACACTACTACATAAATCTAGTCATAGAATATTTACTGCTAGAATACAACAAAGGAAAAACCATTAGCAACAGCTACTGCAGAAGGGTAAATCACAGCCTGTATGCTGAAACGAGTGACACAGGGAGCTCAGGCATCCAGCACTCACACAGAATTTAATCCTGCAGAACTAAACTGGTAACCAAGTGATACACAGTATCACAGTAACTAAGGTTGGAAGAGACCCCAAGGATCATCAAGTCCAACCTGTTCCAACAGACCTCACAACTAGATCATAGCACCAAGTGCCACGTCCAATCTCCCCTTGAACACCTCCAGGGACGGCGACTCCACCACCTCCCTGGTGGAGGTGTGCCCAACGCTACACTGTGACACTGCAATAGATAATTTACCCTCTGGCTGTGTATCGAAGTCCTCTTCTCATTTTGGACAACAGGAGTTGAGCAACGGGTTGCACTTGGAGAGCATAGTGTGATATTATCATCACAGCCTGTAAAGCAAAAGCTATATATAAATAAAGGATTCTTGAAATTGTCCAGCTTTCATTCATGTGAACAAGTTGTGAAGGCTAGTTAAGGTCAAGTAAACCTAACCAAGAGGCAAAGCAGCCACTCAGACAGAGAGATTCTAAAGCAGCTAAGACAGAGTTCTAAGCAGCTGGGAAAGGGGTGCTTTTAAAGACTGGGAGAAAGATTTCATTTTTATCCACTTTCTCTCTATTTTATTTCACTGAATTTATCACTAAATATTAATACATGGAATAAATTACGGTGGATTTTTTTTTTTTTGACAGCATATTAAGCAAACCAGCAAATAAAAACTTACTTTCAAAACAATCCAGTACAGCTTTAAGTATGTTTTGACCTGGCTGTATATCAATCTTCTTTCTGAAAAACAGAGGAAAAGAACCACTGACAATCAAAAATACTAAATGACAGAGCCACAGAAGAGGGAGATAAAAGTCTATGACCCTAAGTCTGAGGACCATTGTGTTAAGAGTTTAATGAGATACTCCCAAAAGTTTTGACATTACAACCCAGGACAAAACTCAAGCTAAGTTTCCCAAACGATGTTATCAAAACACAAGATCGCAACTGTCAATTACCCTTCTCCGCAGCAGAATCTTGGCCTGTATTCCTTTTTAAAATGATTCTGGGAAAAAATAAGAGAAGATTTAGTAAGAATGGTTACAGTTGACAGAAAAAAAATAAGCAGCCAAGCTCCTGTTTCTCATGTAAGCAAGTCTCAAGGCTCCTCAATTGATCTGCAGCCAGTGGGATCTCCTGCAGCCCTGTCTCCCTTAGTGTGCCACAGCAGCTATGACCCCTAGAACGAGTGCCACAAACGCAGCTTTCCTCAAGAAACATCAAACACCTCCGGCCTTTAAAGTCAGAGAGGCTCACAGGAGGCTTCCATGACACAAACCACAGAGAATGGAAGGCTAACATTGATGTGATGATAGCAGAAATATCTTCAGTAAGGAAAAGGACTGAACCCCCACATAGCAATTGAGGACACAGCCTAACAACAGATTTGCTGCTCTGTGACAATTGCTCACATGAAGATTCCTGCCCTGTGCTTGTCATAGGCAAGACCATACTAAAGGGCACCAAAAGCATCATCTCTTCTGTGATGGAATTAAAGTCTCCATTCCCAGCCCTTCTTCACAGACTTGAACCCTAAGTATTATTAAAGTCATAGAATCATAGAATAGAATCAAAAAATTGCTCGGGCTGGAAGTCACCTCTAAGATCATCAAGTCCCATCACTCACCTAAGACCACCATGACTATTAAACCATGTCCCCAAAGTGTCACATCCACACAGTTCCTGAACATCTCCAGGGATGGTGATTCCACCACCTCCCTGGGCAGCCTATTCCAATCCCTCACCACTCTTGCAGCAAAGAAATTTTTCCTAATCTCTAACCTAAACCTCTCCTGACACAATCTGAGACCATTTCTTTCTGTCATGTGATACTAGGGAGAAGAGACCAACCGCCACCTGACTCCAGCCTCCTTTCAGAGAGTTGTAGAGAGCAATGATGCTCCTCTTCTCCAGATTAAACATCCTCAGGTCCCTCAGCTGCTCCTCACCATTGCTGTCCTCCAGACCCTTCACCAGCTTCCTTACCCTTCTCTGGATCTGCTCTACCACCTCAACGTCTTTGGTGTAAGCATCCCAAAACTGAACCACATACTCAAGATGTGGCCTCGCCAGTGCTCAGTACAGGGGGACAATCACTACCCTACTACTGCTGGCCACACTTGCTAAACCAGGCCAGGATGCTGGTGGCTTTCTTGGCAACCTGAGCACACTGCTGGCTCACATTAAGCTGTCAAGTCATTTAAGCAGCAGACGTGACTGGAGCCATTCATTCCACGACCAGAACAGCACTAATTGAAACAACAGTATATTATCAGCCTTAACTTTAGATGTCAACAAATTAAATCAAGCCTCATCAGGGGAGAACAGGCAAAGACTGCAGAGGATCAAAATGGGAAGTAAGGGCAAGTCAAAACAATTAAAGAGATAGGAACCATGCAGCTTTTCAGCAATGTGACAAGAAAATGTCCCAGAAAAAGTTTAAATGTGCAACTGGCAAAAATTATAACTTCTTCTTTGCTAGTGTAAAGAGGATTAGGGTACATAGGTACTGTGGACATTATCTAAATCCAAGGCAACAGAATCTAGCACATTTTTCCTGACTTTTCCATAAAGACATTGTTTTGCACCTCTTTTGTGATTCCTCTTTTGATATTACTTCTAGAAATAAAAATAAGCAGAACCACAAAGGGATATTTTTCCATTGCAAATTTTCAACATCAGCTTAAAATGGTAGGAAGAAAATCCAGGTGACACAGGAAAATGACCAAAAGTCCTCATTGCCCCTGTACTCAGCACTGGTTAAGCCACACCATGAGTATTGTGTCCAGTTCTGGGCCCCTCAATTTAAGAAGAATATTGAGACACTTGAACATGTCCAGAGAAGGGCAACAAGGCTGGTGAGGAGTCTTGAGCACAAGCCCTATGAGGAGAGGGCTGAGAGAGCTGGGGTTGTTTAGCCTGGAGAAGAGGAGGCTCAGTGGAGACCTTCTTGCTCTCTACAACTACCTGAAGGGTGGTGGTAGCAGCCAGGTGGGGGTTGGTCTCTTCTCCCAGGCAAGCAGCACCAGAACAAGAGGACACAGTCTCAAGCTGCACCAGGGGAAGTTTAGGCTTGAGGTGAGGAGAAAGTTCTTCACAGAGAGAGTTGTTAGCCATTGGAATGTGCTGCCCAGGGGGGTGGTGGAGTCACCGTCCCTGGAGATGTTCAAGAGGGGATTGGACGTAGCACTTGAAGCCATGGTTTAGTTAGTCATGAGGTGCTGGGTGACAGGTTGGACTTGATGATCTCTGAGGTCTTTTCCAACCTTATTGATTCTATGATTCCATCATTTCAGAAAGAGTGCAGAACCAGAGCAAATCAGTCACCCAGGTCTGACCTTCTCCCCCTTGTAGCAGAGTGCAGTCTAGTCAGCTGGCAAGAAATGTTTCATTGAAGAAAATCCTAGCATTGTAGCTGTTGGATGGGACCTCCAGAAATCATCTAGTCCACGGTCCCTGCTGGAACAGTCACCTGTATCAGGTTACACAGGATTACATCCAGCTCTGTTTTGAATGTTTCCAAAGAAGACTCCACAGCTTCTCTGGACAGCCCACACCAGGGCTTCAGCACCCTCACAGCAAAGAAGTTGCTCCTTAAGTTCAGGTGAAAGCTCTTAGGTTCTAGTTTGTGCTCATTGCTCCTTGTCCTATCAGTGGGCACCACTGAAAGAGCCCAGCCCCATCCTCTTGACCCCCAGCTTTTAGGTACAATTGAAAAGTCCCTGCAACGAATCTAAACAAGCTTTTAACAGATCATTTATTGTTATGTTCATTCCCTGTGACAGCTTTTAAAACTTAAGCTCTTAGTGTACCCTTGACAGAGGGCAGTCTGTCAGGAGTAAGGTAAGCAGGTCTCCAGCATGTTTAGACAGGAGCCACTGGCTCTTTACACACTAACCCAGAATCACAGAATGGTTAGGATTGGAAGGGACCTTCAAGATGTCTAGCTCCAAAACCTTCCACTAGATCAGGCTACTCAGGACCTTGAACACCTCCAGGGAGGGGGCATCCACAACCTCTCTGGGCAACCTGTTCCAGTGCCTCACCACCCTCACTAGAAAGAATTCCTTCCCAATCTCCAGTCTAAATCTCCCCTCTTCCAGCTTCAATCCGTTCCCTCTTGTCCTGTCACTACAAGCCCTTATAAAAACTCAAATGTGACAGGAAGATCTGCAGAGGCAAGCGACAGGCACAGCTGCAGACAACCTTAGGGAGTCGGAGCTCCCCAGATGCAAATCCTGAGAGACCCTGTGTTTGTGCCAGCAGCCGGGTCCGCGAGAGAAGGCACAGCCCTAAGAGCGGCTCCGCTTTTCTCGGGGAAGCGGGGGACGCCGGAAGGCGGCACCGCAGGCCCGCTCTCCCCTCAGGAAAGCGGAGAGAAGGCCGCGCCCCGACTGTTTACGAAAAGGCTCGGCCGCCGCGGCCCCACACACGCACGCGCGCGCGCGCACAGAGCCACAACCACAGCCCCCTCACACCCGCGCCGTCTCACCTGGGCTGCCGCCATCCCGGGCCACAGGGGCCCGGCCGCGCCGCCGCCACTGCCGCCGCTTTCAAACCTCGGCCGCCTTCCCGCCCTGCGCACGTCCCACTCTCCCCCGATTGGCTGCTTCCCGCGCGCAGCAGGCTCGTCAGGGCCGTTGCGGCGCCTGCGCGGCGGGCAGCGGCTGCCTCCGGCCCGGCCCGGCCCCGCCCCGCGCAGGGCGGGGTTTGCCTCTCCCTGGGGCGAGCGGCCGGGCGGCCGTGGCCTCGGGGCCGTTGTGTGTTTACGGGGAGCGCCAGCCGCGCGTTTCCACACGCTACCAAACATCCACAGCCAACGCCCCCAGCGTGCCCCAGCCTGTACCGACCATTCTGGTAAGGACATTTTACAACCGTTGTGATAAAGAAACTTTCCCCAATTAGAAGAAACAATTCTTGACTGAGAGGGTTATCGAAGACCAGAACAGGTTCCCCAGGGAGGTGGTTGAATCCCCATCTCTAGAGGCGATTAAAAGATGCAGAGAAGTGGTGCCGAAATTTAGAGACTATCCACAGAGTTAGATAATGGATGGAGTCAAGGATCTTGAAGGTCTTTTCCAGCTGAAACAAATCTGTGGCTTTATAGTGTCCAAACTAAACTTCCCCTGGTGCAGCTTGAGGCCATTCATAGAATCATAGAAATGTTAGGGTTGGAAGAGACCTCGAGGATAGGATAGGAATAGAATAGAATAGAATAGAATAGAATAGAATAGAATAGACCAGACCAGGTTGGAAAAGACCTTTGAGATCATCAAGTCCAACCTATCATCCAACACCATCTAATCAACTAAACCATGGCACCAAGCACCCCATTCAGTCTCTTCTTAAACACCTCCAGTGATGATGACTCCATCACCTCCCCAGGTAGCCCATTCCAATAGCCAATCACCCTTTCTATGAAGAACTTGTTCCTAATATCCAGCCTAAACCTCCCCTGGGACAGTTTGAGACTGTGTCCTCTTGTTCTGGTGCTGGTTGCCTGGGAGAAGATCATCTAGTTCCAGCCATCTTCTATCCCTTGTTCCTAGGGATAGGAGATACCCCCGACCTGGCTTCAACTTCCTTTCATTGTAGAGAGCTGGAAGGTCTCCCCTCAGCTTCCTTCTGTCCTGACTAAACAACATGGAGAAGAATTAAATAGCGAGTGAAAACAGCTGCTTTAGAGTGTAGTGCCACTGTACCTAACAGTAGCAGCACAAGACAGTCCAAGAAATGTATTTTCAAATGGTGTTCTTTACCATGCTCCTCATCATCAGCCTTTGCAAGCAAAGCTGCAGGTACCCACATTCATTAGCTCTTACGCAACACGCCACAGCAAAGATGAATCCTCCCATTTCAATACAATCAATAGAGAACACGTACAAAAATCTGCAATTTAGCCAAAACCTGGCCCCAGCCATGCTGAGAGACAATTGTGCACTCATCCTGCCCCTACCTACACACAGCCATGATGATGCTCCACAGTCAGAAACTCAGTTAAACGTTGCATTTTGTGCAATGAACTTGATGGAAATCTCACCCCTCATTTCATCCGGACCAACTTTTCATTCCCAAACTATCGCCTCCCTTCACCATTTCTTTAAAGCTTTGATACATTAACTCTTTCACAATTAAAATCTTCTTCCTACATGCACATTGCAAAGCTGACTTAGCCTTGCCAGTCAGAGACAGCTATAGGTAGATTTATTTCCAGTATTACTTTTAGTGTCCTGTGATCCTCCCGACATTTGCTAAAGACAGTTCTGCTCCGATTGTCTCAAAGCTAATCCACTCTCCCAATGAAAATTCAAATACTACTGCAGAGGCAGCCAGGAGCAGTTTCCCTGCTGGCAGCAGCCCAGGAAAAGCTCAGTGCTGTAAGCCACAAAAAGCTGGCTTTTCCCCATGACCTTGAGGTGGCACCCATCGCAGCAATGATGCCCAGTTGTATCATTTGGAGGTCTTCCCTCCAGCACACCCAGGAAGCACACTCCAAGATCCTTTCTTCTCCCTAGTATCAGGTGATAGAACAAGAGGAAATGGCCTGAAATTGTGCCAGGGAGGAGATTAGGAAAAATTTCTTTGCTGCAAGAGTGGTCAGGGACTGGAACAGGCTGCCCAGGGAGGTGGTAGAATCACCATCCCTGCAGGTGTTTCAAAACCATGCAGACATGGCCCTTCAGAATGCGTTTTAGTGGGCACAGTGGCGTTAGGTCAACAGTTGAACTCAAGGACCTTGGAGATCTTTTCAACCGAAACGGTGATACAATTCCGTGACCATACATCGACCAGAGTGGGTGGCTTGTGCTGACCTATAAAGCCAGTACAGAGACTTCCTCTTTGAGGTGCTGCTTTTTTTCCCCTCTCACCAGAGCAAGTTCTCTGGCTGAAGCTGATACAGAGCAGAGTTGAGAACAACAGGACTCAGGGGGCAAAAAGACCACAGCAAGAGTTTATATCCTGCTGAGATACAGAAAGGATGCTGCAAGGCACCAGGGAACAACCTGAAGAAACCCCTCAGCCAGCCCCAAGGCAAATCTTCCAGGAGAGGCAGAGGATCACTGGTCTGCCTCTGTACTTGCAGGGTTACCTGTCTGCCCGGCACTCAGGATGCCAGGTAAGGTGTGTCATGCCTGGCAGGGCATGTGCTCAGATCTTTATCCCAGCTGTATGAGCAGGAAATGCCTGGCTGACACACTGGCTGACACAAATGGTTGCACTGAAATAATGATGTTGTTTCTGTCTGTTCTACGTGGGGTGGGGGGGAGCAAGTACTATCTATTATGCAAGGTATCCAGGATCCCTTTGCAGTTCACCATTAACTAGTGAAATGTGGGTTGAATTTGACTGATTTCATGGCTGTCACCATGGGGAAAAGCTAAGGCAATGTTTTTAATGAAAAGAGCAAAGTTTGACATGATTCTATTACTCTGAGCCATCCTCTATTTACTGGAGAACAGTATCCATCCTGAAGTCTTCGTGACACACCACACAAAGCACATGTGAGGTTCTCTCTGTTTTTTAATCACAGATTTTTTTTTTGTTGGAAAAGACCTCATTGAGTCTTCTAAGGGCTGATGCTTTAACCTGTGTGAATGGAGACAGTGACTGGCCACAAGCTGGTGGGCAGTTTAGCTGTCCCTCAGCTGAAAGAAAGGTGAAAAAAAAATCTCCATAGAATTGTTTTAGCTGGAAAAGGCTTTTGAGATCACTGAGTCCAACCATTAATGAAGCACTTGAAACAGGCAAACTCATCCTTGGAGAAAACTCAAACTAGCTGCTGCCTCCTGGTGCGCCCCAGTGTGGATTTTGCAAGAGGAATCCCTCTGCAGCTCTCTCCCATGCCCCTTGGGGCTGAAGCAAGGCTGGGGTGGCACAGCCTCATCCCTAAGGGCAAGCCAGAAGCTCTATGGGCACAGGATGCCCATGCATGGGCATTGCTGCAAGTCTGGAGAACAAGTGGCCTCAAGTTGCACCAAGGGAAGTTCAGGTTGGGTATTAGGAAGAATTTGGGTTCTGAAGCATTGGAACAGGGTGCCCAGGGAGGTGGTGGAGTCCCCACCCCTGGAGGTGTTTAAGAGTCATGTAGATGTGGTGCTGAGGCATATGGTTTAGTCAAGGACTTGTCAGTGTTGGGCTAATGCTTGGACTCAATGATCTTAAAGGTCTTTTCCCATCTGGGCAGTTCTGTGATTCTGTGATCTGTTGACAGAAGAAAACTATTTCAGACACAGCTCTGTCAATGCCTGCTCCTGCACATTACAGCAGCAGGTGTGGCCACCTAACTGTCCTCTTCTAGTGCTGAACGAGTACAAAGCTGGTTTGACACTGCCTACCTGCACATCTCCATGGCCAACAGGAGGGAAAAGGAGAATCACTCTAAGCTAGAGGGAGATGGAATCAAAAGTCTAGAATAGCATGGTGGGTGACAAACACAAGAACAGCCCAGGTACCACAGGAAACAGGAACTTAGAGAAATGAAGAGCAGTTTAATGATCTTACCATTAATTCTTCTACAGCACTGGAAATGTTTCAGTGCATCGCTTGGCTGTGTCCAGCAGAACATCTGCAGGTTTAATAAAGCTCCCTGCTGCATCCCTTTCTGTCCTTTTACGTGAAAGACTTTTCCCCTGAACAATCCTTCCCTCTGCAATTCAGGAATTACCATACTGGAGTAACAAAAACTAGCAGGGCAGAGCAATGATATGCAGCCTGTATTTTGTCTCCAGGAGGAAAGGAAATGGCCACAGTGTTGCAGCAGGGGAGGCTTAGGTTGGATATCAGAAGAAACGTCTTAGCTGAAAGGGTTCTCACAGACTGGAACAGGCTGCCCAGAGAGGTGGGGGAATCCCCATCCCTGG
Source organism: Dryobates pubescens (assembly GCF_014839835.1). Lineage (NCBI taxonomy): Eukaryota > Metazoa > Chordata > Aves > Piciformes > Picidae > Dryobates > Dryobates pubescens. Next base: position 45,809,424 of record NC_071612.1, read on the forward strand.
AGGGGTTTCATAGAGGCAGAGATGTGGTGCTGAGGGCCATGGTTAGCCCCAGCCTTGGTAGCGCTAGAGAATGGTTGGACTGGATGAGCTTAAAAGGCTTTTCCAAACCAACTTAATGTGAGACTTGTGGGAACACCAGTTATGAGCGGTGTGAGCAATCTGGCAATGCAGGCCCTAGAGCCTGACATGGTGGTAGGCCATGCTCAGCATAAGTGCAGAGCCAGCTACCAGTATGCCAAAACAGTGCTGTGCTTGCAGCACTGTAACTAAAACAAGATGCTGGTAGCTAGAAACATAGTGAGTTATCTGGGGACAACAGGACATGCACCTGCATCAACAAACCTCGCGTGTCATCCATAGCTGGACCAATAATCTACGACAGTGTGATGTGTGGTCACTCATAGGGGACCAATGAGTCCATGCCAACAAGGCATACCAAGGTTATATAAACCGTAGCAGTTTCCTTGCTATGCACTACTTCTTCTTCTTTTCCTGCCTGTCCTGTCTCCTCTCCTTCCATGCTTTACTGCACCATGCTTTCGCCATAGGCCTGAGCCATAGGCCTGCAATACTGGAGCAATAAAGGATCAATACCCGATCATATTGGTCAGCCGTATTGATTCCAAGAACCTCCGTCATCGCCATATCTGGCTAAAGAGACTGATGAGGTAACTCTATGGTGTGACCAGACACCCATAAGAAAAATATATTCCTGGCTGTGAAACAGTATGGCTCCTGGCCAACTGCTACTACTTCATTTCTGTGGAGCAGAAAGCCTAGTGCATGAGGTGCAGTTCAACTCTTTCCATGACATGCAGCTCTATATCACAGCCTTCATTAGCAGGGGCAGTGGGTTTAACAAAGACATTTACATTAACCAACACCATAGACATTTTACACCAGTCATCGGAAAGAGACCATCAGAAAGCTTAGTTAGGAGCTAGCAGAGTGAAAAGGCAAGGATCACCTGCAGGATGCTCTAGGGAATGCTGCTCGTCCTCATTTGGATGACCTGTAGACTTCACAAGTTATGTTCTCAATTTGTGTGACTGTTCTAAACCAGCTCACCCCACCCCACCCCAAAAAAGAAAGAGAGAGAACCAACAAACCAAAGAACACTCAACAGGTAAGTAAAACTGAAAACTGGAACAGTTTCTGTTTCAGAGCAGTGTCCAATTCAGTGTCCCTTAACAGCTCCAGTTCTTAAAGTGCCAGGGACACAGCAAAATTCTTCCAATCCCTCTGGCATGCCGGACCAGGGAACAGCTAGAAGAGTCAGCCAATATATTGACCTTGGCATGGTGTTGCTGTGTGAGTGCTACACATAGCTTCAGGAGAAAGCATGTAAAATACCCCTGCACAGGCAGTCAGGGTAGTTAAAGGGCTGAGCTGCTGTCAAGCTCTGTGCTCTTCTCCCTGTAGCGACTGGCAGGATCAAAATTCAGTGCAGAGATGTGAAGAGAATGGTGCTCAGGAGAGTGGAGTCTTTAGTGATGTTCATCTCATGCTATTTCACACTTGTATGCTTTTTAGGGAGAGCAAGGGTTTAAAGCAGCATTTAAAAGATTTTTCCCCCCTTTAAGCTGACAAATTGTTGCCAAAGGTTTAGAGTATTTAAATTAAAGCCAAGTTTTCTAGTTCCATGACAGATCAGGACACTAGAAAACAAAGCCTACAGGCTGACCATCTTTTCACCCATGAAGAATGATTTACTGAACATCTTTGCACAAACTGACTGCAGAATACATGCTTGCTTTGTAACCAGCTACATACTACTGAACAGCTCCATGTCCAGGCTGAGGTCAGGGACAAGTGGAGCTCCTCACTGGTCTGTCCTGGGTCCAGTGATATTTAATATCTTTGCCAGCAACATGGACAGTTTGCTGATGACACCAAGCTATGTGGTGCAGGGGACCCTGAGAGCAGGGATCTATCCAGAAGGATCTTGACAGGCTTGAGAAGTGGGACAGTGCCAACTGCACAAAGTTCAAGTCACAGTGCAAGGTCCTGCATCTGGGTCAGACCAACCCCAGGCACAAATCCAGGCTGGGTATAGAGTGGGTTGAGAGCAGCCCTGAAGAAAGAGACTTGGGGGTGTTGGGTGCTGAGAAGCTCCCCATGAGCCAGCAGTGCCCTCATACAGTGCAGAGGGCAGCCATGTGCTGGGCTGCAGCAAGAGGAGTGTGGCCAGCAGGGCAAGAGAGGGGATTCTGCCCCTTTCCTCTGCTCTGCTGAGACCTCACCTCCAATGCTATATCCAGTTCTGGTGTCCCCATCAGAAGAAGGATACAGAGCTGTTGGAGTGAGTCCAGAGGAGGACCACAGAGATGATCCAAAGGCTGGAGCACCTCTGCTGTGAGGACAGGCTGAGGGTTTTGGGTTTGTTCAGCCTGGAGAGAAGACTCTGGGGGGCCTTAGAGCTGCCTTCCAATACCTGAAGGGATCCCACAGGAAGGCTGCAGAGGGACTTTTCATCAGGGTGTCTAGAGACAGGACAAGGGGGAATGGTTTGAAGCTGAGGGAGAGCAGGGTTAGTCTGGACCTTAGGAAGACATTCTGCAGCACAAGGGTTGGAACAGGTTGCCCAGGGAGGTTGTGGATGCCTATTCCCTCAGGGTGTTCAAGGCCAGGTTGGATGAGGCCTTGAGCATCCAAGTCTAGTTGAGAGGTATCCCTGCTCATGGCAGGGGGCTGGGATTAGATGATCTCTGAGGTCCCTTCCAACCTGAGCCATTCTGTGAAATCTACCTTATGACCACACAGACTTTCCCTAGCAGGTCTTTCACTTTCAGCATTTTGTGGGAACTAAAAAGATCCTCTCCACAAGCTGACACTTCCTCCTTTCCAACAGGAATTTAGACTGTATTGGACAGAGCTCAGAGGAACCATGCTCTTCTTTTATGATGACAAGAAAGCCCCAATGGTGAGTAATATGCTAGCTCCATAACTGCCCAGCTGATATCAAGTGCAGCGGCTCAGTAACCCTTGTGTGCTTCAGACACCCCTCAGCACCCTCCACTCTCTCACCTCTACCATCTAAACCAGTAGTAACAAAAAGGCTTAGACCAAAAAAGCCAGAGTGAAATAAGCCAGAGCATATTGGTGTGCCTGATGAAAACAAATAAACAAAGTCTTTCTTTGGCACCTGAGCTACAGACATGTCCACCCCGCCCCCTCGTTTCAGCAGGTGATTTTTCCTCAGCTGTGCTCACGGGTAACACTGCTGTGGTGTGTAACATGGCAGCCAAGGAACAAGTGCTTGGTGGTGTTATCATGCACTCTGGCTGAGGGTTTAGCTGGCAGATTTAGCTTTAATGTTTGTGAGTATGAAGATTAGGGTGGGGGAAATGCAGGAGGTGTGTTGGTGGTGAGAAGATCTCCTGCAGGCAACAGCAAAGGACTGAGCTTTGTCATGTTTGTCACTTAAACTTCACCCAAGTTCTAGCAAAAAAAAATAAAACCCTGTGAAGTTTCAATCTATTTTCTTTTAAATCAGTTGGAAAGCAGCTAGCTTTTGGGTGAAAATGACAACTTGTGCCATTGCCCTTTCCCCCTCTTTAGTACTCACAGAAATTGGATATATCAGCTCTGAGCTCAGCAACCAGCGTTCACCCAGATGGAAACGGCTCTGCACAGTTCATCCTGAGGCTGCCAAATGGGGAAGTAGAACTGAAGGTAAAAAGAGGCTATGATTTGTAAACTACTCAGTACTTTAATCCATCTCCCACAGATATGCAGAGCTCCATTCTGGTGAGGGAGCAGAGCTGCCTTCTTGCATCTAAGGGTACAGCCTGCAGACAGGCAGCACCAAAAGGCAGCAGAGAGGGAGGCAGGGGAAAGGAACCTCACACCAGGGAAACCCCTCCTTAGTTTTCCTGTGGAGTGCCTGGGAATATGAAACAAGCAAAAAATTGAAGAAGAAAATGTACAAGACAATCTAAGAAGTGCTGTACTGACAGGTGCACAACACCTGTAAAACCAAGGGGATAAAACGTCTGACCACTCCACCACCCAGGAACCAGACAGGCTGTAGTGCTAAGGGGCTATCAAGAAGGTTTCATGCTTGAGACTGGCATCTTCCTTAGCATGGCCTTCTCCTTGGATCCACAGAACCTTCCAACAAAGTGTGTGTTTTTCTTACCTTCCTACCTCTGTCCTCTCTCTCCATGGAGTATGGGGGAAATGCAGTGGTTGAGGCTGTGCTGTAGCTTGGCAGGGAGCTCACCTCCAGGCATGGTAGTTCCTAAAGGGTAAGAGTTCTTGGAGGCTTCCAGATTATGTAGCATAATTTGCTGTTGTTTCTGTAGCTGCTCTTACACTGCCACTTTCTGTTCTCTCAGGCCAGTGACTGTGAGTGTGGGAAAGAATGGAAGGGCTTTATTCTCACCGTGACAAAGGTATGGAGGAGTCTGATATTCACTTTGTGTCACAGGTGTCTAAAAGGGCATTTTGTCCTCATGTGAGCCAGAAGTTGGCTTCCACGGGCACAAAGTCTCACTTCTAGGGTGTTTTCACACACTAACCTGTTGAGGGCTTTGCTGGTTATGATATACCCTCAGCTCATCTGCAGCACACACTCTCCCATGCTATGCATACAGTCAGACACAGTTCCAAACCCTCTATTTGCTGTACAGGAAGGAGAAGACTCCTAGCACAAGTCCATTCCCTGTCACTGGGAAAAGGGGAGCTTGCTCAGAGAAGACAGCTCTCTAGGCCTTTGTCATGGCATAAAGACACAACCAAAGTGACCCAACTGCACACCTGAGAGTACCCCTCAGGCCTGTGTTCTCTCCTATTGTCCTCCTTAGGACTTTAAAACAGCCAGCCACTCTTTGGCAATGACTAGTGGAGAAAGAAAGGAAGTTTGTCCACAAATGACTCTATATTGGCCCTGCTGAATCACTTCAAAAGCTGAGGATGGCTGAAATCAGTCAAATTACATTTCCACAGCCTTTCATGGTATAGCAGCTGCAAAAGTTCATTGTGGATTCTTATATTAGTCCCACTCCTGGCATGGCAGGTTTCTTCTAAATCAAGACACAGATATCCTTATTTTCATTATTCTAATGAAACAAATATGCAGCATTTTATTCAAAGCAGGGGCACAGCCCAACCTTCCAGACTATCACATTGCTCAAACTATGCAGTTAAGAAAGATTTCTGTGCAGCAGCTGTGCTCAGAGATTAGAATCACAGAAGCATTTTAGTTGGAAGAGTCATTTAAGATCTCCAGTCCCACCATTCTCTAACTCTGCCAAGGCTGGTGCTAAACCATGGCCCTCAGCACCACATCTCTGCCTCTTTGAAACACCTCCAGGGATGGGGATTCAGTCAGCTCCCCAGGGATCTTGACATTTTTTCTAAGATTCAGCCCAAACCTCCCCAGGTGCAACTTGAGGCCATTTCCTCTCCTCCTATCACTTACTCCTAGGGAGAGGAGACCAACCCCCACCTCACTCCAACCTCTTCTCAGGGAGTTGTAAAGAGCAATGAGATCTCTCCTCAGCTACCTTCTTTCCAGACTAAACACCCCCAGTTCCCTCAGCTGCTCCTGACCAGACCTGTTCTCCAGACCCTACACCAGCTTTGTCACCCTTCCCTGGATCTGTTCCAGCACCTCAATGTCCTTGTACTGAGGGTCAGCTTTGATGCACACAGAGAAACCACTGCTCACAGCATCTGTCCACTCTTTCACTGTCTCTTCAATTCCACTCTTCCTTTCCAGCTGTCAGTTCCAGATGAACCATTGCTGCCTGGGCAGCTTATTAGAATACATGAAGTGCTAGAGAAGGAGAAGAACAGAAGGATTACACTCAACAACTTTTCCAGCACGCCCCTGAAGAGAAGCAGTTCACCCAGCAGTCTACTGACCACTATGCCAATGTAAGCTCTGACTGACGCATGTGAACTCCAACCTAACGAGAGCCTCTCCTTCTTTCTAATCATTCTTCCCATGCAGAGGTTCAAAATCAAGTTGCTGGGCAAGGGCTGCACAATACTAAATGAACAATGTCTACCTTAGGTCTGTGGAGTGATTTCTCAAGGGAAAGATAGCTCCTGCAGCTTTCCTACAATGCCTTCTGTTTGGAGAAGGTTGACTGCAGAGTACTGCTGGCCTTCAGGAGTTGTAGAAGCCTTGCCTTGGGCTGCTGCATCTGCCCTCCTGGTCACCAGTGAGAAAGCCAAGGTTCAGTCCAGCTTATTGTCTTCATGCTCTTTCTGAGGGCCCAGATGGTGCCAACCGTATGAAAGCTCCACTACCTCTATGCAAAGGCAAAGCAGCTGCTGTCCTGAGTATGCTCTGATGGCAGCATCCATCAACAGAGTCCATCAGCTGCTGTGCCCCTTGACAGTCTGGCCGGTGTCCTTGGGCAAGCCTAGTGCTGTGAAGAGAGTTCAGCCCAGCCAGTAGTGTCTCTCCTTGCAGCTCAGAATGCTGTGGCCTTACCAGCCTGACTTGTGTCCATGCCCCTTCTCTGCAGGTGCTTCCATGCAGTGTCTCGGCAAGAAGCAGCAGAGCTGCTGGCAAAGAACCCTTCCTGTGGGAGCCTGATCCTGCGGCCCGGCAGCGACAGCAAGAGCTATGCTGTCACCGTGCGTTACGACCTGGGGTGGGTTGAGTCTGCAAGAGGGGAGCCCATGCTTCATTCAGAGTTCTAGACACCCAGAGCTGACATCTGAAACACACACAGTGCCACCTGCCAGGGGGATGCAGGAGAGCTGGAGAGGGGCTTCTTGGCACACGAGGGACAGGACAAGGGCTGGGGGCTTCCCACTGGGAGAAGCTGGATTGAGATGAGACATGAGGAGGAAATTCTTCCCGTGAGGTTGGTGAGGCACTGGAGCAGGTTGCCCAGAGAAGTTCTGGAGGCTGCAAGCCTGGAATTGTTGAAAGCCAGGTTGGATGGGTGTTTGAGCAACCTGGTCAAACCATTCTGTGATTGTATCCTGAGAAACCATGTGAGGAAGCAGGAGTGGCCTGAGCTTGATTTCTTGTTTTAGCCCTTCTCCAAAGACAGATTAAACAAAGCAGCAATAAAGATCAGCCAGCAAGGGCTCTGTCCTTAGGCCATGGAACCCTGCTCAGTTTGAGAACTCCTCATGCAGACCAGAAATGGAAGAAGCCATGACCCTCTGTGAAATTAACAGCACAAACTGGAAGTGTTTGCCAACAGTGGCTGGCTCTGCAGCCACACCACAAAGCAAGTTAGTTGCCCTCTTTTAGCTTTGTCAGAACTGCAGAACCAGAGGCAGGTGAGACACCAGGAAGGACATTTGCAGTTCTCACTGTTTGTAAACTAGAACAGGGAAAAAGCAAAGCCTGCTGTGCCTTCAGGAAGCACCGGAGCTCTTGCCAAACACACCTGTTGCTCCTGCAAAGGATTGACAATGACAGCGACACATCAGGAGCATTCCATTTCAGGCAGCATATCAGCTCTTGTTCTCTTGCAGTGCCCCGTGCTTAAAGCACTACAGAGTGCTGGCCAAAGGAAGGAGTTACAGCATTGAGCTGGAAAGAAGGGTAAGTGACCATCCCCTTGGTGAAGTTCCTTCAGCAGGTGTAGAGCTATCCATGTGCAGAGGATTAGAAAAGGTCCAGTAAATTCCTAACTACAATTTCTGATTCCAAGTGTGCAGACAGTTCACCAACTAGCCTGCTCTCAAACAAGTGCTGGGTCCTGCACTTGGGACACAACTCCTCCATGTCACACTCCAGGCTTGGGGAAGTGAGGCTGGAAAGCTGCCCAGCAAAGACCTGGGGGTGTTACCTGGGGGTGTTGATCACAGCTGACTGTGAGCCAATGTATGGTCAGGATGCAACAGCATCCCAGCCCAGATCAGCAGTTGGTGGCCAGCAGGACCAGGGCAGTGGTTGTCCCCTCAACACCTCACTCAAGGTGAGACCACACCTTGAGTATTGGGTTCAGTTTTGGGCCCCTCACGCCGAGGACATTGAGGCACCAGAGCAGGTCCAGAGAAGGGCAATGAAGCTGGTGAAGGGTCTGGAGAACAGGGCTGGTGAGGAGCAGCTGAGGGACCTGGGGTTGTTTAGTCTGGAGAAGGCTGAAGGAAGATCTTCTCACTCTCTACAGCTCCCTGAAAGGAAGATGGAGTGAGGTGGGAGTTAGTCTCTTCTCCCAAGGAACAAGTGATGGGAGAAAAAGTGGCTAAAGTGTGAAGCACTGCTAGCAGGTTTTTGAATGCATTCTCTACACACCTGGCACATGTTATTGGTGGGTTTTTGATGTTGGTGAAACAGGTGACAGTGCCAAGCCTTCAGGATGTTGTCAATTACTTCGTGACCCAAACCCAAGGGAACCTGAAGCCATTTGTGCTGCAGACAGGCACTGCAGAGGATCCGGCAGTCTGAAGGCAAGCTGGAGGATGCAGGCCACAGGAACTGCTAGAAGAAGCAGCAGCACAGGAGCTCCACACTGCTGGAAATCAACAGAAGGCTTTTATCAGTTCTAGAGTAGCTCCACTGGCTCTAAACTAAGGGTGCGATGCAGCTTCTCCCAGAGAAACCTGAGATCTGGGGAAGGCAAAGAACCCCAGGCCCTGCAGAAAATGATGTGAAAAAGAAGACAAGAGTGACAAAGAGAAGACACATTGCCCCTGTGCAGCGTGATGGAGAAGTGCTGCACTGAGCTAGGCAGACTGCTCCTAGGGTGGCTCACAATGCAATAAACTCTTGGTGTTAAAACCCCCATTTCTGGTCTATTCCTATCAGCAGGGGCTTCTCAGAGCCTGCCCTCAGCTGCTTCAGGAACTATATAGATATAAGTGTCTCTGTTGGAAAAGCTCTTCAACTGCCTTCTCCTAAGACATAAGGGAGTGTACAAGGACAAGACTGCAGTGCTGGTTAGGAGGGAAGGCAGAAAGGTGTGAGGGCCCTGCTGAGCACACCAAATGGTTGTGGAACCTCGCCCAGCCTCAGCACCTCAGCCATTTTCTTGGGAGGCTGGCATTCAGCCTTTGAAATAAGCAACTCAAGTGAGCAGCAGTAAGATCAGTGGCTTAGGGAGTTGAGGTTGTTTAGTCTGTAGAAGAGGAGGCTGAGGGGAGACTGCATCGCTCTGTACAGCTCCCTGAAAGGTTGGAGTGAGGTGGGGTTGGTCTCTTCTCCCTAGGAACAAGTGATAGGAGGAGAGGAAATGGCTTCAAGTTGCATCAGGGGAGGTTCAGTTAGATATTAGAAGAAACTTCTTGACTGAAAGGGTTCTCAAAGACTGGAACAGGCTGCCCAGGGATGTGGTGGAATCCCCATCCCTGGATGGGTTTCAAAGAGGCAGAGATGTGCTGAGGGCCATGGTTTAGTCTTTTCAGCCTTTAAGTTCTGCCAGGCAGCGGGAGTGAACGAAGCATCCACTGGTGAACTATGCTCCTTCAGAGCTGGAGGTGACTCCATCCTGGAAAGGACTAGCTCCAGAGCATGTTTTTTTAACAAACCTTCAGCACCAACCTTTTCCCTGGCAGTGGTGAGGAGCAGCCAGACAGCTATGGTCACGCTGCCTCCCCTGCAGGCACAGGGAGTGCTCTGGGCAGAGTTGCTCAGAGTTGTCCAGACCAAGATTGATCATCAGGTTGCTTTGGTACCAGCTGGGGATCCCAAAGGGATTATTCTTTGCTTTCAAAGACTATGAAAGACAGTCAGGGCTGGGAAGTTTCTTGTAGGAGTGCCCACGTATTTCTAAAACAATGAGTCATGTGTAGTCATATGAGAGCATTAGAGCAGGTACCATGAGACACATTGGCACTTTCTCCTCATGAAAACACTTCAAATCACTTTGTCAAGACTGTGCTGTTCTCTGCAGTCACAGCTTCTCCTCAGTGACACACTGAAACCTGTGTACTGCTGCAAGGAGCTTCATGCTTCTCCCCTGGACCTTGCTTTCACCATGCAGAATGGGTCCCTTGCTCTGATGTGTTACCAGTGCTGTAACTTCTAACACCTTCTAGCTTGAGCCAGACACCAAGAGGCTGCTTCCTAAAATAAATGCTCAAAAGCTGTCTGCTCAACACCTATCAGCCCCTGGAGAAAGGCTCAGGTTGCTGCACTGTGCTGCAACAGAGCCTGCTTGCTGTGACTGCAGCCCAGGAGGTCATTAACAGGGTTCAGAGACCTGTCAAGGTCCTAAGCCAGCTGCATTTGGCTCAAATTTGGTTCCTTTCCCAAAGGGCTGGCTACAGCTAGAGCATCTCTGCTATGGGGACAGGCTGAAAGCATTGGGGATGTTCAGCCTGGGGAGAAGGCTCCAGAGAGACCCTAGAGATGCATTTCAGTATCTGCAAAGGACCTACAGGAAGGCTGGGGAGGGACTGTTTAGGAGGGCCTGTGGTGATAGGATGATTTGAAATTGAAGCAGGGTAGATTTAGGTTGGACCACAGGAGGAAGTTCTGCACAGTGAGGGTGGTGAAATACGGGAACAGGTTGCCCAGGGATGTGGTCGAGGTCCTAAACCTGGAGGCATTCAAGATCAGACTTGTGGCCCTGGAAAGCCTGCTCTAGTTGGAGGTGTCCTGCTGAGTGCAGGCAGGTTGGACAAGCTGACCTTCGAGGGTCCCTTCCAACCCAATGCACTCTGTGACTCTGGTGCCCAAGTTCCCAGCCTGACAGCTGTTATCCTGACTGCAGCTAACAGAGGGGGAAAAGAGAGGAACAGCTCCAGACTATTCATTGTGAGGATGTCCCTGAAGCCCAGTGAATTCTGATGGAGGATAACCAGGAGCTGCCCCAGCTGCAGGAGATGAGAGGCACTCACAGTTCCTATCCCCAAACACAGCAAAAGCTGCCCCAGTTCCTGTTTCATTGGAGCCTCACTCCATCCTTAGCATAACAAAGAACTACCAGCTCAACTGTCCACTGCTCCAATGACAGAGAGGACAAGGTGGTGTCACAGATGTTTCTGTAGCACACCCCTGCCTCATCATGCAGCTAAGCCATTGCCTACTCATTGCTGAGTAAGCAGATTCTTTACATTTGGATGTTCCAGGAAATGCCTGCTGCTGCTAAAAGCCTGAGCTGTGCTGTGGGCAAGTGCCCAGCATGGCCACTGGCTGGAAGGAGAGCAGCTGAAGCAGCAGTGCTTGCTGTAGCGAACATCCAGAACCATTTGCCTTCTCCTCCTTCACAGTCAGGGTTTGCTGTGGTTTCCATGTGCCCAGGGCAGAAAGGCTCCACCACACCATCTTCTCTTCCCTGAAGACAAAGGTTTGGTGATGGAAGTGCTAACTCAACTCTGCAGTAGGTTCTCCTTTCAAGGTCCCTCCCAACCTATTCCACAGCCTGTGACTCTGACTTTCCCCATAGTGCAGTATTCCCAGAGCAGGGTCACCATCAGGCCCAGCTCTTGACTCCAGGGCAGCTGTGACATTTTACACTTACTCAGGACCTGCCTCCCTGCCTTTCCATGTTGACATGTAAGACAAACAGCAGAGAGGCATGAACCCCTCCACAAAACAGCTCATCTGCTCTTAGTTTAAACCTTTTGGATGGATTAAGTCTCACCTGTCTTGCTTTGGAATTAAGTAAGATGAGAAATGGGTCTGAGACGTTCTTAGAGCACAACCAGTGTCAAAAATGGCAATTTCCCATCTTTTGCACCTAATTTGCACCTGGGGACCATGTGCTAGGTTGACCATTCTTTGTGCTTCCTTCAGCTCCCCACAGATCAATACAGAGCTTGTCTTTAAGGTAAGGACCGCACTGGGCAACGCAGCTCATGGAGTGACTAATCCTCCCTTCAGCAGCCAGGTCTGAAGGAAAAGGGAGCAGATGCAACACATTCAGCTTGTCTTCAGTGCATAGCCACTGCTTTCCACCATTTATTAGAACTAAGGCTTTCCCAAAAGCAATGGATAGTACCATCTTTAATAGGTGAGAATGAACACAGTCCTTGCAGAGCAGAGGGTCCAGGAGGGGATTTTGTGTCTCTACCATCAATTGTCTTCCTGGACAAAGTAGTATCTCACTGGGGGCCCTGGCAAGTCCTCTTCCCCATCAGTCTCTGGAGCAAAGGACACAGTCAAATCCACATACTTCTTATCAGCCGATGGCTTCACAAGCTTCTGCATCCTGCAAGGAGATGAACAGGTGATAACAGAGCAGGAACAAGATGGCAATAGGAACTCAGAGCCTGAGCAGGGCTGATCAGCAGACCTTTCAGAGGAGCTGAGATGAACAAACACTGAGCTAATCCACTCAACACATAAGACAGAACCAACCCTGGGTGAGACCTGGCCATCAGTCAAGCCCTGACTCCCTGCCCTATTCATACCCTCCCCAACCTTCAGTTTGCTGTAGCCTGGCTTCCTGCCAGTGCGCAGCACTGCAAAGCTGAGTCAATATCCACATTTCTGGAGGGCTGAAGCCAACTAGAATCTCCAGGAATTACTATGACCTGAGCACACTCTCAGGAGTTAACCTGTTCCCAGAGAAGCATTCTCATTCCTTCAGAGCTGATCTGCTAAGTTTTAAGCCAGTCTTGCTCTGCTTGAAGCAAGACACCTTCTTTCCAACCCCCTGAACACCCACTTCACCACTGGACTTCTCTGGATTCCCCATTCTGGCATGCCTCAGTTAGGGCAGCACTTTGCAAGTCTCCTGTTCTCACCCCAACAGTTAAGGTACTTTCTCTTTTTTCTCAAAAGGAAGACATTCCCTTTCTTTGCTTCCACCCCACTAGCAACCACTCTGAGAGCAGACCTTGCTGCCAGAGGGCTCTGTGCTCAAAGCAGCAAGCATCATTTCTGTGTGCACCCACCTCCCCCAGTCAATACTTACGTCAGCTTTAATCTCTTGATGTGCCCTGGCATCACAGGGACGTACAGCATTTTGACTCCCTGCACAACCATGGTTGGTTCAATTCCGTATTTCTCCTGGAATTCACAAATTAAAACATATTAAAGGATGAGGACAGCTCCACAAGTCAGCAGGTGCAAATCCACAACCAGTCATTTCAAACTCATCAGATCTCAACATCTGCTAACACACAGACACTTGCAGAAGCTTGACTGAGATCCACCTGAGCCTGTTGAATTGCCATAGAGTTTGAAAGTAAGCTTGGGCAGGTCACTTAGAAGCATCCCACTGACTGCTTTGAACAATAACCATAAAAAACAAACCCAAAGAACAAAAAACCCAACCCAACCACCCAGACCAAGAAACCCCTTTCCTCTCACCTTGCCTTAGCCCGAGACAGTAGGTGACTTACTCTGACAGCATTGATGAAGTCCAGGAGTGTGAAATCCTCTTTCCCATAGATTGTCCACCTGTCCCATATTGTAAATGAGATCCCATTTCTGTTTTAAAGAGAAAGGTTGTTTGTGACTTTAGAACATCAGCTCAGGCACTCCCTTTAAGCACCTTCTGCTGTCTTGCTCTTTTACCTTGAGCACAAATCTCTTCCCTCTCTGCAGCCATTTCTCCAGCCCTTTGAGCTAGCTAAGCAGGAGGCTCGGAAGGAACTCTGGGTACTTGTCAATGACCTTGCTGAGCTTTCAGGCCTCCTTACCAGCAGCTGCTGTGCTGGCTGAGGAGCAGAAGTGTGTCCAGTCTGCACAGACAGGATGTCTATTAATAACCAGCAGCTAACTCAGCTAGATTTTAGCCACTTCCACTGGAAACAAAACCCAGCCCTTACAGCCACTGCTTATAAAATGAGGACAGAAGATCTTGTGCTGCACTTTCTGAACATGAAGCTCTTGAGCAGTGCATTGTGGCAGTACTAAGACTATCACACATTTAGTAGTGTATAGACAATGGGTAATAGTTTGAGTGCAAGTACTAAGAGAGTCATTATCTTCCAGTTTAAAGAACAACCACAAATACTCTTGAAGGTTTAACTGGAGTATGATATCAGCTGTGGTTCCACTGCCAGCATGTAAGGTTTTCATCTGGTGATCTGCATGTACTACTGCAGGAACTTCACAGTTGCTGCAATGGCTGACCCAGCTCAAAGCATCAATCATTGAGCCTACAAACACCCTCCTCTGCCACTGTCCTCCCTACCTGATTTCTGTTCTTCTCACTTCAGCAGTTTCAGTGAAGACCATGATGGGAATGGCCAGGTTCAGAAAGCAGTTCTTGTAGGCACTGGCTGGGTAGCCACCCACCACTTTGATGAGTTCCAGTGCAACCTGCAAAGAACAATGCCACATCCCCATGAGAGCCTGCACAGGCTCAGCTGCTGTGCCAGCAACATTGGGTTAGTTCAGAGGCCAGCAGCCTGTTAAAGGGCAGGCTCTGTCTAGCTGGCAGAGCAGTGCAAGCCACCATGCCACAGGAGTACCTTTGGCAGCTAATGGGAACACTTCAAACACTCCAAAGCGTTCCTAATGCAAGGCTCCTACAAGACAGTTTCACTGCAGACACCTCCACAAAGCACACAGCTCTTCTGAGGTGCATGGATGTGAGCCACAACAGAACTGAGCCTCTCCACTCTTGGCAGTGGCATTCTGATGGACATCAGCATGGACTGCAGAAAACAAACCAAACTGCTGATCAGAGAGTCATGGAGTGGTTTGGATTGGAAGGCACCTTGCACCTTAAAGGTCAGCCAGTTCCAACCTCCCCTGGTCTTCCAGGGATGAGGCATCCACAGCCTCCCTGGGCAACCCGTTCCAGTGTCTCACCACCCTCACTCAAAAGAATTCTTCCTAATTGCCAGTCTTAGCCTCCCTTCCGCCAATTGAAAGCCATTGCCCCTCATCCTGTCACAACAAGCCTTGTCAAAAGTCCTCTCCCAGCTTTCATGTTCCCTCTTCAGGTACTGGAAGGCTGCTCTAAAGTCTCCTGGCAGCCTTTTCTCCTACAGGCTGAACAGCCCCAACTCTCTCAGCCTGTCCCCATAGGGGAGGTGCTTGCTCCAGCACTCTAATCATCTTCGTGGCCCCCTCTGGAACCATTCCAAAAGATCCAAGTCCTGACCTCCACCTCTGGTCAGCAAGGGCTTACCCCATCTGGAACCAAGAGCAACTTTTTGCATTGGTAGGTGAGGGGAAAAAAAGCTGCAGTTTGAAATGAAGCCATTTGTTTAAGGAGGCTCTGCCAGAGCAGTGCTAACTGCTATCAGACAGCAGCAGTTTCAGGTGAGGAGCAGCAAAAGAATCAGCTCAGCACTTTGGGCATTCTCAAGCACACTGACCAGCCCTGACACTGCAGCGGTGGCTGTGGCAATCGCAGGGATGATCTTGCCAGCAATGCGCTTGGTTTTGAAGCGGTCTGCTGGCTCGATGTTGTACATCTTGGCTCGCAGGTTTGATGCTGCTGTTATGAAATCGATGTGCCCATTGCTGTCGTCATCCTTCTCAAAGGAGATGGGCTTCATCTGCAAGTCACCTGCAAGACAAAGAGCACAAACTGCAATTAGAAATCTGAAGAGGTGCTGAACAGGGAGCTAAACCTTTAACGAATTAACAATGTTCCATTTGGAGCTTGGTGCTTTAACTCCTCTGCCACGCTAGGAGCAGAAATGTCTCCACCACTAGCAGTTGTTAAAGGGCAGTAATAAAAAACATCAACAGAGCTCCATAACTTTATTTCCCTTGCAACCCAAGTAGATTTTGGATGTTTCTTTTGTACCCCACCTCACTGTAACCCCATCCTCTGAGAACCCCTTCTCAGCTGTTCTAGAGGGTGGAGTGACACTCCATGGGATGGGTCAGAGCTAGGCTAATCTCTCCTCCCTGTGTTCTTGGGCTAAAAATGGAAGTATGCAGTTACTGACCTTTTCACAGGGTCAGGCACAAAATGGGATTCCTGCATCCCCATTTTAATGTCGCTAAAAAATGCTGAAGATGACTCTAACATCCTGCACAATTCATTCAGTTCATCGTCATTTCAGTTCAATTCCCTCAAGCTCATCTGGGGATGGAACATCCGTCTGATGAGGAAAGGCTGAGGGACAGCTGGGGCTGTTTAGCATGGAGAAGAGAAGGCTGAGAGGGGATCTGATCAATGTCTATAGATATCTGAGGGGTGGGTGTCAAGCAGGGGCCAGGCTCTTTTCAGTGGTGCCCAGAGATATGACAAGGGGCAACTGACACAAACTGGAACCCAGGAAGTTCCACCTCAAAGTGAAGAAAAACTTTGGTGTGAGTGTGCTGGAGCCCTGGAGCAGCCTGCCCAGAGATGTCATGGAATCTGCTTCTCTGGAGACTTCAAGACCCATCTGGATGTGTTTCTGTGTGACCTGCCCTAGGTGATGCTGCTTTGGCAGGGGGCTTGGACTGGATGATCTCCAGAGGTCTGTTCCAACCCCTACCATCCTGTGATGATATGGAGCCAGCACCCTTCCTCCTAAGAGTTCAGTTCCCTGCTGCCTGCTCATCATCACCATGGTTGTATCCAAGAGAACCCTATAGCTTGCAGGGATTCTCAGAAGCATAGCAGCACAGGGCAATGCCAGGTAGTAAGGACAGTTCTGTGTGGCACTTCAGAAAGCTTTAGATACCAGCAATGTGCTTCCTGCAGCGTGACAGAACTGCTTCACCCAGAGACCTGAACACCACGGAATCATTTAGGTTAGAAAAGGGCTTTGAGATCAAGTTCATCCATGCTTCTTCCCTAATAGTGGCCCTAACATTCCCACTACTGGCAGTGCCACTGCAAGAGGTTACTGAGCTATGAAGCTAGCTTCCACTACTCACTCTCCAGAGCTTCATTGGACAGTATGGACTTCTCCAGCTGGAAAATTGCATTTCTCTCATCCTCACTGCTGACTGGGATATGGTCTGGTTTCCTTGCACTTTCATCAGTCTGTACAACCTGCAAATGCAAACAGTGCTTGAGTAAGGAGATACAAGAATTCTGTACAGCACAGGTGTGAACTGCACTTATATTTCCTGCCTGCCCTCCAGTCTTTCCTCTCTGCTTCAAGGGGGAGGCTTCCTGCAGCAGGTATACTCAAGGGCTGCAAAGATCATTAAAGGACTGGAGAGGAGAAGCCAAGAGCTGGTATAGTTCAGCCTGGAGAAGAGAAGGCTCAGTGTGTATAAATATTTGAAGGGGAGCAAGTGCAGAAGGCAGAGCCAGACTCTTTTCTTTGGTGCCTAGTCACAGGACAAGGGAGTACCAGGCACCAACTGAAGCACCTGAAATCCCAGAAGAAACATATAAGAACACTTGAAAAACCAACCAACCAAACCCACAAACAAACAAAAAATAAACACCACCCCCCAAAAAAATCCAACCAAACAAAACCCCCAAACCCAACAACCAAAAAGCCCAACCAAAGCTGTCAGCGTGGCTGAGCATACGCACAGGTAGCAGAGGCTGTGGAGTCTCCATACCCACAGACATTCAAAACCCAATGGGACACAGCCCTTGATGACATGCTCTAGCTGCCCCAAGGAGACTAGACAAGGCAGTCTCCAGAGCTCCCTTCCAACTCCAACCACTCTGAAACTCCAAGTCAAAGTGTCAGTTTTGTCCCAAGGCAAGAATTCAGGAGACAAGTGTTCATGCTGGGCAGGGGAGCAGGAACAGTTGCTGGTTTTAAATGATAACAAACAGCTGCCACTGCACACTAACACCTGAGCTGCTCTGCAGTCACCACTTTAAGCACAAAATAATGACACTTCTTTTATGTTAACCAGAAAGAACAAACTGACACTAGGAGGGACCTGGGAGTAGTGGTTGACAGTAGGCTGAACATGAGCCTGCAGTGTGCCCAGGTGGCCAAAAAGGCCAATGGCATCCTGGCCTGTATCAGGAACAGGGTGGCCAGCAGGAGCAGGGAGGTCATTCTGCCCCTGTACTCAGCAGTGGTTAGGCCGCACCTCGAGTATTGTGTCCAGTTCTGGGCCCCTCAGTTTAGGAAGGAGGTTGACTTGCTGGAACGAGTCCAGAGAAGGGCAACAAAGTTGGTGAGGGGTTTGGAGCACAAGCCCTATGAGGAGAGGCTGAGGGAGCTGGGGTTGCTTAGCCTGGAGAAGAGGAGGCTCAGGAGAGACCTTATTGCTCTCCACAACTACCTGAAGGGAGGTTGTAGCCAGGTGGGGGTTGGTCTCTTCTCCCGGGCAGCCAGTACCAGAACAAGAGGACACAGTCTCAAGCTGTGCCAGGCGAGCTTTAGGATGGATGTTAGGAAGAAGTTCTTCATAGAAAGAGTGATTGCCCATTGGAATGGGCTGCCCAGGGAGGTGGTGGAGTCACCATCACTGGAGGTGTTTAGGAAGAGACTGGATGGGGTGCCATGGTTTAGTTGATTAGATGGTGTTGGGTGATAGGTTGGACTCGATGATCTCAAAGGTCTTTTCCAACCTGGTTAAGTCTATTCTATTCTATTCTGTACTACTTTGGTTCTAGTAGTATAGGCTCCTAGAATCTGACATAGGCTGCAATCGTATTCCTACATGGAAAATAATGCTACAACAGATCACCTGCCACAGGTGAAAAACTGCCATGTCTTGCATTTACTTGTGTTTATTTCTCTTCAGCATCAATGCAAGAAGTAGTTGGAGATGTGGGACAGTGTCATCTTCAAACTAAAGAACACACTTACTTTGTTTGAAGGTCTGAACTCTGGTACCTTCACAGCTGAGATAATCTTCAGAAGGGTTTCCTCTGCCAAATCCTGTTACAGTTTGGAAAAAAAACCACAACTGACATTCACATTAAATCAAAAAGGACTTCACAAATAGATTGCATATCCAGTAGCATTACAACAAATACCAAGCCCCCCAAAAGTAAATCCTACCAACATTCAGTGAATTTAGATATGAAACCCACTAAAAACATCATCAGGATTTCATGCTTTAAACACCAAGTGATAGTTCACTTGCTACAGGAAACCAAAATGGGGTAAAGTGCCTGACACCTGAAAACTGACCAGAACTGAAGTGTAAAGGTGGCTTACAGGAAGAGACAGAAGGGTGACAACAAACACAAAGACTAAGCAACACAGAGGCTGGGAGATGGTGAAAATAAAACTGCCAGGCTAAGATCCTGAGTTTAAACAAAATGCATTAAAGATGTCTTCTTTCAGTGCAGTTATTGTACTGACAGAAAATCAGGAGGAGAGGAAATGGCCTCAAGTTGCATCAGGGCAGGTTAAGCTGGGTATGAGAAGGAACTTGTTGACTGAAAGAGCTCTTAAAGACTGGCACAGGCTGCCCAGGGAGGTGGCTGAATGGATGGGGATCCCTGGAGGTGTCTCAAAGAGGCAGAGATGTTGTGCTGAGGGCCATGGCTGTCATGGGTTGAGTTGAAATCTGCTGCTGTTATTCAAAACCATCCTGCCTTGTGCCAGCCTCAAAATCAAAGTGCTGGCTGGAGCAAAGTATCACAGGGCTTGCAGTTCAGCTTGGAACATGGGAGGCTTCCTGTTCCAGGTGCTGCTTTGGGCTCCTGGGCTTGGGGGTTGGCTCTTTCCACAGGGGTGGCAGCAGGAGGGGTCGGGGTTGGGTAGCTCTCTGGTTTCTGCTCTGTGCTGCTGCTTTCCTGCATTTTGCTGCCCTCTTCTGCAAACAGGCTGAGGTCACTGTGCATTGTGTTACCCCATTTTCTCAGGAGAACTTTTTATCTCAACTCTTTATCTCAACCTGGAGGAGTTTTACATTACTGTTCCCTCACTTTTGTGTTAAGGGAAACAGGCAGATGAACCTACAATGGTTTAGTGCCAGACCTGGCAGAGGTAGGGAGTGGTTGGACTCAGTGATCTTAAAGGTTTTTTTCCAACTAAAGAGATTCCATGCTCCTCAACAGGTTCCTCAAGGGAAATGCTGAGTTCAGCAATTCCTGAACATACCCCACTGCATGACCCATTTCATCAGGGATGGAGGAATCCAGGCCAGGGATTTAAATAAAGCAGCTGCTGAACAGTCAGTGCTGAAGGACAGATTGAAGACACTTTAATCAGCTGTTGGAAAGAACTGACAAGTGGGCACGGGGCCAAAGCCGAACACATCCAGCCCAGAGATGTGCTGGAGATGGGGTTAGGGTATGAGTTACCTTTTCTGTGAAAGGGACACAGTACACTGTGGCAAAGAGCTTTGCTGCACTCACCAGGAAACCAAAGTGCCTGCAGGAAAGAGAGTAAGAGTTCAGTTTTGTGTGCCTGGCTTTTTACTTCAGGTGCCCAGAGGTCTGCAGCTGTATATAAGGAGGTCCTGAAAGCACACTCTGAGGAACAGCAATTCCACCCTTCAGCACATACAGCACAAACAAAGTGGCAAGTCTGGAGGGGCCCAGAGGTCCTCCCCAAAACTAAGCAAGAGTTATTTAACAACATCCATGTTTCCTCAAGAAAACAACTACAAATGCTCACATGGCATCAATATGAGAATAATAAAAAAAGCTTCACCTTTGATATTTGCCATGATCTCAGCTTTCACCATTGCAAACTAAAAATGGTGGCCCAGGCATCCTCTCAAAGCAGCTGTAGATATGCAGCAGATGAGGGCTTTGTAATCCCCCAACCACATCCATTTTTTCAATTACCTGTAATACCCAAGCCATCTAGAGCAGCCCCAAGCTGTGGTGGAGAAGAGAGGTCCCTCATTTTAGGTGGTCCATTTAATTTGGCACAACCTGCATTTCACAGCTTGGGCCAATGGGGACCAAGTGGTGTGACAGCAGCCCCTCAAGTAATGCTGCAGTCCCTCAAGACATGAAGTGAGTTGTTCATAGCACAGGGATGTTGTCAGACTTACCACAGCACTCTCTTAACCCCATGGCAGTGAAATCATGAGACAGCTCCCCAAATCTGACTCAGGCTATGGGCTACCACCCACCAAGCACCTGTCTAGCTTCTAGTGTCATGAAGGCACAGCCTTGCACCTCCTGCTCTAGGCTGTTTTCTAGGCTGCAGTGGCAGAAGCATACTCACAAAGGATCACTGAAATCAAATTTCACTGGGAAAGGTGGCCTTTTGGGTGACTGCCAGAACAAACCTGGGAAGAAGACAGACCAGGTGAAATCCTAAGCACATGCTGCACACCATCAATCCCCAGCAGGCACAGAGGGCATTGGTACTTACTGCCATCCTTTAATCGAGTGTCAAGGGGAAATGAATGAAGGAGCTGCAGGGCCTGCAGGAAAAGCCAGAGGAGTTTCAGTGACTTGTCATGAGCACGCTAAACAAAGCCTTATTGTTAGTGCTGACATCTTGACACAGGTCTTAAGACACTCCAATATGTTTTTGAAGTAAAGAGTCAAGAACATCTAAGACACCTGTGTCAAGACGTTGAGCTTAAGGACACAAGCATTGCTAGATTGAGTGACAGCACAAAGCTGACAAAGCCCAGCAGGAAAAGACATGGGGGTGTTGGCTGACAACCAGCTGAAGATGAGCCAGGGTGTGCTCAGGTGATCAAGAGGGCCACCAGCATCCTGGTCTGGATCAGCAATAGTGTGGCCAGCAGGACCAGGGAAGAGATTGTTCCCCTGAACTGAGTGCTGCTGAGGCCATATCTTGAGTGCTGGGTTCACTTTTGGGGCCCTCACTACAAGGACATGGAGGGGCTGGAGCAGGTCCAGAGAAGGGCAAGACTGGTGAAAGGTACGGACAACAGGGCTGGTGAGGAACACCTGAGGGACCCAGGAAAAAGCTTCAAGCTGCACCAGGGGAGGTTTAGGTCGGACATTAGACAAAACTTCTTGACTGAAAGGGTTCTCAAAGCCTGCAACAGGCTGCCCAGGGAGGTGGCCAAATCCCCATTCCTGGAGTTGTTTCAAAGAGGCAGAGACGTGGTGCTGAGGACCATGGTTTAGCACCAGTCTTGGTAGAGCTAGAGAGTGGTTGGACTGGATGATCTGAAAAGGATTTTCCAACCAAAAACAATTCTATGAAGATGAGATGGAAGTGACTGGAGAGACTTGGACATCCTGTTATTGGGGCTACCACCAAGTTTACCAAAATCCTCATCAGCTTATCTTGATCTCTCACCTACCTTGTGGCTAAAATACTTCTCAAATTTAACTCTTGCTAGCTCCACACATTGTGTCCAGCTTCGGGGTCTTCTACTGAGTGTTTTAATCACATGAAAGCAGCCTTCTAAGCTCTCCCCTGATTTTATTCTCTAGATATTAACAGGAAATATGAAAATGTTAGAAGAGACAAGATGCCTCCAAATCCACTCAAAGAGCTTTCAGTCAGCTACAGGCAAAAAGAAACAGAAGTTCACATGCTGAAATACCATCCTTCATCTGATCCCCTCCACTGGGTTTGTCCCACCTGCTGCATTTATTTCCACTCAGCCCAGTGGACCACAGGCCACTATAGACTTGCAATAAAAGATATTAAGCAGCTGAGTTGAATTCCCTTGAAACCAAGCCTTCCTTCCATGTTTTCCCAGCTAGCTGCACATCAGTGTGATCTGTATTGCACACTCCTGAGCGGCGTCCCCAGTGTTTCTGCTCTCTCTACACCATGTGCAGCGTGCACACAGCCTAGAGACGCAGCCCACGCAGCAGACACTGCCTGTCAATGATGAGCCACACTAGAAATATTGTTCCTGTGAAAGATCAGCTGATGAGTGGCCAAGTAAGCCTTCAGGCTTTTTTGAATAAAGCCTGACAGTCACTCAAACCCCACTGAACTGAAATCAAACCCATAAAGCACCAGTTTAAACCCTGCAAAAGCTGCCCTACCTGTAACACATCTTCTGCAGATGGATAGGTCTGCCAGAACTTGTTAAACAGGGCAGGCTTGTGAGAAAAGGAACTTTCAAACTAGAAAATAAAAAGAACAAATGTAGCATTTTGCCAGAAGTGTGTGAGGCCTCTCCCCACCAAACCACCAGGAAGTCACGCTCAACACCAGCAAGCGTCTTCCCTTACCTTGTCTCTTGCCCACTGTATTGTATGTTCAATGGCAGCTGGGAAAGACTTCAAGGTGCAGAAAGGAATCTCTTCTTCTGGTGGATCCCTCTGTAATTGAGAGTCACAAACAAATGCAGGCAAATTAAAATGTATTGATAATAACAGCATCAAGAATGTGAAGACTATGAGAGTTTAAACTCCACTATAGTGCAATACAAGGTAGCTTGTTTATGCTTAGGACAAAATTTGGTTGATTAACACTAAAATATCATTTCCTGTTTATGAAGAAAAATCTAAATGCTACACTGGAAAGCAAAACTCATTTCTGGCACAGAAACAGGAGAAGAACTTGACAGCCAGCTGGGGGCGTGCAGCTCACATTCACCCTCAAGATGAAATGCACCCTTTCACTCAAGGCTAGAAAAGCTTCTCTGTGAAACAGGGCTCTTATGATGCTCAAAATCCTGTCTGTGTCCACCTGGCACCACTTTATGATCTGCTCATCCCGTGAATTTCTACCTTGTAATGGCAGTTTCACAAGAATTGAAGAGGAGTACTACAAGAGCTTGAAGGTTCCTTTCCCCCTTCCCCACTCACTCAGAACTCTTCTGTAAGAACCTGGCAGACTCATTCCTACCACAGGGGCTTTGTGCTTCTTCCACCTGCCTGTGGAGGTTCTACTCACCACAGACAGAATGAGCAGGCAGAAAGCAGTGGTAGAAAGAAGCCCACAAGCACAGCAACAGATTGCAGTGCCACTGTGAGGGGCTGAATTCTTATTTAGGAAGGAGTTAAAGGAGAACCTAATAATCACAGAATGGCTCAGGTTGAAAGGAACCTCAGAGAGCATCTGCTCCAACCCCCCTGCCATGGGCAGGAACACCTCGCAACTAGACTCAGCTGGTCAAGGCCTTATCCAACTTGGCCTTGAGCACCCACAGGGAGGTGGCATCCACAGCTTCTCTGGGCAGCCTATTCCAGAGTCTCATCATTATTGACTTCTTCCTAAGATCCAGTCTAACCCTGCTCTCCCTCAGCTTCAAACCATTCCCCCTTGTCCTGTTTCTAGACATCCTTATACTACAGGAAAGAGGGAGAGGGACTTCATATCTTCAGGTACTGGCAGGCAGCTCTAAGGTCCCCCCAGAGTCTTCACCAGGCTGAACAAGCCCAGCTCCCTCTGCCTATCCTCACAGCAGAGGTGCTCCAGCCCTTGGAAATGCTTCAGAATTAGGATTTTTTCCGAAGTTATCACTTAGACAGTAGTTGCTTTTACAGTTTTGGCCTAGGTGTATCCATCAGCTAGGTAGCAGATATGGTATCTCCAGTCTGCTCAAATGTGATTTGCTGTGAGCTTCTCCTCAGAAGCTAAAGAAGACATTCTTCTCTCCTAACAGAGCTGTTCTTCAGCAGCTCCAAGAGCCTCCTTATTTCAAGCAGATATAAGGTGATGAAAGAACGAGAAGGCATCATGGGGCTAGCTACAGAAGGCAAGCTATGGTCTCCAAACACTTACATGACTGTTGTAGGACTCTGTCAGGTGGGGCACAACAACTTCCGTGTGTCCTTTGGTTCCCATGGTTCCAGAGTCTATAAGAGGACGCAGGTTTGCTACACAACGACTGCCATGGAAAGACACAGACCATCAGAACACAGCCTGACCACTGCCTGCCTGCCCTGAGAGCAACCACAGCTGGCTCCAGCACATCCAGAGGAGGGGAAAGTCTACAGCAGACTCAGGAAGGGATTAAAGCCAAAAAGCCATTCCACGTTAGAGCAGGACACCATAACCATGAGCCTAGCTGGGCTAGAAGCATCAGTAACTCTTCTTAACTGTAGACAACCCTGCTTCTGAATTTAAATATCACACAATCCTAGAATGGTCTGGGTTGGAAAGGACCTTAAAGATCGTCCAGTTCCAACTCCCTGCTGCCATGGGCAGGGACACCTTCCACTACACCAGGTTGCTCAAGGCCTCATCCAACCTGGCCTTTAACACCCCCAGGGAGGGGGCATCCACAACCTCCCTGGACAACCTGCTCCAGTGTCTCACCACCCTCAATGTCAATAATTTCTTCCAAATCTCCAGTCTCAATCTCCCCTCTTCCAGCTCAAATTCATTGTCCCTCAAGCCTTTTTGGAAGTCCCTCCCCAGCTCTCCTGTAGCCCCCTTCAGGCACTTGAAGGCTGCCCTAAGGTCTCCCCAGAGCCTTCTCTTCTGCAAGCTGAACAGCCCAAACTTTCAGCCTGTGCCCATGGGTCAGAAATAATTCAGCCTTCAGATTGCCACAGTATACTCTTCATCATCAGAGTGTGACAGTAGGTCTAGAGGAGGCCACAAAAAAGATCAGAGGGGTGAAACACCTCTAATATGGAGACAAGCTGAAAGAGTTGGGGTTGTTAAGCCTGTAGAAGGCTCCAGAAAGCTGGAGACAGACTTTTTAGCAGGGCCTGTTGTGACATGACAAGGGGTGATGGTTTGAAACTAAAAGAGGGAACTTTAGACTAGGTACAAGGAAGATATTTTTTTTCACACTGAGGATGGTTTAACACTGGCCTAGGTTGGCCCCATCCCTAGAAACATTGCAGGTCTGGTTGTTTGGGGCTCTGAGCAATGTGATCTAGTTGAAGATACCTCTGCTGACTGCAGGTGGGTTAGACTAGATGCCTTTTAAAGGTTCTTCCAACTTAATGCATTCTATGATTCACTTTCAAGAACTTGCTCCAAGGTTCTCTGCCTTGTGAACAGTAGCAGCCACACACGAGCAGAGATGGTTTCCACTAGGAGTACAAACCCTTTGCTCCCCTGAGCAGGTATCTACAGAGGAGCAGGATAAATCCAAGCAGTTTGCTCTCAGGCCTTACAAGCAGTTGCAGATTGGGAAGAATAAGAACAACAAAGCAAAGTTCCCATAAGAACATGAAGAGCAGCCCTCACTTTCTCTTCCCAAAGCCTACCTATCTATGTATCTCCTTGCCTCAACGTTGTCCAAAGCAGTCACAATCACATCCTGTTTGGTGTAGAATTCATCGCTGTAGGTGTTCTCAGTGGCTGGGCAAACCTTGTTAATGTAGGAGTCAATCTTTAGGCAAGGATTGATGGTCAGAGTTGCTTCTGCTGCAGTATAGCTTTTGGGTTTCTGAAAGTACAAATATCTATCTCACCAATGTTCAGGTAGAGAGCACCTGGCAGCACAGAGGGATCGACTTCACCTGCTGATCAGGCAACACTGCACTGAACAAACACAGTAAAGCTAATTCATCGTGTACCTCCCTCACTGATCAACAGCTCATTAATCTGCTTGTGTTTGCAATGGTATTTAAAGTAGCAAGCTAGAGCCCACAAGGGGAAAGTGCTGAAATACTGCAGCAGAGGATGCCACATGCATGCCCCTCGTGCTCTCAAAAGGCCCTAAGAAAGGAGCAGTCCATAACTACCAGAGGATAAACCAGTTAGTTATTGTGAGTACTTCTTAGTCTGCCAGACAAACAGGAGGCAGAAAACTCAGCTGTTGAGTTTTGTGCAGGAGAAACAAGGAAGACAAGAGCATTTAGGCCACTATTTAACATGAGGGATTCTGTTCCTCACAGCTCTTCAGATCTGAGTCACCTCAGTTATTCTGTACTGCCTTTGCAAGCAGGGAGATACTCCCTGAACAGTGTCTGCTTCATGCATTTCCTGAGAGTGCTTTTGTACCAAGTGAGATCAGAGCAGCCCAATTTGTTGAGATGTTCCTTAGCGAGAGGTGGGAAGCTAAGACAGTTCTAGGTATTCTTTTAGAAGACACTGGCTTTCTTTACAGCCTTTGGGGGTACAAACACTGACCTTCAGCTTTTGGTGGGGATACAGGACAGGGAAGCAGAACCACAGTGCAGAATGTTCATTGCAGAAGAAAGCTCACCTGTATGTGGTGTGGTCGAAAGAGAAACTGCCTGTTGAGGTTGGACTTCTCTATCAGGTCTGGATCTGTAATTGTAACCTAAGTCAGAAGGGGCAAAAGCAACAGCTGAAGTTACAACTTTAGTGCTGAGCAGTAACATTGAAGCCTCTACAGAAACTGGTCAGGGCAAAGCACTCCGGCTGTCATCTGCTGTGGCCAGCAGCTCTGCCTGGGCTGATTACATTTTGGATTAAAATCAAACCACAGCACACAGCTCCCAGCATGTTCTGGTTCCCATTGCACACTACTGCCACTCTGTGCTGAGGCCATCCTGCCCTCCAGAGATCAACCTGAAGGGTCAGGCTATCAATCTTTTTAAGTAGTGTCATTATTTAACTATTCTTTGCTGCACTACTTTTGAGAAAGCAAAGTGAGGCTAGCAGGTGACTTACCAATCCTTTGTCTTGCCCAGTACCCACACCAAGAAGTGCAAAGTTTTTCAGCATTTCACAGCCTATGGCTCCACAGCCAACCTGAAGAAAAGGACACTTTTAGGGTCAGGAGTATCAGTGCAACCCCCAAAGACAAGCCCCATTTCACCTGAGGACCATTTATTCTGCAGTGGCACATATGATCAGGGCTGCTTTTGTTACTTTGAATACAGTGGGAATTAGCTGGATCAGCAAAGCATTTGCAGTAAGGGCAGTGGTCACTCATACTCACCAAGAAAACATTCAGATCATGCAGCTTCTGGCACAGAGAGTCTCCAATACAAGCCCTCAAGGCATCATACCTATCTCCCCTGTGAGGGACAGGAGACATAAACAGAAGGTAAGCTGTCATTTGCCATGGTTATATCACTGATGCCAAACTGCACGTTGACACAAACTAAGAAAATCAGGGTAAGTCCCCTCAAATTCCTATTCCCCCCAAACCTGTGCCCCCAGCAGCTAAAAGTCAACATCTGTGCCTGCTTGGGACTCAGGTATATGCAGCAGATAGAACAGCAGTTGTATTTACCTGGGGAGAAACTCTTCAGAGCCCATCTTTTCTAGAGGTGTTACAATGTCTAACATGTCTATGTAGAGCTGTGAAAAAACAAAGCAAACAGAAACCAATGCAATTGATGTTATTTTTCCTTTGAAAAACAAAGCAAGCACTTCACATGTTCAACAGTCTAGAAGTTTAGCAGCACTAAGGCTTTTCTGTCAGTGGAAAACTCTACAGCTTCAGCTCCTTGCATCTCAGTTTTACTTCAGTCATGGACAGGAAAAGGCATCTGGACTCAAGAGGAGAAAAAAAGTTAACTGAGACTTCAGCAACAAGCTTTTGGCTTCTGACAGCCCTCCAGATCTGACTGTGAAGTTGTATAACTTTACTCTGGGAGTCTGACATACAACAGCTTAAGCTATCACTCCTTTGCAGCCATGCACTGACAGCTCAATGCTCTCCTTGCTTTTGGGGAAAAGGGATGTGATGCTTGATCCCCAGATATGAGTATTTTAACTAAAGCTGGCTCATTGTACACATAAAACCAGCCTCAAGCCTTTTGGGTTTTTTTCGGCTCCCGCTATAAAGGATGTTGAGGTTATGTTGCTCATACAGCACTCACACACGTTCAGAACATCACTGTCAAAGTCAGTCCCACAAACAGAGCCAGCCTTACCCACTGCTGCAGCGGAGAAAACTTCCCTGTCACAGCTTTCAAGACTTCCTGGCTAGCAACACCCCCCACTGCTGCAGCCAGAGGAGCCAGAAACCCCTGGGCAGTCCTAGACAGCCACTGCACCACGTCTCCATTCACCTGAGGCTGAAAAAGAAGACATAAAAGCAACAGATTGATCCCTGCAATCCACCAAGTCAGTGCTTGACAGGGCCACAGAGTACTGATCTTCAGTAAAGGCTGTGACTGGCTAAAAGGCCTGCAGCCAAGACAGATCTGCTGTACATCCTGCACTTGCAACATGCATATACCTAGAAATATCCACAGAGCTAATGGATTCAGCTTCCATGTAAGCTGAACACTGTGTTGAACCCAAGCTGAAGCACCATTCTGTTTCTTTACATGGCTTTCAGAAAGCCAACTGATCCACCTTTAGATGGACACAAGGACCAACCACTGTTTAGGCAAGTGAATACTGAACAGGTTGCCCAGGGATGTAGTGGAGGCCCCATCCCTGGAGACATTCAAGATCAGACTCAATGTGTCCCTGAGCAGCCTGCTCTAGTTGGAGGTGTCCCTGCTGTCTGCAGTGGGGTTGGTGGGTCCCTTGCAGCCCAGTGCAGACTGTGAAGCTCTGAACAAGTGTATCTAAAATGACTCAGTAATAAGCATTCCTTACTCACTTTGGTTTCCAGTGTTTCACTTATAGACACAGCTATTTTCAGCATCTCCTCAGCATCCTGAAGGCATCTAGACACCAGGGCAGAAACAAAAACTGTCACTTAGGCATTTCATAGTCCTTCCAGAAACACAATCAATGGAGGGGTAAAAGCACTGGATACAACAGGAAGAGTTTGGAAAGGTCTGGCGGCTTTAACAGCATTAAGGATGCACTTCTAAATCTTATGGTCAGCTCAATGACAGGGATCTCTGTGGAGGAGCCCAGGTGCAAGTCCATTCCTAAGAGTTCCACTTTGCCATTAGCTTTGCAGCAGTTTTTTCCCTCCAAATTTGCACATTGAGAACTACAGCTCTCAATACTGAAAGTACTGAAAGCTCTAAATACTGAAAGTAAAAAATGCCTCAGAGTTTTTTTTCTGGGGGGTTGTTTTTGTTTGTGTGGGGGTTTTTAATAAAAAATAAATCAGGAACAGGATAGTTCAAGAATCATAGTGTGAAAAAACTGGCACAGAGCAGGAATTCCCCCAGAAGCACTTCCTGACGTGGTTTAGCACCAGCCTTGCTAGAGTTAGGTAATGGTTGGAATCAATGATCTGAAAAGGCACCCAGAAGGTGCCACAGCAGACAAGCAGCAAACAGACAAGGTACCTGCTGCACATCAAAGCAGCACCCACACTAAAAGGAGAGATCTGACCCAAGGCTCAACAAACACAAGACTACTGTTACCCAATGTTTGGTGTGCGACCCAAGTTCTCCTGGAAGTGGTTCAAGGCCAGCATGGCAACATGGGTCTGCAAAGGTGCCTGTTAAGACAACAGCAGCTATGGATCAGTTCCAAAGTGAAGGAAACAAAAGCAATTATTTCAAGTCTTCTGTTACCATTTCCCTTCCCTGCATTTCAGTTTTTCTGTTACCATTTCTCTTCCTTGTCTCTTAGCTTCTCAAAAAGCCTGGTCTTGTGGGAGGTGTCCCTGCCCACGGCAGGGGAGTTAGAACTGGATGATCTTTAAGGTCCCTTCCAAGCCAAACCATTCCATGAAGCTATGAAAGGAAGTTTTTTAATAGCTTTAAAAGGAGGATTTGAAACACCTCACAGCAATGCTTTTGCAAGCAGAGATTATCAGGCATGAACCAGCAGCAATGCCAATACCTCACACCCATTCAGCACCTACCTCAACTACATCCACCTAAAGGGCCCCCAAGAGAATGTTGTGCTGAAACTGCAAAGTGTGGTGGTGCTCTTTTAAAGAGACAATAGAATGCACTGAACACTACCACACCAGCACCAAAGCCCAGAATCCAGGGTCAAAAACAGAACATCTGAACAAGCAAGACTTCACATGACCAAATAACTCCCAAAAATTCTTACATCAGCATTTTTGAGTTTAAGATTTTAATGAGCCTGAGACTTCCATGCCTTGCATGTCCCTGATACTTCAGGGCAAACCCTGTCACATTCCCTGCAAGTTTCAAAACCAGAAACTGGCTGCTCCTGGCTTGGATGGCTGCACACTTTGCTGGGTGAAAAACTGGCTGATGGCCCAAAGAGTGGTGGGTGGCCAGTCACCAGTGGTGTTCCCCAGGGCTCAGTGCTGGGGCCAGTTCTTGTTAATGTCTTTATCAATGACCTGGATGAGGGGACTGAGGCACCCTCAGTAAGTTTGCAGATGACAAAACACTGAAATGGGCTGCTCAGAGGGGTTGTGGAATCTCCTCCTCTGTAGATTTTCAAAACCCACCTGGATGTGTTCCTGTGTGACCTGCCCCAGGTGATCCTGCTCTGGCAGGGGGGTTGGACTGGATGATCTTTCAAGATTCCTTCCAAACCCTAACGTTCTGTGAGTCTGTGACAGAAACCTGGCTGGCGGTGTTGATCTGCATGAGGGTAGGAAGGCTCTGTGCAGAGGGACCTGGCCAGGCCAGACTGATGTGTCAAGGCCTATTGCTGGGTCCCACACATGGGTCACAACCCCAGGAATGCTTCAGGCTTAGGGCAGAGTGACTGGAAACTGCCCAGCAGAGGACCTGCAGGTGTTGATGGACAGACAGCTGAACATGAGCCACGGAGTGCCCAGGTGACCAATAAGGCCACCAACATGCTAGCCTGGTTCAGTAATGCTGTGGCCAACAGGACCAGAGAAGTGATTGTCCCCCAGTACTGGGCAGTGATGAGGCTACACTTTGAGTAATGGCTTCAGTTTTGAGGCCCTCCCTACAAGAAAGACACTGAAGTGCTTGAACAGGTCCAGAGAAGGGCAATAAAGCTGGTGAAGGGTCTGGAGAACATGTCTGGTGAGGAGCAGCTGAGGAACCTGGGGTTGTTCAGCCTGCAGAAAAGTAGACTGAGGGGAGACCTCATTGCTCTCTACAACTGCCTGAAAGGAGGTGGGATCCAGGCTGAGATCTACACTTACAATATAGTAAGAAGCCTCTACACTCACCTAAACCATAACCTGTGTGTCCCACTTCAAATTCCTCCCAACTTGAGAACAGAGCCAGGAAATGCCATTGTTCTGCACAAAGCTGCAGGTCATAGCTCCTGTTGTTTTACCACCAAACCACTTGCACCCAAGCCCCTACAGGCCAGTTCATTACCTCAGGCTTGCTGAAATCCACTACGAGGCACCGTGGGTTCGTTAGCTGCTTCTCCAACCGCTCCTGGAAAACAGAACCTGTGGTAAGGACACAACAGTCACTGATGCCTGACAGTGCTTCTCCTGGAGAGACCAAGAGCCAAGTATCCTTCCTCAGTAGCACTGTTACTACTCTCTCCATTATTAATGCAAAAAAGAGTGGCTAAACTTGCAGATGATAATTTTACAACCAGAAATGGCCAGGGAGATGTTTCACATCCCAGTGGCAAGACTCAGACTGCCCTGGTGTAGGCTACCAGAGATTTTACAGACCACTGAGTCTGCTTGCAGAACCTGCCTGCAGGAAGCTCCTCTTTCCCAGGGACAAGACACTGAGCTTTGCATTTTCACGTCAGAAGCAGCTGGTCCTTGGCTCCCAGCTTTTTAGAAGAATGCCTGAGAGCAGGCAGAATTAGCAGCTGAGGGACCTGGGGTTGTTTGGTCTGGAGCAGGCTGAGGGGAGACCTACAACACCCTGAAAGGTGGTTGTAGCCAGGTGGGGGTTGGTCTCTTTTCTCTAGTATCGGGTGATGGGAGGAGAGGAAATGGCCTGAAATTGAGCCAGGGGAGGTTTAGGTTGGAGATTAAGAAAAATTTCTTTGTTGCAGGAGTGGTCAGGGATTGGAACAGGCTGCCCAGGGAAGTGTTGGAGTGACGATCTCTGGAGGGGTTCAAAACACCACATGGACATGGCACTTGGGGACATGGCTCACAGGCATGGTGGTGAACTCCACTTCCTGTGTTCTCACCACTAATACTCAAGAAGCTGATCATGCCAAGCACACACTTACAAAGTAAAACATCTTGGATGTCTTCACTTGGACAGCTATGCCCCCATGTAAGTAAGGCTCCATGGCTGATGTATCACCAATGCTGAAGGAATAAGGTGACACCACTGGAAAGAGAAGAGAAGAGAATTAACCCTGACTGACAGTTACAGGTGTCCTGGGTACAATAAAGTGGGGATTTGCCAACGCTTTAAAAAGAACAAATGCTCTACTTTTGCAGTGTGCAACCTTGCTCTGAAAGTGTGAACACAGCTGATCCTCCCAAGAGGATTGTCCCTCTCTGAAGCTCCTGGGCTAAAGTGTTAGTTTCACATGATCTGTTATGAAATAAGCTTTTTGAAGGGGCAACAGAGTAACCAGAATTCTGATGACCACAGCTCTGTTAGAAAAACAAAATCACTCCCAGTTTCACTTAGAGCAGGCCCAGCAGTTGCCAGTACACTGCTCAGAGTATGATCTTTGCCCTGTGGCTAGAACAGGCAACCAAAAAGGGCAGCTGGAGCATCTGAATCACATCTTTCCTCTCAGACCACCTGAAGCATCATTCCGATAAAGCAAGACAACAAAATTGTTAATTCATGGAAAAGTGAACCCAAAAGCTGGGCTGTGATTAAGAGGAAAGGAAGTGAACACAGAGTCCAGAGGAAACAGACTCAAAACAGTTTTCAAGGGTACTGGTTTTGTCTTGGATCACAAAACAGCTACAACCAAGCAACCAACCCCCACCCACCTGCTCTCTCTTCTGTTCCAGAGAGAAGATCTGGGAGGTGGACAACTCCCCAGCACCCAAAGGGAACCAAGTAACATGCCCTGAGCTCTGCACAATGCAGAGCCAAAGCAGGGGAAGCACAAATCATGAGAATCACTTGAGAGCATGCTTAGAAACAGTGACATCAATACTGTTCCCAAAACACTACAGGGGGAAAGAGGCACACACAGTGGTGTTAACTGAGGCCAAAACGGTGACAGAAGCATAGGCATTACCTTCCAAAACCCAGCAAACTAATAGTGATAACCCCAGAGGCTGCCAACTTGTTTCCACCACCTAAGAGTTTCTTCTGCTTCTTAGACAGCAAGATGAGTTTGGAAAGACTTCACTAAATGGAAATGGAGTCAAGGCAGTGCCAGGAAGACCTCTGCACCAGAAAGCCAGTTTTTAAGGTCACTCAGGGGTGACTTTATTGCTCTCTACAACTACCTTAAGGGATGTTGTAGACAGGCAGAGGTTGGTCTCTTCTCCCAGGCAACCAGCACCAGAACAAGAGGACACAGTCTCAGGCTGTGCCAGGGGAGGTTTAGGCTGGAGGTTAGGAGGAAGTTCTACACAGAGAGAGTGATTGGCCATTGGAATGGGCTGCCCAGGGAGGTGGTGGGGTCGCCATCACTGGAGATGTTCAGGAGGAGACTTGACAGGATGCTTGGTTGCATGGTTTGGTTGATTAGGTGGTGTTGGATGATAGGTTGGACACAATGATCTTGAAGGTCTCTTCCAACCTGGTCTGTTCTATTCTATTCTAATGCAAGCTAACTGGTGTTCTGCACAACCCAGCACTCATCTGGCTACAGTGGCACCACAGTGAGCTAAAATGACCAGAAAATCGCCACCCTGGCAAAGAGACCCTGGGTTACCTGTTATTTGGTGTGTGGATCCATTTAAGCATGACATTCCATTCACTTCCCGGAAGGTTAAGAACTGCCCTGTCTCAAGCCTGTGAGGATGGTTTTCCAGGCAAGTGACAATGCCAGGATTTGACTGGAAGCAAAAATGACAAAATTAGCAAGGAGGAAGGTGTTCTGTGCACAGGAGTCACATTTGATCGTAGGCACACAGCCTTTAGCCTCTTGAAACTGCAGCCTCTGACACCTGCAGCACCTCAGCTCTTCCACAACAAGGGAGTTCCCTGTGATGATTGCTCTCAAAAACTGGCACAGGCTGCTCAGGGAGGTGGTTGAATTCTTACCCCTGGAGGTGTTTCAAATAGGCAGAGATGAGGTGCTGAGTGCTGTGGTTTAGCCCCAGCCTTGGCAGAGTTAGAGAACGGTTGGACTGGGTGATCTGAAAGGGCTTTTCCAACCCAAACCATTTTATAACAGATCTATTTTCCTGCCTATTTCAGGGCTTCCTGAGAAACCTACACACCAATGCTCTTCTCTCTACATCTCATTTCTTTCTCTCCCCATGTCTCTCAAGAAGAGACTCGACACTGTGGTGTTATACTTTAGGTAACAAGCAAGAGGCATCAGCATGCTCTACAATGCTAGCAAGTTATCACTGGTTTTGGTTGAGACCCAAGACTGAAGCAGTTTTGGTTGCCCATCCCTTACTGCAAATTTTTAACTGCTTAGCAGGCTGCTGAGGTGAGACACTGCTTGGTCACACAGCCAATAATAACACACTAGAGAAATAACACTAAAGCAGCACAATACTATCTATCCCTTACTTGTGTTATATTTGAGATGAAGATCTCCTTTGGCTCCTCTCCTGTCGTGTCCAGCACTTCAAACTCCTCACCGAAGTCGCAGAACAAACGAGCACACATTCCAAACACATCTGCACTGATGAACTGCAGGAGAAATCACAAGACTCTCCCTAAAGCAGGGCAAGGCAAAGGCATGGCTTCCCACCTTCATGGCTTCCCACCTTCAGCCTCGTCCCAAGGCTAGCAGACTGAGCTGAAAAGCTGTCACGTGCACCCAGGCCACTACCTACAGAGCACAGCGCTCCTGGCAGAGCTGGAGCCTGCATGAGCATCTCGGAACCCTAAACCCAGGAATCACACCAGTGACACATTGCCCTTTCTACTGCTGCTCCACTCTGCCTATGCATGTCCTCTCAGAAGGATGGTGAGCTAACCCTGAAACCACTTCTTCATGAGAATTTTTCTTCTCAAGACCACACTATGGTTATTTGGGCTGGACCAGGTAACACCAGATACATCCAGAGAGTGGCAGCATCATACTCCCCACTTTCATCCTCCTCCATCAACATGCTACAAGCATGCAGCTGGATACCCCTTCACCAGCTTTCTCCAGTTCTGGGTAGAGCACACTGGAAGTCCAGAATGCTTACTGGACAGATTATTCAGGTGCTGATTTTTTTTTTTCTCTTACCTTAATAGGTGGCTGCTGAGCATGACAGAAGTCATTAATCTTTTTCTGCAGCAACAGACTTACTTCAGTCAATATGACACACTGTGAACAAGACAAAGAAAGCAATCAACAGCTGCAGGTTGTAGCAAAAGTATACTAACAGCATGTTACTCAGGTGGCCACATTCCTCTCCCCACAATCCCTAACAAAGTCAGCAGTCTGGAGTCAGTTCTCATTATGCACAGGAACAGATGGGTCACCACCCCACAAATTCTGTACACAAGATGAGTAAGAGGATGGGATCAGTAAGGGATGGGACCAGCCTTTTTTCAGTGGCATCCAGTGAGAGGACAAAGAGTAACAATCACAAACTTCAACATAAGAAGTTCCATCTAAACATGAGGAGGAACTTCTTTAATTTAAGGCTTCTGGAGCCCTGGAACAGGCTGCCCAGAGAGGTGGTGGAGTCTCTGTCTCTGGAGACATTCAAAATCACCTGGACATGTTCCTGTGTGACCTTCTCTAGGTGAGCCTGCCTTAGCAGGAGGGTTGGACTCAGTCTCCAGAGGCCCCTTCCAACCCTACCATTCTGATTGTGTGAAGAGCAGGAACAGCAAATTCCCACTCTTTGTTTGTGTGGGGGGGTTTGTTTGTTTGTTTTGTTTTTCTTTTCCTGCAGGTGTGAAACTCAAAACCTAATTAGAACACTTCCAGAAACAGTTATGGATAACTTCAGAGAAAACACAGATCTTGCATTTTAAGATTAGAGTCAGCAAAACAAATACAAATGAAACTCATCAGCACACACCAAGAAGTCTCCAGAAGCTTCAGGGACTGGTGTTTATCCAACTGCAAACACACCACCTCTGCAAGCATTCCTTTACAGTTTAGGATAGCACCGAGTTACAGAGCACACACATCACATCCCATTCCATTCCAGCTGGGACACTCAGACTCAATGAGCTTGTGTGTAACAGCAACACAGTGCAAGCTCCCAGCTCAGGCTAAGCCATGCACACAGCCAGGACAGCTGCCTGAACAAGTGAAAACAGAGCAGCTCATGTTTCATTAGATACATGCACACAGAAAGGATCTTTGTAATGGTACAGCCCAAGTTTCTACTGCTTGCCACACAGCACACAAAGCTGATGTAGAACAGCTGTGCTAGGTAGCTGCACAAAAAAGCCAGGTTCACAGTTCCACCTTCAAACAACAGAAAAATACTGCATGGCACCCTCACTCAGCTGCTTGCTGTCCTAGTGAATTCTGTAAGTGTCACAAGGACACAAACCCACTGCTTCAGCCTTAAAAAAGCCAAGCACAACCGCTTCCTTAGTCCAGGTACAAGAACTGCCTCTTCCTGTACACCATCTCAAAACGTGCATTCAAGTTGGGTTTCATTTTCTTACTTACACAAAAGGTTCCCAGTGGTTTGCTCTATGTAAAGGGTCATCTACAGCTGCTTTAGGAGTGCCATACCTGGTACTGCTTGAGAAAAGACAGCTCTGTGGTTTCATCCAGTGGCACAGTCGAAGCTGCTACGTGGACATACGGATTGAGCTCTGCAATATGATGAAGCGTGGCCTCAGCCCTGAAAGAACAGCAGCTCTCAAGGATTTTGTGCATCTACAGAACTGCATTTCCAGCACAGAATTTCATACCACACATGCCCTGCAGGAGACCCTTGCAAAGTCTCCTGGCCACCACGATCAGCTCACTTATCAAACTGCAATTCTTAGGAGGCTGGGGAAACCAGTGCAGTCCTCATTGCTGGTCTGGTGTCATGACTCTTTTGTAGTCTCACATGGGTGGCTGAGAAAGCCCAACAAAGAAATGCCCCCTGCACCCCACTACTGAATTTACGTTACAAGCTCCCAAGAGCAAGGAGATGTTTAACCCAGACAGAACCCCACTGAGGCTTCCCCTAACACCTACCTGGGCACTGTGCTCAAAGCCAGCAACTCCACAGAAGGGTGTAACAAGTATTTAATAGCTATTAGCAGCTCTTGCACAAGAAACTGCTAATTTAGTTGCTGGTGAAACTGTTACTCCTAGTCAAGCTTCCTCACTCCAAAGACTTCACCAACCTGTTCCTTTGACTGGCAACATCATCTTCGTGGATGAAGAAGTTGATTCCCAAATCCCATTTCGTGCACTGCTTGGTGTCATGAACTGTAAGAGCCTACGGAAGTTCAGCGAAAAGCATTTACTACTGGAAGGAGTGCACATGGCCACAGCACCCAAGAAGATGGGTTGAGCCCCACACAAAATGCTGGAGGCCTATACTGCACAAGAGCAAGCTCCTCCAACCTCTTCAGCAAGAAAACTCTTACTGTTTGAGAGGGACGCATCTGCAATGTGCACATCATCAAGCATTTTCCTCCCATCATGCAGTGACGGCAGCACTTAAACACTGAGGAGGGGTTTTGCCACACTGCAGTTAAGGGGCAACTGTGATCTGTAAATCAAGGGACTCCAGTTACAAACAAGGGGAGGTTCTCTGACTGGAAGGAAGTTTTAAAAGGCCTCTCTCAAACTAATCCCAGTAGCACAAAAGCTGCTGTTGGATTAAAACACCGAGCCGCTCTGACATCTACAGACAAAGGGATTCTGATGGGTGACAGGGCAGGATAACATTCTGAATGGTTTGGCTTTGGAGTTTACACCATTCCTCCACACAAAAGCATTCAGTGTGTGATCAGCAGCTGGCTAAAACATTACATGACGTACTTGGAGCACCATGGACATTACTGTGAGATTCTCTACCACTACAACAACCACATTAGTAAAAGTTTTCACATCCAGGTCCTCAAATGTTTTGCAATCCTCCTACTGAAAGACAGTTTCAGGAACTCAAGATTAGCTAGCTAGTAGCACTGTCTTTTTCCCTCCTGCCCACTCACAAATACCCAACAACAGAACGGGTTTACATACCTTGACCCCAGCCAGAATAATATTTTTGGCTGAAAAAAAGCACAAAAACAAACAGAAAGAGAGAGGGACTGTTGTAGATACCTCACATATCTGTAACTGAACAGTTCTGT
This sequence comes from Dryobates pubescens, assembly GCF_014839835.1. NCBI lineage: Eukaryota > Metazoa > Chordata > Aves > Piciformes > Picidae > Dryobates > Dryobates pubescens. The sequence goes on from NC_071612.1 coordinate 45,847,970, forward strand.
GGGTGGACAGTAACAGTATCTCACTGCTATGAACTTCACAGCTGAAAGGTTTGCTCTCTTTTACATTTGGCTACAGCATTGCCCAGCCTCAGTGCCAGCAGGCAGCCACAAGGAAGGCTTTCTGCATTTGTCATTTGTCACCTGTTCACAGTTACACAGCCACTAATGACTAGCTGCAGAGCACCAGGGCTCTGTTCTGCCACCTGCTGCAGGGGACTTTTAAAACTCACTGAAAGAGCAATACCCTAATTAAGAAGCATCCGGGCCAAGCCTTGCTCATGAAGAGTAAGGGAAATTACTATGGAGTTTCTTGGAGCAGGGCAGTTCTCCTACTTCCCACCTCCCCACTCCCCACAAGGGGTAATACAAGCTACAGCCACTGCTATATTACAGTCATTGATGCTGATGCCTAAAGGAATAAACTGGGCTGTCCACCCTCAACCTTCCCACCCAAGACACAAGATTCTGGGTAAAGTGATCTGACCCAGGGAAGCTCATGTTAAAGTAAAATTGGAAATGCTGTAGTAAAAGGCTTGATAGAGAAGAGCCCAAGATCCCTGCTGCACCTGCTGCCTATTACTTCTATAGTAAGCTTTACAAGCATTCTAGGACAGTATGTCTGCAGACACTTGTGTTTGCTTAAAAAAAGGTTACTAACTTACCAATCTCCACCCCAAGTCCACCTACACCACTCAGGAATACGTGGGACTGAGCCATCTTCTGCATTGCTGTGTCCCCAAGAACATACCTCTGGCGACTGCAACAGAGAAATTCAGATCAAAACAGGACCAAATCAAGAGCACAGGAAAGCAAGTCAAGAATTCTCAGTAACTGCCAGAACAGCTCAAGAGTCCAGAGGAGGTCACAAAGATGATCAGAGGGCTGGACAACCTCCCCTGTGGGGACAGACTGAGAGGGTTGGGGCTGTTCAACCTGGAGAAGAGAAGGCTCTAGGGAGACCTTAGAGCAGCCTTCCAGTACCTGAAGGGGGCTACAGGAGAGCTAGGGAGGGACTTTTGCAAGGGCTTGGAGTGACAGGACAAGGGGCAATGGCTTTGAGCTGGATGAGGGGAGACTGAGACTGAAGATTTGAAAGAAATTGACAGTGAGGGTGGTGAGATACTGAAGCAGGTTGCCCAGGGAGGTTGTGGATGCCTCCTCCCTAGAGGTGTTCAAGGCCAGGGTTGGATGAGGAGGCCTTGAGCAACCTGGTCTAGTGGAAGCTGTCCCTGCCCATGGCAGCGGGGAGCTGGAAGCAGATGATCTTTAAGGTCATTTGCTCAGCATACAGGTGATTTATTTCCTAAATTTATTTTATTATTCTTTCCATGTACATAGAGGCTTTTTGTCCCACTATGTTTTCCCAGCACAGGCTCTCTGAACTACTGCCATGTCACATGAGCTCAAGCCACCCCCAGAAAACAAATGAAAGCAAATTTAATTATAAAAAACTGTGAAGAAAAAAACCACCACAAAACCAAAACTCAACACTCAGTCTGAAGGGTAACAGAGACACTGACAATATTCATGAGGACAAAGTATGCCAAAGACTAAGGAATAACTGTAATTATGGAGATAAATTACACAGTGCTGAAAAGAGGGTGAAAAGAGGGTAATGAAAGACAAGAGAGGAATATCTGCTTTGTCCAGGGGAAGCAAGCTGAAGGCAGAAAGAAAACCCATCTGTTTGCTAAACAGGAGAAGCAGGACTTCTGCTTTCCAAAGAGAACATCACTTATCCTAAAGAGCTCTGTTACAACTCCATAGTGTTGATCTCTGCTTTTTACTGGTCAAACACTAATGATGGTCAAAAAACATCTGTTATGAGACCAGCAAAGGAGCAGCTTTGAGACAGATAGATTGTATCTGCAATACAAACAGTTCTCACTGCTAACTTTGTAAGCAGCAGAATCTCCCTCACTTACTGAACACTCTGAGCTTTTTGCCTTGCACTAGGAGGGACAGAGAAGTACAGTACATACACCTGCACCTAACCAGCAGGAAACACTGTTTTCAGGCCTTGTCTTCAACACAGAATGACAGAATGGTTTGGGTTGGAAGGGACCTTAGAGATGGTATAGTGCCAACGCCCTCTGCCATGGGCAGGGACACCTCTCACTAGACCAGGCTGCTTAAGGCCCCAGCCAGGCTACCTTTTAACACTTCCAAGTTTGGAGCCTCCACAACTTCTCTGGGCAACCTGTTCCAGTGCTTCACTGCCCTCATGGGCACACATTTGCTCCTAATGTCTCATCTCAATCCAGCTTCTTCCAGCTCAGAGCCATTGCCCCTCATCCTGTCACTCCAAGCCCTTGCCAAGTGTCTCTCCCCAGCTCCTCTATAGCCCCCTTTAGGTACTGGAAGACTGCTCAAAGATCTCCCCCAACTCTTCTCTTCTCCAGGCTAAACAACCTCAACTCTCCCGTAAGAGCCCTCTGATCATCTTTGTTACCTCCTCTGGACCCATTGTAACAGCTCCATGTCCTTCTTATGCTGGGAGCTTCAGAGCAGACATGGTACTGCAGGTGGGGTATCACAAGAGCTACGCAGAGGAGGGGCATCACCTGCTGGCCATGCTGCTTTTGATGTACCCAGGAACATTACTACATGCAAATGCAAACACTGTTGGCAAGTCAAGAGCTCAAAAAATAGACGTTCTTACCTGTAGAGAGCATCATCGATTTCCATCGAGTCTGTGGCCATGCTGCAATGGAATTTGGACACACTGGAAGAGTTAAAAAAAGCAATCATCTGGTTACACTGGGTACAATTTCACAGCTGGCCCCTCTTTCCCAACCCACTTCATTCCTCAAGAAGTGACCACCCCCAAAAAGTGCTGTTCTACAGGAACCACTTTGAACATTAAGAAGCCCAAAGAACACTGCAGCATCTAGGTAATTAAAACACACAGGAGCCAGAAGAACCTCCAAACCTTCGACAAATCATTTCAATGTACAGCCAGACGTATTAATTACCCCACTGAGGAGACACAAGACTTATTCTTTGTATTTACCAGAGTTAAATTCAGTAAAGGCACAACCTCACTAGGTATTAACAGCTTCAAGCTCTTTAACTTGCATCTACCAGACTGGTGTGTTTTTTCACCAGAACACAGGAGATCCCTGAATGACTCTGAATAGTTATTTATGCTGCATTATTCCCATTTTAGTTGAAAAGTCCTAGGAAACAGGTTGTTGTTTTAGCTAACTGAAACAATCAATACCCAGAGAGCTGGATTAATGCACCACTGAACCAAGACATCAAGTTAAACAGTCCACAGGCTTTCAAGAACAAACATAATTTGTGCTACTGAGGCATTCAGTAAAAAAAAGCAAAGGCTTTTCACTGTCAAGTTACCTTGGTGGTAGCTAAACGTGAGGATTAGGAACGGACTGCCACTGGGCAGCACATCTGAGTTATGCAGGTTGGGAACTGGTACTGCCTGTATCTGTCTGGTGACTGCCATCAAACACAGAACATGCAAAAAAATCTCCCATGTTGGACTCAGATCAGGTCCCATCACCACCAGAAAAGCACACATCTTATTTTTACTGCCTACAAACTGCCTTGGAAACTAGACATGGCTTACAACCTTTCCTCCTATGAGACTGCAGGGGAAAGGCCCAGGCATACTAAAGGGCTTTTGTTCTGAGAGCACAGATATCCTCTGAAACAGCTCTCAAAGCGCTCCTGCCCAAAGGTGACCTCTGTTTACTGCTCCAATGGCTTTGGCAAACATGTTACCGTTTCTGGAAGTGCAGTACCCTCAGCCTGTCACAGCCTGGATGCTACAAGAACCTGATAGGAAATTTGTCTCTTTGGTTTTTCAGGCTGAATTGGAGAGCACTGAAGCAGCACAGCAAGGGACAGAATCATGCTGGAAGCAGGCCACAGATCTCACCACTGAAACTCTTCCACAGTGTGGATATGAACTCCTACATGGAAGCCAGCAGACGAGCAGTCAGCATGAGGCACCTCCGTCATAAGCTACACCAACAGTCACTTCAGCACAGCTCCTGTACCCTTACACAAGGACTGAAGACAAGCAATGCCAATGTCAACTAGATCACCCTAGGTCTGAGATCTCAAGCCAGAGTGCAACATACCTCATCTTGGAGTCATGGCCTTCAGTCCCTGCTTAGGTGAAAGCCTTCATTTCAGCCACTGCCTGGGACACACTGGGAAGTGCCCATCAAAGCAAGCCAGTGCCACCTCCTAATGGCTCAAAGCAACCATCCCCATCTCTTCCTCCACCATCACACTCCAAAAACAGCACAGGCACTTTAAGCCCAGCATAAAAAGGTTTTAGTACTAAGATGAGCAAGATGCACCTTCCTGTGCTGTGGTTCCTGACAGCCCTCTCAATCAGTGAGCCTTTAGTAAACAATGAGGATGTGTCACCAACCCACAAGAGAACCTTCTTCCCCTCTACCACATTAACCCATTTGACAGTGGCTCTTCCAACTCTCAGTTCTTCTCCTACACCCTCTGTTACAGCACTGAGCATATCCATCAGGTATATAAACCAGCTCCTTCCAAAAGAGGACTTTAGTGGTGCCACTGTTGAGGGGCTCTGGTACAAAGTTCTATTAAAGCATTCTTGCATCCAAGTTATATTTCTCACTTTAGTTCAACCAGCATTTAGTCTGTCTCAAAGAAATGCATGCAGCATGGAAGAGAAAAGTCACTGCAGTATTTTGTCCTTACCAGATGCTTGATCTCTGTCCACTTGCCTACATCCTTTTAAAAGCCACCACTATCAGTTTTAATGCCAGGCTTCTATTCAACTGTGTCATCTGTCCTTACATTTGAAACAACCTTAGTTTTTTAACACCTCAGCTGCTTGTGGGACATAACCCAGGGACAAGCTGAGGAGGTGCGTGTTGCCAAGGGCTGAGATGCTCTGAAGAGAAGCAAGGGCAACGCAGCTGCAGCTGTGGGTCACTCTCACTACGCTTCTCACCTTCTCCAAGTCAGTGCAGGACAGGGCAGTACCAATTACTTGCTGTTCAGCAGGCTGGGATGGCAGGAAGACCTGGATTCATCCCACCGACTCAGGGTCTCCAGAGATCCCGACCGACGCTGACTCTCTGTTCAGTCAGTGGAAAGAGAGAGAAGACGCTCAGACCCAGTTAACTGCCCGGGCAGGATAACGGCGGAAAATCGACACCTTGGACCAACAGCGAGGAACCGAGACAGAGTCGCCCAGCGTCGAAACAAACCCGGCCCATCACAGCCAGCCCCGGCTGCAGCCCCCCACCTCGACGCCCCGGCTCTCGGGGCGCTCTTGAGGCGCTCGGAACCGCCACCCAGCAGCCAGCCTACCCTGTACTCGCCGCCGCCGCCGCCCGGCTCTCGCCGCAGCCTGTCCTCAGCACCGCGGCGGCCTGGCCTTGCGATCAAGGCCTGAGCGCTGCCGCCGGCGACGGGGGAAGAGGCAGGAAGGGGGTGGGAAACGGCAGCGCCGGTGCCGCGGCGCTTCCCCGCCTGCGCCGACATGAGGGGCTGGGCTATGGGGGCCCGGCGCGGCCCGCCTTCTGCCGCCGGGAGGAGGCGGGCTCAGGGCGGCCCAGCATGGCGGCGGCAGGGGCATGGGTGCAGGCGGGCGAGGATTGGGCTCAGGGCGGCCCAGCATGGCGGCGGCAGGGGCATGGGTGCAGGCGGGCGAGGATTTGGCTCAGGGCGGCCCGGCATGGCAGCGGGAGCGGCATGGGCGCAGGCGGGGGACGGCTGGGCTGAGGGCAGCCCGGCATGGCAGCGGGAGCGGCATGGGCGCAGGCGGGGGACGGCTGGGCTGAGGGCAGCCCGGCATGGCAGCGGGAGCGGCATGGGCGCAGGCGGGGGACGGCTGGGCTGAGGGCAGCCCGGCATGGCAGCGGGAGCGGCATGGGCGCAGGCGGGGGACGGCTGGGCTGAGGGCAGCCCGGCATGGCAGCGGGAGCGGCATGGGCGCAGGCGGGGGACGGCTGGGCTGAGGGCAGCCCGGCATGGCAGCGGGAGCGGCATGGGCGCAGGCGGGGGACGGCTGGGCTGAGGGCAGCCCGGCATGGCAGCGGGAGCGGCATGGGCGCAGGCGGGGGACGGCTGGGCTGCGGGAGCAACCTCTGCGTATAGCGGGCCACGCTTAAGCCAGTAATTAATAAAGCAAACCAAAACAAACCCGCGCACTTTCTGCCCGCAAAGTAACAGATCATGATTGGTAAGAAAATACTTTTTGTAAAGAGACGCCATTAGGTTCCAGCAGTACCAGTTAGGCGATCAAGAATGTCTCCAAGCCCTCCTCCTGTCTCCATGTTTTGCAGGAGAGAGCCAGCAGGATATCACATACTTCAGAAATATGAAACGTTTTGTTGAAAGACATTAAGGAGCCAAGTTGTGAAACGCTAGACAGCATCCAAAAGGGTGGTGAGACACTGGCACAGGTTGCCCAGGGGGGTGGTGGAAGCTGCACCCCTGGATGTTTTTAAGGCCGGGCTGGATGTGGCTCTGGACAACCTGATCTAGTGGAGGATGTCCTTACGCGTGGCAGGGGCGTTGGAACTAGATGATCTGTCAGGTCCCTTCCGACGCTGACAGTTCTGTGATCCAAGGCTGTAAAGGAGCAGAGGTTTTGGGGGAAAATGCAGGCAAAACCAGCCTAAGTCCCATGCCACTGTGGTATATAGGCTTGTGGAAGCACTTGCCTTTTTTTTTTTTCCTGTGTGGCATTTAACAGGAGAAAGCAAGGCATGGCAACCATCATTCACCCTCCTCCGCCAACTCAACACTACCTCCTATAAATTCCCATTTTCCAAGCTCTGATTAAGCTCCCAGCACTTCCCACCTTCCCATCACAGTTTCACCTCATTTGAACTCAAACCCTTCCCTTTGCCTAACCACAGGGTAGGTGGGATGACTTTTCCTTGACTCCATGAGTACATCTTAGCTAGAATGGGAAGGACTCATGCTACTGCATGAGCAGCAACTGGGAAAATGTCACTGCACACTGTGCATACTGAATAGTCAGCTTAGGTTTTAAAATATCTGCAACTCTGAAAAATAAAATAACCCATCTGCATCCTAGGGTATGCAAGAAAGCAAACAAAATAAACCCAGGCCTTTTCTCTCTTTTGATTGGGGTTTTGAGAACTTCATGGAACAAGATGACCCAAATTTTGGGTCACAGGTTTTGGGTCTTGTCAGTATCCAATGCATTATATCTACTTTTTGTGAGCATCCATTTTTTTGCATTCAGTTCTAGTGTCCCAAACATAAGAAGGACACAGAGCTGTTAGAGTCCAGAGGAGAGCCATGAAGATGATCCAAGGACCAGAGCACCTTTGCTACGAGGACAGGGTGAGGGAGCTGGGGTTGTTCAGCCCGGAGAACAGAAGACTCTGGGGTCACCTTAAAGCTGCCTTCCAATATCTGAAAGGATTCTCCAGGAAGGTGGCAGAGGGACTTTTTGTCAGGGTGTCTTGAGATAGGACAGGGAGGAATAGTTTGAAGCTGAGGGAGAGCAGGGTTAGACTGGGTCTTTGAAGTTCTTCAGCACAAGACTGGGGAGACTGGAACAGGTTGCCCAGGGAAGTGGTGGATGCTTCCTCCCTGGGAGAGTTCAAGGCTAGGTTGGATGAGGCCTTGAGCCAAGTATAGTTGAGAGACATCCCTCCCATGACTGGGAGGTTTAGTAAATTATCTCTGAGGTCCCTTCCAACCTGAGCCATTCTATTATTATTTTAGCATTACATCTTCTTTTTGTGATCATCCAATGAATTATTGTAGCATTTGATTCTCCCTAACAGACAGAGTTCTAGCAACCCTCCATCACTTCCTCAAGGCTTACACCTCAGCCCTACAAGACGTGTGGCATTTATACTGCATTAGGGAAAAAGACTAAGATCAGGTGGACAACACTCTGATCATTCAAACGTGGGCAATGCTTGACAAGTTCAGGCTGAAAGTGCCTGCCAGCTCCACAGCTGTTTTTCGGTGATGCTCAGAGGTAACTTTCCAAGAACCACTAGAGGCCACTAGAAGTCTGAGACGCTGGGCTGAGAGCTGGGTCAAAGGCAGCAAGCCGTTCACTTCTTCAGGGTGACATCACAGAACTGTCTGGCTGGAAAAGGCCTTCGAGATCACAAAGTCCAACCTTTATCTAATTATCGACTTTGGTGCTAAACCACGTCCCTTTGCACCACATCTCGGCAACGAGGAACGCGATCCTTACCAGTAGAGGAGCTGATATTTAAAGGCTGGTGTTTGCTTTGTAGCTTTTTCACACAATGCACAAAAATCAGAAAATACAAGAATAAATTCCACACCCCACCCCCCCCCTTATTTCAGTAAAGCAGTTTCAAAGCGCAGTGTACATACCTGATGAACAGAATTAACAGGAGTCCCAGCTGCAAAGGGTGAGGGAAAAAAGCGAAGGAGACAACAAAAAACACAAGCTTCATTTTTTCCACTTTGCCAGGTTTTTTTTGTTCTGTCAGTGATTTTTACCTTTAATTTTCTAGTTTCCTTAAGAATTAATCTATTTCAAGGTTGGTGGAGACTTTGTTGTTGTTGGTTTGGTTTTATTTTTGTTTTAGGATTAACTGACAATTCCCATTTTTAAGAGCTTACAAATCAAATGTGTTACGAAACAAACAAACAAACAAAACCAACCAACCAACCCAAACCAAACAAAGCCCCCACAAAACAAAAACAAACAAAAACCCCAACATAGCTGCTACCTACCTTCCTGTCCTGGTCATTACAATTTTTAGGATAGCAGCCGCTTTGATGTGCAGTCATCAGATTTTGCAGAGTAACAGCGAACACTGAGAAGACTTTTGCCTAAACAGAGAAACAACAACATCCAGTTAATTCTTACCTAGAGGTTCAGTGGCAATTAAGCAAAGACTAACCATCAGTGAAACTGTGAACATGAGCATTCTAAGATAAACTGCCATGTAAAAATGGGCAGATTCTGCTTACCTCAGAAGCCAAAGACAGTGGTTCCCAATTGTACACCTACAATTACCAGGTGTACCCACAAGCCCTCCTTGGTTCATGGTACCTAATAAAAAATATATTGGTTTGTCATAGACTTATTGAATGGTCTGGGTTGAAAGGGACCTTAAAGATCATCCAATTCCAGGACACCTCCTGCTAGACCAGGTTGCTCAAGGCCTCATCCAACCTGGCCTTGAACACTTCCAGGGAAGGGGCATCCACAACCTCCCTGGGCAAACTGCTCCAGTGTCTCCCCTAGAAAGCAGTAACTTTGTGTATTTGATGTCATATATAAAGCAGTAACTTTGTATATTTGATGCACATAACTAAGTATATTTAATATTTGAGGGCCAGTGAAAATTAGCTTAGTTGAGTATTTTCAAGGCATGATTCAAATATTTAAGATGCTTTAAACAATTAGAATAGAACAGAATAAACCAGGTTGGAAGAGACCTTCAAGATCATCGTGTCCAACCCATCATCCAACACCACCTAATCAACTAAACCATGGCAATGATAATAAGTAAAAAGAAACTGACCAAAGAGCCCTCAAAATTAGGTACTAGCTGGAGAAAAGTTAATGGGTCAAGGAGAAAACAAAGGAAGCTGCAAAGGAAGGTCTGTGCAGTTAAATGTTCCATGATGCAACCACTGAGGCCTGTGCACTGAACCGTGGGCACAGCTGTGGGAGGCTTCTGGCGTGCACGTGCACATGGTCACACAGAGACAGGGGCTACAGACCATCTGAATCTGCAAAATAAGACAGATCTATGTACAGGTGATACCAGACAGATTGTTAGGCTCAAATCCAAGGACAGCTTAGTCAGATTTCAACTGCTGAAATACCAGCCCTAAGCTTTTAGTAGCATTACATACTGCAGACAGCAAATTAACTCCTTTAAACACCATAAACACAACTATTCCGCTCATCATTTTTTCAACATAACCCTGACAAGTAATATTTGGTCTTATACAACTAAGAAGAAAAATTAATTTTTCACTTTGCTTCCAAGACTGAAACATTTGAAACATCTGGAAATGTCTGACTCTTCCTTTTTTCCCCACAGCCTTCTCCTTTAAAATACAGATGTAACTGTAAACACCCTGGTAAATGTGGTTAAAGTCAGCTGCCTCTTTTGGGACTGGCCAAAGGTTCCCTGACTTGCTGAAGCAATGAGCAGCGTGTGGTCAGGAGCACAGCACCACCTCCAGTCCCCAGCCTATTCATGCCCAGCATTTCTGTAACATTCATTTCTGTGCACCACTGTAGATTGGTTTTGCTTGCAGGTATTGAAAGTATCTTTAGAGACAGTATTTTTCAGAAGGAGCTGAAGCTGACAGAGCTGTAAATCTTCTTTCTGTCTGCTGGGTAAATCCCAGCTGCCTGCACTTTGTAGTTTTATTTTTAGCCTTTTAATTTCCTGGTTTCCAGGCACAATATCCTGTTCTTAATGGGGACTCCGTTAAGAATGGAGGAAATCAGGAGACACCACTCTATATATTTTTCTCCCTAAAAAATGTGTTATTTGAAGTACCAAGGCCAACACAATTCAGTTCTCACACAAGCCAGTGTAGAAATGACCATAAATCTATGCCGATGTCCTTCAGTGGGTTTCCAAACATCCTGCCATGGGCTAGGGCTTGCCATCAGCTCTTACAGGAGCAAAGTGCTGACTGGCAAGGCATTGTCTCCTCTTCTGGGACACCATGGGGTGTAGGAGTTTAAAGGGACTCCAGCTTCCCAGCGGGGTGGGCCAAAGGATCTTGTCACATAAGGTTGCTCTAGCAGTGACACCTTCCTAGAAACCATGTGAGCAGTGCTGTTAAAATCCTGATCCAGATAAAGAAGGGCATCAATTGCCTAAGCTGATTCTGCACTGATACATGCGCAGAAGCACCTCCAAGAGCCAGCTTTGGTACTCACATGTATCTCCAAGGCAGGCTGTGAGTTGCCAGATAAATATTCATTGGATTAAATAACAACATTTGGCTCTCAGCTCTTCTCAGTCGTCAGCAGGAACAGCAGATACAGAGCTGGAGTTTCTACAAGTTGTACTTACATATGCAATCCCAGTGGCAGATTGATGTCTTTCAACCAGACCTCCTCACATCATTAGGCCTTGTGCAATCAGCCTCTTAGTTCTTTCCCACTTGTGCTCCAGGTTGAAAATTAGCATTGGGCAAGCCTCAAACAACCCAATTTGAATAACCAGAAGTTTGGAACATGTTTCTTGATGCTTTCAGTCTGCCTGGGAAATCTCAGGAGAAGCGGTACATCAGCTGCGCAGACCATCCCACAGCCCATTTTCAGGAATGCCATGTTACAAAGAGCAGTTTTCCCAAGGCCAGAAGCATTCCTTGGATAAAGCTTCAGATCCATTCTGAAGTGCTACCTTAACTGGAATTCCCCTGTGAGTATTTCAGAACAGCAGATGACCCACCTTGTCTTTGCTGCACCATCTGTAAAGCTCCAACCACTGTTAAAGACAAACAGTCCCTAGGAGGGGGAAGGAACAGAGAGAGCTGCAGCTTTAGAACAGTCTTATATCCAAGCAAGGAGGATTAGTCTGTTTTGCATAACAGACAATTCTTAGTTTGGTTATTGGGGGGGGGGGGGGGGGGGGGGGGAGGGGGAAAGGACAAAAAAAAAGGACAAGAAAAGGACCAATTGTTTTAAAACACATTTAATGTTATGAAATATATTACCTTTATATTGTTCACATCCTTGCTAAACCTTAACAGCAACAACAATAAAAAGGGTTTTAAAAATCTTTTCTTTAACCACACAGTGTTACCTTGGGTTTATTCTAGGGCAGAAAACAGAGTTTTCATAAATAAAAACACTGACATAGAGTCTAAGACAAACCCAGACCAGACAGCTTGCTAAAAAACTTGTGAAAAGTGCATCTGGCTGGCTCAGGACTCCCTGAGTAAGGGACATTCTCCTACACACCTCTTGGCTGGTTGGCCTCTCAGGAGACAATCTGCAGTACAGGCTGCCTTTCTTACTCCAAAGGTGTTCTATGTACATGGCACTTGCAGCATGAGGTAGGAACCAGTTCATAGGGACTGTATCTAATCTGGGCCTCAGGTCCTTCGGGGTGCCCCTCTGTTTGCTAGGCAGAATGGTAGACTGGAGTGGAAAATAAAGCCTCTGGTAGCTGTCCAAGTGAGCTCCTGCTGACTTGGAGTCACAATTAGCCATCTGAGTGTAAGGAAGGACACTTGGCATGATTCTCACCTTCAAAGCACAAAAAAAAAAATAGATATAATTTTTTTTCCCAATAGGATGCCTTCAAAACAGGGGACCTGAGCATTAGAAGAATGCAGTGTTTTCAGGTGGCCTAATCCAAAACTCCATAAAGTTTCTGTTCTGTAACTGAACCTGGCCCAGAGTAGATTCTTATTGAAAAATAGCAGCAACTCATAAGTGCATAAACTACAAACTTCAACAATGAATTAAGGAAACAGATTTGCTGCACCTAACCATCCTCCTAACTGTCCCAGGATCCTTTTCATTTTATAATGGAAACGGAAAATCAGGATAAAGACACTACTGTTTCAAAACCTTGGCTAACCTAGAACCTCCCACAGATCTGAGATAAGGCATCTTGTCTTTTACTGAAATTCAAAAGACACAGAGAAAGATTGGAAGGAGCCTAACAATAAGACAATCTTCTCCTCCATATCTGAGGCTTCAACGTGGCCTTTTCCATCCATACACAGACTTGTAATTCAGGGTGGGATTTTTCAGAGCATCTCACTCCCAGGGATGTTGATTACTAGAAAGCCTACATAGTAGTAAGGCTGAGGAGAGGCCAATCCTGAGCAAAAGGTGAGGCAAAACGCTTCAGACAACATTTTTCAGCTGTGTAAGGTCTAGCTGTGGAGCCTGCAGCTTCCTTCATATGTTACACAGATGCCTATGAGTCCTGCACTCACAGCCTAAGCACCCCTGTGGCTGCTCAAAGACTGTAGGAAACAGTACTGGGGTGACTTTGGATCCTCATGTTGAAGGCCTGGGCTCTAGGGGATGGTAATGGCCATGTCACTGGACCCTCTTCTACCAGCAATCCATGAGATGCCATGCACAGAGGTAGGGCAAATGCTTTATCAGTGTCTAAGGATTGCATTCACCATGAAGCTTTTATTTGGGATTGTTCTTTAATTACTCTTCAGCCTCATAAGACAGGATCATGTTCACTCCTGGCAAAGATGAGTCCATCAGTGAAGCAAGACAATACCACTAACTTCTTGCTTTGCAGTGAGCTGCTGTGCACTGGCTGGCATGCCCTGGGCAAAGCAGGCTATTTCTTGAACTAGAAGGTAGTTCCCAGTTGCATTTGTGTGAATATTTCTTTTTCCCTTTAGCACAGATTTCAATGTTGTGTTTCCTTCCAGGGAGGCTCTTTGTGAGGACACACTTCTAACAGACAAATGTGGGTAGAGCTCATGTTCCTGTATCTTAGGCATACTATGAGTTGGACAGAGTAGATCAGAGTAGAACTGGTCCAGAGGTAGCAGCACAGTGTTATGGTAAAGCACTTCCACAATAGCCCTATCAAGTAGCTTGAACTTCACATAATCCACAAAAAAAGGTCTGTGAAAAATATGCTTCATAACAGATCATTAAGCTTTTCTTGTTTCCCTTCCAACTTACTGCAGACATGGAATTTCTCCTTTTCCACAGCCTAGGACCTAACCTCAGTCCTAGCGGATCCACCGTTAGCTGTGAAGGCCTCCACGCAAGGTGGACATCCAGGACCTGGGCTGCAGTCTGTGCAGTTGATAGTCTCAAAGAGAGCAACAATCAGTGCTGGCTTTGCTAGAAACGCAGCTGAGGCAGCTGGGGGAAGGTTGAACTCCAGACCTTGTCTATGGCTGAAGAAAAATTTCTTATTTTACTTTCCTGGAAAATCTTTGTAAAACTGGGAGCATTTAAATGTTAGTTTAATGAAGTCAGTTTGTAATTTCTGATAACAGAGAATGTTCCAAGGCTCCAGGATGGGGCAGGCAATCTCATGTGTTTAGTCTAAATTCACAAGGGCTTAGTATCTCTGATGGGCAAAGGTTGCTCCAGCCAAAATTACAGAGGAATAAATACACTGAAAAAGAACCTGTCAGAATTACAGACAAATGAGTTACACAGAGTCTATGCAGTTAAATCCACTTCTGCTTTGGGATTAGACGCCAGTTTGTGAGGTAATCCAGTCACGGAAATAAGTCACTCGTGTGTAAACTCCAGGTTTATTTGGTTTGGCACATTCATCTCCCCAGCTCACTATTCCCACGAGGTACCACATCAGTCTAGAGTCTGGAGTAACCAGTGGGCCCCCAGAGTCTCCCTAGAGAAAGAGGAGGGTAAAAACGACAAAAAAAAAGGATTTAATTGATCAGAAGGGAAAATGCCGTTCTCTGCATAGACAGGAGAGTGTGTCCAAAAAGGAGAGTGAGCAAGCAGCAGTTCAAGAGCTGCTATGTCTGATGAATCCAGGCTGTTGCAAACTTGAGTTAGAAGATGATGGCTTTTTCCAACTTGCCTTAGAACCTTAGTCTGGGTTCTGGAAAGGATCTCCTTTAAACCAGCACTTAAGAGCACATTCTTTGTAACTAATATGAAGATAAGTTAACATTTTTTTAAAGTTACTGTTGTGGAGTCATAGAATCACAGAAAGGCTCAGGTTGGAAGGAACCTTAGACATCATCTACTTCAACCCCCCTGCCAGGGGCAGGGACACCTCTCAACTAGACTTGGCTGCTCAGAGCTTCATCCAGCCTGGCCTTGAACACCCCAGGGAGGAGGCATCCACAGCCTCCTTGGGCAACCTATTCCGGAGTCTCACCACTTTTTCCTAAGATCCAGTCTAACTCTGCTCTGCCTCAGCTTCAAACCATTCCCCCTTGTCCTGTCTCAAGACACCCTGAAGAAAAGTCCCTCTGCAGCCTTCCTGTAGGATCCCTTGGAAGACAGCTCTGAGGTCCCCCCAGAGTCTTCTCCAGGCTGAACAAGCCCAGCTCCCTCACCCTGTCCTCATAGCAGGAGTGCTCCATCCCTTGGATCATCTTTGTGGTCTCCTCTGGACTCACTTCAACAGTTCTGTGTCCTTCTTATGCTGGGGACACCAGAACTGGATGCAATATTGGAGGGCAGAATCCCCTCTCTTGCCCTGCTGGCCACACTCCTCTTGCTGCAGCCCAGCACACAGCTGCCTTCTGGGCTGCATGAGGGCACTGCTAGCTCATGGTGAGCTTCTCAGCAACCAACACCCCCAAGTTTCTTTCTTCAGGGCTCCTCTCAACCCACTCTGCACCCACCCTGGACTTATATGTGGGGTCAGCCCAACCCAGATGCTCTCTTAGTATGGATTATCTGTGCTAAATGCTATTTCATTTTATATCTTAATTCCTGTTTGAATGGACCCTAGTTAAAGGACTGTGAGTTAAGATTTGGTCAGCCAAATACTGGAGTCAGCATTAATTCAGTTTTCCTTTCTAATTTTCAGCTACAATTACCTGGCAAGCATCTACTCCTCCTTCCAAGTATCCAGCACACAACATCCTGGGTGTTATGTCCCCATCATACACTTCTTTTCTGTTGCAGGTTTTGGAATCAATAAGTTTCACTGTAGCTTCCTGAAGAGCATTTGGAGTTGGACCTGAGGGAAAATACAATTTGGGTGGTCGTCAACAGAATTACTTTATAGTCATTATGATACAGGAGGAATATTTCATGTTCTCTTACGGCTTGGTCTGACATGGAGGTTTTGCCTGTTGATTTGTCTAGGACAGGCCCTTAGGGACATCCTGATAGTCTGACGTAGGAGCTGGCCCATGAAGACAGAAGCAACAATTGCATGGCACCTAGCACAAATCCACACATTTCATATATGTTCTCTAGTATGCCATGGAACAGAAATTACCCAGCACTTGGGCAGATGATATAAAATGAAGACATTTTCATTGGCTAAATGTGCTTAGTGTGCCCTCCTTGGCTAAATCACCATCTGCACATTTTCCTGAAAGCCCATGGAGTTATCTGCAGCTTCTGGCTAGGGCTGGGAGAATATTTTTTTAGGTGCTGTACAAACATAGGCACAACTGGGCTATCTGAAATGGAAAGACTGGCAAAAGAGAACGATCTTCTTCCTGCTTCCTCCTTCAGTAGCTCTCTTTGTCCACTCTTCTTTTAGAACACAAACCTGCCAGTTGTGACTAATTAAGCCCACTGCTCACAAAAAAAGCACTGGGCTTGCTGCCATACAAGTGACTATAGAGTGGGCATCTGTTCAGTAGGAGAACAGAGCCACTCTCAGAGGACTGAGTGCCCTGCCATGTGAGGAAAGGGCAAGAGAGCTGGGTTTGTTCAGCCTGGAGAAGAGAAGGCTTAGGGGAGACCTTATCACCATGGACCTGGACATAAATGGTGGTTACCAGGAGGATGGAGACTCCCTTTTTACAAGGAGTCCCATGGAGAAGACAAGAGGTGATGGGGACAAGTTACTGCTGGGGAGATTCCCATTGGACTCCAGAAAAAAAATCACAGAAACTCAGAATGTTAGGGGTTGAAAGGGTCATTCAGTTCAACCCTGCTGCTGAAGCAGGATCGCCTAGATTAGGTCACACAGGCACACATCCAGGTTGGAAAACACTTCCCTGTGAGAACAGTTGGACATTGGAATCATCTCCCAGGGGAAGGAGTGGATTCCCCCACACTGGACAGTTTGAAGACTCAGCTTGACAGGGTGCTGGGCCAAACTCATTTCAACTGTACTGTGACCTAGAAAGGTTGGCATTCTGTGACTTACGTACCGCACAGGTCACTTGGCAGATGCAGGACTCACCGTCATTGATGAGCGCTCCCCAGCCTGTGATGACAGCATAGGTGTTGTATGGGAAGGTCTGGGCCGGCTCAGGCAGGCAGACACGGTGGATGCTGCTGGTGAACTCCACCCGCTTGGAGAGCTGCACCAGTGCGATGTCGTAGTCGTGCTCTGGGTATTGGTACTGCTCGTGAACAATGATGGTCTTGACTGATCGTTTCAAGCTTGGTGGCTTCAGAAGGGCTCCAAAGGTAGCAGTCCACTTCTGAGGGTGACCCATGCTAGAAAAGGTAAGAGTGCTGTAAGCATTTAGCTGCAAACATCAGTGTTTAAATTTGTCAGCACCTTTACTGTAAAGCTCCTTCCAGCCAGCTCCCTACTAGAGTCTTCAGGCATCCATCACTTTCCATATCAGTGCCCCACGTAGCTGTGGGCTGCTGCTAGAAGAGGGCACTTCTGCATTTCATCCTCCCATGGCAGGGGGGGTTGGAACTAGATGATCTTTAAGATCCCTTCCAAATCAAACCATTCTATGAATCTATGAACCATGGCCTCATATTCCTCCCCTCCTTTTTGTCCCTGATCTAATGATTGCGTGGCTGCAGGCTGTCATCAAATCAAAAAGCTTTTTTGCTAGAAAACTCTTCACCTCCATTGCTGGTTTTGCACATTAATAATCTGTCCAATCAGCTGTTCCATTTTGCACATCCTGCAGCTTCGTGTTGAAATGTTTAGAGTGGAGATTAGAAGAGATCTGTTGACTGAAAGGGTTCTCACAGACAGGAATAGGCTGCCCAGGGAGGTGGTTGAATCTCCATCCCTGGAGATGGCAGAGGATGTGGTGCTGAGGGCCAGGATTTAGCACCAGCTGTGGTAGAGCTAGAGAATGGTTGGAGTGGATGATCTGATTTTCCAACCCAAACCATTCTGTGCTTCTGTGATTGTTCCCCTGGAGAGTCAGGGTGCGATGCAGATCTGGAAAGCCAGACAGCCAGCAGAGATGGGGCACAGTCTGCTGCAGGGGTGGGAACTTACTCCCTGAAGCAGTGTGCAGCGGAGACAAGCCAGGTGTTGCTGATGAGCGTGGCGCCGCAGCGGTGGATGTTGTTGTACTGCAGGCTGGCCTGCCAGGGCCAGTCCCCGCTCTCTGCAGAGGACAGGCCGCCCACGATGCGCAGCGACGACGACTTGGCCATCGACTTGACCGATCTGTTCTGCCGCAGCCCGCAAACTGCCGGGAGGGAGAGAGGCTCTGTTAGCTGCTCTGCTGCTCAGCACACCTGCCGGCCCCTGTCCGTGCACAGCACATCCGGGGGACACACCACCTCGGGTCCTTTAACAGTGTTGACATGGACCAGGAAACAAACCTTCCACCAGGCCCCCACAGCCAGCACCCTCATGCACATCCTGGTAGAAACCTGAATGAGCAGCTGACTGTTACGGTGTCAATCATTCAGGCTCAGCTGCAGGAGCAGCCCCGATCAGGAACTGAAACCTTCACCACACCCCCAGGACAATTCCCAAACGCAGGGATTGGCACCTGTAATGTCCCAGGTAATCTGGCATCAAGATAAAATGTGAACATGGCAAAATCTAAGCTAAGAACAATCCAAGCCATGGGTTTGACCATGCATGCAGGCAGGTTACGCCAGCAAGATGTACCCTGGAGACAGGTGACTCTGCTTGATGCAGTTTGCAGGGGGACCTGGAGAGGCATTCGGGCAATGAGCATGATGCTAATCCAAGACCGCAGACAATAAAGGCATGGATACCTCCAGCACCACGTGCATCCATGACAAGAATTATTGTCCTCCAAACCCAGAGAGAAAGGAAAATGTCCATGGTTTCAGCCACCAGATGCAAGATATTCAGGAGCAGCTGAAGCTCTCCCATAGCTTTAGCAGCTTCCTCAAGGGACAGAGCTGCTTCAGCTGTCTTCTCCCATCCAAGCAGCATCAAATCCATCTTACCTGGACCAAGACCCACTAGCTTTCATCCAGGCCTGGATTTCAGACAGACATTAGGAAAGCTGACAGACAGGACTATCCCAGCTCATTGAAAAAGAGACAGAGCTAAGAATTATTTGCATAGTGACAACACAGTTCAAAGCATTGCACTGCCTGTCTCCTGCAGACAGTGACCCAGAGGGGGACCATGCAGAAATGGGTCACTGAAGAGCTGCTAGTCCCAGGGCCCTTGAAGTCCTCAGAAGTGAAACACTGGAGCCAGGCAGAGTGCAACCTTTGCCCCTTCCTGCTAGGACCTGCCCTGATCCAAGATTTAAAATCATAAAGAAGGAAATCAGCAAAATCCAAATCCACTTGTCAGTGAAATCTAAGTCTTCACTTCCCACGTGAAAGGAAGGCTAGAGAATATACCACAAGGGCTGAGGCTGCAGTAGCACATTTCCCTCCTCTAAGAACCATTGGTAACCCTCAATTACCTGTCCTAAAACCACATTCCTAGCAACCACCTGAGCAGTCAATGTTCAAAACACAGGGGAAAACTCACAGTTGCATCAGTGCCCCAGAACAGCAGAGCCTGAAATAGACTCCAAAAGTGATGTTATTTAATCCTTTATTACTTGGCAGCCTTCTGCCAAGAAACTGAACCTTCCCAGAGCTAAAAGAAACCCATCTTGTAAGCAAAGATGGCTATGGATGATTGCTAGATCCCCATATTGGCTGACTTTCTTGTCTGAAAGCTTAAAAATGCCTCTAAAGCAAACTACCTCAACCTAAACCCTACAGCAGTAGCTTGAGAATATCTTCCTGCTTTCCATTTCCATAAAGAACAACTTAGTGCTGCTAGCCATTCCAAATCCAGAATGTTTTCATGCTCCTCACAGGCTGCTGTAACTTCTGTAGCTTTCCTTACAGCCCCTCCTTCCCTCCAGTGCACACTGAAGACAATGACGCATTGCTGATTTCTGACCACATAGAGATGCTGGCCAGACTCTTCTACTCCTACTAGCTTTTGGGGCACTCACAGGCTGTGCTGGAGGTCTCTGCTGGGCTGCCACCATTCAAGCACCAGCTGAGCAACATATTCAGGTGTAAATCTCATTCCTCAGTGTGTGTACAGAGGAGTAAACAGGCAGCAGGGAGGAAAGGAGTTGTGCTACAGCATCCAAGGCAAGCACATACGGAAAAGATTCTGCAGTCACAGCTCTAAGATGCAGATCTAATACTTGGCATCGAGAAGACAGAGGACAAGGGTGTCTGCTCTGTGCAGGCAGGATTAGACCTGACAAAGTTTTGCATTTAAGTGCATGTTTTAATCGATTTATCATAAAGATTGCTTCTAATAATAACCTGCTCCAACATAAAACACACCAGAACCCGTGGTAAGGGCTCTGCTGTCTTAAGCACCTCACAGCTCGCTGCTGTGCCTGACACTACAGCAGCTACCCAGCCCTGACCCATGCAGTTCCATCATCTACTGGAAGCCCTCCTCACTCAGTTTTACTGAACACCCCTAGGAACCATCTGAGATACCTTGACTTGCATGGCTTACACTCTGCATGTCCAAATAGACAATTAAGCAAACCCAGTGGAAAAGGTCTCACTGGTACCAGCGGCAACTGGATCAGGCCAGGGAACAAAGATTCCTGACCATTACAGTGCTCAGCCCTCTGCTTTCTAGATGGCAGTGGTTTACACTTGAGATGCACCCTCCACCTTCCACATCAGCACTGCTGGATCTAGAAGCATGTTGCAGGCACTTATGCAGCAGCACCTCTGTGTCTCCTCTCTGCCCAGTGCTGGGGATTCCTACAGAGCACTCACCACTTGGTCTTTTCATGTTGTTTGCTCTTTTCTCACAGAATTGCTGATATTTTTAGAAGAAGGGACATCTCACAGCAAAAAATACTGAGCAGGGAACTCAGCAGTGGGTGGAGAATTTGTTTTCTGCATTTTCAAGCCAGTTTTCCCAAGTATGCCAGAAGATGCTAATGAAAAAATGCCTCCTCATGACTGAGCAGGATTTCTAACCACACAGCCTCCCTGTGTGAAGTACAAGGTCACATTCATTACACAGGAAGAGGAGAAAAAGCTTTTAAGAGCCAGGAAAAGTGCTCAGAGACTCTTAATGCTAATTAAAACAACTGGAGATAATCCCAGGCTTAAACAGCCCTCACTTACTGTCATTGAAGAGGGCTTCTGCTCTTTTCGTCTCCATATCTGAAACAAACAAACAGTCAGGGTGAGGCCAGGGCAGCACAGACATCATTTCCTATCTGCACGGTTGTCCATCAATAGCTGTTTGAGTACAGGGCACAGCCGAGGGGGCTGCTGGAGAAATGAGTGTAGCTCAGGTGTGGTCTCGTCCTTGCCCTGGCTGTCACACTCCTGTCTTCCCCAGCCAGCCAGTGTCCTCTGGGGACCAGGTACAGGGGCTCTCCCACCCCTGCTGGACCCTGATGTGTTTTGGAGAAGGAGTACAGATAAAACAAGTCCTGTATTACTCAGGATCCACAATTTTGCTTGAGAGAAATTTTTATAGTGGAAAGTTTTGAAGTTCCTTTTTTTGTAAGAAATAAACTGGCTGCATTTTACACCAGAGTGAGGGACAGGGGTCCAGTACTCACGCTGTGCCCTCTTCAAGAGCAGAACTATAGAATCATTAGGATTGGAAAAGTCCTCTAAGATCATCAAGTCCAACTTACCAATCCAACAATACCATGACCATTAAATGGAATCATAGAATCACGAAGGTTGGAAAAGACCTCTAAGATCATTAAGACCTCTAAGACCTGCACTGACTTCACTGCAGCAATAGCAGTTTACAATAGCAGTAGTTCACTCTCCTTTCTCCTACCTTATTGAGCAACAAAGTTTCTGGTACACCAATAGTAAATGAGGTAGTTAATGGAAGTGTATTGCATGGTCCAGCAGGCTCCAGCAGTGCATTCCCTCCTTTCATTTGCATGTTGCATGTTTGTGGGCAACACAGCATGCTCATATTGGCAATCCCAAGCATTGGCTCAGGGTGGAAGTCCCTTGCTCTGCTTCCTGAATGCTGCTTTTACAAGAGCTGCCATTTGAGCTGACAGCAGTCAAAACAAAATTAAAACCAAAATAAATCAACCCCCCACACTTTCAATACAACTTTAAAATAGTGATTCTTGTACAGTATCTTCCCAGTGCTGATCAATATCTAAAGGGTAGGGGTCAAGAAGATGGAGCTGGGGTCTCTTCAATGCTTCCCAGTGATGGGAAAAAGGGCTACAGGAACAAACTGAAACCCAGGAAGTTTCACTTAAAAGTAAGGGAAAACTTCTTTTCTGTGAGGGTGCTGGAGCCCTGAAGCAGGCTGTCCAGAAGGGTTGTGAAGTCTCCTTCTCTGGAGACTTTCAAAACATGCTTGGTTGTGTTCCTGTGCAACCTGAACTAGGTGACCCTTCCTTAGCAAGGGGGTTGGACTGGATGATCTTCCCACCCCCACCATGCTGGGATTCTGGGATCCACTTCATGTTTTGTAGCTGGACAGCCCTTCTCAGCAGATCCTTGTCCTTATCAATCTGCTTAATTTCTCTTTTCTGACTGCAGCCACACAGAATAACATCCTAGTTGTGATCCAAAACCACACCAAGCCAGGAGGAATCTCTTTTGAATGCAAAGAGCTCTGGCTCAGCCCTGTTTACTGCACTGCTTGTATCACTTGTGTTTTGCTTGTGGGCTTGGCACCCCTCCTGGTATGCAGAGTGAATTGCCTGGTTGCAATCCACCATTACTAGACATGTGCTCATTCATTTCTTAATCTGACAAGAAGCAGATTATGACAGAAAAAGGAAACAAACAGAGCTGCAGTGCATACATAGTCTGGCTGTGGGCAGTGCTGCACAGCAGAGGCACTGCCAGGGCTGTGGGCACTGCTCCAATCTAGAGTGAAGATGAAGTTATCATGGGACATTTATATAGCAACACAGCCTGACTGAAACCAGGAACTGCTCACATCTTAAAGATGCTTTACTGGTGAGCAAGCAACAACTTGCAAGGGCCCTTTCAGCCCTAACACCCAGCCTTATGGCACAGGTCTTCTGCAGGTCAGCTGTATTCCATGGATAATGGGGTTGGTTGTTACCAAGATCCCCTACAGCAAACTGTAACAATCTCAACTACTAAAAGGTAGGCTAGGAGAGGGGGATTCAGGGGTGGTGTTTGGTTAGAGTATGGGAAAATGGATGCTGGGCTCTGCTAAGGATTTGTCTGCTTCACTTCTGTATTTATTTATGTTGCCTAGAAGAGCTCTGAGAGACCTGGCCCTACTGGTGTACTTGATGAGCAGCCATTATTTTCCTAGAAATTCATACAACCTTCAGAACTAGCTCAGTGTGGTGGGCTGAAGTTTCCCCCCAGCATTAACTTTTAAGCCAGACCAACTCAGTTAGAAGGAAATGAAGCTGTATTTACAAGCAAAAACTACTCTCTACAATGGAACGCAATGAATATGTACAAAATATACAATATTTACAATATTATACAGATATTTACGATTAGCAAATAACACAGAAACCCCCCTGGTATCAAAGACCAGGGAAGCTGCTCCACTGCCCCCCCCAAACCTCCCCCACCCCTGTACCAGAAGGAGGGTAAAAAAAAGAGAGATGAGAGAGAAGCAGGTTAGCTTATCTCAAGGTCAGACAGAAGCATTGTTATCTCCCAGGCAAAGCAGAACAGCCAAGATCAGAGGAGAAGACAAAAGGAATGGGAATGGAAGTGAAATGTGAAGAATTGTTATGATACAGCTCCTTTTACCCCAGACATTTATCCAATGAATTTGTTTAGAATAACCTTTTCTTTTCCTTTTTATACCCAATAGTGATTTATTTATAGTTTCTCTACTTTTCTGCTCGAAATCTGCAGCTAAATTTTAAAGGCATAGCCTAAAACTGCTGCACTCAGCATTTGGGTCGCTCTAGGATTTTATCGCTGTAAACTGGTGAGAAACCACCAAAAGTAATCAAGAACGAAAGAGCACCTTTTGCCTTCAAGTGCAGTATTGATAACCATGTTTTCTCAGCTCCTCTCTGGGTGGGGAGACATTTACCTCATAATACCTAATTATAAAGCCTGCAGTCAATTATTAACATTTGCATTATGCTGCAAAGCTCATTGAGAAGACAAAAGGAGCAAGCAGCTGGTTCGAGCAGGGTGCCGGAAGCAATTCAATCGGCATGTTCTCACCACGCTGAGTTCTGCCGTGAGTCACACAGCTCTTCTGCAAGGCACCTCTCTGTGGCTCTGCCTTTTTACAAGGCACCTAGAGAAAAGTACCAGCTTCTCCTGGGCAAAGCGTCACCCCTTGCTTCCAGTGGGGCTGAGCTGTGTGTCATTGGAGAAATGAGTTTTACACACACACACTGCAAGTCTTACATGTCTGCAGGGCTCTGAGTTTTAGCAGAGAATGAATCATAGAATGGTTTGGAAAGGACCTTAAAGATCATCCAGTTCCAACCTCTGTGGCAGGAACACCTCCCACTAAATCAGGTTGCTCAAAGCATACTTTATGATCTACAGCAATGGTGCAGCTGATGTACTCTGCCACCCACCCACTGCTGAAGGGAAAAAGGCCATTGAGACCTAGCAATAAGACCAGTGTCGGATTCCCCTGGGCAGGGGCACTGCTTTGCTTTAGAAACCTGCCAGATACAGTGTCATGGAATTATGGAATGGTTTGGGTTGGAAGAGACCTCAAAGATCATCCAGTTCCAACCCCCCTGCCATGGGCAGGGACACCTCCCACTAGACCAGGTTGCTCAAGGCCTCATCCAGCAGGGCCTTGAACATCTCCAGGGAGGGGGCATCACTCCAAAGGATCTCTTCCTAATCTCCAGGCTCAATCTCCCCTCTTCCAGCTCAAAGCTATTGCCCCTCATGTTGTCACTCAAAGTTCTATACAGAAAGAGTGATTGCACATTGGAATGGGCTGCCTGGGGAGGTGGTGGAGTCACCATCACTGGAGGTTTTTAGGAGGAGACTTGACAGGGTGCTTGGTGCCGTGGGTTAGTTGCTTGGGCGGAGTTGGATTGGTTGATGGGTTGGACGCGATGATCTTGAAGGTCTCTTCCAACCTGGTTTATTCTATGTATTCTATGTATTCTATGTATGTAAAAGTCCCTCCCCAGCTCTCCTGTAGTCCCCTTCAGGTACTAGAAGGCCACTCTAAGGTCCCCCTAGAGCCATCTCTTTTGCAGGCAGAACAGCCCCAACTCTCCCAGCCTGCCCCCACAGGAGAGCTGACCACATATCTCACACTGGCTGCTAGAACACAACTACTAGAGAAAACATCATGTCAATGGAAAAACCCTCAAAGTAAAAGGTGTTTTTAAGAGGTGAGGTCTATCCACAGCCAAGGGGAACCCATCATGCAGATCAAGGCAGATGAAATTATGGGCACAACATCTAAGACTCCAAACCAGGACTCCACACCCAGAGCACAGGGATGTGTTTGGAAACCTGAACCAGCCAATGCTGTTTACAGATAAACCAAGCCTACAGCAGGTCCTCTCAGAAGCAGGGAGCACTCTCAGGCTAGGTGATACTGCTGAAAACTGGGTTGCTTGCTGGCTTCCCTCAGCAGGGGCTTGCCTGCCTTCGTGACCAGCTTGCCACCTTGGCTTGGTGAACAGCACAGCTGTTCGCATGGTGCAAGCCCTGCCTTGAAGCAATCACTTGTAAGGCACAAGAGACAATCTCACTACCCTGCTCATTTACTCGTTGCCCTACTTGTGTGCACCATCAAGAAAAAGCATCAATTAGTAACAATTAAAGTGTCATCTCTTGTCCCAGCCACACAGGGCTGCAAAAATAGTTGTTTGTGCTGCATTTAGCAAAACAGGGTTCAGGCTTCTGCCACTGTAAACAAGAACAAGTCCAACTTGAACATTCTTTTCCTACCCATAAAATAGAACTTACTATTTAATTAAGGTTGCTTAACTTGAAAGAGAAAACTAGTACTTAAATTAAAATCATGGTCATCTGTTGCAAAGTGGCTCAGAGATTCCATCTTTCAGCTCTGTTCTCCAACTGGACAAACAATTTTGTTCACATAAAGATTTCGTGTATTTAATAGATGGAATAACTTAAAGCACACTTAAATTCATAGATCCATGGATTCATGGAATGGTTTGGGTTGGAAGGGACCTTCAAGATCATCCAGTTCCAACCCCCTGCCATGGGCAGGGACACCTTCCACTACACCAGGTTGCTCAAGGCTTCATCCAGCCTGGCCTTGAACACCTCCAGGGAGGGAGCATCCACAACCTCCCTGGGCATCCTGCTCCAGTGTCTCACCACCCTCACTGTCAATAATTGCTTCCTAACCTCCAGTCTCAATCTCGCCTCTTCCAGCAAAAGCCATTGCCCTTCGTCCTGTCACTACAAGCCCTTGCCAAAAGTCCCTCCCCAGCTTTTTTGCAGCCCCTTTCAGGTTTCAGCCTAGAAGGCTGCCCTAAGGTCTCCCCAGAGCCTTCTCTTCTAAAGGCTGAACAGCCCCAACTCTCTAAATTATTGATCTTAATTTCTGACTAATGAGAACAGTGACTTGCAGTTACTATTTAAGAGTACAAACATCTGTAAATAACTTCTTTTTACTCCCCAATACAGGTGTTTGAGCAAACATAAAAAGGAAAGGGGAGTAAGCAACAGCATCTTTGTGTTGATAACTGTTTATAACAACAGCCAGTTCAGACTAGGATTTCTAAGGGACTTCGGTGTCCAAAGCCTGTAGATCTATCTGGCAACAATTAAAGGTTTGCGGATCCATGGTTAACTGTGGAGTGGATGTGGCCACTTATCTCTGAGGGATACCTTAACTGTAATAACTTCCTCCAATACAGAGAACTGGGGAAAAAATCAGCTGCAGTAGAGAGAGAGGGCTCACCTTGTTCAGTGGTATGTGGGGTAAGAGCAGTGCATGCAGGCACAAAAAGGGTCTCTTGCAAGTTTCAGCCGGTCAGCAACCCTGGGCAGCTGTGAGGAATGTTGTTGGCAGTGCAGACAGGTGAGGGGATAATAGCTATATTCTGACACTCTTTAGTTACTTAAAAGATCACAAAGGCTCGAGAGACTGGGGTGAAATGGGAGTGAGAGTGGTGAGCAGCATATTCAGACATGTTCCAAGAGGACATACAGAAGTTTCCTGAAAGACGGCAAAGCATGAGCAGGAAAGGCGTGCTCTTGTGTGGTGACAGTGCACACAGCCTGAAACGTCTCCCTGCAGCCCTCCCTGCCCTCTCTACAGGAATAACCTCCCCAGAGTCATGCATCCTCATAGAAGTAGGGACATTGGTTAGATACAGGGGATGCCACTCTCATTCCTTCAACAGGGAGAGTAGCCTGGTAGAGACAAGACAAAGACTTAGTGCCTCTAATTGTCCCTGTCACCCTCCCTACTTATGTCCGCTGGACCTGTCCTCACATCCATAACCTGCCTCTGTTCCCAACCACATCTTAATTCTGTGCACAAGGACAGAGGTCCATAGCTCACAGCATGCTTAGAGTTTCATCTGGACATCCTGCAGCCTAAGGAGAGATCTACAGGAGGAAGCAGGTAGCAGTTCTGTAGCACTTATCCAAGCTGATACACTTTTTAGCATTATTTTTCTTCCAGACCTACAATCATGCCCCAGCTGTAGTCAAGGTCTCACTACAGTAGGGGCAGCCCAAGTTACTCGCAGCCTCTTCAGGCAAGGCAGAGAAAGGGAAAAATATGAATTGAGTGAGGGAATTAATGAAATCAAACCTATCTGGGCAAGCTAAGAAGCCAGGCCAGGATGATTTCCTGGTTAATCCCTTCATCACGCACATGTCATTGTTGTTTTAAAACACATTTCAGTCCCTCTCATTCCAATCAGCCTCTCTGAATTGTACCACTTTGTGCCAAACTGATGGCATCAAGACCAAGAAATGTCAGATGCACAGGTGCACGTCCCACCCCACTCCTCCAAGGTGCAAAGTACAAACCCACAGACTTCTATCTGTGTTATCTGAGAGTAAATATCCCTCAGCCATCCACGTCAGACACTCATCTGCACGTCTCCCAAACACATGGATAAAGATGTGAGAATCTGTGTCCCAGATCCTGCACTTTGCAAGGAACTTTAGCAAGCCCTAGATGCCAGATTAATAAGAAACAATAACAGTTGACTCGTTCAACAAAACCAATTCATGACTCATTGTTCGTAGTCAAAACCCTTGGCTGTGCAACAGGTGGGAACACTTCCTACTCACTTCAAACAGTTCCAGGGAACTAGCAACCAGTTTCTTTCTGACATCATAGGAGCATTCCCAAAAATAAATTCTGGGAGACTTCCAACCCACCTGACAAAAGGAAATAGCCTGCCAAGCTGCTCTGTGCTTGGCTGAATAGGGATCTGGGTGACTCTACTTCCAAGCAAGAAACCCTGAGGAAAAAAAAATATCAGCCTGGAAGGCGAGCTCCTTGCTGCCAGAACTATACAGAGGACAAACTGTGACATCTCCCTGCAGTGCCAGTGGAAGAACAAGTCCTAACGTGGGCGGTTCCAAGTCATTCAACTTTGATATCTCATTTTGCTGGCCCTTGCAACACTGTTCAGAGAAGACAGGACGTAATTTGCTTGGTTATACACTAAAAAAAAGGTTGGACTTCCAGTGGGGTCTGTAGACAAGAGCAGAGATCTCTACCCCAGTGGGGTCTGTAGACAAGAGCAGAGATCTCTACCCCAGTGGGGTCTGTAGACAAGAGCAGAGATCTCTACCCCAGTGGGGTCTGTAGACAACAGCAGAGATCTCTACCCCAGTGGGGTCTGTAGACAACAGCAGAGATCTCTACCCCAGTGGGGTCTGTAGACAACAGCAGAGATCTCTACCCCAGTGGGGTCTGTAGACAAGAGCAGAGATCTCTACCCCAGTGGGGTCTGTAGACAACAGCAGAGATCTCTACCCCAGTGGGGTCTGTGGACAACAGCAGAGATCTCTACCCCAGTGGGGTCTGTAGACAACAGCAGAGATCTCTACCCCGGTGGGGTCTGTAGACAACAGCAGAGATCTCTACCCCAGTGGGGTCTGTAGACAACAGCAGAGATCTCTACCACCTCCTATTTTCTATCAAAGCTGTAAGGGATGTCTGGTGATAGCACTGCCCACAACCTGGGCTAAATAAGCTAAATAAGCTTGTTTCTAGCTAAAGAAGAAAGCAGGGACTTGAATAATAGTACATCTGGAGATACTCTGGTACAAAGGTGGTTTTGCAGTCCTATGAAAAGCACATCTCCTATTTGGTGATGATACAAACCAGAGACAATATTAGTTTGTTTTCCTTCAAGTTTGGCACACCTCCCTATTTTTGTCACACCAGTCAAGCTCCTCTCTCTTTTTGAAAAGTACTGAAGTAAGAAAACATTCACAATTTAGATGTTTATGCCTTTCCCCCCAGTCCTGAAGAATGAAGAGACAAAGCAAGTTCTACCCCTAATCTGGCAATCCACTCTGTTTTGAACTGCAGTTGAAGATCCCAAGTGCTGCACCAAATTTACAGGAGTTTGTCTGAGCTGATGCTCAAAGCAAATATTTTGAGTGAGGTGCAGGTTTGGACGTGGTGTCAAACAACAAGATGATTAGATACAGGCAGGAAGACATAAGGAGGTTCTCCTTATCACACCATCCCAGCATGCAATATAAATAAGTGCCTGACCTGGATTTGTTCATCTGTGTTTAGCTAAAGTCTGCTCAATTGTGACCCTCAAATCAGACTCTCTTGATAAGATGATTGCAATGAACAGGTTAAATATTTTTCACAAGCCATAGTGAAAATGTCCTGAGATTGCCTCCAGATAAATATGGATTCCAGTTGGCAACACCATCAAAGCTACTATGAAGCAAGATGTAGAAAGGTGCTGTAGAACATGAGAAGAACCTAGGGCTTTTTAGCTTTCATTGACTTAAATTTTGATGTCAGTCAGGATGTTTCAGGAGGGGAGAGAAGTAGGAAATGCAAAGCCCAGATCCTTCTTTGGGCTTCCAGGATCTGTTGAAAATGGTCAGTTCTCCCAGGTGTGAGGAAGAATTGAGATCTGCATCTCCTGTAAAAGAGCAGGAGTGGCCTGCCCTATGCTCTGCACTTGAGCCAACGTGCCTTTAGCTGGCAGCACCAACAGGAGCTTGCCTAAGCCCCATGGCTCTGCTGGAACCCTGCCAGCAAAGAAAGATTCCAACGGAAGCTTTTATTGTCATCTCCTAGAAATGGCAAAGGGTTGTTTGTGCTCCTCTGTGCCACCATTGCACAAGGCTAGGAGTGAGGAGCACTCACTGTGCACTCAGTGTGTCACAGTTAGGCCAAGGAGAGCCAAGGAAAGCAACACCAACTTTATCAGACAACTTTATCAAAGTAACAGGGAGATGCTATCTTCCACTGAGACCAATCTTCAACGAAAACATTGTGATTCAATTGTATCAGCTAATTTTGTTAACTGGTGCCTTACTGCAACAGGCTGGGGCAGATCAAGGTCAACTGAAACAGAGTTTTGAGTCACTCCCTACGTTTGCCAGATGTAGTAAGAGCAGCTAGTTAGAAAACTCAATGAGAAGCACAGCCCCT
This sequence comes from Dryobates pubescens, assembly GCF_014839835.1. Taxonomy (NCBI): domain Eukaryota; kingdom Metazoa; phylum Chordata; class Aves; order Piciformes; family Picidae; genus Dryobates; species Dryobates pubescens. The sequence goes on from NC_071612.1 coordinate 45,878,353, forward strand.
TTCTCAAGAGCATTTTTGTACCCCTTCCAATCTGACCCTTTATGTAAGACACCAAATTAAAATGAAGCTTCAAAATTCATTGCATCACAACCTGATTGTCTTTAAAACAGCCAAAAACTCCCTGAATCCCTGTAGCTGATGCCCCCACACCATTTCTCTCTGGGAGGAATGACATGTGCTCTACTGAGCTGGAACTGCTGGCACATAAACAGCACTGCAGAGAAGTGGTGATGCTTTGCCCAAGGGGACGTCACCCAGCATCCTGGGGCATTCCAGTGGGGAAGACTGGTTGGCCCCTCAGGATACAGTGGCTGTGTGACAGATGGTGAGTGAGTTTCACTGCACTGTGCAATGCAGTGTGCCCAGTTCAAGCATGGAGAGGGTGCTCCTGGTCATTTCTGAGTAGAAGGAAATCTGGATCCATCCAGCATGTCATCTGGCCCAGGCTTCTTGTTCTTTGCACACAGCCATCTGTTCTCTGCAGATCTCTGCTGGTTTAATCAGCTGGGTGTGGAAAACCAATCGCCAAGTACCCACCCGTGTGCTGTACCATCACCCTTGTGCTAGTAGTAAGCAGATCTGTAAAACCAAATGGAACAAGCATCTGCCCCTTCCTTTCAACCAGCAACTCATTCTTGAGAAGCCTGACACCCAGAGAACAGGCAGGGAGCAGATCCTCACCTGAGAAGTCATATGGATGAAAATGTTTCCACTTTCTTTGCCTTTCCCCTGGGGAATTTGCAAGGCTTTTGATCTTCCCACCAAACAGTATTTTTTTCAGTGCATTCTCTGTTTCCTTCCTGTCTTCCAAGCATTTTCAGACTCCTCAGAGAAGCAAAGACCTAGGGAGTGTGTGCTGTGTACTGAACCACTGTGGTGGGGCTCCTACTCTTGACCCTGACAGTAGTATGAGGTTGGCACTGCAGTTTAGAGGCAGGTGCCACAAAACAACTGCTTCTTTTGATTCATATGTAAGACACTAAACACCACCAATGTTCTCCTAACTGAATGAGCAGAAAAGGTTGTCCCTCAGTAACAGCCACCAGAAGAAGGGAAAAATCAAGTCCTATGGATCAGAAAAGGGCAAGAACTACCTTTAAGAGAGATGTCAAGCCAGTCCCAGGCACAAATCCAGCTGAGTGCAGAGTGGGTTGAGAGAAGCCCTGAAGAAAGAGACTTGGGCGTGTTGGTTGCTGAGAAGCTCAACATGAGCCAGCAGTGCCCTCATGCAGCCCAGAAGGCAGCTGTGTGTTGGGCTGCAGCAAGAGTGTGGCCAGCAGGGCAAGTGAGGGGATTCTGCCCTTTTGCTCTGCTCCACTAAGACCTCACATCTAACACTGCATCCAGTTCTGGTATCCTCAGCATAAGGAGGACACAGAGCTGTTGGAGTGAGTCCAGAGGTAGCCAGAAAGATGACCTGCTATGACCTGCTTAGAGAGTTGGGGTTATTCAGCCTGGAGAAGAGAATAATCTGGGGGGACCTTAGAGCTGCCTTCCATACCTGAAGGGATCCTACAGGAAGGCTGCAGAGGGACTTTTCCTAAAGGAATCTAGAGACAGGACAAGGGGGAATGGTTTGAAGCTGAGGGACAGCATGGCTAGACTGAGATTAGAACAGGTTGCCCAGGGAGGTTGTGGATGCCTCCTCCCTGGGAGTGTTCAAGGCCAGGTTGGATGAGGCCTTGAGCAGCCGAGTCTAGTCGAGAGGCAAGAAAGTTGGAATAGAGGATCTCTCAGGTCCCTTCCAACCTGAGTCATTCCATGATTTGCTGTACTGTACTTACTTGAGATGGTGGAAGCTCTGACATCAATTCGCAGGGGCCCTCTGTATTTCTTCAGGCCCCTCCGTAAGATCCTCTCCACTCTGTTTCGCAGGGCTTCTCTGGAGTCCGTGGAGGAGAACCAGAATGTGAGCAAAGCCTCTGCCACCACACCATCAGCATCTGGGCTGCAAACCAACAAAACATTCGGGTTACCTTCAGCCCATTTCTCCATTTCTTAGTTTTTCTTTTATCTTAGCCTCTCTTGCAATGGCAATGTAACATAAAGGACCAGACACATTTTTGAGCAGTTTGTACATTTCTGAGAGAAGCAATTGTCCAAAGAAATCCAAGCAAATGCTGAATGGCCAAATGTATCTTAGGCTAGAAGGTGGCATGGTGTAAACAAATGGCCAGCTCAGTGTTGTAATGGAGTCTGAAAGAAGCCCCTAACCACACGCTTGGGACAGAAGAGCAGGAGGGAATGACCTAATGCCATGCAAAGCTGGACATACAGCACTTCAGAAACATCAGGCAGATGGTTCATGGTATATAGCAGACCTTTCCAGGGTCTTGTACACACAGAATAAACTTTTCCAATCATCATCCAAAAGATAGTTGACCACACTATCCAATTCCAGCACTGCAGCCTCCTGAGAGACTGAGAATAACCACCTCATGTTCTGCAACAAGAAATGAAACCCAGCAGCATGTCTACAGGCTGCTCATGACAGTCCAAGAGATGGACCACAAGAGGGGCCTTTAACATTTGACTGAGCAGTGCAGCAGCACCCACAGTGGAATACACAATTCCACAGCTCTAATGAAAGATCAGAGAAAATAATAGGAAGAAAAGTCTTCAAACAGACTGAATTCACTCAGCATCAAATACTGCAAGAGACTGAATGCTGCTCTACAAATACTGAAGTGCCTAATCACTTTGTACATCTTGCTCTGTGCTTGCAGATGGTTCCTTACACAGGGAAGAGAAGAAAGAACATGCACCAAGAGCCTTCTCTCGTGAGCCAAGAAGCAGTGACACAACCCACAGCACGTGAGTTCACAGTTAGTTAGAGTCACAGAATCGTTTGGGTTGGAAAAGCACTTTCAGATCATCCAGTCCAACCATTCTCTAACTCTGCCAAGGCTGGTGATAAACCATGGCCCTCAGCACCACATCTCTGCCTCCAGGGATGGGGATTCAATCACCTTCCTGGGCAGCCTGTTCCAGTCTTTGAGAACCCTTTCAGTCAAGAAGTTCCCTCTAACACTCTATGTAAACCTCCCCTGGTTCAACCTGAGGCCATTTCCTCTCATCCTACTTCAAAGAGGGGTGAGCCATAAGCAGATTGCTCTGTCTTAAGAATCATTCAGGCAGGAAAAGAAAAGAGATTCTCCAGTTACAAGGCAAGCAGCTCACTCAGAGGTCACGCAGGCAGTCTGTGATCTTCCAAAGCACACAAATGTGGACAGAGGTTCTGCTACTGCCAGTGAAAGGCAAAGGAGAGGCCACGTGTCACAAGCACACCAAGGCATGATGAATGCTCCAGAGCAGAGCAGATGCCTGCCTTGTCTCCAGGATCTCATCACAGACACCAAGACTATGCATGAACTTTCCAACAGGTTGGGTTTTCCCTTTGTGCCAATTTCAGTATGAGTACCATTTATTTTCCAGATGCTATCTGATCCAGCTGTGGGTGTTGCTCTGCATTTCTGAGGTGTTCCCTTGCCTCTCCCCCCCACTCCTCTTCCTGTGCTGTGCCACACTGGAATTACCCTATCAGCTCTTGCAAGTACACCACACCTCTTGAAACCCTCAGGTAAGTATTGCCCGCCTTGAATCACCATATAGCAAAGGTCTGGAGCCAAAGACACCTAGGCAAGATTTGTTTGGTCTCTCTCAGTGAGCAGTGGGTATCACCACTACCAAGTGCATTGTTTATACTGAGCCAAAATTCCGCACAGTACCTTCCCAGCAAATTCACCCTGCTCAGAAGAGCCTGGAGGCTGAGCACTTGGAGAGGTGTGAAGCTTGTCTATTTAAGAGCAAACAAGCTTTGGCACATACAGGTCTTGCAACCAGCACAGGAAACAGAATAATGAAATCACAGAATGGTTTAGGTTGGAAGGGACCTCAAAGATCATCCAGTTCCAACCCCTCTGCCATGGGCAGGGACATCTCCTAGGCCTCATCCAACCTGGCTTTGAACATTGACAGGCTTGAGACCTCAGCAGCTTCTCTGGGAAACCTGTTTCAGTACCTCACCACCCTCATGGGCAAGAATTTTCTCCTAATTCTCATCTCAATCCAGCTTCTTCCAGTTAGATGCCATCACCCCTCATCCTGTCACTCCCTGCCTTTGTAAAAGGTCTCTCTCCAGATGTCCTGTACCTTCAGATACAGGAAGGCTGCTCTGTGGTCTTAGCACAGCAAACACCTCAGACAGTTCTATAAAAAGGTCATTTTCAGCACTCAAGAGTGGTCAAAAAAATCAAATCAAAGATCACATATTATTGAAAATGCACAGAGAATAAAAGAGGAAAGAAAACTTTGCTCAATGATAATCCCAACTGCAGGTCTGACCCTTTCATCTCAAAAAAGAGAGACAGGAGACCTGAAAGAGAGATGGAGCAGGGTGACAAGGTGCTGAGCAACAGAAGCTGCTGCTAAGAATGCCTGAGCAAGCTGGGACTTCCAACTGAAAAGAGTAGAACTCATGGGGTAGAAGAGAGATATGATGAGAGTGTCCAAAACACTAATTGCTTGGAGAGGAAGGATAGAGATCAACTTTTCATCACTTCTGCCAGCACAAGAACTAGGGGCCACTGAATGATCCAGAGAAGATGACTCTTCACAAATAACTTAAGTCACGTCCTTACTATAGGGCTGAGGTGCATAGATTTCAAGAGTCCAGGGAGACAGAACAAGTTCTTGGAAAAGAAGTCCACTGGGGGCTGCTAAACAAAGCCCCTTCAGGAAATCCCAAGTGGTAAATTCTGGAGATAAGGGGCATACCAAGAAATAGTTATACACATCTTTTGTGCTGCTGTTCTTCTCTAGACATCTACTTATGGCCATGCTTTGAGACCAGTGGTGATGATGGGACCTTCTGAGCCAGCACAGCCACGCTTGGGCGCTACCTGACAAGCCCAGCAAGGCAGCAATCCCAGAAGTAAAATGAGAGCTGCATTGTAGTGAAGGAAAGAGTTCTGAAAATACTTTTATTTTGGGATCGCTCAAGTATCTGCTTTGCTAGCTGAAGCTTGCTCAAGGTCTGAACACAAACTTGTACAGAATTTGGGCTGACTGAAGTCAATCTTCTACATGAAGACCCAAAGGAGGAGACGGTTCAGAAGATTATGCTCAGCTGGTGCTATGCTCTGATCTTACACTTTAGTGAATCAGATCCAGTGGCTCTCTAACTGGGCTTGGGTGCACCTCCCATGAAGCCAGGTGTGTGCAGTGGTGAGAGTGTCACATACCTCACTCTGATTAAGCGTGAACGGATGTATTTTTTCCTTAAAATGGAATTGTGAAATGTCTTGTCGATCTGTTGGAAAAAGAAAAATAGGAGATAAAAAAAAAGGAGGGAACCAGACATGTTGAGGTGGAACCTCCTGTGTTCCAGCTCGTACCCATTGTTCCTTGTCCTATCGCACAGGTGCATTCCTGTGCGACCTGCACTAGATTCTATGGTCCTGCTCTGGCAGGGGGGCTGGACTCGATGATCTCCAGAGGTCCCTTCCAACCCTTAGCATCCTGTGATCCTGTGACCACAAAAAAGAAGCTGGCACCTTCATTTTGACACCCACCCCTCAGATATTTATAGACATTGATAAGTTCCCTCTCAGCCTTCTCCTCTCCAGACTAAACAGCCCCAGGTCTCTCAGCCTTTCTTCACATTAGAAATATTCAAGTCCCCAGCCATCCTCATGTCAGGTCCTTTAAATCATCTGTCCCTTGAACTCACCACCAATGATGTCCACCTCACTTTCCCTGGCCCTTGTCTAGCAGCTGCTCAGTGGTGACAGTTGCTGCTGCAGGCAAGGTCTAAGCATTCTTAACCAAGTGCCAAGCTCTGCTCCTCTCAGATGAGCAGCAGTTTTTTTGACAGCCTCTATTTTAGCATCTCTCCAGACAAGATTTTCGTTCAATTAATGTTTGCTGTCTCATTTAGCTTAATGTCTCCTGGTGTTTCCTTGATTTAATTTCATACTCTTCATTGTTTTCACAAAATTCCTCTCAATGCAGTATTATTTTCCAAGGCCAATTGGACTTCCCTCCTGAATACTGCTCCATCCATGCCAAGGCCCGAGGTAACAGTGGCTTGTACCAAAGATGTAATGAGGGCAAAGCATTCCAGCCACAGAGTAAATTCTGTCTTGCAGCCAGAAGTTCTTGCAGCCTTAATAAACAAAGCATTTTCCTATCCTGTCTTGACAAACTACAGATCTCATCATTATCCTCTGAGGCCTGAGAGCAACCTATTAAAATCTTCATGGTTTCAGAATCACCCAATACTCCCTGGAACCCCAAAAACATCCAAGCTCTGGAAGCAGGCCACATGAGATTGCCCAGGGACACTGTGGATGCCCCCTCCCTGGAGCTGTTTGAGGCCAGGTTGAAAGAAGCCTTGAGCAAACTGGTCTAGTGGGAGGTGTCCCTGCTCATGGCATGGGGGTGGAACTGGATGATCTTTAAGGTCCCTTCCAACCCAAACCATTCCATGATTCTGTGTTGAGACAGGCACCTCATCGCTCCAGGACAGCGATCGGGAAGTGATCCAGTAAGGCTGGCTGTGTCAGGCCTTTCTGCCATCATATACTGTACAGAGGGCACCGGGATTGATCAGGAAGGTGCCATCAGGTCTGGTTTGGCAGAACAGTCCTCTGGAATGCTTGTGGAACTCAATCACTTGTGTGGGCTGTTCAGAGGTATTCAGTGGGTTTGGGCACAGATCTTCTCATTGCTCAATACCACTGCTCTTAAAAGCCTGCTGCCAGTTCAGTCCTTCAGCAGCTCTCCTCACACTGCATTCTTCCTCTTGCCTCACTATGTCTTTAGGATGTAAAGGCTATTATTAGTGATTTTTAAAGCTTCTTGACCATAAATATTAATTAGAACCTATAGCCTGACCCAGTGACTCTCTCCAGTTTTGTGGCAATCAGGAATTACTACTAATCACTTGTGTTCATTCAGTATCTACCACCCAACTTGCTGGCCAATTTGTATCTAATTTACAGCTCAGTCTGCTGAGACTCCCAGAGCTGACCATAATGCAAACCCAGAAGCAGTTGCCTTGAGAAGCTGGTGTCTCCACTACTGAGGTTCCAACTGAGGGCTGCGTTAGGAACCCTACCTCAGTAAGGAACCCTACTATATTTAATCTCTGGGAGAGAGGGCAGGAGGAGAAAGACAGATCAGGATAGTGGAAAACTGAACCTGGGAGTATCTCAAACCAGGATGTGGACATCTCAGTCCCCTTAGAAACAGAGATACCAATTACTAGCAGCAACAACAGCTCTACAGCCACAGTGCTAGCCTGGGGTGAAGCAAATGGAGCTGAAGAAGAGAGCGCATGATAATCCACAGGCCTCCAGCAAACCAGAAGTCCAGAGACCTTCCCATCAAGAACCACACAGGCAAAGACAGCAGCTGTCACAGTAGGCAGCAGCAGAGCCAACCCAGATACCTGCAAATGGCTTCACAAACTCCTCACAGAGTTCAACTGGGCTGCTAAAGCTGGAAGGTGAGTGAGCACCATCTTTGCACCAAAATAAGGAGCTCAATAACCAGCCCAGCTGGTTCTGGGAGGTCTCATCTGCCACAGAGACATGAGTGACCTGGTACAGCAGTTCCTCAAGAGACTGGGCTTTCAGATCAAAGAAATTAAGAGGGCTAATAAATGGGATCACACTAGGATTTAAAGTGCCATGCTTCTGCCTGGTGCAGCCAATTTCAAAGGCATGTGAGTTTCATTAGAGCCAGGTCATAGTGACAGCTGGAATTAAGGTCACCTGAGTATTGCTATTCCAGCTTCCTGCTTTCAATTGTCCATAATGAGCTTCTGAAAACTTTCACACTGCCACTCAAATTTTGTCTGCTTAGGAAGGAGATTTTCCAGCTTCTAGGGAAAAATAAGCTAGGCAAATATCCAGAGAAAGGGTTTTCTTTTTTTCCAAAAGAGTAATTTTTCTAGGAAAAGGACTATGGGCCCTCTGATTTTTAACCATTAAGAAGAGTGTGGCCAGCAAGCCAAGGGAGGTTCTCCTTCCTCTCTACTCTGCCCTGGTGAGGACACATCTGGAACAGCGTGTCCATTTCTGGGCTTCCCAGTTCAAGACAGACAGGAATACACTGGAAAGAGTCCAACAGAGTCCACAAGGATGCTGAAGGGATTGGAACATCTGTGTGAGAGACCTGGGGCTGCTTAGTTTGGAGAAAAGAAAGCTAAGAGGAGATCTGATCAGTGTTTACAAATAACTTGAGGGTGAGTGTCAAGAAGATGGGACCAGCCTCCATTTAATGCTGCCCAGTGAGAGGATAAGGGGCAATGGACAAACTGGAGCACAAGAAGTTCTACCTCAACATAAAGACATTTTCTTTACTGCAAGGGTGACAGAGCCCTGGAGCAGGCTGCCCAGTGAGAGGATAAGGGGCAATGGACAAACTGGAGCACAAGAAGTTCTACCTCAACATAAAGACATTTTCTTTACTGCAAGGGTGACAGAGCCCTGGAGCAGGCTGCCCAGAGAGGTTGTGGAGTTCTCTTTCTCTGGAGACTTTCCAATCCACCTGTGTGGCCTATACTAGCTGAACCTGCTCTGGCAGGGGGCTTGGACTACATGATCTCCAGAGATTCTTTCCAGCCTTCACCACTCTGTGATTCTGTAATACTTGGATGTAAGGAGTAGAAATCCAGGAGTGAACAGCTCTTTAGAGAACAACAGTTTTCTGAACTCTGAGGAAGACCAGTGGTGATGAACTGAGGTTACCAGTGCTCAAACACCATCAGCCATGCAACTTCAGTACTGTATTTGGATTCCCCCTTTTGACAACATCATGTTGTACACAACTGTTCTCCTGACTGGCCCGATTTTGATCTCAGTGACACCAGTTCACATCTTGAATCACTTCATTGATGTAATTGCCTACAAACAATGCAGTAATTCTGGATGGAGAGTCTGTAATTAAGATACAATTCTAGCTTAATCACACACACTGTTGCTAACTACTCTTCAGTTCAGGCTGAATTCCTTTTTCCAGCTCATGCCCATTGTCCATGCACACATCTACAGCTTTTCTTGCTACACAATATATGTGAGCAAGAGTCACTGGGTTTGGGTCAGGTGGGTGTATTCATAGGATTTTTCTGGCTTTGTACATACTTCTTAGACCTTTTGCCTTAATGAACCAAGTCAATGGCTGAGGGAACTGGGGTTGTTCAGCCTGGAGAAGAGGAGTCTGAGGGAAGACTTTATTGCTCTCTTCAACTCCCTGAAAGAAGGCGTGAACCAGGTAGGAGTCAGTTTCTTCTCCTTAGGAACAATTGACAGGAGGAGAGGAAATGGCTTCAAGTTGTACCAGGGCAGGTTTAAGTAGGATATGAGAAGCAACTTGTTGACTGAAAGAGGCTGCCCAGGGAGGTGGCTGAATCCCTGTCCCTGGAGGTGTTTCAATGAGGCAGAGACGTGGTGCTGAGGGCCACGGATTAACCCCAGCCTTGGCAGAATTAGAGAATGCTTGGACTGGGTGATCTGAAAGAGCTTTTCCAACTAAAGTGATCCTGGGATTCCATGAAAAAGAAAAATCAGTTTGTATGCCTATCACTTAGGGAAATTACATTCTTTTAAAAAGTCAAAGAATCAAAAGTTGAAGTATCACAACTTAAATTAGACAAAATTTTGAGTATTAGGCACAATTTTTATACCTAACCATTTCATATGCTGGGAACTCAGGCACACTGCTGGTGTAAGATGTTACAGGTAAGGAAGAACACTGAGCAACTGCTTCGTGCACTACGCTGCATTGACTCATGCTAGCATTTAAAATGACTTTGTATTTCCCTCAGTACTGTTTTAGTTCCCTGTGCTACTGTGTCCTGTACAAACAGGAAACAGGAACCAAACACTAAAAGCAAGACAGCAACTCAGCTTGTAAAACAAGGCAGTGGATGCCTGTGCCAGTGGCTGTTTGCTTATTCTGACTGCAGTGGGAATTTCTGGAAAAGCCCCAAACATCACAAGTGAGGTGTGGAGCCTTTCTGTGCACTATTTCCTTGCTGAGTACACCATTTCATCTCGACCTTTGAGGCCACATTCTGACACAGGAGGGGCATAGACCTGTTGGAGCATGTCCAGAGGAGGCCATGAAGATGATCAGAGGGCTGGAGAACCTCTCCTGTGAGGATAGGCTGAGAGAGTTGGGGCTGCTCAGACTGGAAAAGAGAAGGCTCCAGGGAGACCATAGAGCTGCATTTCAGTATCTGAAGGCGTCCTACAGGAAGGGACTGTTTAGAAGGGCCTGCAGTGATAGGACAAGGGGCAATGGTTTGAAACTGGAGCAGGGGTAATTTAGGTAGGACATCAGGAGGAATATCTGCACAACGAGAGTGGAGAGGTACTTGAACAGGCAGCCCAGGGATGTGGTCAAGGCCAGCCTGCTCTAGTTGGAGGTGTCCCTGCTGAATGCAGGGGGGTTGCTGGCTGCATTAACCCTGGAAAGCTGCTTTCAGCTGTTTCCAGCCGCGGCCACCCATAGAGGGCACCCTCATTGCTCTATGCTGTTGTCCATTGCTTCCTGCTCAAGAGAGCCATGCCCTTGAAATACAGCTTTGAAAGCAGAAGTTGTGAAATGTCCAAGTTTATTTTAGGAAAGTTGGATTTTATTTTTTTTTTTCATTTTGGTTTTGGTTTCTTTGGGTTTTTTGGTTGTGGTGGTTTGGTCCGTCCCCCCCCCCCCAAAAAAAAACCCACAACCTATTTTGCAGAGCAAAGACAAGGAGAGATTAGTATTTTAAAAGCTGTAAAAAGCTGCAATGTAAAACCTTCATTTTCCTGGCTGTTGTACTTTAACTGAAACTGCCTTCAGTGAAGAACAAGAAAAACATTCAATGAAAGTCCTATTCTTTTCCCCTCATACCAGCAAGTACTTAAGAGAATAGGTAAGAGCCTGGGAAGGCTGGGGTTCAATAAATCACAGAATGCTGTCAGTTGGAAAAGTCCTTTCAGCTCATCCAGACCAACTATTCTCTAACTCTATCAAGTGTGCTGCTAAACCATGGCCCTCAGCACCACATCTCTGCCTCACTGAAAACCAAACAAGGTTTTAAAGCTCTGTTTGCCATGGAGTTAAGAGAGCACCAACACAAAGCAACTCAAGTACCATGGCGAGGGTGAAGAAAAGCCAAGTGTGCCAAAGGAACTCCGCAAGTCCTTTCCTGATTACCCACGGGCACTTGAAAAATGTCTTCCTGTGTCTGAGGATCTCTTCTCAGCTGCTGGAGTGGTTTTATGGATTTGGCCTCTCAGTTCTCTCCCAACTCAGTCCCCTGCCTGCACAGAGGAGAAGTAAATGCCTGGGGGCTGGGGAACTGCAGTGTGCTTTGGTTGTAACTGAATTGTGTGAGAATCTGCACCAGAGGATGCAGAAGTCAAAATGAGCTCCCACAGCACCCCACTGGGGTCCTTCACAGAGCAAGACATTGGATTCAACCCTGTTCGTGAGCCATAAGCAGCAGGGGTGGTGCAGAGCTGTAGAGAGCTACTGAGTATCAAGTGCTGCACTTGACAGTCCTTGGGATCTTGTCATCTTTAGCAGCCCAGAGTGTGTGAGAGAGGGAGGTGCATGGCACCTGCCTGCCCCTCTGCTTCCCCTGCCTCATGGTGAGAAAAACGCGTTAACAAAACCATCACCTCCCAAGGGAGAAAACAGCCTCCTTGCTTGCCTGCCCCAGCAGAGGAACTCATCACTGATGAGTTCCAGCCAAGAACAGGCACAGCCATCAGAAGCACTCTGCAGCTTTTTTCTGCAGTGTCACAAGCGTCTCAGCAACACCCAGCAGAGAGAGGATTTCTAAATTAAACCCCCACTAATTCACTTCTGTCAGCAAGGACAAACTGCAAGAGCAGTGCTCATTACACTTTCCCCAGCATCTGTACTTAAGGACACAGAAGATTCTCTTGTCACTGGAAGTCACTGGGGCGAGATGTCCTTACACCCACTGAGTCCTGATGCAGGGATTATGTGACAAAATTCCCTGACTCCAACAGACAGGCAGCACCTTCTCAGGGGAAGCACCCCGATATCCTCCTAGTATGATCCCCAACCACTCTGCCCAGATACAGCCAATTAGTCCTGTGATGGTTTCAGATGGTGGAATGACAGAGGAGAGACTGGATGCCTTGTGGATGATGAGAAAACCAGAGAAATCCATGCCGGTCCATGGCTTGAGGGACAAACACCTTGCCTCTCCCCCAGACAACCCATTAGCCAAGGAGGGAGCCATGCTGCTCTCATAGCAGAGGGGCACTCATCCACCCACCCCACATCATGGCTTGCTGTCACATAGGAGCAGGAGAGAGTGGGGAATCGTGGGCAGAGCACAGCCCCAGGGGCAGGGGGGTACAGAGTCTAATGCAAGAATCCACATGACTATGACAGGGAGAAGCAGCCCAACATCAGCGCTGGGAACAGCTCTAGCCAAAAAAGGAGAAGGCAGGGAAATACCAGAAGCCTGAGAAAGGAGAAAGGCAGCACAGGCTGTGCTTGAAGAGGGGAAAGCACACAACATCTAGGTGAAAGTATCAGACAGCTCCTGTAGTGGTAAGAAGCACAGGCAGGTTTGCAAGTCACGGGTGGTGTTCATTTCTGTTGAACAGCCAGCCATGGACTGAAGGGATCACCTGCTGTGGCTGCTTGGTACCCACTACTGTCTCACAGTTTGTCATCTGCTAGTTTGCCATCTGAGACAACTCTCATGAGGATGGCTTGATGAGGTGCTAATTTCAAGCTCTCCTGAAAGCACAGCTCCTTCCCTTGTGGTTAAAGATGACTTCCCATACTGGACATAAAGCCGCTCAACACTGCTCCCTGCACACAGGGCACTTAGTGCTGCTGCCCAGAGTAGGCAACTGGGATCATTTCAGTCATCCAGGTCTATCTAGAACTGGCTTAGCTCCCTCCATACTTTAAGGTGTCAGAGGAGTCAAAGAAGCAAAGCTTAGAGCCTTGGAAATCTCCCCCAGGATGTTCTCAGTAAGAAGGCAGTCAGGGCCTCCAAGGCATTCCTGGGAAACACAAGAGAATTCAGACATTTTGTAGGAGAAGGAAAAAAAAAAAATGAAAGAAATCCAAGTCTGGTGCAAAGAGCTGGAGGAAAGCAACGGGCAGTTTTGTGGATCAGTCAGGCACTGAGTGAACCCACCATAAAACAGAGGCTCCTTGGGAAAAGAGCCATTGATGCTGTGCCCGTGCCCTTTTTACCCAGTGCAGGGGGACAGTCTGGCACAGTACCTCTTAGCTTAGCAAGGGGAGAACCACTGGTCCAGCTAGAAAAAGCAGGAGGCTCTAGTGAGCTGGAACATCTCTTTCCACAATGGCATTCAGTCTGGGCTGCTTTTTCAAGAGAGCACAAAGGGAGCCCTCACAGCTACTTGTAGGAAGCCAGGCAAGGATCAGAGACCTTTCATCATGTGTTCCTCAGGCCTCCCAGCTCCACCCCACAAGACATTTTCCAGACTTTCCAGTCAGCCCTGAGATGTTGACTCGTGCACCAGCTTCATCAGCTCTCTGGCATAATCTCACTGCATTCCCTCCCACCTTCAGTGAGATAAGAGAGTTGGGAATGTTCACAATGGGTGTTGTTACTACCCCACTCTGGAAACCAAAGCAAACATCAGGACACTTGCTGCCAATCCCATGGGATGCCTTCTCTATGGGACCAACACCAATTTTCCTGGTGAAACATCAACTCCAAAAAAAAGCTCCTTTTCAGGGTTGCTCTCTTAACAAATAGGAGGCTTCATCAGGAATGGATCTGTGAAAGGAGCATTTGGCAAGGAGCTGCAGCAACTCAGGTAATTTGTATGCTTCTGATTATCAGAGGTGATTCACTTCTGTTCACTCTGCACCAGGGGTTGTGAAAGACGCTGCATTTATCTGCACTGACTCACTGTTTCACAACAGCAGGTGAAGGTATCGCTGCTACTACTATGACAGTGGGAAGGCTTGGGCCAAAACCCTGACACCAACCAGGGAAACACTGAAAAGGGTTTTGGTAAATCCAGAGAAATGAGGAAATGTGATTTTAAAAAATTAAAATAATAATAATGAAAAGAATCAATATTCTCCTCCTCCTCTGTTGAAGAGATGGTGTGAGAACCCTGAAAAGAAACCACAGAATGCATCAGGTTGGAAGGGACCCTCAAAGGTCATCATGTGCAAACCCCCCCGCATTCAGCAGGGACATCTCCAGCTAGAGCAGGTTGCCCAGGGTCCCCATCAAGTTTGACCACGAATGTCTCCAGGGACAGGGCCACAACCTCCTCCCTGGACAACCTGTTCCAACCAACGTTCCACGTTTCATCACTTAGGTTCTGGAACAGAAATTCCTCCTGATGTCCAACCTAAATCTGCCCAGCTCCAGTTTCAAACCATTGCCTCTTGTCCTACCACCACAGGCCCTTCTAAACAGTCCCTCCTCAGCCTTCCTGTAGGTCTCCTTCAGATATTGAAATGCAGCTCTAAGGTTTCCCTGGAGCATTCTCTTCTCCAGTCTGAACAGCCCCAACCATCTTCACAGAAGAGGTTCTCATCTTCATGGCCTCCTCTGGACCTGCTCCAGCAGGTCCATGTCCTTATTCTGTTGGGTGCAGAACACAAGTTGGACCCAACATTGCAGGTGAGGTCTCTCCAGAGCAAAGCATCAGAATCACCTCTGTCAACCTGCTGGCCAAGGTGTCTTTGATGCAGCCAAAACCATGCAGATGTTCTGAGGCAGCTGTCTGCCAAGAAGCCAAGAGGGTATTTATCTCTCTGGAAAGCTTGCTTCAATACAGGTTTTGCTTGTAGACAGACTTACAAGGAACACACTTAAATCAGCTTAGCATACAGATCACCTTAAATCAGCTTTTGGACAATTCTGTCTCATACATCCATGTTGGATGGAATAGAATCACAGAATGGTTTAGGTTGGAACGGACCTCAGATGTCATCTACTCCAACCTCCCTGCTGTGAGCAGGGATGCCTCTCAACTAGACTCAGCTGCTCAAGGCCCCATCCAACCTGGCCTTGAACATCCCCAAGAAGGAGGCATCCAGAACCTCCAAGGGAAATCTGTTCCAGATTCTCACCACCCTCATACTGAAGAACTTCTTCACATGCACTGTAACCCTGCTCTCCCTCACCTTCGTCCTGTCTCTAGACACCCTTAGGAAAAGTCCCTCTGCATCCTTCCTGTAGAATACATTCAGGCATCAGAAGGTTGCTCCAGGTCCCCCTGGAGTCTTTTCTTCTTCAGGCTGGACAACCCCAGCTCCCTCAGCCTGTCCTCACAGCATTTTCTTAAAGCATCATTTTTCATACTGAGTAAGTTCCCCTGGAGTCAAACCCACAAAAATTCAGTGTTTAAAGCAGGGTCACCAGATTTGAGAGAGGGAGGCAGAGGAATTAAAGGCTGAAGGAAAGACAGGTCTTAAGAGAAGTCCCAGGAATAAAGGGAAGGCAGCACAACTCTGTGTGCTTGTTGTGGTGTTACTTATCAGGTCCAATTAACGTGCTGGGAAATGATGGCTCTCACTGCTCACCCAGCACTGGTATTCACTGTCACTGCTGTCACAAGTGCTCAACAGCTGGAGAGGAGACAGGGTTTGTAAGGCATTGGCTTCCTCTCAAGCAAGAAATCTGACTGACTGAACTTTTCAGCTGAAGAAGCATTTCTGTGCCAAAGGAGACACAAACCAAGAGGGAATGGAATGGCAGAAAGGGATGCAGTGATACAACTCTACTCAGTGCAACATTACTCCTCAGACTGCTCCTCAGCCCTGGCCTTCCTCCTATCCCAGAAATGCACAGTGCTTTCATGGCCAGGGAGAACATTCCCTCTCCAAGGTCCTATATCACAAGGTTAAAAGCCTGTAGTTATTGGGTAACAGCTGTCAAGTGGAAGCAGCTCAGTAAGTGCAGCTTATGTGAGATTCCATACATAAAGACATGCACTAGGAGCAGACCTTGGGAAATGTGGTATGGTCCCTGGTAGGTAAAGAGGGCAGAAAGCAAACAAATAATGAAAAGAGGACAACTTGACTGAGAAGCCAGAATGTGGGGCCAGGAAGAGATGCTAGCACTGTTGGATCCCTGCATAGTACCCTACTTCTCCAGAACAACATTCACCACAGCTCATGGCCCAAAATCAAACCAAAGTGGGGAATGAAAGCATTGATTGTCTTGTTAACTGAGTTCCAGGTCATTAAACGGGAGGCAAGAGGTAGGCATTGGCCCCTGATGAATGAATGGACAAGATACAAGCACAGTCACATGCTTAGTGCTGCAAAGAGATGATCTCTGTAATTATCATCTCTGGGGAAGTGTTCCAAAGAGAAAACAAGAAAGGAAATTGCAATGGGTCTATTTATTTCCATATCTGCTGTATGACTGAGAGCCACTCGGCAGCCTCTGCTATTTGTAAGAGGGTTTCCCAACAAACGTTCCCAAAGGTGCAGGAAAAGGGCTTGGGCATTGTTTTCCCAACACACAGCAACAGCCTGACAGGCAGAGCTCCCCACCCCATGAAGGAGAGGCTGCAAGAGCATGCTTGCCGCAGGGACAGTGGGGCACAAGTCACAGTGCCAGGGAAAGAGAAGACACAGACAAGTGCTTCGTGGTACAGGAGGAAGCTGAGGTTGCTGGCAATATCCACTTCACCACTGCAGGGACAAAGGAGGTGGTGACATGCTAGAAGAAGCAGACTGCCAAGTGCCTGGTGTGCCAGGTGTGCTCTTGACTTTCAGGCTGCCCATTTCCCAGGTCTGCTAGCCATGAGGGCTCAGGCTGTACCAGCCCCTGTGGTCTAAGAGCATGCTGTTCACACTGATGATTCTTGTATCCACACACAATCCTTAACTATGGAAAGGCAGAAGGGTCCACACTTACCAGTCTCTCAAGCCTCTCACTCAGGTCTCTAAACCTTCCTGAGGACTGTCTGGACAATTCGTTACGGTAGTGGATGTTGGTGATTTTCACACTGCTGCTGTAATAGAACAGCTTCTGATCTGCAAGGGAAGAGAGGCACAGACAATGCTCAAAGCACCAAGAGGAGCAAACTGGAGAGACACAGCTGACATCCAGACACCTGGTGAGTGAAGGAGCCTTCATCTGCACCCAATCCATACAAACACAGCTTCCAAATGTCAGAAGCCCAGAAGCAGAACTCAGTTGGTGATCTGAGCCTAGTAAGTGACAAAAATCCCAATTTCCTCAGCAGTTAGGTTTGAGCTCATAGGGGATCACAAGCTACCTTCCCTCCTAGCCTGCATGCCCACTCAGTGCCAAGCCCTGGCACACAACTGCTGGTGCCCAGGGCAAGCAACCAGAGACCCACCACAGGCAGAGGTAAGTGGAAGGCTCTGTTTATCATTGGTGTACGGGCAACCAGCAGACTTGTGTGTTAACCTCATCACAGAAGCAGATCATGAGGAACATGTGAAAGGAGTGAAAGCAAGTCAAAGCCACCAGAAACCACTGCTCTAAACTGCCCTGCACAGCAGGAAATGTTCCAAAGGGATCTACACAGAGAGGAATGAGAGCTCTAGAGAAGCTGGTGGGCTTTCTCCAAACAAGCCTTAGGAAGCCTGATGAGGCGCAAATTGCCAGCGTTGTGTGGCACAGTAAGCACAAAGGAAATGCCCTAAACACAGTACAGTGCTGTGTGGTGTGAAACTTACCATATGACAGAAAGTAAGCCAGGAGCCCAATGGTGATAGCTGCTGCTAGGGCTGTTCCAAGAACTATTAGAGCAATTTTCCAGGGCTCAAGCTGTCTTATTTTGATGGCTGGCTGATGAATTCTGGGGGGAAATAAGCAGAACAAGAGGATAAGATTAAGAAAAGATCCTTTTCTATTTACAAATACCCCAAAAAATTAAGCCAAAGTTTTCTCCCTCAACATCAGCTGATTCTTCCCAGCATCATTAATTGACTTCTCAACCTTGAAAATGAAACAACAACTCCAAACTGTTTTGAAAAGAGGCAGAAACGTGGTGCTGAAGGCCAAGGTTTAGCATCAGCCACGGTACAGAGTTAGAGAATGCTTGGACTTGATGAATTTAGAGGGCTTTCCCAACCATAACCACTCTGTAATTCTATGAAATACTGGGATATGCTAGAAATCACAGAACACAGAGTTTGAGGGTCTGAGGGGTTTTATTATTAGGGCCAAATTAAGTAGGAGTCCCATTAAGCACTTTCTTACATGGATATGGTACTTAAGGACATGGTTTAATGGCCATGGTGATGTCAGATCAATGGCTGGACTCTATCTTAGAGGTGCATTCTAACCAAAACAATTCTATGGTTCTATGTGACCCTCAACTGGAATTATTAATTAATTTTTTTTAAACCTGGTAGCTTTTCATACAGCAATGTATGCAGCTTTCAGATGGTTGAACAAATCAGTCATCAGATACACTGCCACCTTGGTTCCCCAAACTGCTGTGTGCAGTAACACTGGTGAGGAGCCTGCCATGCCTCGTGCACTCCATGCCTACACATTCTCCATATCTACACACTCTCCCAGCTGCTCAGTCCATTTCAGCCCTCAAAGCAGGGCTGGACAAAAAAAAAAAAACAAACAAATGAAAACCAGAAAAATACTTCAGAGGGTCAGCCTCTGCTTCCTCTTCTACCCAGACTAAATCTAAAAGCAAAAGCCAAGCACTGGCTGCTTCCAGCAGTATTTGCTGAAGTGATGGAATGACAGGGAAAAGCAAGGACCAGGGAACATGGGCAGGAAGCCTCCCTGGATGCTTCTCTCTGCCATGCTCTTAATTTCACAGGTGCTGATCCAAATGAACTCAAGGAAAGCCAACAGTCAGTAGTTAGACAAAAAAACTGCCTAGGAAAAAGAAAAAAGTTACTTGCAGCAAGTTCTCTCTTTGGCTATAAACTCAAAGACATCTGAAGATCCTTGCAGCCCTGTTTCTGTTATGTTACTAGCCATTACAAAATACAAAACAGGTGGCTGCCAACAGAGGCTACAAGGATGCTGAAGGGACTGGAAAATCTGTCTGATGAGGAAAGGCTGAGAGACCTGGGTGTCAAGAAGCAGGGTCCAGGCCCTTTGCAGTGCTGCCCAGTAACAGGAAAGGGGCAATGGACTCAAGCTGCAACCCAGGAAGTTCCACCTCAATGTGAGGAGAAACTCCTTTGCTGTGAGGGTGACAGAGCCCTGGAGCAGGCTGCCCAGAGACGTGGAGTCTCCTTCTCTGGAGACTTTCAAAACCTGTCTGGATGTGTTCCTGTGGGACCTGCTCTGGGTGATCCTGCTTTGGCAGGGGGGCTGGACTGAATGATCTCCAGAGGTCCCTTCTACCCCCTAACATTCTGTGATTCTACAGTTCTTGGCAGAGTTCTCCATTCTACCTCCCTCATGCAAACACTTATGCCTTGGGGTTAAGGTACAGCCTCCCCCTGGGAAAGCAGGCTGCAGGGATCCACTGTTGAGGGCATCTCAGTGTGTTCCCACATATAATTGCAAGGAATAATTGCAAGTGACTACTGCAGCTACATGCAGGAATAAGACAGCAAGCACACTGTGTATGGTACATAAATATTAAAGCAGGTTCTGGTATTTCATTCTGGAATCACAGAATCATTTTGGTTGGAAAAGGCTTCTCAGGTCATCATAAAGCCTTGCAATTACAACAGTATGACTGCAGCACAGAGAACCCAGGCTAAATATTGTGACATTTGCTTGAGTGAAAATGGGAACACTCCTTTGACACTGTTCTGGCTTGTCCTGGAACTCCTAACTAGAGGTTCCTACACTCCTGCTGTCCTCTAAAGCAGCTATTAACTAACCTCTCATCTCATGTGATTTGCTCCAAAACACATCTGTGAATGCATAGCAGAAAAATAAAAGATAGTCATTCAACTGTCCTGTTAAGTGTTTGGAGAGTAGCAGCTCCATATTTCTGAGGCTACTGCATGAAGTTGCCTTAAAACTTTCACTAGAGGAATTAAAGATATGTAGGTATAAACAGTTAGGACTCTACCTCATTAAGAAGAGTATCTCTACATCACAGAATCCTGGAATGGTTTGGGTTAGAAGGAACTTCAAAATTCATCCAGTTCTAGCCCCCTGCCACAGGCAGGGACACCTCCTCCTATGCTGAAGGCCTCATCCAGCCTGCCTTTGAACACCTCCAGGACTGGAGCCTCCACAGCTTCTCTGGGCAACCTGTTCCGGTGCCTCACATGTGTCATGGGCAAAAAGTTCTTCCTAATGTCTCAGTCAAGCTCCTTCCAGTTGGAAGCCATTGCCCTTCATACTGTCACTCCAAGTCCCTCTCCAGATGTCCTGTAAGCCCCAGATAGTAGCTCTTAGAGGAAACCATGAAGTGGGTGGTGAGTTCAGGTTTAATTTGTCCTGTGGGTTTGTTGGCTTTTTCCCCCACCCCACCCCAGCAGTCTTTGGCACAACTTACACGCTTTGCAGCTGTGTCTGCTATCTTTGTAGAGAGGCTAAGCTACAAGAACAGGCAACAAAATGAACAATCAAAGGCATTCCACTCAACACAACCCCCTCACACTCATTCTTGTAGATGCTCTTATCTTATAAGGAGCTGCCTTGATTAAACCACATGGAAGGAAAACCACTTAAAAGGTCTTTCGGCTCTAATGATCCTGGCACAGCCCCAAACTCAAATGCAGGGTTTGAGAAGCCCGTTTGAAAGGCTGGGTGCCATTCTCTGCACTGCAGAGAAGAAATGAGTCCCTGTCCTATCAGTGAAAGAGATGTGGCCTGAGAGCAGGCTAAGGTGGCTGGGCACAGTTACATAGCAGGTGCTGGACATTTGAAACCCTTTTGGCATCTTTCATACGCAAGGTAACGGTTTTTATGATTCTAACTCTTCATTTCCTCCCTTCCAAGTTCAATGTTACCATTTAATAAGCAGAACCCCCAGCCCACAATGCTTGCTCACAGGTGTAATTGCACTCAGATACCTGGCTTTCACTTAATTCATGTTTGAGGGCTTCATTTCAAAGAGGTGCAGAGGGGACTCAGTATCAGCTTCTGAACTGTGTTTCCTTAGACAAGAGGGTGTTGGATAAATACATCTTAGAAAGTCACTTGATGGCAGGGGGGCTGTTCTGGAACTTGGGATGTCTGGTTTCTGAATAAAGTCTCCCCATTCCTTTTAAATAACAACTGGGAAGATTCACTTTCCCATCAAGTCAGGCACTCCATGCCAGCACCTTGGGAACTATCAGCTCAAGGAAGCAGGAGCAGGGAGCGTAACCAAGAAATCCACAGCAGGATTAAAACCACTCCAGCTGAGAAAGTCACTGAAATTGTTCAGACCAGAAATGGAGATTTTAAGCCTGCATCACATACCAGCTGCAAGCCTCCCATTGCCCTGAGTGGGTTTTCTGCTGGGGCCCCTTCTGCCTGCAGCCTGCATGGTCCTCCCCTCTGTTCTGTTCCAGGCAGCCATGCCCATGCAGAAATCTTAAATACAGTGCAGTCAGAGACTGGATTTCACCTCTCAGCAGAAGATTGCCAAATCCCAGACTAAGATTAGTCTGATTAGGAAGAGCGGTGAAATATTTGCTGCCAAACCACAAAACCTGAAGCACAACTGCCCACGCTGACATACCAATTTTCCTTGGCTGTCCTCTCTGTCTCCCAGTCATGGTTGTGGCTTTTTCAGCTGGCATTTTCCTAGAAATAGCCCAAGTCATGAGTGGTGGTAGGAGTTTTGGAGCTCTGCATTCCCTACTTGGGTTCTCTGGATCCTGACCACAAAGAAGGGATCCAGAAACCCTGTCCTCAATAAGCTCACTCCAATAAGCCCAGAGCCAGAAGGATCCCTGCCTCTATGCATCTTACAAGGCAGCTATGAGAAGGACACAGTTAATTACATCTGGTGATTTTTGCCAACAGGAGCATTGATGGGGGGGGAGTGGAATCAGTCTCAAAGGAAAATTAAAAATCCTAAGTGATAACCTAATTTGTTTTTTAAAAACTCAATAACCATGTGATAAACACATTAAATAAATCACACGTGCACCTGCCTCACAACAGCCTGAAACCTCTTAGCTTACAAAACAAATATCAGTGTCTTGTACCTGCTGGAATTCAGAATCACTGAAGGGTTTTGGTGGGAAAAGCCCTTCAAGCTCATGCAGTCCAGCCATTCTCTCACTCTGCCAAGCACATCTCTGCCTCTTTGAAACACCTCCAGGGATGGGGATTCAACCACCTCCCTGGGCCGCCTATTCCAATCTTTGAGAACCATTTCAGTCAAGAACTTTCTTCTCATGTCCAACCTAAACCTCCCCTGATGCAACTTGAGGCCATTTCTTCTTCTCCTATCACTTGTTCCTAGGGAGACAAGGCCACCCCCCACTTCACTGCAACCTCCTTTCAGGGAGTTGTAGAGAGCAATGAGATCTCCCCAGAGCCTCCTCTTCTCCAGACTAAACACCCCCAGTTCCCTCAGCTGTTCCTCACCGGCCTCTCAATGTCCTTCTCGGAGTGAGGGTCCCCATTAGCGTCACTTCTTGCATAGAAGCAGAATTAAAACTGACTTCTACAAGTCAAATTGCCTGCTTCAGAGGAGAAGCCTCCAAGGTGTTTCTCAGCAGGGCAGAAAGCACTCTGACACCTCTGGGAAGCTCTCCACTACCTGCAGTGAGCTTCACCTCAGAGACAGTGTCTAGCTAAGTCAGAGTGACAGTCATCATGACCAGGAAAGAGAACACAGGCTCTGCTCTGGCATGCATGCATTGGCAGTGTCTGCTCAAGAAAGGTGCTGACAGGACAGCCCAACAGCCAAACCCAACAAGTCACCTCAAGATGATCTCTTCTGGGCTATTAAATGTCCTTTGCTTTCAGTCCTGTAAGAGGGGTGTGTTTAGACAGACCAATCTTCTCCAGAGTTTTACAACAGACAGTGCTTCAATTTTATTGATGTGGTGTGAGAAGGAGGAAAGAAGAGAAAATGCCCTGTCTCAGCCTTATCAGTCTCTGTGAGCACACAGGGCAGCGTGCTCACAGGACACAGCACAGGACAGTGGTCAGTCTGTCTGCTGACAGAAATCTTTTACTGTTACATGAAATGTTACTGGAAATCAACTCCATGCACACCAGATGAAGACTTCTGCAAGTCTGACAGAACAGAGCAGCTCTTGAGGCTGCACCTTGATTCTGGGTTTAGTTTTGAGCCCTCACTCCAAGAGGGACATTGAGGTGACAGACCACATGAAGGTTTTTTGGTTGTCTTGTATCAGAAGCGTGACAGATTTAAGCAATCCCATGCTTTGTGTCAGTTTGACTTCATTCATAATGAAGATCTCTCTTGTAACCTGTAATATAGACATGAAGGACAATGTGATGGACACAGAATGGCTTGACTTTAATGGCATTCTGCTGAACCAAATCATAAAACCCTCTGTGAAAATTCATAATGTGAGGCACTTCTGCAACACTCTGTAAGAGGATCAGCAAAGGCCAGAAAAGCTACTGGGTGCCCACTGGGGATTGCTCAGTTATGATGAGAAGATCTTAAGGCTCAGGGAGGAGGTCCTTTCTCATTCTGGTTTTCTTGTCTAAAATGGCAAAGGAACACTAATGGTACCAATTCCATACCAGTTCAATCAGTGTAGCAGAGTCCATAACACTTCACTGTGGTTTCTTGGTATCTGCATCTTCTCTGGGGCAAACTGAGCAGTATTTGGTTTCTCTTTGGTACCATGCAGGAACCACATCTGCCTGCTGCAATAATCAAGGTTAACTCCCACTGATGCCAATGCGACATGAGTGTCCTTGCAGCAGGGCTGGTATCCATTTCCTGTTACACCTCAGCAGCCTGTAATTTACAATCATTTTGTCCAGCTCCTGCATGACAAACTGGTGCAAGTGGCACTGCATTTCCACCTACCTGTAGACTATCACATACTGCAGCAGTCACTGTACCTCACCCTGCCAGGGCACTAACGCTTCATGAGGAAGTTGGAGGTAGGGCACTGCTTCCCAGACTGCAGGACACAGCACAACAGAGGGACAAGAACAGCAAGGCTGTCTACTCCACCCAGCCTTTCTTAGCAGCTTTGCTTCCTGAAGGATTTTATGGAGCACGTGCTCCAGCTTAGCTTGAAATGTGATAAGAGGCATCTTGGGGCTGGATATAGCTAGAGCTGAAGCACTGCCCTTACAAGACACAGCACCACAAGCTCAAGCAGCGCAGCTTCCAGCTCCACACTCAGGTCTATGCCCTTGCCCAGTGAAGAGCTCTGGACATTTCACAGGCTGCTTGGGGGCTTTGATTCAGACCAGGCTGTCTCCATCCCTGCCCAGGTGTGTAAATATTCAATTATCCAACACATGATCCCTAGCATCCTGCAGATTTTACAACGATCTAAGCAAATATCTACTCTAACTAAATCTGCTAACAAGGAGGCAACCAAACTCGACACAGGTTGTTTAACTACCCCCCCCCCAGCACACTGTCTATAAGGTTATTTACACCCCTGTTGCTATCAGCAAGACCTGGCAACTGGCTTCGCACCTAAGCAGAACAGGGAATGGGTTCTCTACTCTGCCCCGGAGAGGACTCTTGCTTGACATCCTCTGTGTGCAGCATGCACCAGCTGGTGTGCACAGCTGATGGGACTTCTGCTTCACCTGACAGATAAAGCAGCAGAGCTTTTAGGGCATGGATACTCAACAAGGCAGAGGGTCTTTGGGTATTGAGCAGGGTACCACTGGGGAGCACAGAACTAAAAGCTGAACTCTGTCTTCTCCTGATAAAGTCAATATAGACTAAAATGTTATAGAACCATGGAATTGTTTGGGCAGGAAAAGAACTCTAGGATCAGTGAGTCCAACCAGCAACCTAGTACCACCATGAACATTAAACTATGTCCAAAAATGCCATGCCCACACATTTCTTGAACACCTCCAGGGATGGTGACTCCACCACCTCCCTGGGCAGCCTGTTCCAATCCCTGACCAGTCTTTCAGGAAAGAAATTATTCCTACTATCCAGACTAAACCTCCCCTGGCACAATTTGAGGCTCTTTCCTGTCCTTCTATCACCTGATACTAGGGAGAAGAGACCAACCTCCATCTCACTGAATTTTCCTTTCAGGGAGTTGTATAGAGCAATAAGATCTCCCCTCAGCCTCCTCTTCTCCAGACTAAACAACCCCAGTGCCCTTACCTGCTCCTCACCAGACCTGTTTCTCCAGACCCTTCATCAGCTCTTTTCCCCCTTCTCTATTGTCCTCACAAAAGGAGAAAGCACTGAAGTGGCCACAAATAAATTTTCTCAGTCCAGTATCCATGTTTCTATTTCAATATGTCCAGAAATAATTAACCCCTCCAATTCTTAGAAATACTGAGGATGGGAACAATAAGTAGCCTTGCAATTACCCCCAGCCATTTACCCAAAGCAGTACCAGAGAGGAGATTAATGTAGTCTCTAGCAATCCCTCCCAAAATACAGCCCCCCCACCAAATCATCAGTGTTACACCCCCCAGTAATTCCAGATTCTTCTAGATTCTTGCTCCTGAGGTTATTTTTTCAATCTTTGTCAACTGCTGAGGCAACAACATAAACCAAACTTGAGGGAGGCTGAACATCTCCTCCTGTTGCCACTTGGAATCAGGAGCCAGAGAGTTGAACAGAAACGACAAATTCGAGGAGACTCACTGGACATTTATGATCAGGTCCTTGCTCTGACCCAAGGAAGCAAGCAGTGTGTCACAGCTGGGAGACTTGGTTCTGTTAAAATGCTCTGAATTTTCCAGCACTGTCTTAAATGTTGTTACAGCAAAGCAAAACTGAGGCCATCCAGCTCCTCTGACTGGACAAAATACTTTGGCACAAAACAGCTTGTCAGAGTCGTGCTGCCATCACTGGACTTTTAACTGGACTGTTTGAGGGAAATAATATTGTAACTCAACCCAAGTGAAACCCATGGTTTCCCAAAATTGTGTTACTAACACTGGATTTTGGCACAAAAGAACTTCCCAGATTATGCACTGAGCAATAAAAGCTTGCTGGGGCAGGATAAGACAATCACAGCGAGGAAAGGTGTCAATCTAAGCCACCCTATTCTCTCGCTAAAGAGAAGGCAGATATTCGTGCTCCTGGCCACGCTAGGGAAGGATTCACCTCTGCATTTCTCACTCCAGCCATGTGTTATTCTTTCCTTCCCAACCACAACATCCAAAGCCTCCCCTTCAGCCTGCAGCTTACTCTTTAGCTTTCCCCTTTTCAGGCTGCATATTCCAGATGGGTCCATGCTGTGCCCTAGATCTAAAAGGATGAGAGGAGCAGAGAGAGCAGCAAGGTCCAAGGTGAGGCAAGAGAACAGACAAACTCCTTTTCCAGATCTATAGATGTCCTTGAATTCCTAAAGCTGTCCCACAGGCAGTATCCTTTACACCCCCTGCACCTCCAAATCAGACTTCCCGAGTTAAGACACACCACCTACTTTTGAAGGTCCCATGGCAGGTCCCGGTAGGTCTGGTATCCCTTCTGACCACCAACCAAGGCTCGACTGAAGTCTGGGCTACGTAGCGAATGCGGCTGGTAAACGCAGGAGTCGCGCTGACTGCTGTGACGGGAAGGGAAAGGTGCTGAATGAAGATCCTTCATTGAGGCACGGCTGGCGCAACACCCAGCACCCTGTGGGTTATTGCAAAACGAGGGAGCAGACTTCAGCGTGAAAACAAGCAGAGGTGAGCATGGAGTTGATAACGAGACTGCAGCCTTCGGATCAGCTCCGCATCAAAGAGCTCCCCAGGCAGAGATGGACAGAGCAGATAAACCGGCCCAGGCACGAGGGCTGGTTCTTCACCACAGCACAACAGGAAGCGCCAGAGGTTTCCCTTTTCCAGCACTCCCTTTCTGCCCAGCCTGTGTCCCTGCACCAGGCCTTCTCCTGAGCGGCACCTTCTGTCCTGCGCTCACTGCGAGGCCCACAGCACCTTCTGCCCTGCGCTCGCTGCGAGGCTCACAGGACAGAGGCACCGCACTGCCCGCAGCGCTGAGCCTCTGGCCTTCCAAGGCAGCCAACACAAAGGCCAAACACAACCTGCAGGCACCAATGGCTCGGTCAGCCCGGCCTGTTCTCCTCAGCGCTCACTCCTGCACTGCTGTCCTGGTCTCCCTTGGCATCAGAGACATGTCAACTATAAGTATCCAGCCTCCTAATTACATGTTAGTCACTTAATGGCTGGCATAACCCCGCCTGTGGAAAATGCTTACTCAGTGAAAATGGCCACCAATCTGCTTGGAATTCCCTTCTCCCAGCACAAACGTGACCCTTCAGAGCTGGCTGGAGAGGGGCAAAGGTGGACATCCTCCAGTGAGATATTAGCTATTTACATCTAAAAAACAAAACCAAAAAGGAAAATTGCCAGAACCCAAAATTCCGATTTCTAGCCTTCGATGCGCTTCAATTTGCGCCAAAAGGTCTGAAGCGTTTGCTTCTCCAATGAAGTCTCAACATTTCAGTCATTTTTATGGGAACATTTCTCATCTTCCAGAATAAAAAACCCTCTGTAACAGAGTGAGGAAAATACTACTACTACTACAGCCAAGACAGAAGTTTTCCTTACTCATACCAAGCCCTTTCCCATCTTTTCCCAAAAATGCCCACTTGGGTGCACTCGGATGCAGTTGTAGGCACAGCCCATTTTTAGCAGTGGGAAAAGTTGACTGGTGTTGCACAGCATCTCCTGTTTCTTTAAGACTGATTTCTTCCTTTGCTTTAATCAAATCAATTAATATTTTTGGGGCTTCATCTAGCTTCCAGTAGAAAAAGCCCTGCTGGAGTTCCCTGTCTTCCATGAGGATTTACAGACTGAATACACAGTTACCTGTCAAGCACTCTCATCCTCTTTGGGCATTCTCTTTCCCCTCAGCTTCGTTCTTTTCTATTTAAGGGTTAATAAAACTCAACAAATTTTGTGCACAAAGGCAAACCCTGCTCCACCCAGAAACACAGCCCACACCCCCAGGGACTCCAGATGAACTGGGGATGAATTACAGACCAACTCAATCCAGAAGTCAAAATAGTTTCTTTTCTTCCTCTCTTTTAATACTGTGATTACAGAACCTGACATCCTTGCAAGACTCACTCATAGAACAGAGAAACCTTAACCGAGTTTCAGACATAACACAAAGGAGGACACAGAAACTTCTGCCCAGAATGGTCAGGCTGAGGTTTTGCACAGCGGACTGCTCACAGAGAGCAAAGCTGGCAGCACTGTGAGCAGATTACTGACATGAATTTGTTCACTAGTATTTATTAATCAAGTGCACTGAAATCTAGACCAAAACCACTGAGAACAGAGAACCTTTGAAGTCTTTACCTTGCAAGATGGAGAATATTTTCCCTGATGTGCCCAGAAGTTCAAAGGCCAGTTCTGCCCACCTAGGTTCCAGCAGGAGCAGGTTTCAGCAAACAGGTCCCTCAGATTTTGGCCTCTGAAACAAGGCTCTGGGGAAGCAAACAAAATGAATTACAATATAAGGTTGTAAAGGGTCTCAGAAGGTGGTGGTAGAGGGAAGGTCTTGAAGAACAGATGAATAAACATCTGGTAACTTTCAGAACACACTAGGAAGGACCTTCTGGTTGTTATTCCAGAGCATGAACAATAGAGGTATTCCACAAATGTGATTTGACTTCCCTACAATCAAGACTATTTTTGTGATCTGCATCATTAAAAATGAAGCTGGAGCACATCCCCTGTGTAGACAGCCTGCAAGAGCTGAGGCTGTTCAGACAAAAAAAGGCTCTGGGGAGACCTTAGAGCAGATTTCCAGTACCTGAAGGGGGCTACAAAAATGCTGGGGACGGACCTTTGACAAGGGCTTGGAGTGACAGGATGGGGCAATGGCTTTGAGCTGGAAGAGGGAAGATTGAGACTGGAGATTAGGAAGAAATTCTTTACAGTGAGGGTGGTGAGACACTGGAACAGGTTGCCCAGGGAGGCTGTGGATGCCCCCTCCCTGGATCTGTTCAAGGCCAGGTTGGATGAGGCCTCAAGAGACCTGGTCTAGCAGGAGGTGTCCCTGCCCATAGCAGGGGGGCTTGGGTAATCTTTGAGGTCACTTCCAACCAAAACCATCCCATAAATCTATGAAAAAGGTTGCTTTTAGTTTCAAATGAAATGTTAAAATAAACTGTCCTGGAAACCAGTGGAAAATGAGAAAACAGACTTGTGTCAGATCATGCAAAAATCAGATTGCATGCACCTGCCCCCCAGGAACAATAAACAGTACAGACAGGCCAGAAAAGGGCAATGATTAAGGACTAATTTTCTGCACAATGAATCAGCAAGCTGCACAGTGCTTAGTCTGATGGGGTTATTCAGCAAGCTGAGGCAGCTACCAACCTTTTTTTCCTTCATATCAGGGAAGCAGAAGGGAAGCCAGCTATCAAAGCATGGGGGTGGGAATCCCAGAATGTGGGTACACAGGATTTTTGTGAATGAAAGTGTAAAAATTAACCCTGCAAAGTCAGCCCAGCCGGTCAGACAGACAGACTGCTTGCCTAGGAATGGTAATAACAGGCTGCCTGAGTTTGTGTTTGCATACTTACACAGGCTCCTGGGCTGTAGAGGCAAAGAACGCCTTCAGAGAAGTCTTTTTTGCCAGCCCCATAGCAATAACATCTTTGGAATTTACAAGCACAGATGCTTTACATAATTGTCTCTACCAGTTACTCAACTCAGGCCATGAGTTTTAGTCCAAAGACTGCGGTCAATCCCTTCTTGACAGAAATATTTGAAAGAGCTGACAGAAGTGATGTTAAACAGCATGACCTTGAACAAGCTGAACCAATCAGACCTCCCTGGAGCAGGGGGTTAAAGGAGGTGACCTCTTGTACATCCCTCCCAACCTAAGTTACTCTGTGATCCTGTGACCACATGGTGAGACCGAAGTGGTACACTGTGCTGAAATCCTTCCTGAGGACAAGGTCATTCCTGTTTCATCAGCACACTTTGACAGCTCAGTGGTGGCTTCAAGGCCTTCCCCTTCTGAAAAACACAAGGCACCCTGCACTTGACCTTCAAAGTTCAGGGCAAGTTCTAAATGAGACGCATTCCTACATACTTTGTAACTTCAGCTGCGGACATAACTACACAACCCTCCTGTTCTGACAAAGAAGGTCAGCAGTTCATTATCCTATACTTTCCTTTCCCACAGGAAATTCCCAGCCACAGTATTCAACAATTGTTACAGAGAAAACCAACACCAGAAATTCCACATAAAGGATAGAATGATTCTCCAGAGCCAACGTCAGAGCAGAGCAAGGAGAGAAGGCAGGTTCTTTATCCTGAGCCTTAAAAAGTCACTCAGAGCCTGATTTATGATATAGAATCATAGAATTGTTTGGGCTGGAAAAGCCCTTTAAAATAGTGAGTTCAACCATCAACTTCACAGCCACTAAACCATGTCCTCAGGTGCCATGTCCACAGGTTTCTTGAATACCTCCAGGGATGGTGACTCCAACACCTCCCTGGGCAGCCTGTTCTAATCCCTGACCAGTCTTTCAGGGGAAAAAACATTCCTAATCTCCAACCTAAACCTCCCCTGGCACAATTTCAGGCCATTTCCTCTCCTTCTACCACCTGATATTGGGGAGAAGAGACCAACCCCCACCTGGCTCCAACCTCCTTTCAGGGAGTTGTAGAGAGCAATGAGGTCTCCCCTCAGCCTCCTTTTCTCCAGACTCAACACCCCCAGTTCCCTCAGCTGCTCCTCACCAGCCCTGCTCTCCAGACCACTCACCAGCTTTGTTGCCCTGCTCAGACCTGCTCCAGCCCCTCAAATTCCTTTTTGGAGTCAGGACCCCCAAACTGAACCTAGTATTTGAGGTGTGGCCTCACCAGGGCTGAGTATAGGGGCACAAGATCACTTCTCTGCTGTTGGCCTCACACTGGCTCTAGTTCAGATGCTGTCAATCTGCACCCTCAGGTCTTTTTCTGCTTGGCAGCTTTCCAGCCACTGTGCCCCAAGCCTCAAGTGCTCCCGGGGTTGTTGTGACCCAGGTGCAGGACCCAGCACGCCCATGTTGTTCTTTGCTAGCCAGCACACAGAGGCTCATAGATGCTGTGGCCCCAAGCTCTGCCGTGTGGATCTGTGCTTCCCTGGTTGCTTTCCAATTAGTCCCTCTTTCAAAGCCCTTCTAACAGAAACTGCTACGCCCGTCTGAGCAGCAGCCAGACGGGCCAGCCCAGGAGAGCTGGCAACGCCCTGAGACAGCCCAAGTCCCCCACTGCCAGAGTCAGTGAAGAAGAATTCATAGCTGGGCAGCCCATGGAAGGCACAGAGGGTGCACACAGGTGTCTGTCCTCTGTAGCTGCTTGGCCACAGCTGCTGCTTGGTTGCTACAGTGGAACAGCCAAGCCTGCATTTTCTCCCAGGTGTTGCCCAGCAATCAAGCTGCTCTCTACAACCATGACACAACCCCCCTCCTCCCAGACAGGAGACAGGCATCTCCCAAGGGATGGGAGATCTTTCTATGGCTTGGGCTGGGCCTACAAAGAAACAAGGCACATTAAGATAAACCAAAAACCTTTACATTTCAAATAGAACAAAAGAACAGCAGCATCATTTCACACATCAGAAGCACCAGAGAGACTTTACTGGGAGCGCTACCACAGACGTCTGCAGGAGGCAAAGCACTCAAAACAAGCCTTTTCTACCCATTGGTGTCACCACAAAAGGGTTAGCTTGGATTTGATTTTGATTAGATGAGACATTAGGAAGAAGGTCTTCCCCATGAGGATGGTGAGGCACTGGAACAGGTTGCCCAGAGCTGGGGAGACTCCAAAACCTGGAAGTGTTCAAAGGCAGCTTAGATGGGGCCTTGAGCAAGCTGGTTTAGCAGGAGGTATCCCTGCCTGTGACATGGGGGGTTGGAACTAGATGATATTTAATGTCCATTCCAACCCAAACTGTTCTGTGATTCATATTACTTGTTAGCAGCTGACTTGCCTTGTGGAAGCCAGTCTGGCTCTTTGAGATGCTTTCTGCCACAGCTGTTGTGTGTCCCAGTCTGCTCAGCAGCAGTATGCAAGATCCCCCCAGTGTGGTTCTTGTGAGCAAGCTCTTGATGTCTCACACACTGCATTAGCCTTCAAGGCCTAATAGGCTAAATTAGACAGAAGGAAAATCAAGCCCAGGGCCTCCATTCTGCAGCTGCTTCAACTCTGGCTGTCCTTTCACCCAGAGTTCAGGAGCTGAGTCACTCTTGACAGAAAAATGCAGCAGGCTTCAGGCGAAACTGCTCAGCATCAAATGAGGGTCCTGCTTGGTTTACTGCCTCCCTCTGGGACCCTCTGGCCCAGCTGACTCTTGGGTAACCTGCTCTCTGCCTGGGTGGCACAGAACAGACTATTTGCCCTTCTTGGTTCTGCTATTTTCATTGATTACTCAATCCAGTAACAGTGCCAGACAAGTCAGGGACAACAGCACTAAGTACTGCGTCTAAGGGTCAAGAATGAGGATGACCTGGTGTCAGTCTTCTTCAGGCTGTCTACCAGAGCATTCACCCATCACAGAAAGAGCTGAGGGGCAGTCAGCCCATCTGAGACAGTACCATGGCCACATGCCCTTCCCCAGAGCTGCTGGGCACTTTGGGGGAACAGAATCACAGCTTAACTGAGGTGGGAACTCTGGAGATGGTGCAGCCCAAAGTCCCTGCCCAGAACAAGGGGAGCTAGGCCAGAATGCTTAAGGTTATATCCAGCTGGGTTTTGTTTCAAGTTCAGCCACTCTCACAGTAAAAAATGATTTTTTTCTCTGATGTTCTCACCACCACCCAGCACAGGAGACACTGTTTCCTAGTACAACCCCTCCATCTGTCTGTCCTCTGGGGAAGGCACGAATCCAGTAGGTATGCAGGTCATGTCTGCTGGCCTGGACCTGTCTGGCTCACAGGTCCAAAGGGTGAACAGTGCAGGTGTCCCACAGGGTCTGGGGAAGGTCAGAGATGTATGAAGACTGCAGGCAGCTGACTGTAATGACTTCAAAAGAACCCTCTGCAGTTAAAACAGTCTCTGGATGCCCAGCTGATGGGAAGTTCTTCCTGAAGGAAGGGATTGCCCAGGGGCACAACTGGAGGACAGAAAGCACAGGAGCTATCCTCCCTTTACATACCAAAAGGCCACAATAAGGTCTTCTCCAGGCTGAACAGCCCCAACTCTCTCAGCCTGTCTTCACAGAAGAGGTGCTCTGGCCCTCTGATCATTTTTGTGTCCTCCTCTAGACCTCTTTCAGCAGTTCCACATCTTTCTTGTGTTGGGGGCTCCAGAGCTGGCCCCAGCACTGTGGGGCAGCTGGTCTAAGCAGAGCACAGCAGAGGGGCAGAATTCCCTCCCTGCATATGCTGCTGGGGATCAGCCCAGGACAGGGCTGGCTCTGGGCTGTGAGCACACATTGCCAACTTCTGTACAGCTTTTCATCCACCTGTACCCTGTGTCCTTCTCCACAGGGCTGCTCTCAGTCCCATCATGTCCCAGCCTGGATTGATACTGGTGATTCTCCTTACTCAGGTACAGGACCTTGCACTTGGCCTTGCTGAACCTCATCAGGGCCACTTTTCAAGCTTGCCCAGGTCCCTCTGAATGACACCATGTCCCTGCAGGCTGCTGATCACACCACTCAGCTTGGAGCCACCTGCAAACGTGCTAAGAGTGCACCCAATCCCATTATGTCCTTAATGGAGACATTAAACAGCACTGGTCCCAGTACAGACCCCTGACACCACTTGTCACTAATCTCCTTCTGGACATCGATCCACTTATCAATACACTCTAGATGCAACCATCCAACAAATTCCTCACCCACCAGATCCTTATCACTCCAATTTAGAGAAAAGGATGTTGTGGGAGACCACTTCAAAGGTCTTACAGAACTCCAGATAGATGACATCTATAGCTCTTCTCTTGATCACTGATGGAGCTGCTTCCATCACAGAAGGCCCATCAGGCAGGACTTGCCCTTGATGAAGCCATGCTGGCTGTCTCAAATTGCCTCCCTGTCCTCCATATGCCTTAGCAGAGCTTCTAGGAAGATTTGTTCCATGATCTTCTCAGGCACTGAAGTGAGTCTGACAGGTTGCTCGTTCCCAGATTCCTCCTTTCTGCCCTTTTAAACAAGGGGTGTGATATTTCCCTTCTTCCAGTCTCCAGGAACTTCACCTGACTGCCAGGATTTTTTCAGCTGCCATGGAGAGTGGCTTGGCAACTCCATCAGCTAGTTCCCTCAGAACTCTAGCATCCATCTAGACTTATCCATCTCGTAGATTTGTGTATGTCCAGATCCCTTAGGTGGTCACAAACCTGACCTCTTATAGATAAAGCAGATGAGCTACTATTTGTTTGACTTGCTTCTGAACTATCCTGACTTGATAAGTTCTGGAAAGTTTCCTTTGCAGAAATAACAGATCAAAGCCCCCAAGGAGACTGTTTTACAGAAAGATCCTGGCTCAACCACACATGCTGCAGGACATGAGTTGTTGGTCTGGTCAGTGCTTCACTTCAACTGCTTGGACAGGGACTCCACCCCCAGCTCCCCAGCCAGTTTTGGCCTAGACCCTCGGGCACAGTGACCAGCAGCTCAGTGCTCAACAGTGCTTCACGAGTCACACCCGCAGCATGCCCTGCCAGAAGCTCAGTGCTGAGCAGCTTCCTCTAAGCCATTAAAAAAAAATCCAAACTGCTAACACTGTCCTTTGAAAGTCTGCCTTTTTTGCATTTGATCCAGTAAAGTGTGAAAAAGGGGCTCCTGCTCTTCCAAACAGGTAGCTTGCTATCCTTGCCAACCCTGCACACAGAATGGTAGGGGTTGGAATGGACCTCCAGAGATCATGCAGTCCAACCCCACTGTTAAAGCAAGATCACCCAGGGCAGGTCACATAGGAACACATCCAGGCAGATTCTGAAAGTCTCCAGAGGAGACTCCACCACCTCTCTGGGCAGCCTGCCCCAGGGCTCCAGCACCCTCACACTTAAAGAAGTTTCTCCCCATGTTGAACACCTCCTGTGTTCCATTTTGTAACCACTGCTCCTTGTCCTAGCACTGGACACCACCAAACAGAGCCTGGCCCCTTCATCTTGACACTCACCCCTCAGATATTTATAGACATTACTAAAATCCCCTCTCAGACTTCTCCAGGATAAGCAGCCCCAGGTCTCTCCTCATCAGACAGATGTTCCAGTCCCCCACGTCATCCTCATAGCCTCCATTGGACTCTCTCCAGCAGATCCCTGTCTCTCTTGAACCGGGGAGCCCAAAACTAAACACAATACTCCAGGTGTGGTCTCACCAGGGCAGAGCAGAGTGGGAGGAGAACCTCCCTAGACCTGCTGGACACACTTTTCTTGATGTACCCCAGGATGCCATTAACCCCCTTGGCCACAAGGGCACATTGCTGTCCCATAGAGAATTTGCTGTCCACCAGGACTCCAAGGTCTTTCTCCAGGGAGCTGCTTTCCAGCAGGACAACCCCTAACCTGTACTGGTGCCTGCTTGTTCCTCCCCAGCTGCAGGACTCCACACTTGTCCTTGTTGAACCTCATGAGGTTCTCCTTCACCCAGCTCTCCAGCCTGTCCAGGTCTCACTGGAGGGCAGCACAGCCTGACAGGGTGTTAGCCACCATCAGTGAACTTGCTGAGGGTCCACTCAATTCCCTCATCCAGGTTATTGATGAAGATACTGAGCAAAACTGGACCCACTACTGACCCCTGGGGAACACCACTGGCCACATGCCTCCAGCGGGACTCTGTGCTGCTGATCACAACTCTGAGCTCTGTTGTTAAGCCAGTTTCCAACCCATCATCTAACCCACTGTTCCTGGAGTTACCTACAGGGATGTTATGGGAGGCAGCATCAAAACCCATGCTGAAGTCAAGGTAGGCAACATTCATTGCTCTCTACCTATCCACCCCGCAACCAAGCTGGTGCACTGCTTTTTAGCCTCTTAGATAATCCCAAATTCCAATCCCTTCAGCTCTTAGTGTTCTAGACCAAGATCAATGAAGCCAAACATATTGCGTTCATCAAGAGATATCTCCTCTATCTCAGCCTATGGTACAGTTTGTACCAAGCTTCCCCTCCTGATGGGAAGGGGACAAGAAGAAATCTGGTGTCTTTGATCAACAAGAATCATTGTTTACCCTGGGGAAAGGGAGGCTGAGGGGAGACCTCTTTGCTCTCTACAACTACTTGAAATGAAGTTGGAGCAAGGTGGGAGTTGGTCTCTTCTCCCTAGTGACAAGTAATAGGATGAAAGGAAATGACCTCAAGTTGCACCAGGGGAGGTTTAGGTTGGATCTCAGAAGCAACTTCTTGACTGTAAGGGTTCTCAAAGACTGGGACAGGCTGCCCAGGGAGGTGGTTGAATCCCTATGCCTGCAGGTATTCCAAAGAGGGAGAGAGGTGGTGCTGAGGGCCATGGTTTAGCACCAGACCTGGCAGAGTTACAAAATATTTGGACTCAACCTTCTCCAACCAAATCAGTTTTATGATTGTAAGACTCTCTTCTGTGATTCTATCAGTTGTTACAAAGGGAGGCCAATGCAAACAGCAGCTGTGTGGCACTGCAAACGTCCCCTCCCTTCAGTCTCAGTGTGTCTGCTGTTCTTGGTTGTCTTGTTCTCAGGAAGCCAGACAAGCTCCAAAAACAGACCAATGATGCCAGCAACATCTGACAGTGGCCTCTCCATCCTGCCTTGCCACAGGACATGGGTCTGGTTATAGAGCAACAGAGAAGCAGACCAGGTCTGCTTAGTCCTTGTTCACTGTACTGGCAGCACCTGCTGCCAGCTTTCTGATGGAGCTGAAGATTGAAACCCACCCAGTGCTGCAGAGGCCTACACTAAAAGCTGGACAGCTGTAGCCACCTCAAGCTTTGCAAGGCAACCATGTAGCACCTATGTATACTCAAAGAAATATGGACATGCTTCCTTGTCCTCCAGAACATCTTCCAGGCACAAATACAAATTGGGTACAGAGTGGGTTGAAAGTAGCCCTGAAGAGAAGGACTTGAGAGTGTGATGAGAAGCTCCCCATGAGGCAGCAGTGCTCCCATGCAGGCCATAAGGAGAGCTGCATCCTAGGGTGCATCAGGAGTGGGGCCAGCAGGACAAGAGAGGGGATTCTCCACCTTTATTGTGCTCTGCTGAGACCCCACCTCAAATACCATGTCCAGTTCCAGTGTCCCCATCATAAGAGGGACATAGATCTGTTGGAACAAGTCAAGAGGAGGGCCACAAAGATGATCCAGGGGCTGGAACACCTCTGCTATGAGGATTGACAGAGGCAGCTGGGATTTTTCAGCCTGGAGAAGAGAAGGCTCCAGAGGAACCTTATAACTGCCTTCCAATGCCTGAAGGGAACCTACAGAAAGGCTGGAGAGGGACTTTTTACAGGAGTGTCCACCAATAGGACAAGGGAAAATGGGTTTAAATTGAAGGAGAACAGGTTTAGATTCAATCTTAGGAAGAAATTCTTCACTACAAGAGTGGCAAGACTCTGGAATGGATTGTCCAGAGAGGTTGTGGATGCCCCCTCCCTGGAGATGTTCAAGGCCAGGCCGGATGGGGCCTTAAGTGACCTATTCAAGTTGAGAGGCATCCCTGCCCATGGCAGGGAGGTTGGATCTCCAAGGTCTCTTCCAGCCTAAGCTGTTCAATGATTCTATGATCTCTCCAGCAGATCAGCACCAGCTGCCAAGAGCTTACAGGTCTTAGGCAATGCCATTCACCCTCTAGTGGTTGACATAAGATCTGTTTGCCTGCACACAAACTGAGGTAACCCTTGGCCAGGTGGGTAAATTTTGTCCAAGTCTGGATGCCATTTTGTTCTTCTAGCAGTCATGCTCTTCTTCCATGATGCTCTTCTAACAAGTCAAAAGCAGATGGTTAAGACTACACAAAGCCAGTAGATAGAATCATAGAATCAATAAGGTTGGAAAAGACCTCAGAAATCATCGAGCCCAACCCACCACCTAACACCTCATGACTAACTGAACCACGGCTTCAAGTGCCACATCCAATCCTCTTTTGAACACCTCCAGGGATGGTGACTCCACCACCTCCCTGGGCAGCACATTCCAATGGCCACATAAATGTGTCTAGGGCTGGGCTGGCCGCTAAATGAGTGGCAGACACTCTCTGCCAGCCCCTCTCCCTTCCCAAAGGGAAAGGAAAGGAAACAAGGGAGAGAGACTGATGAGTTGAGGGGGAAAAAACCCAAACACCTACTTTAATGAAAATAACAGCAATAAAATGAAATACATACAAATAGAGACAAACCAGTATGGAATATGTTCATTCCTATGAAAATACAGGTGAGAGAAGATGAAGCTTGTGGCTTCATAACCAGGTGAGACTACAGCTTAAATACAGATTTGCAAGCACTTCAAACAAATTAAACATTTGGGCTGCCTGCATTACAGATCACAGAGCCCCAGCATGCTGGGGGCTGGAAATGATCTCTAGAGGTCATCCAGTTCAACCCTTCTGCTAGAGCAAGGTCGCCTAGGGCAGGTCACACTGGAACACATCCAAGTGGGTCTTGAAAGTCTCCAAAGAAGGAGACTCCACAAGCTCTCTGAGCAGGCTGCTCCAGGTCTCCAGCAGCCTCACAGGGAAGGCTCTTCCTTCAGTTAGCTTCAGGTTTCCATATTTTCTCCTAGGAAACCTCAGACAATGCTGACATCAGTGTAGCTGTGCCACAAATACTGGATTCAGACCCGTTACATCCATCCACACCATCATTCCCACTGGATGAGAGGTGCTCTTTCAAGTGCTCTTCTTGACAGTCCCTATTTATACTGTTTTGTATCACCAAGAGCAAGCAAACTACATTGTTTCCAGAAGAAACCGGCTCAGAAAACTCCTTCCAGCTGCCATCAGAACGTCACTAGGCAGTGCATAATAAACTGAGCTCCACGCCTCCTGACTGTAACGTGCTGGCATTCAGCAGTAGGGTGGATCAGGTCCTACATTTTTCAGAGCAGATGCTCAGAACTGGGAGTTTCTTAAGCAAGTGATGAGTCCACTTTTTCAGCCACTTTGGAGAACCATATTTACTGCAGCCCTTGATACAGAGAAAAAAAATGCTTCAGGCCTTCTGATTTTGTACCCAAAATAAGCACAACTAGAAAATTCAGAGATGCAGAAGGAATTTTGTGGACATCTACTTACCTGTTTTGAGGAACCAGTGAGATAGCTGAGGTTTGCAAGCCTAAAAATATGAAGTTTCCAAGTTACAATGAAATGCAGCAGGGTGGGGAAATGCCCTCTGACAAACCAAGCCTGGAGTGCTTTGGGAACTGGAAATCCATGGCATCCTGTAATAATGCTTTCTTCTCACAAAGATCAATTCACTGTCCTGGCAAAGTAATTGCTACCAGCATGGGAAAAAAATCATATATGCTTGTCACACACCACTTTGAAGCTTCCTCTGCTAGCAATACACTTCAAAGCCATGTCCTGCTTAGGGGAGGTTTGTTAGATTCAGACCTAAGGAACCAGTCTGACACTTCTCACTCCCTACATAGAAATTAAGCCACCAAGTTTCAGGTTTGAAGTTCACAATATTCCCCAGGAAAAGCTCCCTGAGAAGTGCCATGTTTCCTGATGTACACAAGTACAGAAGACAACTGCAGACCCTTGTCTTTCATCCAAGTACCTCAGTAGCTCCAGTGGGGCTCTAGGAAAGCAGGGCTCTCTGCACTGGCACCTGTCAGATCACAGGACACAACCAAAATACTTTTAAGTCCATGGATCGCTCCCATTTGGCAACATTTGCAGCAAGCTGCCCAGTCCAGAGGGGATCCCCAGAACTGCCACTTTCAGCTGATTAATACCCAGTTTGGACAACACTTCAGTCCTAAGACTGGAATCACTGAGGGTCTGCTGCTCCCAGATCTTCTACCTATAAGCATGCCAAAAGTCTACTGCTTGCCTTTTTTAGCCTGGCATAAGATTCTTGCTTGCTTGCCATGCTGGACCAACTCCAAGTCTTGGCAGTGTGGCTATCATCTCTTTTGCTGAGTTTTCTCTTCTGACCGTAGAGGGAAACTGTCTTGTTACCTAACAACTAAGACCACAGCACATGCTGCTGTCAGGATCAGCACCCACATAAAATGCTGGAAAGAGTCTGCAGACACATCAAGGAAAGCATCCTGACCAGGAACAGGTGTGTTCCGCTGCTGAGGTATAGGAAGTGTTTGAGATCTACCTGACAGATGGAAACATGGGGCTCCTGAAAACATGAAGGCAGAGACAATCTGAAGTTTGTGTGGTTGAGGTAAGACTATGGTCTGGCAATGAGACACAGGGAATTCCTACTTCTTGAGAGAAGAGAGCTTTACATCAGGTTACTGGGTGAGCCAGAAGTGATGCCCTGCTTTGAAAGAGACAGGTACTCCCAGCACCACACAAAAGCTTGGGGTTTCAGGATGCGGCTGAAATAGGTACAGGTGAAATTATGAAGACTTGAGAACATCACTCACAAGAACAATCAGTTTGAGATGTTTTGAAGGTTTTTTTGGCAGCGGTCATACCAAGATTGTTAGAATCCTCCATCCTGCAGAAAAAGCCAAGAACTTTTATTCAGAACAAGATAATCTGGAAAGTTAAAAGTGGAAATCAATTCAGCCAAATACTCTGATATGACAAGAGACTGGTACAAAAGTAAAGGGAGGTTTGGTCTCGAGTCCAGCAGTCATCCTCAGGGCAAGTGGTGCAGTAGGGGCTGCTCAGGTGAAACGATGACTAGCTGCACACACACTTGTTCAGAGCAGGTGGGCAGATGCTGGTGTTTGACACCAACTCCTGTTTCAGGACAACACAGCAAGAAAAAAACTCTCTATTCCTCTAGGTAACAGTCCAGTGTGATATCAGGAATCTAAGCTATCTTCTGTTCTTCACTAGAGACTTGAGGAACACAGCAGCCTTGGAGTCAGGGGCTGGATTGTAGCTGGCCTGCAGTCTGGCAGGGCCTCAAAAGCACACAGCCAGGGGGTGGGCCATCCTTCAATGATAACTTCTCTTGGATGCTGATAAGGGATTGAGTTCAAATGCTTGGCCTGGTTTTCAAGTCAGACACAAGACATTTGAGCACAGAGGAAAAAGGGTCTGTGCACTCCATCCAGACAAAGGCCACTGTCCCTTTGGCACTTCCCGAATGAACAGCTGCCATGTGGC
This sequence comes from Dryobates pubescens, assembly GCF_014839835.1. Classification (NCBI taxonomy): domain Eukaryota; kingdom Metazoa; phylum Chordata; class Aves; order Piciformes; family Picidae; genus Dryobates; species Dryobates pubescens. The sequence goes on from NC_071612.1 coordinate 45,919,578, forward strand.
TCAAGCCCCTTCCTATCTGGCTGTAGGCCAAACCAGTTTCAAGCCCCAGACACTCTGAGCTTGCTGGCACTCGATGCAGGACCACAAGAAAAGCCAGCAGCTGCTGAGAGGGTAACCACAGAGCAGAACGTGCCAGAGGATTCGTTCACAGCCCTTGATCCGCTGCAGCCTTCAGATGCCCGTTTTGGAGTAGATCCAGTTTCGGTAGTAAGTCACTCGTGTGTACACTCCTGGCTTATTCTCCTTGCCACATTCATCTCCCCAGCTCACTATTCCCACAAGGTACCAGATTCCTCTGGAATTTGCATGCACCAGTGGTCCACCAGAGTCACCCTAAGGAGAGAAATGCCAACAGGCAAGGAGAGAATAAACAACATTCACCTCACTAACGCAGCAAGCCTCAGACTGCTCTGTTGCACCTGACAGGGATTTGTCTTGAGACCACAGCCACAATTCAGCCTCCTGAATTGGACCTTCACTGACAGCCTACAGCTCTTCCAGTCTCTCCCACCGTATTCTCTCACAGCTTCTTTAGATACAAACCCCACACACCTAAGAGCAGACTTCAGCCCATAAGCCATGCAGCTCTTCATTTACATGTCAGGATACTGAACCCCATAAACTTAATCAAGATTCATAGATTCATAACATGGTTTGGGTTGGAAGGGACATGGAAGATCATCTAATCATAACCCCCCTGACATGGGGAGGGACACCTCCCACTACACCAGGTTGCTCAAGGCCTCATCCAACCTGGCCTTGAACGCCTCCAGAGAGGGGACATCCACAACTTCCCCAGGCATCCTGTTCCAGTGTCTCACCACCCTCACTGTCAAGAATTTCTTCCTAATCTCCAGTCTAAATCTCCCCTCTTCCATCTTAAATTCATTGCCCCTCATCCTGTCATTACAAGCCACACAAAAGTCCCTTCCTAGCTTTCTTATAGGCCCCCAAAATACATTTTATTTCTAGGGAATGTCACCTCCCACCTCACCTATTTCCTTTTCACTGTTACTTATGACAAGACTTACCTGGCAGGCATCCACCTGCCCCTCCAAGTATCCAGCACACAACATTCCAGGTGTTATTGCTCCACCATACACTTCTCTTCTATTACAAATGGCTGTACTTATGATTTTCACTTCTGCTTGTCGAAGATGATTAACACTGAAGCCTAGGAGAAGTGGCAATAGGACTTTCAGACAAGGTATGGAAACAACAACACATAAGGATTAGGAGTGGCCAGATTTTCCTACAGCTTTCCTGTCACTGCAGACAATACATAGAATAGAATAGAATAAACCAGGTTGGAAGAGACCTTCAAGATCATCGCATCCAACCCATCAACCAATCCAACACCACCCAAACAACTAACCCACGGCACCAAGCACCCCATCAAGTCTTCTCCTGAAAACCTCCAGTGATGATGAGAGCTACCCAGGCCAAGTCTTAGGAAGGGTAATGTTTCTCCCCTTCCAGCTAAAGTCCTTCAGTTGTTCCCAAAGATAACCCTTTCCCATCTTCCATCCACACCGGATGCAATTAGCATAATGGACTAAGATTTCTCTACATGCTGCACTGCTGAATTCAGCCATAGGGTTCAAGGTACGTCCTTGGCATCACTGGAAAACCCTGTTTGGTTAACTGCATGCTCCAGGAGTCTGCCATGAAACATAACCTGTACAATTCAATGGCTTTCAGAAACAGATTTCTAGTCCTACTGTGTCTGACCTCGCAGATATGGACTAATTTGATTGAAGCTCACTCAGGCCATTGGATGAAGCCTGAATTTGGACTAAAGAGAGAATAACTGATGAAAACTGTCATGATCCATCTATGACAAAGATAAATGGCAAAAGAACTCAATATAGGGACTGGGCCAGTGGGAACAGAAAATAGAATGTACTCAACCAGCACAATGCATGCAGCAATGAAAACCAGCTGCTCTGACTCCTCTGAGGCTAACCTTTGGGGTCTTTCCCCCATACTCCAATCAACTGGCCAAGCTAGATAAAACCAAACTAAGTCCACACATGTGCAATCAAAATCACAGAATTGTTGTGGTCGGAAAGGACCTTTAAGATCCTCAAGTCCAACTGTAGGTGCATTAGCACATGTACCTGTCAAATAGCAAGCCTAAGGCACTCAGAGTCAACAAAAAACCCCATAAAGCTAACAGCAGCCTTCTCAGACACATGCGTGATGGGACACAGGGAAGGAAGAGACTCACCATCATTCTCCAAAGCTCCCCAGCCTGTGACAAAACAGGAGGCATTAACTGGGAAAACATGAGAGGCCTCTGGGAGACAGACACTGTGTATGTCACTCGTGAACTCGATAGGAGAGGCCAGCTCCACAACCGCCACATCATTGGTGTGATCCAGGAGGAAGTCGCTGTAGTTCTCGTGGATAATGATTCTTCGGACAAACTTCCTCTGTTGTGGAGGCCTCAGCAGAATTCCAAAGCTGGCAGTCCACCTGCGAGGCTCCCTTCCTCTGTAAGACATTGGAGGCTATGTCACAGCCATGGAAAAACAAGATTCCCAAAGGAGATTAGCTCTCTAAGCATCAAAGCACAATGAGGCCAGGTTCTCCTACAGGACAGAGAAGAGCCAACTTCATCAGCCTTCAGCAGACACCGATGTTAGTGCACCATGAAAGGTCAGAGCACCCCGGAGTGCTAAGGCCTTCAGGATCAGGCAGGTGCTGGTAACTCACCCTCTGAAGCAGTGGGCAGCAGTCACCAGCCAGGTGTTACTGATGATGGAGGCACCACAGCGGTGGGTGCCATCCAGCTGGATGCTGGCCTGCCATGGCCACTCTCCTTCCTGTGCGCGCTGCCCGCCGATGATCCTCTCCACTCCTGTGAAGGAGAAGGCCTCTCTCCGGATCCCACAGCCTGCCAAAGTAAAGGCACCTCCACTTCAGCTGACTGAGGGAAACCTGGGAGCTGCTCTGGAGAGGGCTCTCACAGCTGCAGGTGTGACAGGACACAACCTTCACCCACAGCAGTGCCTCCTACGGCAGGGAAGCCAAGTGTCAGGGTCACAAGGGTCTGAGGATAGACGTGGGGGAATCACAGAAGTTTGGCAGGAGAATCAGTACTTGTCCATGAAGTCAGTTTTCAGCCACACAAGCCCAGATGTGCTCCTGTAGGAGCTGAAGGCAGTGGATCTGAGGCACTGCTTATCTGCCCCAGCTGTGAGTTGTTACCTGGTTACAAAACATTGGCTCTGCAAACTGGGTGAGTGAACCAGAGCAAACAGAGAGAAAAGTAACCTGGATTGTCCCCTGTACTCAGCACTAAGGAGGCTGCACCTTGAGTACTGGTGTCACTTTTAGGGCCCTCACTACAAGAGAGATATTGAGGTGCTGGAATAGGTCCAGAGAAGAGCAATGAAGCTGGTGAAGGGTCTAGAGAACAGGTCTAGTGAGGAGCAGCTGAGGGAACTGGGGGTGTTTAGTCTGGAGAAGAGAAGCCTGTGGGGAAACCCCATTGCCCTCTACAAGTACCCAAAGGAAATATGTAGCCAGATGGGGGTTGGTCTCTTCTCCCTAGGAACAAGCAATAGGAGGAGAGGAAGTGGCCTCAGGTTGCAACAGGAGAGGTTTAGGTTGGATCTTAGAAGAAGCTTCTCCACTGAAAGGGTTCTCAAAGCCCAGAACAGGCTGCCCAGGGAGATGGTTGAATCCCCATCCCTGGAGGTGTTTCAAAAAGGCAGAAATGTGGTGCTGAGGCCCATGATCTAGCACCAGCCTTGGTAGAGCTAGAGAAGCTCTAGCTAGAGCTAGAGCTTGGTAGATCCAGCCTTGGTTGGACTGGATCTTAAAAGGCTTTTCCAATGGAAAAGTTTCTATGATACAGAACTTCTAGCTCCATGTCCCCAGACCTTCTCTACAAAGCAGTTGTACTTACAGTTGTTTAAAAGGTTATCTCCCCTCTCCTTGTTCAGCTCTGCAATAAAAAGCACAGATGACTGTGAGTGTATCTCACACTGCTACATGAGCTAGCACAAGCTCCCTCCCTGTGCCCCGCAAACACTAAGTGGCTTCCACTGCTGCATGGAATGAGAATACGGGAAAAGAAGCAATTTGCTTTGTCAGAGAGGTTGAGTGAAGCCTTTCTTACCTTCGCTTCAAGCTAACAGAAGCAGGAAATGACTGCAAACAGGTCCAGGCAACATCTACAGGCACTGGTAGCTGTGCATGATCTAAACGCCTACATGCCTTTGCTCAGGTTCACTATGGCAAGGTGGTCACAGCAGCATTCACAGGCGTGCTGGGACTGACTGGAGCTGAAATGGAACTCTGCTGATTGTTTCCTACAAAAGCTCCTCTGATGGATTCTAGTGGTAACCAGCAACAGATTGATGGGAGAGGATTACTGCCCTCAGGATTTTGTTATGAAGACTTGCTTTGGCAGTCTATCAAAGCAGCAAAAGAAATGGCAGGAAGTAAAGAGAAAGACCTCAGCCCTGCAGTTCTTTTAAAAACTTGAGGACTCTGTATTTCAATACCTACTGTGCCTTGGTCTGCAAACTCCTAGCCACCAACCCAGGGCTTTTTTTGCTTAGCTGGGGAGGGAGGACCATCTCATTCAGCAGAGCTAGGACACACAGTGTCTGGTGCACAGAGGACAGACAGCTCACACTCACAAGTCAGTGCTTTAGCTCTCTTTGTACTTCTAAGTTACAGTTGGCTGGAGCACACAATTCCGAGAGGGCAGAAGAACAAGAACTGCCCCTAACTGCATACTAAAGTGAAACTCATTATGCTAAGAACAGCAAAATATGAGGAACAGGTTTCAAGCTACACCCACAAACCTGAGGCACTTGCCTGTGAGGCTGAGGGTGGACTGGTCAATGTTCAAAGGAGAGGAGATCGTTCTCAGCCTTCTGTGCAGCACTCTGTTGACATGACCCCAGGTCACTGCCTCACTGTCAGCAGAGGGAAATTTAAATACCAGGAGAACAGACGCAAACACTCCACCAGGATCTGGGCTGCAGACCCACAAAACAAAGTGGTGTTATTCCCTCTTTGCCCACTAACCCTCTTTGCTCTGCTTTGCACTGTCTGCCTTCTTTGTACTAGAACAGGCCTGCACAGAGTTATAGAACAGACAGCACTGCTGGGCAGATGTAAAGGAGGGTAAGACATCAACAGGCAGCAGAAGGCTTGGTCCTCACTGGAATAATGACCAGAGGAAACTTCCAGTGAACTGTTGTACATGGAACAGCTCAGAAGGATGGGAGGGATCCATACAGCTCCTAGTTGGTAGGACATAGCAGTAGGAACAATACAGCAAGTTCATAGACACATAGGATGGCTCAGGTTGGAAGGGACCTGAGACTCCAACCTCCCCACCATGGACAGGGACACCTCTTAACTAGACTCAGCTGTTCAAGGCCGGCTTGGATGAGGCCTTGAACACCTCCAGGGAGGAGGCATCCACAACACCCCTGAGCAACCTATTCCAGCGTCTCACCACCCTTGTACTGAAGAACTTCTTCCTAAGATCCAGTCTAACCCTGGTCTCCCTCAGCTTCAAACCATTCCCTCTATCCTGTCTCTAGACAACCTTTAGGAAAAGTCCCTCTGCAGCCTTACTGTAGGATCACTTCAGGTATTGGAAGGCTCTTATGCTGGGGACACCAGAACTGGATGCAGTATTGGAGGTGGGGTCTCAGTAGAGCAGAGTAAAGGGGCAGAATCCCTTCTCTTGCCCTGCTGGCCACACTCCTCTTGCAGCAGCCCAGCACACAGCTGCCTTCTGGGCTGCAAGAGGGCACTGCTGGCTCATGGTGACCTTCTCCTCAATCAACACCATCAAGTCTCTTTCTTCAGGGCTGGATTCGTGACTGGGGTTGGCCCAACCCAGATGCAGGACCTTGCGCTTTGACTTGTTGAACCTCAAGCAGCTGGCCCTGGTCCACTTATAAAACCTCAAGTCAGAACCCTTCACCAGATGCCTAGCAGAACATTCCTAACAGTCATTCAAATGACAGTTAAAAATGTCTTTTGGCATGGCTTTCCATTTGTCACTTGTTCATTCCTTGGCCAGTTAGCTTCACTGCACCTAGAGACAAAAATCCTAATAGTTTGAGTCATCCTAGCAAGGCAAGGTCACTTACTGCCAGTATGAAGAATTGGACCAAACATTTTAGACCAACAGCCTGAAAGGAAAACAAATTAAGCCCATAGGGGGAAAAAAAAAAAAGCAGCAGCTTGCCTCACCTAGTGCCTAGTCACACAGCAAGATTATCTTGTAGTGAAAACAAGCTTGGAAGAGATGCACTAATTGGTCAACCTAAAAGGTGCAAAGAGGTTGCCTGAAGCCTGCCTGCCAAGTTCTGTAATTCCAGATGACAGACAGGATAGGGGACGGTAGTGGATGAAATTGTCAGCAGGCAGCAATGGAGAACAAGATAAGGAAATTACTCCAAAGACACATAGAGGCAAGGAGGCCCAGAAGTCCTGTGAAGAAGGGCATTGGTGCCATTTGTCCAGCATCCTTTGTTGTCTAAGGAACACTGTTTTATGGCAGAACTGAGTCTCAGAAACACAATCCTAAGTACTATGAAGCACAGGGAGGTTGGAAAAGACCTCTAGGATCATTGAGTCCAGCCACCAACCCAACACCACCATGGCCATTAAACTATGTCCCTAAGTGTCATGCCCATGTTTCTTGCACACCTCCAGGGATGGTGACCCCACCACCTCCTTGGGCAGCCTGGTCCAATCCCTCAGCACTCTTGCAGGGAAGAAATTTTTCCTCATCTCCAACCTAAACCTCCCCCAGCATAACTTCAGTCCATTTCCTCTCCTCCTACTGCTTGTTCCTAGGGAGAAGAGATCAATCCCCACCTCACTCCAACCTCCTTTCAGGGAGTTGTAGAAAACAATGAGGCCTCCCCTCAGCCTCCTCTTCTCAAGACCAGTTCCCTCTCCTCTGTACCCACAGGGGAACCATTTATTCCTTCAGACCTTTTCTGAGGAAGAATGATCATGTTCTGCTGCACACCATGCAAAGAAGTAAATGCTACTCTGAGCTTCCACAGGAAGCATTAAGTGGAATAAAGAGCTGACTGCATTTCTCAAGCCTTTAACCACTAGTGAAGGCTGGGGCCACCCACCAATTCAGTTACTACATCACAGCTATAAACAACTGACATTCAGGTAATCAGTACAGAAGTATAAGGCCAGCTTTCTGCTCCTTGCTGACCTCTGAAGGTAGCTGAGCCCTCAGTGTGGTGAGTGCTGAAGGAGAAAGGCATCCAGCTAGGATTTTGTCATCTTGCTGGTGTCATTCAAGCACAAACCAGCAAGCATGCTCCATACAGTCAGGGGGAGAAAGAAAGGGTGTTTATCACATTACTCCTTCTTCTTGACCTTCACATGACTCACCTCAGCCTGAAAACATGGGACCTGATGTACCTTCTGTTTAGGAAGGACCCCTTGAATATTGCAGATACCTGTTAAAAGAAAAGAGTACATTAAATGCACCCGTGATGGTCACATGCTCTCAAATTATAACAACCTTGTGAGCCTTAGAGCACAGGAAAATGCTTTCAGATCTCCACTTAACTGCCATCACATGATGCAGAACATGAACAAATAGCTAAGCTGGTCGATTTTGCAGTCCCTTCTGCTCTGTGCTGCTGGCACAGACATCACCTGTGCTCACCATCCACTTGCACACCACCAGCAGCGTATCTGCAGCCCACTCCAGCAAAGTTTGAAAGGCAAGGCCAACTCCCAATCCCAGAAGTGCAGAACTCTTACCCACAGGTCAGGGAGAGACAAAGAGACACCTTATCTCACCATGGTTTCAATGTCTTGGCTCAGGCGCCTGAACTCTTCCGTGGTCTGCCTCTCATACTGAGAGTTGTACTTGACGTTGGTGATCAGGAAGGATGCATTGTAGTACCGGTCCTGGTCTGCAGAGAAGGGCAGCACCTCAGACATGCACTGTGACTCACACAGCATGGCACAAGCAGGGCTCCCAGGCTGTGGAGCTACTGTTGGCAGCATTTGAGGAAAACAGGAACTCTGGACTGTCTTGGTGCTGTATGGACCAGCTTGGGGCTCATTTCTTCTTCTACTGGGAGGACCACCCCAGGTAGCTCTAAATTACACCCATGATAACATATCCCTAGGGACCATCTTCTTCTCATCAGCCCTGAGGTGAGCACAGCACAAGACACCAGCCCACATATGTCCCCTTCTACCTCAGCTGACACACTCACCCCTCCCTAACTGCACTCTGGCATGTCCCTACCCCTCTTGAGAGGCAGCAGGCCCAGACCCATTTGCATCAGCTGGGCAGCCAGGGCAAGTTTTACATCTGTCTTGAGAGAATGGCAGAGAGGGGCCCCAGAGTTCACAAAGAGCAAAGCTTTCTGTGTCCTAGTGCAAGCTTCTCAGCCTCTGGGTGAGTCGAGACAGCAACAGGATTAGCTCCGCCCAGGAGCAGGACAGCATCTTGAAACTTCTCACACTGCTGTTTCAGGGACCAGGAAAGGAATGGCCTGGCTTCATTCATCTGCTACCAAAACTGGGCCCTCGGCAGCCAGCACTGACTCCTGGGCTCCAAAAGGCCTAAGGCTCTGCCTCCCCTCTTTTTGGAACATCTCAGCCAGGTGCCAGGTTCAGACCCTGTTCAAGACCCAACTTGCAATGCCTAGCCTGAGTGGTAGCCACAGCCTAGCTTACACAGGCTGTGTAACTGGCCTCCAGTTAACCATGGGTACTAGTGTCAGGCACCAAGGCAAGACAAGAAATAAAATGAGGAATACACTTAAATCCTTGCCTCAAAGAAATGTTTTAACTCTTCTTGCTTGTTTTAATTAATTTGGGTCTAGGATAGGGCCCAGTACCTTCTAACTTGTTATAGCAAGAGGGGTGATGCACTTACCACGGCACAGAAAAAACGTGAGCAAACCAATGATGAGGGCCAGGCCCACTACCACTGACACGACAATGGCTGCTATCGTCCATGGATTCAAGCTCCTCCTTGCTCTCTCCATCTGGATCACAACCTGCAGTGAAGAAAACAACATGGAGAAACTCATCTCTGTTAAAGGCAACAGTACGTCCTGAGCCAAATCACAGCTGGCACAGCCTAGCTGAGCTGAGAAACCTGCCAGAATGTGGCCCCTGACCCTCTGCTGAAATCAGGCCCCCCCTACAGCAGCCCACTCCAGGCTTTGTCAAGTTTTCAGTCTGCACAATGACAGACAGAGCATCCCCAGTCTCTCAAGAGTCCTGGCCCAGACCCTGACACACCCCCACCCCCCCCCATACCAAAAGGATTTTCTTTGTATGTAGTCATAACTTCCTGTGTCCTAGCTTGGGTCTGTTGCCTCACATACATCCCTGAGGGAAGCCTGGAGCTGTGCAGGTCTCTAGTAGCAATAAAATGTCCCATCAAGAAACACCACACAGACTTCAAGTGCAGCAGACTGACAACACAGGGGTTTGAACTCAACCAGGTCTTTATTTAGTAGATTTAATTATTAAACTGTCATAATTCACGACTGACAAAGTAACTTCTGCATCGAAGATACTCCGGGCTACCAGAGACACCATGTAGCACATACCTTTGAGCTCACTTCAGCCACCACGAGCAGTAATAGTTACTGTTCCCCTACAGGTTTTAAAAGTTTATTGCACCAAATCCACCTGCACATTATAAGGGAACACATCCTGTCTCCTGTCAGCAGTGAGGCACTGGTGAGGCTGGAGTTCAGTCTTGGGCCCTCACCCCAAGAACATTATGAGACTGGAGCAGATCCAGAGAAGGGCAACAAAGCTGGTGAAGGGTCTGGAGAACAGGGCTGGTGAGTAGTGGCTGAGGGAACTGGGATTGTTTAGTTTGGAAAAGAGAAGGCTGAGGAGAGAACTCATTGCTCTCTACAACTCCCTGAAAGGAGGCTGGACTGGTGTGGGGTGGGTCTCTTCTCCTTATCATCAGGTGACAGGAGAGGAAAAGGCCTCAAGTTGCACCAGTGGAGGTTGAAGATCAGGAAAAATTTCTTCTTTGCAAGAATGGTCAGACATTGGAACAGGCTCCCCAGGGAGGTGAAGTCACTGTGGCTGGAGGTGTTCAAGAAATGTATAGCCATGGCATTCTGGGACACAGTTTAGGGGCCATGGTGGTGTTAGGTTTATGGTTGGACTCAATGACCTTAGAGAGCTTTTCCAGCCAAAACAATTCTCTGATTCTATAAATAACTACTCATGTGTAAACATGACATGGCAACAAGACCCAGACTCAGTGACTTGCTGAAAGTCCAGAGCGCTGCTATAGAAGGGTTGAGAACTTGGTTTTCACATGGACAAAGACACACAAGCCTTTCTCACAAAATCACAGAATGGTTTTGGTTGGAGGAGCCCTTCAAGCTCAGCCAGTCCAACCCTTCTCTAATGCTGCCAAGGCTGGTGCTAAACCATGACCCTCAGCACCACATCTCTCTTTGAAGCAACTCCAGGGATGGTTCTCCTCCACTGACATCCTCTTGTGCAGCATTAAGCAAGAAAACATCAGGGAAACTGCATTTCTGCCCATGGCCACTGTATCACACAGTATCACAGTAACTAAGGTTGGAAGAGACCCCAAGGATCATCAAGTCCAACCTGTTCCAACAGACCTCACAACTAGATCATGGCACCAAGTGCCACGTCCAATCTCCCCTTGAACACCTCCAGGGACGGCGACTCCACCACCTCCCTGGGCAGCCCATTCAAGCCTGTAGCTTGGCAACAGGATGACTCCAGCTGAAGCAGTGGTTTCAGCTGCCCAGTGATTCCACAGCACACTGCAGTCATTGTTATCACGCCACACTCTTGAGTCTCTACACTGTGGCTGGTATCAATGCAAGCTATCAAAAAAAGCAGGGGGGGGGTAATCTCTGAGGGGTGCCTGGCAGCAAGGAGCTCTGGGAAGCAGGGTCTCAGCTGGCTGCTCACCCTGCTGCTATGCACCCTCTGATCCAGGCCAGTACTACTGTGAACCAGACTCACCAAACGCCACTTCCCCCTTTTCAGGCCTATGGCACTGCCAGCTCTGAGCAACACCCAAGAAAACAGGGGCAGGGAGGGGCAGGAAGCTAGCAGAGAATAAATCTTTGCAGGTTTGCTGACTACACAGGGTGGCAAAGAAGAAACCACAGTGAAAGCAGAGCAGGATACCAGCAGAGGCTCCTTCTCAGGAAGTGAACTGAGGGGAGATGAGCTGAGAAGGTGAGGGTATGATGCACAAATCCAGGATAGCAAAAGACAGTGAAGTGGTGGTAGGGCACAACGGGGTTGTACACTCTGCCCTGAGGGCAAGGAAGCTGAGCAAAGCTGCAAGGAGGAGATGGTCAGCAAGGCAAACCAGAAAAAGCAAAAAAGGATAGGGCCCCAGAGAGCACAGCCAAGAGATCTGCACACAGTGAGTGTACATTCAGTGAGAGACAGGGAAGGTGGAAGCAACTCAAGACTTTAATCTCCTCAAAGAAAAGCCTGATTTAGGCCAGTGAGTGCAGGCAGGTATCCCACCCATTGCTTTAGAAGGGAAACAAACAAGTTTTTTACCCATTCAAACAGGTGGCATACTGGAAAGAAAGAGTTAAACAGGGTCACTTCAGCCAGCACCACAACTGCAAGTGGTCACAAGCAGCAACTTAATGTTACCAAAACACATACAGGACAGGTGCTTCAGTCAGATGCTGCAGAGAAGCCTAGTGCCTCTCCTGCCTGCCTCACTGGGACAAAGGTATGTTCTGGCAAGGCACAGTCCAAGTTTTCTGCAAATTTTGCTCAGCTCTCTGATGGCAAGGCTCTGTAAAACAGACTGTAGGGCAGTTCACAGGAGTCTGAAAGCCCATGCTGGCCAAGATTACTTTCTCTGGGATCTACAATAAGCACATAATATACACTCGAGCTCACCTGGCTCCATGGAGGTCTCCACTTCTCACCATCACTGTATACAGCAACCATAAGCCCTTCAGAACAATGGGACTACCCTGCCTCAGTTTCTTGAGCATGCTGCAGCCTTCTATGGAGTGTTCCCATCCTCATCTCACAGCTCATGGTGTTCCACAGTACCAGCTCACAGCATTGCAGCATACTTCATGGGCAGACAATTATTGCCCTTAAGACTTAAGCCCCTTGACTAACCAGCGAGCCCAGCATGCCAATACACCTCTGCCCCTCCTCAGCTGGCCACCTCTCACTGGAGAGCTTTGACTCTCCAGCCTGAGTCCTTGCTGTCAGTCTCCATGTCCCTGCCCCAGTTTGCTTCTGCCTGAAGATCATTCAGAGCAAGGCAACTCTATTGCTGTGACATAGGCAACAGATGGCACAGCCCCGAGGGCAGCACATGGCTGACCCTGCAGCTCTGGAAGCTGCAGTACTCATTTCATCATCACAGCCTTTCTTCACCTGTACACAGACTTCCTCAGGACACAGCCTTATGTCTGAGCTACAACAGCTCAAGACTCAGACCTGAGAAGTGAGCATCTCAACCTGTGGGACAGATGCTCTGAGAGCTGTGCAGGCAACACCAAATGTGCATTGCTTGTCAGAGCAGCAGCTGCTCCTGGTGCCACTCAGGAGCTGTGGCCTTTGACGCTGCCATGCTGGGGGCTGTATTCACAAACCACACTCACAACAAGGTCTAGCTTTGAGCCTGCCTCCACTGAGACCTGCTGTCAAAGACAGTTCTTGTGCAGATTATCATAGAATTGTTAGGGCTAGAAGGGACCTCAAGGATCATCTAGTTCCAACCCTCCTGCCATGGGCAGGGACACTTCACACTAGGTCAGGTTGTCCAGAGCCACATCCAGCCTGGCAAATTATGTGCACTCAGAGAATCAGAGTGGTGGGGGTTGGAAAGGACCTCCTGAGACCATCCAGTCCCAGATCACATTGCACAGGAACACATCCAGGTGGGTTTGAAAGTCTCCAGAGAAGATTCCACAACCCCTCTTGGGAAAAGCAGTCATATGAAAAAGTTTTTCCTCATATTCAGGAAGAATTTCATGTTCCAGTTTGTGTTCGTTGCCCCTCAGCCTGTCATTGGGCATCAATGAAAAGATGCCAGTCCCATTCTCATGACCCTTAAGATGCTGATCAGCACTGAGAAGATCCCCTCTGAGGCTGCTCTTCTCCAGGCTAAACAGCCCCAGGGATCCCAGCCTCTCCTCCTCACAGAGATGTTTCAGGCCCCTCAGCATCTTCACAGCCCTCCACTGGACTCTCTCCAGCAGTTTCCTGTCTCTCTTGAACTGGGGAGCCCAGAACTGGACACAATACTCCAGGTATGGCCTCACTGGGGCAAAGGAGATGGGGAGAAGAACCTCCCTCAACTTGTTGGCCACACTCTTCTTAATGTACCCTAGGAAACCATTGGCCTTCTTGGCCATGAGAGCACATTGCTGGCTCATGGGGAACTTGCTGTCCACCAGCACTCCCAGGTCCTTCTCTGCACGTCATCCCCTGACCTGTACTGGTGCAGGGTGCTGTTTCTCAGTGCATTCAGTCACTAATCACACTCACTGTACCTCCTACCAGCTCCTTCACCCCCTCTGCCCTTTGGCTATGGAGGACAGGCTTGTCATGCCCTACCAGCATAACCACCCAACAGGGACTCCTGTTGCTGGAACATCCATCTCTGCAGTTAGAGCTCAGCAGCAGGTGGATTCCTCTGCTCAGGAATCAGACCTAAGCATGGCCAGCTCTGCACTCAGGTAACCAAGGGAACTCTGCTCCACCTAACAACACTCCCTGGCCAGCGAAACACTGATGTCCTGTGGTACTGACAAATGCAGAGGCAGAGATGATCTCACCAATCTTGACCCACAGATGCATCCTTTCTTTTTGTGGCAAAGAAACACTGCCCTGACACACAGGAGTGTTCTTCAGAAGACCCCAAATACCACAGCTGACTGGGTAGATGCCTTCCCGAGCCTCACATTTCTTGCCTCCTTACGCCATATGCTTTGACATTTTTACTGCCCAAACTCCAGCAAATTAATTCCCAGGAAGTCAGACAAGGGAATTCAGTAACACCAATGCATTTGTCCTCTATCATGGAGGAAGACAACTTTCATTCCTCAAGAGGATCCAAAGCAGAACTCTGCCAGGAGACCAAATAGGCAGCATCCTGTCTACTCTGAAAGCCACCTGTCATGGCCTGTGTCTGGCAGCTTTTGGTCTGCAGTGCATTAGGGAGGGGTTTCACACCCAAAATCTTTCATTTCAGTACAAAACTGCTTACCTTGGCAACACCAGGGATGAGTACTGGACTCCTCCAGCAAGCCCTGTTCTCATCTAAAACACACTTCATGCTCAAGGGCCCAAGACAAGGAGCCAGTGGCACCTGCCAGCTTCGTGTCTCAGTTCATTTGGGTCTGGAAATGCAAAACACTAAGTCTCCTAGTTCATACATCTTGTCTCTGAGCCAAAGACTGTGTTTTGATCACCAGAAAGTTATGCTGTAGTAAAACAAACCCATCTTCGTGAACTGATTTGGAAACAGCTATGTTCAGGGAGAGTTGTTTCAAAGACAGTTGTGTTGAGAGATGTTAAACTCTCTCCTATCAAGGCTATGTTAGTAAGTGAAATACAAAGACATGAAGCTACACTAAGAGTTGCTGGCAAACTAGGAAAAAGGCTTGGGCTGAGATTTTACTGAGCCAAAATTGTCTGCTCTTCCTTGTGAATCCGAGGAGAGAACAGATAGGATTGAAGGCTGTATTTCTGAACAACCCCTAAAATTAATTCATCATTTTCCAACCTGGAACACTTCCCAAAAGCAAGGCAAGCACAATGCACAGGTGGCAAGCTGCCCCTGCCCCTTCCTTAAAGGCACAGCCTCAAACAGTCACAGTCCCTCATCCCAGACTAAGTGCCTACAAGGTTCCTGTGTTCATTTACAATGCAAGTGATCAAAGTTCAGCTCCCACCTCTGTCGGACAGGGTTTGATTCACTAAGTTGAGTTCATCTACCTCTTCTGGTTGAGCCACTGTGTGTTACCAGAAGCCTCACTAAGAACAGCAAAAGAAAACTGACCAGAAAGTGTCAGGCTGCTAAGCAGGGAGCAGCCACCCTGCTCTTTTTCCACAGATGTGCTCTTGACATTTTTGACTTCTTAAGCTAAAGCTTCATAGCACCCCAACCTAGATTTGCTTTTAGATGAATCCAAACCATGTCCTCTGGCACCAGAAGCCTTACCACACTCTGTATAGAAGAAAACATGCAACCTCTGCTACCATCCTCCTGTACTAGACTATGGTTTTTATCACTAGCTCTGCTCACTGGTACTCCAGCACTCTCAGAAAAGCTAGTAGCAGACCTTGGGTGACACATCTGCTGAGAAGGGTCTCTCCCTGTCTATAACTATGCCACGTTTTCCCATTTGAAAATTCATTTGGGTACATCCCTACAGCCACTGTACTTAGAAACAGGGGCTTTCATAAGACAACTGTGCAGACTCATGTGCTGGTCTGCTGAGTGCAGCTGGGGAATCCAGACTAGGTCCCTGAAGGTATCTACCTTGGCAGAGTGGCTGGGAATGGCAGCAGCTAAAATAGAATCATAGAAAGCATTAGGTTGGAAAGGGCCTTTAAATGTCATCTTCTAGCCCTAGCCCTCTCCAGTCAGCAGGGACATCCCCAACTAGATCAGGTTGCTCAGAGCCCCGTCACATTCTGTGATTCTATGATCAAGGGTGACCTTCAATGTCTCCAGGGATGGTGCCTCCACCGCCTCCCTGGGCAACCTGTTGCAGTGTTCCACCACTCTCAATGCAAAGAGCATCTGGCTTAGTCCAGAAGTGCTGTAACAGAAGCACAGAGCCATGAAGCAAGTGCCAGTTCCACTGTGAACTTTGCCACAAGCAATCACAGCAGCCTGCCACTCCTCTGCACTGGGGACATATTGAAGGCACACACATCTAAGAGAAAAGGACAATGACCTACTTAGGTCACTGAAAGACAAGCAGCTACTGGCTACCTAAGTACTACAAGACCCTTGTTTGTCCTTGCTAGCACCTACTGACCTGAATCACTCCATGTTTGATCCCTCCCAAAGCAATTCTGATACAATGGAAGACTTCCAGGCATTGAAGGCATCTGCTGAGGGAAACAAAACGTGTGTGTGCTATGCGTCATGCTGAATCAGCCTGATCTCCCCACACCCTCAAACACCCCACAAGAACAGCAGCTGCTGCATGCTACCCCTCTGCACTCAGATAACACACCACTAACGCATTTACCACTCACTGAGTTCCTCCCATAACCATCCAATTCTACCAAGGCTTTGCTGCTTCCCAGGAGCCACTTCAGCTGGGCTGCCACAACAGCTCCAAACACTGCTCTTATCACTGGCAGCAAGATTCAGTCTTTGGGATGTGTTAACTCAGAGCCTAGCAGTAACTACAACCATGGTGGCAAGATGGTGTCCATATATGGTTCCCCAATTACTTGATCGCCTTCACAATTCACACAACAGCTTGCTTCCTTACATTCATTGGGGTGTTATGAACTGTCAGGATAGAGCCAGCTTCCTGCACCACAACAGTCTGTGGGACATAACCTTGATCAATAACAAACCTTTCTCAAACCTTAAGAAGTAAGCTTTAGCAGAACCAGGAGGGATACTCACCACACACCGACTTGATAATCTGCATGAACACATGGAAGGCCAACCCAGCATAAGGGAACTATTAAGTATATGGCTACTGACTGCAATCAGTTTAGCACAAGGTTCTTCAGCTTCTATGGCATCTTTACCTCTCAGATTTCCACTTTCAGCTGCAATGGTCATAGACAAGTACCTCATTCTGTTAGCCTGGCAGTCTGAGAGCATAGCAGTGGACCTCTGCTTTTCAGCCTTTGAAAATAGCTCTGCCTGCTTCCCTTTCTCCTGCCTTGACTGGTTGAAACCTACTTCAGAAGCAAGGCACCAAACAAGCAGTTCTAATCTTTGTGGGTTTGCAGTTGGATTTTCATTCCAAGGCAGGGTGGGTGAATGATCTGGTGCCAGATCTGGTGCATTTCCAAGCTGATTCTGCCGATTAACACTTCACTGGCTGTATACAAAGCTCATAAAGACAAACAAGAGTACAAGAAGTTACTGTTACCTGCTTGACTCTGCTGACCCCCTGTCCTATGCTAATAGCTCAGCAGCTTTGATCACAGCACATTCTAACTGTGCCAGTGCAAATAGGAGGTCAGAATTGGGGTCCAGGCAAATGGCTTTTCACCTGCTCCCCCATCACAAATTTCTGTGGCCACAAGCCACCTTGATTTGTCACCATAACACACTGTAGAAGGGCTGTGGAATCGTTGGGGGGGAAAAAATGCATTTTGGGTGAGGAGGAAGGATGAAATATTAGAAAGATTGTTGATGCCCAGAAAGCAGCTCAAGTCAGAAGGCAGCTCAGAGCTCATGGTGCCCTCCCCACACACTCAGTTAAAGCTCAGACTATAAAGCTACCCCACTGTAGCCATGCTACCCAAGGGACAAAGGAACAAGTCAGAAGGCTGCAGCACTCACCTGTGGCTATCACTGAGAGGTCAGCAAGCAGCTGGTGTCCGGGAGCTGCAGCGTCCCGGCTGCCACAGCGCACTGCGCAGCATCTCAGCATAGACTTGAGGCTTTATCTCCTGAATTGGGAAAGGAAGGAGTCATGGGCAAGTCAGAACAAACGAGTCCAGCCAGTCTCAGTGACAGAGGCTTACCCACTAGCATGATTCCTCCCCTAAAACAATAACAATACACTTCTTTCATCACACCTTTCATCCAGGAATCCCAAAGCCTTTTTAGAGCATTAGCTGCACCCTGCAACACCCCAAATCAGAAGAGTCATGAACATTTTGCAAGGACACAGGGTTTGGTTCCTTCTCTGGCAGAATTTAAAAAAAACAGTGGAAAACCATGGACAGAGCCCACACAGGAAACACAATGTGTCCTAAAGGACAATGTTCAGTTCCAGGACAGCTGTGGAGCTGACAGAAATTGATACAGATTTAGTGCCATGTCTCATCTCCCTTCAGCTCCCTTGAAATAGGTCATTTGCTCAGACCAGAACTTGCCCCTGTAACAACAGCTATCTTCCAGTTCAACCTTTCTTCTCTAATTCCCTAGAGGTTCATTTTAATTGTGGCCACCTAGCCACACACATACTTCTGCCCTGGAAAAAAGCCTTCTGGGCCATAACCACTCGTGCCATACATATTTGCAGGTTGTCTAGATAAGTATTGCTACTTCTGCTAGCTAGAGCAGCTAAGTGCCAAGGCAGTTCACACAAGCACAAGCTAACCTCAAGTAGCATGTCTCAGCCTTTTCTTGGGAACCCTTTTCTCAATTTTCTTGGCTTCACCAAACACAGAAGATCACAAGAAGATGCCTGTGTGGCATGTTTCCTTTGCTGCAGTAGAGTCTCTATCATCTAGGGACTCTTCTCCTCCACCTTAATGACCTTTGCTTGACACCTTTACAGCTCAGGGATTGCCAGCTTAATAACACAGTGATGCAAATCCATATCACGTGGCTGCAGCTCATCCTTCCACCTTCAATCCAGTCCACAGCCAAGTAACAGGAAGGCTGCCTTTCTGGGAAAGTCAGTCTCATTTGGACAAAACAAGAGCTGAAGATGACCCTCAGTTTCTCAGAATCCAGATTCAGTGTCTCAGCATCTTTTGTTATGAAACATGATGAGCACAGTTGGCAATGGTGCAGAGAGCCTAACTGCTTTCCAGTGCTTTACCTGGCAGCTGCACTGCCATCCCAGAGAGGAGCACTTCTGTGGAGTCAGGGCAGATGTGAAAGAATAAAGTCAGAAGGCTAGCTAGAGAGTGACAGCTTCAAAGGGTAAGGTGTCAAGTGTCACATGGTTACCTGACCCAGGGGAGGCATTGTGAAGATGCATTTGTTCTGGTGCCAGAGGCAGAGCCCTTTCTGGTGATTTGATTGTGGCACAGGTGGCAAAACACAACACACACAGACTTCACGGCAAGCTCCGAACAGCCTCCACCTGCAGGGAAAGAGCTTCAACTGAGAAGGCTTTTAGGACACTGGAAAGCTCTTCCAGCCCTACTTTCATGGCAAAAAGGCACCAAACTGATTAAGGAAGTAGTAATCCTGGTGAAGGGTCTCCTCTCTGCACAAGGTGTCTGTGCACTTCTTGTACTGACAGCACTACCCTGGGGCTGAGGAAAAGGGACAGGCAACAGCCAGCAGTGATTCAGTCACCAGGTAGCTAAGTGGTTTGGCTTTCCATTCAAGAGACAGGACTGATATGCCTGCTGGTGCTACACTGACAAACTTCAAAATGAGCTTGGGCAAGCTGTGAACAGTTGGGACCTCTGTCATAACACAGCTGGTGAGGAGGCAAAGCTTCAATGCACAACTACAGCATGAAGTTAAGGAGAAGAGTGCCATGTCCACACTTCTTGAACACCTCCAAGGATGGTGACTCCACCACCTCGCTGGGCAACCTGTTCCAATCCCTGACCACTCATGCACCAAAGGAATTTTTCCTAATCTACCATCTAAAACCCTTCCCTAGGTGGCCTCCATAGACTATTCCACAGGTGTTTAGTTCATGTAGCACCCAGATATTCCCTCATGATAATCATAGCAAGCATTATTAACCCTGTGAGAGAAAACTGCCAGCATGGCATCCCTGTTTTCCTTACCTGTCTCCTAGGCAACATCTGGTCTGAGCTGCCCAGCTACATCAGTAGCCACAGGAAAGAGACCTTGGTGTCTTTGCTCCTAGACCACTAAGGACCCATGGCAGCCCTCCAGAACAGCTCAGCAGAAAGGGCCCTGCAATGACCACCTAGCCCAGCTGCCAAGAACCTACAGGCACCACATTTCTCAGCACTCCAGAGAGCACAGCGCTGAGGTTGCAGAGGCAGCTTGTGCTCTGCAGCAGCAGGCATTCCTGCCACAAACACTCCTACCTGTCTGCTACCTGCAGCTGATGCCACAGCAGTCCACAAAGGGGACGATGGTGTTGCTCTGAGCTGAGAGCCTAAAGAGGTGACACAAAGGCAACAGCACCCCACGTCTTACATGCAAACAAAATTCGTTGCTGTCTTTTAGGAACTTGGTTTCAGACAGGCAGTGCCATTTTCCTGGGTTCCCCCAGAGCCTGGTGAGTGAGGGAGGATGTAGAACAGGCACTTATGTGAACTCCTGGCAGAAAATGAATGTTTCTGTCACACCTGGCCACAGGGATGACACCACTTCATCCATGACTGATAAGCCAAGCATGTTCTTCACCTTTTGTCCAGTTACCAGTGTCCAGTTACCAAGGTATTTGCCAAAGCCACAAATACCAGTTTATTCACAACAACCTTGAGTTAATACTAGAGTAGAAAACTCCCAAGAGGATACTGGCAGTTACAAAGGCTCTTGATGCCAAATTGCTTAGTTCTGCTATTGGGACAACAGCTCTTCTTTCAAGAAGTCAGTACTGATCCAGTGCTGCCACCCTAAATACAGCTTTTGAGGCAGGCAGCTACCAGCCTTCCTGAGTAGAAAAGCTAAAGGAAACTCAGACAGCTTTGTAGGCACAAGCTGAAGAGTGCAGCCCCCAGTGCAGCACACTGAGACTCTTTCACTGCTGTGACCTGCAGACACATTTAGGAAGGAAAGGAATGCCTAGAGGCTGTACAAGCTGGAATGCAAAAGCCTAGGTCTGCATAATGAAATCCAATAAGGACAAGTATAGAGTCTTGCACCTGGGAAAGAACAACCCCATGGACCAGTATAGGTTAGGGACTGACCTGAGCAGCTTAGGGGAAAGGGACATGGGGGTCCTGGTAGACAACAGGATCCCCATGAGCCAGCAATGGGTCCTTGTGGCCAAAAAGGCCAAGGGCATCCTGGGGTGGATTAGAAGGGCTGTAGTGAATAGGTCCATTGAGATTCTCTTCCCCCTTTACTCTGCCATGGTGAAGCTACATTAGGAATATAGCCCCTCAGTTCAAGAAGGACCTCAGGAAACTGCTTGAGGGAGTCCACCACAGAGCCACAAGGTGCTGAAGGGAGTGGTACTTTTCCCTACTGAGAAGAGGCTGAGGGAGCTAGGGCTCTTTAGCCTGGAGCAGGGGAGCCTGTGGGGTGACCTCACTCATGTTTATAAAGATGTGAAGGGCAGTGTTGGAAGAACAGAGCCAGGCTCTGCTCAGTGATGCCCAATGATAGGACAAGGGGCAATGGGTGCAAGTTGGAGCAGAGGAGGTTCCATGGGAACAGAAGGAGAAACTCTCACTGTGAGGGTGCTGCAGCCCTGCAGCAGGCTGCCTAGAGAGGTTGCAGAATGTCTCCTCTGGAGACATTCCAAACCCACCTGAATGTGTTCCTGTGTGATCTGTGCTCTGGCAGGAGCAGTTGGACTGGATGATCTTTTGAGGTCCCTTCCAAGCCCTAACATTCTGTGATTACAATAATTAGCCACAAAAGAGTTGGCAACTCAGGTCTGTTGCTACCCATTCCAAACAAGCCCAAATTTGACAGCTTATGCTTTCCTCATGGTTACACAATACTATCCTTCCATATATCAGCAATATTTTATATCTTCAGCATGAATATATTTAAAAGTCATTTGGGAAAGGCACATTGAAACTTCTGTGTGAGGCACAGCACACACCACCACACCATTTGGCTTGTCCCTGAGTTTGAATGTCCTTTCCCACAGGATGCCTGTGCCCGCCACTGGGTTTCAGTCCTATTCAGCCTTTGCAAACACCAGTTACTGGAGTGCATGAAGTGGCACACCAGGTTCCCCTTGGCTCACCTCTGTACCAGCAAGGTTTTGAAGATAAAATCTGCACATTTCCCAACAAGCGACTCAAACTCTTGAGTTTCAGACCATGATTCTTTACAGCAGGTATTTTAGGAGCAGGAAACCTTAAAAGGAGTGTAATTTCCAGGGGTAATCTCTAGCTAGGCAGACCTCACTGAACACAAATTGGCAGCCAAGCACACAGCATGCTGCAGCCTTGCACTCTGACCACTGCTCAGCTTCCTCTGCCTGGGCCACCAATGATGCAACATGAGCACCATGGCTCTGCAGAGCAGGTGCTCAGTCACTCCGGTACTTACCTGCCTGCACTTCTCTGAAGACCTGGCTTCAAATCCTCATCTGGTAGTTAAAATAAAGCTCCTGAAAAACAACATCAAGCCACTTTTCCAGAAGCTACCAACATCCTTTATCACAGAACACATCAGGTGGGAAGGGACCCTCAAAGGTCATCTTGTCCAGTGTCCTTACAGTGAGCAGGGACAGCATCTGCTGTCAGTCCCACACCTGCTGAGCATTTGCTTTCCTTTCTGGTGTTACTGAGCAATTATCTGTCCTTATGAAACTTGAGGGCACTAGAGAAGTTTTCAAAACACAAGGCCCTTCTTCCCCTTTTGATTATCTTTTGTTGGTAACACCACTGCAGCTGAGACTGCCACAGGGCAGCATCTGATTACAGCTGGCAGAGGACTTGCTGCCAAGTTTATTTTATTCATATATTGCATATGCTTAGAACTGGAATCCAACTTTGGAGCCTGCTCTAGCCTGACACTTCATCTACCCAATATGTTCAAGCAGCATCCTCTTGCTGATTACAGCAGCTGATGACCGTCCCCCTTGAGTTGAGAATCAAAGCAATGCTCAGACACAATACCTGCAAGGAGCCGAAGCTGGAAGAAAGTTGACACAAAGCTAAAATGTAATTGTTGATGGTGTCTGAATAGAGACACCCTATGGCAGCAAGGCATGTACAGCATTTCATTCACCCTGCTTATTGAAAATAAATGAATCCATGAATGGGCAGACAGGTACCTGACTCCCAGTGCACATTCACAGCTGTGCCTTAAGCACCTAAGTTTCGTAGCAGTATGCACAGAGAGTGGACTTTCCCTACAAAGTCCACTCTGCTCCATCCCATCCCCTCTGCTCCACCAGTGCTCTGGTGTCTTTAGCATCACCCAGACAACGCTGCAATTTCAGTCTCATGCCCTGCATAAAGGATACAACCAGGAAGCCACAAGCAAACAAAGGCAAGGGCTGCATTTGCTGTGCTTTATCCCTAACACAATACTAACAGCACCAGGTTGCTCTACTCAGGGCTGTATCAGCACAAGCTATGGAATAGCCAAGATTCTGTTCAGTTGGGACCAGTTCAAATACTTGTGAACAAACTGGAGATTACTTGAAGCATACTGCACAAGCAGCCTTGAGCCTTCAGTTGTCCTTTCTTCACACTATCCTGCCAGCCTCATGGAGCACACTGCCAGCAGGAGCTCAGATCCAAAGCCAGTGGATACAGAAGACATTTCTTGTGTCTGTGACCCCTTCTTTTTACCCACAGCTTCGTGTGCCCTTAAAAGCAAACTGTAGAGTTTCACCTAGGGTTCTGAGTCAAGCAGCATTTACTCAGTCTCTCACTCAGGATAATCCTAAGGAATTCCTCCTCATTAAACAACTGTGAATTAGCTTCCTGGTTGGAGCCTCCTGCTGCCTTGTCAATCTTTCTCCTAATTGAGAAACATTATCCAGAACTGCCCTAACTTGCAGAATGCTGAAGAATTGTCTTAAACACTAAGCCATTAACAAGACCTTGCTCTACTGATGTGTCATCAGCATTGCTTCAACTACCCTTGTGACTCCTCCCCAGCATGTTTGCCAGGACAGCTCTAGCTTTCTTACCGAAATAATAGAGACGTGTGCCCTCGGTGCATGATATGGCAGGAGCGGGGAGCCTCTCTCGAAACAGAAAGAAGCAAGAACAATAATCTGCTGGTGCAAAGAATTGCCCATGTAGACCTTGGTGCAAAAATAGAAACTGAATACGTTCCCGAGGGAGGAATCTCCATCCCTGGAGGGGTTTCCAAGAGGCAGAGATGTGGTGCTGAGGGACATGGGTTAGCACCAGATTTCACAGATAAAGGTTGGACTTGATGATCTTAAAGGGGTTTTCCAACTGAAACAGCCCTGTATTTCCATTATATTCAGGCACAGGTGTACAGCTGACTCAAATCACCTTCACCAGGTTACCTGACACTGAGCTGTGCTAACACTCACCAGCTGAAGATTTCTTCCTATTACTTCCAGGATGGCTGCTCAGGTAAAGGCCATGATGCACATGCCTGGGTAGCAAGCCATGTAGCTTAATCAAGGAAAGCATAAAAAGAGAAGGAACAGAGATATTAAGGAAAAAAAAACAACCCTCCTTATAATTCTGCTTTTAGCCATATGTTCACCTCTAGGGGATGAGAGACAGCTCCAAAGAGTAAAGCAATTTTCTGTTTGGTTTTCCTGTGGTTCTACAAAGCTAGCACTAAGATGAAGAGATTTTATTACCTTATTCCTGTTTGCAAAGGATGACATTAACTCCACGTTCATGACAGGAGAAAATATTTCCAGGTTATCACTAGTCTGCATACAGAAAGTAACTCAAAGAAGTGGAAGTGGACGTGATCCTGAGCATAGCTTTGGTTTCTGAATCAGGAAAGGGAAGGTGGTGGTAAGGAAGAGTAAGATAAGAATCAAACACACTACAAATTAGCCCTACAGATTAGCATTTGCCCATGAAGGATGAGGCTGCCATGAATGACACAGATCAAAGCTCAGCTATTAAGGGGGGGGAGGTGGGGGGGTGTGTGTGGGGAAAAACAACCAACTAAAATAACATCAAAGACTAACAACACCACCCAAAAAATAAATAAATAATCAAACCAACAAAAAAATGTAAGAAACTTGTGTCATTCTCATGCCCACTGCTATCTGCCAGAAAGCAGCCAGAAAAATGTCATCTGACAGCAGCAAATAAATGAATAGCAATGCTGGAACTGCTGGGCAGCAAACAGGAACAGCTCTTGCCCAGGGGACCCTGCAGCCTCATTGTGAGAGACTAAATCTTGTCTCTCCTGATGTGACTCAACAAAGATAAAATCACCTTTGCTGCTTGCCCAGACACTAGCTGATGTTTATTGGGCAGAGCTACTGGAACAACTCTCGGTGCATAGATAATTGCTCACCAGACTGCAGCTGCCCTGCAAATAATAATGGGCAAAGGCCACTGCTATCGATACTCTCTAGAATGTGCATACCTAAAACTGTATAAAGGATCTGAGCAACTACTGACTCAGGAGAAGGAAAACATAGGAGAAGGAAAACACAGAAGGAAAAGACCTGGACAATGCCAGTGAGAAGGAAAACATGAGAGATGGAGAAGACCAGGGCAATGCTGCTCTGAAGAAAAATGGAGAATACCAGGACAGAGGCATCACCATGTAGCCTGGAAGAACACTCTCTCTGTGTCCTATATTCCACCTGCTGCAACTCATGGAGCTGAAGAGGCTGCTCAGAGGACAGCAATGACCTCTCCTTTACAGCCAAAGCTGCAGCACCCTTCCTCCACAGACCCAAACTGTCTTGGGGGGGGTGAGGGGTGTGGTAATATAATTCCTTTCCTCTTCTCTCTCCCTCTGCTCTCACTCTCTATTCTCTCTCTCCCTCTGATCCATCCACTTTATTTGTGTAATAAATAGCCTGGCTGTTGATATCTTGGCCTCGTTTGTGCCTCTAATTTCGTAACACAGGAATATTCAAAAGACCTGAGTCTCTTTCCCTCTCCAGAGTGAGACACTCATCAATCCAGAAACCTTCCTGCCATGCTGACAACATACCCCACAGTGGCACTACACAGACACCAGACTCGGAATACAGAACAAAGACACCATGCAGGTAGCTACCAGCTTATGAGGGATACCACCTGTTGTCACCACTCCTGTCCATGCTGTGCAGAGGTACACTAGACCACCACCAGCAAGAACAAAGTGTTGCCCCTGGCTATACACAACTGCCTGCAATTTCTAACTCCAGTTTAATTCTTGCAGATTGATACCAATATCCTTCCTGTAGCCAGAGTGTCCCAACAGCAACCACAGCCTGGAGTTTCGTCCCCTGCACAAAACTGAGCAGGGTCCAGCCCATGCTCAGGTTACCCTCAACGTTTCAAACAGAATACACAGTGCTGTACTGGCAGCCTTCCACTTCAAACACTGAGTCACAATGTTTTGATCTTTTTATAATCATGGCATTTTTTGAGTTAGACAAGCCCTCTAAGATCATCAACTCCAACCATCAACCCAACACTACCATGGCCATTTAACCATGTCCCCAAATATCCACACATTTCTTCAGGGATGACGACTGCACCATCCTCCTGGGCAACCTGGTCCGGTCTTTGAGAGCCCTTTCAGTCAAGAAATTGCTCCTAATCTCCAACCTAACTCTCCCCTGACCAGATTTCAGGCCATTTCCTCTCCTTCTATCACCTGGGGAGAAGAGACCAATCTCCACCTCACTCCAGCCTCTTTTCAGGGAGCTGTAGAGAGCAATGAGGTCTCCCCTCAGCCTCCTTTTCTCCAGACTACACAATCCCAGTTCCCTCAGCTGCTTCTCCCCAGCCCTGTTGCCTTTTTCCTAGCTGGAACACAGCATTTTCAGGATTTCTTTTCTCTTTCCCTTTGACTCCAAGAGGAATGTTCCCAGCCCGGTGCCAGCATTCGCTGAAGCAGCAGGACACACACACAGAGCACTTTGGTGTGACAGGGCTGCAGTAACAGCACAGCAGCGCCTTTGTGCCTAGCCTATGGGTGATCTCCTGCAGCCAGGCAGGGCCTGGGGGGGATGTGCCACCTTTCCTGCTTGCTAAATCTGGGTGACATGGTCCCTAGCTAACAAAAAGGAGAAGGCTGGTGCAGGAAGCCAGGGTACAAAGGATTTGGGTGGGGAGACAGAACCAAGCAGTGTGGTGACAGCCAAGTTTCTCAGGATGTGTCTGCATACTACACATGGTCAGGGTACCTGCCCTGCTTGTGGAGAGATGAGGATCTCAGGCTCCAGGGAAAGCACCCTCCCTCTCTCCCAGGTCACCTCTGCAATGCACAGGCATTGCCAGGCACCTGGGGAGCCAGGCCAGCACAGAAGGGCACACATCTAGGCAAGGACAAGCCACGTCCTGTGGTGCACCAGTGCAGGGACAAGTCAGCAAGACCAAGAAAGCCAGTGGAATCCTGGGCTGGGTCAGGAATAGCATGACCAGCAGGACCAGGGAAGTGATCACACAAGGCCATACCTCAAGTACTCCATTTGGTTTGCAACACTTCACTCCAAGAAGGACATTGAAAGGCTGGAGCAGGTCCAGAGAAGGACAGTAAAACTGTGAAAGGTCTGGAGAATGGTCTGGAGAACAGGTGTTGCAAGGAGCAGCTGAGGGACCTGGGGCTCTTTAGTCTGGAGAAGGGGAGGCTGAGGGGACACCTTTTCACCCTCTACAGCTAACAAAGGGAGGAGAGTATCTTGCTGGTCCACCTGAATGGTGGCTCATCCTTAAATTGTCAGTTCCTTCTTGACTGTGGGCAGCAGGACAAGGGAGGGGATTCTGCCCCTCTGCTCCACTCTGTTGAGACTCCATCTGGACAGTGCTGTGTCCAGCTCTGGAGCCTACAGCACAAGAAGGACATGGAACTGTTACAGTGGGTCCAGAGGAGGCAACAAAGGTGACCAGAAGGCTGTGGTTGCTTAGCCTGGAGAGGAAGAGGCTCAGAGGAGAACTTACTGCTCTCTACAACTACCTGAAGGGAGGCTATAGACAGGTGGGGGTTGGTCTCTTCTCCCAGGCAAGCAGCACCAGAACAAGAGGACACAGTCTCAAGCTGCACCAGGGGAGGTTTAGGCTGGATGTTAGGAAGAAGTTCTTCATAGAGAGAGTGATTGCCCATTGGAATGGGCTGCCCAGGGAGGTGGTAGAGTCACCATCACTGGAGGTGTTTAGGAAAAGACTGGATGGGGTGCTTGGTGCCATGGTTTAGTTGATTAGATGGTGTTGGGTGATAGGTTGGACTCTATGATCTCAAAGGTCTTTTCCAACCTGGTTAATTCTATTCTGCTCTGTTCCTGTGGGCACAGGCTGGGAAAGCTGGGGTTGCTCAGCCTGGAGAAGAGAATGCTCTCTGCAACATCCTGGAAGGAGGCTGGAGCCAGGTAATGGTTGGTCTCTTCTCCTAGTGACAAATGACAGAACAAGAGGAAATGGCCTCAAGTTGCATCAAGGGAGGTTTATGTTGGACATTAAAAGAATCTTCTTGATTGAAAGGGTTCTTAAAGACTGGCACAGGCTGCCCAGGAAGCTTGTTGAATCTCCATCCCTGGAGATGTTTCAGTGAAGCACAGATGCGCTGAGGGCCATGGTTTAGCACCAGCCTTAGCAAAGTTAGAGAATGGTTGGACTGGATGAGCTTAAAGGGCTTTTCCACCTGAAACAATTCTGTGATTCTACCCCCTCTGAGAGTCCCATGTTTGAACGCAGCAGCTTGCATGCCAAAGCCACCCATCTTTCAACTTGTACGTTGGCAGTTAAATTCACAAGGAACAAGTGTTGTAAGGTGCTGAAGCTGAGGAGAGGTGACTGCTAGCAGTCAAGTCAACACATGTTAGCTAGCTACTAATTATCTGCTAACCTGCATTAACTAGTCAGCTGCCAGCTGCAGGGTAACCTGACCTGACTCCCAGCTGATGTATAACAACATGCTAAACTGATGTAATCTTGGTCTGTGCTGTAATGGGATAGGGACAAGCATGCAGCCAGCATGACTCTGCTGAGCCGTCCTGAGCTGTGCTGAACAACAGCAATACAAGGTCACCCCTTTCTGGCATCCCCAAGGATCCTTTCCTGTAACACTGGGGTGTGGCACTTATACAGCATTGCCAGGAACTCAGTTAACCCCTTCCCCTATCCTGAAGGAAAATACAGGGTGAAAAAACCAAAACATTAGAGAACCTAAGAAACCTGTCAACCTGAATCTTTCCTTCTCTCCCTCTCCTTGCCAAGGCCTGTATCTTTGTGGTCATCCTCACCAATAGCCCCAGGACTGGTTTAATTAAATTGTATGTAACCTTTCCTAATTAATGCTGGAGAGAGGCGGAGCTGCTGTTGGAGCAGTCTGGCACTAGTCACCAGATTTAAGATAAAAAGCTAAGAGGCAGGATTCTCTCACACACTCAACCAAGGCCTGACAGATACCGACATGTAATCAGTTTGAGGAGATGTAAAGCTCACGGTGCTCTACTCCAAGTGTTGTGATTGCCAATAACAGAAAATCTTCACTGTATGAGGACTGAAGGCTCATTTATATCATGTAAGGTACTAGGTCTTCATTAGCCATCCCCAACCATAGAATGACCCAGGTTGGAAGGAACCTCAGAGATCATCTATTCCAATCTCCCTTCCATGGAGCAGCTAGACTCAGCTGCTCAAGGCCTCATCCAACTTGCCCTTGAACATCCTCAGAAAAGGCAGCTGATCTGTCTGGAGTTCACAGGTATAGGCTGTGTATTGTATAGCTTGGCAATTCCTCCTCAGCTTTTCTAGCAGTAAACAAAAGGGGGTTCAAGCTGTTGGGTTTCCCTCTCGTTTGGACACTGCTTCCTGGGATAAACCCACTTAGAGCTCCAATACCGTACTGCAGTATGGCTGTCCACAAACCCACAATTCTCATACAACAGATATTGAGGGGCTGGAGCACATCCAGAGATGGGCAACAAAGCTGGTTAAAGGTCTGGAGAACAGGGATGGTGAGGAGCAGCTGAGGGAACTGAGGGCGTTTAGCCTGGAGAAGAGGAGGCTGAGGGGAGGCCTCATTGCTCTCCACAACTCCCTGTAAGGAAGTTGGAGTGAGGTGGGGGTTAGGCTCTTCTCCTTAGGAACAAGTGAAAAGAGAAGAAATGGCTTTAAGCTGCATGAGGGGAGGTTTAGGTTGGATATGAGAAGAAACTTGAGAGCCCCTTCAGTCAACAAAGACTGGCACAGGCTGCCCAGGGAGGCAGATGAATCCCCATCCCTGGAGGTGTTTCAGAGAGGCAGACATGTGGTGCTGAGGGCCATGGTTCAGCATCAGCCTTGGTGGAGTTAGAGAATGGTTGGACTCCATCTTAGGGGGCTTTTCCAACCACAACAATTCTGTAATTCTAATGAATTTATCAGGGACAGTTTTGACTCTGAGCCTCTTCTTGAGGGCAGCTTACAAACATTACCCAGATATGTCACTGCAAAGCAGATGCCAAACAGTAGTCAACTGCAGGAGGGGAGAAAGGCCAGGAAAACCCAGCCAGGGCAAGCACACCACCTGCATCACTTTCTTGACCTTGAAGTCCTGCTTCTACCACATACATGTTTAATGAGTCAGCTCTCCCCAGGGCACAGCAGAAACCAGAAAGAGTGAGCCCTAGCATGGCACCAGAGGCTCATTCTCTATGGCCCCCACCTCTCTTTAGCCAACCCAGCTGGGTGTTCAAGCCCTGCACATACACAGAGGGTCACATTTGCCACTGACAGCTCACACTCACATTGGCCAGCCACACTTCCTATGAAGTAGGAAGAACCTCTCTTCCTCCCTGGTCTGCACATCTCATGCTTGCACAGGAGTGACCAGCAATTTAAAGATACTGGCAGTCCCATCTGCACCTAAATTCATTTATTAACCTTTTCCTTTCCAATATAATAGACCTAAGACAGTTTAATTGCTCAAATTGTCTACTGCCACACCACCCATGCTCCTCCTGCAAGTCACTCCTGCCTCTTGCACATGAGCTACCACTAAGCATTCCTTTCACACCCATATGAAGCAACCATGGTTGTCCATGGACATCTCTTTCAGCTAGTTTTGTAGCATCCTTGCTCTGGAAAACTACTCCAAAGCTAAACCAGCCTTTGGCTGTTCCTGGAAAAGTAGGAAACAGGAAGGAAGTTGCAAAAATAGTGCTGGAGTCAAACTCCTTAAGCCCTGTGAAGCCTTTCCCAGACATCAGACAGCAACTCTCCGGACAGAGCCTGTAGCCATGCGTGTGCAGACCTTTCTCTAGGTTTCTAAAGCAAACCATCCTGAAACATGGGCCATGGTTTGCTGGCCATGGTGGTTGGACAGTTGGACTCTTATCTTGGAGGGCTTTTCCAACCCAAACAACTCTATGGTTCTACAAGAACACACCACAGGGGCTCAGCCCAAAGCAGAAGAGAAGCAGATAGGCAGCACCACTGCAGTTTAACTGCTCAGTTTATTCCTTCAGCCTCTTTGGCAGCTCCTGCCAATGATCAGGCATCCCACAGAATGCAGTTCAACCAATCTAATGCTGCCTGCAGGATGTCTGTCACACACCCAGGCCCCTGAGTAACAGCAGCATGGGTGTGTTGGACCTATTCTTAGTCTCTCCCGTCAGGTTTCAATGACTAAATAAGTTGAAATTGTGTAAGAAATGTGAAGGTTGTTTTAGGTCATCATGCTGGAAGCCAATACCAAGTTTACTATCTTGTGACAAAAGGGGCTTTAGAAACAAGAAAGAAACAAGACACAGCAGAGGAAGGGAGGCCATAAAGATAATACCCTTCAAGACACTGAAGACATGTCCCAACACTAACATCGAAATAACAATCCCTGGATCATAAAATGCCTACACAATAGAGGCTCAGATAAATGCCCAACAAACAGTGTGACCAAGGCAATCTAACTAAAACATCCTCTGCCAGCATATCAGAGCAGGAAGTCCATAGGATTACCAGACTATCATTGACAGGAGATACATTCAAACAAACAGTTAAGGAAGTCCTTCATGTCAGCCTGGGGAAACTGGTACCCTTGAAGCTCTCTTTAGAAATGGATTGACTCCCATGCACTCCTTAAAGTGTCAGCAGGACAGAACTTGATTTTATTCATTCTTCTATTACTACTCATTAAGGTCAGGTAATATTTAGGAGGAGAGAAAATGGCCTCAAGTTGCACCAGGGCAGGTGTAGGTTGGATGTGAGAAGAAACTGAGGGAAAGGGTTCCCAGTAGCTGGAACAGGCTGCCCTGGGAGATAGCTGGAGGTGTTTCAAAAAGGTGGAGATGTGGTGCTGAGGGCCATGATATAGCACCAGGCTTGGCAGAGTTAGAGAATGGTTGGACTGGATGATCTGAAAGGGCTTTTCCAACCAAAATGATTCTGTGATATTTTAATATTCCCCCAAACAAAGAGAACATCTTGAAATGGGAGCAGGAAGAAGGGGAGAACACAAGTTTCCACTCCTGGAGACAGACTTGTGAGGGCAGCTAGGTAGGAGTGCAGCTACATTAAAATTTGAGCTGGTTCTCAAGATTGTTCTTCCACAGGTATAAGGTAGCTGGCAAATAAAACAGAGATCACTAGCACATGGCAATAAACACAAAGGCAGCAGTGGGACAGACATTCAAATTTGTCAAGTTCTCAGCTAAACCTCAAAAGGAAAAAGGATATAAAAACAGAGGCCTGAAAGCCTCAGCAGTCTACCTAGCAAGGTGGCAAGAAACCAGACATGTCTCCAAAACAGCAGCAGACCCTGCAGCATGATAGCTTTAACCAGTCTGCACTATCTGATATCTCTACCAACATTTCTAAGCACCTGCAGGCAGAACAAGCCTCAGCCTCTCTCCAGAAAAACACAGTACCTCCTCTTAGCTTTTTCTTCTTAAGACAGCACAACACACAGGCAAAGATATTGCACTGGAGAGAAGTTAGGGAAATCAGGGTGGATTTCCCTAGCTCCACTAAGTCAGAAACTGCTGACCTAGACAAGCACACACATCACCTGCCCTTTCCTCTGACCACTGAAGAGGCTGCTTCAACCTACTGCAGAAAGCACAGCCACAGACCTGCCTTGTCCAGACCAGGGCTGGGATTCCCACCTGGATGTCAGAGTCTCAGAACAAGGTCCATGTGGAAGTACTGTCAGCTGCATGCACAGCCCAATAATTTCAGTCCTAGCCTCATTCAGAAGAGCTAGTGATCACAGAATGGTGTGGGTTGGAAGGGACCTTAAAGATCCCAGTTCAAACCCCGTGCTATAGGCAGGGACACCTTTCACAAGACAAGGCCTCATACAACCAGGTATTAAACAGTTCCAGGGATGAAGCACCCACAGCTTCTCTGGGCAACCTGTTCCAGTGTCTCACCATATAAACAATGGCCAAAGGATTGTCACTGTTGTCCTTACCTGTGACCATCCTGCACTAAAATGAGCAGAGCCAGCATGAATTTCCACAGCAGCTTTGTGGAGAAGGGGACACCAGCCTGCCTGCTGGTTTTGGTGTTTTCATCTGCCTAGAGGATGATTAGAGACCTATGGTGTGACAGAATCACCACCTCTGGCTTTAGCTGCACTGTTCAGACTGAGCTTACCTCAAACATTCTGATATTAAGAGCAGACACAAAAACAAATTAGATCCCAAACTGGAAACCCAGCAACCAAATGTAGGTGTTCACAACATGAAGCTGTGAAGCATCTTTATCTTAGCCACTAAACACTGCTTTGTCTCCACCTGACTTAACCACCTACAAATGGTTCAAGTTTCAGCACTTGGAAAACTATTAGACAATGCAAATGCCCCAGGCATGCAATGAAATTAAAAGTACTGAGCTGAGAGTGGGTTTTTACTCATTATCCAGTCACTGCCTTGCTGCAGGACATAAGTGGGGCAAATAGCTTTGGAGTATTTATGAGAAATAGAAAGCAGCTGAGTATCCAGCTTCAGATTAATAGGCCAGTTCTGGGCTGACATCACTCTTGTGACTGGAGGAATTTCCCCAGCTGTGGTAATACTGCAGAAGTCCTCACTTAGCATGCTGCAGAGCAGCTAGCAAATGGCTCATTGAAATGAGGATCTCCCAAGGACGTGGCCTCCTGCACAGTTGGCAGTGGCCACAGAGAGACTACCAGAGTAGAGAGAGACCTCAAGGATCATCAAGTCCAACCTGTCACCCAACACCTCATAGCTGCTAAACCATGGCTTCAAGTGCCACATCCAATCCCCTCTTGAACACCTCCAGGGATGGTGACTCCACCACCTCCCTGGGCAGCACATCCCAATTCCAAACAACTCTCTCTGTGAAGAACTTTCTCCTCACCTTGAGCCTAAACTTCCCCTGGCACAGCTTGAGACTGTGTCCTCTTGTTCTGGTGCTAGTTGCCTGGGAGAAGAGACCAACCCCCTCCTGGCTACAACCTCCCTTCAGGTAGTTGTCGACAGCAATAAGGTCTCCCCTGAGCCTCCTCTTCTCCAGGCTGAACAATCCCAGCTCCCTCAGCCTCTCCTCATAGGGCTTGTGCTCGAGGCCTCTCACCTTCTCTGGACACGTTCAAGCATCTTGATGTCCTTCTTAAATTGAGGGGCCCAGAACTGGACACAGTACTCAAGGTGTGGCCTAACCAGTGCTGTCAGGCTAGAGACACTTCCAGAATGTCTCTTTTACCTTTGGAACCACAAGGGAAGCAGCAGATCTGGTTTTGGATCTGTATCAGACTGGTGTTACACTCATCCTGTTCAGTGTGAGGAGAAAAAAAAATACCTCAGCCAGGTTTCTTACAGGAAGAAGTCTTCCCCAATTACACTTCCTCTGTATTTACCCTCAACAGTTTACTGCAGAACCAGAAGTGATATTTACACTCCTGCTAAGAGAAAAGCTGGGATCTGAACTCAGGTCTTCTAGACAACGGGGAACCCTCATGAGTGAGGTGGTCAGTGGAACAGGCAACACCACTGACCAAAAGCCAGCCAGATAAAGATCTGTACAAACCCAGCTTCTTCAGTCTCATAGACAACTGGTGTTATGGGAAGTCAGCAAACCCTGGCACTGTGAGCAGTGCTGGCCACTGGCATAGACAGACAGCAGGAGCTAGGCGAGGCGCGGGGGTACTGCTTACCAGCTAAAGCCTCTGATCCAAGAACAGGAGGTTGTAGCCAGGTGGGGGCTGGTCTCCTCTCCCTAGTAACAAGCAGTAAGATAAGAGGAAATGGCCTCAAGTCACACCAGGGCAGGTCTAGGTTGGATATTAGAAAAAGCATTTTGACTAAATAGACTCTCAAAGACTGGAACAGGCTCTGCAAGGAGGTGGTTGAAGCCCCATCCCTGGAGGTGTTTGAAAGGGGCAGTGATGTGGTGCTGAGGGCCATGGTTTAGCACAAGCCTTGGTGGAGCTAGAGAATGGCTGGACTGGATGAGCTTAAAGGTCTGTTCCAGCCAAAGCAAACCCATAATTCCATTCTACTTAAGCAAAAGCTCCTGGTCTGTTAATCCACTAACAGTGGACAACTTCTGATTGGGAAGAAATCCATGTCCTACTCTACCCTACAGAAGGGAAAGCCATCACAACATGCCTTTACTTGCCAGCAAGTTCTCAACAAGACAGCATCTATGCAGCCCAGGCTAGCTGGGACTGCCAAGCAGGTGCCTGCAAGCTGCTTGCTGCCATCTGCCATAGCTCTCCCCTGGTGAGATGGCTTCCCTAGCTGTATCTGTCTAGATACTTCTTGAGTGCAAAGCTCTGCAGAACATTAGGAGGCTGTTAAACTCAGAAAGACAAATTTTAGCAGAACCTAAATTAGCTTTTTGGACAGGAAAAGCAAAGTGCCTATGCAAAACACAACATAAATAAACCAGATTTATAGACATGTCTCTCCTATGAGACTTTACCCCTTTCTGGACACTCCCAGGGTTTCTGGATTGCAGCAAAGCCTGTACATTCCCTCCCTCAAGGAAGCTGCTCTTTTCATCACAAGATGTCCAGCTGCACTGTCTTGATCTGTGTACACCATCTAGCTCCATTTGTTTAGTTGAATTCACTGCCTGGATGTGAGGTTCATGGTGACCCAGGAATTGAACCAATACTCCTGACAAACAACCCCATCAGCAGTGAAAGACAGCAGACACCCCAAATAAAGCAGAGAAAGGGCAGCTGAGAGGCACGGGGGGCCCAAAAACTAGAAATGTCGATTGCAAGGCAAGGCAGCTGTCATCCAGCCTTCCAAGATAACATTGAGCAGGAACCCAAGTTTGAAGGTTCCTGACTTTCTCAGTGCCACAGTCAGGCTTGAGACTAGGAGACACTTATTTTAGCTGAGCAAAATACCCTGTGGACACAGCTCAAGACTCGAGGCATTACAAGCGGAACTGATGATGCTGAAGTAGCTCAGACAGTGAAGGTTTTTTTGCAGTGCTTTTGTGCTGTTGAACACCTTGAAAAGAAACAAACTCAGTTTAAGTTTGCTTTGTTTTAAGGGAAAAAAAATTTTAAAAAGAGAGGCCTTAAAACTGAAGTGATCCTGCATTGTCAGAATGACCTCAAGCAAATAAAAACCCAGCCCCAGACATTTTTTGTTGCCAAAGCAAAGACAATTCTGCTGTTCTTTGGATTGTAAAGTTTGCATCTAATATGCCCACATTTGAAGCAACCATAATACCCAAAGAAGCCATAATTAAAATAATTAACCAATAATATAAACTTTAATTAATATGTCTACTTCAGTGCTCTGAGGAAGAACTAATATGTTACATGGCACAAATTGAAAGAGAACTTCGCAAGTGGCAGTTAGTAGGCTGTAAAATAAAATAGGAGGCAATTAAAGCAGCTGAACTCCCTGCAGGACTGTGGTCACAGCAGATGATACTTAGGCTGGTGGAGCAGGAGTTAATTTTCCTCACAGCAGCTCACGTGCTGCTGTGTTCTGGCTGTGTGACCCAAGCAGTGCTGCTAACACAGCATTTCAGCTGTTGCTGAGCAGTGCCTGCACTGTGACAAGGCTTTCTCTGTTTTTCACTCTTCCCCTCCCTGCAATAAGAAGGCTGAAGACAGGCAAAAGGTGGGGAGGGGCAGCAGATAGGGTCGGTTACCCCCACTGCTCAAAGGGATATTCCACAACACACATGGCATGCTTCGCAAAACCAAAGAACCTGGGTGTAATACTTTCCAACTCAGTCATTGCTCAGGAACTGACTAGGCACCCCACTGCTTGCCAAAGGGGCGAGTTACTGCCCTTGCATCACTTGTCCTCCCCCCTACATCCTATGTTTAAACTGCCTTCACTTGGACCCATGAGTTGGTCTTGCTTTTGCTCTTCTGATTCCCTGCCTCACCCTGCTGGGTAGGCCTGAGCCAGAAGCTGGTGGGTAATAAGCTGCTCGTTGGGGCAGCTCCCCTCACAGTCACACAAATCAGAGTTAGTCTTGGTAAACCAAGGAACTGGGAGTCATGCAGGTCAGGTTAAAGACAACTTAGGACAGCTTCAGTCAGCAGAAAGGAAAAGCTACAGTTGATTTGAACAGCTGTGACAGCTAGGGATTTGAAGAGCAGACAACAAAAGGAGCATGTAGATTTGCCACACCATCAGAAGCCAGCTAGCTGAATGGTTTCTAACCCACCAGGATGAGGATAAAGCAGATAAAAGGCAGTGCAGTGACACCACATCCTTCTGCATCTGCTTTCACTTGAGGAGATGCAGAGCACAAGATCCTCCTGCTAGTGTTAACTGTATTCAGAAAGTGAGAGGTACTTCTGAACAAGAGAATGAAAACCCAAGGTACCAAAAGGCACAAATATTCTCAGCTGGGACCCACAGGCCATACCTGAGGAGTCCAAGACCTTCACAGTGAAACTTTAAACCCCCCATCAGAAATAAGCAGCCAAGTGGAGCTGATGACCCAGCACTGATGACAAACTCCAAAAACCCCTGCAGATGAAATTAGACCTATGTGTTATGACTCATTTGAGTAACTGCCCAGCAAGCTGTGCCTGAAAAAAAAAACATCCCAGCAAGTAGGAATTCCTACATCTGGGTCAGAGAAGGTGAGCTGTGCATAGCTGCCTTGCTCTGCAGCAGAACTTGGCAGTGCCTTGCAGAGAAAGCCAGGTAGCAGAGGAAGAGCAGAAAGGAGACAACAAATGCTAGTCCATAGTGCAGCAGCAAAATGCTGCAGCAGCACATTAGTCCAACAATCAAGGCTGAGAAGAAAAGGATCAGCAATACTTCACATCAACACAAGGCTACACAAACTTCTGAGAGGCTAAGTCAAATTCTTAAGCAATAGAGAGAATGACCCTCTATTGCCTGCATCTCAACTCTCTTCCATTTCATTAGCCAATCCCATAGAAACTCCTCTCTGGGATAAACCTCATGAAAGCAAGGGAGCTGGCTAAGGACCCTCCTGCTCCCTCTGACACGTGCTGCCTCCTTGAAAGTCACTGACCTTCATCAAGGCTTAGGAAAGCCCCATGGGAAACCTTGCCACACAATGGGTACCACAGCATCCAGCAGCAGGGAATCAGTCATTGGGAGTTAGCTCACATACAGGGGCTGGAGCAGGTCCAGAGAAGAACAACAAAGCTGGTAAAGGGTCTGGAGAACAGAGCTGGTGAGCAGCTGAGGGATTCGGGAGTGTTGAGGTTGAAGGGAGACCTCATTGCTCTCTTCAACTCAAAGGAGGCTGAGTCAGGTGGGTTTTGGTCTCTTGTCCTTAGTGACAAGTGACAGCAAGAGAAGAAATGACCTTAAGTTGCACCAGAGGAAGTTTAGGTTGGATGTCAGAACCAACATCTTGACTGAAAGGGCACTCAAACACTGGCACAGGCTGCCCAGGGAGGTGGTCAAATGCCCACCCCTGAAGGTGTTTCAGAGGCCATGGTTTAGCACCAGCCTTGACAGAGTTAATGGTTGGATTCAATCTTAGAAGTCTGTTCCAGCCAAAAGCATTCTGTGATTCTCCAGCCCAAGCACTGTACCACAAACACACACCATAGAAAGAGAGGGGCTCAGCCACAGTGTATTCTGGTTTACAGTTGCGAGGTTTTAGGGGAAGAGGTGGGAGAGGCATATGCATCACCGGGGAAAACTTTAAGGCTCCAAATGTGCCAAAGCCCTTCCGGGCTGTAGAGCTTTCAGAGGGACACAGACACAGGCTGGGAAGTGCTGTCTTGAATAAGTGACATTTCTTGAGTCCAACTCATGGACAATTTCCTGAGAAGGATGACCAATTTCTTTGAGCTTCAACTTTTGCAGTACTAT
The DNA here is from genome assembly GCF_014839835.1 of Dryobates pubescens. Classification (NCBI taxonomy): domain Eukaryota; kingdom Metazoa; phylum Chordata; class Aves; order Piciformes; family Picidae; genus Dryobates; species Dryobates pubescens. The sequence goes on from NC_071612.1 coordinate 45,958,490, forward strand.
GCTGGAACCTATGAGGTCAAAGCTCAAACACATGCAGTCCTGGCACTACTGATTCTGATCAGTGATTCAGAGCCTAAGGTTTTCCTTCCACCATTCTTCCCACTTGTCTGCTGTAGACAAGATACTTCCTTCTAATTTACTTTCATTCCTGTAACATTGGTGGTGAGACAAAGCACTGAAGTACAAACTCCATTTCTAAAAGCCAGATCAAACAGAACACACACCCTTCTGGGATCTGAGCACTGGACCTGTTCTCCTGTTCTCCCAAGACTCAGCTACAGATGTTCTAAAGCTTCTGTAAATGAATGACCAGAAGCATTCAAATCATAGCTGATCATGGCTGTGGTGGAGGAGAAGTTAAAAGACTCATCAATATCCTTTCAGCCCCAACTTCTATTATAGTTCTACTGTTCAGCTATGAAACCTTATAGTTTTGCTGTCTGATTCATGGTTCTGAGCATCCGAGGAGAGCAACACAGCTTTGATAAATAAGCAAACTCACACGGGAAAAACAACAACAAAAAAAAACAACCCATAAACCAAACCAATATGAAACTTAAACCAACTGAAAGAGAACACTGAGTGAGCAAGTTCAAAGTCCAATCCTATGAGGCACAAGTATTCCAGCAGCCGTAGAAACAGAGAAGCATTGTAGTTTACAATTAGGGTGTGATACCAGATAACAGCAGTGATTCACCTGGGAGACAAGGAGAAGACAAAAGCAAGAGACAAGCCAAAACTTGTCTAATGATGACAACACACAGAGTCACAGCCTCAGCAGCTCCTCTGCTGCTGAAATTGGAGGTTAGCAGCAGGGCAACCTGGCTTTCCTGAGAACAAATCACAGGGAAAACGATATCCATCCCAGAAGCAAAAGCCATCACCAACACAAACGGCTATCATCAGCTTATCTAGGGATGGTGATGCACACTGCAATCAAACACACCAGCCCTTTGTGAAACCTGCACAGCTTTTGTAATCCCAGGCAAGGCATCTATTCACAACTGGGAGCCTGACCATGGAGAGTGCAGATGCACACAGGGAACGATACTGGGAGCAGAGGAAATTTCCTGCCACAGTAGAAGTTGCAGATCTATCTCCACTTGACCATCAGCCACATGCTTATACATGCAGAATGAGATATTAACTCCTGCAGCTTATTTGCATACTACCCCTCTTTAAGGAACAACTTAACATTTGGTCCTAGTTCTGCTGGGGTTCGTGTTTTGTGGGCCAGCTCCTCACAAAACCTCTACCCCAAACCAGACATGCATGCTAAACAAACCTCTCCACAGTTAGGAGATGGATTGCATTTGTTCTTAGCTGCTTCCCGCCCTTCAGTCCCCGCAGATATTGCTCCTAATCATCTCAAGATGCTACTTGGAAGTTGGTTTCTTAAAGAAAGAGCCATAATGAGGAGATTGTCTGCCAAGAAACACAACAGGCTCTGAAACATTAAGAGACAGAAGGGGCAGTGGAGGAAGGAAAAGGACAAGAAAAGAGGCTACTGCCCCCAAAAGTCATTAATGCTCACATCCTGTTAGACACCAGGAACCCCACTCCAGATGGGTGGGTCCGTGGGCTGTGCTTTGGTTAGACTAGAGATGCTTAACAGAAACCCTACACACACAGACACACACTGCTTGCTTTCTCTGAAGATGACTTCCCAGCAACATGATCCCAATGGTTATAACCAGACATCCAGCCCTGAACACATCTCTGCAGCCAGAACCTGAGCAAGAGATATTCAGAACTGTCAGCACACTGAAGGCCTCACTGCACTTCGCTCCCACAGCCAGAGCTAGAAAATAAGACCTTTACAGTCTGGTACCTAAGTAGGACATGGTCTTGCCTCTCTTGCAATTTCTGTTTCACACAGAATGGCGGGGTTGGAAGGGACCTCCAGAGGCCCCTCCACTGCTAAAGTGGGTTTGCCTAGAACACGTTGCACAGGATCACAATGTCCAGGCAGGTTTTGAAAGTCTCCAGAGGAGATTTCACAGCTTCTCTGGGTAGCCTGTTCTAGTGCTCCAGCACCCTCACAGGAAAGGTTTTCCTTATGTTTATGCGAAACCTCCTAAGTTCTACTTCTAGACAAGTGCCTATTGCCTCTTGTCCTATCACTGGGCACCACTGAAGAGTCTGGCCCCACACCCTTTAGCTATTGATCAGCACTGATAAGATCCCCTCTCAGTATTCTCCAGGCTAAAGAGCCCTAGGTCTCTCAGCCTCTCCTGGTCAGATGCTCCAGTACCCTCTGCACCTTCACAGCCCTCCCTTTCACAGAAAGCCTGTACTGACAGAATCAAAACCCCACTGCGTTTCTTTCTCAGACAGGGCAGAATGGAGGCAGGGAGACAGAGAAGACTGAAGCATTCTCTTCATTACATTTCTGAGAGCTGTCTACCATGTACATATTTAAACTGGGCTGCTGCCAATGGCTGTGAGTACAGACTGTGCACTGATCACTGGACACTATTTTTGTGGCCAGAACAATTCCTTGGTTCACACCATGGTGCTATTCATCTATTTCAGGATAAGTTAAGGCAGGGCTATATAGCTAATGATAGGGTCTATCATAGTTCCATTGAGACACCTAGTCTTGTCAGGCCTGTTCTTTAAGCCCCTGCCTAATTGGGCTAGACAGTTTGTACCACACAGTAATTGCTCAGACACTTGCAGTGAGGTGACAGCTAAGAAGGGATCTGTACTTTTCAGCAATTATAAATCACAGAAGGCAGAGAGGAAGAAGAATGCCATGCACATTCCTTACCTGTACATCAGCTGAACTCCGGGAAGAGGGATCCTTGGCAATAAAGAGCTAACTGTAACACAACTCAGCAAGGAGCACAAGGCCATGCTGAACTTCAACAAACTTTAGAAGAACCTCCCAGGCTGAAAGGGTTCTCAAAGACTGGAAGAGGCTCCACAGGGAGGTGGTTGAATCCACATTCCTGGAGGTGTTTCAAAGAGACAGAGATGTGGTGCTGAGGGCCATGGTCTAGCACCAGCCTTAGTAGAGTCAGAGAATCGTCGGACTGGATGAGGTTAAAGGGCTTTTCCCAACCGAAATAATGCTGTGATTCTGAGTACCTGGTTATGGCTTTGTGGCTCCTCCAAGGCTCAGGCAGGAGCTCTCAGTTCTGTAGGTGCCCACCCGAACTCAGACTAAGCAAATGGACACACCAGAAACAGATCTGAGAAACACATCTCAGGGATGATCTCAACTGGAACCTTACACCCTCTTCTGTTTTCCAGGAAAGCAGATGCCATACAACGAGCAAGAATCTACCACTTAAAGTATCACCCGAAACAAATCCTGCCACCTCCAGACAAGGTCCAGCTAGGCCAAGCAGCACTTTCATGCCAGTGATCCAGTGAGGATCCAGCGTTTCCTTCCCTCTGATCATAACCACTACAGACCACTTTGCTGCAGCAAAGGAAATAAAATAGTTCACACTGGTCAGGGATCAAAATCTGCACCAAACACAGGGTGCTGCCACCTCCTGACTCAGCAAGGGACTGGCCTAGGATACCCACAAAGCTGCACCCAGTTGCATCTGGACCAAGTACATCTAAACACTCCTTACACTGCCAGAAGGGCACAGTTGCCTTTTGTCCATTCTGCCTCTGGAAAAGCCCTTTCAGCTCATGCTCTGTAAAGTTATCCAGCAAAGAAAATGAAACTGGGCTGGTTTGGGTTTTTTTCCAACTAGCAATTAAAATTGGGTCAGTGGTGACTATGAGAACTGGGGCAGCATGACTGAAAGTTCAGGGGACAGGAGAGATTAAAGAGAGGATCACCACATAGTGCAACAGAAATACACTTGACACTCAGTTCACTGTCATCTAATCCTGCTTCAGGGCATTTGAGAAAGCAAGGGATGGGAAAAAAAGGACTCTCTAAAGTGCTCAAACCAGGGACAATTGCAGTGACAGATACAAACCAGACTCTTCAGGCTTCTCTGCAAAACCACAAGTGATGGGGCCAGCCAACAAATTCAGCTTTGTCCTAACATGCTTCTCAATGAGCAACTACTCATCTTTCTAGGCTCAGTCTACCCTACCATCACTTCCCAAAACACTTCTCCAGGTTTATTTACTCAGAAAAATCTCACCCTCCTGAACACACACTGCAAGCAAACTGCCATCACCTGATCACAGTCAACATGAGAACCACATCACCTAAGGGAGGAGGGGAAGGAGGAAGAAGATAGAAAGAAAACGGACAATGAAGAACACAAACAGGAATGACCCAGGGGTGCCCAGGTGGCCAAGAAGGCCAACAGCACCATGGCCAGAAGTGGCAACAGCGTGCCCAGCAGGCTTAGAGAACTGATGGTATCACTGTTCTCAGCACTAGGGAGGCCAAAGGAGGGCATTGAGGGGCTGAAGCAAGTCCAAAGAAAGGCAAAGCTAGTGAAGGGTCTCAAAACCAGGGCTGGTGAGGAGCAGCTGAGGGAACTGCAGGCATTTAGTCTGTTGAAGAGGAGGCTGAGGGGAGACCTCACTGTTCTCTACAACTCTCTGAAAGGCTGGAGACAGGTGGGTTTTGGTCTCTTCTCCCTAGGAACAAGTGATAGAAGAGGAAATGGCCTCAAGTTGCACCAGGGGAGGTTTAGGTTGGATATGAAAAGCAATTTTTAACTGAAAGGGTTCTCAAAGACTGGCACAGGCTGCTCAGGGAGGTAGTTGAATGCCCATCCCTGGAGATGTTTCAATGAGGCAGAGATGTGGGGCTGAGAGATATGGTAGTTAGACAATGACTGGACATGATGCTCTTAAAGTTGTTTTTTTTCCCAACCAAAATGATTCTTATGATGGGGAACTGCAGCCAAACTTCTGAGAGACACAGACAAAACTTGTGTGCTTGCAAGCCCCTAAGGCTCCCTTCCCTCCTGCACTCCCCCTTTTATTAACTTACTAATTAAAAATCTATTTTTGAGTAATAGCCAGGGGGAGTTTCCTGTTTACACAACAGTAACTCTGTAAGCCAATAAACTCAGCAGCCTTGACACACGCTGGGTCCAGAGAAGATTAATTACCTTGTAAACAGGAAGCAGGCTGCTGCCAGAGCACTGGGGCACAGAACAACAGGCACAGAGGGAGTCCTGCTTCTGCACCAGCACCTCCTGCAGCTCAAGGTGCAAATCAGAATTTGAGCTGAACACAACTGCAGCTTGTCTGAAAGAAAAGCACCATTTGTTGGTTGTGGCAGACACCTCCCATGAGGTGACAGAGCCAAAGTTGTTCCAGGCACTGCAGCAGAGCCATAGAAAGACTTTTAGGAATAAGCAGATTAGAGCAAGGGAGATGAATATTTGATCACTGACAGCTTCCTCTCACAGGCTCGGAAGGCGATGGCAAGGTTTAATGTGCACAGAACCTGAGGGGGGTCAACAGGGACAACTGCAGGGTCCTGCACCTGGAGAGGAAAAACAGCAGGGACCAGTACAGACTAGGGGTCATCCTGCTGGAAAGCAGTTCCATGGAGAAAGACCTTGGAGTCCTGGTGGACAGGAAGTTCTCCATGGGATGGATGGCATTATGACCCCTTAAGGCTTTATGCACTCAGTTGGCAATCTTCCAACAGCCTCATGCTACCAACGTTTTAACTTTGTGCCACACAAAAGGCATGAAACCTACCAAAAGGACCACACTTGGCTGTAAAGCACAGCCTTCTCCAAATCTGTCTTTGCACACCTACAGCTTCAAACTGGTACAGAACTGGGATTCTTCAGCCTGGAGAACACTCGGGGAAGACCTTCCAATAGCTGAAGGGATCCTACAGGAAGGCTGCAGGACTTTTCATCAGGGTGTCTAGAGACAGGACAAGGGAAAATGGTTCAAAACTGAATGACAGTAGGGTCAGACTGGATCTTAGGAAGAAGTTCTGCAGCAGGAAGGTGGTGGGACTCTGGAATAGGCTGCCCCTTTGGGCAGTGGATGCCTCCTCCTCCCTGGGGATGTTCAAGGCCAGGCTGGATGAGGCCTTGAGCAAGCTGAATCTATTTGAGAGGTGACCCTGCCCGTGTTGGAGAGGTCAGAGAAGACGATCTCTGTGACCCCTTCCAACCTGAGGCATTCTAAGAGTATGAAAACACAGCTCCCTTTAAGTGAGCTTAACGACACCACCATCTAGTGGATTACTAGCAGAGGGACATTTGGGTTTGCTCTTGGGATTTTTGTTCGTTTTTTAATCAGCAACAAAACACCAAGTAATAGCACAGGGAAACTCCTAGTAAAATCAGAGCATGCAGCTATTGCCTCTCAATAACACATTCAAGAAACTATGGCTGAATGGTCACCACTCCAGCAGCCTACCCAGCTGATGTAATAGGGATATGGACACACAAGAGCTGCTTCAGATTTTTACTCTAAAATCAAGAGATTAAGTGACTAGTCACAAGTCCTGCATATTTAACAACGTAAAACCTGACAAGGTGGATAAAGACTCATGAAAGGAGCAAATGCCAGAATCACAGAATATTAGGGCTTGGAAAAGACTTCCAGAGATTTTAGTCCTAGCCCCCTACCAGAACAGGATCACCTAGAGCAAGTCAGAAAGAAACACATCCATACGGATCTTGAAAGTCTCCAGAGAAGGAGACTCCACAGCCCCTCTAGGCAGCCTGCTCCAGGTCTCCACCACCCTCACACCAAACTTTCTCCTTACATTTAAGTGAAACCACCTGGGTTCCAGTTTGTGCCCATTGTCCCTTCTCCTATCACTGGGCACCACTGAAAAGAGGCCAGCCCCACCCTCTTGCCCCCCACCCCTTTAGATATTGATCAGCACTCGGAGGATCCCCTCTCAGTCCACTCTTCTCCAGGCCCCCCAGCTGAAAGACTAAGTAAGACGAGCTGGTAAATTTTGCCCCTGTTATGGTAGGAAAGAAGCATACCCTAATCGCACATTGCTTTAAAATATACTGGGGGGCAAACCACACAGAATCATAGAAGCATTTTGGCTGGAAAAGACCTTTAAGACCTTTGAGTCAAACCAGTATCTGACTCTTCCAAGTCCAATACCAGACCCTCAACACAACTCTGCCTCTTTGGAACACCTCCAGGGATGAGGATTCAGCCACCTCCCTGGGCAGCCTGTGCCAGTCTGAGATCCCTTTGTCAACAAGCTCCTTCTAATATCCAACGTAGGCCTACCCTGGTGTAACTTGAGGTCCTTTCCTGTCATCTTGTCTTGGATGCAATGAAAAATAAGCTGAATATGAACAGGAGCAAGGGGGGGGCGGGGGGGGGGGGAAGAAAAAAAAGCCAAACCCAAACCGCTCCAAAACCCCACCAACACCATGTACCCACCCCCCCCAAAAAACTCCAACAAACCCCACCACCCAAAACCCACCAAAAATAACCCCCAAAATACACCAAAACACACCACAAAAAAAAAAACAACACACAAAACCCCCAGAAAAATCCACCAAAAAAACCGCCACCCCCCCCCCCCCCAAAGAAAACACCACCAAAACACAAAAAACCACCACCCAAAAAAAAACCTAAACAGACAGCCCAAAGAAAGACGGGGGACATTTAACTCTGGGGAAAGGCATGGTTATTTTGCTCCACTCCAGCCGTACAGAAGAGTTCCCAGAACCATGTCGGCTGGAGAAGCCCTTTAAGAGCATCGCTCCCAACCATGCTCTGAACGCTACCTCCCACAACAGCGCAGGAATGCCCAGAGCTGCCGGCTTCCCTTTCAGCTCTCCTCGCCTTAGGGCAGTCAAGATCTCCTTCGCTACAACTCTTTTACCCTACAAACACCTCAGAACTGCTTTTTAAGGGGAGCCCACCCGGTCCCGGCCGCCAAGCGCCACACACGCGGCAAACTTTCTCCCGCCGCTGCCGCCCCCCGCGCCTGTGGGCGGCCGCCCCCGGCGCACGGTGACGCGCCCAGCGTAAACAAAGCGATGCATTGTGGGAAGGGGGAACCGTTACGTGCCGGAAGAGGCAGCGTCCATCTTAGGCGCTCGGACGCGTCGCGGCGGTGGGATGGCGGCTGATAGCCGGGAGGAAAAAGGTACTCAGTGGTAGGGATGAAGGAAAATAGTTAGGTTATGGGAAGCCGGAGGGGGGGATGGCTCGAGGGGTGGGGAATCTCGCCTCCCGAGCCTTCCCCTGCCCGTGGCCTACTTGGCTGCTGTGCTAGGCCTTCGCTCTGGGAGACGTCTGTGAGAAGAGTGGAGGGATGATGGGGCTAGGAGGATCTCGTCGAGAACATTTTCATCATCTTATGGGGAGAGGGCACCCCGTTGTATGTTGGTGTTCTGGAGGTGGTGGGCCCATCGTGCCGTTGAGGTGCCCCAGCGGCGGCGGGCTCGGGACAAGGTGACTTGCCATAAGTTCAGCATTAACCTGCAGTAACTCGCTGCCAATACCTTTTCGCAGGAAGTGTCCGATTTGTCTTCTTTTGCTGCCCGGATCTGGAGCCGTATTGTTTTTTCAGGGTTGTTTGCCGAGGGACGTAGTTACTTTAGCAAGCAGAAACTGATGCTGGAATATTTGGTGTGGGGTTTTGGGTTTTTTGCCTAGGTTTTTTCAGTCAGTTATGCTTTCTGGGCACTGTGGGTGAGTAAGTTTGAATTAAAGGATCTGAATGCTTCCAAGGTAATGTATATTCACAACTTACGCTTGTTGCTGTATGTAGAAGCTGCAGTGATCCACCCTTTGTCCAGGAGGTTATATTAGTCAGCCTTCACAAAATACTCAATTTCAGGGGTAAAACCCTTCTTTAGATGTAGAAGATTGCTGTCGGGTGATTAGTGCAGATAATGGAGGTGTTATAACAAAGATCAAGAATCACCTTGATGTTGTAGCTTGGTTTGCATTGGTTTGGATTTCTGTGGAATGCATCACATCAAGTTTTTTGCTTTCTGGATAGTTGTCCATAAAACAGCTTTGTCAGAACAGTAGAAATTTGCTGTCTTTAATATTTATTGTGAAAGTAGATCACCTGGAAAATCCCCACTAGATCTTGGTAGAACTGATAGGTACTAATTTCTGGTTCTTGACTCTTAAACCTATGAGATAAGGTGCTATCACATTGTGCTGAAACAAGTGTGAGCTACCAGCATGAATGAGCAGTGAAATTGAAGTCAACTACAAATTTCTACTGTTGACATGTCTAAATTTCTGCTTGCATAACAATGGATACAGCTGGGCTTGGATTTTATTTTTTTTTTACATTTTGGTGCTTGGGATTTTTGTGTGTGTGTGTGTGTTCTTTTTTTAGCTTTTTTTAGTCACTTGCAATGATCAAGGCATGAGTAGTAGACAAGAAGTGTTTATGTTTCTTTACTTGGCTTTTAATTTCCTATGAAAGAGCTGATTCTGACTGAAGAGCTTGTGTGTAACTGAAATTATTGCCACTGTAAATGCAGCGTTATTTTTAAGCTGCTTGTGGAACAAAAAGTCTAGCTCACTGTTTTAAAAAAGCAGAAAATAAATCCCAAGTACCCTTTTAGTTTGAAATCACCTGGGTTTACCTCTGCCAAATCAGCTACTTGCTTGGACTCTTCCTTGAATAAATGTGATGCTCATGGCCAGGAGAGGAGAAATGGACTCCTCAGGTTACTTTTCTGCTGTTTCAGGTGAGTTGATTTTGTTCATGGAAGGATCCAACACACTCCAGAGTCAACAAAAAATGAGTTGCAGGAGAGGCCAACTGGGAGTGTCTGTAAAGAAAAGGACTATTTGGACCTTTTTCCTTCAGCAGTGATGAACTGCAAGAAATCTGATCTCTGCTGTTTTTCTAGGGGTTTGGTGCTTTTTCTGATGCTTATCTTGCTTTTGTTTGAGATAATTGAGCTCATCAGGTTGAACCCTAAGAGTCACAGTTCAGGGAGTCTAATCTGTGGAAGGCAGTTGAGCAGCATGCCCTGTGCAGGTGAGAGATGGGATCTCGTGTGCTCAGACTGCCCTTTGTGCATCACCAGGCTGCTAAAGGAACCTGTGATTTTGCTCTTTTAAATTCATCAGATAGATGTGTTTACAGAAGGGGATGGTGGTAGGCAGTGAACTCATTCTGCCCCTGTCTTTTACACTCTGGTGTAAGGTTCCAGCTATAAATCAGTCCCAGCTAACCCAGGAAGGCATCAGAGGGTATGTGTCAGACTTGTTTATCCCATGAAATTTTTCTCATCTCCTCATTTCTTTCTGAACCAGCTGCTGCATGATGGAGTCTTTTAGCACCTCTGCATGCTACTGCAGTATCCAGGCTAAATGTCATTTCCTCAGGTGTCCTGTTGCCTCCCCAGCAGGGAGACAAAGCTGAAGTTTGTGCGTGTGGTCTGAGCTGGGTGATGGGTTTAGTGTTCTAATTCTAGCCTACCTCTTTTTCACTAGTCTCCAGTGAAATAATCTCGTGCTCTGAACTTGCCTGGGTCCCCACAGGGAAGCAAGACATGGCAGCTCGTGTTGAGTGGTTGCACAGCTGTGACTCTTACTCTTGGATGTGTAACCAGTGACAGCAATAATATTTGCTGTGGGTATATAGAGGTCTGCAAAGGTGAAGGGCTGTTCCTGAGACACTTAGGATGGAGCTTGGTGTTAAACTGCCAAGGCAAAGCTTGACCCACCTCTCTGCACCACTTCCTTTGCATCAGCTGCAGTAATTGCACAGTTCAGAGGCCACTTCTTCCTTCACCTGCCACAGCATATGTGGAGAAGTGCCAGCAACAGAGCGAGCGTGCAACACTGAGTTCACCTTCACACAGTGGCAGTTCTGACTCTTGTTGGTGTGGGCTGCATCTTTTTTTAATAGCAAGCTGTAAAATTCCTCTTGTGAAATAGCTCAAGATTTTGAGATAGACAAGTCACCAAACTCTGGAGGACTTGGTTTGCTGCCTTACCCTAGTTCCATCCAGTACAAGAGTCCCTTCCTGTTGATTTGTAACAGTGTACAACACATCTTCTACGGACACCATCAGCTAGCTGAGTCCTTGGAATTTGCTCTGCTTTGGTTTTGTGTTCCGAGCACAAAAAAATAAGTGACATTCACAGTAATACAAAGGGGAAAGAGCTAAGAATTACGGAGGTTAGGAGGAGCAAGCAGTTTCCCAAATGAATGCCTTTTCTGTTTTCCCTTTCCATGCTTGTACCTAGTCCATTCCTGTTCTTTAAAGTGCTTGGAAGAGAGATCTGTGGTCTTAAGGATGATCAGTCCTCCTACCATGATCACCCCCTATCCCCTTTGGTTTCAGGCAAAGTGAAACAGAGTCAGAAACAGTAATGGATTTTAAAAGCTGTGGGACTAGCTGTGGTCATTTTCTGCTTATGGCATGAGTTTTCTTAAATTTCATCCCTTTTGATCAAGGGGAATTAATTCTAGCTTTTGAGTTTATGTTCAGAGCAGCTCAGAATTAATTCTGCAGCAAATCAGTGCTGCTTTACTCTTATTCAGTGGGGTGACCTAGCTTATGGTCTTGTTAGCTTGCCCTGGTGATTTTTTCCTACTTGTAGGTGAGCACAAAACTTTGCCTTCCTGACACCGCAACGACAAGAAGAACAGTGGAACAAGGAGGGAATATCATTTAAGGCACAGGTTCCTGAGGATTCTGAGAGGGGTCACTCCTCTTTGCTTCTGGTGCTCAGGCTCCTTTTCATCACATTTTGTACAGGCTTTTCTATGAAGCATTCATTTATAGGTCAGCTTTGCTGCAAAGCCTGTGTGACATGAGCAGCTAACTTGGGCCTAAATGCATCCTGTGACATATTTTACTTCTTTTATTGGCTTTGCTTGATCCTTCCAACCGAAATTGTGGTGATAAGTCAGGAAGATGATAATTTTTGCCTTGTGCCAGAGGTGTATCCCTAAAATAAATATTTGGGTTTGTAAATACTCTGCTGTAGTTCATGCATCTGGGCATTGAATAGTTGGGTTTAACTTCTTATGTGTTTGCTTTCAGATGGTGAACTCAATGTTCTGGATGACATTTTGACTGATGCTCCTGACCAAGACGATGAGTTGTATAACCCTGACAGTGAGCAAGATAAAAGTGAAAAGAAGGGTAGGTGACTTCAGTAGTGGGTGCATAAAATGGTAAAAAAAAAATCTTAGAAGCAGCAGCTCTTATAACCTGACTCAAAAAGTGGAAGAGTTCCTCAGTCTTTAGTTCATGAACATCTGCTTTTTCACCTTATCTTCCAAGCAGACAGTTCACTGGCTTTCCTTTTGTCTTAAAAGCAGTTGAGTCTGGCTTGTTGTGGATTTATCTCCTGCCAGAAAATGACTGTCCTGTTTGGTTTGACAAAGTTAAATGGAAATGGAGCAAAGCCTGGTTCTAGATTGGTTCTTAATTTGGCTTTAGGCCAGACCCATAAGTGTTTACTTGAGCATTCCCATCTATAAAACTTAGGAAATACCTACAGGATTGCTCTCATAAAATTAGTGCATTTTTTAGAACACAAGCTGTGAGCGTTGCAAAGTCTGCAGCTGAAAGATGTGTGCAACAGAGCTATGACCCAGAGTGCAGAAAGCAGGAGTCTCTGCTCTGTAAAGTAATACTGAACTCACTCTCTCTGCTCAGGATCCAAACGAAAAGCTGACAGGCTGGAGAACGCGGAAAGCAAGAGACAGAAGCCTGCTGTGCACTCCTCGAGGCAGCTGATGCCAAAGCCTCCCAGCTCCTCTGTGAGCAACAACAAGAGAGTGGTGAGCACGAAGGCAAAGCCGGTGTCAGACTACAAGAGCGAGGAGTATCAGAGGGCTGAGAGGAACAAGCGGCTGGATGCCGAGCGAAAGATGCGCATGGCCGGCGGCGCCAGGGAGCCTTACAAAGGACAACCCGAAAAACCTTGCATGAGGAAGAGGGATATTGACAGGAGGGCAAAGTCTTCTACACCAGATGGTTCAGAGGTATTAAATATTCTTGCTGCCTTAGAAATAAAGCGATTAGATAAGAGAATGTGCCTTACAAAGTCTCAGGACTGTGTGTGCTCCCTGAAAATAATGTATGACTGCTGACTCGCTTTTTCTTTAAACATCAGAGAATCAGGCATGATGTGGATAGAAGACCAAGCAGATCCAGCCATTCTTCTAAAGAAGAGGTGAACTCTGAGGAATATTGTTCAGATCACGAGACTGGCAGTAGTGGTTCCTCTGAACAAGGCAACACAGAGAATGAGGAGGAAGGAATGGAAGAAGATGATGATGATGAAGGGGAGGAGGATGAAGAGGTGGAAGAAGATGGGGAGGAGGATGAAGAAGAGTATGAACAGGATGAGAGAGATCAGAAGGAAGGAAATGACTATGACACACGAAGTGAAGCCAGTGATTCTGATTCAGAATCTGCCTCTTTCACAGATGGGTCAGTCAGATCTGGATCTGGTTCAGAGGCATCAGGTAGGTACCATCCAGCACTCCATCCGAAATACCTTGTTGTTAAAAGTTTCGCTGCTGCTTCCTGGCTGTGTCAAAAGTAATCCTTAGCTGCAAAAGTCCTACTAGATGTTAATTATGAAATATCGTGGACCAAACATGGTATTGCCTTACCCCAAAATATCAGGATTGCTGTGCTAAGCATTCAGAATGGTTTTGATTGCTTTGGCCTTGCTAGTCAAAACTTCAAATGTTAGAATTCATCCTGACTTAGGTGCCTTAATGGCTTAATTTCTCTCACAGTCCATTTGGTGTTGAGCTGTTCTGTGTTGATAAAGAGTGATCAGTTAGAATGGTGTAGGAAAAGCAGCAGCTCCACAAGGAAGGGTAGTTGGATCTTAAGCAGTGGCTGCCTTTAGCACAGGAAATCTAAACCTGAATTGAAATGATTAGCTACTGAGGCAAACTTGAGAGAAATGTTTTAAGCAGAAACCAGAAACAAATGTTTCATGGTATATTCTAACTAGTCTTAAATTACAGATGTGAAGTGTTAATGAAGTAATGAAGTGGGGTTTGCTGTCTTTTGGGTTTTTTTTAAGAATGCAACTTGCAATGCTGTTAGGATTCCTCTTGTGTATGTTCCCTGTATGAAGCCCTGCCTAGGTTGTCATTCTGTTTAACATAAAGCTTTTTGTGGCTCAGCTCTGCAGTTTGGGGTTAGAGAGCAGACAAGTGAAGCTGTAATTGTTCTAGGAAGCTTTGTAGCATAATGGAACACTTTTAAGAGTGGGAGTTGCTGCTTGTGTTTTGTTTTCATAGCTCGTGCTGTTTTGTTCAGCTCTGAGCAAATGAGCCCATATCACTATCACAAAATCATGGAATAGTTTGGGTTGAAAGGGACCTTAAATATTGTCTAGTTCTAACCCCCTGTCATGGGCAGGGACACCACCTACTGGAATGGATTACTCTAGGGTCCATCCCACCTGGCTTTCAACACTTCCATGGCTAGAGTCTCCACAGCTTCTCTGGGCAACTTGTTCCAGTGCCTCACTACCCTCATGGGCAAGAATTTCTTTCTAATGCCCAATATAAATCCAGCTTCTTCTAGTTTGAAGCCATTGCCCCTCATGCTGTCACTCCATGCCTTTGTCAAAAGTCCCTCTCTAGATGTCCTGCAGCCCCCATCAGGTACTGGAATGCTGCAATAAGGTCTCCCTGGAGCTTTCTCTTCTGCAGGCCCAACTCTCTCAGCCTGTCCCCATAGAAGAGGTGACCTAGCCCTCTATTCATCTTCATGGCCTCCTGTGGACCCACTCTCCTTCTTCCATGTCCTTGTGCTGTGGGCTCTAGAGTTGGACAGAGTACTGCAGGTGGGGTCTTACCAGAGTGGAGTAGATGGGGAGAATCACCTCCTTTGACTTGTTGGCCTTAAGACCCAGTTTGGTCTCTCTGTTGTAAATTTGGTTGAGGGCTGGAGAGAATAGCTGAAAAGCAGCCTTACTAAAACACCTAGAAGGTCAAATCTGTCTCTGAAGGTCACACAGAGATACTAGGTCTGTAGCTGGTGTCTAAAAGCCATGCTTAAGCAGTTAGCATTGCCTGCTGTTTCTGAGGCAGCAACTACAATTTTCAGGTGCAAGTTGATGTCAGTATTTCAGATGGCTTTTTCCCATCACAGTACCTTGTTACCATAATTTTGCCTGTCACTTGATCTTTAAAATACTGCTTTTATTATGTTTTGGTTTGTTGGTTTTTTTTTTCAGATGAGAAAAAGAAGGAGAGGAAGAGAGCTAGAGGTATCTCTCCGATTGTTTTTGACAGAAGTGGAAGCTCTGCGTCAGAATCATATGCAGGTATTTTTTCCTTTTATTGCTTGTCACCTTGACCTGCATCAATTCTTAATGTGTAAGCTAAAGCAAATGTAACTGGCTGTAGAGTTTGGGGTATGTAGCTTTTCATGATTTGGTATTGATTTCTGGCATGTTGCGTGTGGATTCCTCGGAGGGGAAGTAGGCTTTCTCCTTACTTTAATGCTATTCTGTTGCTTAAGTGGAGTTTTCACTTTTTTTGTTTTTTAAACTTGGAAGATGATGATTCAGTGACTAGTTTTCTGAGTAGGAAATTGCTCAAATGCTATTTCAAACAACCAACCAAACGACAAACCCAAACCAAAGAACCCAAAAGCAAACCAAAACAAGCAAACCAAACCACTCGTGCACATTGACCAGCATTTTTTTGTGTGTGTGGGTGCGCGCCAGAAAGCGTAATTTGTCATGAATGCAAATGGTATGTGACAAGGCTGTAGAAATTGTGTCTTATCTCTATTAAGGCTCAATCTGAACAAATGTGCTTTGGCTAAACACAGGTTCAGAAAAGAAGCATGAGAAATTATCATCTTCCGTTCGTGCTGTCCAAAAAGGTATCATTTAAATTTGAATTTTTAATGCATGCCCCATAGCAGGCTGTGGTCTCTGGTCATCAAATTACCCACGAGTAGTCATGTTCCGATATAGATCGCTCCGAGCGCGTCGTTGCCCTGGGCACAGGTGGCTCGTGAGTGTGTTCTGCTTGTGTTGTGTTGGGAGCGACACGCAGAACTTCAGCCACTCTGCTCCCTGCAGACCTAGCAAAGCAGACCATGAAACGTTTGCACCTGAGAAGGGGCACGCTGCAGCATTCTCTGTTGGATGGCTTGTGCAGATGGGAACGTTACCCAGTGTTTGTACAAAGATTCTTAAGCAAGAAATAACTCCTGTATATCGGAACATCACTGAATCATGCTGATGTGATTTGATTATTTTTTTTTTCTTTACCTCAAGATCTAAGTTTTAGTTTTGATTTAGTTTTCCCTGGCATTTTGTGCTTCTGCAGCTTAGACTTGAAGTTGGGGGTTGACTGTGGTAACACACGTAGGAACTGGGTGGGCTATGGTGTATTTTGAAGGAAACGAATATATACTAAATGCAACATTTTTAAACAACTGTAAATATTTACAGTTTTACTTATCTCATACTTTTTTTTTTTCCAGACCAAACAAGTAAACTCAAGTACATTCTCCAAGATGCAAGATTCTTTCTCATCAAGAGTAATAACCATGAAAACGTATCGCTTGCTAAAGCAAAGGTATGTTGAATTTCCTTCCAGCTCACCAGTGTGGCTATTTCCAAACACAGCCACCTTAGACACAGCCAGCTGCATTTTCTCCTCCATCGCTTAGATGATGATAGAGGCAAAGATGGAAGCTGCTGCTCCATGATTCTTCAAGGGTAGCCATTTTGCCTCTACTGGAAGCATTTCTAGACCATCTGTCATTTATCCTGATAAGATGAGGGTTATAGAGAGGCCTCAAGGTCTGTGTGATAACATCCTAAGCCAACCTCCACTGGGAATGCTGAGATAGTATTTTCTCCTTTTCATCAGCACCTGTGTTCATATTGCTGTGCTGTGAGAAGGTTCAGAAGGTTGCTTTGGTTTTCATGTGATGCTGTAAATGTAATTTTGTTCCAGCTGATTTGAGGCCTTTTAGCCAAAATGCATGTCTGGCAGTACTGGTGCAAGGAATCCCTCTTTGGGAGGGATTCCAGTGCTCTAGACTTCAGCTCTGATGAACGGCACTGGGTCGCTCTGGTGGTTTTCTTGACATCTGTTATTTGTAACAGCTTGTAGAGAAAATAGCTGCTTTGCTGTTGCACAACATACCCAGAGCAGCTGATTCTGGTAGTGAAGATTTTCTGAAACAGAGCAGGATTCAAACCATTACATGAATCTTGACATTCCTTGACAACTATCCCAGCTTTAGGCCTGATCTGTGCAGTGAACACCATTCTGACCAGTGTGTGCTTTTGCTCTGTAGAGGAGCACATTCCTGCTGAGCCTCGGCCACTTCTGGGGCTGAACTCAAGTTCTTGGAGTAGATGCTTTGACTCTTGACATGTAGACATCAGTCTCTTGCTGCTGCACTTCCATGAAAGTGGCTTTTGTGGTGCTAGTGCAGGAAGTTGTAGTTCACAGCAGAGCTTCACAAGCAGCCTAAAATAACACAGCTAATAAAAAACCCAGTGTAGATCTCTAATGAATTGTCTGGTCAAGCAAATACTGATCTGAGCACAGAGTAGGACATAAGAATGTACCTTCAGTAAAAAAGGAAGAGAAAGGACATTTTATTTGGTAGACCCTAGATTATATTCCAAGGCTGAAGCTTGAGCAAGTCAAACCAGCATAAGCTTCTTCTGCGGCTATCCAGAGAATGGACTAGTAAGCTGGTCTTGCTGAAAAGTGATACAGCACTCTGTGTTCTGATACTCTGTATCTCAGCTCAGTTGGTACCTTCAGGCAGCGTATGTTTTCTTGTGCCATGCCTGGGGAAAAGGGAGAAATTAGTAGGTGAAGAAGTGGGAGGATGAAGGCTGAATGAACTGGTTTGGAGGGTCTTGCCCATTTAAAATGTTGGTCTGGTGTCTCTCATGTTTCTGGCTTTTCACTAAGAGTTGGAAAACCTGTAAGCTATCCTCAACAATCGTGTCTCTTAAGAAGATTACTGAGGTCTAGCTGCACATCTCTCACTGCATATGCTACTGTTTTATCATAGTTTATGTGTATTATATAATAGTTGAGCTTCTAAAGTCACTTAAAATGTAGAAGATACTAAAGGTGAAGGTCTTCATATATCTGATCATCATTATAATTACAAGTGAAACTTCTAGCTTGTGCAAATGCATCTGCAGTGTCCCATAAAGATTGAAAAGCCAGTGGTTTACAAGTTCTATCATGGGACTGGCTAAAAATATGTTCTGAGGACCTGAACTAAGCAATACACAGAATCACAGAATGTTAGGGGTTGGAAGGGACCTCAAAAGATGAACCCTGCTGCCAGAACAGGATCACCTAGGGCAGGTCACATAGGAACACATCCAGATGGGTTTTGAATGTCTCCAGATAAGGAGATTCTACAGCTTTTCTAGGCAGCCTGCTCCACAGCCCCAGCACCCTCAGAGTGAAAAGTTTTTCCCTACCTTCCTCTTTGCATTGTCTTCTGTCTTAGAACACTAGTTTGTACACGTTTTCCTCATCTGCGCTATATACCTCTGTTGGCTACACCTACTGAGATGAACTCTTAACACATTGATGGTGGGTTGGGGGTTGTTTTGTTTCAGGGAGTATGGTCAACACTTCCAGTCAATGAGAAGAAGCTTAATGCTGCATTTAGATCAGCAAGGAGTGTTATTTTGATATTTTCTGTAAGAGAGAGTGGCAAATTCCAAGGTAAGGGAAAGCAAGGAGATAGCAAGGTAAGTGAAAGTGAGCTTTCTGTGCAATAGCTTTTCTGTTGTCTTTGTTACAATTTATGTGCGATCCTTTAGGATTTGCAAGATTGTCTTCAGAGTCCCATCATGGAGGATCCCCTATACATTGGGTGCTGCCTGCAGGAATGAGTGCAAAAATGTTGGGAGGTGTCTTTAAAATTGACTGGATTTGCAGGTAAATAACTTTATGTTAGTAACAAGGCATTATAATGCTGTTTCTGTGGAATACTGCCTTCAGTGCTGACAGCATCCTTCTGGAAACTCCATTCAACCAAGGATCTGTCCTCCCATCTTCCCAGATCCCTTCCTCTGTTACTGAGCTCGGGACTCAGCTCTATACCTGGCATGCGTTATGGAATTTAATGGCAATGAATTAATTCAGAGATTTTTTGAACACTTGTGTTCCTTCACTGATCTCTTGCACTGAAAGCAGAAAACTCTGTTCTGAAGGCCGAGTGAAAACAACTGCTCACTTGAATAGACAACTGTGGATAAGAGGGGAGAAGATCCTGTAAGGAAAGATCTGTCTTCATCTGACATCTTGGCATCTGAACAAATTAAAGCCTACTGCTCTAGAATAACGTGAAATCCTAGAGATGTTTGCATAATGTACAGGTTATAAGCACTATGCTCAACGATTTCTCTTGAGTCTGTCTTAAGAAAAGTTTTGAACGTTCCCTTGACCTGTAGGAGGAATTTATTTCAGTAGTTACCATGAGCTAGCACCTCATGTAGAACTTGGGCAGTGTGTTCAGGTGGAGCTCATAAGCGTGCGTGATCCTGGTGTTGTACAGAGACTGAAAAACCCTTCTTTAGCAGGGTTGGCTGTCACAGATGGACTACACTAGTTAATGCTTGGTTAAGTCAGAGTGCAACTTTTGGTTACTAATACTTGAAACCCACCAAGACATGCAGAGACCTGGCAGAATTATTTTGTACGTAATGTCCTGCTTTCTGCATTTGTGAATACTTTTTTTAACATAACACAGGCCACACTAATTTCTGCCACTTGGTGCTTAGGCGTGAGTTGCCGTTCACAAAGTCTGCTCACCTGACCAACCCCTGGAACGAGCACAAGCCAGTGAAGATAGGCCGGGACGGACAGGTTTGTTACTTTTGGTGGTTTTCTCCTCTCTAACCCATGTCTCCTAGTGCTTGCTTTCTGCTTGGTATGTGCAGAGGGGCTGGATTCTTCTGAGATCGGTTGTTACTTGTGGTGGAGCACTGTGATAAAGGCACCCAGCTCATCTCTAATGTTGTGGAAGAAAGAAACAGCAAACAATGCAGTGCCAGTTCTTGGTGGTAAACAATGTTTGATCCCTCAAACTGCGTGGTGTTTTGGGTTTGAGACGTGCCATGCGTTGGATGGTGTGCAAACCTTGCTGCAGCAGTTCTTGAGAACACGCCCCAGTGTTTCCAGCTGTGTTTATATACTGTATAGTTTAGGGAAGAGACTCTGCCATTATAAAATCTGTGCTAAGTAATTGGTGGGGCCCTTTGTCTTGTTAGCCAGAGCAGAACGCAGCTGTGTTGCTGCTGCCATCAAGTGACCCAGCCTGGACTCAAGTAACAGGTCCTGCTTTCTTAGAGTGAGATGGGAGTTGCATAATCCCCACCTCGTCTGGGGCATGTAGACTGCTATTTTGCCCATAGGCACATTCACTTTGTTGGGCAGCTGAAGTAGAACAGCATTTTCAGTCTCAGTATTTTGTCCACTTCACTATAGAGTTGCAGTTGGAGGTGGGTTTCAACTTTCTTTGTAAAACTGCTGTCCTGTTAGGTACTGGGCAAGCGGTGTTTGTTGCTTACTCTCTCTGCTTTTCAACTTGGGACATTTCCTAAAGTGGTTCAGGCTTTGTGCACCCCTGAGTGGATCTCTCTTCTGAGGACATGGGCCCTGAGCATTTCCAACAGCCCTTGGGAAGGCAGTTCACAGGCATGTCACCAAGTGGAAGAAACACTTATAGATTTGCTTTGCACCTGGCATTTGCCAGCTTCATTTGATGGCCCTTAGTTCTTGTAGCAGAAAATGGAGTCAAGTTGATATGTCCCCGTGTCCTCCAGACAACTGATGTCTGTCTTGCCCCCAATACCCCACATACTCATCTTTTATTCTAGTCTGGGGAGACCTACCTGACCTGCTCAGTCACTGCATGTAGGGCTTTTTGCACTCATTCATTTACTTTCAGTGGTCTGCTTTGAAGCTCGTCTACTGTCCCCTTATTGTTTCAGATTCAGGGATCAGAACTGCACCTGCTATTTAAGGTGTGGGTGAAATGTGGTCTTTTGATGGTGTATAATGATGTTTTCAGTCTGTGTTCCTTTCTTAATACTGAGCACACCATTTGCTTGGTGTGAGCTGGCACTTTCATGGACCTGTCTACTGTCCACTGGAGAATTCACTTTAGAGTGGTGGTAGTCTACTTCAGCAGGCCATGGCTTTATATGTGAAGCTGGGGTGGATTTTTTCCCTACATGTTTCACTCTTCTCTCTGTAATAGGTGATTATTTTCTTTGATGACGAAACAGTCCTCTGATTTTTTAGCAAAACAGTGATGTGGCCTATATGTTTCATGGGAAGATGTGGTTGCCCCAAGTGTTGGACTATTTTATGAGAGTTCTAAGTAGTGCCTAAAGAGTGAAAGGTAATGTAAGTGAATTTTGCTGTGTCTCAAGCGATACCAAAACCTCTCTGAAGTGTCTTTTCTTGTTTTTTCATGTATGTTGTCAGTGTATTTGGGGAAGAGTTTCGTTTCTGCAGTTTATAAACCACTACTGAACTTCTAACTAATTCTAGGAAATTGAGCCGGAATGTGGAACCCAACTTTGTCTTCTCTTCCCTCCCGATGAAAGTATTGACTTGTATCAAGTCATTCATAAAATGAGGCACAAGAGAAGAATGCACTCACAGCCCCGATCAAGAGGACGCCCGTCGCGTCGAGAGCCCGTGCGGGACGTGGGAAGGTTAGAAACGTTCTTTGGACTGATAGTAGGCACATGTGTCAGAATAACCTGATGGAGGAATGTCAGTCGTCAGAGCTTGCCCCGCGAGGAAGAAGAGAGAAAATCCTCAAATCAAGCTGCATGGACAAGTCTGTGGCTTCATTGAGGATTTCACATGGTTCCCCGGTGTGGCATTTTGCAAGAGGAAAATGGGGATCTTTGCTTTTGCAGAAAAAAAAGAGAGATCTTAAAGTGCTGTCTAGTTTAGACTAGATCCTTTACTGAGCTAATGCAACGTGTCATACTAGCTGTAGGTAAGCTTGGCTTGATGATGAGCAGGCTAGCTGGAGAGAAGGAAGTCTTTCTTTGCCAAAAATGTGTTAATATCTTGTAAAAGCCTTTTCTTGCAGGTGTGTCTCTGGATAAGCCTTATCCAATGTGGGACTTTTATAAGGATCACTTAGAATTTTGCAGAAGATGCCGCCTCATTTTGAGGATAAAATATTTTAAGTTATTTTGCTATTCAAGAGGAGCATTATTGGGACTGTTTCAAATTGTGTCACCGTGATGTGTTAACCCCATTGCCAAATATGCTCTAACATGCACCCACTGAATTCATGCATCTTGCTGAGCTTCTGCAAACAGTAGGTTCTTCCCAAAAGGGATCGAGTGGCCCCTGGAGACCCGGCAACAAACCAAACAGAATGGCTGTTGCTGTGTCTGTATTTACAACCTTTCCAGATGCTGGCAGTACCTGTGGACTTTAAAAGTATTTTTAGAGGATCGACATGGTTATTGATCACTGCTATATGAACTTAACATCATTTTCCAGGAAAAAAGGGGGTATAACTTGTTACAGAATTGGAGAAGTCTTTGCAAAGAACTGATATTAGCCCTTCTGCCAAACACCTTTTCCCCGTGTAGCTGCTTTGCATACAGACTGATGTATGGTTTGGGCTGAAACCTTGGGTTAAGTTTCCTCTTTGTGGAAACAACCTGTGGTAGGTACAGATGCCCAACAAGAGGCCCCATTTCCTTGAGCTTTAAAAAAAAAAAAATAAAAAAGGACATTGTCACAAGTAGGTAGGAGGAAACCTGGCAGCACCCCCCTATTTTTGGCTTTAAAGGACTGAACACCGAGATGCTTTTGAAGTTAAGCTAAGAGGTTTCCAGTGCAATAAAGTATATACAAGTGAAGGTTTTGCAATGGACTGCAAACTATACATATAACACCATCACACCTTCTCAAGCCTGCCAGGGCCTCCATTTATGTATGTGGCTTACAAGCTTAAAGTCAGTAGTTGGACTACTATATGAACTGTTTCTATCATATTTTATACCGGTCGTAAATGCAGTCTCAAACTACAAGAAAGCGGTATGTTTATTCTTTACACCAGCTTTTATTTGCCTTGGTCTGATTTTGCTGTAGATGCAACTGCTTTGGTTTGTGGGCCTTTTGCTCATAGTAAAGAATCTGCTTTCATTTTAAAAACCTCAGTAACTGGGCATGGTGGGGAAAGGGGGGAGGAGAGGTGACTTGATAAATCAACTGAAAGCTACGTGAGCTTGTTACTCAGCAAGCCAGTTGCACAGTAATTAAGCAATTTAAAATGTTCATTTCTTGTCTTAAGGAATTGTATTGCTGGGATTGGGAAGGGAATGGTTTTGTAGCTGCTTTATTTAGAAACACTGTTGTGTATGCATTGGAGTCTCCCATTAATGTTTATGTATCTTGGTGGAGCAAAATTGGCAGCTATTTTTCAGTTCTTCAACTGGAATGTAACTTTCATAATCAAATTTCCTCCCTGAGAGCCAAGTTTTTGAAGATAACTCTCTAAAGTAAAAGAGCTGTTTCCACAGAAAGGAGCCCAAATTATTTTAATTCTCAGGAAGTTTAAGCATTCTTAAAGCTTCCTGTAAAAGGCACTGGTGCATTGCTGTTAAGTTGCTTAGAACAGAAATTGTCAGAAATACTCTCTTTGGCCTACCCAGGTAGAAGAGCTACAGTGAAAGAAGCAACTTCACAAAGCATGCAGAGCTGTATTTAGAAATTTTCTGGAAGTAGACCACCTATAGAATTCTTCTCCCCATGGCTATCAAATCCAGCAATGCCCATGCCTTCTGACTGCAATAATACGTTCTGCCACTTACTTTTCCCTGTTTTTAGTTCTGTAAATTCTTTTGGTACCCAACAGTTTCTTTCAAAAAGGAATGTGGAAAGTGTAATGTCAACACTTAACTCTGTTTTAGCCAAATTTATTACCTTTTTTGGTACGAAAGTGCAGTTGGGTAAAGTTCCTTCCTTAACTGCCAGAGCTCCTGGAGCCAGAAAGCTAACAGTGGAGGGTATTTGATTGGACTGTTGTTCCTGAATTCTTTGAGTTCAAACACCAAACTGTAAAACATTTTGAAGCAGATGAAGGTCAGAATGGTTAAATTGAGAACCTGGGCAGCTCAAGCTATTCCTGTGACGTGTTCTGCTGTGCCGAATGCTCCAAGCAACCTTGTTTAATCTTTGATATCTAATTTGTGTAGGCGTCGACCAGAGGATTATGATATTCATAACAGCAGAAAGAAACCAAGGATTGACTATCCCCCTGAGTTTCACCAAAGACCAGGTTAATATCTCACTATGAAGATTTCTGTGCACCAATTCACAGGTGTTTTCTCTTTCAGTGTGTCTTCGTTAATCCCAGAGTAATGCATTGATGTGACTGGGATATAGAAACAGAGTTTGGCCTGAGTGCTGCTTGCTGCTTTAACCCAGCTCTTGCAGAAGCCGGTGACATGGATTCACAGCTTTGAGAGTGAGACAAGCATAATCTAGGCTGAGCTCTTTGAGCATCAGAGCTATGTATATGGTTGTGAATGAGCCTCTCAAGGGCACAAGAATTGGTTTGATCAATTTGTCAGTGCACTAGTCATCAAATTAAGCTGTTTATCAGAAATTTGATGGCCTGACTGGCGGCCTGTGCTGAGAGCTGACAGATGTTCAGTTGAGTGTTCAGAGAGAATTGTTTTACCGGCTGGCCATGAGGAAGGGAGGGGGGAGCCTCACTGCATTTTACAAGAAAATTTGAGAAAGGAATTGTTGTGTTCTACAGTGGGAATGCAGCAACAACACATGTGATGTTGGGGGGTTTTAGAAAGCAGTTAATTGATCTTCACTGCTATTAGAAATCTCAATTCCATTATTTCTGCAGCAAATTTCTAAGTCTTTCTTAACGATCTGCCTTTATCTCTCCAGCATGCCTGCAAAGCCTGTGTTCTCTGATGCAGAGTTGTTGCTGCTCCCTGCTTTTCCAGGTCTATTGTTTAAAGTGCAGAACAATTTCATTTTCAATAACGAGGCTCAGGAGCATTATTTTATCAGCATAAGCATGTCTGGTGTTCTGCACTACTTCACTGAGCTATTTAAAGTTGAATTGCTGGGAATACAGTGAAGCTGCAAAAATCCCTTGCCCCATTGGGCTTTTCCAGATGGATTTTAGGTTGTTTTTAGTCTTGTGTAACATTTTATCCAAAAGCTTTTATGAAGTCATCCCTAAGAGCTGTCCAGATGAACACATTATACCGAATGCAGAGTTTCTGAGCAGTAACTGACAGCCAGGGGATAGTTCCCCTCAAATTTGTGTGTGTTCCCAGCTTGGGTCTGCATTTGCACAGATACCCTTTGCATATTTGTTTGTCCTCTGTGGAAGCTCCAGTGGGTGCACCTGCATAATTGTTTTGTTCCTGCATTAGAGTGTTTTCCTTTAGTCCCTCCAAGAAGTTGTAAGTTTTTGAGATCTATCTTGAAAGCAGGGATAGTGGCAGGTAGACACAACTTGGTAGCTGGCACAGATTGAAAGGACAGTTTCTAATTGAGTCTGTTTTGTAAGAGTGTCCTTTTTGAGATGGTAAATTGAATTTAATACTGCTTGATGTTCGAACAGGGTATATAAAGGATCCCAGATACCCCGAAGTAGACAGGTAAGGTGTGTTCCTGTTATCCATTTTACACCCTGGCAACCTGTGTGTGGATAAATTGGATTTAGTTGTACAAATTTTTATTCCCAACAGACGATTTTCAGGAGTTCGACGAGATGTGTTTTTAAACGGGGTAAGTTGGTGCATGGAGACTTTCTGGAGAATTTATTTACATTCAGCTTTCTGCCATTCCAAAGGACACTCATCACAAATGTTAACGCCACTGTCTTTCATTTTAGTCCTACAATGATTACGTGAGGGAATTCCACAACATGGGACCACCACCGCCGTGGCAAGGAATGGTTTGTGTCTTGTTGAATTCAGTTTTTTCCTCTAGAGTATGCTTTCTGGGTTTTTTTGTTCTGCACTGGAGGAGCCTAGCACATTCAGTATGTTTAAGAAGCAGCATGTGTTTTAAGACCTGTGTTTACAGTGTGCATCTCTGCATTCTTATTTTTTAAAGCTATTTCAGTGGGGTAGCTGTGCTGTAATTTATAGCTGTTGCCTGTGCCACTTTCTTGGCTGAGCTACAGAGTTGGCAAGGAGCCAAGGGTGAGAGCTGTGCAAGCCCTCAAGAGGAATTTTTTGAGTATTGTGGTTAGCTCTTCCCTTTTCCTAAAATCTGTCTTTGCTGTAACTACCTAAAAGCTTTAGAGGGCGGGGGGAAAAGTCTCAAATAATAAAGGAATAGTCCAGGATTGTAGTAGGCAGTAGAGCAGCAGTAGCCTGACTTGGTTTGAGCCTACAAGAAGCTGAACACTGTGAACAAATGGCAGAGCCATCCTTTAGCCACAAAAGGCTGTGATGAAATTTTGTATACTACATCTTCAGTAGTCACTGGCTACCTCTTGAGCAAGAAAGGCACCACAGAGGTGGACTTGCTGCAGAGGTTCATGGGATGGGCTCTCATGCTCTAGACTGGCATTCAGGAAAGCAGCAGAACCATCCTGCACACTGCACTCAAAAATGAGTCTTGCTGTATTGTGGCCCCCGCTGGCATACACTTCTTGCCCAGGCAGATGAGAACACACATTTGTGCACTTACCTGGTGCTGTGCTCCATGGGAATTAACTGATGATTCCCTTCTACAGCTGTGAGTCATTCATTTCATGGTCATTCTGATGATTTATTTCAGTGGCATTTAGTAATTCTGGCCCTGAGGGTCCTGGGGTTTGATAGGCCTAATAGTCTCCTGGCTATTGTTTGTGCTGCAGGACCAGGTGTAGAGATGCTACTGTAGCCTTTTTTTTTCTGTGCTGAAATACAGCTCTCATTTTAATGGAAGAAAGTGAACAAAGTTGTCAGACCGGGAGGAAAATGTTTTTTTCAAACACAGCTAAGCTTCCAGGAAGTCCTATTTATTTTTTTGTCTTCCCCTCTTCCCTATTCTGCATTCTGCCCAAATAGTCATCTTGAAATCCAGCACTTCCTCCTACTTCCTTTCTGACAGCAATGCAAGCAAAGATTGCCTCAGTAACACAGGAAGGGAAGGCCATGCTGAGCAAAGAAGTGGAAGAGAGCAGCCAAGAAATGTTTAACCAAAAAAACCCCAAAACATAAAACCACAAAAAATCCTGCCCCCCAAAAAAACCCCTAACCCCAGAATTACACCGCATTTAAGTAGCAAGAATTGTATGTATGATACCACTTGAAGGCAGATACAGAAACAAGGTGGTCGGGTGATGGACAAACTTAGCAAAGCAGTGGTAGAGCAGTACTAAAGCATGCTGATTGATGACAAATGGTCTGCCATTCAGTTAGGAGGCTGTGGTGGGATACAATGAGACGTGTTTTCCCTCTGGATGAATGTAACTTCTCTTGATTCCCAGCATCCCTTTGTTTTGAAACATTCAACAAACTTCCTGTGACTCTCTTGCAGCCACCGTATCCAGGCATGGAGCAGCCACCACACCACCCTTACTATCAGCACCATGCACCTCCACCTCAAGCTCACCCACCCTACTCAGGACATCATCCTGTACCACATGATGCAAGATACAGAGACAAACGAGTAGTAAGTGTCCATGGAAGCAGAGGGGAGTGAGTCTGCAGGGCAGAGGAGGATTTGGGGTACAGATGCAGTCTGCCCCAAGATGTGTTGACTTCGGTAAACTGTTTTTAAGACCTGTGTTAGTGTTCCTTGGAGAGATCAGTTACTGGAGGCTTCCAGCATCTCCTGAAAAGCTTCTGTCTCCCAGTTGAGGTAGATGTGCAAAAAATAAGATCTGAGCTCTGTGCTTAAAGTGGCTTCCAGCTCTCTAGCTCTAAAGCCCAGTTCGGATAAAGATGTGTATGCAACACTTGCTCAGCAAACCACATCAGCAGTAGGGAAGTTTAGGTTAGAAGTCCTTACAGGCACATCATAACCCAGGGCAGATAGTTCAGAGATTGCTGTTAGCTGGCTTTGAAGGCTGCTAGGCTTTGAGGTCTCTTTCTGGTATCTGGTAAGCTGTAATCCTGGAAGTTCCACCTGAACATGAGGAGAAACTTCTTTGGTATGAGGATGCCGGAGCCCTGGAGCAGGCTGCCCAGAGAGGTTGTGGAGTCTCCTCTGGAGACTTTCAAGACCTGTCTGGATGTGTTCCTGTGTGACCTATTCTAGGTGATCCTGTTCTGGCAGGGGGTTTGGACTGGATGATCTCCAGAGGTCCCTTCCAACCCTTGCCATTCTGTGATTTGAACCCCAGTATCTCCACAGTGGAAGCACAGCCTAGGTGTGCTGCCCTGAAGATGGAAGAAGAAACTTGCGCTGAGGGCTGCTGGCCATGTTATTTCTGAACACTAGGCTTTGTCAGGAACAATGGCAAGCCCTTGGGCTGAGGGGAGGGAGGGGGTTTGGATGGACCTGGGCAAGAGAGTAACCATCTGTCCTCTGATCCAGCACGACTACGACATGAGGGTTGACGACTTCCTGCGCCGCACACAAGCAGTGGTCAGCGGTCGGAGAAGCAGACCGAGAGAGAGGGAGAGGGAGCGGGACCGGCCCCGGGACAACAGAAGAGACAGGGAACGGGACAGAGGCCGCGATCGGGAGAGGGAGAGAGAGAGGCTTTGTGACCGGGACAGAGACAGAGGTGAACGTGGCAGATACCGAAGATAATGCACCTGGAGCAGTGCTCCCTTGAAACTAAACAGAAAGCTTGTATTTTTTTGTGTGTTTACAGGTAGTACATTTGATTTTCAGCTGTCTACTTAAAAGTTCATTGTGTAGAAGGATTTATAATGACCCTCCCTCTTCCAAGCATGCAGTGAACTATGAACTGGAAAAAAAAAAAAAAGCCTTGAATTGGCCAAAAATAAAATGGGCAAAGCTGGCACTCAGCTTGATGTGTCTGTTGGAGCAGAACGGGATGCAGCTAAGATTGTAAATCCCGAGTCATTCTCCATACGTGTTCATCTACTTAGTGACTCCACTCTAGGTTTTCAGCCCTGATGGATAACTGCCATATTATAGTTTATTTTTTGCTTTGATGTGTTCTTCCTGTAGTTTCACATGGTTCAGTGGGAGAATGCTGCTATCAAGTATGCAAATATTGAAATATGATTTATTTTTTTTCATTTTTGCCTGTATGGCAGTGTTGTAGCAGCCCTTTTTTGTTGTTGTTGTTGTTGTTGTTCCCTTCCGCCCTTCCCCCTGCCTCCCCCCCCGCCGTTTTTTTAACCCTCTCTGTAAAGTCCAGTGTTTTGTTTTGGGTTTTTTTTTTTTTCAGTCTTCAGTAATGAAAGCAATATTAAGAAGACACTCTTGATAGCTAATTTTTAACCTTTTTTTAAAAAAGAAAAAAAAAATTCCTGCCATGTTCAGTAACATTTTTTTGGTCAGTTCTTTTTGTCTGGTCTCCTTCCCAAATGTACACATAGCTTGGAGCGTTCCCGGCCTGCGTGCGTGGAACCAGAGAATCTTGCTGTATTCTACACTGCTACCCTTTTTTTTTTTTTCCTTTTTTTTTTTATTTTTTTTCCTTTTTTTTTTATTTTATTTTTTTTTTTTTTTTTTTTTTTACAAAAATAAATTGGTAATTATTGAAATCATCAAAACTTCAGGTTGGATTTCTTGGTCTTCTGAACTTGCCAGCTGGGACAGATTCTATCTGATAGATCTGTTCTGACGAAGTCAGGATGGCTGAAGCGGGGCTGGAGCTGAACTTGGCAAGGGATGCAGAGAATAACAAGAAATGTTTCTGCAGGAGTCAGCCGGAAAAGGAAGGCCAAAGAAAGGGCATCCCCTGACTGAGCATAATGAGCAAGCTGCTAACAGCAGACCAGCAGGTGGCTGAGGTGCTCAACAGTCCTCACAGGCAGCCTTTCTCACACCTCCCGTATTGATGAACCACAAGACGAGGACCAGGGGAGCAGAGTCCCACTGTAAGAGAACATGTTTGTGACCACCTGAGGAACCTGTACATACGCAAGTCCGTGGGACATGATGGTCCCAGAGTCCTGAGGGAACTGGCTGATAGATTTGCCAAGCCACTCTCTGTGGCTGTTGGAAAGCCCTGGCAGTGAGGTGAAGTCCTTGGAGACTGGAAGAAGGGGAATGTTGCACACATTTTTAGAAAGGGTCAAAAGGAGGATTCTGGGAACTGCCAACCTGCCAGCCTCACCTCTGTGCCTGAGAAGATCGTGGAACAAATCCTAGAAGCTCTGCTAAGGCATGTATAGGACAGGGAGGTGATTCACCAAGGGCAAGTCCTGCTTGACCAACCTAGAGGCCTTCTGTGAAGGAGCAACTTCATCAGTGGTCAAGGGAAGAGCTACAGATGTCATCTATCTGAAGTTCTGTAAGGCCTTTTGGCATGGTTCTTTGACATCTTTCTCTCTACATGGGAGAGATGGGGATTTGATGGGTGGACTGTTTGGTGGATGAGGAATTGGCAGGATGGTCCCATCCAGAGGGTAGTGGTCACTGGCTCAATGTACAGATGGAGACAGGTGACGAGTGGTGTCCTTCAGGGATTCATACTGGGACCAGTGCTGTTTAATATCTTCATTAATGACATAATGGGATTGAGTGTACCCTCAGCAAGTTTGATGACTCCAAGCTGAGTGGTGTGGTCAACAGCCTGCAGGGACAGGGTGTCATTCAGAGGGACCTGGACAGGCTTGAGAAGCGGCTTTGTGTGAACCTTAAGAGGTTCAGCAAGGCCCGGTGTAAGGCTCCTCTGATCTGATGAGACCCCCACTGCAGAACTGTTTGCAGCTTTGGAGTCCTCCACACAGGAAAAAGACAATGGACTTGGAGCAGGTCCACAGAAAGGCCATGGAGATAGAGTGCTGGAGAAGCTTCCAGGGAGATCTTAGTGCAGCCTTTCAGTTCTTAAAGGAAGCCTATGAGAAAGATGGGGACAGACTTCTTAGGGCATGTTGTGAAGGACAAGGGGTGATGTTTTGAAACTAAAGGAGGGAGATTTGGGCTAGATGGAAGGAAGACTTTCTATGTTTAGGGTAGTGGAACACAGGCCCAGGTTACCCAGAGAGGTGGTAGAAGCTTCATCCCTGGAACCATTTCAGGTCGGGTTGGACAGGGCTCTGAGCAACCTGCTCTATTTGGAGATGTCCTTCATGAGTGCATGAGGGTTGGAGCCATAAAAGTCCCTTCCACCCCAAACCAGTCTGCAATTCTGGCAGTTCTAGGTGTTTGTGTTCCACACTAGTTTAAAAATTCTGGTGCTAGGTGAAATTGATCCAAAGCCTGAATTCGGGTAAAGGACTGCTGAAATCACAGGGAATTGCTATTCTGTTTCCACTTAAGAGTTCTGGCAGCTAATCAGAGTTACTCAGGCCTTGCATGTTCAGCTTGGTCAAACCATACTTGAGCTGTTGGTCTACAGCCATGATCATACCTGTCTGCCAGGACTGTGCTAGCCCTTCAAGATCCGGGCTCTCCTCTTGTCTTCTTTGTAGTGGCAGAACTTTGCTTGTTGCTTCTTATCAGTTGGAAATAGTTGAATCTAAACTGTGAAAAAAGTCAGCCTTGCAGTGGAAGCTGTTACATTTGTACAGCAACTGTTCTAGTTCTCAGCACTTGCTTGGGGAGTGCAGCCTCCAGGAATTTCACCACCTTTATTCAGTTTCTTCTCCTACAAGAAATCCAGATGGTAGGTCATGCTTGAAAGACCTCCGTAAGTGCTGTAGCTGTAAGCTGCACTCTAGGCCTGGACATGGTTGAGCAGACACTTGTTTAGATCTGACAATCATCTGGACTCTGGACCTTTTGGTCCACACAGCTGCAGGAAGCATATACACATAGTAAGTGAGGCACTGAACCTTCAGCATGGAAGTGTGGTGGGATTTCTTAAACACTGCAAGATGCTGACAGTGTGTTTGGGTCACTCAGAGCAGCAGGAGTGTTGGATCAGTCTGTCATGTTCCATACACATACTGTGTCTGCTTGGAGAAGTCCCTCACAGGCCCCCTTTCCTCTTTGATAGCCTTCTCTGCTTTATACACAGGGGCTAGAAAAAAGAGGGGGGGTTGCTTGCTTTTTCTTTGTCTTACCAGATAAGACAAAGTAGTCTCCAAGTTACAGAAAGTTGCAGTCGCCTTCTTAAGGGGACTGCACAGCACTTTCTCTGTCTGCCTTTGCTCAGCTGTCCTGTTTCTGTGTCCTTTGTTAGCCCTGTCTGACCAGTGTCTACCTGGTATGCTAGGAAGCCTGCTGACCTTCTGGGAGCCAGACTGGCATCTCAGCAAATCTTGCAGAAACTGGCTGATTTGGGCAATTACAATCATAGCACCATTGTGGTTGGAAAAGCCCTTTAAGATCATCCAGTCCAACCATTCTTGAACTCTCCCAAGACTGGTGCTAAACCATGTCTCTCAGCACCACATCTCTGCCTCTTGGAAACCTCTCCAGGGACAGGAATTCAACTACCCCCCTGTGCAGCCTATGCCAGTCTTTGGAAACCCTCTCAGTCAACAAGCTGCTTCTCATATGCAACGTAAACCTCCCCTAGTGCAACCTGAGGCCATATCCTCTCCTTGTTCCTAGGGAGAATAAACAGCCCCTCAACTCACTCCAGCCTCCTTTCAGGGAGTTGTAGAGAGCAATGAGGTCTCCCCTCAGCCTCGTTTTCTTCAGGCTGAGCATTCCCAGGTCCCTCAGCCACTCCTTAGAGATCCAGCTTGGTAGAGCTGTGCCTGGGGACCCAGCTCTCTGAATAATCACAGCAAAATAGATCAAATGAGATCAAATCTAAATCTCCTACTGCTCTACTTTTTGTTCAATATGAAGATTTAAATATGCATGGGATCCCATTGTGACCACAAGAACAGGGTGCCAGAAGTTACCACAAAAAGAATAGTCTTGTTCTAACCCTTGCTTATTTTGGAAACACTCCACTTGCTAATGTTCTGTTGTGAAGAGAGTTAAGCAGACACTGAGAAACTGAACACCAGTAAGACAATTACTGTAGGACAGGGCATTTTATTGTGTAAACAAGTACAACTCAGCCTGTTCTGTTTGAAAACAGTCCTGCAGCACCCTGAATAGGGCAAGTAGCAGTTAAAACTGGGGCAGGCTCTTTCCTGAATAAGCCAGCACAGCAGAGGAACAACCTTTCCTAGAAGAGGAGGCCTGAAGTAGCATTGTTTTGTGGGCTTTCAGCAGTGGGCGCACCTTGGGCTGTCTCAGGATTGCTGCATTTACCATCACTCTCACCAGAGCCATGAGCAGCATTGTTTTCTCTCCCTATTCAGGCAAGGCAAGTGACTGTTTCTCTATTCCCACATGGAATGCTGCTTTGCAAGGTCCCTCTCTAGATATTTCCTGCCTTCATCAGTGTGGCTTAGAGGAGCAAGTTCCCAACAGAGTTGGTTTTCACACCTCTGCAGGTCTTGCAATTAGAATGGTGGCCTGCACAGGAGGACTTGAGACTGAGGGGGAAAGAAATGCTTCTCAGGAAAGTAATTTCTCTGCATTCTTTAGGACTCAGCTCTCCCCTCAGCCCCCAGACAGTCAGTGCATTTGACAGATGTGATGATACAGGCCTCACCAGCCACCTGCAGCTCTGAGTATTTCATGATCTTGGCCATTCAGATGGACTGTCCAGTGGGGAGAGAACTCTGTCTTACAGGAGAGGCATTTTGGTTAGGAATCATCAAGCCCAGGTGGCATTACAGGAGAGGAGGGAGCCAGGGCGAGGAGACTAGTTGCAGATTCCCACCCACGGGAAGGTTGAATTTATGAAATAATCTCAATGTGAATTTGATAAATTAAAGCAGCAATTACCATTCTAGGGACTGTGTGTGATCAGCTCACAGGTTCCCAAGGGATCAAGAAACTATAATTCTATCTTACTGAGGCCAGAATGAATTTTCTGGCTAAGCCAGCATCTCTGCCCGCCAGCAGCTTTGGAGCATGACCAATTCAACAAGGTGCCTCATGATATGCTCAGCTTTAAAGCATATCATGATGCTGCTCAGCAAGGATGCATTCCTGTGTGGACTACCTGAGGTGATCCTGCTTTTGGCAAGGGGGTTGGACTTGCTGATCTCTGGAGGTCCCTTCCAACCTCTAACATGCTGTGAATGTGTGTAAATGCCTTTCTGAATCAGCCTGGGAAAAGGAAACCTGCTGATGGGCCCAGGATATCTAGTCTGTCTTCCTCTTTGCAACCCTGCCACATTTCCTACAGCAAAACAAGCAGCACTTGGTAAGTAGGAAGACAGTAGTGGCTGTACAGGCAAACAAGAATGCCAGGACATCCAGGCAGTGGTACTGGTACCAGGTGAGGTCGTGAGCAGCTGGTCTCAAGTGCTTTGCTCCTTTGTGGCGCATGACAAATTCAATCCAGAAGACAGCTCTGTCCAGAGGCTTAAGGGGCTGGTCATGGTGTATCTTGGATAACCTCAGGGCGTTTTCCTTATAGCTGGGGGGGAAGAAAGGAACCATGGAGATTTGTCACAGATTCCTGAGACAACCTGCTCAGCCCCTGCCAGTCTTCTTGAGCCAGAAGCAGCCTTGCTTTTATTCACATCAGTGCTATTTAAATACATTTTAAAATGCCTCCCTTTAGTCCCATCTGGATCAAAAGAAATTGTGAATGGTAATAAAGAGAGTCTTTTGCAAAGGAAAAGGACTCCAAATTACTCCAGATACACCTTTTATAAAAAGCCACAGGGAAGCACTTGCAGGGTTTCCTGTTCCACTGTAGTCCAGAGTGATACTTTTGACTGGGAGAGAGTTCATTTTCTTCATGGGAACGTGCATGGGGCTACACTTTGGATGTGTGCTGAGAACAGCGTGGATAGCACGGGGATGTTTTCCTTATTGCTGAGCAGCCCTTACACAGAGGCAAGGCCTTTTCTGTTCCTCAGACCACCCCACCAGCAAGTAGCCTGGAGGGGCACAAGCAGTTTTGAGTGGACAAAGGTGGGACAG
Source organism: Dryobates pubescens (assembly GCF_014839835.1). Taxonomy (NCBI): domain Eukaryota; kingdom Metazoa; phylum Chordata; class Aves; order Piciformes; family Picidae; genus Dryobates; species Dryobates pubescens. Next base: position 45,993,420 of record NC_071612.1, read on the forward strand.
CTGACCTCAACTGATCAAAGGGGTATCCCATACCAATAAAACTAAAGCCAGTAAAACTACATTAATGGTTGGGGGCCAAATGCACCAGATTTCACCCAGGTCTTTGGTTGTCTTTCTGTCTGACTGGTTGTCATCCAGTTTGTTATACATTACTTCCCTGACACCTAATTCCCATGGGTATCTCCAGCAACATCAGTCCATTTGTTTCAGGAATTTGCAAGTTCTTCCTTGAACCATAGAATCACAGAAGGGCTCAGGTTGGTAAGGACCTTGGAGATCATCTACTCCAACCCCCCTGCCATGGGCAGGGACTCCTCTCAACTAGACTCAGCTGCTCAAGGCCTTATCCAGCCGGACTTAAACACCCCCAGGGAGTAGGCAGCCACAACCTCCCTGGGCAACCTATTCCAGAGTCTCACCACCCTCCTACTGAAGAACTTCTTCCTAAAATCCAGTCTAACCCTGTTCTCTCTCAGCTTCAAACCATTCCCCCTTGTCCTGTCTCTAGACAGCCTTAAGGAAAGTCCCTCTGCAGCCTTCCTGTAGGATCACAGTATCACAGTATAGATCCCTTCAGGTATTGGAAGGCAGCTCTAAGGCCCCCCAGAGTCTTGTCCTCTCCAGGCTGAACAACCCCAGCCCTCTCAGCCTGTCCTCGCAGCAGAAGTACTCCAGCCCTTAGATCATCTTTGTGGCCTCCTCTGGACTCACTCCAACAACTCTGTCCTTTTTCTGCTGGGGACACCAGAACTGGATGCAGTATTGTGGGTGAGGTCTCAGCAGAGCAGAGGAAAGGGGCAGAATCCCCTCATTTGCCCTGCTGGCCACACTCCTCTTGCTGCAGCCCGGCCCACAGCTGCCTTCTGGGCTGCATGAGGACACTGCTGGCTCGTGGTGACCTTCTCAGCACCCAACACCCCCAGTCTCTTTCTTCAGGTCTGCTCTCAACTCACTGCACCCAGTCTGGGTTTGTGCCTGGGAATACCTGACCTTCACTCTTGACAAGAATCAGTGTTGAAGACTGAGGACTGCTTTACTTCTAGTCCTCCAGTGGTCTTAGCAAGGACTTTCAGCTGCTGGCCTTCCTTACCCTCTGATTCTTGACTGTGAGATAGGGTAGCCTAAGGATACTGGTAACTCAAGGGCAGAGAAAGAATTGTGGCTACAAATGCAGTTAGACATGTGACAATGTCACTCAGAGCCTCCAAAGGATTTATACGAGCAGGAAATTGTCCCAGGAGCTGCCCTGAGTTTTCTGAGAACTACTTTTCTCTGGGATCATGAAATGAAGTGCAAGGAATAGCAGGTGGCTGATCTTCCTGAGAAATTCAGATTCTCAGAAACAAAAGATGGGTTTAATCTGAGCCCCAGACTCCAGCTGGTCAGTATTTTTGGTTTCCAGAAGAGCCAGCAGAATTCCTTGCCTCAGTAGCCCAAGGTTTTAGTGACCTCATCCTACTGTGAGGCAAGAACAGAACTCACGTGGAGTTTGTGATGACCGTATTCAGTGCATCAACGAGGTCCTGTGTGGTCATTGTGCTGAAATCCAGGGCAGCTGCAGCTCCCTTGGCCTTCATGTGAGCAATGTTGTCATGCTGGTCTGCAAACATGGGAATCCCAACCATTGGGACCCCATGGTAGATGGCTTCGTAGATCCCGTTGGTCCCCCCATGAGTAATGAAGGCCTTTGTCAAGGGGTGGCCTGGATCAGGGAAGGAGAGGCAGGTGTAACAGCAGCTGCAGCAGGCTGGTCTCCCTGGAACATGAGCATTGCAAACTACGCAGCCAGGTGAACTGCTAGGGAAGGGAACAGCCCTGACCTCGGGATCAGCGCCAGAGCTTGCATACTTGGCTTTCTCGCACGTTTCTCGTGATGCAATGTGTGAATCACAATGTTACTTGAGGCTACCCCAGAGTTACTTCAGCCCTTGGGATGTTGTGCAGTTCTAGTTTCACCATGGTGTCAGGAAAGACCTCTAAGACCATTGACTCCAACCTTCACCCTAAGACCAGTGTAGCTGTTAAACCATGTCCTGAAGTGCTTCAGCCCTGCTTAGGTGAAGTATTTGGAGGAATGAGCCCTGGAGATTAACTGCAGAGGGCAACTCTAGTTCCAGAGTACACGTCTACTTTCACATTTACAGGGAGGTTCTTAGCCCTTCCAGACAATTGACCAGCCAGCTCTGTAAGACAGAGGCTTTTGCTTCAGAGATCCCTCTTCATAAACTAAGCTCAAGTTCCTGCCTTTCTAAGCCACTGCTCCCCTACTCCCTTCACAGCATGGCTGTGTCTTCTGTGGTTCTTGTACAGTTACTCATTTTAAAATGAAAAGCAGACCAGGAAATTAAGGCTCCAGGAGCAAACCTCAGCTGCCTAAACTGCAAAACTCATTGTAGCCATGAGTGCAAAGTGGTTCTTTTTGCCTGAATTTAGTGGAATTCTGTTTTAGTGGAAAAACAAGGAAATTACTTCTTCAAGGGTGCAATGCATCCCAGATAGAATCAGTCTTACCAAGCAGGTCATTTTGGGGTATCCAGTCATAAATCCTAGTGTTGGAGCCCAGAGCTTCTGGTTTCTTTCCTTTGTACCGCCAGAGGACCTTGAACAAAGGGGGAATAAGATAAGCACAGTACAGGTGAAGTGCCCTTCTCTATTGTGTAGTGCAGAGCTTTATCTTAAACCTACAGCCCTGTGTGCTGTAATTCAAATAGATTTGGCTCCAGTTCAGGTCTTTGATTAGTTGTTACGTGCTTAGCACAAAACCAGTCAGTGAGTTTTGTACTTGGACACTTCCAGCTCCCTTGGCTCAGAGGAGGGGAAATGGCAGCACTGCCCATGAGGTGACTCAGCAGTCTGCCTCTGCAGAGCCCAGCTTTCCAGCTGTGGCACAGCCAGCAGAGATGCAGATAAAAACCAGGCCAGTACAAGTGCAAAAGGCATGCTGAAGGCAAGAGGAGAGACAAAAAACAGAAGCAAGTTAATAATAATAATAAACAACCAGGTTGGAAGAGACCTCCAAGATCATCGTGTCCAACCCCTCAACCAATCCATCCCACCTAAACAACTAACCCACGGCACCAAGCACCCCATCAAGTCTCCTCCTCAACACCTCCAATGATGGCGACTCCACCACCTCCCCAGGCAGCCCATTCCAATGGGCAATCACTCTCTCTGTATAGAACTTTTTCCTAACATCCAACCTAAACCTCCCCTGGTGCAGCCTGGGACTGTGTCCTCTTGTTCTGGTACTGGCTGCCTGGGAGAAGAGACCAACATCCGTCTGTCTACAACTTCCCTTTAGGTAGTTGTAGAGAGCAATAAGGTCACCCCTGAGTCTCCTTTTCTCCAGGCTAAGCAACCCCAGCTCCCTCAGTCTCTCCTCATAGGGCTTGTGTTCCAAACCCTTCACCAACTTTGTTGCCTTCCTCTGGACTCATTCCAGCAAGTCAACATCCTTTCTAAACTGAGGGGCCCAGAACTGGACACAGTACTCAAGGTGTGGCCTAACCAGTGCAGTGTACAGGGGCAGAATGACCGCTCTGCTCCTACTGGTCACACTGTTCCTGATGCAGGCCAGGATGCCATTGGCCCTCTTGGCCACCTGGGCACACTGCAGGCTCACGTTCAGCCTACCATCAACCAGTACCCCCCAGGTCCCTCTCTACCTGGCTGCTCTCCAGCCACTCTGACCCCAGCCTGTAGTGCTGCAAGTTGATTTAGACTTGAAAGGAACTTCACCTTTTGTGGAAGCTGGCTGAGGGCTCTGGCAATCATGTTACTTTTCTCATCAGTTAGGTTGTAGACCATCGACCCCAGAGAGAATACGATGATGCCATGTTCCCCTGAGCTCTGAACAAAGGCTTCCATTTCCTAGGAGGGGCAGAAAACACACCAAGATTAATTACCCAGATTTTTGTGAGCAGGGCACATAACCTTTTTAGCTTATCGGGGAGACGGTCATGGTAGTGTCTGAGCACCCCCCATTGACAGAAGGGCATTACAGAGACAAACCTGGACCCATGTAAAACAAACAGGTTCTCCCCAGGAGGAGCAGGACAGGTTGAGACAGGTGAGAGAAGCTTTCCCTGTCTGAAAGCAAGTCAGGCAGCAGCAATGGATCCTGGCACCAGCATGACAGGGCCAGACCCTGTGACACTTCCCAGCAGTCAGTTGTGGGTTTGGATGTTCCCAGAACATGTACTTTGCTTTTCATAGCTCTGCAGGAAGGGGAAGTGATGAAAACTAACAGGAATTTTCAGCATCCTGATCAGAGACTCATCAAGTCCTTGCTTGTCAGTCAGAGAGTAAGTCACTGTTGGGCAGTCAGTTCTCTGTTTCTTGCAACACATGTTGCTGAACAGAATTTCTGCACATCAGGCCAACAGGTCTTCCTGTTCCTTTTTTCAGTCAGTACCATGTGAAATGGAGCAACATCATCCAAAAGAGAACAGTTATCACCTTCCCCAGCCAGCTGCTGTGAGTGGGAAGAAGGTTCTTTTGGTGGACCAGTGGCAGTGAAGTTATCCTACATCCTCTGAGGCTCTTGCAGGAGCAATAGTCTAGACCAGAGCTTCTCCTGTTGCTATCATCAGTATCTGGGGGTTTCAAATTCCAGCTGAACATTGCCAGTCACAGCAGAGTGTGAGCTGGAGGTGCCAAGTATTTTAATCCCTCTAAGATGCCTTAAACAATGCAGCAACAGCAGAGTTGTTTCTCACTTGTCTCTTTCTGCAAACCTTGAGTCCATTTTGTCTACAGAATTTGCCCTGTCATGGTGCCTTTTGGCAGGAAGTATTTCAGTGTTACCATGGGCTGCAAGACTGTGTCTTAGTGTCAAGTGACAGAAGGAAAGGAAATGGCCTGAAATTGTGCCAGGGGAGGGTTAGGTTGAAGATCAGAAAAAATTTCATTGCTGTAAGTGTGGTCAGGCACTGGAACAGGCTGCCCCAGGAAGCGGTGGAGTCACCATCCCTAGAGGTATTCGATAAATCTGTGAGCATGGCACTTGGGGACATGGTTTAATGGCCATGGTGGTGTAAGGTTGAAGGCTGGGCGTGGTAATCTTGGCGGTCTCTCCTAACTGCAAGAATTTTAGAAGTTAAATGTTACATTTAAGTACCTTGAGGTAGCACCTACTATTTCCCCAACAAGAACTGTATTTGCTCCTGCTGATCTCAGCTCTGCTCTTCTAAGAGAGCAGGCTGTACACGGAGCCCTATACTGAGCCCTCAGATTGCACAAGTACAGACAGCTTGCCAAAGATCCCTGCTGGCAGCAGAGCAGCTACTTTAAGGATGAGCCTTCTCTGAATGTGGCTTGCAGGGTGGAGCAGTGAGAGAAACAGTTTTGAGTTATAGTCTGGGAAGAGAGAAAAAAAAAAACAACTGAGAGAGGATCTTACCAATGTCTATAAATACCTGAAGGGTAGGTGTCAAGAAAGGACCAGGCTCTTTTCAGTGGTGTCCTGTGATAGGACAAGGGACAATGGATACAAACTGGAACCCAGGAAGTTCCGCTTCATCATGAGGAGAAACTTCTTTGATGTGAGGGTGCTGGAGCCCTGGAGCAGGCTTCCTAGAGAGATTGTGGGGTCTCCTTCCCTGGAGACTTTCAAGACCTGTCTGGATGTGTTCCTGTGTGACCTGTTCTCGGTGATCCTGCTCTGGCAGGGGGGTTGGACTGGATGATGTTCAGAGGTCCCTTCCAACCCCTACCATTCTGTGATTCTGCTGGGCACCAGTTGACCAACAGCAGAACAAAGTTGGGGTACCTTTGGTAACGGCTTTGCAGGCTGGCAATGAAGTCCTCCAACGAACTCAAAGTTGGGCAGGAAAGGGCGTGGAAATTCAAAATCCCAGTATGTTCTGATTAACCAGATCTCTGCTTTCCCCATCGTCTCACACAGGGTTGTGGGCCTCCCTAGGGATAAGGTACAAGGGGTTTACAGCATACACAGGAGTGGCCTGCTTCACTGTAGTTTGCAAAGCAGCAGCCTTACCTTTGTCTTCTGCCACTCCCAACCAGTGCAATCTATCAAACCACACACACAATGAATGTGTGGGCCAATCCAGACCCATTCCTTGCCCTGTTCCCTCTTTGGCCATGGCACTTCGCCATGAGCAAAGCGATGCCATCTTTAGAAGGCTTTTGAACCTTCAGGATTAATTTAGAGCAGCACAAGAGTAAATGGGAAGCCTTTAGTTCCCATGATATAGGAGTGCAGTTCTCATATGGCTGGAAGGCTTTGTCACCTGTGCTTGTAATAAAAACTGTGCTTTGGGGAAGAGAATAGAAAATATAGTTCCAAATTAAACACACACACACACACACACACAAAACCCCAACACACACACACAAACCAACCAACCAACAAACCCCCACATTAATGGCAGAGTGGTAATCAGCAGTCGGGGAGCAGGAAAGTTTTAAAACAGTTATGTGACTCGGTTAGTGGCTGCTCAGACTGCAATAACAAACAGGCAAAGTCACTTTGAGTTCTCTTGGGGACCGGCTCAGCTCCTTCTGACACATATTGGAGAAATGTGGCCAAATCCTTAGATGCTTTGAATGTCATTTGCTGCAAAATCCAATGCCTCTAGAAATCCATCTGTAGAAAAAAAAATTCCAGTGCATGAAACTGTTTTATAGCATCCCATCTGGAGCAAAACAAAATTGTATTCTCAAGTACAGGTTGCAAGTTATCTTTGCAGAGTCGAACTGGGGAGTAAAAAGGTTAGAAGTGTTTGGTAAATGGTTGTCCATAGCCAGCTTAATGCAAGCAGGAGCCAAGCAATTAATTAAGCAGTAAGATAAAAATTGTCTGTAGGACACCTTCTTATGTTCCTTGATCAGCATTATAATTGACATCAGATTTGATTTAAGTAAAGAGTAATGACTCTGGCAGGAAGCTACTGGAGTGAAAATAAAGCCTGTTTGACAAGCAGAGTCATGCAAGGTGTGTCTGATGTGACACTGACAAAGAACCAAAGTCCAGGGGAAAGGGAGTGGTTTGCGGAGCACAAAAGCATTCTGAGGAAGTGCTGCCAGAGGTTGAAGGGCAGCAGAGCACGTACCCCTGTGCTTGCTGTTCACTCCTTATCTGCCTAAACTAGCTATTCTGAGATTCAAAGTCCATTGAACTAAAAGGTCTCTTTATGAGACTGTGGTTCAAGCCTGGGTTGTGCTAGCTTGGAACAAAAACCCAATTCCTGTCGTTTAAGGGAGGCTGTTTCAAAGTGAATGGCACCTGAAAGGGAAACCTTCCTAGCGTTGTTGGGGAACTTGAATAGGCAGGGTTGTAAGATGATACCCCCAGGTGATTCATGCAGTGCGAGTAAAGGGTGCTTTCCTGCTCTGCAGTTGTCGAGAGAGGCAGTGTTCCTAGTTACAACAGGGTTAACTCCATCCCCATGCTGTCCATGGAGCTGTCTCCAGTGTCTTACCCTTAGTTAAGGAGTGATTTTGCCCTCCAACTTTATCTGCTACTATCTTAATTGTAGAAATGCCTGTCATCAAGATGAAGAGGCATCGATTGTCCTTTGAAAGCACTACAGGGGGCACAGAGCTCACTGCAAGAGCTCACCAACAGCATCATCAAGGACAAAAATTAGAACTCTGTGCTCTAAAGATGCTCCAGAGGAATGAGAGCAAAACTGCTGTCTGTTACACCAGACCAGACCTAAGAAGGAAAGCACAGCCTCCATGTGACCAGTGTGGAATTACCATCTCTGCAGGCCTTTGGGAAAAGAGTATTTGGAGACAGCAGCACTGAGCACAAGAGGAGGAACCACCCAAGAGCTGCCTTACCTAAGACATTGCTGTAGTACCCATCCCATTCATCTCGCCAAAATGTCAAGAAAAAGAAATCCATGTAAAAGTAAAAGAGGAAGTTCTGTAGCCTTTCCACAAAGGACATCCTGTCTGTCAGCCCCTTTGTGCTAGCAGGCACGTAGGAAGGTGGCGCAGGGAGCCCACCGCACAGCCGCTCCACCACGTTGGCGTCGGAGAAGCGGAAGCTGTAGACAAAAGGGATTGCCAGGAGTTCTGCCACCAGCTCCCCGCCGACAACCAGGGGGTCAGCAATCAGAACATCAAACCTGGCCTGCTGCAGCCTTGCTACCAGCTGCGAGTTCGTCATCAAGGTGTCAAAAGTCTGCTTTGACATATTGGTAAAGACCTCCAGTTCCTCTTTCATCTTCCACATTATCTCCCAGGTGGAGAGATTAGAGGCCTCATTCAACCACAAGTTGAGGAAGTTGTCCATCGCATCATCCAAGTTCTTCTGGGTAAAGGGGACTTGCAGGACCTCAAAGGTGAAAGGGGAAGAGGTATCTTGGTAGTCGATGAGCAGATTGCTTGAGGGCACCAGCACAGTCACTTCATGACCCCTGAGAACAAGCTCTTCCAGCAGCACTTTTATGTTGATCCAGTGACTTCCATCAGTGGGCCAGACCACCACCTTTCCACAAAAGGCAGCACTCCAGCAGCACACCCAGGCCCAGAGCAGCCAGGGAAACCTTGATCCCATCATTTCAGCAGTCAGTGTACAACTCCAATCTGACTGAGCTGGAAACAGGTCACTGCTCCAGTATGCAACACTTTACAGCCAACCAATGAAAGTGAGATCAAGTAGGTGCCAAGGTTGGCAAGAGGGCATGGGTCAGATATAAATCAACTCTCTTGGGGAGACTGGGCAAGCAGTAAATCCCTTTCTGGAGTCTCCTGCAAAGCCACAACTGATCTCAAAATGACAGCAGCTCCTGCTTCTTCTCACCACAAACTGCATTTTGTGGCATGTAAGGACCAGGAGCAGGCAAAACCCCAAAATAAAGCAAAGAAAAATAAGTAATGCAAAAAGAAGAGTTGCCCACCACCAGCCAACCAATGCCCAGCTCAGTCCCTGAGAAACAGTGGTCCTGGCAAACTTGCCTCCCCCAGCTTTTTTTGGCATCATATGGTCTAGAATATGCCATTACTCAGCTGAGGTCAGCTGTCTGGGCTGTGTCCCCTCTTAACTCCTTGTGCACCCTCAGCTTACTGGTGGGGTGGGGTGAGAAGCAGGAAAAGCCTTGTCTGCACAAGGGCTGCTCAGCAGTAACCAAGCATGGTGTGTTCTCCATACTGTTCACAGCTCATAGCCAGTACTTAGCCCCATGCAAGCTACTAGGATAAAGATTAATTCTCTTCCAGTCAAAATCCTCAATTCACACCTCCTTCAGGACTGGGCACACTCCAGACCAGAGCACGTTACCATCTAGGTAGAGACCAACTAAGCTACCACAGCTGACAAAACAGGTATTGCACATGGAGTCTTAAATGCTAAACCTCACATTTAGTATTAAAATAAACAAACTAAGATCAAAGCATCTCTGAGGCTTGCACAACAGATCAGGAAACCACACTTCAGCCATCACAAGGTTTTCTGGTTCCTGCCAAACACAGCAAACAGAAGTAAATACACGGCATGGCACTCTACTTGCAGGATTCCATGTCAGCTGAGCTCTCTTAGCAGAGTGACACCCTGCTAGGCAAACGGAAGCCAAAACACTTAGAATCTCACCTTGAAATAACATCCACTTTATCTGCCCACCAATGCTTTATGTATGTTTCCTCTCTTCACAGAATTACAAAATGTTAGGGATTGGAAGGGACTTGGAAAGATCATCTAATCCAACCCCCCTGCCAGAGCAGAATCACCTATACCAGATCACACAGGAATGCATAATCACTTGGAGGGGAAAAAATGAAGAAAGGAAGAGACAATCAACTTATAAACAAACACAGCTCTCTTCTAACTGGGGCTCAGCTGCTCTCCCAAGTCTTAGAACACCATATATGATGGTGCTGTGTAGCTTCCCAAAAGCCTATTTTCATTTCTGCTTCAAAAGGTTTAACTCTGTACTAGTGTTTGGTGGCTGTAGAATATTATTTTTCTGGTGTTAGTGTTTGCCCTGATTCACAGAGAATGCAGCATCCAGGTGAGACTCCACAACCTCTCTGAGCAGCCTGCTCCAGAACCCTCACAGTAAACCTCAGGAGCATCTTCATTAAGTGAAACTTTCTGGATTCTAGTTTGTGCCTCTTGTCCCCTTGTCCTGTCACTGGGCACTGCTGAAAAGAGCCCAGCCCCTTCCTCTTAACCCCCCCACCCTCTAGATCTTGATAAGCATTGATCAGTTTCCCTCTCAGCCTGCGCTTCTCCAGGCCAAACAGCCCCAGGTGTTTCAGCCCTCCTTCATAAGGTAGATGCTTCAGGCCCTTCAGCATCACTGTAGCCTCCACTCAACTCTTTCCAGCAATTCTCTGTCTCTCTGGAACTGGGGAGCCCAGGACTGGACAGAAGATGTGACTGATGAGCTGTGTCTCAAGTGGCTTCAGCACTGTTTTACCCATACTGGAAGTACCTGGACAGACTTGGCTGTACTAGTGTGGCAGGTCAGGATTAACAGAGAACATCTGTCCTTGCCTGAATTGTTTGCTGTGCCACAGGAATTCTGGCGGAAGGGTGGCGAGTTCAGAGCAGTTGTGCTCCTAATTTGTGCCTTACCCTCTAAGCTCTGGGTATTTACTCCTGTGTGCACAGCAGATGTAATTTCTGGAAGTAAGAGCAACCTTACCTAAAACGTCACTGTAGTACTGATCCCAGCCTCCCCAGAAAAAGCGATGGTACACCACATCCTGTATTGCATAGGTCAAGGTGTTCTTCAGCCTTTCCAGGAAGGACATCCTGTCTGTTAGACAGCTTAGGGTGGCTGGTACATAGGAAGGAGGTGCTGGGAGCATCCCACAGAGCCGCTCCACCGTGTTGCCAATGGAGAACCGGATAGTGTAGATGAAGGGGATGCCCAGCTTCTCAGCAAACAGCTCCCCACTGGGTGCCAGGGGGTCTGCCAAGAGGACATCAAAGTTGGATGCCTTCAGTCTCTCCATCAGTGCCTCATTCTTCACCACTGCATCACAAATCAGTTTGGTTACACTCTCTATCTTGGACATTATTTTACCTATCTCGTAAATACTTCGCCAGACAGGCAGCACTCTCTCCTGGTAAAACCAAAAGTAGAAAGCTTCTTCCAGTATAGTAGCCATCTCCTTCTTGGTCAATGGCACCTCCACCTCTTCAAACTGGAAGGGTGAGGGCTCTGTGGTGTTGAAGATGAGGAAGCATGAAGGCAGCAGCACAGTCACCTCATGGCCCCGGTCCACAAGCTCCTGGAGTATGTACTCCATGTTCAGCCAATGGCTGTTGTCAGCTGGCCAGACCAACACCTTTCCCCCATACCCCCAGCCCAACACAGCCAGCAGCCACAGCACTGTCACCTCCTTCCCAGACATAGTTTCTCTGTGCCAAAGTCCCATGAGTTCACCAAGAGCAGCAGTGCTCCCAGGCTTGGCTGGGCATGCGTGCCCCTGCCTTGCTTCAGAGGGCAGGGAGCTGAGCCAGCTGCCTTGAAATCCTGTCCTGGATAATGGGGAAGAAAGTGACTGGGATCAACTGGCACCATCTGGTGGTAAATAGTTTGCTGCATCTGGAAGATATGCTGCTTCTGGAGCTAAGAGGAGAGCTGTCAGCCTTGAGGTTTCAGTCCAGTGAGGATTGTGTCCTCTTGGTTATCCTGGTCCTGCTGTCTGTCTACCTAGAGTCTATGTGGACACAGTACTTCAGGACATGGTTTAATGGCCATGGTGATATTGGGTTGGTGGTTGGAGTTGATGATCTTAGAGGTCTTTCCCAGCTGAAACAATTCTATGATGATTCTGTGTTCTTCATTTGGTAGGCACCTAGGGTGGTAATCCAGGGCTGCAACTAGAAAGTTGCTTCTCAAAATGTGCGAGACTGCCAGGCAAGAGACTCCCAGTATCCAAGTAAGACTGTCCTCCTGTGAACTTGCCTCTCCCAGCCCATGCATGGCAGGAGGCCAGAGCTGGTCAGTGATGGTGTGGGCTGTCCTGCCTGCCACTAGGTGCCAATTAGGCACTGGAAGTTGAACCAGGAAAATATGTTGAAGGGTTTTATGTATGGTCACCCTTCTGATGTACAGTTAAGAAATAATGCGGATCCTCTTCACTGTGCTAACCCCATCATTGCTGGGCTTCTGCCCAGCAATCTTACACATTTGCTGTGTGGTTTTTTTCCTTCTGTTGCTTTGCAAGGCAAAAGCTCTGAATTTTGTGCTGTTGAGAGCATTCTTTCTAGGACGACAATGAGGGTGACAGAAGCAGCTGGGCTGTGATAAGCTGAAATACCTCATTTGCTGTCCATGTGACAACAGTTTGATGTACTTGTGGAGTCCTGAGGGTATTTGCAGGCTGTGGTATCCTAAGATACTGTTCCAGCCCTGTAAGTGTTCAAGGCCAGGTTGGATGGGGTCTTGAGCAACCTGATCTGTCAGGAGATATCCTTGCCCATGCCAGATGGCTGGAATGAGATGATCTTTAAGGTCCCTTCCAACCCAAACCATTCTATGACTCTGTTATTTGCAAGTGCTCTTTTTCATGTGCTGAAGGTGAGGTTAGTAGAAATGCCATGTTGGTCACAGGTGATTAATACTATGGACTGAGGTGTTGGAGCATGTCCAGAGAAGGACAACAAAGGTGGTGAAGAGTCTGGAGAACAGAGCTGGTGAGGAGCAGCTGAGGGAAGTGGGGGTGTTTAATGTGGAGAAAAAGAGGTTGAGGGGATGCCTCATTGCTCTCTACAGGAGGTTGGAGTGAGGTGGACATTGGTCTCTTTTCCCTAGTATCAGGTGATAGAAGGAGAGGAAATGGCCTGAAATTGTGCCAGGAAAGGTTTAGGGTGGAGATTAGGAACTACTTCTTTGCTGCAAGAGTGGTCAGGGATTGGAACAGTCTGCCCAGGAAGGTGGTGGAGTCACCGTCCCTGGAGGTGTTCAAGAAATGTGTGGACATGGCACCTGGGGACGTGGTTTAATGGTCATGGTAGCCTGAGGTTGAAGGTTGGACTTAATGGTCCTAAAGGGGTTTTCCAACCCAAACAATTCTATGGTTCTATGATTCTATATTTATCTACATATTCACTCAAAACAATCCGGAAGACAAGCCTGCAGAGGCAAGCCTGCTGCTTTCCCTGTTTGCTTATGAGTGGAGGGTATGCTCTAAATAGCACTCATCTGGTGTGGAAGGGGTTGGGTGTGTATGACCACTAGCGTAAATTATGTCTGTAGCACAAAGCCACAATGCACTTCAGCAGTGTTACTGAGGGTGGCAGAGCTGGCTCGTAACTCACCGTCTCACCTCGCCCTGTGATACCCTGCATTAGAACACCTCTGTTCCTGACTGCTTCCTGTGCAAGCAGTCACTGGAGGGGAAAAGGTGCAAGCTGAGCTGCCTTGCTGAGGGCCCTACCTAGTGTGGAAGTTGTTTCAACTTCCATGTTAATGACAGCAAAAGTCAGATCCATCCATTGGGATGGCCTCTGATCCCTGTCCCAAGGCAATGGCATAGCAGCACAGCACCCTGACAGGGAGGGGTGTGTGGAACTGGTGATTTGTTCCCTTTTCCACACAGACATCCAGGTTGGATGATGCCTGGAGCAACCTGGTCTAGCAGGAGGTGTCCCTGCCCATGGCAGGGAGTTGGAACTGGATGATCTTTAAGGTCCCTTCCAACCCAAACCATCCCATGATGCTCTTATGATTCTGTGAATTCTGTGACAGGCCTTCTTGCTGGCCTCTCTCAGGCCTTGGCTTTGCAACCCTGCCAGGTCCCTAGCTCTGCAGGTCATAAGGTGAGAGGCTGCGTAAAGGGAAGTAGCAGAAGGCTTACCTAAGATCTTGCTGTAGTAGCTGTCCCATTGTCCCCAGTAGCTCTGGAAGACATAGTCCTGCAGGTGGTAAGACACCAGGTTTTTCATTCTCTCGCTGAAGGACATGCAGTCTGTGAGCTCGGAGAGCGCTGCAGGCGCGTAGGACGGTGGGGCTGGGATCTTGCCGCAGTGCCTCTCCACGGTGGAGGCTGGGGAGAAGCGCAGTGAGTAGATGAAGGGGATGACCAGCTTGAGAGCCAGGAGGTCCCCACAGAGGGTCACAGGGTCTGACAGCAGCAGGTCATAGCTAGAGCTCTGCAGGTGGGCCATCAGCTCTCGGTTGGCTAGCACTGCATCGCACATCAGCCTGTTCATCTGGTGCCAGTTTTTGGAGAGTTTTCCCAGCTCTTTGTAAAACTGCCAGAAGGTCCAGGTGGTTGGTCTGTTATTCAGCCACAGTGCCACTATGTCCTCAATCAGGTTCTCAATGGTGTCTTTCTTGAAGGGCACATTATAGACCTCAAAGTTTTCTGTGGCTTCAGCCTTGGGTTTAATAAAGAGGGAAGCATTGGAGACCAGGATGGTAACGCTGTGCCCACGGCGGATGAGCTCCTCTATAACTATCTTCACATTCAGCCAGTGGCTGCCTTCTGTTGGCCAGATCAGCACCTTCCCACAGAAGACAGGCCCTAGAAGAGCAACCTGAAAAAGGAGCAGCTGGAGGTATTTCTTAGAGTGGCTAGTTTTTGTGGCCATGGCAGTGTTAAGGGACAGAGAGCCTGGGAATTTTCCCTTCCAGCTGGGAGTGCTGCAACTCTGTCTTGTTTGATGACTCTTTACTAGCATTCAGCAAAAGCAAGAGTTTACTGTTGCACAAACGGGACCTTTAAAACCCACATTTGGTCTCAGGTCTGAAAAGATAGGAAAGAATGTCTGGTGACTTATTTTTCCCTTTCTGCCTTCTACTCTGCTAGCTTCCACCTGAGAAAGCTCCTTTCCCTGGTTAGCAGGGTGGCAACAATCATAGAATCATAGAATCAATAAGGTTGGAAAAGACCTCAAAGATCGTCAAGTCCAACCTGTCACCCAACACCTCATAACTGCTAAACCATGGCACCAAGTGCCACATCCAGTCCCTGCTTGAACACCTCCAAGGATGGTGACTCCACCACCTCCCTGGGCAGCCCATTCCAATGGCAAACAACTCTCTCTGTGAAGAACTTTCTCCTCACCTCAAGCCTAAACTTCCCCTGGCACAGCTTGAGACTGTGTCCTCTTGTTCTGGTGCTAGTTGCCTGGGAGAAGAGACCAACCCCCTCCTGGCTACAACCACCCTTCAGGTAGTTGTAGACAGCAATAAGGTCTCCCCTGAGCCTCCTCTTCTCCAGGCTAAACAATCCCAGCTCTCTCAGCCTCTCCTCGTACGACTTGTGCTCGAGGCCTCTCCCAGTGTCGTTGCCCTTCTCTGGATATATTCAAGTGTCTCAATGTCCTTCTTAAATTGAGAGGCCCAGAACTGGACACAGTACTCAAGGTGTGGCCTAACCAGTGCTGAGTACAGGGGCACAATGACTTCCCTGCTCCTGCTGGCCACACTATTTCTGATGCAGGCCAGATGTCTGTAAAAAGTCCACCTTCAAACTACTCCCTTTGCACAAGAATTTAGTCCTTTTGCAGTTTTGCCTGAGGAATCCTTACTGTGAAACAACAAGGGGTCTCTTCCAACTGTCTGTGAAATAACAGGGGATCTCTTCCAGCTGTGTCATCACTGTATCAGTAAATGCTGGAAGACTTACTGAAAGTATTATCAAATAAGTGGCACTGCTGCCAACCAGCACTGGAGAAACACTGAGATTTGGTAAAGGAGTGACCACATCTGACTTCAGAATGCCTGTTACTTGTGACAGCAAACCTAGCTGTACTTAGAGATGCATTTCTCTTGTTCTCCACCTTTCTTTTCAGAGCAGCACAGGGGATTGCTTATCTGACAGGCAGCAGTGCCACTGCAAGTGCTTGCCTGAAGATATTGCTGGACTCAAGAAAAAAGCCCTGGGCAACACAAGGTGGAAGAATGCCTGTGACAGAACTCACCATAGGCATCCTTAACCCCCTTCAATCCTTCTACAGCCACATCCCTCCTGGTAAATAATGTGAATTGCTGGCAGTCATGCCCCAGCTCCTGGGGAGAGCTGCTGCATCTTCAGGCTTCACCATTAACTCACCTTGATGCATCTTTACAGAGGAAGAAACTGCAAGTGAGCCATTCCCCTGGATGCCAGCTCTGAGCCTCAAAGAGCTCATTGCCCTGCTCCCACAAACTACCAATGCCAGAGGCAGGGCAAGGAAGGAGAGGCCACAGGGTATGTTTCAGTGGCTAACTTTAAAGCAGCATCCTTTCTCAGGGTGAGGTGTGGCAAGTGCTGTTGCTTCCCTTGCTGAGAAAAGGCAGCCAGTCCTTCATTTAGGTGATAGCAATGCCAATAAGGTCATTTGTTCTGATTTATGACAGGTGGTTTCCAACTGCTCCCAGGGAGCTCTTCACATGGAGCTCATTACTACTCTCTGGGGCACATCACCAGTAGCCTGATTGTGTTGTAGCCTTCATTCAAGAGTCTAAACATGGGGCTTGGGCTCTCTTTGCCCTTAAAGGTTGTTCTCAAATCAAACCCCACATCTTCTGTGGCAGCTCTCACTTGGAAGGTCAGCACTTGAACATAAGGCACTACATCCTGGAAGAAGCTCTTGTCCACCAGGAGCCAGAATAACATCTAAACCTCCTGCACAGGATAGGGTCAATCAAACACAGCCTGGGGGATGGATGCCATGCAGCAGAAAGCTCTTACCTGGTTGAGTCTTCCAATGCACACAAGCAGTGTGCTCAGAGCTGTGAGGTACAGCTCGCTACATCAGTTTGCTTCTGTGCCTTGCTGCTCACCTCCTCAGTGCCTGGGCTGCTCTGGTGGGGCTGGGTGCTGAGCAGAAGGAGCTTAAGTAAGCTACCCTCTGAACTGGGCTTTCCAAAAGGGGCAGGTAATACAACCTGGGATGCTCACCACAAGGCTTGTGTTGAGGGATTACCTGTTGCTTTGTTGTGCTCCAGTCATTTATTTAACAGCTGAGCTGGCCTTCCCAATGGCTGGGGTACATTACAATGTTATTACAGATTTTCTGTAGCTCAGAAACACAGTGTTTGACTGAGGGAAAGATTTTTTTTTCACTCCCTGTAGGGTCCCAGCTGGTTAAACACAATTATTTGTTAAGCAACAGGCTTGTTTATAAACTGCCTGCAAAAGCAAAGAGAAAATATTGTGGTTTATTCACAGTGTCTTTCAAATATTGGTGTGTTACCTGTGCTGGGTGTGTGGCCCTTGATGCTGGAGATCTAGGCAGTTATTTGTGACCTGGCAATACAGGAATCTCAAATAAGTACCTCCATAGTTTTTAAATATTGCCCATAACGTTCAGCACAACTTTTCCTAAACCTTCAGAATTGAAGGCAATTTTGACAGCATCTTTCAACACCAATTTGTCCTTACAGCTCCTATGATCTCTCCATAGACCTTGGTGCTCAGGATAGTATGTTTTTCCAAGCTAATTTGGCTTATTTGGGCAAGTGCTGTAAGAAAAATCTAAAGCAGCTATTGAAAGGCCATATTCACGAGGGCTAGGGCAGATGGGAACTTGAGTTTCATTTCTAGCCCCTCCATAATTTCTCCATAAGCAAATGAGAGCTATGCCAGGGAAACCAGAGGGTTACATAGGTCTGGTTTCCATGGCCAGCCTCGAAAGACACTACTCAGATTCCTTGTAATGCAGAGAAAACAAACACTTTGAGAGGATTAAAAGACAAAATCCAGAAAATGAGAGAAGAGTAGGGCTGAAGAGAATAGCTGGTGTTAAGTGTCCGTGTTTCACACGTCTAGCATTACTAAGTAGCAGGGCTGCAGACACTGATGCAATCTCCAGCCTTGTTAAATAACAGCAGGCTTTGTGGGGTGAAGGCCAGTTATGCAAGAGTTATGCAACACAAAGCAGTGTTTTCCACATACGGGTCCCTTCAGCGCTTTGCCGAAGGGGGGTTATGCCAGACAGGCCGCCTTTATTTCTGCAAAACACTGCTGCCAGCCAGCACCTCACAAATCCAGTGCTCGGGGGAGAAAAAGAAGGCTTGTGCCCAGAGCAGCACTAAATGAACTCCTTTCTCTTATTGCAACAAAACAGCTTCTCGATGAAAAGCAGACTTGAAAGTCCTGACCATAATTTTTCTGCAGGAGTTGGGAGGGGAAGGCTGGATGGGGAAAATGTCAAGGCTGGCTTGTCCCTGAGCACAGAGAAAGGTGAGGGGATTGATCAGTAAAGGCTCTGCCCCCTTGGAGTCCCCAGGGGTAGTAAGAGAACTCCAGCAAAACTTCATGTGCTGAAACAGCCTTACCACTGATTACCTTTCTCAGCTGAATTCTACCTTTCACAGAGTCACAGAATGGTAGGGATTGGAACAGACCTCCAGAGATCATCAAGTCCAACCTCCCTGCTACAGTAGGATCACCCAGGGCAGGCCACACAGGAATACATGCAGGCAGGTTCTGAAAGTCTCAAGAGAAGATTCCACAACCTCTCTGGGCAGTCTGCTCCAGGGCTCTGGCACCATCACACCAAAGACGTTTGTTGAGGTGGAACTTCCTCAGTTCCACTGTGAGCCCATTGCCCCTTGTCCTATCACAGGACACCACTGAGAAGAGCCAGGCCCCTTGTTCTTGACACCCACCCTTCAGATATTTCTAGACATTGGTAAGATCCTCTGTCAGTCTTATTGTCTCCAGGCTAAACAGCCCCAGGTCTCTCAGCCTTTCCTCATCAGTCAGACGTTCCAGTCCCTCATCCTTGTAGCCTGCCTCGGACTCTCTCCAGTATATCTCTGTCCCTCTTGAACTGGAGAGCCCAGAACTGGACACAGTACTCAAGATTAGGTCTCACTAGGACAGAGTAGAGGGGGAGGAGAGCCTCCTTGTATGACTTTACACAGCTACCTTGCAGCTGTGGGACAAAACCCCCACAGACTACCTTTATAACCTTTAACTTATAATCCTAGAATCACATAATTGTTTTGGCTGGAAAGGCCCTTTCAGATTATTCAGTCCAACCATTCTCCTCTTGTGCTGCAGCTTGCAGGGAAGGCAGGGGTTGCTGTTCCTCTGCTGCTGCAGGTTTGGAGCTGATCCTTTGCAGCTCAGTTTGGGATGCAGAGGGGAGCACCTCACCTGCTGCTGCCTGGAGTGTGGAGGATTGCCTCTGCAGCCCTGCTGGGATGCAAATAGAGGCACTCCCTCTTCTCCCAGGAAATCATATCAGGAAGATTGGGCTTGGCCTTTACTTTGTGACTGGAAGTCATGACAATTTATCCCCAGGGCTATTTCACCAGGATAGGGTTGTCTTCCCTCCTCTTTGCTCTGCAGGCAGGAGTGGAGTTTTAGCTGGGGCTGCTATATCCTGCATCTGAGATGTTTTGAGGCTGGAGGAGTGGTAGGGAGGAATGTTCTCTGCTTTGGATGTCATCATCTTGGGTGTCCAGATTTATGCAGGGAGTGTGCCACTTACTGTAAGCATCAAGGACTTAGAGCTCCTTCCTCTAAGCCAGCAGGGAAACCCTTCTGTGGGGTTCACTCCCTGTCTCCTCCTCTAGGTGTCTGCATTTGGCTGAGAGGAGGAAGGCTTCTCCATCCTCACTGAGGCTTTCATCTGCCATGGGTCCACCTTGGCATTGACAAGCAGTAGGAAGAGATGCACTGCCTTCATATCAAGTGATTCAAAGTCCTGGTTTTACAAGAGTGTTTACAAGGGAGCTGCACCCAGCCTGCCCTGATTTGCTAGATAGTGCTTTTGAGGGCAAAGTTACTTCTGCAACCTCTTTTCTGGCCTCCAAAACAGATGCTTCTTTCTTTTCAGGGGTCTTAGCGATTTGGGTGTACACAAAACTTCTACAGTACAGCATCATAGCCTCCCCTAGCTGCTTGTATTGCATCTCTCCACAGAGAATCACAGAATGGTAGGGGCTAGAAGGCACCTCTGAAGGTCATGAAGTTCATCCCCCCCTGCTAAAGCAGGGTCACCTAGGGCAAGTCACACAGGAACACATCCAGGCAATAAGCACTGTATCTACAGCAGTGAGGGCAGGTGCTCTCAGGCTTGCTCTTTGACTCCAGGGACTAAAAAGGTAAACACAAAAAAAGCTGCTTCTTATGGAGTGCAGTCAAAGAAAGCACTTCTTGGAGTGTTTGATGGGCAGTGAAGGAAAGCGCCTCTTGACGTGTTTGATGCCCCTGTACATATCACAGGAGCTGCTATCTGAATTATGGAGAGGAAAGAGGCATTGTTAGAGAGTCATAAGACCAGATGTCCTTTGTGGAAACAGAAAACAAAGCTGTATGCTTCCACACAAATGGGAACATCTAAGGAGCAAAGCAGGAGCAATTGGAAGGCCTGGCTATGTACTCAAGCAGCAACAAACAGGCATGTGAGTGATCTAGGGAGGGAAGAAAATGCCTGAATCAAACTGCAGCAGAACAAATTGTTGACTTTAACAGAGGAGCAGTCTTTGGCAAGAGCAGCAGGGACAAAACACATGCTGGTGCTGCTGGGTCACAACAGCAGGAGTCAGAATAAAAGGAAATCCCTATAGCAAGATGTCAGGATGTCAAGGGGCTGAGAGATAAAGCAGCAGAGGAAATACAGCACCTGAATAGACTCAGATGCCTTCAGCCTGAAAATACAGAGCTGGGGAAGGCTGTTATGAGGAAAACCTGTAGAGTCCCAAAGGATGGGTTAGATCAGTGTGGATGAATTGCCAGTAGGCTCTCAGTGCAGGAAGTGAGGGACTTCAAAAAACCCAACAAAACAACACCAAAGCCTAACAACAAGAAAAAACAACCCACATGCAAAATACAAAGACAAAGAAAAGAAAAAAAGGCAAGTTATGGGGCTATGGGATTTGGTGGGTATCACTGAAGTCAAAGTTTCAAAGGCAGGTTTCCCCCCAGACAGGGGAAAGCACACCTGGATCAGGAGCTACTTTCCTACACAGCATCTTCTCTGTCTGACCGAAGTGTCTGAAGCCACTGGTCACCTATTCCTGCCTGTTCTGGCATTTCTGGCTTGATTTGGAGTGTACTGGGAGTGCAGTGTGAGGGGACAATGAGATTCAGAGCCTGCCACATTGTTCTGTAACAAATCACCATGACCATGCGATAGACAAACTGCATCACACAACACAGAGAAGCTCCCAGCACCTGAGAGAACCAAAAACCATCTGCAATTATTTTTTATGACTTCAAGTAACACTTCTTTTCTAATGAGGGATCACAGTTCTGGCTCTTCTCTCTTTCTCCTCATCTTCTCCTCACTCATCCAGGTAGGTAAGACCTATCTCTGATGTGGCACCTGCTCCACTTTGCTTGGATTTGTGGTGCCTGATTGCCAGATTCCAAGGATTTTGCTGAACAATGGTGTTTAACTCCATTTTACTGCCTGTGTTCCTGGACAGGTCCCATCTGACCATGTCTCATCCCTGGAGCACAGCAGACTTGGCTTATACCCCATAGCTCCTGTATCAGCCCTGGGTTGTGCCTGGCTGCATCCCTGTCACTTTCCCTGTCTCCCAGGTCCTCAGATGTTTTTTAACCTCTTGGTCTATTTCACCCATTCCTGAGAAAAAATAAATAAATCACACCTTCTGAGATGCTCCAGGTTGCAGGCAAGATTTTCTTGTACCAAACAGCATGGGCAGGAGAGGACAGCATCTGAGGGACCAGGATCCAATAACCATCTACCTCAAAATTTCCTTTCCTTGGATGAGTGCAACACAAACCCAGCTGTTTTAAATGCACCAACATCGTGCAGGTCAGGCACTGGAATAGGCTGCCTAGGGAGGTGTTGGAGTCACCATCTCTGGAAGCATTCAAAACCCATATGGCCATGGCACTTTGGGGCATGGTTTAGTGGGCATGGTGGGGTTGGGTTGACTTAGTGATCTTACAGGTCCTTTCCTTAATGATTTTATGTGCCATGGAGTTGCAGTCTGTCCTTTAACTGTGGATTTCCTGACCATGATGGGAGGGAGATGAGCCATGGAAACTCTTTCCTCTGCCCTATTGGGGCCCAGCCATACCTGACAGGCAATGTGGTTGTGCGCAGACTGGCACAGCCTAACAGCATCCTGCCTCGGGGGAAGAACAGCACAAAAACTACCAGAATTATCTATCAGCAAGGGAATTTCTGAGGCAGGAGGTGGAGGGTGCAGGGTGAGGCCTGGCCATGGTAGCTATGTGCATCTGGAGGCTGCTAACAATTTTTATTCATACTGCACCACATGCTGGCATTTTTATTTCCCAAAAAGTGAGCTGCAGAGGCATCTCCTGCACCTGTCCTGGGCAGACAGTGTGGAACTGGGACAACACAGGGTGGGAGGAAACTCTGCAGTGCCTTGTAGCAAAGCAGGACCCTTCACATGAGTGTGCATTGAGGAATAAGATGCAGAAATAAAACTTCATTTTCACAAAAGTCCTTCCAGCATAGGGAGACCAGTGAGATACAGGAAAGCTGTGACAGTGCTGGGGCTGGAGGGGACTGGTGGGGGTGTGCTGGGGGGACACGCCACACCACAGACTCAGATCTGGGTGCGGAAGCGCAGGTCGGTGCCTGACATCTTCTGTGCGTAGTCCTGGTCGAAGCGCTCGCTCTGGGCCACTGTGAAGTGGTTCTTCCAGTCTCCAGTGGTGCCTGGGGCCAAGCAAGATGGGGCTCAGCAGGGGGCAGGGCGGTTGATGCTCTGGGAGCCCCCCAGAGCTACTCACCTTTGCGCATGAAGGGGGAGACACGCTGGTCCATGATGTGGGAGGGCACCATGGTGTAGTTGGTGGTGGGGTTGTCCCGCATGGCCTCGAAGGAGGTGTGCCGCGTGATGGCATCCAGCACTGCCTCTGGCAGGTGCTGCCCCAGGAACTGGGCCACCTTGGCAACCTCCCGGCGGAGGTCCTGTGGGACATAAGCTGCTGTTCACCCCTCCTGCTATCCCCCAATCCCTCACCACCCTCCACCTTGCTCCCTCACCTCCTTCAAGTCCTCATAGAAGAGGTAAAGGATAGGATGATCCTTCCTCCGCTCCCAGTAGTCCTTGACATGGTCATACCAGGAGCCATATGCCACTGCATGGAGAAGGTGGACAAGAGTGTCAGTGCAGGGGCTGGAGGAGGGTTAAAGTGTGGCCCCCCATGCAGGGGTGCCCTATCCCACCTCTGCCAGCCATGAACTTCTCCAGGTACTCAGCCCATGTTCCAGGGTGCTGCTGGAACTTGTTCATCAGGTCAAAGTGGTAGAAGGAGACAGCCACATCCTTGGCATTGCGCCCCACGTAGATCATCTGCAGAGGAGCCATGTGGTATGAGGGACACCCCAAGGGCCCCCAGAGAGGGGAGACACTCCAGCTCCTAGGGCTCCCAACACCAGGCAGGATGCTGGAAAAAGCAGTGGGGGATCCTGCCTCAGGGGAACAGGGGGGCTGCAATGCCCCCTGAGCTAGAGGTGGGGGTTGAGGGTTACCTTGCAGCGGTTTTCCCAGAAGGATTTGGGCAGGATGTGTGCAGGCAGGTGAGTCTTCACCACACGGGGAGAGGGCATGGTGGCCAGCAAGTCTGTCCCTGGGTGACCCCAAAGCACGTCCCTAGCGGGTCCTCAGCAGAGTCACCCCCATGGGGTGCCCATAGCCAAGGCCTCACACCCCACTACCTGCCGGCATCTCCCCAGGTGCAGCGAACTCCAGCATGGGCACTCTCTTGGTGATAGCATCCCGCTTGCACTTGTCAGGGTCACCGCCTTGCAGGATCATGTCCACAATCTCACAGACCCAGGTGGTGCCTGAGGAAAGCAATCCACCATAGGGTGGTCAGGGTGGTGCTGGGGAACTCAGCACCGACAATCCCCTGGACCTTGACTAGGCCCATGGGGGTGAAAGGAAATCCCACACAGCTCTGTCCCAACTACCCTAAATGTGCTGTGACTCCCCCAGGCAGCTGGTCCCAGCTGTACATTCTGCTGGCCCACCCAGCAGCACCATGTCTGGTGGGCTCAGGGATGCTCACCAGATTTGGGGAAGGTGACGACCACGATGTCCTCAGGGCGGCTCTGGAAGGTGTCAATCCGCTCCCAGCCATGGGCGAAGGCATTGACTATGGGGACACCGTGCACCATGTGACACGGCTGCCGCAGGTAGGTTTCTGCATCGGCCATCCTGCTGTGGACAAGGACACCTGCAGGGGTCTGGTCTGTGCAGGGGGAGCCCCCTCAACCTCTCATGGCCCCTGCCGGCCCTGGCACTGTTCCTGTCCAAGGAGCACCAGTGCCACTGCCAGCAGCGGGATCACAGGTCACTACAGCCCTGCCGCTGTGCCTGCTGTCGGGAATGGGGGTGCCCTCTGTGGGAGTGGGAGTGCACCCTGCACTTTAGTGAGGGCTGGGGGTGCCTGCAGGGTCCCACATCACCTAGGTCACTCACCTCTTCCCCTGCCTCAGCAACCGAGGGGAGCGGGGAACCAAGTCCTTGGGTTTATCAGAGACATCCCCAGCCCAGGGGAAGGCTTAGGGGTGCTGGCTGCAACCCCGAAGTATTCTAACCCCACCGTCCTGGACCCCGCAGCCCCGAGGGGTGAGGGTGAGGCACCCGCCGAGCACCCCGCAGCACCCAGCTCACCTAACGCCCTGCTGCTCTGTGCCAGGAGGGTGTTCCAGAGGGTGACCACACCGGAGAGTGTCAGAGGCAGAAAAGCGGCAGCTGTGGGGCCCCGCGGCCGTTCTTCAAGGGAGGAGAAGAGGCAGGGCGATAGCAGCGATGTTTGCCAGCGCTGCAGCTGCCGGGAGGGAGGAGCAAGTGCAGGGAGAAGTCGGTGCCCGTTGACCTCCCCGCTCCCCACCCACAGGTCCCAGCCCCTGTCACCTCACGTGGGAACAGGGAGGCCACCTCCTCGTACCCCCAACTGGCACCTTCCCTGCACACAGCTTTGCAGAAATCTTCTGCAGTCCCCCAAGCTGCCAGAGACAATCTCTGTGCCGAGCAGCCAAGGGGATGTGGGGTGGTGCCAGCTTGTCCCCAAGCCAAGGAGGGACCAGTAGCCCCAAGGGATGGTGGGATTGGGCTCAGAGCAGGTGCAGGGCAGTAAGCATCCAAGGGCAGGGGATCAGCAAAAACATTTTATTTCTCTCCAGAGTGGTGGTAGTGCCATTGTCACAGGTTGGATTTGGGGGGGTGTCCTGTAGAGCTTCCTCAGATCTGGGTGCGGAAGCGCAGGTCGGTGCCTGACATCTTCTGTGCGTAGTCCTGGTCGAAGCGCTCGCTCTGGGCCACTGTGAAGTGGTTCTTCCAGTCTCCAGTGGTGCCTGGGGCCAAGCAAGATGGGGCTCAGCAGGGGGCAGGGCGGTTGATGCTCTGGGAGCCCCCCAGAGCTACTCACCTTTGCGCATGAAGGGGGAGACACGCTGGTCCATGATGTGGGAGGGCACCATGGTGTAGTTGGTGGTGGGGTTGTCCCGCATGGCCTCGAAGGAGGTGTGCCGCGTGATGGCATCCAGCACTGCCTCTGGCAGGTGCTGCCCCAGGAACTGGGCCACCTTGGCAACCTCCCGGCGGAGGTCCTGTGGGACATAAGCTGCTGTTCACCCCTCCTGCTATCCCCCAATCCCTCACCACCCTCCACCTTGCTCCCTCACCTCCTTCAAGTCCTCATAGAAGAGGTAAAGGATAGGATGATCCTTCCTCCGCTCCCAGTAGTCCTTGACATGGTCATACCAGGAGCCATATGCCACTGCATGGAGAAGGTGGACAAGAGTGTCAGTGCAGGGGCTGGAGGAGGGTTAAAGTGTGGCCCCCCATGCAGGGGTGCCCTATCCCACCTCTGCCAGCCATGAACTCCTCCAGGTACTCAGCCCACGTCCCAGGGTGTGGGTGAAGTTGGTTCATCAGGTCAAAGTGGTAGAAGGAGACAGCCACATCCTTGGCATTGCGCCCCACGTAGATCATCTGTGGAGAGCTGAGTGACATAAAGTCCTGGTGGGGCAAGTCCCTGCCTTGTCTCTGCTGGGTCCCTTCAGGCCTGTTACCTTACAGCGGTTTTCCCAGAAGGACTTGGGCAAGATGCAAGCTGGGATGTGGGTCTTGATGATGCGAGGAGATGCCATGGCCTTCAGCTGCTCTGTGCCTTTAAGCAGATTTCCTCCAGGAGTGCTCCCACTGCCAGATGGATGCCCCTCCCCCAAACCACGCCTGCCCCCCACCCAGCACCTGCCGCCCCTTGCCACCCCTTGCCACCCTGCTACCTGCTGGCAGCTTCCCAGGGGCAGCAAACTCCAACATGGGCACCCGGTTGACGATGGCATCCTGCTTGCATTTTTCACAGTCGCCGCCTTTCAGGATCATGTCCACGATCTCGCTAACCCAGGTGGTGCCTGATGAGAGGCTGGGTGTCCAGCTGACACCATCCAGACTGCAGCTCCATCGTGAGCACCAAAGGTGCACCCTCCACCATGTCCTGGGTGCCAGACCAGAGGCAGCAGGCTGCTGCCTCCCTTCCTGAGCATGGCTCCTCTCCAGTGCTCAGGGATACTCACCAGATTTGGGGAAGGTGACCACCACAATGTCCTCAGGGCGGCTCTGGAAGGTGTCAATCCGCTCCCAGTCACGGGCAAAGGCGCTGACCATGGGGATGCCATGCACCGTGTGCCAGGGCTGCCGCAGGTAGGTGTCCGGATCAGCCATCCTGCTGGGAATGGGGAGGGACACACTGTGGTGGTAGCTGGCAGCAGGGAGTATCAAGTTGCACCAGGGGAGGTTTAGGTTGAGTATTAGAAGGAACTTCTTGACTGAAAGGGTTCTCAAAGACTGGCACAGGCTGCCCAGAGAGGTGGTTGAACCTCCAACCCTGGAGGTGTTTCAAAGAGGCAGAGACGTGGTGCTGAGGGCCATGGTTCAGTACCAACCTTGGTAGAGTTAGAGAATGGTTAGACTGGATGATCTGAAAGGGCTTTTCCAACTAAAGCTCTGTTCTACGACCATGAGGCCACCTCATTGTCCCCTGGGTTCCCCTAAATCCTTGTTGAGCCCAGCCATCTCGTTCCTGCTGGCATCCCAGGAGATGGCTCCTGCCTCTCACTGGGATTTTGGAGGCTTCCTGGTGGTGCAGGGAACAGGAATGGTCACAGCCAGACCCGAAGGGTCCTCAGGTCAGCACTGTCAGTGGGCAGCTGCCCATACCAAGCTGTCAGCCAGTTCCTGAGGGGCAGAAACCCGGGCGGGCTTTGCAGGCTGGGCTTCAGGCTGTCTGACCCAGCCTGCCTCCCGGCTTTTCTCGCCCTGCTGGCACGGGGCAGCCCTGCTTTGTGGGGAGGCTACCTGAGGGTTTGAAGGCGATGGGTGCAGGGATCTGGGACTCGCACGCTTCTCTGGCCTGCGGGGAACCCGAGCCCCTCCGAGCCCTCCACAACTCACCCCACCCTCCACTCCCCGCCCTACAGCCCCTCCGCAGACGGGTCGGGGGCAGCCCGGGGCCGGGCTCGGACCGTTACCTGCTGCTCGGTCCGGAGCCGTGGCCGGTATCAAAGAGCGCTTCCAGCCTGACCCCGGGACCGGGGCGGGATTTGTTGTGTTCCCTCCCCGCGGAAAAGATGGAGGCACCGGCTGGGGGAAGCCCCTGGGAGTGCAGGGTACCGGGGAGGGGCATCGCTAGGGAAGGGACCAGGAGCCGGCCGGTCCCGGGGCTGCAGAGGGAAGAGACGAGCGGGGATGGGGACGCAGGACATGCTGGGACAGTTCCCAGGCACCTGTCATGAGCTGGGCGGTGTTCAGCACCCCCCCCGGAAAGCACACAGATGGAATAGGGAGGAAATCGCAGCTTCCTCCTCCCGCCCTGAACACGGGGGATATCCCAATCCACATTCCCGGGTGGGGAGGAACATCACCCTGTCCCCACTGAGTGTCACCCCTACACATGTCCCCAGCTCCTTGCAGCAGCGTGAGGCTTGCTAGTGGGATGTGGGGGTCAGGCTTTCGTTGCAGGGTTGCAAAGCATGGGTGCAGCTGGTGACTTTTCAGGGATAATGGTTTGAAGGCGCCACTGGTGATAATGCTCCTCCCCACCCACCCCAACAGATGAACAGGAGCCAGGAGGGCAGGAGAGGTGGCAGCCAGCCTGGGAGAGCTATGTTACAGAATTATAGTTATTTTGGCTGGAAAAGACTTCTAGCATCTTTGAGCATGACCGTCAACCTAACATCAACATGGCCATTAGAACATGTCCCCAGGTGCTGTGTCCACATGTTTTTTTTAACACCTCCAGGGGACTCCACCACCTCCCTGGGCAGCCTGTTCCAATGCCTGACCACTCTTGCAGCAAAGACTTTTTTCCTAATCTCCAACCTAAACCTCCTTGACTTGGCCCCAGGACCAAGGTCTCAGTGATGGGGGACATGGCATGTTAGATACTGGGGTGTTTTGCAGTCAAGGACATGCTCTCCCTGCCTGTCCATCCACCAGCAAAACTGGATGTGTGTGCAAACCCTTCCTCAGGAGCAGGGGAAGTCTGGAGATCACCATCAGCATTGAAATAAAGGTGTGGGAAGGACTTATTCCCATGGGAGAGCTCCTGGTTTTGAGGAGTCAAATCCAAGCTGCATCTCTTTGGGGATAAGACAACCTCCCTGCCAAAAGGCTGCAGTCTTGGAAACTCAAGAACAGGATGGAAATGGGATGTAACTGAGGAATTTGGGGGTCCAAAGCACACCATTGCCCCTCAGTGGGTTGGGAATCCAGGCAGTCCAGAGCAAAGGCTCAGTGCAGCTGGATCAGAGGTTACAGAGTTCCCCACCAGTCAAGGACAGCAGTGTTGCCAGAGAGGTGTTGTCCTTCACCTTTGTTCTGCAAAGCATGAGCTGGGGAGCCCCACCTGGGCCAGGGAGCCTGGGGCAAGCCTGGCCACCACCCGCTTTGTCAAGAAACCTGCCACAACCTGCAGGCAGGAGCTGTGCTGCAGCAGTTGGTTTGCCATCCCCTTGGGTTTTTTCCATTCTTTTCTGACCTTTGCTCCCTCCAGAAGCCTTGGTAGGGCGGGCCTGGGGCAGTGCAAGGTGTCAGGGGTCAGCAGTGGGTTTTGGGAGGATGCTTGCGCTGGCAATGCCCAACCACCACTGGCTAAAGATCCACTGCCTGCTCAGCACAGGAGTGCCTCTGGCTGCTGCCCAGGATTTGGACACCTCAAAGACACTGGTTTGCCTGGCAGTTATTGAGTTTATTGCATGGGGAAAAACAAAATCACTGTGAGGACACTCTGTCCAGACCCACCCTTGCTGCTGGGTGAATGAGAAGCGAAGATCTCCCAGGAAGGGGTATGAGCTCCTCACACCTCCATCTGGAAGCAGAGGTCAGAGCCTGCCATTTGCTCCTGGTAGTGCTTGTCGAAGCACTCGTTCTGGGCCACGGTGAAGTAGTTCTTCCAGTCCCCAGAGATCCCTGGGGGTGAGAAAGCAAGAGGGACAAATCCTGATGCTCCCTAAATGTTTGCCACAGATGGGGACTGTCAAAGAGCCCAGGGAGAGCCCTCCCAAGCCCTCCACCACTGACTGAACCCCACCTTTCCGGAGGAAGGGGGAGAGGCTGTGGTCCATCAAGGCAGCGGGCATGGTCTCGTAGTTTGCTGCAGGGTTCTTCTTCATCTGCTGGAAGGAGGTGTGGTGGAGGATCTTCTCCATTGTCTCCTTCGACACCACCTTGCCCAGAAACTGCAGGATCTTCTCCACCTCCCGCTGCGGGTCCTATGGGATCACAGGATCAGAGGATGTTAGGGGTTGGAAGAGACCTCTGGAGGTCTTCGAGTCCAACCCCCCTGCCAGAGCAGGACCATAGAATCTAGTGTAGGTCACACAGGAATGCTTCCAGATGGCTCTTGAAAGTTTCCAGAGAAGGAGACTCCACAACCCCTCTGGGGAGCCTGTTCCAGTGCTCTGTGACCCTTACAGTAAAGTTCTTCCTCATGCTGAGGTGGAACTTCCTGTGATGTAGTTTACAACCATTGCCCTTTGTCCTATCTCAGGGCACAAGTGAGAAGAGGCTGTCCCTTCCTCCCTCACACCCAGCCCTCATATATTTATATATATTAGATTCCCTCTCAGTCTTCTCCTCTCCAGACTAAAAAGCCCCAGGTCTCTGCCTTTCCTAAGGCACATGCTCCAGTCCCTTAATCACCCTCGTAGCCTTTCATTGGACTCACGCAAGTAGATCCCTGTCCCTCTTGAACTGGGGAGCCCAGAACTGAATGCAATATTCCAGGTGTGGCCTCACTAGGGCAGAATAGAGCTGGGAGGAGAACTTCCCTCCATCTGCTGGACACACTCCTTTTAATACACCCCAGGATACCATTTGCCCTCTTGGCCACAAGGGCACTTTGCTGTCCCATGGATAGCTTGTTGTCCACCAGGACTCCCAGGTCCTTCTCCACGGGGCTGCTCTCCAGCAGATCACCTCCTAACCTGCACTGGTGCAGTTTATTATTCCCTCCCAGGTGCAGGACTCTGCACTTATCCTTGTTGAACCTCATTAGGTTCCTCATTAGGTTCTGCCAGTGTGCCCAGGCAGCCAAGAGGGCCAATGGCATCCTGGCCTGCATCAGGAACAGTGTGGCCAGCAGGAGCAGGGAGGTCATTCTGCCCTTGTACACTGCACTGGTTAGGCCACACCTCAAGTCCTGTGTCCAGTTCTGGGCCCCTCAGTTTAGGAAGGATGTTGACTTGCTGGAACGAGTCCAGAGAAGGGCAACGAAGTTGGTGAGGGGTTTGGAACACAAGCCCTATGAGGAGAGACTGAGGGAGCTGGGGTTGCTTAGCCTGGAGAAAAGGAAACTCAGGGGTGACCTTATTGCTGTCTACAACTACCTTAAGGGAGGTTGTAGACAGGCAGAGGTTGGTCTGTTCTCCCAGGCAACCAGCACCAGAACAAGAGGACACAGTCTCAAGCTGTGCCACGGGAGGTTTAGGCTGGAGGTTAGGAGGAAGTTCTACACAGAGAGAGTGATTGCCCATTGGAATGGGCTGCCTGAGGAGGTGGTGGAGTCACCATCATTGGTGGTGTTCAGGAGGAGACTTGATGGGGTGCTTGGTTGCATGGTTTAGTTGATTAGGTGGTGTTGGATGATAGGTTGGACACGATGATCGTGAAGGTCTCTTCCAACCTGGTCTATTCTATTCTATTCTATTCTATTCTATTCTATTCTATTCTATTCTATTCTATTCTATTCTATTCTCTCTGCCCAGCTCTCCAGTCTGTCCAGGTCTCACTGAATGGCCACACAGCCTTCAGATGTATCAGCCAAGCCTCCCAGTTTGGTATCATCATCAAACTTGCTGAAAATGTCGTTGATAAAGGTGTTGAACAGGAACAGACCCAGCACTGATCCCTGGGGGACTCCATTACTTACAGCTCTCCAGCTGGACTTGGCACTCTTGATCACCACTCTTTGCACTCTATTGTGTAACCAGTTCCTAATCTACCTCACTGTTCTTCTATCCCACACTTCCTGAGCTTGCTCACAAGGATGGTATGGGAAACAGTGTCCAAAGCCTTGCTAAGGTCAAGGTAGACTACATCCACTGTTCTCCCTGCATCTACCCACTCAGTTACGGCATCATAGAACTCTATCAGGGGAGGCTGTGAGAAAGGCTGGGGAGAGGGGGGAACTGTGACACCTTCCCCTCCATTCCACTCTCACCTTCTTCATGTCCTCATAGAAGAGGTAGAGGATTGGCTTCTCCCGCTTCTTCTCCCACCAGTCACGCACATGCTCATACCAGGACCCATAGGCAACTGTCAGATGTGGTCAAGGGGTTAGCCAAAACACGCGGTGGAGGAGGAGACCCTCCCCACCAGTGTTCTGAGGTAGGCACCCTGGGGTTCAGCCCTCACCTTTGCCAGCCATGAAATTCTCCAGGAACTCACTCAGTGTGCCAGGGTCAGGGTGTATCTTGGCCATCTGGTAGAAGTAGTAGTAGGAGATGACAACATCCTTGGGGTTGCGAGCCACATAGATGACCTAGGGACAGCCAATGGTGTGGTTGGGGGTGTGCAGAGTGGTGCCCCCTCCCTGCCACCTGGAGAGGGAGAGAGGTTGCAGGCCTCTGCTGTGTTACCTTGCAGTTGTTTTCCCAGAAGGAGGATGGGAGGAGCCGAACAGGGAGATGGGTCTTCACCAGCCGTGGGGATGGGGTTTTCTCCAGCTGCTCCACACCTGTAGGACAGGATGCCTGTTCTGGGACTGATGTGAGGCTCAGTACCCTGACCCCCACCCCTGCTCAGGCCCCTCCTCAACCAACCCAAGGGGGCAGCTGGGCTGGGACTCACCACTTGGCCCCCCAGGGACTTTCATTTCCAGGAAGGGCACCCGATTGTAGATAGCATCACGTTGGCACTTCTTCTCATCACCGTCCTGGTAGATCATGTCCAGGATCTCACTTGCCCATGTTGTGCCTGCAGCACAGGGACAGTGTTTGCAAAACCTGGCATCACCCTATATCCCCTGCACCCTTATTCAGGGCCACTCACCTGATTTGGGGTAGGTGGAGATGAGCAGGTCATCTGGCCGGGCTTGGAACGTCTCCACCTGTGGCCACCCCTCAATGAAAGACTCGTAGAAGGGCATGCCGTGGAGGCTGCTCAGCTCCTTCCTGATTACATTTTCCACCCCCATGGCCAAGGGCTGTGTGGCTCTTGTTTATTCTCTTGCTGGACAGCTGCTCCAACCTCAGGACCTGCCGGCTCCCGTGGCAGTGCCGCTCCGGGTCAGGCGAAGTCCACCCCGGATCACGTGAGGGGAGGTGTTGCCAGCGCTGGGGTGTCCGTGCCAGGGACATCTGCCGCTGGCCGAACACTAGCTACAACCCGTGAGAAGCCAGGAATGGGGCCTGCCGTCATCTCTGCTCCTGCTTCTGCCCCTGCGTCAGACCCTTTAGCAAGTGTAAGGGGGTTTTGGAGCCGCAGGGGCAGCTCCGTCACCGGGGCCATCCCCATCCCGTCAGTGCCGGTCGGCTCTCCCAGGAGCCTTGGCACTTCCACCCTTGCAGGACCCAGCCAATCACTGGCAAGGGACGGGCAGGTGGAGCCTTTTGACAGGTAGGCAGATAGCAAGCAGGCCGGCAGGGCGAGCGGTGGCGCGGTGGGGTCAGGGCGGGAGGGATGCGGCACAGCTGGGGGCCCGGTGGGTCGTGCCACAAGGGTATCACCGGTACCAGGAAGAAAAGGAGGGGTGCAATGCCGCCGTGTGGCCGCCAGGGGGAGCCACCGCATGTGCTCTGCGGCCCCGAGGCTGCAAACGCTCTCCCGCGGACGGGAAGGCAGGATCGGCGGGAAGCAGCGTCCCGGGTCTCGGGTCTCTAAGCCACCGAAGGCCCTGCCGGGCTCGGGGTCTGTGCTGGAGCTGTTTCCTTGCCATGCTCGGCTTCTGCCGAGGCTGCTCCTGATGCTGCTCCCGCGTCTTCGCACCCGGACCAGAACGGTCACTGGCGTCCCAGGCATGCTTTGGACCAGAGCTGGGGCGAGAGTCCCGTTGTGCGAACAGCCAGCTGTAGCTGTGCCTATTCCTGTCTCCCTGGGGTCCTCCGGTCAAGGGTTGGCTGCAGCTAGTGGGCAGGAACCTGGGGTGACAACAGGCTGGCCTCAGAGCTCTGGGATGGGGCTGGAGAAGAGGAACATTGAGATGCTGGAGTGTGTTCAGAGAAGAGCAGCAAAGCTGGTGAAGGGTCTGGAGAACAGGTCTGATGAGAAGCTGAGGGACCTGGGAGTGTTCAGCCTAGAGAAGAGTGTCTCTACTGGAAGGAGGTTGGAGCAAGGAGAGTGTTGAGGGCCATGGTTTAGCACCAGCCTTGGTAGAGTTAGGGAATGGTTGGACTTGATGATCTTAAAGCTCTTTTCTAACCAAAATGATTCTGTCATTCTACCTTCAGGTCCCACCTGCACAGCCCTTATGCCTGCCAGAACTGAGAGGCTCAGAGATGCTCCTGGCCCAACACTTCTCATTTGCCCTGTGGCTTCTAGTGCATCAGTTACAGAACAACTATGGGCTTAGAAGAATGAATAACTACATGGAAAACATAAATGGCAACTTCATGTGCCTAGTGCCACTTGTAATGACTTCCCTCTTGCAAGAATAGTCTTTTCCCTGGTAAAGCTGTCAAATGCAATCAGCAGATACCAACACTGCAGCTTGTGTTTCAAGAAATATCCCAAAGCTTGTCACTCAAAGCTGTTCAAAACCTGCAAACAGACTAAATTAGGTCTCAAGGTTAGAAAAAAATGTGTCTTGCCCAACAAAGGGCAATGGTTTTAGGACAAGGAGCAATGGTTTTAAACTAGAAGAGGGTGGACTTAGGTTGGACATCAGGAGGAAGCTCTTCACAGTGAGGGTGGTGAAATACTGGAACAGATTGCCCAGGGATATAGTTGAGGTCCCATCCCTGGAAATGTTCAAGGTCAAACTTGATGGGGCTCTGAGCAACCTGATAAAGTTGGAGATGTCCCTGCTCGTTGCAGGGGGACTGGACAAGATGGCCTTTGAGAGGCCATTCCAACCCAGCACTTTCTGTAATTTATCATGGCTGGGCCTGGTTGGGTAGCTGATCCCTCTCCCTTTTCACCATGCTGACCTTTTAATATATAATTCCCTAGTGAATTTTGGTAGGGGAAGATGATGTCTAGGTCATTGAAAGTAGAGCTATGTGACCTTAAACCATGTTTGAGTAACTGCCGCTGTGTCAAATTCTGTGTCCTTATTGCCATCCCCATCCACTTGTGCCTGCTATAAGGTAACCAAAACACTCAGGGACCTATAGGGCAAGTCACTTCAGCTATAGGTAATTCCAAGGTAGTTCATGTTACGGTGACTTTGTTGGGCTTGTTCTTTCAGGGGTTATATGTCAGCCTTATACAGAATCTGTTTATGCTAAATAAGCTACAAACAGGTCTGTTTGTGAGAGCCAGACTTAACGCAGTCACATTTCCTTTCTGTTATGACTGAACCAGGAGTTTTCCTTCCATATGAAACAAAACAAACAAACAAAGAAAGGTAGGCTGAAGCAAAAATAAACAGGAAAAAAAAAGAGGAGTGAATCACTCCTCTATTTAGAACAGGATGAGCATTAAAAAAAAAACCCAAACAAAACAGAAAA
The DNA here is from genome assembly GCF_014839835.1 of Dryobates pubescens. Taxonomy (NCBI): domain Eukaryota; kingdom Metazoa; phylum Chordata; class Aves; order Piciformes; family Picidae; genus Dryobates; species Dryobates pubescens. The sequence goes on from NC_071612.1 coordinate 46,028,422, forward strand.
CACCAACCAACAAAGACCATAAAAAACCAAAATCCAGATGGATATTTTGGTCATAACTTTGCTGATGCAGCTGCCAGCACAGATGTTTTCTGACAGTGACAGTTAACCCATGAAGGCTTATGCACTGCAAGCACAGTTTGGGAAGTGATTGCCTTTGGCTGCACTGATTTGAGGTGGGTTTGGTAATTCTGCTTTGCTTTAGCTTCCACAAAGTAGTGGGAGACATGGGGAAGGAAACACCTCTTAACCACCCCAGCTTTGCTTACTGCAAATTTTAATTCATTGGCACAAACCACACTGGGACATGTCCAATACCTTCTGTGCAGCCAGAGGGTGAGGAGGAAGGCTGACATGATGCAGAGGTGGATTCAAGCTGCTCATTGATGTATGAAGAGGCAGGGTGCAGCTCTCAAGCTCATATTCAGCACTCCCAGCTGGTTCCTGCCAGCCAGAACTGCACACAACCTCTGCTCAGCTGTAGCAAGGACATCCTTACAGGATGGAGTTGGCTGTCGTCTTTTCCAAGCACCCCCCTGGCTAGTGAACTGCAATTGTCCTGAAGAGTTTCTGAGTAAAATGTCTTCCTGCTGATACAGAGCCAGAAAACAGAGCCTAGCCACCCTGGCCTTTCTATCTCCCCCCAGGCAGGATATAGAGTAGCCTCTGTTTAACAAAGCTACTTGGCATTTGGCCCACACAAACCACAAATGATACTTTCTCACCTGAAGGGCATAAAAGGGTTTCACCTAACCACAGGCCACAAGTCTCTTTTGTTAAAAGTCCCTGCAATTTTAGGCATCATGATTCATTTCTGACAGCTTGTGGAAGGCACCTCTGCTACACCATCAAGCTCAGACCGTGCCCAGAGCTACCATCCACTTCAGCTGATGTTTCAGATCCATAAAGAATTGAGCCCTATTGATTTCTCCAAATAAAACCCACCTTGGGCTCAGATAAGGAGAATCTCATATCCCAAATGATCAAAGCAACATCAAGTACCTTCTGAAGACATCAGTTTACCCCCAAATTTGTATCCTTCATAATGTCCTGTGTTGAACTTATCACTAAAACCACAAGTTTTGCATGGATGGGTTGCATGGATGGTTAGAGGTGCTCTTCTCACACCCTGATCTGTTTGCAGATCTTCTGCTTCGCAAAGCGCTTTTGGAGCACGAGGCAGTGAAACTTAGACAGCAATCCTCCAGCAGTGTCCCTCAGTTCTGCAGTTTAACAGACAGATCAGGTACTCCAAGTGCTGAGGGACTGCTCACCAACACCCTCTCCACAAAACGCTCTGTCCTCTACAGGTACCACCCTCCTCTACGGCTTAAGGACAGACCAAGCCCCTTTTTGCTGCTGAGCTGGAATGATTCTGCTGTCAAGGAATACTCACAAAACTTTTCCCAGATGAGACCACCACCCAAACAAAAAAAGAAAAGGAAAAAGAAAAAAGAGCCTCTTTCATTTTTTTTAATCAAGAAAGGCATTTGGTTAAAAGGAAAAAAAAAAGACAATGCAGATTTGGAACAGCATCTGCATACTTCTGGAAATAAGTTAACATTTTTAACAGGGAAAATATAAAGTAACCAGAGAAACAAAACAGAAATAAGAGGGCTCACCCCCAACTCGTGGTTACTCCATGTTCCAAAACTCCTGTTCGTGGCTTCTGGTGCAGCTAATGCCATGCTGGAACTCTGACCATACTTTGAGGTCCTTGAGTAGCTCTTTGTTTCCCTCCTTACAGTTCCTCCTGTTGTTCCGAGCTCCTTTCAAGCTCTAACTGCTGAGTGTGCATGGGGAATTCACTGCACTGAGCTTCTGGACATCTTTATCTCCAGCAGTTTTAGGGCAAGCCATGTTCAGAAGTGGGGGGATGCCTCCCTAATGCGGGTGCAGGGTTGAGATGGGGGAAAAGGGACCAATGCAGCAAATATTATCTTGCCAGTCTGACTTTATGAAGAGTGCTCTCGTGCTGCTCCATTCCAATTAATTAAACATGCTCTGTGTGTGCTCCTTGAAAAGTTCCAGTATTGTGCACACTATCTTGTCCTCCACTTGCTGCTTTGATTTTTTAAAGATCATTTTATTTTGTCTGGCAGAAGCCAAGCAGTCATGCTCTGAAGCTGAAGGTGCCCCCAGCCCTTTTCTTCCAACAACTGGATCTCTAGGGATTCAGCCCCTGTCCTGTAAGATGGTTAATTGATTTGACTGAATGATTTAATATATACTCCCACATCAGCCTGGCACAGATCCTTCTGCCATATCTGTGTCTTTCGTGCCTTCACATTGCTATCGCACCAGCCCCTTCCTCCTACCTGCTCTGCTATGTCCTAGCCGGACAGGATTTGTGCAGAAGCAGCATACAAATAATCCCACTAGCTCCTCCCCACAGCCTGGTGGCAACATTTCTCAAGACTATGCCCAGAAAGCTCCTTCCCCCCAGCCTGATGGCAACATTTCTCACGACTATGCCCAGAAAGCCCCTGCCACCTCTAGCCAGCCAGCCACTCTCTTCCGCTGTTGAAATTCATGCACGGCTGTTAGCCTGCTTGTGTCATCAAAAGTGCTGCCAACCAATCTCTTGATGTCCCTGAGTTTATACAGAAAGATAAGAAAAAGAGTTGGTTTCAAGGTCCAAATTTCTATTTTCTCATTTGGCATTTTTCCAAGCTCCAGGAGAGCTCCCAGGTTTAAAGTGAACCCCACACTATAAATGTAAACCCACAGGCACAAAGCTGCGTCGCTGTGTGGGTGTTTGTACCTTGCTGGCATGCACCACACACGAGTCAGCATCCTGGGCAGGAACAGGGGTGCTCCTTCTCCCCATCCTCTTCATCCTGTCGGACAGGGATGTCCCATGACAGGCTCACCACGTGGGCAAGGTGCATCAGAAAGATGTGTCAGACCAGGATCTGTCTTCAGTTCCTTATCTGCTGACCATCCAAGTTGTCATTCCAGCTGCACTACTTGCACTCCCTTGACTTGCCATGGGGCTGCCTTTGCTGGATGGGAATACACCAGAATTCCCACTGCCACCTCAAAAGCAGAGCTGAAAGTCCTCCCCACCTTTCTTTGGTGAAAGGAGGCAGGCTGGGCTTTTGATCATCAAAGTTTTCCTCTTTGGAAGGAGGAGGAACCGTCTAGTCATGGGTTCATTGATTCCCTGCCCAGCAGGAATGTTTGCTTGGGCCCAGCCAAGCCACACCTCTGATGACTGTAACAGGCAGCACTGGCTCTCTTTTGATATCCTATCAACTGGGTTTATCAGAGTATCAACACAACCTCCCCACTCCAGGGCTCCCTGCAGAGTGGGCAGGGGCTGAGTGGGTGCTGAGCTCACCTCTTGTTTCAAGGAATCTTAACAGCAGGTTTTAAGCTACTTATTTACTTTTTTGGTCTATACAGGAAGTCTGAGCTAAAAAAAAGAACAGAAGTATAATTACTCTGGCACGCCTGCATTCCTGCTCCAGGCTCAGGCAGGGGAGGGACTCTTTCTTGTTGGAGCCAGGAAGAGGATCTGATCCTTGGAGATCATCACCACAAACGTGTGTAACTGAAACCTGCAGCCATGCTGAAACAGATATTATCAGACATGTACATCGATCCTGACCTGCTGGCAGAACTCAGCGAGGAGCAGAAGCAGATCCTCTTCTTTAAGATGAGGCAGGAACAGATCAGACGATGGGAGGAAAGAGAAGCTGCTGCGGACAAGGCTTCAGCAAAGAAACCGCTACAGAGGAAAGGTGAGTGTCTGCCTGGTGGCTGCTTTTCTCCCCCTGGCAAAGATCTGGCTATGTCAGCTGCTCCCTAGAAATAAGAAGCAATGTGTCCTTAGAGTCATTTCTTCTCCCAGGGGCATATCAAGTTGTATTTCCAAAGCTACCCCAGCTATGACAGGGTATTTTTGGCCAGGCACACAATGGCTTACTCCCTGGCCCAGACATGCTGTCTTGAGCAAATTGCTCAACTGCCCTAGCTGGGAAGACAGGGCTTACTTGCCCCCAGGAGATGCATCTCATTAAGTTTCCCACTAAATGAGGCCTCTGAATCTGTCTGTAAAATAAACATGGGCTTGAACATCTGTCCTGGGGCGCCGGATCTGCGGGAGGGTTCCTGTAGTGCCTTTAAACCTGCAGCTCCCTTGCCAGGACTATGCAGCATGCCAGGAAGGTAGCACTGTTCTCCCATCTCTCCCTCACATGCTGTTTGCAGATAGTTCACCCTCACATAGTTTGGGGAGGGCAGTAGCAAGGAATTCAAGCAAGAAAGGAAATAGTGGTGAGTTTTCTCCCTTGCCCTCAGATGCAGAAATGCCTTCTTACCTGAGCTGGCTTCAGCACTGTGAAACAAACTGGGAGGTGTGCATGGTATCCCAGCCAAACTGTCCCCACATGTGGCACCTTTGGGAGAGGCTCTGCTGTTGTTAGTTGCCAGGAGGGCACAGTGGTGGGGTACGGAGCTGCCAAGCAAGCAGCCTTTCCCAAAGAGCTGCTTCCTTTTCAGCCAACGGGAAGAGGGTGACATGGAAGCTCGGCGCCGACAACGACGTCTGGGTGTGGGTGATGGGTGAGCATCCTGCAGATAAATCGTACGCGGCCATCTGCGAAGAGATCCAAGCACAGAGGGCAAAGCGGTTAGCAAGGGAGCAAGGCAAAGGCAGCAGGTAAGCACCCTTCATCGGGGGGACCGCATGGGCAAGCATGGTGGAGAAGGCATTTCTAGGGACCTAGAGGCTGGAGTCTTCTCTGTAGGGGCTTTGGTTACCAGTGTTGCACTGGACTTCTAGGCGAAAGGTACAGGCAAAGGCTGGCTTTCTGTGAGCACACACAGTCATAGAATCCTTTGGGTTGGAAAAGGCCTTCGAGATCATCGAGACCAACCAGTATCTAGCTCTACCAAGCCTGGTGCTGCACCATGACTCTTAGGACTACATGTCTGCCTCTTTCAAACACCTCTAGGAGTGGGGATTCAACCACCTCACTGGGCAGCCTGTCCTGATATTTGAGAACCCTTTTAGTCAAGGAGTTTCTTTTAGTGTTCAACCTAAACCTCCCCTGGTGCAACTTGAGGCCATTTCCTCTTGTCCTATCACTTGTCCCTAGGGAGAAGAGACCACCTGCCTCACTGCAACCTCCCTTCAGGGAGGTGCAGAGAGCAATGATGTCTCCCCACAGTATCCTTTTCTCCACTCTAAACAACCCCAAGTCCCTCGGCCACTCCTCACCAGACCTTTTCTCCAGACTCTTCACCAGCTTCTTTGCCCACATCTTTCTGGACATGCTCCATCACCTGGAACATTCATGGGATTGTTGTGACCTAAGTGACCCATCACTCAGCCTTGTTGAATCTCATACACTTGACCTCAGCCCATTAGCCCAGCCTGTCAATGCTGGCAGAGACCAGCTCCAGCCTGAAGCTTGCCCCAGCTCACGGAGTCTCCCACGCTGTGGCTCCTGCACAGTACCCTCTGCAGCCCACAGGAAATGCTAACTCTGTTAGGGCAGCAGGTGAGGTGTTTGAGTTGCACTGACTCACCAACAGGTGCCCTTATACAGCAGGAGGCTGCTACTCACCACAAGTCATTAATTTAACCATTCTACCTAACTGGTTTGGAGATATGATAGCTGCCTTTGTGCACATCACTTGATCCCATCACTGCTCTGCTCGTGTGCCGCTTCCTCACAAGATGCACAGAGAGCAGAAAGTGAATCCCTTGGGTTCCTAAGTCCTCTCTTGCTTGCATTCCAGAGAGACTGACTCTTCTGTAACATGGTCTCTGCATCCACAACCAGGAGCCCTGGGTGAGACAGATCTTCATGGGAAGAAAGGATGTGCAGTGGAGGAAAAGAAGGAAAGTGGGAGAAAAACTGCTGCTGCTCTACCAGGGAAAAGCCAGGAGCCTGCAAAGGTAGTTTTCCTTCTTTTCTTGGAAATGTACTTTAGGATGTAGGAAGTGCAGAAAATCCTGATTGCTGGAAGTAGAAATTTGAAGAAGAAAAAAAGGTAGTGAACTGTTAAGGCTTTTCTCCTGTAGCCAGAGAGGAAGCCATGCTGTTACATCTTTCCTTAGCGTGGGGGAGGTCCCAGTGCTGGTCTCAGCTGGGATAGATCTGCTCTGTACTGGTGGATTACTTACTCTGGATTCCTTTGCTTCTACTCTCCATGGGTAAAGCAAGGGTCACAGTACTTACCCTCCTGTTTTGTGGCTGGTTTGGATGGCTTTTGGGGCAAAACTGGGGAGGCTATTGTAGGATCTGTACATCCAAGGTCACAGCCCTCAAGCAAGTCATTTACTTGTAGAAAAGAGTAGGTGAAGATATTTTTTCCAGCATCCTCTGACATGCATATATTATGGTTTGGTGTGGGTTTTTTTTTTTTTTTTATTTTCTTTTTGTTTGAGGTTTGTTGGTTTGGTTTGGGCTTGTTTTGTTTTGTTTTTCTTTTCTTCTAAAATAGCTAAGAAACACCTTATGGCCTTGAGAAGAACAGGACAGCTCCAAATGCAGAAGTGCTGTGGTGGTTCAAGAGGAAAATAATTTTCCCCAGCAGTTAATACATTTCTACTTTAGAACTGGCTACAAAAAGCTATTTGCAGAGAAAAGATGAGTTAAATGCAACCCATGCAACCTAAGCTGAACAGAAGGACCAGAGCAATTTAATGGGAGAAGTCCAGTCTCATTCAGCAGCTTTCAAGCAGCCTTTTGCTGCTAACATGTGCAAGTGCCTATTCTCTTATTACACAGCCACTCCATATTGCAGCATAAAATAACTCAATAACTGAAAGCTGGGGTTTGGCAACGTGCCTCTCCCACTACTACCAAAATACTGAGGGGAATTTGGAGTGGCTGTCTTCTTTATTAGAAGCCTCTGAGTCACACAGTGTTTTTCTTAGCACTGTTTGCTAAAGTTGAGCAACTGCATAGGACATTGTTTATTTTTTTTTTCCCAAAGGAAGCTATTAGTCACAGCCAACAAGAAGGGGAAAAAAAAAAGGTAACTTCCCCCACACCTGCAACCCCAAAATGCCACCTCCACCCAAAAGATATCAACCCCCCTTTCAAAATCTTGTGCATGGAGATAGATGGGGGTTGTATACTTCACTTTCATTTTCTGTCATTATATTAATACTAATTTCCCCCAGGTTTCTGGGGCTTTTGCTATTAGAAGGAAGGACCCACACCAAAGACTCCTCTTGCGTTTTCTAGGCCTGGAGAGGGGCTTGGTCTCACCTCCCTTTAGTGAAAGCTGAAGTAGATTCTCAGATCTAGTTCCCATTGAACCGGAATGGTTCAGGCATTGAGCTTGCCTGCTGCAGGGCAGGGGGCTGAGCTAAGCAAACAGTCTGATGCACACACTTTTGAAGTTCCTAGTTTCCTGTCAAGGAGAGGGAAACTGGAAAGCTGTGTTCATATTAAATATTAGCCAGGTAAGTGATGGAGATAAAACAAAGTGTGCCCTTGGTGAGCAATGTAGAACAGTTAGCACATTCCTCACTGTGCCAGGAGGGCATTCTGGGTCCACTGGGGAGCTGGGTGGGTGTTTGCTCAAAGACAAGTCTAACTTCACCTTCAAAGGCTGGTCTCAACTAGTGGCTGCTGGCAGGGTAGCTAGACTGGTTTGCAGGGAAGAGCAAACATGAGACATGCAGTTTGACAAGAAGGGGTTTGTAGCACCTCTGCCACAGCAGCAAACAAGCACAGGCAGGTAAAGCTATGGGTGGCAGGTTCTGCAGGGGCCTGCTTCAGAGGGAGGGAGGGAAGGGACTGCTTCCTGGGAGCACTTGGGAACATCGCTTAGCAAACCAAGGCATGCTTATGACAGTCCTGGCACTCCTGAATTCTCTCCCTGTGTCACATTAGGCCTAATATAGGCCTAACAGGCCTTTACAACTCCCTGAAAGGAGGTTGCAGTGAGGTGAAGGTTGAGCTCTTCTCACTAGGAAGAAGAAGAAATGGCCTCAGATTGTACCGGGACAGGTTTAGGTTGGATCTTAGAAGACAATTCTTCACTGAAAAGGGTCTCAAACACTAGAAAGGGCTCCCCACCCCTGGAGGTATTTCAAAGAGGCAGAGATGTGGTGCTGAGAGATATGGTTTAGTACCAGACTTGGTAGAGTCAGAGAATGGTTGGGCTCAATGATCTTAAAGGTTTTTTCTAACCAAGCCAATTCTATGGTTCTATGATTCTAATATGATTTATTTGTCAGAAAAGGCTGGGGAAACTTTTTAACATTAGTGTAACATCACTGCTTCTGCATTGAACACCTATTGCTCCAAAAAAAGAGCAATGATCCTAATACTACATTTATTTCCCACCACTTTTTTCCTCTTTTCTTCCTCCCAGAGGGAAACCAGAGATGTTCACCAGATGCTGGCAGACTGCCACATGAGGAAGTGTGGCCTCCAACAGGTAAGTGGTAACATAGGATAATCCTAGCACCTTGAGTAGGGCCCAGATTTTATCCTAAAGTCTTAGGCCTCAGAGCCTCATCTGACCTAAGAATGTTCTTACCACTTGGACTGGTTTTATCCAGCATTGTCATACTCCTCACATAAGATGTGATGATTTGGAGATGACACAAGGCAGGCCAGGCTGTCAGAGTGGGGAGCAGCACAGAGAGATGTTCCTGATGATTTCTGGTAGACTGTTTTCCCTTGCTTCTTCTGGTGTCAGCTGCAGTAAAGACAGAGGGTCTCTGTTGTTGAAATTGCAGAGATTCACAACAACAAATGGAGTTCTCAGTATTTCAAGACTGGCTAAAAATCAGGGTTACAAGTAGCCTGGGACAAAGATGAACATACTGTTTCTTCCATAGATGAAGGAAGCACACAGGAGAAATTCAGAAGAGACCACAGCCACCCAGGAGGCAATACCACAGAGCCACCCTAGCTTGGAGAGACAGAGCACATTGCAGAAATCAGATGAGAATGAGCCTGAATGGCAGGAATCCTGTAAGATCTTAGGATGACCTTTTCCTAAGGGGGTTGAGAAATCCTAGGGCTCTATGGGGTCATCTCAATCATCCCATCACACTGGAACTGAACACTGAATGGAGAGTACTACCAAGAAATAAAGCACTGCATCATCAGAAATATTTCTGGATCCACAAAGCATTGAGACTAGAGCTGGGAAGGGAAATGGAAATATTTTTCTTATATATACTAGATTAAACCAAGCAACAAATAGAACTATGTGAGTAGTAGCCAGAATAGCTAATTTTAAACGGTAACGGTTTCAGCAAGACTCCCTCTCACTCTCAAAAAATGATCAGCACTTTCAAATCCATCACAGGACTCATTTGGGATAATTTCAACAGCTTTTATTCCATACACCCTCCCACCATGCCAGCTCACACAAAGGGCACTAGAGAAATCCATGGCTGAAGCAGGAGTCACCATCTGGAACAAAACCAAGTAGTCCATAAGTGCAAAGGGACCTGGTGCCCAGAAAGAAGGCAGATTTTAATCTCTTGAAGGAATAAAACCTGGGCCCTGTTAAACAGCAGGTGCCCAACAGTGATGGGAAATGTGTCACAAATGGTCTCACAATTAAGTGCATCTTGCACCTTGTGAAAAGGGTTGTTCTTCCACTTTGTCATCAGGGAGACAGCCAAAGGGCAGCAAGCTTACAGCTAGCCTGCTTGTTCGCTCCTGTAGGACTCCTTTTCTGTTCCAGTGCAGAAATCCAGGGCAGCAGATGAGAAGAGACGCTCCCTTGCACGACAAGCCAGGGATGACTACAAGAGGCTTTCACTGCAGGGCATCCACAAAGGGAAGCAGGCAGATATTTCCAAGGGTGCCACAGCAGGAGATCGGCGACCACTCCAGTATCCGCCTCTGCCCCCCAAACCTAAACTTCTACCTCCTGCAACCGCAAACGGGAGAGCGATTAGGTAAGGAAACCCTTGTGCACTGTGGTGGGGAGAAGGGAAATGCTGCTGCTCTCACATGGTTTGGTTGAGGTGGGAAGGGAGGACACACCCTGCAGGGAGAAATACAGAACCTAGGCTATATGCCAGCCTAGGTTGTGCTGAAGCTTATTTGTTCACCCCTGGATGGCAAGGGGTTTATTCAGTAGAGTCTCCTAAGCCAAGATTACCTACATCCTCTGTGCCAGGTGTCCACTGAAAACCACATACTATTTCTGACAGCTTCTGTTTAAGGCTGGTCTTAACATCCTGAACAAGAGGCAAGTCCTGTCAAAGACTCAAAAGCTGTTGTTTGAACTTGGTGCATAAACCAATCTTTTCTAAAAGGAAAGAGGGAATCCAGAGGACCATTTCCAGTTCCACTGAAGAAAGTATCATCAAGTGGTTCAAAGAGGAGCAGTTCCCTCTGCGAGCTGGCTACCAGAAAACCACAGACACAATAGCACCTTGGTTCCATGGTGAGTATTTTCTTCCCTGGTCCAGTTCATTCTACCACCACAGCTGCTGCCACAGGCTGGCCCCAGGAGCTTTTCAAACATGGCAAACTTTTCCATTGCAAATATATAAATTCCTTCAGCATTGTGACAAAGGGCAAGCTAAAACGTTAGAACAGGAGCACAGCCTGTGCCTCTGTGCCACCCCTGCCTCCCTGTACTGGATGCATGGTCACCCTGGTAATTGTTTGGACCAGGGTGAGAGAGATTTGACCACATCTTATCCCACTCATCTTGGCTCCAGCTCATTCTCCCTCCATATGTGCTCATCATCCATCACCTTTCTGTCACCATGATCCCGCCCATCTGCCTTGCTCCAGACACCCCTTCAATCTGAGACTGCAGCAACAAAAGCAGTAAAGCAGATTTCTTGTGAGAACAGTTCCTTCCAGTCATACACAAATGCTTTTCTCCCCTTTGTGTTTTGGTTTTGAACAGGAATCCTAACCTCTAAGAAAGCAGAGGAGCTTCTGAGTAAAAGAGTGCCAGGGACTTTTCTGGTCCGGGTCAGTGAGAAGATCAAAGGCTATGTGCTCTCTTATCGGTCTGTGGAAGGGTGTAAACACTTCCTCATTGATGCCTCCAGCGAGTCCTACAGCTTTCTTGGAGTGGACCAGCTGCAACATTCAACTCTGGCCGACCTTGTAGACTACCACAAGGTAAACATCTAGCAATGCAATCATTAACTGCTTAATTGCCTCAGGGCACTTCAAAATAAGACATAATTGCTTTGGTTGTTTTAAAGTGGGTACTCAGACCCATTTTTGATGCTGTTGGACATCCTGTATGCTGCTCCAGGAGGGTATACCAGCCTAATGGGTACGTCTCAGGCAACCTGACACATCTCAGATATCTTAGGCTTCACTCACCCGCCCCCTCAAGTGTGCAGAGTACCTTGCACACTCTTTAGTAGAAATGCTGATAAGGTGAGAGATGACAGCATACTCATGTAGACCTTTTTGTGGTTTTTTAAATTAGTCTCTCCATGGTTGTGCAGTTCCTGCAAAATTGGGTAAGCAGAAAATCCTGCTTGCCTCCACCTCAGCATGAAAGAGAGCAAGGTGCCTTTATCTTTAACAAAGCAGGCAAGTTATGATACTGAACAAAGATAAAAAATAGAAGGGAAGGAAGAAGGTTGGCAGGTCCTTGCAATGGTAACAGCAGTGTTCACTGGCACCAACTCCAGTTACATGAACTCCCAGGAGGGCCAGATGGATTGTTCATTCCTTTACCGTTAGATCAGCCCAGGGACAGGACAATCATTTTGTCATAGAATTGTGGAATGGTTTGGTTTGGAAGGGACCTTAAAGATCATCTAGACCTGCTACTAGACTAGGTTGCTCAAGGCCCCTTCCAACCTGGCTTTGAACACTTTCAGGCTTGGAGCCTCCACAATTTCTCTGGGCAACCTGTTCTAGTGCCTCACCACCCTCATGGGGAAGAATTTCTTCCTAATGTCCAATTTCAATCCAGTTTCTTCCGGTTTGAAGCCATTGCCCCTTGCCCTGTTGCTACTGTCTTTGTAAAAAGTCCCTCTCCAGCTGTGCTGCAGGCCCCTCTCAATGCTGATTTAAAATCTATGTGTCTTTTAAAAAGTGCTGAGTCTGACACATGGCTGAACAAAACTGGACATGAATAAAATATCTGTGTTCATTTGCTATATGGAGCTCTACCTGGATTTGGTTCTCCAGGGGCTCCACAGCTGAGGCTGAAATTGTTGAAAGCAGGAGCTATCTGGTTGTTTATACCAGAGCTAGGAGATTTAAAATCTGGCTGTGCTTATCTCAAAGAGAGAGCCATGCCCATAGCCTGCAAAAAATCCTTCAGACCACCTGTGGGGTGAACCCTCTCTGCTGAAGTGCTCTGGAAAGTTCTGCTCACCACCCATCAGGTGGCCATGGAAGAAGGCAGGTTCTTTCACTCCTGCAGCTGCTGCTAGGATGGAGGGCAAGATGGGAAGCAGAGACTGTGCCATAAGGGAATTCCATTGTTGGAACAGGAAACTGCCTGAGCAGAGGGCATGTGCTCATTCCAGAATCCACCCTTGTCCAGGGGTCAGCCATGTGGGTCCTTCCCAGGGCAGTGTGGATGAACAAGTCCACACCATAACAGAAGCAGAAAGACTGCTGTCCACCCTGTAATGTTGTGATAGGTAGGGTCTGTTTGAAAGGTGGTGTTTAATCGTGCCCTCTATCAACAGGAGGAACCCATCACTTCTTTGGGGAAGGAGATGTTGCTTTACCCTTGTGGCCAAGAGGACCAACAACCAGATTACATCTCTCTCTTTGAGTGAACCTCCCGGACTCCCCATGCAACACAACGCTTGTATTCACCATGACTGAATTTCAAACTAGAGCTGCTGATGCTTACCTGAAATGGTTGCTCTAAGTGCCTCTATTTGATATTCCTCTCAACAAAGCAGTGGGAGAATAAGCACTGTTGTGGGATTGTGGCATCACCCGAGTTAAGGGATGCAGCAGCCCAGCAAGCTTGCAAAGCACCTGATGTATCCCACACAGAGAAGTGAATGAGGTGACAAAGTCATCAGTGGAATGGGGAAATACTGCCATGCATTTCCATTGCGGGTTTCAGGTATCCTGAGGGACTTCTGTACTCAAGCTGCTGTTTTGTTCTTGAATACAAAGTTGTATGCCATCTGGGAAATAATTATCTACAGTTTAGTGAGATCATACCACAAAACCACGTGGAGAGATGAGAGAGATGAGATCATATTACAAAACAATGTGGAAAGATGAATCAGGCTTGAGGTAGTAATTTGCATAATGTGACACTTACTCCTGTAAAATGCTGTGACCCTGGAATCAAGGATGTTCAATCCAAATATCCAGCCCTTGGTGCCTTTCAGTGAAAGGTGTTCTCTGTGAAAATGTGTTTTCGTGAAACTTAGCCTCTGAATACATATCCCTACTCTTTTAACCCCTGTTTAAATCCCACACTGCCCTTTCTTCAGAGAGAGGGATTCATCTTTTGAAAGGGCAAGAAGAAGGGCTACAGGAGCATGTACAGAAGACTACAACATGCACAAAGACTACAAAAAATGCGTGCAGCAGCATGGATATCAGTATTAGTGCAGTTTGCAGGAGTGCTTGCCAGTAAAGAGTGCTGCTTTCCAAATGGAGCTATTTATTGCAAGTTTGTGTCCAGGTTACTGAGATGCATCTGGTGTAAACTTTAACATAAACCTTGTTCCTTCAACATAACATTCTGTCTGTTTCTGTTACACTGCTCTTTAAAGACATAATTCAGAATACTGGAGGAGAGGCAGGATAAAATCACAGAACAAATTAATCCTCACCCAGATTCCCTCATCTTGTGGCAGGTGACAAACTGCCCAGCTCACAGTTGTGGTGTGAATCTGCTACCAGTTTTTTGGTGACATGATCCTTGAATCACAGAATAGTGGGGGGTTGGATGGGACCTCCAGAGATCATCCAGTCCCATCCCCCTGCCAGAGAAGGATCACCTAGGGCAGGTCACACAGGAAAGTCTCCAGAAGAAGAGACTCCACAGCCTGTCTGGGCAGCCTGCTCCAGGTCTCCAGCGCCCTCACACCAAAGTCTTTCCTCATGTTGAGGTGGAACTTCCTGGGTTCCAGTTTGTGTACCCTGCCCCTTGTCCTATCACAGGGCACCACTGAAAAGAGCTTGGCCCCTTCTTGACCCCTTCCCTCAGCAGCTGCTCACAAGACCTGTTCTCTAGACCCTGTTCTCCCTTATTCCCTCTTTATCAACTGTTTCTTTTGAAAAACGAGGCCACTGTCAACAAATTCTTCCTAATCTCCAGTCTCAATCTGCCCTTCTCAAGCTTCAATCCATTCTCTCTCATCCTATCACTACAAGACCTTGTAAAAAGTATCTCCCCAGCTTTCTTCTAGCCCTCTTTACATACTGGAAGGCTCCTCTAAGGTCTCATGAGAGTCTTCTCCTCTTCAGGCTGAACAGCCCCAACTCCCTCAGCCTGTCCCCATAGGGCAGATGCTCCAACCCTCTGATCAGCTTCAGGTGATGCTTCAGGCTTAATTTAACCTGGGTGGTGTGGTACCTGCTTTTTAAAAACAGATGGCTTGCTGCCTGGGGAAATGTGGTGCTGCAGAGAGGAACACTCTTCAGGAATGGGCTTGGGACCTCTTTGTAGAGTCCTATCTTCACTTACTAGCTTGGAATATTTTGGGGGCCTCCAGGAAGACTCAGTGATGCTGAAGAAAGGGTGGTCTGCCCTGTAATTTAGCACAAAAATAGACCATGGTGATAAGCCTTGTTTGCTGAAATTGAAGGGCAGTTGCTCTGAGTTTGTGTCCTGCTCTCTGGATTTGATTTGTCAGGTAAGAGAAATGGCTGACTGGAGCAAAGCGTAAGGACTCCATGAGGATCTAGCTGGGAAGGGCAGGTGGGAAGGCGATCCTGTTGGGGTCAGGATCTTGCTGAGACAAGAGATTACAAAGAGGGGACAGCACCAGAGGTGCAGGATGCACGGGGCACAGAGCTGGGAATTGGAACGGCCGGAGGGCGGTGCCCGGCTCCGGGGGCAGACTGAAGCCAAGCCTGAAGCCCCGGTGAATTGGGTGGGCTTGGAGGATTGCTCTCGAAGGGGTCCTTGGGCAGAGCTCGGGCTGTTAGAGATCCGGGCGGGCACCTCAGAGGGCTTTGGCAGGATTCGTGAAGGGAAAGAGCTGAGGCACGTTAGAGGAAGCAGGTGAGCTTTGTCAGGGGAGAGCTGGAGAAGCCTCGTGGGGAACTTTCTTGTCATTAAAATCTGAGGTGCTCTCCTAGAAGTGACGCTTTGGAGGAGAAAGTTGAGCAGATCTACAGAGGGAAAAAAGAAAACTCTGGAGGAAAAACCTGAGGTAACTAAGAGGACACAGTAGTGATGTTTAGGAGGGGAAAATCTGAGGAAAAAAGAAAACTCTGGAGGAAAAAACTGAGGTAACTAAGAGGACACAGTAGTGATGTTTAGGAGGGGAAAATCTGAGGAAAAAAGAAAACTCTGGAGGAAAAAACTGAGGTAACTAAGAGGACACAGTAGTGACGTTTAGGAGGGGAAAATCTGAGGTGGTCTATAGAGGATAAAATGAAGATACAGGAGGAAAAAGCTATAGTGATTTGGGCGAGGGAGCAGAGCTGACATCACATAGAGGGCAAATGTGAGGTAATCCATAGGGAAGAAGATGAAGGGTTTGGAGGGGAAGTATGCAGCAAACAAGACAGGACATAGGTGACACTGCAGAGGCAAAAGCTGAGGTAAATAAGACACTATGGAGGGAAACTGAGGTAATCTCTAAGGGATAGAATTAAGATATTGGACAGAAAACCTGAGCTTGTGTGGGAGAGAGAGAGATGTGACATGGCAGGGAAGAGATGAGGTAAAATGTTGGGGGAAAAGGTGTTTTGGAGGGAAGCCCTGAAGTGATTTGGGGGGGGCGGAGGTGACATTTTGGAGGGAAAACATCCAGAGGGGAGAACGTGAACATTTCGGAGGGAAAATGTGACAAAATCTACAGGGAACAGACTTGACATGGAAAATCTGAGGTCATCTACAGGAGGCCACAATGAAGATTTCTAGAGGGAAAACCTAAGGCTATTTCACAGGGACAGAGGTTACATATGGGAGGGAAGACCTGAGGTAAAAGGGCAGGGACAGAGCTGGTGTTCTGGAGGGAAATGGTGAGGTGTGTGCAGAGGTCACATTGTACAGAGAATTGCAAAGAGAATCTATAGGGGAGACCATGAAAATTTTGGAAATAAGAGCTGAGGTAATTTAAAGGGGAGAGAAACAATATTTTGAATGGAAAAGTTAACTTAGTGATTTAGGGGTCATGAAGAGACTTGGAGGAAAAACTTGAGATACAGCAGAGGTGAAAGAGGTGAAATTTCAAGGGAAAAGATCAGGTAATATGGAGGAAAGTAGATCTAAAATAGAGAATTAAAAATAATACTGAAAACTGAGGTGACTTTTTGAGACAAATGGTGAAGCCCTTTATGGGAAACAAAGTGCACTGCATGTTGGTTACACAGAAAACACGCAATTAAGCATGGAGGTCATGGAGTATGAATTTCTCAACATGTACATGCTAGTGAGAATGAAGAGTGTCCTATTTGGCCACTCCTTTACATGCCCAGCTTAATTTGTTGCCAGGGCCTGCCTTGCAGCCCATCTCCAGCCCCAGCCAGAAGTCTGTCGCACACAGCTTACGTGAGACAATCTGCCTTACCTAAGTGGGGGTGCCTGCGGGTGAGCAGCTGGTCAGGTGGTGCCCCTGGGGAGCTCCCTGCAGGGCTGTAGGGATCCCTCTTTCCCTCAGGCAGGGAGGAATTGGCACTATCAAGGCCTAACTCTGTCCTCCTTCCTTGGCAGCACCTGGCACAGAAGGAAGAAGGGACCTGCTGTGGAACAGCGAGTCAAGAGACATCGAGGCAGCTAGAAGAGGAGCAGCATCAGGCTGAAGAACAGGACATGAGAAAGGTGCCTCCCTCTCAATTTGGCTGTGGTATCACAAGATCTTTGCCAGCACTGTTAGGGTCTGGAGAGTGGCCACCCTGTAAACAGGGCCATGTGCTGCCATTGCCCGGCAGGAGGGTCAAGGAGGGACCCCCCTGTAAGCAGGGGGGTATGTCTGGCCCTGGCCTTTCAGATGCTCTGGCATCCCAGGCGCTTGGCAATGCCAGCAGTGGCTCCAGCCCCCTGTAAGCAGGGTCATGCAGCCTCTCTGGCTGCTGCTTTGCATGCTCAGCTCCATTTGCCCAGGGCATTGGCCTCAGCACCACTCTCCAGTCTCGACTGTAAGTCTGGAGAGTGTGGCAAACCCTGTAAGGATACCAGCTAGCCTTTTTGTACCTGTGGGAAACAGAAGAACAAAAAAGAAATAAACATCAAGTTTGCTTGACTGAGGATACGAATTTTATCCATCTTGCCAAATACCAGGTTTTGTGCAGTACTGACTTTGCTAAGATGCCCTCTGGCCCCCTTCCCTGCAAACAAGATGTGTTTTGGAGATGACAGGCGACCCTGAGTCTGTCATATGTGGAGTACTTGCCAAATGAAGAATAGCAGGCCAAAAGCTTTTGCCACTTACTGGCTTACATGGGGATGGCAACATACACCCACAGCTAGCAGTTTGAAAAGCATGTGCCTAGGGGCATCCCCCTGAAAAGGGTCCTTGTAGCACTGAATGCTTGAGATGCCTGGAAAGTCTTGAAGGGGATTAAGAGACATTAAAGTGTGAGGTGTTCCAGCAGAGAAAAAGCTCTCCTTTTTGTCTAGCTATTGAAGAACTTTATTAATATATATGTCTAAAACTCTTTTAAATTATGTGCTCTGTATCTCTTCTCATATAAAGGCTTCTAGAGTGGGTATGTATGTATGTTGAGGGTTTTTTATTTGTTGTTTGTTTATTTTAATTTAAATAGGAAAAAAAGGAGCAGAGCCAAGCCCCACACAGAGGGGCGGATGCCCGGTCAGTGCTGCTACCTTGTGTTTAACTGTTGGCACTGCAGCTCAGCACGTGTGCCGCCCGTCAGCCCCTCGGTGCCGCTGCCTTGTCCCTAAAAGCCCTGAATGCTTGAAACGCCTGAAAATTCTCGGCGGGGTGGGAGGGGAGGAGGGAGGGAGAGATTAAAACTTATTTAAACTTGTAGGTGTTATTGTGAGGAATTAAATAGACAGAAATCTCTTATTTTTATGTAGATATTCATTTATAGGTTAAAAAAAAAAAAATTGCAAAATAAAAAGCCTGTATCTGCTGTATTATAGAAAGGATTTTGTAAGATCAAAACCCGTACTGCAACGGGGCCAGCACCTCCTTAGCAAGTTGGCATGTGCACCATAGAACCTCTTGGGAGGTGAGGAGATAGTTCTCACAGAGAGAGTTGTTAGCTATTGGAATGGGCTGCCCAGGGAGGTGGTGGAGTCACCGTCCCTGGAGGTGTTCAAGAGGGGATTGGACGTGGCACTTGGTGCCATGGTTTAGTAGTCATGAGGTCTTGGGTGACAGGTTGGACTCGATGCTTGAGGTTTTCTTCCAACCTTATTGATTCTATGATTCTGGTTTGGGAGCAGAGGAGTCTCGGATAGTTGGAGGAGCGGTGCCTGGCAGGGCTCTGAGCAGCTCCGGGTGCCTGCAAGCTGCCATCCTCTCAGGGCTGGGGCAGGCGGGGGAAGGAGGAAACCTCACACATTCAATGAGGAGGGGTTCGTTTGTTTTCTCTTTTACACAAGGATTCAGCAAATCAATTGATCAGATGAGGTGGATCTGTGACACATTTTAGAACAACTTATGTAAGTAATGGACTTTGAAGTTGCTTCATATATAGCTTCGTTTTAGTTTTAAAAGGGAGGGAAGTCAAAACAGCTGTCTGCTCTTCCTGTGTTACATAGTAAGTCTAAGTAGGTATTTCGTGCAGCCTGGAGACTGTAGCTAAGAGTAACTAGAGAACTAAGCCTAAGCAGTCTAATATCTAAGTAGGTTTCTAAAATGCCCATAAAATGCAAGGATTTAAAGCCTTGATCTCTAAGTATCTCCCTCTCCCAGATAGAGAAACACTTTCAAAAGCCCCCACTTCTCCTTTTCCCATCGCCATTTTTGGCCCGTTGCCCCAAACGGGCACTTCTCTCCTGCAGGCATTGGTACGGCCCCGAGGGTCGCTACGGCACTGGAGCTGCGCGTTGCCATAGACGCTCCGGTGCCTAGTGCTGTCGCTCTCAGTGCTGCCGCTGTGTGGCCATGGGCTGGCACTGCTCGCACCCCTGTGCAAATTGCGGTGCTTGCGTTCGGAAAAGGCAGGTTCCTTCCCAAGCCGTTTTGCGGATTTGGGTTGAGTCTGGCCAGACAAGACGCACCAGGTTTTTAATATTTGGGCTTGTTTCCCAGTATTGCCCAGAGCCTCTCGGTGACCCCCAGTATTAGACAGTCCCTCCTAAAGACTTATGGCCTGTCTTCTAATTTCCCTGCTTACGTATGTGTCACAATAAACATTTTGTGCACTGAAATAGAAATATAGGGAAGTACAGATTGGAATGGAATTATCTTTTTTTTTTTTTCTTGTTTTCCTCTTGGAAGTGGAAGAACGAGTCAAAGGTTTAAAGGAAAGGACTGGAACTGAGGAAATCTAAGATCAATCCATACCTATCTATAATACACTGAAAAAATTAGTATATATTTGCAGACCTTCACCTACCCCTTCTTCCATCTTCCTGCTTCTGATGGGAGGGCCATCTGTGGCCCATGGATGCATCTCAGATGAAGAACTCTGTAATTTGCAGGAAGCAGAAGTTCTGCTCCACTCTCTGCAACTGCACCAAGGCCTTGCCCAAGTTGCAGATTTGTATCACAGTATCACCAAGGTTGGAAGAGACCTCAAAGATCATCGAGTCCAACCTGTCTCCACAGACTTCGTGACTAGACCATGGCACCAAGTGCCACATCCAATCCCCTCTTGAACACCTCCAGGGATGCTGACTCCACCACCTCCCCAGGCAGCCCATTCCAATGGCGAATGATTCTCTCGGTGAAGAACTTTCTCCTCACCTCCAGCCTAAACTTCCCCTGGCACAGCTTGAGACTGTGTCCCCTTGTTCTGGTGCTGGTTACTAGAGAGAAGAGACCAACCCCTTCCTGGCTACAACCACCCTTCAGGTAGTTGTAGAGAGCAATGAGGTCACCCCTGAGCCTCCTCCTCTCCAGGCTAAACAATCCCAGCTCCCTCAGCTTCTCCTCATAGGGCTTGTGCTCAAGGCCTCTCACCAGCCTTGTTGCCCTTCTCTGGACATGCTCAAGTGTCTCAATGCCCTTCTTAAACTGAGGGGCCCAGAACTGGACACAGTACTCAAGGTGTGGCCTAACCAAGGCAGAGTACAGGGGCAAAATGACTTCCCTGCTCCTGCTGGCCACACTATTCCTAATACAGGCCAGGATGCCATTGGCCCTCTTGGCCGCCTGGGCACACTGCTGGCTCATGTTTAGGCAGCTGTCAATCAGCACCCCCAGGTCCCTCTCTATTTGGCAGCTCTCCAGCCACTCTGACCCCAGCCTGTAGCTCTGCATGGGGTTGTTGTGGCCAAAGTGCAGCACCCGGCACTTGGATTTGTTGAATGCCACCCTGTTGGACTCTGCCCATCTGTCCGGTCGGTCAAGGTCCCTCTGCACAGCCCTTCTGCCCTCCAGCAGATCAACATCTGCTCCCAACTTGGTGTTGCTGTCTGCCCACTCAAGTTCAAGCCTGAGACCCTGACCTTGCCTGCAAGATCACCAGAAGAAAGTAAACTCATACTGGATCTGGAAAATCACTTTTCCCTTTGAAAGTGTGACATGGAAGAGCTCTCTTGATGTACTGTGAATATGCTAACCAAACAGAAGCATCATGAAAGAGGAGCAGCCTGTGCAGCTGCCTTTCATTGGTGCAGTGACATGTAGAGTAAAAACTCCAGATATCCAACAATGAAGCAGAGGTAAAGCTGTTTCTTTCTTCCATGAATATCAAACAAGATGCAACCTCTGAAGAGTTTTGGCAAGATCTTTCACTCTAGAATTTTAATTATTATTTTTTTAAGTGGAGGTATTGGCAAAATGCACTTGAACTGTTCAACTCAAATTCAGCCATGTATTTATTTCTGTAACAAGATTGGTTGCCATTTGTTAACTAAAAATGCCCTAGGTGATTCTTGGTGTAGATCAGTGCAACCCCACTGATGTTTCAGGAGTTCGTTTCAGGAAAGAGGAGTCTTGCTTATTGGGCTCCCTCCATAGCTACTACAGAGTTGTGGTTTCTGAACTATTGCACAGGAGACTAGGCAAGTAATTCCTTCAAGCTGCTATTGTGAGTTTTTCTTGTGACATCCAAGCCTGTTTAATAATATTCCCCCTAATAGCTAACTTTCAGAGACACCATGTCTGGAATTCACCAACTAAACCTGCTGAAAAGCCAAATACAAAGACACTTTTTCTGTGTTCCATAGCTGCTTCCCTTTCCAGCACTTCAGCCTCTAAGAACAGAGTAAATATTTTCAATAGTTGGAGTTGAGACAACTACCAGTAAAACCCACTTGAACTTCCAGTAAAGACCATTTCAAGTGACAGATGAAGCTTTAAATTATTCTTATTTTATCTGTACCAACTGTTCTTAGCCTACCATCAGGTAGAGCTTGTGCTGATATCTTTGATGACTTCTCAGAAAGCAGAGTAAAGCTTTACAAGTGGCATGGTAATTTAAAAGTGCAGAATGAATTGATGTTAATGGCTTGCTTCTTTGTAGCAATAACTCTTCATTTTCACTCTATTATTTATTTTCTTTTACCTAGACTCCAAACACTGCGAGGTGTCACCTCTGATAACAAACATTGCACTCTGATAGTCACTTGGTAACAGTCACCACCTGCCAGAAGAGACTGACTCTTTCTGGGAGCTAGACAACAGTGTCCCACAAGTTCACAGGGAGAAAATCAAGAAGAGAGGGCATCAAAACTGAAAACAAGTCGAAAAAGAAGTATGCTGTACAAGTGTCATCTGATAATTCCAGACTGATGAATTCCCTGGGAATTCCTGCCCCTAGGAACTCAACTTGCAGATGTGAATGTCTCCCCATTCTTGTATTAGCTCATCTGCTAGAGAAAACCCAAGAGACCCAAAAGCCAACAACAGTAAAAGCCATCGTGGCTATTTGCAAGGCTGGTTAGGGGTTTGTTGGGAAGGGAAAGTTTTGTGCCATGCTTTTATTGTGAGAGAGGAGTGAATTCTGCTTTAGGTGAAATCACTGCTGTACTTACAGCAGAACCAAAAGCTAGGTGCCCTACATGGTCCTGCTTTCGCAGGGGAGTTGGACCTGGTGATCTCTGGAGGTCCCTTCCAGCCCCTAACATTTTGTGATTCTGTGACTTTGTTAGTTTTTTTTTCTTTCTGTTGTATATGGTTCATCTTTCTGCTGGTAAAAATTGCATTGCCAGAAGAACCCTGGGCTCTCAGCTCTCCACAATTCTTCAAGCATCCTAATGTCCGTGCAAAGGAAAGCCCTGGGCAATCCAGCAGCTCTGGATGGCTGTCAGTCATAGAAGGCAGATATGTGCCAGGCGGAGCAGGCAGGACAGAGCTGAGGACATCCATCTGAGCTGGCTGGTCCAGGGAGTGGATGAAGCCTGAGATGTTGCTGAGCAGAAAAAAAAAGAAAAGGCAAGATTTTGCAGCAACTGAATTTTTAAAAATATAAATAATCATTTTCAGTCAATAGTGATAGGATTAAGGTGGATGGTGTCTTTACAAATGATGACTCCTTGTTGTATTGGAGCAGAACCACCAGACACAGGGTCTGTCAGAAGTGCTTTTGGCCCAGGAGAAGCCTTGGTGCTTGTCTCCTTCAGCAGTGACCCTGCACAGCTTTGCAGCCTGAGAGCAGTAGAAGCCGGAGCTCTTGGGAGAGGCACGGGAGAATGTGTCTCGAATTCCTCTAGATGGCACAGCACCTTGACAAATGTGGGAATGAACCTGCTGTCAGCAGATGGCTCGCTTTTCCGGTTTAATTGTGGTAAATTGTTCTAATTCCACCGTGAAGCTGGAGCTCCTTCTTAAGGCAAAAGGGGCTTTTATGACCAAAGCCCTGCATCCTCTATCAGCCTCTCAGGACACAGGGGCTTTGTGCTGTCTGCTCTAAGAAGTCATGCAGAGATGGGGTACATCCCACTGGTGGTTCTGCACTGTGGAAAAGCTGAATGAGGAAAATTTGAGTTGTGCTTGATTCTTGTTATTCTGCAGCGTGCAGAGATTTTTCTACTTTTAGAACAAGTAACTGTATGCTCAGGATTCAGCAGTGAGCTGCTATTCAGACAAGTTCTTTGCTCTCCAATACAGCTTTCATGAAGCCACTAAGTGCCATTGGTGTCCTATAACAGTAGCCCTGTGAGGGAGCTACCTGGTGGTTCCTACAGAGCTACAAGCCAGGTTGCTCCTTGAGTTACTATAGGAAAGCTGTCAGACCAAGCACATCCATCTTGCAGTAACACAACGTTTCCAGTGCCAAATGCACTTGCAGTGCTTTGCTCACCTTGTGAGTCTCATCTCTTTTTTCTGAAGCTACTGTTTCACTTTTAGGAGTGGACCACATATTTCTTCAAGTCTCACCTTCCTACAACATACATCCTTTTGGTGAGGACAGAAGAGTGGCAGGTTTTTAACCTCATCTGAGGACAGATTCTGCTGCCAGAATTTCTTGGTTTTATTTCTAACTCTGGTTGACACCTGTATCACTCCACCCCACTGAGCAAGCAACTTTTTTCATCTCCCAGAAAAGTCCCAGGGAGGGACTGGTCCTAATTAAACGATAAGCAATGTTTTATTTATTCCCAGCAAACTTCCCACTAGGGTCTCTGCCTCCCCAAATATTTTATTTGTGGTTAAAACCACAGTAGTCCAGGGCAAAGGGCCTAAGCCATACTGTAAATGGACTAAGTGATATGCACAATGATACAGAGCACGGGAGACTTACAGAAAGCTGAGCAAACTGAGATACACCCCACAGGGGAATGTACATTTCCCTTGACCACACAGCGCTCATCAAAAGATAATGAATATGCAAATCACTTTTGACATGCAGGGAAAGTTGCAGGCCCAGATTGCAGCAGCTGTACTGGAGCAACATTTTCCCCCCCAAAGTCACCTTGGCTGCTTTGCTGGGCTGAGCGCCTGTGGCAATACAAATGAGCAAACTGCTGGTCACCAAGGCCACTGCAGCTCCTCACCACACCAAATGTTATAGATCATTTCTAGCACCCCATGCTTGAAGCACATGGGGGATCTTAACACAGAGTATTTTTAGATGTGGTGTTTCTCAAGACATGATTGATCTGGAATCAAACCCAAGCACAAGTTGTTAATTGGGGATTGTGCTGGCTTCCTTGCGAGTGGCAGCTTGTTAAGGTAGAGAGACTGCTTATGTGAGAGCTGAAGTGCGAACCAAGATCATCTTGCTGATTGTTTCTAGTTTACACTGGTCAGTTAATTTGCACTAGATGTGCTGCTCTACAGTTATAAAGAAAATAAAGAAACATGCTAGGCAGGAGGAGTCGTGTAACTAACCAGAGTCTGTCTGCTTTCAGTGGTTGCAGTGTTTGAAGACTACAAAGTTTAGCGTACACAGTCCTCCTTTTGGGTCAAAACTGTGCTTCCATTTGTGCTTACAGTTTGTAACTTAGAGTCATGCCTTTCCCTGTGTGGCCTACCGCTGTCTAGTTGTGTAGAGCTGCATCTGCTGCAGCTCTTTTCCTTACATCACAGATAATGAGAGTATGGCTATTGGTAATCAGTAAGCAGCTATGGACTGTCATTCCAGGCACTGTCTGTTTTAAATCTTGTAGAGGGAGATTTTGCACAAAACGAGTCATTGAAGCTCGCTCCTTCTGTGTGCTCTGCAGCCACCAAAGTCACTGCTCTTTGATCTCCTTTCTCAGTGTGTTGAAAAATAAAAACCGGGAACATCTCTGCACCAGGGCT
Organism: Dryobates pubescens; assembly: GCF_014839835.1. Taxonomy (NCBI): domain Eukaryota; kingdom Metazoa; phylum Chordata; class Aves; order Piciformes; family Picidae; genus Dryobates; species Dryobates pubescens. The sequence continues at coordinate 46,053,332 of NC_071612.1, forward strand.
TCCAGCAAAACTGCACCAGCCTTAGCAACATCAAAGGTTTTCAGGGAAAAGCATGTGTGTTTGGCAAAGTGCAACGATGCCACCCTCCTGTTGTGTATGCCCCTGCTTTCTGTGCACTACCCCCAGCAGTTCTGGGAAGCCAGGAACAGCACGGCTTCACTCGCACGCTTTGTTTTGCATCTGGAATTGCCCAGGCTGCATGCACGAGGCCAGTCTATGGCTCTGGAGAGCTTATTAAAAGGGACTCGGGGATTTAAAAACAACACTTCTGTCAGGAAGCTTTCCACCTGTTATTGCCATAAGTGACAGCTCGCATCACCTGGGCAGGCCAGCATACACTGCAGCATCCGCGTCATGGGCTCAATCAGCCCATGTCAGGCTCTGGTGATTGAACAGATGGTTTTCAAACCTCATTTGTCCCTACTTGCTAGTCTTCTACAATGCACAGCTCGTACAGATCACGCAGCCAGGGCTCAGTGGCTTCATTCAGAAAGGAGCTAAGCACAGCAACACAGCAGTGTCCCCCTTCTGCTGCTACACTGAAGGCAGTAGGCATCAAGAGAGCACTGTACCTGGCAGGGCAAAGTCACTAATGCTGTGTACCTGGCAGGGCTAAGTCATTAATGTATGTAAATGTAGCAGCAGAAAGGAAAACGAGGTGGACAGATGTGTGATGCTTTGGCATAACTTTGGCTAGAAAGGAAAGAAAGTGCTACTAAAGGCTGCTGGAAAGGTTGCACACCAGCAAAGTGACTGGAACAGGAAATGTCTGTGTTTTGTGTTGCCTTGTTCTTGCCTGGTCTTTAGCTGTAGCATAATAAAATTGATGAATAAACATAACTCTGTCCCATTGCACATTTATAGTTTAAATCCTGTGCTAATCCTAGCAGTACAGCCTATTGTACCTGAAAGCAAAGGAGGAAAAAAACCCCAACCCTGGCTCCTAGCTAAACAAGTCCTTCCTCTGGAAAGGTAATTAACAGCTGGTCTCCATGGAGGCTTTATCACAAAATCAATAGTAGTCAGTTCTGATTTCCCTTGTTCTTCTTTACTTTCTGCTGCTTTCACTGTTTATAAAAATGCTTGTGGGTTTGGCTGTTGGACTGTCATTGGAAAAATGAGGCTAAGAGGGTTGTGTCAGCTGAATAGCAGCTCACTGCATTAAATCAGGTAAGTTTGCTTTGTAGAGAGATTTTGGCAAATCTTTATTTCAGGATTTTGTTCTACCTTCATTTCCCTGAGCTTTCTGTTACAAGCTGCCAATTTTATCTTCTGTGTGCCACTAGAAAAACCATACAAACATTATCACTTTCTGTTGATTTTTAACCTCAATAATACAATATAAGACACTTTTTTTCAAAGACCACGGTGAAAGCAGCTGCCCTTAAGCATAAAACCAGTGGCAAAGTGGAAGATGGAGAGGTTTCTATAGTTGTGCTCCCTCTAGGATCATCTGGAAAGGCTTTAGAAATCTGGAATGGCTTTAAAAGAAATCATAAATAATGAAAGCTAGTAATCACACAGTTAAATGTACAAATTTTATCGAAAAGGAAAGGAACAGATGGACATTTATTGAAATAAGGATATTCTCGTAAGAGAGGAATTGCACAAGAAAGCTGACAGTTTGTCTGTTAAATGGGCAGTTAAACCAGACCAAGTGGTCCTCTAAAAGTCTTACCATGGGTGACACAAAAGTGGGCCTGATGTGGAAATCACCGGATGAGTTTCTCTGGCTGGTGATATGAAGGGGGTTGGATTAGATGCACACAGTGTTTTTCTGCTGATCCTAATCACACGACCATTTTAAGCGTCTAGCTGCCTGGTATGGTCCGCATGGCTTGTAGCTCTCTTTTCATCGGTCTTCTGAGAAGAAAGGGCTCTTTCTCAGATAGCTTGCACCAAGTCCACAGAGGACTTAGAAATTAAGTCTGATTTCCCATGCTTTTCTAGATCAGCTAACCTCTTGTTACCTTTCTCTCTACCCTTTGCTTGGCTTTTCCAGTTCTCATTTACTGTGACCTCCAGGGCTGTAATAAGAAGGGACTTGAAACTGAAGAACGTTCCCTTATCTGTTGGCTGCATCCCAAGAGAGCAGAGCTGCCTGGGAACGTGGACTTTATGGAGTACCAGGGTGTTAAATATTTATTATATAATGTGCAACCTACACACCATAAAGGCCTTCTTTCCTCCCTATCCTCCTTTCCAGCTTTTTTTAACCCCTAATAAACTCACCAGACTACAAACAACAGAAAGGAAGAACTCAAGACAAGCTCTGCTGCTCTTAATATTATTGACAGGGAACAAACTGCTGCCAGCAGAAGGATACAAGGAGGACATTTTTCTTTCTCATACAGTGCTCTGGATTTTTTCCTGCGGATTCTGTATTGGGTTTTCCCCTTACTGTTTGTAACAAAATGGGGAAATGAGATTAAAAATTCAATACTGAATGCAAACAGACATTCAGGTTATACTTTGTTCAGCAGTGCTTCATGTTTACTTTACCCATATAACCTTTCCAGACATTGGCCACTTCTGGTATGATAAATAAATACTATCTTTAAAATAGAAGCTTTACCTCACTGCATATGTAATAGATCTGGAAACACAGACACTAAACAATCACCACAAAGAGGAAAAAGCCATTTACAGGTGCTGAGGTGCCTATTAAGACATGAGCTTTTATATCTACAGGAAGATGAAGAGTGAGAACATGTTGATGTAATACCACATCTGTAAAAGCTTCATCTCCATGGATTGATAGGAAATGCAAGTTCTGTAAAGAAAATGTTAGGGGGTGTTGTAGTTTGAGCTGGGTGCCCCCCTGGGGCATTCACTTCCTGTGTCCAGAAGTCCAGCCCAGAGGGACGGACACAGGAAATTGTGTATTCCCTACCATAATTCTTTGCACCACTATAAGATCCAGTGCGGAGTCTGGCACTTCCTCTTTCCTTCCCTCTCCGAGACTTGGTAACTGGGGGAGAGATCTCCCGGCCATGGGCCTGATTGGGCCCAAGGCCACAGGGGGATGGGCAGTCTCAGGCCTGGCCAGCTGAGACTAGCCCAGCAGAGGGAGGGGGAAGAAGGAGCCCTGGGGGTTTTGCATGCACCCTCAGGTGGGGATGGGATCTTTCTTTGTCACTGTGCTTTGGGTGTTCTGTAACATTCACTGCTTTCTATTTAAACTTTCATCACTTTTGCAATCCGTTTGCCTGAGTCGTTATTTCTGCCTGTGGTGGGGAGGGGACCTGCCCCAACCCATTACATTTTTTTGGCGCCCAACGTGGGGCCAACTGCAGCTCGGATTGCAAAAGATGGAGAGTTTAAATTTAGTTCTGGGCGTCGGTCTGGGTTTGGAAAGTTGGGGCTCAGGTTTTGTGTTACCGGGGCGACTGTGTGAACTCCTGTGGGCTGCAGAAGGATAGCTGGTGCGTAGCTGATGGCATGGAAGTCCCTCCTGTTGTTTGGGAACAGCGAGGGGTGGTTCTTTCTGTGACTTTCTGCCCAGGGTAGCTTAAGAATGCTCGAGTAGCCTAAGAAGGCGAGACCTGCCTTCTCCTCGTTCTCTGTGGAGCGGCAGGGAGCGGAGGAGGGGCAGCGGCAAGCAGAGTGTGGTCGGCCCGCGGCCGCTGCGGGGAGCGGACACCCGCGGCGAGCGGGCAAGCGACTGCTGGAGGTGACTCGGACTCTGCATCGCGGCGACAGAGACGGCGGGGGCCGAACCGGGCCGCGTTCAAGCGGCGGCGGCGGCACCGCCCGAGCCGGGCTGCGTTCAGGCGGCGGCGGCAGCTGTAAATCTTTCCCTGGTGTTTTCGGACGTGTTCCGAAAATGGCGCCGAGCACCTGGCTCCGCCTCCCTGCTTCTTCAGCGGGCTGTGGCGCAGCTCCTCCCTCTGCCGGGGGTGGAGGTTGTGCAGCCGGATGCTGTCCTGCCGCGGTACGCGAGCGCCCAGCCGGGGGGTGCGAAGTGCCTCTGACATGCATCCGTGTAGCTTTGGTCCGCGCGAAAGCGGTTGGCTGTGGCACCCTGGATGGATTGAAAAAGGCAGTCGTGGAGCCGGATTGTTCCGACTGGCCTGCCCCAGGGGTGGAGAATTTGCCGCTGAATATGAGAGTAGAGGCTTGGCTGAGAAGTTGTGAGGTATTTCCAGGTGACCAGGATGTCCCAAGGAGTCCACAAGGAATTCACGCTGCAGGAGGACGACTGCGTCGCTGGGAGGTTCCATCACATGAGGAGAAGAACTGGAATGGACTGATGCTTGAGCCTGAATGAGAGACTGTTTGAGTGGACGCCCAGATGAGGATATGGACTCTGCCGGACATGTCATCAGAAGTTTTCTGATCTGATGATGTGTTTGGGTGCAAGGATTATGGTATGAAATACAGGGGTGGCATGTTGTAGTTTGAGCTGGGTGCCCCCCTGGGGCATTCACTTCCTGTGTCCAGAAGTCCAGCCCAGAGGGACGGACACAGGAAATTGTGTATTCCCTACCATAATTCTTTGCACCACTATAAGATCCAGTGCGGAGTCTGGCACTTCCTCTTTCCTTCCCTCTCCGAGACTTGGTAACTGGGGGAGAGATCTCCCGGCCATGGGCCTGATTGGGCCCAAGGCCACAGGGGGATGGGCAGTCTCAGGCCTGGCCAGCTGAGACTAGCCCAGCAGAGGGAGGGGGAAGAAGGAGCCCTGGGGGTTTTGCATGCACCCTCAGGTGGGGATGGGATCTTTCTTTGTCACTGCGCTTTGGGTTTTCTGTAACATTCACTGCTTTCTATTTAAACTTTCATCACTTTTGCAATCCGTTTGCCTGAGTCGTTATTTCTGCCTGTGGTGGGGAGGGGACCTGCCCCAACCCATTACAGGGGGTTTTGTTTATTTGTTTTGAAGTTTGGATACTTCTTGACCTTCTTTCTGCTCTCAAAATAAATGAAACCTATTTCCAGAAACAATAAAGGAAACACACCTCTCTCTAGACATATTTTTATGTTTTGGAGGTAAAAACAGTAGCTGATCTGAACTAGGCATGAACAAGGATTTCTGGATCAAGGTTTGACATGCTGCTATACAGGATGGCACATTGGAATGGAAGCTGGGACTGAGACTCGCTGGGACAAATGAGCAGTCTCCTTTTGCCATCTCCCCTGGATTCCAGGGGGTTTCATCCAGCACTGTCATTCAGGGGGTTTAATTTTAAGAAATACAAAACATCAACAAAAGAGACCCTGTCCTTTCTAAAGTCAATAAAAAGATATTTAGGGAATTCAATCCAGCTGAGTTCTCCCAGTGCACAGATGAGTTGAAAGCACCAAGTTTCTCTTTCAGCTCTGTAAATCATAAAGGTTTTCTTATAAGTTCATCTCCAGGCACTCTCTTCTGCCAGATTTAAAAGCTTTTCTATAATCTTGAATTATTTTTAGCTGCATATAATGTGCCAGCACTTCTCACACTATTACAGGTACAAAGAACAGCCACAACAATGGTTTGTAGTATAAAAAGTTGATGAGTGTATAGCTGATTTTTTTAATTAGCCGGCCAAACCCACAGATGACTACTCAAATGAAACAATAATTTGCAAGAAATACAGCCTAACAAAAAGACTGAGCATAGCCATCTGCAGATCCCACATACAGAGAAATGTTTCACTATATTTACTCTTACTTGCTATGATAAGATGACTACTCCATATACATTAACTGCAAGGAGTAGCAAAATAAATTTTCAAGTCACAGAAAGGATGTCCTGTTTTCCTGCCTACTGAAATGATTATCCCTACTCTTTTTCTGGTGCAAAACTCATTTGTGTTCTGTTTCACATGAAACTCTAAGAAGCAGATGCTCTTTTGGAAGAGACAGGTTCTTTATGCTTCCAGTTTGGAGTGTTATGCACAAAGAGATTTTAGATTTTCAGTGTGTCACTACTGGCTGATCTACTAGAGCAGCCCTTCTGTGGTGGATGCCTGGGCCAGAACCAGCTCTGCTGCCCAGACCTGAATCTGGTCAGATGTCAAGTCTGCACTTTGATAAATTCCTCATCAGATTTTGGATGCTTTGGATAAGGCTGAAGGTATTAAAGGGCAGCATACTATTGTCATAATTTTTCTAGCAACAGCCAAGTTATGAAAGGGATATGAAAACAGATGGAGCAGCAGCAAAGAAAGGCAGAGCACACATTCTTAACTATTGGCTCCTGATTTTCCAGGGATACCTTTCAAATCAGCCTTTTTTTTTTTTACTTCTTGTGTGAAGGAGCTGGTTTGGGAAAGATCCAGGCTGCTCAAGTTGTAATCCTGATTCATGCCTGAGGAGACTTTTTATTGCATCTCATAGCCTTGTCACATCACACAGCTGTAACACCTCTGTGCCTGTTAATGTTTCTGTGTACTCTTCTCAGAGCTGCTGTAACTGAAGCTTTAATGGGGCAGATATTATTTGTTGCTTATTCAGGAAGTGAATTCATGTTGAAATCCATGTGGTGTTGCCCTGAATAGGACATGGGTAGTATGTTTGTTGAAGTCTGACTGGAATAGCTTTCAAATTAATGGGTAGTCTTTAGCTGACTTCCATGGGCACGCAGCTGAGTAGTGCAAAGATGCATGTAGAGTAAGATGCATCTTCATCTGCTCATCCTAGGTCACTGAAGATACCCTGAAGTCAATGGGGCTATGTTAGCTTGTCCCAGTAAGATAGTCTGTCTGTGTGAAGATACAGGAATAAAATGCCTTACACATGGAGAGAGCCTGTGAGAACATACAGGAAAATAGCTGGACTTGTGGGAAGACAGGAAATCATTTAACTGTGAAGGGGAAAATAATACCTCCAGCTGATTATTGCCAAGGAATTGCATGATGGCCTGTGGAAATATGGAATATTTTTCTTTGGAGCTCTGTGGCAGTGCTCAGTCCTCTGGCCTTCTGGGACCTGCAGGGCTTTCTAAGACCAGCTCAGAATTCATTCCAGTGATTTTAAGTGGTACATACACAGCCTCGCACAGCAGTGAGCAGGCGGGTGGGATCACTAAGCCTGATCTAGAATGGTGGTGGTTGTCACAGATAGGTCAGGGAAAGGGGTGTTCTGGGCTTTTGATAGCACTATTAGCACTGAGACTGTGGGAAGAATTACATCTTCTAGCATGGACAAATTAATAATTTATTCAGTGGGATAGGTTCCTGAATGCCAGCAGGATGAAAAAAAAGTGTGTAAACAAAGTAGTCTAACACCTGCTGTACAGCTCTTTGCATTAGCAAACCAGGGTAACTTGTGGTCAGAGCAGATTGCAGCAGGGAGAGCCACAAGGGCAGCACTGACTTCCTCTCATGCCCATGCAAACTACACAGGCACAGCTTGGCTCTGATCCCAGTCGCTGGCACACAAGTCTAAATACACCACAGAAGAATTGCTTTGGTTTCCCACTTGTCATGCCTGAGTACCATCCAAGGCTAGGAGCTGGCAGAGGAAACTGAGACAGACGGCTTCTCAGACCCCTCCTCATCCAAAGGTCTTCAAGTCCTTGTATTCCTCTAGAAATCTGTTTGGATTTCCATTCACCAGCAAGGAATAAAGAGCAATATGGCATCTACCACCTTATTCTCCCATGGCTGCTAAAACCCAAAGGCAAAACCCTTTCCCTTATCCCCTAAAAAAAGGGAAATGTGTGCTGAGACCTCCCACATCACCAGCATGTCTTGTTTCCAACTCACACCTTCCTACTCTTTTTCCTCCAGCCTTTCCACTGCTTTTCCAGCTTTGTATAAACACTTCAAAACCTGTCTCAGCTTCGTACACCAAGTGCACAGCAATGCCAGGATTGGCCAGGGTTATCAGCAGGAAGTCTCAAATCCTGCACCAGATGGCTGAGAGAGTCTAGCAGTTCCTAGCAGTGGGGGAGGCAGAGGAGTGACAGTCTGACATGACTATAAGGAAATATTTTTTTCCTCCACAGCACACTTGTCTCACCATTTGCAGAGCTGCTAAGCCATACGGTATACTGCCAGAAGAAACAAGCTCGGGGAAGTGAAGTGAGGGCACCACTTCAGTCAGTGGGCTTGGCTTCCTGCAAGGAATTTTTACTTCTCACCCAGTTGCTTTCCTTGCTTTAATACTGGCTATTGTGGAAGCAAGGGGTTCATTAAGGAACATTGCTGGTTCTTCCCATACATTTTTGAGATAAAAAGAGTGGTAGAATTAGGTGACTGTAAATGAACTCTGGGTGTTTGATTTTGTTTGGAGTTCGTAGGAGTTTGGGTTTGGGTTTATTTTGGATTTGGGTTTATTTTGGGTTTGAGGTCTTAGGGGTTTTGTTATTGTGAGTTATTTTGGGGGTTGGGCATAGTTCTGAATGCTGGGAAAGGGGCTTGCTGAGGACAGTCATGGTGTTGCCTGTCCTTACAAGAACTGCCAAAGAGGATAACTGCTTATACACTCTTTTTCTTCAGCTTTCAAAGTTTTTAAACTACTCCTTCTCTTACTCATGTTGCTGAGGCAAACTGTAGCTTGTCCACACTATATGAACTTGATCTCAAATAAATTAAAGCAGACCATGACATTCTAGAGTACCTTTCTCCTTACACAGTAAAGCCACTCTAAAATGTCAGCCCTTAGTGAAACTGTACTGCCAAAACATAGGAAAGGTGCATGCACACTACATAATGTACAGAAAAATGAGCTAGATGAGATCCTTGTTGGCAAGTAGTTAGCCATAAAAGCTCACTGGCTACACAAGTGTCAAGAAGGGTGTATGGCGTGGCACTGTCTCAGCTCTGCTGCTTGACGTTGCTTGTTCAGGACAACCTGGCTCGCTTCCTTCCTGCTCTACTGCAACAATGCAGCATAGATGTACCTTTGGAGGTTGCTGATAACTCCAAACATTTAAAGCCACGTTAGACAAGGAGGAGGGGAAGGGAAGTAAAAGTTGCCCACTTCTGCTGATGATCTGGCTGTGGTTGGCTGAGGTTGTTTCTGCCAACTGCAGAGCTAGAAACTCAGTCTCCTGAGTACTGGCCAGTCTCTGCACTTGACCAGAAAGATGAGACACACTGGGGTTGCCAAAGCTCCACTTCACAAGGCTGCTGGCAGAGACTGTGCTACAAAGAAATGGTCTTCCAGTAGATTTGTAAGCAAATACCACCATAAAGTGAGAGTTACTCTGCATCAGAGCTTCTCAATCTGACAATACATGTATCCAAACCTAATTTATGTTTCCAAGTAAAGTGGCATTTAGCAGTTTGCATGTTTGGTTGGTTGGATGGTTGGTTGGGATTTTTTTTAATTGGTTGCACACCCCTAATGTGGTTGAGCATAGATTCATCAGTATTTCAAATAAACAGGCTCTTTGCCCCAAGACAAATTCTCCAAAGTGACTGAGATCTCCATAATTCAAACTGATGTGCTAGGAGAACTAGAGATGTTTTCTCCTCAAGAAGTACAGTGCTGTGGCAATAACATTAGTGGCACCAAGCTGAAAAGGTAAACAAAATGATGGAACACTTTGGGATGAACATCAATCAAAACCTCAGGGAACCTGGGGCAGGTTCAGAGCAGGATCTATGCTCTGCATGTTGGACCCCTTCTGCCAACCTTGGCACTGCTCCCATATAGCCATATTGTGGTATTACAGATCATCTGACAAGAGATGGATGTCACACAAGCACAGCCAGGAAGAGAACTTATTTGTCGCCAAAAGACCATATGATTCATGATTTTCTTTTAAAGCTTGCCACTGCATTCCTGTCTCTAGTGTGCAAGTGTCTTATATAATGCTGAATCTCACCAATTCAGGACTGACTTTTCAGCATTCCAGCCCTCTCTCTTCCCAGGATTTCTCAGCCTGAAAAATGTTAACTATGCTAAGATAGCTGTTCCTGCAGGGAATGCCTTCAGTCCCTTACTGTATACTGCAAACAGCCTGGGAGACTCAGCATGCTGGAAGAGTGAGCTTACTCTTGACATGAAAAAGAGGTGTACTTCTCCCTGGTAGAGTGAACAGGAAAACAACCATAGACTTGGAGTTCACCAGAAAATGTAGAAGCAGGGCCCCAAACCTCTCCCTGTCTGTTCTCCCATAGATGAAAGAACTCTTATGGGGATCTGTTTTCTTTCTATTCTCCAAAGGTGTTTTTCAAAAACTATAAACCTCTTGGGAAGGCAGCAGTTTGCCTACATGTCTAACCATGAGAAAGGACATTTAGCCACCTTGAAATCATTTTCTTTCATCACCTTTCAGTGTTTTTGCCAGAGAACCTAACCTGTGTCATTTGGTAGCCACCTTGTGAACACAGAACAAATAGTACACGTTCGATCTGTGAGCTGGGATAGGTTTACATTTGCATTTACAGCTGAAAACTCAACAGCTGTCCCTGGGCTAAGAGTCCTAGGGCTCTGAGAAAGGCAGATGTCAGGATCTTACTTGTAATGTAACAGCCATTTATGCACAGAAGGGGGTGGAAAAGGCATCAAATACAGTCTTTTCAAGGCACTGCTTACCCATATTTATTTTGAAAACAGGAACGCCCTAAGAACACGAAATACAAGATATGGGAAACTAATACTTACTTGACATTGAATGTGTAATCATTGTTATTTTTCTCTAGGTAGTTATTACACATTTGAAAGAACTTGTTTGCTTCTCTTTAAGTCGTTGCAACAGCAAACAGGCAAAATTGTTACTGCTGTTGCAGTAACAAATACAAACAAATAAAAATATCTCATCCCGTTTTACTTAGCTAAATGAAGTTTGTGGCTAATTGCTTTTCCAATGTCTTTGGACCTGAGGATGATAGTTGTGGTGGAAGGAAGGAAATTATACAGTGTATGACTGCTAATTAAATTGTTATAATGCTTGTGGCGGGGAAAAGAGCTTATCCTATAATAAGTACACCCAAAATACGCTGAGAAGGAAACCCACAACTCTGAATGAGCTTGTTCCTGCTTGCACTAGGGGTTGTGGTTGTGGCTCACCCACCAGGGTGAACTCAGGTCCTTTGCAAATGGTTCAGCTGTGTCCTTTTTTGATAACACAGGTGGAGGCATTAGAGCCTTCAGACCTGCCCAGATGGCATGGGGAGCTGATTTGTGAGCAAACCAACCTCTCTGGGCATGCTATAAAACCAGCATGAGGAGAAGAGTATGGTGGGGGTTTTTTCAGTTGTTATCAAGTTTCTGAAGTAAAGGTAATGGACTTTTGGAGGTTCAGGTCAGTTTTGGGTAGGAGGAACTATGGTCTTAAAATTCTACTGGTCATTTTTATTCCTTCTGCCAGCCCACCATTCTTTCCTCATGGTCTGCTTTCCTGGGTTACCTTATGGTATGGCTCCTCTCACTAAATGGGGTCATGTAAAGCTATAGATATAAGCCTAACTCTTTCTGGAGTGTGAAGAACTGGTTACTGGTAACAGTTTGCATCACACCATATGCAGCCTCCAATTAGAAGCTGAATCTCTTCTGCTGAAAGCCAAACAGATGATCATGTGCTCACTTTTCCTGCATGTTGTCTTTAAAGTGACTTGGTCTCTTTCTAAGTAGAGGGGCTATGCTTGCTGCAAAGGCTGAGAAAGACATTTTCAAATGAAAAATTAATGGTTTAAGTCTTTGCTGCCCTTTCTTGATTGGAGACTAGGAATTTTGGGCAGTGATCTATTTTCATGTTAAAGTCTGAAAAAGCAACACTGCCTACTAGGGTGTTGTGGGGTTTTTTTGTTGTTGTTTGGTTGGTTTGTTTTGTTCTTGGGGAGGGAGGGCAATGAGTTTAATATAACTGGAAGCATTCTTCAGTTTCCTCTGAAAATTGCAATCAGACACAATGTTGATGTTTCTGTTTCATTTGCACATGGTGATGAAGGGAGTCTCAAAACATTTTCATGCTCCTGGGCCTAAATGAGATGAGACACATGGTTGGGGGAAGGAGGACACCCGTACTAAATCCCTTATTTCATTCCTTTCCCCAGTGCTCCTGAAAAACCACCAGCTGAAATTGCATCTGTCCAAAGAATGTCTGGCTTTTCCTCAGCAGCATCAAAGGTGAGTAAATGGTCGGCAGGGACTGCAGACAGTTTGTGCAGGTGGGCAGAGTGTCTACATCTCCCCCCCCCCACCCCCAGCTGGTCATGTAGGCTCTGTTTTCTGTACTCTGACCATCCCTCAGCCTGCCTTATATTGACCTTCAACAAGGTGAAGCTGGTTTAAAGAGTGCCTGTGGCCTGGAGATGCCCTACAGTTAATCTCCCCTGGCTATATTGGGTCAGTCTTTTTGTGTGTCCCGCCTGTAAACTGGGTAGCAACTAGCACAGGATTGTGTGGGAGAGAGCAGAAGAATGGGCAAGCTAAGACTGCAAAGGGTCCAAACAAAGATCCAAGTGCCCCATGATTTGTGTAACAAGTTTTTCTAAAGTACTCTCTACCCACGTTTTCTACTTAGAAAAACCTATTATGGACCAACAGGCTGGTTAAGGCATAATTTTGCTCATTTGGTTAAACTGTTGTGTCTGGCAGTGAGATTATTTTGGTTTCTACTACTTTGACTGGAATTAATTAAGCCTCGTTTTGAAGGAACTACCAATCTTAAATCAGATTTTTAAATGCCACAACCACATGCAAAGCCTTAATCCAGTTTAAATTCATCCAGCTGGTTTCTATTTGTATAGTTAATGTACTAAGGATCATGCAACCACAGACTAGGAATCTGAGTACCGCTAAACCCTGAACTCAACTCCTGGTACTGATGTTTTTCAGGAGGTGCAGTGGGGCAGGGTTTGGGGTATAGTTTGGGAAGGTGTTTTGGGGATGTTTTGAATTTTCTGACATCATTTTGTGTGTGTTTTCAGTTGGTTTGGGGGGTCTTTATTTGGGGTCCCTTGGATATGGTTTTGATTTGGTGTCAGTTTGTGCATCTTTTATGAGTGGTTTTGGGGGTGTTTTGGATTGGGAATTGGGCAGGCTTGGGGGGCACTTTAGGTTGATTTTACAGTTATGGTATGGGAGGATTTCCTTCACAGAGTTTTGAGTCAGTTTTGGGGGTGTTTTGGAATGGTTTTGGATGTGGTTTTGGCATGTTTGGTGTTCATTTGGGAGTCTTTTGTGGACTTAGAATAACTGCAGGTCAACAGCACAGGTTGGATAGATGAGCTCTGGCGTGTAGAAACAGGCTGAGATTATCAACCTGGAAAGGATAGCTAAGAACCTGATGCTGGAGAGGAACACCATGGACATGGAGCAGATGTAACTAAAGGTTTAAACAATTCCACAAAGTCTTCAAGCAGCAGCTGTGGCTTAAACAAGAGCTGCATTCCTTTAGCTGAGCGAGGCAGAGGGGTAACCTTGATTGTGGCTAAAACAGTGGTGGTTTTTATATCACTCTTGAACCAAGCTAATCCTACCCAAACATCCAGGCTATCCCTCTGCTGCCTGCTGTGGCTCCTCTGCCATGTCAGAACCATTTGCCTTCTCTGCCAGTGGGAAAGGATGGCTGTTAAATTACTTTGGAAAGCATTATTTTTATCTGTGAGCGTTAAAAAGTCACTGCATTGAGAAATGTTCTGTACTTCTACTAATTATATTTAAGTAATTATAGGTCAGAATATTGTGGGTTGGGTTTTTTTTGTCTTTAGCTTTATGAAGACTGTTGCAATCCAGAACTCATGAAGTACTGTATTTTTTACTTTATGCTGTTAAGTTGTAAGCCAAAGAATAGAATAGAATTAACTAGGTTGGAAAAGACCTTTGGGATCGAATCCAACCTATCACCCAATATCATCAAATCAACTAAACCATGGCACAAAGGTCCCCATCCAGTCTCTTCCTAAACACCTCCAGTGATGGTACCTCTACCACCTCCCTGGGCAGCCCATTCCAATGGTTAGGAATAGAGACAGAATGTGGCAGTTAACACCACTTTTGCAAAAGGACAGTTCACTTTATACAAACAAAATATGAAGAAGGCAACATTCTAAGTAATATTTAAGAACTAAGACAAAGTGTGTTGTTTCCACAAAAAGTTTAATGGACTTGCCATTTCCTTCCTCTGCATGGCACACACACATAGCACTAAACAATTAACATGGTATCTTTGGATTACTCCCATATCATACTTGACATCTTTGGACACTCTTCCCTTGGAACCATGAGTGTGCAGTCAGACCCTATACTAACTATATGGCTCATAAGCAGGACTTTCTAGGATCTTGAATTTCCAGTATTTTCTGAAGCTGCAATTTTCTCAGTCTCACAAGTTACCTGCTTCATGGCTTAATCCACACACAGCAAGCTCTTGGCTGAAATGGGTCAGCTCTTCTAGGAAATCCATTCCTGTAGGCTTCTCTGGCTATGGCCTATATTTAGGGACTACACAACATATCAATCCTGGAATATGTGTAGGAGTCTGGGAGACCAAGACCTTCTGGAGCAATAACTTACTGTACAAAAAAAAAAAGGGGGGGGGAACAGCACAACTCCACCAGGAGATACTGAGACAATATCCATTGTCCCAGGCTCAAAAAGATAAGACCTAGAAGTTCAAATGGCCTAGGTCCCACCCAGTGATACACAAGTCCATTTTGATTGTGATCTCTGTGGTTAATGAAGAGTTATCTGACAGGGTGTGAAAGAGCTGCAGCTGAGGAGCAGTACAGACTGACAATCAAATGGAAGAGAAGGTGAACCAACCTCGAGCCCCTTCTTAATTTGATAGAAGAAGAGCTAGGTCTATTGAATAACAGAGCAAGCTCAGATTTGAGGTTAATTTGATGAAAGGGAAAACTGAGCTTCTCTCTGCTATTTTTACTCTTTGTTTTGTTCCAAAAGTATTGTGTTATTAGAAGCCCATGGTTTTGTTTCATGTGCAACAGAAAGGATTCCTGAAATCTTGACATTTCATGAGACAAGAAAATACATTATGCTCTCGCTGAAATAAGAAACAATTCTGAAAGCAGTAAAAAATAAATCTTGCTTAGAGTTGCTGTGGGAAAAGTAGCCTGAAGAAAGCTGAGAATCTGATTTCAAACAATTGACACCAACTGTGCTCCCACAATATGGCTTAAAGAACTTGCTTTGCTCAGAACCTCTGTTTTCATCTTAATGAAGAGGAATACCATATTAAAGACATGAGTCTGTTTCCCCCTTTGCTTAAATATGAGTAAACCCCAACTACATTTGGACTATCTCCTGAGCAAGAGATATCCTTCATTAAACAAAGATGGCAAATGCCCCCCTAAGACAAGCCACAAATGTTCATGTACCAGCACATACTTTCAGGTCATTTAGTGTTAGTGTGTTTGCAGTCAGATCTTTACTTCCTCTGTAAGTGCAAGAGTGAAGAGAAGGAAGCTAGGAAGCATCAGAATACCTACCATTATGTGCAGCTGCCAGGTAGAACTCTCCAGAATGTTTTATATTTGTTTGAAAGCTTAAAACACAAGGAGGGCAAAGACTGAAATTTTGAACTCTCAGAGAAGACAGGGATTGACATTATCTGTGCAATCTTTATTTAGTTTCTCGTATATGAAAGAATCATAGAAGGGTCTGGGTTGGAAGGGACCTCCAAAGGTCATCCAGTCCAACCCCTCTAAGCAGGGGCATCCTCCACTAGATCAGCTTGCCCAGAGTCCTGTCAAGCCTCACTTTGAGTATCTCCAAGGATGGGGCCTCAATTACCTCCCTGAGCAACCTGTTCCAGCATTCCACTACCCTCATGATAAAGAACTTGTTCCTAACATCCAATCTAAAACTACTCTTTAGTTTGAAGCCATTGCCCCTGCTCCTATCACTGCAGGCCTGTGTAAACAGTCTCTCTCCATCCTTCTAGTAGCCCCATGGAAGGTCATTATTAGGTCTCCCCAAGGCCTTGTCTTCACCAGGCTGGACAACCTCAGCTCCTTCAGCCCATCCTCATGGCAGAGGTGTTTCAGCCTCCTGATCATTTTCATAACCCTCTGAACCCACTCCATGTCCTTCCTCTATTGAGATCACCAGACCAGGACATTGCACTCCAGGTGAGGTCTTAGAAGATCTTTTGACACAGTCCAAGATGTAGGTGCACCTCTCCAGCTTGTCCAGGTCTGGCACATCAACAGCACCACTCTCTTGTGTTATACCCTTAGCATCAGATAGAAAGTCTGCAACTGACTCAACCTGTGACTCATTTTCTCATGCTTTAAGCCCAGAAAAAAACCAAAAACAATTGAAAAAAAAACCAACCCTGCCTTTTCCTATGTTTTCTTCCTCATGCATTGCCCACTCAGTGTGCTCCATAAGCCACTGGGTCACTAGTAAGAAAATAGAGATTATGTTCATGTATGATTGGAAAGAAGGCTGACAGCATTTACACTATCAAAATAACTACAAGAAAAGAAACAGCAAATCAAAAGGGTTTTAGCTTACATAGACTATCTACTAGAGGTTGATGCCTATATGTGATCCTGTCATTTTATGGACCCATGTCTAGCCCCAGTGCACAGTCTGCAATCATCTGCAACAGGACACTGTGGCAAAGATTGGAGCTGGTATGTTGAAGAACTAGGGACATAGTTCCCTAAATATGTTTGGGAGCATCACTTTAGGGATAAAGTAAGGAAAAGGGGAGGGGGGAAATCTTTAGTGGTTTTACTTTGCAGTAGTTCACCAGTTCTCTGGTTTCTTTGTCCAGATAAGTTTGTCCATCATTTGTGGTTATGGTTTAGCACGCTCTGAAAATTGCTGTGTAAGTCACCAGGGAAATTCTTATAAAAGAAAGCAGATGCTTAGCAAAATTCTTGAGAGAAGAGACCTTAGCTCTGAACAGTGTCTCTCTCAATGCAGGAGGCCAGTCTCTTTTCATTGATGACAAGTGACAGGACTAGAGGAATTGGTTACAAGCTGAGCTGGGGGAGGTTTAGGCTGGATGTTGGGAAGTACTTCTTCACTGAAAGGCTTATTAAACATTAGAATGGTCTGGCCAGGGGAGTGGCGGAGTCACCATTCCTGGGGGTGTTCAAGCAGTGCATAGACCTGGTGCTTAGGGCCATGGTTTAGTGCTGACCCTTTAGTATTGGGTCAAAGGTTGGACTGGATAATCTTTGAGGTATCTTCCAACCAGATATATTCTGTGATTCTGAGGGCAGTGCCAACTGGGGCAGTGGGTGCTGTATGACAGGTTGCATTATGAATGAGATAGTGTCTCTTATTTAGAATAGAATAAACCAGGTTGGAAGAGACCTTCAGGATCATCGTGTCCAACCTATTATCCAACCCACCTAATCAACTAAATCATGCAACCAAGCACCCTATCAAGTCTCCTTCGGAACACCTCCAGTGATGGTGACTCCACCACCTCCCTGGGTAGCCCATTCCAATGGGCAATCACTCTCTCTGTGTAGAATTTCTTTCTAACCTCCTTTGATTGCCTCATTGAAGAGGACAAGTGAGTGTTGTATATACACCTTAGTGCATTGTTGGGTGTGACTATAAAGATGTTGAAGCCTTACTTACCTGTAAGCATTCTAGCAGATGGAAAGGTCATCAGAAGGAATTTGAAGGTGGCCACTAGAGCAGGCATTGTGCTATTGCCAAGAAATGGTTGGGGACACTTCACTGACATTTCCAATCAACCTAGGAGCTGATTAAAGGGAGAGCTGGCCAGGCAGGCACTTTGGACATCACAAACATCACAGACTGAACCAGAGGAGCTAACAAAGAACATTGTGATTTCACAAGCATGTAATAGTAAGAGCTTGGCTCTGTATTGACATGCCTTGTATTTCTATATGATATGTACACGTGTGTGTCTTTCTGTTAGGACTGCACATTAACACACCCCCTAATGGCTTCCACCTCCACACCGTGTCCCTCATTTCTTTAAACCTATGAGCCCTTCAGGGCAGGAGTTGTCTCATGTGTTTGCCAGCTGAGTGTTACTGTAACACCGATTAGAATAACTACTCAGATGTGCTGACAGATGTTACTGATCCTTGAAATCTTACCATGATGTCCAAACCAGGATTTTGTTTCCTTTCATCAAAAATACCCTTTCCATTTAGAGCAAGGCATTATCCTGTAATGGAGTGATAAAACACCGTGACACACATGAAGCAGCTGTCACAGCTTCACTCAGCCAGGCCATCATCCACGTCTATTTCTTTATGACAGTGCCATGCTTATGTCATGGACAGGAAGGGCTGCAGGAGGGGCAGAGCATCGTGTCGTTTGTCCTGTTGCCCAAGGCAACTGAGTGAGCAGAGACCTTTGCAAGCTGCATGGAAAGACATCATTTTCATGGTCCTTGTCTTGCTTAATTATCACTTCAGCAATATAATTTCATTTATTTTTTTTCCATCCATCCCTGTCTAATCTTTATAAAGATGTCTCTTGGTGTAGAAAAGGTCAACTACAGAAAAAGCCATAGGAGAAACCAATACTAAATAAAGGTTAGGTGATTTGATTTGACTTCTGTAAGCAGCAATTGTTTTCTTCTTTGTGACATATTAATGAGAGACCTGACAGAAATGTCTGTATTTAGATTCTGTGAGAGATTTCATTATAATAGATTCTTAGAGACTTTCTTTTTGCTTGAGTAAGCTTGATGCTTAACAGGGCTGCCCCATGGCTGTAGAACCCTCTGCTTTGCTCTTGGAGCTCCACACAGCGTCATCCCTGCAAACATGTATATCCAGACAGGGGCAGAGTCAAAGAGGCTCTTGAAGTCACCTGAAGTCAGTAACCAAAATGCTAATCCAACCAAAGTGGCCAGCAAGTTTTGAAGAGATGTAAATTCTGCACTTGCAGAAAGAGGACATTCTCTCTGTTCCCTGTCATCTGTTAAATTCACATTTTTACTTAGAATTTACATAGAATAAACCAGGTTGGAAGAGACCTTCAAGATCATCGCATCCAACCCATCAACAATCCAACACCACCTAAACAACTAACCCATGGCACCAAGCACCCCATCAAGTCTTCTTCTAAAAACCTCCAGTGATGGCGACTCCACCACCTCCCCAGGCAGCCCATTCCAATGGGCAATCACTCTTCCTGTATAGAACTTTTTCCTAACATCTAGCCTGAGCCTTCCCTGGCGCAGCCTGAGACTGTGTCCTCTTGTCCTGGTACTGGCTGCCTGGGAGAAGAGAAAACAACAGACCATGTTCCCTGTTTGGTTTCTAGGAGTGACTACAGATACTCCAGACCTAAACAGACATGGCTTAGAAATAACACACACTTCAGAGACTAGAAGATAAAAATATAAAGGAACTTTATTTGATGATTTGAAAGCACAGAGAGATGCTTTGGGAAAAATAAAGCTAAAGTTCAGGTGCTGAACCCTTTAGGCCTTCTACTACAATTTTTTTTTAAACCTAATACATTTCCATCTTCTAGCCACTCAGCATGTGAAGCTGTAAGACTTAAGGGTCCTTTACACCTCACTATGCTTGCTTAATGATGTGATACTTACACTGGCTGGTGTTATTACCTTCTTTTTGGGTCGATTGAATTGAATGGTAAGGAGCTCAGATGGTTTGTGTCTATTCCAAAACATATACAGGATAGTCTGTTGGATCAAGGTGCTATAAAATAATAATACAAACAGGAGCACAGAGGATTGCAGGGGAAAGTCTTCCACAGAGTGGGGTTAAAGGGAGATTCAAGGTATGAGACTAGAGGAGTAAGGGAGTGTTATTTCAGTTGCAACAGGCTGAATACTGTTGATGAGTATCAAAAATCCAGAGGGTTTTCACAATAGGCTTTTACCTTGTCCTATCCATTTGTATGCAACACATCACACTTTCAGGCTTGTGGAGAAAGTGACCTTACACAAGGGAAAGCGAGAGCCAGCCCAACCACTGTGCTGCTCCAGGGCAGCCAATCCACAGCCAATGCCTTGTTGCTAAATTAAGCAACGGCCAGAGTCTGAAGCAGACATGGACTCAAGCCTTCATAAATTAAATTCCCCTGCAGCAATAGAAGCTTACAGGGAAAAAAGCAAACAGTGCTCTTACAAACCCATTCATGCATTTCCAGACTAACTTTTTTGTGGGTTTTGGAGTTGGTTTTGGCCACTCCTGAACAGTTCACAGCTATTAGTAAATAAATGTTGCAACAGATTTTTTTTACTATGTGATAATAGAGCATTTATAGTATTACTGAAATATTTACTGAAACTAAACAGTATTATGCGTGCAAAACCCAAATCTCATCTGCAGGAAAACTGAAACAGAAGCAGCATAAATGTTGGATTGTAATTATGCCTAATTGCAGAAGCTTTGAACTAAAAAAGATTTGAATCTTTCCACTTGCCAGGCTTGATTTAGCACTTCATTAGTCAGATTTTGCACCAGTTACGCAGCTATTTTGGAATTCAGCTGGAGTAGCACAGCAGTGAATAATGGGCATGCTTTACAGATGCACTGCTTGTGGAGCTGGAGGTTTCAGGGCATCTAAGGTTGAACTCTAGAGGGCTGACAACCAGGCATCACCTGAATTTCCTCTCAAAGGAAGAATATCAGAGCTTTTTGTGTGTAAAATGGGAATGGTATGCTTAAGTTAATGTGTCCTGCAGGGATGCTAAGAATAGAATAGAATTAACCAGGTTGGAAAAGACCTCCGAGATCATTAAGTCCAACCTATCATCCAACACCACCTAATCAACTAAACCACGGCACCAAGCACCCCATCCAGTCTCTTCCTAAACACCTCCAGTGATGGTGACTCCATCACCTCCTTGGGCAGCCCACTCCAATGGGCAATCACTCTTTCTATGAAGAGCTTCTTCCTAACATCCAGCCTAAGCCTCCTCTGATGCAGCTTGAGACTGTGTCCTCTTGTTCTGGTGCTGGCTGCCCAGGAGAAGAGACCAACCCCCACTTGGCTACAACCTCCCTTCTCCAGGTTAAGCAACCCCAGGTCTCTCAGGATCTCCTCATAGAGCTTGTGCTCCAAACCCCTCCCCAGCTTTGTTGCCCTTCTCTGGACACATTCCAGCAACTCAACATCTTTCCTAAACTGAGGGGCCCAGAACTGGACACAGTACTCAAGGTGTGGCCTAACCAGTGCTAGGCCCACTTGAAATTATCATCTGGAAACGCTTTTGTCGAATCCTGCAAAGACACTTTCCTTTTAGTGCCAGTCCAAAGAAAAGGCAGGGCCTTGGACCTATCTTCCTGGTTTCTGTGTGAAACCTTCCCACTTTGCCTGGTCAGCTGCACTGTGGCATCTTGCACTTATGTGGCAACAGAGAATGAGGTTTCATTGGTAAAGCCTTGTGCAAATAAGGAATCCAGAACAATTCAGGCCAAATGAGTTTATAGTCTCCATCACAACTTATTCTCTTGTGTGGCACCACTCAGCCTTTCCAGGAGAATCGGTTTTTCTAAGGCCACTTTTTGCTGTGATTTCCCTGCTTCAGTAGTAACTACTACATGGGAAAAGCCATGAAAATATTTTTTTAATCTTTCAAACCTTGAAAAAGCAACCCTTCCTTTTGAATTAACCCCCTGAGCATGACATCCATTGTAAGGCAGACATGGTCTTAGTTATAGAAACAGAAAGGCCAACTTCTTCTTTCTGAAGCAAAACTGAGATACGATTTGGTTTTGTATCAGTGTTGAAACAAAATGGTAGAGGAGCACTGGGACCTTATCCATGACTGACTTACATACAGTTCCACAACAGCTTTGGCCAAGTCTACAATCTGGTGGTTTCACTCCTTTTCCCAGCCTTAAGGTTGTAGAGGGTCCTACACACTTCAGATGAGATCTTTTGGGGACCTGGTATAGCTAAAATTAATAATTTGGAGAGTGATAGATTTTTTTGCCTGGATTAGCACTCTGGTCCAGTTCATGGTGCAATCAAGGGAGTGTTTATGCTTGCCTGGGGAGAGGCAGAAGTGTGCAGCTCAGGGAGAGAAGGCAGGAGGGGCTGTAGCCAGTACAAACTGCCCTGAAAGTACACTCCCACACATCCTTCTGGCAGAATCCAAGCAAAGACTGTCTCTGGTCCCTCTGCTGAAAGACGAGGCCAAATAGCAGGGACCAAACTCCACTGAATTTTATAAATTCCTTTATCCTTCACAATAGGAAAACTGCATTCAAACAGACGGGGAGTATCCTATCTTCTAGTCAGCCATGCCCAGGAATTGCTTGGGCAAGTGCTACCTGGCACTGATAAACAGATGAAATACATGAAGGCACAATGTTCTGGTCTAGCAAGTTACATCTATGTGCCCCCCGGGCCCTCTAGGAGCTTGAACTTTGCTAGATCAACATTTGCTCTCCACAAAAACCATAGTCCAGCTACATGCCTTGCACTGTATGAGCCCTGTGGGTTGCACAAGGAGCAGAAAATCCATACAAAGAGAGAAAAACATCTTCAGTAACTACCTTTTTTCCCCTTGTTGAATTCCCTCTGTACCTTGATTTTGTCTAAAATGGCTGTTCTTGCTCCTGCATCATACAAGCAGGGAAGTCTTGAGGGAGACCGGGCTAAGTCTGAGCTCAGTGGCTATGGAACACAAGCATATTACTGTCCTCTGAGAATGCAGTGAACAGCACAGGCAGCAGGAGGAAAAACAAACCACACACTGCCAACTCGTACAGAAAAGCAACATGTTGATTACCCTGCAAACACACCACATCTCTGCCTCTGAAAGACTTGAAGTTAATTCATTTTCTCTCCATTGACTTCACAATTTTCTTCAGAAGTAAGTTCAAGGTGGCACACCAAGGCTAAGTACATGAGAGGCTCTTGGGCAGTACTGCCCTGGTAAATGTTTCCAGCATGCTTTCCAACGTACAGTTATGACATTTTCACAGGCACATTGGCTGAGTGGGAGCATGGTGCATTTTGCAGAAGTTTGAACATTTGAAAAATCAAGTGGGCTATAGGGGTTGGAGTATTTTTCAGGTGTTGGGGTGCTGATTTATTTATTTATTAATTAAGGTTCTGCTCCTTCTGGAATGTTACAAAACTCCCAATGCATTTCTGAGAAGGAGCTGACTTGCCTTATCCCTCCCTAGCATGGGCTGTACCTTCCCACATTTTCTTTTACCTGGAATACACTCCCCTTACACAAGGCTAGGCTGGGTCAAGAAGTTAAAACCTTTAAAAAACATGAGCTTCAACTTTGGCCAATGTTTCAGAGCCAATTAGGATTTTTGGACAGTGCATCTACCTTAATTCTATAATGACTCATTCATCTTATAGGAGCATCCCTAATGTCAGAGACATCTCAGCCTCTAGTCTTACAGTCACCAAATCCTTCACAGTCACTTTGGCTGACCTCAGGTCATATCAGCCATTTTCTTTGGAAAACAAAGAACAATGTGACTTGAGGCACTGCTTCAAATGTCTGGCCCCAGGACCTGCTCCTGACCCTGCCTTAACCCAACAGAAAACTCGGTCTAAATGTTATAAACCACAAATGACTAGAAGCATGCCTTCAGAATGACTATGAAACATGGTGGCTCGGTCACTCTGGGATGCAGAACTGTGGCAGGCCCCTCTTGCTACTTTGCAACAGCAAGACCATTTTTACACCCATGAACAAGATGCAGTGGTGCACCAAGGCCTGGAAGGGCAGAAATGGCAGGACCAACCAGAACACACCTGCAGTGCATGAAAGGCATGACCAAGCAAGGAGAAGGCATCCAAGCTCTTAAAGAGCAAAATGGTTTTTTGCTGGGGCTGTGAGCATCTGAAGCAAGAAGCCACAGCTTTCTGAAAGGCTGGCTTTGCTGAGGAAGCCCAGCCGAGGGGTACTCATTTGACCCAGCTGTATGTACCCAGGGGGGTAAAGAGCATGAGTGCTAACAGAAGTCCTGGTCAATACTGTGGAGTCCCTTAATGGAAATCATACACCAGTGAGGAGCACAGAAGCAAGCACACAGGGTGAATTCCCCTGAGCCCTGCCACTGCAAGGGCTCTTGTCTGTGGTGTGGAGGGAACTGCCTTTAGAGATGGTCTGGTTAATCTGTGCAACTGTGCAATACAAATGAAACAGGAGGGATTGCTGCTTTCATTTACCTAGCCTCTTCTCATCAGTCTTGGCAAATAAATAGATTTTCCTCTTCAGCCACTTTCCCTTAAGCAAATTACTTTTAAAAGAATCTGCTTATCTGTCCCTGATCGTGCTCAGCTAAACCTGAGTCCATCCTTAGCAGTGCCACTGAGATCAGAGAAACATTGCTAACCATTAAACTGGGATCCAGCTTGACTCACAGTTTGTAATAAAAATCATCTAATTCTTTGAAGAATTCTTTAATGCTTTCAGGGTATTATTTTTGCTTCTGTTCCCTACACCTATTTCGAAATAGCCATTCAGTGCATTGGTGATATCAAATTTATTCTTCTAGTTGTGAGTGATATCCTCTGTTAGCAGTATAAATTGCACCCATTGCCCTTTGCAGAGTTATCAACAATTCTCCTGATACCTATTAAAACAGTTTCCCAAACAGGCACTTCATTAATATACACTTTTCATTGATTTTTTTTTCCCCAATATATCCCTCAGCAGCCATTGAATTATTTAGTTAGTAGTGGGTGTGTGCAAGCTCATGAGCAGTGATACTGAAGAGTCACCAGTGGCTAAGGGAAAGTACAGGATGTGCTGGTTGAGATGCTTCTGAGGGCCACACTCTTGAGAAGGCAGGGAAAATAAGGGGTTCTTGTCAGCAGCATCTCAGTATGACAGTGATGTTTGCTTGTGGGCAAAAGCCTCATCAAAATCATCTGATGAGAATACACTGGGGTAGAGAAAAGTAAACCCAGACTGAGAAAGGAAGGAACGGTAACGGACTTTATGCTCAGTACCTGGCATGGCATCCTGGGGAGATTTTCTGCAAAAGGCATAGACTGCACTGTGACCTTCAACAGACATCTTAACTACTCAAGGCTTCTTTGGAAGAATTCTGGAATGATGATAAATTCAGTACTCGCTTCACACCCAGGTAGTTTGCATAATTGGAAGCAAATGCAAAGAATCAATGCAGGGCAAGAAAAGGGAACCAGGGAAGTGTGAGAGAACCTCAGCACTCAAAACAGGAATCAAGTTCAGAGATAAATAAGTTGCTCTTCCTGCATTAAAACCAGCATAGACAAATCCACATCTAAATCTGACAAGAATGGATTAAGAAGTTGTGCTGGTTTGAGCTGTAACTGGATTTTAAAAACTCAAATTCTAACAGACTGAGATTCTGCCCCCCTCCCTTTCCTTAGCAAGGAAAGGGGGAGGGGGGAGGGGTAAGGAAAAGAAAAGGTGTAGGAGGAAAGGGGAGGTAAATTTACAAAATAAATAGTCTGGAATTGGTTTGAAGTGGGAGAGGTAAATTTTTTAACTATACATATATCAATAACAGGGAGGGTTTGCAAAGGTAAAGGATAAGGATAAATAGGAAAATATACAAAACCAAGCCTGGATGGCTTTGTATTTCCCTGGATATAAGTGGATTTAGTTCTTTAGAAAAGCGTGGAGGCAGCTTGGAGGACAGACCAGTGCAGGAAGCGGTAGCAGCAGATGACCTCTCGAGCAGGTGAGGCAAGAAAGAGGGAGGCAGTAGGTGATGTCCCCCCTTTTTATAGACTTGCTGGACAGGAAGGGGGAGTGAAATAGACCACCTTTGACCCAGGGGACCCCTTGTGCTGGGAGGGGGAAAATCAAGTCTGTCTCTCTCTGCCCACCTGGATCAAGTTTCTTTTGTCCACCTGGGGGCTGGGTTCTTTCAGCCCCCCACTGAGGATGGGTGTAACCCAGCACAGAAGTTCATGTCATAGGCTTGTTATCACTATCTGAAAAGAGCCACAATAAGATTTGCATAAGGGCTCGTAGCCCCATCTATTGTGGAGTCCCAGAATGTGATTGTGAAGAATTCATAAATGGACTTGTGACTTTTCTTGGCACAGGTAAAGGAGGAAGTAATTTCTCCTCTATTTTTTTCTGTCTTCTCAGTAGCCTGCTCTGCTCCTGTGCTGCAGGTTACTCTAAGCAGTATGAAGCCAATATGGAGAAATGTCTCTATGAACCCTCAAGGTTCTTTATTGCAATCACAGTAAAGATGGCTTTGAGCGTTGCCTACTTTGCTCCCTCAGATCGGGGCATGGCAATTTCTGTCAGGAAGAACGAGTCATGGGAATAAGTAGTTTTCAGTCTTTCAACAAGGATTTCCAGAGTTCACTTAGAAAATTTCCCAGAAGCCTGCCATTTATTCTAGAGCAAAGAATTTAGTGCTCTCAAAGAGAGGAGATGGGTTGAGTCAGGTGAAGAGATTCACAAGCAGGTTTTCTCCATCTGTGACTAGTTCATACTGCTCTTCAGCTAAGATCGATATATTTTTAATATCTTTTCCTCTTGACAGCATGAATTCCTTGTCTGTAGATAGGCAACTGGTAATCTGTACAGGGAGATAATCCTAATCCTGCTGCCATTAGTATCAGCTGCAAGTTAATTCATCTCAGTGGAATTAATCTTGTTAAGAGCTCCTCACAAAGAGGATTTACCAATGCTGACTGTCTTCAATAACTACTACAGTTACTGCTTGTCTTTGTTTAGAGATTGATGTGCTGCGATTTAAAAAAGAAAGAATTACACTGTGGCAGAGTTTCTTCCAAGTTTCTCTTTGCTAAAGAGGAGCAGGAATAATGTGAAGCAACTACATACTCTTGCAAAACTGGCCACTTCCCAGTAGAATAAAAAAATCTCTGTGGCAATTCCTGCAACAGGGCATTGGTGTCTCCTGGGAGCAGGGTACTTCCACACATACACGCAGGAAGTAGAGCAAATATGAATGACTACAGCTGCAAAAAAAAAACCCCATTTACCAAATACACATAAATTTTTCAGTTACACTGTGATGATATCTCAGCAAATAATTCATTGCTTTAAATGACTTTTAGCAAATTTAAGTGGCCACAAACCTCTCAAACATCATGATGTTCTGGGAAGAATCTGGGTTGTATGATAGCTATACATTGAAGCCAAGCCAAGCGTCAAACTGCAAATTAATATACTATAGATTTATGGACATTTCTATAGTTTGACTTACAGCTTTCATGTATATAAGGCTACCTCATAGCTGAGGCTTTTTTCTGTATGAGTCCTGTAACTACATGCATGTTTCCCAGAGAGCAATGTAGTAAATCTTTTGGTTGGGAACTGAGTAGGTGATAAGGATGTCAAGTCATATTTTATGCCTTTTCCCCCTGTAACAAGTAAATATGATTTATATTTGGGAAACGAGATGATAGAAAAAGGCCTCTATAAATTTAAAATGTTTGTTATCCCAGTGACATAAAACCACAGGGTTTGGCTGGAAGTAAGAAACATGCTTTCTCCTAGTGTTACAAAAAGGTAACACCGAGGAAGAGTTAAAATTTACAGTTGCTTTTGAAAACGCAGAAATATTTTCTGAGTAGACTACCATGGATGCATGGATGCACCCTGGTTCACGTCACCACCTTGTTCCCTTGCTCTTTACAGCTCTCAATACCCAACAAAATGAGGGGAGTCTCATGACTACTTGGAGTTGCAGCTACCTGCTTCACCCCAGGGGTTTTGCAGCTACCAGAGGGCCAGTGTATCTGCCAGTGCTACTGTGGGACTCCCCGGGATGCCTACTTAACCCAGAGCTTTCAGCTTCAGCCAGTAGTGACAGCTTTGAGAGTGCTGAGGATTGCTGTGTTTTATTGCACCATTTACATCAGCTTTGAGGCTTTGTCCATTGTTAAAGGCAGATTCTTATCCATTACAAACTGATAATGACTGTTTCTTACAGTATTACCAGCTGGCCTCACTGTGGTCCAGATGCTGGCTCAGAGCACAGTAGCAGGAAAATCAGGTGCAA
The DNA here is from genome assembly GCF_014839835.1 of Dryobates pubescens. Lineage (NCBI taxonomy): Eukaryota > Metazoa > Chordata > Aves > Piciformes > Picidae > Dryobates > Dryobates pubescens. The sequence goes on from NC_071612.1 coordinate 46,081,117, forward strand.
TTCTCTCATTTAAATCCAATATAGTTCTATCTAGGGGGCTGAGCATTAAAAAAGAAATGGGGAGGTCCAGCTCCTTTGATGCAACCAGTCACACAGTATTAGAGTTAGGCATGCAGAACCTTAGCCTAGGCTATGCATGTAGCTCTGTGTTTATGTACATAACTACAAAAGGCAGTGGCCATAACAACTGAGAGCTCTGCAGTTTTTCATCTATGATATGGAAGCAGTAGAAGAAAGAGGATTTTTAGTTGCCTTACTATTTTGGCATCCTATTCAGTGATCACATCCAGGATTTCATGTTAGCTGAATCTGATGATGAGCAGGAAGGCAGGACTAGTCCCAGGCCTTCAATTTTGGAGTGATCTCATCAGGGTACCATCACAGCAGAGAGAAAGTGACAGCTGACTCAGAAGCATTTAGCAAAAATAGGGAAAAGAAGAGGAGAAAGGTGCCATCACACAAAGGCTAAGGTCATTCCCAGTGGGAGCATGGGGAGATGTGAATTTGTGGAGACTGTTAAGGGTGTGTACGTTTAACAGCAGGACCAGAGTTCAGCGAGGATTTTGTGGCCACTGTAGAAGTAGGTGACTGGGAGGACTTGGCAATTCAATTGGAGCAAAGCCACTGAGGTGCCCAGAGGGTTTTGCCATCTGGGAAACAGTTCTGTGCTATTTGACAAGGGAACACAGCGTCAGTCTGTATCCCTTAATACTCAGCAGCTGCTTCTTAAGAGCATAGCCGGAAACATTTTTGCCATGTGAATTCTGCTGTCTGGGCAAATGGGTGATTTCCCTTTGCAAAGCCCCAGGGCACAAGGCTGCCAACAAGGCTGTTCTTACATGAATCTGAAAAAATATTTTCTCAGCATAAAACCCAAATCATGTCACTCTTGTAGTACTTTGGTTTTAGTATTTCTGTCTCCTGGGAGACAACAGAAATTAACACCTTGGGACCACATGTGGAGAAAGCTGGGTAAAGAAGCATCACAGGTAGGGATATCAGGAAAGTTTTCACAGTGAGAATGAGGAAAAGCTCCTCTGGTGCATGGAGATGTGCGAGATCCTCAGTGTGAGCTGGCTGGCTTCTCCCACATGCACCTGGTGGGCAGCAATGTTAAAGTCCAAGAACATCTGCCAAGCCCTCCTATCTATTAATTAAGGCACCATTTTGTATATGAATCAGTTTTCAGGTGGCTGCTATTCCCAAATACCAAACCTGCATTTTTTGTAAGCTGTTGACTGATGATATGGCTATCACTCATTTTTCTGACTCTTGCTGTTTCATATAATACTAGCTTTCAAAATGCAAACCTAGATGAATCCTCTTTGCCAGCTTAGGTGCTACAGTACTCAGATACGTCTTACTCCACTGCAAGCCTAGCAGGGAAGGAAAAAAACTCTGAAACCCCAGCAGTCCTCTTCTGCAGAGAACTATCTCCCAATAGCTCCCAATTCTGCCATTCGAGCTTCTGCCCTGCATTTATGGAGCTGTTTTCACAACTATCCTGTAAAGAGAACCAAGGCCCTAAAGGTATGACTAACATCATGCAGAAGGTCTGTGGTCACACTCAAATGGCTGAATGAATTCTGACTGTAGCACTGTCAGAATCCAGTGCCCCAAGCACTGAACTGTTTCTCCCCTTCTCATATCAGTTAAAAAAAAAAAAAAAAAGAAAAGAAAGAAAGAAAGAAAAGAAAAGAACCTTTCCTGAAGGACTTGATCCAGCTTCAGTAATTTGTTAGCCTAGGAAAGGTTCATACCCAAATGCACAGCTTCAAAACACATATCTATGCCAATTGGGAATGTTCTGGTGACTAATCTGTAGACTGTAGTGAGACCCATGAGTGCATCTTTAACAAATTGTTCTAAAATATTCAGCCCCTCAGGTAGCCATCTAGGTCAATTGTTTCCCTTTTACAGTTTGGGGGTCTGGGGAGGTTTTGAGTGGGAGTGGTTTGGTTTTGCTCCTAATGTGCTGGTGTTTTATTGATGTTGTTGGCAAGTGCTATTTAATGCTACACATACAGCATTGATCTTAGCACTCGTTAGCTGCACATAATAGTACCAAATATGCAGCTAAGAAGAATGGCAAATAACAATAGTAAGAGAGTAAATGAAAGGTAGATGCAAGCTTGTGTATTCTAGACTGTGTATTCTCTAAAATATAATCTTTCTGGAATTTGGGGAGTTTTCACCACTATTAGTACTTAAGCACAATTGGAAGAACCATTCTTGACTAGTCTCTACAGTGTTTCCTGAGATAAATACAGTGGAATTCACAAACGTACAATGAAGTACATTGTAAGAATTACTATTTGTTGCCTTACTGTTACACCATGGGCAAAAATACTGAAGTCATTTGGTCACACATAATACCTGACTTCATGTCAGGGAGCCAACGGTAAAATGCTTTTTATTCTTGTGCTGTTGCCTGTAATATGCCTGAAATGCAAGAAAATTGCCTTAGCTCTGTTATCTGAAGGGAATAGAGTTTATGACTCCTGCAACAGCTTTATCTGGTAAGCTACATTGTAAAGTGCATTTGCATTCACAGTTAGGCAAGAAGATTAACATCTGTTGAGAAAAGCTTCAATACTGTCATCAAAATGAGAGGCTAGAATATCTTCTCTAGTAGAAGATGCCTCATATTCTACCAGTTCTAGAGGGAAAGAACAGGACATGGCTGAACACAGGTGTGCAAATGATAGCTTGGGATAGAATTTGAAAAAAGAGAGGTTACTTGAGCTTGGCCTGTGTTTTAATTTAGCCTCAACATGGGGTAAAAAGGGGGATGCTACTCTGAGCATCTCACTTTGACTCCTCTTGAATGTTTTGACACTCCACGAATGTTGAAGAGAAGTGACTTGCTTTCTCTTTTTTCTATTGCTCCTCCAATCTTGTCACAGCAGTATTTAAACTGAACTTTCATGAAAAGGAACAATTCCACTGAAGATATGAAATGTCACAGCTAACATTTCACCTACTATCCAGGTAGTACTAGGAAGTGTAGGAAGACATATGCTGCTGGATTGCAGCTGAACTTTGCAAATTGGCCCTAATGCCTGTTCATTCATTTCTTCCTTTGTTCATTGTTCATGCGTTCATTTATTCACTCATTTCTAATGCTACTTATCCAACACATTCTTAGACAGTAAAGTCTGCAAGCCTCAAAGTGACACTGAGTATGAGGGCTCTTTAGCTCTGTGTAGCAATGTGGAGACTAGCACATGTGGTCAAAGCCAAGGATGTGTGGTTGTGACAACTGGTAACATGCACCTGTTGAACATATTTTCTTACCAGTGAATTCTGGAGGAGCATAATGAAAAGACCAAACTGCAAATTTAAGTGTTTTTTAAATTAACAGCCTTCTAGAGCTGAGCTAAACTCACAGACCATCAGTTTCTGAGTTCAGAATGCTGCTAAATAATCAAAATGTCTGTCATAAAGCAACGTGACATTAAATTCCCATTAGATGTAGATGCAAAACCTATTTTTTTCCATGCTGAACACCATTCAAATATGTTATCAGTAGGCAAGATAATATAAAACTATTAGAATTACTTTCAGCTATTTCTCTCTGCTCCCTTTCCCTGGCTAACAGGAGTCTGAAGATCTTTAGCTCAAAGACAAGATCCAGATCTTCTGAACTTATTTTAAGGGTTGTTGACTTTATAAGGACAGCTCCTTGTTCATCTACCTTCTGTGACTTATTCCATTGGTTTTCCCCTGAAATTACCTAGAAACTTCAATGTCAGTTGTGTGGAACTCAAAGATAATTTTTGGTACTCGTACTTTGGAATGGAATAGCATAGCATAGAATAGAATTAACCAGGTTGGAAAAGACCTTTGAGATCATCACGTCCAACAACCCACACCATCTTATTAATTAAACCATGGCACCAAGTGCCTCATCCAGTCTCCTCCTAAACACCTCCAGTGATAGTGACTCCACCACCTCCCTGGGCAGCCCATTCCAATGGCCAATCAGTCTTTCTGTGAAGAACTTCTTCCTAACATCCAGCCTAAACCTCCCCTGGTGCAGCTTGAGACTGTGTCCTCTTGTTCTGTCACAGGTTGTCTGGGAGAAGAGACCAACCCCCACCTGGCTACAACCTCCCTTGAGGTAGTTGTAGACACATTTCCTTAGGTATAACAGGAAAATGTCTTACTGCTCTGCAGCTATGAGACCAATATCTTCCCACGAATCACTGAACCTCTACTAGCTCATGTTCTGGCAGGACTCCAGAGGAAAAGAAATCTTTAAAGAACACACAGGAAACAACTTACGATAACCATGCTGCTACCCCTCCACCGTGATTCACCAACAGCCAAAATGGACATTGTTCTTTGGTCAAACTTGCTTGGGAAACAGTGGTGGTCAGTACTGCAAACAGCCCAGCTCAAAATGCGTCCCACAGGTTCACAGACCATAAAAATGTTGAAATCATACACAATAGGCCCATCCACATCCCAAATGGATCAGTTCAGTGCTGCCCTGAATGATTCATGTCCTTACTGTTAGTGACAGAGTTGGATAGTTCTTGAAGCAAGGAAGGACTTCAAAAGGGGCAGTATGCAAGGAACAGTGGAAAATCAGCTAAGCAGAAAGAGTTACAGGGACAAAGAGGGAGGGAGAAACTCTCAGGCAAACCTTGTCCATTTGAGTGAAACTAAGCTGCTGTGAGCTCCATAGTGAACCCTGCTCTGGAGGAATCCACTGGAAAGCTGCAGTGTGGCCATTCAGGCAGCCTTCTGAACAAGGTGTCCAGTGTGAATAGGCTGAGCTGTTTAGAGCATGTGTGAAAGCTTAAACAGAAAATAATCCTGAGAAACATAAGACAGGGCCTGACCTATTTTAAACTGAGGAACTGTAAAATCAGTTGATTTGATCAAGTGGAGATAGGTACTTCTGCAGTAAGGAACGGAGCAAAAGAGGCATAACAGGCTTTTTGAAGAGATTAAATTCAGCTTCAAGAAACAGCTACACTGAGTGAGCACAACTGAGCTACAATTAAGATTATAATTTTTTTTAGCCAAAAATACAGTTTCTATTTATTCAGATAAACAGAGCAGTTATTAGCTGTTTCTGACAGCAACAATGTTATTGACTCAAGGCAGGGCAAGAAATGTAATAGCTGCATGAAAAGGCCAAAAAGCTGAAAAGATTTTTACTTTTTTTAGGATAAAGTAACCTAATAGGTACATGACTGATAGACAGATGATGATAATAGACACAACACAAAGAATGGCCAAGAGAAAGTAAGTCACTTCTTTGTTTTTTTCACAAAGAAGCACAAGCAAGTTTAAAGATGATAACCGGGAATGACGCTTCACAATGCACAGTTGCATCACAGACAGTTGAGGTTATATGTCAGGAGGATTCTGGTGAGTACATGCAGAAAACAGGAACATGTGACTGGGGTTTTTTTGGTCTGTCAGATGTCTGGAATGAATGTAAGGTTTTCTGATCCAATGCAGTCTTGATGTATTTAGAGATTATATTGACAAGTCATTTCTTTCCAGGTTTGGTTGTGGGTTGTTGTTTTTTCCTGTTGGGCATCTGGTTCTAGATGGTGTATGTATACTATGCATATGTAGGGTTTTTTGTTTAATATACTCTTTAAACAATAGCCTCTCCTCCTCTTCAGTTCTTTTCATCTCCATTCCCTACTGCTCACACTACTTACTCTCCATGCTTACACCTACCCATCATTTATCTACTCACCTTACAGCACCTATTACATCTGTTTTTCATCTCACTTGTATGATTCAGAATAAAAGCCAGTGTTGTAGGATTGGCAACTGTGAGCTATGAATAACCTTTGTAGTGGTCTGGGGAATGATTCTTTGGTAGCATGAAGAGAAGTTCCCATCTCATGCAAAAAAATGTGAAAGCATGGAAGCTGCCCTGCCAAAGGATGTTTCCCTCTGGAATAACACTTCACACACCAAGGAAGCAGGCAAAATTAGATTCTCAAGTAGAACAAACAGCTTCTTAAACTTGGTGCAAAGGTACAAGCTGTAGAGTGGTCGCACGTCACAGAAACGTATTAGGAGAGTATTTCATTTACATTTACCTTCAGCACTCACAACCACTCCCTAAAAGAAACCCTGAGGGATTCTTGTTTTCCCCCCTGTAGTTCTAAGGCTGTCAAAAGGCTTTGGATATATACATTTGGTATAATTTAGGTACAGACAGGGCTCTGAATCCAGAGCCCCCGTGTGTTTGATAGTCCATTAGCCTAATTTACTGCTCACAGTAGGCAGTGGTTGTCGGAGCAGAGAGCTTTTCCAGTCGTATGATTTGACATCATTACAATTGAACATGCACCAGAATACCATGTGGTGAGTACGTAATAAATCAACTCATTATGCCTATAATCATTATGACTCTGTGTTGTTCCAGATCTCGGTTTTGTTGACATAAAAGGAGGTAAACAGTATAAATTACTGACTCATCGAAAGGTTTGTTTCCACTTGCCGAGAAGGGGGAAGGTTATTTTTTTGCGTGGCCTGTTTCACGTGCAGAATCACAATAATGAATATATAGAATGGGTGTTAAATGGGAACAGCAGAATGTGAAATGAATCGTGCTCAAATGTCCTGCTTAGACACTAAGGGTGGAAAAGTGTCACAACACATTGACCAAAGGTTGCCATCATACCAAAGAAATCTCAGACTGCTAGAGGTTGGAGAGGACTTCTGGAGGTTATCTGGATTGATTTCCCTACTCAAGCATGGACACCTAGAGCAGGCTGTCTGGGACCATATCCAGGTAGATTTTGAATACCTGCAAGGCTCTCTGGGGCACTGTGCCTGTGCACAGTCACCCTCACATCATAGCTGCCTTCCAGACAGTTAGCCCCAACGTGTACTGGTGCCTGGGGTTACTAGTCCCTAGCCACAGGGCTTTGCTTAATGATTTAGGTTCCCGTTTGCCTATTTCTCCAGCCTGTTGAGGTCCCTCTAAATAGTAGCACAATGAGCTGGTGTATTGGCCACTCCTACCAGCTCCAGCTCAGATTTGCTGAGGGTACACTCTGCCCCATCATCCAGATCATAAATGAGAATGTTTATTAACCCAGTCTTCAACCCTGTGGTATACCACCAGTTACTGGCCTACAATCAGATTTCCTGCCACTGATCACCAGCTTCTGGATGTCGGTGTTCAGCCACTATTCAGTCCACCTCACTGTTCATCCGGTCCATACTTCATCAGCTTCTCTATGAAGCTCTCAGGCAAGTCACTGTTGAAAGCCTTCCTGAAGTCTAGGTAAACAATAATTACTGCTCTCCTCATCCACCAATCCAGTCATTTCACCATAGATGTTTACCAAGCTGGTCAAGCACAGTTTCCCTTTGATGAAGCCATGTTGGCTACTTCTGATGACTTTCTGATCCTTCATGTGCCCAGAGATGGAAGGTGCTCCATCACCTTCCAAGGACTGAGGAGAGGCTGACTGGCCTGGCTCCTTCTTCCTGCCCTTCTTGGAGACAGGAGTGACATTTGTTTTCCTCCAGTTTTCAGGTACTTTTAGTTTCCATGAACATTTGGAAATTGAGAGTAGCCTTGCAATAATGTCAGCCACCTTCCCTAGCAGTTCTGGGTGCATTCCATTTAGGGAGTGTATGTCCAATATTCTCCAATCTGATCCTTGTCCACCAGTACTATGTCCTCCTTGCTCCAGTCCTCTCCTGGTCTCTGGGACCCAGGATTTGTGAGGAACAATCTTGCTAGTGAAGAGTGAGATGAAGGCATTCTTATAGCCTTTTCCATGTCCTGTGCAACCAGGTTCCCCATCTCATTCAGCAATGAGCCTACATTTTCCCTGGTTTTCTTTTTGTTACCTACATACCCTTACAAGCCCTTCTTGTTGTCTTTGACATCCCTAGCCAGATTCAGTTCCAGTTGGGCTTTAGCTATCTTAATTGGTTGCCCTGACAATATGACTATATTCCTGACAGGTTACCCTTCCTTGCTTCCTCCTTCTGTACACTTCCTTTTTGTCCAAGCTTGGTCAGGAGCTCCTTTTTCATCCACACAGGCTTCCTGGCATTTTGCCTGACTTCCTCCTCATTGAGATGGCTGATTTTAGAGCTTAGAGGAAGTGATACTTGAATCTTAACCAGCTTTCATGGGCCTCTCTTCCACCCAATGCCTTTTGCCATGGAACTCCACCAACTAGGTTTCTGATAATGCCAAATTCTGCTCTCCTGATGTCCAGGGCTGATGCTTGTTACCATCCTACTCCCTCCCACCATCTCATTGTCACTGCAGGTAGGGCTGCCTTTAACCTTTACATCCCCAGTAAGCCCCTACTTGTTGGTGAGTAAGAGGTCTTGTGAGTACCTCTCCTCAGTGCCTCCGCTGTCACTTGGGTGAAGATGATGCACTCCAAGAACCTTCAGAAATGTGTTAGCCCTGCTGTGCTGTCAATCCTGTATATATTGGGGTGGTTGAAGTTCTCCATGAGGACCTTCATAGCACAGTCATAAGCAAAACACTGTCAAGAGGTGCATGGTAAGGGCCACAGACATTTTCACAACCCTGGAGAAATTCACATCCTTACATATTTTCAACTGAAACTTGACATAGCTGCCTGAGGTACAACAACTAGCATATGGAGTCATAGTGATTTAGAACTGCTGTGAAACAGATACCCCAAATACTGAGTTCTCTCACAATGGCATACAATTTGTTCCATGCAGTTTTCATTGTATCTTCCCCCCCCCCCCCCCAAATGAAACATTCTTAAAGTAACTATGACCAACAAAACCTATTCTTTCTGGTCATAAACTGTGTTAACAGTCCCAGTCTAATGATCCAGGAATGTCATTACTGTGGCTGAAGAGTGCATCCATTTGTGAGATGCCCAGTACAGCTCATTAGGTATGTGAGTGGTAAAGGGAGAGCGAGAGGCTGTGTAACATATGGAATGAATATTTGCTCTGCTCTGTTGGCTCTACAGAAAGTGCATGATCACAACTCACAAGCATCACCTCACCTCATGTATCGTTTTCTTCCTCGATAGATCTGTCTCTAAAGGTACAGCTGCTGGCTGCAGCTATCATATCAGCTATCACTCAGCTCAGCTCCCAGGCCCAAATGAACATGTCCATCCATTCATTCACTTGGGATTTTGTATTAATGAGAAGCAAAAGTCTAAGTGTCTTCACAAAACTTTAAATGTTAAACGACTGTATTCACAAGTGTGATCTTCATTGCTCTCTCCAACCCAACCTTCAGCTGGAGTATTGCCTGCAAAAAGTTTTGCTTTGATTTACTTTTGGAAGTATTTGTAACTCCTTTTTCTAAAGCCATGAAAGATGCTACCTTTAATAAAAAGTCTTCTACAGAATTGCATTTGGCATCAGCATCATCAAAACTGAAAACATCTGGAGAAATATGGTAGAAGCAGTCTATTATTTCTTCAGCTACAGTAAAGAACTTTCTTTTAGCCAGATGGTGATAGAGCTTGAAGATGAGATTTTAAAATGTTCTACAAGAGTCTTCAAAGGCCCTGCAGAAGTGTGGCTGCCATTTCTGGTGACTAACTGTAATTCTGGCAGCTCCTTCAAAATCCAGGCTCCTGTTGCCCAAAGCTCTGCCCTAATACATATCAAAAGAAAATCCCTTCTACAGTTAAATTTATGCTTTCACTCTGGTCAGTCTTAGCAAGTTTAATTCTTTATTATTCTTTATATTATTGAGACCTGTGCACATACTTAATTTTAAGCATGATCCATTGACTTTAGTCATGGAGCTAAACATGTTTAAAGCTAAGCAGCCATCTACATGCTCCCCTAAGCATGAATGCTGAGGCAGGTTATTTCCTCCAGGGCAGGGAAGGCTGTTGTGGAAGGGAACAGTGTTAATGTTTTTCAGTGACTTGGATATGGGGAGAAGAAACGAAACGCAGAAACGAAAAGATGACAGTGAGTGTTAAAGCTACATTGAAGAAGTCTGACTATCACAACTAGGTAACTACTTAACTGAGTGCCAAACCTGTGACTTTTGTATCTCAGACTAAAGGGGTTTACTCACAGAGAGAGTCTTTCTTTAAAATCCTGGTAAAGAATTTTCTGTTTAGGAAAATTTAGGAAAACTAAACTAATCATAACTGTCCCTTGCTGAACAGACCCTGGTGAAGCAGGTCTGCTGAAGTCCTTACAGCAGCAAAGTCTATAACTGCCTACAGCTAACTCTTCATAAATGAAAAGTACAATTGCTGACAAAAGGAAATTGCCTCATCCAGCCTTCCTTCTTCAACGAAATAGGGGAAGTTTTACTGTGGTAATGTTACTGGCAGCAGGATTAATTCTAGGAAGACTGGCAGTGTTTCTTTAAAAATACATAATTTAGCAGAATAAAAGGAGCTGAACTCTCTTTGCCAACCTGACCTTGTATTCCTGACTCATGCTGTATGGAGTCCAGTCCTCATCCTGCCCTCCAGAGCACCACATAAAGTTGCAAGAGAATGAAGTAGAGAAGAGCTACCAGGAATCCCTGGCTGCACTAGTGCTGTAAATCTTTTCCTTTCCCTGATAGTTTGATGTTCTCTTCACTCTCCCTGCCCCTCCAGTGAGGTTCTCTTGTGCTTGGTATGTTCAGGATCTTTAGAGTACTTCCAGTTTGGTTTTGGCACATGTGAAAAAGTGGATATTGTCAGTATTTAAAATAGGTATTATTTTTCCTGTGGCTAAATAACTGCCATAAAGCCATATTCAGGAACGGTTATTATATATGTGTTGATCTTGGTGGCCATTGCTGGAGAAGAAAGTATATATGCAACAGTAGAAAATGTAAGACTTTTTCACGACCACTTAAACCTTGAGTCAAAGAGATTTCGGATCAATAACTGAGCCTGACAGTATTTTTTAGAGGAGTGAACAAAATATGGGTCTATTCATATGGATCAAGAGAAAATGATTCATTAATACTTATGATGATTAGAGAGTTTGGTGTTTTGTTGGGATTGGTTGGTTGGTTTTTAGGTCCTTTCTTCCATATTGCAACAGAGTCCTCCTCACAGCTTCTCCTATAGCTTTGGAAATTCTGCTCCTATTTACCCCTGGCAGGATGTAGAAGAGTTAAAATCTCAGTTGAAAACCTGTGCTTAACTTGTGCACTGCAGAACCATTTCCTGTGATTGCAGCAGAGAGAGAGATAAAATTCCCCAGTGGTGGGAATAAACCGAAATTAGATTAAAGATTTCCAGACAATTAGGAGTCCTGACCCAAAAAGTCTTTTGCTACTATTATTTTTGCTTGGATCTGGGTTTTCTTTGCTTACATCTGGGCTTTTTTTTTTTTCCGCCTTTTTTTTTTTTTTCCAGGCAAAAAGGGCAGCGCTTCATACAGGAAGCCAAATTTGCCTATCGAAAACAACAATCCAAACTGAAGGCACTACAAGAGCTGATCCGCATTTGCGTACACTGCAATTCCCCGAGCAAATCTGTACGAGCCTGCAGCCAAACGGCTCATCAGGTGCCTCGAGAGCTGTTTGCAGGCAGCTTCCTCAGCTGGCACAAGCGGAACTAGCAAAGGTGGTCGGAATCTGCAGCTGGGATGTGCTGTTCTGGGTCTTCTGCTGTGCAGAAGCTTAGTGTGTAGTTGTTTTAAGAGCAGGAAAGAACCGGCTGGTGGAGGAGGCAACGCAGAGCAAACCGCGACTCACTGTCCGGGCTCTGGCACAGCTGCTGAGGGGCCCTTGCTCAGCCCCGTGCGGCTGATGGAGGGCAGGAGCCTCCCGTTCCCGGGCTATAAAACCCGGGCGCGGCCCGAGGTGTGGCTGGCGTGAGCGGGGGAAGCTCCCTGGACCCAGGTAGGTGCTCGCACCCTGCATTTGGGAGGGCTGGCGGCGGGGTGGGGGCTGAGCGCCGAAGGTGGGTGCGTCGCGCCCTCCCGGCCGGCAGCTGCCCCGTTCTGCCCACGGCCGCCGGGGGGAGCTCGGCCCCCGGCCCCACGCCGCAGCCCCTGCGCTCCCCGCCTCCCGCGCCAGCCGCCGCCGCAGCTGTGAGTGGCCGTTCGGCTCGGCTTCGCGGGCGGTGGCTGGCCGGGGCCTGTCTGCCGGAGCCTCCAGCTGCCGCTGTCTTTTCGTAGTCGGGAGGAATCGCTGCCCTCCGCTGCGGCAGTGGGGGGCCTCCTTTCTCCCTCCCTCCTCCCGCCGCTGCACACCCCGAGGAAGGACTTGTTTTCCTGCCTGGATGATGAATTTCTCCGCAAGGTCATCCCTGCCCACGGCAGCGGCGTGCCCGCGGCTCCCCGGGCGCTGCCGCGGAGGTAAGGGGCGGGGTGAGCGGAGGGGGTAATAGTGACCACCTCCACACCCTGACCCCAGGAAGCCGGAGGGGAGCGAGGTCGGTGCGTGGACGGGCACCCGGGACACAGCGGGGTGGTGAGGCGGGGGACTGCCTAGTTCTGGCGGCCTTTCCCGGTGCGGGAGTGCCGGGCGGGCAGCGCTGTGCCAAGGAAGCGTGCTCAGGGGAGCCGTTCCCTCTTCCGCGGCAGGTGGGGACTGAGGCCGCTCGCCAAGCGGGCACCTGGACGTGGGGGACGGCCGGGTCAGGCCAACCCCGAGGGGGGCTTCCAACCTTCTGCTGTGTTTTACCGGCTCTTGGAAGCAGCTTTGTCTTCCGGAGAGCGTGGAAAACTTAAACACAAAAAAAAAAAAATCCCAAACGAACAAAAGAAAATAAGGTGTCCCACCACCACGCCGCACCGGGGGGCTGCAGCGGGCCGGGACGGGGGGATGCGCGGCGCAGTCGCCACGGCAGCGGTGCGGTCGCCACGGCAACGTGCCGGCGGCCGCGGTGTCGCAGCGCGAAGGTGCCCCGGCGGCCGCCGCCGCGGGGGGCAGCCCTGGTCCCCGCCTGCCCCCATCCCGACAGGGGGTTCATGGCGAAGGGGCTTCCGACAAGGGCCCCTCCGCCCCGGGGACGAAGTCGGGCGAGAATAGACGTGCGAATGTTCCCATGTATTCCGGGACGGGTGTCTCCCGACACCTGAGGCTCTGGGGGGTGCTGGGCTAGGAGTCGGACAGTGGTCCTTGCGGGCTGCGGGCTAGGGCGTTGCAGTCAGGTCACGGCTCGCCTGCTGACGGTCACCCAGTGACGGTCACTGTGTCTGCCTGGCGCCGGCAGCTCACTACCGGCACGCTGAGCAGCCCTGCGCGGGGCTGTGCGGCCGGCCTCGGATTACTGGCGGGGCTTGGCTGTAGCCTGCTGAATGAAGGCAGTGACAGAACTACGTGTGAGCTTGTTCAAAACCTGCGAGGTCCACAGATCAGCATATATTTTGTGTTCTATACACGAAGTATGGCTTCGTTCATGCTTTTCTCCTTCACCCTTCTTGTTCTCTTAAGAGAAGGTAGCAGTGCTGTTGGTAGATTTATTAGAGTCATAGGACATTATTATTATGCTCCCATAGTCCAACACTTTCCATGGTATAAAGTATATACTATTCCTTAATGAGTCTGAGGTCTGGCCCACCGTCCTCTCCAAACAATCTTGATTGCAGAGTGATTTCCAGCTGTGTGGAATTGACTAAATTCCTAGATAACTGTCTCTGATTGTTAATCTCATTGTTAAATGATTGCCTTTTTTTTCTCTCCCTCTTCACTTTGAACTTTTCTGACTTTGTCTTCTGGCTACTGGATCTTGTAATGTCTTTGTCAGGTTAGATAGCTTTCTAGTTTCAGATCATCTCTCTCTGCTCAGGTATTTAAGGGCATTAATTAGATAGTCACTTAGCATTGTCTCTGATGACATAAAGAGATTGGCTCCTTTGATCTCTTCCTGGAAGGCAGGAGCTGCCCAGGAGGAGCGGCTTGGCCACTGTTCTCCAAAGCTCCCACCGCTGTCTTCACTGGCTAGTCTTGCAGCATGGTAGATTCCAGGAAGGCTCTTGTTAATGTCACGTCTCGATAGTAACCTCCTGCTCAGTATTCCCCTGTCTGTTCACCCAATGGGATGAACTTTTCTTTCCCACGACTGCACAGTGGGAACTTCTGTTCTGTTGGTTACATGCAGTGATCTCTGCGTTCCTTTGCGAGCTAGGGTTTTCTCAGAAGCTGTCTGTCCTGTAAAGGGCATTTAAATTAAATGTTCCTATGTGCATAACTTTAGATCTGCTTATATTAAATGGATTTTCCCTTCCTTCACTTCCAGGGAGCCTGCAGCTCAGGAATGATGATAGAGTGTTTCTTCTAGAATTCAGCTGTGTTTTATTCCAGAGAACTCCATGCTAAAACTGTTTTCTTGACAGCATTTGATAGTTATTTGATATTTATTGTGAGGGAAGTTACAAACTGCAAGCTGGAAATGCCTATTACATTGAATTTGTTTAGAAACTGCTTTCCTTCAGCTGTGCTTCCCAAGTGTTGGTGAAAGAAAGATTTGCTTTCCCATCTTGCAGAACTGTAAACCCCAGTGCTGGGTATGATGTCTAGGCTGGAATTGTATTGTCACTATGTTGCAGATCTTCAAATTGAATTTGTGAGTTTTACTTACTCTGAAGCGTGCTTAAGCCCGGAATTAACAGCTCTCTTTAGAAAGCACAGCGTCTGGGAGAATGGGCCAGAGGTGGGTGGTTTTGACAGGATATTGGTAAGTTTCCCAGTAGCATGTAGCAACTCGAAGGGGCAGAAAGGATGAGATTGAATAGTCTGAAGGCACCTGCTGTGGGAGAAGGAACAAAATAACAATAATGAATTTCTTTGAAGTGGGTTTTCTTGATATTGTTTGTTTTGGTGGCGTTTTTTGTTTGTTTGTTTTTGAGAAGGGGTGGTGTCGAGTGTTAAGTGTGCTTTGAAGGAGGGTTATGCAAGAAAGGTCCAAAAATTAAAGACCTTACATATAATGCAGACCATTCCATAAAGTAAGGTGATTATCCCTGTGAGTAAGGTTTGCATGTGTCAATGAAGATAGGTTTCAGCCTTTAGAGCGACCCGAATGTCTTCAAAGTGTTACAAAAAAGTATGATCTGATTGTGTAATGACTTGCCAGGACTATGAGCTTTCTTGAAATTTCACAGGGATTGTCTGTTTTTCTTTTCAAGTCCCTGACGATGTCTGTACAAAAGATTGCAGTATGTATAGACAGTGATGTGTGCTAAGTATAAAGAGTGACGGACCTGTCAAAGGACTGTAAACCATTACTGAACTCAGGTATCACATCTGATTGAATACAGTAACCCTGTGGGCTCTAGAATTGTGGTGAATTTTTAGTGTATTTCTCCCTCATCCCAGTGGTGATATTTTACTACCTGGGAAGTATTTTCTCCCATACATTCCAACTCAGCTTCTCTCCCCCAGATTTGTCTCTGAGTTTTTTCAGCATAGGCTTTCACTTCTCAAGGTTACACCTTCCCTTCAACTCCTTTTGCAGTCAGAAGAGCATGCATATGTTTCCCTAGGGTGACTGGTCCTAAAACTTACACATTCTTCAGTCACAATGCCTGTCCACAATCAGCTCAGCATGAAGAGCAGTGGCTGTTAATTATTCCTACAAGGCCAAAGATAATGTTTTTATGAGTCTCAAACATAGTGCTAGCTGAAGATTGTCCAGCCAAAGCTAAGAATGTGATTATATTAAGAGCAACATCCTGCCTCTGATTTCTTGGTGAACTTGTCACTGATGTAGAAGTAAAAGCAGACTGCTGGTAGTCTTACAGCTACAGAAAGCAAAATGTTGTGACTTGTCACTGTACGTCTAGCAGCCTGTCACTTCTTAATTTATAACTTTCACATTAAAGGTAGGTGCAGGTTGACTCTCTTGTATTTCCAGGACTGCTCTCAAATCCAGATTAAGGGCTGATACTATGTAACAGAATGTAACAACCTCATAGCTGATAAACCTTTTATACCTGCTTTACTGGATTATGAACTGGTTCAATTTGTGCAAAATTCCTTGAAATTCTGTTGTTACTGGAAATGCTTTGATGTTGTTGTGGAAGATTAGAAATGGAGCAAGCAACCCAGGATTGTCTCTGTATTAATCTTGGATAAAATTGGGTGCCCTACTTGTAAGCCTGGATGCTATATGACGAGATGTGTAAACTGATCCCATACTTGGTTTTATGCCTTGGATCATCGCCGCCTTTGTAAACATCACTTCCATGAGAGTCAGAACAAAACAAAGATTGATAGTTTTTACAGGGGTGAAAACAACTTGGGATGTGTTCTGAATGAAATTAAATTACCTCCTAGTAAGGAAGAGCTTTGAGGGCCTATCTGAGCATGATTACTTTTGCAAATAGCAAAAAAGAGGGCTACCTGTATGTCTTATTATATATACATAGACTTTGAACTCAGTAACAATTCTATAGAAACAAAGACTTGTACTGATTAAATATTTAATCACAGGTGATCAATTACTGAGCAAAGTTGAGTGATACATTTCTTGGAGTCCATAGCTAAGATTTCATCTTTGTAATTTGGAAGCAGATCCAAAAGGGCAGAACTGTCAGCATGCTGCTGAGTAACCAGGGAGAAAATATAAAGCCAACACTTGCAACTCCATATGGAGTATGTGGGGAGAGAGGCAAAAGGAAAGATGGAGACCAAGACGCTGAGGAAGTAATGACTGGGAATCAATAGTAATTTTATTATTTTTTTCCCCCACCAATTTGTTCTCTGTCAGCAATGGACATTGTCCTGGTTTGAGGCCAGGAAGATCCTTTGTTGCCCCTGAAAGGGGGAAAAGAATGACACTCGCACAAATGGATTGCAGAAGTGATGGAAAGTTTAAATGGAAAGCAGTAAATGTTTTACAGAAGCTACAAGCACAGTGAGAAAAGAATCCCAAAGCATAGAGTCCCCTATAGCACACCCAAAAACCTCCCAACACTTCCCTTCTCACCACCTGAGGGTATACCCAAAACCCCCAGGGCTCTTTCTTTCCTCCCTACTGCTAGGCTAGTCTCAGCTGACCAGGTCTGAGACTGCCCGAACCCCTTCTCCTCCTGGCATTAGGTCTAGCCAGGTCTAAGAGGCCCTTAGATAAGTCCCTCACTGTTACCTGATAGGGAGCATCTCTCTCACGGGAGCAGAGAGGGAAGAAAGAGGAAGAGATGGGTTTATAGGGTGGATGAATTGCAGATGGATTTATAGGGTGCAGAATATTATGGGTATGAAATACGCAGCTTCCTGTGTCCACCCACTGGGCTGGACACTCGGGACACCGGAGGTGTAGCTTGTGTGGCAGGAACAGGAGGCACCCAGCCTAAACTGCCACAGACCTGTACCTGGGGAAGATAAGTGGGGGAAGAATGGCAACAATTGCAAATTTTACAATGAATTGCTATAAGATCTTTTATCAGGGTGCTCTAGGCATGTCCACAGAGCACAGGCTGAATTCCTTTTTCCCTCCATCTCTAACTCCATGATCCTGTGCTATAAAACTTATTGCCAGGTATGGAAACTATTACCACATCTGATGCCAAACAGACATCCAGAGATCCTTTTATTGTTTTGAATGATCCAGGAACTAGAGTCTGTGTCTATCTGTGGTTGTAATTATTAGCAACACAAATAGCTGTTACTGTTCACTTTCCTGTATTTATTATACATTAGTAAAACATGATGATAGCAATTGTTTGCTCGCTTTCTTTTCTGCTTTCCTCCCTTTGGAAGTAGTTCTCTTAGAAGGGCAAGGAGCTAATGGAGAAGAACGCAGACACCACAGTGCTTTGTTAAACTATTAGTATCTCTACGTATTCTTAGTACCTGTATCTAACTGAGTGGAGATCAGCTCTGAGCTGAGGCTTGAAGCTTATATCACCTGTCAAGGAACAGCTTGGAAAATGACTTGTTAAATTGCATCGCTGCCATCTAGCTTTGGAGATTAAAATATTCTGCTGAGGGAGTAGAGATGGGGGGTTTTTGGAATAGAATCATAAGAATGTATTCTGAGCTGAGATATTTCTAATCTACCTCATCAGCCCTCTCAGTCACTGCTAAGGAAAAAATTTCAACTATCATAAAATAGGTGTGAAGCACATTCCTAGACAGGAGTCTTCACTGCAGTCTGGTGAACTTAGGACTCAGGAAGCAGCAGCAGTAAGTTTAAAATCATTCATATCATCTATGGGTTTGATTGTAGTTACATAGTAATAATGCACACACTCTCGTTTGTGTGCCTGTACATTAATGCACACATAAATAGGGGGGAAGAGTAGCATTTTTTCAAGGGCTGGTGGTCTGGCAAGGGCTAATAAAGGTACTTCAGTTATAATAAAGGTAGTTATGATAAAGGTAGTTCAGTTATAGCTACAGCTCTGTATCTGTTCAACTGAAGCATAGATTAGGACTGAAGTAACTGGAAGGTTTGTTTGAAAAGAGCCTGCAATCAGAAGTAATGTATTATTGTCTGAAAAAAACAACATACCAGTCATAGGTAGGAAGTAGTGACCAAGAATTCAGCTTTGAAAAGCCAGGTCTTATTATTTGCCCCTTTTTTTTCTGACTATTTGTTTTTTCTGTTAAATGGAGTAGGTGTTTTTACAAATGCTGAAATAATCAGTGTTTGCTTCAATTCTGTCTGCAACTTCCATGTCTTAAGATTCTGCTGAAGCTGTCAGTGATGGTAATTAACATTGTCAACTCTTCAGAGTCATCATGCAGTTATCACCAGTTGGTATTTTGTCCTGAAGAACAGGTTGGCTTTCTATATGCATATGTGGTTTTCTGTTCCTTTTGAAGAAAGTTGAACAAATATTGATTGCTGTGTTTGGGACTGTAGATTGCATTCCGGTGGTGAAATTCTTTCCCAGTGACTCTAAAGTGCAAACAAAGTTCAGTTTTTAAAAGGGAAGTTAAAAAAAAAAAAAGAGGGGGAGGGGCAAAATTAATTACAGAATTGTTTCACTTGGAAAAGACCTCTGAGATCATGAAGTCCCACTGTTGAGCTAACACCACTATGGCCATTAAACTGTATCTTGGAGTGCCATGTCTACATGTGTTGTGAACACCTCCAGGGACAGTGACTCTACCCCTTCTCTGGGCAGCCTGTTCTAGTACCTGGCCACTCTCAGTAAATAAATTTTTCCTAATACACAATCTTAGCCTCCTCTGGTGCAATTTGAGGCCATTTTCTCTCATTCTGTCACTTGATACTAAGGAGAAGAGGCTGACCCCAACCTTACTATAACGCCTATGAGGTAGTTGTGGGGAGCAGAGGTCTTCTCCAGACTAAACAATCCCAGTTCCCTCAGCTGTTCCAGACTTCAGGGCCCTTCAGCTTTATTGCCCTTCTCTGGATGTCCTCCAGCAATTCAAATGTCATTTTGTAGTGAAGAGCCCAAAACTGAACACAGTATTCAAGTACAGGGGCACAATCAATTCCCTGCTCCTGATAAACACACTATTCCTGATGCAGGCTAGGATGCTGTTTACCTTGGCCACCTGGGCACACTGCTGGTTCATGCTCAGCCAGCTGTCAACCAGCTCCCCCAAGTCCTTCACTACTAGGCAGCTTTCCAGCCACTCTTCCCCAAGCCTATAGCCTTGCATGGGGTTTTTGTGACCCAGTTGCAGGACCTGGCATTGGACTTTTTAAGCCTCATACTACTGACCTCAGCCCATTGATCCAGCCTGTCCAGATCCCTTTGTAGAGTCTTCCTACCTTCAGGCAGATCACACTTCTACCCAATTTGATGTCATCTGCAAACTTACTGAGGATGCACTGAATCTCCAGATCATTGCTACAGATATTAAATGAGACTGGCCCCAAAACTGAGCCCTGGGGAACACCACTTGTGACTGGCTGCCAGCTGGATTTAATTCCATTCAACACCACTCTGGGCTTGCCTGTCCACCCAGTTTTTTTACCCAGCAAAGTACCCACCCATCCAAGCCATGTGCAGCCAGTTTCTCCTGGAGGATACTGTGGGAGGCAGTGTCAAAGACTTTACTAAATTCCAGGTAAACAATATCTACAGCCTTTCTCTTATCCACTAAGCAGCTCACCTGGTCATGGAAGGGCATCAGAAAGGTGCTGCACAGTAACTTTTAGTACTTTTCATATGGAAAGACAGGAAATTCAATCAGAGGACATGAGTACTGTACTACATTATGAGTAATCTTAAAAGGCTACTATAAAAAGCAAATGATGACAGTGATGACAGTGATGTTAGTGAAGATTCAAGTCAGAAATTCTCCACTGGTTCCAAGACCCCTTTTTATCACAGTATCACCAAGGTTGGAAGAGACCCCAAGGATCATCAAGTCCAACCTGTCCCAACAGACCCCACAACTAGACCATGGCACCAAGTGCCACGTCCAATCTCCCCTTGAACACCTCCAGGGACGGTGACTCCACCACCTCCCTGGGCAGCCCATTCCAATGACGAACGACTCGCTCAGTGAAGAACTTTTTCCGCACCTCGAGTCTAAACCTCCCCTGGCACAGCTTGAGACTGTGTCCCCTTATTCTGGTGCTGGTTGACACGCAGCCAGCACCAGTGGTGCTGGTTTACACGCAAGACTAGACCTGCTGCCCCACGGAAAACCCACTAGAAATCTGAGAAAATCAGTCAAGGTGTTATCATGGAAACAGAAATTTCCAGTGCAAGATAACAAAGGATCCAATGTAACTTTAAATTTGCACAAATAGGAGCCAATTCATTAACATTTGTGTGCAAAACAAAAACAGTTATGTGGCTGGACATAAGTTTCAAATGGATGGATTTTTCCTGTCCTGGTGAGACAGAAAAGGAAAAAAATAGTGGTCTGGTTGCTAATCTGATTTTAGGTGGTTTGGGGAAGAGAATAGCATTCCTGTTGGCAGAGGGTAGAGATGGTGTATGGTGTCACTGGTGCCAGGAAAACTTTGTCTGTCAGCTCAGCTTAGGGGTGAGCAGAGCCCTAAACAAAAGACAGACTGGCTGAAAGTGATCGTCTATGCTTGGGCTGTCCTTTTGCTGTAGGAAGAAACTGTAAAATATTTTTAAATCCAGGAGCTGGTGCTTTATCTCTGCTGTGTTGCCAGTGGGATCTTACTCCAAAAAGTAACATGTCACCCAACTGCTCACAGACAGTCCCTTCTCCCCTTCCATAGGCCCCCAGAACTCTGACCATGGAATATTTCCAAAGACAAGTTTGAACAGTAGAATAAATCTGGAAAGACAGAGTAATGGACTAGGTAGAAAATCCAGCAAAGCAGATGTGGACAGAGCATTGCTGCATTTTAGCAAGTCCCCATTTTCTTAGACTACTGGAGCTACCAGTCAGAGCAGCTCTTAGGATGTCCTTTGGGCACTGAGGTATGAACTAGATATCATCAGATCGCAACTTCAAAAAGCAGAGAGGTATGAAAGTCCTACAAATCTTCCTAGCTCAGCTCTTCAAGAAGCAGCCTGGCTGCTGAAGAGTTAGCTAGCCCTTAGGCTAGAAAATGTTGAAGCCTTTAGTATTTAAGGATGTAAAGGGTCACAATCATTAATGTCACTCTGCCTCCTTCAGAGCATCAGTTTCATTAAACACTTTGCACAGTTGAGAGCCTTAACTTTAGAAATGAGTCATTAGGAAAATGATAAAATATAATAAGCATTGCTGGGGGGGTGTAGGAAGGAGTAGAATTAATGTGATAAAATATTTGTTAGAAAGATGATACTGGAGAAGAGCTGTATGGAAAAAAGATGACAGAATTATTCCACCCTGAAAGACTGGTATTTCACAACACCCCATGGCATCTCCATATTTATCAAAAGAAAATGTTAATCTTGCCCTTGAGGTTAATAATTAGGCAGTATCTGTTAAAAGCTGGTAAACAGGCTCTGAAGGTCTCTGTAAGTTTGAGAATGTAGATTTCTCCTTGAGCTAAGCCTTTCAAAATCCCCTGTTTGAGCTTCCATCCAGTCTTTAGGAACAGGTGTCCTAATTACAAATGCAGCTGTGGTAACATTTGCCAATCCTTAGTTGCAGCACTAAAACTATGACTGAGGAATGAAAGCTGTCGTTTGTTTCCTGAGAATTCAAGCCAGCCCCATCAGGAGATGCAGAGGAAAGTTTTAACAAGTTGATACTGCAAAAGGATTAACTTCAGTAATGTTGTTGCTTCTGCTTTTGGCACTTAGGAATTAATCTAGTCTTTATTGGTTGTTGAAGTCTTGATTAGCTTGGTGCCTGGGAAATGGAAGGAACAAGCAGTTTCCTCCAGCATATAGCAGGCACAGAAACAGAGAGATGGTCTTCCCTTTAGTGAGGAGAGGGGTCTTTACTACCTGGCTGGGGTCAGTGTTCACCTCAACTTAAAGGGAACAATTCAAACTTACAGAGAAAAAGTAAAACCTCAAGTCACAGAATTACTTCACACCATCCACAGTGCAATGAAAGTAGATAGTATCCTATCATAAGGCCTGGGAGCCTTCCCTCACACGTACTCTTGTATTAAATGGTCTGCTTTTAGAGTTGCTTCCAGCTGGGCCATGCTTGGCCATTATTGTAGAAACATGCAGTTGATATTGGGAAATAATGGAACAGTATTTATCCAGTCCAAAAGGTGCTCTTAATGTGAAGGGCCTCAGGGGCACATTGCTTGGAAAATGGTTGGGGGTTTTTTTGTAATGGCATGACCTATTTTAGAGTTAACAGTTTTCCATGCTGGAGGAAGCAGGAAGGTGGCAGGAGCCTTCACAAAGAGATGGACAATAAGCATGCTCATACTTGCTCCTGAACAAGAAGATGAGTGGGCTAAATAATAAGATTGCACATGGGTGGTTTTCAGCTAGGGATTCCTGCATGCAGGCTATTTGTATGTGTCTGCTATATCCAAATCAACATGCCTGCAGGAATGTGAGCAGACGTTCCTATCAGCAGCCAACCCAAACATGCAGATGACAGAGAGAGAGCCCACACAATGTCTAAGCTGCTCCTCAAAAAGCCTTAGGAGAGAAAAATAAAGCAAAAGGAGAACACAGCTAATAATAGTTTTGTTAAGTATCTACCAAGAAAGCAAGCTTCAATTACATTACACATTCCAATACTATGATCCCACGTAGTGAGCTGTGTAACAAGTGCTATTTGCGGTTACTCATCAGTTCCATCTGGACGAATGCTCAAAGTCAGCCCATGTGTTATTGCTTCTCCAGTAGCAGAACCTGCCTTCTGGTGACTAATAAATCCCACCTACTCAGCCTCAGTTTGCCTCATATTTTCTCTGTTGACTGTCTTTCTTGTTTTTCAATGTTATTTATAACCTAACTTCAGCAATTAAGTTAGTCTTTAACCACGACATGAGTGCAGCTTAGCTGGCAATCAAAGCCACACTTGTTACTGTGAAATCACATCAGAGTCAGTAGCTAGCATCCTCCTCAGAAAAAAAGCTTTAATTAGATGGGTGAAATTTGACCCGGCAGTTAAAGGCTGTAATTCCTTTGATACAACCCCCATTAATGGAGCTCTTTATATGAGTTATGAATTTGGCCTTTTACTAGAGGTATCTAATGAGGTACTCGATACGACATTATGCCAAACACCATAGCTGCCATTCTGACGTGAAGCCAAACAACATCATGCTTTCAGTCATCCTGTCTTAAGCAGCTGATTCAGAATTAATTTAGAGTCATAGAATAATTTCAGTTGGAAAAGACCTATAAAGATCATAGGGTCCAAATATTATCTAACCCTGCCATGTCTGGTGCTAAGCCATGTCCCTTAGCACCACATTTATGTGTCTTTTAAGTACTTCTAGGGGTAAGGATTCAACCACCTCCCTGGGGAGCCTAATCCAGTGTTTGATAACCTGTTCAGTGAAGAATTTTCCTCTAACATCTAATCTAAACCTCCCCGGTGTAACTGAGGCCATTTCCTGTTATCCTAATTTAGGGCAGAGGAGCTAGAGATGAATGGACAGAATATTTAGCAATGGTATACCACCACTGGTATTCTTCCATCTCCTCTTCCCCCTCTTCAAGCCTGACTTTGTGTGTTGCATGTGGGATTTTATCCATTGCAATGACCAGAATAAATCTCCTGTAGTCACCTAGTCTTGATTTGAAATTCATCACTGCTGTTGGTTGAAATGGTTAATCAGTCATACACACCTAGTGACTCATTCTGCCTTTCTTGTGAGAGGGCTTCCTGTTTGACTGAAAAGAGGCTTGCCCCTTCTGCACATAGGCATTTTTTTGGTAAGTCTATTTGCGTTCCCTTTTTTGCTTCTTATGTCTCTTTACATAGAAAAAACTTTCTGCATGGTCACAGAGCAGCTTTCAGAATAGTGTTTGCTATTAGTCACCCATTGAAAGAAAGAGACCCAAGCAATTACTGGGGGGGGGGGGGGGGGGGGAAGAGAGTAAAAAAAAAAAAATCAGGAAATTGGAAAAGGTACCCAGGGCAGGCTTAGAAAGATAAAGCAATGCCTATGACGTTCAAGTTGAGCATGCAACGTGAGGCAGCAAAATCTGTAAATGTGGTCACAAGCATATAAGCAATGTTAAAACTGTCTTTGAAAGTGATTCTGTATCATGGTGCAAAGCATAATTTAAAAACATCCAGTTCTTGTGAACAGTTTCCTGGCCTTGAGCTGTATAAAGCTGTGAAATGGTCTGGCAAGGAGTGCACATTAAGAGACAGATGAGGGATCAGTGCTGGAAGAGCATTCAAGCCTAGGTCCGTGAGGCAGAAGGCCTGTATCACATGGACCAACCAACCAACTAACTTTCTCCTGCATATGTTGTTTTTAAAAAACAAACAAACAACAAAACAGTTCTTCCCTTCACCTTTCACCTCCTCCTGCCTTTTTACCCAGCCAGAGTTTTAGAGACAGGTCAACCTCCTAAGTGGAATAAAGTTGTTGAGTCCACGTGAATAAAGGCTGGTGTTCCTGGAATCAGTGTTCAGCCTTATTCTCCAATTTTGTGGCAAAAAATGAGAACTGAGGTAAGCTAACCTTGAAATTCAACAGCTGAGCAACTTGAGCTAGTTGCTGCCCAGAGAGATGACTGGGGGGTAACGAATTTCCAGGGGTTGCAGCATTTCCATTAAAATAAGGGGCAAAGCCCTACTCATCAGGGGCAAAAGAACACATTTTCCAACCTCCTGGGAAAGGAAAAGGGTGAGAGTTCTCAAGTGGTGATGGGGATTTCCCAGTCCATCTGCAGTGCTAACCAAATACGTCTTTGTCAAACTAAATCTTTTGGCAGTCTGTATTTGCAAAAATGTTTTTCTTCTGTTGACTTAGAGTATAGCAAACCAAACAGTTTTCCTGTGGCTAGCCATGCCTGTGGTTTAGAATTGTTAAGAAGCAGATGAGGGAGCAAAGTGGACAGAGCTGAATTAGGGAGGATCAAGCTGTAGTAATGACCTGGACTGTGCTGACCAGCAGCTGGATGGAGGGAAAGATGCAGACTCCTCACCTTAGTGACAGCCAAATTTCTTGAAGTGAAGCCTTGAGTTCTTGATAATATGGTCTTACAAAGAATACCTGATAAATTCTTCTTTTCCCAGCTCTATAGCCTAGGCTTAATTGATCTTCTGACTCAGTCTGCTTCTCTGTCCACATACTTCTTCCATTCATTCTTGGTCCACTCTGAGTCCCCTTACTCAAGCGTGCAGGCTGCAGGTCTACAGGAAGGGTTGATCAGAATAAATTGTCAGTTCTCTCTGTTGTCAGATGTTCAGACTCCATCCAGTCTCATGTCATGCTTGAGCTTTATCAAGAGCATAAACAGATACTTTTCCAAAAGTGCCTACCTCCTTGTATGAACACTTAGAGATCTGAAATCCTTGCAAGTACTTGTCTTGGGTGGATGGCCTTCCTAGGTCAGTAACATCCTTTGCTTGTTCCGCTTTAAGGTGATGCTTTTTGGGGTTTCATGTTTTGCTTTGGGTTTTTTATTCACAAATGCCAGCAGCAGCAAGTTATATACACTTGCTTATTTTCCTAGCTTGCCTTAACAGAGGTCCAGTCTGCTTCACCCCTTTATTATAGATTCAGGGTTTGCATTATGGCAGTAATGCAGCAAGGGCAGGCAGCACTTTGAATATTTTTTTGGTAGTATTTCAGAGGTGGATCTGTAAAGCCAAATTCCTATGCACAGGATTGCAGAGACTTGTTAGCAGTAGATGATGAGATGTAGGAGAATGATGTTCTGTAGTTAAATCACGGGTGTTAGACACCGACTGTTGCATAGTTTTCACCGTGATCTTCAGCTGTGTTAGCTTGTAAATAGGAGGCAGAAAAAGTACCTGTTCCTATCTTTGCTCTCTAGCTTGCCTGCTTAACCTGTGAATGTTTGGTATCTTTGTGGTCACCTGTGGCACCCAGGGAAATGGCAGAATATGCTCAAGCCTTCTGGCATGTCTTGGATAAGAACAGGAGCAAAATTAATTGTATTTAGAAAAATATTGCGTAGTCCACTGACTTTACTGTTACTTCTGGCTGCTCAGCACTTCTGAGAGTCAGACTTCTTTGATTTCAGTGTTTAAGCATTCAGATTGGGTTAGACAGCCATCTTTATGTTGGCATGTATCAAATTGTGTGTGTGTGTGTGTGTGTGTATGCCTGTCTGTCTGCAGTCTCATATGTATGCATAGTTTGTGGTAATAAAAATGTATGGATACAATGGGATGTCAATGAAAATAAACTGGTAGGAAACCTACCATGCATGCACAGCTGTCAGAAGCTTGGTTGAAGTATCTAGTGCTTGTCTTCAAGGAGATCCTGTGTGGAAATAACACATTTTGTCTGAATTTTCATACTGGCTCAAAGGTTGCCATGTGTTTTCTCTCTCCTTTGTGCATGAAGTCTCTATGTTCAATGGGAGTCCAGTAATTAAGCACTAAGCTGTGGATGATCCTTTTTCACGCCCTGCCAGCTTCCACTCCAGCTGACTTACAAACAAGGACAAAGCTGTCTCACAGCCCTGCTCACTCACAGCTGTGCTCTAGCAAGGGACAGCCTGACCTCAGCTCACTTCTAAGATATGCTGGTGAAATATGCTGTCAGGTTGAGCAAGGGCAGCTAAAACTGCTCTGAAGAGGAGTAAAAAGGAACACAGCTGAGGAGCTGGGTGGGGGTTGTTTGTTTGTTTGTTTGGGTTTGTTGTTTTGGTTTGGGTTTTTTGTCTGACTGCTTAGGGGCGTGTTTTGCTCTTATACCACGAAGCAGCTGCATGTAGCTTGAGAAGCTTCTAGCTTCACCACATGTGAAGGTCAGCTGAAGGGATAACTGCCACAATGAGTGCCAGTCACACTACCTGTGGAGCAGTCTGGTTTGGGCTTGGCCAGGGGGTCAAGGCAACCAGCTTCAGTAAACCTGTGACTTTGGTAAACCCAGATGTGATATCTTGTTTGAGTAGACACTTTAATGACTGATAATTATACACATTAACCAATTTGGCAATCATTGTGAGGCAGAGTGATTTAAGTCAATGTCTTTTACCAGTGCCTCCATGACAAGCGTTCATTGCTTCAGTCCCCTGGTAAATGGAAATATGCTTGGCTTAAATGCAGAAGAAATGAGGAGATGTGGTATGCCCAGCTTTAGATTCAATAACCTCAAACTCTAGCCTTGGAAGACCACAGCCCTTGATAGGAGTAGGCATGTCTCAGCAGCTGGTATAAGCCATCATGGCCTTGCAGAGGTCCAGGGTATGGAGATACAGCGGTGCCATATTGCAGCAGGCAAAGCTTTGGCTTATGATTACTCCAGTAATCAACCGGGTTTAATGCTAGCATTGCTGTCTCTTAATACATGTACTTTTTATTAAGTATTTCTAGTTCCAGTTTGGTTCTGACACAGATGAGGCTCCCCAAGCCTCAGATACTGCATAAGGATTTGTCTTATGAGCATTGTGATTATTAAGAATTCAGAAGCAGAGAATGTAATTCTCTGTGAAAATCCATATTTAAAACGTAGTGTAAAAAGCTGCAGGTTTGGGTACCTTAGTCCTCCTTGTTGGGGCTGGAAGCACATTGAATTTAAGCCTAAAAATACATGTTTTGAATAAACCATTGTTAGGAGACAATTCTAATAGAAGGTTCGTGCAGTTGTTAGCATGAGAGATTTTTACGCCCCTGGGCTGCCTGCAAAGAGCAGCTCGGAAAAGCTGTTACCATCAGACACCCGTGGGACAGACTGCAGATGAGAGGTTGTTCCTAAAACAAGCACAGCTTTTGGTGCTTTTCTTTGCTGCAGGAAGGTGGAGGTGTTGAGAGTGACAGGGACTGTGTTGGCTTCCTCACCTAGGGAAAGCACTGCGCTTTGTTCAAGCGGCTCCATGTGGTGGATGGAGAAGACCTAAGAGCCTCTCTTTGTCATGAAGAGCTCTCTGACTATGTGGTGGATTTCAGGATTCAAAGTTAGTGAGGTAAGGTTTGGGGGCTGTTTTTTACCAATGCTGAGTTGGTATCAACCCCAGTACCTCTTTTTCTCAAGCCAAGAGCCAGAACAGTAAGGTTTTCTGAATTTTACCTGATCAGGTCTGCCACAGTGGCAGTTGCTGACATCTGGGAGATTTCTCAGATGTCTTTTTCAACACCTTCTGTCAGGTCTGGGTAGAGAGTGAAAAGATATGGTGTGGTTTATAGGTGTAGTATTTTACCAATATTCCTATCTAGCGTTTGGTTTCGTTAGGGTCAAGTGGCTGGAAGCTCTCACAAGGCTGCAGTGTGGTGTACACAGTTAGACTCCTTCTTCATTTCTGAGTATGGAGAACAATGGTGTTGCTGGCTAGCTGCAGTAAGTGACAAGTGTCAATTTTTTCTGGCTTTGTAAGGTGTCATTTAGGATGTGTCATCCTGCCCCTGCTTGGTTAGGACATCCTGCTTTTCCTGTGTCCCACATGCTGTGCTTCATGCATGAAAAAAAGTAGTAATAAGCAAGGCACTGGTCTCTAGTTTGATCCATTTCCACCAGGGTCAGCATTCAACAAAATATAATGTGTAGCTTCAAGTAAAGACAAAGAAGAGTCTGAGACAGAGATGACGGCTTTTCATGTGACAGTCCCACTGAAATAATTTCGTAAGCTTGCATGACTGAGGTGAGCAGGTTAGAGTCCTTAGCTGGATGTACAGGTTTGAGTCATTGCCCTCAAAAGAGCATTTACCAGCGTTGTAAAGATACCACAGAAATTGCTCTGATTTTATCTCTGAACACCGAAGGCTTCCAGCCTGCAACCATTTGGTTTCCTGCAGAGCCTCAATACATCAGATAAAAAGTGGCCCAGCACATGGTGCTTCCTCTCGCATTTTATTGAGAGGGTTTTTGCAGGAGGCAGTTTACTAAGGAGATTATTTTGTTCTTTTTACTGCTCTTCTTGTCAATGACAGACAACAGCAGAGTGGAGCAAGAATGTGAAGAAACAGGAAGCAACTGCTGAGATGGTGGCAGGAAGAAGGCTTAGATATTTTTGACTTGTTGTTTGGGTTTCAGGTTTTTTTAAACCCAAAAAGCTGTGGTGAAAGCTGTTTCAGCTGCCAGCTTCTTTGTTCACATTAGTTGTATTTCTGATAGCCAGGAGGCAAGAGCAGACATGGTGAGATCATCACCATGCCTTTCTTAGGTTAATCACATGCTATGGCAAATTTCTCTAACAGTAATGACTGGCTGGGCTTTGCATCCTTCTTCTCTAATTACACATCATTTGGGGTAGTCCTTTTCTGCTAGGAAAATGACAGTGGATATGTACTTTGCCAGGTGCCTTTTAACTATAGATCTATTGCCTCTTCTAATACTGAGATTGTATCTATTATATCAGAAAAATATCATATAGGAGAACTTGATTTTTCACATGGTGTGTGAGAATTAAACATTATAGTTGGATTTTACCTTGTGCAGAAGGCTTTTCTTCTCCTATCAACTCTTCCAAGATAAAAGTTCCTTACTTGCAAGGTTGGTTATAAAAAAGGTGGTGCTGCAAGGCTCTTCTCTGGGCACTGATGATATGGTTACCAGCAGCAAATCAGGCCTAATTATCTAGGGTGCCACCACCACCACTACTACTACTGATGAGCATTTGTATTCAGTGCACTGAGGAAATCTTAAGGGGAAGGTCATCAGGAAATTCAGGAAATTTGCTTTTGAGGATCTGAAAGGATGTTAGTAGATAACATCCTTTGGCTCATAGAGCCAAAGGCTCATAACACACCTACTCAGCAGTAGTTATGCTTTTCTTACCACACAAAATGTGATTTTTGGTCTTTGTCCAGCTCCTAACAGGTGGATGTCCACATAAGCCTCACCATCCTAGCTGCTGCTAGTTGACTGGGGGTCTTAGAGAAAGACTTGCATGGGCACTTCTCAGAGTCAAAGCCTGTATCTGGCAGAGAGATGCAAGATGGGAGGAATCAACAACTAGAAAAATGCACATTTTTTTGAGGTTGTACAAAATACTGCTAGCTACATCTTCAATAGCTGTCAGACTTGTTGGTAAAAATGGTAGTGCATCTTGCCCTTGTCCTTTTTTTTTTTTTTCTCCACCCAGTTTTCCTTGGGAGAAAGCAAATTTTTCACAAACAGTCTGGCAAACACCCTTTGACACTATCAAGAGGAAGTCATAGCTTTTGCAGAGGAGAGCAACTTCATGAACTAGAAAAAATTCCCACTGGGTGCAGAATGGGAGGCATGTATGTTTAAAATAGAGAGAAATGTCCATCACATTCTATATATATATGCAGTGCTCTGATACAAAGTAGAGGTTGCTGTTGTCTTTTCCTCAGCTCAAGAAACAAGAAGGGAGGCTGAATTCCCAATTCCGCAGATGTTTGTCTGTGTCCTTAACCCACGCAGCTGAATGATTTTTGTGATGCTCTGAGAGATGAAATGATGAGATTAGACCTGTTAAGAGCAAATGTTCAGTTCTTCCATTTGTAGGGAAAAGGGTGAAGAGGAGACTTAAAGAATGGAAAGCTGATGAGAATCCAGGATTGGGGAAGGTTTTTGATTGGGGAGCTGCTTTTTTGGGGGTTTATTTGTTTTTAAGTGGAGGGTAGATGGAGATGCTGGCAGTCTTATTTGTGCTTTTACATATTTTCATATTCCTGAAGAAGGAATGGGAGGCACAATCTAATGCTGGAATTGCCTGGAAATTTCTTGGTTTATTAAACATGCAGCCTTTCTGGTTTTGTTGCCGTTCTCATAAGCAGCAAGATGAGAATCTGTAGTGTTGTTTTATTGGGGGATGGGTATTACTGAAATAAACAGGAGTTGCTTGACATGGTCAGCATTGAATTGCCTGGAAACTTTTTGAGATTTTGAGGTTTATTTTTGTTTTGTTTTTAAAGCACATCAAGAACTACTCAGTGACAAGATCCATGAAAGTCTGTTGGCCATGCAAGGACACTTTCAGACCGTATAATCCAAGCATAGACTTTGTCAAAGTTGGAAACTTTGTTGGAAAGGTCCAGAAAAAAGAATCTGTGTTGAGATGGGATTGACACAGTCAGGCAGACTGGTTTGATCTGAAAGAATAGATGGTCATATATGATATGACAGAATATATGGTGGGGTCAGTGTCCCTGGAGGCATTTAAGAAAAGACTGGATGGTCTAGTTGATTAATTAGGGTTGGGTGATTGGTTGGACTTGATGATCTTGGAGGTGTCTTCCAACCTGATTGATTCTGTGATTCTGTAATAAAGAGAAGGAGAACTATGTTGATGTAGAAAATCTGTTCTTATTACTAAGAGTTGGTTTTGACCTTGGTGAAGATACTTATCATTTCCTAATAAAAGAAAAAAAAAAGGATGATTGCTTCAGGTTAGGCATAGAACACTTCAAAAATTAATTTGTAATCTTGATTTGTTTTGACATGGTTTTTTTTGTCTGCTACTGAGTTACATATTTCTGTTTGTTTCAGGCATTTCCCTATAGTCAGTGTTGTTTCTTGATTGAAACCTCACAGTTGAATAGCGTTGCCCATGGGTCCCAGTGTTCTTCACTCCTGTATAACAGCACTCCAATAACAAAAATGAGACAGTCTTACATAAGATTCTGAGAATAAAAATGCTTTTCCAATTCTGTAATTAGTTGGGTTTGCTTGCTTTTCTCTTGTGGAAGACTTACATTTCATTCTGGTCTTTATTAATTCTTAATCCAGCAGCTCAACATCTTTCCTAAACTGAGGGGCCCAGAACTGGACACAGTACTCAAGGTGTGGCCTAACCAGTGCTGAGTACAGGGCAGAAGGACTTCCCTGCTCCTGCTGGCCACACTGTTCCTGATACAGGCCAGGATGCCATTGGCCTTCTTAGCCACCTGGGCACACTGCTGGCTCATGTTCAGCTTACTATCAACCAGTACCCCCAGGTCTCTTTCTGCCTGGCTGCTCTCCAGCCACTCTGACCCCAGCCTGCAGCTCTGCATGGGGTTGTTGTGGCCAATGTGCAGAACCCAGCACTTAGATGTGTTAAATCTCATGCCGTTGGACTCTGCCCATCTGTCCAGAGGAGGGCAACAAAGCTGGTGAGGGGTTTGGAGCACAAGCCCTATGAGGAAAGGCTGAGGGAGCTGGGGTTGCTTAGCCTGGAGAAGAGGAGGCTCAGGGGAGACCCTATTGCCGTCTACAACTACCTGAAGGGAGGTTGTAGCCAGGTGGGGGTTGGTCTCTTCTCCCAGGCAACCAGCACCAGAACAAGAGGGCACAGTCTCAAGCTGTGCCAGGGCAGGTTTAGGCTGGAGGTTAGGAGGAAGTTCTTCATAGAGAGAGTGATTGTCCATTGGAATGGGCTGCCCAGGGAGGTGGTGAAGTCACCATCACTGGGAGTGTTTAAAAAGAGACTGGATGAGGCACTTAGTGCCATGGTTTAGTTGATTAGATGGTGTTGGGTGATAGGTTGTACATGATGATCTCAAAGGTCTTTTCCAACCTGGTTAATTCTGTTCTTTCAGAGTCATCACAGGCAGTAGAATGACCCAGCCCCCCAGCCTGTATTCAAAGCAAAATGGCTGGGTTATGGTCTGTTGTCCCACACCAGAGAATAGGTGCAGTTTGGGGAACTCCATTTCCTCTGTCAGTATTATATGACAAGGGCGCAGTAGCAGAATCACTTTTAATTAGCACATGTGGCAGTCATTTAAAATGTATGTTTCTAGTAATCTGGTGAAGAGCCACAAAACAGATGGGGAGAATTCATGTGGGTGTTTAGATCAGAGATAATTCACTTAACTGCAAAATTAGGAATTGTTCCCCTGTGGGTGGGTATGAGTTAAAGGCAGTGCAGGTTGCCTTTCCCATCATGAAGAGAAACAGATTTGCTCTGCTGTTGTTACTTCTTCTGAAGCTGTTTACTGGGGAGTACTTCTCTTCCTAAAACCAGGGATTGGGTTTGTTCCATTATGTTTTAATTGTTCTTAGATAAACTCTGGATTAAAAAAGAAAAAAAAAAAGGAAACAAAAGTGCCCTGCCCAGTTGTATGTACTGGTTTGGATCAATACTTGGAAAAGGAAAGAGGTGAGTAGCACAGTTTAGCCAAACAGATGTCCAAAGCCATCTGCTCCTCTCCTCACGGTCATTAAACCTTTATACTACAACAGCGTGAGTTTGTTACAGCTCTTCTTTCCTTCAGGACCATGTTGGCTGGCTTTAAAGTGAGCACAAAACAAAGTGAAGACATCTTGTAGGTGGACACTAACTTCCACCTATTTTTAGCCTGGTTTGTATAAGCTCAGTGCTCAAATCTTAGTCATCTTTAGCCTTGCTGGAAAGCCATTTTGGAGTGATGCAGAGCTGCTGTCACAGATTGCAGATGAGAAACTAGGGATCTTTGAAGGGGCAGGATCACAGTTTTCCAGGGCTTACTTAACCCAGCAGACTGTGTACATCTGTGGTTTGGGCAGAGCCCCAAGAGACAGTATAAAAATTATTTGTGTTTAAAAGACATATACCTTAATTAATAAGTAATTAGACAACATTTTCCTTTGCTTAGAAAAACAGACTTACTGCATTTGTTTTAATTTTCCTTTCACTGAGCATTCTCCTGATGCTCTTTCAAGGTACCCTAAGGTGCTGAAATTTAAAATTAAGTTTACAGAAACTAGTGAAGCTATACTGCTGCCATTCAGACAGAGAGAGGAGCGTAGGGATGTTTTCTGGAAAGGACCTTTGCTGATTTTGTTGATGGGTAGGAAGGGTCTGGAACAGCTAAGTGATTGCACAGCTCTTTCCAGCAGCATCTCCCAAGTAACATAGCAAAGAAAACCCTTCTGTGTGCCTGCAGAGACATGGGCACTCAGAGGTACAGTAATTTTCCCCAAGTCTCCCAAGTCTTGCACCTGTGTTTTGCTGCCAGCATTAATCTGGGAAAAACCTTTTAAACCAGCATAGGCTGAGGTGGGATTTTATCACTGGCCATCGCCACTGTGCTGACACTGACAGGGATCTAGCCCTTGAGTTCTGGCAGGGTCCAAGTTGGACAGTGCTAAGTCCTTTTGAAAACTCAGCCAACAAGCATATTTGAAGATCATCTCCTGTTTGAAGTGATGGTTTCTCTGCAGTTCTGGCTGGATTGCAACCTGAATAACTCTGCTCTGGTTGTTTAAAATCCCTTCTTGGTGTTCTGCTGGGTATGGCATGGGCCCCTCCTGTTCTGCAGTGCCACGACATTCCTCTTCTAGTTTCATACCACCTGTGTGTAAATGGATTTCTAGATCATTTGTGTGTAAATGGATTTCTAGATCATTTGTGCCCCTATTTATTCATTGAGCTGGCTTTCTCATAGTTACTTCAAAGGATCTGATTGTGAAAGCAGCATGTACCAGCCCCAGTGCAGGATGGTGCAGTAGCTTCTTCTGGTGATTATTTGTACCACCCAGCAAGTTGTCATCCCTCCGTATTACTTCTACAAGTGAGGTTTGGGTTCGTCCATATTAGTCTGAATTGATCTGTTGTCCCTGTGAGCACATCTTTGTTGGTAGTGGAGTTAGAGAAGGGCTTTCTGTGAGAAGGGGGAACCGGTGCTCAGCAAAGGTGTGAGATCTTCTCAAGTCACACTGCACGCATCAAGTCTGCTCTTCATGTAGGCGCAGCAGGTAGGACAGCACCTGTCCTTCCACGGGTGTCTTGCTGGAGGATTCTATCACAGTGAGTTTATTTTGTGACCTCAAACTTCCACATGGAGTCTGCTCCCCTTCCATTCACCCCTGCTTTCACTTCATAATTCTCAGGGGTTTGACTGCCCCTTGGCATGTCATTACATTTTCATTAATGTACCAACAGCAGGGCAGCTGTTGTTGCTTTGTCTCTAGTATTGCCTTTTCTGTCTGGACCTTGGAATTGGGAGATGCTTGAAATCTCTGTCTTTTATGTGACTTCTGGGCTAAATCAGGTGCTCCACTTTCCCTTTTGCCTGCAAGTACTTATCTCCAAGCTGTAAAGTCAATCTGTTCTGGGAACTTTTTCCTCTTAAATCTGTCTCCTGCTAACACTATGTTTCTTTCATTAACAGATTAGCTTTGCAGGAAACCTGTCACCAACAGCTTGTCACATTGTACCTACCACCGAGAAAGCTCCAAGGAGAAGCTGAGGGCAAACAACATCTTGAAGAAAGTCCATGGGGACTGTACCTGATCCTCTGAGATCTGCCAAGCTTTCCCTGGTCACAGCTTCTGAGAAGGAGGACTGCCTGGGAGACTTGCAGTCTGCTAAGCACCAGCCCAAACTACCCAGTGAAGAGAGGGCCAGCAATGGCTTCCCATTTATCCCACCTGACTCTGCTGGAGTTTGCTTGTTTGACCTGAAACATACAGCGGCTGCCAGTGTGCCAAGGTGTGTCTACAAGGACAATGCTAGCCACCAGGAAGCCTTTCCTCCTGGGCTCAGCAGCAAAGCTTCTGAGGAGTGTTCTGCAGCTGTAGATTCTGCTGATTCCTCCTGCCCAGCAGGCAGCGAAGGACTAGCAGCACCAGCCCTAACCACAGTAGGAGCTCCCTTGGGGGGGCAGGGGCCAGAGATGATGCCAGCCCCACAGAGCTCCCAGCAGTTTGTGCAAGGCAGCCAGGCAAAAACAGGCTCCCTGACACAAATGGATGACTCTGCCTTGAAACCTCAGGGGACTGATGATCAGCCGGCACTTGAGGTGTTAAATTATTCTTCCCTGGGCCACCCTATCAGGGGTAATGAGTCCTGTTGTACTTCTCAGGCAAACCTTCTGCAAAGAGGGGAAAAAGACAGGGGAACAGCAACTGGTTCTGCTGTGTGTCAGACTGCCTCGCCAGCAAGGCACACCAAAGCTGACCTGGGAAGAGACCCACAAACCACTCTGGAGGCAATAAGTGGGGCTGCAGATACTGCACAGATGCATCTCACAGATAAAACTGAAGTGGTGCAGGGCAGCAAGGCACCAGTCCAATCTAGCCATGGGAGTCCACATCCCATAGACAACACAGTCACTGAGCCAGGAAGTCCAGGCCCCACTCAGCTCTCCAAATACAGAGAAATGGGTACAATGACAGTTCAGCCAGAGAGCAACTTTTTAACTGAGGAAGCAGTAAGCAGGACTTGGCGAGATGCTGAGGTTCAGGCTGTGGCTACCGTGGAGAGCAAATCGGCCTCCACCAGTCCCAGCATCCTTGCAGCCTTCTTAAAAGGGAATCCACCTCCAGAAGAGAAGGAAGAACTGCACATAATTTACCATGGAGGAACAGGGCTGAGCCAATCTGCAATTACTGACAGTTTATCCTCAAAACAAAAGTCCCCATGTTCTCCTGGTATCGTGTCAGAATCAGCTGTTGTGGTGGCTGTGACTGCTCCAGCCCAAACTCAGCCTGTGCAACTGCCTGGTTTCCTATCTGATGTGGTGCCTCCAGCATCAGCAGTTAATGCAAAACTTGTTCCCTCCTCCTCCTCTGCAGCCCTTATCTCCCAAGGGACATCAGTGTGTGATGCTGAAATAGTTGGTACAGCCTGTGGTGGCAAGGATGCTGCTCAGCTGCCAATGGATGCTCAAGTCCCCCCAAAGCCCATCCCTGAGAAGCTTGCAGTTGGCTCCAATAATCAAACTCCAGCACAAACTGAGTCTGGCACTGGTGAACCAAGCACCACTTCTGCTGCCACTGTCCCAGGAACGAAGAACAACTTGCGAGATCTTGTCCATGACACGGGAAGCAGCTGCTTACCTTTACGCAATAGCACAGACAGTGAGGTCAAGCAGAAGGAGGTCCTGGGCAGTTCTGATCAAAAGCCTGCACAAAGTAAGGGTACAAGTCAAGGGGAGACCATTCCTAACACATCTGTGGTGAAACCAAAGGAAGAAAATTCTGTGGTGCTTGATGCTAAAGGAGGGATGAGTGCTAGCTACCCTGTCACTGTCTGCATAGAGGCATGCTCGGAGGATGCAGGTGAAAAGGAGAGCAGAGGCCAGGGAGACACTGGCCAGGCTCAGATGGCCAGAGGCCAGAGCCTGCAGGCAGGACTAATGCCTGAGTTGAGGTTGAGTTCTGCACGTCTCACCCCTCCCTTGGAGGCATCAGCAGCTCCCCAGCAGCAAGGCCTCCAGGCCAAGGAGTCCAGACGTGAGCTCCAGACAGCAGTTCTTCCTACTTCAGCTCAGGCTTTGCCAAACGTGGGGGAAAACAAAAAGGTCCCCACCCCAGCCATGGAGGCAAAAGTGCAGATGAAGCAGTCCAAACACGTCAGGGATGTTATTTGGGACGAGCAGGGCATGACATGGGAGGTTTATGGTGCTTCCCTTGATCCAGAATCCCTGGGAATTGCCATCCAGAACCACTTACAGAGACAAATACGGGAACATGAGAAACTGATTCGGGCCCAGAACAGTCAGTCCCGGAAATCCATTTCCTCAGACACGTCCTCAAACAAAAAACTGAAAGGCAGGCAGCACAACATGTTCCAGGCCATGCTGCAGAACCTCAGGCGGCCAAATTGCTGCGTCCGACCCGCTCCCTCTTCTGTGTTAGACTGACATGGTTTGCAGGGGTGTGTAGATGTCTGTGCTGGTAGAGAGAATCCCTCCCCTCAAGTCTTGAGTCCTGCTGTTCAGTTGTGTTATTGGGGTTGTGATGCAGCAACAGTGGAAAATTATTCCCCTTTGTTTTCCGAGTAGCCACACGCTCCATTGCGCAGTTATTATTGCCACAGCTGGTGTATTTCCACATGCTGACCCCATCCCCACTACTGTCCAGATGAAAAGCTAGGTACTTAGCAAAAGCACAAATTGAAATTACCACCTTGCTGCAAGGGAGAGCAGCACCTTCTGACAAATCAAGAAGCAGAGAAATTGTCAGAATTATTATGGGAAATCATTTGTGTGCATCACAAGGTCTTGCACAAAGGGGCAGGCTAGAGGAAGAGGGGTGAGGTGAAACTAAGATTCTACAGCTATAAAGACCTAACACAAGACAAGTGACCTAGTGTGTAAATTGCCCAACAGAGAGACAAGTCTGTGTAAAGAATACAGGCAGTGATAACTGAGCAGTCCAACTTCTGCTGATCCTTTGGGGAGCTGTTGTCACGCAAGCCCCAGAGATCCAGGTCTTCTCCCACTGAAATGGAGAATCAGAGAAAGCGTGAGGATGAAGGCTGAAGGATGCTCTCTCTGGGAGAAGTTAAGTCATTGGCTAGAAGGGAGGGTGAGAAAGGGATGCATTCTGTGGGCTTTTTCTCCCCTGCATCAGCCACACTTAAGGTATAAGCAGGCAATGAACGAAGGGCAGGTGAGGCACGTGAGAGCACATTGGTAGATGTAACTGCAGCCAGCAGGATGGTGCCCTCACCCGTGGTGTGGCATTCCAGCCAAGTCTTTCAAAAGCAGCGAGCTGTCTAGCTCCTCCTCAGCCAGGGTGGGCAGCCCATGCTCCCAGCCTCCCACAGCACTGAGCACCTCTCCTCTATATCACTCTTTAAAGTGATGTGAATCATTTTTCTCTCTCCAGAGATGCACAGCAATGTGTTCCCGTAGGAGCAGACTATCCTGTGCACCTGGGTCCGTGAGCCCAGATGACTGCTGTCTTACACTGATGTTTCCCTTCAAAGTCCTTAGCCAGCTCTACTTTTTTGCAGTATTTTGGTGCTTTTCCTGCTGCCTTTCAGAAACGACTACCATTTATTTAGCCTGTGTGTATTTTGTTCCACTTAATGCTCTCTATATAACAAACCATTCAGTTGTTAACTTGAAACATTTATTTTACCGAAGCACTGAAATCTTGAGACAATCTTTGCTGTATTTCTAATGTTAGAAAAGTTGTAGAAACTGCTAATAAAGGGTAGCTTAGTGACTGTTTCTCCAGAAGTGTGATATACAATAATGTCTTAAAT
Source organism: Dryobates pubescens (assembly GCF_014839835.1). Classification (NCBI taxonomy): domain Eukaryota; kingdom Metazoa; phylum Chordata; class Aves; order Piciformes; family Picidae; genus Dryobates; species Dryobates pubescens. The sequence continues at coordinate 46,120,330 of NC_071612.1, forward strand.
GTATGTTGGTCACATTTCTCATCTTAATAATATTTTTCAACCTGGGAGATGAGTTTCCCACTGTCTGTTTACTAGAGCTCATGATGGGAGGCTGAAGAACTGCAGCTTGTAGAAAATTCAGTTTTCAGTCCTGTGGAGCACTGAGGATTTGGGTGTTGTCATCCTGCAGAGTACTAGAGTTACGTATGGGTTATTTTTATTCCATTAAAGATTTTTCATGAATCATGATGCTAGTTCAGTTCTGCCTCTAGTAGCACACCTGGCTTATTCTGTAGTTCTTGTTATTGCAACTTAAGTCTGTGAATCTGACAGATTTGCACAGTGTAAATGAGGTGGGTTTTTTTCCTCTTTATTCTTTTTTCCTGTGAAGCAGACCAGAGGCAGTCCCCTTTTATTTAGGAGGCCAGGCTTTTTGACTACATCAGCTGTCAAGCCTTCAGTGCAGGTTTTGAGGGGCATTTGTTCCCCAGCAGAGAGGTAAAATGCTGTAAGATACAATGTTTTAACCCAGTTCAATGAAAGGTGTTGCCCCTAGGCCTAGTACTGAACTCCTAGTTTTCCTCTGGTGTATATTTGGGAGCTCTATGGCACATCCTTGTTCCATTTCTGTACGTTATTTCATGTCCTCTCCTGCTTGATGCTGAATCGCTAATTCTGAAATACTACATGAGTGTCTTCCCACCTCTGCCTACCAGGAGAAAAGTCTCCTTCCTTTTCTCTCTTAGTACTGTTGTTTCCATCCCCCTTCCAGCAGTGTCTGAGATGTGAGTTTCATGTTAAATTTTGTGTGAGATTAATACTGGCAGTATCATTAGGTCAGGTTAGTTGACAAGTTTGTTGTTTCTTCCCATGTTATATCCTTGTCAGCCCTGAAGGGATTTCCCAAGTTGTCCATGGTGTTTGCTATGTCCTGTCCAGGTCCAAGGCTTGTGATGCTCCTTTTGCCTCCCTTCTGCCCCCTCCCTCACTAGCTGCTGCCCAGACTGTCTTGCTGTGAAATGGTGTCCCTTGGCTCAGCTCATGTCCTTCTCTCCACTGTCTCCCTTGCCAGCATTGCCAGCATTGTGTGTCCCCCTTGCTTGCATTGTGAGCCAGCATACTCTGAACTGTCTCTTTAGAAATATGCTCAGTCTGAATATTTAAATGGATTGTTTGGGGTTTTTTTTTTCAGAGGAGAATAAATGGCTATAGTGCATTCATTGATTTCCATGAACTTTATCCTTTAGCTTAAGCTCTCCAAAATATTCCTAGCATATGAGTTGCTTTTTTGAGACCAAACTGAGCTTGGCAATGAATGAGTAGTGTGCTAGGGCAGCACTCAAATTAAGTCTTTGTCATGAGGAATAGGAGGTCTCTCCAAGTTCCCTGCAGCGCCTTCCAGCTATGAGTTTTCACCAGCTGGTCCATCCATACCTCCCTCCCCAAACAACCTTTCTTTCGGGAAAATGTCACCAATACATGTGCACCACAAAATGCCAACAGGCAGGTTACTAAGCAGATGCATCTGAACAACTGCACAGGCATAACTGGAACAACCACAGTGGTCAGCAGAGCACTGTGCTTTTGTGTTCTGGGAGAGCACAAGTGAAAGACAAAATGCAAAGTATCAGTGATGCTGCCTGATGGGCACAGAAGTACTGCAGGTGTGTGTTTGAAGCCAAGCAATAACATGCCAAAAACCAACACACAAAGATGAGTCAATAATCACCAGCACATCTCATGGAAAGTATTTTAGGTTTTTAGTTTGCCTTGCTAGGGCAGACTGTAGGCATCCTGCTAATTTAACACTGGTAATTTGTGCTTTCTTCTGTGTACAATGTCGAGGTAACAATGTGAATCCTTGTAGGGATGATGCATCTTTCACCAGCAGAAAACAAAACCAGTTAGCAACTATTATGCATGTGAGTGGTCTTGCAGCAGCCAAGAAAGACTGTTTGTGTCACATCAGCATTGAAAATCAAAGTGTGCTTGGAGTAGTAGTGTGGCAGAGGGTAGGAGGAGGTGATCTGTGTGCCACCAGCCTGCTCTTTTTCTCTGCCCAATGACTCAGAATCACATTGCATTGGTTGGATTGTTAACTCTGCCTAGTGACTCAGAATCTCATTGCATTGATTGGATGGTTAGCCACCAAGGAAATCCATTTAAGCTAATAAAAAGAGGAGTCAAACTAGAAAGTACTTTGTCATTCCAAGAGTAAATCTGTACGGAGGAAAAAACCAATAGAAGACCTGTATTGCAACCTAGCCAGCTGAAGTGACTCTTAAATTCAGTTTGTTGCAAGATGAGAAAATTTTAGGAACAAGCTAATTGTAAGGAAGCTCTTTCCTGGAGGTTCTGTCTTCTGTGAAGGTTGACCTGGCCAGAAGTGAATGAGAATGGAAGATTTTGTATCAATTCAGAAGCTATGCACCAGGAAAGATGAGAACAAACATGTTGCAATGTTGTCCTGCAAAGCTTGAGCTGAATGAGAATCTCCTTGCAGGCAATTTGCAATATAGTACTGGATTTGATGTGGGGCTGTGACAGCACCCACCACTGTCTGTGTGTACTTGGTTGGTGTCTACCAGCTTTGCACTGTCTTGTGCTTTTGGAAAAAAGAGTGCTTTTGGAAGTGCTTTTGGAAAAAGAGTGGGGAAGGAGCTGAAGGGACAAAGAGGAATAGCATAGCATAGCATAGCATAGCATAGCATAGCATAGCATAGCATAGCATAGCATAGCATAGCATAGAATAGAATAGACCAGGTTGGAGATCGGCATCTTCTCAATTGAGAGGAAGAAAACCTTATTTTGAATATGAAGAAGGAATTCTTGATAAACATAGTAGGGAAGGGACAAAAAGAGAAGTAAAGCAACGTTGATGTAGGTGCTTCACAAGGAATTCCCATTCCTATGTCTGTAAAGGCAATGGTTTGCTTAAGCTTTGTCTATTTGTTCATTCTGAGCTCACACTTCTTCTGTTTGTTGGTGTGCCATTGCTTTCAGGAAAATTAACATTTCTGAAGGCTGTATGTTTTGCTACTGCATACAGATATATCCCATATTAAACAAACCACTAGGCAAGCAACCTGTTTATAACTGCTGCTGCCACCTCAGGGCTTGTAGAACACACCATTTGGAGAAGTATATTCAAGGGATTCAGAAAAGGTTCTAAAGGTTCAGAAAAGGCTCTAAAGATGGCACTAGCTTTTATCTTGAATTTCAATACTATGTTGAAGTGTTAAATTTAGAAGTGGAAATCCAAATTAAAATCAGTGTTGAAGCTCATGGAAAATTCAAGTTGGCTGCCACTCTAGAAACTTGATGGAATCTACCACAGCAGTGTTTCATTACTTAGCTCAGTATATGTAAGGTTTGCACAAAAGGCTCTGTGGTCTAAGGAAGTTAAGGGCTACAGTCTGAAGGATTCTCTCCCCTCTTGCTTTTTGTTTTGTTTGTTTGCTTTGGTTTGGTTTGGTTTAATTTGTTGGTTTTTTTCTTCCCTGTGTAGCATCTCAACTTCTGCTGGTTTGTTTGTGGGTGACTGTGATGTCTGTGTGTTATCTGTTTTCAGTCATTGTGGAAGTATGTGCATAGATCCTTACCCAAATGCTGCACACTACCAAGTGTCTCTGGAGTCACAGGCTGCTGCAGTGGTCCATGGGCCTGGAGGCCAGGTCCTGTACATTGGAAAGGTTGCAGTGTTCTCTTAGGATCCTAAATTATCCCATTTGAGTCAGTGTAGACATTTAATAGAAAGAATGAAGTATTACAACTGAATTGAGCCAAACTGGAATTAGTATCACCTTTTTTCTTTTTTTCCCCTTTATTCTCTTGTTGATCCTCTCAGATTTATTGGATTTTGTGCTTTCCTTAGCAGCTCTTCTTCCCAGAGGTTATAATGTGGACTTTGCATCAAACCTGGCAAGGAAGATTTTGTAACGTGAAATGATTCTTTCATTATTCAGGATCTTTAAAGAAAAGGATGATGTTATTACTGAGCCAGATCATAGAGACAGGAAATATTATTTCCTCTAGGAAATATTTGCTGTAGGTAAACGTGTGTGTGTGTGTGTGTGCAGGTCTCATGCATTACTCATACTCTAAGATGATCTTTGCCCTTGTGATTGAACGCCGGAGGCTTAGCATTTTCTGCAGTTCTGAGACAAGTCTAGATTACTCTGCAATGCAGAAAGAGGGATTTTCTCATTATCTAGTGTCCAAAACAATTTCCACAGATATCTCTGGCCAACCTGTTTCTAGACTGTCAACAGAATTGCGGTGGCTGAGGCATGCAGAAGTGCACACTGGGCTTTGTAGAAATCCACACTGGTGCGTGCATTCTGTTTTCTACACAATGGCTATGGGTGACAGCAAGCATCTGAGTTTAGCAAGCACAGAATCACAACAACCAAGTCCCATGTGAAATACTACTGGTCCTTAAGTTTTTGTTAGCTTACTGTTTAGACTGACACTCTATGGAGTGGAAGTAAATGACAGTTCTGCCAGCAAAGTCTCCATCAGTTGTCTGCTGCAGAATATGAGTCTATTAAATGTTTCTCAGCAGCTGTACTGCAACAGGTGACCCTTCAGATGGAGGGTTCTCTTGACAACACTTCCCTTAGTCCAGTTCATAATATTTTCAAGTATGTCAAATGCAAGTTTAGACAATGCCCTGAGGAACTTCAGTAAAATGGAAGAGAGAGAACCATGCTTTCATGGTACATGAAATTATGTCTGAAGTAAGGTCTCAGTTGAATACTAAAAAGCACTCTAACCACAGTTAAAAGGAAAGAGAGTGAGGTGAGCTTTCCATTCCTGGCTGCTGCAAGCACCACAAAATGATGGTCATCAGTCAGTCAGCAGCAGAAGAAAACCAACTTGGAGGCTTCTAATGACAACTAATGTTATTGTGGCTTTATTTTTTTTTATAGCTACATGACTGAACATAATGTACTGTACAAAGTAAAGCTAGTATTAGGCTTCCAGGTGTACTGTGGCATTTGAGACATACCATCAGAAGTTTGCATGTGAAGAAGTCTTATAGTGATACTAAAGCAATGTTTCCCACTTGATTGAGTCCACTAGGAATTTAATGTTTTGCTGTTTTACATCTCCTGGTTTTCATGCTGACTACAATAAAATGAACACTGTCTTAATTATTCTGGGTCTCTGTGTATAGGCTGACATGGGAAAAGAAAGAACTTTTCAGCATGGCCATTCTGGCTAAATCTGTGAATGTCTGTAAGACAGAGAAGCTACAAAGGGCTTTCTGAATTCAGGCCTGAGACCTGGCACCTTGCGAAGCTCCATGTGGTGGAAGCCACCATACACTGTCCCTGCTGAAGAGGAGACCCGTCTGCTTCCTTCTGTGTAAGTGCCATTGCCTTTTCACAGCTGTTCCTGAGTGCAGGCTTTTCTGCAGCCGCTGCTCTGCCCTTCTGCATGAATTCACTCAGCCTTTCAGCAGCCAGTTGCCACACAGCAACACATTATTCATCCAGTTCAGCAACCCAGGAGTTGAGGTGGAAAGGACAGCGGTGTCACTGCTGTAGCAAATTGTCACTGCCAGCATGTCTGCACACCGTGCACGAAGCTGAGAGCATCAGCATCAGAGTAACCTGAACCATTTTTGTCCCCCAAAAGAAACAAACTTTTATCTCATAGTACAAAAGAACATAAATAATGGATGATGGCAATGAAGTATTTTGATCCAGTAGTGTTACAGGAATAGTATTTCCATGTGCCTGTCTACTACTGGAGGGCGTGGAGGACTCCACCTCAAGTCCTTAAACAGTGTGGCGGCATAACACCTCTGCTACCAGAGGCTTTCTGGCTGCTCACTCCAAGCTGGAGCCCTCTTCCCAAAAATGGTTGTGTCCTTTGCTGTCTCTATACTTGTATCTTCTAGTGTTCAGGCTGCTTCAATTAACTGCCCAGTGCTTTGGGCCAACACACAGGGTATTTTACTAATGAGTTTTGCAGCATTCTTTGTCATATGGTTCAGGTTCCTGTGTGCCGGTGGCTGCCAAAGATTAGTCCCTCCCCAAAGGTGTTTCCCTCCAGTAGCTGGGTTCATTCAGCTCTGTGACTCAGTCGGGAAGCTGTCTTTGTAGGCACTAAATCTGAGATCCCTCTTTCCGGCTTCATCTCTGTAGACTTGTTGCAGTAGGGAAAAAGCCTAGGGATCACCTGCCCCAGGGGGCTGAGCCAGCAGAAAAAGGAACTGTGCAGAAAACATGCTAGCACCCTATCTAACCAATAATCAGCAGTGTACATTTTTCATCTGTTTCAGATTTTATATAACATAGCAGTTTCAGGGAGATAGGAGTTCATGCATTCCAGCTTCTTGTTCATGCATCAGCTGATTTAACTGTGGCTGTGAGCTTTTCAACCAGCAGCACTACACCCCAGGGTATCTGCTGCACTTCTTTCCCCCACTAAAGAAATCACCATGCCTTTAGGTATTCAAATCCCACAGAAACCACTCTGTGGCAGGTGACGGTATTGTGAGTGGAAAACTTGAGAGTTTCTCATCAAATTTCAGATTACTCCTTTGAGAACCAGAAATGGTTAGGTTTAGTAGCCAATGTTTTAACAAGTAGAAGCTTACACCTGCAACTATTTTGATAAATCTGGCCTCATGTGAGAGCAGTGTGGGGTGCTCTTAGCTCCTGTTGAGGTCAGGTCATGGAGAACTGTGGATACTTGGTGTCTCAACAGAGAAAGCCACTGTTAATGAAACACCTTTACCCAACATGATAGTAGGTAACTCACAGAAGGCAGCTCAGAGTAGTGAGGACAGTCTGCACGTCTGGACCAACAGAAGGTTGTAAGTACAGCTTAGGAAATGGTAACATATGGCCCATTGCTGTTCATATTTCACCTGTGTTTGTAGGAGTGAGGGGACTGATACTTTCATCACAGAGCACCCTGCTTCCTAAAGCATCCTTTGCTCTTACAAAAGTCAGATTAAAGGGGATCACAGCAGCTTGGTGTTGCTGTAATGGCTGATGGCCAAAGCAACAAAAACATACACTCATGGCAAGCAGAGTACAAAGATGAAGACCCCGTTTATTCCAGCAAAGCAACACGTATTTGTGTGTATGTTGTGTTAGTGTGGCTGCATGTGATAGGTTAACAAACTTTTCTCAAGATTCTTACTGGTTAGTGATAGTGTTGCTATAGTTGCCTTTTAAACTAGCCCAGGTGGCTCCTCCAGCTCAAACTTGCAGTTTCTCATCCTCAAACAAACTACACATTCAGTCCAGGGACTTCCCAGAGACTCAAGGGCACAATACTCTCATGGGAATACAGTGATGTTTTTGAGGTCAATCTCTTCCTGGCTCATCAAAGGGTATCACAGTATCACAGTATAACTAAGGTTGGAAGAGACCCCAAGGATCATCGGGTCCAACCTGTCTCCACAGACCTCACGACTAGACCTCACGACTAGGGTCTGCAGATTCATTACAGTTTCCCACATTTGGGAGAGAGGGTGCCAGCCTCCAAAGGAATTTGTCTTTGCTGTGCCATGTTAGCAATGAATTAACTTTTTTTTTTCCTTTTAGTGTTTTCTAATAGCTTGTTGTGGACTGCAGCACAAGGAAGGGATTTGGGTCATTCATGCTGAGGCTCTGCCTTAATTCAATAATTCTGTTTATTTATTCTCCTAATTAGAAACCTGCTCATGGCAGTGCTTTTTCTCTAAGTCCACTTATATAACATCAGAAAGACAAGAAAGCTGAGCAGTTAAGGATGTGTTTCTCACAGCCTGCTGAAAAATACCCTGGCAGCTAAAACACAAAGGCTCAGCACCTTCTTTTTTCCTCTGGAAGATGGCTGGTGTATAGGAATGGCTGCTGGGTTCTGCAAAGCCCCCACATCTGCACTGAGGATTGCTGGGCTGTGGAAGGAGGAGAGACAAACAAGGTCTGTCCTGGAACTGGCAGAGGTGAGGCCATCCACAAAGCTGCTCTCCTGTGATTTGGGAACACCTCACGGTTTTTGTCTGTTCCTTTTATAAGGACATTTACTGAGTTATTAATTTGTAAGACTAATTGCTAAGGTTTAGTAAGTCTTAAGCTAAGGGAAAAGCCTCTGGCAAGATCCTGGCTCCATGCATTTGGGTTACTCACCCTTCCGAAATGTCTGCACTCCCAATGGTTTTTGGATGCTTTGAGCACCTCTTTGTAGGCAGAAGCTGGTGGACAAGCTTCCCTGTTTTTTACTGGCTCCAGGAGAGATGGAATGGGGAATAAATAGAGCTGACACTCACTTCAGTCACATCCAGATGTGTCCCCTCACTTTGTGTGACTATATCTTTATGTATGCCAGCTATTTAAAAGAGAATTGCTGGCTAAGAAAGCTGAGAGCTAAACATGCAGTCTAGGGAAGATACTGTAATCAGGTGAGTCCTACAAACTATCTGAGGCAAATGCAAATAAAGTATATGGCCCAATTTTGGTTGATGATGAGAAATATTCTTTGTTACAGGTTCATCTCTTTGCCTATACTGACATGGCTCTGCATGCTTATATATTTATCTTCTGGGACACAGTAGTATTCACCCTAACTTCCCTGCTGCACAACTTTTCTACAGCAGGCTATGCCTCCTATGCATCCTAAGCAGTGCTTTCTCCTCCCACTTGCCCACCTTGGCTGGCTGAATGGTGAAGGACTGTTTGGAAGAGTGAAGTGGTTGGTTGTTCACTCTCATCTGCTCTTCAATTTTTGGATGTTGCCACGAGTGATGCTAGTAACTGTCTTGCATTTATTAATGTGAGTTCCTGTGCTTTGAGGACATATCCTGAGATTATCACACTGAGAGCAAACAACACAGCCTGCTCCCTGGGGCAGAAGTGAGTGAGTGCTTTCTTCCCTATCTGCCACTCATCTTTCACATCTCCCTCATCCATTGCAAAGCCACAGCCAGGTTCTCTGGCCTTGCCTTGTGGCAGCCCAGGTGGAACAGAAAGCAGTCATATTTTCTCCAGTGCATAATTCCCTGAGATATACTTCCCACAGGCACAGAGCTGCAGTGACCATCTCATAATGTCCACTCCTTTGCTTGCAGGGAGAAAATCTGGCCCGTTTCTTCTTGTGCATTTTCTTTCTAGCCTGGCTCATATACAGACTGAAATAGCTCCTGCAAACAAATTGACAGCACTGACAAGAGAGACTACAAAATTGAGGGCAGTCCCTAAACTATCCTAATTGCTGCTGAAACAGAAGCTGGAGCTTTTGTAGAACCTGCTGCTGGGGAAAAAAAGGGAAAGGGGGGGAAAAAAAAAGCTATGTGATATAGCTTATAGCTTGTTTTTTTTATGGCTACACACATGAAGCTTGTGTCCAGCTTCAGAACAGCTGGTCTTTTTTGCCCCCAGTGCAGGTTAAAAAAGAAAGAGAAAAAAATACTTTGAAGCCTCCCTCTACTGCGGCACACTGTGCTCTTCTGTTCATCTAAGCACAACGATGCATTGCACTTTTCCTGGCATCTGCTCTGATCACTCACTTTTCTACCACTGCAAGGCATCCAATACTACCTCCAGAAGAGCTTTCATACTTCTTTAATTTGTTTGGCAAGTTTTGTTTGACTAAACTATTTGGGATCTTTCAGTGCTGTGTCTTATACCCTTGAAAGTTCCTATGCCTAAACAAAGCAAACAATCAAATAAACCCCAAACAATTATATTTCCAGATGTCAGAAAGGCGTACAAAACCCTGTAAGGCCATGGTTTCTCCCAGAGGTTTTATTGTTTCCTTTTCTTTATCTTGCTAAGAGACAGAGGAACTGCAAAAAGTAAATATGAAGTTCCTGGCAGATCGTTTAACTTAATTTTGCTTTGGTTTTAGTGGGAGAAAAATGTGTAGGCTGTTTTTTGATAAATAGGATAGGCAGATGTTGATTGATTTAAGAACCTCCCAGCATGCTAGAGAAACGTGACACAAAGGCTTTTAAATATATTAAAAGGTACTGTCAGCAGACTCTTTAGTATTAAGACCCTAATTGAAGAATGAAAAGGTACTGTCGTATTGTGGATGTTCTGGCAAGTTATATATGATTGCCACCTACCTTAAATGAGATCTCTTTTAAATGGAGCTACATTATTTAGTCCTCTGTCTTGTAACTCTCACCCTAGCTCTGCCTGCCTTGTTTGCCAGAAACCAAGCATTGCCTGCAGATATACACAGCACACATTGATTTTAAGGTCACACTAACACATTGCATGCAAACACCACAACAGTACTTGGGAGCAGCACCAACCATAGTATCACATGGATATTTAACTCTTTCTCACCTGTGCCTTTGGGAGTTGGGGCCTGAAGTAGACCTACCCTGTTTCTGTTTGGGGCAAAGAAAAGGATAAAACCAAACACCATAAACCTGAGGTTTAGCTCTCCAAGCTGCACAGATTACCTTGAAATTGTCTTCAGCATAATCGATGCAGCTCTGTGCCTTAAACCTGCAGGCAGCCCTAAATTATTTCTTGCAGTGCGAATTAACATCTGACTGAAGAATTGATTTTTGGCAATAATTGTACGTGGAATTTGGTCCTCCCTGCTGTTAGCTATGTCATAAGCATAGACAAGCTGGGAAGAGTGAAAGTCCTCTTCTTCTTTGAGCAAAAGACTAAAACTCCTTGCTTTGCTTCTAAGCAAAACACATCAAATGTTTTTCCCTCTTAGCTCTTAACAAGCTGTCAAATCTTGACAGAAACCAAGAGGACGTACGTGATCATTGAAGAACTCTTGCACTTGCAAAGCTTAACTGTCCCCTCTAGAGAGACTGGCTCTCCTTGGGTTTGTACAACTATGCAATGCATGATGTCCAAGTTTACATCCTCCTTGATAAACTCTGGCAAATGTGCTTTTTTTAGCAAAGGAAATACCTTCAGCTTTCTGAGTACCTGCTGCCATGGCTTAGGGCTGGCACACTCACTGTCTAACCTCCCCCTCCTTTTCAGATGACCTTTCAGAAGAATTTTGCAAATGGACCACTGAAACCTAAAGGGCACATCTACCACACATAGCTTAAGTCACGGTCACATAGTGTTTGCATACAGCCCCACAAGAGCAACAGATCTGCAGTAAGGAGGGCAAATGTGTTGACCCAGGGTTTAGTTTTCGCATGGCCCACTCAGGTGAGTAACAGCCCTCCAGCAGTGCTCCTTTTGCTTACTGAACCAGCAAGGGAGTGATTAGTCTCAGGACTCTGTCACTTTGTATAAATTGCCATCAAAATGGCCAACCTGGCAATTGCAGAGGTAATTTTGATTCTTAGACACCATTTTCATTGTAAGCTTTCCTAAAGACGTTATGCAACAGGGAATATTCATCACTGCTGTGTAGGCAGGTTTCATCTGGTGATCTAGACACCCTAGCACTGGTCTTCTAAGCCCTGGCATTAATGTCCAAGAGAAGCAAGCTCTTTAATCTTCTAATTATCTGCCATATTTGGAAAAAGTCTTTCTTCCTGTGTCACTTGAACAAATGCCTTCACCCTCTGTTGCCTCCAGTCTAAGAGAAAGTTTTTCACTAGGATGCATTAATAGCAGGGGAATCAGAAAATCCTGCAGTCACACTGCAGGACATTTTACAGCTTCTGTACTGAGCCCAAGCATCTTATCCCTATTGTCTTCAATATGCAGAGTGTTCAGATACAGTTTGGGTTGTGGTTTATTTGGAGCCATTCGGCTGTTGAACAGCTCATGGCGTGGACAAGGTGCAGCAGATGGAGGCCACAGTGAGGCAACACTGGCTGGCAAGTATTGAATAGTGTCATTGCCAGACTCTAGGAACATGGTCCAGCTAAATCACTCGGGAATGCTTCAAGCAAGATCAGTAAGCTCCAGCTCAGTCATATGAGTGCAGAAGTTAGTTCTCTGGCATGTCTTAGACAGACAATCTCTTCAGGTGACTGGGAGGGTTCCTTATAGTGATGAGACCTGCTCTTGACTGGGGTCTTCCATGTCACAAAGGACATAATGTTGCTAAGAAGCCAAAACAAGCAGGGGACCCCTGCTACTTAAATACACTGAATAATGCTGCAGCCTGGAAGAATTTATAAATCAATGGTCATGTGTTGAACTGCCCAAGCATTGGTACCTTCCAGTCAAGTCTGCAGCAGCATGACTAACAGACCTGTCATGCATCTCAGTGCTGCCTGTTGCACCTATCTCGGATATTGTCATATAGGGACACCTTACAGCATGCCCTCTGAAAAGGAGCAAATAAGGCACAGCATCTGCACTGTCCAAGTGGCCCTCAACCAGTACATAGCTTCAAGGTCATCTCTACAATCTTGTAGTCAGTATTTACAGCCTTACCTGGATCACTAGGAAAGGAAGCTGCCAAGGCTTTTCTTGAGGGAAGGCAAGGTTGTAGGAAGCCCACTGGAGTTAATCTCCTGTTGCCTGTATATTGGCCTTTGGGCCAAACTCTCCTTGTGAAAGATCAACACAGCCTGGCTGCTGGCCAGCAATCAGCTCTGCCTGGCACCTTCACCTTGCCCAAGAAGCTTTAGCCCCCTCCTGACCAGGCCATGTGGGATGTTATGTTAATTCTGTCCTCCTTCTAGGATGACATTCAGGGGTTTTAGAGAATGAATTTCCTTTTGGCTTAATCCCATCTCTACTTCATGTTTTCAGTAAGACTCTTCTCTGGAAGTTTTTCACTCTTTCTGTTCCCTGACCCTAAGTGTTGGTCATATTAAAGGAATTCCTGAACTGTGGGAACTCAAGCTTGACCTAGGCACCACAGCAGAGCACCATTGCTCAGTGGGATAATCCTTACCAGGAAACAAGATGAAGAGCTTTAATATCCTTCTGAAAGTCCTAAGGAATCTGTGTCTACCTATTCCCCAGCACCCTATCCAGCCTTTTGTTTCAGCCAGCCGCTGGACCGCAATCCCCAGCACTCTAGGCATTGCAGTCGACTCTGATGACTGCCCTGGAATGTAATGAGACTGCAGCATATCAAGAATAATACACCTCAGCTGCACTGCCTTGGTTTTATATCTAAGGACAGGGCCTCTGGTTTGTGTAGCTTCCTCTAAAGAGACATTTTGGGTCAGACTGATGTTAGATTTGAAAATCATTTTTAAAACCCCACATCCCACAGCTGTTAAACATACATGGAAAAATCACCTTTCTTCTTGGTCTAATTGATGGGCTGTCCACAAATGCATCTGCAGCTTCTTGTATTGGTGTTTAGTTTATTAAAGATTTGTCTGAATCAAACCCCAAGGGCCAGATTATCAGCTGGAGTTAATGAACATAGCACAATCGATTGCAACAAAGCTATCAAGTCACTTTATAGCAGCTGATGAATTGACTTTGATTCTGAACAACTCCATACACAAGAGCACCTAGGACCTGAATTTGACTTGCACAGCCACTGTCCTGTAGAAAGTGAGACTGAGCTTTGAAGGTTTGGGGGGAGGTTAGGTGCACTGCATTGTTACATTTTGGGATTGGATTTAACTGAGTCCTTGCCAGAAATTCAGGGTTCAGAGTTGACATAACCCTATTTATTGACTATTTTTTTAACTTCTGAGCCCTCACTCATTTTGTTTCACTGTTCTGTTTTGTCTCAGCCTTCAAGAACTGGGACTGCAGACCCAGTGGGGTAGAGAAACCAGCCCTGCCTCAAGCTCTACAGCGCCTGATGCGAAGGGGCTCTGCCTCCTCTATGCCCTTGTTGCTATTGTTACTGCTGTTCATGGAGTTACCGAGTATTTGTGAGAAGCTGGATGCTATTAGTGCTACCGGTATGGGCATTTGGTCTCTTCACCAAAGTGCCCTTGATTTAATTACTTATTCACTTGTCACTTCGGAGTGATTAGGGAGGAGGAAGTGAGAGGGGGAGAAGGGAGGAGATTTGGGTTGGTGCTGCTTGTTTGTTGTAGCCGTTTCCACATCTGGATGCAACCACAGCCAGCAGAGACAGAGCCTGGTCCCTGAGTTCCCTGTGATCCCTGAAGCCTCCTGGGAGTTTCCTTCCTTTCCAGATGCAGGGCCTAAAAATATTGCTGAGGCCATGCCACACAGATCTGTTGCTTCCTCTCTGTATTGGGAAAGGCTTCAGCCTTACCTGTAAGCCTGACTGCAGCTTTGTGCCTGTTTAACACGTGCCCTTCTTTACCCAGCCCCTGGTCCCTGCAGGAAGCAACAGAAGCGACCATACACTGGGTTGCTAAAAACACTAAACAGAAGGTTTGAGGTGTTGCTGATCACCATCAAATAACCCTTTAATCTTGATTCCATGGATGTCTGTTGGGTTAATTTTTCAGCTGGCAGTGCACAGCTGTGGATAAGCATATTGTATCTCCAGCAGTGCTGCAAAGGCAGCTCCTTCTGTTCACCAGATGTCATCAAGGGCTTTATGAACACTGCTGTAGTGAAAATCAGTGGTAAAGGGCATTTGGTATGCCAGATTTTATGGGTCTGTTCAAGCAGAAATTGGGGGGGGGGGGCGGGGGGGGGGGGGTGTAAGGGGAGAGCAGTGCAAAGAGCAGCTGCAAATTCAAGCTTCTCTCTGCAGATATGTCTGCAAGATAATGATGATCAGTAATAGCTAATAACAGCCTGTGGCAGCTGGCCTGACAAGAAAAAGCCCAGTTGTGGAGGTGGAGCTGGCATAGTCTGAATTGTCACTTGAAACAGGGGAGTGGGGGAAATACTAGGTTTACACCAGTGTGTCTTTTGTCTCTGTGGAAGCAGTGCAATCAGGAGGTGCTAAAGCTCAAATCTTTTCACCTGAGTACGTTTTACACCCAACTTAAGTGATAGGGAATCACAGGGTCTAATAGCAACCTTATGTGGATGAGAGCTCAAGGTCTGGGTGCTTAAGCAGTCAGAGGAGCTGTGCATGTGGAAGCAAGAGGTAGTAAAGAACTCAACATCAGGTGAAGTCACCCTCATTCCAAAGGCAAGTGTTTCTTCAGCAATTCTTTTGGTATCTCCTACCTTCTATCTCCAATGCACTGATTTCTAAAGCTCTCTGTTTTATTGAGAGTCTTCAGCTTGTTTTGGAGGAAGTGGCTATGGTCTGTGATGGCATGTGGGGGAGTGTTTTGTGAGTGAATTGTATCACCACTCTGCAGCAAACATAACTTGATCTTCAATGTCCTTTTTTGCCTCTATAAGGAGGAAAAAGTGCACTGCTGCCTTAGCTCTAGGCAGTGTCTTCAATAATCCTTAAATCTACTGGCTAACTGCCTCTTCTGCTACTCAAGGGAATGTAGAAATAATTTGATGAGTGACCATATGTTGGCTTATGGCATTAATAACATATCTTTAACACCTCAGATGTATCCTGATTCAGGAAAAAAAATATGAGAACAGCAGGGTATTCAGTGAGCCTTGACAGGTCATTGTTATACACTATTTTTTTCTCTCTCTCTCTCTTTTTTCGTCTTTTAATGGACAAGCTGAGACTGCCTGTTTAGTGTTATTACTGATGGGCTTAAAGCATAAGCTATGAAGGTCTTCTCTGCACCCTTCCCTGCAGCGAATTAATGAAATTATCCCAGGGATTTAACACCTAGCCAGACACTCATTTGCTGAAGCTTTGTAAGGAATAAGTGTCTTGCAGTGAAACTGTACTATTAAAGTAGTCACTTTAGGAAGGGCTAAAGCAACTGCAAGCATATCATTTTCACTAGGCAGTATTTCAGTGTGTTAAAACCAAAGGCTGAGACAGCTGCATTTAGATTAATTTATAATAGTGTTCTTTTTGATAGGTGGAGCCTGGAAAGGTCAGAGATGGTTACAAGAAGGATGATCCAAAATTGTTGCTCAGTATTTATATTTATCCACTCAGATCAGTGAAAATTCCTGGCCTTTTTGGAGTCAATGGCAGGAATTCCACTGATATTGGAAGATTTTTTGTTTTTTAACCCTTGGGGAGTATGTTGCCTTTCCCTCTAAATTCCAACAGAAAAAGAAGTCAGAAACCAGTTCATGCCAGCTTATATCCCAGCTGAAAACCTTGTGAGTGGCTTCCTACAAGGACAGTTTTCAGGTGCCTGTCCCACTGTGTAAGTAAGATGAGCTGGTGGGCAGTGACAGATCTGGGTAACCTGTTCCATTAGCAACAGGCTAGCCTGCAAGAAGCTCGAGTTCAGAACAACACTGGGGATCCAGAGCAATCACTGCAATCCTTGAGGAGCCCTTGGATAACTCTGCATCCAACATGGAGCTCAGAGCGGTATCACAACACTGACCAATACCTAAGGAGTTAGTCTGGTGGCTAATTCATGTTATGATGCGTGTCATCCACACATCTCTTGCTGCTGGGACAGTAGGGACATTGTTGATTCAGGAAGGGTATCCGCTGTTCATTCCATCCTTTTTCACTTCAATGCCCAGGACAGCACCTGGCAAGTCCCCAGGGAATTTTTCCTCTTAGTGTTCATTTCTTTTAAAATGTCAATAGACCATTAGGTTTATAGCTGCAACTTTTCATCCATTGTTTATACCAAAGTGAATGCATGTCACCATGTAAAAACTGCATGGCTAAGGTAACTAGGACAATATTTATGTATTAGCCCTAACTTCAGCTTTGCCTCCCACACCTTCCCAGACAGACATACCTGTGTACATCATTTCAGAGGGAAAAGAATCCCTTGGGTCATACAGGCCTCCTTCCAGTTTGGATAAAGCTTCTACAGAGCAGTGGAAGAAGCTGTGTCTAGAGGATATAAATAGACAGCCTTTCTGAATGAAAACAAGTCTGTCATTTTTAAAACAACGGTGAGAAACAGACCAGGGATGTGTGTGACAGATGCCCTGCAATCGATACCATGTATCAGCACTGCCTGTCCACTGTTGTAACTGGGGTGTCTCTGAAACTAGGCAAAACACTTTAACAGAGGGACCCAGAGCAAAATTTAAAATCTCTAGAGATTTGAATCAGATGTGTTTTCATTACAAACAGAGCTCAGACCTTATCTCACAATCACCAGATCTGACCCTTCACTCCTTTCTGACAGCTTAGGCTGGTTTTCTGTTGTTTCCCTAAATTTTCCCGTAAGTTTCCAAGTCTGATCCATGCAGGGTTTTTAGGAATGCTTAGCTCTACTGCCAAGGCATGCAGGACTTGGAAATCCTGCTAATTCCACTTGAACTAGACCATATATGCTAGCAATAGTATCTCTTACATCAACCAAGTATACAACAGCTCCTAGATCTCTTACTGGAAGAAGCACAATTTGGCTACAGAATGCAAATGCTACTAAACAAGTGAGCCCAGAAAAATGATCAGCAGTTTGTGTTTAAAAACTCTTCTTTCTAGACAGAGGCAAAGGAGTTACAGAAACAAGATGTCAAGAACTGCTAAAATTGTGTACCAGTGTATCTTTGTGGTGCTTCAGTTTTATGCCCACCCCAGAAACATCAGTTTTAATATTCCAGTGACAGTTGGAGGCAGCCTTTTCACTTCATTAAATACTGTAACTTTTTGCCTGCATATTCTAAGCACTTCTGTGCTGAGCCTTTTCCTACTGACCCTGCCACAGAGACACTGACTGCAATGGGCTGGGAGTGTAAACAAGTTTCATTTATGGTTTGCAGACATTTGGCATTTAACATTTTTAAGTGGTTAATGCAAAAGTTCTCCAAGGTTAAAGAGGCTTTGCTTCCTTCTCAAGTGTTAACTGTTGGGATTTTTTAAGTTACACCAGTACCTGAGGGCAGCTGTGGGACACCAGTGTCATCCAAAACTTAACATGGCTCTGGAAGAAGCAAAAATTACTGTGGTTTAATGTTTGGTGCATATGCTCTGGATGGCAAATTTTGTGATGAATCAGCACTGGTAAGAAGGAATAGAATAGAATAGAATAGACCAGGCTGGAAGAGACCTTCAAGGTCATCGCATCCAACCTATCATCCAACACCATCTAATCAACTAAACCATGGCACAAAACACTCCATCAAGTCTCCTCCTAAACACCTCCAGTGATGGCAACTCCACCACCTCCCTGGGCAGCCCATTCCAATGGGCAATCACTCTTTCTATGAAGAATTTCTTCCTAACATCCACAGTATCACAGTATCACAGTAACTAAGGTTGGAAGAGACCCCAAGGATCATCAAGTCCAACCTGTTCCAACAGACCTCACAACTAGATCATAGCACCAAGTGCCACGTCCAATTTCCCCCTGAACACCTCCAGGGACGGCGACTCCACCACCTCCCTGGGCAGCCCATTCCAATGACGAACGACTCGCTCAGTGAAGAACTTTTTCCTCACCTCGAGTCTAAACCTCCCCTGACATAACTTGAGACTGTGTCCTCTTGTTCTGGTGCTGGTTGCCTGGGAGAAGAGACCAACCCCCACCTGTCTACAACCCCCCTTCAGGTAGTTGTAGACATCAATAAGGTCTCCTCTGAGCCTCCTCTTCTCCAGGCTAAGCAACCCCAGCTCCCTCAGCCTCTCCTCACAGGGCTTGTGCTCCAAACCCTTCCCCAACTTTGTTGCCCTTCTCTGGACACCTTCCAGCAAGTCAACATCCTTCCTAAACTGAGGGGCCCAGAGCTGGACACAGGACTCAAGGTGTGGCCTGACCAGGGCAGAGTACAGGCCACAATGACCTCCCTGCTCCTGCTGGCCACACTGTTCCTGATACAGGCCAGGATGCCATTGGCCTTCTTGGCCACCTGGGCACACTGCAGGCTCATGTTCAGCCTACTGTGCAGAGATCAACTTCATAGTTCAGTGAAAAGTGTTGTCTAATGGGTATAAATGTAATAATCTTCACTGTTCCTATATTCTTTTCCATTTAGTTACTTCGTGTCAGTGCTGTCTACCCCACACATTTAACATACCATCAGAAAATTATTGCCTCTTCATGAGGACACATATAAACTATTTATCTCTGTCTTCTAATTTTTATACCTCTAGGATTTTTGCCCATAGATAAGCGATCTAGAAATTTGTAAATAGGAGGTGATTAAAATACTGTGTGTAACAGCAAATTAACTTTCAACCCTTCAAATACTGTCAAATAATGGTCCATGTTCTGTAAAGGGGTGATGTGCGTACTATGTAATGTTTCTCTAAGTCCTCTTTCATTCAGTGTTGCAATCTTTGGCCCTATTCTTCTTTCTACAGAAACTACCCCCTGAAAATGAAACTGAAAAACCCTAAACCAAATTAACAAGGCGGGGGTGGGGGCGGGAAATCCCAGTGTGGTTATTTTCATAATGCACAGGACTTGTCCTGGTTTCCTATCCTGAGCCTCAGTGGTGCTACATTCATTTAGTGCCTGGCAGGTTAGTCTGTTCAGACCGCTAACTTGTGGCACAGAGATTGAAAATAGGTTTTGTCTTTCTGGACAGACTCCACAAATGTCTGCTACATCAAACCCAGGTTCAGCTGTGAGGAAGTTCCTGATCTGTGTTGTCAGCAGTCAGGCTACAATGCATTTGGTTAATAAGCATGTTTGTGTGCTAATTGCAAGCATGATTTGAGTGAGGCTCAGCCCAGCTCTTCCTTTTGCTCTGGTTTGTTTCTATCACTGAGAATGTAAAAGAAGGGGGAAGTAAAGATGGGGGTGGGAGGGTGGGGAGAGACATAAAATGTCCCTAATTTTCACCTCTCTCTTGAACTAAGTGTTCCACAGTGTTCACAACTATAAATATCTTCTAAATTGAAGTATGGCTTAAAACTACATCTCAGATTTTGGCCTCTTAATTTTCTTAGGCCCTGAAGTTTACTGACTCACATCTCAACAGTGGTTGAGATTCCAGACAAGGAATCCATGCTGCTCGTAAAGATGTGCTTATTGTAGGTCATCTACAGGGTGTATGAGAGTTGCTGTTTGCAACACCTAGATTCTGTGGTTATAGTATAGCAAATCCATGACCAACTCTGCAGTATCTGTTAGCAACGTTTCTTATTCTCCCTTTGCCTGCAAAAGATCTTTTGGGTTCTTAGAGCAGTAAATGTTGATTCAAGTCACTTGTTGCTAATACAGGGTTTGCCTGCAGACTCGTTTGATGCTTCTGCTATTGGGAAGGTCTGCTGCAAGCTTCAGCACTTGTGACAATAGCATTTGTGTGCGCTTAGTGTAACTATAGATCATGGAATCATTAGATCCATAGAATCATAGGGTCCAATTGTAAACCTAACATTGCCAAGTCTATCACTGAACCATGAAGATGTTAGAAACTATGACTTGTCAGGCTGAGAAGATTTTGAGGATAGTCATCTGCCAAACACTGATATTCATTTCTTTCCCATATAAAGTTTCCTTGCTTTCTCTCTTGCAAT
The DNA here is from genome assembly GCF_014839835.1 of Dryobates pubescens. NCBI lineage: Eukaryota > Metazoa > Chordata > Aves > Piciformes > Picidae > Dryobates > Dryobates pubescens. The sequence goes on from NC_071612.1 coordinate 46,140,583, forward strand.
TCTGGGTGGCTTCTTGAGTTTAACACTTGCCTGCATAGTGAGGGAGGCAAGCAAATCTAGGTCTGTAAAAAGTTGGTTGCTATTCAGACCTGGAAAAATTTGTCATTGATTCATCAAGAGTGACAACATTTCTGAGAGTGTTTCAGGCTTCCCAGCATCTTGGTGCTAATATGACTCAGCCTTTGTTAGAGGAACAGGAGTTCAACTGGCATTTCCTGCAAATTTAAAATGCATTTGCTGCTGACGAAAGAAGAAACTACAGAGCAACCTTTAGTGTAATTGGCAACAGAAAGGACTTTTACATAAGAGAAGGTGTGCTTTTAAAGTGCTCCTATAACCTTGCAGGTAGAAGGTAAAAGAAGAAAGGCAGCTGGCTGCAACTCTCCTGTTAGGCTGTAACTTTCCTTTTGACATATTAAACCTGTCTGTATCCAAAGTGAAAATAAATGTTGTCCATTCAGAGTGTATTGCAAACAGCAGCACTGGCAGATATGGAGAAAATATAGTAAAGGCATAGCTAAAAGCTTAGCTCTGCAAAACCTGCCACTTGTGGGATAATTGGCTGTTAGGGCCCTCAGCTTGGGTATATGGCAATTTCCATTATTTCATGGCTGAACTGAACAAGGTAGCTGTATTGTTATACTTTAAAAGCTATATTTTACTCACCAGGAAAAGTAATATGAAAAAGCTTAATGTAAATCTGAATTCAGCATGGGAGCTGCGGTGGCTGTTGGAACAACTGTTAAGTATAAATGGTACTAAACAGTCCTGGTCAAAACAATGATTTATCACAAGGCAAATGTTCAAAGTCAGTTTGCATTCCAAAGATTTATGTTTAGGATCTGTCTTTTACCCCACCAAAGCCAAAAAAAACCAACACAAAATAGGAATGACAGAGTTGTTTCTCCTTTTTTTATGTGATTAAGAATGAACTTCAGAAATATTAGAGGCTGATGAAACTAGACAGGTATTTCTTGCTGCCCCTCACTTTTACAAATTGCTCAGTCAATCACAATCAGATACTTTTCCCAGTTTTGTTAAAGCCTCCTGTTCATACTCAGTGAGGATTTTTTTCTTTCCTTTATACACAGTTCACACAATCATACACTGTTTGGAGCTGGAAGGTTACACTGAAGATCATTTAGTCCAACTGCACAGCCAGCTAGAGGAGGTTTCTCAGGGCCATGTCTGGTCAGGTTTTGAGTATCACCAATGATGGAGACCTGTGCCAGTGTTTGATTACCCTCACAGGAAGGGGGAGGAAACAGTTTGATTTTATGTTTAAGTTATATTTACTGTACTTTCATTTGTGCCTGTTGCCTCTTGTCCTGTCACTGGTTAGCACAGAGAACAACTGGGCTCCATTTTCTCTATCCCTTCCCATTAAATATTTTCCCACATTGATGAGAACTTCCTGAAGCTGTTTATCTGTCTAGATAACTATTTAGAGGTCACCATCATTGGAGGTGTTTAGGAGAAGACTTGATAGGGTGCTTGGTTGCGTGGTTTAGTTGATTAGGTGGGTTGGATAATAGGTTGGACGTGATGACACTACTGACACCATTGTGTTTTTTGAATGTCTTCTTTGGCATCACTTGCTGAGTAGCATGTCTTGCTGCTTCCTTGTGATTGCCCCACCAGTGTCCTATGCATCTTCTTACACTTAGATTGTAAACTTTTATGTTGTTTGGGATCTATTTTCACAGCACTTAACAAAATATGCTACATTTAAATTAGGTTACACATGAAAAAGCTGGTTGCATCCCAGCTCTGTGACCCTTTATCTTTCCTTCCCCAAATAATCCTCTGTGCAGTGACAAACAAACAAAAGCACTAACAAAACAGCAGAGCAGGATGTCATGGAAGGCTGCAAGAGCCAGAATTTAGGCAATAAATGTGAAGGACCCCTTTGCTTTCCCATGCTTAAGAGGGAGTTTAAGCCTATCCCTGTTGCCCGTGATTCGTAACTTCTCGTGCTTGTGCAGTGTATGATAAAAACTGTGAGCAGAGCAGTAAGCAATGTGTGTGCAGCAACAAAACTGAGACCACTGTGAAACAAGAGACAATAACAAAATCACCCACATGGAACAGTTCTTCATGTGGGCTGTGGTGCAGCCCTTGGAGGTATGAGAACTGTGACAGAAGGAGAGGACACAGTCTTAAGCTGTGCCAGGGGAGGTTTAGGCTGCATGTGAGAAAGAAATTCTTCACAGAAAGAGAGATTGGCCATTGGGATGTGCTGCCCAGGGAGGTGGTGGAGTCACCATCCCTGGAGGTGTTTCGGAAGAGCCTGGATGAGGCACTTGGTGCCATGGTTGAGTTGCTTAGATGGTGTTGGGTGATAGGTTGGACTCGATGATCTCTGAGGTCTTTTCCAACCTGGTTGATTATGTATTCTGTAAGGTTAAGCCCTACCCTAATTAGAAGCAGTTCAGGAGAAGAATGTAGTCAATATAAAAATAATGAAAGATCTTGCAGGTCTTTTCCAACCTGATCTGGTCTACTCTGTTCTATCTGTGAGGCTGTAGAATCCCATCTCTCTGTGTTTCTCCTTGTATGACTGATGGTCCAGTCCCTTAATCATCTTGTGACCCATTCTCTGGACTCATTGTAGTAAATCCTTATCTTCCTTGTACGTGAAGCCCAGGGCTGAACTTAGCACTCCATTTGTCTCTCTCCAGTGCTGGAGAAAGGATCAGTTCCTTTGACCTGATGGCAATGCTGGTGGCCTTCCTTGTCTCAAGGGTACACTGCTGGCTTATGGTCAACTTGATGTCCACCAGGACCCTCAGCTACTACTCTCTAAAGCTGGTTTACAACCACATGGCCCCCAGCAGGTACTGGTGTATGGTATTGTTCCTCCCTAGGTGCAGGATCTTGTTGAACTGCATGAGGTTCCTGTCAGCCCATTTTCCAGCCTGTTGAGGTCCTCTGGATGGCAGCACAACCCTATGGCATCTCAGTCACTCTTCTCAATTTTGTGTCATTTGCAAACTGTCTGATGGTAGACTCTGCCCCATCATACAGATCCTTGATGAAGATGTTGAACAGTATTGACCTGGGATGCACCACAAGTGACTAGCCTTCAGCTGGGCTTCATGCCACAATTACAACTCTCTGAATCTGGCAGTTCAGAAAGTTTTCAACTGGCTGACTGTTTATCTAACCTGTACTTCATCATCTTGTCCAAGGATATTATGAGAAACAGAACTGAAAGCCTGCTGAAGCCTACTCAACAAATAAACAACACCCACTACTTTCCCCTTATCTACCAAGTGAGTCACCACATCATTATCAGGTTGGTAGGCATGCTTGTCTCTTTATACATGACTGCTCCTTAATCTTGTCATTCATGTGTTCAGAAATGGTTCCAAGTATATTTCCTCCATCACCTTCCCATGGATTGAAGTAAGGGAGACCAACTTGTATCCCCTCAGATAATATTTCTTGCCCTTCTTGAAGACAACAATGACATTTTCTTTTCTCCTATCCTCAGAAACCTCCTTGGAGGACCACAACCTTTCAATGATTAGCAGGAGTGGCCCCACAATGCTACCTGTTGCCTCCCTTAGCCATTATGGGTGTATTGCACCAGACCCATCAACTTAATTTATGCTTAAGTGTTCCCTGACCTGATCCTCTTCCACCAAGTATAAGTATTCCTTGCTCCAGAGATTCCCACTGGTGTCAGGGGCCTGGGATTGATTAAAGGTGGTCTTCCTGCTAAAGAATGGGACAAAGAAGACTTTGGCCTTTTCTGTGTCCTTTGCACTGGGTCTCCTACCCTTTGTTCCCAAGTGATTTCCCTCCTTCAGTTTTATTTTTAAGAGAACATGTTGAGTAGCCCTATGAATGTCACTCAGGCAATCTGCATTGTCTGTACAGCTGTTGGGCAGCAGTACAACAAAGCACATGAATTATCCCTTTGCTGTCAATAGCATTACTCATGTGCCCAAAGTTAAGCACATATTTAAAAGCTTTGGGAAACGAGCCTTTAATTTCCATCAATGTGAAATGCTCGAAACACATTCTGCTACTATTTAAATTGTCTGAAACATCTACAGAGTACAAAATTGTACATGTTTAAAGATCAATTTAAAGAATTGCTGCTAGCAAAGGAAAATTACAGAAAATAAGAGAACAGCTAAGAGTGGTGATTTTAAGGAGGACTAGGAGCTGGACCAGACTGATGTTCTTACGCCTGCTACACCTTTTGCGAAGCTGAATGTTTATTTGGATGCACTTGGAAAAGGGTTGTGTAAAGCTTGAAACATTAATCTTAAAACACAGACAACTTAAGATATGCAGAAGAAATTAAACTCATCTCAACTCTGAGCACCTCTTCCCCTCAGATAAAATAGTTGCCTTTCCTACACTCCCTGACATTTGCAGCTACAAAAGTTTGAGTCTTGGTTTTATGGGCCCTCAGATGTTTTCTTCCAGCCCTGTAACACAGAGCACACCGAGTATCTTTCTGAGTGTGCCTGCCCAGCATTCTCAGGGATATTTATCTGACTGTATTTTGGCTCATTCCCTCTTTACCCTCTCTGCTAAGATGCAGGGATCTTGATTGTAAAGACAACTTTGTACAGAGTAGAAAAAGGAGTCTAGCTGGTTGCTGCAAACATGACTTATCAGGAAGTCAGAAATGAATGGTTTGGCTTTGTGATACTGATGATGTCATTTAATTTCTTGAGGTGGAGAAATGTTGACTTTGTTTCCGGCAAGAGCTGTGTCTGCGCTGTCTCTGCCCCTCTGGGATCCACAGCTTTTGCCTAATCTGCTGCTTTGAGAGTAGTACCAGTCAATTATTGTAATAGGACCAAGATCACAAGCCCCTGTTGTGAAAAGCAGTAGAGTGGCTACTATGTGCCTGCAGAGTAATCAGTGCTAGCTTTTGAAATTAGATTCTAGAGATGACAGCTTGACCTCAAATGGTTGAGGATTCTTTTATAAAACAGAGAGAGTAGTACAACTGAGATTAGCCCTGCCAGATTCTGACCTAGCTGTTTGCATTCTTCTTCCTGAAATTTGAACTCTTGGTGAGATTTGATACAGCAGGGCTCTTTCCTACTTAGCATTGGTCTGCTACCTTCTCCCCTCTTCTCTCTGCAGCAGATCTGTAGAGACACATAGAAAAGTGGCTGCACTGAGATCGAACATGAGCTGACACAAAACTCAGGATTTCAATTTGTCCAAGTGTCCTGAGGTTCCTCAAGATGAAAAATATGAGGAAAATAGAAGCATCCAGGTTCAGTTTTACTTAACATATACATTAATAGGGCTATCAATAGCACCATCTGCTGCCCGTGGGGTAGCAAGACACAAGTTCTGCATTGTAATAGAAGAGAGAAATAATTCAGTAAGAGGGCATCTAAAGAGACTACTCTCCCTACCTCCTGACTTTAAGCATATCCAGGGACCAGCATCATCACCACTGCCAACCCATGGTGTTTGCCTCACTGCAAGGCCATCACAACATTATTTCCTTTCTCCCTTCCCCAAGACACAAGATGTGAATGTTCCCAAACCTTTGTTTGAAGACTGACTAAAACAGGTAAGGGAATATGGATGAATAAACAAAGGTATGGCTGACCCAAATGAAAATCATGAGCTGATACAAGCCATTGTGGATTTTATTAATTAATGCAATGTACACATTTATGTAGGAGCCTATAACACAGCACACAGCCTGAACAGCTGCCTGAGCATCAGAGGATGATGCAGTCCCCATCCTTTGTATAGGTCAGATTAATGGTAATCTGCATTCAGTACAATCCTTAATTTCTTTCCTCCTTGCTGGATCCCATAAGACCTTGGACCTCTTGGCTCTACAGTGGCATAATCCTTTATCTAGTTTGTGAAGGGAGGGCTTTAGCCCAAGTTGAGTGTTACAATGGTTTCTGGATACTCCAACCTCATCCCTGGGATTTGTTTATGGAAAGCAACCACCTTTACTATTCACTCCGGATTTAACCTCTTGTCAACAGAAACAACGTCTCGTTCTTTTGCTGTTGTTGTTGTTCCAGAACAGGCTGTCTCACTTAGAATTTTTTTTTTTTAAATTCTTTTATTATTATTATTATTTAAAAAAGATGAATTCAATTTCTCCTACTCCACCAGTTGCTCACAAAGCCACTGCTCTGGGGGAACTGAAAGTAAAACAAATAAATGAGCAAACGAAAAAACATGGGCAAGGAAACAGAAAAATCAGAGGTGAAATGGCCAGCATTGACATGGGAAGGAGGAATAACAGGGGGGAAAATAGTTATTGCTAGTACTGCAGAGCCAAGGACACCTGGGATATGGACATGAATTTTCAGGGAGAGTCTGTGGTGTCTGCAAAGGGGCAAGCCTACATGCCTGTCAACCCCACAGAAGGTACAAAAAAATCTCTCTTTCCCCTTAATTGGCCAGTTGTAGGACCTAATGTCTCTGGAGTACCTAATCATTTCAGTCTCTGACAGAAACCAGTCTGAGTTCAGCAGTGACTGTGGTTAGGGTTAAGGTCCAGGATGGGACAAACTGAGAGATTATTCCCTTGCACTCCTCTGACTGAATCTTCTGCAGCAGTCTAATAGCCCAACATAAGGCTCAGGGTCAGACATTCAGCAACAAAAATGAGAACATTCCTCAGAGTAAATTACTATAGGATTCTCTGGGGAAGAAAATATTGTGTGAACATGTCATTCAGAGCTGTAATTCATTCAGGGATTCATAGAATACCAGATTGGAAGGGACCTCAAGGATCAGCTACTCCAACCTTTCAGGGTAAGAATATAGTTTGAATTAGATGGCCCAGCACCCTGTCAAGATGGCCCTTGGAACTGTTTAATGCAGGGGAATACAGCAACTCCCTGGGAATTTGTTCCAATGTTTAATAGTTCAGATGGTGAAATAAGTTTTCTGGCATCCAGTCCAAATCTCCCCAGTAGCAACTTGTCCCCATTAACCCTTGTCTTTACCATGGAACACTTTGTAAAAAGGGAGTCTCCCTTCTCATGATAGCTCCCCTTCATGTACTTGTACCTGTTATGAGGTATCTCTAAGCCTTCTCTTCTCAAGGCTGAACAAGCCCAGTTCTCTCATCATTCCTTCATATGGCAGGTCTTCCAGTCCTCTGATCATTATTGTGGCCCTTCTCTGCTCCCTTTCCATCCTGTCCACATCCTTCTTGCATAGTGGGGACCAAACCTGTACACAGTGTTCAAGGTGCAGCCTGACCAGCACTGAGCAGAGTTGGCTTTCTTTGCACTGCAGCAAACCGTTCACTCATGTTGAGCCTTTTGCCTGCCAAGACCCCCAGGTCCCTCTCCACAGTGCTGCTCTCAAGCCAAGTGGCCCCCAACCTGAGCTGCATTCCTGGGTTATGTGTTCCAAACTGCAAAACCCTACACTTGGCCTCATTAAACTTCACACAGCTGCTTCTTGCCCACTCAACCAGCCTGTCAAAATCTTCCTGGAGAGTGGCTTTCCCTGATGGGGTGTTAACTTCCCCACTTATTTTTGTATCATCAGCAGATTTAATCAGGGTGCTCTTCATTCCAATATCTAAATCATTAATGAAGATATTAAACAGCATTGGGCCCAATATTGATCCCTGGGGGGACCCCACTAGTGACAGGTTGCCAGTCTGAAAAAGAGCTATTTATTACCACCCTCTGGGTATGGCCTGTCAGCCAATTCCATACCCACCACACAGCCCCCTTGTCTAGGTCACAGCATGTGAGTTTCTCAAGGAGGAGGCTATGAGACCTTTGGGGTCAAGTTAAAGCTATATAGACAGGCCTCTTCAGTTCTGAGTGTTTGGTTATGCAGATTAAATGGTGGCATTTTGCTGCAGAATTTAGGGGTGTTGTATAAATTTATGCTATGAGAAAGTCCATAAGTGGCAGCAGTTTCAGGATCTGCTCAAGAGAAAAGTAAAAATAAGAAGTTAATCTGAGCACAGCACCCCAGACAGTTGAAGAACACAGTCCTCTCTGGATTTAAACATTAGCTAGCTTCATAGCTAATATCAAGCAGGAACTAAAAAATTCAAGTGCTCACAAGACACTCAGCACCATGTCTAAATATTAGTTATGAAGGTGACTTAAAAACTGAGATGCTTCTATTGGCTTATTTGTACTAATGGTCTGATGGGGCAGCAGTATTGCTGCAAACAAGTACCTTAGTAGTCCTTGGGAAGGATCCTACTTGTAGTAGTCAATTAATTGGCTTACTTATAATCTGATGTTGCTAAAACATGCATAAGTGCATGTGGAGTATTTCAGCACTGCTAATAATCACTGGAGCACTTGGGCATTCACTGCAGGCAACAGGAGGCAATTTTACCATTGAGTAGCTCCAGAGCTTGGAAAGACTTCACCTCCCCTGTTTCCCCATGCTGCACTTCACTTTCCTCCCCATCAGCATACACAGTGTATTTTTCATTTCATTGCCTTTCTCCAGCTCCCCTGCTGCTGTCTTGCCAAGCTATTAATCACAAATGCATCTAATTGGAATTCTTCTGGGGCCTGTTAGCCTTCATGCCATTAATTTTGTTGCCTATGACTCAGACTGGCTTGAAAAAAGAATTTTTATATTATTCCAGCCCCTGCTATGGCCTTGAGCTGGCAGCTAGAACCCTGACATCCTTTTCAGGAGAGGGTTTGCTTTCAGTGCCCCAATGGGTGCATGTTTCTGTCCATTGTCAACCACTGTAAAAAGCAATTGATAGCAAAGATTAGCCTGGTCACCACAAGGCAAACTCCAGGCCCCTTCTTTGTACTTCTGGACAGGTGAAAATATCTTCAGCTCATTGGCAATGGCCTGTACACTTTCTCTGAGACTCCCTGTGAGGGGAGATCTCTTTTGTCACCCTGCTCTGAATAATGAGAAATTAAGAAGTTTCTTAGGAAGGGAGAGAACAGGGAGCAGGTTGGGCAAACCCATGGGTTTCAATAGATGAGGACATGTGCCTTGATCTGCTGTGTTCTGTAATCCAGCATGAAAACAATTATTAGCAAGTGCTCACAGCAAACAACGAGCCACAGAGATCCATGAAAATGATCTTGTTTCTGCTTTATCCTCTTCTAAATTTTGTTTTAAGGGGACTCATGAAGACAGATCCCAAGGAGCTGAGAGCATAGTGAGGTCCTGGAGTGAGCAGTGCGCATCAGTGCTGCATCCTGTGATGATCACCATGTACCTCTGTATGCTGCATTCACTATTTAGTGTTGATTTATCATAGTGACAGAGCTGTTGTGTTGTATGCATCTGTAAGGTGTTTGAATTCATACTTTTGGGAGCTGAATTCTTTGGAGAGTCTAAACTCCACCACAATTCCACCACTCCTTTTGAATTTTCTTCTAATACCACCAGCAGTGGGTACCCCTTGCTAACTCAGAGTGCTGAGTCAAAAGATCAGAAAGGTATTTGTGTACCTGTCTCACTGTGGTCATTGCTTTGGGTATTCACAGGGTGTACTCTTTCCCTGCTGTACTGTTAAATGGGAATTGTGTTCCTTTCCTGTCGTGGTGAATACAAGTATTCAATGAAAGCATGTCCAGCAGGTCTGGGGAGGTTCTTCTCCCCTCTGCTCTGCCCTGTGAGACCATACCTGGAATACTGTGTCCAGTTTTGGGCTCCCCAATTTAAGTAAGACAGGAATCTGCTGGAGAGAATCCAGTGAAGAGCTATGGGGATGATTAAGGCATTTGAACATCTTTCCTATGAGAGAACGGAGACTGTTCAGTCTGGAGAAGACTGAGAGATCTTTTTAATGTTATAAATATCTGAGGGGTGGGTGTCAAGAGGAAGGGGCTAGGCTCTTTTCAGTGGCACTTAGTAACAGGACAAGGAAGTTCCACCTCAACATGGGGAGAAACTTCTTTACTGTGACAGAGCACTGGAATAGGCTGCCCAGAGAGGCTGTGGAGTCTCCTTCATTGGAGACTTTCCAAGCCAACTTGGACATATTTCTGTGTGGCCTGCTCTAGGTGACCCTGCTTTGGCAGTGGGGTTGGTCCCAATGATCTCTGGAGGTCCCTTACAGCCCTTAACATTCTGTGATTATGAAGTGCAGTACCTGAGGTGACAGTTGTTTCATCTACATTCTAGCTACACTGCTTCCACTGACCTTGTCTGGTGCCTATATGACCCTCCATACACCTGTGGACTGTGAAACATGAACAGAATTATCTGGAGGGAGACTTTACAGTCTCCACTGAGAGCAGGCATAGCAAGTGGCAGCAATCCCCACTGCTTTGAGTTCTCTCTTACAGCAAGAGTGTTTCAACTCCAAATCATTAGGCACTCTGTGGGAGAAATACAGCAGAAATGACCTTGCAGCCTCTTTGAGCCAGCACAGACACTAAATCAGTTGGCAGCCACAGCGGGAAAAGAAGGCTGGGGGGGGGGGGGAACAAAAAAGACAGTAAATTGGAGCAGTCAATCACATCTGTGTCAGATCTGTGCATCTCCTTTTTTGCTCAGCCGGGCTCTGACAAGTGAGCACTCACTGGAGAAGAGCTGCTGTCTCCCCTGCTTTCCACAGAAGCTCCCAGACAGGGAAATTCCTCTCGCTTTCTGCAGCAGGAATCACACTGTGTGTGCATGTGCACGCAGGGGGGGTTGGTTGGTTTGTTTGGGGGTGGGTGTTGTTGTATTTTTTGACTAGCTGACATTGCAAAGAAACTGTCTTGCAACTCAAGATCCTGGATCATTCTTGGAAGAAACCATGAGCTGTGGGCAGTATGAAATCATGACATGAATCTGAAATCTGTGGCTGAGCACCCCCTGCACATCTTGCTGATAATCAAGCTTTTAAAAAGCTGAGTGAAAGTGCTCAGCTAAATTCTGTGCTAACTCAGGCCTGGCAAACTACATTTCCCAAGATACTTGTAGGTGGCAAAAATGTGCAAGAGCTGTAGGAGGACTTCTCCAGGAAGAACAATTGTTATTCTAGATGCATAAGACAAATAGAGCCCTGTGTGACTCAGAGATGAGTGAGCAGGCAAGTAGGAGAAAAGAGTTCTGCTGAAGTTTTGTGATGGAATAATTGAAAAACAGTCTCTTCAATCCCTTTTTGTTTTGGATTGGTTTGGGTTTTTTGCTCTTGGAACAGAATTACTGTTCAAACAATCATATGCTTTTTACCGTAGACTGTATCCTGTGTTCCTGAAACACCTTCTGTTTCATTCAACACAATCCTTGGCTGATTTATTGAAAAGAATGATTTGGTTTTATTTATTATTTTACCCTTTCATTCAGCATTACTCCATTAAGAATTTGTGCATTGTGAAGTCATGTTTGGTCTTTCTGTGGTCAGGAACTCGCTGCTCCAGCCTGGTGGCTGTCCAAGTGCATTGGGGTCAGTTGCTGCTGTCTCCTCTCACAGACAGACCATGGAAAGGCAAACTGGCAGAAGCTGGATGGACTCTGCTTCCCTCACCTGGTCATCCTTTATTTGTCTGTCTCGCCAAGGATCTTTGGCACTCGAGAAAGAAGGAGATGAGGCCATTGCCCAAGGAGTTTACAGTCCAAGCAGATGTTAGGGCTTGGGCTCCTTGAAAATGTCCAGACTCAGTGGAAAACAGCTTCTTGACTAAATGAGCATGTTTGTGGAACATGTCTGCTTTCCCCTCTTTTGCTGAAAAAGGGAAAGTCCCAAAGTAAAAAAAAAATCTATGTGGCAACTCAGTTCCCATAAAACACGGTGACCTAGGGTGCCATGTGATGTGTCTTTCCCTATCAAGCCTCCCCTTGGACCATGGACAGGAAAAAAAGTTGCAGGATCCCCAGGGATGCTTCCTGCTGCAAAAGCACCCTCATCACAGACTAGTTAGGTTTCTTACCTTCATTGCTCAATCCAAAGGGCTACTCTAGAATGATACTAGGCTTTGAGTATTTTTATTATTTCCACCCTAAAATTATTCACCAATTGCATATGCCAGTTTGACTTTTTGCTAATGTTCCATACCGGGGTTCATCTCTGCTTTGTTGTGACAGTAGGCAGCCATTTGTTTTCACTCTTCATTTTGCAGCATCAAACTGAACTGTAATCCAGCTGGTACTTTTCTGGACTTCTCTTCATTTAAATTAATATTTCATGAAGCAGAACTGAATACATTACTGCAAATGAGCTTATGCCCATGCCTTAAGCAGCAGAATTGGCATTTCTTTGATTCAGCTGGAAACACTTCACAGATCCAGGGTGCACTATCATACCACGGGTCTTGGAGTTTCAGCTAAAACAAAGGATAGGAGCAGAGGAGTCAGCTGGCCAGAATGTCAATGAGATGTGGAGATGAGATGGAGGGAATTTCAGAGCTGAAATAATTGATTTTTCACCCAAAATGGTGTGTACCCACATTTTACATGAAAAATATACTTTTAAAAAATCAAATGCTTGTTCTGAACAGCTCTGCTTGGCTTCACACCTCACCTTGGCACTAATTTTCAGGGCATTGAACAAAACCAGTAAAGAAGTTTGTAAAAGGTGGACAAAACAAAATTTGCAGAGTTTGCCTCTGGTGAGACTCATTTTGCTTGTCTGTAGGATGCATGATTTCCAACCAGAACAGATAATCAAGGGGTTTGTTATGAATATCTCTTGAAGGCCATTTGAGGGGGCTTCAGCTAGGATGCTGACTTCTACATTAAATCAACTTGTCAAGAGCCATTCATTGTTAAAGTGCCTGGTTTACACACTTGGTAGAAGTCTGATAGAAACAGAATTTAAAACTACTCACAGGGCAATGACAAGATCTTTTTTCTAATCCCTATCAGAACAGCTGCATAGCCACACTAAGTCCTCAGAGCTTTACCATGAAGGTTGACTTTTGCTTCCTTGTGGGCAATGACAAACTCCTTATAGACCAGAGATTCCTAAAACAAGATCAGATTTAATGCAAGTGTTATATGGTTGCATCACAAAGCCTAGGAGATTGGCTATCACATGGTAGTGAGGCAGCTCCCACACTCACCTTGTTCCATGGGTATCCTATATATCTTTAAGCATGCTGCAGTTCTGCCAGCTGCTGCCTGGATCCACCTGTCTTTAAAACCCAAGAGCAGGTTTAGGACCACGTATTTCACTACAGGGTAGCAATGCCATTGTCCTAAGGTTGACTAGCAACCTCAGTTCAGGGCTGAGGTGGGGAGAGAACATTGCTTATCTGTGAAGCTTGTCATTATGCTCACAGGGCTTCCAGTGAAGTCCTATTATTCTGATGTAGGTTTGGTGGGGGTTGGGTCACTCTGGCCTTCCCAAGCCTCTCTATTTCAATTATTTCCACTACTTTTGAGTTCTTTATAAAATGTCCCAGCAGCTAATGTTGGGTAAAACACACAAGTTTGGGACACAACACACTACATTTCTACCTCCAAAATAATACTGGATGCTTTTGAGATATAATGAAAATGTTAACTAATCACCAGTGACAGCTCTTACCAGAAACTGGCTTAGAAGACAAGCAGTGTGCATGCAAACTCCGTAACAACTTTGTCTGTACAGCCTGAGCATGCAAAACCCAGCCAAGAAGGCTTTGCTATGCCAACATAGGACTAGTCTCTAAAGGAAGTGCCTTCTGGGAAATGGATCTATTCCCTGTTCTGATCTTCACTGCAGCCCATGCTTCTTACCTCCTGTTTTACTTACAGCCCTAAACCAAAACTTAACAGCAGTCTGTAAAAGTCATGGACTTAAGCTCATGTTTGCCCTGCTAAGGTAGGCTTGAGAAGAGGATGGTGATCCTAAAGCACTGACAGCAGATTTCCTACACAGAGCTGGACTGGAGATCCTTTCCACACTAACCAAAAGAAAGCAGTTACTGAGCCAAGAAGATGTGCCCTATGCATCCCAGCCGGTGGGTTGGTTGTGAAACCCTGGTTACCCCAAGCCAAATAGTGTCTTTTTTTGTCTTGCAACTGTTCTCTTTTGCCACAAGATGGCGATGCAAGCACAGGTTTAGGCTTCTTCCACGCAGGAACGAAACTCCATGATCCTTGCCATTCCTGGACCCTGTTTGGTTGCTATTTTTTTGGAGCATGCACACTGACAAGATACATTAATTCACAAATAATAGTTGTCTGCTTTGATGTTATTGCAGGACGCTTGGGTCAGAAACAGTTCTGTTTCTTACATTTGTTGAAACTAAAACACCTTTGTGATCTAGTTAGCCATAAACCATTTGAACTCCTTGCAACTCCACATCACATTTTAAATAACTGCAGCAATAGTAAGAGGCAAACCTCTCTAAAAATACCAACATGAATCTATGTCACTAAGTAGAGATTAGTGAGCTAATAATTAGTCAGGTAATAGCTGGCTATTGATTTAGTCAGCTAAATCAATTCTAAACTTACATAAGCTGCTTTATTTTCTGTGTTCAACCTCAAGAGTCATCAAATACCCACAAATGTTCTGTCTCAAGTGGCTAAGGGAAGAAATCTAGGCTGAAGTGTGGCTGGAGCAGGCCCTTGCCCTGCAGATCTTTTGGTGTTTCTCCATTTAGAAAACACAATGAAGTGAAAACGAGCTAGTCCCCTTCACTTTCTGTTTTTCATACAGAAGTACAAGGTAGCCACATATTTGTTCACAAAAGCAAACACACACACCCATCCCCACCCCCTAGCCCATTTCCATTAGTTTTAGATATTTAAGATGCTTAATCTGTTTAGAAGAAAAATATCTTTGGAAAATTCATTCTTTTTTTTACTCTGAAACCCAGTGTATTTTGGTCTAGTGTTACTGAAGAGCAGGCACCATCCTTAACAAGCAAAGCTACACAGAAAGCTGATCAAATTTGAGCCAGCAGGCAGCATTTTGCTTGGCTGCTTGGAGCAGCGAATTTGTTTGTATTTATTTGTATCCTCCAGCACTTGGACACAGGGGAGCCCTGACTGCTGGCAGGCTGAGCCTAAGAGCTGGTGCCATCACCAGCCTCTGCACATCTTTCTTTGTAACACAGGCCTGGGCTGTGTAACTGCAGAGTAAAATCCTCAGAAGTCTGGCTGTGGGGCAGCTTGTGTGGTATTTAGGTAGATATTGTGTAACATGATTTGTGCTTTTAGCCTCCCACATGTATTTAAAAGCTACAGTGATTTTTAGTATAACTTCATGCAGGCATAGCCATTTGCCTGGACAAAGGTGAATTGCTGTGATACAGTTTTGTTTTGGGGCATTGTGGTGACATTTCTGTGTTGTGCTACAAGCCAGGAGCTGAGATGGCAGCAGCAGCAGCAGCAGCAGCAGCACTCCTTCTCCTAGTACTCTACTGCTGTTTTGAAAATAGAGCTTTCCTTGGATCGTACCCTAAATTATAACAGCTCTGCAGTAGTACTGTTCATAAATAAGATCTAAGTAGATCACCAAATCCTTGGCTATCAAACAGCTTTGCACAGACACATTTCACCTTGTAACTAGGTAAGTTTGAAGAAGTCTGGTATTATCTTAAACAATTTTGTAATTAGCATGTCTGCCTCCATCTCATAGATTCAGTAGGCTGCTAACCCTGTTGCTTAACTGTACATTAATTTTGCACTCTGCTATTTGGTAACTATTTGTTTTTTTCTGTGTTCCTTATGCTTATGGTTGTATTTTACCAAGCCAAATCAGTTCAGTAGTATTTCAATACTTCACATAGATGGCTTGATCAAAATGAATCATATGCTTTTTATAGCTTGTTTTGTTTCAAGGAAGGGTGTCTTACTTTGCTTTTTGGATGAGAAGTTCTTAGTTACACAATAGCGGAAAAAACTGTCAGCCAGACATGTTGGTTTGGCAGTTTTCAGCTGCTCTTTCATGCTTCTTGATTTCTCTCCTCTCACTTGCAGCTGCCAGGTCTTACACCATGCAGGTCACTGGAGTATGCTGATGTTTAGTTGGACTAGCCTTCTCATGAGTGTTCTGGAAGGTCACAGCAAGTGTCCTGCAGCCAGCTACTTGGACTAGCTGAGAGAACAGAGTAATGTTCAAGGATGTCAGAGCTGGCAGTAGACATTTGTTTCACAGTAGCCTGCTTTTATGCAGGCTGTTGTGAAATTAGTGCTGAAATCTGATCTCACAGTGGAAATGATGAATAATAGTCAGGTTAAAGCAACATATTGCATAGCAGAGATAATGGGATTATTCACCAAGTGGCATGAGGAATTTCCTTTGAACTTCTAACACAACCCTCAGCTGTTTTTCCCTCTGGGGATGTTGTTTCAGTAACCAAGGTTAAATACCTTATTTGTAAACAAGTACATTTTCTTTCCTTTCTTGATTCATCACATGGTTTTATTAGCCTGTCCTGTGCAGCATTTTTGCATTAGCTTTTTGCTGTTATGTGGAATTAGAGAGTAGATGATGGAGGTGGGATCTCAGGCAGAGAGTATGTTATTGATCTCCATTAGAAGACAGGCATGTTAAAAAATGATGGAGCACTTCTTGCATACAGATGGTAACAGTGTAGCTGAGAACTATAGGAAACATATACTGTGTGACCAAAGACAGACATGGGATGTGTTAAACACTTAAGGAAACCCTTGGGTTTCACAGACTTTTCCTCAGTCTTTCACAGTGTGCTTCCTCAGATTTGAGCTCTCGGGTGTCTAGATGTTTTTATGACAAGCTGCATAAATACTCATCCTGTGGTCATAGCTGTTGTTGGGTTTGGGGAGTTCTTTGATTCTCCATGATAGGTGTGGCCACTTCTAATTTATTTTTTTCTTCCCCCTAAGGATTTCTCTGAATTGCTTACAGGAAAATAGTGAAGGTTTCTTGAGTAGGAGGAATACCACAGCACATCTTGGCTGATTTCTGTGGTGCCAGAAATACTACTGGTGCTCCCCATCTGTTACACCTTTCCTTTGAACTGTCATCCTGAAGGGTGGTGGTTCAGTGAAGGGACAGGAGGAAGATCAGGATATACAGAAACAAGTCTCTGTGGGAGGGATGGAAGGTGTAGGAAGGAGTCCACTTACTTCTGGGCTAGAGTGACAGGAAATTTCAGGAAAATCTTACTATGCCTACACAGGATGAAGGCATTGAGGAAGTTTCAGACTGGTTTCCATTCTTCTGCCACATGGGAGAAAAAAAAAATGCAAGGCTTCAGCTCTTTCAAGACACTAAGCAAGTACAGAAGTGTCTTTATCAACTCAGAGAGAAGTTACCAGCATGTCACAGCCCCAAGTGCTTCAGTGACTTAACAGAAGTGTGATTTTCCTGGCTCTGCTAAACAGCTATGGTGGAAAAATACTCTAGCCAGAGAACTGGGTCTGGGACTGCTGCTGTTAGTGCTTGCCTCCTGGTATTGCTTTTTAAAGAATAAGAATGTATCTGCTGCCTCTCAACACAGATTTATAAAAGTCATAATGCCGTGGTTGCTGTTCAGAGTGGGTTCATGTTTGAACTCTTCGCATCCAAATTCTCCAGGGAGCAATAGTTTCTCATTGTTCACCCTCCAGATTCTAATTTGAAGTATGCATTGGCTTTTACTGTGAAGCTGCAATTAAGACTAGGAAGAAAAGAGCTGTGTGTAATTTATGTGAAGAGCATGTTAGAGGCTTACAGTAGAGTGGGATAATGGAGGAGGAGTATGTTACATTAGCTCACATTAGCTCGCTTTGAGAGTCCCGTAGTGGACTTAAAAGGAAACACATCAGTCTAAATTTGTGTTGTAAACTCACAAACTGGGAAAGCTAAGCCTGGCTTAGAGAGAAAAACTGAGTATAAGAGATTCTAATTGCAGTACTTTTTATTCACAATTTATTTTTTACAACCTCAGATTTCCAGGTAGTACTTTCCCTCTGATGGAGAGCTCAATCATGAAATGCTCATTTTTTCTGTACTTGGACACCCATTCTTTTGTCCCTGTACCAAAGGCAAGTATTTCTGAGAGGCACCTTCCAAAGATTTTTGCTCCCACCCCTATGCTAAGGCCCTGCTATTCAGTGCTTGCATCTGAGCAGATACAGAAATGAGCATCTGTGCACGCCCTTCCACAAAAGAGGATCAAATATTTGAAACACCGCACGAGTCCACAGTTCTCTTCTGAAACATGCTTTAATTTTCAGGCCAAACGCTGCTTCCAGCCTGCGGTGGCCAGCAGCAGGGCACTGGGGGACAAATTCCTCCTTCCCCTGCCATGACGTGACTGCTGGCAGTCAATAGGTGTGTGCGGGGGTGCCCTCCTCCCTCCCCATTTCGAGTTAACCTTTCTCTTATTTCAACAACATATCCTCAGATGGAAAATCACGGGGGGCTTGTTTACACCGCCTCACATTTTATACATCCACGCCAAATACTGCACTGGGTTGCGCGCTTGGCCCTGGCAAGCCTGCTTATGCCATGAGGAGGCTTCCTTGGCACAGGGGCTCGTTTTGCCTCCACGCCACGCTGGCCGACTCTCTGCTACCCTTTAGGCGGGCGAAGACAAGAGATGCTGGCGGCTTTCAGCACAGCACGGCGATGCTGCCCGGCTGAACGCGGGTTCCGCGGGGTCACCTCCAGCGGCAGCCCGGTTCTGGCCGAGCCCAGGCGCTCACACAAGCGCGGTGTCTCCTCTTCCCGCTCGGCACCGCGCGGCTGGCTGACATGCGGTCGCGGTGCTGCCGGGGTCGGGGTCTCCCGGGGCAGCCACGGGGCGTGCCCCTTCGTCCGCCATGACCTGTGGTGCCTCCCAGAGAAAGGGCAGCACCCCCCGCCCCGAGCCGTCCCGGCGGCTCCCGCGGGAGGGGCAGGGGGCAGGCCCCGTTTCCCCTACAGGCGGCGGAGGCGGGCCGGCAGGGTGGGAGGCACCCTGGAGTCAGGCCTCCCGCCTTGAAGGGGCCGCCGGGCCCAGTGAAAGCGGGCGGGCTGCGGGAGCCGGCTCAGCTGCCGGTCGGCATGGGGGCCGGGGCGCTGGCCATACGCGTGAGTAGGCGCTGGGCGGCCGGGCCGGGGTCGGCGTTGCCGAGCGAGCGGCTGCGGAGCGTGGCCAGGCCTAGGGGAGTGGGGAGCGACTGGCTGCTGCCTCTCTCCCGCTCTCCCCCGAGATCCCTAGTGGGGCGGGGCAGGGCGAGAGATGGGCCTGGGCCGGGTGCCTTCTCTTCGTTCCCAGTTTTCTCCATGTACGCCCTCGGCAGCTACCGCTCGTCTGGGGAATCTGAAGATTAATAAAGTAGATTCCGGGCTTTCCTTTTTCTCTTTCTTTTTGCTTTCCTCAAGCAATTGTGCTGCATCGTTCCCTGTGTAATGTTGTTGGACGAGCTGGGAAAAGTGTGTCTCTGTGGCATATAAATAGCATTTCTCAACTCCAGCCATGCCTAGCTGGCACTTTGAGTCAGTATCGTGCAGAGATGATTAAATTGCTTTTTCCAGTCATGGTTTCTCTGTGTAACAGCAGATCTTCCACCTATAAGATCATACAACATTGAACTCTTTGTTTCAGAGCTGTTTTGAGAGGATGGTTTAATTTTGGTCTTGGTTAGATGTGTATTTGGATAACTGTGCGTAATTTTTTGTTGCTAGTTAGTGCATCCTCTCCAGATCCCGAAACAAGCTCAAGAATGTCCTCTGCTGTTTCTATGGACATGGGAAATTTCTCTTGTTTCTGCAAGTAGATCCAGCTCCATGACGCAGGTTTTTGAGTGCTTGAAATGGGAGCAGGCTGGAAACCTGTAGCTGAGCAAGACTGTAAGGCTGACTAGAGGCCCTTGTTGGAGAAGCTCTGTGACCATAGGAGCTGCTCAGAAACTGCTCATGATTTTTGCTAGCTTTTGAACTTAACCCAAGCTACGCGATTTTTGCCCCGGCCTGTGTCTGCCTGGAGTGAAAAGTCATATATTAATTTAATCCTGAGTGGGAACACCTTGTTTGACAAGAGATGTGATGTTTTAATGTCAGATTCTCATTCAAACACTGATGCACTGTTTATCATAATATTAGGTCGTAATAATGCTGGTTTTATTTATATATTACAGTTTTGCTTCATAAGGAGTAAAAATGTTTTGGTTTATAAAAAAATGTATGTATATATGTAAGAACCTCTAATTAGCAACATCTTTTCTAAAGATCAGATAAGTGTTACGTAGTACCTGGGACTGTAGAACACACATGTGCTCCAAATAGCTGTGTTTAATGGGGAAAAACATAAAGTGAGTAAAATGAACTGCTAGATCATTTTGTGTCTGAAGGAAGGGCAGTCAGTAGCAGCATCGGTGCAGATGTATGGGTTCTTCACGGATTGCAATATGAATTCTGTTTCACACATAAAGAGATTTCAAGGGTTTCCTTAAAATAGAAGATGTATGCCTCACTGAAATCTTAGTGCAGTCAAGAAGCAAGACCTAGGCAAGACTCTGAACACTACTTCGTGTTACTGTCAAATATTGTTGATGTTTAATTGTTTCTACTACTTGTTCATTAATACAACACAGTAGGAATAAGTTAATTTTAAAGCATCACACCCATGGTGGACTTCTTAAAAAAAAAACAGATTTAACTCATGGCAGCAGTGGTTCCTACTTACTGCAGCATGATGTCAGAAATGTTGGGAAATTCATCAACAGCAAAACACACGTTTGTTTGTTTGTTTTGAATGAAATTTGCTGAGTTGTACTGTGCCTGTCCCTATTAGCAAAATAATGCTTAGGTATGTATGGGTTAGCCATTGGAATGGGCTGCCCAGGGAGGTGGTGGAGTCACCATCCCAGGAGGTGTTCAAGAGGGGATTGGACGTGGCACTTGGTGCCATGGTTTAGTCATGAGTTCTGTGGTGACAGGTTGGACTTGATGATCTTTGAGGTCTCTTCCAACCTTGGTGATTCTGTGATTCTGTGAAATTGCAGCTGTGGTAGGTAATGCTGCTGCTCTGTCTTGAGCTGTCTTTTCAAACATGCAACACTGCACTTATTTACATTTATGCCTATTACTGATCTTATAAATACATTATGTTATCGCCTTGGGTTTTATTAGCTATGTTCTCGTGTTTTCTCTGGCACTGCAACTCAAAACTTTTGAGAATGTTGTGCTTCCAAAAGAAGCTATGGAATGTATTGTGAAGTGGTTTGTTTTCCCACCCCTTTTATTATGTGTGATTAGTTTACACAGTCACTCTCTAACCTTAAAACCTCAGTAATCAAAATTCAGGCTTAGCAGATACTAAACATAACAAAATCCTTCATAAGGATCTATCTCATCTGACAGTGGCCAACATTAATTCCTAGGGAATTAAGAAGGGTGCAGTGAACCTTCCCGAGAGTATTCTCCCACATGACAGGCATCCTGGAGACAATCTGCACTAATGGTGGTGTATTGGGATTTTTTGTGGCCATGTTTGTCTAGTTGCTTTTGTAACCCATGTGAACTGAGGGTTAAAAAAGCAGTCCCCTGTGATTCCCAGTTAGTTATTTCTCTAGTAACAAACTTTCGTACAAAGGTGTGTGTTTCTGCCTTAACTACACAATACTTAGATTCTTTTACTGTTAGTTACTCTTCTATTTTTTTTTTAATGCTCATTTAAACTTTCCTACTTCAGAGACTTTCTTGTAGATGAAAAGAAAATAAGACCAAAACTTTATTGTGGAGCGCAGAAGCTGGTTTTGATGGACGTGTTTATGTTGTGACTATGCAACTTTCATCGGCAAATGTGATTAATGCACTCTTGGTTTCTTCTGCTCTTTTAAGCAAAGCAAATCAGCTGTGAGATTGAAGGAGGACATGAAAAAAATAGCTGCATTTCCACTGAGCAAGCAGAAGGACACAACCTGTCCAAAGGTGTTTGGTGTGAGTCTTCTGGAGCTCCAGCAGCAGGGACTGAGCAAGAACGGCATCCCAATAGTTGTATGGAATATAGTTGAGTACCTCACTCAGCATGGTAAGCCTAATGTGGAGTCACTTGTGCTTAGCAGGACTCTTTGTGTTACTCTCTTTTGTGGTGCAGGGGCTAAACAAGGTTGTAATGCTAACCACAGGCAAAGAATATTGCTGTGGGTGGTTTGCTGCTTTTTTTTCCCCCCTACCTTGAAGCTGAACTTTTTTAATAGGTAAACTACAGAACATTCTCATAAACAAGTCATTCAGTTCATAACTGGAATGTATTGCACTTGTGAAAGTTTGTGCCATTTACTAGTTGCAAAATGTTTGTCTTTAGCACTCCCTGACAGTGAGAAGATGTGAGTACCTATACAGGGATATTCACAGAAGTACAGAACGTTAGGGGTTGGAAGGGACCTCCAGAGATCCTTGGGTCCGTTCCCCTTGCCAAAGCAGGATCACCTAGGGCAGGTTACACATGAAGGCATCCAGATGGGTTTCGAAAGTCTCCAGAGGAGGAGACTACATAGCCTCTCTGGGCAGGCTATTTCATTGCTCCATGACCCATGACCCTCTCTCTTGAATTGGGGATCTGAAAACTGGATACAGTATTCCAGGTGTGAGACATTACTGACAGGTTTTCAGATAGATTCCAGTTACTATTAATTGCCACAAAGAAGTAGGTGTCCAGTTCTTATCACAGAATCACCAAGGTTGGAAGAGACCTCAAAGATCATCAAGTCCAACCTGTCACCACAGACCTCATGACTAAACCATGGCACGTGTATCTTCTCTTTGCTTTTATTTAATGAGACTTTGGTTCCCATTGTTGAAATATCTTTTTATCCTGTTGTTGAAATGCCTTTGCAGAAATCTAGAGCACCATTTGTGCACAGATGTATTCTGTGGCAGTTGTTCAGCAATGAAAAATATTTTATGGAGGTAATTTCATCTTGTAAGAAGCTGCATCAGGTTCTACCCTAAGGTTTTTCTTCTAGCTACTTGGTAATGATAATCCAATTCAAAGCCTTAGCTTCCATGTCTGTATCTTGATCAACCCTCAGAAGCTGACAGATGCAAACATGGCTTGGGAGTTAGCTTGGATTAAGGTACAGTGCAGATTTAAAATGTGATCACAGCAGTATCTGCCTTGGTCTACTTTAGCTTGCCTTTAAGTGGTCTTCTAGAACAGTGAAAGAGCAAGAATGGAAAAAGTGTTTGCGTCATTTAGGGTTTAATCAAAACCAGAAACTGACAAACACTCCTGCCTGCAAATTGTGGGCTGTGCTCTGTATTCCATAAAAAGATCTAAATCCCACACAACTGTGTCCCAAACATGAACTAAACAAGCCAAGTTCTGCAGCATGATTAACTATGCCTCTGAATACCGAGATGATTATCATCCAGTCCCAATAAAGATATAACGCATTCTCTCACTCAGAAGTGCAAGCAAAATCCCAAAGATGCCATCTTACATGGGAAGTTCTTCAAATGTGTGTCTTGTGCTTGCTTAAGGTTTGTTTTGTGAGTTAATGGTGATGTTAACTGTGAAGACATTTTAAACAGAGTCCCAGGTAGGAATTTGAACTGTTAGGAGGCAAAGTGCATAATGGTTACTGTTTGTTCTGTATTGTCTTAGAACTCCCATTTTGCAAAGATGCTGTAATGGACGTTGTAAGGCTTTTTATAGCCAGACCATTTCAGTCTCTCTTCTAGCTCTGGGGGAACTGGTTAGCCATTTGAAAAAGCTGAGCTGACAGGCAGCTACGTATTTGAACTAGAACTGCATTAAGATGCCTATTTTAAAAATTATGGGTGAAGCCAAGTTTTCCTATGCTGAGTTCAGTAGTATCTAATTACTGTTAGCACCATGTTTTAGCCTTCCTTTATTTCTGTGAATGACACTGGAAGAAGAAAGAAAATTTTGTCTGCATGGGGACTGTCTCCTTTGCTCACTAAGATGCGGTGTTTTCTGCTGCCCCCAAGATGGCAGTACAGCATGCCACATAAGAAAGTGTTTTGTTATGAATACAGGAACATGGGATTTCTGAGCAGGATCTTATATAAGTCAAGTAAAATGCTCGAGTGCTTGCCTTTCTCTCAAATAACTCTGCTGTACCAGTATTAGTTTCTTGGACTGGAAGCATTCTATCAGACTGCTGTTTCGTAGTGTCTACTCTGAACTAATGAAAACCATGTGTGTTTTTGTTCTTTCACTGCCAGGCTTCTGAAGAAAAATAAGCAGGTCTGGAGACACAGTATTAGAAAAGACAGAATTTTTGTGGTGAAAGTATTCTAGGGAAAAATTGAATGAGTTCATTTTTAGGCACTTTACTGAAGGTTTTGAATCTCAGCATGTGCCTCTACAACTATCTGAAGGGAGGTTGTAGACGGGTGGAGGCTGGTCTGTTCTCCCAGGCAACCAGCACCAGAACAAGAGGACACAGTCTCAAGCTGCACCAGGGGAGGTTTAGACTGGATGTTAGGAAGAAATTCTTCATAGCGAGAGTGATTGCCCATTGCAATGGGCTGCCTGGGGAGGTGGTGGAGTCACCATCACTGGAGGTGTTTAGGAGGAGACTTGATGGGGTGCTTGGTTGCATGGTTTAGTTGATTAGGTGGTGTTGGATGTGATGATCTTGAAGGTCTCTTCCAACCTGGTCTTTTCTATTCTATTCTATTCTAGGTGTCTGACATAGTGTGATTCAACTGTCTTCCTCCATGGAAGCGTCCTTCTTTCTTCATTGCCTTCACTGGGTGGGAGATGAAGTGATTGGTAGCTTTTCTTCTTCATTGTGAATATTTTGGGCTTTGTGGTGTCCAAAATACACGTTTACTCACTAAGATTTATCATAAGGTTGCAGTGCTCTTTATGGAGTTGCTGCTACAATCAGCATACGTTCAGATGGTTTTGTTTCATGATGGTCACAGGAAAGAAGCTGTTGCTCTGAAACATGAAGCTAGAAGTAGTGATGTGTGTCAATTTGGTGAAGTCTCACTGAAGATGGCATGCTGCTTGCTAAACCAAAGCAACAGGTCTGTTTTGTAGAATATGGACTCTTTTCTTTTTAATCTGTGTTGTATTAATAGCCCTTCTTTGTAGTACTACAAGTGTGTTGATCATACTGGAATGTCTGTTTCATCATGTGACTATGATTCTTAGTTCAGATCGATCTATAATGCGATGTATAACTACAGGTATGACACAGGAAGGCCTCTTCAGGGTAAACGGCAGCATGAAAATGGTGGAACAGTTGCGTCTGCAGTACGAGCGTGGAGAAGAGGTGGAGCTTGGTAAAGATGGGGACGTGTACTCAGCAGCCAGTCTTTTGAAACTATTTTTGAGAGAGTTGCCAGATGGGATTATCACCTCTGCCTTACATCCCAGGTTCATTCAGCTTTACCAGGGTAAGTAAGAGGTAATGCACTTTCTTTCTGGATAACTAATTATGCTATGAGCATAACTGATAGTCTCTGGTTATCTTATTTACCTACTTCGTTCTTCATTTCCTTTGACTGCTCCCTAAGTGCTCACAGATGTGCAATTCTGTTGTTAAGAGACAGACAATTGTTTCTTATGTGTTTGGTAAAGTTTAGACTGTCTGTGACTTTTCAAACTAATTATATCTTGCTGAAGATAAACTGAAATGGTCAGCTAGTTTCTGTGATCAAATTTGTAGACAATAGATGCAGTCTCTTTAGGACATTTAGGATACCTTTGCTTCTGTTTGGCTAGGGTGACTTCTGGCAATTTCATTCAAAAGGACTCTAAAATGTTATAACAAGTTCATCTGCAAATTAAACTGAATATCCATTGGGCCCAAAGCATAACTTGTCTAAGTTTCTGCTTCTGACTAAGTACTGTGATTGCCCATCAAAAAAGTAACAGTAGACTTTTATTCCACCTCATATCACACAACCTCACTATTTTTTCCCTTTTATTTGGAAAATGGATCAACCATAAGAAAGAAAATAATTTTTGGTTTGGAATGTTGAAACTTGCATGACTGTCAATTTCTTAATGTCATTCATCTGTATCAGACAGGCTGTGATGTTGTTACATGGAATGAGTGGTTGGCTTTGTTCCTTGACTGTGTGGGTCATTGGCAGTGGTTTTCTCCTCCTGCAAGTGCATGTTGCATCTTCTTGCTGTTATTCTAAGTAGCTGCAAAGTGAGTGAATAAATGTTACTATAGATGTGCTTTTTGCAGTAAAGCAGGCAAATGTGACGCATGATGCAGAGGAGGAACGCACACTCTGACATGCATCCCTGGTGGAAGGTGGTACAAAGTTCTCAAACTCTTATCCTGAGGTCTCCCTTCTGCTTTTCTTGCATACAATGGAGATGAAGTTTAGCCATTGCCTGGACAAGGGAGAATATAACCTGTTTGGGGCCATCCAAACTGTTGAGCTCTGGAGAAGAGCTCTGTGCCTTCCCTTGAGTGCAAGCCTTTCAGCTGTAATCAGATTGTGTGTGGATTGTATAAAACACCTTCCTCATTTAGTAAAGGTGTTTGAGGCCTAAGGATAGGGTTTAGGAAGCATTGTGTAAAAAGGTGGCTTTGTTGCAAAGTGTCCCATTTTTTGGATGATCACTGTGCTTTTAGATGTCAACAGAACTGACTTGGGAGCTGTATTTAATTGTGTTCTTTCTCATAAAGCATTGTTTCAGTGGAGATTTGAAGTTGCACCTTTGCTGTTGTACATGCGTGTTCCTCCAAAGGTCAGTACTGGAGTATTGCACCAGGAGCTGCTGATGTGAACAGTGCTGTTTGTGGAACGTTGAATTTGTTCCCGCTTCCTACAGGAAATGCAAAATTCCCCCCAAACACTTTCTGTGGAAACAAGATGGTTTTTCTTACTTAGCAGATTTACTTAACGAGCTTTCATGTCTTAAAAGTTACTGGTATAACTCATGAGGCCAGTTCTGCAAAAATCATCTGACTGTGGCATGCCTTCATAGCTAAATTTGCCTGTATTGCAAAATAAGCTCCAGATATAATCTCATTATAATTTTGATTAGGGGGAAAAAAAATACTATTTGAAAAATGCCAGATTGGCTGTTATGACAAGAGGAAGGCTTTTGTGAAGTTTCAAGAAAACTGAGGGCTCTTTTTTCATGCCGTAGAAAGTACAGCATAAACGAGTTGCTACAAAGGGCATTGGTGGCTTTCATGGGGTTTGGATTAGCCTAGGTGGTAGAGGGACCTTTGGTAACAGTTAAATGATCAACCAGCTATGCATGCTTGGAGGCGTTATCTGCTCACTTATCAAAGCATTGTGGTGGTTTAAGCCTTAACTGGGAGTTAAGAGCTCAGATGGGGGCAAGGCTGAGAATCTCTCCCCCACTCCTCCCTTCTCCCTTCCAACAGAGAGGGGGAAAAAAAGGAAAGAGCAAATCCACCAAGCAATAATTTGGAGTTGGAGTTGGCTTGGAAGTAGAGAGGTAAAGAGTTTTCTTTAAACAATACATATATAACAATAACAGATAAGGTTCACAAGGGCATGGAACAAGGATGGATGGGAGGGGGACAAAGAAGAATAATACAAAACCAGTCTCTTTCTGAAGAGGCACAGAGGCAGCAGGGAGAAGGATCAGGCCCGACCACGTGGCAGAGGAGCAGGAAAGCAGCCACAGTAGCTCTCATCCAGGAGAAGCAGGAGCCAAAAGCAGAGCTAATAGCTGCAATGCCCTGCTTTTTATACCCTAGCTGGGCAGGGAGTAGGGAGTGGAACAGACTCAGCGTCCCAGGGGGAAAACGCCCTGCAGGGAGGGCAAAGCACTCGCAAGCCCTCCCCACTTTGTTTTCAGAATGGGTGTTAACCCATGACAAGTATGTACATGGGTGTTCATGGGTTTTCCTTGCAAAATGAGGTACCAAGAGAGTGTGTGCATGGCTGTTCTTTTTGTAAACTATGAAGAAAGCAGGTCAAGCTGTTTCTGATCCAACAGGTAATGAAAAAAAATTTTGAATCTGGAGCCACTTTGCTGCACGTTCACAGTGAAGGCAATTGCAAGCTTTATTGCACCCTCATATTCCCTCCTGTTGAAGCTTTGCATAGGAAATGTTTTTTGGGGAATATGTTAGAGTCCCTTTGAAATATTTTCAGGGGGTTGTATCAGCATTTTTAAAACCAGCTGAGATCTTGGCCTGAGAATAATGTGCAATTACTTTACTTCCTATAAAAATTGTTAAGGAATTGTTAAGGATTCTTCTAGTTAAAAATATAGCTTGACTGAAAATGACAAATTTTACCTGTAGCTGTAATCCTTTTTAATTCTGAGTGTAGCTGTCATTACCAAATCAAAGAGTAAATCATCTGCCCTTTTATGAAAAAGAGAGAATGTCACCCGTTGGTGGTTCAGGACACTGCACAGCTGTTTGGCTGTCTGCAGCCCATGCCATGTGCGGTGAAACTGAGCTCTGTGTGCTGCCCCAGAGTCCTGATGCATTGCTATGTAACACCAAGACTGCAGTTCCAAAAAACACCATGTAGCATATCCTAAGGGACGTTAGGTGTGCCCTAACATCCTCTCTCTGCCCTTGGAGAAGGGGCAGTGGTGGTGGGAGCTGAGAAGGGCCTCCCTATATAAAAGATGTTGATCAGAAATGTGTGTAGCAAGTGCAGGCCAGGAACATAGTGATCTTTGTCTTGGCTTGTCTCCTCAGAGACCCTGACAAATATGAAAGCTGCTCCTTGCAGGGTGTCCTAGGGTAAAAAATATTCATCATGATTTTTGCTGTGACTGAGTGCTCACTGCAGAGCAGAGCTGTGCCTGCCCATGCGAAAGAGGCTGTGCTTACAGAGCAGTGGTTTCCTTCAGAAACCTCAGCTGGAAGAAATCAGCAGCTCCCATATATAAATCCCTGCTTGAGCTTGTTTATTCCTTTTGGTTTTTCATTCCTTATCTTTTAATCATAATCACTGAGTCTTAAGACATTTGTACACACTGGGAACTGTATGCACAGCTCTTATACCCTTTCACAGGTCACTTGCTTTCATCAGGACGTGTTGCTATTGTACTTTTCCTTTTTGGCATACAGAAAGCTTTTCTTTATGTCAGTTTCTTTTTTCTTTGTTGCACTCCTCCTCCAGTGACTATACAGAGCGATGTGGGCCCCTGTCTTCCTTTGGTACTCAGTCTAATAAAGTTCAGTGCCATTTGATCACTGGCTTCTTGGCATTGCTCTGTCATAGAGAAATTTTATTTTGCAGTGAGCAGCAGCTAGATATGAGTTCTGTTGTGCATACCTTTTGCTCACAACCTGCCATGGCTGACAAGGTTCTGCCTGGTGTCTGTGAGCAGCCCTCCTAGTTTCAGGGAGAAGGATGGGAGGTGATGGAAGGGAAGAAACAGTTCCTTTCTGCATCAGCAGGTCAGTTGAGAGAACACTTAGTAGCCAGCAGTTGTTTGAGTTACATAAGCAAGCAGAACCAAAAATTTATGCTTTAGAGGTCAAAAATGTGGATTTTAGAGGTCAAATTTCAACCTGAACAGTGACTGTGGAAAATGACTAGATAAGAACTGACTCGTTAATAACAACTGCAGCAATGTACAAATCGGATTCACTAAGATGTCTGTCATTCTTCGGGCTCTTAAAACATCATTTTAACCTTTTCATTTGCCTTTTATTGTCATTTTGGTTCTGTCTGGACTGGTGCCAAACTAGAGAAATAACTTCTGTTTCCTACATGCAGAAGATGTTTGTTATGCAGTAAAAACACTTGGAACTGGATTTCTTATGTGGGTGATGACACTCAGTGGAACTGCAAAAGAAATGAGAGTGCTGTGCTCCCAATATATAATATATTATCCCAATATATCCCAATATATTGGGATAAAGCATAAATGCAGCTCTGAAAAAGTGTCATAATGATGCAGAGTGAGGGGTGTTAAGTTGGATTGTGATGACAGCCTTCTTTTGATGAGGACTCCCAGCATTTCTGCTACTGATGGCAACAAGGTGTGATTTATTACTTTTTTTTCCCCCCTCTGAGGCAGGATCGTGTCTAAAGCAGATTGCTTCTTGGAAGAGAGAAACTGGAGTCCCACTTCCTGTAGATTGTGGAGGTGGAAAGAAATGCTTTGATTCCTCCCAGCAGCTCAGTGGATGTAGTGGTACTGCACTGTACAACCTGCTGCCTGTATGCCAAAGATTAATTTCCTAGGGCATGTTGATAGCTACAGACAGATGCAAGCTTTTCTCTCTGCTCTTCAAGCTGGTAGAATGCAAGGTAGCTGAAAGCTAAGCAGACATGGTAGCATGACACTGAGCCTTAGACTCTCTTCCTTGCCTCACAACAGAGATAATTAAGGGTATGGCACTGTGCTGTTGTGGTCTCTTGTACTTTCAGCTTGGAGTTGTTTGGGGTCAGACTATTTGAGACATGAGCAAAGCAGCTGCACGTGTGTCTGCAGGCATCCATACCTTCAGTGATGTTCAGACAGCATGCATTGCAGCAGGAGAAGCAGCATGAAAAAAGATGGATTGGGGAATTTCAGATTATGCCTGTAGCATATCACAGAAACTCAGTATGTTCAGAAATTTGATGAACCATTGGAAAATATGTCCCTCTTGTTGTGATCTGTGGGTGTATACTGAAATTAAATAAGACTGAAACCGCCCTTGCAAATATGTCTGTGCCTCCTACACTGTTGAGGCTCCTGTTTCTAGTTAATGAACGTTTTTAGAGTGGCTGCCTATCCTTTTTCAGTTGTCTCCTTGATTTGTCCCTCAGTAGTGAGTCCCTAGCTCAGGTCTGAGGTGCCACACTTGCCCTTACTGGCTTCCTTGGTCTTCTGCCTGTGTCACACTGTGCTCTGTGTTCAGCAAACATACAGACATGGCACTTTGTGACATGGTTTAATAGGCATGGTGGTGTTAGGACTTGATGATCTAGGAATTGACCTCTGTGATCCTGTGATTCTATGGCTGCTGAGCCTAGATGTGACCTGAGGCTGCTGGTTTTGTTCCATTCCTCAGCCTGTAAATCATCATCCCATCCCTGGTTTCAAACCCTTCCTGGCTGCTCATCTAGCTAGGCTTCTCTTGCAGGCTTTTGCTGAGGTGTTGTCTGCTTCACAGAGCTTCTGGTAGGCTCCCAAAATGAAAAACCCAATGCCTGTGACTGCCTTAGGAGCATTCTTCCCTCAACCTTCATTTTTCCTCCTTCTCTCATGGTTTAGTGCAAGGCCTAAACTCCCCCACTCCTCCCACTCCCTGTCCCATCTCCTCTCTCCTTACCAGGAGATAAGAAGGGCGGGGGGGGAAAGCAGAAGGAGAGTTTTCACTTGATTTACCCAGAATATTTTATTCCTCTGCTACAAAGAGATTACACCAGTATGTGTAGAGAACAGATGGAAAAGGGAAAAGAATACTTGTCCCAATCCTGTGACAGGCAAAAACTCAGCTGCCCACTCCAGGACTGGAAAAGCCAGAGAGAGGTCCTCCTCTCCAGGGCTGTGATGACACACAGCCTGAAATGCTGTAGTCATAAATTCATGATGCTGATAGTGGGGAATATTATGTGGTTGAAACCACTACACTAGTATTGGGCAAGATTTTCTAAAGACCTTCATGTGCTGTGATTGAAAATTACATATTTTCATATATGACTGAATTACCTATGAAAATCTGACACTCTTCAGTTTCCATCATTGACAAGCTTGTTTGTCTTGTCTAAGGATGCTGCAGAGACTGAAGCACATGCTGACCTTCGTGCCACTCTCTGTAATCTGGCTGGATAAGTAAAACTGCACTTGGTAGTATTGACTTCCACCTTGCACTTCACAAGATTAAGCATGTACATAAACTTAATGCTTTGGTATATTTGATGTTTGTCTCCATGGCAGCACAAACAGTTCTGGTGCTCTAGTGTTTCTCTGATGGTCAGTACCAGCTGAGCAAGCCTTAGTGACTGCCTTGGAAGCAAATTGAAAAATTGTCTGGCAGGTGGAAAAAAGGGGGAGGAATGCTCCAGGCAATTGATTGTCATGACTCAAGCCTATTTCTGCTCTGTAATAAGTTGAAAGGCTGGGGTTTTCTTGAAGTAATGTAGTTATGAATAGCAGAGGTAAAAAAATGTACAAAGTGCATGGAATACTGTCTATGCATGTCACTTCTGAAATTTACCACAAATTGCAATTGTAACTTGTAAAATTAAGCAGAATTCCATTAAATAAGTGTCAGCAATGGGAGAATTAACAAATTAGTTTTGGTTTTTTGATTATACTGGGAGGAAGGCTTGAATTCTTTCCCTTGTTTTTTCACTGGAAAAGGAGGAGAGAGGAAGGCCATTATTTTCTTTCTCCTGTTTCACAAGGACAAGTAATTTTATGACTGAGTAAATGGGATTTGCTGCCTCATGTTGTTCAGTGTCTCTGTATCCTTCAGTTGGGATAATTTCTCAAGATCTTATGATCTGATACCTGTCTCTGTTGTTGAATGTACAGTAATTAACAAAGGTTTGGCTGTGCCCAGCGATAAGCATCTCTGATGTTGATCCACACCATGTAATATATCATGGTTAATGAACAGGGACATCTTCCCCACCAACTACAGCTGATGCCATGAGGCCAATAGCTTTGCTTGTTGTCAGAGTGCAAACCTATGTTCAGAATGTTCCTTGGCAGTTATTAGCATCTTTCTAGTTTGGAAGGGTTGGAAAACCCTTCAGTTGAAAAAGTACCTGTCAATCTAAAGCCCCAGGGGAGGCTCAGAGAGGCAGTTAGTTCTCAAGGGCATTCTCTAATTGGATTGTGGGGTGCTGGTGGCAGAAGAGGTGATTTTTTTTTTCTTAGAGGTGACTTTGGCTTTCCTTATCATAACTGCAAGCAATTTATGTTAGAAAACACTATGTACTAGTTGTTTTGTTATCTCAAGTCTGTTAGGAGGCAAATGTTAATGTTCTCACAACGCAGAAATTAGTTGTGTTTTGGTTTTTCTTAAGCTTCATGAAAACATAATTAGCAATCAAGTCAGAGACTGTCTGTTCCACTTTGATCAGTGCAAATACAAATCCAATTAAATTTCCTATTGTTATTCCATTTAATACAGCCTTCAAAAGCATCCTGAAATTTGCTGCAGAAATAAAAACTTACAGTTACCAAGCTAACTCATAGTAGTGAGGTCATGATTGGTTGTATTCTGCATAGCTCTAAAAAGTTTTGCAATAAATGCACAAATGAGTTGTTTTTTTTCTCATCTTCTTCGTGCATGTTTGATATTTGGCTTTTCTTCAGGAGCTTATTTCTTAGGTGTAGAGTAAAAGGATGTTATTAATCAGTTGCTTGAAATGTTTGGTCTTGCAATTTGGCTGGCATTTTAAAGTTTGACCTCTTGCTGGAAAAGAATTCATATTATGTCTGTGGTACCTAACAGATGCATAAAAAAATAATTCTATGTAAATATAAAACTTAAAATGTCTTCTCTCACCGTGTGCTGTATTATACCTGTCATGTAAGGCAGGAAACCTAAGCTTGGAAGCAGATGAAATACCACAAGTTCATCTGTATGAAGTGGCAAATACATACATACGAATCCTATTTGTTTCCCAAAGTATGTGTGGGGATGTCTGTTTATAAAACAGAAATCATATTGCAACTTAATGGTTGAGTTCTCAGGTATCATTTTAAGATAGTTTTATATAGGCTGCTAATTTACACAGCTAACCACTTTTCAAAGCACTCAACCCCTGGAATACTGGGCAATATGGCCCTGGAATGTTTCTGGGAAATGAAAAGTAAAAACAGAGATTAAACGTCTGAAGCTTTTGTACATGACTTACACTGTGTTTAGAGTTTTTGCTTTGTTTCTCATTTGTTCTTCACAATAGTGTTGGGAAATGTAAAATGTTCTTTTCTCTGCAGCACAAGTCAAGAGATGTTTTCCTGCCAGTCTTCTCCTCTGTGTGCTGTTACCAGGGTGTACAGCATAGTCAGGAACTAGTTGCTGAACTGTTTCAGATACAGCCTATTTTATTATATCTTCTTGACTAAAAATGAATCATGAAGATTGAGCAAGGTTTGTTGTGACTGAATGCTGAGTGAATCTCCTTTCTAGGGTTCATAATATCCTCTGAATGAAAAAATACCTTGTTACCTTGAGCATGAGGAGGATGTCTGTATTCCCATGGTAAGCCATCAGCTACACTCTGACAAGGCAGTCTGTTACAGAGAACACAGAGGGTTAGCATTTAGTGTGAGTTCACTTTGGCTTTCTGGAGTAAAGACATCCCTCTAACCAGTAGAGCTGTTTTTAAAACTGTAAGTGCACCTCTAGGGGAAAATTAATTACCCAACAGCAGTCATGCAGCATTACCACCATCAATCTCTAAGGCTGATAAATAAATAAAAAAGCACTATAAATGCACAGCTGCCCTCATGCTAATGGTTACTGCTTATGATTAGATCAGTGAGGAAAACCTTTAGAGCCTGATGTCTTGTGCCTGAAAATGCCATTGCAGAAACCCCCAAGAACTCTGCACATGCCAGAGTTTCAGTGAAATTTCATTTTGATGGGGAATAGATACTAACATTTCCAAGTGTTAAGGCATCCTGTTTTGGCATAAGGGAAGTAAATACTGAGTTGGTTTTGAATTTTGGCTTTTAACATCTAAACCCAAGATTTTTGTTGGTACAATTACGTTTTTATTTTAAGTACTCCCTTACCCATGTAAATAAATTAGCAGCAATGTAGAAAACCATATATATATGTTCTTTCTTCTCTCGTTTTTCCTAGACACTAGAAACGACATGCAGAAGGAAAGTAACTTGAAAGAACTCCTTCAAGAACTGCCTGATGCTCATTACTGTCTGCTGAAGTATCTGTGCCAGTTCCTGATAAAGGTTGCTGAACATCATGTGGAGAACAGGATGAACCTTTGCAATCTTGCCACTGTATTTGGACCAAACTGCTTTCAGTGAGTTGGGGTTTTCGCTTTTCCCCATGTGTTGGCAGAAGGTGTAATGGAGCAGATGGCCAGAAATACAGCTCAGAACACTCATTTGTCATGGTGATTAAATGGAAAAAATGAT
This sequence comes from Dryobates pubescens, assembly GCF_014839835.1. Taxonomy (NCBI): domain Eukaryota; kingdom Metazoa; phylum Chordata; class Aves; order Piciformes; family Picidae; genus Dryobates; species Dryobates pubescens. Next base: position 46,175,385 of record NC_071612.1, read on the forward strand.
TGAAGCTTTGTGATAAATTTTAGTGCCAAAGTTGTTGTTTGAGCTCAGTGGGGTTTGAGTTGTTCTTCCACCTCTTGCTTTTTTGCTAAATGGTCAGTTTTCTGTTGACAGCAGAGCAGGAGTGTAACAATAAAAGGCCTTCAGACTGTCTAAGTGCAAGGAGGCTTGTGTTCTTACAGCTTTCTTCCTTTGCCATCAGACAATATGGATAGTTCTCTGCAGAGGGCTTTGAGAAAGGCTGTCTGGGGGAAAAGGACTCCTCTGCCGCTCCTAGTGCGGTATAATTTCTAGAGATGGATGCTCTCTCCACAGATTTGTCCTTGTGATCTGGTATCTGTTGTCAAGACGCTGATGATTTTGGGCTCTTTATCCTTCTGGTATATTCTGAAACTGGTCTGGATGTTGCGAGGTTCCACTGGTCTCTTAAGACTTCTTTCTGAACTCACTAGTTCCTTGGTGCTTGTGGTGAAGACGACATGTTGTACATGCTAGTGGAGCTTGCAGCAGTAGCAGGAATAGTTATTTTCAGGTGCAAGAACACACATGAATGAGAATGGTTCTGCTGAGTCACTCCTGTGCATGAAGAGCATCTTAACCCCAGACTTGTCTGCGGAACACTTGCTGGCTGGCATTCAGGAGCAAAGACATGAAAGACACATAGGGAGTTTAGTTCAGTCATCAGATGCACGATACCAGTGAAAAAGAGCCATGTGAGTTCCTTGTAGCAAATGTCAGAGAGTTTTACTCCAGAGCACAATTTTACTAAAATCAGTACTACTGAGTTGCCTAAAGCAACTTAGATTAGATTAGTTGCCTGATTACTTGCTTCCTCTGTAGCCAATGGAAGGAAGTGGACTTCTTGAAGAGAGAAAACAGCAATTATGTTCCTTTTAATGTATTTGTTGTAGTGTGATGGTTTAACTCACCGACATCAACAAAAAGCTCAGCTGAGCCCAGCCGGAGAAGCGAATGAAGCTCTATTCTACAAGCAATAATGGAGTGCAATGAATATATACAAAATACACAGTATTTACAACATTATACAAGAATTTACAGGAAAGAAACAACAGAAAAGTCCTCCATCTTGGGTTCCCCCCAACCTCTCTCTCCCTCCCCTTTCCCTCTAGTTAATTACAAGGAATATAATTTCTGTTTTCTCTGTCACAGTATTAAGACACTTCCACATACCTGGTCTAGATGCTGTGTGCTGCCTTTTTAAAAGAGCATGTAATTTCCCATTGTTTAGGGAGAGAACATACAGAGATGAGACATTTAATTGCTGCCTCATCTTAAGATGTTGCTTATAGATGATGAACGTGTCAAAATTTAAACATGTGTTGTGTTAGTACAAAAAAGATAAAGCATATTTTGAAAACAATTGTCTTCCCTTCCTAAAGAAAGAAGAGTCAAAAGACAGCAGTATGTGCACAAATGCATGAATACAAGAGTTAGTGAAGGCACAATGCTGCAAAATTATGACAGGGGAGAGCAAAACAATTTTTTAGAGATTTCATTTGTATGGGCAGTTTGGGAATTTCTGTCTAAATGTATTAATGGAGTTAAGAACAAAGAAAATCAATGAGAAGAGTCTGAGTCTAATGGTTAAATCTCTATGACTCAAACTCCCAAGTGACTATTAGAATAATTTTTAGTTTACTCACCACTTCATTCAGGAAAGTTGAAAAATGAGCTCTGCATACTTCTTGGTTTAGAATGCAGAGAGTTGTAGTTTGGAATTACAATTGTCATTCCTAAGATTAAACCAAAGCATACTTCTGAAAAGCTGATCTCTGCTCTTAAAGTGGCCTAGGAAGAGCATAACAGTTTTTGTAAGGTACAGGGCCTATGTGTAAGCAAGATGGAAATGCATCGTTCCATTGCAGAAGACTGAGAAAGCAGAGTTCACTGGAGGTGAAAATATAGGGGCTCTTGTATATGAATGCAGTCAGCCCTGCAGTTGTGGTATGCATTGAAATAAATGCTCAGGTAGCAAAAGAGGCAGTGAAAGCAAGGTTGGCCACTTAACAAATTACTAGTGTGGTGTGTTTCTTGAATGCCCAAAATATGTGAGCATTATGGATGTAGATTTTTATTGAAGTTTCACTGTCTGGTGATTCAGCTATGTGTTTCACCAGGCACTAAGATTGTGAGCAACAGTTCAAATATGCTTTTCTCCTTTGTTAATGCATGCAGTCTCAAATTGCTGCAGCTGTGATCATCTGTATCAACAAAGATTCAGAGCTGTGGCGCAGCCTGAAGCCTGCTTGGCAAGAGCTGTCTTACTGCTGGCTACAAGCAGCCCCTAGGGACACTGGCTGCAGAAATGAACTATCCGTAGGTGGTTGAAGGAAATGCTCTTTGCTTTGAATTGTTTGTTCAAAGCTGTGTTTCTCTGGGACGAGGAATGAAGGCTTAGCAGCCAGCTTGTCAGCAATTACGCTGCTAAAGCAGGAAGATCTGAGATTTTTCTGGCAGAAATTTGTATGCATGTCCAAAATCAACGTTGGAAACTGTGTAGTTAATGCACAGAGTCAAAGAACATAAAGCCCCTCTGCTGATAGTGAAGGATTACTTTATAGAAGGAATTTTCAGTGAAATTTCAGCTATTTAAACATATTATCTCTTACTCCATAAACCAAGCCATTTAACAGTTGAATAAAACTCACTGTTGGGCCGCTTTCCAGGCATTTAACTTCATTATAGTTCTCTTAATCTCATTCTGGTTTCCTGTGTCATGTACTCTGTAATTTATCTCATCTCCTAAACTCTCAGCTGTTATTATTTTTGTCTCATCCACTTTATTACTTTTATCTCATCCCTGCTTCCTTACCTGCACTTTAATAAACTGAATTGGTGCTTTTTTAATGAAAGATTATTTTATGCTTTCTCTATCTCTAACAGATAGAAGAAAGGAGAAAATGGCTATTTACATTCCTTGTAAATAAATGTAAGGTATAGGAAAATATAAAGGGCAAGGTCCAACAGCTCAAAAAAAGGGAAAATAAAATAGTTTGTGATTTAGTGCACTGTTTTCTTCCAACTTGGATTGTCCAGATTTATTGTGATGGAAGTCAAAGGTCAAGAATAGAGAGAAATACAGCCCTTGAGGAACAATGAACATGAACATACAGGGACATAAATAGTTTTATTTTCTGTCAGTGGGCTAATCTGTGTGGAGTATTAACACTTCCAGCATAGTCCATTGACTTGAATTTCAGCTCCTATAGAGCCATAGGCTTAGGTATGGCGTGCTGTGTGTCCCTGCTTGACTCTCACAGCTTGTGCTGGAAGAGCAAGGAGAGGACCAGCTCAGTTTTCATTCCCTCTGTCTGCTCTCTTGGAGCTGAGTATCAGAGTAGCTGCTATACTCATCCTGTCCTTGGTTGGAATGGTAGGAGATGTGAGGTCTACCAGTTACAGAGTAAGCAGAGGATCTGTTTGCACCCTTTTTTTTTGCAGCTTTCTCTCAAAGAATGATCTGGCCTCCACCTTTCAAACACTCACTTCAATCCGTTCCATTCCAACTGAGATTAAGCCTGTTGTGAGAGACTGCTCCACCCCACCCCTAAAGTGGCTGGAAAATGCAGGTATTCAGTTAAACTGCTAGGATTAGATGCAGTTATTTCTGTGTCACAGAAGTTACCTGAAGGGTTGTACAGGAAAGTATTAGGTGTAGAGAAAAGGTAGATTGTCATTATGAATGGAGAAAATGTAGGTCATCTGCAGGGTAGCTGAAGGAATTTCAGGGATTCAAAAAGATTTCCAATGTGTTGCTGAATCTATACAAAGTAAAATCTGATCTGACGTTCTGCATGAATGTCTTATATGGCTTTCTAGCAGCCTGGGAGCCTACACAGATTGAGTATATAAAGCTGGAGTGAGAGCAAAGGGAATGATGTAGAACTCCTCAGTCAGTAGTACTGACCTTTGAAACATTATACAAATGGACTTTGTTTTCAGGCAGTGCAGACCCAATCCTGCATCAGTCTTGAAAACAAATGTCCACCTAGGATTGGGCTCAAGGTGAGTATTGTGGGAGCATGCAACATAACCTTTCTTACAGAGTTCATGTAGATTTAAAATACTGCATTTGCCAGCAGGGTAAAGGAGCTGTTTATCATTAGAATTCAGTATGCTATGCCCTATGATGCAAATTTAAAGCATGAATATAATCTAGGAAGACTATAATTGTCTTCATTTATAATAATATTAAATACTCTTGAATGCTTGTCTGCTCTTTGGGAAGTTGATGAGGGTAATTGCTAGCCTCTTCTGTGATAGATTTTTATGTGTTCTTTTTCTGTGTCTTTTCTGTTATGTCCTCAGTTTTGTCATTTGGATTCCATCAAATGGCCTAATATGTAAAATAAATAGAGAATTGCTAAAGATACATTGCTGTCTCCATAAATGGAGGGCTGTGCTTAGCCAAATTCCATCTTAAGTCTTTCATTCTCCTAGTGAATATTCACCCTTACAGTTTCAGTTGAGAAACGTGCTTAATCTAAATCTACTGCCTTTCATTTTAAAACTGTTAGCTCTTCTGCTATCACTGAAGCATTTATAGCCATGGATGTACAAACTACTTCAGTAGCAGCACCAGAAACAGCAGCAGAACATCAGCTTCACCACCAGAAACATAATTTTCTAGGAGTGACACTAGAGTATTTGCTTCTGTCCATGTCTGTACTCCTGTGCTATGTATCTGTTCATGATTTTGCAGGCTACTTTGAGAACTGTGGGAGTTTTCCAGCTCAAATCTCTAAGATAGACCTAAACCCATCAACATTCTTTTCTTCTGGAAATGACCACAAAAATTACAGGTTTATGGCTTCTAGAAAATATGTTTCTGGCAGTGAAGCTGATGTTCTGCTACTGTTTCTGGTGCTGTTACTGAAGTAGTTTGTACATCCATGGCTATAAGGGGATCAAGTCCCACCATTGAGAATTTTGTAACTGGAGTAAGATGTGCATCTAACTCTAAAAGGAACACAATTATAATGTCTAATTAACATGCACATTAGATGTAAAGAAACCATGGCTATGAACACAGCTTCACTGTAATGTTTTAACAAGGTCTTCACAAAGGAATATGCAGAGTTTCCAAGGAGTGTGAATCTTAGAAGTGAGGGAATACTTCCTCCTAGGACTGGGATTTTCTAGTGAGTTGAAGTGAAATGTGTAGATATCACGACTTTCAGACTAAGAAAAGCTGAAGTGGGATAATCTTTATTTGCACACTTTTTCAGGAAAGTCTAGTCAGGCTGTCAGATCACGTACTGTAGCAACAGATGGGGTTTAACTTGTATAAGTATGGAAGGAGGTGCGTGATCATAATCTAAATGTCTTACATATGCTGAGCTGAAGCTCTCTTGCAAGGAAAAGGTCACCATGGATAGATCAAAAACTCAGTAGTCCTTACTGTGATAGAGTTCCAATACTAGCAATTAAAGGGAAAAACGGAAAACTTGTAAAATTTACCTGTTTAAATGGCAGAAAGATGGCAGCAGATAAAGTAAGTTACTCTGCTGTCGAAATAGAACAATTCGTGCTAATCTGCGTAGTTACATTCAGAGAGCAGTTATTAGAAGACAAAACCTATGAGCTTTATCCTTGTGTACTGCCTATGCTTTGTGGAAATCTTATAGTCTGGACTGTTATTCAACCTGGGGGTGGGGCTTGTGGTTTGTGTTAGTTGGTGCCAGGAGGTATTGACTGAAGTTCCCAGAAGATGTGTTTTAGGTTCTGCTCTAAAACTCATAGAATCTATCTTGAGTCTTTGTTTTGACTCAAACTTGCCGTAGTACGTTTCCAGTCCATGTCCTAGGAATGAGGCTCATAGGGGTGCCAGGCTTATTTAAGTGGTACCCTCTTTTGGAGAAACAAATCAGGAAGGTAGCAGTCAGGACTTCCACAAACTACCAAGCAAGATCTGTCCCATGCTAATTCTGGGGCACGTCACTTAGTGTGGGAAGAGGAGTTTCTTAAATCAAAATGTTACATGGGCCTATTGCGTACATACAGTTATTGTCTTTTAGTGAATATGTGACATTCTTTAAAGTGAATTGACAACATAAATTGTCCCATTTTTTTCTTTATTTGATTTGAGGCTAGGTTCCACACTAATGAAATCAATTAGCTGAGGCTGACTCATTTTACAGTTGGCAATTTTATACTGTCTAATGTCTTCATAAGTGATCTGAATGAGGGGATCAAGTGTAGCATGATGAAGTACCCTGTACTTCCCCCTGAAACTGAGTGGGGAAGTAGACACTTTGTAAGGGGAAGCCACCCTGCAGGAAGACCTGGATAGACTGGAAGAGTGGGGTAACAAGACCCTTATGAAGTTCAAGTTCAGCTTTGACTCTAGCAGTAAGCATTCTCTTCTGGAGCTTGCAAAGATGCATTCTATTGCACTGGAATCCTCTCCCTATTGAGAAGGATCAATAGCATGCAACCTCTACAAGAAGGCAGGTTTTGATGGCAAATATCTAGGAATATGTGCTTGCAGAGTTGTCTTCTTGAAACGCACATCTGACCCAAATAAACTACAGTTACAGTTTTACAGTAGATAGTTGTTTGTAAAATTTAGTTTGCTGTTTATAGTAAACAGTGGTTTACATTTAGGTTACATCCCTGTGAAATAGCTCAGTTTATTGAACTTTTGGGGTTTGGTTTGTTTTTCCTCTGGTACAACCAGTAGTTGTCCTCAGCCACAAAACAGCTGAAACTTTTTGTTTGTGGTTTTTTCTCCCCTGATTCTTTGCTTTAACTCTTTCCTTTGTTTTGTGTAGCACCTGATCTGCAATCTCTTTAGTAAGGTCTTTTAGAAAATTCACATCAGTGCAGCCGCTATGTGGATTATTGAGAGAGGAGTGTGTGTACTGGAAATATTGTACAGTGGGAAACGCTGGATAATTGAAGAAGTAATTTAAATGCCAAAGAAGATTCTTCAGAGATCTCACTTTTGCATTACAACAGGATTTAAGTCCGTTTGGGGCACTAAAGTCCAATAAAGCGTGCAGAAAGCCTGCATTCCAGCAGACGATCATTAGATTCGTCAATGAGTTGTGTGCTCTGTTGTGAATAATACACATTTTTTACCACATGAAAGATTTGTGTGAAACACATAAGGAGGCAAAAAAGCATAGATTGAAACGTAACACTTCTTCCAAGCTGGTATCTTGCCTTTTTGTCTGTATGTGTCTGTTTAAAGTGTGAGGCAAGCAACTCCTGGCTCCATAGGAGTCTGTTTCAAAAGAGCAAGCTGCTGCTTCTGCAGTGAAATAGTTGATTATTCTTCTAGAAAGTGGAGGTTAGGAGCCTCTTTTTACGTGAATCTTTTAGGCTGTTCAGCAGAAGACAGTCTTCATGTCCATGTTTTAAAAGCCCTGTGAGCTCTAAGGCTATTTTCAAAAGAAATGACAGCTCAAAAAATAGATTAAGAAATCTGCTGTACTGCATGGGGTCAATCTGAAGCTGTGAAAATCTTGCTTCTAGTGCCCGTCATGTGGATTTTCTTAATTTTTTGACTCATTCTTCTTTTATACCTTTGAGGTTCTCGGAAACCGTTTTTGCAGTAACCTGGCCCTTTCCATTAATAGTTCAGAGCATTTAAATGTCTCCTGCTGACTGTGTTGCAGCAGTGAATCCAACTCTTAGCAAAGTTGGTGGTATCTCATTTGGTGGTTGTCACAATTTGATCTCTACATAGACTCTGTGAAGTAGATAGTTTGACCATCAGATATGGTATTTAATACCAGTAAGAAAAGAGGCATACGAACTGTGCTATTTGTTATCACCATGGACACAATCTTCCTTTGAAAGACAAAATCTCCTGTGCCTGCTATCCAGCTTGTATCCACAACTGAAATGTTAAAAGTTCTGTGCAGGAACTTTTGTGTGTTGAGTATCTGTAACATCATGCTTTGTGTTCTGTCCAATTTTAGTGTGCCCTCTGGATTTGAAGGTATAAAAGAACAGGAGATCTGCAACAAGATAATGACCAAAATGTTGGAAAATTACAATACCTTGTTTGAATTTGAAGGTTTGAAGAAGGATGAAGAAAAGCCTGTATGTGAAGAGCTAGCAAGAATTATTTTAGTAAAAGTGAGTATCTGTAATATTTCATTTTCTTTGTAGCCAATCAATAATGTAGACTTATTGCAGGCTTCAATTCAGAAATCTAGGTAAGTGTAGTAATGTTTTGTGCTACTGATTTGTCTGCAGTTTACAAATCAGTTCTGTATGCTGCATTGCAAAATTATGTCTGCATTTTCTTATCTCTTTTTCTTGACTTCAGAGTCTTAATTTGATAGTGAAACCTGAACTGGAAAAACAGGAACTTAGCTTTAGTGTCTAAAGGTGTACTGCAAGAGTATTAGTTCTCCTTGCAGTCTTCAATGATGCTTGAGAATGCTTAGGTGCCTGTTGTTTCCTATTATCCACTCATAAGTATCTTTTTGAAATTGACATCAGCCCATAATCATTCCATGGCTCATGCCATTTCATGCCAATATGGAGATGTACATCCTCTTATGTGCTTGGTCGTGTTTACCATCTTGCGTGACTCCTGATGCTTCATGGTCTGGATATCTGAAAACTTTCCCACACTTTGGTCATCAAATCAGTGGATTTTTAAAAGCAGGCAGCACTGCTCTGTTACAATGATAACAAGAATATGTGGATCATTCAGATGAAGTCATGAAAGCATCAAGCTTCTCTTTGAGCAGTGTATTGGAAGGGAAAAGCAGTTCAAGTGGAACAAGTTACATCTTGCCTAGCATGTTGGTCCTAGCTAGGGAAAATCACAATGCTACAGACTTCCAGAAGGTGTAAGGACCTCTCAGTCCGGTACAGATTGTGGCAGCTTAAAGGAAATCTGTTTTAAGGAAGCCAAAATTTAATACATTTTAGAGATGAGAAAAAGATATGATTCTGTAGGGCTGTTGGTATTTGAATTACCATTCCTGCTGCATGTATGCACAGAGGAGGGACAGGAGCACTGCCTTCTCAGTTGTACTTATTCTTTCAAAGATTGCTCAGTCTTTGGGAAAGACAAGTTGTACCAGGTAAAAGGATTTCTTAGCTTGCTGCCTCAGTGGGTCATAATTCAGAATGTAAGGGAGCTAAAAATCTCTGCAAGTTGCATTCCGGTCCCTGCTTTGTTGCCAGGACTGTAAAACCTCTGCTCAGGCATACTTAGCAACGGTGGGGAGTTTTTCTTTGAAAACCTCTGTGTTAAAAAGAAGTGGAATTTTCACAAAACAGAAAATGCATCTTAGAATAGTTTCACTGGGAAATTGAACTGTCAGGTTCCTGATGCCTTGTCTGGAAGGACTTCATGAGTTGCTCGCTCCACCTTGTAGAGTAAGATCCATATAATGTTCCAGGCAAGTGGCCAGCAGGTGGAAGTATAACATGTTCTTTCTTCAGAAATATATATTTCTGAATTCTTTTCCCATAAAAGAGCTACAGGGTTTAATGTTTGGGTTTTGCTTTTCTGTTTCATTCCAAAATAAATTGGAGTTTGTTGGGGTTTACAGGTCTTGTTTGGAGCCAACTATTATTACAATCCTTTAGACATTTTATGCAAGCTTCAGTTTGATTTCCTAACCCAGTAAAAGTCTGGTAGAATCTCAACCTGTTGATCAATGGGTTTTACCAGTTTGGGGAGAAATGGGTTGAGTGTTCCTAGTTTAACTATTTACTCTATATTCAGATTTTTGGACTCTTAAATAACTATTATTTTGGTTGGGCAGCATTACTTGGGAACAAGGAATTCTCTGACAGTGTATTGGCACTGCTGTGTATTTATCACATTGTAAGTGTCAGGGTATGATAGTGAAATGTTGTTTATTTTGCTTTGGAACAGAATTCATAGTGTATAGGGATATTGTCCAGATTGATTTTTGTGGCATTAAACTCAGTGATAATTCATGCAATGAAATATTTGTGCAGGCAAACTACTGTGAGACTCACTCTTGCAAAATTTCTGGAATTACCCTTTTCACTGGTTTCAGATGAAACATCTTGAGTAGTATGATGTTTTTTGGCTCAGTGTTGTCTTCAAATAAAACATACAACCTAGTCATGCAGGGTTGCAAGACTTTTTTATTCTCCCTTTAATATTTTTTTTTATCTTCACTTTTTCCCCTCTAATGCCTTTTTGATGGAGCACTTCTAGCTTTAAGAACCAGTCAGCTCAGAGCACATAAATATTTGCTCTGGAACACAAGCACTGGCATGATGAGGATATAATGATCTTCCTGGCTTGTTTACGTATTTGGGACAGGAATGCAAAATGCTCTCCCCTTTCTACCCCCCAGTGCAGAAAGAATATGTAGCTGTGTTAATTTGATGGAGAAGGGAAAGCAAATCACCTTATAAAATAAAATTACAATATTAAACTAAAAATTAAAGTTACAAAGTCAATAAAAATCACAAGTGTGCAATTTCAACGTTGCAAATGTCGTGCAGGTGAGTTCTGATGACCTCTCAAATGGCAGATTTCACTCCCTGAAAAGAAATTGGTCCCTGCTGGTTTCTGCAAAAAATATTAGTTTAAAAACAACCCTTTTAATTTAGATGCACTTAACTTCTTGCATTTTTGTTCTGTTTGTTTCCAGTCTTCTCTCATTGGGAAGAATTAGTTGGCAAGGTCATTCTTTGTACTTAAAATGGTGGCAAAAATGCAGGCACTGTGTTCTGCAAGCCTGCTGTTAGATTTCTAAAGAGGCAAGCAGTCCAACACGTGTAGCTGCATCTGTTAGTGCTTGGTGTGTGCAAAGTGTGTAGTGCACAAACCAACCAGGCAAGCCCCTACAAGCACTTTTTATGTCAGGGAGAGTGCTCCAGCAGCACTATTATGAAGTGGTATGCTTGTTTGCTGCTTCCAGTCGAGCACTCAGATCATCATTCAGTCCCTGGCAGGATTTGAGCCCTTCATCCCTGAGAAGAGGCAAGATGTTCAAAAAGTTCTCCATCCCTGTTTGGCTCTGCTCCCCTCGCAGAAATCTGCATCTCCACTGAAGGCCACAGTGTTTCAGATTATTTCCCCAGATGAGTAAAACAAGGTTTTCACTAATAAATATTTATTTCCTTTTCTCAGCTGCTTGCACTTAAATACCTTAGCATGAGAATCTAATTCCTTGACAAGATCCAAAAGAGGCTGCCTGTTTTATTATGCTGCCGAAAACTCTCCAACTCCATGTTTGAGTGGCTTCCCTTTGAATAAGTCACCCTTCCCTGCCACCTCAGTGTTCTGGTCCTGTAGTTTTACCTTCACAGACATGAAAACAGTCCCTCATTTATGTTAGGAAAAAAGACACCCACTTCTAATCCACATTGCCCTGCCCTGCCTAAGCCTAAAGAGTGTAGATAGTTTCCTTCATCCTCCCTTCATGTCTGGGACTATTTTAGCATCATGGTAGTGGTCAGCTTTCAATACTGGATTAAGTCTTTCCCATCAGGAGGCAGTGGGAACTGATCTCCTTTGAAAATCCTTTCTGTGGATGTCAACAAGTGTTTCCATTTCATTCAGTAACCCCTTTTTTGCGTAGGTCACAAGAGTTTTCTCTTGTCTGGGCTAGAGAGCCCCCGACAGCAGGAGTGGGTTCAATGGGAGATGAGAAGATGGGTGGAAAGTGCATGAGGAGAAGGAGCACCTGTGGAAATCTGTCTCCAGTTTTCTGTTTAGTATTTCTTCAGCTAGAATTCACTGCACAGTTGTCCACTGGTGAGCAGATGGGCATGTTTATAGTAAGGTTATATAGTGATGATTCAGCCTGAATGACATTTTAAGATGCAAGCTGACAGGAAATGAGCGATACAAGATTTGTAGGGGAAAGTTGATAAGCCCTTAAACCCTTCACCTATAGCAGATTCAGCCTGAAATAAGGAGGATGGTTTTGTTTAAGCTGTGATTCAGAGATGCAAGCAAAAAACCAGATGATCCCCAAACAAAACCTTGAATAATTTTGAAATGGCTTTTCAGGAACTTTGCTTTTACTCTCTCACAATCTTTTCTTTAAAGAAATGCCAGCAGTATTATCATTGCCCCACAGTAATACCATGTAGCCAAAATGTAGAGAGTAAGAACCATGTGTGTCCCAGCCTGTATTTGTAGTTGTTTTACTTAAAATGTTTTTTTCATTCATTGTCTGTTGTTTCATTTAGGTTTGGTGTGGGTTATTGTTTTCCTCTGGAGGGGTGACACTGTAATTTAGCACTTGGGAGCAGTGCACTCAGTCAGTGAAACATCTTCTGAAAGGGAAGTATCAAAGTCAGCAGCAAGAAACAAGATATAGTGAAATAAGTATGTGAGCCCCTGCTCTAGCCAGCTGGTTCTCAGCAGCCTTGCTGTTCTCATGGGGGAAAAAAAAAGAGTTGGAAGATGAGAATTTTTCTGCTAAGACAAATCTCTGACTTTCTCCTGTTGAGATTCCCCAATGTTTATTCTGTCTCTCATTGATTAGTCATTCAGTTAATCAGGTTACACAAAATAAGCAGCATTATGCACTCTGTTTAAATTGCCAGTGCTGTCTTTGTGACAAGGACATGTTGCAGGCAGAACAGATTCAAAATGAAGAAGTGAAAAACATTTTTCAGCCCATGGGGGTTTAATTCTCAATGACTTCCGCCATTACTTAATCTGTAGTACTTTCAAGGTGGGAGCACTGCTGCATGACTTGGCGCTGAATGAATTCTTTTTCCTGTTAAAAGACTAGTGAAATGTTCATTAACTTCAGTATAGTCCTATGAGTTTTTGAAAAGCCCTCTTTTGAGTACTCTCAAGATTACAGTTTGGCCAGTAGAAGCTGGTGAGCATGCAGCATCACTGCTGTGCAGTGCCCCAAGACTTAAGTGTCTTGGGCTCAGGACAGTCTTGAGAGCAGCAGGAGTATGTGATGCAAGGGACACAAGGGGCCAGACGCTCTGTATGTGTCTGAATATGTACGTTCCTGAAAATCTGATCTATCCAGCAGATCCCAGCAGCACTTAACCTTAATTGCCAGCAGTCAGCATCTCAGTTTCACTGTTAAGAAGCAGTTGTGTTCTCTGTATGCTGGAAATCTTACACTAATAACTAGAACAATACAGCAACACTCCCTAATTTACTGCAACATCAGATACTCCTTTTAAAAATAACAGTGCTGAATTCCATGTGTGAGAAACATTTCTTCCCCCTTGTGTTTTGATTTTTAGCTCAGAAATGCCATTTGGCTCTTCCGAGGCTGATTTTAAGCAACTGTAACATGAGATGCAGGTCTGGAGAGGCTGGGTTTGGAGAGGCTGGGTTTCTCCCATAGCTAGGTCATGTTTTTCTTTTAGATCATACCTTTCCTGTTTATGAATAACATTACAGTAAATAGATAAATCAGACTCCAGTTTTCAAAACTGCAAGGCAGAATAAAATGTTCCCCTGGAACTGATCTGAGCTCTGTTGTTCTTGAACACACACACACACATGCTGGGTACACCCAGCAAGAAGGCAGTGTGGTTGTGTCACTTTGTAAATGTTTGGGTTGGTTTTTTAATCTCAAATTCTGCTGCAGGCTCCTCATGTGTATCTCCGCTGTGAGAAGCTGAGTTGAGGTCATTAACCTGTGGCATGACACCTTAACCCTGCCAGCTAACATGTGACAGGCACATACGAATTGTGGGGATGGGCAAGGAAGAAGAATGTTTTCACTCAGTGAAGTCTTTGTAACCTTTTACAAGTTCTGGAACTCTATTTGATCCCAGCATTGCCAGTTTAACTTTTTGCAGCGTTCAGTAAGCAGTGCACCTGGACAGATGGGGACACATTTTTCTTTTCCTCAACCACCACGACATTCCACAGATGTAGTTGCGAGCACTGAGGTGTATCACGGGGTTATTGCTGTTTGTCATTTCCTTTCCTGTATTGCAGCCCTCTCTAAAAATAATGGATTTCCACGTCTCTCTCTCGCTTTACTGTCACAATTCATGACCTTTGTACATGTTCCATGGAAATAATTGCCGTAGGTTGAGGTTGTACTGAAGCGAAACAGAGTAACCTTTAGCTATTTATTAAGAGATATGGTCTCAGGTAAAAGGTTATGTATATAAATAGTCTTGGGAGAACAAAAGGAAATAGAAGGGGAACTGAATAGGGTATTAGTTTCATATTGAAAACCAGTGATGTGTGTTTTGCCAGACCATGAGATTTTGCTTTTTATTACTTTTGTCTGAAACAGCTTTGCTGAATTTTGGTTATTAAAGTATAGTGTAAATAAGAGCAAGGTAGAACAACAGATAGATACCAAGTCAGCTTTGCTTTTCTTCCTAGGTGCCAATAGCAACCAAGGTAAAATTCCCATATATAAAAATTGACTGTCCCAGTCTTTGTCCTGTGGTTTGTTTAGATAAGAGAATGTTTAACAGCTCTGCTAAAGTTGTTCCCCTTCTAACAAGGATGCTGTTGTCACTTTCTGAGTACAAAATGGTAAGAGAATCCATTGCAATGATGGGAAAATGCATTGCAAAGATGTGTTTTGGTTTGGATTGTTTGGGGTTTTGGGCTTTTTTGGTTGGTTGAGGTTTTTCTACTGTTCATGTCAAATAATTATCTTTATGTTTCCTGAAGGAAGTGTCACTGAATGATGACTCTGAATTGACATATGAATAAAAATTAGTTCATGAAAACACCTGCAATGGCATGAATTGGAAAATGCCTTTGAAAGTCCCCTAGCCATAAACCACACAATTTTAGTCTTAAAAATGCAGATAATTTGACACTTTCAGTGTCTTACAGATCCATAAACTATTTTCATGATGACAGAGCAGGAGGGTTTCCATGTGGTCTTCATCTGATGAATAGCAGAAAGGGCAGCTCTCTTAATTCCTATGGCCTTATTATTTCTGTTTTGGCAGCTTCGACAGCACTGCTGTGTGTCACATCTGCACTGCTGTGCTTCAGGGAACTTTGTGCAGGGAACATCAATGTTTTGGTTAATATTTACCACTCCATCAAATGAAGGGGGAATCAGGAACTCTGAAATCCAGTTTCTTGTGTGCTGATGCATGGACAATACTGTTAGGCACCTTCATTGCAGCCTAGGGAAAAATCACAGATGTGACCCCACTGACACCTACCTGGAGCAAAGGCTGCATTGCCCATTTACATGGGGTGCTGCTGAGAGAAACAGAATATTCCTTCCTTTGTGGTATACAGCTGCTGACCCAGTAAAGAGTCAGCTGTTGCAGGTTGTACCACTGCAATCAGGTAATGCATCATTTCTTCAATCATTCACAGCATTGAATTCGCTGAATAATCCTCTTAATGGTTGTTCATCCTGCATAAGAGTGGCTGTACTGCCTCAGACTTTGTCTCCATCTAGCTTTGTGCCCTGCCTTCCACATAGGCCATAAGCAGATGTCCAGGGAGGAATGGGAACAGGGCGGCAAGGTGTTTCCTTCTGTTATTCTACCAATTCATGATTATTCTCAGAGGCTTTCCTGGTCATGATTGTGTTTGTGTGTTTAGTCATTGTCTTGTGTGCCCTTTGAGCACATGTAAGCTTTTGCTTCCAACATGTCACTTGGAAAAGAGAGCCACAACTTTCTTCCTCTTCCATGAAGATATGACCTCTTTGTTTGTAAAGATGGCTTTTATTAGTGTTATTTGAAGGTCACTTTTTTTTTCCCCTTGACTTTTTTTTTTTTTAATAAAGAAGATAGTGAACATGACTCTTTGTATCTCTGTCAGATTCTCTTTACAAGCTACCATGGCTAATGAAAAATTAGTACTGACATTTGCAGCCTTAATCACTGCCCTGACACATTGTTTTTACTTTCAAGGTCCCTGCAAAGAGTCAGTAAGCCAACAGTCATGTACCTTAGCTGCACCTTCCTTATAGCAGAAGGTAATCTGACTCCATGTTTCTGTAAAACAAACCCTAATCTGTGCTTTAGTTAAGAAAAAGTTTCACATTGAAAAAGTTAAAATTTGTTTTAATTAAGATCATCTTCTAGGTACTAATAGCTGGCAAAGTAGATCTGATGGTTTCTAGCAGCACTTAAAACTTGAAAGTCCCACAGGCTGGTTTCCTCTGATACGCAGTTTGTGAGGCCAACAAGAGATTAAGTACTGAACTAAGTAGGAAACAGAGGGTGAGCACAGCAGTAATAGCGAGGTTGTAAACAAAGATGTCTTAGAATACCAAATTATCAACAAATAAGTTTGTCCTTATCATTAAAATAGAGCACAGTGTATAACTGTGGTTTCCCCTAACTTTTTTTTCCTATTTCCTTCCAGAGACAGTTGTAATCAGGTGCATTTAGACTCTTGTGTTACAGTGTGGTATTGTGCTGAAAAAAACAAGGGATTGTAAATTCACTGGGCAGCTCAAGATCTTTGAGCCTGCAGTCGACTGGTGCTGAAATGTAGCAACTTTTATGCCCATTCAACATTTGTTGAAACGGATAAAAATATTCTGTTCAGTTTGAACTTTGCATCCCAGCCATATAACAGTGCGGGATGCAAGCAGGCTGTATGAACCTCTCTTACTTAGTAATGGCAATGGATGAAGGAACCTGTACAGTTTGTTTGAAGAAAAGGTACAATTTCCATCTAAAGCTGAACTACTGTAGGAAGTATTTTCTCATTCCACTGAAATGTACCAAAAGTCTCCCAAAGTTCTCATCTGGAGTCGGTAGTGCAAATTACTCAGGGTGTGGGAGATGAGGTCTTTTTGTGCCAGGCACTTTGTCGGTCTTTTCTGCTGATGTTAGTCATCTCCCTAAAATTAATTCAAGTACATGATTGAAAATAAATATGTAACTGAACACTCTCACCTTTCCAGCAGTAATCCCTGTTGGTCTGTCTGTCCAAAGAGACAAACATAAGTGCAGGAAGAGTAAATGAACAAGAGACGTTGCTAAGTATCTTATATCCTCCCCGTAATTTAGTCTCTCCTTTAAGGATGCCCTTGACCTATTGTGTTTCTTCATTCATGTGGGAGGAAACTAGGAGCTGGACTGCCTAACCACCTGTCTTCATTAGCGTCAGCACTTCTTGACATGAAAGGATTATTCTCTTGAAGATTAAGTAGGTTAAAGAGTATTCTAGGTATGTTCTAATCTTTCCTAATCGTTGAGGTCTCCATAGTTAATTGGTTTAACACTTTTGTTGAGGTGGAGTCTCATACGTTGTAACATCTGCATTTCGTATGAGATGCAAGACGCAGAGAATCAGGCAGAGAGAGAAAAGTTATCAGCGGAGTAGCCTTCCAAAGGAAGAGGACCTTTTCCTTGGGCCTGTATAATTCATCCAATCTAGACGTAAGAACACTTGGCTGGCATTTGAATGAAGTGAGTTATTTTCTGCTTTGGGGGCTGTGGACAAGTCTGTAGTAGTTTTTGATAATTCTTAGTGTTTGCAGAGAATCCTCTAGATCTGCTACATTCACAGAGGGAGATGGCTAGAAGCTTTGCTTTATGCTGACATGCTTCTAACTGGACCATTTACCACTAAATATTGCCTATCAAAATTAGGAAATTAAATTAATAGTCTCTGGCTTTCCCCTTGATCTCCTCAAGTCCTGCTTAGAAATCATTAAATAAACTTAACTCAAAACCTGAGTTTTGTCAATATCCTGTGCAGATGCTGACAATTTACTCTTGCCCAGGTTCTCTTGATGGTAGAAAACTGCCCTTAGTGACAGTAGTAGGGCTTGATGGTGGGACTGCGATGCATGATGATCAGATACTCTAAACCTTTGGACAAGGTTTGGAGAGGCTCTGCTGCATCAGAGTTGATATATCAGAGGTGGCAGTTTTTCCAGGTGCCATTGTCCTTTGGGGTGTGCTGGCAGCTATTAACAGTAAGCAGAACTTGGGTAATGTTTCAGATGTAAACAGGTTAAGCTGATCCTTGAGCACACACAGCTGAGCAAAACAAAGCTTGAGTTTGTTTTGTATCCAGTGTGCTGCACTGGAATGTGTTTTTTTTCTTCATATGAGAATGGAAAGCATGCAATTGCTGATAAGCCTTACTTCTCACCACATAATGGTTTAGAGGAGTGATGCTCAGGTAGCACTTGTACATAGGGTGCATACTAGTCATTTTATGGCTCCAAGTTGATTTATTCCAGCTCTGTGGTAGCCATGTCATTGTTTTTAAAAGAAATCAGTCTTCAAAGCACAACAGATTTTGTCCCACAGTTTCACAAATTTCACAAGCAACACTGAATATGAATGAATAGAAATCTCAAGTAATTCTCAAGCTTCCGTAATTTGGAGTGATACAGAAATGCATATAGGTAACTACATAATAATTAATTTATTTTTTTCCCTCTACAACTACCTGAAAGGTGGTTGTAGCCAGGAAGGGGTTGGTCTCTTCTCCCAGGCAACCAGCACCAGAACAAGGGGACACAGTCTCAAGCTGTGCCAGGGGAGGTTTAGACTCAAAGTGAGGAGAAAGTTCTTCACTGAGTGAGTTGTTCATCATTGGAATGGGCTGCCCAGGGAGATGGTGGAGTCACCGTCCCTGGAGGTGTTCAATAGGAGATTGGATGTGGCACTTGGTGCCATGGTCTAGTCATGAGGTCTGTGGAGACAGGTTGGACTTGATGATCCTTGGGGTCTCTTCCAACCTTAGTTATACTGTGATACTGTGATCTTTCTTAGCAGAAGCACAGACCGATATCTGCTCTTTAAGTCTTTGCAAAGGTGACTTGACTAAGTTTTGACATTTTTAATACTCCATGTAGAATGCAGGTACCTGATTTGAAAACTCACATTTGAAAATGATGACATTTTTATTTTTTAATCCAAATCCCCTGGCATTCTGAGATTGCTAGGGTCACATCTGTGAAGAAGTACAGTCACAAGCTCTGTTAGCTACAGCTAAGTCTGCTGGCAGAGTTAGGAACCAGTGTAATTGTAGTCAAAAATATCTTAAATTACTTCATTTTTTTAAGTTGCAAATTCACAAGATGTTTAAAGAAAATAAAAATCCAAGCTATGCTTAGTGATTGAAGTGTGCACATAGTCTTTCTGCTTTCTGGATTTTAAAGAGCAAGACCAAAAGAATACTATTAGTCCTTCAGGAGCTAATACGTAAGAATAAAACGTTGACAACAGTGGATTCTCAGTTTGAGCTGTGTTTGAGGTTCTGGTCTTGCATTGCTTGCTTGTAAGTTTCCCAAGTAGCTTAGGAACCTATGGCAGCGTGAAAATGTATCTGTTAGACCTGCTTGGTACCTTCTAGTAGTTTTGTCTTTCGACTTACATCTTTTCTTTTCATGGTGGTGAATTCTTCCCCTTGTCTTAATTAACATGAAGATATGCTTTAAAGTAAGAGAAAACAGCCAGTTTGTAGGAAGAATACTATGATCTTGTGCTAGTGGTGCCTTGCAAAATCCAGCAGGGACTGGAGGACAATAGAAGGGACAGTACTGCCCAGCACAAATAAGATCACTTGTCCCAGCCTACACTGAGCTTGTGGAGGTTAATATTTAAGAGCTAGAGCTGCTTGCTGTTTTTTTTTTTAGTGTATCTCTTGTTCCCTTGGAAGTACTATGTTGTGTAAACTGAATGCATTCTTATACTGAAACACACCAATCTACAAATGCTGTTAGAGAATCTGTGACAGAGCAGTTAACAGTGTTCTGTTGAAGGGTTTTCTACTTTTAGTTCACATACTGCTGTTCTTATTTTTCATCTCAATTCAGCATGATGAAAGCAATTACTGTGGTGCATGATTCCTGCAGTCACTGCCTGTTGCATGTTAATTTTAACAGTACTCAGTCAGTGGCAAGCCTGGTCCTATGCTAACTGTAGGAATGTTACTTTCTAACTTTTGCTAGTAAGCAGCAGAAGAATCTGATCTAACACACCTACGTGACTCACTTGAGTCATTTGTCTGCAATGACTTGTACTTAAAATTAGAGGTAGGCTCATAGTGAAGATACAATGCCATGAAAATGGGAGGTGGAAAAAACCTATGAGATCACCTTGAAGATCCTGTTATAGTACAGAATGTATTCCTTGATTCTTTTTCTGGGTCAGAGGTGAATGCTCCAAGAAACAGGAAGTTAATAACCTTCTTTTGCCAAATTATTACATAGTCTAGTGCAATTTCTAGTGGAGTCTCAACATGTCTGTATTACCCAGTGTTGATTCAAAGGGCCATAAACAAACATACTAGTTTTGCTCAGGTACGCCTCGTGGCAGTTATTGGGACACTTGACAGTGCTGTTCCCCCCTCTCTTCAAAATCTCTAAGACCTGAAGCTGGTGGTTTGTTTGTTGTTGGTTGTTTGTTTTTAAATAGAGTTCATAAACAGCATTTTTTATTGCTGAGAAGAAAAAGTGACTGAAGGGATCTCTGGAGGTCCCTTCCAAACTCTAACATTCTGTGATGCTGTTGTAGTGCTGTGGGGAGCTGGAGTGAACCTTTGCAGTTGACATTTCAGTTCTTCAAGTTCCATTGTTAATGAGTGGGCTATACAGTATTGCAGAGCAGGAGAAATACAGAAATAAAACTAATTTATTTTCCTTGAAGGGCCTGTCTGCACTTTATGGGATGTAGTACAGTTCAGGGCAGTGCCAACAATGTCTTTTAGGCAGCAAATTCTTTCACTACTGTGTAATTCCTTGCCATACTGTGAATGAGAGAAGTACCGTACATGGAGAAAGACAGGTTTCTTAGCAGTGTGTTTGAGACTTTCCAACCTACTTACATGGACTTCAGTGGAGCAGCTCTGAGTTTTGGCAGAGCTTCACGCTTTTGTAATGCAGAAATCCTTTGGCTAACACTTACTTGTTTACACCTTAGAGAGTTAACCCACGGGAAGGATGGAGGAAAGTGATGAGTGCAGTACTGATTTCCCTCTGTTCCCTAGCTTCTGATGGTCTCATTAACATTTGCCCTTTAACAGCATGGCTGATATTTACAGAGCATTTACTTTACAATTCCTTCACTGGAGGCAGCATATTTATTGTAAGCATATATTGAAATATCAAATGATACCCATTGTAACTGCAGTAACTTACCATTATTTTTGTTGCTCTCCCTCTTGTTCTGAACAGGTAGCTGGACACAGACATGAGCACAAAATCTGCTCTGTGGGAAAATGAAAACAGAAATTGTCACCATAGTCAGCTTTCTAAGTTCATTACTACATCTCTCCTCTGATTGTGATCACCTGGCCATATTTGTGCTTCATACTCATGATGTATTTCCTGTTCAAGCTAGGGGTGTCTAAAGAAACCAAGTGAATGAAAGGCAGGAGGTATTCCCAGAGGACTAGTGTCTCTCTAGTCAGACAAGAACTCTAAGATTTAGATAAAAATACTTATGCTATGCTTGCTGTCTGTGGGGATTTTGTGATTCCATGTAGAATATCAACTGAGGCTTAATTTTTGTCTTTGACACACAGACAGTGTACCAAACTGTTAGCAGATAGAAATCTCTAGGAGAGAGTGCAAGACAGGATTCTTTCATAAGAAGTTGATTATTACTTCAAGGAGGAGGAGGTATTGTGGTTATTGCATATTTTTTCCTTTATGTTACTTTTAAACTAGGCAATATATCTCCCTGGTGTGAAAACAGGCATGCATGCTGGTTTCGCTTTTGAGCTACTGGGAGCTTTTTTAGCACATTAGGAAGTGCTCAACATGCCCTTCTCTGAGATTCCTCATTGATGAGTGCAGTTGCCAAATCAGAGACTTAAATATTTCATTTCAATTTAGATTAGAATAGAATTAATCAGGTTGTAAAAGACCTTTGAGATCATCGAGTCCAACCTATCATCCAGCACTATCTAATCAACTAAACCATGGCACCAAGTGCCCCATCCAGTCTCTTCTTAAACATCACCAGTGATGGTGACTCCACCACCTCCCCGGGCAGCACATTCCAATGGCCAATCACTCTTTCTATGAAGAGCTTCTTCCTAACATCCAGCCTAAATTTGCAGTCAACTGTTTGTGTGCTCAGCTAGAGGCCGCTATTCTCTGCTGCACCTGCAGACCCCTGACTTGCATTCTCAACATCAATCCCACTCCTTCCTCTTTGCTTGGAGAGAGTTCTCTCCAGCCCTGTTCAGAACATTGTCCATGCTAGCTTTCCTTCTGCAAAGAGATGCCATGCAGTAGTTGGTGATTGCTGGGAACTTGTTGTATCTCCTGGCTTGATGCCCACAGATGTTTTTTGGCCTTCATTCCAGGCATGCCACACACTTGCAGCATTTTGACAAAGCTGCTTGTAGAGCTGCACAAGGTAGGAAGCTGAAGAGATTCTCTTAGACAAATACACTTGGCCTTCTGCAGAGAAAGGGCCTTAAGGTGGTGGTTGTTCACTCCAGCAACCTGCTGTTGTGTACCATGGAGAGTCCCAGGTTTGAAGATAATCCTGCTTCAATTTTAATTATTTTGGACAAAATAATTTTAGGTTCAAATTACATCTTTCTGGAGTGTACAGTTTTTATGTTTGGCCTTCAGGGAGAATTTAGAATTTGTTCACTGAGTCTGCCCCAGCAGAAGTGTCTCCAGCATTATTTGTTCACTGTTCATCCAGACCTTACTTGAGTACTGGAGTGTCAGTCATTGTTGATAAAGTGCTTAATCAATGACACTAATGTTTGAAATTGCCAGTTGTACAAGGAAAACAGGCAAATTTTGCTTTCCTGAAATACCTGTGCTCTGAGTGTTGTCTCAGGTAATAAATGGCCACTTTGGAATCAAAGTGTTTTATATTAAGTGTATTTTTCCATCATATCATTCAGCAGCATGTTTACAGTAAAGCCATTTTCAGTGAGTTGCATGATTTATCTTGGAGCGTTACAGCTAATGGGGTGAAAATATTGAGTCAGTATTGAAGTCTTCTAAGGAGCTTCTTGTCATCATGTCTGGTCTTCTTAGTCATATGGACAGTTCAAGCTACTGCCTAAGTAACTAAGTATGGGAACATGCAGCATGTGTAAATACTGGGAAGTGAAGACATGGTGAACACGTGCATGGGACTTCTCCCTTCTGTGTTTTCTGGCTAGGGCAGACTGGGTAGAGAGCAACTGGGAATTTGGTCTGGGAAGAAGACAAATTTAACCAAATGTTTTCCAGCTAATGTAGCTGGAGGCTGATATAACAGCCTAGGTACCTTTGACAGTCCTGTTCATTGGTGCCTTAAATTTAGTGCAAGGATTTGAATTATGTAGCCCAAGTGTGCAGATTTTGGGAAGCCCCACTTATGTAGGCTTGTTTAAAGATGAGAGTAGCTGGAACTGGTTCCTCTGTGCATCTCCTTTTAATCTTGCTAGTGCCAAGGACAGTGTGTAGCAAGCTCAAATACGTTTGTGGAGACATCAAGCTGAAGAGGTCCAGTAAAGTACAGGTGCAGCCTCCTGGAGTGGTTTCATGTGGCCTTAGACCAGAATCAGCTATATTGTATGGATTTCTTTTCCTTCAGACTTTTCTGTCAGGAGCATTTCTAAACGTTCAAGAAATGTGTTTTGGTAGAGAAGTAACTGGAAATGAATCTATATTCAGAATAGTGTCTGTTAACTTTATTAAGTAAAACAAGTGTCTGCTGCTCTTCATTTAGATTAGCTCTGTGGATCTGGTGCAGTTAGAGACAGTGAGTAATTTGGATATCTGCAACACCCTTAGCAATTAACTTTTTATAACATTCATTTAAAACTTCACTGAAGGCAGGCAAAATTCAGTACAGCAGTTACAAACAAGAGAATGGTCCTGAGTCTGACACAATTAATCCCTGTACAATTTGAAGGCCTAACTTTGAGAAAGTTTACTGAAGCAAAATAATGGAATTCACAGCCAGTGACAAGGGGACTAACTGAAGCTAGAAATGTGGTATCTGCATACTGTACCTGAGTTCCATAGGTTTTCTGAGAGCATTTGCTAGCTGCCTACCTCTGGAATCATGCAGTCTTAGCAAAGTTTTTACATGTGTGTTTACATTCAAGCATTTAGGTAGGTCTGCCATTTTGAGTGGCTTCTGTCAAACATGGAGGCTGTGATGAGTGTGGTTTAAAGGGAGATAATACTTGGCTCTTTGAATCTAAAGGGTCTTGCTCTCATTAAGACACAGGAATTTGCATGAAACATCAGAACTTGGTTGAACTTTAAGCTTCATGGACTTGGGGATTGCATCAAATGTACAACTTTTGATATCTGAGTAGGGCGGAGTACACAGGAGGTGTTTTAATTGATCCAGTGCCTAAAAATATAAGTAGAGTAAGAGAAATCCAAATTTGGCTGTGGCAGCTGCAGAGATTGTAAGGATGACTGCATTCATCGTGACTTTATGAATTCAGCGTGGTGGTTCATCAAGAAAGCATTTGAGACTTGGTTCTGAGTATGGAACAGAGCTGGTAACTGAGTTCTGCAAGTATGTGTTTATTGCTTATGTTACATGTTCTGTCTCTCTGCTATATCTGGTAAGAATTATAGAGCTATCGATTATTGTTTGCCAGTATCAGTATTTTAGGATGGTTAGGTGTTTCTTTGAGAAGAACTTGTCAGCAGTATGCCTATATGGGTTTAAAATCAGTATTGTAGGTGGTAGGTGAAGTGGCAAATCAAAATGGTTTTTAGTTACTTTTATACATTTTATTACTTTCTGAACTGCACCTATGCTTCATCAAACATTTGGGCGCAGCAGTCTTACTAAAGACAGCTGTTCTTTTGCTTTAAGGTCATATAGGCTTAAGGACTTAGAATCATAGAATAGTATGAGTTCAAATGGACCTTTAAAGGTCATCTAGTTCAACCCTCCTGCCATGGGTAGGGTCATCTTCAACTACATCAGATTGCTCAGAGCCCCAGACAACCCAACCTTGAATGTTTCCAGGGATAGGGCATCCACTACCTTTCTGGGCAACCTTGGACAGTGTTTCACCACCCTCATCATAAAAAAAATTCTTGTATCTAGTCTGAAGTTATGTTTTGCCCTATCACAACAGGCCATACTAAAAAAAGTCTCTTCTCAACTTTATTAGTGGCCTACTTTGAGTATTGAAAGGCTGCAATACAGTCTCCTCAAAGCCTTCTCTTCTCCAGGCTAAACAACCCCAATTCTCTCAGTCTTTCTTCATAGCAGAAGTGTTCCAGCCCTTTGATAATTTTCTGTGGCCCTCTTATGGACTCGGTCCAACAGGTTCATGTCTTTCCTACGCTGAGGACTGCAGAGCTGGACACATTACTCCAGGTGAGCTCTCACCTAGAGAGGAGCAGAGTGGCAGGATCACCTCCATTAACTTGCTGGCCATGCTTCTTTTGATGCAGCCCAGGATGTGATTGGCCTTCTGGTCTGCAAGCGTACATTACTCATGTCCAACTTTTCATCTACCAGTACCCTCGTGCCCTTCTCCGCAGAACTCAATCCCTTCATCTCCCAGCCTCTATTGATACTGGGGATTGCACTGACCTTGCATTTGGCCTTGTTGAACCTCATCAAGTTCACATTGCCCACTTCCTGAGCTTATCCAGAGAGGTATCAGTGGCCAAACACAAAGCCCAAATAACTTTGCCAGGTGGTTTGTTCCCTGGTTATTTAATTGGACAGAACTGTTTGAACCAGGTCGGTTAGCTGTCAGGTGAGAGGTGCATCTGGCTAATGGTCACCCTTTCTCAGTTGCTCATGAAGCAGAGGTGACACTGATGAATGGATAGATTGATATGTAAGGTGTGTGCTGATAGCTAGCCAAACAGACTAGAGTGAGAAACAAAACAACATTCTAATTTTCTCTGCATTGTGCGGCCGTACCCAGGTTTTTGCAAAGCAATACACCTTTGTCTGTCCTGCAGAATATTTGTATTGATATACACAACTTGCAAGCTGAAAGAGCTCTGGCTGACAAAATATGAAACCTTTCAACAGGTGGTTTGAACCTCTTTATTTTGATAGACAAAAAATAGATAGACCTCTTTTGATAGACCTCTTTATTTTGATTCTAGGAATATAATTTTTTTCTTGTTATTATTCAGGATTTTTTTTTTTTGAGTGAGGCTTCTTTCTTGTCTAGAAGAGTGCTATGTTCATGCAGTGTTAAGTAACAATAATGTGCTGTATATGTTTTAAATACCCAGCTGTATTTTTGATGGTAACATTATGGAAACTTCTTCATCATCTTTCTAGTTATCATGTGTGGATATAAACTCATAGCTAGCTTCTTCAAAAAGGTCTACATTTAGACTTGATAAGTACTTACTCACATATGTATGAAATGCCCTAATTATTTACATGTTCATGCATAGCTTGGGATATTGGAAGCTTTTCTTTTTCTTCCTTGAGAAAATGCGTGAGGTAGTCAGAAAAGCAGGATGACTTGTGCTGAGGATCTGTATCTATACTCTTATGTTGATGCATTGTGACTGTTTGAGGTCTCTACCCACCACATGCATACACACACATTGTTCTCCAGACTCACCTTGATGTGGAGCATTTTCTGCAAGATAGAAGGATTAGAATCACCATACAACTTCAGATCTTTGGAATATATGGCATATTTATCTTTGGTCTTTGAACTCAGGAACTTCTGACATCTCACAGGAAATGAAACATCTCGATGGTGCACCTAGTCAGTTACGAAGAATCTTGGCAGTGATATGTGTGGGATGACGCCACCTTGACTGGTCAGATTGTGCCTATAGGGGAAAGGTTTTCTTGCATTTTCTTCAGCTCCCATGATGATTTATGTTTATGCTGCTCATAAAACCTCTCTGGTCTCTAAAATTGCAGATGCAGTTCCTTGCATCTGAACTTTCTGAGACAGCAAATTTGAAAGCCAAATGTGTGTGTGGTGTAATTGTCTGTTCTTTGGTGCTTATTGGAATGGTCCCATTGATTGTCAGTAGCATCTGGTTCTCTTTTATTTGTATTTAGCTGAGAATGAAGGAGTATTTTAAATCAGAGTAGCAGACGTTAGCATAGCCAAATGCTTTCAGCAGCCACAGCCTATAACTATTACATAACAACCCACAACATACCTGATTCAGGCTTACTGATCTTGGTCAAATGGAATCTGAGGTTAAGCTTTCACCAGATGAAAACTATTTCAGGAGACAAATATCAAATAATTTGGTCTTCAACCAAAACATCCCTGTTCTTGGGAATCCATGTATTTCTTGATGTTGTCTTCTAAAGTGAAGCTTTTTATGTACTTACAAAGATTCATACATTTCTCTTTGTCAGAACTGTATCAGTTAGACTTCTCCTGGGACAAAATACTCCTTTAACACATGCATTGGCACATTAGTCATCTCTGTATGCTCTGTATGTTCATATGTTCAGTTCATTTGCTGGAGAGATGAGAATGTCAAAGGGGAAAGTGCAAAAATCACACAGTGATTAAGGTTGAAGGGACCTTTTAGGGTCATCTTGTCCAACCCCTCTGCTCAGGCAGGATCACCTAGAGCCAGTTGCACAGGACTATGTCCAGATGACTTTTTACTCTCTCCGTGGATGGAGATGCCAAAACCTTCTTGGGCATCCTGTGGCAATGCTTGGTTGGTCTCACAGTGAAAAAGTGTTTCTTCATGTTTCAGATAGAACCTTCTGTGTTTCAGTTTGTGTTCATTGCCTTCAGTCCTCTCTCTGGGTACCACTGAAAAGAGCCTGACTCAATCTTCTTTACACCCTCCCTTCAGGTACTTGTACACTTCGATAAGAATGCATCTGAGCCTTCCCTTCTCCAGGCTGAACTGTCCCAGCTCTCTTAGCCTTTCCTGAGAGGAGAAATGCACAAGCCCCTGTATCATCTTCATTGCCCTTCATTAGACTCTACCCAGGATGTATAGATGCTGGGGAGCCCAGAAGTGGTCCCAGTACTACAGATGTATCTTCATCAGTGGCCACATCACTCTTCCTAATGCAGCATGGGACACTGTTGGCCTTCAGCAAGGACAAATGTACTGACTTGGGGTCAATTTGTTTTCCACTGGGACTCTCAAGTCCTCTGCCAAGCTGCTTTCCAGCTGGGTAGTCCCCAGGATGTACTCATTGTTCCTCCCAAGGTACAGCAGTTTGCACTTCCCCTGTTGAACTGCATGAGGCTCTTGTCAGCCACCTTCTACAGCCTGTTGAGGTCCCTCTGAATGGCAGCACAAGCTCTGGCACCTCAGTCACTCCTCCCGGTTTTGTGTCGTTTGAAAGCTTGCTGATCAGCCCCATCATCCAGATCATTAAGGCTAGTAAGTTGCCTCCAAGTAGACTTGATAAGAGCGATCAAACAGAGAAGCAATGAAGTCAGGCTAATCTTTGCTTGGTGATGTGAAAACTGATGGGGAAAAAACAAACAAACAAAAACACACAAAAAATTCCCAGCCCACCCAACTAAAAGCAGCATAAAACCCAGTGAGAAGGACTGTGAGCTAGAACACAACGCATGTTACTGTGTCCAGACGTCTCCTTGAGAGAAGAAAAACAGCCAGTGTACAAGATGGAAGCTGAATAAATAGGCAGTGGGTTTCTCTTCTGTTTGTTAATGTTTTTAAGAACATCATGAGCTGAAAACTACTGCCTTGTGGTTAAAGGTAGTCCTTACCTGGGGAATAGGGGGATTCTTCCACTCATGACTTTTAAAAACTTCACACGAGTCTTTCTGTTGTTGGGTGGTTGCCTGCTCCGGAAGCAGAATGCAAATTAAGTGTCCCACAGAAGTACCTACAAACCTCCTACTATACTTGTTACAGTGTTATAAGATGCAGCCTGTAGAAAGGTGTTGCAACATGCAACAGGTTTCCTAGGGGCTTTTTTTGTTTGCTTATTTGTTTCTTTTTAAACTAGTGCATGAACTTCCTACAGATTCATTGTGTGCCTTTGTCATAGCCCTCCTGGGGGTTTCACTGGCTATCCTCCACATCCTCCCTAAGGATGGGGTTGCACATCAGGCTGATGGCAAAAAGGGAGAGAATTAGAATACCCTCTGCAAAGTGTTTGTCTCCAGTATTCTTAATAGTGAATAACCTATAGCACTGCTGTTGCAGGGTATCTTCCTCACTTTGTGAGGTCTTGACCTCTCAAACTTCACTGCATGAAACATAAGGATTTATATGAATAAAGATTCTGCCAAAATTTTTTCTCACAAGAGCTCTGCCACCCAAAAAGAACTTAAGCTGTCCCTTTCCATAGGTAACCTGATACATTGTGTTTGGCAAATGCTGCATGTTTCTGAGCACTTCTTGTTGGGTAAGGGGCAGATTCTACAGATGCAGTATCTGGTAGCAAAATTATTTAGCTTTATTTATTTTGTTCTTAAAATCAGGACACACAAGTATGGTAGGGCTGGAAAGCCTGGCCTCCTACTGTTCCTGCTCTGATTGCTGGTGTGTGTGGTATATCAGAAGCTGCCTATTTTGCTTAAACCCAGAGGTGCTTCTGTAAAGTGATCATAGAACAGTGTAGGAACTGTTTCAGTGTAGAGGTTTGTGCCTCTGTAGAGTCACTATTTCTGGTTACTCTGATAGAGAGTTTTTCTGGTGTGCATGGCATCAGCTCTAGCAGGTAATGGTGACGTAGCTGACAGTTGTCCCCGTGCAGATACTGAAGGCAATAGTCTCCTCTCTCTGCAGAAAAGCTCAATGAGCAGCTGCAAGTTGTCAGTGGGGAAGAAAGATTTAACAGCCATTCCAGCAGAGTGGTACCACCAGATCCCAGGCCCTGCTGCTTTCTGTTGCGATTCTTTCCTGTAATGCTGATGATGTGTACCTCCTTGCCTTGCCTCCTTCCTGCAGACACAGTCTTCCCCTTTTCCTCCCAGGCAGCCTTTCTTCTCCCAGGCAGCCAGTACTAGAACAAGAGGACACAGTCTCAGGCTGCACCAGGGGAGGTTTAGGTTGGCTGTTAGGAAGAAGTTCTATACAGAGAGAGTGATTGCCCATTGAAGGTGTTCAGGAGGAGACTTGATGGGGTGCTTGGTGCCATGGGTTAGTTGTTTAGGTGGTGTTGGATTGGTTGAGGGGTTGGACGCGATGATCTTGAAGGTCTCTTCCAACCTGGTGTATTCTATGTATTTAAATCACAGCACTATTGCCATTTTGTAGCATGCTGTGTGCCCAGGTCCTGTGGTGTCAGTGGGCTGGAGAGTGTTGCTGGAAGCCAACAGTAGTCCAAAGGTGAGCTCTTGACTCTAGGCAAAATGCATGTTGACACCAGTGAAGGCAGGATCTCACCGAGAGCATCTGGGCCAGAGGCTGCAGTGGGGAAGCTCTCTCAATACATCTCTCTGATTTCTCTTTGTCTCTGACACATTCTGTTTTTCAGTTTATTCTCTTCAGAGCTCAGTAAGAAGCAACCTTCTGTCCCATGAAACCTTTCAACACAGAGAAAGCATTAGTGAACAAATGCAAGCTAAACAAAGTGTTACAAAACAGAGATTAACCCAAGAATTTTACAAACAATCCTAGGGTAGGCCAGGTAGGAAAAGAGTTCTGACTTACTGTCTAGATTTGTAGCAACTATACCAGGCAGCAGAATTAATAAACAGATGAATAATGAGAGTCATTAGGTGGCACCAGCATTACCTCTTTAGACAGCAAGTTGTCTAGCCAGTGAGCATGTGCATAGGTATAGTCAAGGTAATACACTTGAATTTTCTAAAGGCCTTGATAGGATTATCAAAGGGTTTTAAAAAAGCAGGTGTCTTGTGATTGGGAGGAAAGACTTTTTATGGATTAGTGACTAGAAAGCAATAAAAATATGTGGTTGTCTTATCAGATGTTTCCTGTGAAGTTCCTCAGTGATCTTTGATATAATCTGTGCTATTCAACCACTTCAATCATGACCCAGAAAGGCTGAATATGCTGCTAATAGAAAACCATTAAACCTTGACAGGCTGGAGAGGTGGGCCTATGCCAACCTCATGAAATTCAACAAGGCAAAGTGCAAGGTCCTGTACCTGTGTCAGGGCTATCCCAAGAACAAATACAAGTTTCATGACAAGTGGATTGAGAGCACCCTGGCAGAGAAGGACTTGAGGGTTCTGGTTGTTGAGGCATTTGGCATGAGTCAGAAATTTGTGCTAGCAGCTCAGCTGTGTTCTGGACTGCATCAAAAGATGCATGGCTGGCATGTCAAGGGAGGTGATTCTGCTGTCCTATTCTGCCCTTCTGAGACTTAACCTGTGAGTGTCCAGTTGTGTCCAGCTTTGAAGCCCCAACACAAGAAGGACATGAATCTCTTGGAGAAGTCCCAGGGGAGGGTGAGAAGGATGATCAGAGGGCTGGAGAGCACCTCTCCTACAAGGACGGTCTGAGGAAGTTGGGGTTGTTGGAGAAAAGAAGGCTCCAGGGAGACCTTATAGCAGCCTTCCAGTACTTGAAGGTGGCCTACAGGAGAGCTGGAGAGAGACTGTTTATAAGGGTTTGTGCTGGTAAGACAAGAGCCAATGGTGGTAAGTAGAGCAGGGTAGATTTAGATTAGACATTAGGAAGAAGTTCTTTACTATAAGTGTAGCAAGACACTGGAATGGTTTGCCCAGAGGAGTTGTGGATGACTTATCCCCGGAAGTGTTTAAGACAGGTTGGATGAGGCTTTGAGCAACCTTGTCTAATGGGAGGTGGATCTGCCCATGGCAGGGGGGCTGGAACTAGATGATCTTTAAGGTCTGTTCCAACTGAAGCCATTCTGTGATTCTATGAAATGTGGGGAAAAGTCAAAGTGGCTTACAGAAAGCTTCTAATTTACTCTGTATTGGATGAAAAATTGATTAGTTGAATTTCTGTCACTTTATGCTAACTAATGTCCACAAAACCCCACAAATTTAAAAAATGTGTGTAGTGATGAGCTCCAAATTAGCTATTTTTTTTCAGAAAAGAGATCTTGATATTGCAGAAGTGTCACAAAACTGTCAGCCCAGTAAGCAACCAAGAAAGCAACAAAAAAGGTGGATTTTGATAAGAAGCCACCACTAAACCTGTCTGTAAATGTAATGCTGCTTACACTTCCAGCTACATTTCAAAAATGACTTAGTAAAAGGTGTAGAAAAAATCAGGGGGGAAAAAGGGATCAAACACAGCAGCAGAATGACTTCTTTAAAATGAGAGATTATGCACTCAGATGCTTCTGTCTGATTAGAAACTACAAATATAAAGTCTACAAATATAAAGTCTAGAGTGTGTGTGGGGAAGGTGGGGAAAGGATAATTATTTTCTAATTCTTGTAATTCAAAGGCAAGGGAAAGATTATCTGTCACCATATCTAAATGAAAGTACCTTTTTTTTCCTTTTTTGGTTTAGTCAATGTGTAACAACAATGTTGTGAAACTCCAAGCCATTGGATCTTGCAAAGGCTAAAGATAGAACTGAACGCAGGAGAAAACAAAACATAATCACAAAGGTTAGGTTCAATGTTTGCAGTTAAACACAGTGAACTTGGTGCAACCTCCAAGTCAAAAAAAAAAAAAAGTCCTAAACAACAGGCTGCCAAAAGCTGGAGCAGTGAATGTGAGGGGCCGACCTCCACACTTGCTCTCCTTCCCCCTCAGCGTCCTTTATCTGCCACTGGTGATGGACACCTATCTGATGCAGCACTGTCTCTTATGAGTGCTTTTGCTGAAAGGTCTGGGCAAGAGCTCTGGCATTCTTGTACGTGGGTTCCATGGTATTTGGAAACTTGGTTTTGGATTTAGGGTGCCCAGCTTCCAACTCTGTGTCCTGGGTACCTTGGCAACCAATGCCAATCCAACATGGCCTGAGAAATTTCCTTCTGGGGCACCTGTTGACATCAGTTGCTATTAAAAAGGAGGGGAGGGAGGTTGAGAAGAGGTGTAAAACTTTCTGTTTATTTTGCTTACCTTTTAAAAAATCTCCCTCTTGCTTCTGTTCTTCCAATAGGCACATCTTTGTTTTTCTTTAAATAGTCTTTATCAAGCAGAACGTTTTCTTTTTTATCATTATTTTGCACCTTGTCACATTCTTTGCTGTTTGTACACTGGTATGGAATGCCTTTCCATTGCAGATTACCTCAAAGTGCTGCTCTGCTCTTTCTTCCTTTCATGTTTCATTTTTCTCTCTCTCTTTGTCATTCTGTAGATGACAAAGTCCACCGTGGAAGGATCTGGCCAAACGTGCTTAGTGCCACAACCACGCCTGTCAGATGGAATACCGCAGGTCAGCCTCCGGTTAACAGATGGCAGTTCATGTTGGAAGGAGATGGATTTAGCAGATGAAATCTCCTTCATTAACAGTGATACCTTTTTCTCCAGGTCAGTGCTCCTTTTTTTGTCTTTGGTTGTTTTCTACCTGTACCTTTAGCTCTGAGCACGTTGATCACATTTTTCCTCATCAGTGCTTAAACAGTCAAGTTTGCTGGAGTATAAGGCAAATGAATGTGTGTATCCCCGTTTGAAGCCACACATAGCATCAGATTCCTTACAGAGGCAGCTGTGTGCCTTTCCAATACAAAGTTTCAAGCATTTGAAGGTGGTCTGCTTGGTGAAGGAGTTCAGATGGACAGGACTCCTTTGAGATCAGGCACTTGAAATCACACTGAGCATAAAATGCAACTGAAATAGGTAGTGTCTCTCCTGAGTAATGAGATCTATCCAGTTTGTCTTAACAAATGGCTGACAAAAGTGAAGGACCTTTTGAGAGGCTTTATCCTGGCAGGAGCAATGGTAGTGGTAGTGTTCAGACAAGGCAGTATAGAAAAGTATCTATTGAGTACCTGTGAGAGTATCTATCTGAATTTGTTTGCAAGATTCTATCTGAATGAGTATGTTGAGTTTTGAATGCTGACACTTTGTCACTGAGGTGAACAGGTAATGAGTAATGTGGTTTCCTATGAAGTCCTATCCTGAGCTTTGGACTGAACCAGTATTTTTTCACTGTTTTTAGGCTACTGAATTGAGTCTGTCATTCCTGTTCCTCTTCTGTCTAGTGCAGCACATGAAGGCTTCAGGTTACTGTGGGAAATTGCTGTGTGCTACTGAAATACAGGTTGGCCTAATGTGGGAAATAGCGCTAGTTACATGTCATGAAACACGACACCGCAGCGTCCCTGCATACCAGCGCAGAACACAAAGCGGAGGCAGTGCTGCCAGACACGTAACTGAGTGACTTCACTGTGTAAGCAGGAGACTGCTGCTATTCTCAGCACCAGCACAGACAGACAGCACTCAGCTTAGGAGACAAGTCAGCAAATTATGCACTGACACCACATTTTGGTTCATAATGGTAGTGGAAATTACGGACAAAATCTGAGACCAGATTTTGAATGGCAGAGGTGGTGGTGAAGAATAGATGTCAAATCTGTTTGTAGCCCTTGCAGACACACGTGCTTCTTAACTTCTGGCTGTGTCAGCTGTGTAGTTTACTGTCCCCAAGCCTGTCCCTAAAACTGCAGCCAGAAGACATCAGGTCCATTTTCACATCTTCATTAATCCAGCTCCTTTTGACTGAGGTAAGTTAGGAAACAATTACCAATTGGCAAAACTGAGAAGGCAGCACACTTCTACCAGCTAGATGGAGCTAAGCATGTGGGGCTGAGTCAGAAGTTAATGGCCTCTTGCATAGGTGTCCTGGAGCATGGCAGAAAATGTGCCTCCTCCCATACTCCACTACATGTTGCAAGGTATAAAGGGAAATTAAGTGTTTGAGAGTTGAAACAAAGGACTGCTGAGTGTCATGTCTGGGATGGTATGAGTGACTGACGTACTTCATGAGGTGTCCCAAAATTTTTTTTCTGTTAGGACAGAATTCCCCAAAAGATATAATTATTTGCTGTAGGAGTTCATACTTTCCTGTCCCTGTGTTAATTCCCTAGAAGAGTGCTGTTGGAAGTATGGGACAGTTGGGCCAGTACTGACACAGGACATTAATCACCAAATGAGATGTGTTTGTAATTAGGCAGAAGCCTAATGTCCATGCTCAGGCCTTGAGAAAATAGATGTCTACATCTCCATTTTTATTTGAGAAATTAGTAAATTATAGAAATAAATTTTCATGTAATCCTATTTGTCCAAGAATTACCTAGTTTTCTGTTCTGTATCACACTTCTGTACATATTTACCTAACTGGGTTGAGTATCTGCACTGCTGTTCACTTCTGGTACCTTTCTGTGAGTGACCTGCTGTTGCTGAAGGAGCAAGTAATACTCATTGTATTCTCCCTAGCTTCAGGATGGCAGTTTGTCGTGCAGGATAAGATGGAAAGGAGGTCATAGGCCAACCCTAAGAGAAAGAGAGGAGAGAGGTCTCTAGCAGAGAACATACTTTGGGAACAACTGTCTGTGCAACAGTCAGAAACCCTGATTCCCTAAAATTAAGGTAGTGCTCTGATAATATCAGGAGTGGTCTTACACATGCTTTTGGCAGGCTTGTGTCATGCCTGTGTAGTGCAAGATCACAGTGAGGTGCTTACTCCCTAGTATGATCTCCATGCAAGGCTACACTAGGAGTTTTCACCTTTTTCAGGACAAAGATTCTGGCATCACATCTAGGTTATAAAGTGCTTTGCAAACATGCTGCTGTTCTTGTTGGGGGGGGGTGTGTCACAAAGTACAAAGAGTTCTTAAAGAAATGTTATCATTAATTGTACATAATTATCAGATACGTTATGACTGTGTCTTGGCTATCGTATGATCTTTGTTAGAAAAGAATAAAGGTTGTTCTTGGCAGTGATAATACTTTGCTGTTTCATGAAAACACTTGTGGTTTGTTCCCTTTCCATGCTCAGACACCGTGATATGGATGCATTAGAAGAGAAAGAAGGGCTGCACAGAATGTTAGATGCAAAATTCCACCTTTAGCAGGCTCACAGGTTTAAAAGTGAAGAAGTAACCACACGCACTAAGCCTGTAAGCCTCCCACCCCAGTAAGGACTGTAGTCTTTAATACATTTTCAAGCACTTTCATTCGACCCTGGAGCAGAGGTCTTTAGGAGGAAAATGGGAGAGTTCTGGTTGATTAGTCATTTTGGTACCATTTAAAATACCTCTCAGTATGTGTCTTCATACAGTTGACCTTAAAATGAAGATCTACATATTAAGTTGAATGGCTTACTGGGGTTTTTTAATATAGGAAGATGTGTTATGCCTCTTTACAGGTATGAAAAACTTCACTGCAGGAATTTTTTGAAGGTGCTGCGATTTCAAATATGTGAAGTATCAGTTGCAATGAAAATATTACAGAGCACAAAATAGGTATCACCTTCTGTTCATAACTGTTATCTTAAGAAAATGGTATTTGTGAAGTTGATACGTTCTTTTCTTCTGACTAAGAGAGGTGGATTAACTGTATGTACCCATAATCCTCACTAGCACATCATGTATATGTGCTCTTTAAAATTGCCTCATTATTATAGCTGTGTGCCCAGGGCAAATTGCTAATCATGCAGTAAGAGAAAACATGCCTATAATACAGTGTCCCATTAAACCCCAAAATGCTGAAGGAAGGAAGAGTGAACGAAAGGGATAGGTGTGGTGGGTTGAAAAGACTGGCCCTCTGAAAGAAGGATCAAAGACTGCAGGCAATATGCAGCCTGTTGCATATTTTTATGATACTGCCTCATTTTTGCATGAGCTTCTGTGCAGAGCTCCAGAGCAGGGCAGCCTAACTTCCAGACTCTGGGAGCCACACACATGCTTTATCTTCACCTGGTTGAGAGCCACAAAATCCACACCGCAGACCACAGGAGCTGGGGGAAGCAGCAGCTTTGGGACTAGGGTGTAGGTGGGAGGGAACAGGGTTCCTTGGGGTCTACCCAGTGGCTAGGGTGGACTTCAGCTCTGTGAAGCTAACAGTCTCTTTCTTTCTACTGTCTAGAATAAAAAAGTCTGCACAGGGCTCTGCTTTGGGAGGGGTATGCAAAACCACAGTAGGAAATGGAGTGATTTTATATGTAGCTAGAGGTGCTAAAATTTGGGTGCTTCAAATAACAGATTCAAATAGATTTCACATCAGGGATAGGATATATTAAGGCAAGGGGGAAAATGCTACCCACAGCCAGAATGTGAGACAAGGGATTGTTGATGGTGAACAGAAATGTCTTACATGATGCTGGCTCGGAAGTGCATGCTGCCTGCAGGCTTTTGTTATCATTCTGGATCTTTTGCCTGGGAAAGGGCACTGAAATAGGCATTGCTGATAGATATGACTGTTCTAGCACTTGCTGGAACTGCATCTCTTTGCAGTCCTGGTACTGTTTCAAAAGAGGCTCCCTCAATGGGAGGGCACTCTGCTGCTTTTGGTGTTTGTAGGCTCTGTGTTCCCTATGTGGAAATATCAATCAAAGGGGTGTGACAGGTGCTGGGGAATGGGTGTCTGTATGACAGCTAAACTGTGTGAAAATATATTGTGTAGTGCCTGAGAGTCAAAGCTTAGAGCAACTACAGCAGTCTTCTCCAGTACTTTCTAGCCATGCCTTTGTGTGCCAAAGATCATAAATTCCTGTTTGTGGCTGCTCTCACAGCTGCAGTGAGATTTGCCTGCACAGATACCCCATGCTGGCTTTGTAACGTGTGTGTTCTCAAAAAGATTTGTTAGATTTGTTTATTTCAACTTTTTGTTCACAAAGATCCTTATGTCTGGCCTGTGTTCTGCAAATAAAGGAATCACATGTTGTAGTAACCTCCCTGAAATACAGGGTGATTTAATGTACCCTGCTGCACCCTGTTCTAAATGACACTGCATGTTCTTGCTGTTAATTGTTGAGTTATGAAAACACATGTATTTGTACACTGAGAAGTTTGTGCTTACTATAAACACTTTCTCTGTTTCTTGGCTTTCCTTTTAGCCACTGTGGTTTAAAACTGGGGCAAGCCAAAACTTACCATTATTCTCTGGCATGAGATAAGAACTCAGGTGACTATTGTTGCCAGAAAAAAATTGAATAGGGGGGCTTCTGTTGTTTGCTTAGGTGACTATTTTTGTTTAGGTTTGGGTCTTTGTTGTTTGTGAAGTCTGTCATACTAGTACATTCAGTCCCTAGCCAAAGTAGTAATTTGCCTTATCACTCAGGAGCCTTGCTGTCAGGTTTACATAAGGGATTGCAGGCAGGCAGCCGACAGGGCTGCCCTCTGACAGCATTGGATTCTTCGAGAAAACTAGTCAGAAAAGGAGCAAAGGTCTGGAATGAGGTGGACTGGGAGGTGATGAGGGTAGCTGCCTTCTGCGTTGTTCGGCAGCACCCTAAGGTGGGTCCTCCTCTGAGCCCTCATAGAGGACTTTCTATGTAAGGTGGTGTTGCTCTTTGTCACCTTCTGTCTTTAGTTTGTGTTGAGTTAGTTTTTTCCGAGCTGACTCATTTAACTTTGAGAGTACATTTGCCTCCACCCTCCTAGGCAATCAATTCCCTTCTTCTTGCATTGTGAGATGCTGGCAATAGGAACTGCCTTACATAATGAGTTGTTAAGAAAAGCATTCCAATTTTCCAAAAACACAGCCACAAAGACATATGATTTATGTGTGTCTCCAAGGTAAGTGACTGTGAGTAGCAAGTCAGGGTGTGGTCTCAGCTCTTCCAGGTTCTTCTCCCTTGTCTGTAGCCAAGATGTAATGACAGTCACAGAAACGTGTAATTATGTGGATTTTTTTCCATGCAAGTTACCTGGGTGGATTTCAGTTTGCTTTTCAAAGTGTTTGCCCTCTTTCTTCCACCCTGCACAGGTTACTCCTTTAGATTATGTTTTGTCTATTACTCTAGTCTAACCTTCCTATTTACCTCTAGTCATCTTATCTTTGCCACTCTATACAAAATTTACCTGATGACAAATTATGGCTTTTGGGATGGAGAACATTTTGAATCTGACGCCTTAAGCTGTGCCTCAGAAGTGGAGGTTTGTCCTGGTAGCAGCAAGTATTGTAAATGAAACAAGGATCTGACAAGTGTTAGATGTAGAAAGCAGCACTTTAATGCCATAACATGCACATGGAAAGAAAAGTTCTTTCAGTCCATGAGCCAAGTATGTTAGCTTTTCCTGTTTCCTGAGACAGCATTCAGCAGCCTTAGAAACCAGGAAGGGACTGCAGTAATTGAGTAACTGCAATTGAGTAACAAAACTGAAAAAAAAAAGGATTCCCTTTCTATAATTCAGGCATTGCCCTCTCATCTAAAACAATTTAGTCTGGAGAAGAGGAGGCTCAGGGGTGACCTCATT
Organism: Dryobates pubescens; assembly: GCF_014839835.1. Classification (NCBI taxonomy): domain Eukaryota; kingdom Metazoa; phylum Chordata; class Aves; order Piciformes; family Picidae; genus Dryobates; species Dryobates pubescens. The sequence goes on from NC_071612.1 coordinate 46,214,466, forward strand.
GCCCTCTACAACTACCTGAAAGGTGGTTGTAGCCAGGAAGGGGTTGGTCTCTTCTCCCAGGCCACCAGCACCAGAACAAGGGGACACAGTCTCAAGCTGTGCCAGGGGAAGTTTAGGCTTGAGGTGAGGAGAAAGTTCTTCACCGAGAGAGTCATTAGTCATTGGAATGGGCTGCCCAGGGAGGTGGTGGAATCGCCATCCCTCGAGGTCTTCAAGAGGAGATTGGACGTGGTGCTTGGTGCCATGGTCTAGTCATGGGGTTTGTGGTGTCAGGTTGGACTTGATGATCCTCATGGTCTCTTCCAACCTTGGCGATACTGTGATACTGTAATTCTTTATTTTGCTGGTTTGGTTTGGGGTTTTTTGTATCTGCTTTTGCTACGAGGAGAAGTTCTTTTCGATTCATGAGGCTGGTGGCTTTCTGATTCCAATAGTGTCAGATAATATTTTTTGCTGTAGAAAATAAGGTGCAAACATCTGTGATAATTTTAAAGTGTGCCTTGTTTCCGGTAGCTTTGCAGAGCAAGCAGTTCCCTACCACTTGAAGCTGTGAGGTACTCCTTCCTGTGCAGCTTCCCAGAGGGGACCCAGGCAGTCTGCAGGAAAATCAGCGGGCACAGGTCACTGAGTTCTCAGCCAGGCTTGTTTGCTGCTGCAATTTCCCGGTTCAGCTGGAAGAACTGTGCATTTGGACGTTGTGTTCAGCACGTTGCAGTGTAGGCTGATGGAGTTTAGCTGTGACTTCCCATGACTTGTGCGTTTTTTAATCAAAGTGGTCAGCTGGCTGTCTAATAAGAAAAGGCTGGGGGTAGCAGTACAGGGCTGTCACTCCCTGCTCTTGTCACTTTACTTGCATCTCTTTGTCACTGAGGTTTTTCAGTGTTGTAAAAAATCCTCCCTTGTTGTGGTCAGTGGTCATGAGAGATTTCCTCTCATTTCATCTGTTGTAAGGAAAGAGGTTCCAAGCTGACTGTTGTGTAGAAATCGCACTTTCTCGCATTGGCTCAGTGCTTTCCTCCTGGTCTAAGAGGGTTTCAGTTAGGAAGTGTGAAGATAGATCAATTTCTGTACAAAGCTTTCCTTTTCTTTCTCCACCTGCTGCAAGAATTATATTTGCACTAGAGGTGGCTGCAAAGAGAGGCTGCTAGATAATTGCAAAGAAATTACTAAAGGCCACTTGGATGTTAATGACTTCCAGTCATTAAGGCTTTGACAGGACTCCTGGAAACAAGATATTCTGCCACCAGTTCCTCAAGGCCTTTCATAGTTTCCAAGCTCTCTGCATTCAGAAAGTTTGAGTCAGGCAGGGAGGGATTAATATCTAATAAAACAACATTTTTATTGTCTTGCATTATGGTTAGGAACCACCTAACCACCACAAAATGACTATTCCCTTGGGAGCACTGCTAACAGTGCACCATGTTTTGTAAAATCAGTAGATGTTTTCTTCTACCCCAAAAATACACAGTGTCAAACTGCAAGAAAATCAAGTGATCACCATTCTGAGAAGGCTACTGGTCATCAGAGAAAATAAGTTTTCCTCTGAACTCTCACAACTTTTTCTGGATTTATGCTTCTTGAGTAGAAAAAAATGGGATTTTTCCCAGGAGTGTGGGGGGGAGTTGCAAAGTTGCAAGCTTAGACCTTTCTTTTGTTGTTCTAAGTGCTCCTGAAAATTAAATGTAGGCTTATGCTGGGCTTTTGTGTCTGTTGTGCTACTGCTAACATTGCTCAGACTGGCCTGCAGCAGGATGGGAGCATGTTCACATAGCCTGGACACATAGAGAGTGTTTAGACTCAAAGCTGATTTTGCAAATGAAGGGCACAGCAGTGAACTGCACTGATTGAGCTCAGCGTTGTTGTATCTGGCTGTGCAGAAAAAATAATCTGTATTTCTTGATGTATGCACAGCTTAGTGCAGGAAGAAGCCCTGTGACTTGCCAGAGCGTGCTCTGGTCAAGTACAGGTAGGTTTTAGTGGATCTGGTCAGAGTTGTCCTTTAGCCAGGATCTACCTTGGTTCCGTGACAGATGCATCTTTCAGCTCTATGCAGAGAGATGGAGTTACCATCTCTTAGCTCACTCCTGTCTGCGTGCCTCCCAGCTGGAGCCCGTCTCTCACACCAAGTCATCTATTCCCACCACTTCTCCTGGAAGCCAGGCGAGCCTCTGGGACACTTGTGGAGAGGGAAGTCTCATTTCAGTCATATCATTAGCTGAAGAAGAGGAGCTATTTCTAGAGGGTTTTTCTGGAGGGTAACTCTGCCAGACTGCCTCCCTTGCCAGCACAGATGGCAGTTTATCTTTCAGTGGAGTAGAAAAGCTGCATTCACCCAACATGAATGTTGTGGTCTGCCCCTCTGCTTTGCTCACTCCCTTCTGATACAGTTGTTATTTTTGTAAGGCTAAGGGTGAACTGCAGGCATTTCACTTGGAGATGCTTTAGAAAGGAAACATGGTGGATTCAGAGACACAGAGTTCAAAGGGTAGTAATTTTGTAGAGGATTGGAAGGGTGGTTTTGGAAGGTGGGAAAGTGCAGAGCCAGTGACATTTTTGGTAGAGAAATGCAAATAGTGCAGGGAGTACCAAAGGCTTATTTAAAAATGTTTGGAATCTTTTTGCTGACAAATGAATGTTTTTTTCTTCAGTGTTTTCTATGGCAAACATTTAATTGGTCAGAAAGAGATGAATTTTTAAAGGGTCTTTGTGCAGGCTGTTTTATAAAAATAACAGTTTAAAGGAGTGGGAGAAATGTCATTGGACATTAGTATTTAGGAATGTCACTAGATTAGCAGAGCTTTGGAAAAAGCCTACTTTGAAAATAACTCGTATATGACTGGACTCCTGCTTGTTTGCTTGCGCTCCCATGCTCTGGCACTTGAACTAACTAGTGCAAATGAAGAGCCTACTGACCTGTTGCACAGCATGCTTCACTCTGTTCCCACAGCAGATTAGCTGGCACAGCCATTCATTACTTGATGCTTTCCCAGAAAACCCTTTAGGAACCTACTCCCAGTCCTCCCCCTTCTCCAGGACAGAGGCCAAGAAATCATTTCTGGGCTATCCCATGGGGCAAGAGTCCTTTGGAACAAGTTAAAGCAGCTGACAAGCGGGTGTGGCAGTGCTTGCGAAGGACACTGCTGCTTAGTGAAGAGCCTCCACAGCAGCTATTCCAGGTCTCTTGGTAGCTTGAGGTGTCCCTCTCAATGGGAAATGTGCATGCATGCTTATCTGTTGGCTGAGATCAAGAACTCTGAGAAGCTTTCAGCTTGGTGTTTACTTTGTTCCTGTCCGAGCAAGTTTAAGGAACAATTCTGGAATATGTTTCCTCCGTAACAGATTTTAACTAGCTTTGTTTAAAAGGTAATTTGGCCTCCAAGCTGCGGGAGAGAACAGAAGAGCTATGGTGCAAACACCCAGCATATTCCCCACAGATATGCCAGCAATACTTGCATTTCTGTGCCGGCACTCTTGGGAGTACTAAGTCAAACATTCGTATTTCCTGCATGAATAGGCAATTCTCTTTGAAAAACACTAAATGTGTGGGGTTTAGTTCTTCATGGGTTGCCTCTGAACACTCTTCAATTTTTCACAAGTTGCTTGAGAATGGGAATTCCTGAACTTCTCAGAGTCATCTGTAGCAACCACCCCAGTAGGAAATACAGACATAGTATGCCTTTCCCACACAATATCTATGCGGATGCCTCCAAGGATGATCTTAATTTCTTTAGCCACACAGCCTCTCAGGGCTCACGTATAAGTGCAGATCTGGCATGACATTGTATCCCCCAGTAACATCCAGGATCTTGGATATAGGTCCCGTATTAGACTCTTCTATGGCTGTACTAAGATTTCTAATGGTGGCTTGCACACACCATGCAAAAAGAACCGCCAGTATTATTTTACATTTCCTTTCAGATCTTTGATAAGGTGTTACTTGACACAGGGCTGAGTGCCAGTCTTGGAAAGCTACTGTTAATGCTTACCCCATTTCTGAAGATTGCCCTTTTAATAGCTCTACATTTTTGAAGTATTAGTTACTCTTTTGGACAGGGCCTATTGAATGGAATATCTGCTTTGTTTGGACACGAAGGGCTACAGTTTCCAAATATGTTTTCTGTTTACATATGGCTTGCTTATTTCACGTGTGCACACAAATCTGCTGGCCTGCAGGAGGTTTTCTGGGGTATTAATCATTTGTAATTGCAGATGTTTGTATGCATGGATACTCTAAAGAAAAAACTGCCTTTATGTGTACATAAATAATGGCATTTAAATTTTTTTATTGGTGGTATTTTGAAAAGCACATTCTCTAATTTTCACTCTGATGGTATCTTTGCTTTGCATTTCATGTTTCTGCCAGGGGGAAGTTATTGTGTAACTTTGTAAACACTGTGGGAATACACTGATGGTATTGAGCGGAACTCCAGCATCTTAAAAACCCTTAGATATTATCAGATATATTTTTCTCTCTCTCTCTTTTTAAAATTATTATCTAATTTGTGTATGGCTGTGGAGTGAAGCAAGGGATAACCGCTGTTCGGGAGGCAGACTCAGACACATCCTCTTAAAATCCATTATCTAGATCACTTGTATCTCATGTCCTCTGGTGCTGTTCACAGGTCCTCTTGTTGCTTTATATGCTGAGAAAATTATTCTGTGTGCAGCTAAGTATGAAAACAAAAGAAAGGGAAGAATGCACTTCTGAATGATGATTGACAGGAGACTTCCATTCCAAGCATGTATTCATTCTTTAAACAGTGGTGGTGTTGGAGGAAAGTGATTATTCATATTTAGTTCCAGCTAATGTCTTCTTTCTTTTGTTGAATTTCAGTAAGAAATTTGCAAATCTAGTTTGAACCCAGGTCGTGCCTTGGCATAGCTGCTGAAGTGTGGTGGTGTGTGGTGGTATTTTAGGGGGCTTTATAATTTTTATTATGTGTTCTCTGTTTTCCTGAAGTATTCATAATACACTAAGGAGTGTACAGGCAGTGGAGAGGATGCTGTGCTGGTCTTGAAAGAAGGGAGTTTCCCCCCATCTTCTGTATGTATGTGTGATGGTACCATAGCCACTGTGGTAGAATGTTGCTGCTGACAGATGAGTTTGGCCTTTCTGAGCAGTAGGAATGCAAGAATTGTATGAAATTTGCAGAAGAGGTTTTGTTTTTCATGTCTAACATCAGAGAACAAATTCAACAAGTACAAACAAATCCAAACCAAAATATTGTACAGTCCCAGGATTTACATGTGAATCATGCAAGTTAAAAAGGGTATTGGAGAGGAGAGTAGGAAGAGGGTAGGAATTCCCACCTCTGTTGTGTAGCAAAATGGTTTCAATGTGAGAAGGAAGTAGAATTATTTGGAGATAAGACCACATTTTTCTGGCAGCTTTGTTCTGCCTGCTTTAAGTTACAAGTGCATTACTTGTGGTCTGTACCCATGAACAGGAGAGTTGAAGAATGAGAGAGTTGTGTACTTGTTTAGCAGAGGGAGAGATTTGAAGGGCCCATTGAGATGATGCTAACTGAATTGAGGTGCACTGTAGGGTGATCTCCCACTGTTTGAGTAGCAGGTACTGCTGCTCGTACTGATGGCTGGCTACTGTCCCCCAAAGTACTTGTTAAATTTCACATTCTCTGACATTTCTCCATGTTATTGCAGTATCTGCTGCTGCTCCAGAAATATTTAAAACCTTGGTCAACCAGCAGTGCTAGCTGAAGTCCACCAGCTGCATTTTCTTCATCTTTGATCTCCTTTAATGGATGTCTAAGTTGCCTGCCAGTGGGTGCACAGGGAAATATGAGCTGGGGTACCTCTTCTTAGTCATGGTGGTTTTGGCAATGCTAAAGAGGTAGACAGGGAAGAAGACAAGAAAACCGATACCCCATTTAGGGGAGTCCAACAAAAAAAGAGAGCAGAAACAGAAGGTGGATCTGAAGGTACATGACAGCACAGGGAGTCCTAGGCAACATTAATGTTCTCTCAAGGTATGTGGTTGATTTCATAATGATGCCATGCAATACCCCTCTTCACTGATGCAAAGTCATAATTCTTGGTGGTTATTACAGCATCACTTTTTGCTAGTGAATTCTTTGTTGAGGATCTTAGTACTTTTAAGCTCATTAATATGGACAAGTCCCTTGGAAGTTATAACAAAATAGCTAAAGTATAAATTCAGAGTACAGCAGCTATTTGAGTCCATTTCTGTTTATTCAGCAAACTACTCTGGAGAACTCTGACTCCTTCCCTGTGTAGATGGCTCCTTAGTTAAATGTGGAAAACTTGGGTTTTTTATTTGCATCCCAATGGTAACACTCAGTTTATAGAAGTGGAATAGACTATGAATAATTGTGTGTATATAAAAGAAGACTGGCCAAGAAAAGCCAATTTGATTTAGGTTGCATTGTGAAACAGTACAAGGTACTTTTGCTTTATACTGGAGTAGTTTTATGTATCAGAGGAAAACCTTTTATGTTTTAAGTTGCTTAAAAGTACATATGGCATATTTGACTTAACAGGAAGTCATCAAGATATTCATTTAATTGGCACAGATAAGAGCAGCCCAAGTCTGTGATGGCAGAGTGCTTTATCAGCATTGCTAGCTTTCCTAAAAAGGGGCCCTGCGCTGTGCCTGGCATGACTGGTGCAGCAGAACTGGCCTGTGCTGAGATGACGGGCAGAAGCACCACTAATGTGCTTCTTCCAGTCAGCCTGCTGATAGGAGCCAATGTTAAACAGTCCAGTGTACTGAAGCAGAGCCTCTTCTCCATTGACCTCTGCATCTCTACTCCATGCAACACCTTTCTGAGGCTGCAGCTGCCCTGCTGCTCTTGGTTTTGATGGAATATGTGCCTGCCTTCTACTGAAAAGATCTGTTAGGCATCCCCATGAAATGTCTGATAGTCTTCTGCTGACCTGTGAGTGTCATCAGCTTCTCCAGAAAGCTGATGTGGCTCTTGCGTAATTCACATGACCTACATCTGTATGAAGTCTTAAACGCACATGTGCTAAGCTCTTGCTGCAGCTTTCTCCCAAACTAGTGCCAGTCCTGACTGGGTTCAAAGGTGACAGTGCTTTTAACATTGACTTAAATTTTTGAAGATTGGCGTGTCTGGCTGCACCAGAGTTAGCCATTAGGCTTTTACCACCCAAAATGTTGAAAGGATCCAGTCTCTTACGCTCCTCTATCAGTTTCAGATTGTCCTGTTTCTCATCGCGTGGAGTGTGCAGTGTAATAAGATTGTTCACAGGTGGAGCAGCAGCAGCAGTGTTTCTCTCCGGTTGAGGGAAGTTAGAGGTAATTCCTTAGATGTTCTGGGAAGAAGTAGTGCAAAGGTGAAAAATAAAACTTTGTGTATGCGCCTTCAGCAGCCATCAAATGTTTCAGTGCAAGATCATCTTGGGGATTTTGTACTGTTAATTTTCCAAAAGCAAAGGTGGCAAATCCATGGTGTGGGGCTCTTGTTGCTGCTTTTCCCATATTTGTGGTTTCAGAGCACTATTTGACCAGCAGCCACAGATGTAAATGTGTTTGAGGGTGGCCCACTGGGAACATCAGTAAAAATGTTTGGTTTCTGCAACCCTTACCTCTTCATTTCAGATGTTAAGGGAAGAGTACTCCTATGCTCCTGTTTGCTGTGTGTTAGGGTCAGTTGGCACAAGCCCTGAACCCTAGTACTGCAACACAAAGGAATGAGAAGTCCAGGGGTCCAGTTGTGTGAGCCCCCACAGACACCTGCATATGGTGCGGGCGTGTGTGTGCAGGCAGGGATTTGCAGAGGGGGATTAGCCAGGTGAGGGTATGGTAGAGCTTTGGGGGGGTTGTGGGTGATTACATTGCACCCTGGGTGACACTTGGGAAGAAGTGGGCTGGGTTGCAGTTACTAGAACGGATAGGAAAGACCTCGTGGTGTCTTTGTGTTAAAGGATACTCTGTAATAGTTAGCCCACAGCTTGTGGGATTTCTTGCAGGTCCGGGACCTCGTACACTTCTTTCGGTTAACCGATGTTTGCCGAGGCAGGGCCGCGGCAGGGTTGGCTGCTCTCGCAGCCTGCCTGCAGCGAGAGCGGGACGGGGCCCTGGCCTGCGGGGCGGGGCGGGTCGCCGTCAGCCGCCAACGCGGGGCCGGCGGACCTCGGGCCCCTCCCCGGGGGTGGGCCGCGCCGCCGGCTCTTAGTGGCAAGGTGCTGCTCGCTACGGGCGCGGCGAGACGAGACGAGAGGTTGGGCGGGTGGCGGTCCCATGGCCAGCATGGCTTGCGAAGTCATGCCCCTGCAGAGGTACGTGGCCAACCGCGGCAGCCCCCTGTCCAGGCGGGCGGGGAGCGGGGCTTGTGTCGCACTGCCCCGCTCGGGGCACGGGGGAAGCTGGGACTCCGGCCCCGCTGGGAAGGGCAGAGCCAGGACGGTGTAACAGGTTGATTTGTTAACGGGAGAGATCTAGAGAGGGGGCGCTCCATGTAGCGCCCCGAAATCCACGCAGCCCCCTCCTTGCGGGAGCCTGTCGCGGGCAGGGAGCAGCTCAGAGGTTTGTAGGGTTCTAGGTGCTCGGCGGCCATACCCTTCCGGCGAGTGGTCGTGGGCTGACGGTTTTCTGCGCCCGAGCAAACCTGAGTCCGCCGCCTCAGCTCATCAGGGGCTGTATTGCGGTAAGGGAGCCCCGCGCAGCCCAGCTGGGTTTGCCCCACCGAGGGACCTCTGCGTACGCACTCGGCGTGGTTCGCCTTGGCAGCAGCATGGGCGAGAGGCTTGGTTTTCGGAGGAAAAGGCCTGTTTTGTTTGCAGGGTAGCGAGACAAACCTCCCCTTCAGCACCAGCTGTGAGCACGTACCTGTGCTCCTGCCACAGCACGGCAGGGATAGCTGCAGTCAGGCGTTTGAAATGGCGGGGTGCACACCCACTACGGGGGCCAGAGCAACTGAACACAACCCCTTGACCACGTCCTTCATTTTAATTTTGGGGATTTTATTGCTGTTTCGGTTCTCAAAATTAAGCAGTCCGTACCTCCTCTAGGCATAATCGAACAGGCTGAATATCAATCTTTATGTAATCTCCAAAGCAGTAAATCAGTGATTCAGTGTGTCATTTCAGCACTGGGCTGCCGCTGTTTCAGCAGAAGCTGCGGAATTGCTGCTTGCTTGGGCATGATAGTGTAGTAACAAAAATTGCTGCCCAAACTGTCGTTCTCTTGATGAAGCAGAGGGTCCTCTGTGCAGATAAATATGGACGAACTCTTTTGCAGTAATGCAGTTGCAGAGTTCCATGTTGATGACTGCAGAGAAACAGATATGTGGCTTGAACGTCTTAAAGAAATATTCATACTGCAGCATTCCTGTTTGAAGGACCAGTCTCATGTTGTATTTTTATCCTTTTTGTGTTCTGGAAGATCTGTCATAGCAGTGGTCAGAACAAGTGGTTGTTACTGTGCTCTTGGCTGTTGACCCCAGGGGAAGATAGGTTTCGAAGTGTAGCTTTAATTAGAGTGTCTGGGTTTTTTGTTGTCAAGGATTTGCTCTCAATCAGTTAGAAATGCACTCTGTGCCTCAGAAATGAAGATTTTTCTTCAAACTTCTATTAAGTCTTGAGCATGATAAAGAGTTGTTTGAGCTTTGCAGTTAAAATGAGATAAAAACTATTCACTAAGTTACGGTTTCTTTTCCTTGGTCTACTTTTGCCATGTGTACACTGTACTTGCAGCACCTCATTTTCTTTGGTCCTAAGCGCAGACAAGCAGAGACTCCCAGATCTTTTTGCTAGAATCATAGAATTGTTTGGTTTGGAAGAGACCTTTAAGATCATCGAGTCAAAGCATTGTCTAATTATACCAAGTCTGGTGCTAAACCATGTTCCATAGCACCACATCTATGCATGTTATAAACATCTCCAGGGATGGTGATTTGACCACTTCTCTGAGAAGCCTATTCCAGTGTTTGATAATTCTTCCAGTGAAGAAGTTCCAGGCAGTTCTAGAGAGCAATAAGGTCTTCTCTCAGCCTCCCTTTCTCCAGACTAAACATCTCCAGTTCCCTCAGGCACGCCTTGTAAGATTTATTCTCCAGGCCTTCACCGACTTTGTTGCCCTTCTCTGGACCCATTCCAGCATCTCAATGTCTTTCTTGTGGTCAGGGGCCCAAAACTGAACATAGTACAGCTTCACCGGTGCTGAATACAGGGGGACACTCACCTCTCTAGTTCTGCTGGCCACACTATATCTGATGCAGGCCAGAATGCTGTTGTCCTTCTTGGCCACCTGAGCACATTGCTGGCTCATATTCAGCCAGCTGTTGACCAGCACCCCCAGGTCCTTTTCCACCAGGCAATCTTCCAGCCACTCTGCCCCAAGCCTGTAGCCTTGCATGGTGGTGTGACAGAAGTGCAGGGCCTGACACTTGGCTGTGTTAAACCTCATACAGTCAGCCTCAGCCTGTCGATTCAGCTTGTCCAGGTCACTCTGTAAAGCCTTCCTACCCTCAAGCAGATCAAGACTCCCGCCCAGCTTAATGTTATCTGCAAACTTACTGAAGGTGGACTCGATTCCCTCATCCAGATCATTGATAAAGATGTTAAGTAGAAGTGGCTCTGATACTGAGCCAAAGGGAACACCACTTGTGCCTGGCTGCCAACTGGATTTAACTCCATTTGCCAGTACTCTTTGGGCCTGGGTCTCCTGACAACATTTTACCCAGCACAGCAGGGTAAAACAGTGCCATTTCCCAGGTTGCATCTTTATTTTTCTATTCTTCTTTATGGAATATTCTCTCCATTTGTTGCAGAGGAAAGTCTTGCAGGCTTCAATACCTGGTAGTGGTTAGTAGCAACATTGGTAGCAGTATACTCATGGTCCCTGTCCACTTGGCTGGCTGATGCAGCTGTTCCAACTGAGGGTATGAACAACTTGCACTGGATGATTGCTGTTACAGGGTCTGAAGCCTACTAGTGGCAACCTCCACATGCCGTGGCTCTGGTAACTTCACAAGCTGAAAGCATCCATCTTCCTGTATCAAGAAAGGGAATGAGCTGCCAGCAGTTACTATGCTTGGTACCCTTTGTGGCTGGGAAAACTCCCTCCTGCCCATCTCCTGCAGCTGTCCTACTCTGTGCTCTCCTTAGGCCATAAGCCTCCTGTGCTGCAGCTGTATGAATGCATCTCTATGTGGCTAGCATGTAAAACTTGGGAAAGGGAGAGTCTGCTTAATAACCTCAGGTGTTTAAATGGCATATATCACTAGAATGCAAAGTATTGTATCTACCAAAGTATCTGTAAGCTGTGAGTCTGTCTTCCCCAAAACCATATAATGTGCCTGCTTAGAGCCATATGTATTTGCCTTTTTTTCTATATATAGATGTCTATGGAATGACACAAGATAGAGTATGTTGGCCTGCTGCAAGGAAGTGACAATGGGGACATCAGGGTTATGTTTCATTGTGTGCGAAGAGATGTAAGGCAAATATATTGAAGCCTCCACTGCAAGTGGTACTGTATTGCCCTAGCACTGCAGAAGGCACCTGTGAGTGTCTCACAGGTTACATTACTGATATTTCCAACAACCTGTCCACCATAAAGGGGACACAGTCTCAAGCTGTGCCAGGGGAGGTTTAGACTCGAGGTGAGGAAAAAGTTCTTCACTGAGCGAGTCATTCGTCATTGGAATGGGCTGCCCAGGGAGGTGGTGGAGTCGCTGTCCCTGGAGGTGTTCAAGGGGAGACTGGACGTGGCACTTGGTGCCATGGTCTAGTTGTGAGGTCTGTTGGAACAGGTTGGACTTGATGATCCTTGGGGTCTCTTCCAACCTTGGTTATACTGTGATACTGTGTGATACTGTGATAATTGTCTCTTTTATTGCCAATAGCCTAAAATGTTTTCTGACTAGCATTGACTTACTTGAACACTCTAGATTCCTAGTTAGAGCATTACTAATGCTGCTATGTATGTTTTAATTAATTTATCCTAGCTCGGTCTATTGCAGATTTAACAAAGGCTGTGCAAACCTGAAACTCATGGTGGCCACTTTTGCCAGTTGCATCTGCTGGCTTCTGAGCAAGATAAGAAAGACAGGTACATGCTCAGGCCTTGTTTGTGATCAGTGGCCTCTTTCACTTTGCTGGAACAAATCAAAGCAGAGTGAAGCCATTCACACATGCATTTAGAAAGTGCATCTGCTAGAAGTAGCGGGTGTGACTGATCTGTTTCTTACCTATGCTACAGCAGTTGTCTGCAGGAGCAGTCTCACAGTCATCATCATCGGGGCTGGGTGATTTACCTTGCTGGTTTGTTTACTTGGGGTCCTTCACAAACACCCAGGATTTTAGTCTGAGAACACTGTTCGTACCCCAGGGAGAACTTCTTTTTTTTTCTCCTGAATGGCTGCTGTGTTCTCTTAGACTGGTGAAAGTTTGTGTGTTAAAGTATCCAAAATAAGTCTGATCCTTTGGACTTTGTTATCACTTGCTATCCAAGGTACTTGGGAGTGCTTGACAAACCCTAGTGAAGCGTGTTCTGGAATACGTGTGTGAAGTATGTTCTCTGAGGGCAGAGAGAACTTGTATCTGATTTTTTGTTGATTTGTTGTGCTTTGCTTTGTTTTCCTGGTGGAAGAATGGAGAGAAATTCAATCCTGTGGTTCTCATTTTCCTTGAGTCATAGTCATAGCCTATTACAAAATGCTGTGTGAATGTTTTGCTTTCCAGACTCACATTTGACCCACAGCTGGGTACCGTGTCTTGTCTAAGATGTGACACGATGAGTGTAGGAGCTTGTAGAAGCTTTTCCTGCGTACCAGTGAGTGTGTGTGGGCTCTGATTAAAAGGGGAAATTGATGTGGAAATTTTCTGCAGTGTTTGCCTCCAGGGTGTCCACCTGGTTAAGCAAGAAATTATGAATATTTACGTAAAAACTCGGGTCACAGATACCTTTGTTTGAAGTGTGCAAGCTTTTAACAAACAATCCTGAAATCGAAATTGCTGGTTACCTGGTAACAGTTATTCACCATTACCATGCAACAGGTATGCCTGTGCATTATGCAACCTCACACTGTTCAAATCTGAGAAGAGGTGAGACTTTGGCTGTACATTCATTCCGCCTCTTTCTGACCCATTTTCTGGTTTTATCCTAGGGAGCACTATTGCCAAACCACAAGCAGAAATAAAAACACTGCCCTGTCTTTCATAATAAGCCCCGACTAGTTTAAGAAGTAAAACAACAAAAGCAAGCTGTTTAACATTGACGTCATTTTATACAAGATAAACATATTTGCAATCCAGGAGGATAGTGAGTAGAAAATAATTATACAAAATTATTCTGCCAGAGGTTCCAGTGGATTCAGATATGTTAATATCAATGGAAAATCAGCCTCTTGCTCACAGTGGCAATTAATCAGCTAGTTCTGCTCATTTCAGCTTGCCAGGTTGCTAGCCTGTACTTCCCTGAAGTTGCTTTGATGTGGGAGGAGGTATGCAAAAGGGCTTCAGTTTTGTTTTGGTTTTTTTTCTGTTGAGGCAATGTGCCTCAGTCTCAGTGCCCCTCACACATAGCTTGTGCAGATATGCCCATGGATAATGCTGTGTGTTCTCAGTGCATACAGCTGCACTGTGCGTGTCTCTTTCTACAGCTCTGTGATGTCACAGGCTTAAGAGGTAATTTAATTGAGAGACTTTTGGGAAAAGCAGAAGAAATGGCTGTGGGGAAGATGGCAAGATTTTAGCCTGGAGAAGAGGAGGCTCAGGGGTGACCTCATTGCCCTCTACAACTACCTGAAAGGTGGTTGTAGCCAGGAAGGGGTTGGTCTCTTCTCCCAGGCAACCAGCACCAGAACAAGGGGACACAGTCTCAAGCTGCGCCAGGGGAGGTTTAGACTCAAGATGAGAAGAAAGTTCTTCACTGAGCGAGTCGTTCGTCATTGGAATGGGCTGCCCAGGGAGGTGGTGGAGTCACCATCCTGGAGGTGTTCAAGAGGAGATTGGACGTGGCACTTGGTGCCATGGTCTAGTCATGAGGTCTGTGGTGCCAGGTTGGACTCGATGATCCTTGGGGTCTCTTCCAACCTTAGTGATACTGTGATCTTTTGGAGAGTAATTGTTTAAACCAATACCAATCCATCCCTGCCCAAGTTATTGGAGATGTTTTGCGGAGTATGTGAGTTCAGAATAAAGAAGCTGGATTGTCTACCTAGTATTTTGACATGTGGCTCATTTGTTGAGTAGCTTATGCAGGTAGTAAAGCATAAGCTTAACTTGATTTCAGTGGTAAGCATGATTAGATATACCTGTTGTGAAGACTGGAGATAAAGACCTGAAATGACATGTTATGATTATGACTATAATAGTTACTCTTCAGGGAAAATAACTCTCAGAGAAATAGCTGTTAAGCATTTGTTTCTTGGGCAAGTGCTATACACTGCATTCCTCCATCCCCTCCCTCTGATTAAGGGTATAGAGCAAGGGTGGCATTGCTCAACAATTGGTGATAAACACTGATTTTTAATGGTGACCATTGTATCACCACAATGTTTTCATTAGATTAAATTTATTGTTTATCTTGGTATTATATGATCTTTTTCTTTTGCATAACACACCTCAGTATTTATTTGAAGAACATTTATTTTGAAGGCTTTATTTGAAGGAACAAGCTTTTATTGTCTGCTGTTTCTCATTTGCAAAAACAGTACCTTTTACCCACTGACATGAAGCAGAGACTGTGAGTAAATCACTCTATTGAGAAAATAAATATTTTAGAGCAGTTCCAATCTTGCATTTGTGGCAAGCTTGAAATAACTGTTATGGGAAAATGACTTGGAGGGAGGAGGGGAGGGGGAAAGAGCTGCTGAAAAATTTGTGAAGACGACATTCAGGAAAAAAAAGCATTACTGTGGCTTCAGAATTGAGGCTTCCTTGAAGTGATTTTTAGCATTGTTGATGTTGGATTTTAGAATAAGTAAATGAACAATATTGTCAAAATCCTCTGCAATTGCAAAAATGGCATGCTTGTAATCCAAGGTGGCACAGTGGTTCTGAATGATAGGGAGATAACTAAGTCCAAACAGTCACCCAAGTTTAGACTTCCTTCTCCTCCTCCCAAAATCTGCATTAACTTTTGATATTAATAATTTGATGCCACTGAATTTTCAATGCCTTTTTGTTTGGTCACATTAAAACTGGAAGCAGCAGTTCCATTGCCTGAGAAAAAGTATTCTCACTAAAAAATAATTGATTTCTTTTGGAGTCCAAAGTATCTGTGGTGGAATAGAAAGTAAGCCATTTCTTTATCTGAACTGTTGAGGTCAAAACAAATAGAGCCTATGGCAAGGCATTAAGAAGGCATGACCTTGGCTGAGCAGCATGACCCTGCCAGTATCTAGGCCTCTCATATCTGGTGCTAAATGTTGACACTTGAGTCAAAGTACATTTTCATAACTGATTTTTTTTTTTTTTTTAATTTAATCAGCTACATGTCCCATTTAACTTTTTGCAAGAGATGTGGAGTAGGAAAGCAGCAGTAGCTTTACAATAGAAGTTTCAGTGCCAGCAAGCCAGGACGGAAGAATTACTGATAATCAAGTGCAAATATAAAAAGAAGGAGGGGGTCTGAGCCACCCTCTGACCTGGAATGAGAGCTCATGCCAGCAAGGGGTCTGGGACAGGGATGTCCTATATGCATACCAACAAATTGGGTGTTTTACAGTTTCAGTTCTGAGACAGGCTCAGTAGCTCCCTTATTCTTTCTGAAGGGCAAGATGAGACATCAGGAGGAGGAAGAAGAAAGCTCAGGATCATCATCCTCATTGTGCATATAAGAATGTCATGGGTGACTTTCCTGTTTAACATTCCTGTTGCAAAAGGGGGAGGCTAAAAAGGTAGCTGTGGTTCTGTAGTGGAAATGTATGGTTTAACACTTAGACTTCATGTAAGCTTTCCTGTTTCCTCCTTTAGAGACAGAACGGATGGATTGTGTAAATGCTGTAAAATGCACGTACCTGAAAATCCCAACAAGTGCTAATCTAACTGGTGGGTGATATTGGCATTCTTTCCAGTCTAACAGACTTTTTTTGTTAGCTCAGAGGAGGTCACAAACATAACAATATTACTTCTTCAGCTGTAAAATGAAGAGAACTTCTCCCCACCCCCATCCTCCCAGTTTGGCAAGAAGGAAGTGATCAGATATATAGGTATCCTTCAGGAGTGTGATAAATTGCTCTCCCAAGTGTTGCATGAAAGAGCAATCAATTTATGCTTAATCTCTTGGTTTAGGGGAGCTACATATATGTCTAAGAAGGAAGAGACTGCTGTATTTTGCAATGCTTGGCCACATAATCAGTGATAACTGAATAAATAGCTGCACTTTTTTCAGTGGCTTCTGGCCATAAGGCATGTGTTGAGCTGGGTGAAAATTTAAAAACACAACCCAAAACACCTGATTTACTACTAAACCTGCTTGTCTAGGGGAAAAAAAAATTCTTTGCTGGGAAAAGTAGTTTAAACTATGTAAGAGATGCACATCGGAATTACTTGTCCCCTGCGTCCTGTGAACGGCTGACTTGGTTTGCAAGGTCAGTGTGCCGGGTATTAAGGTTTCCTTTCTTTCTGGACAAAAGGAATTATGCACTCCAGGTACAGTGAAGTTAAATGTTAATGCTAGAAGTCATTAAGTTATGTTTTTCTTTTGAAAGGATACATAGTAGAGCAGGCTTCTAGCAGTGCTAATAAATCCTTTAGGGCAAGGTATTTTAAAACAGGGATGGTAGTTGTTGTTTAATCAGCATAGAGTGGTAATGACAAAGAATCCTGTGTGGAAGGTTTTGAACCAATTTTTCAGCCTGCTTATTGTGTAATATCAACTAGTGATCATTTATGATTCATGTCTTGTACATTTTTGCTTGCTTACCTGTCTTTCATCTATCCAAACCCATGAGGTTTTAAACCTCTTAGACACAGATTTAATTCTTTCCATTAAACTAATCTGTGTTTGTGTGCAAAATATAGCACTGGAGTTTGTTACCTTGCAACACAAATAATTCATTATTTCATAAAATATTTCAAATCAAGACAGAATCCTTGTGTAGTAAGTGATTGCAGTAGGGTGTGGTAGTTTCAGGTCTAACTTCAGGGATTGTGTATTACGTGGAATATATGGTTTAAATCTGTTTGTACTTTACACAGCTCATGTCTTCCAGCTTGAACAGATGAGTTGACTAAGGTGCAGGAAGTTAGGTAAAGATATTTGGGATATGTTGTTCTTAACGGTTTGGGGTGGAATGGATAATGTGCTTTACTTGAACACAGGAGGTATATTTTAAATTAAAAT
This sequence comes from Dryobates pubescens, assembly GCF_014839835.1. Classification (NCBI taxonomy): domain Eukaryota; kingdom Metazoa; phylum Chordata; class Aves; order Piciformes; family Picidae; genus Dryobates; species Dryobates pubescens. The sequence goes on from NC_071612.1 coordinate 46,231,762, forward strand.
GTTTTTCTAAAAGTCTAGATGTCATGCTAGTTAGCTTGGAGCTCTTCATCCCAGATGCAGCTACTGATCAGTGCTGCACCTGTAAAAGTATAAAGCACCATTGGATAAGAGAATTTTTGCACAGCTACAATTATTATTAACCATGTGAAATGTTGAAACTGGTATTTTGTTTCTGACTTAGAGCTTCTTTCTCCCACAGTCCCAGCTAATGTTCTCAAAATATTTGTTCCTCCTCAGTTACTTCGTGTGAGTGGATATTTTGTACAGTTACAAAACTTGCTTAAACTCATGGAGCAGCCCTTAGGGTACTTGCTGTGGAAGAAAAAGAAGGAAATTCAAGAGGTTTCAGAGTCCCTGCTGAATGCTACTTTTCCATCTGATCTGTTGAAACGACTAGTGAGAGTATGAATATAAGAAAGTTATTTGAGCCTTTTCGGTGTCATTGTGCTTCTGGGACTTGGAAGTTAGTTACAAACCCTGAGATGAGGAAGGGCTTTTGTGATGGAAAAGAAAGCAAGTTTGGTGTGACATTGACTACTGCTACACAAGGCAGCATTCAGTGTTGTCATTTGAATTTGCATTGATGCACAGAAATCTTGATGGAGCTGTGAACTTTTTGCTACATGAGAAAATATTTTTCATGTTCTGTATCCTCCACTGGGATTTGTTTGCATTGAGATTCTAAGTACAGCCATTAATATAATGAGCTGAACATAGCAAAAATCTTTACCAGCAGCTTTGTGAGTTTGTAGTAGCTTCTTTAAACTTTTTAAAAAAAAAAAAGTCTATTCCATAAATGCTAAATAAAGACATAACTTATTCATGCAAGCTGGGAGATGTGCATGCTGAGGTCTCTTCCAGCCTTGGTGATTCTGTGTGATTCTGTCACAGAAGAGAGCCTGTACCTGGCAGAGGTTCTTAACTGTGTCTTTGTTGCAGGGTGCCTCCTGCAAAGAGTAATGCTGAGCTTCTATGTTTCCCTCCACTTTTTCTAGGTGGTTTCAAAGCCATAGCAGTTTCTAGCAAGGGCCTTTCCAGTGAGGTTTGCCTCAGTTCAGTGTTACCTTGCAGGCAGGCACTGTGCGATACTGCATGTGCTGGCTGGATCTGAGAGGAGGACAGCAGTGTTTATTGCTTTTACATCTGTGACAGAATGTAACTTGCTCAAGCTGCTGAAAATGAGCCTGTGGAAGTGACAGCAAAGTTTACACTAGTAGCTCTGTTCCCAGTCTTCTTGGGGAGCTGCTGAAAACTGCCCAGTTACTGTTGGGTGCTGCAGAAATGATTCAGGTTTTGACTGACCATGCTGGTTTTGGAAGCATCTTTCCTTCTTTCTGGTTAGTGGCAGTTAGTGTTACATTTGAATCCATATTTTGTGCTTCCCATGTGACATGTTGGAAGGTCTTTTCCCTAGATGCCCTTAGTTATCTCTATGAATCTCTGTGTGCTATAGTGGGATGGTCAAAATGATGCAGAGTTAAATCCCTGTGATTTGTTTGTTTGTGTTGCACTGGCTTGATCATCTGTCTGTCAGCCTTCCTGGTCTTTCCAGCTCCTGCGCATCCTGTCTTCTCCCTCGTGCTCCTGCCTCTCTGATGAATTGAGCATGCATATTTGTGGATTTGTTATAACATTGGTTGGGTTTGAAATATGCCAGGGTGAAATCTGCCTCTGGCTATGTACAGTGGGAAAGCATGGTGCTTACCTGGCTGCAGGCCAGTTTCAGCTGTCTTGCTGAGGAAGCTTCCTGCTGGCTCCAGTAGAAGCTGCAAAAGGTACCTGTTTGATCTCCTAGCTACAAAACCCTTGGAGATGTTTCTTTCCCCTTTATTCTGTGATTAGAGAAGCTTTTATAAATTGATAAATAAAATCCTTCAAAATTCAAGATGTTCATGGACTAAGGTTGGCTTTGCTAAAATTGATCTACTTTGTATCCTTGTTGAAGTTGGTTGGGATATCAGGACTGAGCTCACCTTACCTAGAGTATTAATCTGTATTCTTGCATCCTGTGAACAACCTTGAAGGAGCTGGATGCTCTCACAGTGTAGTACTACCCCAGGACCTGTGGCTGAGTACCTGTGGCAAACGGCTGAGTACTGCTGTGGTCCGAGGCTGCTGAAACAGTGGGGGGAGCAGCAGGGAAAAGCTTGGTTTCCAGTGCCTCTGAGATATGTTACTTTCTGCTTTTGTTTAGTTTGTTCAGCTTCCTTTCTTTCCTGCCTTTCTGCCAAGCTCGCTATGCTCTTCAATTACAAGTCCTCTGGGGACAAAGTGACCTTGGTGGCATTTCCTGTGAGCTTGGAGGAAGACCCTGCAAGGCCAGCCATTTATCTGGTTGGAATGACTAAGTGAAATTTGCTTGAGCCCCTTCTTACAGTTGCATGGTTTTATACTCACTTAAAACAGCAGTCCATCACAGCTTTAAGCCTCAGCATCCCAGCAGCTCATTCTTACCCTTCTGCTGGCACAGACGTGATGAGCAAGATCAGAAAACTGGTTGGCCACTATCTGTAGTTACATTTGCACCAGGTCAGTTGACCCCTGAAGCACTATTTTGTCAGGGTAGCTCCACACCAGCTGATGGTAGCCTCTGATCTCAAGTTTAGGGAGATTTCAGTACCATCAAATCAGCTTTATGATGGCGTAATAAACCTGGGGAATTCCTAGCCTCACGCATTTACACATGCCTGTTTCTTTAGTCTCTCAAGATATCATTTGTTTGGGTTTTTTTCTTAAATTTTATTTTAATAGGCACATTGCTTAGTTCTGCAACAGCAGACAGCAAAAGGCTCTGGTGGGTTTGGTGGTAAAATGCTTTATTATTGCTGTGGGAGTAGTTGTACTGCTGCAGAGCCAGAGTGACTTCTGGCTATCTAGCAGATCTGTTGCACCACATTTATGGACAGTGAGAAATGAGTTGGATTCTTAGGATTTAAGGCATGTAACTTAAAACTTTCTTCCATGAGTACAAGAGGAGGACAAAGAGGTCATGTCACTTCTGTGACAGGTACATTATTTGTTATGTCTGCTTTTTAAGAGTGAGTATCTTGAACTGCAAATACAAGAGCACTGCATGCTAACTTTAAAATCTCTGTTTTGGTTTTAGCTCCCAAGAAGATGAGCGACCTATGTCACCCTTCTATGTGAGGTATTTACTCAATTGTTTTAATTTATTTTTCTATGTGGGATTCACTTGTCATTGCAATTAAATGTGAGAAATGATGCCAGAAATGCAAAACAGACTGTAATCAAACTGAAGATTAATGTTAAGTTCATAACTGTTGCTGTACTGGTGGGATGAATGAGTCTTTGGAGATACAAATTGTTGCAGATGTTTTGTATTTAGAGAGCAGGCTCAGGTTTTAGTGCCAGTCTTATAAATTCTTAATTAGAAGATGGACATTTGTTTCCTCTTTTCTTCAGTTCATTATGTAGCTTAGATGCTCATCACAAGTATCTTAGAATCTGTGGGCACAGGAGAGATTTTTGCCACAAGCTTTGAGGAACTGGCAGCGTGTGCTGCACAGAAAGCACTGAGGAACCAGATGGTGAGTTAGCAGCCCATACAGCAGCTGTTTCTCTGCTGCAGTCCAGAAAAGCAGCAGTGTCTGGGTCCCCAGTGTGCCTGCCTGGAGGGAATGGTGCTCACACTGCATTTGAACAAATTGAGTTTCTTGTTTAGCCAACTGGAGGGCAAAGTCACTGCTTGTAAAAGTGGCCTAATTCTGTTGACATCAGTGCAAGTTTGCTCTGCTTGTTTCACTTGCAGGCTCATTTCCAGTGCTTTCATTTATACTTAGCGGAAGAACAGGAGCCAGGGCAACTAATAGCAAAGGGCTGCAGTGTAGGAAGGGCCAGATATTATAATTGGGTTCTTTGATCTCTGCAGAGTTTAAACAAATGCAAAGAAATCCCTGTGGCGTTCTCTGAGAGCAGTGATATTTTGAATTCTTACAGTGATTTATTAAATTTGATGATTCTCTTGCATATATCCTGTTTATCTTTGGAGCTTGTTTGTTTGTTGTCTTGAATTTTTCTAATGTGAACTACAGGTGTGCATTTCATGCATATTCTTAATATGGAGACTTCCATTAAAAGTGTGCAGAAATGTGGGTCAGTCAGTAGAACAGTTACTTGTCACCTAGCCTGGTTGCATGGTCTTCTCTTCTGCAGTGTCTTTGTGCAGATGTTACCTGGCCTATGCTTCAAAAACTTGCAACTGTCTGAGGAGGTTCTGCCTTTTCCTTTGGGAGATTATTTCACAGCTGCATATGTTCCCTGACACATGTTTTCCCCAGTTTAAATCCCCATCTTGTCTTTCTGATGAAAGTAGTACCCCTCTTTCTTCTACTTTCTGGCTCAATGTGACATTTAAATGATTGTAGTCTTTCATTACACTTCCATCTGTCTTACTGCTCAGAACTGTCCTTCTAAGCTCTTCCCTGGATCATGGAAAAATGATCCAGGAAGGAGATTCTCTTCAGCTGACCTTACTGAGATTGCTAAGGAGATGGGGAGACAGGAGAGCACCTGAGGAAACTGATGTGAAAGCAAGGACATTTCTGGGAGAGAGGGTGCAGGTTTGCAAATTTTAAGTAGAGATGTGGGCATATTAGGATGTGGAATGAAAAAATGAGTGTGTCCTTTGGAATGAAGGGATGTTTTCTGTGGGAATATATCTTTCAATTAGGAAGGGAAAAGTCAGGAATAAACATGTTTGGAAAGTAAAGAAAAGGCTAGTAGGAGCAGAGAAGGAGCAGTACACCTTGCTACGTAAGGCTTTATTGCAAGCTTGTGCCTTTTGTAACATTGCTGAGACATGATTCCCTGTAAATAATGCAACAGCTTGTTAGTCTTGCTGCTATTTATCACGCATCAGAAGTGTGTACTCCTGAGGTTGGTTGCCAAGTGCAGTTAATTTGGCAGGAGAGCTGGTGCTGCCTAGGCACTTCATAGTGCTCCAACAACTGAGAACTTGAGTGGGTAGCCAGTTTTTTCCATGCAGCTTTGAATGTTCTAATTGTTGCCCCAGAGCTGCAGATGACATGTAGGAATTGCATTTTGCACCATGGAAAAGGAAGGGGAGACTGTCACATTTAGCTGTCTGATGGTTAAATCTATTTGTATTGCCACCAGTTATAGTTCCATAGTTTGAAATACTGTTCCAGCAATCCTTCAAGTGAATCATGAGAGCAGAGAGCAGTCACTGCTGCATTTTTACAGTAGTTCCATACATGTAATTGTGGAACAAGAGTTTTCTAGCTTCCAGACACTGCATAGTACTTGTCCTTTGCCAAACTGAAGAAGTATCATGTCCCTATATATACCAGTTTCACTAGGATCAAACCAGAGACTTGATTCTAGTGCTGCATCATATCAGCTAGCAATGGAGATGTCTCCCTGGATGCTACTTTTAACCATAAGGCAATGCTCAAGGTGTTAACTTTCAAGTCAGAACTGTCAGAATGCCCCCAATACACTATTTCTTACAACGGCACGGAGTTGGGGTTGTGGATTTGTTAGCATTTTTTTCTAGACATTGGGGAAGTGATGACCAAGTGTAGCATTAATCACCACTGCTGTTCTGTCATTAATGGTACAAGAGTAAGTGGTAAACAAGGTCAAATGTAGCAAAGGTTCATCAGGAGAGGCAACACCAGTACAAGCAATTTTTTTGTTGTTTTTGTAAGGCTTTCTAGAGAGGGGAAGAAAAGGAGCATACCTAATCCAGTTGATGTCAGCAAAATAGGTTCTCTCATGCTGCCAGTGTGGAGAAGGTGAGCATTAGTACTTAGAGCTTAAAGATGGGTAGGGAGGTGAGTCCTTAGAAGGATTGCTAGTAGGAAAAGGAGGAGGATTGCTAGCAGAGCTCCTGTCATTTTTTACTTTTTGTTTTACCTTAACAGCCACTGGCATAATAAAATGGAACCTTGCTCCTGAATTGGGCAGATAGCAAAAATTCAGGAGGAGTGAATGGAATGGAGTGAGGTGTGATAAGATATAGGATGATTGAGATAGATAGATCTATAAAGATAGGCATTAAATACAAGATACAGGATGAATAATAGCATAGGTAATAGTCATACACCTCAGGGATAGTAATGCAAATCTGTGGGGGGAGTTCCTCGCATTGGAAATGCTGGGGAAGAAAAGGACATGGGCATACTTGTTAGTGGGGGATGGAAGGGAAGAATGGAATCAGTATTCAACTTGAAGTAATCATATGACAGTGGATGTATGAAGTAGTCTAGTAGGTCTGATGACTAATTTACTAGTGATCTAGTAGGAGGGAGGTTTCCCTGCCCATGGCAGGGAGATTGGAACTGGATGATCTTTAAGATCCCTTCCAACTCAAACCATTTTATGAGTCTGTGATTTTCAATATATTTAGAGGAAGTATGGATGCCCTTGTAGCAGTCAGTACAGTTTCAATAACTTGTGTTCAAATGGCATTAGGTTTGTAAAGATGATTAAAGAACCAAGCAGACTTACAAGATGGAGAAGAGAGTGAGGAGAGGAACTGGAGTACACATATTTCCTCTGAATTTTAGACAGAGGAGAGATTTTTCACTTTAAGTAACAAAACTGATGCAAAAGAAAATGTGTATAAACAGGCTATGAATAAATTTGGGCAGAAAATTTAGACATATTGCAGCTGGACTCCTCTTTTGTTGAGCATTTCAAGGATGAGGATCAGTTGTGAGATTTGAATTCACTCACCTGCTGGTGACCAGGGTTATCCTCTCCCTCCCTGTACTCCTTAGTAAGACAATTTGTTGACTCAGCTGCGCTTAATACCAGGCAAAGAGATTTCTGCAATGTTAAAAGAGGAAAACCTTGCTCGTTGAACGATTGCTCCAGGAAGTCGTGCCTGAAGGGCATTTGTGTTCCAGCGTCTTTTGTAACAAAACCTTGCAGTAGAGGGACTTGAAATTGTTAAAAAGTGTGGCACTGCTCCTTATATAATTCTGTAGTCAGACTGTGAATGCCAGCTGTGCTGTGTAATTAGTACTGAGAAACAGTGTGCAGTGTCAGGTAATGAAGCAGCATCTGGCAACAGCTCACGTAGATTCAACTTGTGCAATGAATTTTTAGAAGACTGGGAATCTGCAGTGGTGCTTTATGCTGGTGTATGCCTTAGATTTAGTCACATATATGGTTTCAGAGGAATTTCCTCATGAGTGCATTCTGAGATGAACCAGAGTGATATTATGGGGCAGGGGGAAGGCAAAAGCTTTGTAGTGTGGAGCTTCCTTGTTAATGTGCAGAATGTTAGCCTGAAATTAGTATGAGAGCTGACACCACAAGCGGTGCCAGAAGTTGCCCATCAGCATAGGGCAAGGTGTTGGAGAATTTCACCTGGTTTAGTACTTCTTGAAGTACAGATATCCTGCTGGCAGTATTCAGTGCAGCTGACCATTTTCTCCTTTCAACAGTTGTTATTTGAGACAACTCCTATTACATAATAGAATTCCTATATTCTTGGCCCATAGTGTATTGGGTAAGATGTTTTAACTGTTTCCTCAGGTTAATTTTCTGAAGAAACTGAAAAATCTTATTCTAGATTTTGAGCCTGCTCAGAAATTTGCTAGGCTGCCTTTCCACATTGAACCTCATGCTGGATGGGACATGCCATAAGAGCTCCTGAGGCCCATAGAAGTGCTGGGTCCTTTTACAAGTCGTGATTACACTGTGTGATGTACATTAATGTCCTGCATCACATCAGCACTGGTAGAAAATAATCCCCATACTGCTGGATGCCCTGCCCACAGTGTCCATCCATGATGCAGGCCTGAGACCCCCAAGGAGTACTTCCCTTCTGTATAGACCAACCTGCACAGATAGCCCATCCTTATTCACTGCTACAAATCAGGTAGTGGCTAAGAATCCACTTCAGAGTTGTCTCTGTGCCAAGCAGTAGGTGTCAGTGTGCACCCAGCATGCAGAGTGATCCCAGTGCAAGGAAAAAGCAGGAACCCTGAAGAACACAAGCCAATTGCTTTTAGTGAGGTTAGTTTTCTATGTGGTGAGAAGGCAGGGTCAAATATAATGTGCCACATTTAACAGGATAATTTGATCTCAGCTTCTGAAAGTGTGAAGGTGCTGAGAAAGCATTTAAAGTATGTGCTCTGTGTGATGGGACATCCCAGTAATTAAGAGTACATATCTTTATTTTTAAATTCACTGTTTTCATATTTTATGTGCTATGTTCATATTTTATGTATCCTTCTCTTTGGGGATTGTGTTAAATTAAGTAGCTGTCAAAAGAGATCCCACATAAAGCTGTGCTACTGCATGTCACAGCATGAAACAGTTGTGGAGAGTGAACAGTGTTTAGATTATATAAATTCCAGTGAAAAAGGAATTTCCTAGGTCATGGGCTCAAGTAATACATTCAGGAGGACTTCAGAAATTTCCCACCTTAAGTGTCAAAGCCATCTAAACATCCTCTTGTTTTGCTGAAGTGGCAAAATGGTAAGAAGGTTTTGCATTCATTGAGGCTTACTTATTGTTGTGCTTGGCTTAAAAAAACCAAACCGACCAAAACCAAACAGCAACAAAACAAGGGGGGAAAAAACTGTGCTTCCAGAATCAAGGAGATTAATTGTAAATAAATCTCAGCAATGAGTAGCCTTAGTTCCAGGTTGCTCCTATACAGGCCATTAAGCATCGTCAGGAATTAATTTATTGACTTCTTAAATCACAACCCAGTCTGGGAAAATATTATGCCAGTAAGTCAGTTCACACTGGTTGATGTTTTTACTTTGCCTTTTTAATACCTGGATGCTAATACATTTTAATCAATAGTGCCTTGAGTGAAAAGAACAGGAGAGAGGTATTGATTTCCATCTCAGTTATTTGTCTGCTGTCACAAGGTGACATCTATCCAGACCAAACAGTGCAGGTATTATGCGCTCTGATCTTTTAAGCCTAGAGAGTATTAATTAGGAGTGGAAGGGAGAGTAAATACGCTGAAAGATGAAAATATCACTTTCTTACACATGAGATTGAAACAGAATGGGAGAAGAGGCCATGCAGGAAGAGTTTACCTTGCATGCAAAGCAAGATATTATCCAGAGCTGATGCAGCACCTCAGAAAGTGAGCAAAAGAATTCAGTAAACAAGTTTGACAACACTGGGAAGTGCTAGAGGTCAGACTTCTCAAAAGGAAAAGTATGGGGGGTTATAAGAAGCCAATTCAGAAGTTTATGGTGCTTCACATAGCTGAAAGTAAAAGTCCCCAGCACTGGGAGACTTTCCAGTTACTTTCTGTCACCCAAGGAGAACCTTTCATTTCTGTCAAAAGTTGCATGCTCTGCAGCAGCTGTATAATTTAATAAAGATAATCAAGCTTTGGAGATAATTGACCATATGTATTAGTGAAATGAAGCAGACATGAGGAGAAAATAATTAACCAAAGCAGAACATGAGTTCTCATTGTCCAGATGATTTACTGACTAAAGCAGCCCTTCTAAGGCAGCTACCTGCACAGATGGGCATGCCAAGAGGGCTCTTCTGGGCATGGTTCTAGTCACCTGCTCAGTGAAGCATAAATCCAGAGGCAAAGTGACTTTTGCCACCCAGTAAGTTTGAAAAGCCCTGCATAATACACTGTCTGGTTGCTCTTCTGGACTGTGAAATCGTAGAATGGTCTGGCTTGGAAGGGACCTCTGAAGGTCATCAGTGCATGAATTGTATCTTATAACATGGTTTTGTCTACCACACTAGTATCTTCCTTGCTAATCTGTCTCCCATGGGAGGTGAGATCTTAAAAAATAGTTTCAGGCTGGAAAGAGATTAAATAGGTTTATTGGGATATATCAGCTACTTGTACTGCAAATTCCTGTACTGATAAGGTGATGAGTGGAAATGAAACTCCTAGGCTTGTAATGTATTTAGCAAAGATCACAGGAGGGATGAATAGGCAGAAAGCATCACCTTATCTGCAGAGCTGAGCCAGCATGGAGGAAGAGGAGGCAGGGTGGGACTCAGCTTGGCAGAGGAAGGAAAGCTGTGCAAGGTGGCACATCAACTTAAAGGCATTTAAACCGCAAGCACCGACACCTACAGTCTCATCAGCTCTTCCTGAGCCCGAAAACCAACAGAGGGAAAAGGGAATGATAGCATACATTTTTGAAAAAGAAAAAAGGAAAGCTAAGAACATGAATGTCAGAGAGTGGCAGGAGAGCTGTGCAGAGCCTGTATTTTGCTTTTGTCCTCATTGATATTTAAAGATTCTTAAATATTAAGTCCCCTTTCACAGTATGCATTTTCAAGTTGGCCTCAAAAGGGGGGAACTTTTGTGACAGAGCTAAAACAACCTGCAGCAACATAAAGCCCCAAAGAGAGCAAAAAGTTCTGCAAGATGCTGAGATCTAACTTCCTATTAGACCTTGGCCTACTGCAAGGGAATGACAGGGAAACTTATTCTTGAGGACGTTGGCATTGTCAAAATGTGCCGTGTCACCGTGTGAGTGAAAATTCTTTAGTGGGAAAACTTGTGCCATATGCATGCAATTGTTGCTGAGAGGGCTCAGAGCTTTAAATCTGAGTGCTGCAAATAGCAAGGGGGTTTAAGACCTTATCATGATAATTAAATCTAACTTTCTCTTTGTTTTTGTTTTGTTTTGTTTTTTCTCTTTTACACAGTACCCACATGTCACAAGTCAGTAGTAACATTCCTGCTACAGGAGAGTAAGTGTCTCTTTTACGGTTTTGTAGCTGCCTTCTTTGTATAGTGGAGCTTTTTAAAGTATCTCCAGTTTTCCTTCGGTTTCTCTTCAAGGGTTCTTAGACAAGCAAAATAAAGACAGTGTTTCCCAAATCATAACATCTGCAATGATAGATCGCTTCTTCTGAAGAATTTTCAGGCTCTTGGTTCTTTCCTCACAGTGTGCTTACAATGTTTGGGTTAGGCAAGACTTGCACACGTAAAGAAACCATTCACTCTGTGTCATCCTTCTGCTCTTGATTGCTCCTTTTTGTATCCCAGCAGAGGACAGGGCTTGACCTCACTACCATGCCTTGGAGTAGCAGAGCTAATGAGTTGGCTGCCTTACCAGAGCTGGAAATTCCCAGTGAGTGATGGTTTTGCAGAACTGATCCTTCAAATATGTGAAACTCAGCCATACTTACTTAGTTAAACCATGTGGGGCTTTGCAGTTACTAAAATCTTTTGACTTTTCTGGGAACTGCAGTCTCAACAGACTTAGAGCTCTAGCAACTTAGCAATAACTTTTGTAAATTCTATGCAGAAGTAAGCCCAGGTACAGGTTCCCATGCTCACAGCTGCTCAGTTGAAAATTAACCAGCAAATTCTGCAACTAACTTTTTAATTAAGGAAAAAGCACTAGAAGCTATGAATGGACTTTGGACAGGCGTCTTTGAAAAACACATTCTTCAGCACACTACTTAACACATTGCAGGAAACAGGGATGAACATAAATATGTTTCCAAATGGTCTTTTCATTAATAAAAAATACTTGGGTTTTGCCCATTAAAAAATCCTATTGTGAAGGAAGGAAATATTACAAGAAAATATCAGTATTGTAATGAAGATTTGATAGTGTTGAAAGTTCAAGTAGTCTCACATCTTCAACTGACGCAACTGCAGAGGGTCCCTTACTGTGGCTTGTGTGGAAACACTCTTACTGCAAGTGGGCATGATGATGATCTCACACCAGAGTAAGTTATGGCCAACTGTGGATGCATTCGTAGCACAAGAACAGTGTGGAACGAGCGTGAACTAAGAACCAAATCCATGCTTGGTCACCTGGTTAAAGTATATGAGGAGCTTATATTGAGGTACTGTTTGCCTGTTCTCATCCCTCAGTGATCCTTTGCCTTACCAAGCTTGGACTGCACAAGAGACCTGACTGGTGTGAGCATGGCAGGGTATCAAATACAATTTGAATACAATTTGAGGGTGAAAGTTAGGCACCAATGTCTATATATGAAGTAAGGAAAAATGTCTGATTTACTGAAGGTTCAAACATCCCTAAAATTAAAAAAGAGCAAGATGAATTGTGAAGGCTCAGCTCTTCTGAGGGACCTCAACATCAAAGTGATGATTTGGGATTAGCTTTTTGCAGTGTCACAGCCACAGGACATGTCATACTGCCTTGCCATCATAAAACAGAATCCTCAGATACCCTTGCTTTATTTAATGTTGCAGAGAGGGAGCTCCACAGAGTCTTTGAGCTCAATTGACCTTATTTTTCGGCTTGACAGGTATTTAGAGAAGACAATCCGCTCAGCCGTGGAGCAGCATCTCTTTGATGTTCATGGCTCAGGCGGCCAGAGTTCAGAGGACTCTGAATCGGGAACATCTTCAGCCTCTTCTAATGTGTCTGCCAGGCAGAGGAGGCGACATCACAAAGAGCAGGAGGAAGCCCGGAGAAACAGAGACATGTACGAGCCTGACTTCTTTGTTTTGGAAAGTATATTTGATTAAGCGTGCCCTAGCCGTGCCCTTTTATCAAGGCAATGCTTAGCTCTGTTACAAAGTTCACTGCCCCTTGCCCTGAGCTGAAAGTGCAGAGTGGGTTGCAGTACCCGTGCAGCATCCATTGCATCAGCCAGAGCTGGGAAACATGGAGTTTATTATAGGTCATGGAGTGGGACAGTGTGATAAGAATCTGGGTTTTTTATGCAGTACAGTAGAATTTTTACTTAGAGTATTTGGAATGGTTTGATTTCTTGCAGTAGTGGACATTCCCAAGCAGTTGATCTTGTTGCTTGTAACTTTCTTTAGATAAAAACATTGGGTTTAGCTGTTTTTCTGAATTCAGGACATCTTGAAAAATAAGATCAAGTTCCCCTTTTATATGTGGAGGCACAGCTTACGTTTAGGTTTATTAAGATTTGGGAGTTTGTCTGAAAGCAGGAAAATCTTCCTACTGTTCAATCAGCATTTCAAGAAATTCTGTCCACCCTTTTACACAAAGTTTAAATATGATGTAGTGGTGAATTTTGTTAAATGTCCATCAAAGAGTAAAAATAATACCTATTTTTCCTTTCATATTCCTCTACTTGTGGCATACACTGTGCAGTACAAAGGTATCACCACCACAGCTGTAAATGCTTAACCAAGGCATCTTTGAGGAACTGTAGCTACAGACGTTGCAAGGCTATGATCAGTGCTTACACAGCTTTAACACAGCACTAGTTCTCGTAAAGCATGTGTATACTTGACTATAGTATTGGATTGCTGGGATTTCAAGTCAGAATCCAGAATAAATGTGTCTCTGTTTTTTTCTGGGTGCTGCATTCCCCAAGTCCTTTTGGATCTGCACCTTTTTATACAAAGCCACTTTTATACAGGTACATAACTATCAGTACCTTGTGTTACTATCACACCTATGCTGTTTCCCAAAATGTGTCAATGCTACTGTTGTAAAAAAGCCATAGTTACCAAATGAGAAGCCATTCCCGGACTGAATGAAACTATGCTCTGAAAATGGATGGGGAAATTAGCACTTGCAAGTCACCAAATACCTGGCAGAAACTCTGAAGTAGTTTTTCTTGTTCAGTAACCCTGCTGACAGGCTTCTCAGGTAAGTAGGTCAGAGACTGGCTAGTGTACGTGTTGGGAAGCATACAGCACTGCAGGGCTTTTTTTACCAACATTGTGTTACAGAGCTTCCTTTAGACGTGGCTGACACGGTTGCTCAGGTTCAGTCTGCAGGCTGGAACCAAGGATTGAAAGCACATCAGAAATTTTCAGTGCTGGCTGGGGCTCAAATGGTCTTCTTGGTTGTCTTAGGTTAGACTACTGGACCGCCTTTGGGTGAATTATCAAAATCCAAAACCTCTTTCTGTTGTTGTGAGTGACTTCATCTCCTCGCCTCGTGATGGGTCACAAGAGGATTTGTAATGTCACAAGATGGGACTTTAGATAGGAAGGGCATTTATCATCAAAATACATATATGAGCTGCCAGGCTTTGCAGATTACGTGATCTGCAGGCTATGAAGGTGTAATTGATCTTCTTAGGGGTTTTTAAAAGCTTCCACAAAGGTAAATGTGTTATCTTACAAGTTTAATCATAGATTTGTAATACCTCTTTGTATCTCTCTTCTACCAACAAATCCTAGAGATTCGTGGTCTAGAAAATCACCAAAACTTTCTGGGTTTGTTTCTGATCTCAACACTTGGTCATTCTGGCACTGTCCAGATGCTGCAGCATAACTGTGTTGTTGCTTTTTGGTTTTGTTTTTTTTTGTCACATCAGTGCAGTCTAGATAAATTCTCCCACTCTTTGTGAGAGCAGGCTTTGGAATTGCACAGCAATGTGTAAGACAGTTGCACATACAACAGTTAGCAAACATTGTAGTTTCAATGTCAAGTGTAAGCAGCCTGCCTTTAGCCTCCAGCACGGTCAGATGTTGAAGAATGGAGTATATTCTCCGGTTTCCATAATGTAGTGAAGTATTGTGTATGTTCATCTTCATTATTGCACAAATTAGAGGTAAGAATACTAAACAGATTGTGAAGGGAAAACTGCATGCTGAAGATCTAGCAGTCTAACTGCAGGGCAAGATAAGCCATACACCAGGCACCTGGAAAACATATGTGAACCCTGCTAGCCTGGAGTCCCAGCTAGTGCATCACGTGCTGACAGAGCTGAACAGTCCTAACAGCTGTGTTGCCTCTGCAAAGGTGCATTCCCTTTTCTGTTTTGTGTCATTCCCAAACAGGGGTCAAACATCTGGCTAAAGCCGCAGTCCTGCTCTTGCATTTGAGAATTTGAGTAAGAGGGCAAATTATACAGGGTCATGTGCCAAAGGAGATCCTTGGACTGCAGCTGTGAATCACTTTTCTAAATTAAAAGCATGTGTCTCAAAGGAAAATATGTTGCCTATTCTGTATAAAAATACCACAGCCAGCTAGGAGCTAGTCCAGCTTCCATGTGAAGTCACTGGGATTACCAGTGTTTGCCTTAGTGGGAAGTTAATCAAGTCGCAAAGGTTGATCCTCACAGCTTTCTCACCTGAAGTATATACACCTGGCTTTCACTCTTCAGTGGGCTTTAGCATGGCAGAGCATGTGTTACTGCTGCAGTAGGAAGAACCAGAGATACAGGTACTGTATCTGGATGTTTCTGGATCTGCAGCAGTCATTATGATGCATTTCTCTGTTGCCACCATAAATGTAGCAGGTGAGCATTGTAAACACCTTGTTGTGATGTGCCTTTATTTTTAGGGAAGTCGTCAACAAAGAAAACATTCCATCTGGATTTGGCAATCTTGAAGACTGTATTCTAGCTGCTCAAGAAGTAGAAAAAATGCAAGAAAACAGCTCTGGATACCTTAGTGAAAGGAATAAACCAAAACGGCAGAAATCCAGCACCAAGCTCTCAGAGCTTAATGACAACCAGGACAGTCCTGTGGTAAGCTGGCCCGCTGTACTGTACCATGCCTAGTGGGAAAAAGTCTTTTTTATTTCTGTGCACATTTGGTTCCCTTGAGTAGCCGTTTTTTGCCTACAACACAAGCATAAGTGACTGTTTGGAACTGTAGGGAACACTGGAACACACACTGGTAATCTTTGTGATGGAGGAGATTGAATACTGAGAAGTCATATTTCTGTTATGACCCTCTTATTCCATCTAGTAATTTTCTTCTTCCACAACTTTTTGCCTCTTTTTTTTTTTATTTTTTCCTCTGAATACAGTGAAGCATTTTGGAAAGACAAAAAGGAAGTCTTTTTTCCCAGTTTTTCAAAAAATTTTGCATATAGGTTTACTTGTTTAGGGCAAGTTTATTTTTTCATATTCCTGCTAAGCTCTGAAAACAGATCACAAGTGACTTCTTGGTAATGAGATGTCAAAGGTGTGTTATGCTTTTTTTTCCCCTAAAGGCTGTAGTGGTACTGTGGCTTTGGCAGTTTGCAAAACACATTTGGAGTGTGCTGGTCAAAAAGACAATCCATCTAGCTACCTTTTATTTATAAATGGCACTGATACAATGTCCTGAATATCTGGAATGCTGTTCACTTTGTCCAGCATATTCTTGTGTGATCTTCCCAGTAGAAGACAGTTGGCCAGCTTTTACAAGCTGTAGAATAAAACTGATGCACCCTCCTTCCCTCTCAAGCAAACCAGACACCAGATATAGTGTCAGCAATTAAGAAACTGTACTGTGCTTTGGCTCAGGGTCTGCAGACAGTGTCAAAAGTGCTGCGCATCCCAGCACCTGGCACCAGGCATGCATTACACAGCTACTACTAACAGTGAAAACTGTCTGAAAAGACTGTCCTTCCAACCTGTGGAACATTTCCTTCAGCTGCACTTGATTAAATTTTAGAGCCTGCGATGAGGGAGTTCTTTAATGCGGCACTGTGTTGGGATTCGTTTTGTTCCGGTCACAAAATAGGAACAGTTATAGGTTGCGCTTGGTTTTAGTGCTCAGTATCAGTAACCTGCTTATATGATAGACACACTCTCACTTTGGGTCTTTGCTTACAGGAGTGGACTTTAACATAGGCAAAAGTCAAGTATCACAGTACATTAGAGGTTTGAAAGGACCTCAAAAGATCACCAGGTCCAGGCCTCCTGCCAAAGCAGGATCACTTAGAGTAGTCCACACAGGAATGCCTCCAGACCGGTTTTGGATGTGTCCAGAGAAGGACACATTCACACAACCGCTCTGGGCAGCCTGTTCCAGTGCTCCATCAACCTCACTGTAAAGAAGTTTCTCCTCATGGCAAGGTGAAATCTTCTACATTCAAGCTTGAACCTGTTGTTTCTTGTCTTTTATTACTGTGCACCATCCCAAAGAGCTTGGCCCCCTCCACTTCTACTCTTTTCTGCACCTCTTCTCTGTGCCTGTGGAGTGTAAAAGTCATTTAAATGTAAATTAGAATTTGAGTGGGGATTTGGGTAAAGAAAGACTGACAAAAGTGCAGACCTGAAAAATGTATGTGAAGTCTTAAAATGTCCTCAATCTTACCTGTGTCCGTTGCACTTTGCCCTGCCCCTCATTTTTGGGTCTCTTGAGAGACAAATGCTGAAAGAAACATAAAATGGAGTAACCTTGCACAAAACCCACTTTGTCCAAGATGACTGTGTAGTTTTTGCTTGGTTTGCTAGAGCAAGTGTTACAGTGGCTGTGTTAACTGGGACTATCGTTATGAAACAGCTTGCACAGAGCACAGCCTTTCTGAAGGGTAAAGGCTGCTTTTTAAGTTTTCATGAGTGCACTTTTTCATACTTGCACTTCAGAGATTGCCAGCAGGATGTGTGATTGTTTAGCTTTCTTTTGGCTGCATCTTTACACTTCAAATAACCGAAGTTAAGCTACCTGCTTGGAGTATCAAAGGACATACCCTGCACCTTAACATTTACTAATAGACCTTCATCACGTAAACAGGTTTGTGATGTTGCATCTTCTTAGTCACCATTTTCTGAGCCTTCCTGCTTTTCAAAGCCTACAAGAATATGTAGGACAGTGTGTGGAAGCTCTCCTCTTAGCTGTCCAATTGCATCTGACTCAAAAGCATAAGTCAGCAGTGGAAAGTGTCAGTTCCACTTACTCTCCTGAGCAAGCCAACCACGAAGCATTAAAACCTTATAACTGCATTTCAGATACATGATAGCCAGGTACCAGTCTGACTTGATGAATCGTAGTATGCAAGGTTGAAAGACTGCACAGTATGCAAGGCTGCAAGACCTTATGGGGCTGGAGGGAGAGGGTTGTGCCTGCCCCAAGAAGTCTGTGCACGCTGTTCACAGGGCCAAAGCAGAACCCACGTGCCATTTTACTGACTGACTTCCTCCTACTTAAGAGGGACTTGCCTAAAAACCAGGGTAGAGAACGTCCTGGACACATGGCAACGTGGCTTATCTTCACAATTCTTTCTCAAAATCTTAAAGGACACCAGTGCTAATGTTCCTAATTGTAGCCAAGACAAATTTCAGAACAAGTTGTCACAATCGAGTGGATTTCTTGCTCTACATTCACATTAGTGCAACCTTAACATTACCTCTGTGCATGTGGTAGTGTCTTTGCATACTTCTGCCTGCTTAAGAAAAAACTAAGCATGGATTTGGCTGAGAAGGGGAGTATTTTCTTAAGATAAGCATAAGGAGTTTTGCTGGTAAGATGATGATGCTCTCAAGCTCAGCCTGTCTGTCAGTCTGTAAAATGGGAACTGGTGCAGCATTATTCTGTTAGACATTTTGAGGTCGACTAATGAAACAGATAAAGCAGTGAGCAGCTGGGGGGTTTTGCAGGTTGTGGACAATAAAGTGTGGGGGGTTGATTTGTTATAAATGTGCAGCAGGCAGTGGTCTGATTGTTTGGGGTTTTTTATAAGTTCTGATGGATATTGGTGTATCTGATCTGTTTAACGGCCTGCAGCTTGAATCTGTTTCTCTTATGTATCTCACTGCTTTAACCGTATTACAGAGTATGGAAAGCTTTAGCTCATCCAGGCCTATAGACAGAACAGGACCTGATGACATGGAAATTTTATCTGAAGAAAGGTAATTTTGATTTTTTAAATTTTTTTTAAAATATATTGTATGGGGTTTTGTTCCCCTGTTGTTGTAGTACAGCCTAAGAGATTTTGTACTGCAGGCTGTGAGGATGACATTTAGTTGTGCTGCAAAACAGTGCCACCCACCATGATAGCGTCAAAGTAGAACTGTATTGGAGGCCCTCTGTATGTTTCATGGGCTCTGCCCAGCAGCACATGCCATGAGGACTCTTCTCCCTGCCTCTTAGGAATGGCACTGCAGATGTTGATGGTGCAGAATTCAAAAGAAGTCAGCTGTGATGCACCTGAAGCAACACTCTCCACACAGGGGACAGCAGGGCCTGTCTCACCTGCCCTCTGGATTAGGAGTTTTGATTGGGTTTTGATTGGGAGTTTTTACTCTTTTGCAAGAGCTGTGCTCTGCTTGCTTCAGACGACAGTTTCTCACCACAGTTAAGTTTATTGTGAAGGTTGCATTGATTTGAAATAAATTACATGACACTTTTCACAAATAGCTCCTGAGAGAATGCAGAAATACATATTTTAGCAGCCTGAGACACTGCAGCCCAGTGTCCCTTCATTCACTGAATGATTTAGTAAGCGTGAAGCAGTGGCAAGAACCTAAAAAGCTGTACGTGCAGAAGTCTTGCTTGGTTTTGTTACAAGTCTGGTTTTGTGTTTGTAATGTTGGCTTTGTTTTTGTTCTCTTTATAGCAAAGAAAGTGAAAACGACGAGGTTTTCTTCACACACCCTCAGGTTGGTATTTTTTGGGTTTTGTGTTTCGGTTTTGTGGTCTCTAAATGGGCTTTTTAATTAATATAAGCAAGTAGTTAGGCATATAGTTCTGTGAAATTCTGTTTCTCCCAGAGAAATGGAGTTAGCATTTGCTCTTTCTTCCCCTTCCCCCTGCTTTGTATTCACATAATTTAGGGAGCCTCTCCACCAATGAGAAGCTTGGAAGCACCTGCTTCAGTCCCTTTGATCCCTTGCCAAAAAGGGAAGCATCGGTAAAATCAGCTCTTAAAGCAAAGTGACACCAAGTTCCCTTATTAATCATTGCAAACACAGTGTGTTATCTCCCAGAGCAGTAAGATTCTCTTGTCCCTAAAATAATTTGGTCTTTTTATTTATTTATTTATTTTCCCGATGGGGCCTGTTGCCTTTGAACAAAGGTGTCTGTGATCCATTTGTCTTAGAAAACTGGATTGTCTCCTGCTTCTGAGGGTTGGTGGTTGGGATAAGATTTCAGAAGGGAAAATGTGATGTTCATGGCAACACTTTTTTCATCAGCTTTCCATTTCTGCTCAGCAATCATCTGCATTTGCTTTCTGATGTTTGTTATCTAACTGTTCGGCAAAGCAAAGGTCAGGGTTGGGTTAGATGAGCACCTTTGCAGTCGTCAGTTCATTTGGGTTTGCTAGAAACAGCTCCAGACAGCCTAGTATTTAAAATACCTCTCCTTCAGTTTGCCACTCGTTATAGAGGAGCACAGTAAAACGGCTGTGGACAATGTCTGGTTTCTTTGGCCATCTGGAATTAGCTGAGAACTGAGAGAATTTTATGCTAGCTCTTTCTTGGGGTCTTGTTTTGTGGTGGGGTTTTCGTTGGTTTCTTTTGTTGTTTTTTGGGGGAAATTGGGGTTGGGGGTTTTGGGGGTTTGAGGCTTTTTGGTTGGCTTTTTAACTAAAAGCCACTATGCATTTGTTGCCTTTGAACAACTTTTTTTCTGGTAGATATTATTTTCACCTAGCAGGAAAGGTAGAAGAGATTATTTGCTAACAGAAGGGCTCTGCCCAGCTGTGTTGTTGGGACAACGAAACATGTAATCTGTGCAAGCGGTGTTTGGTGCAGCCTTTCATCACTGCTCTGACTGGGTTTAGATGGATCTCCTACTTTGTTCCCAGAGGGTCAGTAATCCCCAGTGATCCTGCCCTTGCTTGTGAGTTGTGTTTTCCTGACTGTGGATTTTGCAGCACCTCGTGCCTCACGTACCCACTTGCACCTGGAGAAGGTGCTGTCACTGCCTTGCCACACAATACTCCCATTAAGCTTTTAAATTCTTCTGGGGAGGTATATTTCAATATGAAATCATAATCTTAAAATCTCCTGTAGGAAGAATCTTAAAATTTAGAAATTTAACTGCAGTAGAAGACACAGCTTTAACCCACAGATTGTATAATACAGGAATTACAAGGTCAAGAAAATGCTACATTCCTGTAGGGTAGTTTTACATTCCTTGTCCCTTATAAGCATTTTACTTTGGGCAGCTTAAAGACATGCCCTTTGTAACAAACAACTCATTCAGGATGAGGAAGGGGCAGGGTGTTACTTACTCTTTTCTCTTTATCACTCTGTTTGCAGTCTTGAAGATACTTGAGTAAGGTTATTTGGAGTTTGCCATAGCTGCCAGTTGTGCAAACTCAGGTCTCCATGAAGCATTGAAAAATACCTTGAAACATGTCCCAGATGAATTCTCAGTGCTTTTGTAGCCTTCATAATCTGCTCTTTGAAGTAGCTAAGCTCCAGGATGTAGACTGTGGTTTGAAAAACACAGGTTTCTGGTACCCAGATTTTGATAAGGGAGGGGTGTTTGGAATTCGTACCAACACAGCAACAAGTGTAGAGGGGGATTGGCGTGACTCAGGAGTAAGGCAGCAGAATGGCTGCATTCTTGTACGAGATTGTATTGCCAAGAGGTGCTTAGGGTTGCTTCCTGCTTGTGCTTGTGATGGATAATCAGGTATAGGGGAAGTAAGCCTTTCAAATAAAATGGATTTGAATCTACATGTAATTGAACAGAGCACAAGTTTCTGATCAGAATTCAGAGTTTTCTCTTGCCATTCATTTCTAGGTGCTTGAGATACTCTTTAGGCTGAATCTCCTTCAGAGCAGGGAGAATGAAAGCAGCTGATGTATCTCTAACTTATTTAGCTCTGAAGTTGCTGTACCTGCAAACTATGGCTGCAGAAGCAGCTTCCAAAAAAGCAGAACTCAAGTGCCTAGTTTGAAGATCGTTGTTGTGGTCATGTGTGTATACCCACAGTGCACTGTGACTGCCAGCTGCTACTGCAATAATCAACTTGCTGCCCCTTTGGTTGTAAGAAGTTGTGGCATGTCCACACCTAAAGCACAAGTGTTCTGCCTTATTTCGTTCTTGTCCTGGAGATTGACAACTGGTTGCATTAGGAAATCAAATAGGAAAATAAGCAATGGGAATAATGAATTAGCTACCACTCTGTGGGTTTGGAGTGTTAATGCAAGGAAGGTTAAGCATCTACTTCCTTGAGTCTCCTGGGTTTCAGATTGCCTAATGATTTATTCATTGTATTAAAGCAAAGAGAGGAGAGTAATTGGCTGTGGGCACAGCACAGGCCTGTTTTTAAATAGATTTAAAATACTTCCAACAACTGAAGTGACTTTAGAAGTAAGAAGACATTGCTATGACCTTTCTAATATATCTATAATGGAAATGTTTACCCATCCTAGGAAGTACTTATATTTGCCAAAGATGTCTTTTAAGAGTCTTAGTAAGCAGGAGATTGTGTGCTTCACAGAAAGATGTTGAACTCTCTAAATAGTATCAGCAGTGGTGACAAGATGGTATTTTCAGGTTCCTCCCTTTGAAATTGCTAAAATCTAGATCAATTCCACTCTTCATGCTTCCTGATGTTACTAAGAGCAACACCTGTTTTGAAACTCAGTGCTTTATTTCCTTCAGCCATAAAATACTATGCTGCCAATTTAAATGCAGTTTATCAATTGGCACAGTTTGTTCTTTAGTGAACGTAGAAGACTGCCTGTTTCTGGCCACAGTCTTTCTGTTTGTAATGTACACTCACTGTTTAGGTCCTGGCACAAAATTTGTTACTGGACCTTAAAGAAATACGTGAGTCCTCCCCACCTGGAAGCAGCTTGAGAAGATATTGAGGGGTGTATTAGCATTTTTCCATGGACAGCTCTCACAATAAACATTTTTGTAATCAGATTTAGTGTCAAGCTGTATGAGTTATTAGTGCTTGGCAAACTGTGCTGTCATGTTTCCTTTTGTTAAAATGTTTCAGAAAGGCAACTTATTGAAATGAAAAGGAAATGAAAACCATATACAAATGCAACGCAGAACATGCCTTACAAACACCGAGGTGTTCATCACCCAGGGTTTTAGAACCATAGAATACCTCAGGTTGGAACTGACCTCAAAAGATCACCTGGTCCAACCTTTCATGGGAAAGGGTGTCTAGATGAGATTATCTATCACCCTGTCCATTTGCAAGGATTGATGGGATTGACGCCAGAAGAAAATGTTTATTTACATGATTTGTCTGCTGGGCAGGTTTTTTCCATCTGTGCATGAGGCTAACTTGTTTTCCTCTGCCCATGGCGGGGGGAGGGGGGAACAACAACAAAAAACCCACAACCAAAACATACACATACAAAAAACCCCATCATTAGCTTTATGCAGATGAAAAAAGTCAACTTAAGTGTGCCTTACTGGTATAGACTAACAATATCGAGTTAGTACATTTTGCCCATGCTTCTGGGTTCACAGGTAAAATACATCCAAGTGTACCAGTTATTTTCTGCATATGCAGAAGTGCTAACTAGATTATCAAAATACCTGGGGGGGGGAATTTGCATGTTGACTACCTTCTAGCCTGTATTTGAGAGAATTATGCTTAAGCCATTCTTACCGAGATCAAATAGTTCATGTAGTAATGTAATGCTGTCTGTTTGGATAGCTGTATGTTTGTCGGTGGATGTACACATAGCACACTACGTGTTTATGTACATGCTTTACGCTTCCTTTTCCCTACTGCCCTCTGTGATGCATTACAGCTAATTTATTTGAGAGTGACAAGAATGCTCATGTCATCAGGCACTGTTACAGGCAGCACACACTGTGTCTGGATTGTGGGAATGGCAGTGATTTCTGCATAAGTGCACACGATGTGTGGTATGTGCAGAGGTGAACAGTGGTGAGACAAACAGCAGTTGCTTCTGAGTAGTGCTAAATGAATCATTTACTTGACAGGATTCTGCCTTCTTTTTTTTTTTTTCCTTCTTCCCCCCCCCCCCCCCCCAAGTCATTGGATGCTTGTGTGGATTTTTTGGCTTTTTCCCAGAGTCCACACTGCTTCCAGCTGAGATGCCAAACCCCACTGCCGTTTGGATTTGCGCAACACTGCTTTAATACCCAGAGCTCCTCCATAAATAGTTCTGCTCTCCCCACGCCCAGCTAGAAAACAACGACAGGAAATCGGGGAATGTGCAGCCAGCACAGCTTAGCTGGCACTAATTGATCTGAGCCAGCACAGCCTGCATGAGAGCATTCATGTACGTAGCCTGCACTGCTTGCTGTCTGCGGCTGCTACCTCAGGAGCTGCGGTGCCTGCGTTTAGAAGACACCATATTGCTGCAGCCTTACAACAGCAGCAGCTTTTTTGTTGTTGCTCCAAGGAGTTACACTCCTGTAGGACGAGTAGGCAGCCATCCCCTCTCTCTCCCCCTTTCTCCCTGCCTTCCTCCCTCCCTCTTCATCCCAGTCGATTACTGGAGGCTTTTTCAACTGTATGCAGTTGTCAGGGCAGGCAGTCTCGGGAACATACAGTGGCTTTCTAAAGGAGGAAAAATCCAAGGAAGGCAGATGGACAGATGTTTTTGCTGGTGTGAGTGAGCAATTAGTACATAGGGGTCACTGAGCAGGGGATTTGGAACTGGAAGCATCAGAGCCTATTTGTTTGGACGTTTTTAGCTAAAGGTGTGAGCTTGCTGCTGTGACTGCAGAGGTGTTTTTTCCCTCTTCTGCCTCCTCAATTTTTTTTTTCTTCTCTCATTTCTGTGGGTGTATGGGAATATAGCTGACTTCAAGTATGAAGATTCAAGAGCATCCAAACATTCCTGAAAACAAGTTGCAAAGAAATCAAGATGCTGATGACCAGGAAAACAGCTTTGTGTCAGAAGTGCCTCGGCTGGATTTGACAGCACTGTGTGATGACAACAACTGGGAAGGTAGGATTGTGTGATGGCTGGTCATAGGAGTGAAATGAGAGAGAGAAACCTGAGTGGGCTGAGTATATCTTTGTGATCATCATGTTCCTTTGCCAAAAACAACAGGAAGTCAATTTTGTCCTGAATATGGAACTGAAAGTCTGGAGAAACTGAAAGTCATATACTAGAATAGGCATTAATTCTCATTGTCACTTAGGGAAAGAGAATTAATTTGATTTATTCTCAAAGTTACTTTCATGTACTATTGAGTCCCTGTGTGTTTCAGGTTAGCTTCTTTCTTAGGTGGCTGCTCACTTGAGTTTAAGATAATGCCCTGCATGTCAAAGAAATTTGGTATTTCATAGTCTAAAAGGAACTTCCTTCTTTCTCCCTTTTCTTCCACTTCAGTTACTGCTTGGAAATAATTATTAGGATCTGAAAAGCACAACTGGGAAAAAAAAACAAAAGACTTTCTCTCTGCTACTCTGTTTTTTGGTGGCTCTCCTCTCCAGAGTGTGCATGCTTGGTTGGTCGTTTGTACTGAGTCACGTAGGAGTGGGAAATCTGGGTGAGCTTTGCAGGTGCTGCAGACTTTGATTTCATTTGAAATTTTGATGAATTGAAGGTGACCAGCATCTAGGATCAAACCCTTCTCCAGTTACTGACTATGTCTCTGTGTACAAACAAGAATTCTTCTGTTAGTTTGTGCCTTAGGAGTGAAAGAAGGAAAATGTATTGTATTTTAACAATTCAAGAGAGGGAAAATGTTACTCTAAAGAAACAATCTCTGAAGAACACTGAGAAGTTGACTTCTCTGCTTCTGCCTCCACAGCATACATGACCTAGTATATTTTGCCTTTCCCTGTAAAAGGAGAGTAGTTATGAAACTTCAGATGTGAGTAAAGAAAACCTGCAGCTGTGGCTGCCTTTGATTCAACCTGACAAGTAGTCACCATGGACAGGAGAGAATTTCTCCACTTGCTTGCTAGGCAGGGATTCCCTGGGTGGCGCCTGGCTGATCAGAATGCCATGGAAGGGCTTCCAGGAGGCTGTGGCCACCTTGTGTTTGCTGAGATGCAAATTAGCACTGCCCTGAGGAGTCTCAGGCCAGGGTGTGCACATCTGTGTTTTCAGAGGCTATGTGTGACCATCACCTGAGCTTCTGAAAACAATGACTGTTTTTTTCTGTCTGGGTTACTAATGGGCGTCATATGAACACAGGAAGAGGAGAATACAGCTTCCTTCTGTCTGCCAATGGCTTTCCCATCATATGAAATAAGTTCTACCGTTTGGTACATCTCCTTCCTCCTAGACATGCTCTTATGTTTGGATTTGAGCTCTCATGCCCTGCAAATACAAAACAGGATTATGAGCGCGTGTGACTCTGCTTGAATAGTGCTTCTCTCTGATTCTTCCTTCCTCCGTTCTGTTCATAAGTGTTTCACAAGAGGGGGTGGACAGTTGCAGAATAATCAGCTGTTGGGGGTGAGAGAGATGTCATCTTTTAGAGTACGTGCCTTCCAGAATCCCCATTTTGTTGGTGCAGATGGAAGAGCAGCAAAATGGTGCCTTCTGTGTCTCATCGAGAAGATACTGAGTCTTTCCTAGCTGTGGATGTGAAAGCAAGCTTACAGCAGCCACAAAGATGTTAATGCCAACACTCAGACTGCTTCTGCACTTAAAGCAGAATCTGTTGCTGAGACTGGCTTTACAAGGCAGGGTTGTACCACCTGTCCATGGATCTAGCAGCCAGGGCATCCTCCTTTCCCCTGCCAGGTGGCCTGTGTCACTCAGACCTTCTGTAGAATGCGTGCTGAAGCTCTGGTTGCATCCCCGGTGAAAAGGGAAAGGACTGTGCATCCCAATGCAGTCAACACTGACTTATTTATTGCTCTGCTCTAGCAAATTTGGTAGGTCCTTCTCTCAGAAAATTACCTGTTCCTCCAGGCTATAGTTGAGCTGGTCCTCTGTGTCATACTTCAGGAGATACAGAGCATCTAGTGACCAGGGCCACTGCCAGGCTTTCCACAAGTGGCTTGCGAGAACAATTACACATTGAGGGGCTGCCTTCAGCTGTAGCTTTCACTGCATCCAGTCAAATGTTAGGACAGAGCCTTGAAGAGTGGCACAAAATTACATGAGACAGTCTTGTCCATTGACTGGATTTTATTTGTCACTCAAATTCTTCATTGCATTGAGACCACAGCTGCCTTAAATGTTCTCATTCAGTAGCACAGAACTGTGGTAACTACGGCCAGGTGAGCAGGCTGGGACCTCTGCTTTTTATGTTGTGCTAGATGTAATTTTTACCAGTTTGAGGGGTTTTTCTGTTTGCTTGGGGTGTTTTTTTTGACATTCATCACATAGCCAAATCTGTGCACAAGAGCAGAGATTTGCTATACTTCTCCAGGCCATGGTCATTTTGCCTAAAACTGAACAAAGAGATGACAGAGAAATTTGTTTCACAATGCATAGGCTCAGACTCTGCCATGTGCCCACCTTCTGCATCAATCTTGTCTGCTGCATATGGAGGCATATGTGTAGTAATTGTCAGGCTTTAGATATAGTATGCTGGGAGTGAGCAGTGCCCCAGCCAAATGCAAATGCTGAACACTTAGCCTAGGTGCACTTCCGTGGTCCAAGAGAAGTATTTAACTAGTGTGTGTTTGGCAGATGCAAATAAAATAGTTTTATTCTCAAACTGGATGTGAAGCAAGCTGTCTCTGTGAACTGGGATGTCTGATTGGTAGGCTTGCCTGCTAAGCCAGTCAGTGGGTGCCAGCTGAGAGGGCTTGTGAGCAAGCATTTCGGAGCTGCTTCCATAGCAAAGGTTTGTAACTGCTGTGGATTACATTTTAGCTGAGTGCCATGAGCGGGGAGAACAGAGTGTTCCCGCATAGCCCAGCACTGTTGTGCCGATTTCTTACCAAATGTTTCTAATTCAAGCCCAGAACTTGCTATCCTGCCCTCCAGGCAGATCTGGAAGTGTGTAGTGCTGCAGAACGGCGGCTGGCCCTCCCGGCAGCCTGCAGCTGAACAGGCAGTTCAGTCAGTCAGTGCCATGCATGTGATCGCTGCCCACGCCGCCCGATTACCAGCAGCGTACTAAAAGGTCTGTAGGTGAGATTTCAAGTGAAGTTTGCAGGAACATGCACTTGCAAAACAGTCTGTGGACAGTATTCTGCAAACTTTAAAGCTTAAAAAAAACCCAAGTAAGCAAACAAAAAAAAACCAACAGAAGTCTAAACCACAATTTAAACACAGGTATTGCAGCACTGAGACCCTGAAATCCATCTACAAATAGCATTGACACTGATTTAATCAATACCTTCAATGGGGGGGGAAAAACCTAACTAACAAAACACAGAGTAATGCAAAAAAAGTCCAAAGAGTATGGCGACAGGGAAGCTGGATTTCAGTTTATTTGTTTCTATACTGTGGACTTACACACATCACTGTATTTGAGTGTAATGCTCCTTAGCATAAGGGATCAATAGATGATGAACTGCACTGCATTTTTATTACTATATGCAGAAAAGAATAATTGCATTGATTAACGATTTTATCTTGTATTTTTGTTGTTGATTATGACATACTAAAATGAAAATACAAAGCTGACTTGCAAGCTGAGAGATGCTGTCATCTCAGTAACTGACAAGGTGTGGTAGCACTTCGTTTGGGCCATTCTTTTTTTGATCTGCATAGGAAGAATACCTCCTCATATTCGGACAAGGTTGTTATTAATAAGTGACATAGGTTGTTAAACTGAGCTCACGAATGTTTTGGGGGTTTAAACTGCTTTATTCACTTCATTATGAGAGGTTTTCCTGGAGCCTTTCCAGTGGGATTTAATACCAGGACCTCAGGTGTTGTAATTAGTTTAGGGTTTTTAATCTCTTCAGACGTGCTGTAGCAGCAGCTAAGGTTTGGCCTCCTTTGTCTGTCAGAGGCGTGTGTGTACAAGCAGTGTTAGGAGCATGTATCATCTGAGTGACTGCAGAGAGGGAAACAGGAGATGCTTGTGGCATTTTGCTGGCTGTATCTTGGGTGGGATGTGTGTGTGGGCACCCCATTGTTGGCCCTGCAGCCCTCGGTAACCCTCTAGTAAATATATAGTATGAATGATGAAAAAACAGTGAATTTAGTCAGTGAGATAGCTTGGAGCTCACCAATCACACACCAATTTGATACAATTGATCTTCCTCCTTGCATTATACAGGTTTATTAACATCTCCATCCCTGTATGTGGCAGGTTGGCAAAGAAGTTTTTATCACCATAGGCGTATGTGTGGCCACAGAGCTCTGCAGAACAACACCTGGCAGATGGCTGACAGCTTTGTTGAAAGATTAGCTGGTTGTGGGATTTTGAGAGGGAGTGCAGCACTTCTGAAGGACTGCAGGCTCAATACCAGCATATTTCACCACTTCTGCCCCAAGGTAGAAAAGGCTACCTGAAAGAAACCTGCTGACCAAGAAACTGCATATTTTTTCACCCTTTCTGTGCACCGTTACAACCACAGCAGTTAAATATTCCCAAGTGTTCTGTGGTTTGTTTTTTTCTTTTTTTCATGAAAGCTTGTCATTATAGAAAATGAGGGGGGGATAGTACATGGGAAGAATGTGGAGATGAGTAGAAAACTGAGTTTCCCCTGAGCAAGAGAGATCTGTTCGAGACAGACGATGAATAAGGGAACTGCTCTGCCAAGTCAGTTTTCAAAGAAAAGGTGAAACTCTTACGTTCTTTACTGAGATTTTACTCTTCAGTTAGCAGAAAGGGGAAAGGGTGACAGCATTAATCCTGATAGCAGATACTTCAAACTTGAACCATTCAGTCCAGGAATTTAGCAGCCTTCAGAAAAGGCTAACACTTGGATAAATGAATAACAAAAGGTGTGTAGGAACTGATTGATTATGCACTGTCAGAAAAAGCAACAGCTTACCATCAGCAGCCTCCTGTGCATTCCTGCAATCCAGCAATTCCACTGCTCCCAACTGAAGTGCCTGGCACCTGGCCCACTATGAGATAGAAGACAGTTGGTCTACACTTTGGTTTACTTTGTGATCTGATGTCGAGAAAAATCCACAATTCTGCATACCAAAATATGTTCCTTTAATTAATTGCTGTATTGCATTGGGGCGGGTGGGGGTGGCCGTAACCATTTCATATTGATTTTTTTTTTTCTTCTAAACAGTTAAGACATCAAGGGAATTAAGTTACCTGTAGAGTAAGGATTAAAACCAGCTGATGTTCTCTGTCAAATCTCAGACTTGTTCCTTTTAAGACTTTTTTCCCTTCTTAATGCTTTGTATTGTGAGTTTCTGTCTGGGGGCAGTATTTTGAAATCAACAAACCAG
Organism: Dryobates pubescens; assembly: GCF_014839835.1. NCBI lineage: Eukaryota > Metazoa > Chordata > Aves > Piciformes > Picidae > Dryobates > Dryobates pubescens. Next base: position 46,261,582 of record NC_071612.1, read on the forward strand.
AAAGTATACATTCTTCTGTCTGTGCCAGCTTGCATAAAGTGTTTTGCTGTCTTTTGAGGTTTGATCAGAGGCTCTTTGAGCTGTTAAAATTCCCTGAGTGTCACATGCTATCTGGTATATAAATCCACCTTGGGACAAACTCACATGCATCATGCAAAATTAATAGTGGCTTTGTTAGCTGGTGTGATAGGAGTTTCCTTTGGTTATTGTTAAGCATGCTGCTGATTTCTCCTAAGTTTATTCCATCTATGTAAATCCCATGGAGGTGCAATTTAACAATTGCCAAGGGAAAATTCTGTTTAGAGATGAGGTTGTATTCCAAAAATTAGAGGTGAGAGATGTCTGGAAGGGTCACATGCATCACTTCGGCTCGTTCCTGCTAGTCAGATGTTATCAGATTTGTTCCTTTTGTGTTACTAGCCATTATTTTGCTGAAAGATATCTTGTGAGTCCCTTCCTGAAATTATGAGATTCCGGGAACTGAGTGACACCAAAGTGCTGCAGTTTGGCTGAAGGATTTGTCCTTTGTTTCACCTTCCTTCTTATCAGATTCCTTGAGCAAAGTATTTCAGGTATTAGGAACTGCCAAGGTTGAACACAGCTTAGAAAATACTCTTGTTCCAGGAATTAACTGAGAAAAGTGCAGGCTGCATAAGCCTTCCAATCCATGGCAAAACAGCCTACGTAGACTTGGGACTTGCTTACTTCATCAAAATGGCCTCTGCAGCCCAGGCTTGTATGTGCTTCGCTTACCACAGCACCTGTGAGAGGATCTTACATAGAGACTTCCAGCCATGCCTCTTGGAGGAAGGCATCACTTTGCATGCAGCACCAGCCTCTAAGCAGAGGTGTGCCATTTATATTCCTGTTCTAAGGAAGAAAGGAAGAGGAGGCTGCGATCATTTGACACTGTGTACAGGCCAAATGCTTCCGAGCCTGTCATTACCGAATTGTGGACGATCTTGCGCTGTCCAAGTTGTCCATGAGGAGGAATAACAAACAGTGGGGAGATTCCGTAAGGAAATCCTCGTGCAATCCATTCTGAACTACGAAAATGTTTGCCAAAATTAAAGACTGCTTTTTATTCAAAACCTGAGAACTTCAAAAGTCCTTTCTCTTCCTGGAAGAACAGACACAGGAAATAACAAGTCCATAGCTCTGCAGCTGTTCTGGGAGCTTTCTATAGGGTTTTTGTTTTGTTACTTGACTCTGGAACTATTTGTTAGATTTTTAAGTTCAAAGCCTGGCTCTTAAACTGTCTAATCCTGTGGTGCTAAGTAGGAGCATGCAAATCAGCTTAGTAAACTATCTGAACACAAAATGTTAGACTCCTTATGGCATCTGGAGGGAGTGATCACAAGATTGAGGCGATTGCTTCACTGTAGGCTCTGCTATGCTAATCAGCATGTGAAGTTGGGTTTCCCCATCTCTCTCCTCCATCTCTCTATGGAATGTTGCTTTTATTTGCAGCTGGTTAGATCGTTCAGAGGACCAAATGTTTTCTTACCTTTCTATCATGCTGTTAAGCAGCAGGATTACATGTGAAAGACAAAAAGGGGGGAAATTCAGACTATATTACCATCATTGTTAATTTACAGGCTAGACACCCCATAGAACAAGTAGTGATGCAAGACAGTTTTTCCTTGCAGACTAGGAGCTATACTTACCTTAGTCTTTAAATTTCCAGTTGCAGGCAGCAGGGTTGTATTGTAGTGCTGGAGGCTGAGGGATGACAATTAATGTGCTATTCATTTACAGTATTTGTACATCCTGAAAAAGTCCTCCTGTAATCCAGCTGCCTCCATTATACCTCCATGTGCCAGTAATTCTCTCTTGGACAGCATAACCTTTTCCTCAAAGGTGCTGGCTGGCAATAGCCTTGTTTGGTGTCAGTCTGGGGTAATTGCTGGCTGAGCTTTCAGGAGATTATTTATGCTTGTGTAGAGTACCCACTGTGGCCAGGCAATGCTTTGCGTGGCTTCACACGCTGAACAGATGTCAGTAATGACAAGGAATCACACTCCAGTACAATCAGGGGTCCTTAGAAGAGTTGCCTGGAGTCTGTCCTACGTTTCAAACAAAAACGATAAAACCAGCCTTTGTCTTACTGTTCCCAGAGCCCATCCCCGCTCTTTCCTCATGGCAGCGAGACGGCTTAGACTCAGATGAGGCTCGCCTTTCCCCGCAGGCCGGTCGCTTAATTCGCCAGCTTCTGGATGAGGACAGCGATCCTATGCCGTCTCCTCGCTTCTATGCCTATGGACAGAGCCAACAGTACTTGGATGACACAGAAGTGCCTCCTTCCCCTCCCAATTCTCATTCCTTCATGAGGTGGGTTGTGATTTGCCTGTGCTGACTCTTGCACCCAGCTGTAAAGTTTGCACAGTTGAATCAAGGAGCATCTCTTTGTGTTGTGTATGCTGGATAGCTGTGCTGTGTTAGGTTTCTCTTCCTGCTGACAGGAAGCTGATGTTTTTAGAAGATTTTTTGGTAACTAATTTCAGGGTTTATGGATTAATATCTAGGCAGTTGCCATTGCTCAAAGAGGCTGTTCACAGCATCTTTTGCTATCTGTCATTATGGAGTAGCAGCATAGCTTGCTTTCTTCTGTGGGATTTGCCTTATTTATGCAATGGTTAACTGGCCTTCTCTGCATGAAGATGTACTGTGGCTGTTTGGATAAGTTCTTCCTGCAATGTCTGCTATTCCTAGGAGGCGAAGCTCATCTTTGGGGTCATACGAAGATGACAGAGAGGACCTTACCCCTGCACAACTTACCCGGAGGATTCAGGGACTGAAGAAAAAGATTCGGAGATTTGAGGACAAATTCGAAGAGGAAAGAAAATACAGAGTGAGTCTCTAGTAGTTAAGTATTTGTAGGGAGAGGTGTGCACTAGCAACAAAGAGAAGGGACCTCAGGGAATTCTGTCAGAGGGCTTGAAAGCTTTTATTAAAAAAATAATAGAAGGGGGGAAAAAACTGTTGCTCAAAAAAAAAGTACATAATGCAAATCATCGGTGCAGGACAAGACACTGTGCCAAAAGCGCACCACTCAGTGTGTGGGAATAGCTATGTTAAACCTCTGCTTGCATATTTATTCAAGTTCAGCTAATGGGAAGCACAGTTGCAAGTTTCATTTGTATGATGGTAATCCCAGGACACCAGTGCATTGCAGAGGAGAGAGCAGCAGCCTTTACTCCTGAGCAGGGAATGACAGTTGAGCACTGCTGAGCAGTAGCAGTGTACTGTACTCTAATTATTCATGACGTGCCCTTCCGATGCACAGAAAGCCTTTTAAGGAACTAAAGCTTGAGTCTTTTTTGTTGATCTAAACCACAAAGGATTGTACTAAAAGGATCTTGCCTGTAGTACAAAAGATTGGAAGAAACGCTCAGAGCTTGCTCTAGGCTAGCAGTTGGGTAATTTAGGTGTCTTTAAGAGTAAGGCAGCCTTTGTTGTGGAGACTTGCATCCTGACACTTCTAGGGAAGTTCATGTTAGCCTTCCTCTCTTTTGGAGGTGCCCTCTTGTTAGGAAACAATAGGCACAAGGATTCCAACGTGCATCTGGCCCTCTGAGCTTCTCCTACAACTTAACATTTGCTACTAAAAGTTTTGTTTTCTGAAAATAAAATCAATCTCATGATGTCCCTAAAAGACAGTATTGTGACTGGCAGGAGCAAATACAGCAAGGTGTGAAATGAGCTGCTCAGAGGTACCAGTCAGAAGCCAGTGCTGTATGTTGGGTCCAAATCCTGCTGACCTCATTTTTGTGACACACGCTCTTTTTAGTGGGTCTTTCCCACTGGTTTCACACGGATTCAGCGTGACTTCTCTTTCCTCTCAGCCTTCCCACAGTGACAAAGCAGCCAACCCTGAAGTGCTCAAATGGACAAATGATTTGGCCAAGTTCCGAAAGCAACTTAAAGGTGAGCAGCCACTACTGGTGCACCACTGGGGGGCACTTGGACTCTGCCTCATTTAAATATGATGCTAGGCAGTGGTTCTGTCACTGTTGTATGCTCAAAAAGGAAAATTATTCATCCTTCCCCAAACATCCCTGTTTAGAGTCAAAACTGAAGCTATCCGAGGAAGACCTTGGCCCTGTTGTGCGTCAGCGCAGCAACACGCTCCCCAAAAGCTTTGGCTCTCAGCTTGAAAAGGACGATGACAAGAAGCAAGACCTGTCAGATAAATCTGCCAAACCTGCTGTGGAAGCAACCCTTGATTCCATCCAGAAGAAGCTTCAGGAAAAACGAACAGAGACAAACCGACCTGAAGATATTAAGGTACCATGCAGGCAGATCAGATTTAGGCCTAAGTAGCTAACGTGGCTACACAGTCACTTGTGAAGGCTCTGTGGTCTGCTACATTCTGTCACAAAGTTTACAACCTTTACTCCTGGCATACTTGTTTTGGTTGCTTTTTCTCTGCCTTTAGTATCTTGGGGGTTTTTTGTTGTTTTTTTTTCCCCTCCCAGAGCTTGGTTTCTACTGAAAGTCATTGAGTGTTCCTTTTCTGATCCTTGTGTATTCCCAGTCATGATTCTGAATGACTGCAATAGTTCCTGCCCTGCGTTTGGCTACTTCTGGGTTTAGGCCCAAAGGCTTTGGCAAATTCTGAGTCTTCCAGGGATTCTGGAGATTGGGTCATCTGTTTAGTTCTCCTTCATTGCAAAGCTTGAATGCTCTTCTCTTGGGACATTTTATCACCACTTTTGAGAGTTTTGCATTGAACTCCGTTAGATGCAGTAATCTCTGAGGGTTATCAGCAGGGAGGTCTTTGTGTCTGATGTTTCTTATTCCTGAGGTTTGGGCAGCCTTGTAAGTGAAGTCCTTGAGTCTGCTGACATGTAAATTGTGCAGTGCTTTGCAAGAGGGGGGCAGACAGCATTATCTTTGTTTACTGGGTCTGCAGAAGATGACTATACACACAGCATGTATTTGGCTGTTTTCTCGAGGTAGCAAGAATCCCCAGCCTGGCTGTTTAAAGAGGGCCTGTGGGAGCGTTTGGTGCTGTGACTGCAGAGAAGGCTTAGTGTTGGGCAAGTTCCGTGGGGAAACTCTGGCAAACCTAAGAAAGTCTTCCTCAACTGCCTGCCCCTTTTTTGTTGGCTTGATCCCCTCTGCATGTCTGCCAGAGCTTTTCATTCCATAACAGGATTGGCAGAAGGAGACCGTCTGACTGCACTTCAGTTCTTGGTAAAATGTGTTTGCGACAGGCAAAGCAAAGATGGCAAACTTTGCAAGAAGTACTGGAGTGTGTCTCAGATTTGGAGCCGGGGGGGGAAAAGAAAGAAAATGTGTTTTATTGTGGAATGTACACTTTGGATCTCAACTGAAAAAGAGCTACCATCATTAAAAGTTGCATAGCTTTGTTTTTTCAAAGCCCACTGATAAGGAGTAAATCTATCTTCTGTTTATAAAATAGCTGTGTATGCAAAGGTTATGTGGCTTTAATATACCTGCATTGTGCATAGGCTGCCACTCACATTAAGCCTTTTTGACAATATAGCCAGGAAAAGAGGACTGGAAGGCAGAGATGAGTCTTCAAAACGCTACTGACAAAATGATACAACTTTGTTTAGGCTACAGATCAGTATTGTTTGAGTCCAGCAATCTGACTTTTTTTCCTCCCTGTTCTCTCTCTGTGCCACTTTTCATAGGACATGACAAGAGACCAGATAGCAGCTGAAAAAGTGGCTCTTCAGAAAGCTTTGCTGTATTATGAAAGCATTCATGGCAGACCGGTATGTACAGGTTTGGGTTTTTTCAAATGTCAGTGTCTTTGTCTAGAGTAAATGATCCTCCTAAAGCTCCTTTGATGTCACAGTTACTAGAACCTCTTGCTGTTCAAACCACATGTGCTCCCTCTAATCCACCTCCCTGATCCTTCACTCCCACTGCCACTTTGGAGTCTGTTCTCAGCAGGGTGACATCTGCACGCAGCACTGGGCTTGGCAGATACCTGCAGGAGTGAGCCCGCAGGCTGAATGTTCGTGGTTTTGGCCTCATGCTCACCAGGGCCCACAGCTCCAGTTTGGGGCCCAGCAAACTCACCAGCTTTGCCAGGGTACAGTCTGCATGGAAATAGTGGGGGGTGGTCCCCCATCCAACTGGTAATTTTGCTGTTTGCTGGTATCAATGGCTAACTGGGAGGGCAGGTGTGTCTGCGTTGCTCCTTTTTAGGGGCACTATAGCATGTTTCCTGTGGCAGTCTGCAGAGGGGCACCTGCACCTGGCTATTTGCACAGTCCTTGTGTGCCAGAGGACGCGTGAAACGAGCTGTCTCCTGAGCATCACAGCATAAATTGGGAGGAGATTCTTCCCAATAAATTGATGGGTTTTCCCATGTGCCAGTGGAAGCAAAGGGCCTGAGGTTTCTCAAACGTTTGATCTTAATTCTCTGTCTTCACGAATTACTTTCCTTCATTAAGTGTTGGGTCCTGTTGATCCCTGCCACGGCAGAAACACGCTGGCTTCCAGGCCACTGAGCTGGCTTTGTATGAATTCCTCCTCTTTCACTGATGACATTATATTCTTTAGCTACCAGCTGTATAGGTAAATTAACTTAATTTCAGTGGTGCTAATCCCTTGAGCAGTGGCTTGGGAGCAGCAAATTACTGCTTAAAAGGAGCACTCGTTTAGTGCAGCTGACAAATCTGTCATTCTGCCACTGCATGGGATTCTTGATCCCTTCCTTCTTTTTGATCCTGAATAATTTTCTCCTTTGTCCTTAAAATAGACCTTTTTTTTGTTTTTTAAACTTTAAGCTCCTTAGTTTAGCTCTTCAGTTTAGGAAGGATGTTGACTTGCTGGAACGTGTCCAGAGAAGGGCAACAAAGTTGGTGGGGGGTTTGGAGCACAAGCCCTATGAGGAGAGGCTGAGGGAGCTGGGATTGCTTAGCCTGGAGAAGAGGAGGCTCAGGGGAGACCTTACTGCTGTCTACAACTACCTGAAGGGAGGTTGTAGCCAGGAGGGGGTTGGTCTCTTCTCCCAGGCAACCAGCACCAGAACAAGAGGACACAGTCTCAAGCTGTGCCAGGGGAGGTTTAGGCTGGAGGTTAGGAAGAAATTCTACAGCAAGAGAGTGATTGTCCATTGGAATGGGCTGCCCAGGGAGGTGGTGGAGTCACCATCACTGGAAATGTTTAGGAGGAGACTGGATGGGGTGCTTGGTGCCATGGTTTAGCTGATTAGATGGTGTTGGATAATAGGTTGGACACGATGATCTTGAAGGTCTCTTCCAATCTGGTTTATTCTATTTCTATTTATTGAGTGCTAATATTGTACAGTCACACATAGCATCAACTGAAAACAGGGCAGTTGTATCATGCAGGATTTTTTGTGTAGAATTGCAAAAGACCAGCACAAGGGAATCCACTTAACCTCCCCTTTGTTCTCCATAAGACTGAGTCTGCTGCTTTTACAATGATGAAAGTCAACAGGTGGCATCTCACTGAAGTGAACTCACTTAAATTGTTTCAAAAGAGAGCAAGCCCAGAGCCTAGCTTGTTAGTGTACCTCCTTCCTCCCCCCATTCTGATGCTTTTTTTATACAACTGCTTTTTAATTCCTTTAGTTTTAAGTAAACAGTTTATACCTAGCAACACTGAACTGCACAGCAAGGAAGACTGCATCTCATCAGCTTTTGCTGTTCCCAGCTCCTGGCACTACAGCAGTGGAAAAGTACTGAGAGCTTGAGGAGAATGGGGATAGTTCAGCCAAGTATTTGTTTTTTTCTTAAAGAAATTTAACTAAACAAGAAAACAATGGAGCTCAGTTTTATTGTGTGGCTGGGTCTTTCTGCACCGGTGATAGATGAATTTGTAAAGGTGGGACTGAAGTGTTTTCTTTAAGAAGAGACTGGATGGGGTGCTTGGTGCCATGGTTTAGTTGATTAGATAGTGTTGGGTGATAGGTTGGACTCGATGATCTTGAAGGTCTTTTCCGAGGTGGTTAATTCTGTTCTCTTCGGTTTAGTTAAGCCACAAGGTCTATTTCTGCAGAAACTCTCATGATGCTCTAACAATGTAAGCAATGGTCTGTTCCTCAGCTGCTGCTCTTTTGTCATGTTGAATGTGCCCCAGAGTTGTGTCAAAGGCTCCACTATTCAAAATGTCTGTTTGAATGTTCTCCCAAAATACACTCCGGTTTTGCTGGTGTTACTTACGTTTACCTAGTGGTTTTGCACACAGCTTTGCCTATGTGCTAAGCATTTTTCTATGAATGTTACTTATTTTTTCCATTCTTTAACAAACTTAAGCCTTGGAATGGACAAAAAATCCTTATGTTCTGTTTTGTTTGTTCCTGTACAAAACAATGCTATTATCAGCTTTGAAATTCTTTAGATTGAAGGTTTGCTTCGCAGTTTCTGTTGCTTAAAAAACCCACTACATGGCTACACTGAGGTTATCTAAGCCAACAGTAGTGATGTGCCTCCTGTTCTACTAAGTGCTAGGTACTAATGATACAGATACAGATAAAGCTAAGAAAGCTACCTACTTCCTCTGGGTAGCTAGATAGGGATAATATTAATTTTATATGTATCTACGTGTAGGCTACCCAGTTGTATGTTTGATTTGGGTGCAAAGAAACCAAAGTTGGAGGCAATTTGCTAGCCAGTGCACTTGAATGCAGACATACCAACACAAAACTCTACACAGAGAGGGCTGAGTGACTCATTTGATGCTGTTCACATCTCTCTAATCCGTTTGATTTGCCTACTCAGCAAACAGCCAGCTTGAGGCTGCTGGGTATTGGAGCCCAGCTGTGCTTCAGAAGTGTGGGACATGCGTGCCCTAGAACTCGGACTGTACATCTGTGGGCCCCTTACCAGGCTTGGGGATGTTTGCATTGAACTCAGGAATAAAAAGATCTTCCTCCTCCTTTTTCCCTAGTCATCATCAGATAGCAGGCTTGGTAATCAGGGATGAAAGCAAAGAATCTTCCTCCTGTCAGTCCCTTTCCTGGCAGTACTTAAAGCTTTTCTGCCCCTTGCAAATCAACACCCTCACCTGCTCTGGAGGGAGGACGTAAAGGCTTTGGATGTAAAGGCTTTACTCCAGTGAGAGTCAGCTGCAGACAAAATAAGACCATTCATTTCAACATTTCCTCCTGTCTCAAGGTGTATTACTGTGCCTCCTATTTCTGTTGTAGAGACTGTACAAAGCTCCCTAGGGGCTGACATTGATTTTTTTTATGTGGAAGCTGTTCACATGCTCTGGTGATTAGCAGCAGTAAAAAAATGTAAAATATCTTGAAGAAATAGGCATGACATCAGAGTCAGTTAAAGCTTCCCCTCTTAAGAGCTGTATAATCTAAAGTTAGACAAAAGATCTACTGGAAGGACAGTCACAGGATATGGGTCTGACAGTGCTGAATACAAACCTGATGGTAAGGTTGGTTCTGCTGAGTATTCTGTGTTTGTTTTCTAATCCTGCTGTAGCAAAACATTGAAAAAATAAAAACTCATAACTAGTACTTAGTTGGACAGACTTCCACTCGCCCATACTAGCTACTGTGTGCTAGGTATTCCCCTTTCCTTTCCTGTCAGTACTACTAAGATTTTTGGCCTGGCTTGAATCCAAAAGAAACCCAGAAATCACAGAATTGTCAGGGTTGGAAGGGACCCCAAGGATCATCTAGTTCCAAATGAACACTTGGGAGCTGGTAACACACTCGAGCTAAGAAGGGAATGCAATATGCAGCTAGGAAGAGTGGAGTTAAGGACAGAGCAATATAAGACAGGCTTGGGGTAGGCATCACAGAATTATTCTGTCTTTTCTATGTCACACAGCCCTGGCACCTTCCTCCTTTCACAGTTCTATGATAACTTCTCCCCAGCAGTGGAGGAGGGGTGGAGCACAGGGTTATGGGGTTAAAAAGATGAAGAACTGCTGCCTTGGAAAGGAGAAACAGCAAAGACAGAAGGTTAGCTTTAGTGAAACCTGCAGTTTAACCTTCCCCGGGAAAGTCTCCTTACACTGCAGTATCCAGTCACTGCAGCTCCTTTCTCTTTCCACGGGTCACAAACACAGCCTCTGACATCCCAGCCACAAAGGTGAGGCCTTGTAACAGTAGACACGATTACAAGCACAGACAGCTGCCTCTGGGTCATTTTGTGCTGTGGACATATGATACCTAGGTTGGTCATTTAAGCCACCTGTCTTGTACACCCACATTACAAGGATGCCCCACGGGCACGTGCGTTACAGAGTGGAGTGTCTGCTGCAGGCTTCATGGATCTCACTGCTCTTTCTTTCTCAGGTTACCAAAAATGAACGGCAGGTGATGAAGCCATTGTATGACAGGTACCGCTTGGTCAAGCAGATCCTCTCCAGAGCCAACACCATCCCCATCATTGTGAGTAGAGCATTCTTTTGGGGGCTGTTTCTTTGGTTTCAAGCTGAGGAAAAAGGAATCGCCACACTTTTGCATACAACACAATAACCAAGGCCAAGTCCCAGCCTCCCGTATCGCTCAAAGACCAAGCAAAGGAGTGAATCGGTGACGCACCGTATACTGAAGTTGGGCAAAGTTGGTCAAGGGACTTCAGTGACCACCAATGAGGCACACCTCACCTTGTGTTATTTCTCCTTTTTCCTTTGGGCTGCCACTGTTACTTCGTCATCTTGTGTTTGGCTATAGCCTCACTTCCGTATTCTTACCAATCCACTCTCAGTTGTAGATCTTCTGTGCTGCTTGGTTACACAGGATTGTATGTCAGGAACACAGACTAGTGTGGGTCTCACAGGAGATGGCAGTCTCCATGGTTGAGAGAAAGGGCTAACAATCTCCTAGCTCTTCATTTTTTGTTGAAGAGATCCCAGGAGTGGTGGATATTCCCTTGGTCGAGGCGATGCTTTGGCAAAGAGGGCAGTGCCACTGGCGAGGAGTTCGGTGCACCCCTCTGTGGAGCAAACACACCATCTCTAATGTCAGACTACTTGTGTCAGACACTTTTTAAATATTATTTGATCTAAAAATACACACAGAATACTTGTAGCCTGTCTACAGAAAGAGAAGTGGTTTATCATGGTTGCTGCTTACTCTGTGCTGTCAGGTGCGATCCTTTTTTGCTGTTCCTAAGCAGCACTCATGTCTTGGTTGCTTTTTGTAGATGGCCAGTGAAGTGAGTGGACTGGCACAGCACTATTCAGTGCAGTAACACTGAGAAGCCAGGGGGCTTTTCTGCTAATAGTGGGAGGTGGTCCTGCATTTAAAACAAAACAAAAAGTAGCTCCTTGACTATGCAAAGTATTCCCTAAAAGCTGTGCTATGAAGATGGTGCTGGCGATCAAGAAGGAAGAGACGTGTAGCTGTGTATGCACAGTTTAACACCAAGCTCTCAAAAGAGAGCCCAGGTCCTGTTTAGACACAAAACTGAAATTGCACAGCAGCTAGCTGAGAAGAGACAAGACTGGCGTTTCCAAGCCCCTCGAGTGAGAACAGTAAGAAGCTCATGCAGAGCCAAGATACATTTGAAAATCCATCTCTCTGTCACTAGCTGCTTCAGTGGGAAATCAGGCTCCTGCAGAGTCTAGCTGGGCTTGCACTGCAGCTCTGGAGAGCAAAACAAATGGGGGGTGTGCATGGGCCTTGGGAAGTAAATTGTTTTCTTGCAGCCCAGCTAGTGTTCTAGTGTCCAAGCTTTTTTCTTAAAGTGTTTGGCAGTGATGTCTCTTGCTTGAACAACATCCTGAGAGAAAACTTCCCAAGGTTCAGGGGGTCTGCCAGGCATGTTTTCCTTCTAGAAATAGATTTCTCCTGATGGTGCAGCCATGAGCTGAGAGTGAATGTGTGGGTGAGAATGAGCTGAGAGCAGGTGGTGAAGGAGAAAGGGGTTCATAATGTAACATACTTGTTAACACCTGTCACAGGGTTCCCCCTCCAGCAAGCGGAGAAGCCCTTTGCTGCAGCCAATTATCGAGGGCGAAACAGCTTCCTTCTTCAAGGAGATAAAGGTGAAGACCTCCAGCTGCTAACTAAGTGCTCAGTTTGCATCAGTTTTCCCCTTACACCAATGAAAGAGAATGATTGTTTGATTATTTTTTTTTCACTGCTGATTTTTTTTGCAGTGTCCTCCTGAAAAATCAGTAGCTGCTTTAAGCCTCACCAGTTCTGATCAAATTCCTCCCTTGTCGTAGATAAGACTACAGTATTTCCTTGGCTTTGCATTCTTTCCCGTCCTTCTCCTTCCCCCTACACTTGCCCATAATCTGTTTGATTTTGCTTTTAAAAAAAAAATCAAATCACAGTTACCTTTGTGTGTTGCTTTTTTCCACGCTTTCCTCCTCTCTTTTTAATGGAGCTAACTTGTTTTGTGGTGATTTCTCTCACTCCAAAGCTCTGTGGCTTGCTCACGGCACTGCAGCAGGAATGAGCTCTCACAAAACTAACACTGCCACGTGGAGCCAGCCTGGGGCACTTAGGGGATCCATGCCTGCTCCTGTTCACATGCTTGTTTTATCCAGGGCTCTTTGTCACCACCTCATGAAGGGTATTTCTAACTAAGTCACATGAGGATGAATGTTAGAATGAAATGGTTCCGCTAGGTAATGCTTGGTCAGATTTGGATGGCAAGCTTGTTGTGTTCCTTTCTTGTGCTGCTGTGGGGTAGTAATTCTTTGGTGGTGAAGACTGCTACCATACTGGGCAGCACCCAGCATGGAGCTGGGCCCTGGCTTGCTTCTGTCACCCTTGCAACGTAACAGGGAAAAAGAGTGCTTTGGCACTCGGTGGTTTCTCTTTTGGTCATTTTCTAGCCAGAGTTTGGTTCATGGTGTAAGTACTGCAGCTCTACACATCCAACACATCCAAGGTGATTTGGCATTAGGCAGTGAAAGTACATTACAGTACATTAATGAACTATTCAAGCCATGTATTCCTTAAAACCAGGTTGCAGACTGAAGATGTTACACTGTCATTTGGAGGCTGGTCTATCATCACTGAGCTCTCAGCATTTCCTAGATAACTGCTGGATCAGATCTGCAATAGTGGTCTGGAGGTGGAGGCTTCTGGCTGGGTTTGTTGGTTTTGGTTTAGTGTCTTTGGTTTCCACCTGTGCTTGCACAGAGTCCAAACCTAGAGTTATCAGATAGGGTGATCTCTCATGACCAGTATGGCTGCTGTGCCCAGGCAGCATCACACCAGCTGGACAGTGTTCTGCAGGGAATGCAAACCCTGAACTGTGAAGGTGGCAGCCTTAAGCTCATTAACACTTAACATGCCTATTAACGCGTTAGTGGGGCTCTGTGAAGCTGAACTTGGAACATGGCAGCTTTGCATTGAACTACACCCAGAACTAAAGAGAGGAAATTGCCAAAAGGCCCCAAACCTTGCCCCCTGTAAGGTCCACTGTCAACATTGTGGTGCCTACCCTGATGGTCCCTGGGACACTGTCAGTTTGGGGGTTTTGTTTTGGGTGGGGTTTTTTGGTGGGGCTTTTTCAAGTGTTTGAGAGAGTTGGATAAAAGCTTGAAAGGTAGTCTGAGGTGAAGCCTTACCAAACAGTATCTTGACTATTGTCTAATTTGAAAAAATCCTTGGGAAGCTTACTTGGTGGGAGTGTTGATGATGGGATACTCTGGAGGTTATATTTTTATAACTGTGGAAAATTCAAATGCCTCATGATTGCCTAAAGGTCCCAGCAGGTGCAAGCCAAATGGATCTCATCAATGAAGGTCATTCTGATTCAAGGTGTAAATGCCAGCACAGTGAGGCTTCTGTACAGTGAAGGCCTGGAATGGAAATGGTCATCTAAGTTATTGCTAAGAATCCTTTTAATTCACACCTTCACAGCAGAAGGCTTTAAGAGGTTTCATGACAGCCAGATGTAGTGGTTTTGGCACTGAGGTCTGAACAAGTGAAACTTCCACGCTTTCTTTTCCTCCCATGGGGCTTCTCTTGGCAGGAGGCTCACTCCTGAGCTCTGGTGCCCTGGAGTGAGGCAAGAAGGATGGGCTCATGGACATCTATGGGGAAGACAGCCTGCATCTGTCCACAGGAGCAGTTTGAGCAGTTTGTCAACACTGCTTATGAAAATTGTCCCTTTCCTTTCACTCCAAAAGGGAATCCAGAAGCAACTTGCTCTTCCAGGAAAGGTCATGGAAGCTCCTCCTTTGGTGCCAGCGATATTCCTCTCCAACAAAACTTAAGTGTTTTTAATGCACAGATTGACTTGGCAAATCCTCCTCCATGCCACAGCAGGATCTGTGTTCTGCTTCAGTCCTAGTTGCCCTTACCAGGCAGGGCAGGACAACATGCTTGGGGACTGGTAAATGACAGTGAGCAGTGGTGCCACCTCCCCAGCCCAGCCTGAAGTTGTTTGCAGGGTTTTATACCTTCTGTTTACATCTGCAGAAATGATCTTAAGTACACAGTTTAATCATAAGCTAAATCTTGCTTTAACTTTGACAAGTTTGCTACAGAATTTTCTGAGATGTGTGCAAACTTCTCTGCAGCTGTTATTATGATTTTTAATATTTTTATTTATTATTATGATTACTACTACTACTCAAAAGCTCTCTCCAGAAAGATGTTTTTCATCTCCAAGCCTTCACGTTGGCTGTAATTCTCGGCCTGTGGTTTTGCATTGCATTTTCATAGCCTAGAGCTTTAACTTAAAAACAAAACCCTGGGCAGATTCTGATTCCATGTAAGTGCATGCATTTTTAAACCATTGACTTTGTAGCACTGCAACCTGGCATTGTCCCACTAAATCCAATTTTTGCTTGAATTACAGGAACACTCTCTTAGAAATAATTGAACAAGGAATTGCATGGGGGGGGGAGGCAAAGACAATCGCTTCTTTCAATTCCAGGGCAAGAATGTATTTTTGCATACACTTGGAGACTTCAGTGATAGTAGCCCTCAAAAGCTTTTAGAAATATTCATGTTCTTAGATGCTCCCTGGCAAGAGTTCCATGGTTATAAAACAAATCTATATACACATATATAAGGGACTTGCTGTCCATGCTGGCATTTATTGCCTTCCTGTAATGCTCGTGCCTCATTCATTATGTACGGTTGCAGGTTGCCTTCTAGAAAGTCTCTGTAAATGAAAATTTTGGTCCCTGGTAATGCAAAGGAGTTTGCAACAGTGTGGCAGGTGGAGCCCTACATTTGCAAGCACTATGAATTAGCAAGGAGGCGGTGCAGCGGACTGGCAGATCTTGTGCCCCTATCCATTTTGCAACAAAGTCTGAACACAACCGATTCATCCGTGTACCTTGGGGAAATGGCACTGGGCAGTGTTTCCACTCGAGCTCTTAGTGTATTCCAACCAAATGGTGCAGAGCTGATGTTGGAAACACATTAGCAACAGGAGTCCTTTTAAAGTTGGTCATTCCCCACCCACATCTGGACCACTGAAAGACTGACCCGAGCTGAGCTCCCTGCAGGAGTATTTGAGGTCTTGAATTCAGCCTATAGAGAGAGCTGTTGCGCTGCATCCATTGAGAGACTATTTCACATGTAAAGCTAAGTGGTTCCTCTGTGTGCCAGGTGTAGGGAGGTGATGCTTTAGACAGTTTGCATAATGACTCTCTTGATTAACATCAGAATGCATAAGAACCCTACGTATTGTTCGGTTGCCCTTCTGAGTTGGTGCTTTGGTCGTAGGATGTCTTACTGGTGGTTTTCTGGTGTCCTGTATTGCTTAGCAATTGAAGCGCTTGCTCTGCCTATCCACTCTTCAAACCTGTCCCCCAGTGCATGTGGTGAAAGGAGATACCTCTTTCTGAGAAGGGAACAATGACCTGTTCCGTTGTGGGGGTGTTCTGTCCCTGTCTGTAGGAGGAAGAGGAGGGATCTGAGGAGGACAGCAATGTGAAGCCAGGTTTCACAATTACAATGAAAACTGATTTCAACGTGTGTAGCTTCTTGGATCAACTTGAAGATGATGCTGACGGCTTTGTTTCCCCAGTGGATGATAAGATGCCACCTAGGAGCAATCAGGATATGGGGCTTTCAAATCTCCATGAAGCATCCATGTATGTTGAATTCACAGGCAACTTCAAAGCTATTTCTGGCTAAGTTAGCTACTTTTTGGACAGGAGAAAAAAAAAGAGCTAGATTATTTGTATTTTTTTTTTCCCATTTGTGAACGGAGTCAGAATTTTGTGTGCTTTACTTTAAAACACAATAGGGTTTGGAAAGAAAGTACCCTGACTTGATACAGACATTAGACTTCTGCACTACATAGTAGCTCCCCCTCACCAGTGGCAAACCTTTATCATGAAAACAAGCCTGTGCTCTACAGGGCTTTTCATGTTTTGGAGAAGTAAAGCCGAACCGGCTGTGCTGGTTCCAAGCACCTAGATCTGATGCAAATACACACGGGCTGTAGCCTGAAGTTGTGACCACTGGATCTTGATCCTGTGAAAGTTGCCAAAATCAGGCCCATCTTCAGGCAGACAGCTTCACAGAAGTTAGTGTTGAATTGTGTAATGCACACTTGACCTCCTTAGTTCAGCAAAACAATCCCACGCTGAAGCTGAAGCCTCTGTGTGGAGAGCTTCTCCTTGCAAGTAACATCAGGCTGCCAGCGCTGCCTGCGGGAGCAGTGCCGTTGCCTGACATAGAGTTGTAGATTTACTGGATGTCTCCTGCTACAGTTGTATCTGTATGTATAATCTTGTTCATATTTAAACCCAACAGCCCTGAACTCTTAGAGCAGCTCCAAGAAGTCAGGGAAGAGAAGAAGCGCATCAGAAAGAAGTTGAGAGACTTTGAAGATAACTTTTTCCGACAAAATGGAAGGTAATGATTTCTCATCTGTCTCTGTCCTTCAGCTGCTTTTGATCTGTTTGGCATCTACAGAGACCTGCAAATATGGAAAGCTACCTGAATTGACTGTTATGTAATTAAGTCCTTTCTGCCTTGCCCACCCCTCACCATCACCCCGCAAGAATCTCAGGGATCACAACTTCTTTGAGGGCATTGTCTTAGGGCAGGCAGTGAGAATCACAACTACAAGTTGTGACAATCCGCCTGCCTCTAGCATAGCTGGCAGGAATGATGGAAGCATTTCTCAGTGACAGAATAACTGGCTTTTTCCTAATGATGTATGTTTAGGCTTCTGTCCTGTTCTTGCTTGTTTGTGAGGTATTGAGACAGTACTTGAAGTACTACTGCTTTAGTGTAGCAGGCTTTTTTGTTTTCAGAAAATGTCTTTCATTAATGAGCTGATAGGATAATTTAAGAGTATATGAAAGCATTCTGTTAGGTCTCCTGCCACCAGCCATCATCTATAGAGCTGCTTGTAAAATCACTGAAAAGTTAGCTTATATGAAACTTCTAAGAGAAATCTCATCAGCTGTCATCTTCATTTTTCACAATGGTGCCTGTCCATGCAAATGATGTGATGCCAAGCCAGGAGAAACTCTATTCTATTGTGCTGTGCTAGCAGGCTGACATTCAGGTGTCTCCTGAAATGGTTTTCAACCATTGTGTATAGGCTGGAAGCTTCAGAGAAGCTGGGTGGGCTACAAGTAAGGTTTTGCATTTGGAGCCATGGGATACTGTGTTCAGCCTCAATATGAGTGGTTTTTTTCCCACATAAAGGATAAAACGTTTGGGATTGTTCCCCGATGGGGAGGAGGAGAGGAGCTTCTTTGTAGGTCTTGCTGAGGGTTGGAGGGCAACTATTGAGATGTCTTGTTACAGAAATCCTCATGATCTGCTTGCACTCCCCCTAGGAATGTGCAGAAGGAGGACCGCACTCCTATGGCTGAAGAATACAATGAATACAAGCAGATTAAGGCCAAGCTGAGGCTGCTGGAGGTCCTGATCAGTAAAAGAGATACTAGCTCCAAGGTCATGTAAAAGAGGAGATTGGTTTTGCCATTAAACAAAGAAGAGTGCAAATGGACAAATGGATGAAGCGGATGCAGTGGGAGCCTGGCTGGGGAGAGCTGAGCTGCTCCCTGGGAACTGAAGGGCCATTCCCACAGCTGGCAGGGCGGGCAAAAAGGTAGCTTTCCATCACTCTCAGCACTTGATGTTGCCCACTCTTTCTCCAGGCCTGATGCCCACAACGGAGTTTGCCAGTATAGGAGACATGATGCTGTGCTTAGTGACTTCACTGAAGGGATCCTTCTGTTTTGATTTGCTTACAGATCCTGTAACATTTAGAATATCCAAGCCAGCCACGCTATTATTCTTTCCCCCGGGATATCATAGCAAGAGGCCAAGTAGAATGAATAGTGATTAAATCATCAAATAGCTTCTCCTTTCATTTAACAGACAAGTGCCCTGGCTGCTCCCGCATGAAGGCACAGGTCAGATGATAGCACCAGGACTGTTCTCTTACAGCCAGAGTGAAGATTTGCTCAGACTTTAGACCTGACTGGAGTCCAGCATCCTCTGTTGCTCTAGATGAATGCTGTAAGAATGTCCTGGTCACCACTCAAGAGGGTTTAAAAGCTTTTTTCCCTCTCAGTTTCCTAACAGTTGCGGTGTTACAGTAACACCTTCCAAGCAGAAGGAGCCAGCAAGAATTTTGCTGCATGGCTTATTTGCTTCCTATCCCAAACAGATGCAAGTAATGTCTTCATTTTAAAGGCCAGTTCAAGGTGGGAAGGAAACCAAACTGAGGCCTAGGCAAAATCCAACACAGCAGCTCTAACTCGGAAACCCTTGAGATTTCGTTAGCTGATCAGCTAAATGCTTGGTGTCAGGTATCTGGAAGACATCTGGAAGATCCCCTCACTAGTCCATGTGTGTCATCATCTGACACAGACCTAAGAGTTCAAGCTGGACAGTCCGTGGGGGCATCATACATACTCACTGGCCTGAATTTTGCTTTTTTGTGTACACCATCAGTCAGACTGTGTGGGCAATGACACTCTGCTGGTGGCGACAGAGGATGGACGTTTCTTCCGGGCATGTATGGTGGTATACCAGCACAGAGGATGCTGCAGGGAACTGAAACCGTGGAGCTCTGCCTGTTGAAGATTTTGAGGATTCAGCATTTTTCAAATTTGTTCGTGACTTTCAGAAAAGCAAGTCCTGGGATGCCTGAATCAGCTGCTCACATCACACAGATGCTGCCCGAAGGAGTGAAAAGCAGCAAACTGAGAAACTCACCGAGGAGCTGAGGGCTTGCAGTTCTGCAGTCCCATCTGGGCTTGCTCTCCCACTCCAGAGGCTTGTGTGCATGAACTCACTCTGCCTTGAGCCAGAGCTCACCCCGGATGTTCCAAAGAGAGCATTTCTGTCATGCCTGCTTTTGTGTTGATCCCCTGTGGAGCTCAGGTGCAGAAACCAAATGCAGTGCCAATCGTCCCAGCCAGGCCTCATGTAAGTCACACCAGAGGAGGCAGAAGGACCCCAGAACAACCTCTCCCCCTTCCTTCTTTCATATGGGCAAGTGTTCTCACAAATTGGTGTATTTGGAAGATTAAGTCTAAGCACCACGACCCACTTGCTGTATGTGTTAATGTAATTCTTGCCAAAAACTGGTGCTGAGGAGTTTTTGGGCTCTTCAGCATCCTCAGATAAGCACTTCAAAAGGCAGCCTTCTCCCAGTGGGTTTGACAATTCCTGTTAGTAGTTTGGATGGGCAAGGCAGTGATGTGCATTAGTTAGTGCAAGCACTTCAGAGGGGAACTGCCAGGCGGGAAACAAATTCAGTCTTCACCAGTTGTGGGGGTTTTTCACGGAATGCTGAAGTGCCTGTTCCACGTCCAAAGAGTCCAGAAGACTCTTGTGCTGACCTGGAGCTTAGCTTTTCAGCCATGCCCAGTTTCCATCAGTTCAGATGTGAGGCTCAGCCTCTGCAAAACTGATGCTTTGAGTGCATTAACTGGGCTGACACATGAGGTCAAAAGCTGCTTGTGAAGATGTTTGTTGGAGCTCTATCTGAACACGGGGCAGCCCAGAAGAACAGAGCTGTGCCTTTGTCCTTCAGCCTGCTCTTGCAGTCTGCTCCTTTGAGAGTCCATAATTGGCTCTGCTTAGTCATTTCAGATAAAGCAGCTGATCCGGACTGCCTGCAGTGTCACTCTGCTAGTGGAAGTGAGGGGTGAGAAAGGATGTTTGGCTAGGAAAAAATCCTTAGCAGTGGCTGTTTTGTATTGTTCAGGCCCAGTTCACCAAAGCAAAAACCCTGCAGGGTGAGCAGGTGTCTCAGGCTGGCCTGCATTTGGGATTTTGCTGAATTGTGATGAAGTGCAGCTTGGGCACTTGGGGCTGGGCATCTTCATGTGGACAAGAGAAGCAGATTCAGCAGTTTCTGCTCTTTCTTCATAGGCATACCTTTTTCCAGTGGGCCAAGGCTTCCCAGGAGTAAGCATGTTTTCTCTGCCTATTTTTAAAAAGCCTGTTTGCACTGTGTACTGATAATTACCTGTTCTGCTGGGGTTTGCCCCTGACAAGTCTTGATAAATGATATGTAGGGAACAGTCTGTTTTATTTTTGAACCAAGGAGACTGTAGCATTTTCTGATGCTTAGTTACTGCTGTTTACATGGCATATTGCTAGAACTTCAGATAGTTTATATGAAATGTAAGTACAATTATGCACTTTAGAGAGTTTCTATTTTTTGACCTTTGACAGCTGAAAGTAACAAAACCTGTTAACAGATTGTACATGAAAAGAACAGTTTAAAAACAGATGTCTGGGTGTGGTATTCTTTTTTTTCTTTCCAAGTGGTCCCCTGTGGCAAAAGAAACCTGATCAGAGCGTGGTCAGCCCCCTGGTGAAGCTAACTGCTGGGAAGGGCTGGGGCAGAGAAGGGAATTTTCAAATTCCAGTCCTGGAAAGACACTGCACAAATGTTCAGTGTTCTGTCCTGGGGTAGCAGATGCTGTGTCTCCCCCCTCCCCAAAGACTGCACAGTAGGGCTCCAAAGCCTGTGCACTAAAATGTTGTGATTAGTGGGAAGTCAAATCATCTGTGGGAGACACAAAGACAAGGAGCCGGAAATGCTTTGCCCTGCCATGCTCCTTAAAGGCACGCCGAGCAATGTGTTGTATTCCATGTTCTCCAGGCAACAGATTGTCTGATGTTGGCATAGAAAAAGGATCAAGACTGTGTGTTTAAAAGGTATGAAGTACTGTACAACAGTGTACTATGTTCTAATGACCTGCAAACAGGTTGTCTTCAATGAAACAGCTTATTTGTATCATCACAAACTGTGCTGTAGGAGGGCAGCGCTGGGCTTTCCATCCACTGTGGTAACAGACATGAATCTGGAACAGCCCCACAATGGTAGAACAACTCTTGCAACCTTACTTTGTCCACAGCCTGTTCATCATCATCATTTAAATCATTGTGGTTTACATAAAAACAGAGGAAAAACTTGTTCTTACAAGCTGCATTTGATTTTAGGTGGTTTACCGCTGAGTGACCAGTCAAAAGCAGGGGAATTAATGAATGTTTGTGGTTGATTGTTATTTATCTTTCAGAATGCTTTATTTTAAGACAGTTGTTATTCCTGGCATGTGCAGATTTTGGAGACAAAGGGCTGCCAGATATCCTCCAGCCTGAGGTGCTTCCTGAGTCCTCTTTGGCTGCAGCAGCTTCTTTCAATAGTTGCAGGCATCTCCAGAGAGCCAGGCTGTAGCCTGCAACTGTCCCCACCACGCCTGGAGTCAAAGCTTGCCCTGTTCATGGGGTAGTGCCAGCTGCTGGTCCAGTGCTGGGGTTGAAGGGGTGGCTGGTCAGCAGTGGCTGCTACCAGTAGTCCTCACCAATGAGTGGCAGATGCACAGCTGCCAGAGGCTGGGCACATGTCATGGGTTTTGCCTGAAGCCCAGCTGGTGCTTGGTGGACAAAGCAGGCAGACCTGTTCATCAGCTTGTACTTCCACTTACTTTGGTTTTAGTATTTGTTCTCCATCCCTCAGAAAAGTAAGTGAGATGAGGATTGAGGGAGGTAGTTTGAGTCCAGGCTCCTTTCTCTTGGCTAACAAGCAGAAGGTACAGGAGAGGATGTTGCTTGCGTGGCTGCAGCTGGATAAGTTAAAGTCCAGTCTAAAGTTTTCAAACTGCAAAATTTGCTGGGAAACCTTTTTCCCAGGAGGAGTGATCAGGCATTGGAATGGGCTGCCCAGGGAGGTGGTGGAGTCACCAACCCTGGAGGTGTTTAAAGGTTTAGGGGTGACCCTTGTAGAGTAGGGTTCTTGGTTGGACTTGGTGAGCCTGAGGGTCTTTTCAAACCACCATGTTTGTGTGAGTCTGAAGTGAGGCATGCATTCACTGACCCTCTCCTCTGGCATAACTTGGTGGCAAGGGTAGCTCACTTCCTGTTTCTGGATGCTGCTATATTCCTGAAGGGCATATTCCGTATCCCAATGGGTGCACTTGCAAAGTGCCTTCTGGTTTGTCAGCAGATGTGGATTCCAGCAATATCCCCTTTGCTGCACTTGCTCCTGGTGCTGACAGCACTTTTTGTAACATCAGCAGAACCTGGGCTGTGGGCCTGGTCCATGCCTCAGGATCTGGGCTGCTTTCATGGTTGGGTCCTAGGAAGTAATGTTCATCTGCCCTTGGTAAACACTCCAATGGTTCATGTGCAGAGCTTGACACACTGTGTGCCACTCTGCCAGGTTAACAGCCATGATGGGTTTTGCTCCCTGCTACCTCAAAACCAAGTGAATTGTGTGTGGAGGTGCATCTGTGTGCTAGTGTACAGCTGCCCACACAGACCTCAGATTCCCCAGCCACCACCACCTTCTCATGCCATGGCTGACAGCTGCTAGTGGAAAAATAATGTGTACATACACCGAGAATCACAGAATGTATGTGGCTGGAAGAGACCTCAAAGATCATCCAGTCCAACCTTCAACCCAGCACTGAAGGGTCAACACTAAACCACGTCCCTAAGCACCAGCTCCGCACACTGCTTGAACACCTCCAGGGACTCTGACTCTACCACTGCCCTGGGCAGACCAAGACCATTCTGGTGTTCAAGAACACACTTTGTGAAGAAGTATTTCCAGCATCCAGCCTGAACCTCCCCTGGTGCAGCTTGTAACCATTCTCCTGTTGCTTGCCACCACAGAGAAGAGGCTGGACCCCTCCTCTCTCCACCCTCCTCTGGGGAAGTTGTAGAGAGCGATGAGGTCTCCCCTCAGCCTCCTCCTCTCCAGACTGAACAGCCCTGGCTGGCATCCATATATTACACTTACAGATGCAAGGTTACAATATACAGGTAAGTGTGCTATACACACACCAGGGGAGTACAGGCAATACCCTACACACACCATTCACAATTGCACAAAGATACATTCTGTACTTGCTGTTACACAGAGTGTAAGGTCTCCAGAGGATTGTACACAAATTTTACAGTGTGTTTAAGCAGAGTATATAGGAGCATGTGCATACACCTATCTGTCTATATGGATTCATCCTTGTATCACAGAATCACAAAATGGCTCAGAGTGGAAGGGAAGAGATCATCTCCTCCAACCTCCCTACCATGGGCAAGGATAGCTCTCAACTAGACTCAGCTGCTCAAGGCCTCAGCCAACCTGGCTTTCAACACCCCCAGGCAGGAAGCAATCTGCAGCTTCCCTGGGCAAAACAGCTTGAGGTTAGTCCAATACAGCGGAAGAGCACCAGGTTCTGCAAAGCTGCCACAGCCTTGCCGCTTCCAGCACTAAGCTGGGACCCATGACCCTCAGGAGGTACAGCCCACAGGGGACCTGGGGACATTGCAAGACCTGTCTACACCTGCACAGCTCTGTGATCAGGCAGGAGAGGCCACAGGCTGGAACAGACTTGGTGCTCTTAAGCACCATTAGGACTGACACTGCTGCACAGCCTTCTGCCTGTGGGGATGAAGGGATAGGGGTAGATAGATTCATGTCTGGTATCCCTGGCCAGCTCTTCCATTGAAGACTTACCAGACTGGGGGGGAGCCAAGACACATAGGTAGACCTCCTGCTCTGTGGAAACAGCAAGTCCCCTGAGGCTGCCTCCTGCCTTGAGTGAGAAAGGAGAAGCAGCATTTGATTGAAGCAAGCAAGAAGGGGATCAGCTGGGATGCTCACCAGGGCCAAGGCAGAGGAAAGCAGGACTCTGCTTCCACATGCTCAGAGGTAGGAGAGCAGTAGGAGAGGCAGAGCTGGCGCCTGGGGCAGCCCTTCCTTTGTGTCAGGAGGCAAAGGCAGCCACGCAGTCTGAATTAAACATCAAATTTATTGCATAATACTGGACTATGTACACACACATTGAAAATAAACATTTGATAGAATTGTAATCTGTTTTCAATGCTGCATTAGAAAGAGGCTGGAGGGCTCCCACTGTAGCCCACAGCTTATCTTAAAAAACCCAGAAGCCTAAAACCTTTTATTACGAGGTGCAAAGTTCAATACTGTATATTGAACGTGGTGCATAAATACTATGTCCTAACAACGAGTCCATGTCAAAACCACCCTAGGCTTAAAATGAGATTTACAGCAAGACCTGAAGGGGGGGCACAGAAATCATTCAAAACTCATTAAATCAGGGGTGGGGGGAGGTGTGGTGGTAGTAAAACTAGGGAAAGAGGATTAAGGCTCTCCAATGCTACAGGACAGAGTTAAGTAATGATTTTGCCTACTTAAGTCCCAGTGTGCACTTCCAGTCTAATTTGCACAGTCTTTTAGGGCCCCCCAGCAAAACAGCTGTCAAGTGAAAGGGCTCCTCTCAGCAAGCAGGGGGAAAAAAGTCACCATAACTGCAAAAATAAACCAGTCCCCAAGCAGGCCTGAGATCCACATCTGAGTGGTAACTCCCTACTTCTTTGATCTGATGGGAGTAGAGTTAATAGGTACCTCACCAACTCTCGCCCTCCACACACACTCACACAGGACACACGACATTCACACACACGTGGTTCCTCTGGAGAAAGGTGGCAGTGGCAAGAACAGCCATCTCACCTTCTACTGGAGGAAGAGCTCTGCCCACATGGCCAGTCAACAGTTTAGATGGGTGGGCTCTGCTGCACCCTGTTTTTTTTAAAAGGCAGAAACACAAAGAAGCCTCAGACTCCGCTGGAGCGGAGTTTGTGTTAAGATTTGTCTTCCCACAAGCCTGAACACCGAGAGAGATGCAATTTGAGAAACCCATTAGGATAGGTAGGAAGACACTGCTTGAAAAATGTTTGTCCTCCCATCCTTTCAAACCTTGTCTGGAATTTTAAGTCCATCTGCATGAGACAGCCTGGTACAAAAAGACAGCATCACCAATACACGGTACTGGGCTGGGATGTCGTTTGCGACCCCTAGGACAATCTGCCAAAGACCAAAGGGGAGAGGAGATCATTCCATTCAAAGCAAGCAAGAACCAGCTTGCATTTTAAAAAGGGAGGGAACACAGGGTGTGGGGGAAATCACAGCTTTTCAAAAAAGGAAAGTCTCCTGTGAGCCTTTCAAAAGGCAGATCCTCAATTTCCACCACAGCCTAAATGCAAGGGACATTGAAATATTTAAACCAGAGTAAAAGTAGAGGTAAGTGTGTGTGCAGGGGTGATAAAAGCAAACTACAAGGAAATGCCAGGAGGGCAGTGACATCAAGTTGAAGGGGAAACAACAAAAGCACCCCTGACCTGACCTTGCTCAGTAGATGAGAATACTGAAAGCAACATCCGCTCCCTGTTGATGCAGTTTCAGCCTGATGCTGCCAGCGTTTCGTGGGGGCTTAAAGCAAAACCAAACCAGATTGAGATGGAGGATATAATTACAATAATAATAAAAGTTCTGAACCGTTCCCTTACAAAAATAAAGCTGAGCCCAACATTTTCTTCGTCCGTACCCAAGTGTTTGTGCCTCTCCCACACCAGTCAGGCTAAGCTGAAGCCCTCGTAGTGGTCAATGGCTTGCACCAGCCGGGCGCTGAGGATCTCCTTGCTGCTGTACTTGGGCAGGTCCAGGAGATTGTAGCAGGTGTGTGCCACAGGCAGGTACTGCTCGCCGCTGGCCGTGGACTGGATGACGATGCGCAGGCTGGACATGCCGTAGATGGGAATGCGGTCGCTGCCCGTCAGGAACACTAGGGAGAAGCAGAGGGGAGGTTGGAAAGGGAGGGCAGGTGACCTCACACTGCAGGCTGCACCTGAAGGCAGATCCCACCTCCATCCACATGGCAGGACTCTGTCTGGAAGGGCCAAAACACTGACTGAACTCCATGCAGGCCATGGCTGTCCTCACAGAGGAGGTGAGCGGTGGAGAGCGGACACTGGGAACTGACCAGCTGGCATTGCAAACAGAAGGACACTGCACTCCCCTGTGAGGCTGCATGGGATTTTGTACTGCAGATATCCTGAGTTACCTGCTAGGCAGATGGGACAGTTTAGACACCCAATAGTGACTTATCTTTAATGTAAGTAAGGTCCTTCTCTCTCCAATGGGATTGCTTAGAATTATTTTCCTTTTTTCACAGATCTTGAACAGAAAAGTAGTAAAAAATGGCTGTAACAAAACAATTTCTCCTCTCTTCTTGCTTCTGCACCCTGGGAGAGATACTAACTTGTTTCTGCTTGGCCTTGGCTGCACTGTTTTGATATTAACTTCTCTGCCTCTGTCTCTTCCCCGCCTTACCCTCCTGTACAAAAGGGAGAAGAAAAAAGGGGAAGCTACTAGCTTTGACCTAGGGAGTCCTTGTACTGTTGATAGTAGGCTGAACATCAGCCAGCAGTGTGCCCAGGTGGCCAAGAAGGCCAATGGCATCCTGACCTGTATCAGGAACAGTGTGGCCAGCAGGAGCAGAGAGGTCATTCTGCCCCTGTACTCAGCACTGGTTAGGCCACACCTTGAGTCCTGTGTCCAGCTCTGGGCCCCTCAGTTTAGGAAGGATGTTGACTTGCTGGAACGTGTCCAGAAAAGGGCAACAAAGCTGGTGAGGGGTTTGGAACACAAGCCCTATGGGGAGAGGCTGAGGGAGCTGGGGTTGCTTAGCCTGGAGAAGAGGAGGCTCAGGGGAGACCTTATGGCTCTCTACAACTACCTGAAGGGAGGTTGTAGCCAGGAGGAGGTTGGTCTCTTGTCCTGGGCAGCCAGCACCAGAACAAGAGGACACAGTCTCAATAGAACAGACCAGGTTGGAAGAGACCTTCAAAATCATCATGTCCAACCTATCATCCAACACCACCCAACCAACTAAACCATGGCACCAAGCACCCCATCAAGTCTCCTCCTGAACACCCCCAGCGATGGCGACTCCACCACCTCCTCGGGCAGCCCATTCCAATGGGCAATCACTCTCTCTGTGTAAAACTTCCTCCTAACCTCCAGCCTAAACCTCCCCTGGTGCAGCCTGAGACTGTGTCCTCTTGTTCTGGTGCTGGTTGCCTGGGAGAAAAGACCAACCTCTGCCTGTCTACAAGCCCCCTTCAGGTAGTTGTAGAGAGCAGTAAGGTCACCCCTGAGCCTCCTCTTCTCCAGGCTAAGCAACCCAGCTCCCTCAAGCTGCACCAGGGGAGGTTTAGGCTGGATGTTAGGAAGAAGTTCTTCATAGAGAGAGTGATTGCCCATTGGAATGGGCTGCCCAGGGAGGTGGTGGAGTCACCATCACTGGAGGGGTTTAGGAGGAGACTAGATGGGGTGCTTGGTGCCGTGGTTTAGTTGATTAGATGGTGTTGGATGATAGGTTGGACTCTATCTCAAAGGTCTCTTCCAACCTGGTTAATTCTATTCCACAGTATTTACAATATTTAAAATATTTCATTTTGTACACATTCATTGCATTCCACTGTAGATTGTAGTCCTGCTTGTACATACAGCTTTCATTTGCTTCCAGCTGAGCTGGTCTGGCAAATCTAATGTTGGGGTGGAAATTTCAACCCACCCCAGCAGATAATCTGTTTTTTCTGTTTCCTCCCTCTGTCCCTTTTGTGTTCAAAAATCTCTGAATGACAACTCAGCCATTCGTGCTGGATCGTTTTCTAGCATTTAGTGCAACATGCCATAACCCTGGAGCTCTCCAGACACTCCCATCTGAGTCCTCACGTTCAGGAGACACTGCACACCACTGTAAGATACTTACAGAGAAATTTCTTCTTCTTTTCCAAGGGGAATGCATGAAAGGTTTCCCAAAACATTCTCACAGTGGGGTGTGTGGCAGTGTAGTCTCCCTTATAGACAGCACTCTGTTAAAAAGCAGAAAGTCACATCACTTCACCTGGCACCAGAACACGAAGGCTCAGCACAACTCAGACCTGATCTCTGATCTGATGTTAGATACCAGAAATGCCCAACAAGTACAGAATGGAGCACAGGACAGGTTGTGGGCAGTTGCATGGCTCAAAGACCCAGCAAAAGGCAGGCATTAGGCTTCCAGTCATCCAGCTAACTGCATGTGCCACGAGGAATCCTGGAGTGCCTGTTCACCAGCTGGACTCATGACCAGGATCGTGTGTTCTGCATTGCAAAGCCACTTTCACTGCTGAGGCAGAGCTCATCTATGCATTTTTAGAAGACTGTGCAACTTCTAAAGGGGTGTCCAGTCTCCCCCTTGAACCCTTGGCTGACTACTTCTTGCCCCTGTGCAGTGAACTGGCCCAGCTTTGTCTCTTCCCTTCAGTCTGAGGACAGGTGAGAAGGAGTTCCGTCTGTTATCCTTCTGGGATGAAACCTTTTTCATCCTGAATTTCCTCACTGAGCTTTATCGGTAGCAAGACAGCCCAGTAAGAATCTTCTCATGTGTACAAGGAGCAAGGTGCACAAGGAGCATTTAAAAGAAAAGATCAAAAAGCCCATCAGTGGCTTATCACAATCTCACATCCACCTCCTGCAAGTGTGCAGTCCTGGCGCTTGCAAAAAAGAACAACAACACAAGAGGGAAGCTTTACCTCCTCCAATTCCTCCCAGTTGTAGTTACTGTTTCCAACTATCATGGCCCTGAGCTCTGTGGGCTGGAAGAGTTCCAGGACTTTCCCACCACACACTTTCAGGAAGCCAGTGGAAAAGGCTGTGTACCACTCATGGATGGAGAAGTTGAAGATGTAATTTACGTAGGCTTCAACAAATTCTTTCCTAGTGCAGTGAGAGAGAGAGCAGGCAAAGGAAAGCAGTTTTAATTATATGCCTGAGCAGCAGCACTGCTAAATTCTCCTCTTTCTGCCTGTAATGTGTTTTGCAGATGTCTCCAACAGCTTCAGCCCACTGGCCTCCTCTCTGTAAGCCAAATCACTAGAACATGGACAGTATTAGGCAGCAAGTACCACCATGCACCTGCTTATTCCCCAGCAGTAGCAGCATGAGAGGTCCCCTAGCAGCCCAGGCTCTATTCTACCAGTAAACCCACCCAGTGGCCTTGCATCCAGTCACCTGTGGGGCTGGGAGGGAGCCAAAGTGCCAACAAACACTTCCCTACAGAACCCATGGCCTGCACAGAGAATGTGTTAAGCAAATACCAGGATTCAGTCATCAGAGGAACATTCCACCACAGCACACCTCCTGCAACCCTATGCTCAGGAAGTCCAGGAAATAACCTTCAGTTCCTCTCAGTCCACAGGTGCCCAGGGTTCACAGATGCATAGAATGGTTTAGATTGGAAAGGAACTTGAAGATCATCTACTTCTAAGCCCCCTACCATGGGCAGGGATACCTCCCACTAGAGCAGGTTGCCCAAGGCCTCATCCAACCTGGCCTTGAACACTTCCAGGGAGAGGGCATCCACAACCTCCCTGGGCAACCTGTTCCAGGGTCTCCCCACCTTCACTGGAAAGAGTTTTGTCCTAATCTCCAGTCCCAATCTGCTCTCCTCAAGTGTCAAGCCCTTGTCCAAAGTCCTTCCCCTGCTTTCTTCTAGGCCCCCTTTGGGTACTGGAAGACTGCTCTAAGCTCTCCCTAGAGACTTCACTTCTCCAGGCCAATGGGGGCCAGGAGGGAAGGGATTTGCCCTGCAGTTTCAGATCAAGTCTTTGCAGAGCAGGATTTCCTCAAAGAGAAAGCCATCGAAAGAAGTCAAGAAACATCCCTTACTACAGAGCAAGAAAACAGTCTTAACAGCACAGAGGCCTCCTCGTCCACCTTCACACTGTGCCTCGTACTCCAAGCACACAAGTCCTGTGTTTAACCAAAGGATGACTCCCCTCAGAATGCCAACACTCTTTTGCTTCAAAGGTTCCCAAGAACACAATGTTCTCTAATCTTTGGCAAAGAAGCTTGTGGCAGACTCTGGTGAGATCCTGTCTTGGGGGTGTTTTAGGTGGCTAAGCATCTTTACTCTACTCTCTGTCCTGTTCTCAAAGCACCACAAAGGGAGTGCAAATGCAGCCCCAGAACTGTATCAGGGGCAATATTTCAAATGATTGCACTGACTTTTTGTTCAGCTGGTTTATTTGGGGTCACTTGGGGCTTTCCTTGTCAGGGCTTTTCCTGGCGTTTTGGTTTGGGTTTTTTGTTTTCCTTTGGTTGGTTGGTTTGGTTTTGGTTTTGCCAGTGTGGCAGACTGGGACATGAAACTACTCTGTGGGTGGAGGTATTTTTGCCTGACATTTAAGAACAGCTCCCAGTTGCACTTTCAGATACCAGATTCCATGGTGTTCCCTGATCTGCTTATTTTCTATCCCTAGCTGAGAACACCACAACCAAAAGAAGCATTTTAGGCTTGTGGCAGAGAAATTCTCAATGTATATGCCATATAAAAGCAGCAAGGGATGAGTGAGAAAGAAAAAGAAGGAAGCAGACTGACAAATATTTGCTGTGTTCTTATAAAAAGCTGGAAAAGAAGGGAGGGGACGTGTGCTATTTTCCAGTGCATTTGTTTTATTGCCATTTTCCTGAGAGTCACCTGAGCATTAAGGAAAATCAAGCCGATTAAGCACTTAACTGTTGCTTAGTACCTCTATGGCTGTTACAGTGATAGTAGCTCTATCAAGAACATTTTGTGTTGTGACACCCAGTATGAA
Source organism: Dryobates pubescens (assembly GCF_014839835.1). Classification (NCBI taxonomy): domain Eukaryota; kingdom Metazoa; phylum Chordata; class Aves; order Piciformes; family Picidae; genus Dryobates; species Dryobates pubescens. The sequence goes on from NC_071612.1 coordinate 46,292,423, forward strand.
CTCCAAAGGAGAAAAGGAAAATGCAGGCATTTCCTACTTGGTGATTGTGAGTCAAAGCAATTCCGTGCTTTCTTCGGTTCCCAGTGACCTTCCTCAAGCAGGAAAGGCATCAAAGATGTACACAGGAAACTATTCAGGCCAGGAGGGCAGCAAATTGGTCCCTGGCCTCTAAACATAAGGGTGGAGGAAGTCATTAGGCACCATAAGGTAGATGAATTGACAGCCATGTCTAGACTTGGATTTAGAGGTTAGCTTGAGTTCAAAACTCTGGTCCAGTTGAAGCAATTGCATTTTGCAATGTGTTAAGCTGGTTGAGCTACACACTAGCCTTTCTGCTTAAGGATATTCTTGTTACCTATCCTGACTTAATAAACATTTGCAGGAGCTAACCTGGGTGCTCCTAGGGTAAAATCCCTGTCCCTCCCCTGAGGCCAGTATGTTACACAGTGTAAAAAAGGTTGTTTTAAATTTGAATGTACTTGCCCAGCCTAGAAACCTAAAAGATAGAATCACTAAGCATTTTCATCTTTACTTCACTGCAGCAAGTGTACATTAAGCTCTCCTCTATTTACCTGAAGCCTATCCTATCCTTGCAGGGTGACAGACACACTGCTCCACCTCCTCGTGGATTTTTCATGGAGGCAGCAGTTTAGCTGTAAAATTCCACCCTTTTAGGCAGTATTAAAGTAAGAAAGAGGGTAATACAGACAAAGCTTTTGTGACAGCAATGGCTTTAGACACAATCAGAACTCTTTTCCTGTTAATTTGATAACTTAAATGACTTCATCTCCAGGCTTGCCAGGAATCCTAGCACAAGCCCATAACCATGCTGCTGACTAGTCACTGGATCACACTGTTTTGCCAGCAAAGAAGAATTTGAACACTGCTTCAAGTAATAAAGGCATTGGTAGAAATCCAATTACAGGATTATGAGAAGAAAATAGTTTAGCTGCCTTCAAAAAAAAGGGGGGATGGGGGTGGAGAGAAGGGTAGCTGTGCTAGTAGTAACTCAGGTGTTCAAACAGAAACAGAATCTGTATACAGCAGGGTCTTACAGCTCTCATGAGGGGTGGTAGTCCACTATTAGGAATACTCAAGGAAAGTGTTTCTGGCTGCATAATTACAATTACAGACCAGTATGTTTGCCAGGCTCAGCTGTCTTAGTCACATAATTTCTCTCCAAACCATCAGAAAGCTTTATCATTCAAAGGCCAAAGCCATGTTGCAATCTTGATTTGCCAGGAAAAAACCCACCAAGGGACTAGATGGATGCCTTTTATAGGGAAGATATCCACCCAGAAGGGTGTGGGACATTTGCCAAGCATTGGTGGAAAGACGATGTAAACTTGCCTTCAGTCCCAAGTGCCACTGGCACCCAGTAACGTCTGCACAACCAGTCCTACCATTTGCAGCAACTTCTAATTCTCTCCCACACTCCAGCTCAAATTTTCTGTGGCATTACACCTGACCATCACAAGCATTAGTCAACCCCCCATACATTCCCCACTTACCTATTGTCCTTCTGTACCAAAATTTTGTCTCCATCTTCAATGAGGTTCTTCTGCTCTGTCACACCATAGCTTTCCCTACAGATCTACACAAAACCAGAGAACTGATTATACCAGAAGTGCTCTTTAGGTCATGCACCCACACCAAGACAGAGTTCTCTTTCACAGATCATGACCAGAACAAGAGCACACAGGCTCAAGCTGTGCCAGAGGAGGTTTAGGCTGGATGTTAGGAAGAAGTTCTTCATAGAGAGAGTGATTGGCCATTGGAATAGGCTGCCCAGGGAGGTGGTGGAGTCACCATCATTGGAGGTGTTTAGGAAGAGACTTGATGGGGTGCTTGGTGCCATGGTTTAGTTGATTAGATGGTGTTGGGTGATGGGTTGGACTCGATCTCAAAGGTCTCTTCCAACCTGGTTAATTCCAGTCTATTCTATTGGCATGGGAAGGGCAAGTCAGGGAAAAAGATATAGGCTCAACATTTTTTCCTCTGCTCCAAATGCCCTGCATGCTTTGTCACCTTCCATCATTCACATTTGCTGTAGGACTACTATTAAATCTAAACACAAACTTAGAAGGAAAAAAAAGAATGAGGTAAATTTCATGTGGAAAAAAACCCCAAGAAATTGGTAACTAAACCCCTGTGTATTTAAGTAGGCCCACACGCTCTGGCAATAAAAAGGATTCTTCTTTTTGTAACATAAGCTCAGTAGGTTAATTCTTCTGCTCTCACTACAAGATGGAATGACCACAGACAGCTTCCTGTGTTGGCCTGAGCTAGGAGAGTGCCAATACAAACATGGATTCCGTACATACAAAACTGGCTACGTGGGAAAAAATGCAAAAGGGTCCATTCTCAGGTTGCCACATGCAAAAGCAGCTCAGATCTTGACATGCAAGATGAATTATTAGTAAATAACTGATATCCCAAACCTTGAAACTAACAAGTTTTAGCAGATTAATCTGCATAATGTATGAAGACAAAGACATTAGTGCAAGACAGGGAAAGTAAGACTGTCCTTTAGCATACAAAAAGCACTTAGAGAAGTATCTTTCATATTACATCAAAGGTATTCTTTTTTCACACAGTCTGCATTGCTATCATTACAGCTTCATTACCTCATCCTGAGCTGCAACTCTGGCCTGCATGAGAAACAGTCAGAGCCAGGTCTGACCCAATCCAGAGTTAACTTTGATCTAACAGACTTTCTCTGCTTCCTCATTTACAAAACAAGAAAATGGACAACACTTTCCTAGCTCAGTAAGGATTTTCTTCACAGTCTGTAGCAGAGTTTCCTCTCTACTAGGCAGACCCAGACAGAGAGTCAAGGACACAGATCAAGATTAAGATGAACCCATCACTCAGACCTGATAGAGCACCAGGAATATAAAGCAAAGACCCTGAAGCACAGAAGCCCTCACACTACCCGAGTTGGAGGAAAACATAGACACAACATCGTTACTCTCCAAGCTCTTTGTGAGTTCTAAACGTTTGCACATGTTGAGGGCCACACTCTATATTCCAATGTACACCAAGGCAAAACTCTCCATTTGGGGGAATCTCCTCTGTATAATAGAAACTATTGCATCTAGGTTATTAGCTAGGGGGAAAAAATGAATTCTTTTACTGTTGTAGTAGCACAGGGAAGCATTCCTCAGCACATCTCCTAGTAATAGCCTCCAGCATTTTGCTTCTAAGACAGTCTGATCAAGTACACTCACTGTAAATTTTTAAGATAAAAAGTATTAATATTGTAACAGCAGCAAGGAAAATTCCAAGTTGTGTTAGGATTTCAAGCATCAAGCTAGCGATGGCAATGTACTCTCTAGCGCGAGAAGCTGGTCACTGGCATTTAAGTCATGTCACGGTGACAAAGCTATATTGAAAACTACTCTGCTTAATCTCCTTACTAACTCAGTTTTCATGGCCACATACAAAAGAACAAAGGAGTTGAAAGCAAATAATTTTAACATCAACATTGAGTACAGGCATAGTTTAGACTAAATCATAATACACATGAATAAGTAGATGGGCTTCAACTCTACTGTAACAATCAGAACTGATGTGTTAGAGTTGTCTTACCGTAAAATTCAAGCAGAATGTCTCTTCTACATCTTCCCCAGGATAATCTAAAAGTTGCTGAAGACTCCTGTGTAACAGGTAGGGAATGAATTGGGGGGGAATCAGAAAGTCAAAAAGCTATACATCTGAAGAGCAAAAGAAATTCAGCAAAAGTAATCTGCATCATACATCTTGGTAATAGGACTGCAACAATCTGAGTCACCTGAATTTCTTTATTACCAATAAAGAAATACACCTGGAAAAGAGATGCTTTGTTAGAAGTAGGATAAATGTCAACTCACACAAATTATCAATGTAAGACATGCCTACCTAGTACACAAATCCCATTTAATGATCCTAGCCTTAGAAGAACACTACATTTTCCTTTTTAAGGGCTGCTAGGTATTTATGCCATCACTACACAAAGGTCTAAGGGAATAGAGTAAGAGGCTTAAAGTGTACATTATACATGTATTCTCATCATGTAGAAAATACTCTTTTCATGTCCCTTAAAACCTTGCTCTTGCCTTCCTGGCATTTTGCCTCATTATTGATAAATGCAGCTGACTTTGCCTGGACAGATCAGACAGCAACTCAGAAGAAAAAAAAACAACAGCAGTCGAGCAGTGCAATCTGAAACTTTCAGTGTCAGGGGGAACCAATAATCTCAGGCAATTAGGCAGAACATATTCAATGCACCATTTAGAAAAAAGTAATTCATTAACTCCATTCAACTTCCTTCTCTCCAGCATAGGAGCAGGCCAGAGTTACACTGGCTCAGAAATGGGACAGTTCACGTCCTATGCACAGCTTCCATCCTGAGCTATATGTCATGAGACACAGTGCTTGCTGATCCAAGCCTGGCTTAAGGGGGAGGCTGAAGCTAGGATCTGGGATGACTACATGCAGCCACACAGTGGAGGGACAGGCCCCACCCCTGTTTTCCAAGGAGTCTGGTAGGTGTCGATATACAGTTTCTGGGGGTTGGGAAGGTGGGTACAGAGGTTAGAGCTTAAGTAGATGGATTTCATAGTCTGTGAGAGAGGAGACATCTTACGTGACATTAGGCCTTGTGTACTTTGCTAGGATAACAGCTCTCCAAATTAATCAGTCACTTAGAATGATCAGGACGTGTTTTATTCATCAGCTTCTACCAGCCTGGCGTTTTTTGTTCTCAGTTGGATGGCCTCCCATCCCAGAAAGGCTGCACATGTTTTTCATACCTTCCTTCCGTAGGGGATAGCTCCTTCAAATCCTCTAGGCAGGGCTTCACATTCAAGAGTTTTTTGTACAGAGCCAATGGAAAGTGAAGGTCTACCACTGTGAAGTTGTATATTGCAAGACCACATATGATGCCAATCAAGTGAAACCAGTTGTGTTCTACAAAACACTGCAAAACCACACAAATCCAGATGAGAGGCAGTCACTGATGCAACGCACCGTCCCCTTTCCCCTGTGCACCAAGAAGAGCAGCTCAGGTTTTTCCAACTGGGACCAAAAAAAATTAAATAGTAAAAATAAAATAAAAATCAGAGAGCTCTCATCAGGTCCCAGTTTGGTTGCAAATTCCTTGCTGGAACGTGGCACAGAAATAAAGACTCAGAAACTTTGGTAACCCATGAGCAGCTGTGGAAACAGAAACTGCTGCTCCCTACCTGCTTCTTGCTTCCTTTCTACATACCTTTGCATTTAGAGATCAATGCTTTGATGTTTGCTGTCTATGTACTGCAAGAAAACGTTAATGATTCTCTCCCTGTCACCCATTTGATGTTCTATTAAAAGCTTATGCATAACCATCATGCCACACACCAACCTGGGTGCTGGCATACTGGCCTTCATTCACTCACATCTATACTCCCACGGTGGTTATGTCAGTTCCCCTGTATTTGTTAAATGCTGTAAATATGGGAATCGTTTTCAGTACTTACACTGTCATTGCTTTTGGTGACACAAGATATTTTTACAGCATTAACATGAGGAGTAACTACTCTGTAACAGCATTTACAAGTGAAAAAAGGTACTATGTCATTTCCTTCCTTGTAAAATGTAGTAAGTAAAACAAGAAAAAACCAACCCCACCAGGGCAGCTGCACCTTAAGGCAAAACTGACACCACCATTACCCATCTTGCTACCTAGGAAGGTGATGAAAGAAAGGACCTCAGTCACCACAGCTGGCACAATTGTCTGACAGGTGCAGAACTTGCACTCCATACTCTTCCAAACCCAACCAACTTTCACCACAAACCACATCTCTTGCCATTTAAGAGCTTCCTTACATAAAACATTAACAAGTTTAGGCCCTGAAGGTGACAGTGAAGCATGACTAAGTGACTTAGCTGTAACAGCAAGGGAAGCACAGTATGCTAATGCCCTGAGGACCTAACGCTCTGTAAACAGCATGTGATTATCACATTCATGAAAAGAATTCTGTTAACTATCCTTAAACCAAGGGGTTTTAGGGCATAAGAATAAAGAGGCAACTTCTTAACAGGCACACCCATCACTGTTCCACTAAAGTTAATGGACCTATGCTAATTTGTGCTGACTGAAAAGAGAGCTGCGTTGTGTCACAGGTGGAAAATGAGAGGATGATCAACTCACACAGTTTGCCTCTAACACTCTTGTCATTCAAATGCAACATATTACTTCCAACTTACACAAACAGGGGGCAAGGTCTTACCGTGTCTGAAAACCACAGCAGGTTTGACTCTGGGTAGTAAGTGAACATGCCATAGATGGGGTTGAGAAGTTCTTTTAACAACAGGAGGAAAAATTCTTTTGTCACTCCTCCAGCATCAACAGCTTCCTCACCATCAAAGATGACCTGTGGAAAAAGAAGGTCAATAACAGGGATGCAGAGCTGAGACAGAGTGAATCAGGCGTCTTTCTAATTGGGAACCACACACAGCAATCTCTCTTAACATGCCCAGAACCCCTGCGACCCATGAGCATGTTTCTGTTTGCAGGGAGGGAAAGGGAGCAGGAGGTGGCAAATCCACTCCTCATGTAAATTGTAAGTAACCACCTGTCCTCCCAACCACCCAACATGACAGCAGCTGAAGAATTTTGTAGCAACCTCTCAAACTACATCCCATTTTAAGAGGTCTGCTCCTGCAGAAAAGCAAAACAGAGACTGCATATTACAGAAATGGTCCCTGCCCTGTCACTTATGCACATCTGGAAGATATTAAACTCCCTGCTTGCCTTCTTGTGAACTGCTCCCTGACAAAACACTCCAGGAGTCAGAGGAGAAAGACCCTCACACTGACTGGATCAAATGTCCCTGTGTGCTACACCTACAGAGAAGCCACTCACTGGTGAAGTGGTAATGTGAACAGCTGAAAGCCTGCAGAAATGTTGGCTGGATGAGAGTGTGCTAAAGGCATGGGGAAAACTTACTTTAAGAGGCTTCTTCAAATCAATGTCTGAATGGATGCTCAGCTCCCTCAAAGCATCACCAACTAAGTTACTCCTTCGAACATGAAGTACCAGGAAGGGGCTTCTGGCCAGCAGAGGCTCCAGGGTGAGAAGCATAAAGACATTCTGCAAATTTGCACCATTTATTGCAACCTGTAAATAAGACAGGGGTGAAAAAAACAGCCACTGCTCAGCTCCTTTCTTCCTATAGAAGAAAACTGATTAAAAACTACATGCCTGATAACTCTTCCTTTAGCTTAGTCTCCCCAGGGCGCCAGGGTTATGTGTTCACCCTGTACAAACATGTGTGCCTGCATGCCTACCTGTCATGTCACACCTCCCATTTGCCACATCAACACTTTTTGAATCTGATGATTGATTCACCAAATGCAAGCAACAGAAAGATCAAGTTTCTAAACATTTTTTAACACAGAACTGGTGGGTGGGGGAGAGGCTTTATTCATGCTCTTACCGAGTCAAGAAACTCATCATGAACACAGTCTGGTAAGTCAGAGTCCACAAGGGAAAGCAGGTTACCACCATGACAAGTAAGGAGTCAGCTGACAACTGCTCCTGGCAAGGCACCAGGGAACCTATCACACACAATTCAAAGTATACACCTACATGGATTTTCTGGAGTCAGTTAGGGCAAGAAGTCCAGTGAAAGCTTTGATCACAAACAGTATATTCATCCTGAACAGCATAGTCATTCTGTCCATAGTAAACAGCAAATTCATCTTTGTAAACAGTTTAAGAGTCAGTTAAACCTGAGGCAGAAACCCACTAGAAAGCAGGCTTCCTCCATTCCAGCACTCACAGCAATACTGGTTTCTCTGGCCTCTAAGTGGTTGTCTTCATAAAGATCCTGTCTCTCAGGGTAACAAAACCCTTACCAGTCTGCTGTCCTGACAGCAGTGCACTGCTCACAAATGGGACAGTTGAAAATACATGCAAGGTGACAAACTGAAAGCAAGAGGATGCAACTCCAGCTTCTGAGGGTCAGCCAAGCCTCCTGTGCCTTGCTGTGGGCTGCGAGTTCAAGTGAACATAGAAAAGCTAAGAGAAGAATATTACATGGAACTAGCACCATGGCCATGAATAACTGTGGTGACTGTTGTCCACCCTGAAGGAAATTGATAACCAAAGATCTCAGAAAAATAATTTCATAGAGGATGGGACTAGTCCCAGACCCCAGCCACACTGGATGAAGGATCAGTATCCAATGCTTTGTCCCTATCAAGGGCCACCTACCTGAGAAATGCCTGGCACTGGGAGGTTTGCACAGGCACAGAGGCCATTTGTCCTTGTCACAGCCTGGCTAGGAGCTGGCTTGGCAGCTACCTACAGAGTAAGGGTGCTGGGTCTGAACACCTGATGTGAACACACTCCTGGAAAGCTTTGGGTCTGCACCCCTCACTGCATTTGGGAAGGTCAGTTGCTGACAGCAGCTGCTGACTGCAAACATGAACAGTGTCAGGAGTTGGTTTTGAGCCCTCACTTCCAACAACTGGTCCTCCTGCACCAGGCAGAAACCTGGAATGAGTGACCACTTACGTGAAAGCTCATTTACTCTTCCAGCCCTACAGCTCTTCTCTCCTTATCCTTGGACTGTCGTAAGCACAGGAGTACTCCTTCCCCATACAGCCTAAATTCCCACCACATGCACATCTGGCAGTTCTGATGTTACCAAACATTTGAAATGAAAGACATCAAGTGCTGCCTCTGCAACATCCAAGGCAAAGAGCTTCTCCACCTACTCTGCTCTTCCATACGTGGAAAGAAAGTGCTGCACACGCTACTGCCCTTCCCTGCAGGCATCAATATCATTCTCCCCCTGTACACCGCACTGGTTAGGCCCCACCTTGAGTACTGTGTCCAGTTCTGGGCCCCTCAATTTAGGAAAGATGTTGACTTGCTGGAACATGTCCAGAGAAGGGCAACAAAGCTGGGGAGCACAAGCCCTGTGAGGAGAGGCTGAGGGAGCTGGGGTTGCTTAGCTGGAGAAGAGAAGGCTCAGGGGAGACCTTATTGCTGTCTACAACTACCTGAAGGGAGGTTATAAACAGGTGGAGGCTGGTCTCTTCTCCCAGGCAACCAGCACCAGAACAAGAGGACACAGTCTCAAGCTGCACCAGGGGAGGTTTAGATTGGATGTTAGGAAGAAGTTCTTCATAGAGAGAGTGATTGGCCATTGGAATGCACTGCCCAGGGAGGTGGTGGAGTCACCATCACTGGAAATGTTTAAGAGGAGACTGGATGGGGTGCTTGGTGCCATGGTTTAGTTGATTAGATGGTGTTGGATGATAGGTTGGACTCGATGATCTCAAAGGTCTCTTCCAACCTGGTTTATTCTATTCTATTCTAAAGGCAGACAAAAGAAGTGGGGCAGGAAAAGAGAGAGGAGGATTACCTGCATTTGTAGTTCTGCATCTGTCTGTAACATTTTAGTCTTAGCCTGAGCATCAAAGATGAAAGGGTAAGAACAGAGTGTCACAGCATCCTGTAAGAAAGGTAGGCAGGTTGGTTCCTATCTACAGCTTCCAAAGCACTTCTTTAAATGAAACTCATGAAAAAAAAAATCATCTTACCTGCATGATAGATGGTCTTACTTTCTGTGAAATAAAAAAAGAAGGAAAAAAGAAAAAGAAGGATGAGAATCTTTTACTCTTGATTTTGTCTCCTGTATCTTTTTTTTTTTGGACAGTCTAGTTCAAAGGTGACCCAAAGAAAGTTTTTCTCCTCTGGGAGCAACAATCTAGGGTCTTTTTTTCTTCTTCAACAAAAAGCATGAGAACTTCCTACTCAAAAAAAAAAAAAGAAAAAAAGCACAAATCCTATTTAAAACTTGACATCAAAAGTCACCAAGAGGACTAAACAGCATAAAAGTCTGTGATAGCCTGCCATAGGTAAAACAAGGAAACTACCCCCAAGACAGGCATCACGCGGAACGGGAGAGACCATAAGACCACAATATGACTATAAAACCACCCCTGCAAATTCCTCCTTTCATTAGCCATATCAAATACAACTGCCACATAAATCTGAGACAGTATTTTGTTGTTTTGTTCACTAAAAATAAGCACAGACCACCACTATTTAAATGATAGAAAGCAGGGGACGGGGGACACAGCACACAATATTTAGGAAGTCCATGAAAACACACACAAAGATTCTTGCTACAATGAGGGTTTACTCTTGCAACATTCCTTGGAGGATGTTTTTTTGGTGTTTTCTTACACTTGGGATTCCTTTCTTTGCCATAATTAAATTAATCTGACTGGTTTCCTACACAGCATATTCCAGCCCTCGGCTTAGTTACTTCCTTTATTACAAATGGGAAAGTGAGGCATAAAAGAGGTGAAGGGTCTTACCCAAGATCACCCAGCAGGTTACTGGAAGAGCCAGGAATAGAACCCACATCTCTTGAGGCTTGGTTCAGTCCCCTAGCCAGAACGCCACACTGCCTCCTCTTACAGAGCAACATTTTAAGATCACTGGCTACATTATTCACAATACCTGCCTAAACAGCAGAAGTAAAGGGTAAAAATTATAATTTTAGAATACAGGATTTGGCTCCTGAGGTCTCTGATGACTGAATTAATCCCCAAGGACCGAAAGAAATTCACATGAGTAATCACAGAGATTGTTGCAAGTATTAATTAAATATTGTGAGCTCCAGCTCTTCTGACAGCCTTGTTTTAAGTCAACTTTGGCACATCACCAAGTGCCCAAAACTGAGTTTTAACATACAGGTGCTCCTATACTGGATACATTACACTCTCATTAAGGATGTTAAGAATACAGATCTACAAACAGAGACACAAACATAGACAGCTATTTCATGACTGTACATAAAACCTCTTACCATTCCAGCCTGATGTAAGAACCACATGAGATAATCCTCCTGAATATCCACCAAGCTGGAGATCTCAGGGATATAAAACTTATCATATTCTACATGTTTAACCTTCTGATTTACCTAGAGAATAAAACAGCTTTTTGAATATGGACATACTCAGCATTTTTCTTACAAGAGGCAGTTACAGCAGCTTGCAACAATAGAGCCCAGACTGTCTTGCAAAAAGATGGGTCTCTTCTGCTAAGAATGAAAATACATCTCTGGGTTATTCAGTTGCCTCTCCTCCTCACCCAGACTACCCAGCACCGCCACAGTGGGAGCAGAAAGCATCAACTCCCCATTCACTGCAAGTGGGTTTGACTAGATGACCTTTAGAAGTCGCTTCCAACCCAAAACATTCTACGATTCTGTGATCAAGGGACAAGTATTTGTGATACCACTGCTCATACAGTCTGGTGGCTCAGCAGCAACATTCTAGTGTTTGAGACAGGTCTGTATCTTCAGGGTACCATGAATTCAGGGGTGGGGGGGCACAAAAACGAAACAAAAGCCACCAAACCACAAACATTTACATCTTCCCCATGTTGTGTGTTGGTGGACAGTGACACAATTCACAAGCCAGGGCCATGACCATTCTGCCCCAGTCAATTAGTCCCTGTCTGAATCTGTGGGCCAACAGGAATCCCAGTTTTTCTCTTACCTTGTGCAGTTTTTCCAGAAGTCTGAGAGCAGCTGTAATGTAGCTACTGAACAAGACTGGGATCAACAGTGTCTTTCTTCCGCTGAGGAGGTAAACCACTGCCCCTTTATAGAGGTCCACTAGCCTGAGGAAATATCTTGGGCACACTTGAGACCACCAGTTATCTGGAAAGCAGAGGAACATCAACAGAAGTCCAGAATTAAAGGACAGAGCAAACCCTACATAAAGGGTTACAGCTGAAAATTGGGAAGCACACCTAAAGATCAAATCAAAACTTCCCTGTTTCTCTAACTGTAGCGACAGGAAAGTGAGCAGAGTCAGATAGGTATCAGAAATTTAAAAGCTCTTCCCTCTACACTCTCATACAACCACCCCAGTCATTACCCAGCCCCACTCCCTGATCAGTGAGAGAGCCTGAATTCAAAGTTTTTCAGTCTTCAAGGTACTGTTTCAAGTATCTTTTGACCAAGACACTGTCACCTTGCAGGCAAACCATTGCCTTTCATGAGTGATTAAGAAAGCAGTTGCCTGGGCACTTCTCTGTAGTACCACATACTTTTCTAGAAGGTGTCAGACCATGTCTCCTGGCACACCTCCACTACAGATCTGAACTCACCCTCTTCAGAGCAGCTCATTTCTTTCTTGCCAAGGACACATAACCCTTTTCTCTCCTCTGAAGGGACCCTGACTATTGGCTTCTTTGCCAACCAACCCCGCCCTGCAAAGCAGAAGCTGAAGCCTGGGATCATAACAAGTATTAGAAACAAACATCAAAGTATCCTCAAGTGGCAGCAGAACAAGAGATTCCAGCAGGCAAAAAGTATGAGAATCCTTTACATTTCTGTATGCTAGCAATCAGTGGACTACTGTGAGTAGAGGAGGGACATTGTTCAGAAGCTTCTTTGAGTAGAGTAAAAGTAAAATGACTAAACTTCACTGGAGGTTTGAATGCATTACAAGCATTGTACACAATAATAAGAGATTTGGTATAAGACAAACTTAAGAAAGAGTAAGATAACAAGAAAAAGAGTATCTCAGCAAACATGAGTAACAATCATTAACCAGTATCTGTTCTGCTCAGCTTAAAATGACCTCGCATGAAATAATATTAGCAGGAATTAGAACACCCAGCAGTGGGAGAAGAGCTGGGGTGTTCAGCTTGGTCTCAGATGAGTCAATCGGTTTTTCTGCACCTAGAACTCTGTATTATATTTTTCTGTTCACCTTGTACAGAAAGGATGTTTGTTCTAATGTAGATAAAACTGACTGAGTTTAAGAGAATAAGGTTATTTAACCTTCTTGATATATAAAAATCTATGTTCACAAAGGCAAGCAAATTTATTTGGACCTGAGTCACTAAATGTAGGCAAACTAGATAAAGTAAATTAGATAAACCTCCCTAAAAAGTGTTCTTTGAAATTATCTTTTTGGTTTTTGTATTGTTGTAATGAACTTCCATATCTCACCTGAATGGCACATTCATCATTACCTCATAGTTTATAGGGGAAGGGGGCAGGATTCCTTGAGTCCTTTTGGTTCACAGCTACTTTTTAGAGGCGACTGCTTCATAACAAGACCCAATATGACAAATAACACCCAATTAACATTGCAGCTGCTGTTAACAGAATAGAACAACTAAAGGTCTAGGGAGGTTCTTCTCTCCCTCTACTCTGCCCTGGTAAGACCACATCTGGAATACTGTGTCAAGTTTTGGGCTCCCCCTCTCAAGAAAGACAGAGACCTGCTGGAGAAAATCCAGTGAAGAGCCACGAGGATGATTAGGGGACTTGAGCACCTCCCCTAAGAAGAGAGACTGAGAGACTGGTGGCTGTTTAGTCTGGAGAAGAGAATACTGAGAGGGGATGTGATCAATGTCTGTCAATACCTGAGGGGTGGGTGTAAGTGGAGGGGGCCAAACTCTTTACGGTGGTGCACAATAAAACAAGGAACAACAGATACAAACTTGAACATAGAAGATTTCACCTCAAAATGAGAAGAAACTTTTTTACAGCGAGGGTGACAGAGCACTGGAACTGAATGCAACACTTTGGGCCCCAGGTGGACAACAGGCATCTGAAATGCTGGCTTCTTACCAAGAACTTTGCTGGGGTTGGTATCTAGGCGCAGGATAGCCATTGCAAGAGGAAGCGTTAAGGTGATGTAATACTTGGAATCCTGAAAGGGTGGGAATTCAGGGAGAATCAGATAGATCCTCATTGCCTCCACATCTGGTGGTGAGCTGGACAGCTGTGGAATCAAAAAACTTTCAAAGCTCTTCAGTATCTAGAAGAAAAGACGACAAAAGAAGATAACTTACCATAGGTGATGGAGCTTCTCCAATGCAAATGATGTGTAAGAACAGAAGAACTGGACCACACTCAGAATGTGCAGACTTAACAGCTTTTTGCTGATGATCTTGTAAAAACACTCCATCAGAGGACTAAAGTCCCAATTTCTCCAAAATGCATGAACTTTTGGATAGATCTTTGCAGGGCTGACTAAAGGTTAATTAACCTCTCCTGTTAAGGTCACACTCTTCTTTTAAAAGTAGAAGTCAGAGTCAAGGTAAAGCTGTAACAATTGTAGCTAAAAAATGGCATGTGGAACATACATGATTTTATCCCAGAGCTCTGCACTCAGGAAAGAAACCTCAGTCAGAGTAAGTTATACAACCATAAAGCACTCAACTGCTGACAGGCAATATATAAGAACATAGTCATCATTTACAAGTATAACGTATGTGGAATTCATTTCAGCAGCCACTTGAAGTATTAAACACCATGAGACAAAACTTTAAAAACAAGCCCTAGACACACATTTTGAGAAGGTAACAATCAGCCCAGGTCAATAGAGATGTATCCATTGATCCATTCATGGGAATGATCTGGCCTGCAGATTTGCAATACAGCCATTCCCAATACAGCTGCTGGTACTTGCATGTTACAGAAGAATAAAGTCTGTATTTCCCCTCTGAATACCCAAAACCCCAGAAGTGCAATACCTGGTCTAGGAGAATGGAGTGCTGAGAGTTCATCAGCTTCTCAAACAGCACTCTGGTGGAGTCCAGATCAATCCCTGGGATCTTTGGACTGGTTTTAAAATGTTCATCGATTCTTTAAAAAAATCCCAGACAGACAGGCATAAGTTTCAGGAAGAGACACCACTACCTGTGCATTGGCATGGCCCAAGGGCAAGCACGGGGGAAATCACCTCTAAGGAATTAACCCGTCTAGAAAGAAAGAAGAAGTTGGAATTTTCTTGCTAAAGACAAGATGGACAGCTCTACCTTTTGAACTCCTCTGGGCTTCACCTAGGGTTGGGATTCTTGCAGAGAAACACTTTGTCAGCCTTTGATTTCCCCAGGATCCCTTTGCAGACTGAAGAACCTGCCTAGACAATATGTGCCTATCATATGTCTTCATACACACTACTTTTATAGCAAAATCCGTTTTCTAAAGCAAAACAATGACCACAAACACAACTCAGCACCGCTGAGAACATCTTCAGGCTTCACACGGTATTCAGCTATAACAAAGATGCACCATCGTTTCTGCTGTGCTTGAAAGGTTGCCATTTATTCAGGCTATCTGTGTAAGAGGGACAGTGAAGACTATTGCTGTATGCAGGCTTGCCTTAGCAGTGTGATAACCCAATCCCCTACTGCCTCAAAACAATGCATGTTGCAGGACAGGGCTTGTGGCCCTTAATGAGTCTATTGTCTCAAACAAGGCGTGACAATACCTGGTCTCTAATAGACAGGGTGGTGGCCTTAATAGCTCTGGGAGCAAACTGCAGTTTGGCCAAATGACTTGAAACTTAAGACATAATTTCCCCGGAGGCACAAATTCCCTCTTTAAAACCACTGCAACAGCGCCGCCGAAAGGCCAATGGCACCCTTCTGTGACACCTCACTCATGCACACCTCTCTTTGTGACTTGGAGAGACCACCTGCAGGGTCCAGGCGTTGCATCTGCTACAGACGACCCTGACGGAATGCACACCAAGAACTCCAACTATGCCCATGAGACCTCGTGGAAATCAAGGGTGGTGATACCTCTTTCTCTTACTTCGTGTCAGTCTCTATTTCTTTCTCTCTCTCTCTCTCTCTCCTTTTCCCCACTTCTTTTTCTTCCGATTTTTCCCTCTGCTCCAGTCCATTACCAGGAGTTTCCACTGGCTCTAATAAACTTAACTCATTGACGTTTGCCATCAGTCACTTTTTCTCACTCCAGGGGAATTTTTTGAATCTTAGCACAACCTCCCACACTGCTGCCCAAGGTTGGCTTGGGATACAGGGTCATGACAAGCAGCCACATCTAGCAACAGCGAATGTCTAAGTCCACATCTGGAGCATGATCAGCACTTGCAGCAAAGGCTCTCGGCACCAATGCCAGCAGTAAAGCTGCACATAAAATCTTGCAGCTAGTAAAAGAAGTCATTGCTACAATTCCACTGACATCAAGGATCTCCCAAATCTGTAACCGCTCATCCAAGACTGTGCTGTATCAGACACTCTGAAGGAAAAGGTAGTTACTAAAGATGGGATGCATTTGTCACTTTGCTGGTGTGACTAACAACATGAGAAGCTAAGCATAGCCTGCTGTAGTAGAATGACTATTTCCCTAACAGAGGCACCGAGCTGGAAATGCATTCTCAGTCATACTGTGGCACACAGTGCTTGAGGCTATAGCCTGCAGAAGTATTATTGGAGTCTGCCCAGTCACAGAGTCATGGAAAAGCTGCTTTTCCATCTAACTCTGTGTACCACAATGCTGCACTGCAAACAGGTCCATGTGGCATTAGAATACTGGAGGAATATACTAGGGTATTTCTATCCAATCCACCCTGACATAAGGCTTCACATATAAAGGTACATGGTTAAATGCAGACCCACTTTACTGTATGGTGGCATCTAATTTTATCATTCCTTTGGTCAAAGATTTTTGTGTAAAATTAACTTTTACTTTTTTTCCTGCAAATTTAACTTTTCACTTCAGGTCCTGCACTAGCCAAGGTATCGCTAAGTGGAAGTCAAACTCCACTCATTTCCACGTTTATAGAAGAAGTGGAACTATTTCCACTGACTCCATTTCGACACCCCAACAAACATTTCAAACCAACATGACAGCTCTCTTGGATGCAGTAGCATGCTGCCTTGTCTCAACACCAAAGAAGAAACCATTGGACAAGCAGAAAAACGCAAGAACAATGAGTAAATTGTCTCCAAGCTGCCCTTGGAAAATATTACTCAAAGATTACTCAGAGTAGCTAAGCTTTTCTTCACCTAATTACAGGTCATTTACTCATCACACTATCAGAAAAAAATTCACCTCCTCTTCATCTTATGCTATTACCTCCCCAACATTTACAGACACAACCAACCCAATCCTTCCCAACCCACAGCCTTTGACTCAGCTACACATATTACAGCTTTGTCACCACTTACTGTTGGTTACACCCATCTGAAACTCCTGCTTTTGTAAGCAGGAAGACAGAACTTTCCACAACTGAGGTCACCTAAAAGGAATGTGCTTCCATGCTTCCTTAAATGTATTTTTCAAGATCAGCTTGTGTTGAAGTGTACCTCCATACACATCACAGCCCATCAGCTAGCTCAGCTGGGTGAGAGACTATTCATATACCTGACATCATTCATTTCCCTTTCTGTCTGATTCCTAGCCCTCTCCATTTCATAAGCACAAAAACCAGTTGTGACAACTCCAAGGAATCTGTGCCACTTACAGTACCCTCACCATGTACTTGCTTAGACCATTTGCTTTCCTTATCCAGCTCTGACCACCCACTTCTTTAGTAGACACTCTCTGCCCCCATCTCCTCCCTGATCAGAAAAATCAAATCCCACTGCAACAGTGAGTGAAGGGATTCCAGGCTGCCTGAAGGGAAAGCCACACTTCTGTAAGATTGCCACTTACTTCTTCTCCAAGAAGCTTCCATTCCAGCAGGCAGCTGAAGACAGTATCTGAACAACATTGCTGTTTGCAGCAGGAAGACAAAAGAAAAGAGACACGGTGGTTATGAACCGATGTCCCAACAAACCTCTTCAAGTCTCATCCTTCTTTCTATGGGAAATAACATCAGGATCACCCCTTCCAAGGCACAGAGGGTAAACAGTTCATTCAGGATCACGTTAATGACCCTCTCTAACAGGACTGCCAGCAGTGCCTCCCACCTATTCTGTCCTACTCATGGCAGGCACACAGGGGAAAGAATTGAATGGCTCTGTTCACAAGTTCTTGCTGTTTCTCATGAACTCTAAGCACAGAGTGATGGACTAAAATCCATTTCCCACCCATCATTTGCAATATTCTGTGGTAGCCTCATATCCCTCTGGTTTTGCTCTGAAGTTCTAACCTGGTGGCCTTGTGACTGGTAACTGTGCTCCCCTTGGAAACGACCGAGAACCACACTTGAAAAAGCTGCTGAATTTCAAGCGAAAGCATGGCACGGAAGCCAAGGAAACGATTTAAAGAACATTTTCAGAAAAAGGCTTGTCCAGTGCCATGATACCTACTTGACAGAATTAGAACTGTTCTTTTCTAAAAGCTTTTGCCTCCAGACATCTATAGTTTCATCATTTATTAAACAGGTGTAACGTGTTTCATTTATGGTCCGGAAATCATCAGCAGGCAAGGAATTCTGTGAGAAGATACAGATTTCAGCAAAGACAAGGCTAACAGAACAATTCCTTCTTATCCACAATCTCTGGGTTTGAAACGTAACTGATAGCTTCATTAGTGTGGTGGTCTCTGAACAGGTTTGGTTAAGAAGCTGTGGCATTACTGGGAAGTCCAAAAGAAAAGGCATGGCAAGCTCTGGAAGCTTATTACCAAAACCAAAAGATGCATTGTGTAGTCTGAGACAGGGGAGGAGACCTGAAAAGCTACTTCATTCATTTTACCTCATACTTGGAGCAAAGCACAAACGTTTGGTCTCCTCCAGAGAAGATATGTTTAACAATGTGATATTTGCAGGCATCTGTTGAAGAAAGACACAGTCGTGTTAGAGGTTGATGAATGCAAGTTCCTACTGCCACATTTGCACTGCCAGTGTCTCAGGTTTTACACTACAAGGAGCACCTGGATCCCTTGAAGTTCAGATTGAAGTCAGTTGGAAGTCAAGCACTGTAGCGCTCCCCTGAGAGAGAGACAAGGCCTGGCAGGAGGGAAAAGTTGTAATTTTAAAATTGTAATGGGAGTTTTAGTGAGAAACCAAAGCCCACAGAAATTAGTATTAGAACAGTTTCATAAAGGCTCAAGATCACCAGACGCTGAGCTCTGCCATGAAAAGAAAAAGGTAGAGGGCACACATCAACAGAGAAAGCAAGAGGTCATCCAGTCACACCTACACTACTTTTAGGACAGGAGGATGGGTTACTTTTGCTATTTCAAGAACTTTTGCAGAGCAATGCCAAGATGTTTTTAGACATCCATTGGTGAAACAAAATGAAATTATTTATGTCCATTTGCACCTCTAAATTGCACAGAGTACATACCAGGCTTCCCTGAGAGTTGCCCATTGTGAGCTGCCCAGTGACCCTTGACAGGAGAGGGGCACTTAACATTGCAAGTATGCCCTGTTCCCAGCTGGCCTCTTGTTCCACAGCCAAATGCATAGATCATTCCTGAAGAAGGCACAAAGGCTAATGTGTGATGTCTGTAACAGAGATGGGTACAAAGTTCGAGCCTTGTTTAACAATTAAATGAGGGGAAAAAAGAAAAGAAAAATAAAAACCAGACTGAATCTTATTCTTGGTTCCCCTAGGCCAGCAGCTGGTGTAAAGCAGCATATCTGCACTAGCATCAATGCTCATCTTTTGCCACCTGATGGCACCAGTTTATGTGATGGAGCCCTGGAGCTCTTTAGGTAGACGTGACAAAGAGCAGCTTGTGCCAGCATAGGGCTGGTATCAGGCTCACAGACAGAATTAGCTTAGTCATTTGCTGCTCCTGTACATGTCGAAAGGCAACAACACAGCACCAGTGTTACTAACCCTCTTCAAGAAAGAGGCTGGAAACTTGCAGCCAAAGATGTCTAAATTTTGGTTGAATTAAGATGGAAAGGTACCTTTTACCAGGTTACAGTGCAGGGAACAACTCCAATTCCAAACAACCTATTTTAGAGTGCCTTAAAATTCTTATGGGAAATGAAATTTAAATTAACTTAATTTTAACATGTAAGATGCAGAAGCAAAACTTCTACCTCCTATTTACAAGGCTGTGTGTCAGCATTAACCTCCACCATAGAAAATTTCTGACTGGACACAGGACTCACCTGCCACAAGCAATCTGGGATACTTCACTGCCCATTAGCTCAAGAACTCTTCGGGGGTTCACTTCGTCATTCATGGAGTCATGTCCCAGTTGCCCACAGGAACCTGCACCGAACGTGAACACCCCTCCACTCTGTTAGCAAATCAAATAGCATATGCTCCATTTAGGGACCCATATCCCAGCAGGACCTGTTTCCAGTTTCAATACAAGCCCAAGCTTTGGCAGAGGTTGCTGGGGATTTCCAAAGATTTCAGAAAAACTTGGGTTCTGATAATGCAACTTCCAAAGAGCTACCTTGCCACCCAACAGAGACTAAAAGAATTATCTTTAGGTATGTCTACATTAGACAAGCTTCCTCCACCCAACCAGGTAAGTCTGAAATCCCAGCAGGTTTAAAAATGGCTGAGTAACACCTGTATCTCCATGGTACTTTACATCCAACTCTGTCAGGTGCTGATCAAAAAGACTGCGACCTTTTCCTTTGAAAAGGAACTTCCACAGAACTAATCTTCTACAGTGGTGTTTTCCCCACAGCAATTCCAAAGACAGCTGTTTCATTAATTTTACAGTGGAAAACACCAAATCACAAAAAAAAAAGGATGCAATACCTAGGAAGTGGCAGGAAGAAGCAAGAACCAAGCAGTGATCTTCCAAATCCAAGCCCCATTCTCAGTCTGCTAAAGTATACTTGAGAACAGCAGGTTTGGAGATGGACATCTCTTGTAAATGCCGCGAGTGACTGATAATGTTTCATTTAAACACCCAGTCATTTTCACTTGCATTTTATTCTGATGCACAATATCACTCTTTCTAATCTTCCAACAAAATGCTATAATCATGCCTTTGAATGTATGCTTGTAAGGTTTTTTTCCTTAAAAGCTAATTTCTTTGAGTGATTCACCTGAGTCTCACTGTTTATCATAATGGATTACTAATATCTTCAAATCTCAGAGTAAGCACTAAGATACATTTTCCACTTACATTCTTTCAATGTGGTTGGATGGAATACCACTACCCAGGAAACTAATGTGACACCATCAGGCAGGACAGCAGCCAGAGTTCTCAGGTTAGCATTTTTACCTTTGTCAGAACTGCTGTGTGATCCTCTCCACAGCTGATGTAAACAACCTTCTGAGATCGCAACAGCTTCACATGACAAGGGGATTCTCGGTCTGCATTGGAGACAAAGGAAATAAAGATGGTGTTTCACAAACACAAACTGAAGTGTCTGTCTACTGGCAGTCTAATTTTCAGATAGGGTCTACAGGCACAATGGAAGCTTTAACAATGTCCCCAAGTACTTTGCTGCTGTTTACCTTCTTCAATTCTTGAAACATTTGTTCCAGCTCAAAGAAAACTGTTGCAGTGTGCAAATGTTGAGAATCCTCTATAAACTCAACATGCACTTGCAGTTTGGGAAGTATGATGAGCACAGCCAAGCTACATCCACCTTCAGCCTCATGCTCCATTCTGCTCTCTTCACTGTTGACTGCAAACATTTGTTTCCAAAATCCTGCTTAGACATTTTCCATACAGTACAATCCTGACATGTGGAAGACACTAGCACGACACACGACAAGCTAAATCCCAAGGTATATTTAAATGCCTGGCCTTCCCTCTGGTGTCATCCTTTAAGATGATGATCCTCCTACTTGCAAAGACTAATCACTGCCAATCACTACACAATGCTCTTCTCCTTCACTCTGCAGCTGTCCCTTCTTTAAGACTCACACCCAAGGATCTGACATCCATGGATTTTGAAATCAGAGCACATTTTTCATTAACTTTGTTCTGTATTTTAGCACTCTGATCTTCATTTTGACAGGAATGACAATTCTTACCTCTAGAGCATAACTGGTTTAGTAACACTGCTGCAGAATACTCATGTTTGTCGACTTTGTCACTCATGTTCACTAAGTAAAACTCACTCTGTCTTACCATGATTCACTTACCATAAATATTGTGTATTTACTATAGTGCCATGTACTGGGGATGAGCAGAGTATGATCCCTGGCCAACACAGCCCCACACCCAGATACCTCTTATATGCTCATTTAAGATTAGCCCCATGTCAAAGCAAGCTTCTCATATATTACATAGGTTTTGGCCAGGATAATTTTCCTCACAGTAGCTAGTGTGGGGCTGCATCTTGGATTTGTGCTGTAAACACTGAGCAAATGCTTACACACACACACATGGCCTTTTCTGCTTCTCACCCCACTTCACAAGTGAGAAGACTGGGGGTGCACTCAAAGGTAAGATAGGATGCAGCTGAGACAGTTGACATCAACTGACCAAAGGTATATTCCATACCATGTGACATCACACTCAGCATACAAAGCTGCATAAAGAGAGACTGCTCCTCTGTGCTCTTCTTGAGTTGCTCAAGGGTTACATAAACACTCAGTAAAAATAGTCAATGCAAAATGAAAACAGTAATTGCAAAATGAGACACTAGGTCAAAAAGTCCACCCTTCTTTCATCTAGGAGCATCATTTCAATACCTCGTTCATCACTTAGGCCCAGTTGTCCTGAGCTGTTCTTCCCCCAGCCAAACACAGCTCCGGAGAGGGAGAGGGCAAAACTGTGGGCTCCACCTGCAGCAACCTGCGCCAAAGGGATCCCATCGAGAGACTTGACACGTTGCGGGCTGGCTTGGGAGGGACATTCTTTTCCCAAGCCCAGCTGACCATAGCTGTTCTGTCCCCATGAGAAGAACTGACCATCTGAAACAAGGACAGAAACAGAGCAGCAAGAAAACGCTAGTCAACAGAAAAGTCAGTTTGTCAAAACGAACAGCAACTGGTGCTAGGCATTTCACTTCCACCCAAGCCTCAGGATGGCAAAAAAATTTAAATAAAAAATCAAGTAGGATGTTCTTCACCAAAACAAAAGCACAGTCTGAAGCCACTGGCAAAATAAACAGGCATGCAACTAAGAGCGAAACACAACAGACTGCCGTAATTTAAACGGCATAACAAAGAACGGCTCACATTGCATACAGAAGAGTAACAGCCAAGGATCATTTCAATACAAAAATTAATTACACACATTTTACTACATCAAGATGGAAAGCTGTTAAGTGCTCCTGTCATCATTCAATAGTAAGACAGTGGGTGGCCTGTGTGCAAGCTTTTTTTCTTGACGGTATTGGCAAAGCTCTTCTTCAATATTCATGGTATCTGATCCATTTTACAGCCTTCCATTTGGCCTGAAAGCAGTTGGGATAGGGATGTCCTTGGTTTGTTATGCAGAAATATGCAATCTTGGACACTGTGCAAGATAACAGCACAAATCTGGGGAATAAATAATTAACGTTACAGTACCTGCTGCCAAAGCCAGGCAATGCCAATTTCCACAGGAAACCTGCAGTATTGTCTGTTGGTTCAGTTTCTTTATCAACCTAAAGACAACATCACCGTTTCAGAATAAGTGTCTGCCAATACACCTAGGTCAAAGTTACAGTTTCCATTCAGGTATTTGTTCTATACATAGCCTGTAGTTTTGAGACTGAGCAAAAGGGTGGTACAGATCCTTAAGTAACAGATGCAAATTTGCGGAGACCTTCAGACCCTTCACTACTGACTCCAATTACATTTCCTGCTATAACACTGAATCCACCCTTCTGGAAATGGTGAAAATGTCTGGTTCTTGGTGTGTTTCTATTGCTTTTTCACATTTTTGCTGATGTCAGGGGCCTAGCAGTCCCTACAAGTTACAGCATCAAAACCTCTTCAGTGTGTTGTACAGAGAATAACATGTGAAAGGCTCAAGTTATTTCACAATAGTGTTCTTCTTCCAATGGCACTATCACATTGACATGTGAGCCTGCATCAGAGCCACCCACAAGTTAAGGAACAGCTTTCCCCAGAGCCCTTCAGATCAAACCTTAATGTTTTGTGACTGAAACTCTTCCTTTAAATACTGTTTCAACAATTAAGCCACTCCAAACAGCTGTCACAAACTTCTGCACTGGCAGTGGCAGACCAAATAAGGGATAGACTACATCTGTTATTAATGTAACATCATAGAACACCAGGAAGTAGAAACAAAGCACCTATCTTTATTATGGTGACAAGCTGAGACCTATCATCTCTGAATTGCCTTGGACAGAGGAGTCTGGGTGCTTGCCAGCAGCAGCATTGACATGTCCTTGCACTTAACCCTGTCAGTGCTCAGACACAGGTTAAGACACATTAAATAAGTAAATGACGAAAACTGAGCACTACCCTGAGTTTCTGAGCAGCATTCACAACTCAGAACTGCAGTAAGCTGGTTTAGTAGCTTTGCTGCTAACAGGCAACACTGCAAAAGAGTTTCAGAGCTCAACTGCCAGTTCATGCAGTCATAGATTTTTCTTCCCATTCTTGAAGGGTACCTCTGACCTCAGAAGACTTCCTAGGGACCAGAATAGAGACAGGTATCACACACAGCATTTCTATTTTTGGGTCTCCCCTTGTGCACCTCCTTGTGCTGTACAAAACACGGTGGCATTTTTCATTGAGGAAGTCAAGAACACACTGATTTTCTTTTCCATGCTCCAAGTATCCATGAGCAGAAAGAATGCCTGCCCTGCCCTAAATCTCCTGAGGACTAGTCTGAGTACCAGAGGTGCTCAGGGAGCACCAGCACAGTATGGAAAAGGAGGCGGAATCAGCCTGATGTCCCAATTACTGCCCTTGTGAGAGAAAACAGTGCTCCCACCAACACCAGGCTGGAAGTCAAGCAACCCTTGCTGCATCACCTCCACAAAGCTGCCGTAAGGAAACTCAAACCCATTAAGAATTTACCTTGGTACCATCACTGCATCTTCTATGGTGGTGAGGCCCAACTGTCCATCACTGCCAGCACCCCAGGAGAAAAGCTGGCCCTGGTCACTGAGCGCCACGCTGTGAGACTCTCCACAGGCCACGTGCACAATGTGCTGCCCAGCCAGGGCTTCAATTTGTTCTGGGGAAAACAGAAAACCACACTGGTCACAGGATTAATCTCATGGTGACATGCAGACACCAGGTCTGGGCAAATCTATATGCAAAGATGTTCAGATGAGTGCCCCGATCCCCAGGTTTTGTTTTAAAATACTTCCCTTCCTACAAGAAGAAAGTGTCCAGTTTTACTGAAAATTGCTGTAGTCGCTCAGCTCTTCTGAAAGCCTGGACTGCAAATCACAGGAGAAAGACAGGTACACAGCCACCAAGCAGAGTGACACACAGCCTCACAGACACAGGGGAAATCAGGTTATTTAGGAACAACCACGCTTTCCAGATTTGAGCTTTGCTCGGTTTTGATGTGGGGATCAGCCAGGACCCAGAAACTGACAGACCCCTTAAAACATATTTGACCTTCCACAGCTCTCATGCCCAATGAGGATGAGCCATTCACAAAACTAATCAAGCCATTTGCCCCTCACTTTATCGCTGGATGTGTGACAGCATACGTATTACAACATCCCTTGTGCAAAACTTGGAACACATTCGAACCTATTAACCTACTACTACCACTGCCAAACGCTCATTAAAAAGTCTCACAAAAGGAAAGCAAAGCAAGAAAATAAGACAATTTTATGGAGGAATAAAAGGGGGGGGGGGGGGGAGGGAAGGGGGGGAAAAAAGATGACAACACACACCAAAGGGAAAAATAACAAATACATAAAACCACTCAATCCTCTGGAAGATAACCACGACCCACAGTTGTCTTGTTATTATCACATCAGGTGAGGAAACTGAAGTAGGTTTTACAACTGTTCTTACCACAACACATTTTTTTCATGCTCATTTGTAAAAACTGTAAAAATAAGTTTTGTTTTGCTAGCAAACTTTGAAAATGCCACCCATCTGATGGGAAAGCTCCCCACAAGCCAGAGATGACAAAATTTTTTTCCTTCCCTGAACAGATACAAAATATTTCAGGTGAACGAAGAAAGATTTCACCTTGTAAGCTACGAGGCAGCTTACTGAAGCCCCACTTGCCTGCAACATGAGAAGGAAGGATAGTTAGATGTCATTCTGTGAAAATGATACCCACAACAAGGGCATCCAGAAATCATTAACATACTTAGCAACAAAAGCTTCATACTGATCAATCTATATGTCTAAAACTAATTTAAGAGGAAGGCATCCCTAGGAAGGCTTGCCTTCCAAGCGTGGGAGTTCAAAAGTCAGAAGAATCCCTAATGGACGTTATGAAAGAGAAAGCTGACAATTGTTTAAGTGTGTATTCTAACAGTAAAATGGTACCCAGACATCTATTTCCTTTCACTTAAAGTAATTAATGGCAATGGAGGGGCAGCTCACAGTAACAAGCCTACTGTCTGGCTATCCTTTAGTCCTGTCATCTAACAATGTCCTCTGCCCTGCAGCTCTTCCCAGCAGGACTGCTTTCACTCAGTCCCACCGCCAGCCCTACTCAAAGACAGCTTTTGAGGGCAAGCACCCCATTCACACATGCAGTTCCACACTTGGCCCCATCAGCATCCAACTGTAGCACTGCTTGGCAGCCTGTGGGCCCTTAACAACCAGCAGCTGTACAGGCTGTTCAAGGTCTATCACAAACAACAGAGAAGGTATCTCAACAGCACAATGGCTATGGTCTCTTCGTCTCAGCCAGCCAGCAAGATGAAAAATACCCATGGCAATGTCCCTGACATACCATCAAGTTTAACCAAGCTCTTGCTGGAGAGGATTCCACCATCAGAAGAAGAGGGATGTCTCCACAGGAAATGTCTTTGATTCACAAACCCATCACTTTGCTGCAAGATTGCTGTCCAGAGTGCACTAAGACTGCCTATCCTCCAGAGCACCTGATCTCTTAAAACTGGTTACAAACTCACCGACCTGTCCTTCCTCCAAAGCTGGTCCCCAAACACTCCAGGGAATAACACAAGTCTGACAAAAGGACAATATAAGTTAGGGCATCCATAACAGAGACTGTCTTGCTACCTGCAAACATGACTGAGCTAAATTCTCCCCTGGGAAAGCAGTATTTGCCACAAAGCGTGTGTGCCTCTCTTGCTACGGAAGGACTACTGTAAGCTGGCCCTGAGCCACCAGAGCACCTTGGGGAGGTGACAGAAGACTCCAGTGACCAAAGATCAGCTACAGCTGGGGAGGAGGGGAAGTATCCTGGGGCACCAGGAGGCTGTGGGCAAGGACTACTAGCAAGGGCTTTACAGACTGGGAAATAGGGAAGACATCCAAAAGGTTTGCAAATTCAGAATGGTTGCCCCATAGACTCCATCTTAAGTTTAGTTTGGCAACACAAACCTGACCTTGCTGTATGTGCCATCCCAGGGGACTAATAAATACCAGCTTATTTTCAAATGCTGCCATGTCACTGAAAGCCTTCAGTAACTGCCCTGCTTACCCAAGAACCAGAACACAGCCCCACCGGCTGACCACAGACTGCAAACACATGCCTGCCTTGGAGCTGAAGATTTCTGCCTGAGGAAATGCATGCATATGGTCCATCTCACCACAGCACATTCATAACACACTGTCAATCGCAGCTTGCCGGCAAAGTCACGAAGAAATGCAAATGACAAACAGTTTAGGTTCTACATGCTCACATACACCTCTTTCCAGAGCTGGAAAAAAGCCACCCTTCCCCTGGAGGCACAGACTGCCCCTGCAGTCCAACAGGGTCCCAGTTCACTGTCAGGCTTGCCAAGACACCGAATGTACTCTCTCTGCTAACACATGGGTAGTATTCTCAAAAACATCTGACAATCTTTTCTTTGTTAACTTCACACACCTTCCTCACATCAAGCTACAAGGTGTTTTAGTGATTGGTATATGCTTATTTTCATTTCCAGAGCACCACAACACCACTATTCCCTCCTTAGAAAAGGTGCATCACTGCACTGAGATGAAGAGTGCAAAGGGTGAAGTCTATTCTTAGTATTATGTCTTTAGTAACTGATGAATACCAAATGGAGCTTGATAGGCACAATTATATACAAAGCTAAGCAGAACAAAACCCTGAAAGCAAGAGGGAAGGGCTGAGGGAGTTAGGCAATAGTGTTTCAATGTGTCATAAAACTTTCAAAAAAGCAAACAAAACAGATTCCAAGAAGTACACCCTGACCTGACCCAATCTTTTCGTTCTGAAGCCACCAACTGTCTCAAAAAAGCACCAATGCTTGGAAGTCATTTGTCAGTTCTCATGGAGTTCAAATTTTCATTTATGTCTACTTTAACTCATGGATCTCAACATAAACAGATATCACAGTATCACAGTATAACTAAGGTTGGAAGAGACCCCAAGGATCATCAAGTCCAACCTGTCCCAACAGACCTCACGACTAGACCATGGCACCAAGTGCCACGTCCAATCTCCCCTTGAACACCTCCAGGGACGGCGACTCCACCACCTCCCTGGGCAGCCCATTCCAATGACGAATGACTCGCTCCGTGAAGAACTTTTTCCTCACCTCGAGTCTAAACCTTCCCTGGCACAGCTTGAGACTGTGTCCCCTAAATATATTAAGGTTTGCCTTCTTTTGGGCTTAATCTTGTTAAATATTCCCATAAAACACACATTAGAGCAAAGAATGAGGTCAAATCAAAATGCCTTCAGGACAGCCCTTCTCTGAATGGTGACAGGTCTGGTTCCCAGGACTGCTCTTGTGTTTTCTTGCCTGTGTGTGGTTCACAGGGACACTCCAGCAGAAGCTCAGGACAGGAACTGTTTCTGTACCTCAGCTTGCTGACCATCAGTGCCTCCAGCTTAAAGATTTGGAAAAGGCAGTAAAGCTGGGCCATGAGTGGAAATCCCTGAAAAGCCCACCTTCAGTCCACAGATTCACTACTTATACAGCAAGGCTTACACTTTGTCCCCACACTGCTGGAAAGCTATACAACAGCTTCAGTAGCTGCAACTGCTGGAAACACAAAGCACCCAGCTGTACTGCACTGATAAGGTGCACAGGCAATGAACAATTAATTAGCTTTCCTACTCCTAGTAAGTTTGTCAGAGTTGGTACACCCTTTCTGTGTACAGCTTCCAGTTGCTCACAATACAGGCTTTTGCTACAGAATCCTACACCCATATTTGTACCAGGATGTACATGAACAGTACCAAATGATCCCTACTGTCTGAAAATGGCGTAGAGAAATGATTGGCCCTGAGGTTACACCTTCAGTGGTAAAATCTCATTTTACTCACTGGTAAGAAGCTGTGGTTTGGAAGAGCCTTAAGCTGTCTCAGTCTGCTTGCACACCTAGCCAAAACAGCTCATTGCCTCCCCAGCTTAACAGTAAGTAACTCACAAGCATTTGCTCATCTTGATTGCTGCTGTCTGCTAGGAAAGTAGTCACAGACTCTTCAAGATAGATGCCTTACCAGCTTGTTTGGATAAGAAAGAGATGGTGGTAGAAACACAGGAAAAGGAAAAACAATTGTTGGCAAGAAATTCCTCTATGTTAAGTGCTAGCAGCTGGAAAATCTGAGAACAGATGTGTCAATTTCTTTGCATTGCCATGCCTGTTAATACAGCCCACATCCACCATGAAGATGCCTGAGTACTGCACAACCAAGATCTAAAAATCTTAAGATGCAACATTTTAATGCACAAAGCAGCTGAATATTTAACCAGACACCAACAGCAACCTAAAACTTCACCATATGGTCTTTCTGTTCCATGTACTGAAAAGCCTTAATTCTTTCCAGAAAGGAGACAAGATCTCTCCTTTTGAAGATGAATTACACCATCACATTAACAAGATCACACTAAAAGCACTTGCAGAAGCCTAATCCAGCAGTCAAAAACTTGCTACTGTCTTCAACTGGTATTATAAGAAAATGAGAAAAACACTATGGCCCAAACTTACCAGTCATCAGCATTTCATTAAAGCACAGTACAAAAAGCAAGGAAAAGACAGCAGATCACTAAGCTCCCTAGCAAGATTTTTTACACATTAAGCAGGAAACTTCAGCTGACTAGGTTGCCCAGCCTCCATCAGCACATCTTGGAGATGTGTCTGCATACAGAACTGCTGGCTGTATTTCCAGGCTGCAATGAGCTTCAAGATTTCAGTCAGTGTTTGACAGAACAGAAAGTGGAAAAGAGATAAATGAAGTGCAGCAACTGAAGTACTTGCAATGCAAAGTGCACTAAGAGAGAAATACACTCAAGATTTCTCCAACCACTTAACAAGGTTCCTCCCTATTTGTCAGTGTAACTTCAACAATGTCTTAGCCATTCAGTATTATACCAGTATTAGCAGGAAGAGTACATTCACCAGCTTTTCCAGGAAACATCAGCCCCAGTGGAAGTGATTCTGCCACTTGGAAGCTTCTTTCCACATAGTTCCATCTCCAATCACCTAGGCATATTGCACTTAGAGCTGCTGCAGACCACATCTGGAGGCTGCGAGTGGAAGAAATCATATTCTATAAACCACTTAAGCAATATGAAGCTATCAAGTGCTCTTGAAAACAAGACCTAACCCTGACAGCTAAAACTGCTCCTGTGGCTTCACACAGATCACCTCTGCAGGCTGTTTTGTCAGAAGCAACACAGAGGAAGGCTCACAGGGAGGAGGTGAGGGCTGAAGAACAGTTTCAGGAACACACCTTCATGATTGCAGACTCTGGCACGGACAAGCTTCTGACACGCACAACACGTAGGCAGCTGGAATCACCCTGCCTGACACAAGCCCCGCAGTTTCACCACTGATACCTTCCTTCTCCTTGCCAAGTCTCTCTGAGAAGGTATTAGAATAGAATAAACCAGGTTGGAAGAGACCTTCAAGATCATCACGTCCAACCCATCATTCAACACCACCTAATCAACTAAACCATGGCACCAAGCACCCTATCAAGTCTCCTCCTAAACACCTCCAATGATGGTGACTCCACCACCTCCCCAGGCAGCCCATTCCAATGGGAAATCACTCTCTCTGTGTAGAATTTCTTCCTAACCTCCAGCCTAAACCTCCCCTAGTGCAGCTTGAGACTGTGTCATACTTTACATGCTTGTTTTGTCTGTGCTCAGCCTGTGTGAGACTACCACACACAAGGATGTGGGAAACACCGTGCTCTGCACCTGTACAGCGCAAGACTGCAAGAGCAAACCCCACAGGGAAATCACAGCCCACTGTACAACACCTACTCTTACTTTCTGCTGCTCCCACTCATGTATGGCAGCCCACCTCATTTTCAAATTTCTCTCAACATGGGGCAAAAGCTTTGAAGCATTGAGCAAGCAAACATTTACATCAACGTGCAATCACCTTTGAATTTCTGCAGGTTACTGTATCCACAGAGGAAGTTCCAAATTGCAAATCTTGAGGTCTTTTATGAACGTTGTCAACTGCTGCTACACATGCAGCAGGAAGTGGAGCAGTACCATAACCAGCCTGAGCAGAGAGACTGAAGCAGCATTGAAGCTGTTAAGGCTCTGGTAATTTGGTTGCAACCAAATTACCAGAGCTTTAATAGCTCCAAGTAACAGAGACAACAGTTCTTCACGAATGACACTTATTGAGATGGCTTCCCTGCCATGTACAATACAACTCATTAATTTATTTAGCATAGCTACTTACAGGCTTAAATCCAAGAAGGGCTGGTTTAGTTATTTAGCACTGCCATCACTTCATAGAGCTGCCTGTGGTCATGTCAAGGCAGAAATCTAAGAGTACGAAATGAGAGGGCACCAATACACCTCACTTTGTATGTACTTTGCCAGCTACTCCCTCTCACAGCTGTGAGAGCAGACATCTACTCTTGAGAAAGTAAAACCCTTCATCACACATAGCCATAGAAAGCCTGTGACTTCCTCAAATCACTGCCTTTTGTCTAGTGGACATAGCTTCTCTGAGCAACTCTGAGGAGCCACAGGCAGACTGGCACAGGCATAGTCAGCAATCTTCAGACCCTGGAAGAAAACAAGGGCAGGCAGCTCTTTCAAAAAGGAAAGGCACTAACACTTGTGAAAGGAACACTGGAAAAATACATGTTCTCTTCAGGTCACTGCAAAGCTGTCAAGGTGGTCACTCAACCAGGCTTGCTGGCCACTGGCAGCACAGAAGACATGAGTGAGCCATGACTGCTGAGGAACAACCAGTGTCCACTATGCACACCCTGGCAAATGCTATGGCTCCAGGGCAGCAACTCTGGCATGGGCAGGATGCGCTACACCTGATTGACAGTCTGAAGATGGACATCAGAAGCAGAAGGAGGAATTAGATGCATGGGTAGAGATACTGGATTTGATGTGCTGGTACCTCAGTGTAAAGCTGTATTCATGCCTAAGAGATTCCAAGAAAAGCCACAGCAATCTTGAGAGCAAGCAGGGACAGTGTATTAGGGAAAAGGAAGAATAAGCCCTTCACTACAGTCCATTATAGATGCATGGATAAGTCCTACGGCAACTACTGATCCAACCTTGTAAATGTGAAAAGGCAGCCAGCTTAGAACTGATAGCTCCACTTAAGCAAATCCACCTTCCAGCACTGCAAGAGATCTGTTTGTTTCTTTCCTGCAGTACTCTCCCAAATACAGCACTGCTCCCTTCCCACCTGCCTCAACACAGCCCCTTCCTGCATACATACTGCCAAATCTCTACTGATTTAAGGCTCAAAGATCCAGGAATATCTACAACCTGTAGATGTGACAGGGGCTCAAAGTGAAGCACCTCCAAGTCCCTGAAAGACAGACACCAATGCTATATGCCATACAAACTGTAAACGAGCCACAAGGGATTAAACTCCACTTTTTGCTGCTGGAAATGTGCTGTTTTGACATCTTTCCACATTATTGGAGCAGTTTTGCAAAACAGAAAGCATTTAGCCTTCACATGGGCATTCAGTATTTTCTTCTAGAAGAAGGGCATGCATTTTCTAGGTGGCTGTGCTTGGCAGAGTCACTTAGGGCAGCCTTAGGCTTTGACGAAGCAGCATGTGATTTTCACAAGCACTCGGTGTGCTCCTCGCTGTTCCCATTTATTTTGTTCCTGCAGTTATCTGCATGACAGAGCCACACATTTCTCAAAAGCCACACCTGCACACTGCAGACTCAGTACAGCACCCCTGCCCTTGCTTTCAATGACATCCCAGTCACCATGCTTCTTTGCAGTAACATTTTCAACCAGTATTTGTGAAGCTGATGGGGGAAGGGAGGTAATTAATGCAGTCCTAGTAAACATTTACATACGTTTATTAATTTTCTCTACTGTAAGATCTGAGGAGCTTTCTAACAGAAGGAAGTAAGAGCATCTGCACATTCCCTTATGGTGAGGTTATATGGACAGGCAGCTGTTTGGAAGGCATGTCAGGTGTTGAGAGAGTGAGCATAGGCACAGCTGTTTTCCGCTAACAGCCTGAAGTGTCAAAAATATTTTATTTCTGAGAAGAGAAAGGAGTTTCACAAAGATCTTTGATATTAATTCTTCTTTCCAATATAACCTAAAGAAGAGTATCAGGCTGTTTAATATTGCCTGAGTCAAACCTAAAATCTTTATCACAGAGAGTGATGCATCTTCTGGAAGATTTGATGACTACAGACAGACCAAGAACAGGCATCTTTGACGAGCCAGAATCAGATGCAGTCTTTCCATACACTAGTCACACACTGAAAAACAAGCCAACACCTTTTCTCTTAGGCTAGGGGTCATTCATCCTGAAGACCCTACACACTTTGGTAAGCCTTCAAGATTAAATCAAACAGAATGCTTTACATTCACCTTTACCAAACTCAGGCTTTGCTACTTCAAAGCACATACCTGCACACAAAGGATATTAAGGCAAGGGAAAAGTCATCCTTACTGAGGAAAAGCACCTGGGCTGCTACATCAGGAGTAAGAATATAATTTTTTGAGTTAGTGAAGAGAGGTTTCTTTATTTCAGATGTCCATTCATAGACCCCCACCTATAAAAAAGTTGCCCAATATCTACATATCATTGTCTGCAGCTGTATCACAACACATCTTCAAGAATGATGAACTTCCAGCTGGCATCAGGAGCAAAACTACTGAAATCTCTCCTAGAAGTGGGGACTCTCAGCCCTACTTAGGCATTCAGCTTACCAAAGTCATTGTTTTTGTCCAGCACAGACAACCATGCTGAGTAAGAGAACATTGGAGCATTCATAAAACTTGCATTTATTACCTCCAGTTTCTTTCCTGCCCTGTCCCTTTACCTCAACACACACACACAGCTGCCCACCCCTTTTATCCCAAGATGATCTTTCAGCATCAGTACAGTTGCAGGAGGTGACAGTCATTAGTGCCACACACCATGCCAACAGCAGGGTTTCACACTTCTTCCAAGCCAGGCATACAGAGAGTCTCTATTTTTATTGCACTTTCAGAAAGCCCCCGAATACTACACAATGCAGGAATAACAAATACGACCACAACAAATGCAACTTCAGCTTGCTAAACTGACCTACAAATCCACAATTAAAGGACAAAAAGATGGTCATCCCTACTGCAGCTCTGTCTTTTGAGACACTAAAACGGTCCCTCAAATCCTCAGTAAAATAGGCTGTACTCATGCCAAGAAAAAACAAACAGTATCTTGCTTCCCTGGCCTCACTCATGTTTTCACCTCTCAAAGTGAAATCAGGAGAGAAACCTGGTAGTTTCAACAACACGTGTTTTGAGAGACAGCACTTTGGAGTTACATTACAGCTATTTCAGGCTCAGACTATAAATTTCTTTACTGACAAGAAACCTGAAACATGATTTCCATTGGTTTGGGGTCTCCTAAAGAACCTCATCTCTCCTCAGTTTTAGATCTCCTAATCCTGAAGCCTCAGAGGATTGGTAGAAGTCAATTCTCAGGATCCAGACTATGCAAGTCTTAAAAACAGTCCACCGTAAATGTACGGCATATTCAGAGCCCTCAGCCAAACACGTCAGTGCAATACACACACAATTAAAACAACTACAGGAAAGCACTTCCTTTGATTTTATTTCTCATCCAATCATATGCACACTGTTACTAAAATGAAGTACTTTTTATATTCAGCCTTCTAAAATTTGAACCCAAAAATCATACCAGTGCCCAAATTCCACTAATTCAGATGAGATGGACACACCATGGCACAAAACCATGATGCTGGATGCTGTTGCAGTCACTAGTCAAGGCATTTCAACCCAATAGCCTGGTCAGCTCCTGAGCAATCAAAGGAAAGAAAGGGATGAGCGCAGGCTCTGTCTGGACCAATGCCTACAAGAAGGGCTGCCATGCCTCTACTCCACCTTTTGCAGCATGTGGCTCTGCTTTCAGGGTGTCAAGAAAGTGTGATGAATGCACAGCAGGACTCTCCCAGATCACAGCACTTGGGAAACGCTGCAACAGCTGTGTGCTGAGCCTCAGCTCCATGCCCAAGGGGAGGACAAACTGTCTCAGATTCTCTGTAAAAAGCCTGCTTAGTGAGGACTCCTGGAGTACTGTGTTGCTTGTTTCACTCCTCATGCAAAAAAAGACAAAAGTAGGGCAACTAACCATTCACCTGCCACTGTTATGCCACCCAGCAGCAGCTTTCAACATTATCTATTAATTGAAGCAGCTATACCTCCTGGTCTGCAACCACACACTTCCACAGCTGCTTCCAAAACAAGCCCTACTACCTCACCTTCTTCTGATCAACCAGGGCCTCTGGGCTGACTTCTTACCCACCAGGAATAGGCTAAAAGAGGAATATCCATACAGACTGTCCTCCCAAGCAGGTCATCTGAATTCTCAGCTGTTAAGGGTTTATGATGAGCGGGCATGCCACAGTGAACACCGAGGTGTCTGGTCACCATAACCCTGTGCTGAAGTTCACCACACATGTATTTATGTTTGAAAAGAAAGGCCACTGAGTGCAGAGAAATCCAGAGGACTGGGATCATGTAGTAGTCTGGTTTGGTGGGGGTTTATTCCTGCTTTTTGAAAGAGATTTAGCATAACAAAGGTGTTCCTAGCTGTGCAGCTATGAGCAGATCAATTCTGCAATGCGTACAGAAGCAATACTACCCTGCACATCTGCACCCATACCAGATGCATGGTTACAAAGAAGAATGTTTCCCTCTGCTGTATGACACCAGAGGGGAAAATCGAGGCAAATGGGACACTACACATTTTTCTGTAACTCTCTACAGACAATAACTACCAAATCCCAAGTTTCCTCACTAGAGTTAAATCAAATCCAAATGACTTGCAGAAGACAAAATCTAGACCAGAAAAATAATTACATATCTCAGACTCAAGCATGGTTTTAGAGACAACTGCCTAACAACCAGCTAGTTATTTCACACTCTTCTATAATTCAGCCCAAACCCTAAAAGGCACCTTTGCCTTAGGTATGGGTCTTTTGTTTCCCAGCATAGCCATGCACATTCAGATAAGCCACACTTAAGCAAGAATCACCACAGAGTCAAAACATTACATCAGAACTGAAGAAAAAAAGAAAAAACAAATCCAAGTGAATTACAGGGCTGAAGAAGTGGAAATTTAGATAGCTACAGAGAATAAATTTGTTTCCTAAAACAACTATAACATAACATACATTCTGTCTATGATGGAAAGCGATAATTTTAACACCAAATGATGCTCAGGAAATTAACATTAAGGCTCGTTTTCCAGAACACACCACAGCTAAGATCACAGAGTTGCTTCTCCTAAGGCATTGTCAGAACCTCTGGGGACTCCAAGTGTCTTAATGCAAGCAAAAATTAGGACAGGTCAGAGAGAAGCTGTACTAACTATAGTCATGGTGAGAGAACACTGAGAAGCCATCTACCCCTCTGCATCCCTGACAAGTGATTGCAGTCTGCAGATTGCAGACTGTGGTTAGGGAGGGGGAACAGGTGAGGAAAAACAACTATTCCAATATTAACAAAGCAGATACCAATCTCTGATAGGGATGGACTCCTCAAGTAGCTTGCTAACCACCATGAATAGAATAGAATAGACCAGACCAGACCAGGTTGGAAGAGACCTTCAAGATCATCACATGCAACCTATCATCCAACAACACCTAATCAACTAAACCATGGCACCAAGCACCCTATCAAGTCTCCTCCTGAGCACCTCTAATGATGGTGACTCCACCACCTCCCCAGGCAGCCCATTGCAATGGCCAATTACGCTCTCTGTGTAGAATTTCTTCCTAATATCCAGTCTGAACTGCCCAGAACTGGACACAGTACTCAAGGTGTGGCCTAACCAGTGCAGTGTACAGGGGCAGAATGACCTCCCTGCTCCTGCTGGCCACACTGTTCCTGATACAGGCCAGGATGCCATTGGCCCTCTTGGCTGCCTGGGCACACTGCAGGCTCATGTTCAGCCTACCATCAAATTCAAAGGAGAAATGAAACAGTAAATAACGTGACAGTGTGGGGGAGACAGCTCTTAATGGAACCCACAGGACTGGCACACTCCAGATCAGCCTAGCCCAGAAGTGGGGAATTGGAGACAATTCTGTTAGCTTTTAGCTGAAAAGAAAATTCATTTAGTTAGGATAAACTTACTAGACATCTTCAAATGCCACATTTACTGACACAATGTAAAATCCAAGGAATGGGCACATCCAGAAAATAATCCTCTGCTGACTCATTCTCTTTCAGTGACACACACTCCCTCAATAATTTACGTTCCCTGGACTGGAGAGGCACAACAATCACTTCACTGGCTTCTTTCCTGTCTTTGTATTACATCCAGAAGCACAGCTGATATGACAGTAAACACAGCTTTTTAATGGTCAAGTTTCTTTCATTTGAAAAGGTGCCCTCTAATACTCCCCTATGAGGAATTGCTGACACAGCTCTGTGCCACTGTGTGACGTTTTTGTGACTAGCGTGAAGGAGAAACAAAATTCAATTCTCCCACTACAGATGTGTAAAGGAGCAGCAGAACATGAGAAAACAGTATTATTTTTGAATACACAGTAAGGGAAGAAAGGGAGGCAAAGTTTTCAAAAGCACTCACTGCAAATACAACAACTTTTCTCACAAAGGTAATCCTCAGTAAAGCTTACAACCTTTGCAAGAACAGGGTTAGACTCATGTTCAGTGCATTGCAAAGTCCCAGGATTATATTCACAAGCAGACACCACCTTGGGCAACAGCCATCTCTGATTAAACAACATGAGCATATATTCTGGAAAAACAAACTGAGGCTTTAGCATGCTGGTAGCGTAAGCCTCACATGCACACAACACAAAGTGAGAGAGAGAAAAAGGCAATTTCCTCTTAGGAGCACTGACCTGGGCAACAGGAAGATTACTGCAGCTCTCTGAAGTCATTTAGCCTTCAAAAGACTCAAGAACCCCTGCACATTTTTGTATCTTGGAAGACACACAGTCAAGAGGTTCTGCAGGCCATGACAAGCATTTCTAAAGTACCAAGAAGCTCTTCAGGAGCTGCATGAGGGGACAATTCGTACTATGTGACAGCCTGCTACAGTAGAAGATGCAGCTCACTTCCAGAGCTGGGCAGCCACTTCTAGCTGCCTCACAGGCTAGGCAGAAGCAATCCACAAAGAGGATCCACAAGAGGCCTCAGCCCACACCACCACCACCAGCCAAAGCAGACCACCACAGAGCAGCATCTGGGGCAGGGCTCCTGCCCAGTTTACTGCTGTTGCTGTAAAGACTGCTCTAACTGTTCACCACAAGGTCAAAAGGGAAGCTATTCCTTGCTTTACAGCACATCCTTCCCATCTGCTCCAGCCAGCAGAAATCCCATTGCAGGCACAGCCAATAGTGCTGTGTCAGTAAAGAATGATGATCACAAGCTTCTCAGAAAGCAGCACTGCAGAACCTTTTCCAGAATAAATGAAACCTGCAGGACAACTGGAAGTTGGTGTCCCACCTTAGTGAAAGTCTCTTCATTTAAGGGGTAGAAGAAGGGCACTTGGGATCAAACCCAAGAACATTTCTATTTCTAAATCTCAGACTGCCCTCCTAGCTAAAGGCAGGATTACCTGGTTGCTAGAGGTCTACACTTCAACATTCAAGATTCATGTGATCCCTCTTTCAGGTCTGATCTTCTACTCACAATGAGGCCTCTGTTTTCATTATTATACTACCCTTCATTTATTTTACAGGTAAACAGCAGGCTAGCCCAAAGATTATTCTCAGACTACATATCTTTACAGCACTCCAAACAGTAATGATTTTCTGGATTCTCTGCCCTATAGTCACGCAGCCAGTCAGGCTGTATGCAGGATAAAGTATCTTTATCAGGTTGGGCAGAATTTTCAATAGGCTTGTCTTCCTTTTACCAAGCATCTCATTTATTCCAGAGCTTAAATTTACAAGTCCTCAGAAGCTGAACAGTGGTTGTGCATAGACAGTACTTAAATAGTCCTGATAACCCTGGCCTCTTCCAGTAACTGTCTGGAAGCCACTTGTAGCAAAAGCAAGAGAGGGCAAATTCAAGGTCAACTGCTCTAATCCAGCACCACAGACATTCACCATCCAACACCTACCACCCCATTTTGAGAAAAAAAGACAAAAGATACACTGACTGAAGAAAGGAGCAGTGGAATCAGTCAGGTTAGATTTACACATACTACACAGGGAACTGTGGCTATTTTGTGCACACCCTTACTGTGCACTAACAAGGTACGCTACAGAAGCCCCAAACCCTGCAGAGGCTAGTCTGCAGTTTGAGGAAAGGTGATGTCTTACTGCTTTAATCACTCACTGAGGGATTTTTGTTATATTATAGGTATAGGTATTGCTGTTTCCATACCACATAGCAAAACCAACAAGATCATGGAGACAATGAATTGGAAGGCGAAGATTCAAAAGACAGTCTGTAAGAAAGGCTTCAGAATTTCTCAAAACAACAATATGCAACTAAACCACTCCCTGGAAAGGAGAAACATTAGTTGTCTGTGGTTCTGGTCATTGGAACACAACGTAGAAACTGCAGTTTTAATCTGGGCCATAATGATCATCTTCTCGATTAAGAAAGCACGACAGGGTAAAGGCACAAGTCAACAAGTGACTTCCATGAGGGGAAAACAAAATCTATTAACCCTCTTGGCCAAAATAAAGTTTGTTCTCTAAAACTACACTCAACAGAGATCCCTTCTTTCTGATGAAAATGACAAAATTCCCAACAATAACTGAATTACAGTAGGCATAAGGACACAGTGCAACTGGAAAGACAAAGGTACTTGTGACTCATGGCACTCTCTTCCCTTTCATAAAAGGGCACCATACTAATAACAAAATCTGCACTCAGCTCTGCTTTGATGTGTTTCCTAGATCTCTCTCCCCACCCATGCTGTTCAGCTTTAGCTTTCTAGAGCCAGCAAATACTATTCAGCATTATTATTGTGCTGTGTGATCTTCACCTTTGCTAGCTTCTGCACCTCCAGAGCAATCAACACAAAGCAGCTTCCATAATCTTCTCAGCCCACTAGCCTTGGGATACTTTAAAGTGAGTAAAAAGCAGACTTACCTGGTTTGCTTCCTTCATAGTCATGCCCCAGCTGGCCTTTGGTGTTCAACCCACAAGTATACACTTCCCCGTCTTCCAACAGGAATACAGAGTGGTTTCCTCCACAAGCCACCTCCTTGACATTTCTGTCATGAATGAATCCATACACCTGTGGTTCAGGAATGATGACCTGGAGGTTGCTACCTATCCCAGGCTGTCCAAAAGATGAGTAACCCCAGCATAGCATTTTCTCTTTTTTCAGCAAGTCATGTATCCCTCCTGGGAAAGAGAAACAGGGGGAGGAATGTGAATAAAGCAAGTACTCACAAGTGATCCGACAGAGATAAACTGCTCAGAGGAGCAGGCAGAACCAACCAAAACCGGCATTTCCTGCATGACTATCAGGCTTGCAGACTGACGGTAAGAGGGATCTCCACCATTACACAAACAAAAGAGTGATCAAGCCAGCTCGGCTCAGGTACTGAGTCAGCACCTCCATACCTCGGCCATCTCCATTTGCAAAGCAGTAGAAGTGTTCTGAAACCCTGCAGATGCAAGCTTTTCAGCAAAAATCACTCTGCTTTGAAAAGAAAAGAAAAAAAAATCCATCAACCAACTCCCCTAACCAACTGTAATGCCTTTTAGGCTAACAGGGCCAAACCTAAACTTTCAGAGTTAATAGTGTTGTATTTGGGCCCATTCCTTAGTGTGAGGGATATATTGCTAAGGTAGTCTCACATCTGACCAATGAAATTCGTTTAGATTTATCTTCCCTTTGTTTTCCCTTTTTTACACCAAAACATTCAGATAGAGAATTCTGCAGCTATCTTTCTTAAAGGCACAGCCTACAACTGTCACGCTTAGTAAAGTGGTCAAACTCATCCTGAACATACCAGCATAGGTATTTGTGGTACAGTGGTCAAAGCAGAACTGTATTATTCCTGATAAATCCAGATTAAGAAGTATTCTCCTCAGCTAAACACATTCTTGCAAACCAAATGTACACACACGTCCCTGCAGTGCAGCAAAAATTTCCACCAAAACGTTCATATGGAGTTGTACACTGATGGTTTGGCCCTGACAGCAGTGGACAGGTAACACTGATGAACCTTGCCAGCAGTCAGGTGTTATCTTTTGTGCTGCACTCAGTGAGAGTCACAGATTTCAGAGTGGGGTAACAGGAGAAACAAAAACATAGCAATACAAAAGGCCCAAGGAATTGCTCAGCTTGCACTTGACAATGACAACAGAATGCCAATGCATAAAAGCTGGGGGCAGGGAAACAGGTTTCATTCCAGAAGCAGCATGTGAATGATTTTAGTAACACTCTCTTGTCACTCCTAATCTCAGGAGGTTTGGGTTATTTGTTAAACATGCCATATTAATAAGACATTGAGAACTCCTCTGCTTGAACCAGAAACCGATTAAAGCTTTTTCTGCAAAGGGATTAAGGAAAGAAAATTAAAGATCCAAGACATCGAGTCTTATGACTCACCATGCCAAGTTTCAAGCTAAGGCAATTTACAGCAGCAGCACTTACTAACCTCACACAGAATAAGAAAGCAAAACGTAACCCTTGAAGCACCTCAAGGAAACAAGATTCCAGATAGGAAAAGTATGCATATGATTTGTTTCCAAAGCCTGGTGCTAATTCAGGCTCTAGGTATTAGCAATAAAGCCTTTCCTAATCTAAGCCCCAAGCAACAGTGTTATCTCTTACCCCACTATCCCTGCCTGTCAGCTGTGGTCCCTTCCACTGAGGCAGGACTGAACTGGATGGGGGAAGGAGAGGGCTGGATTTACCAGTTGTACATCAGTGGTGCAATTTCCTACCACAAACCGTTTACTAGGATCTTTTATTAGGTGCCTTAAAGCATGCTATGAATCCCATTTAACTCTAGCAGCCCTTGCTCTTTTATAGAATAACACAATTCAATCACATCCACACACATGCTTATCACTGGCCAGCTCCAATGGACAGAGGAAAAAGCAGGCTACAAGGCTCTGTCTGGTTAAATCATTTTGTACACTCTGTGCTTGGCTGTCCTCAGCACAAAAAGCCTGATGGAAGATACTCTGTTGACTATATTATTTCTTACACTATGAATAGGAATGCCATGAGATGCAGTAAAACTAAAGTGCATGCATATGCTTTAAATGACACAATTGCTATATTTATAGCAAACTGCATGTTCTGTCTTAAAAAAAAAAAAAAAAAAAGAGAGAGAGGGAAAAGAAAAACAGAAAGAAAAAAAACAGAACAAACAAACCCACCCAGCATTAGCAACACCCTGAAGGTGGCAACACTAAGGCAGGGAGTCATTTCAAAACTGACATCTGAGACAGCAGAAATCAGGGACTGCCATTTCACTCCGCCTGGGGAATTTCCTTCTTACAAGGATATAAGCAGCGTAGCAGCAGCAAACCTGAAGACCCAAAGATCATTCCCTGATAGTATAAGTGGATGTTACCTCTGAGATGAAAAGATCTTCACCACCACACAACCTGAATGACAATGTCATTGTACAGTATGAGCTAAATACTAATTTGGGATACCTTTCTAAAAGTGTTCCTGAACAGTCTGCCCCCCATGGACTAGAGGTACCTTTCCTAGCGCTAATTTCATTTAAAATGCTAAAAATACTTTAATTACTTTCCCTGTGTTCATATTCCATACAAGAAGTTAACGGGCAGTGGAACGCAATGTGGTTGGTGAGAGATGGATTTTCCTCTGAGTAAGACACTATTTAAAACAGAGGAGTTCAAATTCTCAGTAATTCATATGCACACTGGGGTGATATTTCAGAGGAGATCAACCCTCATTCGCGTTAGTGGCCAGATTTTCTGAAGCACCCTCCAGTTTAACAATCCCTAAAAGCAGGCAATGAGGCACGCCAGACCCTTTACAAAATCTGGTCTTAGACTTTTAGGTAGTTGGGTGGGTTTTTTACATCATCCCTTGAATTCCATTCCCATCCTGCAAACATTCTGCGGATAAATCCCTGTGCAACTCTATTCCAAGGTGAGAGAGTACTACTCTGCACTCAGGAGTGAAAACAACATAGCCACTTCCCCTGCCAGCACACAGGCACCGCTAAATATTTTC
Source organism: Dryobates pubescens (assembly GCF_014839835.1). Lineage (NCBI taxonomy): Eukaryota > Metazoa > Chordata > Aves > Piciformes > Picidae > Dryobates > Dryobates pubescens. The sequence continues at coordinate 46,335,747 of NC_071612.1, forward strand.
AAACGGCCTGATAAGCCACATTTTAAATTCACTTATTTTGAAGACATCACACATTTTAAAAACCATGTTTGCTTTATTCTCCTCACAGCAAGTTACTGAAAGTCTTAATACTTCATGTGTTCAAGTGGGAGCTGTGTTCTGAAACACAACAAGGCTTGAAATGACAATTTCATGGTCCATTTCCAATCTGATGAAGGCCATTACTCTTTGAATTAGGGGAGGAAGCAAAAATGCACATTATGCTGCAAACTACCTCTAGAAGCTGCATACCCTCCTCACACTAAATATATAAAAAGTTTCTAGCGTGGGCAGGCACTAACACAAATGTATCTGCACATACAGATACATATATAAAATGAAGATAAGGTTTACTTATCTGAAAGAGTGTCTAATTATTCCTACCACCCAGCTCAATACACTTTCAAAAATAGGAATGTTTATGTGATATTCAGAGAACAAACCCTTAGTGAAGGTGTTTTTCTTTCAATGCATGTTAGGACATGAAAGTTCCCAGTCCCTCTTAAAAATCGAGGGGCAAAACACAACAGCTGCGGTACCCAGCCACATCACCTAGTCCTGTTCTTCACAGATCACAACACAGCCCACATTTTAGCGATAAGAACAGATGCAATGCAGCAAAGCTGGTCATTTGTGGAGATTCCCCATACATAACAACAACAACAAAAATAAAGATGAGGAAGGTATAACATCCTCAAACTCTGACATTCCAGGAATAATTCATCATCAAAACAGTGAAGGGTGTACACAGCGCAGCTAGAGACGGGAAAACCTCATGCTGTGAGGACTATTTTGAGGAAATCTATTGTGGGTAGAAGATCCACACTCTGCTATAATAAGACTCAGCTGGCATACTAAGTATTTATCCTTTGGTGAAAAAGCGGCTCTGGTTTGGTAAAATAACCCTGCATGTAAAGATGATGATGACAAGATGTGTGTCCCCTCTTTTCCCCCCTTTCTTTCTTTTTAATACCTGTCACGACATACAGTCTCTTCACACAAACACATTCTAAAGCCCTAGCTGCAATCACAACTGCACCCTTCCTGGGAAAGTCAGCAAAGTAAATACGGTGCTTGAAACAAGCGACAACCAGGGCTCTCCTAATAAAGAGGTATGCCAGCTGGCAGGGCACAAATAAACAAGGTTTCTTCCTTCCCTGTTATTTGCGAGATTTCACCTAGCAAATGTGCTTCTTTTATTAATATTACCTAATAATGAAAAAATGTACTGCTTTCTGCCGCTAACCCTCCAAGCCCACTTTCTACTTCCTTCTGCCATCGTTTTACTCCAACTAATGTCCAGTGTATACCGGGATATAAAGCAACCGAATGCAAAGTGTTACGAGTGAAGGAGTTAAGGCAGCAAGGGAGCACTTCCATTGTATAACCATAAACGCTAAGCAAAAGGCGCTCGCACAAAATGTCATTTTAAAATAGACAAAATCCTCAAACCGTAACAGACCCACATCACCTCCATTTTGCAATCCCAGTAAGAACACCTCCCAGCCTTCACCCCCAATACAGGCTTCTCGGTTTCCGTGCTTGCTGCTGCATCCCAGCCGCAGACCGCCTCTGCCCGCGATCTCTGCGGTGCCCGGCGGGCTCACCCAACCCCAGGGAACGATGGCAACGGCCTCGGACACCCGCTGCCCCTCCAGCACCGGCACCCCACGGCGGCTCCCCCCTGCTCGCCGTACCAGGTGATGCGGTAGCAGCGCCCACAGGCTCCTGCCGCAGACCCACTGTCGCCCCTGGCTCACCGCACCGGCCCGGGCAGGCTCCGCCCGGGGACGCGCGTCCTGCGCCACGGAAGGCGGCGAGCAGGAGGGGGGCTGCGGGGCTCCGCCATGCCGCCGCGCTACGCCGCGCACCCCCACGCTGCCACCTTTAGCTCTGTCTCCCATACGCACCGCTGCGGTACGGGGACTGGCAGCAGCCCCACCGCGGACCCGACGGGAAGCTGAGTTTTCTCTCCTCGGCACTCGCCTCGCCGGGCCGGCCCAGGCCCGACCCCAGTGCAACGGGCTCAGGTCCACCCCAGGGGAGCTCCGACTGCGCCAACCAGAGCGCCCGCAGCAAGCAGCTACCGCAGACCCGCGCCCCTCCGCCGCCACGACTCCGCTCCGCTGCCACCCACCTGCCGCCGGCCCCGCTGCTGCCGCCACGGCACCGAGGAAGTCCAGCCCCGGGCCGCTGCTGTCACCTCCGGGAGTGACAGCGCTGGACGACCAATGAGGAGCATGGGGCCGGCCTCCCGAGCGCAAACCGACGGCGGGCGCTGCGTGTCGCTCCGCCTTGTGGCTAGTACCGGGCCGGTCGGTAGGTACCTGCGGCGGGTATTGGCGGCTGCTGCGGGCTCCTGCTGCTTCCCCCCGACCCATGGGGCGGGTGCGGATAGGCCCCGAACAGTTCCCGCTGCCGCCAGAGGGCCTGGCGCGATGCAGCGTGACGGGCTGCTTCGCCCTGCCGTCGCCTGCGCGGTCTGCTGCCGTGGCTGGCTCAGGCCGGGCCAGGCCTGGTTGCCGGTGCGGAAGCAGCGAGCGAAAACGAAGGGAGCAGCCGGCAGTACGGGATCTGAGGCCCGCTGGCGCCTGGTCGTGCCCCGGCCTCCTTCACGGAGCGGGAGCGACACTTCTAGGCGTGCTGCGATGCCGTTCCGGCCTCATGCCCCAGGAAGATCCGTTCGGTAAATCCCCTGTCCCTGAAGCCAGAGGGCTGCGTGAGGTCAGAGCTCCCTGCACGTGTCAGCCGCGTGCGCGCGTCCCCGGCGAGGGCGCAGTGTCCCGGGGGAGCTGCGGCTGCTGCCAAGGACCGGGCGCTGGGGGCGGCCATCCTGGGCTGCACGCCACGCCCCGGGCAGCCAGCCTCACAGGCTGAGCAGGTCAAGGGCTGCGCTAAGGACAACAGAAACCAACGGGCGAAGTTAGGCGTTTGCAAATACTCTAGAATTTAAGCTATGCTAAATGAATGTATCAAGGGAAAACTTTGTTTTGTTAATCATGTAATATCACTTATTAATAACAAAAAGCATTTCCTTTACCCTCTCTTCCCCCCCCTTTTCCATTGCCTTTAGGCAAGCTTGTTTGTTTCAGAGCTCGTACATTTTACACAGAGTTTCAACCTCAAGAAAATATTTGTGGTTAAAGTACCTGGAAGAAAGCGGGGAGGGAGGGAAGAGGCCAATAAGCAGGCAATTATGTAACTCCCAAGTACTCCTTTTCAGATTTCAATGCCACCCATTAGAAAAAGACTCCACACCACAAGAGCAATGCACAGGCTGGATCCCGCTCAGTCCATCAAAACGACAGTCAATATTTGAGCAAACCACAAAGAGATCTTTGCAAGAACTCAGGGTGGGGAGAAGAGGTCCCTCAAGCAAGTCTGGTGCCTGCAGTACTCATTTCCCGGACGCTGCATCTCCAGTAGCCTGCAGCATTTGTGCACTTAGCATGCAGTGTGTCACCTATCAGGTAACAACTCACCTGTGTTTGCATAGACCATGCCTGTTTAGCATTAAAAAGAAAAAAAAACCACCTACTCTCTAGTGTAAAATCACACCTGTAATATAATAGCTGTTACTTAACCAGTGTTACAAGTAGCTTCTAGAATTACTGAAAGCATAGAGGAAAAAAATATTTCCTGCTTGTTTTTATTCATCTTCTAAATACCTTTGAAAATTAATCGGCATTACCCTTTGCACTCGGTTTCCTCTCTGACTCAATACTCAAGTGAGGGGAAATAAGATATAAAAACAATTAAAAGAAGTAGATGAGGGAGCAAAGCCTGGGGGTTTGTCCAAGGGAACAGGATTTTCTTGCTTGAGCCATTTTCCAGCTGGCTACATTTCATTTTCATGGAGAACTTTCAAGGCTGCTGCTTCATAAATGGGTAACATTGTAAATGAAGACACCAAAATAAAGCCAGCTGGTGTCTCTGCACTCCAGTGTGCACAGCGCCCTCTGAAGGTTGCTACCACTGCACATTCCCTGGAAAGAGCCCAGGTTTCACAGCACCATGGGTCTTCCTTCCCTGGATGTGGTCAGGCTGGAGTCCACCTCTCCCTGCTGGCTAAGGCCCACCATTTCCTTGATGGGTTAGGTCATTCAGAGATGTCAAAATGTGTAGCTCATCCTGATTTCCAAAGCACCTTCTCTCCCACAGGCAGCTGTCCAGGAAGGCAAGCATGTAGTGAGAACTCCTGAATGTTGTGGTAGAGTAAGTTATTATTCATTAGAGTTATCTCCACAAAAGAAGACAGGGTGGCAGCTTTCACCTGCCCTATGAACCCTCTTCCAGTAGGTGTTTTCTCCCAGAATCCTTCATCAGGTGCCATTGGTAGTGTTCTGCTCCCATGGGCTGTGGCACAAACCTTTCCTGGGGCTGTGCAGTGGTAGTGATGCTTTATGCTTAGCCAGTCCTGCCTGTTGTCAGGACTTCTCACCAATACGGCAGGCTGAAGAGGCGTAGAACACAAGCCGCAGAGCATGCCACCACAGGAGGCTGCTGCTTGGGCCACAAGTCTCTGCTCCAGGCATCTGGGCCAGAAAGCTGTTGAGGGTAGGAAAAAATCCTTTCATGTGGCCAGTGATGTCTCTGTGCTGCTCCAGAAGCAATGAACTCTTCTGTACTTTTTTTTGGCCCTTCCTATGTTAGGGAAGAGCTTTTCACAGGGGCTCAGCTGGGGTTAGCTAGCCAATGCAAGGTCCAGCTGCCTCTCACAGATGCAATATTTCTGTGTGGTGTCCTCTCTGCAGCAAATTTGGCACAAAGCTCACTCCCAACACGTTTCACCAGGCTTTGTTTCTCATGGCTTAGAAGCTGCTGGAGTTTCCTGGTCACCCCAGGCTCACCCTGGTTACATGAGCTGCTCTGCCAGGCTCTTTCACGTCTTCAGAGGTGATGTTCAGATCAGACAAGTGGTCTAAAAAAAAGATTCCTACTGCAGGTTCAACAGACTTTCGCTGCTTGTGTAAATCCTTTAAAACTCCTGGCTGAGCGGGAGGCTCACTCACTCTTCATATTTTATAATGAGCACTGCTTGAGAAAATGTAGACACAGCTTGAAGATCAAGTTCATTTCAGAAGATGACAGAGGAGCACTCAACCCTGTGCACTCCCAAGGTTTTGGCTGTTGTTTTCTTTCATTTTTTAATGAAAGCAGGGCTTATTTGAGGACAAATTAAAAATAGCTTTGAAAGTTACTCTGGGTTTTAAGGTCCCATGTGATGTTGCATCATACATGATGAAAAGGAAATTCTTCCAGGCTCTAAATAAACCTATTATCATTTAATCTCTAAATCAGTTATTTTAAACTCCAAACAGAATATGTATTTTATGTACTTGCACAGCATAGATCACTGTGGATTTACAAGCCCTAACAGAGGCTTAGAAAAGCATAAAAAAGGAAACAAGCAGTCAGGAGCAGGCTGGTGAATCACAGCAGGCTAGGATGTCAAGACAAGAGAGCCGTGATGGTGTGGCAGTATCAACCAGACATGGGATTGGGACACTTAATCTCAACAGGGACAACAGCTATGGGCTTCTGACAGTTCCTTCTTCACAGAAAAACACACCTGCATCAGGGTGGTACCTTTCCCAGAGGAATGCAAGCACCCCTATGGTATCCTGTCTGCCACAGGCAGGTGAGACAGACAGGGGTTAGCTTTGTGCAGGCCATGTGTCCCCCCGCTGCTTTTGGACAGCAGCTGACATCCTCTGAGGCACTAGCTCCCCTCTATTACCACTGCTGTGCCACCTGCTGTCCTCTACTGCCCTGGGGCTTCAAGCGAGTGCTGGAAGTTTTTATTGACTAATTACTATGCTGCAACTTAAAAGAAAGCTTTCCTTTTCTTAATATGTAACAATTCCTTTTTCCTGAGCTGGACATGCATAAATAACACCCCTGTCTTTCCGAGGAAGAATTTACTTTCCTAACTAAAGACACAAAAAGCACTAGGCTAATGCTCCCTTTCAAAGTAAGCTTACATCATTTACTGGCACTTCACAGAGGAAGCCTCGCTGGTGCAACACAAAGTCAAGACAGAACAGGAATTAAAAATTCCTGCCTTCTCACTTGTAATTTTTTACATTCATCTAAAGCAATTCTGCACCAAATGTGAAAGACCTGGACTTGTTTAGCCCATGCAATACTTCTATTTGAAACACAGTTACATCATCCTTTGACTTCTCTTGTGAGTGGCTCCCCACATCAACAAAGACAGAAAACACAGTTACACATAGGCAGCTGCATAATGAGGGAAGAACACAACTACAGGTGTGTGAATTTAATCAATCATTCAATTCAACACAGTAATACATCTCCTTTACATATGTTGGTCCACTGACACATTTAACACACCAAAGAGAAGACTGCTGGAAAATTATTGGGGTTTCTCTCTCTCTTTTACCTACAGCAAAATACACAGAAAAATACACATCCTACCTTTACATTCTGCCTAACACTGTCAATATCCTACCAGTGCTATGCACTGTTTTGACAACCAGCTTCCAGCAGCCCTGCAAGGCTCATGTCCACAGGATTCTGTAGGCAGAGCTGTTCTACAAGCCTAAAATTTTGATTTAATTGGAAAATGTCTCCTTAGAAGATATAAAAGAACCATGACAAATACCACAGTGCTATCACACTAAATTATAAAAAGTCCATTAATGCTTTACAAATACAACTTTTGACAAAGTCTAGAAATGATCAAATCCTCATCTTAAGAACTTCTCTCAGATTAGTCAAAGGTCTTATGAAGATGAGCAGACTGCTCCTTCAATTCAGTTTGCAGGAACACGTCTCCTTAGCGTTAGCTGTGCCCCAAGAGAACCCTTAACTAATATAGATGAAAACTCTAGCCTAGCTTCCTCTTGCAAGCTTAGCATATACTGGCTTTGTGTTTGGTGATGTACAAATTACAAAGGCCCTGCTGCTGAAAGCTCACCAACAAGACTGGCACAGTGCAAACAGGGTATGCATATATGCAAATACACTCCATCACCAGCTTGCTTCTTGGAAGTGTGTTAAATAGGATTCATCTTTCCTAACTTTATAATCTAACAATCAGGTATCTGGTCTAAGCTCATTTTTATAACTAATATAAAGTCTCAGTGAATACACACACCCAAGTGTTTCTGAAGTGCAATGAAAATAAGGCAGGGTAGAAACCAATACATTGGAATTATTAAGAGAACAATATAACAAGTGAAAGAAAGACTTGTTTTCTTATTTTTGCTTTAAAGTTCTCCTGATCAAGAGTCAGGCCAAGCCAAAACTTTCATTATGCTCTATGGCATAGAGCAACTCTTTCTTGAGTATTCTTTTTGTGCTGTATCGGGGGAGGAACAAAATGAGACTGCAGGTATTGGCCTTAATACAGACCTCATCTGGATTTGCTTCTTGAGGATCTTCAATATGAAATGTAAAATTTTCCTGTCCATAGCCAGGGATTCGATCAGATCCTGACAAAAAAGCTGAAGGAAGGAAGAAAAACAAAAAACAAATTAGCAAATTAAAAGAAACAAACCACAAAATAACATTATCAGAGGATGATGTGTGTTGCGAGGGAGGGAAAAGGGCTATGAAATGTTCAGAATGCCTGATACATTACCAAGAAACAACTTCTTTTTTTCTTCTGGGAGTTTGTGAAACACAGTCCAAAAATTCCTGATGGTTTGATCTAACTTTCCATACTGGATGTAGTTCACATTCTGACAAAGAGATAAATCAGGCCAGTTAATACTATTTACTTTTTTATTGAAAGCAACAATATTCTATAAAACAAATTTTATAATCCTGTTCACAGATATTCAAATCCTCTTAACCTTTAGAATCTACTCATTCATTTGTTTTTCAAAGATTCATATGACAATCCTTGAGCTACGACTTGGTTTTTAGTCCCCTTCACTCTTGTACACGATGTAGAACAGAATAGAATAGAACAGAACAGAATAGAATAGACCAGACCAGGTTGGAAGAGACCAACACTATCTAATCAACTAAACCATGGCACCAAGCATCCCATCCAGTCTCTTCCTAAACACCTCCAGTGATTGTGACTCCACCACCTCCCTGGGCAGCACATTCCAATGGGCAATCACTCTTTCTGTGAAGAACTTCTTCCTAAAATCCAGCCTAAACCTCCCCTGGTGCGCTTGAGACTGTGTCCTCTTGTTCTGGTGCTGGTTGCCTGGGAGAAAAGACCAACTCCCACCTGGCTACAACCTCCCTTCAGGTAGTTGTAGAGAGCAATAAGGTCTCCTCTGAGCCTCATCTTTTCCAGGCTAAAAAATGTAGATTAGAAACAGACTCAAAACAACACCACAAAGCAAAATAAGAGAAAGTCCCTTGAGCTTCCATTTTGCTATCCATGACTTGTGCATTCAATAAAAGGTCAGGAGTTTATGCTCAGCAGACATAGCAGAAATACACTGTGGTTGTATCCAATACCTTTTCCAGCAGATGCCAGTCAAATTTTGTGCATCCCTGGAGAACAGTCTGGAGCTCTACAGGGAGAAACATCTTCCACTTTCTGGCTGGGCAGCCTCTTAAAAACCCTTGCATAAAGTCCTCAAATGGCTTCCGTATCGACTCATTGAACACATAATTCATATACAAGTCAACAAATTCTTTCCTGCAAAGATGTTTTGAAATAATTAACCCAACAGATGCATTTTTTAAAAAGATAATTACTGACAACTTTATTCCTTATTCCTTTATTCTGTATGACTTGTGTTAGTCTAGAGTCTTTACTGAGAGCAGGCTTCGGTGGCCATCATTCAGTGAATAAGTTAGGAGGATTACCATACTGGCCAACATGGATTCACTTTGTTAGTACTTCTTGTACTTCATGTCAACACTGCAATGAAATCCTATCAGACACCACATTATTAAGATGGAACCTAGCAGACTGAAATTCAGTCTACATTCAGCAAAACTCCAACTGAATGCCCAAGAATTACCCTGAAATCCAAATAAAAATTTGCATGGCTGCTGATCAGTAGAGATTTTTTAGCGACATTGTACTTGTACAATCAACTTCAATGTAACCTCTATACTTCAAGCCCTTTCATGCATTTTTATGGGTTCTCAGATCATCTGCGTAAGTCAGGCCACAGAATTTTTCTGTGTCCCTTGTGCTGAGGTTAATATTGACACAATACCTTATTGATAGACTGCTCCATCTCTGTTATATACCAGATATATCCCATATAAATAACTAAGCAGGAAATGTTTTGCCCATTAAAAAAAAAAAGCCTCACAGAGGTGTACCTATAGCTGGGTTTCCCACAGAAGTTGTCCGTTTCCCTGAAAATATTGTTCACAGGTATTTTACACATTTATTAGGAATCTCCTTGTTAAGCCCAGGCATCTCTGTATATGCAGATGCCAGGATGTCCATGGATCGATCCCTTTACTCACAGCTTGCACAAACTGCCAATGTCTGGCACATATGCAGCACATACAGCAACAATCGGAAGCAAACAACCTGCTGGACCAAGACTGAGGGCACAATGCTGATGTGCAGTATTTTCTAAGGGTATGTAGTGATGGGTATAGATACAGTATTTCATACACTTGTAACAAGAGAACAGAATAAGAAACAGAAAACTGACCTGTTATGCCTAGTGACAGGAATGTTGGCACCATGTGTTTTAAGTTCAACGGTAACCATGGAATCTCCTTCTTCCATAATCTATGCATATAAATGAAAACACTGGATGTGTGTATCTATATATGACAAGATATATGTGTGCTACATCATTCTTTTTTTCTGCAGGGCCTGACATAACAGTCTTACTAGTTTGAATTTACAGACAAGTTGCATCATTTGCAGCCTTGCCTGAGTATACACGTGTGAATGGCACAATAACGTCTTACCATGAAGTTCATGCTCAGGTTTCCAAAGATCTCATCACATTCTTCATCCAAAATTCCCTGAAGATTCCTTTCAAAAAACAAAGGGGAAAAGAGGGAGAAGAAATGGGACTATTCAATGCACTTGCAAATTCCACCAAAACCTATCCTTTGATATGCAGTATTTAAATGCATATACATAGAGAACACTTAGAGAGAGCCTTCATATATGGCCCTAATCTGACCTACACATTTATGTCCTGCTCCTGCCATGAGCTGAGGGTAAATCCTTCACTTTGAAGGATTGCAGGCAAGTTCATCCCCATACCTTGTGGGGATAACTTTAAACAAAGTTCAGTAGCAAGTGTGCTTGGACCACAGCCTTATTCTTCCAGACATCATCTAGTGAGAAAGTAAGTGTGCACCAGGGGGGATGATCTGGGAAAATTGTTTTGGGATGCATCGCTTCTCAAAGTATTGCAGGCAACCTGTTGTTTCAGTCCACTGAGGACTCATTTGCACCTCAAGGGAGTTACTGGCTTGTGAGAAGGGGTTCTCATCTTCTCAGATGAACTTCAGGGGCCTAGAAGATTTATGTTGATGGCAGCAGCACTTCTCCCTGCCATATCTGCCTGAAATCTCCTTTCACAACATATGTGGCACAACTATAGCATATGGTAATACTGTGTTTATGCATAATAGCATTGTGGAAACTGGTAATTAGTAACATAGCGAAAGAAACAACATTACTAATTGGGTGCTTAGTTTCCATGTCCAAACTACAGCTCAAAGTATTTTCAGCTGTATTCACATCATGGACATAAGATACCATGTGGAGCAAAATCAGACCCCTTCTAAGCTGTGGGGTCTGGCTTTTTACTTTGGTGATGACAGCCGCTGTTTGAGGCCTTGACAAGGCCCACTTCAGGAATGTGTGGCTTCTTTCAGCTCTGCCACGGCAAACGTAGCTGCCACGGGTACCCCACATATGGCCTTGGTAGGTATCTCCATGCACATCCTCAGGCTCCGAGACCCGCCCCAGCCGTATTTTCTCATCAGAAGCTCGGGCCGTGCGTGGTTCATACCGGCCTGCGCCTGGCGACAGCTCTTCCAGGTCCTCCAAGGTGGGCGCCAGGCCCAGCAGCTTTTTGTAGAGAGCGGTGGGGAAGGGGAAGGGAGCCATGCGCCTGTTATACAGGGCCATTCCGCACAGCGTCCCGATCTGGAAAAAGTTCTTCTTTGAACTCGAGGCCTGGTTAAAAACAAACACAGTTTTAAAAGCTATAAGCGCCTTTTTCGGGGAGCAGACTCCCCAGCTCCCCGGCCCCGGGGTCAACCCCTTACCTGGCTGGGGAACCACGCCAGACCAGAGCCGACGCGGCGGAAGGCTCCGGTGTCGGGATGGCAGAGGGTCCTGGCGGCGACGCTGAAGAGCTCCTGGGCCAACCCGCCATGGTCCACTCCTTCCTCGCCCACGAATAACACCTGCGAAACCCGGAACATCCATAACGCCGGGGACACGGACACCGGCACCGCGGCAGAGAGGAGGGGAGCGGAACCACTGTGCGAGCGCGGCGGCGCAGCCCGGGCGGCTGGAAGCGCCCACCGGAAGCGGCGCGGGGCGCGGCGGGCCGTGGGGGAGCGGTCATGCTGCGCGGCGTAGGGGCCGTGTTGCGAAGAGCGGCGAGTGGCGGCGGAGGGCAGACGCCGGGGCAGGGTCCGGAATCAGCGCGGCCGCAGGCGCTGGAACCGTCGCTGCTGGGCTTCCTGGTGTGTCCGCTCTCCAAGCGGCCGCTGAGGTGAGGGCCGGGTGCGGGAGGGAAGGCAGCTCTCGCTGCCCGCCCTGGCTTGCTACTGCCCCGAAGCGAGCGAGGAGGACTAGCAAAGGGCGAACCCTGGGTATTCACTCCTTCTTGGGTTTTGGTTTGTTTGTTTGTCTGTTTTGGGTTTTTGCCCCCGACTTGCCCGGCCAGGTACGAAGAAGCTACCAACGAGCTCGTTAACGACGAGCTAGGCATCGCGTACCCTATCATCGACGGCATTCCGAACATGGTCCCAGAGGCAGCCAGGACGACTAAGAAGAAGCCCCCAGCCGAGGACTCCAAGCAGCCCTGAGTATCTACCAGTCACAGCAGTGACCTGGGAGGAGATGGCTGGAGGAGGCATGCTCCCCTCCCTGCCCACACTGACTGTACTTGTTCCTCTCCTGTCCTTAGCAGGCTTGTTCTACTCAGCCAGTGTTGATGAAACCTTCCCACAGGGCTGCACCAGCACAAACAGCTTATGTTTCTACAGCCTCCTCCTTCCAGTTACGATACCAGTTTATGTATTCTTCCACCTGTGGACCTGGATGGGAATTAAGCTTTTTCGTCACAACTAGTGTGATGCATTCACTAACCTCTGGGCTTGCCTAAAGCAACACAATTTATTTAATCTCATCAGGTGTTGCAGTTGACTTGAGTGTTCCCTTCTGGCACTAGTGACTGTCATTTCCCTGGTAGTATCAGGACCTGTATGAAGTCATCTGCAGCAGCCTGCTCAGGCAGATTAAGAGGAGGAATAACGACAAGTATGTATTCCTTCTAGCATCTCCCTCCAAGAATGCTGTGTGTTTGTAGCGGCACTAATGAAAATCTGTGTGAGGTGATTGTTTTCACGAGGAAGAGCTGTACCCTGTCTGAAGTAACTGATCTTGAATAACAAGTAATGACAAGTCAGCAATATGGAGTTCTCTTTGAACTACAGCCTGTGCTTTTTGTTTTGAACTGATACATCTGTTGAAATGTATTTGTCTCGCTGTCAGAAGAACATCAAATAAATTAGGTTGAAGTGTAATAATAAAGTTTGAGTTAAATGAAGAATTTTACATGTATGGTACCCATGTCTGATTGTCCAGTAGCTGCTTCCTTGCATTCTTCGGTGCTTTTTGGTGGGATACTAATAAAGTAATCAAAGTGATCACACTGCTACTGGGCAAGTAATGCTGTGAAACAGAGTTATATTAAAAGGCTCACTAGCCAAATGCAGCTGTTTGTCAGGGCTCCTTGTACAATCAGTGGAGAGAAGGTTTAGCTCTAGAAGACAATACAGAGCACAAGCCCTATTCTCTCTAAATAAATACCTTTTTTTCAGTTGGTGTAGTAAGGAAGAGGGAATGAAAAGCTTTGACAGCTCCAGCTGGCAAGAAAGCTCAGGCTTACTTGGAAAGAATCAGAACAGGGTAACAGGACAGTGAAGTCAGTATTTACAACAGTACAGGCATGATGCCAGACTTTTGATGGCCCTTGTGTTAGTGACTGATACAACACATGGTCCTTGAGCTGAGGTCTGCTCTGTACAGGTTCTCACATAAGACATCTAATAGCTTTTGCAGGGCAGGGTGATACCTAAAGAAAATACAAAACTTTGGGGTTTGTGTGGGAACCACAGACTAAAGGCACATGGAGACAGCAGCACTACATTGAACTTTCATCTCTTGCTAGCAGTCTCCTTTTCTTTCCCTTCAGACAGCATCTCCACGAGAGGAACAGCTTTCGTGGTTATGTGTCTGGCTGGCCTCAAAGGTTGGCTCCCAGGCACTGGCTTTTTCACATACAGCCAAACTAGCCTAGAGTCTTTAAAAGTCAGTCTAGCAGTAGTAGTAACACTTGGCCAAGTACTAGTTTCCTGAGCAGTCCTATTATGTTACCCTAAAGCAACTACACAGTAAATAGCACTGCCACTTGCATTTAACTTACGCCAACAAAGCTTGATGGCTACCTCACATGAAAGATAGTGCTCTCCAGATTTACTCTGCAGCCCCTGTGGAACTTGTTTTGTAACAATTTGATGAGCAGTTGTTTTGTCGTATGCTCAGTGACTACTGAACCCCTTCAGTAACACTGAGAAACAATGCTGCAACAGTGTAGTCAAAGACAACAATACAGTTTGGTGCCTTACCTTTAATATCTTCTTGAATTGCTGGGTCGATGCATTATTTAAGCAGGTCCAGATGTCTTGCAAAAGGTACTGTCTTCTGACTGGGAAAAGCCAGCATTTCTGCTCTGCAGTCCAGGAAGTACCGACCATTACACAATGGATGGACAAAGCAGTGCATTCTACGTTATGAATGTTGGTCTTGTCTTTCATGTCAAATATGAATGGATATTTGGTCAGCTGCCATTGGGACATCTGAAATGACAAGAAATAAAAAGATTTGCAAAAGCAGAGTTCAGGGGTGCATGTGCAGACCAAAGTGACAGTCTATCCCCTTGTCAAGCTCCTGTATCTCTGAAATATACCTTTGCTGTGCATGTGATGCTGCAAATCCTGATTTAGAATCCTGCCAAACTGTGGCAGAATGAGTGATTTAGGTCACTTAAAGAATCACCACCAAAGGTATTTGGAAGAGTGATTTTAATATGATGTTGTAAACTTGAAACTCAAAGTTTGCTGGCAAGGCTCACTCTTTCCTACTACACAGAAGAAACCTACAAAGGAAAACCAAGTTAGAGTTGAGGTGGAATGATTTGCACAAAGACCAGATATATAAAAAGGGAAACCCTCCTTTTGTGTCACAAGGTTCAGTTGCTTCCCAAACACCTGAAGGAGCTTAGGTGTGGTCATGCCCAATCTCAGACTCAAGCAACATATTGCATCTAATGGAACTAATACAAAGGGTAAGGAAAAACTCTGGCTGAGGGAGCCACCAACAGAGGCACACTTTCTGAATGCAGCTTCTAAACACTTCTGTGAGTAGGAACACACTGACTGAGAGGCATCTGAACTACCTGTGCAGGAAGACACTTTGTGTTACAGTGCCCCAAGAGTAAAATAAAGATAGTGATTTTAATAGCATCTTCGATAATTCACCTACCCAGATTACAGGACACTGTTAGAAATGTTTTATTTATGAACTATAATACCACAAGTAGATATTGATATACAAAGTAATCCAAAGTGTTACATATCCAGTGTGACAAGGCAGCAACTTCAGCTAATGTCCTATTTGGCTTTTGATTTCATAGTGTTTCGCAAACCTCTTCTTCTCTGTTTAATTGATACAAAATTGCTACATTAGCAAACAAAAGCTTATGGAAGAATTGGGCAATTGTCCAGCAAATTCCAGCCAAACTGCAAGAAAACTGCAATTTTTTGCCTAAGGAAGCATCTAGTATCCATGTTTCCATTTCAAGCTGTTTCTTGTGACACTGATTGCATTTTCACTCCTTCATGTCATGAAGAAACAAACCATTTCCCTGACTGTTTTTTGTTACCACGGCTTTAGTTCTAGATGTAAGTAAATCTAAATGCTTCAAAGGGTTTCTACATAAAAGTTCTAAAGAGACTCCACAATATTTCTGTTAAGTAAACATAATAAAATCCAGAGTAACAAGAAGTGTAACAATCATTCTTCATGGTGCTCTTTCACACTGATCACCAGTTCAAAGCAAATAGAGACGCTTAAGATGCTGGAGGACAGCTCTGACTCCCAGAATCAGGGGTCTTCTCAGGAAAGGCACTATTGTAGCTGCTAAAATAGCAGAATGGTAAATGGCTTGCATAATTTGGAACAGCTGGAGGACTAGGGAAAATGCATTGTCTTCAAAATGTACTGGGCTAGAGCCTAGAGTTGAATTCCATATATACAAACTCATTTAAATGAAATAGAAAAGGCCTGGTTTATACTGCTGGTAAGATTTATACTTACATTTTGGGCACTAAAGAGACAATAATATTGTACAAACACTTTCACTTGAGGCACATGGAAGTTGTTTTCTTGTACTCTGAAACCAGTTCTGGAGTTCACCTGCATTGATACAAAATTAAAAGGAGTATCAGCAGATCTCATGAGCTAAGCATCTCTGTGCCAGGACAGGACTAAGTAGTAACCAGGCTTTCTGCAGAAAGAACTCAGATCCTGCACAGAAGTCAAAGGATAGAAGTGCTATGAGTAGCACAGCTCTCAACAGTGTGAAAGCCATGTATAAAATAGCAGAAAAGCAATTTACAATTAATATCCCTTAGCAGGATTCCATCAGGAAAAGTATGCTTCATTTTCAGTCTTTCATGTTGCAGGAGAATCCAAAGTTCTCTATTCAGGTTCATATATGGTGCCTGACAAAGATATGATTTTGAGGGAGGCACCAAACACGTAAATCTCTAAATAGTGTAACATGTAAAGCTCCAAATGATGGTAGAGTAGGCCTGCTGCACTTTTGAGTTTATTTACCAAGATAAATGCAGATTCATAAATAAACTTTAAGGCCCAAATCTGTATTCTCAGCCACAAGGACATTCAATCCTGAACAAAACTTAAGAATTCTCTCTCATTCATACTCATACAAGTGCACGCTGGAGCTCTTGACTTCCCTAAACTTTGAACATCTCAGCAGGAGAAAGCACGTTTGTCAACAAGAATATAGTTATTGCCCTCTTTCTTCCCTTGAAGCTAAAGATGCTCTAATCCTATTGTCCCAGAAGATTTCTCAGGTAACAGGCTCTTATAGCATTGCACAGCATTACTGTGGCAGCCACAATGTGCCAAGAAGGTGGGCTGTTGTTTAAATGCTGTCAGCAGTTACTAGGGTGAGGGATCTCAGCAGCAGCAAGGGGAATGGGCAGGCTTCTGTAATGGCCACTGCATCCACTGCATGTAGTCCTCACACCACTGAAAACAAACCCCCAGTGGCTATAATGTGCCTCAGCTCTTTATTTCTATAGAGTGTCAGCCAGGCGCAACACTAGAGCTGGATTCCTTCAAAGCTGTGCTGGTGTAGAGCCAAAGAGATTCCTAATGGAACATAAAATGACAAAGGCCCCATGTTCCCTTGTAAGAAGGAAACTCAGAAAAATCTACAACTACAAAGGATTTAAATACCCTAACTCATATCAATACATCCTACCCCATCACAATCCAAAGTCTGTATCACCTGGTAAAGGATCTGCAGTGTCTGCAGAATCGCTGTTTCAGGAGGCTCCAGGTCGAAGGGGTTTCTTTGACAACATATGATTTCCTTCAAAAACTGAGACAAGATTTTCTGGGAAACCCTCTGATATAGAATGACCAGCTGCTTGAAAAAGGATGTTTCTAGACTTGACCACAGGCATTCTGTAAAGAAAACAGCTAGTGAAATATTTGTTGCAGGTAACATGCAAATAACTGTAATTTATGAATGAAGCCACATTGTCTCTTTGTCAAATGAATTAGCATCACCCCATCACCTCACCCTCAAAAAACAAAAGCATTTCTTGTGCGCTGAACTCTGGATCAAACTGCATCAGCGATTCCTGCTCTGCAGACAAAAATGACCATGCGCTTAAAGCATTCAGTTCTATTATCATAAAATCCTACCAAGAGTTTGCTGGTCCTTGGGCTGTAGTTTCATGATGGCTTGTGCTAGCAGCCTGAGTGAACGGTAAGAGCTGTCATCCTCTCCCTGCAGAAGGAAAGGCAAGATCAAGTAGACTCTGAAATTTTCAGGTGAGATGGGAGAGGATGACAATGATGGCAGTAACTTCTCAATTTGCTTGAGCACCTGTAGAGTTAAAAAAAACCACAAACAAAACAAGGGTTAAAAACGAAATTACGTTTTGCCAAAATCATCTATGAATTAGGCTGCCCCAAAATTCCCAAGTTTCATTTATGAATCCAGAGCTCCTCAGTATCTGTGCAGCAAGAACCTTTGTATCAGACTCTTACCTCCTGCAACACTTCAGGCATTTTGCTGATCTTCTTATAAAAATCTTGCACTTGTGACATGTCTACACCTGAAACCTCTTTGGAAGTTTTGAAATGTTTGTCTCTATCACAAAGGGAAACAAAAGAACACCAAATTATGTGAGAAGTTGGGGGGGAGGTTTGTTACTAACTGAACAGTGAAGCATCATAACATCAGAAAATTCTTGAAAAGTTCATCTGACTCCAGTGGGTATAATTTCATCTGTTCTATGAAGATACTCCCACTATGGAGTGACTTGATTAATGTCCTGTCCTTTTTGTTTTGTGTAGCTATGCAGGGTTAATGGTAGGCTCCTGTATTTCACCCTAAAACCACTTGCACTTCACTGCTGGGAAGAGTTATTATGGATCCTTCAGGAGCTGTAATATCGCCTAAAGGGATTATCATCATCTGTCAAATGTAACTATGGGATGATCTGCTAGAGTGTGAGCTGCTAAAACAAATTTCAATAGGACTTGGGGGATAAAAAAATCAATTTTAACTTGGGCTTTGAGAAATACAGACTGTATCTTCCAAATTTAGATACAATTAATCTCTTCTTCATGCATGGGCTAAAATAGCACTTTCTTGTCAGTTAACATGCAGCCAATACATTCTATTATGTCTAAGTCGGTGCATACTACCTTTTCTGCAAGAAGCTTCCATTGATGCACGCCTCAGATGAAAAGATTAGTCTAATATTCCTGATAGTAAAAAACAAACCAAAGTCAACATGAGTAGGAACATCAGGATTTTAACTCTGAAGAAAACAAAAACCATGTGTACAAGCGTGTCTGCACTTGACCACACAAAACTTTTCGTGGCACCACCACACCAAGAGCATTGTAGAAGACGACATGGCTGAGGAGTTACTGATCTTTGACAAGCCACCTCTGCTCTCCTGGGCCTTGTGAAAGCACCTCATGCCAGCCTGTACTGCATGCTCTTGGGTGTTAGAATGGAGATGTCTTTTCCTGGTAGGTTGGGACATTAACTGATCTCTTTTGTTGTGGGGAAAAAAAAAAACAAAACAAAACAAACCAACCAACCAAAAAAAAACGAACAACCCACCACTGCAGCATAGGAGGGAAAAGGAACCCCTCTATGGACAGGATCTTTGTGGCACACTGAGGGAAAATTCATCAAGGGATCCATTTACTGCTACACGAAAGCTGTGTTCTCAGTATCTGAAGAGATGTTAGAATTACATTCCTAGTTCTATTCTTATGAAAACAGCTATTGATCAGTTTCCTGTCAGTCCCTTCCTTTTGAGATGGGGAAAGAACACTCTCACCATAACAACAACTGCTTTCCATACAATCCAAACCATACTAGAAGTTGTCAGGGAAATACATAGATCCAAATTAACCAAGATTTTTAAATGCTCAAAATCAGCAGTTGGAGTCAGGCTTGCCCAAAGAAAATAGACTCCCATGTAAGACCTGAAGAAAAAAAGACTACATAATCTGAATTCTCATCCATAAGTGAAAAGCTTCCCACAGTAATACATACTTACTGCTTTTGAAATGGGTAACTAAAGAAGAGATCACTAGTTGTTAAATGCTGACACAAAGCGTTCCAGTCTGGGTTCTGTGAATTGTGATTGTTGCACAAGGCCTGTCTGCGGAGCAAATATTTCACTGATTTAAATAGTGAGCTTTTTATCTACTTAACAACCATTCTGCACAAGAAAACAGGTTTCCAAAGCCAGGCAGTACATCTGCTCTGTTCCTGCAAAAAGGTTATCAAAGGACGGTTGCTGACCAACATCTCTTTTTCCTGTGCAAAACCTAACTAAGAAGTGCTGGTAGAAGACTCTGTTTCAGCTGAGAAGATCATATATTAAGGAAACAAACAAAACAAATAGGCCCAGCAGGATTTTTACTTACGTTTTTATAGTCTCCCTGTGTTGCAAACTAGGATCAGAAAGCCACACGTTCATTTCATCCTGCAGAGTGGCAATTCCATTCAAATTCTAGGTGAAATGCATGAAAATATTGACAAGATTACAGGTCCAGCAGATGAAATTCTGTTTTCAAGGCAATCATTACAAGAAGATTTCAGTGTAGGTATGAAGAAATTAATGGTCACCCAACGTGATCCAGATGCACTAGCCACAGAACAAGTACATAATTGCAATACAAGTTAGTTTCTGGATAAGCACAGAAAGAACTGCAAGAGACATGTATGAACTTGGAGTACTAAAAGCAGGATGGAAAATTCCACTGTTTCCAGCAGTAATGTGAAAAACAGTGAAGTCAGAAGCCATGGTCCAATATGCACACACCTTTCTCTTCTTGTGAAGGACAATAGTTGGGTTTCCTTCAGCAGTAAGTTCAAGCACCTTTTCTGACTTTTTTTCTCCTGTTAAATAATATAAAAAGCGCTCAAATGAATATTTGAAGAGACAACTGGTATCTTCAGAGAGCTCAGTGCACAGATGTGGAATAGTAAACAAGCAAATCCCTCAGATAGGATCAACCTTTAGACAGACAGTAGCTATGTGGCCATTGCCCATAATGATAAATGAAGCGGCTTTGGATGACTAAGCAAGCATGTGACATATTGTTAGCCTCTCCATGTAAATATGAAATCAAGAAAGCAAGCATCTCCTTGGAAGAAACAAATACAGAATGGTACACATCTGCAATGCTCATTACCCTGGCAGCATTTTCCAGTGCTCACTGGTGCATTGACAGGAAGTGGTATCAACTGATTAGTTTTTCTCTTATCTCCCAGATGTCCTTCGTCAGAACCAAAAAAATAGACTTTCTCCAAGGAGGGGACATAGACCAGGGTGTACTGTCTGTGCAGAAAAACAGTCATAATAAGTTAATATCACTGGGCTAATCAGAATACAACGTACAGATACATTTTCAGAGTGGATAGCTGAGGCTTGTCTTTAAGTCCTGATGGTCCAGCTACAGAATCCCTTTAACCAAAGTCTTAGGACCCTTCCTTTAAGGGAGGTCATAGATAGGAAGTCCAGGAAGGCTGTGGATGCCCCATCCCTGGAGGTATTGAAGGCCCGATTTGATGAGGCCTTGAGAACCTGGTCTAGTGGAAGGTGTCCTTGCCCATGGCAGTGGAATTGTAACTAGATGGCCTTTAAGGTCCCCTCCAATCTAAACCATTCTAAGAACGTATAAACATTCAACAATAAAGAAAAAGACAGATGTGAATTTCCTACACTGTCCTGTAATTTACACTCGTTCCACATACAAAATCAGTCTCATGCTTCATAGCTTCACGTTCTTCCATTTTCACAAGTGCAACTTCTGTGCTGCAGAGCCTGATACATAGCCCAGGAAAGTTAACAGGAGACTTTTCTGGTGCAGTTTGAGAAAGGGAAAATGAAACTAGATAATTATCACCACTTTTGGGTTCTTTCTAAGCCCCCACCAGTTTGTCAAAGTGGACAGGAACCCTGCAGCTTTCCCAATTCAGACTTTTAATGGTGTTTGTCCTTCAGAACCCATTACACCTCTCAGTTCTTCAAAAAGAAAAACAACCAACCAACCTACCAAACAAACAAACAAACAAAAAACCCACAAGGGCTTTTAGTATTTTTAGCAGCCCTCTCCCTCTGCGTGGGCTGAGGGTTCTGCTTTCTGTGGCTGTGGCAGGAGAGCAGCTTACACTTGAAGACTGGACAGTATTCTGAGACTGCTGACCTACTAGGACGCAGGGTGTTTCTCCCTAGCACCCTGATCTTAGAAGGCATGTAACTGGTATTTTCCCACCTGCCACAGGCAACCTGCGAAACTCTTGCTCCCCACAGCTCAGCCACCACACGAGGCGTGAGTTCATTCCGGGTGGAGTTGTGACCAAGCTGGCCAGCCCCTCCTGCTCCAAAGGTGCACACCAGCCCCTCCTTGAAGACAAAGAAGGAAACAACAGGATCACGGAAGTATTAACAGTATTCAAACGGCCACCACCAAAAGTGAAAGCCAGCAAGACACACTATGGGACTTGATTCAAAACATCCCTGATTCTAACACAGGTAGAATTCACTGTGTATCAAGCCTAATCATACACTGTAACGTCCAAATCATTTAGCTTCTGAGACAAGCAATTTAACTCCTGAGATAATTCCCTGTTGTTTAAGAATTTTGCTTGTCTGAGTAAACCCTAGTGAACTAGCTATCATTCACTTTTTCTGAAGTCCCTGATATGCTACAAAACCCCAAAATAGCTTCCAAAAGTAGAACTGCAAATCTTTGCTCCAGGTTTCCCATTCACCCATCTCCTTGCAAAAGCTTGCATGCAGGTGATGGGATTGTGAGAAAAGGGCAGTGTCACCAATAGCTCAGTCAGCATTCCTTGGGGATCATCTTCAGGCTTGGACAGAAGCAAGCATTGCCTTCCCAGTTTTCCATGCTGACTCTTAGCAGCATAGCTTTTCTCCCAGGGGGAGGTCTCAGATGTTGACTTTCCATTTCAGACTCACCTTAGAGAGAACTGCAGTATGATCTGCCCCACATGAGAGAAACACAGTCTTCCAGTGCTCTAAGGCTCCAACATATGTTGGGCAGTCCCTGTCTGAAGAGAAAATAATGTTGCTAAGGAGAAGGAGTACCAGAGAGTCTCTCACAAAGAAAGATTTAGAAAATGAAAATAAGGGGACTTAGCACTTTTCTCTCTTATGGAAATTAATGTATTTACTACTTGGTTTAGTATAATGCTATATCACATTATTTTCTCATAATCTTCTCTTTTTCTTAGTACTTTCTTTTCATTTACATTTGATCTGAAACAAAATGCAGTGATTTCACATCTGCCTGCCAAAAGGTACTTGGGTTCAAAATGTCTGATTCTCAAGGGTGTGGACTCATTCAGATCCTGCTGACTTCAGATTCTGTCTGGCTAGGGCAACTCTGCTCTAACCTTCTATGTCTGAAGACAACAGGTGTTTTTAATTCTTCTCTCACCTTTGTTTACAGATAATTAAAGAAGGCAATAATGTACAAAATCAATTTCTTTCATACAAGACTGCCTGGAGAGAGAATGGGAGAGGAAAGAGACCTCTGAGAAGATAAATAGTTTTAAGAGCCCATGATATCCAGCTGGCCACATAAAATAAAGAAGTAAGACCCCTAAATCCCTTGTCCTTGCATGCTTTTCCTGGTCAAGATACTATAGCTCAGAAACAAACAAATTATCCAGGTATACTTTCCTCAAAAGACTTTACTGTCTACTGCTGCTCCAATGGGGTTTGACAGTCCAGAGCTACTCCTATGTCTGCAGTAAGCTCACTGACCACAAAAACATCTTCCTACTGCTGCCCTTTCTTACCGTTTGTGTCTCCAAGTCCCAGCTGTCCAAACTCGTTCTTTCCCCAGGAATATACAGCTCCAGAGAGTGATACAGTGATACTGTGAGATCCTCCAGCAGCAATTTGAGCAAGTGGGATGCCCTGTAGTGTTTTCACCACCTGTGGCTGGGAGCTGAATGGGGTTTGACTCCCCAATCCAAGCTGTCCGTGGGTGTTCTTGCCCCAGGTGAAGATCACACCACCTTCACAGAGCGAACGAAAGAAAACAGCTCAGTCTCACTGCTTCCCTTGAGCCTTTGCACTTTGTCAATGGGACCAACATCGGTGCTGGTTTTAGGGTGCTGCAAGGTGAAACCATCACAAGCAACCAAATCTCCCTCTTTGCTTCAGACCCCTTTTGGTCAGTCTCAGGTTGCCAGTGTGACTCAGCCCAGCAAGAACAAAGGCAGGGTATTTCCATCTCTAAAGCAGTACTTGCAAGAAGTTCTCAACCAGAAAAGTACTTCATCTTAAGAATGGGCAGTTCTGGTGACTGCACCACAGGTGGCCACATCTGCTCTCCACAGCACACCTTTGCAGAGGGGTAGTATTCTGGAACTATAGAGAGACAGAGCTACAGGTGCTGGGAGGAAAGGGCAGTGCTGAGAACCAGCACACTTTGTGTTCCCCACCCATGACTTACTACTGTTTAACAGTGTCACAAGCCACCAGGAGGAGTTCAAACACTCCCTTTTGAAAGCAAGCCTACCATAGTGGGACTGCTTTTGGAGGAGAAATGTGCTTGGAAAAGGCTACCTCTGGACAGTGCCATGGAGTGGTAGTTCCCACATGCTATTTGTACAATATCTTGGTTTTCTAGTTCTTTCACCAGCCTACAAAGATAAGGAAAAAAGTTGAGTCAAAATAGATAGATGCTGTACCATGAGACAAACCAAAGATGATCTGTTTGCCAAGTTCTAGCATATTTAGCAGGAATTGTGATGTAGAAAAACATAGGTCACCTGTAAGTTGATTCACCCTGGTCTCATCATGCTAGCCTGCTGGGCTAGCTCATTTGATTGTGGTTTGCATCACAGCAGGCTGGAAGAGAATCAGGCTCAGCCCGTGGCATAGCTTAACCAGCAGATGTACTTGGGTCTTTCATCTGCAGTTTTTCCAAGCCACCTGTGGTTTGTAAGACATGTGCATTACTCTAATAGGTGGTACCTATCCTTACTAAGTTTGAGAGAAAGCAGTCTCCTGTGCATCCAAAGCAGCTTAGGTCTTGGTATTATCCTCAAAGTCAGTGCATTTCTTGCTGGATTAAAAAAGAAGTCAAAATTTTAGGTACCAGAAACGTATGTGTTCCAGTTCTGCCTCTACAACAGAAACATGCCTTAGTCTTTTGATGTTACCTTTAGGAAAAGCATTTTCTGACTTTTACTGTTAAGAAATAGTAGTTGTTTCACTTAAGCAAGTGTGGTTCAAATAGAATGAATCACTTAAGAGTTATAATGTCTTGTGCTGCAGAATGCTGCTTGCTTAGCTTTACTTAGCCTGAGTAGCTGGATTTGCTGAATCATAGAATCAAAGAATGGCTCACATTGGAAGGGAAGAGATCATCTACTCCAGCCTCTCCACCATGGACAGGGATGCTTCTCAACTAGACTCAGGGTGTTCAAGGCTTCATACAACTTGGCTTTGAACACCCCCAGAGAGAAGGTATCTGCAACCTTCCTGGGCAACCTATTCCAGAGTCTCACCACCCTCATACTGAAGAACTTCTTCCTAAGATCCAGTCTAAACCTACTTTCCCTCAGCTTTAAGCCATTCTCCCTTGTCCTGTCTCTAGACACCCTCATGTAAAGTCCCTCTCCAGCCTTCCTGTAGCATCTCTTCAGGTATTGGAAGGCAGCTCTAAGGGCCCCCTGGAGGCTTCTCTTCTCCAGGCTGATCAACCCCAGCTCCCTCAGCCAATCCTCACAGCAGAGGTGTTCCAGCCTTTGGGTCATCCTTGTGGCCCTCCTCGGGACTCACTCCAACAGCTCTGAACCCTTAGGCTGCAAGCTGTACATTTGCACTAGAGTTTACTGAACTGTACTTACTTAGTCAAAAATAGGGCTTCCAGAATGAGTGCAAATCAAGAGATATGGAGGGCTTCAAGGCTGCAACCATCACCAGTAGCTGCAACTAGTCAAGATAATAGCCTGCAGCTACTGAAGGAATGCAATGAGTCCAAAGGTGTCGGGAGCATCTCAAACCAGAATCACCATTGGACCAAAGGGCACATGAGAGGTGTGTGAAGCCTGCATGAAGGGTGGATGCATAGTCTTTAAGGGTATAAATTCTCAGGCATTTCTTAAGAAAAGGTCCCTCTTGCATGACAACCAGCTCAAGCTAACCCTGCTGCTGTATCATTATATTATTTATTTTTGTGAGATTTTATGCCTGAGACTCTGCTTTGGGAAACCGAGGGTTCAGATTGCACTTCTTTACCAGTTATCATTCATACTTCCACCCCATGAAAGCTTCTTACCTTGTTGTAGACCTGACAGCTGGATCTCTAGTCCAATGTTCAGAAAGCTTCCCATCAGGGAAGAGAACAAGCTTATGTGTTTCACTGTGGTTTGAGCATTGCACCTGATTCCTCTTCAGCTGCGTGTGCCCTGCAGAACAGATACAGCTACACTAAGAAAACAGGCATCTTAACCATCTTGCCCCCTTCCCTAAGATCTCTGTGTGTTAATGCTTTCACCAAGAGCTTCTACTCCTCAGGAAAATGCGTGACAAGTGTGTATGACTTGTTTTCTCAGGAACCTTGGTGTTTCGGTGTCTTACCCACTGCCTGGTTTCACACCAGGTGACTTTCCTGGCTACCACGGAAAGGCATTTCTCCATCTCTTAGGCTGCTGTGCCACCAGCTCCTCAGACAATCAGCAAAATCTCAGCAGAAGCATACTCTGTTACTTTTGCCCAGCTGTGGAGAGTGTCCTGAGGAGATAAAGCACTTCCTGAGGTATCTGACTGCCCCACACAGCTTTGGTGGTGAGATGCCTTAAAGTCAGATGTTTTTACAAGAACTGGAGAAACAATAATTGAAAATGCACACATTGCCTGTTTTCAGTAGAAGGAAGTCCTTTCTTGTCTGCAGCTGAGGGGCTGCAGATGCTTTCCTGACTGTGAGGCACAGATCTGCACATTTACTCACGTGACCCTACTGCACAGCAAAAGTGTCTGAGAGCCAGGATGCCCAAGCATGAAGGGTAGCCATCAGCAAAGCCTTCTCTGATTTAACTAACACCTCTGGACACTCACTGTCCACCCTTCTCACACCTCCCCAGCTTAAGCACAACATGTTATCAGAGAGGAGAATTCTTATCTATTTGCCAGTATAGAATCATATGATGGTTTAGGTTGGAAGGAACCTTGAAGATCATCTAGTTCCACTCCTCACTGCCATGAGCAGGGACACTTCCACTAGACCAGGTTGTTAAAAGTGTGATCCAACTTGGCCTTGAACACTTGAACGTGTCCAGAGAAGGGCAAGGAGGCTGGTGAGAGGCCTTGAGCACAAGCCCTATGAGGAGAGGCTGAGGGAGCTGGGATTGTTTAGCCTGGAGAAGAGGAGGCTCAGGGGTGACCTCATTGCTCTCTACAACTACCTGAAAGGTGGTTGTAGCCAGGAAGGGCTTGGTCTCTTCTCTCTAGCAACCAGCACCAGAACAAGGGGACACAGTCTCAAGCTGTGCCAGGGGAAGTTTAGGCTCGAGGTGAGGAGAAAGTTCTTCACCGAGCGAGTCGTTCGTCATTGGAATGTGCTGCCCAGGGAGGTGGCTGAGTCACTGTCCCTGGAGGTGTTCAAGAGATTGGATGTGGCACTTGGTGCCATGGTCTAGTCATGAGGTCTGTGGAGACAGGTTGGACTCAATGATCTTTGAGGTCTCTTCCAGCCTTGGTGATACTGTGATACTGTGTGATACTTCCAGGGAAGAAGCATCTACAGCTTCTCCAGGAAACCTGTTCCAGTGTCTTACCACCCTCTCAGTAAAGAATTTCTTCCTCGTATCTAACCTAAACCAACCATCTCTCAGTTTAAAACCATTACCCCTTGACCCATCACTGCACTTCTTGATAGTGGCCCTCCCCATTTTTCCTGTAGGCGTCTTAGGTACTGGAAGGCTACTGTAAGGTGTCCCCAAAGCGTTCTCCTTCTAGGCTAAACGACTCCAGTTCTGTCAGCCTGCGCTTATAGAGAAGGTGCCCCAGCTTCGCGGTCCTTCTCCGGACCCATTCCAACGAGTCCATGTCCTGCTTATGCAGGTTCTCCCTCCTTCCAGCCTTTCCGGATGGCAGCACACTGGGACAATTTTAAGCATCTCCTGCAGCGCCTCGCTGTCTCCGAGAGGCAGCGCGGCAACCTGGTACGACTTCGACGGCACCTCCTCCACGGATCTCTGCCCGCCCACGCACGGAGGGTCCCGCAGGGTCTCACCGCCGAGTGAGATGTGCACGGCTCCGGGGGCGGGTCCGCTCTCGAACAGGGGACTCCCATCCCCGGCAGGGCTCTAGCAGCTCCTGCCGCCCTCCCGATTGCTTCACTTCCCCCGGTCAGTACCTTCCGTGCCTCGCTTGCTCTCCTGACCCCGCCGCCGCTGCCGCCGCTGCCGCCGCCGTCCCGCCGCCATTCCCCGCTCGCCGGCCGCTCTACAGCTCGGTAGCAGCTGGGACAACACAAGGGCAGGGCCGGAAAGGCCCCGCCCCGTCGGGGAAACGAAAACCGAAACTTGGCGGGTGCCGCGGCAGCGGGAGTGAGCCCAGGATCCCCGACGTCCGAGAGTCCAACGGTGTCAAACTCTGACCCAGCTGGGTGACGTCAAGCGGCAAGTGAAATGCCCTCTTCGGAAATACATCAACATCCAAGAGCCTTGTGCTTCCATTCTCACACCTCTTTCTCTTCCATCATCTGCTCCACGGACCCTGTCGGCTTCCCCCCAGGAACGGCCACCCACCCTGCCCCTTCTCCCACATTTTCTCACTAGAGGGATGTAATTGCTGTGCAAGTGAAACTGCTCAAGTGAATGCCTAGGTTATAGTGATGCTGTTTAAGTTAAGAGTTAAATATATTACACTGGTCTTCTTTAAGGAGGACCATTGATCGGGGGGGGGGGGGTTATGGTACAAAGCTATTCACTTGGAATAAACAACGCGTGCCTTACTAGGAACCATGTCCTTGAAGAGTAGCCGACAGACTGATGATGCCTAGCCAGTGCTGGAAGTTCACATCAAAGTAAAACAAATTGCTGCAAGAAGACACCAAGGACATCACAGATCATCAAGACATAAAGAAACAAGAACTTCTTGTCAGCCAAAGAAGCTTTTATCAGTAAACTGTGAAGATGTAAACCGGTTGCAACTTATGTTCCCAGAGAGGGAACTTTGCTTGTTAACATGTAAAACTAAAACACACCACCACCACCCCCCTGAGCTGAGAAACCACTTACGGACAAGACCACCCCTCTCAAGAGCATGTGCTCGCAGTTTTGTAGATAGGGTTGCTTTAATTGAATGCAAAGAAGCTGTAACCCAATTAAGTAGTTTGGTGATAAGAAATTGTACATAATGCATGGGTATTTTGGGGAGGGGTGGGCAACCCCTAGCATCCAAACTTGCACAACTTTGTTAATAGATCAGTATCTCAGCTCTGTATGTATACTGGCTGTTGACCGGCGGGTGAAAGAATCCAGGTTTTGGACAACACATGCATGATGATGAAATACGGGATACTGACGGGAAGGATGAAACGGATCAAAACATACAGCAGCATGTTCATCGTATTCCTCCTAGTTTCCACTGATCAGTCAAATTCAACCTGCTTAAGAAAATGTTATGTTCTTGAATACTTAGCATAGATTTTGGTGGGACACTACAGAAGTCCCAAGAAGCACAACACAAATCTCCATTTTATACTGGCATTCACTGAAATGCAGTGGAAATTTTGTTACAGAGGCACTAGGAATATTTAGTGTGACACAGAAAGGCACACAGAGACCCCTGGAGTGAAGAAAAAGTATATGGAGGAGCAGTGGAAGCGAAGGAAAGTGAACTGGAAACATACAGTAATTAACTTCTTTCCAGGGAAGAGCAACCCAGCCTGGCTTTCCCAGCCACTTCCCTAGACATACTATGGGTACCTTATCTTCTACAGTACACAGGAAGGTCTTGGTATAAAGAAATACTGAGCTAGAGCTGTAAGGCCAAAGCATAAACTATGAAGAGACACTAGAGGTCTGTCTGCACCAAAACATGAACCTCCTTGGAAAGAAAACCTGTGCTCCAGGCAGAGGCAAGGGCACTTCCCTGTTTGGCACAGCATGTGGATTCAGTGGAAGGAAATACACTGATGTCCTTCCTTTCAGGGCTACATTTTTCTCTTCTGCTAAGTATATTGCTGACAACCACTTCATGTCAGAAAGGCTTGCTTTGGTAAGCTGCTGCAGGTTCTTTGAACACAAGAGGAATCAAGGCTTGTGACAATCTGACCAAAAGGAATCTGGGGGCCTATGAAGGAGATGGCAACTTGGAGGTAGGATACAAAGATGAAATTGGTTTTCACAGCTAACACAGGTTTTGACAGGTGTGTCAGTCCATACATTGGCCGTTTCACCCCTTTTCATCACTTCTGTAATGACTTACCCTTACAAAAACTCTAACCAAACTAAAAACCTCCATGTATTGAACACTTGGGAGTTTGATGTAGTGCTTGCTAATAAGGGCAGACTTTGTCTCAAGATAACAGAAAGGAGCCACTTCCAGAGTGAGGGAAATGGAGAAATCCAAGGAAATGTATTCAGAGGCCATGATGTCCCAAGAGGAATGTTCCATGGTGGGCCCCAGAGAGTTGAGGAGGCATGTGGTGGTAGTCCATTCTCATAGTGTTGGCATCTGAATGGGCATAAGCAGGTCAATCCTTCCAGAGCAGGTTTGGGGAAGTGGGGAGCTTACAGTCCCTCTGCTGGCCTGACTCATGGCCATGGCTGCTCTATAAGAATGAACATCATCACCTAGGGGCTCAGCTGCTGCTAACCCATGCTGGGCAGTGCTGCATTCCGCAGTTTCACAACATGGGACACACACTACTTACATCCTTCTCCACTCCAGAGTGCCAAAGTCCTTCTCCATCTCACAGCTCCAAAGCAATGCCCACCACACGGGCTTCAGCAGGAGAAGAGCTGAGCAGCATTTGCCCTGGACTACCCTGCACCCTTGCAGAGCACAGCCAGGTGCAAGCGGAGGGAACAAGAGCAAGGGCAGAAAGGAGCACCCTGTGCCACCCCACTGCCCTCTGTCAAGGGTTTTAACAGCACCATTATGCTTTGGGGTGCTGCACTTGCAGGCCATCATCCTGACATACTCAAGCAGCATCACCCAGTTTCTGACCCCACCCTCAGCCCCTCGGGGACCCTTCAGGACCGAGAACGGGGCGGGTACCAGAAGCCAAGATGAAAGAGGTCAGTGGGCAACAGCTTTGGCACAAAGGCCACTCTACAGATCATCTTTTCACTATCGTCTGCACTCCCGCAGGAAACTCACTGTCTCCGGCTCACGAGGCCTCCGCAGACGCTCGCAGCTGATGGCTGTGAGCTGAGCACGGGCAGGAAGCAAGAGGACAGAGCAAGGGGATGCCAAGGCTGAAGGGCAGCCAGGCCAGTACACCGAGCAGGCAAAGCGGGCGATGCGGAGGGTGCCGGCGGCCACGGGAGGGCGGCGACGCCCCGCTGCCGCGGCGGGAGCCGGGGCCGTGGCCAGGGCTGGGCCGGCGTCGCCGGGGAGGGGTTTCCCCCGTCGCGGCTTAAGCGCCTGCCGGGGGCGAGCAGCGCCTTGTCACTTTGCCACCGTGCCGCCATGCAGCCCTCCGCGCTGCTGCTGCTGCGGCTGTTGCTGCCGCTGCTGGCGGCGCTGGCAGTGCCCGCGCCGGCGGCGGCGGCGGTCGGGGGCTGCGGACCCTGCGAGCCGTCGCAGTGCCCGGCGCTGCCGCCTCGGGGCTGCCCGCTGGGCCGAGTGCGGGACGCCTGCGGGTGTTGTTGGCAGTGCGGCCGCGGCGAGGGTGAGGCGTGCGGCGGCAGTGGCGCCACGGGCGGGCGCTGCGCCCCCGGCCTCGAATGCGTGAAGAGTCGCCAGCGCCGCAAGGCCAAGGGTGGCCCAGCCCCTGGACCCCTCTCCGCCGCCGGCCCGCCCGGCGTGTGCCTATGCAAGAGCCGCTACCCAGTGTGCGGTAGCGACGGGCTCACCTACAGCAGCGGCTGCCAGCTCCGCGCCGCCAGCCTGCGCGCCCAGAGCCGCGGCGAGCCCGCAATCAGCCAGCGCAGCAAGGGAGCCTGCGAGCAAGGTGCGGAGCGCCGGCGGGAGGGCGGCGGACGGGGCAGCGGTCGGAGCAGCGCTCACGGTCGGGTGGGGCGGGTCGGCGGCGGGCGCTGCTGCGGAGAGTGAGGTGTCCGGCTGTGCTACCTGACTTCACGGGGGAAAGGCTATTCTCGAGTACGCCTCGTACTGTTTTATCGCATCAGGGCGCGCATTTCTAAAGGCAAAATGACTTCAAAACCACCTTAAATGGACTTGAGAGTCCCAGTTAGATGATGCCGCCTGAACTTGGAGGAAGACTTTAGACCAGCCCCAGAAATACAAGGAAACTGAACCACTGTCTTTTGGCTTCCAGCCGTGCTGGAACAACACGGC
Source organism: Dryobates pubescens (assembly GCF_014839835.1). Classification (NCBI taxonomy): domain Eukaryota; kingdom Metazoa; phylum Chordata; class Aves; order Piciformes; family Picidae; genus Dryobates; species Dryobates pubescens. Next base: position 46,367,307 of record NC_071612.1, read on the forward strand.
CCTGCTTCTCAAGCTTTGCCTGCAGTTTGCAACTTGGGATACTGTGACATGGGACTAAAGGGGAGTGCTGGGCAGAGGGAGATTGCAGACAGAAAAGGAAATGATTAAATGGATGTGAAAGCCACAGAATTTTAGAGCCAAAATCCACAGGCTTGCTTTGGTTGGAAAGGAAAATGATCAGTGACTTCCCTCTGACCTGCAGATAGCAGTTTGCACTTGCAGCATTTACAACGAGGACCTCGTGTCTTCCAAAGCTTTTACTTGGGGATAGTGCCCAAGGAAGAAATTATTTTGTTGTGAAGGCTTTATTAGAAATCCTGGCTTCTGAGAGTGGGTTTCACTGGAAGGAAGGGAGGGGGCCCACGGGACACAGCACACAAGCTATTTACTGAAGGTCTGAAGGACACATTCACTGTGCCAGTGCCGTTTTGGTGGAGGAGTGTTTTCATAAACACAGTATGCATAGGGTCACAACCTCCACCTCCTCCTCCTTTTTCTTCCCATAACTGAGGCCAAGTATGTCTTGCAAAAATGTTTTTGAAACTCCCAAAGAAAGCAGGAAGGTCTGGGTAAGTACTGGGCTAGGCATTTTGGTATTGTCCACTAAATGCCCTTTGTGGCTTTTCACAAACCTTGCGCAAAACATCAGGCTTGTATATTAGCCAGAAACATCATGGTAATGTTAACTCCTGAAGGGAAGGAGCTCCAGCCATCAGGCTAATGTGGGATGAAATGAGAATGGCCTCTGTCCAGGCCTCCATCTAGTATTTAGGAGTCTTTCCTGATGGGGAGGACTCAAGAGCTGGTAACAGTGATTCTGAAAATAGGTGATGCTTCTTACCCCTGCCAGCCCAGAGCAAGTGAGCAGATAGCTGAAAGATGTCTCAGGTCACACTTCAGATGTGTACTTGAGAAGATGGCTGCATTCTTACTTGTCTTGTCCAAGGTCACCTGCAAGTTCATGGCAAAACAAGTATTGATATATCAGAAGTTACTTCCTCAACCCTTGTCTACACAAGCCCTGTGTCTGCCCCAGTCTGAATGCTGGCTTGGCCTGGTGGGGATTCTACAGAGGCAGTTTGATGAGGCCAATGAAAATGTGAGCTGCTAGGCAGGATAGTGGGAGGCCACCAACCTGCTAGCTTCATACAGCTCTTACAAGACTTTCTACATCCTTTGGTCATCATAGTAGCAGCTTTGAAGAGGGTCACAGTGTGGGACAGCTATTTCATGTACAAAATGCATCCCTTCCTTGGAGAAGGTCTTTTTGGGTGTGTAGATGTGCAGCAAGACACCTTTACAAGCTGACACCTCTTACCCAAGAACTTTGCTGGAGCATGTGGTGCTAAGCCACTGGCAAAATGTCCCCTCCTCTGTTGCTCTGGGGACTCACTCTTCTTTTGGCTTCTGCTTCTGGAAGAGCTCTGACCCACTATCTTGGGGAACGGAGCAAGAGGGATATGAGCTACTCAGCAGTGATGTCGCAACTGACTCTTCTGAGATTTCCTTCAGCTGCATGAATCTTCCTTGTGCTGTGGACCTTCTTGTGATATGCATCACTCATAGATGAGGCAGGGACTCAGCCCACACACGAGGTAAACATCTGGAAGCATTCCTATAGCACTCTGGACCTCCTAGTAGTTAGAGCTGTTGGGTGGGGAGGGGAGTTGCAATCTCCACACAGATTTCCAAGCAATTACAAGAGAGGATATCCGTCCCATAAGCCTCGCAGGGTAGAGCCTCTATCAGTATCTTTCCAGATAGGACACAGCACTCTTCTGGGTTTCTAAAAGAACCTAGATTCTGTAGGAATGGAAGTTCTGACTTTTGTCATATCACAAATAGATATGATCTCCTTGAGGAACTGTCTAGGGTGGGATTCTGCACAGAGACTATAGGCAGGATCCTGCCTGCACCAGTCATTTGTGTGACAGCTTTTGCACAGAAAAAAGACCTCAGGGGACTGGGAATATGGGCTTTCTGCTTGTGGTAGATGGGCTCTGAGGTGTCCACATGCACTGCTGTCTTACCAGGATTGCATCCTTTAGGTCCAAGAGCAATTAGTCTTTCAAATCTGATAAAACCATGTTTCCAGCAGTGGGTCCTAACTATGTTGGTGACTTTTAATTTTTTTTTTTTAATTGAGTGGAACTGGAGAGGGAAGGCTTTCTGGTTTTGTACATCCTCTTTGAATGCTGGTGCCCAGGAAAAGGGAAGGTAGAGTGGCAACTGACATTGGTCTTTGCTGTCATGGGCAGGAAGGGCAGCAGCTGGGCATCCATCAGAAGAAGGGCATGCCTCTGGGAACAGCTTATTGGTAGATGCTCCTCACCCACTCTCGCACTACTGCATGCTTGGTGTGGCAGGGCAGGAGACAGGACACAGGCACATGCAAAAGGGCTGACAGTTTGTTTCTCAATCCCTGTCACTGTGCTCATCAAGGCGAGAATGAGGCTTACCACAGTCACCTCTTCTTCTGCCTTGAAATACATGCTTCAGACAGACATCAACCACAAGCAATTAAAGATGGGCTCCTATTCTTTGGTTAACTAGGGCTGCATTTAATAGTCTCTCTATCACGTTGTCTGCCTCTCCACATATACCAAATATTCAAAGGGTCTGGGGAAGGTGTGCTTGCTGGCATAGACAGTCATAGGTAACACTATGTGGGCATGAGTGAAGTCACTTGGAAACAAAGCATTCAGCTGCATAAGGCTTAGCATGCAAAATACTCATTGAGAGACACACCTTTTTCCACCATAGATATATTTCCAAGGAACTAGAGGTTCATTAGAAGTACATTTGACAAAGCTGACCAAATGGATGCCAAGTTGAGCTTTCTGTATTCAGCACAGAGCCTATCCCATGGCTTTGTGTGTAATGCAGTTTTTGCTTGTTAAGAGATACTGCTCAATGACTGGAAAAAAACATGGATGTTTCTTTGCTGTTAAATAGCAAAAGGAAGCAGCCGGTTCTTGGCCCTACATAATTTCCCTTGACCTTGTCCTTGAGTTTCTCATTCTGCTGCTTGTTTCCCAGACCTCTTGGATCTGGTGCCTGTGTTCTTTGTACAAAAATAGTGAAGCCATGCAGAAAAAGATATTTCCGTTGCAGCCAAACTTCCTGCTGGAGCGCAAAAGAAGACATGGTTGAGAAGAGTTTGAGAGGGTGGAAATAACCTTTGCTATACCTGCACCTGGCAGGTGTGGAGATCCAGCCAGTCCTTCCTGGAGTGGGTTGTGCATGGGCAGAACTGTTGGGAACATCTGGAAAGAGGCACTCTGCTTGGTTCCCAACTCCTTGAGGCTGCTTGGCTGCTGTCAGTGTGGTGTCAGCAGGGGGTGGCAAAGCTGCCTGCGTTTGCCCTAGGGGAGCAGGCAGCAATGCCATGGGGCTCCTTTCTAGCTGGGCTTGTGCTGTGCCTATACATCTACACTCACAGCTGGCTCTGGGTTTGCCCTGCTCCCTGCTAGGGAACCACCACTTTCACCCTGTATCTACCCTCATGCCCCAGCAGCCTCTTTGCAGCTCATCTCAGTGCTGAGGCTGTGCAGGAGATAGATGCTATGAAGTTTTCCAGCTGCTTTCCAGCGTTACCTTTAAATGGATGGGCCCTTTGCATTCTGTCTGTGAATATGTGTAGTTATGCTTAGGCCTGTGCCAGCTCTTGCAGGAAAGGGCAGGCCCAGAGACAAAGCAGAAGCCTGACAGGGGGGCAGATACCTGGTCAGGGGTGCCACTTCTGGTGGTCTCCTCAGCTGCCATGACAGCTGCCTTCTGCCACTGCTGTCACCCAGCTGTGCACAGATGTTCAAAAGAGCCTCTTATGGAGCTAGTGGCTTCAGTAATTTAGGCTGAAATTAAATTTGCAATGCATACAAAGGCTGTTTATAGCCAGCTAGGACCTGGGACAGGAGGATGCTGCCATGCAAAGCCAACTGGCATAAAGAATTAGGCTTGTATGGCTCAGCTCAAGCCAGGCAGAACAACTTCAAAGCACCAACCCCCATCAAAAAGCTAGCAGGATTTTTAGCCTGATGAGATCTCTAAGCTGAAAAATACCAGGCACAGGCTTGTCTCACCAGGGCAAGAAGGGACGAATACCTCTGAATCTCTCTTATCTACTAGCAAATATGTGCTTCAGGGCACATGTTGTGGCTGCTGGAAATACTGCTGAAGTTGCTTAGTTGCAGCTCAAAGGCCTTATGGTTTGAAATCCCTGATACTTATTCCATCAGGATTGGGGTCTTCAGGTTGTTTTGCTGTTGTCAGTCAAGGCTTTGTCTAAATTTTATGTTCACCTCTTCCTTGGTGGAAGCCAAGTGCCTGTTCTTGCTTAAATACACTGTACCACAAAGCAGCTCTTGAAAGACTCCAGAGGACAACATCTCACTCTCCTGGCAACTAGTTCTCCATTGTACCTACCTACAAAGACCTCCCAGAGGTAGAAACTCTGGGCCTCTCTGGGTGAAGGGTCGATTTGCTGGCTTGCCGAGCAGCCTGCTTTATTTCTATTTAGCTGAACATGGCTTGAATTTCCATGTCTCCTTGAAAATCTTTTTGCAGCACTGAAAATGTGGAGGGCTTTGCCTTGTGATGATAAGGGCTCAACACCTGGCAGGACTATCCCACTGACTGCAGAGCTTATGAAAAGCATGACCAGGAGAGAGATTCTTTCAAAGCTGACTGCAATCAGCACTATACTTTCCTAACTCTCTCTTTCACCAGCAAAGATATCCCAAACACTGGAGCTGAGTTGTGCCCCCCAGAAGGGTATAATTCTGGCTTTCCAGAAGCCAAGACAGCACCCCTCCTAGACAAACTGTTGCCAAGGTGTCACTTGCCAGCTCTGTTTCTCAGGAAAAGGTGGGTGCAAGGTTTCTTGGCTGTCCACAGGGCTTAAAAAATGGGCTGACAGACATAAGATTGTCACTGCCAGACTGCTGGAGACTAACAACCCCAGTGGCAAGTACAACCCCTGAGCCCTCCTCCCCTCTCCCCAGATTCCTGCCATTTTACTCCAGCAACAATTTTGCTTTGCTTGTGCCTCACCTGCGCTGCAAACAAACAGGTGCCGAGTTCCCACTGGTCAGTTTCAAAACAAGAAACAGAAATTACATCTGCTGGCTCATTCCATGCAAATTCAGCTCTTGAGGCTTTTCCAGAAATATTTTAGTTTAAAGGGTGGTTTGTTTGTTGTGTTTGGTTGGTTGGCTTTGGTTTGGTTTTTGGTTTGGTTTTGTTTTTTATATACACTGCCAGAACAGAGCAGAGATGGGCTTTGAGGGGAAACTTTCTGGGAGATGGCAGACTGCTGTTATCACTCTCATTGCTTCATTGTCTCTCAATCCAGCTGCCTTAAATTCAAAGGCTCCCATCTTTTGTGGGCAAAAGAGAGCATAGTTCCTATCCAATCACATTTTCCAAGAAACTTTTCTGTATTTGTGCTTTTTAGTTGACAACTAACTTAGATTCCTTTAGTTGTTTCCTTCCCTTCTCTGTTGGATTTTAAGGGACTTAAAAGAATATTCACATTTTATGAGTGCTTTCTTATTTGTTTGTGAAAGAAGGATTTAGACAAGTTTTTGCTGATTCATTTGTGGTTGGAAACAAGCTGAATTCCTCAATTCTCCAGGGAAGCTGATTTTGGACTCTCCATCCGCTGGGAGGGAGGGTGTGCAGCAGTGGCCTGCTACCTGCTTTCTCTCACCGTAAAGGAAAGTGTGGCATTTGCAGGTACATTTTGTTCACCTTTTTTGAGCTGTGTCCAGAGAGTCCATGGCAGAGCAGAGCTGTGCAGGTGTGTGGTGGGGTCACACCTGTTGTTTTATACCATGGGTTGCTTATAGGTGGAGCATGGTGTGGGGATGTGGTATTTTTAAGTGTGGTGCTTTTCCAGCACACAGTGCACTGGGATTTTTAGACAGAGTTTCTAGAGCTGAAGCTCTGTGCTGGTATTTTTCAAATTTATCTGTAACTTTGGGGGTTTCCACTGTTGTAGGATGGGTCATAAAATCCTCCTTAAAAAGCATTTAGTTATTTGAAAAGGTTTTGGTTCATTGGAGCTTGAGTTTTTATGGTTGCTGTGCTAAAATCTTATTAGGGAAGCTGTTTAATGTATTACTTGGCAGCTCAGTCTCGAAGAGTCTGCTTGGGCACTGTTCAGACACCTCCACTGCCCAAGAGGATCATATTTTTCACCTGTGTCTTCATTCTCAATCATTATAGCATATCCAAAATCACTAGGAAGGAATGATTATAGATCAGCAAATTCCTCCCCATGTTTGTTTTTTCTGTTGCTGAAAAGGCATGCTGTGTTTAAAAAACTGTGTTTAATCCATTGTGGGGCTGAGGTTGATTGAGGTTCATATTAAACAGGAGATTACCACATAACAAGTCTAATCAGGTCAGACTTTTGAAAGCTTTGCTTGCTTTTCCATGCATAAATGCTGCCATGCCTTGTTTCTGTGCCTCCCACCACAAGCTTTGCACATTCTTTCCAGGCTTTAGCTCCTGGTAGTCTTTGTGCCATAATGAGTTTTCTTAGTGAAACTTAGCCAAGGTCACACAAAGAGGGGGGATGGCAGCTGGGAGGTTTCTTGAGCTGCTTCTCTGGGAGGTCCAAGATAAAAAAAAACCAACCCAAAAACCCCAAAACAACCAAACAACCCAACCAAACCCAAACAAATAAGCATCCAGATATGGCTGGGGAGCAGCAAGCTGTCTGCAGAAAGCTTCTGCCTATTCGACCCTGGGGATGTCATACCTCAGAGTGGTAAAAGAAAAGGGAGGTGAGGAAAAAGGGCAGGACAATGGGAAAAGGCAAGAGAGAGCTTGGTTTGTGGCAGTCCAAAGGCAAGGACAGTGAGGAGAGTTTGCTCTTTTCTTGTTTGGCTGTTTCCAGAGGCATGTGTGGTCATAAACCTGCAGTTGAGCTTCAGAACAGCTCCAGCCACATTTCCCTTTCTATTGGCCCAGCTTTGAAAATCAGATTGTGTTGAGGATGCTGCAGAATGAAGCAGAGCACTGAGCTGGGCACAGGGCATGAAGAGGCACAGCCTCTGCTCTGGTCACAATGCTGGGGCCAGCACAGACCCATTCTGCCTGCTAGGTATGGAAGAAAGGGCTTAGCATCCAGCATCTCCTTTGGTCTGGATGTCTCAGAACTTCCTTTTGTAACTCAGTCTTTTCAAGACCAGGTTAAAGGAGGGGGAGAAATGCCTTCAGAAAGAGGGAAAGAAGGAGGTTTGTAAATCTTCCAGAAAACAGCAGGCAGTCTTGGGAATGAGAAAGGCCAGAAGCTGCTTGTGCTTCCCCTCTGCTGCTTCTTGCAGAGCACTGACCTGGGAGGGAGCAGCTGAGGCCATGCCAGCTAGAATGCTAGGATGCTGCTTACAGAAGATTTTCCCTTCTCCATATAAAGAGATTTTTAAGGGAAATTACTTTCCCAGAAACTTAGGAGACTGGAGTGGGTCTATTTTCAGACTTGCAAGAGCTTGTGAGGGTGAACAATGTCTAGCTTTGGTTTTGATTTGTTGTCTTAGGGGGAATGTTCTCAGTCTGTGTTTCACGCAAGGCTGCTCAGGAGAGCTGGCTGGGAACCAAGCTGACGCCCACGCAAGCTTCAGCATGTGATCCACAGCTTCATGTGCTCCTGGTTGGGACTTCCCGTGCACACCTAAGCATGAGGCCGTGCCCCAGTGCTCAATGTCGAGCTTGGGTTTGGCTCTAGTGACGTACCTGTGGCCCCCTAGATTTTACCAAAGAAGTTGCTCTGCAGGCAGGTGGGCTGGGAGATGTCAGATCTGGAGCTGCCTGATGTAGCTAAGCAGAGAAAAGGTGCCTGGCACAGGATAGGTGTCAGGAACAGATGCCACATGATAGCCTCATCAAAGAAGTCACAGGCTTTGCTGCATGCTGCCGTGGCAGAAAAGAAACTAGATAACAGCTCCTCTCCAGCTGCTGTTTTTGACATGACGTACACTGCCAGCTCCCTGTGATCTGCAGAAAAAACAGTCCCTGTGCTTTAGGCTCCTCTCCTGGGGTGAATGAGCTCACTGGCTCTAGATATAAACCCCTTCCCGGGCCAGGGAGAGCTATTTGTCTTGTGAACAATGGGCAGAGCAGGGAGGAAATGCCTGCAGAGAGCAGCTGATCTCCATCAACAGCCTGTGCTGTCCTCTTGGCCAAGCAGCTCCTGCACCTTCAGGGCAAGTCCAGACACAGAGCATCCAGCACATCCACGGTACCCCAGCTCCTTCCCTGCAGGAGAGTAGAGACTTCTCAGCCACAGTGATGGTGGTGACCATTTTCATCAGCAGGTGCAACCTGCAGCAAGGTCTCTAGGAGTCAGCCAGTAAGATGAGGGCCAGGGGTCTTCATGCTAGCCGAAATCAATTCATCAGCTGTGTACAAAGGACTGCTTTGAGGGACTGTGGGAGAGATCAGGAGAGAACAAAACAGGCAGTAGGCAGGGTGGCTGCCGTGCACCTGGATGTCAACCTGATGCAGCCTGTCGTGATTTGACTTCAAATTTGACTTCCTGGCATTTCTCATTTATTTTCATCATCAGAAGAAGCCCAGCTCTAGAGTTTTGGTTGTCTGGATTTAAGTCAAATATCCCAAGAGACCACACTGACTTTTCCCATGACACTGCTGCATCTCTAGGGATGTGTATTCCCCCTCCCGGCCTCAGGCTGTGCCGGATAGAGGAGGAGGCCTGTGAATGCTCCCAGTTCATTTTGCAGCCAAAGGCAGAGTCTGACATTCCTCCTGGTTAGATCAGAATGTACCTCCCGAGCTCAGCTCAGGGCCGCCTTGCAATGGCCAGGCTCTCACTGTGCCAAGCCAGCTGGAGCTTTGCTGTGAAGCTGTGCAGGCAATTCCCCTTTTCAGGGAAGACAAACAATTTCTCCTTGCCTGGGAGGTGGGTAGAAATTCCCTCTCTTTTACCCTGTCAGCAGAAATAACCTTGTGTGACCTGCTACTGGCAGGGCGAGCAAACATCCACAGGCAGAGAATGTCCTGGCCCTTGACACAAGGGGAAGCTCTGGCAGTCAAGAGACACCTCAGGCAGTGGATTTACCAGTGCGCTGAATGCTGCCAGTTCCCAACTGGGAAAGAATTGATCCAGATCCTGGAAAACTGTAATGGTGCCTTAAAATCCACCTGGCTTTTAATCTAGGAATTGGGATCTCTGCTTTTCTGCAGCAGGAGATGATGGGATATGGTTGTAATTTGAGGGCATCTGTGTTTCTCCTGCCTCATGGAGAAACTCTGTGACCTGTGATAAAGAAGACAGTGTCATGCAGGGGCAAGTGTAGCTCTGCCTCTCAGGGGCAGGCCCCAAGCTCTGCCCTGGGAAGGGCACTTTGCGTGTAGGTTTGCATGGCTGGAGCAGGAGGCAGCGGCAGCAGACTGTGCTGAGTGCACATCTCTTGGAAATCCTTGCAGAGCAGGGGGTGAGCTGAGCTGCCTGGGGACATCCAGAATCCACCAGAGCTGCCAAGCCCCCTATTGTCCCTATTGTTCAAAGGACACCAGAAAAAGAACAGCAGGGCTGTGCAGGAAATGGAACAGCTCTGCTGGGGAAGGGGAGCAGAGTGCATGACCTGAGGTGGCCCCATCATGGGGATGGCAATACCCTGGGCTGGCCACAGCTGCTCAGGGGCTGGGCAGTGCTGTGGGCAGGGAGGCTGAGGTTCATGGATCACCCCACTGTACTATGTTGTGGTTGTACTCGAGGGAACAGCCTCCACAGGGGTGTTGCTGGCAGTGCGGAGTTGGGCATGATCTGGAAGTATGGATCTGCTCTGGGCCACCTAGGAAAAGGATACGTTCAGCACTCTTCCATTTGGGAAAGGGTGCTCTGACTCCAACACACCCCTCTCCTGGCCAGTGCACAGGAATCAATTAATGCAGCACCACAGCTAACAGGGTAAGCCATGTAATGCAACCCCACTTAAATCCTCTTCTCAGCTGAGGGACTCATTTCTGTGCTGCAGATCTGGAGCAACAAGGTTGTGATGCCTGCCAGGACACCAGCCCTGAACCGTTGTCTGGCTTTAAAAACTATCCTGCTTCTTCACAGTGATCTGCTGTTAAAACCAGGATTAAGATATCCCTATAATGGAGAATCTGGATTGCACCCACCCCAGTTTCTTATCAGCTTCCCATCAGCAGGCTGTGTGCAGTCATTCCTAGACAGAGAAGTCTTGGATAAGAAGAGTAAACACTTCCCTGAGATCACATCAGCTGCTCGGGACTGAGGAGCCACCTTGGTATCCCTTGGGGAGCCCAGAGGGATGGCTCATGTCCTCTGGCTGATGATACCAGTGTGGATCTGCCCCAGGTCTCAAGGATGAAAAGAACCACTAGCTTTCTGCTGGAAGATGGTGGTGTAGTGAGATGCACCTGAAACCTGCTTCTGACAGCCTGCAAGAGAGCTGCAGGGCAGAGGTCAGTGCATGTTCAGGACCCCAGGAACATCAAGACCCAAATCTGCCCCTCTTTTATGAGGTAGGAATGAGCCATGCTCTGTGAGCCAGCATACCCAGGGGCTTCAGTCAGGATGGCTCTGGAATCTTGTTTGCATAGTAAATGTCTTCTCCTGGTGGAACCTAATGGGACCTTCAGCTTCCTGTTACTGCCTGCATCTTCAGAGCATTAGGGGAAAAGCTGCTGTGTTCTTCAAGCTATCAATAAGTGGAAATAAACACTATGTGCTCCTTTGGTCTGCACTTCCTATTGTGGGGAATTAATAGCTGCATTCTGCAAAACAACCCAACTAATGGGGGATTGAACAGAAAAGACCATTCTTCCCTTCCTGGGATATGGGTCCTGTCTCCAACATTTCCCAGCCTGAGGGGTAAACATCTCCAGACAGATCTGCAAAATAGCTTCGCTCCCATCTGCCTTTGGAAACAGCTTCTGGTTTAACCAGAGTGGAACTCTCTGGGGAAAAATGGAGTCCTGCATTCACTTGGTCCCTTCCCAGATACCCCCAAGGAGAGACCTGCTGCCCTCCAGCTAGCTGGTTTTGGCTGAGTACTTCACACAGGTAAAACACGAGCAGCGTTACATTGAATTCTGACAGCCAGCTGTCGTGGGCGTTGCTGCAGATTAAAATCGTGCTGGGAAAAAAGGATGCTGCAAGGCTGGCCAAGTTTTCCATGGCATAGGAGCATGAATGGGATCCACCCCGTTTCCTGGGGAGTCCTTTCCTCCATGTGTCAAGTGTCAGCAACACATTTAGTGACAGCATGGTGAGCAGAGACAACAATTAAGTCCTGCTCAGTCCCTGAGATAATAGACCACAAACACAACCTTACCTCTAATCTCAGTCTTCTGAGTAGAAGGATGGATCACCTGAAGTGCTGAACACTTGCGTTTTCATCTGGGGCATGTGCCCATCAGCCTGAACAGCTTAAGGTCAGATGCATGTATAGCCCTGGAGAGGGAAGCACTGTGATGTGGGATCAGTCCAGCTAGCTTTGCTCCAAGCAAGAACACCACCTGCCTCATCCTCAAAACCCATCAGAAGTGATTGGTCCCACTTAAAAAGCCAGGAGGGAGACAGGCTTGCAGTAACTCAGTGCTCAGAAGCATTTCTTTCTCTTTGCAGGACCCTCCATTGTGACCCCTCCTAAGGACATCTGGAATGTGACAGGAGCACAGATCTACCTGAGCTGTGAAGTCATGGGCATCCCAACCCCTGTCCTCATCTGGAACAAGGTAAGGGCCCTTGCAAGGAGCTCTTAGAGCACAGAAAACTTGAGGCAGCCGAGACTGCCTGGTAAGCATCAAGGCCATAGATGATGCCTCCTTAGAAACACATCCTTGATGAGTTCTCCCCTCTGTGCATTTCTGTCCACCCCCAAACATCTGGCTTTGCTTAGTCTAGTCATTGCTTATTCTAAACTCCCTTGATCCTAAGGCAGAAAAGGACTTGTGTTTCTCTTGGTAGTGCCTGGTATTCAGAGCACTCAGGGAATGTCCCTTGACCTGCTGTCACCCTGCTGGCAGCAGTGACTGTGAGGTGGCTGGACATGGCTCACCCATGTCAGGCACAGGAACTACATGAGGCAGTTATCCCCAGTAGCTGTCAGCATGCTGATTTTGGCAGCGTGCTGGTAGCATCTGTCTTAGGGCAGGGGCTAACACTCAGTAGAGAGGATTGAGCCATAGGGCTGAGAGCCACTGCTTGGCCCCTGTACCCTCTTCATGTGCTGCACATCTGGGGACACTTAGGAGGAGTATTAAAATTAAGCTGAAACAATACTGGCTTGACAATACTGCAGAGAACAAAACTAGATAGGCCCAATGTGCTTTGTTCAGAGACAGCAAACTTTCTTCTTAGGAGTCCCAGAGCAGAGTGCTGGGTGAGCAGGCAATGTAGGCGAGTTGACCCAGGCACCACTTTGTGGCTGTTTACAAGCAGACATCATGTTTACTCTGACTGTCCCTGCTGCCCTGCTTTGCTTTTCCTTATGGCTGAGAGTGCTTGACCTGCAAAGGCTGAGCACCACTTATCCCACGCTGTGCTCTGGGCTGGAATACACAGCCCTGGGGAGTGACTGCACTGCTGCTCCCTCGTGGATGCTGGGCCCACCAGGACAGACTCCCTGGTTTGCAGCAGTAGAAATCTGCAGGGCTGTTGCTGAAATCTGGGGCAGAGGATGGGTCATATAAGGAGAATCCACTCCAGGAGCAATATGCGTAGCAATACCAGGGAATTGACTGTCTGCTAAAAAGCCCTATTGTCAGGAAAGTTGTAGGGGAGCCTCTCCAAATGAGGACAACAGCCAGCTCTTGCTGCCCCCCCAAGTCTCAAACCAGAAGGCAGCTCTGCTCCAGCCTGTGGAACTGGATTGATGTATGGCTAGGAGCAGATGCAGGTAGCCATCTGCTCCTTGTTCAGTACAAACATCATTTGATGGGCCAACCACACTACTGGGAACATGCACGTGAGTTCTGTGAGACCATTGGTGCAGGGCACACTTGCCTAGCACCATACACAGCGGAAAGTTGTGCTGCTTTTTATCCATTCCTGCTGAGGCAAGGGAGAAGTGGCCTCAGTGCAGATGCTGAGGTGTTGGGATAGTAGGGCTGCAGTAGACAGAGCATAAGGTGAAACACTGACATCACAAAAAACCCCACAGCTACTGCACAAAACCCATTTGTGTAAAACCATTGTTGATCTTGTCTTTGTGTAGGTATAGTCCTGGCAGATCCAGCATAAGTAAGACCCAAAATTCTTCTATCTTTCTGCCCTTCTATTTAGATAATTCGGGGACAGTATGGTGTCCAGAGGATGGAGCTTCTGCCTGGGGACCGGGAAAACTTGGCTATCCAGACACGAGGGGGCCCTGAGAAACACGAAGTGACTGGCTGGGTGCTCGTAAGTACTTCGTGTGCAGCAGAAGCAGGTGCTGTATGATCAGGGAAGGCAAGACTTAAATAAAAGTTGTCCTTTCTCTATGTCTGTACTTCCTGTTGCCATTAGGAGGAAGGAGACGCTTTCCTGTTTAGGAAAGAATCCGCACAGAGACAGGGTATCCTTAAGACCCACCCACAACTAAGGAGCCCTTGTAGATCTGACAAAAGTACCTTTCCATAGCACCTGCCTGAGAACAGCTCAGAGCAGAAGCCAGAAGCTGTGAGCCAGAAGCTGGCAGCAGTGGAGCACAGCTTAAGGTGTTAGTTCCCACACCACTTGCAGAAGCAGAGGTAGAAAAAATGGGGAGGGAAAGGTTTGAGCTGATGATTTTTCTGAACTGATTACAAAAAGGCTTTCTCCTCCTGCCTCTTTGTCCTTTCCAAGCATGCAAGACTGACACATCTCCAAACTAAGCAAACAGTAAAATAAAAGGAGAGAGTGCATTAGAGCACACAGAGTCTGGCCTAGCAGAGAAGAAAAGCTAGACTGACCCATGGAAGCGTGTGCTTGTCCCAAACCTTAGGGGAGAGAGCCACCACAATCTGAATCAGACTGCTCAGAACAGACAGAGGAAAATCAGTGTGCTTTCCTAAGGTTTAAGTGGCACTCTGTTCATCTGAATACCTCTCAAGCAATTAACAAGTGATGTAAGATACCTTAAAGCAGATTCACTCTACCTATGCATAGGGTACTTACTGGGGGATGTGTTTCTTCCTCTAGATATCTCCTCTGAGTAAAGAGGATGCTGGAGAGTATGAGTGCCATGCATCAAATGCCAAAGGAGAGGCAACAGCTTCTGCAAAAATCCATGTTGTGGAAACTCTGCATGAAATAGCCCTGACCAAAGGTAGGTAGTGTGGCTGAACACTCAGCAGCAGCTCTTTCAGTTCTGTGAGACAGAAGAATCACCTCTCTTTAATGCTCTCTGGGGAAGAAAAAAAGCACAGAAGAAATACCAGTTTAACATGCAGCTTTTACTGGGTTTGGCAAAACAAGCTGGAGAAGTGAGCCCATATGCATCTCATGCAATTCAAGTGCAGGCTGGGGGATGCAGTCCCTGCAAATGGCAAGAGTGCCAACAGCAGGTCTTTGGGCAGTACCTAAAGCCAGCCCTCAACAACTTTTCAAACCCAGGTCCCTTGCCAGGCTACATGCAAACCTGATGGCAAACCAACCACCTCCATTCCAGCTGCATGGAGGATGGCTTAGTATCAAGGTCACATGTGCTTTTCAGTAAATCCAGAGAGCTGGAACAGTAACTGTAACCATGTCAGAGGTAGAAGCACTGGGAACAAAGCATCTACTCAGAGAATACTGTGTTGCTCAAATCTACTTTTGGACATAATCCTGTTTTAAGCCCAGAAGCTTTATCTGAATGGACTAATCTTGATTTTCTGTATCCTTATATTTCTGAATAGCTGAAAGACTTCCTTTTAGGAGAATATTAACAGCACCTGACACTGAAATAAGAGCATAAAATGAATCCCAGTATCACTTACACATAGGAGCCTTGCTAAAGGTTTTAGCCACTCTTTAATCCCTTTTCAAACATCTTATTTATGATGAGAATGAAACTGAATTTTACCAAGTTGTGCCAGGAGCAGCACACTTATGCTCCAGAAAAAGATGTTCCCTCCTCCTCTCACAGTAAGTGCTGCAAGGCTGTAGAACCACATGTATTGCCTCATGTTATTGCTTATACACGTCACACCTCACAGCTGTTTCTTTTCAGCTGTAGGAAAGCTCTCCAGCAAGCATGCTGTAGCTCAGCAACAGCCCAGCAGTCCACAATTACTTAAAGGAAATCGATAATAGAACAAACTGTCAGAACTAACAAGCTTCTCCATAGCTACACACCTCTCAGTCAGGAACTCTGCCTCTGTGTCAAAGTGATCTCAGCAAAGAAAAATGCCATCTATTACCATCCTCTTACTGCTGTAGCCCTGCAGTAGGGAAGGAAGAAAGAAGGAGGGGTCAGGACTGAGCTGCCAGGCCTTGTCCTCAACCACGCCATCAGAAAACTCACTGTGCTACTGCCCAAATTACAGTACCCCTCAGAACAGTATAAAGCATAATGTGTTTTTGTTTCTCCACAGATGATGGTGCAGAGCTGTGATGTGATGTGAGGATTTTCACTTAAGCACAGTTTAAAATTAATACTTTGGAAAGCAGCAACCTCTGCCTTTTTCTAGCTCACTAATCATTGCCTCTTAACTCCCTTATACTTTGATTACCGATTTGCTTGCACACTTCTTTCACAGATACACAAATAAAGAGACTCACAAGTTTGACTACAAATTTTAGTTTTTATTTACAAGAAATAAACATACTTTTGAACAGCACATAGCAGATGAGAAACTATCTTAAATGCAGCGTTCACAAAATGAAACAAAACTCAAGCACTTCAGTCTCACCATGTGTTTTTTAAGAGGCCTTCTACAGGCTAAACACTCATCATACGAGGTGCAATGCTCATAGACATCAGTTCTTGGAAGAGGAGTTTGCAGGCGTAGGGCATTCGAACCAAAGAGATCTGGAAAGAGGTTTCAAAAGGCTGTGATAAGCACTCCTAAAGCATCAACTTCCACCACCCTCTGCACAAATAACTTCTCAAGTTTTTGGCTCAAGAAGTGAAGTTATGCATGAAGGCGTTTAACAAGAATTGCTCACAGACTGTAACAAAGCACAGAGGGAAGCTTGAGACTCGCAGAGGCTACACAGCAGCTACCCAGAACAAGTTTTTAATGTTAAAACCTGCAGCCAAGGGATGTGATCTTTAATAAGTGCCATTTAACAATGGAGCATGTGCACAGCAAAGCGTGCTTGACGTGCAGTAAACGCAGTTAATATTTCCAGTGCACTTCACAATGCCATTGTTGGAGTTTCAGCAGTCAGTCCCTAACACAATACAAGCCTGTTTAAAGCAACTATTTTTATCTCTGCCATCACTCTCCCTTGACATCATTCTGTAACCAAACACTCTAGGGAGCCCTTTTCTACTAAAAAAGTGCAACACAAAAGACCTCCCATGGGTACCCACTTCCGCAAGCAGGAATATCTTCATGGGGATGGTCACAAGGGCGACGGCTCCAAATTCCTGCAATTCTGACTTATAAAAATAAGCTCTCGAGGGTTTAAAGTCTCTGAAAACCCAGCACTGCAAAATACCTGAACAGCATTTCCTGCCAAGCGACAAGCCAACACTATAAAATTAATAAGGAAACATCCAAATGAACTAGGATACTATAAACACTTAAAACAGTTATGAAACTAAAATAGCAATTGTGCTGGTGCTTCTCTAAATATTTACTTCCCTATCCTCCTGTTCACCCAAGTGGCATTTCCTCTTACCCACAAAGAGAAGCACTGGCTGGTGAAAACCACACGTACCTGGGTTTTGTTACGGCATCCCCGGCACTCGTAGGTGTGAGTCCTTGTGTTTGCTATCGCCATGATTCCACAGAGGTTACAGACGTGGACTTGGTAGGGGTCTGAAGCTTCAAACAATCTTTCTCTCAGGAACTGGGCTGCCCCATGAGCAATCTGGCAATCTCGTTCCATCTCTCCAAAACGAAGGCCACCGTCACTGAAAAGAGGGAAGGAAAAACACCTCAGCTTTTGAGTGCATTGGCAAAACACATCTCTTGTTGGCAGAACAAGTAACCTATCAGAAACACAACATCCTTGTCACAAGGCAGGAGAAAGGCTGTGTGTGCATTGTTTATCCTTGAACACCTCAGAATAAAACTGTTGGGGACAATGCAAACACAGCAATTTGCTACTGTTGCTGAGCATTGTTAAAGCAGCATCAGCTAACAGCCACAGCACAACTGTATAGCAAAATGAGCAAAATGAGGTAAACAAATTATCCTCTACTTATCTGTGGTGGATTTAATCTTGGCTGGCTGCCAGATGCCCACCAAGCAGTTCTCTCACTTTTCCATGTTGATAGGACAGGGGAAAAAATAAGTTGGAAAAGCACTTAGGCTGAGATAAAACCAGTGAGATCACTTTACCAATTACCATCACAGGCAAAACAGACTCAGAATGGGAAAAACTAGTTTAATTTATTGCCCATTAAAAATGGAGTAGGATGGTGAAAAACATCTTCTCCCCTACCTTCCACCCAGGCTTAACTTCACTCGATTCACAACTTCTTCCTCTCAGTGGCCACAGGGAGAATGGGGGTAGCAGTCAATGCATAACATTTCCTCTCTGTCATTCTTTGCTCCTCACTTTTTCCCTACTCCAGTGTGGGGTCCCTCCCATGGGATATTCCTTCACCAACTGTGCCTGCATGGGCCCTTCTCATGGGCCACAACTCCTGACAGAAGCCTGCTCCAGTGTGGGTTTTACCCACCTGCAGCCTGTGTATCTCCTTTGCCCTGGTCTTCCCTGGGCTGCAGGAAGACAACATGCTTCACCATGGTTTTCACCATAGGCTGCAGGGGACCTCTGCTGCAGTGCCTGGAGCACCTCCTCCTTCTCTGACCTGGGTGTCTGCTGGGCTGCTCCTTTTGCAGTTTCTCAATCCTCTCTCACAGCTGTTGTGCAGTGTTTTTTTAATCTTTCTTAAATATGTTACCACAGAGGCACCACCAGTGTCATTGTTGTGCTCAGCTCTGGCCAGTGGTACGTCTCCTGGAGCCAGAACAGAGCAAGCCCATGCCCTTTTCTCAGAGTGGCTACCCAACCAGCCTCCTGCTACCAAAACCTTGACACTTGCACCAAAAGCATGATCTTAATTCAAACACAGGAAAATGAGTGGCTAACTGGAGAGCTAACTCAGTCCTAGCTGCATGTGGCAGCCAATTTCTAGGGCTAAAATCTTCAAAGAAAGAGAAAAGACTGTACAGAAACTAATCAACATCCTTACCGAGATCTACCTTCCATGGGCTGTCTGTTAAGGATCTGGATTGGCCCTCTTGCACGAGAATGGATTTTGTCATCTACCATGTGCTTCAACCGCTGATAATATGTAGGACCAATGAAGATCTGTGATGTGATTTTTCGACCAGTGAAGCCATTGTAGAGGACCTGAAGTAGTCAATGCAATCACTGAATCATAAGGCTTACTATCCATCAAATGTATATGAAAAACATCAGAGTGAATTGATACTTTGATTGTACCTCATTTCCTCTTAGATGATAGCCATAATCTGATAGAAGGTTGGAAATCTTCTGCACATTGACAGCATCATTAAAAGGTGTAGCATCACCGATTTCTCCCTTGTTTGCAGACACCTGCAGAGAACAGATTTGCCAAAGTCTGTCAGATTTCTGAAGGACTGGGCAGACAACACTAAACTGTTTCAATTTTAACTCCTAATGCCAGAACTTGAGATTCCATGCCCAAGATAGCACCATCTCTTTCTTTATTTATCACCTACATGATGTTTAGCAAGATTTTAGGAAACACACAGTATTGACAGTTTTGCTGCTCCTTTTTCTAGGGCACTGGAAACTTCTGAAATAAAAGCAACAGAGCACACTGTAGTCTGACAAAAGTCACAGGAAACCTGCTTTTACTATTAAGTAACTGGAGAACAATCCTGATTTTTCAGATTAATGCCTATCATGGAGTAGTATCTTTACAAAGAAAGAAAGAAAACCCAAACAAGCCATTTTCATTCATATTGCTCAGACATGCAGCACAAGATTGTTCTTACCTTCCCCTGAAGACACTCGATCAAGTGACCAATGGTCATGCGGGAAGGGATGGCATGAGGGTTGATAATTATATCAGGTGTGATGCCTTCACAGGTGAAGGGCATATCCTAGAACAAAGAGACAGTCAGTCAGTACTTCCCAGAATATCAGCTTTAAGAAAAAGTGTTGTATGGATTCAATTTAAATCTCTGAAAGCACTTCAAAGGCACTGAAGTACCACGTAAGAAGCAGCTGTGTCCCTTTCTAATAATATTTTAGCTAAACTTAAGTCAATCTATTGTACCTGAGTAGGCATTCCACAGACAACTCACTTAAGGCAGTTGCAATGCTACAAAGATCAGAGATAAAATGTTAAGAAGGAAAAAGAATAAATAAAAAACTACCTCTTGCCTGTACTGGATACCACAGGTTCCTTTCTGACCATGTCTGCTGGCAAATTTATCTCCAATTTGTGGGATTCTTACAGAGCGTACCTGCAAGCCACAGTAAAGCATTTACTTGGTAACTTAAATACAGAACAAAAGTAGTAACAGCAGAAAGCACAGACATCAGTGCTCACCCTGATCTTGCAGAACTTGTATCCTTCCTGGTTAAGGGTTACCATGACCTGATCTACAATACCAGTCTCACTAGTTCGCAGGAAAGTGCTGCAGTCTCTCTTTGTGAAACGTCTGTTCGTGCTCTCCAGTTCGTCTTCGTTTTCTGGCAGCGTTACTGTTTTGCCAATGATGACATCATCTCCAGACACACGTACTCCAGGTGCTATCAAACCATCATCATCAAGTTTGTCATAGATTGCATGTCTCATACCTTGGGGAAAATAAAAGAAAGGAGAAAAGTAGACTCCAATTTTTGAACATATTGACTTTGGAAGTTCATCAAGTATGCTTGCAACTTCAGACTGCTGCTAAAACGTTTAAAGATAAATTTATGCAAACATCTCACGTGATGTATTTTGCTATTAATACAGACACTGCTGCTGTATGGCCCAAAACAAAGACTGAATCAGTTCAGCAACATTAACAACCTTGTCCACAAACATTTCATTCAATAACTCAGTCTGCATACACTCCTCTGTCTCACCTTGGCAAGTTTCACGTGTAGGCTTTTCAAAAACTTCCTCTTGGTCATATCCTTTTTTGGACTCTTGCTCTTTGTAGGAGCGATAGAACACAGATCTGAAACAAAGTTACAAAGCCTTCTCCAGTGAAACCAGCATAATTTTTCCTCATCTGTACCTCTCAATTTCACTATATCCACCCTTTTATCATATATTATAGCTACAGCTACTTATGACAACCGATAGAACACAGATCTGAAACAAAGTTACAAAGCCTTCTCCAGTGAAACCAGCATAATTTTTCCTCATCTGTACCTCTCAATTTCACTATGTCCACCCTTTTATCATATATTATAGCTACAGCTACTTATGACAACCAAAACAAGTAACTGTTGGTATGTGACATAATCTTTCTTCTAAAGTCTTGACCAGCTGACCATCACTGCCAAGAGGAACCCAAAACAGCCAACCAAAATAGTTTTCAAATAGCATTTTGATGCTCATTTTTCAGCTACTGCTGAAGTACCTATAGATAACATGCTAATTTTTATGAATTACAAAGACCTTTGGATGTGCTTGGCATCTCACAAATAGTTACTTTTCCTAAAGGTTATTCACATCAGCAGCATTCGCATATTGCTTTTCTCCTTCCACCTGGCATTTTGTGAACATTTTTAGCCTTCTGCTGCCACACTGCAGTGTCACACTCAGTACAACTGAGCTGTAGTGGAAAACTTCCAATTTATATAGGCTTCTTTCTGGAGGGCTTTGTTTGCTACCTCAGATGACAGCACACCAAAGCCACAGCCTTTCAGATACACAGTATCTACATGTAATTGTGCCCATGTGCACAGGAGGTTCCATAAAAGCTTCACCGGAGTCGTAAGTCCAACTATTCTTCATGGTAAGGCAGTAGATCCAAGAAACCAAGCACACACTTCTTGGGCTCAACTTGGACAGAAGAAAATGAACAAAACTGAAACCCACTGACCAGCTATACAGCTAACCACAGCCAGCTAAAAACCATAATGCACAAAGAAAGTCACATCAGTTGCCAGTTGTCCCAGCAGTTCATGCCAACCTTTGCTGTTAGGAACTCTCATGCTAATAAAGACAAGACCGTATTACAAAACTGCAGTATTGTCATTAAGGAATTCATATAACTGGCAAGAATTGTATACAACAGCAGAGAGTCCAAGTATTTTTTCACATAGCCATCATATAAAGAACAGTAAACATAGTGAAGACCCAAATGAAGAAGCTGGAAAGACAGAGTGGGAAGTCAGGTTACACAAAGGCTCATCCTCTGTATTTTGCTAAGGTAGACATTAACCATTTCTAGTGTGCTGTTCCCTTCACCCTTGTTTAAAAACAAGTTTTAAAAAAAAAAACAAATTACTTCTCAGGGTGGAAAGATTTGGAGAATGGTGTTTTCAAGCCCAGGATAAACTTCCCTCGACCCTCTGCTCAAGTCAGTAGATTTTATTTTCCCCCTAATCAATTAAAAAAAAAATAGGTACAGTCTTACCTGAAAAAGCCTCTGTCAACAGCAGAACGGTTCATGATGACAGAGTCTTCCTGATTATAGCCTGTGTATGATGCAATGGCTACAATGGAGTTGATACCTATAAGACATAGGGCAAATAGTTGGAAAGGATGCTCACATACTATACAGGTTGTTTTTAACTCAAAACAAGCTGTATTCTCTAGTGTGAAGCTGTTCTACCTTTTCTGAAATAAAATCTCCACACACAAAAGCCATGCAGTATCAGCAAATGCAACTTTGGGTAGAAAAGAGTCAAGACTGACCCCTTGTGAATAACCTAGCAAATACCAATACAGAAAAATGCATCTGTCCAGTTAGATTTTAGCAGACTATATGGACAAAGCACTTTCAAATGCAACCAACAATAGCAACATATGTTTTGTGGTCCAGCTGCAAGTCAGCATTTATCCCACAATTAATTTTTAAGTGACATACATTTGCTAAACAGTCAGCTATTCTACACACAGCATTTGCAGTGCAGTAGTACTTGTGCTTAATACACAGTAACTGACAACACACCTGCTGGTAACTCTCTAAATCGCAAGTACTCCATGGAGCGTGTCGTTACCAGGGGCTTCTGAGGGTAATACAAGACATGTGCCAGCGTATCCATACGGACATGGAAGTTGGTGATGTAAACTCCCATAGCCTGCTTACCCATAGCAGACTGGTATGTGTTCCTGGGAGACTAGACAGAGAAGGAAAGACCAGCAGATATGTACATTAAGGTCTACACGTTCACCAGTGGGGTTTCTATCAACTTTAAAAGAAGGATGTCAGAAGTGATGCACTGACCTGGTTGTGATCAGGGAAAGGAATAATGGACGCACATACTCCCAGGATCATAGATGGGTGAATCTCACAGTGTGTGTAGGTTGAACAATATGCCACACCTTTCTCTTGCAAGTCGTCTGGAGTCATTGCCAACATCACAGTCTCTTCCTCCAGTGTATCAATGTACTCTACTACACCACTGGCCACGAGATCCTGCCAACTGAATAAGCAATGTCTGAAATCCTCAACTAACACATAAAATGGGTCTGTTCAGCAGTAACAGGAAAAAGGACTTAACTAATTAAACTACCAGGCAGAGAAAGCATCATGCTGCATACAAAGCTTTAAACATTTCTTTGTCCAATCTGAGTTGCAGCTTCCAAGATGGAAAATAAACACACTCAGATGAATTTCAGAAACCTGGCTCACCTGTAGTTGTTATACTCTCTTTCCTTCAGTTGGTCAATATGCCTTTTCTTCAACAGCAACTTCTGTTTTTCCACAATTAAAAGGGGTCGACAAATTCTGCCTGCATCAGTATAGATGCGGATTTCTCGCTCACGAATATCTCTAATCATTGAGACCTGTACAAGAAACCAGCACCCAGTGACTACAAAGTCAGCCCAGAACCAGAATTACCAATGCAAAACAGGATAACGAGTGCCTTAAAGGAAACACCTTACAGATGCTATCGGTAGCACAGGACTAGCATTAACACTCATACAAACAGAAGCATTTAAAGAGACTATTTCCAGACTGAACCTCTTTAAAAAAAACAAACCAACCATCACCAACAGAAACCACAACCAAACAACACACACATAACATCAAACAAACAAAAAAGCAAAAAGCACCAAACTCCCCAAAAAAACCCCAAACAAAAAACCCCAAAGAAACAAGCAATTAGAAATCTGTTCAGAAAGAGACTTGCAAAGAATGTTACTTAGAGTTTGAAAGTAGTATCAAGGTATTACCCTCTCTCTTCCGAAAGCACCCTAATTCTAGACACAAAATTTGTACCTCTGACACAATGATGTCCATCTGACGACGGAGCTTCCTTAGGGTATTCATGAGCTGCTCTGGGTCTTTGTGTATTCCTACCCAGCAGCCATTAACAAAGATCTTGGTAGCGCTAGAAAGAGGGAAAGAAACAAATAAATGAAAAAAATCCCACAACAAACCCAGCCCAAACCCTTGTTGTGCAGGATAAGAAAGTTAAAAATCTGTTTGGACAGGCTCATTTGCACATACTCAGCTATTGCTGCCGGAGATATTTCTTCCAGGTTTTCCATACTCCACTCTTCCAAGAATTCCAAAATTGGGGATGGCTGAGACCCCACAGAAATGTAAGCCATCAGAGCTAAGTTCTTCACAAGCCCGACTGCATGACCCTAGGAGAAACACAAAGTTAACCTGCATTTCCAAATTGAGAGACTCCCCCAAGAAGATCCAAGAACTTCAAATCCTCCATGAATGAGATGTCAAACATGCTCATTACTACTTCATTTCTACCATTCAACTACAGAGTTAGCCACAAAGCTAAATATTCATGTCAGCATTTAAAAAAAAAAGATGCAAGTGATCATCACAAATGCCATGGCTATTGAAAAAGAGGCAGATGAAAGCAGCTAGACATGAATAAGCAAATACTCCTTTTATTACCTCTGGGGTCTCAGCAGGGCAAACCATTCCCCACAGAGTGTTGTGCAGCTGCCTGGGCTTTGCTAGTTTGCCATCTCGACCGATTGGAGAATTCAGGCGTCTCAGATGGGAAAGCGTAGATGCAAAAGTCAGGCGGTTTAACACCTGCATGTGGTAAGGAATCCAGTGAGTCAAAGCTTCCTAAGTGTGCTGTTGACAGGCATCATGATACATTACAGCAAAGGATCAATGCCATCTAGAAATGAACTAATTTTTGTTAGATAATTACATTGTTTACCCTGAAAATCTCAAGCTCCTAATCATTACTGTGATGGTAGAAGTTTCCAGAGCACACTTATACCATGGCAAAGCCCAGCATAAACATCCAAGCAGGGAGCTGGTTTTGTACTATAGCTTATTTTGATCACGTAACTAGAATGAATGATACTTGTAAAAATAATTTCTAAGATGCACTTTCACCCAGATGGTTTGCTAGTACAATGACACAGAGATATTTTTAAACTGAGTTTGAAAAGCTAAGATGACTTCGTTATTAGAAGCAATCAGCATTCACCATCTTTTCAGTCTGCTCAGAGTCTCAAAAATTTAAGAACATTTACAGTCCAAGATGTGAGGGGTTTTTAAAAAGCAAACAAGCCCATCACACACATACACCAAAACCACACCATCCAGAGACAGCCACCACCTTTGTTCCGCTCCTAACTTTGCTTTCCCCAAATTACAATCTCATCAGGGCTCCAGATGAACAAGCATTTAAAGTATGACTCCTGTTTCCACCTTTGAGAAACAGGCTTAACTCAGCACTGCTCCGGGCTAATAAAGTCAGTGCTGCTCATTATTAGCTGTAGAACAGATAACTGTTATCTCTCAAGGTGTCACTCAAGTTTCTTTAACCACCTGTGAAAGACTGAAAGTACTTTAAAGAAGGAACTCCATTCCCCACTAAAGATTCCTTGGGACTGGGACTTGACCAGACACACAAGCATATGTTCTAACACAAAGTCTTTACGAGAGTTAAGCCAACTCTTTAGCAGTGAACACAACAGCTAAAACCAAAAAACTCCCCAAATCCCACATCAGACTCAACTATTTGGATCTTCATCTGTTTCAGCTAAGGAAATTTCCTTTTTAAAATGCCTCTGTTTAACATGCAACATGCACAGCTCCCAAGCAATGTTAAACTCTTCCCCAATACAGTTTAATGTAAACCTGACAAATGACCTTGCTCAGCTATTGTACCTGAGATACTCCTGCTCTGGCCTGATGAGCTTTCTTCTGGTCACCCCAGTTTCCAGTTGCCAATGAGTACTTCAAACCGTCTGAAATAATTCTTGTTTTAATTGCCAGTTCCAAGTTGAAATCCTTCCCTCTGTCAATAAACTTCTGAGCATATATTCTCACTTCCTTCAGCAAATTCTTAAACATTCTGTAGAAGAAGATGCCAAGAAACATGCTTCAATAGTGTGCTATCAATTCAGCCTCTACTATTTGGAAAAACCATCACTCGCCTCCTGAAAAGATACAGGCTGTGCGGCCCACGACTGGCTATCAGATGCAACTGAAGAGTCTGACATTCACAAGCAAAGAGTTGGCAATGCTTCTATTAATTATCTCTGAAGAAATGTATATATTATAGTTACCCTCTGAACAGGAAAGCTAGCAGTGGCCCAGCAAGATCCAGTCTTTTGTTGCCATAATGATCTCTGTCATCAAGCTCTCTTCTTCCCAGTGCTGCCAGCAACAATCTGTGAACCATATACCTAAGCAAATAAGACAGTTATGTTTTAAATTGACAGCAGACATTCACAAGAAGGATTGCATGCTATCATAGATACATCAGTGAGCTGTTTCCTAAAGGCTGTCCATTCTAGATCATTTTGGTGTCCTTAGAAGTGAATGATTTCATCAATTCAGGTAACTACCGAGAAAAATTAATATTTGTATCACGATGGCAATGTGTCTCCTGCCATATGTCCGTCCTGTACTGTAACACGGGCAACATTTAAGCACACAGAATCCAGTGTAAAATGGTAGGTCTTCTGATGCTACAGTTCATTTGCATACCAAGAAGCAGCGGTAAAAAGGATGTGCTAATTAAACTGTGGGTATATGTCACACACAGCTTATCAGTAGTTATCTGTGCATTAGTTATCAACCTCTCTATGCTGTCCAGGCAGCACAATGTCAAAGAGATTCATTTGTCACTATAATCACAACTAACTTAAGACTCAGAATGTCAGAGGCTTGTTTTGTTTCAATTTTTTTCCCTAATTTATCGACATTTGCACTTTCTCAGCTATGAAAATATAACAGTGCCCTAAAGTTAAAACCAAAATTCTGGTCAGTGCTTTCTTCCAACTTTATACAAATATGTGAATAAAATCTATATTTAGCGTCTATGTGCAGATGTGTGACAGAAAATACTGACATACCCTAGAAAATAGGCTTTCTTGGTTTCACAGAAGTCACTGACACCGACATGCGGGAGCATTTCTTTCTGCAAGACTTCTTTAGCATATTTGATTCTCTTTTCTTTGGTGACACCTGGCTTTGCGCCTCTTGATCCAATGAAGTTTAGAGCAACATTTTGCTCCTGAATGACAAATGCTTCATCCAGAGAAGGTTTGACCTAAGGCACAAAACACAGCAAAATCCTGTAGCATCTGAGGCCTGTTGGGGCTGAAGAAAGCCACACAGTAGTTTGCTAATTATTCTTTTCAGGAACTGCTAATTACTGATTCAGTTCTGGCTTTACTGTAATAGCTTTTTCAAGAGCAGTAGAAAACAGTAACGGAGCACACAGGAAGCACACTAAAAATAGTTAAGACTTCAGAAAATAGTTCAGATTCAAGTACATTCTAGGCCTGTTGCTGTTTCAGGTATTCACTGGGACTTTACAACTGAAGTCAATGACAGCAGGATAAGACCCTACCTCTCCAAACACTTATCAACCCTTTGAAATTTCCGTTGCACTTTGTCACTTTAAACAGTCATTACAATAGGTTTAGGCAGAGAACTTTCAATATTTCTAGTAGACAGCCCACAAAAACAATAAAGTAATAAATTACCACTAGAAAATGAAATTCTGAAGGATGATTAGCCACACCTACACATTACCAAATGCCAAGGCAGAAAATAACTTATTTAACATATATTACCATTTCCATCATTTCTGGATCTTCAAAATCATATATAATGTGCTCCAAGATGTCCCTGTCAGACACAAAGCCTAGTGCACGAAAGACAATGATGATGGGGACTTCTTGTTTGATATATGGTAAAGTTGCTACGATGCGCTGACCAATAGCACTCTTCTTTGCACCCTGAAAAGGTAGGGAAAAACATGTATTAAATGATCTTGCCTTTAAATCAAAGTATCTCTCTGGATTTGGATGATACAGTGTAAGTAGGCTTGCTCAAGCATTACAGGAAACCGTGACTTCTTTGCAAGCCATATAAGGAATTACTTTGAAACCTTACTCCAGAAATGACTTTTTTATTTTAAAAACTTTTCTAACTTTAGAAGTCTGCAAAGCTTGGAAGGTCTTTGCTGATACAAAGGAATTTAAATAACAGTTTGTTCATCCATATGTGTAGTTTCTCTGCCTTTGTGTATTTGCAAAGAACAATGGCATACATCTTCAGCTTTCCTTCTGTCAGCATAAGCCCAGCTTTCCAATTCACTGTGTAAGACTCTCTATTCTTGCAGTTACTCAAGTAGCTGCTCCCTTGTCCCAGAAAGAAACAAACACTATGGGACAAAGAGAGACAACCACTTAAGCATGTCACAGACATCAGGAGTGAGAGTGGTGCAAGGCTTCTAACTAAAGTTACTTTTGGAGCACCTTTGGGAACAGTAAATGAGCACTGAGTGCAATGGTGAACAAGAACTGACACCTGCTGTTATGAACAGCAATTATTTTCCCTTAGAGATGTCACAGTTAGATTAATTCACATGTAATATATGTGATCTGCAAAACACACTTAAACAATAGCTTGGCTGTCAGACAAGCCTGTGCTCCTATTCTTGCCCTTTGTCAAAAGTCAAGGCACAGTTTGTTTGGATTTTCTAAAAACTAATTCATTGATTCTAAAATTATTGTTTAGTCTTGTCCTAAACCCTGACACAAACTGAGTCTTCATTTCAATCCTCAAATTTTTTGTCCCAGAGAAAACCATAGTTTATGATATTTACATTTAATTTTATCTTCATTAAAACTTAGCATCAGAATAAATTTCTTCTCAAAATTGTGAAAGCAAGTGACATGAAGAGACAGGACAGTAACAAAACTCCTAGAACACCTTTTATGGTAAACCCCAGGGCAGGGGTCATTACTGCTTAGGCATACCTGCCCACCTCTGGCCAGCATGCTAACCCATATAGTACTTGTTGGTCGAGAGGAATTTTCGAGACAAGATCTACACTCTCCTGTGTAGGCATATTTTGAATCTTTCTTTGCAAACACATACACTGTGTTTGTAGCCATTTTCTCTTGAGCAATCAGAACCTGTGTTAGAAACAAGAACATGAGTAAATAACCGACAAGTGTATGCTGAAAGTAACAATCAGTATATTTCTACTATTACTTCAGGGGCCTTAAGAGCATTACAGAGCATACAGAGCATTGGATTATACACTATACATTTTAAAAATACATTAAGCAAATCATGTATCTAGTTAAGATAGAATAACCAAAAGAAAATACTCCAAGAACACTGTGTACTAATGATGTACTTACTGCAGCTGCTAGCTATGCTGAGACATTTCTGATAGCTTTAGGCACAGCACTGAAAGAAAATATTTCAGTATCTGCTTCCAAGGCCAAAGCACTAACCAGGCATTTGAATCTAAGCACCAATGATCAAAGCCAGATTTTTTTCCTATTTTCTTCTCCCAAGGAGAACAGCAAAATTCTGTTTCTTCCGCTATGTTTGCCTAGGCGTCAGTTACAAAGAAGCGGCCGTTCTGTTGGTGAGGCAAAAGCATGGAAAAGGCACGATTTGCTAAAGCTGAATCCACAGCACTGGAGTGAAGAATCTGTTCTTATAACAAAATGCACCTATACAAGTGTGAACAAACTGGAGGAGACTCTGAGGAAATAATCACTCATTTTAGAGTGTGTGCTGCTCTGCAATGGAAAGGAAATGATCTACAGTACTTAGTGGCATTCAATGCAGAACAATTTATGAAACTCAAGAAGGGAAACATGCCACAGGGAAGAAAGTCCTAACAGAGGACTAATAGCCCATCTTTCCACAAGATCACAAGCACCCACAGCAACTGGGAGTAAAAGAGCTTAGGCTCCCAGCAAAACACAGGGAAACAAGTAACAGACATTTCAGTGTCTGTAAAGTTGCCTGTGCAAGACACAATCCCTTACCTTTTCTGACCCATTAATGATAAAGTAGCCACCAGGATCGAGCGGGCATTCATTCAGCTCACAAAGATCACGGTCAGTTAAGCCATTCAACAAGCAGTATGTTGAACGCAACATAATAGGAATTTTTCCTATGAAAGTTTTCTGATGCTGTGTTTGTAATTGATCCTCCCCTTCTTTAATAACTGTTTTGGTTATATCCACGTACAAGGGAGCAGAATACCTATAAAATAAATCCACCATTGTGTTACCTGCCAACTATTACTGAAGGTTGTATAGAAAAATAATGAATGCAGTTAACTGAAGCACTCACTGGCAATGTTAAGCATTATTACCAGATCATTAATCATCATCTGATTTAACAACTAGACACAAAAATTTAAATAGAGCAGTAAGTATTAATTTTTCAAGGCACTACTAAGTTGAAAAATACTATCAATTAATAATGCAGAGCCAGTCTCCCCTTGTGTTTGCCCGTTAAGAATTCATTCTTACGTAAGGTTTCTCAGTCTGGCTTCATTGGGCATCATAGGTGATGGTGCTCCATCTCTTTCCCAATGTGTAGGTTTGGAGAGATAGATTTGTTCAAACTTCAGCAGATACCGGGGCTGGAAAACAAGACATTTACCTGTAGTGGAAGAAACACCCACTTTGGTTGTTCAAGAGCAGCCCTAGAGCTTAATACCCAATGATGCCACGTGTCCTTAGCTCAAGATACGGAAATCATCCCTCTTCAGATGACTAGATCAAAAGCAAAACAGCTAAGGAAACTGATGAGTCCAAACCTTTGGTAAGAGAAGAACAAAGCACCCAAATAGTTCTTCTGTAGGAAGAAGACCTAATGAACTCAAAATCTGCCAAGTTATGAATACAGTAACAAACAGAATATACCTTACATATGCCTATTTACATGTTTGTCTACAGAACTTTAGATAAAACTGCTAGTTTTATGATGCAAAAAGGCGAGTCTGCTTTAACACATGAGATAGCTGACACATTGAAAAAGGTGCAAGTTTTTGTAAAGCTCTGCTCCCACACATAAGAAAAATACAACAGCTTTGGTTTAGTACCGCAGAAATCCTTTCATGTGTTACAGTGAAACAATCCTATTGCAACAAGACTTAGAGCCTTCACTGCACTTAAATCAAAAGCTCTGCATTTAAAATAAAGGAGTCAGCATTTTAAAATAATACTCTTATCAAAGTGGAACTGTGCATCTGGTAAGGGGAATCAGACCTTATAAGAAAATATGCAGCTATAGAGCAGTAACTTTAAGTGTTTCAGATGTGTGGTCTCGCAGGCTGAGAAGGAGAAATAAAAATGTCAGGTTAGCCTGGTATCTTCAAATAAGGCAAGAGTTTGCCTGCAAGTGACTCTGAAGGAAAAAGCAAGCTTCCTTTTTTCTCACATCTAGACCTATTCCTAAAACTTAGTAAGTAAAAATAAGAACCTAAAATCTTTGATTTGAGAAAGTGAAATACTAGCTTTTGGGCAAAAAGAAGCTATGTTTGCAATCCAAAGCTTAACCATGTACACACATGTATATATGTGAACATACAGCAACTGCAGAACTGGGCAGCTAGAGGATACTGTAATAATATAGAGAGAATAGCATTAAGGAAAATTACTGTGAGATAAATGTTTATGAAGCATTTGTCTAACAAAGAAACTAAAAGAAATCTGTTATTCTCTCTACAGGATAAGCGTTTGCCTGAAAAAAAATGCAAAGAAATGGTGAAAATTCAATGCTCAGGTATCCTAAAGCAGCTTTAAATCTCTGCAGAGGAGCAACAAGGTAGTAACTGATAGCAGGGGAACAGATCACAGCACATGAGACACAAGGATGAAAGCACAGAAGGTGCACACTCACTGCAGAAGAGCTGTCACACAGCACAGACTCCATTGGAATATGGTGCCAACAGAAGGTGATGAGTAATGGTGCCCTTTGAAAACCAGGACCTAACTTTGGCCAAAGAAAGCTAACAGAGAACTTTTCAGCCATAAACCTTTCTTGCCATAGTAGTTATTGAAAGTCAATATCCCACCAATATATAGGTTGCTTTTGGCTGCCTGACTTGCTCTACTACACCCCTGTCAGTGCAGTTTCATACAGTAATCAACAATATAATCATCAGCAGCCAATTGTTCTTGGTCATTTCTCAATCCAATCAACAATTTGATGAGCAGGAGAGAGTAGCTCTACAGGAGAGGGAAGTTTGGATAACAAAGTTCTTGCATGTTTTTCTAAGCCATATACTTGACTATCTGAAAACTTGGCCACACACCTCATGAACTCCAAGTTCATACTTCTGGCCTACTGACTGCATGAGCAGTGTCAAAACTCAGATGTATTTCTGTCTCTTGAGAGGAGGGCTTAAAAACACCCACCTAAAATAATTTTGCGTTATAAAAACACACCGCTTCTGACAGGAGTCTCCACTTACCGGTTCCTCCACTTCTCCTGTGGCATGCTGAGCTTCAGCTTGCAAATCAATTGGTGGAGCATCTTCAACAATTCTCTGCACAGACATCTGAATAAACTCATCAAAAGAATCCAGCTGTTGCCTGACTAAACCCTTTTCATCAAAATAGGAGCTAAAAAAACAAAGAAAGTGTATTAGTGAATAAGAGATCTTAATTCACCTACTTTATACATCCACAAGCTTAAGATTTATTACAAAACCTTCAAAAGCCTTAAAATACAGTACAGAATCATTCCCAAGGCATAAGTTTCAAACACAAGCACTCAAAAATGCTAATTACTTCTCAGCATTTGAAGGCACAGGTACTACAAAGGGGCAGACGTGTTGTCACCTCTTGTCTAAACTTTGTCTGTATGCAGTCTACCTTAAATTAGAATGGAAACACAACTGAAACCGCTGTGAAAATGGCTTCAGCTGAAGTTTTCAACAATGTATGCAACCTACCTTGGTTTTAACTTATTTTCCAAGCTGAAGTATGCTAAGTGCATGCCTCTAAGTCAACGGTTCTCAGAACTTCTCCTAGCTTGGATTCTCATTGTTCCACACACACCAAGATTCTCAGCTTTGCTCACTCTCCAGATTTCCCCTAGCTTCTGCATTTCCTCATTTCAACCCAGAACAACCCAACTGTTAACAAAAAATAAAATCCTAACTTTTAATGGTATAACGTAAACATGCCTCTGCACAAGCTCCTGCCGGCAAGCTGCTCCACCCCATATTTCTACAGCCATCCAAGGAGCCCACACTACCTCAGCCGCTGCCCCATTGCTGCCAAGGTCTCTAAAGAAAACTCTCAAGAACCTCCTCTACCAATAACCTTGGGTTTCCCCAAGAAAGGGAACACATCCTTGGCTATCATATTGTTGTCATGGTGAATCTTGCCAGCAGAGAACTTCACAGCCATAAACCTTTCTTACCATCTTCCAGGAAGATGGAAAAGGAAAACCTGCATCACAGAATGGTTGAGATTAGAAGGGACCTCTAGAGATCATTTTATCCTATAATCCAGATTAAACAGGGTCACCAAGAGCTGACAGCCTAAGATCATGTCGGGTGACAGGTTGGGCTTGATGATCACTGAGGTCTTTTCCAACCTTATTGATTCTATGATTCTATGTCCTGACATCCTTTGAATACCACCAAGGACAGAGACTCCACAACCTCTCCAGGCAAACTATGGCAGTACTTGATCACCCTCACAGTAAAAATGTGTTTCTTCATAATAATTGAGGTGCAGCTTCAGTTACCATCCATCTGACTGAAGGCACTCTTCACTAGGCTGCAAAAGAAAGGACCTTCTTCTGCCTCCTAAGATTCTCAACTCTACTTTCCATCCAAATGGCGTGTGGGACCGACCACTCTCACAGATCTACTGTTCTGGTTGCAACTCCTGCTCTTGTCCACCAGTTATACCTATTTTCATTAAAGACACAAGTATCAAGAAAACCATTTTTTTACTTAGCTCCTTACAGCATCCCAGTCCTTAACAGTCACAAGAAACTCACATCCTGGACGTTTATGTCTTGCTAGAAAAACATTAATGTAGTGAAGCAGCTATGTAATGATTTCCTAGCATCCAGTACCAGCTGTGAGAATACTGGGCAAGATCATGTGCTTGATATGGTATCACTTCTTACTTCATGCAAAACAGTGTACCCCACTGGGGGTCAGTAAGGCTTTTAAGAGCCTCATGACAACCCTAGTGTTTCTGCTTAAAGCCCTCAAGCTTTAAACAATACATGTATTACAGCCAGGCTTGAAGGCTCCCTCACACACTGCTAGCATGAACTGGGTATCATTGTAAGGCTAAGGGCACATAAGTTGAAGTGTTAAGAGCAAACTTTTAGAAGTCACCTAATAACGATCCAGCAGGCTTCTTGCCACAAGTCGGGGGTGATTTCATCATCGTCTTCATCATATTGCATATCTGCCGGGAAAACACAACAGTTCAGACAGGCTCCAGTCACCTCAGTGTCCCCTCGTCGCCCGCTGAGGGGACGCCGGCACGCGGATAGTTGAGGGACACCCCAGCACGGCCCCTGACTCCCAAGGGCCGCAGGAGCCTGCGGGAGATCCCGCCGCGCCAGGCGCACCCCCACCCTCACCGCCGGTGCCGCCTTCCGCAGGCCCAGCGGCTCTCCTGCCCTCCCGCTCCCGGCCGAACCGACAAAAGGCCCAGCAGAGAACAGCCTGCAGCCGCGGTGTCTTCACCTTCGTCCGCGTCGTACATGATGGCGGAAGGAAGAGCCGCAGGCGGCGGCGACCGAGCAGGGGTCTGTGAGGGCGACTGAGCTCGGCACCGAGCACCCCAGAGCGGCGGCGAGGCGGCGAGGGCGCACGCGCGCTCGGAGCGCGTCACTGCCCAGGAGCCAGCGCGGCGATTGAGAGCGCGTGCGCGGTGCCTTGGCGGCGCTGCCATGCGCTGCCTGCGCTGCCATGCACTGTCTGCGTCCCGCGCTCCTGGCCCGCCTGGCCCGCTCCCGGCCGTGGGCCCCGCTCTTGCGGCGCGGGGCGGCAGCCGGCGGGGAGGAGGAAGAGGAGCGCTTTGTCTTTCCCGAGTATGAACCGGAGCCTAGAAAGGCAGCGGCGCCCCGCCGGGAGCGGGAGCCGGGCAGGGAACGGCGGGAGCGGGGCTCCTTGTCGGCGGCGAGGCGGCCCGATCCCTCGGTGCCGCCGAGCGGCGTGAGCTGCTCGGGTTGCGGGGCCGAGCTGCAGTGCTGTGACAGCGCGGCGCCGGGCTTCATGCCGGCAGAGAAGTACCGGAGCCTGTCAGACGGCCCGGATGGCTTGGCGGGGCTGCGGAACGCCGTTTGCCAGCGGTGCTGGATGCTGTCCCACCACAGCCAGGCGCTGGGGTTGCGGCTGCCGCCCGAGCAGCACCGGCTGGTGGTGAGCGCCGCTCTGCGCCGCCCGCTTCGCCACGGTCGAGGTCCGCTCCTCCTCTACATTCTCGACCTGCTGGAGCTGCCCGACCCAGTGCTGCCTCAGCTGCAGGGGCTGATGAGCCCAGACGTCCCTGCCGCCGGGCTGCTGGTGGTGGGCAATAAAGTGGACTTGCTGCCCGCCGACGCCCCCGGGCACCTGGGGCGGCTGCGGGAGCGGCTGACGGCCGCCTGTGCCCAGGCCGGCCTGCGCGCGTTTCCGCTGGTGGACGTGCGGCTGGTGAGCGCCAAGACGGGCTTCGGCCTGGAGGGGCTGGTCAGCCGGCTGCAGCGGTCCTGGAAGTGTGCCGGCGACGTCTACCTGCTGGGTGCCACCAACTCCGGGAAGTCCACGCTCTTCAACACCCTGCTGCGCTCGGACTACTGCAAGTCCCGTGCTCCTGACATCGTCAACAGAGCCACTGTATCCCCGTGGCCAGGTCAGAGACAGCACTCATCCCATTGCGGTGGAGTCACATGCGGTGTTGGGCATTCTGAGGCCGGCTAGCCTCGGGCCTCCTGCAGGGCAACCCTCAGCCACCCCTGGGACAGGAGGACTTGTCACCAAATCTGCACACTATCTTGATGCCTCCTCATTGTGGGCAATAGGCTTCAGGGCTGTGCCGTTCTTCAAATTGTTACCTTCCTCAGGGTGACAAGGTTGGGTGGCATGCATGGAGAGTACTGCAAGTCTTAAGGGGGCCAATAAACCAGAGCTAGTTTGTGTTCAGTAGGGACAATACCCAATCTGTGCTCTCCCATCTCCCTGTAGGAGGTGCCCTCCTGTTTAGAGAGACCCAGAGGTGGCTGCTGAGCACCTGTAAAACATTTGGAGGGCAAGCCAAGCTGCCTGGAGTGTATTAAGTCAGTCTTAGTACCACTTGACTAGTCGAGACTCAATTCATCAAACTATAGGTGAAAGCAGATCTCAAGCGGGTGGGGTCTGAGTTCCACTACCCTGGCTGGGGGTGTTCGGACTTCAAGGGAGCAGCTGTAGTTCTACCTCCAGCTTTGTGTCACTGGGTTTCACCCTGAAGTTGGAGAACCAATTTTTTATTTTCTTGTGCCTCTGAGCTTAAATGTGCCAGGTAGTCAAAAGCCCAAACGTTCTTTCAATTTTTTCCAGGAACAACACTGAACCTGTTGAAATTTCCAATTATTAATCCTACGTGTGATAGAATATTCCGAAGGCAGGAGAGGCTGAAAGAGGAGGCAACAAAAACAGAAGATCAACTAAGCAGTGAAGAAAGAAAGTACCTTAATCACCTTAAAAAGCACGGTTACTTAGTAGGTGAGTATTGCCTGACTAAAGATATAGCCTATCTGCCATGATGAATTCTGCATTACAGATAGGACTCTAAATTAGTTCGGAGTTTGCTGAAGTTCCCTTAGTTTGCTGTAGAATCCATTTTGGATTTTGCAGTCAATTTCTTCCCACTTTGAAGGCACTCCCTTCATTCAATTATGATAAGAATATGCTATCTGTAATAGCAATAACATATTTCCAAACTTTTTCTCAAGTAATTTTGAACAGTTTTTGTTCCCTGAGTAATGGGTGCAAGACATCTAGCTCCTCTGTAAGTAGCGTCATTAGCATTTCTTCCAAGTAGTTAATTTTTCAGCTGGTGTAGTAGCACTGCAGGAGTTTCCTCTGTGCAGTTCACTTCTCATCAGCAC
Organism: Dryobates pubescens; assembly: GCF_014839835.1. NCBI lineage: Eukaryota > Metazoa > Chordata > Aves > Piciformes > Picidae > Dryobates > Dryobates pubescens. The sequence continues at coordinate 46,403,916 of NC_071612.1, forward strand.
TTGCTAATTTAGTTCATACAGGTTGGTCCTCTACAATGATACTGCATTGTAGGCCATCTCTTGCTGCCAATTAAATAATCACATTTTGGCTGCCAGTCACAATGGTTGTACATCGTTTTAGTATGTATCCAAAAGAGGGGATTGGCAGAAGATAGCTCTGATTTTGAAATAATTCTGTGTTTGACAGTCTAAGGCACTGAAAAAAGAAGGCAGCTAGCGCTTTGCTATGAAACTGAAATAATGTAGTATCTGTGATCTGGATCCTGATAAGGTCTGAGGGTTTGAGGAGTGCTAAGCAAGAATTATAGAAGGTATTTCTTATCATCTTGACTTTTAAACATTAATTTCTAGCCACAAAGCATCTGTATCACCTTTATATTACCATTGTGATATAACCCACCACAGCATCCCTTTTAAGCAAGGGAAAGAGACAGGTGTCCAATCGAGGGAAAGGCTCTTTTAGTAATTACCAGGGAACCTTTCATTTTAATCCAGGAAGAGTTGGAAGAACATTTCAACGTCAGAAGTCTACTACTGTGGTTGACTTTGACCCTGACATGCTCTCCTACAGCATAGATGAAGAGCCTACACAGTCTCCTAAGAAAGGTGAAGAAAAAGAGGAGTTCACATACAACGAAGTGAAGGATGCTCGCTGGTGTTTTGACACACCAGGGATTATAAAGGAAAACTGTGTAGGTACTCTCTGGTGCTGTTTCAGGAGGACTGGGTTTGGGAGGACTGTTTTGGGAGGAGGTTAATCCTCATGGCCAGATTGCTGCAAGCTTGTATTTGCATGATTGTGGCATGCATGGGGGCAGAGTAGGAAGCATTTCTGCTTGGGAAGAAGACACCTTCAACCTACTGTTTCTTTCAAGACACTGCTTTCTGAACTTCTGTGCCTGGACATTGTTTCACAGCTGGGTTTGAACAGTGCTTCTGTAGAAAGTAATTAGACTGCTGTGGCTGCAGCACTGCTGGTTTAAGTAACTGCTTTTTAAGTAGACTTTGGAGTGCATCATTTCACTGAAACAAATAAGTCACTTAAGCCAGGAGATGGAAACAAAGAAAGGGCAGAGGAATTCAGGCATCGGGAGTGTTTGGAAACCTGCACAAAGGGAAGAGCTTGGTTCACTGCTCCGGGTAGAGAGCAGGGTCATCATCCTGCAGTTTGAGTTGTCTCACAGTGTGATCCAGCACTTTTCTCAGTGAAATAGCCTGAAATGGTCTCCAGTGCTGCACATGGCTGTCATTCATGCTAAAACACAGTAAATCTTGGTTGAGCTTGTTCCAGCCAGCCCCAGGATTCCCAAATCCATGGTCAAACCTGCTGCTTGGTTATGGAGCCTGCATCGCCATGGAGAAAAGTGACATCCTTATTTCCTGTTCCTCACTTACTGCAGGGACCAGAGTCAAACGTTTCTTTTAGACATCTTTCATGCTGCTCTACTTGATTTTTTTTTTTCCCTCTATCAGTGTAATGTGCCTGTTGAAATCTCTGAAATGAGTCATGGCAGTACAATTTCTTTTTCAGGTGTTGAATCTCCTGACAGAGAAAGAAGTAAAGCTGGTTTTGCCAACACAGGCCATTGTTCCACGGACCTTCATTCTTAAGCCAGGAATGGTCTTGTTTTTAGCAGCCTTGGGACGTGTAGACTACTTAGAGGTAAGGGAAGCAAGGGTTTGGTGAGCAGCTGCTTCATCTGTTACTATAGTACCAGACACTAAAAGGCTTTCTGGGTAGCTTTCCCAGACCTTTTCTTTGTTGCTTTTGAGATGATGAATCTTAATAAAATGCCACATAAGGTCAAAATACCTTGGGATGGGCAGTGGCAGATGGAAAGTTTGATAGTTGTTACCAGTGTGCAGTAACCCTGGCTGCTCTGCAGTGACAGACAAGGACCCCTTGGACAAGGACAAGACATCAGTCAAAATAGGTTTTCAACATGCAGGAAAGAAATGGAGGAGGAGAGCACAATTCAGGGCTGCTTATTTGTTCCTGGCAGTAACATCCTCCTCTTCTTGTTTATCTCAGGGTAAAAAGCCTGCCTGGTTTACTGTTGTGGCTTCTAACCTCTTGCCAGTCCACATTACTGCCCTGAGTAATGCAGATGCCCTTTACAAGAAACACGCTGGCCAAGATTTACTGAAGGTAAGAGAAGGTGCTGTCTTGGGTTCTTGGTTGCTGATAGGCAGGCTGTCCCACCTGGTGAAGTGTCATGGCTGGGACACAATTGAAAGGGAAAACCCTCATGTGTCAGGACTTCTGCTGTGGAAGAGTGGAGATCTTCAGCGTGGAACAGTCTTGCACAGGCTGCACGGCTGCAGCTGTGCTAGAAGAGAGTACCCAAGATGATGTGTTTTCTATTGAACTTCTGTCTCTAGCATTCAGGCTGGTAAGATTTACAGTGCTCTGCTCTCTGATGCTTGGCTTTTCTTCAACAGCTTTGAAGTGCAGGCAGCAACAAGGATATTTCCCATGGCAAACCTCAGACTGAGCTTTCAGAACAGACTGCAACTGAAAAATGTACTTTCCTTATCCTTTCCCTACTGGATCTTCTGCACATCCCTTCTTCGCTTAGTGGTGTGACTTTTCCTTCGTATTGCCACTGTGTAGCACTTGCAGATTGCTGGGGTACAGGGTGAGCTGTCCTTGCCCTGGCATCTCCATTCCTGTGCACATGGAGCACAAATGATGTCACTTGCATCAAGACGTCTGGCTTGAGCCACTGGCTGGTTCCTGCAGTGAGCGCTCCATCTTTGATCGTCTCTCAACTGCCACTGGATTGCTCTGGATGTCATCCTGATGCAGTTCTTGGCAAACCTGAAATAACTACTATTGGACAATGCAAGCCAGCTCTTGCTTGGCTAGCAGCAGTGTAATGTCTTTATTCCCACTTGTGCCTTGCTTTACAGTTTAGGGTAAGAGTGCTATTATCTTTTTCTCTCTGTTTTGATCTTAGGTTCCCATGGGTGGGGAAGAGCGAATGAAAGAGTTTCCCCATCTTGTTCCTCAGGACATTACACTGAAGGGAATTGGTACCACTGAGGCAGTTGCAGATATCAAGCTTTCCTCTGCAGGTAATTTAATGTTTCTTCATTTGGTTTGCTTTGCAAGGTGTGCATCCTAGAAACATTGGTGGGAAGAGACTTCTGCAGGGATGAAGCCATCATATTTTCTGTTCAGAGCAGAACCCACATGAACCATGTGTCCCTGACAAAATCAGGGCAGCCATGCTTTTGTCCATCTGAGGCATAGCAACCTCTAAGAATGGAGATTGAAAAGCATGCTTATACAGGATGACCGCATTGGAATACTTTATACCCTGTCTGCCATACAAATTCTCCAGCATCAGAAATGGCTGTGACACTGCCAGCTGTCCAGGTGAAAGGGGCATGGATTGAAAAACTTCATCTCACTGAAATTCACCAGGAAAGCTAAGATGTGGCTTTAGGTGCTGCCCTCTACTGGCAACGGGCTGGGTATTACCTTTGAGCTTGGTTTCTCAAGTCACTCCTGGGTAGCTCAGGTTTCTAGCCAACATGGGAGGTGCTGAGTTTATGCCAGAACCCTCGTTCTTATCCTGGTGACTCATCTTGCTGACTGACTGTGTTTCTGGCTGTGCAGGCTGGGTGGCAGTGACAGCTCACGCAGAAGAGGAGGTGCTGCTGCGAGCCTACACTCCCCAGGGCACCGCGCTGGTGGTGCGGGAGCCTCCCCTTTTGCCGTACATCAGTGCCGTCAGAGGGTCCCGGATTGGAGCCAGTGCTGCCTACAGGACCAAAAAGCCTCCCTCACTGGTGGAGAACCTGAAAATCACTGGGAGGAGATAGTACTTGTCATTATGTGAGTAAGGCAGAAGACAGGACAGCCTCTGTTGCTTATTGATACTCAAGAGAGCTTGGACTTCTTTTTAAAGGCAGACAAGGCACATTTTTGAAAGCAGGCCTGGGGGAAACCACAGGTCCACACCTGATCCAGTTTCTGAACTGAAGCCATTTTTAATGAGCTGAGTAGCTGGTACCTTGTTGTGAGAGGTTAAACAGCTTCTCCCTGGCACTTGTATCTACAAGCAAATCCCTTTAGCTGATCCCTCTTGAAATACAGGATGGAGGCTCACCTGCTTGCCCTTGGCTGGCTTTGGTGCTCTCAGAATATGTCTTCTCTTGCAGACGTGCTCTTGCAGGTCAGAAATCATCACCTTGTTCTTGGAAGCTTTCTAAGTGTTTCCAGAGTTGAAAGAGATGGAAGGAATGGGGGGCAGCAGGAAGTGGTCCATTGTGTGTGAGTAGTTCAACAACATAGACCTAAATTGGATACTTTCAGTCCTTCGGCATCTAGGGCAGATAAGAGTGCAATGCTTTGGACACAGAAAGGTGAATTAATGAAAATGAGGTCTGTTTATATACCTGAAGAGGAAACTTGTGCAACTCAATGCTTTGATTTGGGTTTGGTTTTTTTTGTAGCTTGTGTAAAGGTTTCTGAAACTGAGGGTGTAGAATAAAACTTTCAAAAGATACTTACTCCTTTGCATGCTTTTCAAGTCTCTGGCAGAGCACTTGTGTGGCCATAGGCATCTGGCTAACTACAGGAATGCTCAGGCAAGAAGGCTGGTGTTACAGGAAATTGTATCACACAGGTCTGACAGCCAAAGAGGTGAGGCTCTGCTGCAACTCCGTCCTGCCATGAGCAAGGCTGAAGATGTATTCCCAGGGAGCACAGAGCACGCATCCACAGCACATACATACAACAGATACACATACACACAGATACAGCCCTTAATGCAAGCCCTGTCAGCACCACAGCCTATACACACACATGAGCACACACATGCCTGATGGATCTCTCCAGCTGCTGGACTAGGCACTCAGTGACGCTGCTTTCCCAGCTGCTAGCAGCAGGAGTGGCGAGGCTGCAGCTTTACTCCAGTTGCTGGTACAGAGAGTCTCACTCATAGACACACATCTGACCAGAATTCTCCTAAGCTAACCCTGAGAACCCCACACCCAGGCCATTTCATTTGTTGTCCAGCTTGATCAATACTAGTGATAGCACACCTGTCCCAACTTTAGGCACCACACCATGTACACAGCTTCTCCAACCCACAATGTGACTCCAGTTGCTGCCCTCACATTTTCAAATGCACCCACAGATATAAAATGCAGAGCCCTCACCCAGGGAAGTTAGAAAGTAAATTAGTAAGAACACAGGACAGATCATGTTGATCGGGTGTGAGGCAGAGCCAGACAAGTGTATTGACTAGCCAGTTATTTACACCCTTCTAGCCATCTTACCCCCTCACCTCTCTTTCCCACACTTGTTTCCCGAATCTCTTGAATCCCTCCCTTTTTCCACCTTTGTTTCCTCCCTTGAACAAGTCCTGTGCAATCTCAAAACGTTTTTCCCTTGCCTCTCCTTGTGTCCATCACCCCTAGACAGCAATCCTCCTTAGCCCAAAAGGTGACCCAGGTAGCTTCATGACACACAGACTCACAGTATGGTTGAAGTCAAAGTAATTTCTAGAGGTCCTCTGGTCCAAGCCCCTTGCTTAAGCAAGGCCACCTAGAACAAGTTGCCCAGGGCCATGTCCACCTGTGATTTTAATATGTCTAAGGACAGAGGCTCCACAACCCTGGGCAAGCTTTGCCAGTGCTTAATTATCCTCACTGTGAAAAAGTTTCTTCTTTTGTTCAGTTGCCACCTCTTGTGTTTCAGTTTATGTCTCTTGCCCCTGGGCCTGTCACTGGGCACCACTGAAAAGAGCCTGTCTCTCTACTCCTTACATTCTCTCTTCAGTACTGATGAGATTCCCTCCAAGACAACAACTTAGGAAAATAGGTTTCACTCTTGGACAGAGGGGCTGATGGTTTTGCAAACACTGCCCTAAAAAGGGCCCAGACATAGCATGTATTCCTCAAGAGTTCTTCAGCTGGGTTTCTGTCTGCTATTGTGCTGGGGCCACAGCTTTAGGCTTGTGCAGATGGCCCTTTGATGTGCTGATGATGGGCATGGGTTGGACTCCCCCTCCCACCACTGTCTCTGTGTGTGGTCCTTTGTAGGTGCTCAGCTGGGGCTGGAGAAGGTGCTTTAGTTTGGATGATGCTTAAAGATGTGCTGCAGTGACATTCAGACAGCTCAATAGAGCCAGCCTGCAGAAACCCAGCACTAGTTCCGTCTCGCTGCCTAAAATGACATTTCCAGCCAGAGCTAACCACAGGCATCGGTCTTTGCTTGTGCTATCACACAGAAACTCAATCATTCTGGGCCTCGAGGTGAACCTGTTTCATGCTGGTAACATTCTTGGTTTAATAGAGGGGGCGTGGGGAGGTGGAAACAGTGGAAAGCAGAAGCTTGCACCTCCTCATTTGTTGGGGAAATGCAGAACAGTCCTGGGAGAGCAGGCATGGAAAATGGACTGCCCTCTTGGCTAGAGGAGGAGGCAGGAAAAGGGTCTGTCTGCAGTCTGTTCAAACTAGCTTAACAAATCCAAACCAGGCATCCCCTATAACATTCCTCTGCTGCTGTACGTCTGGGATAGACATGGGAAAGGCAAACAGCTCCACATGTGGGGAGAGTAAGTGGAAGACCTGGCTCTGTTACAGCAATGGTGCTCAGCCCAGTGGCTGGATGTGAAAAGTTGCAGGCAGGGGAATTGTCTGGTATGGCAGGTCCCCCAGTTTGTTATCAAAAGAAAAAAGCTTTTTGATAAGGACAGGTGAGCTCAGGGGGTGCTGGAGGTCTAGCCGGGAGGACAGGTTTGCTGCCAACACAGGGATGAATGGGAAGGGGGCATGCACACCTCTCATGCTCCCTTTGTGTCTAAACCCCATGTGCACGTGGTGAACTGGGGCTTGGCACTGGGCAGGTGTTGAAGGGCTTTTGCCAAAGTCATGCTGTGCCATAAGAGCAGCTAGCCACAGCCCTATCTGGGCACAAAAATGGGTGCTCCTGACAGATGCTAAACCACATCATCTAGGAGGTTGTAATGTGGAAGCAATTAGTGCAGCAATGAAAGCACAGGCATGCCTTTTCTGAGCCGTCAGGGCTGAATTACACCCCAGCTGAAGACCTGCTGGAAATGCTTCACAAAGAGAAGGTTCCTGTCTGCTTTATGCCAGAAAGCCTGGAAGGTATGGCAATTTTTACCATGCCTGTGGGCAAATTTCCTCTTAGCACAGGAGCCCAAAACAAAGGTGGGTTTAGTCTGTGCAAAACGGAAGCATCAGGAGAAGGCTGGGACGGTCCAACCCCCTGGGAAGGCTTGCTCTTCATGGGCGCCTCAGGGTGCGCTGGCTGGATGCAGTCATTTACAGGTGCTTCAGGAGAGTGTATTCAGCAGAGACACTTCACTGGAGACCTGCACAAAAGAAAAAACTCAGCTCACGGCTTTGGATGGGGTGGTTAAAATACAGGTAAAATGCAACCGAAGGGCAGATCGCAGTGAGCAACAACTAGAGCTCGCCGGCAGAGCCGGCTGCAGCCCCCAGGGCGTTTGTGTACCTGGCCTTCCCAGCCAGGCGCCGAGATGGGTCAGACGGGCACTGTGCTGTGCAGGGCAGGGCAGGGCTGCGGCTCCCCACCGCCCTGCAAGCAGGGACGTGCCACCGCGCCAGAGCGCCGCGGCTGGTTTGCTTTGGCACGCATCCGATGTAGTGCCAGCTCACCCAAAGAAGAAATAGAAAATGCCTTCCTTTCCCTGCCCGGTGGCTATTCCCTTTTCAGGGCTGCTGAGGCAGGGGACTCGGAGCACAGGAAGATGGCTGCTGCTTTTTATGCGAGAACAGAACAAGTCCCATGTCAAGTATGAATTTTTGCCCATCGTTAACACTTCCAGAGCAGCCTGTGGGGAGAGGTGCATTGGGCTGGGAGCCTAATAGACCAGAAGTTTTGAGCATCTGCTTCCTGCTGATTTTCCTGCGATTCACAGCTTGCAATTGTCCGTGAACTCCCCTCACCAGCGACTGTCTTCGCTGATTTGCAGCTAAACTGCTGCGGATTGCCCAGCGTGCCTGGAGCTGGAACGGCAACTTGATGGTGCACCCGAGCCCTGGTGGTGCATTGATCTGTCCTGGTTCCTCTGGTGGCAGAGGAGACTGGTATTTGTGCAGGTCAGCTAGCAGCGTTCTGAAAGAGCAGGGGGAATTCCTGACGGGCTACTGGTGAGAATGAATTGGTGGTAGCATCCCGTGCCACATACTGGGTGCCACAATGTGACTATGGACATATCTTTGAATTATTCTGTGCCTTGGGTGCCTAGCCCAGCCTCATGAGGCAGCACCAACCTAAGAAAGGGGGGGAGGGGGAAAGATTTAAAAAATCAAACCACCACAGTTATTCTGACCAATTCTGAGCAGGGCCAGGGCTTGGTGCCTCTTGGAACAGCTAGAGCAGTATGTCTGCCCTTTATTAAAACTGACAGCCAGCACAGCTACAGGAAAGGGGCCTAGCTTTCTTCTTGGCCTTCTTTTTAATTTTCTTCCATGATTGCAGGGCTCAGAGATGCTGAACAGAAAGCAGCAAGTACCTGTGCCAGCACATGGGAGTTGATCCTGGCACTTTATAACCACCCAAAGCACTGGCAGTATCACTGTCCCTGGCATCCCAGCTAAGGGAAGAGTTACTATCTGTGGTTTCTTGCCACAACTCTCCTTCGTCTGTTTCTGTTCTCCAGAATGGCCTTAGCTGCAGTTTGAGTGCTCTGACCTATACAGGACTAAAGAAGATCAAGAATAGCTCCTTTGACCAGCCCATGGGCAAGAGACAGGGTCAGCTGCCTGATTTGAGCCTGAAGGTGTCAAAGCACTGCCATGACATTGCCTTGCTTCATGTCTGCTGCTTCCAGTAAAGGAGGTAGATGCAAGCTTACCAAGCTTAAAAATACAACTTGGACAAGAGAAGGGTTTTGACCTTCTAGAATTACATTTTTTTATATGTATAGGTTACACTGTACATGAACAAGCTAAAGCCACTTGTGTTAGCATGGCTAAACTTTAAAAACAAACAGAAAACAGGTTTAATCAACAGGTTTAATCCTGGTTTTCTATCAGGAGAAAACAGATTTTCCACCAAGTTGGTAGGAGGTAGTCAAAGATAAGGATGACCTGACTGCAGGTTTAAGGGGAAATGTTTTCTCAAGTTGTCTACCCTCTTGTTTTCCCACATTTCAGATAGTTTATCCCCAGAACACCTTCCTGGGGGTGGTGGACAGCATTAGCTGGTGGTACAAAGAGCAGGGCCTCCTTTATTGATGCAGTTTGAAATCATTAACTCACGCAGCGCAGGCAAAGAAGCACACAAGTACCCACACCCTGCCGTCTCTGTGCTGTGCTCTTAGCTCACCTCCCTTGCATGGGCAGGCTGGGATACCACTCCTGTTCCCTGTCTGTAAGGGACTGGCTTTACCATAAACTGTCTACAAGACATTAAGGAGAGCAGGCCAAAACCTGCACCTTACTCAGGTGATGACTGCCCTCCACTGCTATGTCCCATGGCAGTGGTGCTTGGCTACTAACTGCATAGCTCAGAAACCCAAATTCCCATTGTCAGACTAAGATGATGCAGGGTGGGGGGACACTGCTTGTGAGAAAAGATTTAATCAGAGAAGGCAAAAGTTCACTAGGAGCATCCCAAATTGTTCAAAGCTGAAGCAGCTGCATGTACAACTACCCTCACAGGTGCATCAAGTATCATTTGCTTTGATCCCTTGGCAAATAGTAATTGTTCTATGTTAGTAAGAGGTAAGAATGACCAAGCTCTAGAAAGCAGCGCTAATCCAGCTCAGGTTTTCTAAGAGGACCAGGCTGGCAGAGAGATGAAAAGTCACCCTTGCAAACTACACCAGGCTCTACAGCTCTCGAGACATTTTCAGGATCTAAATGGACAGTATTATAGACAGGGGATGATATGCAAAATAAATTTTACAAATCTCCTGTTAATTCTTCAAAGGAGACAGCACCAGAGACTCTTCTGGAATGCAGGAAGGATTGCCACCTGCATTCATTTTGAAACTCTAATTTAGATCCCGCAGCTCCCATCAAGATGTATTTCTTCTCATGTGACACCTCTCATGCCCATCAGGCCTGTCCTGCCAACTCTCAAACAGACCCAGCATTAACTCCATATGCATGCACCTCCCACCTTCTGCCCTGCCCTCTGTGGAGCAGGGAGGTAAATGAAGAAAGAATCTTCAAATGGAAAGAGAACCTGTTTCTGGAGCTGTTGTCCCTGCTTCCAGCCAAGGCTCTGTGTGCATGCACATGGCATCCAGGTACTGGCTCCCCCCACACCCTGGCCGATCCGGTCTTGAGGAGCTCTGTCAGTGATGCTTGTTGTGCTCCTCCCTTTAGTTACAGAGGCTTGCATTGCCATCAATAAGTGGGAGATAGAAGCTATAAGTTCCTTAATAAAGTTTATTTAATCATAACTATGCTTAGGAAAATACACTTATAAGGGTTAATATAAGGCAATTTAGTTTAACTTTATACTACATTTTGGACAAAAGACTTCTTATACATGTTTCAGGAAAAAAAAAACAGGATGTATGATCTGGCTTGTTTTACATCTTATTACAAATGTAGAAAAGACTGTCATGCACTACAGTAGAGAGAGCATGAAAAAAATTACCTTTGGTTTAACTCAGAGAATACAAGTATTGCACTGTAAAAGCATCAAACATGGTGCAACTAAACATCACAAATGTTTCCATGCCATCTTACAAAAGTCTGTTAGCTAGTGTAATTTTAGAGGGGGGGAATATATGTACACATAAACCAATTGCATTAGCTATTTGGATTCTGTTAATATTGTATGCACGTCACATCTCTACACAACTGACATTCAAGGAAACCCTTGAAACGGATTTAATACCTTTCAGCTACATTAAATCTGTCGAGATTCAATTAAATCTGTTGAAATCAATGACATTCCTGTACCTTAACAGTCCTGTCAGTTGTTAAATATTCTTCTTTAAATGACTCAAGTTCCAGCCTAGATCATCAAAATCCAGAAATAGCAATTACAATACCATGGATTATTAATGCTTAGCTACCCACTTCTCTAGACCATTTCTCAGGGCAATTACTTTGAGTATATAGACTCATACAGCAAGAGCCCAAAACACCACGGTGCTCAACTGAGGGCTGGCAGTGTAGGGGTATCAGTGTGCTCATTCTTCCAACCACATATTGGAGGCTGAACACTTGTACAGGTACTATTGCCAAGAAACACAAAAATGCTAGCACTGGCAAAACCAACACAAAATAATTTAAGAATAATTAAAGAGAGGGGGAAAAAAAAAAGGGCCATTGTTTAAAGGGAGCTACAGCAATGTATGGCCACCATGTAAGATGGGTTACCTAACCTGCACCCCCCTCAAATACTCAATATTAGCAAAGTCTAATATTTTAGGTATACAATAATGCATTACATCCTTGCCGCTTTACCATAATATACTCCCAAACCTCAGTCTTAGCCAAGCAGAGAATTCCAACACAGTTCTGCACCAACCATAGATATTTCAGGACATTGTTGACAGGTCTCAGATAAAAAGAATCAACTTTTCTTCTTAGTTTGTTAATAATTTATTTTCAGTTTGTAATCTTGTGGTACGAAACGCTGCGTGGTACGAAATGCTGCCAAACAGGAGCTGACTGTCCTCTTCAAAGAGTTCTCGTCAGATCAAGCCTTGAAACCTTGACCACTTCACAGAAATCTGCAGCAGAGTGTCTCAAAGAACCTCATCTTTGTTTTTGTCTCAGAGAGACTTAAAGTCATTACTTTAATTTAAAAATAAAGCAGAAAAATGATCAGGCCAGTCCCCAAGTTTATTTGAACAGAGCTGAAGTCCTCGAAGTCTCTCACAAGATGGCAAAGACTCTTCGCAAGGATATGAAGGGAGCTATAAAACCTCTACACAGTACTGGAATTCCCAGCATCTGCTCATGTCGCTCACAAACGGTGGCAATATTTATATATAAAGGAAACACTATTACGAAGAAAAAAAAATACATCTAAGACTATTACAACTGGTTGTTTAAGAAAACAATTCAACTAGGTTTATTTTCTTAACATTTAACATAAATATAGTTGCAACTTGATCTTCAGTTGACAATGATTGTCACAGCCAAGGTAAGGACTGAACACTATCTAATCAAACAAAAACCTATTATACATTATACAATTTATTTCTGCCACGAGGGATGCCTTCCCTCTCAAATCTTTGGCCTCCTACTACCAATCTCTCCCATAAACAGAAGCAATGTAGCATTGTTGCTCTCTATTCATTCAAGGCAGTGGGTTGGTTTGGAGGAGAAGATGCTGTGGGGACATGCAGAGACAGTGGGGTTTGTTCCAGAGCTTGCATTGATAGTATTTGCCATAAAGTGCTCTGACAAAAACTGTCCAAGCTCCTCAGTTCCACTCTCCAAATAACACCTGCCTCCAAATTTCCTTCTCTGGACTTGACAACCAGAAAGCTGCCCCAAACTCTCCCACTGAAAAGGCAGCTAATGACAGCCTGAAGAGTGCACAGATGGGACTGGAGGGTTTTGCTTTTTCTCTGCTATTTTGTTTACTTTTTGCCACTGGTTAGCCACAGGCACCGAGCATGCAATTGCTCTTGTGTGTGTGTGTGCCGCAAATTAAATCTGCTCACAATTAAAAACTTCTGGTATGACATGTAGACCTGAGATGACAATTTGATCACTTGTGTGTTTCTCTCTGCATGGAAGCAAGAAGATTTTATTAAATTCAACTTCAATAAATAAGTAGCAGGAATTCCTACAGTTTTTAATGCCATGATTGTTGCTTACCATTTGATCTGGATTTTTTTTTTTGGTGAGTGAGACATTAGATTTTGATGAACCGTTCTTACAGGACTGCCACAATTTTAGGTTTTTTAAGCTCATGAAGTTTGACTGCACCAAAAATGAAAAGAGGAGGAGGGGGAAAAAAAAAATCACCTGGACTTGCAGAGTCTGCAGACTATTTCCACTGAGAGTGTGTGTTTTTCTGTCTGGTGATCCCAAATTATAAATTAGAACTTATTACTCTGTACATGTATTCAAAGTATCACAAGTGGCATTTCCATGACAAAACAAATGCTACAAGACAGTGCTTTGAAACTGCACTGGTATCCTTTTGCTCAAGAGCCATACCATTTTAAAGCCAGTCAAAAATATATAGCCAAATAGTTTATAATTTCAGCAGCTTCATGCACAACTAATAATACCCCAGAAAAAACAAGAAAAATCTGCAGTAAAGAGCATCACAGAAAACTGTCCCATGGCAAGCAATGGATCTGAACGTTTCCAAATAAAAAGAACTTACACAGACAAAACCAAACAGGAATATATAAAGTGTACATGTACTGCACAAGCACTATTCCTAAAGGATTACACTGCATAGGTAAAAATCAAAAACAATGTGCAATATTTTAAGCCCTTAAAGCACAAAAAAAAAAAAAAAAAAAAGAGTCAGAAATTAAAAATAACAAACTTGCTCCCCCACAACACAGCCAATTACCTATCATAGTCATTAAGATATTAATCAAGACAGAGGTTCTCCAATCAAAAGTTGGAAAGACAACTCCCAGATTTTGGCTCACCGTTCACGCTTAGGGGATCTGAAATGTATGTTCACAATCAAAATTATCTTAAACAGTTATGTTCATCACTAGCCAACTTTGATTTCTTTTACAAAGTGCTCTTCATGTAATAGAAGCTATCTTCCTGGTAGAAAAAAACATCAAGTAGTTTAACAGTTTAAACATCAAGACACACACAAAAATAAAGGGATGAGGGGAGAGAGAGAAGGAATTGGCTGCTAGAACAAAAATCAGCTAACGCTAATGGCTCTATAAACATCCAACGTGTGTATTATTAGCTACAGTCTTGCTCCTAAAACTCAATTTTTCAGATTGCATAAGCTATGAGACTAGAAGCTTACACTGACTTTGCAGGACACAGCCTCATACACCCTACCTGCCTTCTCTAATGAAGAGATCCAACAGTTACTGAATTCACCATTACACATAAAGTTGTCAAAAATATTTTTGACTTCAAGAAAACACCTCAAAACTAAACCAAAAAACAAACCAATGCAGACACTAAAGCAAACTGTGCTAAAAAAAAAAGAGAAAAAAAATCTACAATATCTGTACATTAGCTGTATAAGATCTTACAAAAGAAGATTTCCCCAAACCACAGCAATTTCTACTCCTGCCCCTTTGTTGCTTTCTCAAGGTAATACACATTGACTAAGTGGCGATTCAGGTGCTTGCTGTACTCCCCTTCCTTTTTAAAGGAGCGGTCACAGAAGATGCACACATAGTTCTCCCTGACCACTGGGGCATCTGCAGCAACTTGGGATGTCTTTGGACTTGTTTCCTCTTGAACGGAGCGAGCACCATTTAACCCCGAGTCATCACTTCCTTCTGATATGTTGTCACTTATGTCGCTGCCTTCATGGCTGTGGATGCCCTCATCCTCATCCATTTCCTGAGACTCGTTCACTGCTGTGTTACCCGGAGATGATAAGGCCAGAGCTACTTTAGAACTTTGCATACACCCTTCTGGGGGTGCAGGTACCAGCACGGCATCTTCTCTTGGTTCCGTCGCTGGCAGGCACGTCTTGGTCAGGTCCATCGGGTCTGAGTTACTCACAGTTTCTCCCACAGAGGTTTCCTCTGACTCCTCAGGCGCCACATCCGCTACCACATCCATGGGCACATCCAAGCTTTTTTCAGAAGACGCTGCATGGGAAGATTCCTCGGAACAGCCATCTTCCCCTCTGTCCGCCTTTCTCTCCTTCTCTTTTTCATTAACAGTGGCTTCACTCTCTCCTGCTACAACAGGTATTTCTTGGTCCTCTACCTCAGCTTCTGCGTTTGCATCCTGAGCTGGCAGACAGTGCTGTTCTGGGTCCTGTATGAGATTGGTGCTCTCCCTCTTGACAGAATGGCCACCATCATTTAACGCCGCTGCGTCGGTGGGATCTTGCTTGTTCTGGTTGCCGATGTCAGTGCCAGGCTTCATGCATCCATCTTCTTCTGTGACAGGACACTCATCTGGCATCTCCTCTTCCTCAATCTTCTCCTGATTGAGCTTACTGCTTTTCTTACCATGTTTATTTTTCAGAGCTTTCTTTTTTCTGTTTTTCTTGAGGCAAGAACTTTGCTTTTTAGGCTCCTCCTCTGATATAGCGTCACTTCTTTGAGCTTCCTGGCAGTCTCTGGGCTTAGCTTCCACTTTCTTTTTCTTTTTTGTTACTGCTGAGGTATCAGTTGCAGGCTCCTCCTTTGACGAAGTTACTTCGGTCTCTGCCTTTCTTTTGACCTTCTTAGTTTTACATGTTTTCTCCGTATTTTTCTCAGTTTTAACATCCACCTGCTTGTTTTCTGAAGCTGATTTCCGACTTCTGGTTGTCACCTGGCCTGCAGAAACATTGCTCGTTGGCTTCTTCTCCTTTGCCAAATGATCTTTTTTCTCCACTTTCACAATTTTCTCAGCTTTCTTCGCAGCCGCATCCCCTTTCATTTGTTCCTTCTCCGCTTTGTCATTAGTGCTCTCAGAGAAGTCAGCTTCGCTCTTTTTAGTCCGTAGCTTCACCTTCGAAACATCCATGGTGATGTCAGAACAATCGGGATGCCTGGATTTGATGTGATACTGCAGGTTGCATTTCTTAGATGCCGCGTAATCGCAAACAGGACAGAGAAACTGGCGCGGGTTGACGTGGAGCTCGACGTGCTTCTTGAAATTGCTGCGGTCAGCCGTTTTGTAGTCACAGTGTGGGCAAGTCAGAGGCTTTGGCCCATTGTGAACCTGCCTTGCGTGACGAGTTACTTCGTGCTGGTTTGAGGCCACGTAGCTGCACTGATCACATTTGAATGGCTTCTCACCTAAGAGGAAGGGTGGAAGGGAATGATGGTGATTATCATGCAGAGGGGGCAATCAATTCCCACTAAATACAGGTACAGAAATATAAAAATCAAAAGAAGAAAAAAAAAATTATCCATGCGCCTTTAAAATTAAATGAAGCCAACATAAGAAATCCACGAGTCACAAACACATTCACAAGACACTGGGAATAAAATACAAAAGAAGAGAAAAGGGGTGAGGGTTGGGAGGAAGGGGATCCAAAATCAAACAGGCAGTAACAACGTCACAGGTTCTGGCTATGCATACATACCGGCAGAGATCTCTCTACAGTATTATTAGCAAATGGAATCCATACCCAACTGGTCCATTGAATGCATTGTAGAAAAATGGAAATGTAACATTTGATGAATAGCAGTTTCACACAAAAGTTTAAAAAAAAAAAAAAAGTTTCAAAAAGTCCAATGTTACACAGATTTATCATACTTCATGTTTGCATTGAATTAGAAATGAGGGGAAAGAAGCTAGCAAAAACCAAAGCATGTGAAAGTGGCACACTAGTTAGGTAATCTTCACCTCTGGTAATTTGTTTTATAGTTATGGTATCTCAAACATGTGATGTTCTGGCTAAAGGCTACTGTTGGCAAGCCAGCCAGATGCAGTCCAAAGCTATCTTGTTCCAATTGAAATCTGTTCAGAGTTGTGCAATGACTCTTGCAGAAGTGGTCCTGAAATGTTGTGCTTAGGGCATACTGCTGCAGCAGAAGTGGCTTTCCTTTTACACATCAAAGCAAATAGGAAAAACACTTCTGGCACAACTCAAGTCCAGTAACAGTTTGAAAACATCTGTGCATGTGCAAATTCAGCTGAGGAATCTGGGACACTCCTGAGCTCTGAACTAATGTGTGCCACTTCCTAAGTGCTGAAAATCTACTCCAGCCCCTTCTGCTCCTGGTACAATAGCACTTCTCCCACCCCTGCAACACACTGCCCCAACACTGCCCATACTCCTGATTGCCACATGGTTGATCCGCATGCGATTCCCTCACAAACTCTATAAAAGGCTCCACTGCTTCCTGGCAGGAAAGATGGGGACATTTGTTTAAGACTCTAGATCATTTCACATCTGCCTGCAGCATCTCTTTAGAATTTAAAGAAGGGTAACTGATTCCCTATCACTTCTTTCCTTACTTCTTGTTTTCCTTCTTTCCTTTCTTTCCTCCTTTTTTCCCTTTCCTTCCACTTCCTGGTGACATTTTCTACAAGCTTAAGCTTGATGTGCTTCACTGCTTTTCCTCCTTGCAGGTATGAACCTTTATCACCTACACATCAAGAAGCAATTCCATGTTACACAGTGAGGGAAAAAACAGCCTCTCACTTACATATACCTTATGAACAAGCTGCTCTAACTGTACAGGTAGTGGCAACAGGGTAACTTAAAGCCTATCTGTGAAGAGTATGTGTCCATCACTTCTACTAAATCCAGGGGTTTTGTTGTACAAGTGGAAAAGTCATGTACCAAGACGACTGAGAACACAGCTGCGAAGTAGCCTCTAAACTGCTGTGGTTCCCTGCCTGACATTTGAAGAAATCTCCAGCAGCAGTTTGCCTTAAAAGGCCAGCCTGTGAACTGGAGAGTCCAGAAATTGCCACAGAAAAGGTCCAGCTGCCTGGGCAAT
The DNA here is from genome assembly GCF_014839835.1 of Dryobates pubescens. NCBI lineage: Eukaryota > Metazoa > Chordata > Aves > Piciformes > Picidae > Dryobates > Dryobates pubescens. The sequence goes on from NC_071612.1 coordinate 46,421,465, forward strand.
GTGGCAAGACATGCAACAGGAGTTCTAAGAGCTAATAATAACACACCCCGATAGCAAGGGTCCCACATACACTTGCACTTCTGTCAGAACAGCTCACACCCTCCCCCCCAGGCCTTTTTGTCAAGGGCCAAGGGCAGATCCCACTCCACAATCTCCTTCAGACTTGATACTTTCTTGTGCAAATGAGGGGAGAGTAAGATGTTCATTAAATGGTTTCCAGGCTCAGTATTAACCAAACCATTCAAAAATTCACATTTAGTCCTGAGGTTCAGCTAAAAGAGATTTTTGTCTCTGGAAGCAGAAAACTTCATTCACAAAATTTTCAAACCAAGCTACTGAGATGTCATTGTAAGGCTGGCTATTTTTAAAGGGCCCAAATCCCCCTCCACTACAATAAAAATTACCTGCCTTCTGATTTCAATTAAAAGCCTCGTCTATTGAAACTGAAACAACTGTTCAGGAAGCTTTCCCTGTTGTTTGCTAGGATTAGAAATTCAGCTAGGTCTGGTCTATTCAGGTATCAGCAAACCAAAAGCACAGGCAAAGATCTACTTGAACTCCCCCTACAAGGGTCATAAACAACTGTGTTGGTGCCTAGCATGCCTGTGCTGTTAGAACTCACAACAAAAGCTGTTAATTCATTCAAAAACAGAACTGCAAAAGTGAGAACAGATGTTTGTAACACCACAGCTTATGACCAGCCATGAGAAATAAAGGCTTGTGAAAATTACTACTCTGATTTCGAGTGCCACAAGATTGAGCTGCATGTGAACACTCTCTGAGTTTCCTTCTTCTTCCTGCGTCTCCTTGCCATAAGCAGATACTATTATACATCTTTCTGTAACACAAAGCAAAAGCTAAGGGATCCCTCAAGACACCCAGATAAGATGAAATTGCAGACATCACAAAGGAGACTCTCAGCTCCTCTAAATCTTCCCATTTATTGATTCAAACTGAGTAATGGCAGCACGAAACGAGAATCTGCTCCTCTGTCATCACAAGGCTGTATCTGCTACTAGATTACTAGGACTGCTAGAGCAGTCATGTGAGCTTGGGAATACACCTTGGAAAATAAAAGGGAAAGAAAAAACTATACCCCCCTGTTATCACTTTTATTAATGCCACTTAGCATTTCCTTATCAGGTAAAGACAACACTCCCTGTTAAAACAGGAGCTAAAGCTCAAGCCATACTGGATGTGCTGACACCTCACGAAGAACCAGGCAGCCTGCTCTAGGGGGTCATGCTTGAGCAGGGGAGCTGAACCAGATGACCTCCAGAAGTCCCTTCCAGCTTCAGCCATGATGTGATTCTATGAACCACCCCTTTTCCTGAGTCATGCCGCTGCCACCCCTTACCAACCTGAGTGGGTGCGCATGTGTCTGGTCAAATGGGTCTTCTGAGAGCTGGAATAAGGACACATAGCGCATTGATAGGGTCGCTCTCCTGCAAAAACAAACAGCAAATTAGTTACTGAAACACAGCAGATTCCCAGACTTGGCTAGAGTTATACATACGAGGCTTTCGCCAATCTCCAAGTTGCATTTAAGGATACATTGTCTCTCAGAAGAGTGACACAGAGAGAAGCACATGCCTGAGCTAGACCAGTGTAACATGTCATGCCCTAAGAACAAGGGTAGTGAAGGGGTAGAATATGAGAGAGGCACAACCTCATGTCCATCTGGGGTCCAACAGTCACCTCAGGCAAAAGGTGATGAGGACAGCCACCTTTAGGGAAGCCTTAAGCCACCAGAGCTGACTTTCCTACAGTGTCTTCTCTCAGCACTCAGAAGATACACAAAAGATACAGACTGTAAGAAGTCAGGTACGCTCTTGCTTCACGTAACACCTTACCTGAAACCTTTGTGTTTAATTTGGATTAAGATGGGGAAAACCCATCCATTCAGTGTGGGCCTGCATTTGCCAGAACACAAGCACAGATAGAGACCGAGTCTCTACTTCCAAAGTTTTATTAGGAGAGTGAAATTGGCTTGGAGTGTAGAAAAGCCTGATGCCCTGCTCAGTGAAAGTATGCTGCTAACAAAAGCTTAAGTGAGAACAGCAACATTGATTTTGAAGGCTCAAATCCCTCTGCCTGAAGAGTTATTGTTTCTGGGGAGCTAATGGAAACTAACCTGTCATAAATTAGGTCTCCACAACTGGACAGTTAGCTTGTGTAACTATCAGTACAATGATACTTGAAAAGCCTTTTCAAGTGAACACAAGCCTCAAATAAAGGTAGACAGTTGTAGTATTGACATGTTAGGCAGGTCGAGGTAAATAGCAGGGGTGTTGGTCCCAAACTGCTAGCACAGCCAAGGGACCTACACAGCCCTGTCTCCACTACAAGTTGTAAAAATACTTTTTAGTCCTGGATGGGTACCCCAAAAAAAAGAGGGAAGTGAAGTTGGTAAGGGGAAAGTAAGTTACTCCACTGTAGTCAGAATTACACAACAGCATCCTGCTACATCAGTTTAAGCATAAAACCAAAGTGCTCTCCAAACCAATGAGACCAGGACATCAGCAAAAGCCCCCCACACAAACAGTTTGTTCACTTTCAGAGACATAGCTCTGTCTGCAGCAGCGGAGACCTGCGTCTGCCAGTATGTGATGTGAGGCTCCACTGCTGGCCTTTGCCAAAAGAGCAGTAGAAGTGGTCTTTTAAATGCAGACTAATCCCACATTTCTTCCTCCCATCAAACACTTAGACTATCATTCTTGATTAGATCAGCAGTTGAAAGGTCAATTCACCCTGACAACCATAACCCCCCCACCATTACCAGCTAAAACAAGGTAGGAGATTGGTGCAATACACACAATAAGATTAAGTCATGTAGAAGGGAGGGGTAGCCCTTTTGTTATGAAGAAATGGGTTTGTTTTTAAATGACTCCTTACAGACTGCAAATATGTGGCAAAAGGTCCTGGAATATTCAGTCACACCTTCTTCCCACATTACCTGCGATTTTTTTATCTTTAAGTTTAGTTACCTACATTAGAAATGCGGAAAAGAGTTTCTTTCAGCTATTTTATATATGCCACAGCAACAAAATGTACTGAAGTGTCACTAATTTAAAATGTGTTATGACCACTTGAGAATTAAATGCATGACTACATTGTAAGGGCTGTTTTATAAAATGCTATTCCCCAGAGGATTTTTATTATAATTTTACAAGCTCATTATTTGCAAAAGAGCCACCAAAACAAAAACATTCTCCACAGACACTTAAAGAATAAGCCTCTACCTAGTGCATGCTTCAAAAGGCACTTAGCTGCTGCTCCACAAGAACATGCAGACATCAGTGATCAAGTTTAAGATTTATTTCCTGCGATGCCATTAAAAGTTCTGCCTGCTTAAAATGGAACTGTTTTCCTCAAACTTGCAACACAGTGGCAAGCAAGAACGATCCACTGTGACAGACAAAAAAATGTACTGAAATAAGTAACAGTCCCAAACTAGGCACCGAACACTGTGACTGCCTGCAGTAGATGTCGTATTTATAAAGTCCTGCAGATGATTTGCAACTGAGTTTTCTAGAAATTGTTTCTAACAAGTAAATGGAGAAAAAAAAAAAAAAAAGAGAGAACAATGCTGCACTGTCTCACACACACTGGAGTTACAGGATCTGCCATGAGGATAGTTGATGGAGTAAATCAAGTCAAAACTTGGTCTAACGTGTCTAATGAGTACAAACGAGTCCAGGTGCATCTGTTCCCTGCCACAAAGGGACCTTTCTACCCCATCGGCAAAAGGAAGGACAGGCACCCCCCTTGGGCAGCAGACAGACTCTTCCAGATGTAGCCTTTCCAGCTGACAAGCTTATAAGCATCTGTAACATCTTCAAACCACCCTTCTGCCCAAGGTCCCCCATATTTGTCAGCAGCCTGCCACATAAGCACTGTCTGCAAGTACAGAGCAGGTTCATGACACCTGCTTTCCAGCATGGGTGCAAGCAACAGGCAAGCACATAACCTCTGCCTGCCTTCCAGTGGCCCCCAAACATGCAGAGGATAGGTACTTCTCCCTCCATGCAAGGTACTCCTGTGCAGTCCTCTTCCCTGCTCCTGCCTGCGTGCTATGGCATTTGTGTGTTGATTCAGCAGAAAACCACCCAGGAGAAGAGGAATCTTTTACTGCCATTTTAGTGAGCTGAGTCAACCAGTCCCAGGACATTGAGCCTGCAGTTCTCCAGCAACAGTAGCAGCAGCAGTAGCACTCTGGAGAGTCAGTGTTTCAAAAAACTGGAAGGCTCAGACAGAGCACAACCCAATTATCTGCAGGGAGGCATTTTCCCACAGACGAAAAGTCAGGACAAGTGCAAAAAAAACCAGGACAGTAACACAAGTATCTACCCAAAATTATTTAACTTATTAGCAATCATGAAAACAAAGAAACAAACAACTCCAGCTTTCTTTTCAATATTCAGAACCCATGAAATAGGAGAATGTATTTCTCATCTTTTATACAATAAATATTTTTCTTGAGTTTAAATGGAAACTATAATCCAAAGATGTCTTAGTATCACTCAGACAGCTTTTATTAAATTCCGTGCTGTTATGTTAACAGTCTGCAAATACTTTAGACTACAAAATACCTGTGGGTGGGTCTTTTTCTGGGTTATTTGGGGAATTGTTTGAGGGTGTGCATTGTGGGTTTGTTTTTGTTTTAAAGCAATCATCTTAGTATCAGCATATTAGTATCAACAGAAACTTTTAGCTTGGTGTATAAATATACCTGCCAGTAGCTTATTAATTTTTTTAAGACTCTTCCTTTAGCTTTAACACTCTCGCCCACAAAATCAGTGTTACTGGAAACAAGGCACATTATTAAATGTCTCCTAACATATTTGAAAGATTTTTATTAAGTGAGAACTGGCTGAAAGAGCTTAACTTTTTACTTAAGAGCTAGCACAGGAACAACTAACAGGGTGGACTAAAAAAATGTCTAAATCATAATCATCACTCATTTCAGGTTAATTAAATTAATAAAAAGACACGGCAAACCAAACAACCAGAAACCTTGATTGCACCACTTGTTTTTTTAAAGCAGGAAAGAGGAACTTGGCAATATCCTACATAGTTTAACATCCTAGAATTTTTTGGTAAAAAACCCAAACGTATTTAATTGCAAAATTGATCAAATGCAGTGGTAACAGAGCACTTCCTCAGCAAACAATGGTTAGTTCCTGTAAAAATCAACAAGAGCTTTCAGAGATCAGAGAGAGGACTTAATGTCATGTACAAACACAAGCAGGGATGAATTTAAAGTCGAGACAAATGTAAAACGGGCAGGCATCGCAGCATAGGCTCACATTTGGCCATGAGTCCCCCGAATGAGTTATTTAGTTTCTCTCCTATTATGTGGTCATTTTCACCCGGTCTCTTTACTGTTATCTCCCACAATACACACAAAGAAAACAAAGCAGAGGATAAACCACACCATTTTTCTAACACCTCTCACAATCATCTTTGTTTACTTGTTTAGGAAAAAAATATTTAGACAGGATTGATTTTTAAACTGACAGTATCCTCTAAGCAACAGCACGTGGCTATTGTTAAGAGAAGAATATGTCTAAAGCTACTAAAAATCCCAGCAGACCCTCCCAGCCTCGTCAAAGCAGATGCTAAAGCATGCTGACAAACACAAACTTCTGCACATTTGAGCTCAAGCCCAGCCCCGAGGCCGCCTGACTCCAGCCCTCCCCTTCCAGACAGCTGCAGACAACTGAACTAAAGCTTCCAAACCATTCATGTCACTGCTATGACAAAACACGACTTCAAAGGAGAAATCCCCCAGTGTTTTGCTCAGCCAGCACAGCTTACAATAAAGAGGAACCGAGCCAGGTCAGCACGCTAGAAGTTGGCTAGCAAGTCTGCCCTCTCCTCAGGAAGCCTTGACAAGGTGGAATCAAAAGCTTCTGAAAAGCTACGAGAAAGGTCTTAACTGCTCTGCTTCCACAAAAGGGATCAGGAAGCAAAGCAACCGCACCTCACTTCCTGAAAAGGTGAGATGGCTATATAACACCCGCTCCTAGAAAAGTCTGAGTGTGGGCACACTTCAGGACTCCCCAGTCGAGAGCTTGGCATGGCTCTCTGATGCAAAGCAAAGTATGTCTTAAGTCGTGTGCAGCCCCAGCTCACACTGTAGGTCCTCCTGTTTCATTTGGTATAAACCAGAGCAGAAAGGGGCCTCACACTTTTTCTTAAGATCATGAACTGTCATTAGGAGAAGACAGGAAATCGGGTTGAAGACTCCCTGGAGCCCTTTCTATCGGCAAGCAAAAGTATGTGCCTACTTCTGCCTACTGCAGTGTTACAGATCTTAGGAAAACTGAGGCCCTTGTGCATTAAAAAGAATTAATCCACTGGGCACACTACACGGCTCTTATTCTGACTTCATGGATGCTGGAAGGCTCCTTTGCATGTGTACAGCACCTCTTTCACCTCTGCAATTAAAGCTTAGTCAAGTTTCAGCTCAGTCTGAAGATTCCACTTGCAAAACTACCCATGTGATCTAGGCACCTTTTGTGAACCTTCTTGCTTTGTTTTTACAGGCTTTTGCGCTGTTAAGTCTTGACGACCATCACAGGCACATTTTGTCATGCCCTCTTCAAAAACCTGGCTTAAAATTACTGAACAGGAGGTTCTTGATCTCCTTCTGGATGCCTGACATTGGGAGATTTTCTCAGTTCTCTAGAAGTCCAAACTGGAACTCAAACCAAACAAACCAAATCCACACTTCCATGAGCCTGTAATCTTGTAGCACCAAGGGAAGAGAGTACAGTGCTTTATCGTGGTGGAATGAATATTGCAAACAGAAGCCTTTTGCTTCATTCATCACAGTTTCTCAATACTCTTTATCATGCTTAAGTCAAAAAAAGGCTACTCACCTGTATGAGTTCGAATATGTTGAATATAATTGTTCTTCCGGTCTGAAAAATAGGAGCATTGTGAGCAGGTATACACTTTCCTGGGAAAATGATTTCTTAGGTGTTTCTTCCAGTGATATTCACTGACGGTAGTGTAAGTACATATGGTACACTTGTAGACTCTCTCATTTTCCCCTGCTTTGTTGTGGTGCTTCAAGTGAGCCAGATAGTGATCATATCTGTTAGTGTTATAGCCACAACGATCACAACGAATTGGGCCCTTAGAGAAATCCACCTCTTCTGCAGTGCAGGAATCAGAATCCTTCACTTGGGCTTGCTTTTCCGCATTTTCTTCCACAAAGAACTTCTTCGCACTGTGAACCCTGATATGATGCACAAACTCCTCTTCAGACTCCGCCTCATACTGGCAAGGCTTACAACGAAACGGCTTGCTCTTCAAGCTCTTAGACTTGTCCTCTGTGCTTTCTGGAGTACCTGGTGCTTCCAGTGATGCATCTTTGTCTACACTGGGAGTCTTAGGAGGGGTGCAAGCAGCTGCATCTTGAGTTTCCACACTAGGAACTTCAAGAGAGCTTAATTCTGCATTTTCAGGCGCCTCATGGTCACTGTCAGCAGCTTGGGTTTCTTCCATACCCTCTCCATCACTGTCTGAGAAGTTGCTGTCTCCCACTGTTGTCAGTTCAGCCATTTGCCTCTCCTCTCCAACCAGGTAATCACAACAGTTGCCATTGACTTCTCCTGTCAAGGCCACATTTGCCAACATAATAAGCTGAGGAGCTGCAAGCTCAGCTTTAGAAAGGTCGTGTAAGTCATACATGTCATTGGACAATGCCATACCAATATTAGCACTGCCAGGAAAGAGGCTGTTCCCACCAGACTGTCCCAGCACTTGAGTTGCCATAGCAGTAATTCTGTTGGAAGAGAAAATGTACACCTGTGAGCACGCGAGTTATGGAAAAGCCTCCTCTGCTTTTGTTCAAGCAACCCTCCAGCTGATACAGAAAACTAAACTGCGGCACCAGGAGGCAGAACCCTGAGTAAGGGCTTCCCTGCTACCACAGACCATGCTCGGCCTCGGCGGGGGTCCCATTCCTCTCACAAAAAGGGCTGTTTGGGTCTGCCCTATGCGTGGAGACCAGGTGGGGGTCTGTGACAGCAGGGACTTTCGTACCTGCTCCCGCAGGGCCTGGGAGGTACTCTGGGTCGGCTTGTGTCCCATCGCCAGGCCGTGCTGGACCGCAGCGGTGCCCGCTCCCACGGGGGCCGCCGGGACCCCGCAGATCCCGGAGGCCCGCCATGTCAGACATGGGTGGGTGCTGAGGCCGTCGGGCCCCGCAGAAGGCCCACACCCGGCTACCGACCGCTGAAGGGATCCCACCGGACCCAAGGTCGACAACAAAAGGGGGTGGCCCGGCCGCCGGCGGCCCCCCCTCGCGCCGCAGCCCGGCGCACATCCGCCGAGGGAGGCGGCCGGGGGAGCCGTGCCGTGCCCCCGCCGCCGCCCTCCCTCCCTGCCAGGCATGCGGCCATTTTCTGCCTGCCCACACAAAGCGGCCCTCCCCGCGCCGCCCACCGCCGACCCCGGCCCGCTCGCTACCGCCGGGGGGGTCCGGCCGGGCACGGTCGCCCCGCTGCTCCCCCTGCGGCCGGCCCGGGGGGACAGGAGGGGAGGCAAGGTCTCAGCTTCCTCCTTCCCCCCCCCGCGACGGGCAAGGCAGGGCAGGGAAGCGGCCTCTGTGCGGGGTCTCAGGATAAGAGAAGCGGCTCGGTACCGGCAAGGTCACGGCGGCCGCGCCCACCCGATGCCCGGCGTCGAGAGGGCGAACGGCGCCCCAGGCCTCCGCCCGGGCCCACAACCTGGGGCTGTGCCCGGCCCGACCCGACTCAGCCCGGCCCGCGGCGGCATCGCCTTCCGGCGGCGGCGAGGCCCGGCGAGCGCCCCCGCGTCCGGCGGGGCACAGGCGGCGGCTGCGGCTCCTTAGCCGTGGTGCTGATCCCCCCGCGCGGCCCGGCCCTCCCCGCCGGGCCCGGCCGTCCCCGCCGGCCGCAGATCAGCCCTGGACAGCGCCTTTCGCCTGGCCCGGAACGGCCCGGCCCGACCCGGCTCCTCAGGCCCCCGCTTCCCCCTTCGCCCCCGCCTCCCCCCCGGGTCCAGGTCCCGCCGGGTCTCCCCGCACTTACCGGCGGCGCGAGGCCGCCCGGCCGCGCGGCTGCTGCGGGGCGCGGGGCGGTGCGCGCGGGGCCGGGCGCGCGCAAGGCGGGGAGGCGCTGGCGGCGGCGGCAGGAGGCGCGGCGCATTCCAGCACACAGCGCGCAGCGGCGGCACCGCCCCGCCCCGCCCCCGGCCCGGGCAGCGGCCTTGGCGGAGCGCGGGGCCTGGCGCCGCGGGGGTCGGCCGGCCGCAGAGGGGTGGCCGGGGAAGCGGGGTGCCAGGGTTGCGCAGCCGAGCGGGTCACGCGGCGCAAGGGGTCTCGGCAGGGTGGAGCCATCCCGGCGGTGGCGTTGTCGGCCTCCACCTGAGGAGAAGGTTTGTCCTCTGGGACGAGGCAGTTTGTACGTGCAGGCTCCGGTGCCGCACTCAGCTTTGTCCCGCTCAGGGACGATGCAGCTCAGCAGACCACTGCCACAGGTTTGCCCGTGGCGTCGCCTTCACTGTGCTGCGCCCTGTCATGGGCCGGGCCAGGCAACCAACCACTACCCCACATTGTCCTGAAAATGTAAAGTGCCTCAAGCGCTCATAGGACCCCACACCTCCACAGCGATTCCTCTTTGTTCCAAAACTAGGGAAAAACACCAACCTGCTGCCGCGGCAGAGACGCCCGTGTGAAATGGGGAGCACAAGAGCAGCAGTCAGTCCTGGTCAGGCCAGCAGTAAATTCCACTCCCAAAGGAGGAACCCAGACATCAAAGTGGCTCGCTCTTCTCTGAGGCACTTGTATTGCTTCTCAAAATGGATATTTGAAGAGTCATTTGGGGCCTAAAACTCACCAGGTTGAGTGGATTTGTAAGTCTCAAGCTGTTGAGAGGGAGCCCAGTGCCTAGTGAGCTGACATCACTGCACATCTCTGCTTCATCCAGCCAAATTCAGAGCAAGCTTTGCTGCACTACTGGGCAGAGAGTGTGCAGACGGGGGCACCTCCCCAGCTGGCAAAGTGGGAACTTCTCCAAAACCAGGGAAAGCGAATGGAGATTCTCCTTGATACAGAAATCATGGGAGTTGTTGAGGGAGAGTAAAGATACTTTGTGGATATTTAAATGGGGTATTGAACTAGCCTACCTGATCCATTCCTGCTTAGTCCATCCCCTACCAGGAACTGCAACCCAGCTGAGCCCCGTTTGTGCCCATCCTCCTGTGCCACACATCAAGCTGTGGAATGTTTTGAAGCTTCTCTTCCAGCTGGCTGAGGAATTTCATATGGGGTTCTCTTCTCAGAGAAGGGTCTGATTAAATCAGTCCCCCAAAGGCTTTGGAGCAGGGTTGGTGAGTTTTGCTTGGGAGAGACTGTGCTGTATTCAGTTTAACTGAGCAGGGCAGGTGCTGGTGTCAGGCCACGAGTGCCAGAGCATGGGGTGCAGGATGCAGAAGCACTGGTATCAGTGCCTGTCAGCATCCAAGCCTGCGTAACTGCTCCAATTGCTACTCCCACAGGCACTGAGATTTTAGGACTCACCCCAGAGTGTGATGAATACAGTAGCAAATGGTGAACAATAACTTCCAGCTCAGAGAGCAGAGGCTGGGGGGCTGCACTGGGCATGTCTTGTCACCTTCCTTGGTTCCACTGGCAACAATGTGCCTGCACCAGGCATGCGCCATTACCCTTCAGTTTAAAACACCACCACAGTTTGGTAACCAGTCAATTCTTGACATCTTTTTTCAGCACCTGATGCACACTCGTGGTGCTTTAGGTTTTACAATGGAGGGTTTGGACTCTCGTACTGCTTCAGTGTTTTTTTTTAACTGTAACATTGCACTTCTGGCTTTCAGAAAGCTTCTGTTAAAAATTTAGCAAAGCATATAAATTACCCAAGAACCTGTCTTTCAAAAAGGCTTCATTTTCTAGGTATTTAAAAAGGAGTTTTGATGTTTTCCACTTATGTAAAAAAAAAAAAAAAAAGTAAATGCCTTTTATGATTTACATTTCTAGAAAAGTTTCTTCATTGTACAATTCTATTAAAAAACAAAACAAAACAAAACCCCCCTCATTTGTTAGTATTTACAGAAATGCCAGCCATGCTTGCAGATCTTCCCAAACAGCCCTACTTCTACTTATGTATTTCTTGTTCTCAAGGGCAAGTTTGTTTCTCCGACTTCTATATATACCTGTGTTTTCTTCACCTGGAATAGAACCTCTGTCACACAGGTGTGTTATGTTAGAGGTTTATGTGTATTTATGTATATAATGTCATGAACTCATTTGAAAGAAGTTGCCCTAAAACCTTAAGATGAGAAACTGGGGCCCCTTTCCAAAGCACTGTGCTCTTGCAACCTCTGTCTTACCCCCTGTTGCACTGCTCTCAGGATAATTTCCCCTGTTTTGGAGTGGGGTGCTTGGGCCACAGCTGTGCTCTGGTATTAACAGAGGCTACAGCTCTGAGCTGCTGGAAACTTGAGTGCATGGGAGGACAGACTCACATCAAAGCTTTTCAAAACGTATGGATGTGACTGGGTCAGACTACTGAAAAATCTAACTAAAATTTCAGTCCAGCTTCCTTAAGTGGTTTCAGCATTGCCGTTGCCCTGATCCTGAAGAACTTGCTTTATTTGCAGACAGTTCCATGCTCAATGCTCTCCTTATCCCAGCTCCACACAAAAGATGTATTCCCGGTGAAAAGCTCCATTGAGCTATAAGCTGAACATTGCCCCTGCGTTAAGTCTGTGCTATTCACAAACACCCTTAACTGTAGTGGCTGCCCCATCAGATTTATAGGTGAAAACTCAAGTTAACCACCCCTTAGCTGTGCCAGCAGTCAAGTGCTGCTAGTTATCCAAGGATTTAAAAATAAAATCCCACATGTGAATCCCAAGAAATCTTAGCTGCAAATGGAAGTGGCTACAGTAATTATGTTGTGGTCAGGGTGCACCTGAGCAGCTTGAATACAGATAATTCTGTAATGAATATGTATCCTGAAAGAAATGATCTACATCAAAGCCTGTAACACCGAGGGGGGGGGTGGGGTGGGGGGTGGGGAAGGCAATAATAAATGAAAACTTCTACCAAAACAAGAAACTTGACATTAAGGCTAATAAAATTGATTGTTTCCATTCTGGATCAGCTGGGGAGCAGGGAGTTGAAACTGGGTTTGTAAAAGAAAGGAAACTTCAATATTAATGCCCATTGGTTATAAAAATAAAGGCACTGCATTTAGAACTGTAAAAGCATTTTAGACAACTCGAGGTTCCTAATGGAACTTAGGTTCTTTCCTTTGTGATCTAAGTGCCTTTTTAGGTTTATTCCCTAAAAGCAGGCTGGTTTTTTTTTTCACTGCATGGTTTCCCTCATATGTTCGGGGTTTTTTTTGAGTGACCAGATTGCTTAAGCTTGTTTGAAAGCACCACTATTAATGTTATCTTAATAGCATTTTAATGTTTATCACTTCAACAGAGATCTCTCAGAAACCAGTCTGACCAGATTTCTCAACTTCTGTATTCTGCAAGTACGCCAATTTGCTTTGTTAATGTTATAAAAATGGTTTATGGTGCCAGTGTTCCTAAAAAACTTAAATATCAATTGCTTTGCTGCCAGGAAAATAGACCCTAAAACCACTTGCTTTAAAAATACAATGTAGGCTCTACTGAACTTCTAAAAAACTGTTCAGAGCATTGCACAATATATATATTTTGTAGCATGGTGCTCTGAAAGGACTCTTTTTTTTTTTTCCCCTGCTAGTAGGAAGAAAGCATTGCTGCCTGTATTAAAAAAAGGCCTCAGTTAATTTTGTTTCGTGTTATTTACTACTTATAACACATTTCACGTCTGAAGGTGAGAATGGGACAAAATTTCAAGCCCTATGCAGCATCACTTGCATTTTAGGAATTCTGGCTTTAATGAAAAAGCACTTTCTTTAATGAAAAAGCTTTCAGAAATATGTAGGTCTCATGATGACAGGAATCTAATAATTATCTGTTTTGTTTTGTTTTGTTTTAATAGTAAAATGGTCTGACTTGCAGCCATTCCACCAGGGCATCTCCTCTCTTCTTCCAGCATGAAGGTTTCTGTCTCTGTGTGGTGAATGAGGTCAGTAAAACCTACCTAGTAAAACCACCTCTCCAAAAATTTCTACCACTGGCTTATCTCACTTTGCAAGGTCAGTAGAAATGCTACACTAGCTCTTCTGCCTAAAAATGAGTGTAGTGAAGGGTCAGTTTGTGGGAATAACAGTTTACAGATGGTTAACCAGGCTTAGGTACTCATTCTTGCCTCTCTCAGAAAAGCACACAGGATTGATTTAATATGTTATGGCATTGGTACTTCTTGATTGCAGCTGATATTGTGAAGGGGCAGACTTTGGTAAAGCCATCTTTTCATACACTATGAAATATCATGCTTAAAAAAAGGCAGATAAATACCTACTGAAAGTAATTTTTCTTACAGGGCATTTCTCTACAAGCAATCAGGCTTAATATTTCTACCTATTAGCATATAGAAACAGATTGTATGGTCCTGCTCTGGCAGGGGGTTGGACTTGATCTCTTTGGATCCTGTCCAACCCCTGAGATCCTGTGATATGTATGCAAAATGTCTTTTGGCTCCTAAGGCATGGCAGTTACCAGCTGCTGTGGCTGAGATTTTACCAGGCGGTAGATCTAGTGTTCAGGCTGCCTCTGCCGGACACAGCTCTCCTCACCCATCTGACTCAAAGGATAAACCTGGCATACACACATCCTGTGGAGTCCTGTCTGTTTCAAGAAGTTCTGAATGGCTCATTTTATGCCATCAGACCTTGCACAGCTCCCATTTATGTGGCTGGGTGTCCAAATGATTTCAGGTTGTGGAACAGAAAGCCAGTAGGTACCGAGTGCTGTGAAAAGCCTGCTCTCAATTTTGCAGCTGGAAGCCATGCAGTCGAGCATCAGGTCTAGGCACATAGAACCTAATCCTCTGCAGGCATTCCTGGCTTCTAAACCAGACAACCAGACAGCTGCTTGAGTAACTGTTTGGAGGGGAGCAATGTTGTACTCAGAGTTACACTGCTACAGCCTAGACAGAGGTGCAGCTGCAACATGTAAAACTGGTTTCAAAAGCTTTTCTTATATAGGAGCAGAGGAGAGTGCTCTGCTGTAGGGAACCGTGTGCCTGGTGTTTGACAACAGCTCTCGGGGTAAGAGTTGTTTCTTAAGCAACAGCTCCCTGCTCTTTGCCACTGGCTGATTGACAGCAACAGGAATCAGGCAGGGAGGAGAGAGGATATAATGGGCAATTACTAAGTAAGAGAAAGAATAAGGGATGAGGAAGGCCCTATTTAGAAAGAACATGGGGTTGTGTGGTGAGGCTCAGCTGTTCTGACTACTGTACCATCCTGTCCTGTCCTGCCCTGTCCTGTCCCGTGGTTTCTCCTTCATTCTCAGTGAGTCAAACTACACACTGCACGTTTGCTCTCAATAACTCTCCTGCTGGGAGGGATCTGGTTTAGGGGAAATGAAAACGCAGCCTAGATAAACATAAAAACGCCATGTGCTTTCCACTTCACCTCCAGTAATTGTTCAGTCAACAGAAACATCGTTTCACCAGCCTGAAATAATCCCCAGGAATCATTGGAGTGTATGAGCATTTTCCCAAGCACACTCTCTGCGCTTCCCTGGAGGTTTACAGGCTTTTCCAGACCCTCAGCTCTCGGCGGAGCTGTGGCTGCCAGCGCTCGGAGAGTCGCACAGGGCAGGACACCCAGGTAGCGGCTAGAGGAGGCCCGAGGGGGTGTTTTCTGCCTTTTGCTTCCATCTAAGTTGCGGGGTTGCAGCATTTTCAAAAGAGGTTTCACTGATACACCCACACCAGTACAATACTGTCAGACGCCCAGATTTAACGAGGCTTAGCATTTATTTTAAATACGGATAATTCAGTACTCTGTGCAGAAGAATGGTGATTACTTTTTTCCCCTGAATGGGCAACTAGAAAAAACCAAAACAGAGCAAGACAACACCAAGCAAATTGATAGCTCTGCTAACAGCTGCCGCTTCGCTGATTGACCTAGATGGGCAGTTCATCTTCAAACCCCACTTACAAATGTCTCCCTTTTCAATCTTTTCTTTCGAGTATCTTTGCAGCTCATCTCGGACTAACAAAACTCTGCCCACAAGGCAAAGGAACCGGAAAAACCGCATCCCACACACCCTGCAGGGTGATCCCTGCCCCTAGCCTTTTGTCTGAGAGCCCAGCAGGACTGGAGATTATGTGCTACTGGGGGGATACAGTGGCCAGTACTATCGGTTTCCTCTCTCAGGCTGGGCTGGGGCCCTGAGGTACTACTGCACCATAGGAAAATCACGCCAGTCATGTTAACTCTCGCCTAGCCAGCCAGCCACCCTGCCTGCCTGCCTGCTCGGAGACCTCCTCTGGGACAGGTGCAGTTGTCATCTGAACTCTGTGTGCTTCAGTAGCATGTTAAACTGTCAAGGCAAAAGATGAAAAGATTAATTGAAGAAAAACCAAAATGCAATCTTGTTAGGCTGATAAAACGTATTTAGCTTCCCTAGAGTTCTCACCTGGCTTATAAAAGTAAACTGCTATGGCTAGAAGAAGCTCCTGCAACATCCCTGTCTCAGGTGGAAAAGTGGGCAAGTGCATCAAGATCTTACTTGCCAAGGTATATGAGTTTTGTTACATTCATGAGAGCTTAAAATTTACCTATCTTCTTTAATATAGCACATGTTGTAACATAGCACAGGCTACAGCTCCATCTCTTGGAACACAAATTAAGTATTTAATAATTGGCTTTTTTGTTTATTTAGGATGTTCAAACAATGTTGTCCAACATGTTGTCTCTGCCTTTTCTCCTGATTTCAGTGGGAAATTAAACCACTTGCAGAGATGGAAGAGTGTGGATTTTATTTCATCATCCAAATTGTAACATTTAATGCACAAAGTTTCCTGGAAGACATTTAATAACATTACCTGTCCTCCTTTGCACTTTGAAAAATTAGCACTTGTTAAGCAGTCTTTTCTGCAAAGTGTGAAAGTGTCTGAATGCAGTCAGGGCAACTGCTTATTCAAATCATTGGTGTCACGGAAATGCTGAGTAAAGAGGTGCCAACTATTGTAACATTATTATTATTGTTGTTGTTACTATTACTGGTTTAAGTTTTCTGCCAATAATTTACATTGGGACCAGAATGCAAAATACCCATGCTCTTCTCTCCTTCCATCTGTGCCAGCAAAAGCTCTTGTGCAATGACAGGTATGCTGTTTGCAGAATTTCAGTCAGCTGTACTGGGAATAGCACATTTCAGCTAGCATTATCTTTCTGTACTAGGAGAGTTGTCCTGGTACATAAGGATGTAAGAGCTGTCTCATACTGTCCAGGAAGAAAGCTCTGCCCAGTTCAGTATTCTGACTGACAGAGGCCATTAACACCTTCTGCTTCTGGAATTCAAGATCTAAGGATTTCTGAGCCAGAACTCACATAACTGCTCAGTCATGGATGTGTTTACTTTTTGATAAATTGCCTAATCCTTTCCATCTCATCTTTGGCTTTGGACCCAAAAAAATACTGTGGTAAGAAGTTTTGTAAATGAGAAGGTCTGTATTTTGAGGTGTCAAGATTCTAAAACTACGGTTAGGCCATACATTTGAGAGAAAGGAAGAGAACATCAGGAGTAGCCTGAGCCAGCAGCTGGATGCAGACAGTCTCTCAAAAGCCAAATGTGGAGTGAGGGACACAGATCCTTTAGTGTGCTGCAGCCACAGAGCACAGGACACCTTCCAGTATGTCATCTGGCTTCACCAGAGCCTCCTACATTGTTTTTCAAAGGTCTCTGTTGCTGAAAGAGAGCCCTTGCCTTGCCTTTCCTGCCCTTGCTTCATTTGTCATTCCAGAGCATGAAACATTCCTGTAGTTCAGCTGTCTTCCCGGGCCTCTTCTGACATGCTGTCCAAAGGTCATCAAATACAATCTTCCCTTGCCTACAGCCTCTTGGCTTGGAAGTCTGCCAAGCTGAGGCTAAGTGGTAGCACTCCTGGCTCCGGGAGGCCTCTCAGGTGCTTGAGCAAACAGACTGGAGAGGAACAGATGCCTAGGTAGCACGTTCAGGCTAGAAACACTCAGCAGCTCCTGTCTGGGACTCTGCTCTCCCCTGGTCCTCTCAGAATGAATGCCGTTGCAAATTGTTCACATTATGTTTCTCTCTCAGCTGCTGCAGGATGTTCTGTTTCTGTTATGCTCAAAGCAGCTTTGCAACGTAAAAGTCACTATCTGTCCAAACATTGTCTTTAGCAGCTTCATCAGTTGAAGAGAATGTATTAGTACCTTGGGTGAAACTAGATTACCTGAGTCAAGCATAGTCTTCTCTCATCAGTTGTTTGCAGTGTTTCAGCTTTAAACACATTCACTTCTCAACAGCCTAATCCCCAGCTTTTTGTTAAAAAGGAAGTAAATCCTTCCACCTATTATGAAAGAGAGCACATAGAATTAACCAATCAAGCTTGCCCAGAAAGAATCACACTGTGCTGTGACCCTGGAGGCCTGGCTGTTTTTCTAAGTCAGGATAAGGACACAGGATTTGCCTACATAAGGAAAAGAACATTGCTGACAGTAGGTGTCAGCAGCAGATGACAATTTGTGCTGAACAGGATCTTGAATAAAAAAGCAAAGAAAGGAGCAACTTTCTGAGCCGTTTCAGCCTACTTTAAGCTTAATTTTTACCACAGATTCAGAAACAGCACAGGCCAGTTTGTTTCTGCCTATGCTACAGCTGCATGAATCTTTGCATTGATCTATTTAACTTCTTACCGATACCAATTCTTTGCAAACTGTATCAAAGTACAAAGAGCCCAAACAGGTCTGACTTTATCAAACACCAAACCTGTTGCAGCTCTAAGTCTCCCACCCTTGTTGGAATGGTGTTGAAAGCACTGGTGCTATTATTCAAACCCACAGCAATAAAGCACTTGTCCTCCTCCTGGAAAAAGAATGTTAATGAAGTATTCCCAGCATGAAGGTCAGTTCTACAAGGTTGTTCCACCTCAACATTTTATCTACATTAATTTTGCTTTTCTTTTTCCCTCAACTGTAATTGTTTTCTGTCCCTTAAAGCAGATGTGATGCATTTACAGCTGCTTAATGACATTAAAATGACTACAGGAGTTGACTGGAAGATTAATAACTCCTGTTACTCAGAACCAGCAAAATGTATTTTGAATTCCTGGTAATTCCATCAATAAATACAGCTCCACATACTGATTACAAGGGCACAGGAGGCCTACAGATGATGGCCCACAGAGGCCATGATCTTAGGGGTATAATCGTGAGGCCAGCTCTGAGAGTCAAAACAAATCCAGTAAACAAGCAAAAAACAATCATGCATAGGTAACTCAGAGAACCTGGTCTTTAAGCATACTGTGATTTGTCTCCAACAAACTTCACAGTGGATAGTTTGAAGACCAAATTGGACTTGGATCAGATGGTCCCTAGAGCGTAACTGACCTTCTCTAGGGATGGATACAATTTTTCAAACCCAGTAAAATAATCCTGATAAATTGCTATTATGGCTGCCCAGTATTTCCTGCTGTGTGTGAAAAGTGAGCAGACAGGGGCAAAGGCTCCACCTGCAAAGCTCAGCTTTGGTAGTGCACGTGTAAACATGCTATCCTTCATCCTGCTGCTCTTTCTGGCCTTCTGGGTCCATTCCAAGATACACAGCAGTAGGAAAGAAACATGGATGCAGGGCCAAGACCCCTTTCCTGTGCTTGGCAGTAGCATTGTGGCATTTCCATAAGCATCTGATAACTTCAAACATACATCTACCTACAGGATTTGCAATGGCATGCCTGTGGAGTGGCTGAGCCAGCACATGCTAGGCCAGCTTCCTGGTTATACAAGCCTTAGTCATTCCTGAAGCAGGATGGAGAGAATGTTTTTAGGTCTTTTCCATGCTGCCTGTTCATCAGTTCTTATTCTGTCTGCTCCAGCCACTAGCTGCTAGTACTGCACCCTTGACAAAAATGCTGCTCTGACAAATGGCTAAAAAAAGTCCTTTTCATAGCCATACTGCCCACAAAGGTCAATTTGCAGTCTGACTGTTTGTTCCCCTGACTTCATCTCAATCTACTGTGGCCATACCCAGAATGGAGGGAACTAGAAGATAGTGGGAGAGAAGATACACACGCTACATAAAGGGAGTTTGGTGATTATTTTCATTAGCACTGGCAAAACACATCTGCACTAGAAGGAGAGATGCTGGAAAGTGGAAACTACTTTATTCAGACAAAGGAGTGGGAAAGCAAGAGAACTGCCTGCAGAGAGAGGTTTCACCAAAATATGCTAAGGGGCATGGAGCCTCTCCCATGCAGCACTTAATCCTGTACTGCTCCAAAAGCCATGGAAAGTGAACAAGGGATCTGATGAGGCTTCGTTACACACAGGACAACAGCACTGTTAGTACAGACTGCATCCCTGTGGGATTTTTTTTCCCCCAATTATTTAATTTTGTGGGTTTCTTTTCCCATAT
Organism: Dryobates pubescens; assembly: GCF_014839835.1. Taxonomy (NCBI): domain Eukaryota; kingdom Metazoa; phylum Chordata; class Aves; order Piciformes; family Picidae; genus Dryobates; species Dryobates pubescens. The sequence continues at coordinate 46,441,013 of NC_071612.1, forward strand.
CCTTTAGTTTGGAGGCAGATGAGCAATTTCTGTGCCAGAACCAGATAAATACTCTGGAAATTAGAAAGAACACTAATTTGCTTTACAAAGCAGGGAAAAAAACATAACAGTTGTAATCATTGCTAAGTGGACAACAGTGTTCATATGAGTACTATATTTTCAGCTTTTAGATGGCTGTACAGGCAGGCACTGCTTGCTACTTTATTCCAGCAGTCAATCTCTGCTGCAACTCTTAGTATGGGCAATTGTGGCACCTGGCTTAATTTTTTTTTTTCCTGGAACTTTGTAATGTAAACTGATGATATGGAAGACATCTATTAAAAAACCCCACCAAACAAAACAGCCAAACATACCATCTTGCCTTGCTCGTAGGTCTTAACACACACCCTGCACCCAGAGAAAGAGCGAGTTGCATAGCGTGACAGCCTGCACAACTGGCCAAGATCTGACCTGAGAGATGAATCACAAGACAGAGTGGCATAGAGAAAGCTTATCTCTGTGCATCTTTTTTTCTTTCATCACATGCTTCAGGGGAAGTCAGCTGTAAACCCAGGAGTTTCATTCCTGTAATGAGCTTCAGCTTTGTGTGAGGAAGTAAACCATGTCAATGTATGAACAGAACTCGTCCCAGGTGCCAAGTGGAACTGCAATTATCTTCCAACAGCATTTAACAGTTTAAGCATTTACATATGCCTCACAACTATGAAGTTGCTGCCAAAACCCTGTCCAGGAACTGAAGGAAGTCTAAGACCTTCCAGATCAGACATTCAGGAAGGAAGCTCAAAGCCACTCACAAGTATGAGCTCAAAGCAGCCTTCCACAAGTTCTTTTTATTCTGGAGCTTTACCAACATTCTTGCTCTCTGATCAAGGAAACTTTGCTATTTGAATCTGCAGGCCTTCATTTAACCCTGCTTTACTTCACTGCCAAGAAGCTGAACTGCCTCTCTCTGTAGGCCATGTCTCTGTTCAGTGAGGACACACTGTCAGTACAAGAAGCAGATCTGTCAGCTGCTGTCCCAAGGTAGCGTTCTGCCATACCCACAACCAGGAACAGCAGCAGCAATCAAAAGTTCTTTTGCAAGGTTCAGCTAGTCACCTTATAAAAGCAGGAACATGTTGACATAACGGAGCTTTTCTGCAGATGCAGATGTGAAACCTGGATTTATAAGAAATCCTTAATTTCCTTACATGGTCCAGTATTTTGTTATTGAAAATTCAATCAATAGGATGGCTTTATTCCCAGTATTGTTTTATTTTGTTGAAACAATATACAGCTTGAAAGCTCTGTGTCTGAGGTAAAGGATGTTATTACACCACCTGAGAGTGGAGATGAGATGCAGCCAACCCTGAAAAACAGCGTTCTCATGCAGGCCTCAAGATAGTACTCTGAAGAAAAAAACCCAACTCATTATTCACTTACTTCATTGTTTTACCAAAGGGAAGGGTAAAGCCTTCCTACAGACAGGTTCAGAAACTGTGGGAATTCATCAGGTTTATGCATCAAATCATACTTCATGTACAAACACAAAACACAAACAAAAACTTTGTCTAAAACATTTCATAACACATCCTACTATGAGAGTGAACTGCAGCTTCAAAGTACCCAGTTAGCAAAAATCCAGTTTCATTGTTCTGTAATTAGCTGACAAAGAGAGTATTAACTATGACAAGCTTCAGCCTGAATGCACTACAGGGTAAGTAAAAACTCCACATTTAAAATACATTATTTTTCTCTGTTTGTTACAAAAGGTTTATCATATACTTTCCCTCATAAACTTTAACAGACCAGCAGTAAGGTCTTTGCCATTTCCCTTTCTAGGTTGACAGACCAGCCTGTTAATGAAGGTATTTTCCCCCAGTCCTCTAGCAGCTCTGAGGAGCAAACCACTGTTTTATCCTCAAGTTACCAATTACGATTCCTACATTTTCAGGACAAGCTCTACACTTTTTCATAGCTTCTGTTGACTAATTCTTAAAGATTTCCATGGTGTTAGTTTGGGGGGGATTTTTTTTTTCTTCTTTTCTTATTTTTGTGGGTTTTGTTTTTTCATTGATTAAGCCAGATACTGAACTCAGGCATTGTAATCTGAGCCAATTATTTCTATATTCATGAAAGAACACAGTTGCTTTTTGATGAGTAATGCTGAAGTCACTTTCCTAGACTAACCATACCAGCTACACCTCCTTGTGGAGATGCACGTTGTAACAGCAGAATAGTTCTTGGCTTTTGCTGTTAATAGTTTCTATCAACTTCCAGACACAGTATTTTCAGAAGGATAAAATCTATGCTTCTCAGACTGCAGCCAACATAGGAAAGCTGTGCACACACACGCTTCTAAGCTGTATTAGGACAGCCTCTGAAGAAGCCCTGGTGGGTCAAGCAGCCTACTATTCACTCTTCCCTTGCTAGTCCTGAGAACTTTCATCAATGCCTCCCCCAGGACACAGTCAGTCACACAAGAACTGTATGTCACTTTTCAGGGTCCCAATACCATCACAGAACAAAGCAAGGTCTCTCTGCTTCCCACTCTTTGACAGCACTGTTTTTAAGAAGTACATTTACCAAAGTTTACATCCCATTAGACATTCAATTTCCTTTCTTTGCTTAGTCTCAAGGCCTGGTATGTTCCAGAGATACCATCAGTGTTGGACTGAGAATGCTCCCTTCCCTTCTGCAATGAGCATCTTTGTCTTACTGTGCTCTGAAGAGATTTATCTGGTAGCACAGACTGTTCACATCAGAAGTTTTCACAGCATTGCTAACATCCACCTTAAAATGAAGAGCCTGGACCTTCAGTATGGGCAAAGACTGGGGAAGATCATCTTGCCTCTTCTCAGTTTATTTAGTACTTTTCAAATAATTTATAAACAAACTCCCTAGGTTCGTCCAGCCACCTGGATAGTTTATCCTAAAACACAGAATCCTCAGCCTGCAGATTTTGTCTCCAATAGTCACAGACACATACATTACATTAATGTTAGCCTCTCTATTTCTGCTCTTTTCCGCTAAGGAAAACCCTAACACAAATCTGAGCAGCTGACTGCACTTACAGTAATGTTCACATGAATTTCACAAAGACAAAGGTAGCTTCAAAGAGCAGCACCCCTTAGATAGCAGGTGGATTCTACACTAGGCCTTTCAGATTCTGGATTTCCAAGAAAAAGAAAAACTCTGGAATTCTGGATTAACTGAAATTAAAGCCAGAATATAAGTAAACTACTTGTTTTGAAAATCAGGTAAAGCTACCACTACCATAATTCTTCAACTACAGACATGCTGTAACATCATCATCCTTAACTTGGGCGAGCATTTTCTATCGTATGAGAAGCTGCTGTTTTGAAAAAGTGGGTATTGCAGTAACTGTAATACCCTAAACAGAGTCCACATTTCCACAGGGAAAAAGATTAATTCTTTGCCCAGTCCTTCACTCCTCATATTAATTTCTGAAGCCTGCTACTAATAAGAAACATGTATTAGTAACCAGAAATATTTAGTTTAATCACTCTGAGGCAATAACATCAAGGATTTAATCACAGAATCCATCTTCATCTTCGTTTTGTGCCCCCAAAGCCTGCAAAGGAAAAAAGAACGTGTCAGGTTCACTACAGCCTTTCCACTGGGCTGTCTAATTCTAGAAAGGCTAAAGGTGGCAAGCAAGATGAGTTAAACATTCACATGAAGTAGAACAGCAAGCAATTGTGGGGTGACTGGCCTGAAAAAATATATTCTTGCAGATCAGACAACCTGCTTCTTACAAAGAAATCATATTTGTACATGTTTGCTAGAGAAGGGCATGTGTAGCACACATCCAAGGGAAAGCCTTAAACTAATGCACCTTGCAGATGAAGACAAAACCAATACTGGTGGTACCAAGCCCAGGCCTGTGGTGAGTTTCATGCCCCACGGTGCTACCCTACTTCACAGGGAAGAGAAATAAGGAACACTGTACATGCCCATTGATACCAGTCAATAAAATAAATCAAAGACTGCTCATGGAACCTCAGCTAACATCTGTGCATTTTTGACAGGTCAGAGTCTCTTGAGCTTCAGGAGATAAAAATTACTTTTGCCTTACCAGAAGCAGTTCTTGTTCCTGAACTGCTGCCTTGTGTGGAATTGTTTGGTGGCCCATTCATTGGAGGTGCAGCTGTGGGATCTGTCCACATACCATAATACGGGGAACGTGGCTGTGCTCTGATGATGAAGAATAGAAGAAAAGCTTCGTTAGTGACCTTATAAAAAATGAAGTTACCATTCCAAACAATCTCTGGATCTCTGAGGGAAAACTGTATGCAAGCAGTTTTTTCAAAACTGGAAGTCTCCACAGTTAATAAAATGAACCAGCTGGGAAAAAGTATAGCCAGTGCTGTCAAAATAACAAACCTAGACTTTCAAACAGAAATTCAACCTAATTCTTCAGGATAAACAATTCCAACAATTGTAGATTAGGACATTTTTCTCTCTGAGATTCTGACCTTAGATTCTGTCAGACAAGAGAGCAGATTTGACATCTGAATCTTAAATGCAATTTGGTAACACCTATGTCCTGGCCATGCAAGATAAAAGAAAACAGTCCTCTGTTAACTATTTTGAAAGACTAACAAATCATGACCTTTGACTCACTGATTTAAATTACATGTTTCTATGGATATAGAACTTCCTGCTGTTGAAATTTACCAATAGCTGTCTCACTTTCTGACACTAGCATTTTCTGCCACATCATTTCAGACAACTGACAAAAAAGCAAAATAGTGGACCAAAGACTGTTTAAAGCATTGGATACTCCAGAAACTCTCTTATATTACAAGTTTTTACTTTCTTAATAAATGGGCAGTCCTGAGAAGGTTTCTGTCATTTACCAAAAAACCCTCTACAATGGGGGAAAGTGCTGCAACACACTCCTGTCCACATGACCTTACTCCCAAACTTTCAATATAAAGCCCACATATGTGGTTACATTTAATCTCTTACATTACTGCATTCCTACAGGATTAAACTTGATGCAAATGCAGTTATCTGATAAGCAGAGAAAACTGCTTGGGCTCTGAAGATTTCCTGCAAGAGCTGCAAATTGTTCTCCAGTGAAGCTTAAAATAGCAGTAATTGCTCCCTTTAAACTGTTTATCTAAAAATGCTGCATTTGAAATGTTTTAAAGTGTTTAGCCAGTATGACCAGCGGATGTTTACTCCAGCACTGAAACTGCTTTTGAATGCTGCTTGTCTTACATTTTTCCAAAACACAACTTACATATGACCTACAAGTCCTTTGGAAAACCATGCCTCTTGGAATTCCATGCACAGGACATTAGTAGACAGTTGATTAAGGGCTCTTTAATCTGATCACACTGTCACAGAACAGCTGCCACATACACTGACAGTAGGAGATGCTTCATATTATCCGTGCTCTAATGCAGTCAAAATGGATTGTTTAAATGTTCATCTTACATTTATAGGCCAATATGCCAGGTCAGAGTAATCAGCTAAAGTAGAATGGAGTACCTGGGTCCTCACAATTCTTTTTCCTCATAAATACATCTTAGAAGTCCCTCCTGATGAAGCTATAGATTGCTTCTCAAAATTGTTCTAGGAGTATGGTTTTAAAGCTTGAACAATACAGGCATGAAATCTTAGAAACCATGTAAACAGTATATGGCATACCCACTGAAAGCTTAAATACTTAAAACCTGATAGCATGCATAGTTTACCTGTGACTGCCAGCCAAGTAGCCCAGCAAGCCTCCTGCTCCTAATCCAGTCCAAAATCCTGGTCCTGAACTGGATCCATGACTGGAATGAGTCCCAAAGCTGTTACCTTCTTAAACAAAATGTAAAATGCATCAGTTAGTGGCACCTAATCCTCAGGCCAGCTGTTGCAACAAGACTCTCCTCTAATTAAAGATAATGGAAAATGGAGGATATCTACCCCCTGATTTCAGTAGATTTGAGGGGCCTCAGTTCAGAAAGCAGGAAAAAGCACAGAAATGAATACTAATGTAAAGAGCTTTATGCTAAAAATCAGCTTCCACTCGATCTCCACAGCCCTGACATTTGCAACACAACCACCTGCATATTTACAGACAAATTAGATTAAAAACTGAAAATAAAATGAAGAATAATCTGCTCAAGGTCACAACAAGCCAGAAGCAGATGCAGGAAGAGAATTCAAGTAGGCAAGACCAAACAATGAACTAAGCGCTAAGACACAAAACTTCTAACCTCATTCAGAACACCTGCACTGTTTTGAGTAACAGCGGCTCAGTCTAATGGCCAACATTACTTTGTATTGTTTCTGCTAATCCTAGTCCGGCATTTGTTATCAAAAGACATGCTAACTGCAATCACATCGCAACGTTTTTATTATGCATGAGTCACCAAGCCTGACAAATACCTTGATGAAACTGTGGATTGTGGGGCAAGGCCAGAGTCACAGATTTTTCACATGTGACCTGCCTAGCACGAGGTTCTGACTCAGAACCAGATGTCTTCTAGTTAGAAATAAAAAGAGAAAATGCAAATCCTAAGCAGAATAATTTTCTAGTCTAGAGAAAAACATAGATGTAAGAATAAGCTCAACCAGAGGTTTAACACACAGGGAAGTAGAAAAGGCAGGGACTGAAAGTAGTATTATGGTCTCCCTGAAGTATGCTGACCTAAACAAGTGGACTAGAGATTTTGGATGTGAAAGTTTTACAGGGCCCAGTTTGTCTTCAAACTGGTGTGGACTGTTTTAGGTCATGGGAGGAAAAAAAATAAATTACTTTAGGTCTACATAGGATTTGATGTTGAATTTAATTTTTGAATGCTTTGGGAGAAAGATAAAGTCTGACAGGGATGATATATAGCCATTAAACTATGCTGATTTGGAACAAAAAAGCCCAATAAAAACCTACTATTTAATTTACTATAAAGACCGTGTTAATCGGGGAAGATGAACCAACTCATTTGTTCAAAAGCACCATGGCTGAATGTTGACTCAGAAAAGAGTAATTTTTTGTTGAAATATCTAGAGTAAACATTAAGGGTCATGTCAAACCACTAACAGAGAAAAAGTAGAATTTAATTAAGATAGGCTAGCTAAACAAGTTTCACAGGACGCAATCTGCATGCTAAGGCAATTTAAAATGAGGCAAATTAAATATTAATAGCAATAAGTGAACGGCACTGCTTCTCCTTACTGTCCAGGCTGCCAAAGACCAATACATGCCTCGAACACAAGGATACACACAAACTCAAGAAACATGCTTTTGCCCCCCTGCCAAAATGTAAGGAAGACACTAAATGCATGAAGTACCGTAACAGTTAATATCTTTAGGCTGGCCCCATATTCAGAAGGTCTTTCCTCCTTACTCTGTTTGAAATGTAAGGAGCAATCATTTATGCTGTAAATTAAGCATTATATGGCTCCCAATGTGCATTTCAAGTGTTTCAATTTTCAGTAATAATCATGAAAATTTATTTTTCAAGGTCCTACCCTTGCTAGATTACTATAATCACAGAATCATAGAACGTTAGGGGGTGGAAGAGACCTGGAAAGACCATTGAGTCCAACCCCACTGCCAGAGCAGGATCACCTAGGGCAGGTCACACAGGAACACACTCAGATGGGTTTTGAATGTCTCCATAGAAGGAGACTCCACAACCTCTCTGGGCAGCCTGTTCCAGGGCTCTGTCACCCTCACAGTGAAAAAGTTTCCCATGGAATCACCTCTGCTCCAGCTTGCACCCATTGCCCCTTATCCTATCACTGAACATCACTGAGCAGAGCCTGGCTCCATCCTCCTGACACTGCCCTTCACATTTTATTAACGTGAATGTGGCTGCCCCTCAGTCTCCTTTTCTCCAAGCTAAAGAGACACAGATCTCTCAGCCTTTCCTTGTAAGGAAGATGTTCCACTCCCTTAATCATCTTTGTGGCTCTGCGCTGGACTCTTTCAAGAAGCATCTTGAGGTCCTTTTTAAACTGAGGGGCCCAGAACTAGACACAATATTCCAGATGTGGCCTCATCAGGGCACAGTAGAGGGAGGAGGAGAACCTCTCTACTAATCACACCCCTTCTAATCCACCCCAGGATGCCCTTGGCCTTCTTGGCCACAAGGACACATTGCTGGCTCATGATCATCCTTCTGTCCACCAAGGACCCCCAGGTCTCTCCCCTCTGTGCTGCTCTCCAACAGGTCAGTCCCCAACCTATACTGGTCCACGAGGCTGTTCTTTCTCAGATGCAAAACTCTACACTTGTCCTTGTTGTATTTCATTAAACTTCTCTGTGCCCAACTCTCCAGCCTAAGTCTGGCTAAATGGCAGCACAACCCTTTGGTGTATCAGCCACTCTGCCCAGTTTTGTGTCATCAGCAAACCTGCTGACAGTGCTCTCTGTTCCCTCATCCAGGTTGTTGATAAACAGCACTGGTCCCAGTAAGGACCCATGAGGGAACCCACCAGATATAGGCCTCCAACTAGACTCTTATTGACCACAACTCTCACTTCTTTCCTTCAACCAGTTTACAATCCACCTCACTCCCTGATTATCCTGACCACAGTTCCTCAGTTTAGCTGCAAGAATGCTGTAGGAGATGGTGTCAAATACTTTACTGAAATCAAGATAAACCACATACACTGCTCTACCATCATCTATCCATCTGGTTATATCCTCATAAAAGGCTATGAGGTTGGTCAAACACGAATTCCCATCATAAAACCATGTTGACTGCTCCTAATGACACTCTTACTCTTGATATGGCTTGAGACAGTGCCAAGCATAAGTTATTCCATTGCCTTTCCAGGGATAGAGGTGAGGCTGGACGGTCTACAGTTACCAGGGTCGTCCTTCTTGTCCTTTTTAAAGACAGGAGCAACTTCTTTCCTCCAGTCTCCAGGCATGACAAATGCATTGGTGCAATTAATTGACAAGGAACTCTTTCCTTTGTTTTGCCTGTGCCTAGTATGATAGAGCCCTGTTTTATGACCAGGGCTCTTAGTAGATACCATAAGAATGCCAGTAGCCCACACAAGGTCATGGATGCACATACAGTATGGACAAGACTGTCTGAAGTCTGAAATAACTACATGGAAAACAATTTCCAAAGCCACCAGTAATAGAGCAGAAACCCTTTAATTTTCTGCTGCAGATACACAGGAAAGTTTCTGCTGCACATGCCCTGTACAGGAGTATCCAAAAGAGTTGTAATAGCACCCTCTATTGGCCAAGAGGCTTGAGCCAACGTGGAAGAGCGCGTTACTGAAAGACATGCCTTTAAGTAAATGTAATTAATCGTTGCTATTTATTTACTTGACAGAATCCTTTTTCCATCTCAGGAAAAAAAAAAAACAACACAAAAATGGAAAAAGGAAAAATAAAAGAAAGTGATGCATCTTGTAAAAACACAATTTGAGCTCCAGGGTTCCAGGGCTGTGAGCATCTCACAGGTTCAGAGGGTTAAATGACCTGTTCAGACACCAGATGAATGATGTTTATTTCCCTTACACATTAAGGGCAGGCCATTTATTAAAGGACAAAAGTCATCAGTTTTCTGGAAAAATAAAAAGTGCATCTCTTCCTGTCAGCAGCCTTGTCACTGCTTATACAATTTCCAGTTTCAGAAGAAAGGTACAACATGAGATGCATGCACTACACCACTAATGATAGTTCACAGACACTGTTCTCTGCTCTGGGAACCAAATCTTTCAACCACTGGGACTACACTGAAGCACTTATTAAACAGAGGACTGGTACATGATACTCAACTCCAACTTTTGTGAATAGACTCAGGGGTCAGGTAGGCCAACAGCTGAAAGACCCTTCTGTGAAGTTTCAAATAGTTCCTGCTTGTGTGAGAATGCTCTCTTTTCCAGATTACTTAAGAGAATTATTCTTCCCTGTCTCAATCCTCCTATTTCACAGAGTATGACAAAAACATGTGCAGAGCATGGGAAGACAGATTTTCAAAGGTTCAAAGGGCAGCTTGCTGCACAACCTGCTCTGAAAGCCTGTGTGAAACCATGTTCTTACTTCCACTTTTGAGCAAAGATCAGAATGCAAAGCTGGCTGCAGGCTCTGCAACCAATTCAGCAGTCAATTGCCAACACTCTGTTTTTAAGTTTGTCCCACAGTACCATCCCGCTTGCTCTTTTGAATATTTATAAATGGCTTAGAGCCCTACCTGTGAAGCCGTACTTAAAACCAGGAGGAGGAGGTGCCTGCTGACTCTGCCAGGAAGGCCTTGTGAATCCATCACCATCACTGAAACTCTGCTGTGGCTGCTCGTTACTGAGGAAGAGCTTGTATACTCCAAAAGCAAGAACTAGAAGAACAATTATAATGATCGCTCCACCAACAGAATCAGAAGAATCCTTCCTTGACTGGTAATAGCTAGAGCCAAAGCTTCCAGAGTTCTTCACTTTCCTTTCACCTTCCTCAGTCAGCTCTAGCCTGAAGAGCAAACTGCAGGAGCCTCTTAAGATGTAAGGATCATCTGGATAATCGTAGCCTTCACAGCTCACTTCGATTTGTCCAAAACGGTAGGTCCTTTCTAAGTCTGCCTTACACTGCCACTGAAAAAATAAACCAAATACAAAGTAAATCCTCCCATACCAGAGATGAAAAGACCTGCCTCCCCTAAATACGCTCTCAATTAAAGGTGTAACTACTGACAAATCATCTAAAATGCCACATGGTAAGAAATGCTGGGGGGAGGAAAGGAAAGAAAGGCGGTGGGGGGGAAGAAAGGAAGCGGGGGGCAGGAAATTGAAAATCCAGATAGCAATACCAAAGAATAGCACCTTCTGGGGGTTCACAAGAATTCAATTTTACAAACACGAGCAGCATTTTAATTAAAACCAATAAAGCCTGGTTTTTATATTAGAGCCTTCAGGCACAATTCAAAGATATACCTACAGTAGTTTTGGAAATTCCATCCCCCAAAAGTATTAGGTTACGTTTGATTTGTTGAAGCTCCTCTAGCATCCTGGTTTCAGAAGAATAAAGTTAATTTTTTTCCTAGCTGATACAGTGATGTGTTTGGGGTTTACTGAGAGAATAATGTTGATAACACAATGATGTTTTAGTTGTTGCTAAGTCGTATTTATATTTAGTCAAAGACTTTTCAGCTTTTCATATTGCTCTGCTAGCTGAGGCTGGCAATGGGATGGGGCATAGCAAGGACAGCTGATTTAAATGAGTCAAAGTGGCCAATGCCAATTCCATACAAAATAACCTCATTAACAGTGTATAAACTGGGGGGAGTTGGCCAGGGTATGCCACAGGTCATGGACTGGCTGGGCAGCAGACAGTGCGTGGCGAGTCATTGTATTGTGCATCACTTGTTTTGTATATTCTCTTATTGCTATGATTATTTTCCCTTCCTTTCTGTCCTATTAAATCACCCTTCTCTCAACCCACGAGCTTCAGATTTTTCTTGATTCTCTCCCTCATCACACTGGAAGGTATTGAGCAAATGCCCGTGTGGTATTTAATTGCTGAGGGGACTTAAACCATGACAAAAAGCAAACTGACTCGACACCCTAGCTCATTGCTGTTTCATCCTTCAGAAGTTACCAAGTCTGGGAGAAAATTAAACGTTTAACAAATTTTAAGCAGTTACCTGTACATCATAGCCGTCCCAACCTTTGTTGTAACACTGAACAACCTCAGGGACATGGGAACATCCAGCAGTGCCTCCTGTGCACTGTAACTGAGGGACTGCAGGTGTTCGTCGAGATGTAGTGTACTGACCTCTGTGGAGAGTAAGCGCCTGTACCTCCCTCAGCAGAAGCCTCCCTGAAACAGGTAGCAAAAAGGTCAATGCTTGTGCAGACGCGTTTTTCCCTTTGCCACAAGGGCCCCCTTTAGGAAAAAGTCAGTAACACCAAAACCGCAATAACGCGCTTCTTCAAGACATGAAGCTCTAAGAATCAGCAGACGGGCGAGTCTCCCCACTTCTGTGTTATTCCCTCTTAGAGCGTACAACCACCCCTGACCACATAGTGCGATTATTACTGCGGTAGAAAACGACTTAAAAGAAGCTCAAACAAAAACACCCTCCTGACGCAACCCCCGGCAAGGCCAGGCCGCCGCTAACCCTGCAACGCCGCGCCTGCGCCCTGCCGCCATAGTGACGAGAATGGCAAAAGGATCATCTGAGGGGCTCCAGGCTCTTTCAGGCGGGAGAACCTCATAGAGACACAGAGACAGACCCAGCCCTACAGATCTCACCCGGCTGATCCCAACACAGCACAGGACCGGAGACAGCGCAGAAGAGGAACAGGAAAAACGCGGACCCCATAACAACCGCCATAACAGCCTTAAGCTGAGTCACCTCCCTGCGCCGGGCAAGGCGTCTCTCATTGGCTAATCATACCGGAAAGGGCGGAAGGCCCCGGGCCCCGGTGCTGTCAGAGTTAAAGGGCCGGGCGCTTCGCTCTGAGTGGGGCGCAGCGCGTTCCCGCGCTCCGGGGTTGGGGCGGAGTTGGCACAATAGCTCCTGCGCGCACGCGTCGCACTGCAAGCGTCATGTGGCCGAAGTGGGAAGGGAGAGTGGGCGGGTTGCGTTCTGCGCCCGTGCGCTGCCCACACGGAAGGGGCTCTTGGCCGCGCCACTTCCGCTTCCCGGCGCGAGATCCTCCGCTTGTGCGGCTCGCGGGACGGGCGGCGCCATGGCCGGTATCAAAGGTGCGCAGAGGGGCAGCATTTCTTTCTCTGCTGCCCCCAGTGCGGCATGCTGTGCTAAGCGAGGGCGGGGAGGGGTGGGGGTGGGCGTTCGGGATGGCCCGGCGGCCCCTGCGTGCGCGGGGGTAACCCTGTGAGGGAGCGGGGAGGAAAGGACTGTGCGGTTCATCTCGGGGTGGGGGGGAGGGCGTCACGGCAGCCTCCGCGGGAGCTGGCGAGCTCCACTCTTCCGGGAGTCCGGGGCTGCCGCGAGACAGAGGAGCTTCTCGAAGGGCTGCCTGCCCTGTCGCCCCGGGCCCGAGGGGGTGGTAGTTCTGTCTCGGTGAGGAGAAAGCCCCAGCCTGGGCGCTGCTATGGCAGCGCTGCAGCCGCGCTATTGGAGGGCTGTTGAGATAGGTGTTTCTTGCAGTGTACAGAACCCTTCATCTGCTGTCGGCTTGTGTTCTCATTGTAGCCTTGATTAGCCTGTCCTTTGGCGGAGCAGTCGGACTGATGTTCTTGATGCTTGGATGTGCCCTTCCCCAATACAAGTAACGTGCACTTTCTTCCTATCAATTTTTTTGCGTGTCTGTAACTCTAGAATAATGTGGGTTTCATAATTATGGACTGATAAATGTGTAAGAAGTTTTTGTTTGTTTTGTTTTGATTGGTTTATTTTTGCTATAAAAGACGGGGATTGGGGAAAAAAACATCCAGGAATTAATACACCATAAAATTGAAGACAACAAGAGCCAGGCCTGGCTTCAGACTGTTAAAGAATTCATCACCCTAATATCTCCAGTGTTGTCCTTCTGTGACTGATAAGCAGATAACATCTCCTGAAGTAGATAGCAAGTGTGCATTATTAGGGAAACATTAGCATTTTCTCAGGCTACTTTGTGTTAGCTGGGCTATTGGTGATTGTCAGGTGGACCCTATCAGGTGGACCCTTGGCTGTGTACCACACTTGGTAGTGTAGCATTTGGAATAATTGCAGCTACTATCTGTCCTTTCCATCTGTTGATTCCTATTTCCTGGTTTTTGGGAGTAGCAGACCAAAATTCAGAGTTAGGCCTGTGGATTTGACCCATTGAAAGACTTTACAAAAAGTCTTGTAAACTGACATACTTAATGTTAAACAAATAGCAAATATGCCACTAATAGTCTCATTAGTGATTGTGAATTGTAGCTCTCTACATACATGATTTTCTTATGCCATTTTTTTTTTGCAGTAGAAAAAGGAGGAGAAGATTATGCTATCACCCTTCAAATAATGCAGTAAAGATTTTCTGAAATGTTGTCTCAGAAATCTAGTCTGGCAAGGTGCATGCAAGAAAATGTTGCCAAATGTGAGGCTGTTCATTTTTCCAGGTTTTTGTTGGTTGCGTTCCGATAAAACAAATACCACCCCCTACTCCCCTTGCCAACTAAGCAAAAAACACAGAAAAAAACAACCAAACAAAACCCTTGGTGCCCCCAAGATTTGCTTAGTGAAATCTTGGTTTATGAGTACCCTGTTAGCATGTGTTAGCGTGCTCTTTGCTGATGCCATTGAGGTCAGCTGAAGCTGCTTACAAACATGATCTGTTGGATTAATGTCAACTTGTTCCAAAGTGAAGGATTTGCTCTCTCTGGGCTCATGTCTGTCTTTCCTGAATGTCTTTGCTGGATGTGGAAAATGCCTTGCATTGATTTCAGGAGGAACAGGAAGTAAATCAAGTTGAAGTTAACTTTTCTTTTCCTTTCTTTTTCAGCCAGTACTGGCCACTGTTTGTTCTGTTTTTTTACATCCTTTCTCCTATCCCGTACTGCATAGCAAGAAGATTAGTAGATGACACAGATGCTACAAGTAATGCCTGCAAGGAGCTAGCAATATTTCTTACAACAGGCATTGTTGTCTCAGCATTTGGGCTACCGATAGTATTTGCAAGAGCACAACTGGTTAGTAATATTTTTGTCTATGATTTTTAATACTTTTTTTTTAAAAGATTTTGTTCTTTGCAATTTTTTTTTACTGAAGATGAAGCTCTCATGCACTAAACAGCTTTTCTAAGTATGCATATAAGATGCTTGCAGTGGGAACAATAAGTTCTTTTGACAAGAGAAACTAATACTAAAACCAGAAGTGTGGCAGAATGTCATGATTGCCAATTGCTTCACAAAGTCATGGAATAAACCCTAACAGCCTATATGCAGTGCAAAGGAAATGGGATAGAGAATAGTGTGAAAACTTAACAGGTAACTAACCAAATACAAAAAAGCATAGAATACTTTGAAGGCAATTTGTGGAATAGCTGGGCTAAAGAAACATGAATAAACAATGTCTTTTGCAAATTATATTGGTAGTATTCTTTAAACTTCTGAGTTGAAGTCTTTCCCACTGTATGGCTTTTTAGTAAAATCCTTTAAAAGTTGACTTTGTGTGAATTTCAGAGAGCAGTGCTAAGTCAAAAAACATGGCATGCACTTTAATATCTTTTGGCAAGAACAGCTCAAGATGGTCAGTTTGAATGCCTCACACCCTTTGACTAAACCACTTCTTGGAAAACAGCCACCTCCTTTTTTGTTACTGGGATATCTGCAGGCATATTGAACCTCTGCATCCTTAAATGTTGGTTTAAAAAACACAGCATAGTTAACAAGTATAACTGGGCTGCAGATGTGTTTGATAATGTTGCCTATCTGTACTTCACTATTTTTTGATGCTACAGCAAACAGCAATGCCTGTTATCTGGCACTTTGAATGCGGCCAGAAGAAACTTGCAGTGCTGCTTGACTAACTGAACTGTTGATTTTTGGAGGGCAAACCTAGCCTTCTCAGTGTATCCACAAGTAATTAGATATCACCTTCTTGCATCATAGACCTGTTGCTCGGTTTTGTCTAGAATGTGACATTTGAACATTACCTTTTGTCTCATTGGTATTGGGTTCAAAATGTCTCTAATTTAATTCCCCTTGTTCACAGATTTACTGGGGCGCATGTGCACTTGTTCTTACGGGGAACACAGTCATCTTTGCCACAATCCTAGGATTTTTCTTGGTCTTTGGCAGCAATGACGACTTCAGCTGGCAGCAGTGGTGAAAGGAAGATAAGAGAACTATCACAGGCATCTTGTCATGCCATCTTGCCATGCCATCCATACAAATGAGAGAATGGGCAATAAAGAGAAGTAGCATAGCAAGCCTCTTGAATATCCTAGATGATCCTTTTCACCTTATTTGTTCTGAGTGTACTACTGTTGCTGACAGGGTTCCTACATTTTTATGGAGTGGAGAGATGACTGGTTTTATTTTTACCTATGGTATGTTTTTAGGTGCTCTCCATTTAAACCTGTCACATTTTGTGTTGTTTATGTGAAGCTTTTAATTTGGAACAAGGAACATTTAAACAGTTCCCAAGCAGTTTCAAAGTGGAGGATATTTTTTTGTTTTGTTACTCTAAGTGAATCATTAATAGTATGTTTCAAACCAACTTTTTTTATATAGGGATTACAAGTTGAATGGAGGTAGGAGATTGCACCACCACTGTCAATTAAACTGGATGAATAGATTGTTGCTACATTTTAGTAGAGGCAAGGTGGGGTGGGGAGTACCAGTTATAGAATATTTATTTATTTATATATTTCCTCCTTCTGCCCATACCTCAGAGTGGGTGATGAATGTTGATAGCCTTCATTTCAGGAGAAGGCTGAGGAGCAGGTACAGTTATTTGGGAGAAGTCCTAAATTTTAACGTGGCTAGCATTTTTACTTGTGTTGTTACCAGTTCTTGTGTGGATGTGACATTCGAATAATCTGTAAATGTACTGATGCTATGACATACAAAATTCAAGTGTATTGTAGGGGAAAGGAGAATGATGTTTAAACTCTGTTTAAAGAAAACAAACAAACAACTATCTTTTGATAGTGTAGTATGGCTTTGAACTTTTAAGTTAACTTTTTACCACAAAGATGGTAAAAAGTTCACATACGGAACTACTGGTCTGTATTAATTTGAAGCATATACAAAGCTATTTCATCCTTCCCCTTTTTAATTTATTTTATACATAGTATATATATATAATAAAGCAGCTTTTCAAATGTAGATTAAAACTTTGTGTTAAACTTGCCTAAGATTGATTTTTATTCCTTCTCTCCTCCCGTCACCCCCCAGTGCAGCTGAGCCATGACTTTTTTTGGAAGTCACTGGCTGAACTGATTTCACTGACTGTTTTTAAGTTCTTATGCACTGTTGGTTAGTAAGATTTAATGTTATGCCTGTAACTGTGTCTTGTGTTCTGTAAGATTGCACATGTAGCTTCAAATATTTCAGGCAAGTTTTTTGCATACCTCTCAGATTGTCTGGATTTTTTAAGAAATCTGCCATTGGACATTCCATCATGAGACAGTTGAGTGCCAGTTAACCAGTTTTGACTTGTAAATTGCATTTTTGTTCAATTCTTTAAACAAAAGTCTAGGAAACTTACTTTACATAATTGAACCCTGATGATTGCTTTGGTTTTGTTTAACAGTGGGGCAGTATGAAAAGGCAAGCAATTGCAGGTCTTGGCTGTAGTATTTGTGGGCAAATGTAGCAAAGTATAAAGCTTGACTATTTGAAGTCTGATAGCAATGGTATTTACTTACATGATACAGTCATGGACTGATGCAGGTAGGGGCAGCAGGGCTGTAACTACGTGCACACATTTTTTTGTTAATGTTGATCTATCTACAAAATAAGCTCAGTTTTATCTGTGCCAGTAGAGGCCCCAAGACCTAGTGCAGAAGCCAGTCCATAGCAGATGGGCTTTCAGCCATAAGTGCGTGCTTTACTGCCCTGGCTGCAATGAGACGCAAGGAGGCTGTAGAATCGCTCATTTTCATCACCTTTTTTTAGTGAGACTTCTGTATTCCTGTTCCCAGCACAATGGATGTTTCAGAAAATCTTCCAAACCAGTGGCTAGATTTACAGTCCTCTGCAGCTCTTGTGAAGGAGGAACATATAGGGCTTGTACAAATCTCCTGAATCCGTTACCAGCTCCTTTTTTGTGTGGTATGTGTTTGGTGGTGGGTTTTTTTGTTTGGTTGTGGGTTGGGGTTTTTTTTGTGTTCAGGAACTGTTTTCTCTTTCCTATTCCTGTGCTGCTGTGCTTGCTTCTCCATGTGATGCTAGTCTCTGGACCACTGGCCATAAAGCTGACTGTATATGTGTTGGCAACACAGTCTTTGTATGTTAATTGCATTACTGCTTTACCTTTTTTGCTTACACACTTCATACATGCAGTATAGCTCTAATTTATGAGCTACACACTTGAGAGGTATGATCCTTCTATATAATATGCACTGAGGTAGTTACCATCCTTCCAGAGGGGAAAAACTTTGAATGATAATTTTAAATAGCAATCTTTAGTTCTGTCTGTTTAATAAAAAATACTCTAATAAAAGAGTATTTTGTTTAAAGTATGAATTGTTCTGTTATTTTTTTGATGTGGTTGGCATTCCTTTTGAAGAGGTTTTACCAGATTACTCAATAGTCCTTCAGAATCGGGTCGTTTACCATGGACTACTCTATAAAAAGAGGCTCGTTCATCCAGGACTGTCCTAGCTGCAATCAGCTGGCTCTGCTGGTCGTATATCACATCTGCAGTTGATCTTCAGGTTTGTTTGAAGTCCAAATGCTGGTTTGTTGGTATTATGCAAAGTGATAACCACCTTTGCCCTCTGATATATTGGTATCTTTATCCTTTTTATTTAAAAAAAAACCCAAAAACCAGCCTTTTTCAGTATTTGTAAACATTCATGAAGTTTCTTAAATTTGAAAACCAGTGGCTGGGGGCAGGCTTTTAGTGGAAGGAAATAATAGGAATTGGAAAATCCTTTGGTGGAGGGGCACTTGTCCCATCTCCACATGCACTCACTTTGGTCATATCTCTTCACATTATTTTAGCTTATGCTGAGAGGGGAAGACCCTGATTAAAATAATACCAACAAAAAAGTCCTTAAGTTGCAACATTGGGAGAGAAGTGGAGCCGCGTAATGAGACCAAAGTAAACTCACAGTGCCGCACGTAACAGTAAGTCTGAAGGTTGTGAAGAAAAATCACAATGCATCGTCTCACCAGGTGGATCCCCCGTGCCCACAGTGGCGCTTCTTAGGGAGAAGGCCGGAAAATGGCGGCGTGAGGCAGCGGGGAGCAGGAGGGGGCTTCGGGCAGGGATGAGGGGGCCAGGGGGCGGAACAAGGGAGCCCCATGCAGGGATGGCGGCGGCGTGAAAGGGCCAGGCCCACGGAAGAGGCGGGCGGGGGGAGGCCGAGGGGCGGACCCCCACTCAGCCTTTCGCGACGTGGCGCCGCCGCAAAAGACCTTTCCGCTTCCGGGGCAGCCAGTGCCCACCCCTGCGCCTCCCCGACGTGTTTCTCCTCCCGGTTCCAAGATGGCGGCGGCGGCGGGCGGCGCGGGGGCCGCGGCGGCTCTGTGGAGCGAGGTGAACCGCTGCGGCCAGAACGGCGACTTCGCCCGCGCGCTCAAGTCGGTTAACAAGAGTGAGTGAGCGCGCGCCGCCTCCCGCTCGCGCCGGGCCCTGCTGTCGCGCCGGGCCCTTCCCGGCGTCTGCGCTGCCCCCTCCGCCTCACATCTCTTCCTGGCCGGGTCGCTCCCTCTGGCCTCTGCCTGGGCAGGCTTGCTCTTGTGACACATCACTGCGACAGGGGCACGTCCGTGGGTTTCCGTCGCGGTTTCCGTCGGTAGGCTTCGTACCGGGTTTCGGGAGCAGGCCTGCGGGAAAGGGCGCCCAGCGGCGCTCCGGTACCTTCTGGAGGTTTTGCTGTGCTATAGGGAGTGGCAAAAGAGGTCGGGGATGCCGAGCGAGGAGACATCTAGGTCCTGCTGTTGCACTGCTACCATCGGCAGCTTCTGTTGCATCACGGTGCCCATGCTGTGGGCCGAGCCTTTCGAGTTACTCGTGGGCTTTCCTTCAGGTTTGATCGTGGGAGGGGAGGGCTTTTCTCCCTGGGAACTGAGGGAATGCTGTTGTGCATAGGGACCTTGGGAGTGTGAACTCCTGTCTAGATACGTTGTTTTCATAGTTCGGCGTCCAAAATGGGATTGCAATATAAGGCATGTTATGGCTTAAAATTCTCTTTGCTGTTTGTAGGGAGTGAGGGCTCCACTCCTGTTGTAGAATCATTTAGGTTGGAAAAGACATCTAAGGTCATCAAGTTCAACCACCAACCCATCAGCTGCTATGCCCACTAAACCATTCCTTGAAGTGCCATGTCTGCATGTGTTTTGAACACCTTCAGGGACAGTGACTCCACCACCATCCTAAGCAGCCTGTTCTAATGCCTGACCACTCTTTCAGTAAAGAAATTTTTTCCTGATATCCTGTCTAAATATCTTGACAGTTGGAATCATATGAAAAAATAAAATACTAAACCCTATTTATCTTAGCCTACTTCTCCCTCACTGTCTTCTACTGGCAGAGGGTGAAAGCATATGAAGTGCTATGTCAAGAGCTGTGCTGTTCTACGTAAGGTGCTTTCCTTCCTGTAACACTTTACGTGGCACTCAGGTGTTGGCACTGTGTCCTTTGCCTGTAAGTGAAATGGCAATTAAATGTTTGTCCAGGTGTGTACAGCGCCCTTGGTGCAGCTCTGTTCCAGGCATGTTAGCACAGTGGTCATTTAGGGCCACTAAGTTTAGCATTTATACCGGATTCTTTATGCTGATGGGATTTGTTTTGTGATCTGAGCCAAAGCAAGCTATGCTGGGACCCTTTTAAATGGATGTGGCTGCTCTCTGTGATGTTTTTTTGCAGCTGCAGCAACATATGGTGTCTGTAAGGTCTTAATGTATCTGTTACTAAGTTACTGTGTTAACACTGATTTCTCCTTCAGTCCTGCAGATCAGCAAAGACGATGTGACTGCACTTCAGTGTAAAGTAGTGTGTCTTATCCAGAATGGGAACTTCAAGGAAGCCCTCAGTGTAATCAATACCCACACTAAAGTGTTAACCAGGTGAGTTGTGTTTTACTATCCTCTACAAAATATGAAACTGCCAGTCCTTGAGAAGCTTCTGCAGCTTCAATGGAGAGGAATAATAGGCGGTAAAATAAAAAGCAGGAGATGCTCAGAGCTGTTGTGCTTCTCAGTGAAGCACATATTTATTCTGGGTGTGAGAGGTGATGTGGGTGAGTTTGAGATGCTGTAACATCTTGCTCTTACTGTGTAAGGGATTGTTCCTGGTCTAGTTTTCAGCCACCTCCATGAGCTGATGCGGGTGAGCACCACAGCTGGTACTAGAGAAGAGGACAGATCTTATAGGGAGAGAAGGGAGAAGCCCTTGCCCAGTGGCAGCAAGCTGTTAGTTTCCCATGCCTTTCTTATCATATTGCTCATCGAGGTCCTTTGCCAGCCTGAAGGTACTGCTTCAGCTTTTGGTGTGGTACAAGGCCTTTGTGAATGTTTTCAAGATTAGGACCTTGGAGATAACTTGTGTTTGAGAACAAGTCAAGCTTCCCGTTTGTGTCATTAAGCAGACTCTAAATTTCTTCCTAACAAAGATGCTCTTTGTGCAACAACTAGGATAAAACTTGCCACCCAAGAACTGCTTGGTAGCAACTTTTGTATTTCAGGTACTGCTCTTACTAAGGAACTTCCCAGAAAAGTGTGTTGTAGTATCAGTGTGATGAAACATTTCCTTGTCTATGTTGACATCTGAGTAAAACATAATTATCTTGCTCACAAATTCTTTCTTTCCTTGGACAGACAAGGTTTAACTGAAGTTTTTTTGTCTATTAGTGTTTTTAGTATATGATGAGGAGGGGTAGTAATTTCTCTAAATTCAACTGACTTCATAGTTATCCCTACAATTTCTTTAGCTTGACTCTACTGTGTCTTTCTCTCTCTATCCTGCAGTGGTGGTTCTTGCTGTCTTGAAATTGTCCTTCCAGCACTTAGGCTTTCCCATGACTTTGCTTTAATTCTTAATGCCATTTGTTTGTTTCCAGACCCCCTTAATACTCATCTGGACAAAATAGGTACCACTGATGACCTAAGGGAATCGCTCATTAATTGTCCTTTGGCTTAAGTGTTAATGCAAGGGGTGGGCAGAATGTAGCATTCAAGGCGCTGCCTGTTGGATAATGCTTTGTTGCTGGTGTGAGCTTGCTTTGAAGCCAATTTTACATGACCATTAGCAAACACTTCTGCTGCAGTTCTGCTGCACTGATATTTAAAAATAGGTTAATATTGTCATTGGCTTAGTAGCAGATTGTAAGAGGGACTGTATTTTGTACCATTGCCTTTCTCTCTCTGAGTGGATTGTCTTTGGAAGTTTGCAGTAACAAGCTGTAATGATATGAGTTCTCCTTAATAAGGAGTCACATAATTAAGTTTGATGTTGTTTTTACCTTTAAGCATTTGGTTTGCATAATCGGTAGGAGGCCAAGGGGAGGGGGATTTGAAATGCCTTGTGTCTGGAAACACCAGAAAAAAGAAACTCTTCTTTTAGGTGAAGTTTTGATGTTCATTCTCTGTTGAGCACAAAGTAGGTTTAACATACTTTAGGCACTCTGCAGGTACATAATTCAGTAACCTGGGGTCACATGCCTCTGATGTTCGGCTCCTGGGGAATATAGCAGTCGTGACTAATTTTAGGGCTGCTTAAACAAGTGTGTTCAGGTTGGTGAATGCTGTTGAATGAAGACTACAGTGCATGCTATCAGCCTTTATTTTGTCTTTGCAGTGATGTTATTGCCTTTGAGAAGGCCTACTGTGAATACAGGTTGAATCGTATTGAAAATGCTCTCAAGACCATTCAGAGTGCCAGTCAGCAGACAGACAAACTGAAGGAGCTTTATGGACAAGTGGTAACGACTCCCTTTCCCTGCCTGGATTTGGTCTGATAATAGCTGTCTGGCTAAGGGGAAGGGGGATGGAAAAGAGCTGATGATATTTATTGGTAGTTGAGCTATCTCTTTGCATTAGATACTTTTCAGGTGTGGACCTGACACCTTGAGCATTAGAAATGAAGCAGAAAAGAAGCTGTGTTTTTTCTCTATTTTCTCTATGATTGATCAGAACAGTTTTGTAAAGACCTGGCTCTCTTGTCTCAGCTGCATGAAAGACCATTCATTTAGTCTGTCTTGTAGGGAGGTGATCTAATCTGGAAAAAGGCTTTTTGAGAACAAAACTGCATAAATTGCTTTTAAAGAATGTGGTTTAGGAATAAGAACTGCACCCTTTGTGTGCAGGTATCTCAAGTCCTTGCAAATGTAATCTGTAGAGTGCATGGGAAGGGAGGAAGGCGGGAGGTGTTAGTTACTAGCATGCACAAGGAAATGCTAATTCCTTCCTCTCAGTTATACAGGTTGGAGCGTTACGATGATTGTTTGGCTGCA
Source organism: Dryobates pubescens (assembly GCF_014839835.1). Classification (NCBI taxonomy): domain Eukaryota; kingdom Metazoa; phylum Chordata; class Aves; order Piciformes; family Picidae; genus Dryobates; species Dryobates pubescens. Next base: position 46,464,038 of record NC_071612.1, read on the forward strand.
TACAGGGATCTCATCCGCAATTCCCAGGATGAGTATGAGGAAGAGAGAAAAACCAACCTCTCTGCTGTTGTGGCAGCACAAAGCACATGGGAGAAAGTGATGCCAGTAAGTAAGTGTGTATGTGTATGTCGTTAAGAGTGAGAGACAGAGAGTAAAGCATATGGAATCACAGATATTTCACAGGATAGAAATGTCTTCCTGTCTCCCAATGACTTCCGAGTGATTTGAAGGTCACCTAGTGGTTTCCTCTCTACTGTTCATGAGTTACACTTCACCTTTGATCTTTAGGAGACTCATATTAGTAGGTATCACAGCAGAACAGGAAGTTATCTCTCTGACCCTGCATTAGGCAGAACACCCATGGTGGCTAGCACTTTCTTCTATCTCTTTTTCCTCTTGGCCAGGAAAAGCTGTCTGCTTTACCTAGCCATGCTTGGGAATATCTTTCTTAATGAGCAGTAGTAGTGTTGTCATTGTTTCAGAAATCTTTGTCCTTGGAGGTGTGCAGGGCATGCTTAGCTTTCTGTTAGAGTTGTGGATCCACTTTCTAGTTCTTGAGAGCAGTATTTCTTACCTGCTCTCTAGGTAGTCCCCAAGTTCAGGCTGGAGTTTTGTTGCTGCCCTGTCAATTGCCTCTGACTTTGTGCAGCGCGAGGGAAGACCATTTGCACTGTGACTTATGTGCCAGGTGTTTGCCCTTTTAAAATTGTCTTGTTTTGCAAGGAACAGTTTGAATGTATGTGAAAACTGTGGTTTGTATCCATTGTCTGTCTAATCTCTATAGATCAGTTGGTGTTTATGCAGTTTACTTTTGCTTTTCATGCCAGGAGGATTTGGGCCTTCGAGAAGCTACCTATGAGCTGTGTTATAACAGTGCGTGTGCATTGATTGGGCAAGGAAAGTTGAATGAGGCCATGAAAAAACTACAGAAAGCAGAAGGTAAAAACATGGTGAGGTGAGAAGGAAGCTTTGTATGATAAAAGTAGTTCCTTGTTCTCTAAACTTAATCAGAGAGAAAGGGTTTTTGAAAATTTAAAAACTGACCAGCAGCAGGATTTGTTGTAAGTTTTCAGATGGTTTCTGACAGAACTGGTACTTTTGTAGAAGAGTTCCTCTGCAGCTCTTTTTCAAAGCCTTGTGGTGTCTACCATCTCCCAGCTGTCTTACAGCCTCCTAATTGGTTTTCAATGCCCTTGAGAGGTTTTTGAAGTAGAAAGTAGACATGAGTGTTATCTCATAAGCACGAGATGTTTCATCTATTCTGACTCCTGGTTCTGTTAGTATATATGTAAACATATACTATAAAAAGTAAAAATATTTTGTGGTCTGAATTAGGTGTGAAATTGGTATAAGCCAGTCAATGAGCTTTTCTCTGTGAAGAGGACTTTGTTCTATGAAGCGGAAGGGGGATTTTGTGTGTGTGTGTTAATAAAAATAAAAAGGCAGTGCACAAATCCCAACAAAACAACAGTGAAAGAACCCAAACAAAACAAGAAACCCCCACCTCCTAAAAACCCACAGGCTGAGAGGGGAGAATTAGGAAGAATAGTTTCTTTCTGATATAACTGCCTTTGCAGCTAATTAGGTCAGTTTTGGCTCAATTGTGATGACAAAATAGCAGCTCTTCCACACGGTTTATTGAGTATGTGTAATTTGAGGCTGTGTGTTGTCGTAGTCCTTTGGAGAGCAAAAAAACCTAATGTTCTGGTGAGGTGTATGAGAAAGTGACTGGTATCTGTACTCAAAATTGATGTAATTGATGTAATTGCTGCCCCATAAAGGGTGGTGTAATTGGAATGTTGCAGGCTTGAAGCACTTAAAATAACTTCCAAGATGGTGAGCAGTTGCAGCTGAGTGATCCCTATGGAAAAGATAAGGAACTAGGTTTAAGGAAGTTGCTCAGGAGAGAAAAATGAGTGTGTGGCTCTGCTCTCAGAAGGTAACTCTGAGAGGGACAGTATCTCCTGTATATTTGATACTTCTTCTGCATCATCTGGTTTTCTCCCTCATCCTCAGTCCCGTCCATTGCCAGACTTGTAGTCTGATGTGCCCTTGGAATGCTGCAGAAATTTCAGGGCTGTATGCAGGAAGTATGCGTTCCCCTGTGCCTCTAGGCTATTTTTTTCCTCCTAAAGCCTTCTAAATGGTGTTCTTCAATTTTAATTTTTTTTTTGCCTTGTAGAGCTGTGTCGCCAGTCGCTATCGGAAGACTCTGTAAGTTCTTGACGCTGTTCTGGCAAAAGTTTGCTTTACACCAGCGTGAATGAGGGTGCAGCCAAAAAGTGTGCTGCTGATAGCCAAAGCACAGCCAAAGCTGCTGTGCAGTATTGCTCAGCAAGACCTGCACTGCTGATGGTACCTGCTTCTGAGCAGTCATGGTTGTCTACTGCTGTGCGCCTTGTACAGTTGCCTGTGGGTGGGATAGTACAAGTTGTTTGAAACCTCCCTGTGAGCCACCCCTGCTGTAAATGAACACACTGAGTGAGTGGTGGGAAACAGGAAATCTGTATTCGCTATCCTTGTTTCAAGCAGAGGGGCAGACTCAGCCAACAAGTTAAGGGTATCTTCACATTTGTGCAAGAGCAGGTGAAGCTTTCTTGTCTCCTTGTTTAACCCAGGTATGCTTGTTTTTGTGCTGTAGCTACAACTTTCACCTGTAGTAGCTGGGGTATTTTTCTGCTAGTACTGCCCGAGAGAGCCCATAGACTCTTGCCAGGAGAATAATGAAGCCCTGGAAGGAGAGGTGAGAAGGCAGCTTTTTTCTTTCTTGCTTCTATTTTCCTTTAGGATGTGACAGAGGAAGATATTGAGGGTGAACTGGCCATTATTCATGGTCAGATGGCGTATATCATGCAACTGCAAGGTCGTACAGAGGATGCTCTGCAGCTCTACAATCAAATAATCAAGCTGAAGTAAGGGGTTTTCTAAAACAAATGCTCAGTCTTCCCCCTGTAGAGAGACCACTGTTTAATAATTGTGCTTTCTCTTTTCATCTGCAGGCCAACCGATGTAGGACTACTTGCTGTCATTGCAAATAACATTATCACAATTAACAAGGTATAGAATTACTTTGCTGCTTTCAATGCAGTTATGCATTGCTGCTTCTGTGGAGAAAAGGGAGATAAATGGGAAAGATATTCCTAAATAGCAGTTAAATTAGAGACTTGGAGACCTTTTCTCCTTCATGGAATGTAGTGAAATCTTCTCATGATGTGTGATTTCCCAGGACCAAAATGTCTTTGACTCAAAGAAAAAGGTGAAGCTGACCAATGCAGAAGGTGTTGAACATAAACTCTCGAAGAAACAGCTCCAGGCAATTGAATTCAACAAAGCTTTGCTGGCAATGTACACTAACCAGGTAGTGGCAACTGATCTGCAGTAAGTAGTTACAGATTTACTTCACAGGAGTTCTACTAGGCAAAAATGGATATGCAGCAGTGCTGTGCAAGAAGATATGGCCGCCTGGTTTAGAACACATAAGTGAAAAGCCAGTTATGTAGTGACTTGAGTGCTGCTGTAGAGGGGACAGTGTGGGGATGACTAGGACACAGAAGGGAATGTCTGGGGTTATTACATGCTAAGGGGACTTGGTTTGGGTCTGTGTATGCATTTCAGGAAAGCCATCACTAGTGTCTTCTCTTAGATACAAGTGGTGTGCTAGCCTTGCTAGGTGCTTGCAGAAGTCGAGAAAGCTGTATTCTCCCTTCCTCATTCTCAGGCAGATCAGTGCCGCAAGCTGTCAGCAAGCCTGCAGTCGCAGAGCCCGGAGCACCTGCTGCCTGTGCTTATCCAGGCAGCACAGCTGTGTCGTGAGAAGCAGCACGCAAAGGCGGTAGCGCTTCTGCAGGTAGGTTAAGAGAAAGTATTCCTTTGGCCAAGCTCCATTTAAACCTATGCTTTTTCTTCTGTGCTGTTTCCTTTGGCTTTTCTTGTCTGGTTTAAATTTCCAGGGCTACCTGCTAATTTTGGTTTGGTTTAATTCAGCTGAACCATGCTGCCTTTAAAGGGAAAGAGTTCCCTTGCACCTTTGATTTTTATGCTTATGAAGCTGTAGTAGACTTCGTTCTAGGCTAAGCAGTGGGTCCTGCTTGTAAGCAGTTTGCAGCAGACTTTTTTGGAGGGGGTAAGTGGCCTGGGATGGAAATCTGAGAGGGCAATGGGCCACTGGCACACTTTGGGGCCCTCCTCTGCTGTATGCTGAATGCTGCCTGTGCTGGGAAACTTCCTTTGGCTCTTTGCAGCTTGCTGTGACTGAACATGAGATGATTCACCAGAGCAGCAGCCTGGTGCCCACACATATGCTGAATTGTTCTTTCCTCTGGTTCTCAGGACTTTGCAGACCAGCATCCTGCCAATGCAGCTGAGATCAAGCTTACCATGGCCCAGCTCAAAATTGCTCAAGGTATCCAGTGTTCTCCTTTGTTGAGAAGTGTCTGCACATAAGAGTACAAGGGATGAGAGGAACAGACAATTTTTGCTGCAGTCACTGTTGTGATGGGGTGCAGAGCAGAGATGCTTTCATTCAGGTACTCTATATATGTGACTGTGGCAGGATAAGGCTCATAGCCTGGATGTCCAGGCTCCACAGATCCCTGGCAGAGACGGCCACAGGCTTTATGAATCATGGGGTTAAATCTGTTCTTGGGTAGGAGGGTCTTGGGAGCAGTGTGGGACTCCCTGATGCAACTATACAGTTGGGCAGTGCAGAGTTGCTCCTGGAAGAGGAGACTGCTTAGAAAAGCTTGTTACAGAAAAGCTTGTGGCAAAGGCAGAAAGGTCCCTTGTTGTGAGCCCTGTCCTTTATTCCTGAAAACAGGGGAGATGTTCTGAAAACAGGGGAGATGTTCTGAGAAGGAAATTGTTATGTCACCATTGTTTACCCTTGCCTGGAAGTTCACAGTCAGGTGGAGGTGTCGCTGTGCCATTCAGAGTATGTTCCTCTCTCTCTCTCTTCTAGGCAGCGTCACCAAAGCCTGCATGATCTTGAGGAGCATAGAAGAACTGCAGCACAAGCCTGGTATGGTAAGCAAAACTCAAACTGAACTTTGTGAAGTTTTTTCCCTTGTAGCACCACTTAGTGCTGCCTGCTCACTCTTGCCTCTTCCCTGTAGTAGTTTTCACTTGACCCAAGCATCTGCAGGGAATTTGAGCCATTCTTCCTTGTCTTGGATAAAGGTGGGATTATAACTTGCATCAGGAGGCCTGAATTTAGCCACAGAAGTACTCTCTGGCTGTCAGCAGATATGCTCTCTGCTTGTGTTCCCACTCTTGTAATCCCTCAGACCTGTGTGTTGACTGGATTTACTTGTATAGCATGACTAGAGCAGGTGCTTCCCTGGTATGTACCACTGGAAAGCAGTATTAAGAAATATTTAGGTACTGGAGAGAAAGTGCGATGTGTTCCATCCCCACAGCATCATCTGGGTCTGCAACATTGTCCATATCTGGTATTCAGAAAGCCTCATAAAGTGAAAATGCTGAAGTGTACAGTGTAAGCATCTTGAGCAGCAGTGGACAATTGTAGGTCTGTTCCAATTGCAAATGAGAATGATAAAAGTAATTTGTGGTGGCAGTCAGAAGTACCATCTCCTTGCCCTGGGTATAGACAAACAGATGGTGTCTGTGTCATCTCCAGTACTAATTTCTTTTTTTATGTTCCTTGGGATAGAGAATGGGGTTTCTGAAGAACCTGTGGCAAGTGGCAAGAAAAGAAAGTGCCAGGACAAGAAGGTTCTTTCTATGAATGCAGTCTTAAGCATGTACTATAGGAGAAAGATGGGTGAGGTTATTTCTTTGGGCAGGACCTAGGTAGGAAGGTCTTACCTGGGTATCCTGCCTCTTACCATAGTTTTTTAGACAGTAGAAAGCTCCCATCAACTCAGGATGTATGAAATCCCATAATTTAACTGCTAACTCTGCCTATAGACAGCTTGTGTGAAGATCTGCTATAAGCTGGTTTTGAACGTTTGCAGGTGTCTGCGTTGGTGACAATGTACAGTCATGAAGAGGACATTGACAGTGCAATTGAAGTCTTCACACAGGCTATCCAGTGGTACCAGCAATTCCAGGCAAGTCAGACCAGAGGAGCTAATGTGCAAAGTCTCAGTCTTTTCTATCTAGTTTGACTCAGTTTTTCCTGTTGATGCATAACCCAAGCAGCTCATCTGGTTGGGAGATTTGAAGATCTGTTTTGTTGAGCATTCATTTTATTGCCACTTCATTATTTTAGATGTGTTGCAAACAGGGAGCAGCAGCTCCTGTCATATTAGGAGAGTGCCCAAATATAACAATCACTTTCTCACTGATTAGAAAAGGAGGCATTGTGGAGCAGCAAGCTGCCTCATCCCATTCAGTTCTGCCTCACATCCTGCATGACAGAGTGCTAACTTAGTTCTCCTTGGCCAGAGCTGGAATCCATGCTGTGATAATGAGGAACTAATTAGGGCTGCTGTGTCTTTCAGCCAAAGTCTCCTGTCCATTTATCACTGATAAGAGAAGCTGCCAACTTCAAGCTAAAGCATGGCAGGAAGAAGGAAGCAGTAAGCGACTTGGAGGAGCTCTGGAAGTGAGTTGGGTGATTGCTGAGCAAGAGATCTCCACCCAGTGACCTCTGCAAGCTGTCTGGTGCCAGACAGTGTCTGGCAATGTTGGCTGACTGGTGGCCATCCCGTAGAGTTGTTTTTGCACAGGGGCTCCAGTGCAAAGCCATATTTTGGAAGGAGTGGGGGTAATTAATTTCACTTGTAGCTGATACGTACTTGAAAACCTGGTTGACTTGTCCCAGTGAAGGTTGCTTTGGGAATTGGGATGCATAATTTTTTCTAGTGCTACATAAATCATGGATGTCAGGTTTCTAGTTTTTGTTAAGCACTTGGTAGATTTTTTTTTTTTTTTAGGAGACTGTTAACTTGTCTTGGACCTGCTGCTGGGACCTGAGGAAGGTGTTTTGGGTTTTTTTAATTGCTTGTTTCATGATACTGTGGAGATGTTTGCACCTCCCTTTGTCCATACCAGTGGTCTTTGGTGATGTACTCTGGAAGAGACCACAGACTGACATGCCTATCCCCACAGATAGCAGTTATGGTGTAGCAGCAAGCACTGCATGGTGGTATCAGTCTTTGGAATGAGCATGTACCCTGCTAACTTGAATTTTTTTCTTTTTCTTTTTTCCCCTACAAAGGCAAAACCCAAAAGATGTGCATACTCTGGCACAGCTCATCTCTGCCTACTCCCTGGTGGATCCTGAAAAAGCTAAAGTGTATCCTTTTTATGGTAGTCAGAACAAAAAAGGATGTGTTTGGGCATTGCTTCCTTGGATTTCGTCTGTGTGGGGAATTTAGACACACTCTCACCTGATGAAAGGCAACGAACATCTCCAGAAGAGTTATATATCCAGGTCAAGTTGCTTGGAGCTGCATTATTTCCCTAATTGATTTGACTGTGGGATCCCAGGACTCTTTGGCCTCCATGTGTCTGAGAATTGATAACTTTAATATTGGGTAGAACCAAAAATAGGAGCTCTTTAATGCTCTGGTAGCCAGACTCTGCCCAATAAAATACGGCTAAGCTCTCACTGACCCAAAATACCTGATTCACTTGCAGCTTTTGCTACCCTGAGCAACTTCCAGAAGTTGTTGCTTCTGTCCTCATGTCAAAGAAGGGAAAAATGAGACAGATAGTGATTAAACAGCTCATCCTAGCTTGAGTAGGAGGCTGGTAAGAGAGCTAGAATTAGCCCTATAGACCTGTCTGGTGTCTGCTGCTTACAGGCCAGATTTGTTTAAGCCAGAGTTGCCTGGACAAACCTGGGTGTGTTATTTTTCTGCTTGCTGGTTTGCATCCCTGAACTCTTGCTTTGCAGTCTTAGCAAACACTTGCCTTCCTCGGACACCATGTCACTGAAAGTAGATGTTGATGCGCTGGAGAACTCCCATGGAGCAACCTATGTTCGGAAGAAAGCTGGAAAGCTCACTGGAGACAACCAGCAGAAGGAGCAAGGGTAAAGCAGGCTGCTGTAGGTCTGAAGTTGTCATTCTGTGGGATGGCACAAGAATCACACCTGGTATACTGGGAGCATTGCTGTAGAAGGCAGGCTGGTGGAAAGGGAGCCTGTTTAATTGCAAAGAACTTCAGGTAGCAGCAGACCCAAGTTTTGAGAGACATGGAAATGGTTTAAGAGTCTTCCAGAGCTAGTTTTTAACTGACTTGTCTGCTGTTTCTCTTCTTGCTTTTTAGACAAGGGGATGTGAAGAAGAAGAAGAAAAAAAAGAAGGGTAAGTTGCATTTCCTAGCTGTTGACACACACAGGTCCAGAGAGAACACAAGATTTTTTTTCTTCAAATAGCCATCTTTCAGCTCCCCAGGAGCTCCCCCTTTGCTGGTACTGGGTCCCTGTGAAGTCAGATGTTCACGATGGGGCATCTTTTTGTGGAAGTGAGAACAACACCCTGACAGCATGATGTGAATTGTTGGGCTCTTTGTGCTTCCTGGCTACTGACATGCCATGTGTATCCCTTGATGATGCCTCCAAGTATGTTGACTCAAATCTCGTTCCTGGCGCTGGATATTCTGCAGGAAAGCTGCCTAAGAACTATGACCCCAAAGTGACTCCTGACCCTGAGCGGTGGCTTCCGATGCGAGAGCGTTCCTACTATCGTGGACGGAAGAAGGGCAAGAAGAAGGATCAGGTTGGCAAGGGGACTCAGGGTTCAACCACAGCTGGCTCCTCTGAACTGTGAGTACCAATGAGTGCAGGGCTTGGTATGGAGAATCGCTCCTGGGCAGATGGGAGGGCTGGGTTTGTGCTGCCTTTCTGTGGCTGTGTCACTACACTAACTGCAGATAGCACAAGTGGAGCTGTACTTTGCCACTTGAACCTTCTACCAGCAGCTCTTCTCAAAGATCCTTATAGGTTGCTGAAGACCAAAATGATGTGATAGACATGCTTGAAGGTGGCAGGGTGCAAACAAAATTCTCATAGCCTTTTCATGTGCTTTTCTTATCTTTGACAATGAGATGATTTTTGCATGCTTTTTCTTAAGCTATTTGCTTTGCTGTCTTTTGACAGCTGGAGAACCGTTAGCTATGGTTTAGGATTAAATGCTGTACTTCTTTCTAAGTTGACACTGGTTTTTTGAGCTGAATTGGGGTTTAGCATTGTTGTATGAGACCTGACAGCTGGATGGTGGCTTACCAGCATCTGAGAGAAGTAAGTGCCTCTAAAATAATAGCATTGCAGGGAATGGCCAGTGCTGTCTGATAGTTTCTCCTTGCACAGCTGTCTTAAGATATAAGCATGAAGAGCTTTTTCTGGCACTGTTGGCTTGAACATTGTTTGCTAGGAGAACTGGCACAAAGATACCTTTGTAGTTAAGGAGAGAGAAAGGATGTTGGGTTTGTACTGCTTAAGTGTGGGGGCCTGAAAGGCGTCTTGTGTGTTGCATAAGCTGTCACTGTCTATTCAGAAGTTAGCCTTGCTTTCATTGTTGAGGACTTAGACTACATAGTGAATATCTGTTAGAAGATGATTGCTGACTGCCCACCCTTTGAGACATGTTCCTGTCACCCATCAGCCCTTCTGTGTATGTCAAAGCTTGTTTGAATCTCCTTGTATGAGTTCCCTCTTACACATAATGCTACCTAATGCTGTCCTATGGGGCAGCTGCTGTTCGTTGACTTCCTGTAGTAATGCCACATCTTGTAGGTGGTTGTGAACCCATGTGGTGTCTTTTTGTCTTGTCTTCCCCTGCAGGGATGCCAGTAGGACTGCCAGTAGCCCACCTACCTCCCCTCGGCCTGGCAGCGTTGCAGCTGTGTCGGCCACAAGTAACGTCATCCCTCCAAGGCACCAAAAACCTGCTGGTGCTCCGGCCACCAAGAAGAAGCAGCAACAGAAGAAGAAGAAAGGGGCTAAAGGAGGGTGGTAAAAACCAAGATGTGTAACCTCCCTCCCTCAGTAGGTGATTCTGGTTGCAGAATAAAAGTCAAAAGCAAGTGCTGGTTAAAGACTTTTGGCATCCAGATCTCTGTTCTGCCTGTCAGTGGTCTGAGGGTAGATGGTCTTATATAGGCACTGTGATGTGTCTGCTTACCAAGTTGCCCTCACTGTCCTCACATTTGCCCCCACTGTGACTTAAGCTGTTGCCATCAAAACCAAATGCAGCTGTTAATAAACTTGTCTGTGTTGACAAACATTTAAAAGATGTGGAACAATCAAGAACTTGAACTATAATCTATATATATGTAGATTATATATGCTTCTCCTGCATATGTTAGTTAAGGCCTTTAACAGATTTATCTGATGTGTCTGTGTGCAATGCAAGCACTTGCTTCTCATCCCAGTCAGTCACTGACCACCACATAGCGCAAGTACGAAGAGTCTTGGAAAACAACATATGGGCTAGATTATACAGGAGATTATCTGAAGGGGGTTGAATGATGTTGTTTGGAGAAACATAGCTAAGTGTGTGGCAGCTGACTCTCTGTCCCCTTTTCTGCAAGCCAGCTGCTTAGCAAAACAAGTGATAACACCAAGTGCCTAGTTGTGGTGTTGGGCTGCACTGAAGATAACTTGAGTGCTTCTCTGAGGGGAAGATGGTGTCTGCTTTCCTAGCAACCCACCAGGTAGCCCTCAAGCATCTCAAACTTCTGGTTTGATCTGAGTATTGGAAAACCATTTTTCCATACATGGACTTTCAACAGGTAGAAACAGCACCTTGGGGATGTCAGCCCCAAAAACCAAAGACTTTTGTCCTGGAAGAATTTAAAGCAAATGCCTGAAAAGGTGGGGAGCAAAGAAAATTTTGTTGTGGCTTAAAAACCCCAAACACCCCAGTCACCATGGAGTAGAAATCTAAGTAGAATCCCATCTTTATTGCCTTAGCTGTACACCAGGAACATCTGGAAAAGGGGGCTGAACGTGTGCTGAGCCCTGAGCGAGAGTCAAGAAGAGCAAAGCATAGAGAAAACGGCTTTGAGTGGCTGGCAGAGTCTTGCTGCCAAATGAGTGCTGCATAGAAAGGATTGTTCTAAGTGACTTGCCTGGTGAGCCTCTGTGTAGCCAGCAGCTGGTGACTGTAGGAGAGAGATCACACTGTCTCAGTTTCTGGAGAGTGATTTGGAAGGGAGATACTGGAGGAGATGGCAACTGTTCTCTAGGTGCCTTCTCTGGTCGAACCTGGCTGAAATGATGAGATGGCACTGCTGCAATGCTCACCAGGCTGCCTGGGCAGTGCCTGCACTGTTTTCCCCGGAGATGAGGTACCCAGGCAGAAGCAAGCTGGGAGCAAATCCCATTGCGAAGGGGAGGGCGGCCGCAGCTATGGCAAAGCCGACTTCCTCTAACGGCGCAGAGCCACCTGACGGGCGCTCAGCCGCAAGGGGAGGGAGTCGGGCGTTCAGGGCTGCAGGGGGAGCTCTGTGCGCGTCCGGCTCTGCCTGTGTCCTGCAGCTGCTCGGCCATGGGCACTCGCCTGCGGCTTGCCGCGCTCGGGGGGACGGCGCTGGCCGTGGCGGGCGGCGCGGTCGTGGCGGCCTGGGCCTGGGCCCGCCTGCGGAGACGAGCAGCGCCGCTCGCCGCCCGCCCTGCCGCTGTCGTCGTCGCCGCCGCCGATCAGGTACCGGGACCGCGTCGGGGATGCAGGCGAGGCCGCTGGGTCGGGGGCCGCAAACGGAGTCACCCTGGGCTTTTCAGCGGGGTCACGCCGACCCCTCTTGCCTCGGTGCGACCTGGCCCCGCCGCGCCCCTCGCGTTTCACGGAAGCCCCGGAGGGCGGCTGTGCTTTAGGCCGGGGGAGGCGGCGGGGCCTGAGCCGGCGACGGGGCGGGGCGGATAGGCCGGGTCCGCTGTCTCCGCTGTTCTCCCGGGCTGCGGGTGGTCTCGCCGGGCGGGCTGGGGCTGCGGGTGTCCCTGGTTTCCCATCGCCCGACCTGCGCGGCGGCTGGCAGCTCTGCCTGCACCGACCCCCTCTTGACTGTGAGGTGGCTTTGGCTGTTTCTTCCAGACCACTTGTTATCACTCCTTTCCCCCCTCAGTCCGGCTTCACACAAGCCCCGGCTGCCTGGCTGAGTGTGCTGCCCCTCTCTTTGCAGGGTAGAGGACACAGCAAGCAGATACTGGTGCTGGGCCTGGATGGGGCTGGGAAGACCAGCGTTCTCCACTCCCTGGCAACTAACCATGTGAAGCGCAGTGTGGCTCCCACCGAGGGCTTCAATGCCATCTGCATCAACACTGAGGAGTCCCAGCTGGAATTCCTGGAGAGTGAGTGAGCGAGCCTGTGTTACTATGGAATGTAAAATAAGTTCCTATCCTGTGCTTCATGTTTTCCTTGTACCTGCTCTCTTTGGGGATTCTGCTTTCCCATCCTGCTTCTTGAAGGAGGTGAGGAAGTCTGTGTTCATTCAGTCCAGTCCTCTAGGGAGTTGTTCCTGGAGAGAGTAGGGCAACAAGGCTGATGGTGTGAAACCAGCTCAGGGTCCCCATTGAGTCTTGTGTTATGGTCCACAGCCATCATGTGTTGTACGTCTTTTTGATGCTTATGCCTGGCAAATGACAAGAATGGAGAAGGAATAAAAATAAAATGGTTAAAAGAAGAGAGGAGGAAATGAAAAGCTTTGTACCCTTTTTGTTCAAAAGCCTCCTTGTGGTGTTTTGTAGTCTTTAATGGCTTTTGAATGTCTGTAATTTTTTTTGCTAAACATTGTGATGTCCTTAGCACTGATTTTTGGGTATTGCCTGTGCCTGCAGAAAACATCTTCTGTGGTGGTTTCGGAGTGTCACAGCTGTTCTAGGTGCAGCTAGCTGACAGGGAAGGTAGAGGCTGTGAGGCTGTGGAGTGAGGTCAATCCCTGGTACAGAGAGGCTGCTATCCTAACCTCATCAGTGCCCACCTTCTGTGGAGGCAGAAGCTGCTCTTCCTGCTGTTTCTGCATTGTGCTGTACCAGTGCTCAACTGGCTTAGCTGGCAACTAGCCCATAGATACCTCCCTACCTTTGTCAGCAAGCCTAAAGGAGTTGTGCTGTTCCAAGGTAAGTCTTTGGGATGTGTGGGTGAGGCTGCCAAAGCAGAGTTTTATTCCCAATCCTACTGCCAGAGGAGTCTCTGGTGTGTCTTGGGGAAATCATCTTTCCAGAGATATTTTGTTTGTGCTCATCTCCTAGTAGGTAAGAGTTACCTGTGTTTCTATCTGGGAGATGCTTTGTGTAGCTGAGCCAAGAGAAACCCACAGTATCTCTGCTCCTGCCTGGGGATGGCCTAGGCCCAGCTCTGTGCACCCCACAGCAGAACCTTGTTGTTTCTGAGTCATCCTTCCCTCTTTGGTCCAGGTTGATAGTGACTGAGATGTGATGGCTGCGATCTCACCCATGGGAAATGAAATGTCTCAGGCCAGTTTCAGCCAGGTAAATCCATGCATGGCTCTCTAATCTGGTTACTTATCCAGTCTGTACCATTGCCTAGTCCAGGGGTTAGCAGCCTGTGCTGTGATCACATGGCACAAGATGATCAGCTGACAGCAGGGTTTTTATTTTGCTGTCTTAAACTGAAAACGTCTTTTTGTTTGTACCCTCAGGTGAGTGAGTGGTATCTTGCTTGTGCAAAGGATAGGAGCTCCAGGTTTCTGCTGAGTTCCTACTGGTTTATAGAAAAAACAAAATAACAAAAATCTTGTCTGTGAGGTTGCTGACCCCTGGGTTATGCTATGCATGAATGCACTTAACAGAGGGAACAGTGTTGAGCCCCCAAAATCAGTACAGAATCAGAGGCATCTATCCCAAGAACAATGTGTCAGTCAGCCTTTTGGCTTCTTTCCACAGTGGCAGAGTTGAGGTTCTGCCTGCAGATACACTGGGGCTCTTGAAGAAGAGGCAAGTAAGCCCTAGCAGAGACGTTGCTCCCTTTTCTGTGTTATTTAAATTACTGAATAGAAAGCAAAGTTGCTTTGAAACAGAGCAGCCACTAAGGGCAGTAAAAGGTGTCTGACTAGCAAACCAGTGTTGAAAAGAGCTCCTATGTAAGGCAGGAGACAATTAAGGGGAAGCCCAGATGAATTGCCTTGAAAACTTGCTACTTCTGGGAGACTTGCTAATGCTTTTTGAGTACCTCGCTGCTCTTGAGTAAGTGGTTCTGCAGTGTACCTAGGGGAAGACTCAGCTGAAGACACATCTGAAATATTTCTACTGCTATTAAATTCAACAAACTACCCAACTCTTTTTGTCCCTACATGGGAAGAACAGTCTCAAGCAACTTGCTGCATATTGTTTCACTATGGAACTGTTGTAAGGCTTGGTTTTGAAGGTAGACTTCTTTCTCTGTATGCAGGAGAGAAGAGCTTAGTTAGAAACGGATCCTTGACAAATGTGTCTCCCAGGAACAACCTGAAGTGTCTGCTGGGGCTTGATTTTTCTCTCTTTCTAAGCACCTCTGGTTATTGATGGTATGAAAGCTGTAGGAGTTTTGAACTAGATGCTAGTGTCATACAAATCTGATGAGAGAGTTCTCCCTACCTCAGTGCAAAATTTCTTTGGGAATTGTAGACCTGCTTTATCTTAAGGTAGAGATGGGCATGTAGAGATAGGTTATGTGAGGAGACTCTTGCATGGTGTTTATGGACACAGAACCTCCTTCTGCTCTTCTTCCTTACTTGAAATCAACACCCAGCAAGGCAGAAAGCAGCCATAAAAAAAACCCTGAACCCAGAATCCTCCCAAAATAAGAGCTTAAAATGGAAAAGTTGGTGTTTTTTTTGTTTGGTTGGGGTTTTTTTTGTTGGTTTTGTTTATTTTTTTTGTTTGGGTTGGTTTGTTGTTTTCTTCATAGAGCATATGTATATGCCTGCATGGGGCTTGACTGGGGAAAACAAAGCTATTTCCAGTCTCTCATACTGTAGCCCAAATACTTTGATTTTTTTGGTATCGCAAATACCTTGCGTTTTCAGCCCAGGGCCTGCTGTCTGGCACCTCTGGGAGCGGTGCTGCTTGGATTACTTGGTGAATCATGTGCTGTTGTCTTCTCTTCCAGTTGGGGGCGGTGAGTCTCTGCGTTCCTACTGGAAGATGTATCTCCCCAAAGTGCTGCTGTTAGTCTATGTTGTGGACTCGGCTGATCATGCCCGACTGCCTATGGCGAAACAGCTGCTTCATCAACTGATCCAGAACAACTCCACCCTGCCGGTGGTGGTTCTAGCCAACAAGCAGGTAAGAGTTCCCTGCTGCTAGCTGAGCTTGGGCTGGCAGCAGCTCTGAAAACAGCAACAAAGCCTTTCAAAGGAGGCTTCATGCCTTTGTGAAAGCTACGTTGCTGGGGGATGAGGGTCTTTCTGGGACACCTGTGGAGCTTGAAAGAAAAGCTGAGGTTGTGTTTTGGATCTTCAAGACGCAGGTCCTGTGCTCAGAGACAGTTTAATCAGAGCTGTGGGTGGACATGATGCTAAAAGCTAATTGCAGAGTTGGAATGTTTGAGAGCTACAAGGGAGACCCCAGTTTGACGTGAAGTTAGGTTTCGGTTCTGAATGTCTGTCTAGA
Organism: Dryobates pubescens; assembly: GCF_014839835.1. Classification (NCBI taxonomy): domain Eukaryota; kingdom Metazoa; phylum Chordata; class Aves; order Piciformes; family Picidae; genus Dryobates; species Dryobates pubescens. The sequence goes on from NC_071612.1 coordinate 46,479,558, forward strand.
AGTATCACCTAGCAGCAGCTGCAAATTTAAGCACCATTATTTGCCTTCAGATTGTCTGGTTGGTTGCTAAGGTTGCTGCTGAAGCATGAGAGGACAGCAGCTTTCCTCAGAAGGCAGTGCTGTTTCCTAAGATCTTTGTGAAAGTGTAAATGACTGGTGCTATACTTGGCATAGAACTGTGCCTTTGGTGCAGTCAGGTGATACCAGGGTTTGTAAGCCCAGATTTTCTTTTATGAGGGCTGTGTGCTAAATTTGTTCTGTGTTGTTACTTCCTAAATTTCTAGTAACTTAAGTATGTTATTAGTAGTCATTTATGTTACTCTTGAATGCAAGTGGAGGCTTTGGCTTCTTCAAATACAGGTGCTACTACTCAGTCTCTAGGTCCTGGAGTCAAAAACACTGATGGCTTGGGAGGTACGCAGGGAATGACTCTTGTAGGTTTGCCCTGTTCTTGTAACTCTGTGCTGGGTGCCCAGAGTCTTAGACCTGCAAGACTTTTTTCTGCCTGTTATCAATGGTCTGATGTTATTACCAGACTCACTGGAATTAGAAGAAACAGAACTGTATCCTTATTTCTTTGGGAAGAATTAGATTAAGGTTAAACTTTTTTTTTTCCCCCCTAAAGCATTTTAGGGCACGGCAACTTGATCTCACAGAAGGAGCATAAGAATAGTGTCCCCAGAGCCTTTGAGACCCCACCCCTCCCTGTACAAAGTCAGCAGCTCAAAGCAGGAATGGTTCTGCAACCTCTTGCAACTAACAAGCTTGTTCTGTTTTTGTGTATCAGGACCTTGAAGGAGCCTATTGCATCACCGATATCCACGATGCTCTGGCACTGTCTGATATTGGGGATGAGAGGAAGATGTTCTTGATTGGTACCCATGTGGCAGAAGATGGCTCTGAGATCTCCTCCAGTATGAAGGATGCCAAGGAGCTGATAGCACAGCTGGTTTTGGAATCACAGTGACAGCACTTTTCCTGCAATGTGGCACTGTTAGTTGAGGGAGAGGAGGTGTTAGTGTATGGTCAGTTTGCTCTGTGGCAACTGAAATGTAGAGGTATCTTTTCCTTGTGGGTGTGAAATTCCTCTGAAAATGATATGTAGCTGGTGAGAAAATCTAATTTATAGTGGTTTGAAAGTACATTTGAAAAGTAGTCTATTTTTTAGTGTATTTGTAGGGGAAAGTTAATCTCTTGGACAGCAGAGTTAAGGGGATATATAGCTTAGGTGGGTGGTGATAGCTTCTTGTCAGGTGGAAATCAGTCTTGTCAGGACTTTAGTGAACACAACTGTATCCAGTGAATTTAACCTGGCTTGATGTCTCAGGATTAAATGGAAATGTTTATTTCACGAGTTTTACAGAACGCTCTTAACAGTGTTGTTCTGTTAAAGATGAGACCTCACTTCTTGATGATGTCAGAAACCTGAGGTGCTGCTTGTGACTAGTATTTTTGACAGTGACAATTTTTGTTGTTGCTTTATCAGAGGCAGCTTTCCAGAGAGTGGCAAACTGACCTCTGGAAATTGGGTTTGTTACTGCTGCTTAAGTGGGTAAGAACAAGACAATGAAAGCAGTAAGACATTATTTCTGTGTCTACAGAGGAAAACCAAAACAGTGCAATTTAAACTAGTGAATGGAAGTATTTAAGCTGAATTAGCACCAAAGAAGGGAGATGCCCCCATCATGCTCAGCAGTTTATGTGGGTTTATTCCAGGTTGTCCTCCAGAAAGTAATCTTGCATGCGAAAAGAATGTTGTTTTTAAAGAGATGTCTATTAGCACAGCAGCAGGTGAGGAAGATGAGTTGCATCACCCTCCCAGTGTCTTTGTAATTACACTCCAACAATGTGATCCAGAAGCAGCGATGTGAAGGACCTGCTCTGTGGCCGCGGTCATTGTACGCAGCGTTGGGGGTTTTGTCCCTTGGAAAAGACACATAAAGCAGACGCTGTTACCCTGCCTGCCGTCCGGGCCTCATTTACTCGCACGGGGCGCGCTGCAGGAGGCCGCTTCGGGCAGCCGCTAGTTACGCGCATCTCGCCCGGCCGGGCTGCCTGCCTCTGGCAGGGGCCAGCCCTGCCACCCCGGGGTCCGGCAAGGAACGGCCTGGCAGGGAGCGTTGCCGTGGCGACAGGAGCGCGTGCCTTGGCGGCGGGCGGGCGGCGCGCCGGTGTGTGTGGAGGGGGCGGCGAAGCCGTTGCCCTGGCACCGCGGCGCCGAGAGGTTCCCCGAAATGGCGCCTGCCCTCCCCGTAGTGCCGGTGCGGTCACATCTCTGTCCCCTTCCTCTCTTTTAAAAGCCAGCGAGCTGGTTTGTTCGGCCCCAAAGTCCCAGTTTCATACAGCCACCGTTGCTCCGTGGCCCTTGAAACGTCTCTTTGAGGTTGCTGAAGGCAATGGCAACGGGTAGCTGCCCGAGCAAGATCTGCAGTGGCTGCAGGTGCTCCTCCCGGGAGGAGCACGCTGGTGAGGGGACGAGGTGCTGCATACCCGCAAGTGCACTGCTGTGCTGCTGCATCGGGAAGGTACCGGTGAAAACCAGTATAAGTGACTGCCAAGCGCTTGTATCCCAAAAAGATGCAAAAGGTTCATCTCATTTGTGCTCATTTTCCAATGAAGAGCAGGCAGCCCAGCCTGCAAGTGTTACTGAGGTTCTAAGTTCATCTCTGCTTCACTCTGGAGTTCCCTGTTGCTTGCCTGCATACTCGTGTGACCGGTAAGAAAACCTCCCAGCCCCGGCCTCCTGGCTGAGTGTCCAGGCCATGCCCCACATCTCTTTGGGAGGGCTTGGTCATGGATTTACACAGAGCAGCATGTTGATGTATTGAATGGCACTGTGATAAACAGAGGAAATGATGCCTGGGTTTGTCCTTCCTGCTTCTCTTGATAAAGAACATCTGACTGTCCTGCCCCTTCACAACAGAACCCTTTTCTTTACAAGGAGTTGATCTCAAAGGGAGTTGACACCCCACCCCCTCGCCCCCCCCTTAAGCAATGGGTCTGTGTGAGCTCAGCACAGGGGAGGTGTCTCTGTGTCCAGCTGCAGCAAGGCCTCTGCTGAGAAGCATGAATGGGATCAAATACAAAGGTTCTCCCGGGCCTATCCCTTTGTCAATGAAGTGGCTTAACTCCAACCTGCAGAGCTCCTGCAGGTGCATCCTGTGGGTGTGCCTGTCTAGTTTTTGCCATGATAAATGAGTAGAAAGTAATCTTTTGTAATTGGAAAAACCCAAACAACTTAATGCTTGTCAAGTAAGTTGAGTGACTTGATTTGGACATACATTCATACATCCTGATTCATTGCTTGGCTGGATAGTGATGCAAGCTTTGCATAGCAGTGTCCCAGCCAGTGGTGTGGGGCTACAGGGCCACGTATACTTTGTGCTAGATTTGGCTGTGACTATGTGGTGGATCCATGCCAGTGGTGGAGGAAAAGCAACAAGCCTGTCTGCAGGGAGAGGGTGCCACCTCTGCGATATAGCTAGGCTGAGGGGACACCTCCATGTGCTAATCCTTCACCTCCTTGCACCTTCACAAGGAGAAGCCTCTGAGGAGCTGCTTGACAATGAACAGCTGAAACTGGTTTTTTGGCTTACAAAATGATGGCTGACTTCCAGAACATGTCCCATCTTGAAGTGGTAGCAGGAGGCCAGTGTCCCACAGGCAGTTCCCTCAGTGGGAGCTGTGTATTTGCAGTGTTGTGACCCGTGGTTAGGAGCAAATGGGGAGATAAATCAGCAGTCATCTTACAGGGAGTGTTTGGTGAGGATGCTCTAAGAGCAGCCTGCCATTCCAAAGGTGTTTGTGGTGCTGAGCTCTCTGGCAAGCTTTTGGTAGGGCTCAACATCTCATTAGATGTATCAGCCCCATCAGAGAAACCACAGGTGTGTCTCCAAAGCAGAGACCGTTTTATGTCAGCAAATACCTCTTTCTTGGTGTCCTAGCTCCCCTCTAGGGTGGCACTACCTTATTACTGGGGATACTAAGCAGAGAAGCAGTGCCCCAAGTATGCACCTTCTGTGCCTTTTCCATGGCTGGCCACTTCCATGGCTGCCTGCATTGTATGGTGGTTTCCCAGCTGTGAGGAACACAGCAATCCCAGTGTGTGGTATGGGCTTGGTCCGTGACACCAGGGAGTTCTGCAACACACTTGTGACACTGGCATCATCTTGTTCTCTTCTTTGTGCTCCGGCTCACAAAGCACAAGCGCTTCCCGCCCACTGGGATTTTGGGCCTGGGACATTTGAGCAGCAGGAGCAAACAGCAGTGTCTGATCTTCCTGAAAGGTTTTGGTCTGATGAATAGTCAGTAAAAAACATTTCACTGCTGCTACTGGTGCACAGACCTGGCATATTCCTGTGTTTTCTTAGCTCCTAAGACCTCTGTACTAAACAGACTGAAACAAAATGATAAACAGAAAAACATGTCTTCACCTGTGATCCTAAAGCCATGTGGGAGCAATACTGTCTCCATGGTGCCTTTTTAGGAAACCACAAGGATGTTAATAACAGGTGTTTCTGTTCGTTTGGTCTTCTGTAGGCTAGGAGATCAGCTATCTTCTACCTTCTGGGGTTGCATGGCGTGTTACTAACCAGAAAAGTACCTTCCCCCACTCCCTGCCTTGTCCCAAAGGGACCCTGCAGTGTGGGCAGAATTGCACATTCATATCTCTGCAATCCAAGAGATAGCACAAAAATCTGTGGGCTGAGTTCACCAGATTAAATGGATGGAAAGTTACTTGGAGAGAGAGATCCCTTAAATGTGCTCATAAGGGATGCCTTGCAAAAGAATGGGTGTTGAAGAGTGTGTTATGGCTTGGAGGACAGCAGTAGCTTGTTTATCCTTTGTTGGTTTAACAGCGTGTTTGTATTTTGTGCAGTTTTGACAGGATTAAAAACCTTGCAAAACCCAAGAAAGCTGCTTGTGCACATGACCCCAGGTAAGGAGATGGCCGGATGCTCTTCGCTTAAGGGCTGGGGACTGATGGGGCCTAAACTGGTGGAGGCCCTTTGTCTTTGTTTTTGCTACTACTTTCCTCTCAAGAGCAGAAGTGGTGTGTGAAGAGCTCTCTTCAAGTTGCATTTTCATATTTTCAATCTGAAGACTGGGCTTGACCCAAGTCTTGCCTTAGATGCCCCATAGGGATGTTGTGGGACAGGATGGTGCTGTGGTACAATTAGGCTGGACCTCACTGGAGCTGCAGGCTGCTGTGCACTGCAGGACACAGTTCAGTTTTAGGAACAGAGTTGCTGTCTGTATTATAGGGTCAAGCTATGGCTTGACAAGACAGGGCAACAATCTCTTGAAAATGTCTTTTCTCTGCTGTCTGGATGGGTGTCACTGTACTTGAAAAAGGCTTCACAGGTCCATCATCCTGCTATTCCGTGTCCTGACTACTCCAGTATCCTCCCCCACCACAGCTTCTCTCTCAGTGGCGGATAAGCAACTCCAAATTTGCTTTGGACACAGAAGAGTAACCACTAACATGCTGTAAAACCTCACCCACTTTCCATGGCGCACCTTGACCCTGATTTTTTTTTTCTGTCATACCTGTGGTATAGTTAGGTGGTAATGGTGAGGCAAGAAAAATGCCATCATGAAACTGCCCCAGGCCTTTCAGAGATGTAATGAAATGACCCTTCCTGCACACCCACTGGTAACTGTAATACTAAATTCATCACTTGCAGTCTCTTTTCATTTTGAATTGACAACAACCACCTGGACAGAGTTAGGAAATTCGGTTCCAGAGACGATGAGGGATCAGGGGATCTCAACAGTGCTTTACATCTGCAGCAAGCCATAGGGACTGTGTGTGCCACGTTCTAGGCAGAGAAGGGTAAACCCCAGGAAGCACATTTCACACATGCATGGTTCTAAAATTTCATACCCTTGCTGTTATTGCTAGGCTTGTGTGGGGCAACCAAGAGACAATCTGGCCCCTCTCACGAGGTGCTGTGTCAGCTCGACTATTCCCAAGAACAGCAGCACTGGCCAAGCCCAAGAAAGATTTTAGCAAGAACCAGTGCAGGTCAGTGATGTGGTAGCTCATCCTGGGGCAGCTGAGGTAGCTCAGAGGATGCTCTCTAATCAGGGAATCCCCCTGGCTCCCTGGGGAAGGGGAGATGCTATCTCCTTTCATGCTACTGCTGCTCCACAGGGAGTTCCATGCCACTGAGACCCACCAGGCTGTACTGGTGCTTGGAACAGGCCATCTGTAGCAGAGATGGCTGTGGGAGGGCCTTTTGCAACATGTGGTGGTTGTTGTTCTGATAAGAGCTCTGGGTTTGGATCAGCTGCCATAGGAGTCAGTCTTGATCTCAGTATGTAAGCATGTGGGACTGTGTTCCTCTGATGTGACCAAAAAACCCCACCTAACAGCTTTGTTTGGGAAACAGAGACATCATGTACATGCATGCTTTGACAGAAACATGTATGTGTCACATCTGTGCATACAGAAGGACTGTCTGTCCCTAGGGTTTTCCCTGTCTGTAATGGGAATACTGATGCTGATGCTGTGATGCTGATGCGGTAATGCTGATGCAGCCCAGCCAAGCACCTTGACACAATTAGTGGTCCCCTGCATCCTCTTGGAACCTGGCCTAAATCTTGAGGATGAAGGTTAGGACGTGCTACGAACAGAAAAATCTTGCAGCATCCTGCTGGCTGGAAAGAATCCAAGTCTCTTGCCTTGAGTTAAAACTCTGCTATCACAACATGGTGGAAAAACTAGCCTGTATTTGGGAATAGGAGTGAAAAATTACGTAAAAAATGTAAACGTCAGTGGCATTGGATGCTGCTGCATTACTTGATGCAACTCATCTGTAGCTCTGTGGGAGGGGTTGAAGCTTCTTCATAGCCAGGATGGTGTTTGCTTGTCTGTACTAAGTCCTAGCAATAAGAATGGAGATGAAACAGTCTTGCCCTCTTGGCTTTCCTCTTCCTGAAGGGATGTCAAGACAACACATTTATTGTTTTTTCTCCTCTGCTACTGTCATCTGTTCAGAGGCTCTCATTCTCCTGAGACCTTCTGCCTCTGACTAACAGTATCTATCAGACAGCTCTTTTTGCCTTTCTGCTCATCCCTGCTCATCCTTTCCCTGGTGATGACAGGCATCTTCCAACAGTTGTGGCTGATGGGAAGCTAGATGAATGTGCGCTAGGGGTGATCCTAGGACGAAAGGATCTGTGAGAGCACAAGGTGATATTAAGCCATGGAGACAAAGAGATTGCTAAATTGGCAGAGTTGAACAACAGAGGTGCTGCCAAGATTATGTTGTGGAGTGGCTTCTTGAAATGGTGAATTTGAAAACAATGCACAAAGCATGCTTAAAAGAGGACTCTGCATATATAAATGTAATTTACTTTTAAAGTCAGGACATCTCAAGTATAAATGCCCACTTGTTCGTGGCTTTTCCCGGTGCACTGATGTCAGCTTTTGTACATGCAGCAGACATGGATGTTTAACTGGACTTAGCAGACCATCTGCCAGGATCACATTCTCTGTCATTTGCCTTTTACTAACTCCTTTGTCCTGTTCCTTAAGACCCCTCTTTGTGTACAGCTGTGGACGGGAATCAACGATCTGGGAGCGGCCCCCAGTAGCGGATTTTGGCTTCCTTTCTGATCGGCTGCGGAAGTTGTCTGAACCTAAAAAATGCCAAGCTGCTTACCTGCAGCAAAGGTGAGAGCCCAAAAAGTCTGTAGGGTGCTCCAGGTAGGGTCTTGGGTCCTATAGCATCCTATAACAGCTTTAAAGTCATAAATACAGCAACAGAAGATGGAGATAACAGGGTGTAAAATGCAAAGCAGGAACTCTGCATAGGGAATAGGATCTCTGAATTCTCTTACTGGTTTAGTAGGTTCTACTCTAGAAATGGCCACAAGACAAGGCTGCCTTTTACTGCAACAAACATAAGTCTTAAACATCCCAGCTGCAGCCTGGTTTAACCAGTGGGTGGGGATATCTGAGTAATGGTACCACAACTCCCTGCTTCCAGACCTCGCCAATCCCCTGAGTGGCTCGTGTCACCAGCTGCACGGGGGTATAAGGCCTCCCCACGGATCCTGGAGCTTGCTCTGCCTAAGGTGCTGCACCCAGAGTTCCTGCCAGCCAGAGAGGTGAGGAGGTGGTTGAGTAAGATTTGGAGGAGACAGTGATGCAGCAAACTGTCTGGAGTTTTTGCACCCTGTTTCCTGCCCCTTGATGTGCCCAGTGTATGCAATGAAGAGAAGCTATCTGGTTCTGCTGGAGTTCATGGTACTGAGAGAAACTGCTTTTTCAGAGCAAGAGGCTGTCTTTGGAGATCTTTCTGCTGAGAGGCAGAAAACAGTCAGACTGCAGCAGCCTAGAATAGCAAGAGAGCCAAGGGGAGCATCTGGGCTGCATCCCTTGATAAAGCACCCTGGGAAAGTGGAGAAACCTGATGGGAATGACATGTTTAGCTCCTAGGGAGTATAGTCATGTTTGTAGTTGGGCAGCTGTGCTCCTATTTATGTATCCAGGGAGCATGAGTCTGCAGACACCATGTATATTTTAACAGTGTTTTACCAGAAGCCTAATGTAGTGGTGAATTTGTTAATCTGTTCCTTTTAGGCAGGTTCTTGCATTGGCTGAGGTGAAAGGGCTTGGGGCAATCTCAGATTGCTCTCATTTCTGTGGCAAAAGTGAGGTTTTCTGGCTGCGGTCTCTGGGCTGGGCAATAAGGGAGGCTGTGCTGGAGCAAGCCTTGGCATCAGTCACCCTGTGAAAAATAGGGGAAGAAGTCCTAGGCAGGAGCAGTAACCACTTTTGCTGTAGGAATGCAGTTAACTGCACCAACATTTTTACTCAAATCTGAACATCCTTGATTAGCAGGGAGATTATTTGATTCAGCCAGGAATATGAATATGAAAACACTACTCTGCACTTTTACTTTGCTACATAGGCTCTCATTATAGACATTTATCTCCTGGCTGAGTGGGTGACAACTGGGCAAAAAAATAATATTGGCTAGGATCTACCCCAATAGCATCAAAATTATCTTATAGGACAGGTGAAAAAAAACCAAACAGGTGCTGGGAAACGTGACCATGTATGCAGAGGAAGGATGCTGGGGGCTCACCCCTTTGAGGGGGAGTGTGTCCCTGTGGGCTGCTGTGGTTGAGTTCTGTGTCTGGACATCTCTTCCCCCGTTCTGAACCCATGCAGGTGCCAACACAGGTTACAAATGCTGCAGCCTTAGCCAAAGCATCCTCACGTTTACGGCTTCTTGCAAAGCCCCGGGTCAGGGAGGTGAACTGCTGCTATGAGAACATCTGTCCTGAATCTGTCATTCGTCCGGTAAGGCAGCATCACCCAGGACCACACCGTGGTAGGGCTGTCAGGACACAGGTGCTCAGTTGGTGGTGTCTCTGTTCATGGCAGCCCTGAATGTGCTGCTGTCTGTGGAGCTGGTGTAGCTGCTTCCTGGGTTGCAGACCAGCACTTGTCTTCCTTTTGGAGCATGCACTGACTCCCAGCAGATATCCCCAGAGAAGAGCAGACCCATGCCTAGCCTTCAACTATGGGCATGGGGAGAGAGTGACAAGTATCTAATTGGTATCTCCAGTGCTGGGGGATGTGTTAGAGAAAGGGCTATGGATAAGATGAGGCTGGGAGGCAGGTTATGTGACTGGCCACACAATGATTTCTCCTTCCACAGCTTGTGTGGTGCCTGATATGGCTGTGGACAGGATTGTGTCCCATCTGTGTGAGGTCAGTGACTGTGAGCCTGGATACACTAAGTTGCAGGGTAGTCATCCTTGAATGCCAAGAGAACCTGTGAGGATCTTCACATTTTTCCACAGGTTTCCAAGTTTTCTCTGGAGGCAATTGCAAGTCCTCGGATCCTGGAGCTGGCTAGGGCAAAAGGATTGCATCCTAACTACGTGCCCCTGCGGGATGTTGAGTGGCCAGTGACAAAGGCTGCAAAGCATGCAGTGGCCACACCAAGGCTGGTGGAGCTGGCCCAGCCTTGCAAAAGGTAGGTGCTACTTTCCTGCTACAGGGAAATGATCACCGGCAGCCCAGTTGATGCATGTGTGGCACCTTGCTAATTAGCATTTGGCCAGTGTGATTAAGTCACTGCTCATCCACTTCCAAATGCATAAACTGTATATGGCTGAATGTACTAATTCTGCACGGATTATGTGTTGCCCAGCATGCCAGTGGCCTCATCCTGAGCTGTGTGAAGTGCTGGGTAGGATGTTTACAGAGACTAAGGGCATGCCTGGCCATGGTGGCTGTGGCAGCTTCAGTGAGAGATGATCAATCCATCTCACTAGCATCCTGGTGACAGCAGTGGAGACATGACTGCTTTTGTCCTTCCTTGAGAGTGAAGAGCAGGGTTCAGGTGGAGGTGTGTCAGCTGGCAGGCAGTTTTGAGAATTGGCCCTGCTCCAATCAGAAACGACCAACACTGTCCTCACTTCCCTAGGCCTTCTATGAGCTCAGCTCAGTTCAACCCAGATGCATTCACAGTGAAGGAGGCTGCTAAGAAGGCAACTTGTTCTGCTCGGATCCAAGAGCTGGCTCGTCCAATACAGCGCTGATCTCCCTAAGAAACACAACCTGCTGCTTGTGCCAGCTGTCTCCATCACTCCTTGGAACATCACCCTTTTTGAGCTGTGCTGGAAAACCTATTTGAACATGGTGCAGAGGCAGCACCCAGCAGGAACATTTTCTTATGAGCAGCCACTTTTACTGGGCTTATCAAGGGAGTTAAATAAAATGGTTGTTCCTTGAACAAAATAGTCACCAGGGGAAATGAACAGAATTTGGCTTAATGTGGGAAGCCTTGGGTTATATCTCGAGTTTATCACTCTGCTTATTTTTTGCTGTGATAGTTAAGCAATGAAACAACTGCTGGAGGAAGACACCACAGGAACTGTTCTTACTCATAAGTAAGTGTGGAGAACCAAAGCCAATGACATGCAGTAGATTGATGTAACACAGCACCTGACCTCGGGTTTCAAAATCTTTGCTGAAGTTTAGTTATGTGCTTGTGACAGAAGCAGAAGCATGAAAGGCTGCAAAATTTCAGATTCATGACTGAGTTGATAAGGTGCAAAGCTTTAGTAATGCTTTATTAAGGTGCAAACTGTAGAAATGCTGGGGTGGCATGTGCGTTGGAATTGGGCTTGGATTTGTGGCCCATTTTCTGAAGTGCCTGGAGAACGGGCAGATCCAGCCTTTCGCTTTGCAGGCATCTTTGGTACAAGTTATAGAGCCTGTGTGGCTCAGATACTTAGTTGTGTGACCCTGGGCAAAATAATAGTGCTCTGCATTGTGGTTTTTGGAGCCTAACTCAAAAAAGCACAGTTCCCCTCAGTCTAAGGAAGAAGGCATATTGCAAAGACCTTAGTCTTGAAGAAAATATATTGGTGCCAGACTCTGCAGGGCAAACTCAGCTCCAGGCAGGTCTTGGGGTGAATCAGTTTGGCAACTGAATTGCAGGAGAATGGCACAGCTTGTGTGGGACGTGGCACAGGGAGATTGCTTTTATCTGATTCCTAGGAGTTCAGTGTGCTTTGCACTGGCAGCCTGGCCACTGGTGAAGATAGTGAGGCCAGAGAAATACTCTGCAGCAAGGGACAAAAGCCATAAATGAAAGCATGTGGCAGTTTCAGTGCCAAGGTATCTTAATCTTCCCTGTGTTAAGCTGATTCTCCTTCCAAAGGAGTAGAAGCAGGTGACCACAAATCAGAAGAGGATTAATCAGAGGATTCACTAATTGATTCAGTAATCCACTAAGAAGGGGATTTTTGAACCCTTTTGAACAAGGTTAGGCCACTGGACAATGGGTTTGATTATTTGCTAGCTTAGGCATTGTCCTGTACCAGAATGGATGAGAGCCTGGGTTTTGTGCACGAGCCCCAGTGCAAGTGCATCCCTCAGGATTGAGAATGGCCAAGGCGGCAGCTGAGGTCTGACCCCGCTCACTGCAGAGAAACCCCAGAACCATCATCCTTTGCCAGCCTGGGGGGTATGCACCAGGGCTGTGTGAGCTGCCATGGATGGACCCATGGATGCCCTAGAAAAGGAAGGTTGCCTCTGTGTGTGGGCTATGCCTGTGGTGAGAGGGAAAACCCATGATGCCCACTAATATGACCTTTGAGAAGTGTTGCTCTTCTGGAGGAAGGAGTCTGCCTCCTGCCATCAAGGCAGGAAGCACAAGCAGGACCGTAACACAGTTCCTCTCATCAAAAAACTTTGGTTTTTATTAATCCATTGGGGAAAAAGAAAAGGCCAGTTCTTTCTTGTAACAGAAATGTGAGAAGTGCATTCAAGGGGAGCTTGGCTTGGTGTAATTATGGTGTAGGCACTTGGTTTGCCCATATCCAGAGCAGACAGTCTCGAACTAACCATGATCACCTGAACAGTACGTCCTGTTTTCCAGGTGACCTCCTCTCTGGATGATCTGTATGCTAAAGCTAGTACATGTACTTTGCCTCTGGCTAGCACAAGGAAAACAAAACTTTTCTCCTCCTTTCTACCTTTAAACCTTTCATGGCAGCTTTTCTGCAAGCCTGGAACAAGGGCATGAGACTGCCTTGCCCTGTGTAACCACTGTTAAGGGATGGGAGTCACTAGGTCGGTTCTGCAGCCATCAGAAGCTGTATACACACATAGACAATATTTTTTTCCTGGTTATATACATTTTAAATAAAACATGTTAAATAGCAGGGTATTACTTTGTATCTCAAAACCTATTGCAACAAAAGAACCCCAAGGAAATGCACTCTGAAGAGCTTCATCATCATTTATAGCAGGCAGGGGGATCGGAGCAGCATCCTCTAGTCCCTGACAGACCCACTTTCTGAGGGCAGCCCTTCAGACTTCCTCCACTCTGCCAGGCGCTGCATGAACCATCTCTGGGGAAAAAAACACACACAAGAAACTGAGTGCACTGGGCTGAGCAAACACTCCAAATACCCTTACTAAAGGTGCAGATGTGGTCATTATGTGGGGCCTCCTAATGGAAACTCGTGGTGCAGCCATCTTGTAGCAAGGCACTGCACTGCTCCCAGGCAGTGCCAGCTGCAGAACAGCTGTTCTTGACCAGTCTTGTTACCTGTGCACCTCTTTCAAAGTGATTTTTCTTGCTCACTTCAGACCTTGACAGCACGGGTGAGTCCTCATTTTATTGCTGTGAGTCTGGATTTTTCTTGCAAACAGAGAGGTTGGCTAAGAGGCTGCAAGATTATGTCTGTTTAGATGGCTAGAGCAGTGAAACAATTGCTGCACATCAAAAATTATAGGAATCAAAAGCTGACCTGCTTCAGAAAGGATGGGAGGGACAACACAGTGGCTCTCAACAAATTCAAGTACAAATGGATTTTAGAAATGCATTAAAAATTACCTTAGTCTTCAGCATGTCTAAGATAAGTCTCAGAGCTGCAGGTGCCACTTCACAGCTGCAGTGTCAAAGGTTAGGTAAAATGCATCTGGATAAAGCCTCACTCCCTCTGTAAGAAGAGAGCTCTAACTCATCTGTGCCGGAAGCACAGCTCGGCCTTTTGTTTGGGAATGTGCCTTTGATTTGCTTTGTTGCTGCTCATTTTGTTGCTATATTTGTTCATGGCTATTTGTGAAGCTATTGTGGTCCATAATGGTCTAAGTACGATGCTCTCTGCAAGTCACTCCTGCACTAGCACAGTCTTGGACCACATCCAGTCACATGATTGCCTGCTTAGCCTCCTCCCCAGAATTTTGCTTCCTGTCCTAAACCATCATCTCCTGTTGACTCAGGACATCTTTGCATCTCATTTTTACTTTTTTTTTTTTTTTTTTTAATATGAAAGTGGCTGCTCTGTCTAGCCTATAAAGCACTCCAGATGTCAGGAGCAATGATTCTCTGTTGCATGCAATACAGGCACTTTGCAGCACATCATCCCAGCTCAATCCTGTCCCTAACATGACCTTCATCTCCAGATCTCTAGGAGCCCCCTGGACTCATGGAAAAAGATAGCTATCAGGCAAGAATTTAAGACATCACCAGAGGTGGCCTGTGTTTATAAATTGGTTTAGGAAAAAAAGAAAAAGAGCAGTGTCATTTCTATGAAGGTGGAGTTATTTCAAGGGTATTGTCTCCTTAGTGCCTCAAACAAGCAGTAGACCCTACCTGTCACCAAAGCACAGTAGAGGAAGGCTCTCCTTTTCCACTTGACTGTCTGTGCAGTGGATGTTATACCAGCATCCTTTCCTGAAACAAGCTGAGTGCTGGCATTGCCTTTTTGGCGCTCTTATATCCCTTTGGCCTTGTCACTGAAAGCCAGGCTTGGCAGCTCTTTGGAAACTGCTGCTAACTTTTCAGAGGGTTGGATTTCTTTTTTATACTCAAAGTTGCTATGGGTCTAGCAGCTTCTAAAACACCTGCATCCAAAATGGCTGCACCACAACTTGAAGGAATTAGGAAGGAGTTGTTTGCTTCTGAGTCCAGTGTAGCCTGCAGGTAGCCTGATGGACCACAGGTCTTGATGGAAGGCTCTGACAGTGGCAGCCTGTCCTGTGGAGGGATACTTGGAGGCCTCTTTATCTCCTGGAGGTGCTGACAGACTTGCCTGTTGTCTGGGCTTGGGGATGCTGAGGCAGCTAATTGGAATGAGGGGGAGTGTGTGCAGACTGTACATGTCCCACCACACATCCTGCAGGAGTTGTGTCTATCCTGTATCTGTTTTAGAATGGCTGCGGTTTCTTCAGACCACAAAGCCTGTAGTGGTTTGGACAGCTGAAACTATCAGGAACGGGTTGGAAGGGCAGCATGCATGCGTTTTATATTCAGGGCTTCCCAGCCAGCCACTCTCAGGCTGTGCCCTTGTTCTGGCTGCACAAAACACTAGCCTGATCTCCAAGCCTGGGCTGGGACTGGGGCTCCAGGGCAGAGGGAGTGCAAGGATCCCTGTGGGGCACTGAGCTACTGGGCAGGAAATCATGGCTGTGGGACAAAGGGGCTACAATTACAGAGGAAGGGGCTTTGAGGATGGAGGGGCAGGAACATGTGGGGTGCAGGGAGATGCAGTGGTGCAGCAGAGCTCTCTGAGTACAGTGTAGGGTCGGGGGTGCACTGGGGGCTGCACAGGAGACAGTAGGGTACAATATGTATGTGGGGCAAGGAGCGCAAGAAGGGAGCATAGAGGACACAGATGAGTGGCAAGTACAGTAGGAAGTATGTGGAGGGACAGAAGGGTGCAGGGAGTAGTATGATAGAGAGCTGGGGACAGGCAGGAAATGTGTGGGGAGCATGTGGGGCGCAGAGACATGCAGGAGGAGCAGGGTTCATGCCAAGACCAGGGTTGCATGCTTACCAGAGTCTGCTCCTCAGAAAGCCCGGTCTCAGCTGCAATGAGGCACAGCATGGTGGGGTCAGGATGCTTGTTCACCTTGCAGAAGTTGTACTCCAGGATCTCCAGCTGCTCCTCAGTGGGAGTCACTGACTTCTCCGTGGCCATCTCCTCCTGGGGCAAGGCTATGGGGCCAAGCACTGCAGAAAGGGGCTGGTGTCATTGCCCAAGCTGGGAGTGGCCAGTGGGGCCACACCTGCAGAGTCCGAGATTCACCGTCCCCGTACCCAACAGCTTCCCCCTCCCCAGTGGCCTCTGTCTGCAGTAGGGTGCAATTCCCTTCCCAATGGCGTGCTAGGGATCTCAGCTAGGAACCCCAGCCCCCCAGCAACTCTTGCTTTAGTTTCAGCACTGTGGCAACTGCACCGCAGCGGCACCCAGCTGAGCTGTCTCACCATCCTTAGCTGGCAGGAAACTGCAGCCTGTTCTCTGTCCCAGCACTCCCCTAGTGCAGTATTTATAGCCAGTCTGAGTCCCGTGGGGACGATTCCTGTTTACAACCGTATTTAGGCTTGGGCGTCGCTTGGGAGTGATGTCACAGCAACGGGCATGTTCAGGGGGTTAATTTTAAAATGTTTATTAAAAACCAATATTTATCCTCTACATAAGAGGGCAGTATCTTATATTCAGATGTTTTGTTTTATTTTATCTTCTCTCCAGTGACCAGGCAAATTTGTGCAGGGTAGTCACAAACCAGAGGATGCAGGGTCTTTTGGGAGCATGGGCTTGGACCCAGCAATCACTCAGTTTTCCCTCCTGATCAGTTTCCTGGTCCTCCTCTCAGCACCATGGCCAGACATCACACATGAGCAGATGAGATGCTTTGTTTTTACTGATATTTAATGGTGCCTTTCATGGGCATAGACATTCGTTTGTGTTATTGCTGAACTGTTTGTCTGGGTTTTGGTGTATAACCTAAGAGTCAGTCCTCAGAGGACTGTACCCCATGCTTGTTGTTGCCCAAGCACTCACTGCCTTTGGCTATGGTCAGTGCCAGTTGCTCTGCAATGGCAGAGGCATAGAGCCCACATTCTCTTCAGAGTAACATTTGTGCTTTGCACAAATCTCTACAGACCGGGCACAAAAGCACAAGCAAAACAGCTACTAACACCTTGGGTATGAGAGGTCTCACACCTCTCTTCTGCAGGGCTCCATGTTTTCTCCCATATGGCAAAGGGTCAAGCCTGTCAGTTCAGCCTAGCAAAACACAAGGTGTTGCCCCACAAAGCATGCAGAAGTCCCTTGACACTGAATCATTTTGGTGTTTCTGAAACCTATCTGTGGGGTGTTGGTGGGGGAGGAGCTCGATGCAAAAATGTGGCCTTTCTTGATCTGCCCTCTTGCTGTCCGAGTTGCCCGGCCCGTTTCTGTTGGGTTAGGCTGGTTGGTGTTGCTGTCTCTCTAGTGCTGCCAGGAGCCCTTGGCCTGCACTGGAACTCCTCTGTTCTGTCTGCTGCAGACCTGCCCTGCCCCAATTCTGCAGTCCAACTTCTTCCCTTTGTCTCTGGGATGTAACCCAGGCACCTCTATCATGCTACACCCCTACTGCATTGCTTTAAACCCAAATGCTTTCCTGGTTAACAAGTAACTTGTTTTAACCCACTTGGTGCCCTCGGGTGTACTGAATGCCCTAGGGCTCTCACTTTCTGACATCACTGCAGGATGGGGCTCAGTTCAAAAATTGTCTTGCAGCTTACATAGAGCCAGCTCTCCTATTCATGAGAGAGCTGGAGAGATCCTCTTCGAGGATCCTCTTTGAGGATGCCACAAAAGGCAGAGACTGTTCTGTCTGCAGGAGGTGCTCTGTATAATGAAAGGATCCTTTGGCATTTGAGTAGGGGCTTATAAATAGACCAGGGCTGGTTGTGAAACAGCCCACTCTGCTTGAGTCACTTGGTAAAAACATATTGTAACACAGTGGTTGCATAAGGCTGGGGCACCTCTAAGTGTGATGGAGTGTGCTGGTGGTAGATGGCATCATTCACCACCCCTCAATGGACTGGGCAAAGGCCATTGTTAACTGTGGATTCTACTGGCCTTGTCTGCAGAGTGTTGTGGCCACGGGTATATGGCAGCAGCTGCCTGGACTTTCTTGTGGTCAGCTCCACTCATAGATGTCCATATAGGAAGGGGGTAAACAAAATTCAGTACCTCATGTGTGTGAGTTGTTGGGGGTCAGGTGAATGCAGTTCATCTGTCTTGGGCATTTGGAGACCTCTGGAAAAGTAGCAGGAGGGGAAGGAGATCCCCAGGACTTGAAGTGTTGCTCTCTAGCACTGTGGCTGCCAGGCTCTCCATGAAGTCAAAGGGCAGATAAGGCTAAGTTCAGGCCACAAGTCATTCCTCTCCTCCTTGATTAGCACTGCTTCTTCTAGAAAGCCTAGTCACCACAGGGCTCCTCATCACCTCTGGCTGATGCATCTAGCCTGGGCCACCAGCAGCAACATGTCCTGGCAATTCATAAATTATCATTTGCAGCCTGCTGCATTAATGTACCTTAACGTGTGTGCATTGATTTACATAGGGAATGCGTGCTTCAGAGTTAGTGTTTCATCTATACAGCTGTTTCTGATAATCTCTATGTTCCTGAGGCATTTCCCTGCAGGACATAGTATCTTCTACCTGCTGGCAGCTCAGGGTGCCACACCATGCAGGATGTGATGCCTGGTGGTTTTTCCTTGACTCCCCTCTATGCCTACTCTGGAGAGAGAACAGTTCCTACCTCTGAAGGCTCTGAGGTGGCTTTCAGAAAAATGTCAAACTCCTGTTGGTGGTCCTCAAGGGCTCTGCAGGTCTCCCCACATTGCTACCCTGTCCCTTGGAGGTTTTCAGAACTCATGCAGGCCTGTGCAGCATGTGGCACCCAGCACATAGAACTTCTTGGGTGCTAAAAGTTGGACATATATGATAGGACATGAGGGTACCAGGAATCTCTCAATATATGGTCCATTTCTCACCTATCTGCTATTTAAATGGAGCTCCATTTAAGCCCAGGTCTGAAGCCTGGCTTTCAGGCCACACAGAACCTCTCCCCCTGTGCAGAAGGATGATTTTCTTGCTTACATTTCCTTAAGGCTAGCAGGAATATGGAGACTCATAACTGTTTTTCTTAGCTGCTGAAAAGCACCACCGCTCACTGCTGTGGGGCTGTGGCTGTCATTCAGCTCTGTGAGCGGTCCCATGCTGACTTCTCTCTCTCTCTGTCTGGGCAGCACAGGGATGAGAGTTTGGTGGCTACTAACCCAGGTAGAAATGACAGTTTCAGATGTACTGCCACAATGAAACCACAGCACCGCTGACATTTGCTCTGTCCTATGTGTCAAGCTGAAGAGCCCTGGGGAAATCGTGCTTGGTTCTGACTAATTGTCTTGGGTTTAGGTGGAGCAATGTGAGAGCAGCCACCAGCTGAAGCCTGCAAGGGGTTCATGGGTTGCCTGGGATGTGCAGGCAGTACCTGGTGCCTTTAGTGTGGCTGATGGAGCATTTAAATACACCTCCAGAGCCATTTTGTCATGAGAGGACAAAAGGCAATGGCTGATGGGCACAAGTTACAGCAGAGAAAGTCTTAATAGATATTGTGGAAAAAAGTCTTCATAGTGCGTGGAGGGGCCCACCATGGGCACAAGGACCAGAGAAGCAGGAGCACTTCCATTATTTGTGATATCTAAATATTTGCTGGACAAGGCTCTGAGTAACCTGACCTAGATATGTGGTAGGAGCAGGGTGTGGAGAGAGACCTCCCTGCTCAATTCTATGGTGTCCTGTGGGTGCACCCAGCTCCCCAGAGATACCCTGGGGTTACTAGCAGAGCTTCCAGCAATGGCCTGAGACAGGAGAGGACATCCCCCTGTCTCTCAACATGCCTGCCCAGCACTGCTAGTGCAGTCCACATTTACTATCCTAGCAGAAAACATCTACTTTTCCAGAAAAAAACATGATCTCTGTTTGCTCAGCTTTGCTTTTTTGAACAGCAGACACAATAGCTGGCTGGCTGTGCAGCTTTCCAAGGATTTACTGCACCCAAAACCCCTGGAAAATGTTCTGAGCAGTAGCTCTTGCCCAACAGATGGGGCCTCATAGACCCTGCTGGGTTTCTTGACCCCATCCCAGGTGCTTTCCCCACTGTCAGGACTGGGGTGCAACTGGAGGTATCTGCATCTGGTTTTAGCTTGTTGCTATTTCCTGCCACTGCAGAGATCAAAATAGCAGTTCTCAATGCAAAAGAGCCCTCCTGTTCTCCTCTGCTCTGCTGCAGAGCCATGTCCTGTCCCCAGCTTTGCTTGACCTCCTGCTGTGGGGTGGTTGCGGATAAGATCAGCCAGCATGGTGCACAGGATAAGGTGGGACAGTGGCCTTAAAAATAAAACAGACCCAGCCATAAATAAGGAAAAGCCACCTGTCACGCATCCTGTAAACTACCCGTTCAGAGTTTCAAAAGCTAACATCGGATGTGAACAAGGAAACAAGAGCACTGCAGCTGCTGAAGCAGAGGCAGGTCCCTGTAGTACCCCCAGCCTGGGGTGCCTGCCTGCCTGAGTGTCCCTCTCCCTGTCCCAGGCATGAAGCTTTCCCACCGCAGCTCTGCTGGATGCTGCTCCAACCACTTTAGCATCAATAAACGCAGGTCAGCTCCTCCTTCCACTCCCCCCGCCATCCCCAACTGCAAAGCCACCCCAGCACCCCCAGCTCAACGCCTGCACTTACCTGTAGCTGGCCAGGGAGCAGAAGTGCGTAAAACACGAACCCCGCAGGTCCTTGGGTGATTGCTTAAATATCTGCGTGTGTGTGTGACAGGCGGGGACCTGAAAAACCTGCCGCGAATCGCAGGAGCTGCCGGGATCCACAGCCACTCTCTGGGCTGGTAATTCAGGTTTGGCACCCACTCTCCTTGGCAGGGCTCAACGCATGGTTGTAGGCGCTGCGGGGCTCTCCGGACGGGTGGCACAGGAGCCGTCGGGACTCGTCCCGCCACGCTCGGGGCTGGGGATGTATCCTGTCACCGCGTGCGGGGACCGCTGGGGCTCTTCCCTGCGGAGGTACAAGAAGGGTGAAGGCAGGATGCGAGGAACCTGCCCTCAGCTGTTCATCTTCACTCCAGCCCAGCCTGCCTGCTCCTCTGGAGGCCCTAGGGTCCCCAGTGCTGCCCTTTGGCCAGGCTGCCACCAGCTCCCCTGCCGTGGGGACCCGTTGCTCCTAGCTTTGCTGATGGAGTAGCAGCGGTCGCTGCTGTGCAGAGTTTGCTTCTCATCTCTCTTTAGCCCCTTGCAAATGATTTGTGCAAGCCTAAGGTTCCTGACTTTGTTGTCACCTTAGGCAGCCCTGTGATCCTGCAAGGCTGGATATAGGGGCAGGTCTGGGTCTTAGATCTGACCTGCTGCTGCAGTTCCAGTGGCACAGGGCAAGAGCCTGGCTGGGGACTGGATTGAGAGCAAAGCATCCTCTTCTGCCAAAGACTCTTCTCGATAAGTGCCCAGGAACTGCAATTCACAATAGGGTGGGGTGGGCTGGAAGCATTAGACAGCAGCTTCACAGGCATCTTGAGGGGTGGGGTGCAGTGGGGAGGAGCTGATTTTCTCTCAGCTTACAAATAGCTGGAAGGGGACGCTGGAAAATCAGAGGGGTTAGAGAAAGGACTCATAAGCAACTGACTATGGCTGAAATTATCTGCCCGAGCAAGAGGAAAACTGGCACTGAATGCAGAAAGCTGTTGAGCTGGCTGGAGCCAGAGCCAGAGACCTGCCTCTGGGGAGAAGTGGCTGGAGAAACCCAGGCAAGAAACCTGCCATATGTTTAGCAATGAGCCAAAACTGTCCTGAAATTTGAGTGGTTTTGTAATGTGGGGGAAAATGGACCAAGGCAGAGGGACTGCAAAGAGACCTGTGCCAATTTTCCTAGCAGGATGATGTTGATCAAGCAACAGTGCTTTTGCTACAAGGATAGCCTTAGTGCCTGATAAACCAAGTGATGCTCTTCAGTGGCTGCCAGAGGAGGTTTTTGGGAGAAGACTTGATTCTCCATGCCTTGGGGAAACACCTGGTTAAGGGGATATGTCCTGTTTCTCACTGCTGCTAAGCAACAAGAACATGGAAGAGGTGCCCAATGGAGTGGCTCCAGCAGCTGTGGCTGGGAAGATCAAGATGAGTTCAAGGCAGCTGGAACAGACCCTTACAGCAGGACACATCCCTGGATTTTGAACCTGTTGTGGAAGGTCCAGGCAGAGGCTGTGAACTGCATACTGCCATGTGCTTGAGGGAGCTCTGGTGGGTACTGCTACTTAGCTGCTCCGTGCCTATGTTCTGCTTTAGTACCTGCTCTTTGCCACCTTTGGAGACAGGACATATGGGAGGATACTCTGGCTCAGAAAGAGTTTCTTATGTTTGTACACTGTCTTTGATTTTCTTACATCCATGTGCCCCAAGCATTGCAAAATGTGAGTAATGTGGCCTGCAGGAACAGGATCAGCTTCTCTTCCCTTGTTTATTACTGTCAACAGCAAGAAAGTCTTTTATGTGGAAAAAAACTTTCTCCTGTAGCCTGTGAATGCAGCCCAGACTTGCACTGGGAGTGCTGGCAGTGATGTGTTTCAGGCTGAAACACGCCATTGAAATGGATTCAGAGGCACTGGGAGTCCTGCAGTGACAGTGTGAAAGTCACGTCACAAATCTGTCTGTGTTTACCTGGGAAGTGCTCATGTGTCCTGCAATCTTGTAGGCCACGTTTCTCTTCCTGAGAGAGGGTCAAAGTACTGCTGGAGTTTATGCCTCACCTGGTGTAAGTCGATTCTGGCCTCAGAAGAAAGATGTCCCTTTGTCAGAAGGGTTAGATTAAATTGAAACAAAATGCAGGGTTCATCCAGGTCCATAAGAGAGTGTTCCTCCCTACAGAGGAAGAAATTCAGCTGTTGGGATGTGCATGTGACAACTGTGGATGATACTGTGGCATTGCAGTGAGGAGCTGGCAGCTGCAGCCTACGTTCAGCATCCTACTCCTCCAGATTCTTCTTGCAGAGGCTTGAGTATCATCCAGGGGTTGCCCTCCGGCAACGTGTTGGCTTCAATTACTTTGTGGGGGGCATTTGACACATAGCTCATAACCATCCTGGCCCAAATGTTGTCCCTCTACTGCTGTATATAAACAGGGTGGAAAAAAAGATGGAGGGGGGCAAAGACTGTCAGAGAGCAAAACCTTCTCTTCTCTGAACACACCAATGCAAAGGAGAATCACAAAAGCTGTCTTCTGTTTTGTTTTCCAATTCTTTTTTTTTTCCCCTGATGTGTTGGAGTTTTCTGTCTACTAACCCCAAAAATGTGTCTGGAAACAAGGCTTTAGAATTTTTTTGGCTTCCATTCAGCTAGAAAAGAGTTTTCTAACCAGTCAGTACTGACTCACAGGACAAATCTCGCAGC
This sequence comes from Dryobates pubescens, assembly GCF_014839835.1. Classification (NCBI taxonomy): domain Eukaryota; kingdom Metazoa; phylum Chordata; class Aves; order Piciformes; family Picidae; genus Dryobates; species Dryobates pubescens. Next base: position 46,502,324 of record NC_071612.1, read on the forward strand.
TAATCAAATAAGATTTCTACCTGCAAAAGCCACTTGCCCCTGAACAGCATAAGAGATCAGCTGCTCTGCAGGGTGCAGCTATCAATTGCTTTTGTTGGATACCCCAAAATTTAAGAACTGGACTAATTTAAGAACTGGACTATATTGTTGATCTTTTGATCAGTTTTACCCTGGGAGAGAATCAACACTAGCTGCAGCCCAAGAGCCAGCAGCACACAGTACTTTCTCAGATCATGCCCCAGGCCATTAAAAGAGCAGGAGGTGGGCACAGGTAACTTGTTGCTGCCCTTGTTGCTGGAGCAAGGCTGCTTACTGCCCACTTGGGCTTAGCAACTGCCTCAGCTGCACTATCCTTCATACATTTTGCTTTTGCTTTAATGGGCAAGGTTCAGCCTGTCTTTCCACAGCATCAGATATGAATCAGATGTGATTTCCAATAAGATTCCTGCATTTTCCTTGTCTGTGGGATACAGCCATATGGATGGAAACTGTGGTGTTTTATTACTCCTTCAGTTGTTCCAAAAGTTCTCAGAGAAAAGTGTCATCTCATTGGTATTTCCATGTGCAATCTCTGCCTGGGGTACAGTCTTCCTCCCTCCTCTCCTTACTAACCAGATTGTTTTGAAGTGACTAAACCAGGCACTGATACGTGCAGTTCCTTGCCAGAAGGCTTTTCAGCAGTGCTGCCATTGCTTGTAAGCAGAGCATGCCCTAGCATGCGGAGAGAGCTGGCAGTGCATCTCACATGAGGGAGCTGCCCACTGTGCCCAGCCCAGGAAAACATGGGCATCAGCACTGGCGAGAAGCAGGGAAGAGGCTAGAGGAGACATGCCGATCTGCTCTCTGCTCCTAGAGTGCCAAAAGGATGTGAAGTGGAGCGAGTGCCCTTCTAGAGATTTGGATGGCCATATATTTTCTAGGGAACAAGTCAGGGAAGCAGGGGGCTGGAAAACACCTGCTGAAATCTGTCCTGGTCAGAAACTCTAGGCTGAAACTGCCAGCTTTCAGAAGTTCTGACTCATATACTTGTATACATGTCAATGAAGTGACTTTATTCCTCCCTAGAGCAGGGATAGACTCTACCAGACCACTAGCATACCACCATCATGACCCTCTCAGCTGCAGCAGGCATGCTGTCCCAAGGCCCTACCCTGAGGAAGACAAGGGGCCTTAGTGGGGTGAGCATGGGTGCAGACCAACCTGTAGCCCTGCCATTGGGGCCAGCAGCTTTCCTCAGCCTTCACTGTGAGGGACAAGGACCACATTTTCCCTTGTGCTGCACCAGGGTGGGCAGCCTATGGGTTCTGCTCACTGCAAGTGCCAGCGAGGGTGCCTCTGGTTTGGGAGGTGCCTGGCCCCTGTGCCTGCCTTGTGGCACTAGCAACATACAGCTGGCAGTGGTCCTTGTGGTTTCTGCTGAACCAGTTTGGGCAGGCGGTGTGGGGCCATGGTTGGCACCCGCTGAGAGCTGACCCAGACACTGCCAGCTGCTGAGGCACCACCAGAGGCCCTGGGACTCTGAGCAGGATGGTTATCTCCATGCAACACACACCACAGCCCCCAGAGCAGCTGCAGAGCTCCTGTGGCACTGGCAGATGACCAAGATGGCTTGCAGGGTGACAGTTAACAAGGAGGGGACATACAATAGACAATGACCCTATGCTCAGTCTGCCAGGTGTTGGGGAGCAGCTTCAGGGACCCTGTGTAATTCACTTATAAATATTTTTCCCTTTAGCAGCCTGGGTTTTATGGCTCTTGGAAACCTGGCACTGATATTCCTGAGTGCTAGTTGTCAACAATCTTTGTTGCACAGCTGGCCATGGGGACAGCTGGGTGAGCAAAACAGAGGTGCTCACAGCTGGCTCCCTCATTGCTCTGACAGCCTCAGGGAGTGGGTCATCCACAGCAGGACATCCCTTGCTTCTAGGAGCTTCCCAGTGTAGTTACTCTGCTGTCAAAAGGTCAGCATGACTGATAGAGAGGCCCTAGGCTGGAGGAAGATACTCCTTGCCATCTCTTTCAAGTTCGAGTGTTCAGGATGGGGGTACTTTCCAGGAAGGAGCAGTGGCAGCTCCAGTGGCAAGTGCCAGAGAGTGCTCAATCCATGGGAGAGCCGAGCAGGCTCAAACAAGCACACACACCCTTACAAACTTGAGCTAAAGAAGCTGTACCTGCACCATGGCTTAAGGAAGTCCCACTTGCCTGTGGCATGTGTTTTCACTCCTTGTCCTGCTGGAGGGAAGTGGTTTCAGGGACACAAAGAGGCTAAGGGTGCCATTTCCCATCCGCAATGAGGTCAGGTCCTGGGGGCTTGCTGCCAATGCTGTTTGAAGCTGTTAGAAGCAGAAGGAGGACTTCTGGTGTTGGCAAGGGATTGCCTCCCCAGATCTTTACGTTGGCTGATCCAGGCAGACAATTGAGGGGGGTGTTGGTCTCTTTTCCTAAGTAGCAAGTGACAGGACAAGAAAAAATGGCCTCAAGTTGCACCAGGGAAGATCGGCCATCAGGAAATATTTCTTCACCGAAAGGGCTGTTAATCATCAGGACAGGCTGCCTGGGGAAGTGGTAGAGTCAACATCCTGGGAGGTCTTTAGAAGACTGTAGACATGGTGCTTAGGGACATGGTTTAGTGGTGGAATTGGCAATATTAGGTTTATGGTTGAACTTGATGGTCTTTAAGGTCTTTTGTAGCCTAAATGGTTCTATGATTCTTACAAGATAAACTTAATCATTGATGTGACTTCCTATTCACAATAATTTCATCACCATTGTCCATTCTAGTTTTATTTATGTTTCCTAGCATAAGTTTAGGGAAGACAGGAACATTGTGGGGCAAACATTTCCATAAATTTACATAACACTACTTACTCCATGGGAAAAATGCAAACAACCACCACCAACAGCAAAACACCCCAAACCATAACAACCAACCCCAAAAAACAACAACAAAAAAAACAAACCAGAAAGTCCCTGAATCCCATGTAAATCTAAAACTGATTATTTAGAAATTCACAGAGAGAAACAAGCTACTTGGAGTTTCCCAGTGCTTACCAGAAGGCAACAGCAGCAGATAGCTATTGCAGAGAAGGCCCAGGCTTCATAAAGGACCTACTCCCTAACTTCTGCAGATGCTCTTCAGAGACAAAGAGAGAAGGCTTGCTTCAGGTGTCCACTTATGGACATCTGAAGCTTGCTGGGTATGCAAGATATTTGAGGGGGACTGGCAGATAAGGAAGGGACTTTGAGGAAGCCCAGGACCTTCCACGGAAGCAGCCAGAGGCTTGCACTGGACTTTCACTAGACAAGTTCAACATCTCAGTTCCAGCTCTATTCTCTGCTCCAGAGAGCCTCATGGTAGGATTTCACAGCCTCTTTGCCTCTGTCACTGGGGAAGCTGGAACAGACCGGCTGAAGTAGGAACAGTTTCAGGTCAACTCTAAAAACTTTTGCATCTAATGTCAGGAAGAAGTGTTCACATCTGTGAAATAATCCAAGTGTTCCAGAATCTTATCTAACTTCTCACCTGTTGACAACCCCCACTTAATTTAAAAAAGAGACTCAGTCACAGAGGAAAATGACTTTTTTTTTCTGAAGCGGTGTAGTTCTGAATGCTCTGTTCAGTGACTTATGCTGTGTCTATAAACATTTAGTAACTACTATGTGACCAGCTGGAAAACTGTAAAGCTAAGACAAAACCCAATACAATCCTATGCAAGGCAATGAATGCTACAGGTCCATCGAGAAGACATCTACCTGTGGAATAAGATTTTCACAAAATGGTGTGCTCTAGAGTCTCTTGCAGCAAACCTACTTGGATTCAATGATCAGGGAAGAAAGCAAGTCTAGTTTGCCAAGTAAATGAGATTTGCTGTGTCTCAATGACACTAATTATGCAGCTTCTAACAGAAGGCGAATGCAATGTATACAAACGGCAATTACTAATGAAAAGCCTTTTCCGGTACTGCTGCCCAGAGCACAAAACCATCTTTAAAACAAAAGCTGCCACCTAGTGAGCAAGGTGGAAATGCGCAAGTTCAATAAGTTAAAATATTCTCCAACCGTCTGAGCGGAGTCAAAAAGAGATCCTTTCATATCTTGTTTCACAATCATGCCTTTAAGCTGCTATAACCCCTTGATCGCCTCGTGCAGATGTGATAAACTAACGAGAACGCTTAGCATAAGGTTTGTTGATGTCTAAAGTTTACGGTGGCATCCTCTGTGTTACTGATTTTAGCTAGCTTGTAGATGCTACACTGTACTCTGAGCAATCTGAGTAGTCAAAGTGTGGATTTTAATGCTTCTGATAAATCAGACATAGTGGTCACCAAACACTGGTGAGTAGTCCCATATCAGTCAGTTTATCATTTCAAGGAGGCTATGATTTTACCAATTCCTGTCAGAATAATTCCTCTCAGGCATGGCATGGCTCAGGACTGAGGTGCCAGGAGTGAAACCACTCCTGCAGCCAAGGAATATGGCTGACAATTTTGGGAACAACTAGGCTGTTGTCTAAATTTTGGGCAACTAGAGCACGTGGAATCATCAGTGCTGACCTACTGTAGCCAGTGACACAAAACCCGCAGTCTGTCTTTCCCTTTTTGTTGCTTTATTTTACTACTCTACCATTCTGTCATCTAGACAACTTCCTACCTCATTTATATGTAAAATGGACCTCCAACAGGATCACTCAAAGCAATCAGATTAAACCACAAGAGTAAGGGCTCTCTATACCAGGAAGCCACAGAGTCCTACTCCAGAACCATGACAGTCCTACTCCTCCTGTGAATAAAGCCAGCATTGGCCTGAAGGTAATGTACCATTTAAACTTTAAACAAAACCCAAGCCCTTCATACTGAAAATCACCAGCTTTTTGAGCTATAAAGCTTCATAAGCACCCAACTGAAATACATGACTTTATTTTTTTTTCTTTTCTGAGTTTGAGAGAGGATTTTTTTTGGGTAAAAGCTAGAAGATTAAATGTTTCCAGCACTGTCCCACATGCACTACAAAATTTTGGTTTAAAACAAAGTTTAAGTCCGCCACATTGAAATTCTGAGACAGTAATTGTTTTGCTCTAGGAAAGTTCATAAATGCCATATTGAAGTACAACTCTCATTTGTTTTGAGGTGGGTTTTCTTCCTTCTTCTTTTTTTTTAATTTTCTTTTTCTTTTTTTTTTTTTTGGCTTTCTTTTTCTCCCCAAGCTTGGGAAAGATACAAATTCTGTTTTACGTTTAGCTCTGGAAGGATCCAGTTGACAGCACTGTGTTCTATTTTTCTGCATTTTAGTTTTTGTCCTTGCAAAGCACTCCAAGAAGATGGCACTACATAAAGCAAGAATACAACTCCTTAACCAAATACACTATAAGAAATGTTCAAGCATCACTTTAAAATGTATAAAATGGCCATCAAAATTATTTCAGACCATGATATGGAAACTTCTCTTCTTACATAGGAATCCTTCTACCTTAGTCTTTGTGGACATTAGGGCAGAAGTTACTGCAAAGTGGTGGGCCCAAAGGTTCTAACGTGTTCCAGACATTCCCAAGCAGAGGAACTGTTCTACCCACCTACTCTGTAGTTCTCTGCTGAGTAAGAGTATCTTGTGTTGGGTAATAGGAGAAATAAATAGGATCTGTGGCATACATGGGCAATTCTTCACAAATCTTGCTGTCAAAAGTTACCTGTGAGAATTGCCAGAACTTTGCAGTGTACAAAAAACAAAGTACAGGTCTCAAGGGCAGATCTGGTAATAACATGCAATGCTGAATTCACTGCTTTTCAAATACGCAGAAAAATAGGATGATTTAAAGTCAGCTCTAAGGTTACATCGTAAGCATTTGTATGCTGGGAGGAGTGCTGTCATGTGATTATAGTTGTCAGTCTATATGCTGTTCTATGTTGGAATTTGTTTCATTTAGTGGTGTTTATAAAACCACATATTTTTTCCTCAGCATTGCAAAACCAGTGCAATGCTCTGCACACTTTTGTCAATTACTGACAGAATGTTTCTACAACTAACAAGTCTGGAGTGTTAAATTTCCCTTATAAGCACAAGTAGTTATCAAAATAGAATCATAGAATCCTACAATTGTTAGGGTTGGAAAGGACCTCAAGGATCATCTAGTTCCAACCCCCCCTGCCATGGGCAGGGACACCTCACACTAGATCAGGTTGCCCAGAACCACATCCAACCTGGCCTTAAAAACCTCCAGGGACGGGGCCTCCAACACCTGCCTGGGCAACCTGTGCCAGTGCCTCACCACCCTCATGGAGAAGAGTTTCTTCCTAACATCCAATCTGAATCTATCCATTTCTATATTTTTTCCATTCCCCCTAGTCTTATCACTACCTGACACCCTAAACAGTCCCTCCCCAGCTTTCTTGTAGACCCCCTTAAGATACTGGAAGGTCACAATTAGGTCTCCTCAGAGCCTTCTCTTCTCCAGACTAAATAGCCCCAACTCCTCAGTCTGTCCTCATAGGAGAGGTGCTCCAGCCATCTAATCATCCTGGTGAGCCTTCTCTGGACACATTCCAGCACGTCCAGATCCTTCCTGTAATAGGGGCTCCAGAACTGGATGCAGTACTCCAGGTGGGGTCTCACCAGAGTGGAGTAGAGGAGGAGAATCATCTCCCTCGACCTGCTGGCTATGCTTCTCTTGATGCAGTCCAGGATGTGATTGGCTTTCTGGGCTGCAAGTGCACACTGGTGGCTTGGTTGAGCTTCTCATCCACCAGCACCCCCAAGTCCTTTTCTTCAGGGCTGCTCTCAATTGGTGCCCAGCCTATATCAGTGTCTGGGATTGCCCTGACCCAGATGCAGGACCTTGCACTTGGTCTTGTTGAACCTCATCAGGTTGTCAATACAAACAAGAAATACAAAGATGAACAGCTTCTCAGTTCCATTCCACCCACTCGTTCATTTGTAGCGTAGCACACATCTGCTTTGGCATTTGGTACGATTTGAAAAAATGACAGTTTCTGGATCTGAGCATGGAAACAACAGCTGGCAGCACACAGGAACTTTCTCAAATGGATTTACCAACAACAGCGAAATTGATTCTCCATCCACACCTGATACCTTGTTGGGAGGCACTGACTATCTTTGTTTTCCATGTATATATTCATGTCTCCACACGACTGCTTTATCCTAAGCTTCCAGCCCTCTAGTTGTGCCACACCTGATATCCCTCTTTCTGTGACTAGTCTTTGCAATATGGAAATGAAGGCAGCCATGTGCTGGAAGAGAAGGATAGGTTTGACCCTTTAAAAGAACTATAAGACAAAAGAGCTATTGTTTTTTTCAAAACCAAAGTCACTGACCTGTGAATGTCCATTAGGCATGAAGTGTGCTGCACATCTCTGCCTGCACTACTGCTCCCATCAAAGCCTGACAAAGCCATTGTCTGAGGCTAGGTCTAGAGCCAGCGCCACTTGGCTTGGATCAAAAATAGAAGCCATCTGTGCATTTACTAATGCATTGTTAAGACAACCCAAATACAATTCATTTAACATGCAGAAAACAGAGGCATTTAGCAGAACAAAAAGCAAGAAACATGAGAAAGGCTTTGTGCCCATGTGCAGAATTGCAAGGAAAAGACAGAACCCCATTTCCTGCACACCCTCCCTGGAGGAAGGGTTGCCAGACCCACTTTGGAGTGCACCCTTTTATGCAAGTCTTGAGTTTTCTAATTTCACCTTGATGTTTACTGTGGGAAGTGTCTCTTGGGTGCCATACCAGGATGGTGACAGGAATGCCCCAGGATTGAGGGGTCATGGCTGCCCTGGCTGTGCTGCAGGGTGAAAAGCCCAGAAGGCTGAGAGCCTGGGTGGCAATTTGTACTCCCTGTCTGCATCTCCTGTGGTCCCTAGCAGCCCTTAATTGGGGCAGGAGAAAAGACAGGGCAGATGGCAGGCCACTGTCACCAGTTTGGTAGCCACCACAGGAAAGCCCTCTGGTGGCTCCCCACAGGTCCTTGGCACCTGCAGGCTCGGATCTCCACAAAACAATAAGCAGCTGCTGCTGCCACCATTGCTGGCTGAAAAGATGCTGGGGCCTCCTTGGTCTCAGGCAGTGCTGTGGGAATGGCACTGGGTACCTGTTTGTTTCCTTCTCCAAACCACTGACCTAGTGGTATACAGTCAGGACATCTCTTTCTTACCCTATGACCTGTCTTGCATGTGCAAATAAATCAGACTTCAGGTTATAAGTGCACTATGGCTATATTATAAACACTGAGTTTAACATGGTAACAATATCTTTTTTAAACAGGCAGATTTATTTATTAAGACAGGCTGCATAGAAAGTGCATTTAAGGCATTTTCTCCATTTGGAATGTCTATGTCCCTCAGATTTTCTTGAAAAGTAGCCATCTGTCATATCAGCATCTTCCCATCTTGGAGATTTGGACATACTTGTTATTTTCTCTGCAAGCAGAAGAAAAATATTTTAGAAAGAGGCATTACATTTGAACAGAGCTGTTTTACAAAGTGGACTCCCTTGTGGGTTTTTTATGTGGTCAGTTAAATGCAGTGATGCATTTAATTGTATCACTCACCGCAAACATTACCACAAAGTAATAGGGATGCAAAGATTTGTGAATCACACAAAAGTGTGTGCAAGTAACTCACCAGAGACACCCTCACTCAGGCTTTGTTACCTATACAAACCTGATAAAACCACCTGCAAGTCTAAGAAATATCAAACCACAAAACAAATTTTATCATGAGGTGAATGTGTCCAGTGCTAATGAAAGTCAAACTTCAGTCCCTAAAGTGGGAGCCAGTTCTAGTATGTACAAAATTTCCCCCTTTGATATGGAATGTCAGTGGGAAGAATGTGCATCCTCACGCATCCTCTGCATCCCAGGCTATACTAAAATATGAATGTGTGTTTCTCTGAAAATTGGAATCTTCCTTAAAGAAACTTTAGCTAAGTCTCCCTTAGTGTGAGGAAATGAGATTTTTAAATTATTTTTTTTAAATCCCATACATGGTATTTTGGAGAGCTCCATTTGCAAATGTCATCTGACTACGGAAATACATATACAAAAAGAAAATGTCAGAATCCAGACTGATGCAGATCTTCCATTCACTGCCCTATCTTAATAGAACCAAGTTGGTTTACTCCTCAAGAAATTCAAAAGATTTATGATTACCCAAAAGCAGGAACAGTCTGCACTAGTACTGAGGATCTTTTAACTGGAAGGTAGTGGAGCAGATTAGAAACACGAAAGGAAAAACCAAGCCTAGGGAATGTAACAGAGATGTAAAGATGTAAGGAAAAGTTCTGGCTGAAGAATAGCTCTTATACCACGCCTGTGTGATATCCCAGTACATCTGTTTCTACATCACCACACTATGCTATTTATCTCATCAGCTACTGGTCATGAAACTTAAGAAGGGCAGAAAGATCATTTTGTTCTCCTCTCCTAAGGAGAGCTGTGGCCTGTACCTTTGACTCTTTGAAGTGAAATGACTGTAACTTATGACTATGAACCATTTTTCAATGCTGAAATTCTTCCAGTAAAACAAAGTGGTTTATCCTTATTGCATTTGTGCCAAGTCAAGCACTTCAGAACAACAACTCCAGATTGAACTAGAAAGCCATTGAGCATGCCAACAATTGAACTACTAAAGAAAAAGAATCAGGATCATATCTGATCACCCTGTGCCCCTTTGGGCCAAAATACATGTTTCTGAGTATGTAAGATGCCAGCATAAAAAAAAAGAAAAAAAGAAAAGAGGTGATTAAAATAAAAATCTATCTTGTGTGTGCAACTGGATTTAATCCCATGCTTCACATAAAACATGCACATTACATTTCATACTAATGAGATATAAGCCCCATCATAAATTATTTAAGGAACTGAGTTGTTTTGATACTCAGTTCTTTACAGAAGTGCTAAATTCTGTGCTACATCTAGAGGAAGTCCCACTTAATATTTCTTTCCGGTTTGACCAGAACAAGAGAACACAGTCTCAAGCTGCACCAGGGGAAATTGAGGCTCGAGGTGAGGAGAAAGTTCTTCACTGAGAGAGTCATTCATCATTGGAATGGGCTGCCCAGGAAGGTGGTGGAGTCACCATCCCTGGAGGTGTTCAAGAGGGGATTGGACGTGGCACTTGGTGCCATGGTTTAGTCATGAGGTCTGTGGTGACAGGTTGGACTTGATGATCTTTGAGGTCTCTTCCAACCAGTGATTCTGTGAAAATGCTGATTGCTGTTTGCAAACTACAGCATTTCGAACTGCTATAACTTCATCCTTTAACAATTTGAAACAAATTTGTTTGCTTACATGAATATCAAGTGGAGCTACATAAAACGCCTTATTAATGTAATGAAGCAACACTTTTGTTTCCTCCTACTCCACTATTCCATCTATCTTGACAAAAATCTAAATCTTGCAGAATGGATGGGTTATTTCTGACAAATCTGTATCAGTTTTGCTTCTTCTCTTTTTTACCTTTGGTTGTCTGCAAGTCAATCACTTGGTAACTTACTCCAATGTTCTAGTCAGTGAAGATGTGTAGGCTGCTAATATATAACATGGCAGCACCTTGTTTCTTCCTTTTCACAGATTGTACTGTGTGTGCCCTTTGATTCCTTTCTTTTTTTTTTCCCCTATTGCTTTTTTCTCCCCCCATATTGTAGGTTTACCAATTCTCTTTGCAATTTGTCATAGTCTGTGATGTACTCTGGTGAAAATATTGCCAAATTCTGCATATCTGCAGATCTTTAAATATACTTCAAAACACTTCAGCACTTTCTTTAAAATATTATTTCCTTAAGTGTCCTTTGACACCTTTAACACTTTCCTTATTCTGGTCTATATTCCATCTATCTTGGTAGTTTGAATTCTGTGTATTATCCGATTGTGATTAATCTTTCCCCCACCCGAAAGTCAGAAATGTCTTTCAGTCTTCCCTTTCTTGAGATCTGTCTATGTGTAATTCTGTAAATGCCCATCACTGCTGTTTTGCTGCTCTCAGTTTCTCCCTCTCCTGGAAACAGAAATTCTGTTATTTGTATAAATTTCTTTCACCATCTAAGCAATTCCTCTCAGCTTCTACAGAGAGGATTTTCTATAAAGGGTTCTAGTCAATCATAATGGGGAATAACAATGCTCATTTTTGTGTTTTCAATTGGCTTAGAAAAATAATGAAATTAATAAAATGCTCTCAAATATTAGGAGATCTTTTTCTTGATTTTTAAACAATCTGGAAGGCAAAATAGTATTTTCTCCCAACATTTGGCATTCTTGCTCTTCTCTGTGAAAGGAGGTACAGGAGACTGGATTTTGAAAATACACAATTTGCAGTAAAAATGGCATTTTGGGTGGGATCTTTCATGTTTTCTGATGGAGAGTATGGGAAGAGCCTGGTGTTGTATATAATGGTAATGTGGCACCATATGAACGTGACAAGCAATCTCACTCTGAGGTACTCCTCCTTAACAATTGCAAAGATGGATATTCAATACTCCCAGCTAACTGAATCTAATATAAGCCATTTACAGGTATCACAATAAAAGTCATTGCAAAAGATTGACAGTTGAGAGGACATAGCAGTCTGTTACAGAGTATGAATGATCCAAAGCTAATAACCTATTAGTTAACTGGGATGCCATAGAGAATATTTTGCTTACATACAGGGAAGGGAAGGTTAGGATGTCAATTTAGTGACTACCTGTTTGAAAGGCAGAGCACACACTCATTTGCGTAAGTCTTTCCATCAGTCCCACAAACTGGATTGTAGTCCCTTGGACATCCGGGCACGCCATATATGTGGCAGGCAGGCTAGGGAAGACAGGTACATAGGAAGTCTAAGACACACCTTTGGAAATGGGTCTCTGGTCAGCTTCTGATTTGAGAGCTTCTAAAGAATACTGGCACATTCAGTACTGGCACAAGAGTTGGCACAGCATTATCAAGTGCCACATTATCTTTCCTGCTCTTAAGGGAATATACCGCGTAATGCATGGCTTCTATGGCCTGGCATGGCTTGAACTGTGGTGCTAGGACATACACGTGCTACAAAATCCAGCCCCAGCCAACACTTTAACGTCAGTGTGACAAACTGACAGCAAGTCCCCTTGAGGGGCAGCTGCAGATGGAGCAGGCAGGAGAATCACCACAGCGTATGTGTGGCAGCCCTTAGCAGGTGGGTGCTTGGCTTCCCAGGTCCCTCCCGGGCTCCGGAGCCAGGGCCAGGCGCTCCTGCCGGGTGTCAGGTCTGGGGTTCAGGGGAAGGGGCCACCCTGCCCCGGGAGGCCCGTCTGGCGACAAGGAGGGCACGTGCGATAGTCCTTCCCGGGCACTCACCGGGTAGCTGGCAGCGGCGCCGGGACACGAGAGAAGTCCTAAGGAGAGCAATTAGCGTTAACGGCGCCTGGTCCCGCCCCGTGCCCCTTATCGGTCCCAAACCCGAGCAGACAGTGTCTGTTACCGGTCCCATCCCCGAGCAGGCAGTGTCCGTTACCGGTCCCGCCCCTGACCAGCCAGTGTCCTGTCCTGGCATCCCCCGATCAGCCCGTATTCGGCACCACCCTCTGCCGATTATTTCCCCCAGCCCCTGATAATTGATGCCCGCTACTGGCTTAGATTCTGTGGCCACCACCCCAAGCCAGCCGGTGCCCGGTACCCATTTAGGTTTCTCCTCCCTGGGACGGTACCGGCCGTGGCACGGAACCGGCCCGCTTCCCCAGGATTGGCTCGTTCTCCTCGACCACCACTGCCCCGGCGCTGTGCCCCCAGTACCGGCGAGAAGGGTGGACAGCAGCACCAGCACCGGCAGCTGCATGTCGGCGAACGGAACAAGGGCGGCGAGTGTGTCGGAACAGGACGGGACGGGACGCGACGGCGCGACGGTTGCGGGACCGCGCTGGGCGGGCACGGTCCGGAGCCCCGCGCGCTGGGCGGGCACGGGCGGGCACGGTCCGGAGCCCCGCGCGCTGGGCGGGCACGGGCGGGCACGGTCCGGAGCCTCGCGCACTAGGCGGGCACGGGCCGGAGCCCCGCGCGCTGGGCGGGACTGGGCAGCACTTCACGCCACGGCAGGAACCAGGGCTGAGGGCCCTTGAGGCTGCAGACACAGGGCTGTACCGGAGGGACAGGGACTGAGGACTCACCAAGGGGCTGGAGGAGCCGGGAGAGGTGGGGAGGGGTGCGCTGTCGTTTCACTGTGAGCTTGGGGTGCGGACAAGCACCTCCAGAGTCACCTTGCTGGGGGAGAGGGGACAGGGACCGTCCCTTGGGGTGCTGGGGGAATGTGGGGTCAAGGCGCCCCAATGCTGTCTGTCAAGCAAGTCTATGCCTACCCTGCCAGGAGGTCCTCATGGGGTTGTTCATCCTTGCCATTTTCACGGGGACCCCCCCAAATACCAGCAACCAACCAGCTGGTTGCTGCTGCGGTACACAAAGTGGTGCAGAAACCTTCCAGGGCCGTGCGTAGAGGATGAAAAGCTTCAGCACCATGGCTATGCAGGAGGGCAGCAAAGCTAATGGTAGGCACCAGGCTGTAATTTCAGCATTCCCCAGGCTTCCCACCTTGACTTCACTTCATCTGATTGCAGAGTGCCTTGGGCAATGCAAAGAAGTTGGAATTACACTTGAAGTGCCATGTGGCATTTAAGGTCATAGCCCTTGTCTCTTCATAAAGTGGCATGAGATGGCTTGTGCTGATCTGTGAGTGCATTCCTGCCAAGAGGAAAGCAAAAGCAATAGAGCCCCAGCAATAAGGCCAACCTGCCTGCACCTGAAGTCCTGGGAATCCAGGCCAGTGCAGGCTGGAAAGGCTTGGCAAACAGCCTTGTTGGCACAAATAGATGTGGGGCAGTGCAGATCTCCAGGGGGTCTCATCTGTTAGTTGCTGATAAGAGTGGTTATCTTTGCAGAGCCCAGTGATTAGCTTTACACAGAGCCTGGCTCTGGAACTGTTCTTATGTAGTTTCCTAAAATCTAGGGTATGGACTTCTTGTAATATAGCCTGTTCTTGTGCATATCAACTGAGGTTTACACCCATCAAGTGTTTTGATATGTACTATATACGTACAAACACGGGCATCACACACATCCTTATGTCTCTGTCAGCCTCTGAATTCTATTAAGCATGGCTTTTCTTGTCCTATGTGTTTCTGACAGTGTGCCCTGCCTGGATGGCATCATAGGGAGGTTATTTTATTATCTGCTGCACTCTCCAGGTAACCTGCAAAGTGATGGTAGTGTGGGATTTCCATTCGTTGCACACCTTTGAAATTACTACCCATCACACAGGATGTTTAATGCAAAAGCTTCTGGATTGGATATTTTAAGCAAGATGCCTAATCGAAGCATTTCATGGATAGTGAGGCATGTAGAGGGGTGCTTCTCTCTGATCTTCTTTAGCTTTGCTCAAGCTTTTGCCCCAGTTTTGCTTGTTAAGCCATTTGAAAAGAAATTGTTTTTCTGATACCTTTCTGTTATTGATGAAGTGGTGTCTGGATTTACAAACCTTCTCCTTGGGAGAAGGAGTAATGGAGAGTTGGACTGGGATGGGTTTCTCTGCTTCTTGAAGGTGGGATTTTTCAAAGGAAAAAGTGCCTGCTGATGGTGAAGAAAGCAAAACCAAGGGTAGGAGTTCTCTCAAGTTGTTCATGTCATGGAACAGTTAAATGCAAAGCTGTTGCACAAAGCTGTGTTTTTGAAGGAAACAACCCAAAATTGACAAACCAAACAGGAGCTCAATGTTCCAGGTGTTGGTAGCCCAGATGGGCTTTCTCCTCAACAACTTCAGCACAGCAAGCACAAGACAGATGTATACTGTCATGGTATTATCCAAGAGAATAGCTGCCTGCCCCACCCCAAACATTCCCCACACTAATGTATTTTCCAATGAGTTAATGGCTTGCTCATCAACTTGTTGCACTCAAATCAGATAAAAAGGGTGAATGGGACCATTTTGGTTTAACATTACTTCAGTTGTCTCTCTGTGACAACAGCATGAACTCATTCACAGCCATGTGTTCTGTCCCCCATGCTTCCCCTTGGTATTGCAGAGAAAATAGGGGAAGTAATCTGCAGGTGCTTTGTTAACTCTCAATGTGACATTCATTTTAACTTGGTGCCAGTCCAGCCTTCTCAGGGCTGAAAACATTTTGTTTCACTTTCTTAAATTCTTTCCACCAACAGTGTTAACTTTGTCTATTTGAAAAAGCCTGAGAAACAGGTCTTTAGAGAAATGAAAATTATTGAGACTCTAAACAGAAGAGAAGATAACTTACACAACTTTTCTTCTGGCAAGATGGAGTATTTATTAAAAAACACCCATTTTCTTCAATAAATTATTAAGAACTGGAGGCAAGGAAGAGGGTAATTTCACAAAGGCCTTCTTAATAGCCTTTGTATCCTGTTAACACTTTACGGATATGAATGCTGAGTCACTGGAAAAGAAACTTGCAGAATTATTTGCATATCTCCTGGAAGTTATCTTCTTGTTAACATCAGGTAGCTGATTAATAAACATGGAAGATAATAATGATGCTGGTGTACGGGCTGCAGGGAGAAATATGTAATAAGAAGTTAAGTCCCTACAGAGAAGGTCTGTTTCTGCTTTATGCTAGTTGAACATCAGACTATATGGCTCCCTTAACAAAAAAAGTTCCTTTAGTGAATTTATATGTACTTTATACTCTTCCGTGATTCTGTGTCTTCTGTGATTCTGCTGCCCAGCAGTTAGGTACTATCAAGTTTGTGACCCAAGACAGAGACATTTTGTGACTGAAAGATGTTAAGAGCAGCAGAACTAAGGGCAGCTTTCACACCAGAAATATTTGCCTGTGTATGGTAGTTTAACCCCAGCCAGTAACTAAACACCACACAGCTGCTTGCTCACTCCTCCCTGCTCCCAGTGGGATAGGGAGAAGTGAAAACTCATGGGTTGAGAAGAACAGTTTAATGACTTTTCTTTCTTTCTCTTTCTTTCTTTCTTTCTTTCTTTCTTTCTTTCTTTCTTTCTTTCTTTCTTTCTTTCTTTCTTTCTTTCTTTCTTTCTTTCTTTCTTTCTTTCTTTCTTTCTTTCTTTCTTTCTTTCTTTCTTTCTTTCTTTCTTTCTTTCTTTTCTTTCTTTTCTTTCTTTCTTTTCTTTCTTTCTTTCTTTCTTTCTTTCTTTCTTTCTTTCTTTCTTTCTTTCTTTCTTTCTTTCTTTCTTTCTTTCTTTCTTTCTTTCTTTCTTTTCTTTCTTTCTTTTCTTTCTTCTTTTCTTTCTTTCTTTCTTTCTTTCTTTCTTTCTTTCTTTCTTTTCTTTCTTTTCTTTCTTTCTTTCTTTTCTTTCTTTGTTTCTTTCTTTGTTTCTTTCTTTCTTTCTTTCTTTTCTTTCTTTCTTTTCTTTCTTCTTTTCTTTCTTTCTTTCTTTCTTCTTTTCTTTCTTTCTTTCTTTCTTTTCTTTCTTTCTTCTTTTCTTTCTTTCTTTCTTTCTTTCTTTCTTTCTTTCTTTCTTTCTTTCTTTCTTTCTTTCTCTTTCTCTCTCTTTCTTTCTTTCCCTTTTTCTCTCTCTCTTTCTTTCTTCCTTTCCTTCTTTCTTTCTTCTTTTTTTTTTCTTTTTAGGTAATGAAAAGCAATATAATGACAAGAGAGAGAGAGAAAACCCAAGAAAAGGACAAGTGATGCACAATGCAATTGCTCACCACCTACTGACTGATGCCTGAGGGATGATCCATGCCTCTCAGCCAACTCCCCAGTTTATATCCTGAGCATGATGTTCTATGGAAGGGATCATCCCTTTGGCTAGATAGGGTCAGCTGTCCTCACTGTGCTCCCTCCCAGCTTGTTGTACATCTGCTCACTGACCGAGCATGGGAAACTGAGAAGCTAAGATAAGCGCTACTTGGGAACAACTGAAACATCAGTATATTATCAATGTTATTCTCTCATGAAATCTAAAACACAGTACTGTACCAGCTACTAGGGAGAAAATTAAGTCTGTCCCAGCTGAAACCAGGACACTGTGTCCTTTCTTTTACTCTCTGGAATAAAGAAGTGTCGTGTGAAAGTCTGTGTTTGGACTGGAGAAAAAATGGCGTAATTCAGTCTCAGGTTCACCTAAGGAGAAAGTGATCATATAGGAAGGAGTTACTGAATATTTCTCACTGCTTCCAGCAGAGATGGCCTGTACTCTGTCTGCATTTTGGAAGAAACAAAATAAAACAAGTTGCTGAGCAAAACCTTTGGGGTTGAAAGCCTTGTGGTGCTCCATGGCCTTGCTGCTGCTCCAGTGAGTGCTAGCCAGGTGCTTCTGAGATGTATCTTCTGTAAAGATTTGCCACTGATTGTGACCTAGTGATGCTGACAGGAAGATCCTTTCATGACTCCACCTATACAGTTTATCTTCAATCACTCCTGACTACCTTGACTTCTGGAGATGCTCAACTACTTGGGCCTCCCATGGGAAGTTTTCCTCTCTAAAATCTGTATAAATCAGCTAGGTGTGCAAAGATCTACTGCTAAAATTCCCCAGGTACACCAGCCACACTGGACTGAAGTGGCAACCTCTGGCACAAGGTCATGGTGTGGGTAGCTCCAGTTTATTCCAGGATGAGAAAATTTGTTCCCTATCTCCTCAAACTATGCCAAGAAAATAAAAACAGGAATAGCTTTTATATATAATCAGTAATGAATAGGTCTTAAATATCCCACAATTAATGTGGAGATCTGCAAACTGAAGCAAAAAGAATTGGATTGAATTTAGAATGGATTCAACATCATGAAAAACTGAACTTGCCCCACTCCTGGTGTTCCTTGGAAAGAAAATGTGTTGAAGATTTGTGGACTCTATAATCTTCATCCTTGGGGATTTACAGTACTCAGTTAAACAACTTCACTGATCTACTGTTGGCAGTAATCATGTTCAGAGTGGGAGCTTGGGGAAGAGACTACAGAGTTCCCTGCCAGCCATTACTGCTATGACTCTGTATCCCTGTTCCTGGAATCCATTCAGAGATTTCATCTCTTGATACATGCTACCTTTACTCATGTCACCCATCTTCCTGAAATCAACAGGCATCAGGCGGTGGAAGGATGGAGACTTCCAGTAAGAGACAGCCCAGAACTCATGCCTATCCCAGGAACTTTTACCAATATAATTTTGCAACATTTCAAGACTAACACAGGTAACAAAAATGTGTTTGGTGGTGCCATTTATTCCTGTTATTTGAAATGGTATCACCTTTGTTGGGAAAGGTGGTTTGGCTGGCATGCCCGTGTCAGGATGGAAGTTGAAGGGAAAACGTGTTGTTATTTGTTGGGTACTCAGGAGTATATCAGTGAGATGCAGGCAATTTCCAAGAACACTGAAATTTCTGCATTGCAGTAGAAAGGTCTTCAATAAGTTTCTTACTCTTTTACCACCTGGAAAAACTGGGTGCAGATCTGGGTTATAAATCTTAGAAGTGTTCTCTGTTATTCTCTGATTCATGGAAATCATTGAATTAGTGCATTAATATCTAGTTTGGGCCTCTCCTAGCACCTCTGACAGTAAGGCCACTGAGCCTAATAAACCCTCACATTATTTCATGAGGATGTGCCCAGTGGAAAGCTGTTTTGCACTGTTTACTGAAATGTGGCCTCTTTGAAAACAGTCAGGCTGCTTATAGCTTCCCTCAAGAAAAAGAGTAGCATGGGCTTAGGTGGCAGGGCAAACTGGGAACAAGATAGGAGAAACCAGTTCTCAGTATAAAAGCAGTTCACAATGTCTGAAGAAGGATTATCTATCTATCTATCTATCTACTCAAAACAGATATAGGGAGATGTCTTTAGACTACTGTAGTACTGGGAGAATTGGAACTATGGTGCTAAATTGCCTGCTATATTAGATTGGAGGATTCAGTAGTGTGGTGGGGAGTATCCTTTTTGCCACAAGTGGTTGAAGCTAAAAGTCTAAGATTAAGAGAATAAAATGTAGTCGTAGAGCAAGAAACCATAAGTGGCCTTAATAGTGTGAAAATTCCCACTTGAACAAGTTCCTGCACCTTCTGTAGGCAAGATGGTGACATAGGAGAAGCCTGGGTATATGCTTTTGCTCCATTTTTTTCTTGGCCACCACTGCTGGGCTTTCTTGGAGAGCTGAGGCTGGTGAGAAGGATGCTACAGTAATACATAACCTGCAGTTAATGTCCTTTTGAAGCCCTTGGTTGTATGGGAAAGGAACCACTGAAGCAGAGGCATGGTGCAACTGGCTTCCCCACGCTGTTTCAGGCAGTCTGGCAGGGCATAGTGCTTGGGCAGGGCACAGCTGTGCTTTTGTCTTGCATATTAGTCTCTTGCTCTTCGTACAGGAGCTTGTATTGCCACCTATGTAATTACCGGGGTGAAAGCAAGCAACGCCCTTGAAGGAGTATAGTATGAGACAATCAAAAGTGCTTCTGAGCTGCTTTTCAGTGTATCAGCCTGGAGTGGTATGGATGAAAACCTCTGCCCTAAGGTACTGGAGGGCCCCTGATTCTAGTGAGACTGGGAACACCCTAGAAATGATTTGGCACTTGCAAAGTGGCTGTTTCTGCCAGCTTGAGCCTGGCGCAGCAGCAAAGTGGAGAAGGACAGAGGAGAAAGAGATAATTTCCTAACATTATAGTCTCCCTGACAATGATTCCTGCTGGGAAGAAGTCAGCAGCACCAAGCAGACTAATAAGCTTTTGGTGTAGATCTGGGTTTGTTGTGTAAGGGAGATTGGTTCCAGTTGACAAGCTGCCTTCCTGGACAGGTCCCAGGAGCTAAGCTGTGGCATCACCTCTAATTTTGGTAGACTCTTCCAGGCTGTTTTCATAAAGTTCAAAGGTTCATGGAAAGATGTGGAGGAAGCTCCTTATCTCATCCCATTCCCTCACCATCCTGTCAGTGGCATTCCCACCCCCACACCAATAAGAGATTTCTGTGGATGTCCTATCTGTCACATAGAGACCATGAATCATTCACTTCAGCTGTGCTCCTACATTTGCAATCCCACACAGCCCAAAAGACATGCTCCAGGCCTCAAGGATTCAATTATATACACACTGCTCAGTCTCTCCTTCCTTGATTCCCCCATGGCCATTCATTTTGCTCCATCCTGTGATATTCTCCGCTGTATCAGTCACAGATGGGTAATTTATCCTCTCCTGTTTCCCACTTTAACCCCATCATGTGCCTGCCTTTGATATTAATTTACTCACTGGCCAACTGCCTGCTATGTGTCCCTGGCTCCCTCCCATCTGTGTGTAACATGAAGGGTGCTGCCTGCAGAAGCAGTGAGAATCTCCAGGTGACTGTGACCCTAGGGAGTGTTGCTGACCTGTGGGTAGTGCTGCTGGACAGGACTGCTGCATGTCCTGTGGGACACTGAAGAAAAGAGCTGCTGTGAGTCACCCATATGCTCCTGGAGGATCTGCTCATGCTGTCAATTACCATCACAGCACAAACCAGTCTTCTGCCTGAATGAGAAATATATGTGGATTACTGTGATACTCATTCTTGAGCAAAGGCTTTAGTAGTCCCTTGGAGCCTCCAGAAAACTCCCGAAGGGGTGTCCTGATGTACAGTATTTAATATAGTTTTAATTTTCTTTCTTCTGCAGAAGTTTCTTCCTGCTGTTGTTTTCAACTTGGCTAAGCTCATCTATCTACTTGGTCTGTCATGGACAGATTTACAAATGCTGGCTTTGTCTTCTGTTGTCTGTGTACTACTTCAAATGGTGCATGGCAGTGTAGGAAAGGGAAAATGCACTTCATCTTGGTGGTTTGCCCTGGGATCATAACCACTTTGGAGAGAGATAGCTGGTCCCAGTGGCATTTCTATGTCAAAAATTTTCTCAAAGACCAGAAACTTTGAAGACAGGCTGTAAAAGCATCTTCTAACTGCTGAAGCTGTTATGACATAAGGTTATAAGGTTCGGGGAGCCTGTCTAGAAGGCTGCTCACAGTTTTCTGGATGCTAAAGCCCCATAGATAACCTGCAGCTGCCCAGCAACAGACAGGCTAGTGGCTCGGGAGTCTGTTTTCAGCTATGCAAGGGCAGAGATTGTCCACGGGGTGGCAGCAAAGATGCTACTGAACCGGTGCAGTGCTTGAAAGCTAATTGAGCCAACAATGCTCTTCTGATTTCCATATGGGAAGACGTTCCGAAAACTCAAAGACATCTTCTTTAATGGCCACATATTTCTCATAAAGTGAATAGGTTCAGCCAGAGCATTGTCCATCCAAAGCTGCTTTCAGAGACAGCCTCACTCCCTTTTCTGTCTCTTCACTGCAGGAAAAGATTTTGAGTGGACTTGTCATCTGAGAAATGCCTAATTCAGGCAAAGTCTGTGTTTCCCATCTCTGTTTCAGCAGAGCTTCTGTCCAGTGCCTTTGGACTGCATTTGTGGGACAAGGGCACTATATCTGATCAGTGCTAGAGGGAAAGAGTTGCTGGTAGCTGTCACCATGGCAGAGGAGGGCAGGTGAAAAGAACAGGCAGTCTTTGCTGTGTTTATGCAGTACTATGCCCTGAGCATCTTTCATAACAATGTGTACTGAAGCTCTCTCTGACTCTGAAAGTGAAGGTATTCTCATCCTGGGAAAGCCTGGGAAAATACTGTATAGTCTCCAGGAGTGAAGATGACCTGAAAATAAGGCTTTCAGAGCTGGCCAGCATATCACAGTGTTAGTTAGGCTTTGATGCCTGACTGCCTCTGTTTTACTAGGGTCTGGTGGTTTCTTTGCAAGATACCATAATAACTTGAAAGGGAGGGAAGGGTGTTAGAGCAACAATTCCTGACCAAATTAATTGATCAGGCAGAGCCATCAGGATTTGGCCATACCTGGTTAATGAAGTCAGGGCTGGTTGGAGATGGGAGGAAGTTATTCCCCACTCCTGCTCTAGCGGAGGTGTTTGCAGGCTTCTTCTTGTACCATGTGGTGGCAGCCTTGCTCACAAAACGTGCTTTGTGTTGCCTAATTGCAGGACTGCCTTTGTTAGCAACGTTTTTTCTCGAGTGAAGAGCTCAAAGAGCCGTATATGCTGTGAGTGGATAATATTGTACTCTAATGTGGTGTTTTAATCCCCACAGCATCAGCAATGCACAACTGCTTCCTTTCCTTGCTGTGCTGGAACATCTACAGTTCGGCATGAAAGAGCTCATCCTGCTGGTGCGCCAATATACATTGTCAGGGCAGCAGTGACAGGGCTATGTAGGTGTGAGGATGTAAGGATATTTTGGGCAAGTGAGACCTGAGCCAGCCTTTCACATCCCTGCCTGACAGTTGCAGAGGCAACCAGGAGCTGTGAGGTCTGGTAGTAGGCAGCAAGTGCCATTCCTAGCTGAGTCCCTTCCACTTTTCCCTGCTAATTCATGCAGGATTTGTCTGCTCCATACAGTGTCTCACTCTGAGCCCCATTTTGGAGGGCTGGGGTCTTTGCCTGTGCTGGTGCTTGAGAGGAAAGAAGAGACAAGTGATATTCATTACTTATTAATGTATTGATTGAGATACATTGTTGTGTTTGGTGGGGCTTTCCAGCAGCAAGGTTGTGGGCATGCTTGGGATTGAGTCACCAAGCAGCAGTGACAGTAGGAAGGGGAAAAGATAAATGTTTCAACTGCTGCTCAGCTTTTCCTGATGAGAACCAGACACAGGAACAAAGTTTGCTTGGAGTGGCAGAAGGCATCTAAACCAAAAGGTCACCTGAGGTGATCTGGGGACATAGCTCAGCTGTGGTCTCTGTCTTGAATCTTCATGTGTCCCTGTCTCCAGGTGATGTGGAGACGTCCTGGCAGATGCATATGATGTTGACAGGAGAATTTTCTACCCGTCAGCTTCTCTAGCTGCCAAGAATCTCATCAGCTGATGTGGCTGTCCTAAGGCAAGTTAGCTTTAGTGCAAGCAGGCCTTACTAGAAAACACCCAAACACCTCATAATTAAACAGAGAAGTGCTTCCTGCTGTAATAAAAGCACCTGCATGGAGAGTGCAGTGTGCTGCAAATGCTTTACTCTTCACTGAGCCCTAGCAGAAAGGATGTGTGTAATTTGCAGTATTGGGTTTTCCCCCTTATTTTTGGCTTTCACTGTTGTTTCTAATCAGAGATGCATGTATGGAATGGTAATTAGTTAGGAATTATATCTTTGACTTCATTTTGGCAAATGCAAGAAAACTGCTGCTGTTTTCCCTTTGTGATATATGCTGGCCAGGTGGCCTAAGTGAGGGAGTTCTGTTCCCTCCATGTTTGTTATGCTTCTGCTATCTGTGCCACACTGAGGACTGGTAGCCTGTGGGCACATTGCCATTACTGTGGGATCCTGCATATCCTAGTTTTCCTACATTCAGAAACCCTGTTGCTTGCAGGTGCTAACTTCATGCTAATGACTATACCATAAATATCTGCAAAGAATATGGCAGGGAGGAAAGTAGATAAAAGTTGATCCCACAGCATTTTTCTAAATATACATTTATGTTTTTTCACGAAATGAGCCTGGGCTGGTGTTTCTTTTTCAGCTTACTGCACAGAAGGGATCCTTTGCAGCATATCTACTTAGTATAGGTGGCTTTGAGTTTCAAATGAAGGGCTTGGAGCTGTGAGATCAGTTGGTGGTTGGACCAAATTCAGTGCAGTAACTAATGACAGGATAATATTAATGAACTGGGGAGTGAACTACAATTGCTGATGGCAGCATCTCTATGTGCAAAGGATGAAGAAGTTGTGGCTTCTTACTTGTGGACTTGTGATTAAGTGAGTGGCACTGTGCAAACTCCTCACCCAGCTGTATTGGTGCAGGAGGAGAAGCTTCCTGTTTTACTGTGATTCTCGGCAGTGCCTTGCACATTGCTAGGTAATTACTTGCACACTACCAGACTTTGTAAGCAAACTGATGACTAATGCTGATGTCACCCTTGAGGACCACGACTATACTACCTGCAGAAGAGGCAAGGGGTGACCTGTCCTGTGGAATGGCACCTTTGAGTGCATTCAGGATGTGGGAAAACTTTTTTGTGAGTGGGTGTGTGGAGAGATTCTGGACTGGCACCAAGGCCTTTAGACTACACCCTTCCACAAGTATAGTGCTCTGACCTTCAACCTTACCTCAGGTTTACCGTGTTTGAGATGATCAGGGTTACTGACATTCCCTTCAAATGCTGGGCTTTTGGGAATGGCAATGTTAGAGAAACATGGCTGAGGGGTACCTCTAAAAGTGACAATGGAAAGTCATCAGGGATATGCCCTAATTACTCATCTCTGGCTTTCTTTGGTTGCTCCCAGATTTGAGTCTAAGCAATTGGTGACCAGTGGCTGCAAAGTCTCAGCTACCGCAAAGAGACCCAAGAAGAGGGGAGGGAAGTCCCGAGGTCTGCTATATTGGGGAAGAAAGGCCTCTTGTCTGTGCATCTCAGAGTAATCCGTGTGGGTGAACAGGACATCCAGCAATCCTCAAAGGTGAAATGATGTTCTATTTACCTTAGTTGTCTCTTGAGTTCCTTCTTTTGTATTCTGCATGCCCAATCCCATGGTCATCATAGACACTCTGCAGTCTCTAGGAGATATCAGCAAGCCTCTTTCACAGGTAGCTGGGGACAAGACATGTAGCAGAAAGTGCTGGGATTGGGCCAGCTGTTCAGAGCAGCTTATGTATTGGTTTGAGTCTCCCAAAACTCAGTAAGGGCTGGAAGGGGGATGCCTATGCTCTGTGTTCAATCTAAAGCATGCACCCAACCAAAAGCATTGCTGAGAATTAGAGCTTTGCCCAGTTTTGTAAAAATTGAAAGTTTTCATTCTGAAGTGCTTTGTGGATAGTGGAGCTTCTAGTTGCTGCCATCAAAGCAGAGAGGACAGACTGACTGTGCATCTCCTCTGTGGAGTTGCAAAGCTTACCAGCACTAAAGTCTATGCTCACCAGAAGCCTATCCTCCAAATCCTATCAACACCAGAAGACAAAGAAATTGCTTTGGAAACTGTGATGAAGTTGAAGCTGAAGCTGCAGGGAGCCATGGCAGGCTAACTAGAATGGCAATGTAGATACCATTCCCGATGCTGGTATCAGGCAGAACTCTTCAATCCTGGGAATCCTCCTTTAAAGGTGAATATTAGAAAGGGTGTAGTAGGTGGTGTAGTAGGATGCTGTGCAGCCTTTCAGTTGCAGGTCTGCCCACCTTGGGGAGCACAAAGAGAGGCACAGTTTGTATCAGACTACTTTCTCTCCAGGGAAAGAGTGATGTGAGTGCCTGTTCCTTGGTTATGTTATTTTCTTAGAAAGATAAATGAGCAAAGCAGGAATATTTGCAGCAGTGGAGGAATGGGATTCTGCATGGAGGGGGAAAGGAGATGGACTGGAAGACCAAGGAGCAGATTATTTGCCTAAGGGACAAAGAGAATGGAGCAGGTTACTCTTTTTTTTTTTTTTTTTTTAAACACATGGCTAGGACTAATTAAGGAATTGATGCAATGCTGGAAATCTCTGAATGCTTAATGGAAAAGCAGCTAATTAATTACCATTACAAATCATAACCATTAAGGAATTAATCTTTCATAAACTTAATTAGGAATGGTGAGTGAATGGGTACATTGGAGGATGACTTTTGGAATACGAATTATGGCTGTTTCTTTCAAATCACTGCTAGTTAATGAAGGCACAGAGCAATATTACTGAGCAAACAGGGCAAAAGGGAACAGACAGTGTGATGATCCCAGCTAGGGGTGGTAATTGATTTGTTTATTGGGAAGGCTCACAAATTGAAAATGGCATTTGGCATGATTGTTCTGTTGCTAGGGATGACCATTTGCTTATGGTAATAAAGGACTAAATTGTCCTTGACTGTCTTCCTGGAAGGCAAAACTTTTGACTATGGCTGAGCCTTTGCATCCAGTTCCCAGGGTTATTTGTAGTCATTGCCCGTAGACCTCAGGGTTTCTCTCATCACAAGCTAGTATGATGTAGATGAGAAACACAGTTTTCAAAAAAGGGAAATGGCTACATAGTGCTGTGTGAGGGAGATTAAAAAGCCTGAGGGGACTGCAGTGGTCTGGACCATGGGACTTCCTTACTTGTGATTTTCCTAAGGGGGGTGTTTTGGCTCAGCCTGGATTTAAAAACTCCAAGTAATGCCTCCCAGGGTGCAAAGATCCACCTGTGGATTAACAGACTTTTCCAAATGTTTCTTTCATTTTGTGCCTGCATTAGGAATCAGCACCCCAGCAGAGCTCCTTTCTGCACCACGGTGCTGTGAATGTGTCGAGGCTTCTCTCGGTGGTGCAAGGCAGCGCTCTGAGCAAGCAGAAAACCCTGGCTGTGGTTTGCAGAGCTTTCTGCCTTGCTCTGTTTCCTGTTCAGTGATCATTTGGGGGGTCATTCTGATAATAATTGTTCTTTAATTCAGCAGTTTAACAGACAGACAATTGAGTGAGGCTGAGGACTCATTTGCATGGGGGAAGAGGCATATCTTCCTGGAATTTATCTTGGGGAACATGTGCCAATGAAGTTACACTAATCGAAAAAGGAGAGAACATTGGTTTCATTTCTGTGTTTATTTCTGGCATAGATGTCTAGTGCCAGGTCCCCCCAGGGACCAGAAAGCTACAAATTGGAAGAAAAGTTAAGGAACACTATTTTTTCTTGAAATATGACTTGAACTACCTGGTTAGATAAATATTGCTATGAAAATACAGACCTGCAGGCAGCAATTGGCAGATTTGTCTTTCATAAAAGCAGCTTCTTAAGACCTTATTCTCTCTCTCCTTTTTTTTTTCTTTTTTAATTTTCAAAAGCAACCTATGTGAGAGGCTAACACAGTCAAAGAATAAAGAATGCTTACAACTATTATTCTTCACTGAACATTTATTTCTGATGCTGTGTACTTGGAGTTAATCTGCATGTCTGCATAGACATCTGCTTGCATTCTTCTCTTCCTGCAGAGTAAAGAAGTGTGTTTTTCAGGTGGAAGTAGTAGGAGGCACAGGATCTTTTCAGGACTTTGCTGTTCCATCTCTCTTTGGAGTTCCTTGTTCATTCTG